>NC_140770.1:257792493-260692514 GCF_044657685.1 Stegodyphus dumicola | reverse complement strand
GAAAATGTGTTTCAAAAAAATTACGAATAAAATTATTTTGGAGTAAAATTTAATTTTAATTTAGATTTTGAAATTATTTTAAAATGTTACATTTAGAGAAAGAAATTTCTTGTAATATTCTAAATTTATTAAAACTGGAATTTAACTGGTTTAATCAAAACTGTACTAAATACTGGCCAAAAGTAAGAAAAATTAGAAAAAGTTAAAAAATCTTCAATCAATTCGGGCTATAATTGAGACTTTTGAAAATAGGTTTCAATATATAAGGTTTGATATACATAAGCTGAGTAAAATTTTGATAAATTGACTAAGGTTTGATATATACATATATATATATATATATATATAAATTGTAGTAAGCTCGCCTAAAAGTTACCAGGAGCTGCTGCTCCAAAAAGTTCAACACGTTTTAAAAAAATAAATAATAAATAATAATTTTTTTTAAAACGTGTTGAACTTTTTGGAGCAGCAGCTCCTGGTAACTTTTAGGCGAGCTTACTACAATTTTTATATTTTACTTATTTTGCAGCATATTGCGCAAGATGTTTTCTAGACCAAATTGGTTTTTCAAAATTGTAATTTCTACCTTGCTTCATATATATATATATATATATCAAACCTTAACTCTACCAAGAATTCTAAAGAAACGCTGTTTTTAAATATTACACGATTTCACTGTTGAATTTTATGCGGCGTAAATGCGAAGAAATTGCTGCTTTATAAAGGAAGTTACAAAAAAATTTACAAAAAATGAAATAAAGGTTATAAAAATTAAATTTAATTTTTTGAAAAAAATCTTAAATGGATCAGTTTTTAACGGGTAGATTTTAACGAGCTCACCAAAGGTTCGTTTTCCTACGATTTCTGCACTTCTTCTGACAGTGAAATGTTTATTTTAAAGGTCGCTTGGTTTTTAAATCAATATTCTTCGTTGTTCCGATTTGGTTTGTTGGTGTTGCGTTATCTCATTCTTTTCTCACATGATAAAAGCTTTTCCTCTTCGATTAGCCTACTTCGTGACATATCTTTATTTGAAAAGGGATACGGACTTCAAAAGTGATAATACGCAAAAGTGATCCCATGAAAATTTGAGATTCGAGATTAATAGATCTTACCAGGTAATAATAAAAAAAGCTGCATAAGTCTTCTTACTGAGAAAGATGAACATAGATATGACGAACTGAGAAAAGACAGAAAAATATTAATGGTAGCACCACTTCGGGAATTACATGCTTTTTAAAATAGAGATTTTCCTGTTGAATTTTACGTAAGTGGCAAGAAAGTTGTAGACACATTAGGTTAATTCGAAAAGCCGGAGAGATGAAAAATGAACAAACGCCTTCACCGGGAATTAAACCGCAGATCTCTGGAATATCAGCCCAGTATGCAAGCCACTACACCACGAAGGCACGCTAGGAAAGCGGGAGAAATATCTTAAAAAATAATGCTTAATAATAAAATCAAAAAGACAGAAAAGAAAGCTATGTAGTTCAATTTGATTAGAAAACTGAACATTAATATGAAAAACTGAGAAAACACTGAAAAAAGCAAAAAATTGTGGGACAACACTTAGCATTTTATCTCGAACTCTAAAATTTTGCTTCTTTTAAAAATTCTGATATTTTACTTCTAAATTTCATGTAGTATAACTGCGAAGAAAGCGGTGTTTTATAGCAAAGTTTTTTTTTTAAAGAATGTGTGTTAGAAATGAGTCCAGTACCAGATTCGTAAACTGACAGCTCAACGAGGGTATGAAAAAGCCTTAACTCCAGTGACGTAACGTTAAAATACAAAGCCAATCCATTATTTCTTGTTTGATCGTTTCGTTTCCTTTGGCTTATTTTACCCGATCGACAGTTACATCAAATCAGGGAGGGCGGGTCTGGTCATCAGCACCCCGGAGGGGGGACGGTTCCGAAGGTCATTCACCTTTCTTCCCACTACCAATCTCTCGAGAAGACTTTCAGCTTGCCGCGTGTTTAGAGTGCCTCCATGCCGTACAGACACTATACATTTACAAACATCAATGCCTTATTCAGGGCCGGGGACTTCGGTGCAGCAGTCATAGTTGCTAACTATCCCGTTTGGGCACCGATTTTTATTTTTCTTTCTTTCTTTCTTTTTTAAACTTATAAAATTTGAATTTTTGTATATTTTTATTTAAAGCCACGTGATTAACAATCTTGTAATTTCAAAAATCTAACTTATTTAAGTTATTTGAAGTTATTTAAGATGTGAATGTGAGCCTCTACTCAAGCGCTTAAGAGATATCCACTGCTGAAATTTTTTTTAAACACTTTTTACTCTTGAAGTTAAAGCAGAATGTTAAATAGATTACACTGCAAATAATTATTGCAATTTCTAAATACAGGAATAAGAAGTGAATTAATCAAAGCAGTCATACGAGCCGTTCATTTAATTTGAAACGTGAGAACTAGTTTAGAAGGAATTTAAAACGGACCAGTTATGTTTAATAGCTTTTTCTAAACGCAGTAATGTTGAAAATAGCAGCGATTGGAATCAGAATGAATACAACTAAGAACTAAAATTCAATTATCTGAAATGCGCGCACTTGTTTTTTATAGCAAATTTGCTCTTGCTTTTATTGCGAACTGTAGCTTTACATTAACGTGCTCCATTTAGATAAAGAAGCCTTATATTTTCCCTTTAGATCTTTACACCTTATATTTTCCTTAGCTTTGATTCATTTTTACTTCATTATTCAGTTGCGTACAGTGTACTGAAGTAGAAGGCTATGTAGATATATATTTTTTAGAAATATTCAATGATGGCAAATATATCTACTCTTAATAAATGATCTCAGAAAAACATAATCAATATTTATAGTTCTGTTTTTAATTATGTTTCATAGATATAAAATAAAACAATTAAAAAGTAATTTTCAAAGGTTTCAGTTTTACATTACGCCCTAAATGGCGTATTTTTAACGTTTTGTGTGTTACCTTTACTTATTAAATATTATGTTAAAACTCAATTTAACAACACTATCGCAAAATAATTTTAAAATGAGCATATCTTTAGAATTTCTGATACACAGTCTCGCACGCTTGGAGATAAAAATGTTTTTTTCCTTGCAGTGTTGTCATTGTTCGATTTGAAATCGTTGAGTTTGCTAATCAAAAAATTCGTTAAAATGTAACAAAATATGAAATCGATAATAAATGAAATTCCAAATTCCAGATTAGGACGTACAGGTGCCCATATTCGGTGGAGGATTACGTTATTCAAAATTTGATGTCTCTAACTACCGCTGTTTCATCACAATGCAAGAAACATACACACATTTATGAAAATTCTTCTTTATTTAATTTCTGTAAATATAATACAGGGCGATAATATTTGGTGACAACAATCTGAAAAGTGAAACGGCCATTTAAAGTTTTTAACGCAAAATGTCAAAACGAAATTAACAATCCGTTTTGGCTAACGCCCTTTGGGCTAAAAATTAAATAAATGCAATAAAATAACTTCATATTAGAAACCTAAAAATTTATTTGAAATGCACTCTCACAAAAAAGTACATGCACTCAGGAGAAATTCAGCCATAATTACGAAACTCGGCAGGAATGTAATCTGGTAAGAGATGCGCAAATGATTTAAATTTCGACGCCAACGAGACAGGGGTAAGTCGTATGTGCGCTATGCGCATATGAGTTGCGTAGTTGGGAGGATAAAAAGCTTGATTGTTCGTGCCTGTGGGATATCGTTCTGCTGCTCAATCTCCTAAATCGCCCAAGGACTCAAACAAAGCTGTTTCATCACAGAAAGTTGCTTCTCCTGTGACTAATGTTCCGATCGATTCTCCTGAACTCTCAGAAATGGATTTTAATAAAATTAAAGGCAACAGATTATTTACGTTTGTTGAGCAATTCAAGAAAAAGAAGACTACAGCGGAAAACCTCCACCTAGCACTATGCTTAGTTGAACTTCTCAACGGCATGGAAGAATAATTCTCCACCTCCTTCAATAAGAGGAATGTTCTAGTTACTTTTAGACTCGACAGATGGCACCACATAACAGACGCTTCTACATCTTTCATGATGTCCCACTTTGATTCCTCCAGTTGCGGCCTTCTTCTCCTGCTTACCTCCGATTTCTCTTCAGAGATTTTTCCGCGTTCGGAACTTATATCGGGCCCTGTTTCAAGAACCGTCAAATTTGCATCCAGCAATAGCTCGGCATAATATAGTCTAAGCCGTAGGTCTGTTCAAACAAATCTGTCGACTTGGATGGGATGCCTCTGAGACGTAACCGGCGGGAGTGCGAACAGTTGTCGGACTTTGACAAGGGGCGTATAGTAGGCCCCAAAGAAGCAAGTTGGTCGATGAGGTATATCGGCCGCCACCTCGGTTGGAGCAGTTTGGTAGTTGCTCGGTGCTGGCGACAGTTGACCATGGAAGGAATAGTCTTACGTCGCGGGGGCTCAAGATGTCTCAGGAACACAAATGAGCGCGAGGATCGCGCAATCATAAGAGCGGCCATTTCAGCACCAGCAGCATCGATTCGATGCCATTTACCACCTTACAGCCATCCGGTGATTCAAGGAAAACCATTCGCAGACGACTGGCCGACGCTGGCCCACGTCCATTAAGACGCCTACCACTGACACCAGAACATAGAACAGTATCGACTAGAGTTTTGTCGAACTGGGGGGAGCTGGAGTGTGACCGACTGGAGGCGTGTGATCTTCAGTGATGAATCCCGACTCAGTCTCAGTGCTGATGACCAATGCACACGCGTGTTGAGGCGGCCATGTCAACGGTCCGATCTGGCATTTGTTGTCGAGTGGCATGCGACGATTACACAAGGTGAGACAGTGTGGGGTGCGGATTTGTTGAGACACACAATCACTTCCAATCGTCCTTCAAGGCACTACCACGGCTCGCAGTTACCTGGACGACACTTTAACGCTGGTTGTACTGCATATACTATCAAGTCGCCCAGATGTCATTTATCAGCAAGACAACGCTCATCCACATACAGCCCGAGTCTCTAACAATGTCTTCAAGGATATGACGTACTCCCTTAGTCTGGCAGGTCACCAGACCTCTCGCTAATAGAGCAGTTTTGGGATATGTCTGGAAGGCAATTTCACCCTTCCCGGAATATTAGTAAATTAGCCCAGTTTCAAAGATTATGGCATGCTTTTTTGCAGGGGGTCGTATCGAATCAAGTGACCTACTTGATTCGATACGACGCCTTGCTTCGGCTTTTATAGCTTCCAGAGGTGGCTATACTACTTACTGATTTGTAACATTTTTCATGCCATAACTTCTTATAAAGCGATCTTTTGTTCTGAATTTGCCATCTTTTGTTTATCTCCTCATACACAACATAAATTTTAAGTTTCGTGATAGTAGTAGTTCGTTTCCTTCTGGGTGCATATATTTTTTTGTGACAGAGTGTGTAATATAACATAGAAAAGTTACACGTATTACAATTAATTCATGAAATTAGAACTTGATGTTATTACTTATCAGTACTAAAATATATACAATTTTATGTACAATATATATATATATATATATGTGTGTGTGTGTGTCAGAAAAATAGAGAATAAGTAGAAGATATTTATGTCAAAAGATTAAATTAGCAGCGTAAGTTCCATGTACAATATATATACTATATATATTAGAAAAATAAAGAATATGTAAAAGATTAAATTAGTAGTAATAGTAATAACTCTGCACTGCGTCATTTCGAGATTAATCCATTACATAATTCTGATGATGTAAATGAAACTAAAACTCAAATAACCAATAGTAATTTCACAGCAGCATTAATTATCCAATCAAAATGCACTGAAAACCAAAACTAACTCAGTCTGAATTATGATTTCACCCTGAACATAACGCACTTGCTTTCTACGCTTTGGTCTAGCTCGACTGCAATCTGTCTGCTCCTTCTTTCTTACTGCAAATTTATCAAAAAATTTAAACTTTCGGAATAGGCATAAATAATATGCCAACTTGTTTGTGGCCGCAACATGTTTGCTGAAATAAAGGTTGAATTGAATATACCTTGACTGCCGCATTTCTTATTCATTGTGAATTGGCGTTTCAACATCTCTAAGCCATCAAAATTCTCGCCTTGTTCATTACGGATTCAACCGCAAGCGTTCTACTACGGTATATATGTGTGTGTGTGGAGTGTGTGTATTTGGCTATATTTATGTTTCAACTGATGAGCTTATTCTTTTACGTAAATATTTCTATCAAACACCTGTTTTGCCTTAAGAATTTAAGCAGAAGTAAGAAATATATCTCGCTAAAATCCAACAACAGGCAGAAATATACTACTTCTAGTGTAATTCTTATATTGTTAATGAGCTTGTGAGGAACTAATAGTTAACTTTGAGTTTCTTCAGATTAAGGAAGAAAGAAGTGCTATTTACACGAAGATTTCGCAAGTTGATTTTAGAGCGTATTCTGTCTGTTTGAGACCACGTTGTTACCGTGACTTATTAGCGTTTAGATTCTGTGATCTTGAGTACTTCTAGCCATTAAGCTTGTCTCACCGGCTTCTGCGAGCCAGAGCCTTCCTGCGCATTTACATTATCCTGTGAATCGCTAGGCTAGTCTAATAGCATTTTATTTTAAGTTCAACATTACTTAATTAAATTAAGCCAGAAGTGTTGGCTTATGTAAACCCAAGTGGGGTCGACTGTTAACTCTTTGTGAGTGAATAAAAGGTCTATTAGCATCCTTCTTCTGACTTTGTCTGCCTTAAAGACACGAGGATAATTCATCTACAGCTTTCTAGAGCTCGTTAGTTTATGTCAGCCAAGAATACGAGACTAAATACTGGCGCCCGAACAATATGAATAACAAGAATGCCTCAGGAAACTTCACCTTTTAGCACCTTGCCCCCAACGTCGCAAGCCTCGTCGGCCACAGTGAAGCCCTTGGAAAGATTTGGATTTATTGTTGACACCCACAGAGCTGCTATGAAGCCAGCAGCAACTTTTGATGGAAAGACCTGAGTCATAAATTTTGCTGAACAGTTAAATTCTCATTTTCCGCTGCATCCGGTGCAAGAAACGTAGAAAGTTACTATTGCCACGCTCGCCCTTAGATGTCAAGCTTCTACGTGATATGTATAAATGTATCGGCAAATTTGTCGTAACAAAAGCTACGATCTCGAGAACTCTATCTTTTACGATCGGGAATGCTTAAAACGACTTTTTTTTACATAAAAGATAGAGCCAAGCTCGAGTGCAGCAAATTCAAGTATAAAATCCATTATGTGACGGACTTTATCTTACGGATAGTCCATATTTTTAATTTATTGTACGAAAAGAGGAACTTCAAGTAGATTATAAAATTACAGGAAGAAGAAATCGATTTGAATATTAAGTTTTACAAATTGGGTGCAATAACAATGTTAAAACTAGCATTTTTCTTAAAGCTAAAATTAAAAAAAAATCTGTTGTGGACACCACATTACTTCCTTGGACGGCCTATTAAGTTATACATACTTTTTCCTGCATTTCATGTAAGCTTATTTTCTCGAATTGTTCTAACTTAATGAACTGAATCCTCAAGGCAAATTGAAAATGACATCAAAAATTGCAAATTTCGAAATTAAATACTTCGGGCAATTTTTGTCATACGCATTCAAATTTCTCGTATTTTCCTTTTTACTTCCTTGTATGAAGTAAAGGAAGTATTGTAACCACGAAAAATTCCGTGTATCATATTTCAAAGAAAATAATCATTTTAACAGCTATCGAATGCAATTTAACGATTTTTTGCGTGACATCTGTACCTGAAGACGGAATGAAGGACTATTTTCCCCCCAAACGAATTATACAAACTGTTTTAAAATGGATTCAGAAGAGATTTTTTCTTGACGTATCTCGCATAATTCAAGAACGAGTATGCCCAAAACGTTGAACTTTTGTATATATCACTGATATAACATGTAGTTGTTCACCTCCCTTTTTGGTTGCAATCGGTGCAACATGTATGTATAAGTATGTAATAATTTTGATCCGTAGTCGTGCTGGCAGAGTGGCAAGAAGAGACGAAGATGACGAAACTGGTTTTTTCCAAATCACCAATCTTTATTCACGCATATATAAGATTAGCCAGTCATAGCTTGTCTCTATAATTACATCAAACATAGAACAAATACCGCTGACGAATCAGTTACGTCATTCCATTCCTTTCTCTGTGCTGCTCTGTCATACTCGCGCCGCTTTGCTTTAGCAGCTACGTCATGTCTTTTAAAAAACCAATGTACATAGAAATTTATCATATTTAATTCATGATTGAATAAGTGTCTGCCAAATTAATTAGATATGTGTGTGAATAAAGATTGGTAATTTGGAAAAAAACGGTTTCGTCATCTTCGTCTGTTCTTGCCACTCAGCCAACACGACTATGCATCAGATTTATTGCATATACATATACATATATATATATATATATATATATATATATATATACCCACTATGTTACTCGGCTCACTGAGCTCAGTTTTTTTTAATTCCTATATGTTGGTAAATAGTTCATTCTTTGCTTTAAAAATGATTGAATTATGTCGATTTTATTTTCCGGTTAAGGTTTTTATGCCTGTAGTTAATCGCCATGTGGAATTATCAACAATTTAAGTTGTTTAAGTGCGGCTAAGCCTAATTTTCGTTTACCATAGCAGCCATATTTGTTAACATTTTAAACTTAGCAGAATAGTGAATTAAGTTTCTGCACCTTCATTGTCTTTTTGCCGAGTGGGACTAAAATTAAACTTTCATTTATGCACCGAAAAATCTGCCTTGTTGCTTGTTGACCGAATTGCTTGTTTTTGCTTAGAAGCTGTAATTGTAATTGTAATTTTTTTAAAATTTTTTTAAACTTTATTTGGTGTTTTATTTTTTCGATATTTTTCAGTTTCTAATGAACCTATTTTGAGGTTTTATGTATTTTTTGCCTTGCCACGAACTGACAACAGAATTAATTGAATCAGAAATATATCTCTAATAAAATTCGAGTAAATGAAATGCAGCAAAAAATACGTATAATTTAATATTCCCTACAAGGATGTCATGTGGTGTTATACATCAGATTTTTTTTATAATTATGTATATGGGAGTATAAAACTTTCTCAAACATAAATTAACCGAGAGACAACATTAAAAGTTAGATTTCGTTATTTACCCAAATGTTTTTTTAATTATTATTATTTGATATTGTCAAAACAAGAATATTTTCGAAAGTAAATACGAATATCGTCAGTTCATCATTCATTACACCAAGATAGCAAAATCAAAGAAAAATATTTTTGAGTAAGAAATTCTTCCCACAGGACGATTTCCGTCTGCTTCAGAATTTCTTAAAATGTAGAAAATAGCTTAATTAATTTTTTATCATTCTTGTTTTAAAAGAAAAATAAAAGTTCCTAAAGATTTGGGTAAATTTCAAAACTTTGTATCTATTTTTAAATTTTGAAATCATAAATGTCAGTCTACAAAGCGAGCGATTTTCAAAAATTCAGAAATTAAGTTATAATTTCCATACAAGTTTCTTTTTTGAATGTTTCCAATCTATTCGGCACTGAAAACAGCAATATTTTGATACGTTTAATTTGTTCGTTAAAAGAAGATACATGAGAAAAAGCGTTTAAACATCAAATAAAATATCTGATTTGCATACGACATGACTTTCTTGTGAAGTCTATTAAATCATGCACATTTTTTGCTACACTTTATTTAAAGTTATTTCCTCAAATTTCATTAGAGGTGTAGTATTTCTCATTCAATCAACTGAGCTCATACTTCGCGGCAAGGCAAAAATACATAAAAACTCAAAATATCTTCATTAAAAATTGGAAAAGTAGAAAAACTTAAAACATGAAATGCAGTTAAAAACAGTTAAAAAACAGTTCTTGCAATTAAAATTAGAGTTTCTATGCAAAAATAAGTCTTTCTTCACGAAGCCTCACAACTTCGGCCAGCAAGCACGAAGTCAAAATTTTCGGTTCACAAAATTGAAAGTTGACTTTTGGTCTCACTAATGCAAAAGGACACTGAAGTTGCACTAACTGACTTAATTCACTATTCTACTAAGAGTTTCAAAGGCACACAAATGGTGGTTCCGTTAGGCCCTAGCGTCACTTAAATGTTTTAATTGTTGATAATTCTATAACTACCGCATGCAGATTAATTAAAGGTCTAAAACCCTTACCCGAATAGTTACCATTAGAACCACATAATTTAATCTTTAAGAGACGGGGCAGTTTGAATAGGTTTCACTTAAAAAGACGGGAAATCTAAATGCATTTCCACCCCCCTTTTAGCTGCCATCGTAAAGGAAAACTACTACTCTTTTGCAGCTTTTCCTGTAGGTTGCCTTTGGGGGTCGCCTTTGTTAATTTTCAATAAGAGACTACGGAATAATATAAAAGAATCTGATGAATTTGTTCTCTTTTCTGCTGCTTCTTTTCATTAAACTAGGGAAACATATTCTGGTGAGATTTCGTAGCGAAATAATTGTCATATGTTGGAATATTAACTTTTGACATTGCGTCATATTGAAAATACGCTTTAGCAGCAAATACACGCCTATAATCAGTTCATAGTTTATTCAGTTTTTATTTGTTTCCAAATTGAATTTAGTTTAGAATTACGTGTACTAATTAACAATTTTAATTTATACTCGAAAATGATGTTTAACTATTTGTTTCTCGTATAAATCGGCAGTTCGCTTTTATTTGTTTCCAAGCATTGTGTAACAACTTACATATTATATATCAAACAAATCCCGTTGTATTTTTCTTATATTACATTCATGTCCATAAATTAAGAATAATTCGGAGTCACGCGGAAATCGAACTCTAAAATAAATATATCACCTGTAAAATCACTACACATATCTTCAAGAATCATATGCAAATTTCAAGAAGTAACCAGATGACACCGATGGTACGTCACAATGACGAGATTGTAAGAGAGTTATATATAAGGAATACAGGCAAAGAAGTAAAATTGTTAGCAGGCGCTTTATAAGCATTTCAGTGCAATAACCGAATAGTTATGACACAAAGGACGCATTTGGATGATTTTTTACGTGGTAGAATTATCGGCCGTCTGGAATGTGGACGTACCCAACTGGAAGTATCAGACGAACGTGGAATTGCCCAGAGTGTCATCTACAGGCTTTGACAACGATTCCAAGATGATGGTAATGTGAGTAGACGTTACAGCACAGGTCGCCCCAGAGTTACAACGCCGAATGAGGACCGGTATTTGGCAGTTACTGCCAAAAGAAACAGGCGGAGCACATCCTCAGACCTGTCTCGTCAGCTCTCTTCAGCCACTGGTACGACAATTTCAAGGCAGACCGTGTACAGACGCTTAGGGCAGATTGGTCTATATGCTTGTAGACATGTCAGATGCGTTCCAATTGTTTTAATAATATCAAACATATAGCATCTTTTTTTGCTCTTTACCTTTTGTTTAATAAATAAGCTTTACAAATAAGTCAAATTTATTTTGCTTCTAACTCTTCCTTTGCCTGATTTTGCATTATCCTTAATTTATGGACATGAGTGTAGTTTCGTTTACCTTTTTCATTAGTATTCTTATTCAGCTTAATTTATTAATTCCCCTCCCCATTGTATCGTAAGTTATTTCATCTTTCAACTACATTATTGTTCCTTGCTCTTTCTTGCAGTTTTGTGATAAAAGCTTTTTATATCCTTTAACGTTTTTTTTTTTTTTTTTATTTTTTTTATTATTATTATTATTATTATTTTCCTTTACTTTAAAAACAGATTTTATTGATTATATTTTCCTTGCATTGCACTCCATTGCATTTTGCATGTTTCAAACAGCAATATTAAATACAAAAATTACAATAAAAAGCGGAAATATAAAGAAAAAAATACATTTTTAATGACACTGAAAAGTTGATGAAATTAATACTAATGTAAAATTGCTAAGATTTCACTGCTGAGGGAAACGAAAGGGAATTTACGAAGCACGACAATTCGGAGGCGCGAAGGTCATCTCGCGTAAGTGGCAAAAGAGGTTATTCCGACAATGACTATCTCCGCACCCTGAAGAATGGGGGGAGGGGAATTCGCTGGCCGATATTTCGGCCATAGCCGTCTTTTTGAGACACTGCAGCTCTGGCCTATTCTTCCACCCGTCTTTTAAAGGTTAATCACTTTTAGAGCAAAAATGTACAATTTACCAACATATAAGAATAAAAGACTGAGCCTTCCAAGACAGGTAAATTGGTGGGATTATATATATATGTTTGGGTGCGCCGATTGCAACGAAAAAGGGAGGTGCGAACTACATGTTATAACAGTCCCATATACAAATTTCAACTTTCTACGTCTACTCGTTTTTGAGTTATGCCAGATAATACGTACCTGCAGACGTCATGAAGAAATCGTTTCTCAGGTCCATTTTAAACCCATTTTACAATCCGTTTCGAAGAAAATTTGTTCTTAAATACAACGCTTGGAATGGGGGCCGCGGCTCCCGACCTGAGGATTACTGCGAAACGGGATTAGTGCGACCCCACCCACTGATCAATCTACAATGTGACGACCCCAAAGAGCAAGGGCAGACAAGGCAGTACCAGTACGGTCCCTGCCGAGCCTTACCCTGTCCCGAGACCCCTCAGGCCTTCTTTGAAGAGTGATTATATACCCCCGTGTTTGAGACTGCCTAGGTACAGATCTTAACCAGTACTTCCCAGGCATCCGCCTGAGTCAACCCCCGGGTGGGATGTCCTTAAATACAGATGTCATGCAAACAAAATCGTTTGAATGGCTTCGAGAGCAGTCAAAATTAATATTTTCTTTGAAATATGATACCTGAAATTTTTCGCGATTATAATGCTTCCTTTACTTCGTACAAGGAAGAAATCCAAATTCAGTTTTAAAAACACTGCTTCATATTGCGTTGCCATCAACCGTGCACACATTTTGTGCGTGCACAAAATGTGAAGTGATTAGATTATCAGGAAATAGGTCATAAATCGAGGACTTAATTCCACTAACAGTGAACGAAATAAAAGTCTATAAAAAGGAAAAAGTAACTGCTTCGATCACTCAGTGACAAAATGACGATTCTAGAATTCGTTCTGTTTAAAATAAGCTTTTACAATTTTGATAAGTAAAAATGACGAACTAAAGAAAGCTTTTAAGAACTTTTTTTGCAGACATTCAAGTTTCTCTAACCTTAAAGTAATAAAATTTTAATATCTTAAAATATATTGTTTAGCCTATCATCCAATGTCAAACGGCATTGTTGAACGATTTCATCGACATTTAAAATCTTCTCTCAAGGCTCACGAGACCAATAACTGGACTGAAACACTACCAGTTGTTATGCTTGGTATTCGGACAGCCGTAAAGGAAGATCTACAGTCATCTTGTGCTGAACTGGTGTACGGCACAACTCTCAAGCTGCCTAGTGATATGATAACGTCATCTAAGATATCTCCGTATGACACACAATTTATCACGAATCTTAGGCATAGAATGCAACAGTTGAATCCAATAGCAACATCTGCACATTGCCAAGAAAAATGTTACGTAAGTGCTACCTTAAAGTCGTGTACGCATGTATACTTACGTGTCGATCGAGTAAAGCCACCTCTGTGCCAACCATATACAGGTCCGCATAAAGTTCTTTCTAGAACGGACAAAACTTTCACAATTCATATTAACGGTCTGAAATCTACTGTGTCTATAGACCGTGTGAAACCAGCCTATTTGCTTTCGGACTCTAATTTGCCTGAACTGAAAACAAATAAAGACTTAAAGACAGTTCAGCAGAATAAATCTGCAAACGAACTCTCTAAGACACAAACTGTCACCAGATCGGGAAGACATGTTCACTTCCCAAAGAAACTTGCTTCTTACGTAACAATTTAAAACATTTCTTTTAAAATTCATATCTTAACATATTTCTTGTTATTTCATGTTTATTATATGTGTCAATACCTTGTTATATATTGAATTGCATTTTGATCTTTTCTAATTTTATATTCTAATTTTGTAATCATAAAAAAAATACCCGACAGCACGGATATTCTGAGATAATTTCATAACCTATGTCGTTCCTTTGAATAGCCATTAAAGGAACTAGGGGGAAACTCTGTGGTGATGGCGATAAGGAGCGCGCCTTGCGCCCTCCGATAAGTGTGGCAACCCTAGAGGAGAAGTTTCTTACGAGTAGCGAGGAGAGCGAAACAGGCAGGCTGTCGGGGAGTATGCGCGATGTTCCTAAATAAAGTTAATTTTTATTGTGCACTATGTCTTGTTAATATTTATATTAATGCAGTAAGAACATAATCTGTGATATGGAATTCGACGATTGGTGGTAAAAACATAACAGGAAATTTCCATAGTTATTATGGAAGGTATAAATCCGTTAAATCAGTATTGACATCTTTCATTTAGTTATTCATTGCAAATAATTATCTAACTTTTCATTTGAGAAACCAGAAGCTATTAATCATGTGCTTAATTTTCCTGAATATCAAAAAATAATATTTCAGAAATTAATTAAACGAATATTTTCAAATCTCGTTATGGAAACATTGGGAGAAGCTATTAGAAGCAGATAACCATTTCTCCCGTTTCAAATGCAATATTTATTTACATACTTAATGTCTTGTACATTTTCCCTATTCTGTTTTTTGCATATACGAGGCAAATGCATGAATGAAATGAATAGTAATCATAGGGAGTCTAGTCCTTTAGACAAACAGCTGCCTTGTTTGAGGCTTTTAAGTTTTCACGTTAGCTAAGTATTGAACATACTTCAAGTATATTTGTTTCACCCTAATGTTTTAAAACTTTTTTTCATCAAACCTGAATTGCTGAAGATAAATATTATTAAGAAAACAGCTCAGTACCCTAGGGAGCTTAATTACAGAAAAGGGTATAAGGTATTTTCTCCTTCCTTCCAGCATGCTTTCGGGATGTAACGGTACCACACTCGACCGTTATGCGAGAGATCTATCTCCGAGTATCGGGAAGGGCACTACTCGTTTTTCCTGTCTCCTGCTTAAAAAGAAACCTAATGACTCTACAAGTGGCGCCCGAACTAAAAGGTGGTAGACGATAATTTGTCACCATCAGGATTTGGCTATAGGTCCCCTCATCACCGGTCGCTCTTTAAAAAGGGATAAAAAAGTATATAAGATATTTTTAAAAAAGTATATAAGATATTTTCATCCTCGTTCCAGCATGCCTTCGGAGTGTAACGGTAGCACATTATTCGAGAGATCCAGGTCCGAGTCCCTGTGAGGGAATTGCTGATTTTTCATGTCTCTTGCTTCAAAAGTAATCTAATTACTCTACAAGGGTACCTCCTGATCTAGAACCAAAACAAATGGCAATAAAATGCCAAATATGGCTAATTTTAATTTATATTTCCGATGTCGTGATGTTCCGATATCGATGTTCCGATGTCGTATCGTGATGCAAACTTTTCATCTAGTTTTTAATTTGACTCTGAATTCGAAATTTTGACAAATTCATGCTCTCATCATTCTAATTCGCCGTAACATTTAAAATTTAAGAAAGATTTTTAAGGAAAATTTGAACTTTTTCTTAATTCACGCGTGTTTAGACTTAGTAAGCATGCATCCTGAGTTAAAAATTATTTACTTGTCCTGTCACTGGGAAAAACAAAAGCAGAACTAATTTTAAATAAATATATGGATGTTTATTTAAAATTAGTTCTGCTTCATAATTCGAGTTATAAAAATTCTGAAGCCATTTGATAAACTGTCCTTGAGTATAAAAGTGAAAATCCTTTGTAGTTTTGCGTTTTAATCCAAAATGCATAACGACACAAGTCGTTCATTTAGTCGTAACATTCAGTTGCACTAGCATATAGAAATTCAATATGAGTGGTTAAATGAATTTGAGATTTTTAAGCCGTTTATAAAATTAATTTATGAGAAGTGAAGTGGGATGGAAAAGGGATTACGGCTTACTTAGCGTATATTTCGGCATATATTGTGCCCTTTTAATACAAAAATTAGAACCGAAATTTACGGGTACGCGTTGTACGCCGAATACAAAAATGATAGCTTTAAAATAAAAAAAAAATTATTTTTACATGCACCAAAATGCTACTTATTAAAAGAAATGGCATACCTTATGAAATTAAACATTTTCGTTATAGGAAAACATGAAGAGTTCGTCATTCGGTTTTATCTTCAGGCGTATCGACAAATTTTGTTTCATCTTCATCATCATTGTTATTTTGATCCATAAATAAATAATCATTATCCGTTCCATCTTTCACCAACACATCCTTTCACCTTTCACCACGTCCTTGCTGAAGCACGATTTCTATTTTCTTTCAATCCATTTTCAAAATAAATGGCTTTGCATTTGGAACCAGCCATATATACTACTAAAAGGAACACTAGATCAACTGTATTTCAACTAAAGCAAATTCAATTTTCAGTTCAAAATTTCGGCTTCATATGACTACAGAAAAAGAAAACGTCTAATTCCACAAATTCATTTAGGTTGGAAGTGCTCTACAATAGCATTCTTTTGGACAGCTGCATTGAATACAATTCACCCTTTTTGCCGGAACATTTACTCCCTCAAGCATTTAACCGACATACATATTGTTCCATTTATCGCTTGTCAGTAAGGTTTACCATTTTCGAAAGGCTAGGGAAAATGTTCGAGTAAGTAACCTCAGAAGATAATATAGCATTGCACATGTATCCTTTAGGTTTCTTCGTGAAGAACTGAGTGCGCGTTATACAGCGAATATACCTAAAAATTAAAAAATATGGCTTGAAATTATAGATACGCGTTATACACAGGTGCACATTTTGTGCTGGGAAAAAACAGTACTTTTAAAGAATGGATTTGTTTCAAAAAATGAATGCTTAGTTTACAAGAGCGAGTACTTGCTATAGCAGCACTGCACTGGCTAAAACTGGCAAACTTAATAGTCTACTTTTTAATATGCCTGTTGCAAATGTTTCCAAAGTCTAATGCAGGAACTGTTTCAGTAAGAATTTATCTGAGAATGATAGGAAGTTTGTGGAACACAGAGGATTATAAAGTAAATTTCAAATTTAATTTTGCTTCTATTTCATCAAATTAATTTAACGCTTAAGTATCTAAGCAATATTAATCTTTATTCTTCATTTTCTAAGTACATTAAAGTACTAAGTATTTAGAAACCCTGAACGACAGATTAAGAAACAAACTAAAAGTGAGTTGGAATTCATTATTTGTTACATTCTTATTTGCTCCTTATTTTAATTTAAATTTTGCTGATTTACCGCTCCTTCGTAAAACTGCCAGCAAGCCACCATTTTGAAAATTGTTTTTGCCTCTGGTTCATCAGGTTGACGATAATTTGTTAATGTCGCCAAGGAGTACTTTTCTACTCCAATATGAAGACAGATAATTTGGCTTGTTTCTAATGCTGTCCTAAAATTTTAATTCAAAATGGACAGGGTAAAGGACTTTATTCAGCAGACTTTTCAATGACGATATTTATACGAAAGCAACGACGAACATCAGTTTCTTCGAGCACTTCAAGCTTGCTCCTCCAAGGGATCAATAGTAGAACTACTTAAACCAGATACAACAGATAGAGGCTCTTCAGCTAGCATTATTGACCAAGTGGTTAAAAGTTTCTCATCTCAACACATCTGAAAACACCCTCATTTTAGGAGATTATTAGAATTCTGTTGTCAATCCTTTTTTCCCATCCATTACCTATAGAACTGCACACAACAGAAATTAAACTTTGAGGTCTTTTTCTTTTCTGTCAATAAAATTCGCAGTTCCATACTTAAGGACTCTGTTCCGAATATGAGCTCCTGGGATATATACATGATTCCTTGCCCTATGGTTTCATTTACATTTGTGAAACTAAGATAGCCTTTAAACTTCGCACTAAGAAGCATAAGGCATGCGATAGGAAAGAACATATAAATACTATGCTGCCTAACACTGTTGGTTAAAAAATCAAATTTTCCATTCTAGTTAACAATCTCAATTCCAATTCATCTTTACCCTCAGCTTTTAAGGAAATTATTTCATAGTTGTTTTCATTTTTCACTCACAGATGGCGCCAGTACCGTGACTCCTCCGTTCCTCTGATTCTTATCGCTTTATCTTATCTTGGCTTTTCCTTTGTCATTTGCACTTCTGCAGCTGAAGTAGAGGGTTATGTATTTAAACCTTCGAAACTAGTCCTGCACATTTATGAATCATCTTTGTACGTAATGCTTGTTTTCATTCATACATAAACACATATGCTACCTTCATGTGAAATTCTTATCGCTTTATCTTATCTTGGCTTTTCCCCTGCCATTTGCACTTCTGCAGCTGAAGTAGAGGGTTATGTATTTAAGCCTTCGAAACTAGTCCTGCACATTTATGAATAATTTTTGTATGTAATGCTCGTTTTCATTCATGCATAAACACATATGCTACCTTCATGTGCAATTTGCTGTTGGTTAAAGCTTCAGTTTTCCATTTTGTTGATTTTATCGTTGCGTGCTTAACTTTTGGAAGCCAGCGCATGAAACTTTAGTTTAGCTACTTTACAAAATAAATATTTACTTTTAAATAATGAGAAAATCTGAATTCCATTTTTAAAAAGGGGAAAAAATTTGTTTTGGTGCTTAACAAGTCAGACTCAGTTTACTGCACAGGGGCGTAGCTAGAATTTCCCGCGCCCGGGGACAACTGAAGAATTTGCGCCCATTTCTGTGTGCCAAGAATGGAAAACATTTCATTAAAAAATTTCGTAGCATTAGTTTGGCGCCCCTTGGATGCTGCGCCCGGGGACAGACGTCCCCCCTTGCCCCACCCTAGCTACGCCACTGTTACTGCATTTCGAATAAAGAGGAATTCATTACAATAAGGCTGTGATTTCACTGTAAGACATGGCGAAGTGAATAACATTACAGAAACGTCTTCAACAGAGCCTCTAATTCTGGAATCCTTTGAATTCTTAAATTTATTAAAGAACATAAATTTAATTTTAACAAGACATGATGGAAGAACGTCCTTTTGTACATTATTGCATAAATCACATCATTTGTTTTTGTTAATTTGTTAATATGTGCACTGATCTAAAGAAATGTAGTTAATAAGGAACACTTAGTATTTGCTACACCAGTACAAAATATTAAACTAGAATGAACAGTTCTAGACCACTTTTTTTTAGGTTACAGTTTCTACATGCATTTATTTTACAATACCTTCAATTTATATTGATTCGCGAGAGGTAAAATCCCCAAAACTTTACTGACTATTTACATTATCAAAAAGAAGGATACATTTTTCTTCAATGGAACGAATGTTCAATCTTCTCCTTCCTTCTCTACTTCTTATATTCATACCCTGCATCTAAGAATATAATACAGAAAAGCTGTTACCATAGCTAACACTTTTCTCGACTCACACTTTCTCTTTTTAGAGCTTTTCGTTTAAAAAAAGGCCAGGAAAAAATGTGTTCTTTGATCGGTAGTTTCATAATGCCCAAGGAAGTATGTAACTACTTTCCAGTTCTTACTAGCATTTCGCTATTTTTTCCCACTTTTCTACATATAAATACCAAGAGATTTAAAGACCATTTACTAACATATTTCCTTCAGGCATTTTAAATGCTAGATCATATTTCCAACAGCTGCCAAAACTACGGAAGAATACTAAGAAAATGAACAGAATACAGAAAAGCTTCCATAAAGTAAACCTGGCAGGAAATTTAATTCCTGATTTTTACATAAATATTGGAAGAGTTATTTATGCATTTATTTGCATAACACTATTGTTATGCAGAAATATTTTTCCAAAAGTACTTCAATAACGTTTATGCGGAATAAAACTATACTTTGCGCTTGAGTAATATGATTCGAACGATTGCTTTTTAATGGTTTTCAAAGATACCTGCAACATGCATTCTAACAATGGAAGCGGAAGATTAAATTAATATTTAATTTGATTAAACCAGGATAGTTGTGTAGTTTATGTAAATTTTACTACTGTCTCTATAAATTTCAAAATTCTTTTTTTTTTGCCATTTTGGAGTTGTAAAAAATTGCATTGTAAAAAAAATCCGGCGTTGCACCCACTGATTTGAGAAATTTGGCTAATTTTTTAATTATCATTAAATTTTATTTATTTATTATCCGATTATTTGGATCCAAAACTATGTTAGCTTATTCTATTGGCTTTTGTTCTCTTCTCGCTGATGGCGACAACAAATAAAATTCCATCTATGGTTTACATTATGAAAATGGTATTTATTTTACTTAAAAATATTATTTTACTTAACTTTATATCTTGCTTAAAATTTTTCAATTGTTTTGGAACATTTAAGTAATTTTTAAGATGCAAAACAGAGAACTAGCTTCCTTTTTTCTTTTCTTTGTTTTCCTTCTGTGAGGAAACAGATGCCGATATACTTTATTAAGTATTTCCCCCGCCTTCCAGCATGCCTTCGTGGTGTAACGGTAGCACACTTGGCGCGTATTCGAGAGGTCCACATTCGATCCCCGGCAATAGCATTTCTCATTTTTCATGTCTTCTGCTTACCAAAAAAAAAAAAAAAAAATCTTCCAGATCTTACATTGCAGCCAATGGGACGTTTTGTGCGTTATCTTTATTTATTAAATATCATGTTCTTCGCACTTAAAGCATAAAATTCAATTCAACAGCAATATCGCAAAATAAGTTTAAAATGAATAAAGCTTTAGAATTTCCTATACACAGTCTCGGAAGCTAAAAATTAAAAATTAAAAAAATTTCGTAAAATGTTGCCATTGCTCGCTTTGAAATCGCTGAGATTGTTAATCAAAAGTTCGTTAAAGTCTTACAAAATATGAAATCGAAAATATAAAAAATTTTCATTTTCCAAATTTGGGTTTCCAGATGGCCAAATTTGGTGGAAGATTTTGTTATTCAAAATTTGATGGCTCTAGGTACCGTTGTTTTATCCCAATGCGAAAAACGTACATATATTTATGCAGATTCTTCATGACTTAATTTCTTTAAATATAATACATGTCTATAATATATGGTGGCAACAATTTGGCAAATAAACCGACATTTATAGTGAACCAACAATGCCAAAACGAAATTAATAGTCCTACAGGGCAAATTGCTTCTTTGGACTAAAACCTAATGACTCTAAAGTGGCACCGAACTAAGAAGTGGTAGACAATAATTCGTCGCCACCAGGATATGGCAATTCGGTCCCCTCATTCCTAATCTCTCTTTAAAAGAGAGAGTATATAAGGCATTGTATCCCTCCTTTCCGCATGCTTTCGTGGTGTAACGGTAGCACACTCGACCCATAATGGAAAGGTCTAGGTTTCGAGTCCCGGCGAGAGCACTGCTCACTTTTCAGCTTCCTGACATTAAAAAAAACCCTCATTAGTCTACAGTGGCGCACGAACTAAAAGTAATGTACTTTCGCCCCCTTTCCGCATGCCTTCGTGGTGCATACTCGAGAATTCCAGAGTTCGATCTCCGGCAAGGGCATTGCCCATTTTTCCCATCTCCTGCTTCAAAATAACCTAATGATTCTACAACTTATGTTCTCTTTACCTCAAAAATTGTATCTGCACCGTATTAATCGTAATGACCCAGTATTTGCAGAAAAGATAAGACACTGTAAATTCGACTCGGTTTTAAATCTCAACAAAAGAAACTGCCTACATGGCGTTTTCATAACTTTTCCTACATATAATGTGAGTTTTCTTATAAATTCCATATTGAAGCTATTCTTCTTCTTAGAAAAATAGCCTTAGTGTGTTTTGTCACAATAAATTAAATTCAGTCCTTTCCATGAACTAAAACTGTGGGAGTACTTTCATTGAAAGTTAGTATTTTCTTTCTGTTTATCTGATTTATCTTTTCATCTGCTTATGTATATATGCAACAGAGCTGAAGAGTCTCTTGACAAATATTCGATTATTATAAGAACTCTTCGCTATTTTACTTAACCTTGCACATTACAAAATAGATTATGGCAAGTTAAAAAAAACCTAAAAGTACAATGATATTTAAGAAGCATTTCCTTTGCCTGAAAAAACTTAAAATGGCTTTTATGCTGAATAAAATATCTTTTGACATAATGAAATCATGACAGATATAATGTGATCTATCTTTTCAATATTTGGTTGGGTGCCTTTTTCCTTTTTTTTATCTTTTGGGTATGGATTCGGTTACATCAGTAATTTTGTTTAAAGAGCAAAATTCCCATTTCTTTTTAAAAGCTTTACTTAAAGGCATCGAAATTTTTAAAATTTTAGCTTCTAATGTTTCTGTGAGACGACATTTAAAAATATTCTGAGGGAGTCAGATTAGAGTTTTATCATTGTAAACTTTTCACATTTCGACGTAAAAAAATGCGCTTTTACGGGCTCTGAAGTGCGTTGCGTGTTAATTTTTTAGAACCAAAAAAAAAAAACATTCTTTGGGACATATTCCTTTCTGTAAAAGGTATTATTTGATTTTGCAGTACATCTTGTAGAGACAAAGTTATTTCGAAGCAGGAGATGTGAAACAGGAGCAATGTCCTCTCCGGGAATCTAACCATGGGCCTCTCGAATACGACCCAAGGGTGCTGACTACTACACCACGAAGGCAGGTTAAGAAGGCAGGTTAGAAATACCTTATATATACTTCGCCTTTTAAATGGCGAGTGGAGTTTTAGGAGACACAGTCGCCAAATCCTGCTGGTGAATAATCATCATTCACCGCCCTTTTTAGTTCTGGCGCCACTGTAGAGAATTTAGGTTATTTCAGGGCAGGAGAGATGAAAAATGAGCAATACGCTTGGCGGAAATCGAACCACAGACCTCTCGAATATGCGTCGAGCGTGCTGACCATTACACTACGAAGTCAAGCTAGGAAGGCGAGAGAAATACCTTATATACTCCCACTTTTAAAGGGCAACTGGGGTTTTGTGGGACCTAGTCACCAAATCCTGGGTGAGGAGAATCAACTTCCAACACCTTTTTAGTTCCGGCGCCACTGTAGAGACATCAAGTTATTTCGAAGCAAGAGAGATGAAAAATGAACAGTGCCCTCTCCTGGAATCGAACCATGGGCCTCGTGAATGCGCGCCGAGCGTGCTGACCACTACACTACGAAGTCATTCTAAGAAGGCGGGAAAAACACCTTATATAGTCTTTCTGAGCAAGCATATATTCTTAACGGCATTTACCGAAATTCTGTAATTTATAATTTTTTATATGTTTTTTGAAATTAATTGAGTAATTACAGTCATAAATTGAAAGGCAAGTTAAAGATTATATGAAATGTTTAATGAAAGACTAAGAACTGGCTTTTTAACAAACCGAATAGAAAATAAATTAAAAATCTTGTGCTTCAAAAATAGCAAAATATAAAACTCTGCGGGAATGTTAAATATCTTGGTAGCGTACGTAAAGTACCAAAAAGATAAATTTAGAATGGATTCACTATAATGAATTCTAACATCAAGAAAAAGGGAGAAGAGTCAGCACATCGGAACGAGATTAACATCGTATAGGAAAACACTTTTTGCAATGTTTATCTCTTTCTTCAGCATGAAAACATTTAATTAGATGTTCTGAATTCTTTTCTGTGCTGCCCAAAGTACTTATTGAATTATCAATAACTGAAGATCTGCGTACAATAGTTATTCCTTCTGTTATTAGCATGCTTAGGGTCCATTAAAACGAAGAACAAAGCATTTTTTCTGCAAGATTATTTAAGGTGGTAAGAATGATGTGATAGCGATTTAAATGAATTCATTGAAAAAAGTGAATATTATCAAAACATATTATCAAAAGCATATTAAACGTATCTTAAGTAATTTAAATCTTAAATTGTTAAGAAATATCCAAAGATTTGGATATATTTTGTCAATCTTTTTATTTGTCCCACGATAAAGTTCGCAGCTGCATTCAATTTTGTTGTAAGTAAGCCAAATTATGAAGCTGAAAATTTAAACGAATAAATATCCTTTATAATATTGTTACGAAATGTACAGGCGCGGTGAGATAGCTTCCCCGCAAAGCAGTTTTAGGGTTGCCATAGAATGGCAAGCGAAGCCAAAGTTGCCACATTTGGCGAAAAATCGCCCATTTGGCGACAAAAGTGGCGATATGCCATGGACAGATGGAGAACCTTCTGGAATAAATTCTTACCGGTTTAGCCCAGAATGTTTTCGAACACAAGCCGAAAGCTATATAAACCCTTCTGGTCCGCAGTCAGGGAGAGTGTGCCTCGTCTAGAGTGCGAGATAGTCAGTATCGAGTATGTGTCTCGTCTAGCGAGCTGATAGTCAGTCATTGAAAGTGTGCCTCGTCAAGCGCAACAATATGTCAAGTCAGAGTGCCTCGTCTGGAGTGCGAGTTAGTCAGTATCGAGTTGGTAACTCGTTTAGCGAGTCATTCTCTACGGAGCCGATCGAGTTGACAGTAGGGCAGCGAGTGCTCAGTGGGTCGTTGAGTGCACCGAAAGAGTTTCGAAGTGTATCGCGGTTATCGTCGAGAGAGCGTGTTGAGCTCCGGGAACGACTGAACTGAAGAGTCGGGAGCTGTGCTCTGTGTGTCGTCGAGTGCATCGCGAGTTGTAGCGTGGAGAGTCTCGAGAGTACGTGGAGTTCCGAGAACGACCAAGGAGAGTCGGGAGCTGTACTCTAGTGCTTTGCTGTGAAGCTGTCTCCACCGTGATAGCCTGATAACCTGGAGGCTACGTCGCTGATCGTGTCAGCGTGTTTATAGTAGTTCATCGACGAATGTAAAAATTTTTTGGAGCTTTCCTGATTAATATTGGCTAAATAAAGTGTGTTTCGATACTTCATCAAGTGTCGTCGTTATTCAATCCAAATCTACGAACCCCGTACGAACGTAACCACTGGTGTCAGAGGAAAAAAATAACGTAACAACTGGTGTCAGAAAAGAAAAGCGCAACAATATGTACACCATGTATTATTACCAAACACATAACACTGGGGCGGGAAGATTTGAGACCATTTTCCGATGCATTATGTTTTGGGTTTAACTCTTTAAAAATCAAATAAAGTGAGGTAGTTAGGATGTAAAGTGACGTAAAATAAAAATTTAAACTTCTTTGAGTTCCCAGATAAGATCTCCATTCCCAACAGGAAATAGTTTCCTTCACCGCTCTAAATCCGAGCGTGGGGTATATTAAATTATGCTTCTAAATTAAATTTCTGGCCAGAGTTTCACTTATACGTAAACTTATACGAAGCTTATACGCTTCTCTATTTATACGTAACCCATACCACCTGAACATTATTCTGAATTCTCCCTTAAAAGTACCATGTATTAAATATGAAACGTTACGTTACGTTTACGTTAGTTTTAATACACATATTTGCCAAAGAATTAGAAACCTTTGATATTTTCACTTGAATGCGTGCTAGGGATGAAGTATGCAAATTTTTTATATGACGTGGGTTACACGTGGTTAGAATGCTAGTATAAGTAAAGTGTAAGAGTGCTTTTTACGATGAATGAAGTAAAATGGGAAAAACGACAGATATTTCACCATTTGAAAAAAGCTTATTGTTGTTGCCCGTTCAGCAGAGGCCCCAATTTCGAAGACAGCAGATTTCAAAAAGATTTCAAGAGATTTCAAAAGTTCTCAAATCCCACCAGTGGCCGAGCGGTAAAGTCGCTGAACACTGGTAGTTCGGTCCGAGGTTCAAATCCCGCGAACGGGCTGGCTGCATGGGCGTTTTCGTGGTTTTCCCCATGTGTAACGTGTATACGAGTCAGTTTCCCTTAGAAAGTCCTCCACGAAGTAATCCCTTCCCTTAGACAGATAGCCCTAGTCTGCTTTGCCATAGTTAAATACACCAACACCAAAAGTTCTCAAAAGCAGCTATATCAAAGGTTTTCAAAAGTTGGAATCAGAATCCACACTCCTTTTCTAGAAGACGTAATTGCGGTTCGAGTACAGTTTCCAAAAGAATGATCGGCGTCGTCTTCCGACGAATTGTACGGCAGAACAGGGACTCTACTGTTCTGCCGTACAATTCTTACTTACTCAGATCGTCAACCAATTCTCTTCGCAACAGATTTCAGCTCGAACCATGCGCAGAGAATTGCAGAGGATAGGAATGCATGATCAGGTGCCTGTAATTAAACCACCCGACATGCAAGAATTCGTTTGCGATGCCGTCGGGAAAGAAGACACTGGAGATCTGAGGATTGGAAACGGGTAATGTGGTCGGATGAATCGCACTACACTTTATTTTCCACTGATGGAAGACGTAGAATTTGGCGAGAACCCAATGAAGCCAAGAATCCATCTTGCCTTATTCGAACTGTGCAAGGGTCTGGTGGGAGTATCATGATATGGGGCAGGTTCTGCTGGCATGGAAGTGGTGCCCTGGCGTTCCTCGAGGGTAAGCAAACAACCATGAGATACCTAGATATACTGGCAGATCAATTGCACCCTGCAATGTTGCATTTTTACACCAATGCAACGGATACTTCATGGACTATAATGCAATAATACATCGTACCAGAAGTGTTCAAAATTGATTCGCTGAATATCAGTCTGGCTTTCAATACCTTCCCCGGCCACCGCATAGAAACCTTAACCCCACAGAAAATATGTGGGATATGGTTGAGAGAAGCTTTTGATAGCACTCTCTTCTTCCATCTAATTTAAAAGATCTAAAAGGCATATTCTTTGGACGTAAATGTACTCCAGAAGCATGTAGACTCGTTTCCGAAACGAATCAGAGCAGTCATTCGTGCAAAATATGGTCCAATAAAATATTAATCTGAGTTTCTAAATCGTGGGCCCAGTGTGTGTATATATGCTGTAGTCTCAGCATCAGTAGCACATAATAGTTACATAACTTTTGCCCCATAACAGTTATGCAGCTATATTTAACAATTAGTCGTTAACAATAATTAAAGCATTTATGCTATGTTTCGCTTCTTATATTTGTTTATTTGTTTTAATAAATGCCTTTTCATGACTCGAGAAAATTAAAAATATACATGAAAAATCAATTACTTCCCGGTTGAGAGTAGCATGAACACACACAAAAAAAAATTAGACTTAGAAACACAGAAAAACTGGGACTGAGTGAAACTGCCAGTAAACAGCCCACTGGTTTCCCATTAATAGCTTAGTTATCTCGCCGCTATCAGTGCAGACCTAAGGTAAACACTACTTCTAAATTCAAATTTTAAGCGGAATTCCAGTTTCGACTCATGTGGTTATAAGGTATCTTCTCTCTTCTTTCAAAATGCCTTCCTGGTGTAATTGGAAGCATACTCAACGCGTAATCGACAGGTCCAAGATTCGAGTGAGGACAATGCACATTTTTCACGTCTCCTACTGCCAAAAAAAAAAAAAAAAAAAAAAAAAAAACTAATCAAATGGCTCCTGACTCCTGAACTTGGTTGACAATAATTCGTCACCACCAGGATTTGGAGACTGGGTTTCCTAATTCCCAGTCACCCTTTAACCCTCTCCGCCATGCTACCTTTTAAAGTCGGAGTTTTGATTTTTTAAAAAAAAAAAAAGGTAAGCAGTCTAATTAGACACAAGTAAAATTTTGTGAAGATAGCACTTATCATTTATTTCTGTGGATGTACCCGAAGAGGGCACACTGATTGAATAGAGCTTCGAAAAGAGTGCTGAAACGAGCATTGTGGTCGAGGAACTGACCGATGAGATGCGGAGAAACAAAGAATACAACCTCTCAGTTGTCCTAGATTATCGGTGAGCCCGGTCTGGGCACACCTAGGGTTCGCCGTTTCATTTTAGGCAAGATTTCAAGGTAAAAATTTAATACTAGTATAGAATAAGGAGAGTAGCATACAGCCAAAAAAATAACGTAGAAATTTCTTTTCAAACAATTTCTTTTATAGCCTAAAAAAAAAATCTGGAAGATTTCTTTGATAAATGAGGTTCTTAAAAACCTAAACATGGCTAAACTGGTTTGTGTTGAGCTGCCATCTACTATAAATGAAGAAGGTTCAGAGTAACCTATAGTAATCAAAATCGTAAAAACAACCTTGTATTTAGCGTAAGTATATTGAAACACTGAGTGTTTCAATATACTTACAATGAGTGTTTCAATATACTTACGCTAAATACAAGGTTGTTTTTACGATTTTTATTGTTACATTAGCGTGTTTCTCTTCTAGTCTAACCTATAAATACTTTTTCATTCAATTTTTCTGTGCGTACAGAAGTAAATATTTAGGTGTGTCCAGACCGGACACACCGTGCGGCAAAGGGTTAAAAGGGAGAGTATATATGGTGCGTTCTCCCTCCTTTTCAAATGCTTTTGTGGCATAACTGAAAGTATACTCGACACGCATTCGAGAGGTCCAGATTTGGAGTCCCCATATCGTCTGCTTCAAAAAACCCTCATGACTCTACACGTCATTAACATAATCTGAATATTGGTCTCTGTTCTTCTGTGAAAAATAACACGCGTCAAAGTTAAAAAAATTCATGATAATCTTTCTTAATTTAGCATAATTATCGCATAATCTCAATATCGGGTAATTTCAGGGCTAAATAATCTCATCTTCAGTAACCGCATAACCAGTCTTAACTAAACTCAGCGTCAAGTCATCTCGTTACCAAAAGCTCTTCGTCTTGAAATTAAATAAGTTACTTTAAATGTTATCACCTTTTTTACAGTTTATTTTGATAAATACTTTTATCAGTATTTGGCGAAAAAGTAAAGATGAGCAAGTAAAAAAACTGCTTGGAGAGGAAATGAAGTAAAAAAACTGAAGCAAAGCTAAAATCAGAAAAAGCTCCAGTAAACAGGAACATCACCAGAGGACTTAATCTCCCTGCTTGAATAGCAGAATGTTAATTGAAAGCAATGAGATAAAACAAATAAAAGCAATCGCGGTTTACTTATCCTGTATTTTTACAGAGTAAATAAAAATGCATGCCCCAAATGAAAATGAGTGAAAAAAGAAAAATGCTAAATATCTGTGGTTGAAGCAAATTCCAGTGCAGTACTTACTTGACTCTAATTTAAAATAAGCACCCAAACGTTAATTCATTGTGAAAAGAAAAAACGACCAGTCTAGAATTTTTCGCGACTTTTATGCTAAAAAAGAGAAAGAGAGAAATATATTGTATTCCTTCTCCACGTCTGAAAGCAAAAGTAATGAATGTATGCAAAAAGAAAAAGAGTAGACGAAAGAAGATAAGAATCGTAAAGTTCGAATGGTAATTTTTATGCTTAAAAGCAGGAAAATTAACTTTATTTTGCATTAGTACAAGCAGAAAGCACTTTTGAATTTGAAATCCTGCCATGTAATAGAGTTTAATGTTACTTAAAAAAACATTTTAAAGGTATCTGTGGCGTTTAAGTGGAAATATTGAGACTACCGATTCTTCTGGGCTATTAGCTAAACTAAATTACAGGCAATTCAAGTCAAAATGCCTTAGCAGCTTCTTTGACTTCAGTCGATGCAAAGGAGTTGAAAAATTGCACTGGCTGTGTTTTCTGATGTTTTTTAAACTTATGATTTATTTGTATCCTTCGTATTTCCTATATTTATTTGTATAGCTTCGTATTCCTTCGTATTCTTCGTAGAGAACAGTGAATGAATCAGAATCTAAACAAAACTTCTGCATGTATATTGTTGTAATTTATTTTATTTGTCTTGTAGAGACATTAAGCACATTTTTTGGAAGCAAGAAAAGTGAAATAATAAGCAAGGCTTTCGCCAGGAATCGAACCATGGACATCTGGACTATGCGCCCAGCGTGCAGACCACCATATTTTACGAAGGCATGCTAAGAAGGCAGGAGAAATACCTTATAGTCTGATAACATTATATCAAATCCACGAGTTTTACTGCTGAAAAGAGCATAAGAGCTGAGCGTGTCGTTAGTTTTGGCCTTGAGCAGCTTACCAGCTGTCAGTAGAAATTTGACCAGCTCCGTGCCAGTTTTAAAGAAGAGTTCCCGGGGAACAGTTACAAAGGATCGCTCATCCTTCTTCCCTCCCCATCATCCTCTCGAAAGGACTTTCGATTCGGCATTATTTTAAGTGCTCCCATGTCGCAAAAGACACTTCAGACTTATAGCTATGCTTCCTCTGAGATTCGAACCCAGGCCCAAGGGTATGGTAACCGGTTTCTCTAAACTTATGCCAACAGAATGTTTGTTCTTTATACTAATTCAACACTGTTACAAAAAAATGTGAGCTTTATCAAAAAGATATATTTGTTAATAACTAAATGCAAATTGAAATACAATCTTTGTATAGATGACAAACGTTGTCACGGCCTAATACTGGCATTAGAAAGATAATTGTAAGAATAATACTTCCAAAATTTTGATTAAATTATTTGAATGGGTATGTTGTTGGTATGCTGCTTCGTTAGAGTCGTTATTAAGGAAGATTCAAACTATCAATCACGTATCAAACTTTCTTAAAGACCAAAAACGTATTTAGATGTCCACCAAAACGCTATGAGAATTCCGTTTTAAAAAATTCTTTGCCTTTCATTCCATCATTTACTCTAATGATAAGATAAAGTAAAGTTTTGCCATTCACTTTTGTCTGCTTGCTTCTCTACATTGGGTAGAAGAAATGGATGGTTTCCACAAGAGAGCATAGCCTTAAGGGATTAAAAATATTACAGTAATCCGATTCTTAGCAAATTCTACAGTTTCCAGGAAGAAGGCCTTCTTAACTATCTAAGCATAAGGAAAGGAACTTAAATGTGACTCTTACGCATTCGTTAGCCTCAACTCTTGCAAGAAAGTGGTTCTCACCTTCAAAGCTATAAAATGGTTCAGTACTGGTCATCCGCCAACTCACCCTGGGGGATCTTAAGTAGGCATCCAGCTGTTTCATATAAGACCCCCAGAGACGAGACAGTCAAAATACACATTTCAGTGAGTATAATAAATGATTCCGAGGGAGAAAAGCTCACAGAATAAAAAAATCACAAAGTAAATAATTTGGAGAATTTAAAAGAAAAATAAATTCTATGATCCAAACACATTTAAAACATAAATACTGAACATACTAACATAAACATACTGAAATTCAACCATCCTCAAGATGATTGAATTTTAGTGCTATAAAATTTAGAAAATGAGGATGCTTTGCAATCTGAAATAGAATGTGTAGTTGAAACAAAGGTTGAATACGCTAACGAATAAAGGAATGAAGATATATATGTATCCAAGACACAACGCAAACATTTTCAAACTAGCATTTCAGATAATGCCTTATCAAGCACATGACAAAATTGTAAAGCATTAAATCTCGAATCCTCTTGACACACATGATGCCCTAATCATCACAACGTTCTCCAGGGGATATCCGTAAATGGATGAATGCATCAAGTAGACTGTAGACCATTCCTTAAAGGCAAACCTGGATCATAAAATGTTCAAGTAACATAGATAATGTCTTGATATTCGGCTAAATATTCGCTTTTAGTACAAAATGCATTCTTGGCCGCTCCAGAAATAAAGCCATTATAAGGCACATACCACCACTGAAAGATATCAGGAGGTAGTCCCTTGGGAAACCGGAATATGGACAGCAAAGACAAAATTCTAAACAATGACTAACAATGTTTCTAAGTGTGGTCGTAAATAAATACTGAGAAAGACATTAACTCCAGTAACGTGATAAGGTGCTGGGTGAATATTCCTTAAGAAGAGAAATTATATTCCATAAAAGTTGCAGTGGGACATATAAATAAAATACTGTGGCTAATTTATCTGTTATAAATGGCTGAAAAACTTAACTAACTTTTCATTGCCCGACTATGCTGTTATATATAATATAAATAATGTTAACTTTTCTAAACATTAGGCAAACAAAAATACTCGCAAACTTGTATTTTAAGTTAAAATACTATTTAAAATTTTTCAAAAAACAATTTGCTGTGTTTGAATGGGAAGTTTTATAGCAAATTGTTCTCCGAAATCACCATTTGAGGTATTAGTAAAGTAAAATTAGGGCTATCCTTCATATGCTTTCGAATAATATTTATGCATGTATTCTAGTTATAGATGATTAAATTAATTATTATTAATGAATTAAGCAAAACACAAAATAAGGATTTTAAAAGTATTTGAACCTGTGAATAACACTGAGTAATTATATAAATCATTGCTCCAACAGAAAATTAATCTTTTCTAGGTTTAACATTATAACGTCTTATATGATTGGCTGTTATAAACTGAGCTCGACGTAAGAAGACTGTTTAGTGAACACTCACAAAGTCAAGTACTGAAAAGCCAAGAAAAGGGTGTAAAGGACTCAAATACGGTTCACAAATGGCACCAACTCGGGCTTACAAAAGACAACACTTTTGGCTTAACTCAAAAGGTAATGAATAGCATAGAATTAAATGAAGTTCAGATTAGTCTAACGGCTTCCCATGTTAATTATAGCGCAAGCTGGCTCGATCGAAAACGTCGGCGTAAACTAGCTTAATGTTAGAAATAGCTTGACGCCACAGAAATCTAATCGCTAGAAAATATCAAAATAGCAACGTGGCCATTCGGCAGGCAGAACAGCTCTGATTTTACCTTCTAAAAACTTCCCTTAAAACTTCTTTCTACTTCATTTGAGTACACGAGCGCTAATCGATTTGCCTTCTGTCAAAAAAGTGTGAATTAAAAGCAAAAGCGACAGGAAAGGTTTCTTCAACATAAAATAACATACACTCACATTTTCACATTCACAATTTTCACACTCAAAAAAATCTTTCTGTTTTAGTTAACGACCCTAATTCCAATCCATCTTTGCCTTCAGCCTTTAAAAAAATTATGTTTTAGTTCTGGTTTCATCAACAGATGGCGCCAGTACCTTATCTCCCATCCATGCTTTCTTATCTTATCTAATCATTATATCTTATCTCGTTCATTTGCGCTTTTGCAGCTGAGGATGATGGTTCGGTAAAACCTTCGAGATTAGTCCTGTAAAAATTTGAAAATATAACGCTGATTTTTGTTGTTTGACTTCTAAATTAGTATCTTAATTATAAAATAACTGTTAAGTAAATTAAATAAATCCCCACAAATATAATAATAAAAACGTCAATGCTAATAATCTAAGCTAATGATGAAATGATGAAAGATAATCAATCTTCATATAAAGAATAGAAATTCAGATTTGCAGCCTTTTCTCCTAAACATTTCACCTAAATGCAATATATTGGAACTTGGTATTTTCTTGCTAATATAATTGCTTTGCAGAAACAAATATTGTAAATTAAGAAAAATTTTACTTGAATTATAATGTCTAACATGTAGTGTATTCATCGCAAAATGGAGTTAATTTATCTTTGTTCTCTTAACTTGTCTTGTAAATAATTTTCCACGGATCACTATCGACGTTTGAAAATTTGGTGAAAACTCTGAATACTTTTCATTATTACAAAATCATAGCTTCACAATACAGTTATAGTTTTCAATCATATATGAAGCTAGTACTCTGACGTCATCTAACATCTTATTCTTTTCTGTAGTTCTTGCTCTCCTTCGATGAAAAGAAATTTTTCGTAAAATCAATGGTATCGTATTATTCTGTAAATATGTTTTAAATAGCATTTTCACTAATGATATGCTTATAAAACTGATACACAATTGCTCTATTTGAAGGAAGATCTGATGAATTTGTACAGTTGACTTACGTTGCTTCCATTTATTTTTCTCAGTCTCTATTTAGAACTTAAAACTTTTATCTCTGTCACGTTTCTTAGCCTACCAAGTTGTTAAAACCGCTAAATCCTGAGATCGACCTCTGACGAAGGAGTACAGATTTTCCCATGCGTAGCATAAAGTACGAGGCAGTTCCCTTTAGAAAGTCCGAAAGATTCCTCTCTTTAAGCGAATAGCTCTCGAGGGTTTTATCGTATTCCGATAACCTAACTTAACCTCAAATCACTTTATTTCTCAATTAATTAAGGATGCATCTATAAATAAAAATGTGAATATCAAGTATCACTGGCATTTTGACAAAACTGACTGGGTCTGCAAGATTTCTGTTCGGATAAAAATTAATTTAAAAGTTTCAAATTTTTTAAAGAACCGAATTAAATATTTTATTGCACAATTATTCTCTTATTAATGTATCTCAGAAAATAATTTCATACTCTCTCGATGTAAACTATCAATTGCTTTAGACAGAGAGCTTTCAAGAAAAAAATTATGATTATGTCATAGTGGACTTTTGTAAAATGATACATACGTGATTTGGACTTTCGAACTAAATAAATACGAACAAATTAAAATTTATTAATAGTAGTACAAAAGTTTTTAATAGTAGATGTTACGAAAATAAATTTTAAGTTGCAGCACTAGTTTTTCGAATTGCTTAAAAAAAAAGTGACAAGAATTGGCTTAACGTCAGTACAGTACGTTTACATATGTTAAACAAATTCTTGTTGCTAGTGTCGAATGTCAAATGATTACGTGGGACACAGAAAAACTTCCACTTCCAGAATTTTCTGGTCAAAACGATAGAAAACAATGCTCTTAACGCCATCTATTGACGAAAATTTTAATGAGGAGCTAGTAATAATCAAGTTCCTCAAATATTAATGGTAAATAGAGTTATGATTTGGATCGCGAACTGCAGCAATTTTTATAAACATCTCTAGGATTCTTCAGAATAAGACTCTTGTAGAATAAGTCTTCAGATTAAGAATTCTTATTAACCAACTGAAAAAAGTACTCGAAACACTTTTGTCTTCAGAGAAACAGAAAGTATGGTTTCCCCATTAACAGCGTTGCGTAGTGGAAAGATTTATTTATCATTTTGGGGGTATTAATTTCATCCTTTTTGTTAAAAATTTCTGTTTACTCATGTTTGGCAAATACATATTAAAATCATACCAGAAAGAAATATTAATTAGCTTTGAAGAAATAGACACGCTTAAAGTTTTATAAGACAAGTGTTTAAATAATATGCCTTCAATATTCATATGGTTAGAACACTGTGTCCTGAATAGCTAAACAAATTTTCTAAGCGTGACAATTTTGAAACAGTACAGATATCACTGCCATATTTCCAAGCATGTTTTAGCATGCCCGTGCCAACAGTTATAATAGCTATTGTGATACAATTGTTAAGATCGCTCAGACTGTAAGAAGATACAAAATAAAAACTCAATCTATGATGTATATTCACAAGAAAGAGAGACACGGTTACCAACCATAGACCATAGCCAAGTTTTGGTCTGTTGAATGGCCAGTCCAATGTCGAGACGAATTTTCATCCATACCGTGTCTTAAAACTACTCTGCAGAATAAAGCAAAATTTCATTTTGCATATTTGAGCACACGAAAGGCTTTTTGTACCTGATTAACGTCCACACTGTTCGACTGATTTCGAAATCGCTCGCATGATACCAGGTGTCATGGAAATAAACGAAAGGAGAAGAGTGTAATCTTGAAGACATCTTGAAAAAAGTATTGAATACTTCCATAAAAACAAGTACTTTCCTTTATAACATTTTAATATGTGTATGTATTTTATACCACCTTGTTAAGCCAATAATACTAACTCTGGTTTTGATAATTCGTCTTAAAAGTAGTTTTAGTTTCAATATTGTATACGCCAAGGTTTCAATGCAAATTTCTTTTGAAATGTAAGAATTAATTTCTTGATATCTTAATTTCCACAGGTTTAATTCCCAAAATTTCTGATATACTCTGTTATCTGAACAAGCGCACAACTACATTTCCTATTTCTGTACCAAACTAGTCAAAACACTTACACAAACTTGTACAAAATCTCAGAATTTGTCTGAGACGACGCCAAATACCAACATTAATAGCTTTTCTTATTATGCTTTATCTCAAAATCTAATACCACACTTACATTTAAAATGTTTTTTTAAAGTTCACTTATTTAAATGCTTTCATTCAGGAAATCTATCTGTCTATCGAAAAGCAAAGATGGCAAATAAAAGGAAAATAATAGTTCTGAATTTTAAGCGTCGTAATACATTCATGATTCTTCTTCAAAAATGGAAAAACGGCTTGATTAGTTGGATATTTATATATCTGCAACAATGATTTTATCCAACACATGAATGAAATTGAAATATTTCGGACATTCGGATTATTTAAATGGGAATATAATCAGATATAATTTGTAACTACTGACTGTACTCAGTGATACTGCAAAGAGTTGAACGACTATTTTGGGGGAATGTTCCAGAATTGTTTCTATTACTTTTAGCAACATTTATCAAGCTCTCATCAATTCTGTGTGCTTTCAATCTGTTACGAATCTTACGCACGCTGTAGTACTCTCTACATATAATAAAAGGAAGAGTCTGTCTGTGTGTCTTTTGCTCGCGCTGCGCGTTAAGTTAATAGAACCCAGGGCTACGAAATTTGGTGCATAAGACCATCTAGACAACAGCCAGTGCACCTCGAAGCGATTTTTTCAAAATTCGAATCAGATTTTTTTATTTTATCTTTTTTTGATGAAATCGCATCATTTTGAACAGTTTCATTCTTTTAGAAACAACATGTTTGGAAATAGTTTTTCATTCAATGCTTTGTATACTGAGCTGCTGACTGTTAAAAATATGAGATAAAATATTATTAATTATACACGCAACACGCGCATCGCAATCTCCTTATTCTGAGGCGCATGTGTCTGCGAGGCACAACAAAAAGAATTTCTTTCTTTTCTCTCTCTCTCTTTATTAGCTAATGGCAAAGAGGTTTGTATATTTTGAATTATGTCATCCACAAAGCACAATTTTGATTGGTTATTGCTTTCTGATGATAGTTTCATTCTTCTAGAAATGTGGTTTTGGCAACAGTTTTTCATTCATTGCTTTGGATACTGGACTGCTGACTGTTTTCTCTTGAAAATACGAGATTCATTGCTTATTTCATTGTAATTTTTATATTATGTTTTAATTATGTGTAATTTTAATTATATAAAACGTTTGCATCATTTTTTAGGAAACAAAGTTCCTTATAGCCTTACTTCCTTTATACCATTTGAATTCTTAAGATTTTGCAACGGGAAGTTGGTTAAATTATTTATTAGGGTAATTAATATTTGTGTCAAGGGATATTGCTTATTTCCTTGTAATTTTTTATATATAATAGATTTTTATTGAAATTTTTGTTTTATATATTTATATATACATATATTTTTTTTTTTTTATAAAGTTGTTCTGCAGAGTAAAATTCTGTACAGTTTTTAAATTTAATGTTTAGTGTCCCCTTTAGGCATTTTTCTGGTACATTTAAAAGCCAGACGAAAGCTGGCGGCATAGCGTCTAGTTATGCACATAAATAAATTAAGCGCGCAGGAGATAAAAGAAGTTAAAGCTGGAAATAATAGCTTTTAAGGGAATTATCATCTATCTTCTTATCATCCGAAAAGAAGAAAGGGAGAAATTTATAAAAAGATTATGAAATGGAATGTTAACCTTCGAAAAAAATTCTAACAATAAATATTAAACTGCTACAATACTCATAGGCTCAATTTATTAAAACTTCCTATTAGCTGTCTTTTTATACTAAAATTCTAAACGTTTTTATGAATCTTTTCAAAGTAAAACGGCAGACGTTACTTATGTTTGCTTGCTATATATTTCTAACATTTACAATTTTTTTTTCTTTTTTTTTTTCATTAAATACGCGTAGAATTTAGGCGATATGTTTCTGCTGCAATTATCTTTCGAACTTACTATAAAATGAAATAATACCTTAAAGCGGATTAACAGTACCTGTAATCTTTTTCCAGTTTCAAATACTTGAAAGGCTTTTATATTCTTATTTTAACTGCACTAACTGCAATCAGCACTTTCTCTCACTAATGTGCATTAAAATATTACGATTTTAAATATATTCATATTAAATACTTATTCCCTAAATAGTAACTTAATAAGCATTAATATAGAAAGAACAGTTTGAAACACATTACTTTTAAATTTATCTTAATTTGAAATGTAGCTTTCAGAAAACCAATAGCATTCATAAAAGACGCTACTTACAAGAATTTAAATGTATTTATAAAACATTATATCAGTATTTACAAAGAAGGTGTTATTGGTGAAATGTTAAAAATGATGTATTCTTTATTTGGAAATATTTAACTGATGCGTACATATGTAAATATGTAATTGATTTTGATTTATTTAAATATGGCTTAAGAAAACTAACTATACGTGGGTCGTTCATTTAATTCTTGGGCTGGATATCCTTAACATTTTAAAAATGTCTTGACAGCTAATCTATGCTGTAACCTTCCAAATAATCCCCTTTCACGAATGTGCACTTAGCCCGAGGTTACACCGACCTTGTACAAGTTAGTGCAAGGCGGTGAACTGTCTCAATGATTACTTGAATAACTATTTTGAAATGCTGTTGAACTTCCACATCGTGTTTTAATTAACATCCTTAATGTCTTAGAAGTTTTTCCGTGAAAGATAGTTCTCAATATGGGAAGCAGGTCAACTGTAAAAGGGGCAAAATTAGAAACAAGGGACCACTACAAGTATGCCATTTTAGAGACCAAAGTCTGTTTTTCCTTTGTAGAGTCATTATCATTAGGTGATTGATCGCAGCATAAAACACGAAAAATCATCGATGCCTTCATCAGGATTTGAAATCCTGACATCTCAATGCAAGCTGGATAAACTTCCATTTACAGCCCACGGTAAGAAAGCGGAAAATTACATTCTTTCCCTCCCTTAAATGGCGACTGAGAAAGAAAAGACGTAATGGCCAAATCTAGGTGATCGTCCATCACATTTTGATTCAAATTCCGTCCATCACATTTTAATTCAAATACCGTCCATCACATTTTTAATTCAGTCCCCGCTTGTTATTAGTAGCCATATTTTAATCTGGACCCATCTATTTTATTCGGGCACCAGAAATTATCTTCCGCCATTTGTTTAATTCGGGCGCCATTTGTTAATTCGAGCGCCACTTGTTTACCAAAGAGTAAGAAACACAAAAATCAACTATGTCCTCACTAGGATTTGAATTTCGAACCTCTCTATACTAATGAGAGGTGTTTCCATGTACACTCCAAATTTGAAAATTTAAAAATATAAGACATTTTTGTTGTTTGACGTCTAAATTAATATTTGTTTGGCGTGTTATTGTATCTAATTGATGTGTTATTGTATCTAATTGTGTCTAAATTAATATTTGTTTGGCGTGTTATTGTAAGTAAGGAAAGGTTTTGTTGCTTCCAAAGTGAAAAAGCTCTGGAAACTAGTTACAAAGTTAGCCTAAGAATTGTCAAGACTAGGCCGGCTTACACTGTTGCAGAAAACCTTATATTACCTTAAATACCTTATATTCGTTTAAAGATATCGTTTTAATCTTTTTCAACGATAAAGCGGCAAATGAACGTAATAATATTCCGTTGTCAAATGATGAAGTTTTTAGTTTTTTTTAACTTCATTATATTTTGAAGTAAGGTGGTTATCCACAGGCAAAGTTTCAAATCATCTTTTTGAACTTCGACCAGAAATTCAAATTTTCTCTGTGATGCAAAACTTGAATTACAGAATTGGTTATTTAGTGAATTATAGTTGGCTCCGTTTAGCATACTTAGCTGACATTTTTGAAAAGGTAAATGAATTAAATTTAGGATTACAGGGACTAATTGTTAATTTGTATAATATTAGAGATAAAAATAAATGCAATGATTAAAAAATGGAGCTAATAATCAAAGAATTGGATAATAATATTTTAGGGTTTTTGCCACTTTTAGAACATTTTCTAACCGAAAATGATTTAAAAACGAAAGAAGAATTTGCATCCGACATTAAAAATCATTGTTTTTTATTGATAAATAATTTCAACATGTATTTTTTCGAGACCCAGCTTGCTAAACAGAGGTATACAGATGCAATATCGTTTTTTGTTTAAAACAAGTAGCCACAAAAGAAAATCTCAAGTCATTTTCACAACCAGATCCATTGATTGAGATGAAATTATGAACCAAAGCTGATAGGTTTGGACATCCTTCAATACGGCGAAACAAATAGCTAAAAGTAAAAAATGTATAAAAAAGGTAAAAAATCTGGAAGATCTCAGATTTTAAATTACGTCCAATGGGGCGTTCTTTTAACTTTTTGTGTGTTACGTTTATTTGTTAAATATCATGTTCTTCGGATTTAAACCATAAAATTCAGTTCAACAACAATATCTCAAAATAGTTTTAAAATAAGCCTATCTTTAGAATTTCCGAAGATACAGAGTCTCGAACGCTGGAGGTAAAAAAAGCTTTTTTTTTTTCCGTACAGTGTTGCCATTGCTCGCTTTGAAATCGTTTCATTTGTTAATCGAAAAATCCGTTGAAGTGTTACAAAATATGAAATCTGTAATAAAACAAATTCCAAATTCAAATTAGTGCTTCCACATGCCCATATTCTATGGAAGATTACCTTATTCAAATTTTGATCGCTCTAGGTACTGTCGTTTTATCATAGTGCGAGAAACATACATACATTTATGCAGATTCTTCATTATTTAATTTCTTTAAACATAATAGAGGGCGATAATATTTGGTGGCAACAATTTGAAAAGGGAAACATCGCTTATCTTGAATCGACGCAAAATGTCAAAACGAATTTAATAGTCTTTCTTGGCAAATTGCCCTTTTGGACTAAAAAGGCAGAAACAACAATTATAATGTCATTCTTATTCAATGCTTTCAAACAACAAATATTAGTGATGTCTATATTTATATCAAAAAATGTTTTAGTTACATTTAAGAAACATTATAGCTCAACAAAGCCTTTTGCATTTTCGTTACAAATGTTTCAAATCTTTTTCAAATGTAAACCATTAAAAAAATGTATGTGACTTGTGGAAAAAAGCAGTTATAAACTCTTGGCAGAATCCAAACATTCAAGCGAAGTTTCTTAAATATCTTTTCTGGCAAGGAGTTGTCCTAGCCAAGTGACATGTTATATATAAGTTGTCAAGATAGTTTCTGCTAAAATCGGCTTTATCGCTGACGTTAAAGACAAGACATAATCTTCTTACGAAAGCAGAACATATAGTAGTTTTGCTCATGATTCACCGTGTTGCGTATATTATTTGCTAGTTGTCATCTCTCGGTTCAGAATTTATACTTTTTTAAACATATGCCTCTTTTTCGATTTGAAATATTAAATACTGCCTGAAAATATATTTTAGAAGCAAAGTATTTCATGCTGGAAAATATTTATTGCATGGTGCGGATAATGTTATTCTTCTGAAGATAAGAGAACAGTTTTTGCTATCACAGTTTAGGAATATCTATTTTTTCTTTCTTTTATAAAGTAGAGGAAGTATTGCAATTGCGAAAAATTTCGGGTATTATATGTACTTCTCCAGCCTTCTTAGCATGCCTTCGTGGTGTAATGGGCAACACACTCGGCGAGTATTCGAGAGGTTCGAGTCCCGGCGAGGGCACTGCTGATTTTTCTTCTCTCCTGCTTTCAAAAAATAACTAAAGACTCATTTAGAATAATTAGCCGCATTTAAAAGACATGGTTATAAGTTCTATATAAATATTCATTAGATTCTTAATTTAAAAAATTAGTTTATTTTTAATACCTCGAAAAGGACTTTGTTTTCATCCTTCTAATTTTGTGTTTGTTTTCATCCTTCTAATTTTGTGTTGTATTAAAACAGCAATTGCTACCTAAAAACACGTCACGTATTGTACACTAAAATATTAACTGAAAGGCAAAGTGTCAGAAGGGAAATGTAAAATTACGCCTAAAAAATTAAGTCTTTAATTTAGTGCACGATTTTTCACAATGCATTAGTTTATGATGGAATAATAGAATCCTAAATTCTAACTATTTACTAACTAGTTGCATTTGCTTAGCTCGACTCTGTTTGCGAGAAATAAGAAATGAAAAGTAATGATTAGTGAAAATAAAGACTAAATGACATAATAGATGTTGTGCTTCTATTTTAAATTTTTTGGTTGCATTACATCATATTCAATGAAGTAAAAGTAAGCGAAAGTAAAAATGAATTTCTCATGAATGATTAGGAAAAGTCAAAGTAAATAAATGATAAGAGTCTTCACTTGGTTACATATTAAAGATAACTGTAAAGCTGCTTCTGGAGGCGAATGACGGAGGTAAATCCAATATCACCGTCACTTAGCTCAGAAAGGCAATAATACTATTAAATGTAACTTGACAGACATTCAGTTGGTAACGTTAAGCCATTTTTTAGACATTAAATCTCAAGAACAGTTAAATACAGTAATAATACAGTAATTAAAATAACTCTTAAATCTAGCTTAATCAAGCAATAAAAGCATAAGAAGGGTTCAGATTTTAACGGTTACGCAAAACGGTTTGTTAAGGTTCTTTTACGCTCTCAGAATGCTTCTGCAGTAAGATTTACACCAATCCATTTCTTTTTGTCTTTTAAGCTTTATTACTAAGCAACGTTTTCTTTTTAGCTTTATTACTGAACACCGTTCTTTTTAGCTTTATTACTAAGCACCGTCTTACGGCACATACAATTCAGAAGCAAAATTACAAAGATTTTAAAAGCAGCATATCTTTAGAATTCACGATACAGTGTTAATTGTTGGCATACATTTTTTTATTTTGTTCAGCCTTTTTTTATTGCTAACGTTTTATATGTTAAATCTATTAATTAAATACCATGTTCTTCGCTCTTATGCCACAAAAAGTTCAACTCAGCAACAAAATCATAAACTATTTTAAAACAGCAGATATTTAGAATTTCCGATAGACAATCTCGCGCGCTGGAGATTAAAATGTTTTATTCCGGACAGTGTTGCCACTTCTCACCCTTAAATCTTTGAAGTTGTGAATCAAAAATTCATTTAATATTTACAAAATATGAAATATAAAATTCGAGATTCGAAATTCGGGCTTCCAGGTGCTCATGTTCGGGTAGAGTATTAAGTTGCTCAAAATCTGATAGTTCCAGTCACCTTGCTTTTTCACAATGCGAGGTACATACATGCAGATTCTTCATTATTTAATTTTGTTAAAAGTAATATCCAAAACAATTTGAAACGTGATACAGCCGTTTATACTGGACGACGCAAAATCCCATCTCGAGACTAACAGCCCATTCGAGCTAACAAATTACACTCATGTTCATAAATTAAGGATAATTCGGAGTCACGCGGAAATCGAAATCTAAAATAAATATATCACCTGTAAAATCACTACACACATCTTCAAGAATCATATGCAAATTTCAGGAAGTAACCAGATGACACCGATGGTACGTCACAATGACGAGAGTGTAAGAGAGTGATATATAAGGAATACAGGCAAAGAAGTAAAATTGTTCGCAGGCGCTTTATAAGCATTCCAGTGCAATAACCGAATAGTTATAACACAGAGGACGCATTTGGATGATTTTTTACGTGGTAGAATTATCGGCCGTCTAGAATGTGGGCGTACCCACTGGAAGTATTAGACGAACTTGGAATCACCCAGAGTGTCATCTCCAGGCTTTGGCAACGATTCCAAGATGATGGTAACGTGAGTAGACGTTACAGCACAGGTCGCCCCAGAGTTACAACGCCGAATGAGGACCGGTATTTGGCAGTTACTGCCAAAAGAAACAGGCGGAGCACAGCCTCAGACCTGTCTCGTCAGCTCTCTTCAGCCACTTGTACGACAATTTCAAGGCAGACCGTGTACAGACGCTTAAGGCAGATTGGTCTATATGCTCGAAGACCTGTCAGATGCGTTCCACTTACTGCAACTCACTGTCGCCTGCGGTTAGCCTGGGGTAGAGAGCATGCATTGTGGATACCGCAACAGTGGGCTTGTGTGATGTTTTCCGACGAGTCCAGGTTTAGCTTGCAGTCTGATTCTCGCCGGACTTTCATATGGAGAGCTCCAGGTACCCGTTACCACCAAAAAAATATCATTGAACGATACCGTTACAGTGGTGCAGGAGTGCTCGTTTGGGGTGGAATTATTCTCAGTTCCAGAACTGACCTGCTTGTTCAAATTAGAACCATGACAAGGCATATCTTTCGGGATGTCATTCTGGAACAACATGTATGTTTGTTTCGGGGCGCCATGGGTACGCAATTTGTGTTTATGGATGACAACGTCCGTCCTCACCATGCAAACATCGTAAGCGAATGCCTTCAATCGGAGGATATCACCCGTATGGACTGGCCAGCATTCTCACCGGACTTGAATCCAATAGAGCACGTGTGGGACATGCTTTGTCAACGAGTTGCAGCCCGTCAACCTCCTCCTACATGTCTGCCGGAACTTCGGAGAGCATTGCTTTTTGAGTGGTGTAATTTCCTCCAAGATCAGATCGATAATTCGATACTCAGCATGCCTAGGCGTTGTTCGGACTGTATTGCATCGTCTGAGAGACATACAATGTATTAACAATCATACCAACCATGTAATATTGGTATTTTCTAAATAGGTGTTTTTTGTAATTTGCTCCAGGGAGAAAAAATCGCTAATTTTTTTAATAATATCAAACATATAGCATCTTTTTTTTGCTCTTTACCTTTTGTTTAATAAATAAGCTTTATAATCAAGTCAAATTTGTTTTGCTTCTAACTCTTCCTTTGCCTGATTTTTCATTATCCTTAATTTATGGACATGAGTGTAAATAAGACTCACATTTACACATAACTGGGCAAGGGAAACATTTTTGTGCTTTGTTGTCTTCAAATGTTCATCTGTGACTGAAAGGTTAAGACTGCTGAATACTGGTAATTCCAACCCAGAAAACTGGGCTGCTGCATTATTTGTTTTCGTGATTTCCCTATGTGTACCGTGAATGTGAACCCCTTAGACAGTTCTCCACGAAGTCCTACTTCCCTTTGCCAAATAGACCTCGTGGTCTTTACGACATTCAATTATCCTTAACCAAACCTTAAACTCAGATATAAGCGAATGGATACAGCACATCTCGTATTTAACGTGGTGTCTGTCTCCTGAGCTATGGGGACACTCGTGTCCAGGTGGGCTGAAGGGAGCCTCCAATTCACACATGTCTGTCTCCAACCAAGCCACATTCATTTATCTCAGCATATTATTTATTTAAAAATAAATATTTGTATTTTTGTTGGGACTTATCTCACTTGTCTCACAGTAACATCACAGCAAGACCACCAAATATATCACGGCAAAAACAGAAAGACAGCCCCTGTCGTTGGCAAGAGTCTTGAGCACCATACAGGTGACAGAAAGACTTTGCTCAGTTCCGCCCCCCCCCCAACTTTGATAGAGACTACCCCGAGGGACAGTCTTGAGCTCCTCCATCCCTCTCTGCCTACCCCCACCTACTTTCGGCCCACTGCATATTTAAGAATCCTCCATGCTGCGTAGACACTATACATTTAAAAACATCCATGCCTTCTTCAGGATTCGATCCCGGGCCCTTCTGTACTGCAGTTAGCGTCGCTAACTACTATTCCAGTTGGGTGGCTCAGTTTATCCTGGATGTCTAAACTTTTCTAGAAATAGAAATGATATCTTTAATTAAAAATTAACTCAATAATAATCGTAAACTTGTAATGAGATACAATTACAGCTTGACTAATCGAAAACTACGTGGATCGGCAGATACAGATGCGTATTTTTAGAGCCATCCAACTATGCATCGTGTTTTTAAATACTGATAATTAATTAATTTTTAATTTTTAGCCCAAAGGGCATTAGGGCAGAAGGGCTATTAATTTCAAAACGACATTTGCGTCGATTCACTTTCCAGAGTGTTGCCACCAAATATTATCACCATTTATTATATTTAAAGATATTAACTAATGAAGAATCTGCATGAATGCATAAATGTTTCTCTCATTGTGAAGAAACAATGGTACTTAGAGCCATCATATTTTGAATAACGTAGTCCTCCAATCGAACATGGGCACTTGGAAGCCCGAATTTTGAATTTCGAATTTGTTTTATTATCTATTTAAAATTTTGTAAAACTTTAACAAATTTTTGATCAAGAAACTAAACGATTTCAAAGCGAGCAATGGCAACACTGTACTGGAAAAAAAAAATTATCTCCAGGGTGCAAGGTTGTGAATCGGAAATTCTAAAGACATGCTCTTTTTTAAATTCTTTTGTGATGTTGTTTAATTAAATTTTATGGTTTAAATGCGAAGAACATGATATTTAATAAATAAAGGTAACACACAAAACGTTAAAAAAAACTCCCCTTTGAACGTAATATAAAATCTGAAAACTTTCAGGTTTTTTTTTATATATTTTTTCAATTTAAATAGAAATATATATGATTATTTTATGCAAATTAGAGTTTTATAACTAACTTCGAAGCTTCAGATGTGTCTGATACACCACACATTTCACAACGTATCCGCGGAATACTCGGTTGAATATTTTACAACACAAACATACGTAAAACTGATAGTTGAATTGTCTTACAAATGTAAAGAATAGCTATTAATGATAATTCTCTCTTTAACGTGAGCATTATTTAGAAGTAAATTAATTTTGGATAATTTTTATCCACTTTACGTACATCGCTGTCGTATTTCCAACCCTTTATTTCTATGCAGATAGCTCTCGAGTGCTTTGCAACAATCAAATAAACCGAACCAAACTGAATTTCAAACATTTCGTAAACAAGCTTATTATAATCTCATTCTAGGCTTTGCCTCAAGTTCTAGTTAGCTTTATGAAGATATCATCCAGCTGAAAATCTCTGCTTGTTATCAACATTGATCAAGCACTGCTTTGCAGAGATGCCTGCCCAAATGGGCAGTAAATTAACACACGCTTTCCTAATACTCATTCTCGGAAATTTCTCACAATAGACGCCACATCAAAGCATCGCAATTCACGCATGTAAGAGAATCAGCTATCCTCGCTCAGGATTAGAAGATTCGGCAGGAGAATATTAGAGATGTTTATTATCACACTAGTTATTATCATGTGTTTCTGATAAAGATAATGCTTGGTTTCCCAGATTAAAAGCAGAAATTATGTATCAAAGTGCATGGCACAAGGTGCCTAATTTGCGAGGTATTTATTGCAGTTGAAGATTGCTAATTGTGCTGATAAGCAACGATCAGAGAAATCTGCACAGTGATTGTGAAATTGTTGATTTTAAGCGTTGTTACTTGATAAGATTATAAGTGTATTTTTCGATGCTTTTTGTATATACTTAGATGCTACAAAGAATTTGGAAGCATAGTTAAAAGTATCATATTCCGATATTTAAAAAGAACGGGTAATACTAAGACTGTTTGTACAAATTATTTAGACAATTTTATTGTATTTACAGAAATATTTTGCCTAAAAGTTTTGTTTTTTAAGTGTTCCATTTGATAACTGTTATTCTTCACTATCTTTCTACACCGTAATTTCCAAGACAATAAAGTTTTTTGTAGTATCGGAAGAGGTTATTTATCCCATTCCTCTTGAACAGCTTTTCAAAGTCCAAGGACAGCTGTACGTCGACGTTTGGACGTTTTAAAAGTACAAAAGCTCAAAAATTCGTAGATAATATATCAGAAGATTTAGTACGGATATGAGTGAAGGGTATGGCCTTGATATACAATTTTCGTTCCATTGTTTTCCAGTAAATTAACAAATTCCAGTAAATTGACGTGCGGCTGATTGTTTTGTCTTGACGCAGTTCTACTTATTGATGGCACTGTGGGTAAAGAGAAGGTATTTTATATTTTAAAATTGGTTATACGAGTACAATGTATTCCTTATAATGTGTGGAGTTGGTCTTAACACTTTTCTGCACTCTGTTCAACTTTTTTTGTCGTTATATCAAAACCAACAACAATTATAAATCCCTCCGAAAAGTTTTTTTTACATTCTTTGAACTATGTTCTAAGATTTTTTTCTTTTCTTTGGTGGTAATAAATCGATCTCTTTTTATTGCAGTCACTTAAATATACCCAAGCTTCATCTACTGCAAGAACATTTTTCCATTTTTGTCCGAAAACTTTTCTCTCGTAAAGAATTTTGCAGAGCGTTCTGTTTTCGGCGATATGTCGTGGAGAAACACGATGCACATTACATTTTTCCGCCTTTTTAAGTTTCAAATCAACATTATTCACTTTTGTTTACAGTTGAAACTGAGCATTTTAATGAGTATGCAACAGTCCTTCAACTTCTAAGATTTTCTTTTAACATTTTGAAACCAAAATTTGACGTTTATTTCCTTTCTTAGTGACAATTTTATTTTTCATTGCTTTAGATACCGAAAAGTCATGGCTTTCACAGCAATTTTTAATAACTAAATGCGAATAAATTTCTTCAGAAAGAGCTCAAGCATAGCTTTCCTTCCGTTGCTTCTTTAAAGACGCCATTTTGCATGAAAACAAAATTGTCCAATATCAAACGATAATTTACACTGCAGTTAAATAATATTTTCCAAGCAAGCCATTTTTTTACAGTAAAACAAATTTGTCTAAAAAATGTGTGAACATCTCTGTAACGGATCAAATTTCGCTCTATAAATGTGCTACTTTAAAGACAAGCTCAAATTCAAAAGGAATCTTATACGATCGTATAATATTCTGCCAAAGAATATTTGTTAAAGGTTCTTCTTACAAATTACGTGTTGCCATGCTCAAAATGCTGCATTTAATTCCTAATTTTGTATTTACGATTCCATTTGTAGAATTTAAATACCAGAAAATATTTAGAAAGCTATCATTTGATTACTATAAATTTGAAATTCATCAATCCATTAGTTTAGAAATGTTTTCATTATTTATTTAGAGTGTTGATGCAATTTGCTTGCGAAATCTCTATGTGAATAATACATATAGGAAGCGTATAATTAGCGTTATAATTTCAATAGTAAATAATGTTGCGTGAGTACGGGTGACAAAAAAGTCACCAAAATTGTCAGCTTGGCGATATCTCGTCAAATTACCGAGATACCCGTTTACTCAATGTTAAATGCATTTGCCCCTGTATTCCTACTTTTCCGATATAGCTTTTCTCTTTAGATGCTTCGCATTATATTACACAGAAAAATACAACAATTTCACATATAACTGCACTAAAATCACCTATCTATGTACAAAATTCGTAACAATAACGTTTGTCTTGTATTCTGTTTTTCTCCTTCGTTATAATGTTCTAGTTAATTTATCACTTCGTCACTAGAACTTTTACGGGAGGTCTAGCGACTATTCGCTGGTCTCCGCATAACTATATAAAATGTAAGTCAAAAGAAGGGTTAAAATTTATTACTTTTATTTACTCAAAAAAATAATGACAGTCGGCCCCTTCTCGGGTTACAGAAAAGCCTCCATAATAAAGTGACTTGGGCTTTAACTTAAGATGGAAAATAAGAAATTAACTAATTCTAACTAGTTAAACTTTAGCCGAAGCTGTACAAAGATAACTAACCGAGTTGGCCCGTAATTAAACCTCACCAGCGAATACTAGCAGGCATGTAAGACTACGGCCGTTTGTAATAAGATAGGCTTAAAGTAACGACGTGGCCCAAAGGCAGATCCCGCTCTACTGAGTACTTCTGAGCTCTTCTACTGAAATGACTGAATTTCTCCATTAAATACCGATTCTACTTCATTTACATAAAACACGATAAAAACCTCATTCTCGCAGGAAGTAGTAGATGAAAAGTTATTTTTTATTTTATTTCCAAAAGCTAGACAAAATTTATAAAGAACTAAAATCTTATAAACAGAACTTTCAAAGAACAAAAAAGACCGAAGTCATTGCCTAAGGAGCGTTCTTGCTTCCCAGTATCTCGACTTTTCTGTAGGACCATAAAGAGTCCCACATCAGAGCAGGTGGTCCCTGTCCATTTTTTCTCCAGAATCACAAAGTGGGCAAATAGCATCGCATGAAATGTTGATGATTAAATTCCATTATTTAGGTGACCGTTCTTTTATAGTTTATCATATAAAGGTATTTTTTGTGGGGGTGCGAAGAAGATCCACCTCCTGGTGGTGCACCCAGAAATCACTTTGCGGCTAAGTCATCTATAGTTTTGGCATGCAGCCTTCCTACTCTTCGTAAGTGGAAAACAAGAATTTAAAGGAAAAGGTTTTAAAATTAAAAATAACTGTTCGAAAATTATAATTCCTATTAGCACTACATAGCCAACACTTTAAGATTTTGATGATGGAAAGGTTTTCCAACGAACAAGGATGAAAATTGTTCAAAATTACTTTTGTCTCAATTTCTATTTTGCAATGAAATATTCATATGCAATTTTAATATGACATATTTTAATATGACATTTAGTAATAGAGTTCTCATATTCTACATGCTGTAATCTGATGCAGCTACCATACCTCAGCTTTATTAGTATTCGAAGGGCTGCCAGTCCTCTAATAGTAATAATTACTAATTTTTTCAGCATTTTCAAAGATAAACGATGGTTCTCTTGTGGAAAGTTTTTAGTTATCACATAACTTAGGGATTTTCAAATTTTAATTTGGTATTGCGATAGCGAGATTAAACGGCCACAGAAACGTGGATGCAGATAAACCACGAACCGTACCATAGAATAGTTCTAATTCGACGAGTAATTCAAGAATCAGCAGCAGTTATCGAGAATTTCGTTGACAGGGATGTCAAGTCGAGGCTCACAGCACCTAACATTTGCCAGTTTGAATCCCGCAGAAGGCATGGCTGTAACTGAGCGTCCCTTCAAAGGAGGCAAAGGGGGCCCACCTAGTAGGTGCCTCCATAATAAAGTGACTTCTGGCCTTAGTATTGGCCAAACCGAAGTCGACTAGCCCGCCATTGTTAAAAATAATAATAATAATAATAATAATATGGCAAATCACACGTGGGCACGCAAGGACTGTGCTCTTGAGGACTCCCTAAAGGAAACCTCTTGGTATTCACGTTGCTCACGTAGAAAGGTATGGAAGACATACAACCAGCTCGTTCCCCGGAGTATAAACCCGGATATAAATACCAGTGTTCAGCAGTGTTTTTAGCTCGGCTTCTTGAATAGGTTTGATTATTTGAATATGGCAAGCACACGAGGGCTGTGTGAATAGATTTCTTTAGGAAAGAAGCTGTCACTCTGATCAGTATAGTTGTTAGTGAGCCTGGCTGCAGTAGCTTTCTTTGAGTTAGGTTTCAAATCCCTGAGAAGGCATGGATTTTTGCAAGAGTATATTATATGTGCGGCATGGCGATACTCAGAATACATGCTAGAAGAAAGTCCTCTCAAGTGGTTTGGTGGTACGGAAAGAAAGGGAAGACCGTGCTCCGAGAGGATCTACATTAAAATTGGGATGGAGCTGTGCAAAAGTCGTACTGGCACCTGTATGGTGATAAAGGCCATGCCAATGGCAAACGCAATATTGCGCTCCTTGCGCAGTATTCAATAGTATAGTAGACAAAAGGAACAGAAAGAAGAACGCTCTTTAAGATCATTTTTCATTAAAATATACCACATAAAACAAACACTGAACAATATTTGACGGTCTTTTCGTTTTGTTTGGTTTCGTTTCTGTGGTTTCCGTTTAAGCGAAAATTTGCAGTTTGTTTTGGAATCGAAAAAAAGTACTGATGTAGTTTTTTTATAAAAGCGAACATTCATAAAGTTCATGCAGATTTATATTTTGATTTTATTTCTGAAACTTTATCTTGACTGGTTCATTCATATTCGTGCTTTCGGAAATTCACAAACATCTATAGCTTTCTAAAGGAATTCTAAACCATTACTTATGGAACTAGAAAATGTATAAAAGTAATATGAATAGACCTCCCATTCGTTTACATAATCGAAAGACTGCCTTTAATAAATAGAAGACTTCCGATTATAAGAGGAAATGTTCTCGTTGTCTGCATCGATCATTTTTTCTTCCTTTTAGTATAAAAGAAAAAAGCTGATTTAAAATTTATATACCCACATTATAATTTTTTAGCTTTCAATAATATGAGCAGGATACATAGTTGTTAAATCTCATGAAACCGAACGAAAACGTCATCTGCTCTTTAAACAGAACAATAAAATTTTCTTCGGGTCGACAGATAGCCCTCGTGAACGTTTCAGTTTTCACAGACAAATCTAGCCTCATCTCTAGAATTCTCTATCTTCACTTTGGGCTGTATGCTTATCTTATTTATACCAGCGCTAATTCCCTTTTTCTCCCTCAAATCAATGGGAATTTTCTGAAATTTCTTAAAAGCAATGGTTTTCAAATACTTGACAATAATCAGTGTAAAGTAATCAATAATCAGTGTTCACTACCTGCAGGGACTGTTTTGGTGAAAAAGGTACATGAAAATGAAAAAGTTCATATTTTATATTGCGAGCAAATACAGAATGAAAGTTTCAAATGTATAATGAATAAGAAATTTCTAAGGTAAATTATAAGAATGAGAAAGGCGTTCGGAAAAAAATTTGTTTAAAAAGAACAATCAATGCCAATAATTAGCTCAAAGGAGAAATTTGCCTAGAAGGTCTATTTATTTCCTTTTGGCATTTTGTATGAATTCACTATACTAAACTGCGAATCACTTTTGTTGTCACCAAATTGTTGCCACCAAATATTAGAGCCCTGTATTATATTTAAAGAAATAAAATAATGAAGAATCTGCATAAATGTATGTATGTCTCTCGCACTGTGATAAAACAATGGTACCTACGGCCATCCAATTTTGAATAACGTACGTCTCCATCCGAATATGGGCATCTGGAAGCTCAAATTTGAAATTTGGAATTTGTTTTATTACTTGTTTCATATTTTGTAAATCATTTATGAGTTTTTGATTAAAAAATTCAACGATTTCAAAGCGAGCAACGGCAACACTGAACGGGGGGGGGAACATTTTTTATCTCCAGTGCGCGACACTGTGTATCGGAAATTCTTATGATATTGCTGTTGAATTGAATTTTATGGTTTAAGTGCTAAGAACATGATATTTAATAAATAAAGGTAACACACAAAACGTTAAAAAAAGGCCCTTTGTGCGTAATATAAAAACTGAAAGCTTTCAAATTTCTTTTATCTTTTCTTTCTTCTTCTTGTTTTTTATTATTTTATTTTTTTACTAATCACTATTTTTATCTTATCTCTATTATTAATCATTAATATTCTCATTTTGTTCTCTTTAGTAGGAGTTAGTAACTGTTCTTTTGCTTTGCATCTCATTACATTCCGCTTCATTATCCTGAATCAAACAAGGAAATTGCAATCTTCGTAAAAATATTTCTTTAAAAAAATGCATCTCGAAAAGAAACTTGCAAATATTTTTCTCTCTTAGCAACTAAAGCATCATTTCTCAATAAAAATAATTCCAGACTAAAGTATCCTTTTCTCAACGACCTTACAGAATTACTGAGAGTTTAGATTCTCTCTTATCAGAATGTATTGGCCAGGAAGATAAATTCGGAAGTCTTATTTGCACAGAAGAGTGATGCGTTTGCATACAAAGTGACATTCTGAGTAATGGGATTCAGAGCTGCTGACAGTGTTTAATGTCTCCGAAGTTCAAGCAGCTGTACATCTCCAGTATACCTTTGGACGTAGTTAAGATAGAAAGAAAACCATAAGAAATTAGTTTAATTTTCAACCTAAGAACCTAGTTTTCGTGCAGCAATCGTTAGGCTTTCAGATGTTTCGTAATTTCTGTTCATGACTGTTTGCAATCTACTCATCAGACTTTCCTTTAACTTCTAAAAGACATACCGCGTGGTGTGAATCGTGCACATTTTATGATGATGTTTGCATTAATGTGCAAATAATTGTATACGTGTAATATTCCAAAGTAGCCTTTAAGTTATTGTGACTAAAACTTGAAGTAACATGTTTTATATATAAACAAAGAAATTTTCCTTAGTTTGGCGTAGATCGTTGTTAAAATTCTATCAATTTCTAGGTCAATCTGATAAAGGTCCATCTTCTTCAGAAGCAAACATTTTTTGCTTTTGTGCGGAGAGAAACAATGGGCTACCGAATGCGGCATGTTTATATTATTTATAAAATCTAAGCTGGGAGTTTCGATAGGTAAACATCTTCTTCATTCCTTTTTTTATTTCAAATGTTTCATGAATATATATTAAGAAAAGAATTCCTAGAACTCCGTTGTTATACGTTACAGACAGTGAAGAACAATCAACATAGCACAGTATTTTGTTTTTCTTTATTTATCAAGAAAGCATCTTAATATCATATAACTACTACTCATTGTTGGAAAGTTTCGATTTCATATATTATTGGACAGAAATTTTTAAGAAATCATCACATTCCCCCATGCATACTTTCGGGATGTGAGTGGTTAGTATGTTCAATTAGCCCTAGAAAATCCACGATCAATATCCAGATGAAAGCGCAGTTGATTTTTCACGTTTCCTGTTCCCAGAATCCTTTTAGCCTCTTTAATAAAGCCATGCTATAATGCGTTCAATGACAGCTCATCAACACCTGTATTCAATCGACAGGGTCTTGCTCCTCTCCCCTTTTACATATTAAGTAGCGGAGAACTTAAGGAGTCCTTCATCCTACGCTTATGAACTTTTTCTATTATTATTATTATCTAACTAACTTTTTCACTTTTTCAAATTGTTCACCTTTCAAATGTGAAATGCTATCTCTGCGTTCTTCACCATATATTTAATTTTTAGTCTAGGATTAATTTTGTCTTCGTCCCAGGATCCCGCTCCTCGTGACCTGTGGCCACCTAACAGCTTAAGGAATTCCTGTGATACTCACGTGGAATATGTGGTATATGCACATCCAGCTAGCGAATGGTAAATGTGCGATCGAATTTCAGCAATAGTGTCTTTCTCCCAATTTCACACTCCAGAAATTTTAAAATTTCTACAGCTTAAAAAATTTTACTCTAAGCTACATGACTTTGAATTTACAATTAATTTTATGGCTAGAATTATGTTAACGATCCTGAAACAAAAGTGCATATGTAGGCACTCAATGACGTGCAGAATAAAATAGGAAAATATCTAGAAGATTTACTTTAGATGTAAAAATCTAATTACTTTAGATCTCCCAATTTCACACTCCAGAAATTTTAAAATTTCTACAGCTTAAAAAATTTTACTCCATGAACATGACTTTGAATTTACAATTAATTTTATGGCTAGAATTATGTTAACGATCCTGAAACAAAAGTGCATATATAGGCACTCAATGACGTGCAGAATAAAATAGGAAAATATCTAGAAGATTTACTTTAGATGTAAAAAGGGTTAAATAATGAATGACAGTAATGATTTAAATTCTATGCAGACCATCCTACTTGCTTGATATCAGATGGTTTATATTTACCTGTGGCTGGTTCTTGCGTTTGAACGCTTGTGTTGCCAGGCGTTTAACCCAAAAGCCTCAACTATATTGCTAGAGTAGCAGGATCAGTTAGTTAGTTTATCAGTCAGTTAGCAGAAAATCGTTCAGTTATGATGCAGCATGCGGAAACTGTCTAAATAAAAGAAAGGATTTTTCGTGAATAACTTTCTAAGAGAAAATGGCTTATTTATTTTACACATGGCAAAACCCAGTTTCAATGGTAAATGTATACGAATAAGGCATTACACGTAATAAGACGTTACTGAAAAACATATTATTTTAAACAGCTTCGGAGAGAACATGTAAACAAGCAAGAATGTATTCAGTGAACTTATAACAGGAGGATGATGTTCTTGATGAGTATTATATGTGCATTAAAGCTTTGAGCTTCAGAATAAGATATTGCTGTCATAGGTAAAGATACCGATTTAAGTCAGTTTGATAGCTAATTCATTACAGCTGGATGTTCGATTTTAACGACTACTCAGTTTTTGATGATTCCAATTAGCACTATACCAAAAGAATACGATGAAACATACGTTAATCGCCCAGAATGTGGCAGTAAACAACACAAAGGCCTTTTCTCGAAGCATGAAGAAAGCGGGATAAAGCTGACATTCTTGTCGCTTCATGCTGCTGATTCCAAGACAAGGATTTCTGATTCAGTAGTTTCAAAAACTTACCAGCCATTGGATTGTAGGTGATTTGAAAGAGAATAAGAACCACTAAAGCTCCTAATCCACCAAGCCCACTTGATAAGAACCACCAAGGCTCCACAATAGGCTTTAACTCATTGCAGAGTGCATGCAAGGTTTGTGCTTATTGCAGACAGCGTGCATGGCATCCACCTGACGAATCAATGAAATCCCTCGTCCCAGAAAAATGTTGGACAGGAAAATGGAGTCTGTATAATAATCTAGAGAGAGTTTACTTAGATGTCTTAAGACTCTTTCACACCCCTGGCGAGATTCCTACCAGTCTCAATTTACGTTAACATGCTAGTGGATCACCGTTTATAAGACTTTTCTTCCCGAATGACGATGCTGTCTTCGAACATAATAGCGCACCATCGCCCAGACGGTATAGTAGTAAGGGTAGCCGACTGCGGTACCTAAGGGCCCGGGTTCGAATCCCGGAGAAGAAAAAATCTTTCTAAATGTATAGTATTTTAGCAGCATGGAGGCACTCTAAATATGCGGCCAGTCGAAAAATCCTCTCATATGGTTTGGTGGAACAGGAGAGGGGTGGGAGACACCCCCGGACCACCCCAGGGTGCTCTCTCTCAAAACTGGGGAGAATAGAAGTCAAACCTCTGTTTAGACTATAGTCTTTTTACGAGAAGAGACCCGCCACAGTGTCTGGCGGGTGGGGGTCGCTATAGCTATAGGGCTAGTATATTTCAAATAGGGGCAAACCAAGTTTGCCGACTCATCTTTAAATGCGCCAAGATGGCAAACTGAAAAGTAAAGCTTCGAGACACCCCTACGAAAAATGGGTCAAGATTAATTTCTAAGGCAACAGGCAGCTGCATACTAACTGGCGAGATCTTTTCTTATGCTAGTGCTAGACAGACTGTAGGCTCTGGCAACTGTTCTTCCATGTAATGTGGACACGACAACAACACATAATAACGCCCCGCACTGTCACATACACTTGCAAAATATTGATTTCAAACAGGCATTTCACTCAATGCGGAATTCACAAGTGGACTTTCAGGTGGTCACATCTCAATCTAGTTGAGAGCTTATTTGTTATCTAGAAAGCTCCTTTCAAGCTCTTGCCTCTCCATCATATTCTATAAAAAAAATTGAGGCATGCACTTATGGAAATTCTGGGAGAAAATTCGATATCTTATTTCAAGCACCTTACTGAATCACCGCCAAGGCATATAGCTGTTGTTTGCGTAGCTAAATATGAAGCAATACACCACTAGTTAGATGTGTAATATCCATTTAAGGAGTAATCGAACCTTTGATTTGATATTTATTAAAAGTAGTATGAAAAACTTATTACAAACTAAATTTAACTAAATTTCCTTTGGAATTTATTTACACTAAATTATTACACTTTTTATTTAAACTAAATTTCTTTTGAAATCTATGAGCAACAAATTTAGAGCATATCACACAAGTGCAGATATTACAAAATCATGAACAAAAATTTTCTTTTTAATCTGAAAGCTTTCAGATTTCACATTACGCCCAAAGGTACTTTGTTAACGTTTTGCCTTTATTTTTTAAATATCATGTCCTTCGCACTTAAACCATAAAATTCAGTTCAACAGCAATATCGCAAAATAATTTTAAAATGAGCATATCTTTAGAATTCCCGATACACAGTCTCGCACGCTGGAGATAATTTTTTTTCGTACAGTTTTGCCATTGCTCGCTTTGAAATCGTTGAGTTTGTTAGTCAAAATTCGCTAAAATTTTACAAAACATGAAATATATAATAAAAGAAGTTCAAAATTCAAAATTTGGGCTTCCAGATGCCCATATTCGGGTGGAAACAAACGTTATTCAAAATTTGATGGCTCTAGGTGCTGTTGTTTTATCACAACGCGAGAAACATACCTACATTTATGCAGATTCTTCATTATTTAATTTTTTTTAATATAATACAGGACGATAATATTTGGTGGCAACAATTTGAAAAGTAAACCGACATTTATAGTCAACCAACGCAAAATGCCAAAATGAAATTAATAATCCTTCTGGGCAAATTGCCCCTTTGGGCTAAAAATGAAATTCGTATAAATCAGATTTATAACATACGTAATTTATACCACTTCCTTAATTAGTAAACTGTATTTATCATTCATGTTCATTCATTCAAAAGCAAGCAAGTACTAATTTGAGCAAAATGGCGTGGAAAAGGAAAACGAAACTTTGTTAAACCATCTTCTAATGCTTCTCTCTTCAAAGCTCAAAACAAACTTCAATCATTGGAAGATTAAATTTCCAAAATTAAATTGATTAACCATGTATCAAATGGCCCTTATTGCATTTTTCTTGATTTATACTGATTTTCCTTTTTAGTCTCCTCTTTGTCTTTTCTCCTCTTTGCAAGATTTTGTCAGACAAGAGAGCTTTCACAGTGTTATGATAATCAACATTTCAAAGCCTCTCGACAGACTGCATTCGAATCATCACCTAATGCAGAGCTCATCACCTTGCTTGCCGCCGATAACTTGATTTGTAGTTTTAGTAAATTCGATTGCTGTTGCATTATAATTATTTAATTCAATCGTGAAGATCTTCGTTTTTTCAACACAAGCATATAATTTTCCCGTCGATGAAATAGCTATTTATCATCTTTCAAGTTAAGGACACGCCGTGAAAGGCTTTTAATCTTCGTTCATGTTGCTAATTTCCTGAGTTTGTGTAATGAATTCAGTGAAACGAACTTATATGTAGAGTTATTCAATATCAGCTTTCTTATTCTAGAGAAGCCCTTGAAATTATTTTGAAAGAATGTGATACATTCTTCTAACTGTTCCATTAGATTGTGAATCCTGTTTTTTATTGCATTTCTGCAATAATGGTCTTATACACATTAATTCTAGATTTATGTCTTTAATAAATGTCAACAGTGGTCCCCTTTTCTCTCTTTACTTCCTTGTATGAAATAAATGAAGTATTGTAATCGCGAAAAAATTCGTCTGTCATAATCTCAACGAAAATAACCATTTCGGCAGCTCTCGAAAACACTTAAATCATGTTTTTGCGTGATATCTGTACATACGGGCAGGATAAAGTATTTTTGTTGTCAAAAAGGACTTGTAAAAGGGATTTAAAATGCATTCAGAAGAGATTATTTTCTTGACGTATGTACATACCTATGTAGGTATGTATGTATCTCGCATAGCTCAAGAACGAGTAGCCGTAAAACGTTAAAATTTTGTACATGAGACTACTATAACATGCAGTTGTATACCTGCTTTTTCCGTTGCAATTGGCTGCCCCAATCGTAGATAAATATATTATCATTCTGTTACCTGGCTTTATGAGCATAGCTTTTTTATACTTAAAAGTGATATGTGGTTTTTATGTCCCGGTTAAGGTTTTTATGCCTTTAGTTAATCTGTATGCAATATTTGTAGGATTATCAAAAATTTTAAACTCTATTATTGAAACTCAACAGAACAGTGAATTAAGTCAATATCAGCTTTCTTATTCTAGATTATAAGTCAGTTTCTACATCTGCAGTGTCTTTTTGCCGAGTGGGACTAAATGTAAACTTTCAGTTTTGTGCACTGAAAAATCTGCCTTTTTGCCCGTTGGCCGCATTGCTTGTTTTTGCGTAGAAACTCTAATTTTAATTGTAATATATATGTATATATATATTACTGTATTTGGTGTTTTATGTTTTACTGATGAAGACGTTTTGGGTTTTTGCGAAGTGAGAAGTGTAATTGAAAAAGAAAAATATCTCTAATGAAATTCGATGAAATAAATTTAAATGAAAAGTAGCAAAAATTGTGCATGATTTAGTAGGCCATACAAGGAAATCATGTGATGTCCACATCAGGTTTTTTTAATTAAAGAATAAAGAGGAAATGAGTGTAAAATTAACTACATTTGTAAATGAAAAAAAAAAGGAAAATCGGAATTATTAATATATTGATACTTTTCTCATATAACCATGTGAGTTTATCGATCAAAATTTTTTATTATTTCACTGACTTCTTCCATTATTTTACCATTATTATAGATGAATTTAGTTCACATTTATCATGGCCTGTACTAGCAAAGAAAGAAAATTTTGCAAATGATTTAGATAAATCTTCAAATTCTGACAGAGATAACAGCTATGAATCTGAGAATATTTATCTTTTCAAGACCAAGAAAAAATTAAAAGGGTATTCTGAATTTTAACGCTAAACTATATTATCTATATATATATAAAGAATAAAGTATGTTTAGTTGTCCTCTAAATAACTTAGTCACTACTATAGCCTATCGCCACCAAACTTTTTACAATTCTTTTCTGGATCCTGGAAAAGGTGAACGTTGACTTTTTTCAAAAAAAAAGTAGCTAAATCAGAGATATTAATTAAAAACTCGGAAAAAAGATCATTTTCTCCCTCATTTTTTCGAGTGGCAACAGTCTCACAAGCTGGACATGAAAATCTGCTTTGTTTCGAAAGTTGTTGCCACTGCTCGCTTTCAAATCCTAGAGTTTGTTAATAAAAAATTTCTAATTTTTTATGATGAAATAAAAATAGCATTGCCAGGCATTAAATGCATTATTCCCAATTCCAAAATATCGTGGGAAGCCATTTCGAGTATTCCCATCTTCGTAGACTTTAATCAGCCGAAATATTTATTGAAAAATCTGAAAGAGCTAATTTTCGCAATCATTTATCCGAGTGGAAATAGTCTAGAGTGTTGGAGATTAAAATGCTTTATTTCGAAAAGTGTTGCTACTATTCGCTTTCAAACTGTAGAGTTTGTTAATAAAAAAATTGTGATTTTTACAAAATTTATACATATAAAGAAGAATTCCTGTGTGATTGTGCATTTGTTTGTTTGTTCGCGTTATTGATTTCTGATGAATTTTTTGCCACATTTAATCGACTAATATTGAATATAGTCGATTAAATGTGGCAAAAAATTAAATCTAATAATATATTGGATGGGACTTGAGCCTTTACGCCCATTTGATTAGAAAGAAGAAAATCATTAAAAACTGCATGACATTGTTGCTGATATAATGAGAGAGAATTAGCTTATTTTTCTATGGAAATTTTTTATGTGGGTTCCGTATCGCATCAGACAGAAAAATGTATGACTACGAATGGTATTTCTTGCATCGTCGTTAGAGAAGGATTACAGCGGTATCGTTCCCTCTGTTGATAGATGCATTACTCTCAATCTAACTTAACTGGCATCGGGTACTTCCGCTAGTTGATTATAAATAGGCAATAAAAAGCATACCTTTCTTGAAGCGGCTTTATCCACATTAAATATTAACCATCAAAATGTACTTATTTAATCATTGATTTTAACTCATTCAGTATCATGAAGATATGATGATCTTGAGGTCATGAAGACAAAATGTTCAGCGAGGTCCTATATATAAAAAGGTTGTAATCCACTCTGATTAAATTTCCAAATGTAGAAATTTGCTTCTCTGCTTTACAAATATTGATCTCCATCCAGATTATAAATTTGCGTTATGTAAACTTAATTTCTAAGAGCAGGGATAAAATACCGATCCCATCTCATAATGCGAAGCATCCAAGAATATCTTTTTATTTAAAACTAAGTATGCTACATTAGCCAAACAACACGGAAGAACAGCAAAGAACCAGCTAAATTAGACTTAATGAGCATTTCTTAAAGCTGTTTAATTCTGATTTTAATTTTCCATGAATTAAAAAAAATGTCTGAAACATAAATAATAAGTACGAGAAAGTAAATATGTTCAGTCATATTCAATAGAATTTTAATTCAAGATGCAATGTTTCGTAAAATCCCAAGTAATATCACAGAATCCTGCAGGTCTGATGAATTTCGATTGCAAAACTTGTTTTGGATTAATACTCTTCTGCTTTATTTTTCAATAAATGATGCTATCCGTTAAGCAATCGTTTTAATAAATTTTCCTTAATTATTTCCTGATTTTTTAATAAAAATAATAAATCTAGAACTGCTTCAAAATGATATATTTCTTTAAAAATATAACTCACATTAAAAGAAGTGCAATGGAAGAACAATCAAAAGTTATCCAATCGTTTTTATAAAACATTTTTCATCAGTGACACTACCAAGATGTAAAAAATATTATACAGGCATTTTTAAGCCTGTATTTTAGACTTAATGAAAATGCAAATTCACAACAGTTTAAAAAAAACTGTTCATTGTCCTATAGCACTAACAGAAAAAATTTTGAAAAATCAGATAATGCGTAACATACCTTTCCTGATCATTTAAATATTGAAATGGTAGAAATTGGGTTTAGAAAATTATATCAGAAAATATAGATTTCAGCTTACCCAAAATATACTTTAAAAACCTGTTGTGGACACCACATGACTTCCTTGTAAGTTCTATTAAATTATACATATTTTTTTATGCATTTCATTGAAACCTTTATTTCCTTGAATTTCATTACAAATTTACTTCTCACTGAATTAATTCAATTCTCACTTCGGCAAGGCAAAAATACATAAAAACTCAAAATTTCTTCAATAAGAAGTAAAATAAAGCGAAAGATAAAACACCAAATACACGTAAAAACAGTTAAAACAAATTTTACAGTTAAAATTAGAGTTTCTACACAAAAACAAGCCATGCGGTCAGCGGGTAGGAAGACAGGTTTTTAGTGCACGAATTGAAAATTTACTTTTAGGTCCACTCGGCAAAAAGACACTGAAGGTGGTACACAAACTGACTTAATTCACTACCCTATTAAGAGTCTGAAATGTAAACAAACGGCCGCTTCATTAGGTTTAGTACAACTTAAAAAACTTTTAAATCGTTTATAATTTTACGGCTATTGCACGTACATTAATTAAAGGTATAAAAACCTTAACCGGAACATAAAAACGATATAATTAAATCATTTTTAAGAAAACAGTGCACAACTAACATATATAAATAAAAAACCTGAGCTCACCGAGCCGGGTAACAGAATGGGTACAATATATATATATGTTAAGTGCAGCCGTTATCAATCAAAAAGAGGGGTGTACAACTACATATTACAGCAATTCCATATACATAATTTCAACGTTCTACGATTACTCGTTTTTGAGTTATGCGAGATACATACATACGTACGCATAGACGTCACTGAAAAATCTGTTCTGAATGCAATTTAAATCCATTTTACTATACTTTTTTTGAAAGCAGAGTCTTTTAATCTGTCCGTACGTACAGATGATAAGCAAAAACATCTTTCGAATTGATTCGAGAACGGTCGAAATAGATATTTTCGTTGAAATGTCCATTACCAGATTGTATCAAAAGTAAATTTTCGAGGTGGTATAATAAATTACAAATTTTGACTAAGTTGAGAATACCACGACGTATAGGTTTTGGAGATAGAAGTTCCTGGACACTTCATGTATTTTGTGATGCTAGCCAGCATGCTTAAGATTCCTTAAGCTTGTATGTCTTGTCTACCTCATTCAATAAATAACAAACACATTAAATATTTCAGTGTTTACTTCATTAATAAAACTTACCTTTTTTGCTCGCGAAATATAATTAGTACATTTTTTAAGACATAAAAAAACATTCTTTTTGCTCGGCCACATCACATAAGCCGAAAAATTGAAAATTGAATTATGCAAGATCTTTTTTAAGTAAGGTATGCTCAAATTTATTAGTACATAATATTCAAATTTTAAGGCATCTACATGAACAAGCTTTAAAAAGCATTTCTAAACTGTAATAAAAAAAATTTTCAAAAATACAGTTTCAGTAGAATGCAAAAACTATATTTGTGCATCTGATGTAAACACACTGAACCAAATTATCAAGTCTGAAATTCTCACTTTTCAGTCTTTAAGCACATTGCTTTTTAGGATAAAATTAAAGATGGAAAATTAGTTTCACGCACGGAAACTTCATTTCAGAATTAGTCAGCTATCAGCGAAGTTCTTTCAAACATTAGACACGATTACACGTGCATGGCTTTAGTGGTATTGGCTTTCATATCCACAGTCAGTACTGGTATTTTATTATTTATTACTAATTTCTAATCAGTAAAACATAGTAAAATTTGCAATATACTAAATCATAGCAAATTATATATTGCATTACTACATCTACGAAGACCATAACACAAACATCGCGAAACATTAACTAGAACGGCGCCATATTGCTTGTTTGGAAAACTTCTGAGAGCGGGGAAGGGAGCGGAATTTTTTCCCTCACGTCAGCGTTAACACGGAGAAAATAGTTTTGCGATTGTGAATGAATTTGGTCGCGTTAGAGAGATGTCGGTTGATACCGATGTTTATTTGTAATATCAGAAATGTAAGTGCGTATGTGTGTGTATTCAGAGAACGAACTAGTCTCAAAAAACCACCTCCTTAAGATGACCACCTCTGAAAGACACCAGTATTTCTGAAAACATAAGTATATTGTGGTATTGGACATTCCCTCTGTAAGGCGACCATTCACAAAAAAAATTCTGCAAGTGTGGCTGGTCGCCTTAGAGAGATTCATTTCGTAGATGCAACCTGCCTAGAGAGTGCCTATGAGGACCACCTCTAAAAGATAACCATATTTCTGAGAACGTGAGTATATATTGGTATTGAGCATCACCTATCTAAGGCGACCACTTTTAAAAATGCATTTTTATTTGCGGCTGGTTACCTTAGAGAGACCTCGTTGTGTGTGGTGTATATGATTACTGTTATTGTTTCCGAAAAAAACTTTTAAATAAAATAAATAAGCATATTTATTAAAAACCCTCTCTAAAACGACCACCTGCATTTCCAGGTTACTCTAATGGTCTTAAAGAGATCATATTTTCATTCTATTAATTTTAATGTTTACAAGAAGTCTATTACCGTCAGACAGAAAATTATCATAAACTCATATAAACCAACAGAAAATTTATTAGTATATTGATACCAGTAAGAAAAACAGTAAAAGTCAATATAAACCAATGCAAACCAGCAGAAAGTTCTGACACTAATGTTGGTTGTATGGATTGATACAAGTAAGAAAAACCCACAGAGTTCAATAGAAACCAGTAAAAGTCAGTAGGGACCAATAAAAATTCTATATGTGCCAGTAGAAAGTTTTACTGATTTCTATGGGGAATTTTGAAACTGGTAAGAAAACCCACAGAGACCAACAGAAACCAGTAAAAATCAACAGAAAACCATAAATTTTTATGGGTAAGCATAAAAAGTTTTACTAGTTTCTATAGTGCATTTTTAGCAAGGCGTCAACTAGCGGCGAAACGCTAGTTGACGCCTTGCTAAACGCTATTATACGCTTATAGCGTCAACTAGCGGCGAAACGCTAGTTGACGCTATAAGCGTATAATATTAATATATATAAGCGTATAATATATTTATAAACGTATAATATAAATCAGTTCAAAACTTAGAATAGTGCTGAATTCGCACGTTAAGTTACGTCTAACAGATTGACTCAACAAATATCCAAGAGGAATCCGAAATATCCAAGAGGCTTTTACGCTAGTACTAGCGTAATGACTATGGCGTATCAAATTGCGTTTGCAGCAGAATTCGAGCTGCAGTTGGCACCAGAGTGACAGACACACCGGACGAAGGACCTCCGTCCCAGGTCCTCATTATACGGGACCCATTCAGAGTTCGAGGTATCCAACGTCCGTGGGACCTTGTTCTCGCGGGCGCAACCCCGGCAGTCCCCGCCCGGCTTTTACTAAACATTGGGCAGAACAATAACGTTGCTAAGTTGATACTTTGTCACTTTGCCTCCGGGCACCACTCCATCGGCAAAACCACATTGTAATAAGGTGCTTAGTCCGCTTTGTCAGTCCCCGCCACGAGAACTGAATGGGGTCAAACTCCGGGAACTCAATCAACAAATCCTCCCTATAGCTCCACCACAGCCGAAGGAACAGACACGACAATACCAGTACGGTCCCTGCCAAGCCTGAAGCAACCTGAGTACAATACTCGGGCTCTAGTCCTGTGAAGTCAAATTATATACCCTCGTGGTTGAGACTGCCTAGGTAAAAATCCTAACCAGTACTTCCCAGGCGTTCGTCTGAGTCAACCCCCGGGTGGAGCACCAGAGTGACACAAGAAACTGTTACAGATCGGTTACTTGACGAACAGCTCCGAGCCAGACTCCCTGCAGCAAGCATTCCACTGACTCCAAACCACTGCCGTTAGCAACGTCGTTGGTGTCAAGCTATAGCTCACTGGAGGATGGAATAGAGATCTGTTGTGTTTTCTGATGAAAGCCGGTTCTGCCTTGGGGCTAATGATGGTCTTGTGTTGGTTAGAAGGAGGCTAGGTGGCCTGCAACCAACCTGTCTGCGGCCTAGACACAGAGAGCCTACACTTGGAGTTATGAACTAGGAAGCAGTTCCGTATGACAGCAGAACTCTCGTGGTTATCCCACGCACCCTGACTGCAAACATCAATCTGGTGATTCAATCCGTTCTGCTGCCGTTCATAAACAGCATTCAGATGAGTTTTTCCAACAAGATAACGCTGCCCTCATACCGCTTTTGTAACCCAACATGCTCTATTGGCTGGCTAGAACACCAGATCTTTCTTCAATCCAGCACGTATGGGACGTCATTGGACGATAACTCCCTCGTCCACAACAGCGAGATAGTAACAGAACGTGCACTGGCTAGCGAAAAGCACATTATTACAACACATTATTACAAGCACATTATTACAACGCTCTGAATAAACTCAGAGATTCACCCGTTTAAATACTCACTTCACTTTAAATCCTAGCTAGAAAATGCATGGAGAAGTTGAGGAGTTCAGGAAAGGTATCCAACTTAAATTTTTTATGCAAAATAAGGGGAACTCTACAACATTAATAAAAAAAAAAGTCACTGAAAATCATCCAAAATGTGTATCACAGCGCTAAATAAATTCTATAACGGATAATACATTGCGTTTTAAAAATTTCTCATTAATTATACTATCAATAGAAATTGTAATGTCATTAATAAACACCGTTATGGTTTTTAAATCCGTCATTTTGTTAAAAAGACCGTACTGCTGTGGTTTAAAAAATTAATCTATTTATTTTATCTATTTACTTTTCACATTTTAAAGGAAGTCGCTTTATTTACCTTCTTTCACCTTTGATTCAAAAAATAAAAACAAACTTTAGTCTCCTTTAAAATAAAGTACTTTTTTGTCTGTCAGTCATCATCTCTTTTGAATATGTGTCCTTGACGTGGCATAATAATATAGCTGTCAACCCCTCTTCTTGCCGGACTTGGATTACCGCCCATGTCACTCATTTTGAAAAGCTACGCTTTGATTTCATAAGCTCTATTTCCAATGGAAACTGTGATATAAAATATCTATCGTATATCCCCGCGAATAACGTTCGCCGGTGTATAAGGCTTACCTATAATATCAAACTATATTTTTTAAGTTATATTCGCCTATAATGCGCAACCTTTTCATTACGAAGAAATCTGAAAAATACATATGCGATGCTCTTATTTTTTGAAGTCATTCATTGGACGATTTTTTCCAGGCTTTCGAACAAACGTTCTCCTGCCAAATGAAACACAGTGCTGGTTTAAAATGCAAAGTAATTCAGTTTTGCGTAAAGGAGTAACGAAATGTGAGACTTAAGTAATATTTGCTGTGATAGAAAATAAATAAATGATGTGAAAGGAATAAAAACGATTCATATAATATAACCAGGAAAGGAAATTCTTACCTCATCTTAGTGCTTAGCCGACGGTATAAAATTAAAACCCATGGTTATTATTAAACGAAAGACGATGCCCTAATGTAATTTCCCAAATGGTGTTTTCATTCATGTTCACAAGAAAGGATGGATGGACAAAACCCGTGTGAAATTGCGAATAACAAATGTTTGGCAAAAGCGTCCTGTTGCCTTATGGAATCCAGAAACTCTTTTAGTTGGGATTCAGATCACGCCTAACGGATAATACGAAGAAATTGTTGAAAGAGTACAGTACAGACACGACACTTTTTTAGGTGGATTAACGCCATTATTTTCTTTTTCCTTTTTGCATGCCTTCGTGGTGTAACGTAGCACGTTCGGCGCGTATTCGAGAGGTCCAGGTTCGAGTCCCGGCGAGGGCGGCATTGCATATTTCTCACATCTCCTGCTTCAAAATAACCTAATAACTCTACAATAGCGCCCGAACTAAAATGCCATGAATGATGATTCTTCACCACCAGGATTAACCACCTTTAAAGGGGGAGGTGTTTTCTCCCTTCTTTCTGCATGCCTTCCGTGGTGTAACGATAGCACACTCGGCGCATGTTCGAGAGGTTCGGATTCGAGTCCCGGCGAGGGCATTTGTTGTTTTCCATGCTTCCTGTTTCAAAATTTCTAATGAATCTGTACAGCCTTTAGATGCATGTGTCAATAAACCATTTAAAGAAAAACTCAATAACACGCCGAACAAATACTAATTCAGAACTCAAAAAACAAAAATCAGCGTTATATTTTCCAATTTTCACAGGACTAGTTTCGATGGTTTTACCGAACCACCATCCTCAGCTGCAAAAGCGAAAATGAACGAGATGGGATATAATGATTAGATAAGATAAGAAACCCTGAACAGAAAATAAGCTAGTGGCGCTATCTGTTGATGAAACCAGAACTAAAACATAATTTCTTTAAAGGCCGAAGGAAAAGATAGATTGGAATTAGGATCATTAACTAGAACAGAAAGATTTTTTTAATGTGAAATGCCTTTAGAAAATCCAGTTCTCCAATGGAAGATGTTTTTGAATAATTTTGGCAGCAGAAAAATTGAAAGTGTGATTTCCGGACCAACAATGTTGGGCAACAGAAACACAGAAGTCTTCTAGGTCACTACAGCTACACTAAAAAGTCATTACAAAGTCCGAAATGTGGATATCCACTGCCTTCAATAATCTAATATCTGAACTTCCAGACAACCAGCATTTTTTTTCCCTTTGCCATGATAATACATGGATTGACATTGTATTGACGTCGGCGACAAATACACTTTTAGTCTTTGGTTGTGGAGGATGATATTTTTCTATCTAGCCTAAGAAATAACTGAAGCTCTAAGATGTATTTGTTTGAAATGTTAATGTTACTCTTTTGTTGACATAGCAGCGAGTGTGAAGAAAGAATTAGATTCCGATGAACTTCAGCTTAGTTAACACAGAAAAGTGCTTTCTTCCTTGACTTTCTAATTTGTTTATTTATCTGATTGCAGCAAAGAACGCGAATGTTATCTGTTTAAGGGGAAAGATGCCTTCGTGGAAGACATTCTAAAGAAGACTATATAGACATAAAATATTTACGTTGATGCAACCAGCCCGTTCCCCCCCCCGAAATGAATTTAGGTTTAATTACCAGTGCTTAGCGATTTTGCCGCTCTTCTGCTTTAGGTCTGTGGACTCTGCCGCTTTAGGTCTTTTGTATTCTATTACTTATAAAGGTTATTGAATTCTCGTTATTGTTGGGACTTATCCCACCTGATCGACAATAACATAGATCAGGTATCTGATATCAGAGCAAGCCAAAGAAATTCATCCTGCTGAGCGGTCAAGATTACGCCTGTCGTTGGCAGAGTTTTGAACACTATATTGGTTACAGTACGACACTGCTCAGTTTCACCCTAATTTTGATGGACAGCACACCGGAGGTACGGGTCCAAGGGTCTCCCTCCTCTCTTCCCCTACCACCAAACTCCTGAGAGGACTCTAAATATGCGTTCGGCTGGACGCATATTTAGAGTACCCCCATGCTGCACAGACACTATACATTTAGAAACATTCATGAGTTCTTTGGGATGCGAACCCGATCCCTTCGTTAGGGCAGTCAGCATCACTAACCACTATCACGATAGCGCGGCATTAAATTCTTTACAAAGCTTATTGATTTTTTCCTTTGGAACTATGGATAAAATTTTCATGTAATCTTAATTAAATTACATATTATTACATATTATTTTTGCCTTTAGAATTTTAGTAACAGTTAAAAATAAATTCTTCAAAATGTTTTATTGTTCATTTTTAGTATTTTCATATTGTTAAGGATAAAATAATTATTCATAGTTATCTAAATTACGTAAATTATCTTGTAATATTATTAACACCTAATAAAAGTGGAAAAAACAACTAATAGTAATTAATCTAACTAATATTAATTACAACAACTTAACAACAACAACTAATTAACAACTAATAGCAATATCTTAAAGTGATTTTATAAAATTCTATTTACTATTCACTTCCTTTGGTAAATCTGACGATGTTAATAATACCCTCCAGGTTCGTCATCTTATTTTGTATTTTTCTAAGAATTCCCGTTTTCTAAGAATTCCCATTATAAAGCGAATCGCCGCTTATACTGAACCAATCTTGTCTCTTAAATTTCGTTGTAGCAGGCTTCGATTATGTTTACATATCTATACATAGGGAGAAAGACATATTATCTATGCTACAATTAACTCTTAAAAGCGTTAAAAAAAACAAATAAATTAGCACAAATTATAAAAAAAATGAAATAATGTAATCAATAAAAATCTCATTAATACGTAAGGAATATCCAAAACAAAATTAAAGGCCAGTAGAGAGAGAATTTGAGAAATGAAGTATTTGAACTAAAAGATAAAGCCAGTTAACCAAAGTTTCTGAATAACCTCCCTCTGAACTGAAACACAAGAACATATTAGAAAATTAATAGATTTAATAAAATTAAGTTAATAAATACAATCCGAGGACATCACGTTTTTGATATTAAAATGAAAAGGCAAAACTTCATGCAGTGAATCGTGAAAGCTCTTAATAACGTGCTTAAGAATAACAATGAGAAAACTTGAAAGCATTTCATATGACTGTAACATAAGCTCGTTTTTCATTTTTATGTTTAGAAATTTCGGAAACTTTTTGTTTTTGATGTAATCAATATCAAAATGCAGCATATGGCCCATTTTCAAAATTATCTTAATTATTTTTTTCTTCTTTCTAAGTCTAAGACTTAAGATTAATAAATTTATGTTTAGCTGATTTTCCCTTGAGGCCGTTATGACAGACTCCGAATACTAATAATTAAGTCATAATTATGCACGCTGATCACTAATTTCCAAAATGCAAACTAGCAAACAGGAAAAAAATGTATCTCTAAATGTACTGAGGCTAGTATTTTCAATGCGAAAGAATTTTTACATTAAATTCTAAATTCCTTAGATAGTTGTTCATTTAATTGAGGATCTATCGTAATTATATTTAATCCCAGTAATTAAAATACTACAAAAAATAGACAGCTCTAGAATTAATAAAACAGAGTAATCATCATCCCCCTAAGGGGATTTAACATTATTTGACTAATATGTTAATTAAAATTTCTAACTCCTAATTTTATAAACGTATGCAATTCCCGAATTTCATTTCAATACCTAACTAATCCATCCCTTCTTTTCCTAGCATAACAGGATTAGTTGCAACCTGCTATTCAGAAAGCCGTCGCTGTATAATATAATCATGTGTAAGTACAATTAAACAATTTCTTCCTGCCATCTTTATAAGGAATTTTTTCCCTCCTCTCCGCATGCCTCCGTGGTGTAATTGGAAGCATACCCGGCGCGTATTTATCGTTCTCTATTCTTCCAGAAATACTGAACATTTCCATTTCAACCTTTCAAGACCGGCCTTCATTTCCATTTCCTTGTTAGGTCTTCCTACAACAACTTGATGTACCAGTTATTAACAACAAGTTGTTGAAGGGTACATTTTCATCTTCTGGGTTTCTAATATAAGAAAAAAATGTATTCAAATATAATACATTCATAGTTATCAAACGTTAATAAATCATTAATCAAAACTGAGTTCCGTACTTCTAGTGTTATTTATTGCGATGATGCTAAAGAAGCCAATACGTATAAAAAAAATCAAATATATCTCTATGTTTATGTAGCATAAAATATTTCCGCTTGAGCCCCCGAATTTACGCCACGCAGCAAAGTAAGTCATAATACAGCAAGAATACAAAGCCAAGATCAGACTATGAATAGAACGCAGTAAAAACAAATCCCCACCTTTCAGATCACAAACGGGTGATTTAAAAATAGAGGTGCTATAGGAAAGGTATTTTTTTGGTTCGATAAGCACACTATTTTATTCAAAGGAAATCTCATTTCCACTGGTCAACAAACGACGAACATATATATCGTTCGAATTTGCCTCGAAATGTAGCTCAATTTCTAGACTAGGAACTTCGAGAAACAATCTGCTTATTTGAACTACAAAATGGCAATCCCGTTGCGGCAAGTACGGAAGCAAATCGTATAGCATAGTAGATAGAATTATTCGTTTTTCGATACAAGTAACACTACATTTCGTTTCAAAGAATTTTTCTGTTTTTTTACAGAATGATCTAAAGGTCAATTTGTTTTTTAAAAATTTGCACTTCAACGAGCTTTCATTCTATAGCGACACAATCAACATAAAAATGAATCAAATTACATGATTGTTTCACCCGTTAAAAAAAAAGAATATTGTACAATTAATTTAATGACAATTATAAACGCCAGACGATAATTTATCCATGACAGAACACAAAAACCCGCTAAGGCAGCCATCATCAACCCTCTAAGAAGCATGGTGTTTCGGATTGGCTTATGAAGATTTGTGTTTAAACACTATTTTTTCTTTCTAGCTAAATTCAATATCTGTTTTCATAAACTCGCCTTCATTAAGATGCTATTGAAATTTATGCGACCAAATTTTGCCTTCTGATCTCTATTTTCAAAACTCTCATTCATTAAGTTGCTGTTTAGGTGATTAAAGAACTATAATTCAAATAATAAAGTAATATATATCAAATGACAAAACATCTCATAACTGGATAAAGGGGTTATTGGAGAAGTTAAACAACAGGAATCATCATAATGTTTTTAAATTTTGCGGGACTAGTTTCGATGTTTTAAATACAGAACAAATTTCTTCAGCTGTCAAAGTGCAAATGAACGAGATAGAATTTCGTTATAAGACAAGAATGACCGGAAAGAAGTTCAGCTACTGGCGCCATCTATTGATGAAACAAAAGATGATTTTTGATTAGATTTAATCTGGATGAAATCGAGGATCAAATTTTTACGTTTACACTTTAGTAAAAGATCAAGGTAATTCATAAATTTCTGTCGTTTCAGGCGTAATTTTGTGAAACGATTAAAGGATGAAGGCATGATAAAAAAAAGTTTAAAAAATCAAACTAAATTAACCAATAGTAAGGCTCAAAACATTGGAACAATTTTTTTTAACGTTTTGTGTGTTACCTTTATTTATTAAATATCATGTTCTTCGCACTTAAACCATAAAATTCAGTTCAACAGCAATATCGCAAAAAAAATTTTAAATGAGCATATCTTTAGAAATTCCGATACACAGTCTCACGCGCTGGAGATAAAAATGCTTTTCTGTACAACGTTTCCATTGTTCGCTTTGAAATCCTTCAGTTTGTTAATCAAAAATTCATTAAAGTTTTACAAAATATGAAATCGATTATAAAACAAATTCCAAATTTCAAATTTGGGCTTCCAGATGCCCCTATTCGCAGTAGGATTACGTCATTCAAAACTGAGTGGCTCTAGGTACCATTGTTTTATCACAATGCGAGAAACATACATACATTTATGCAGATTCTTCATTATTTAATTTCTTAAAATATAATACAGGGCGATAATATTGGGTGGCAACAGTTTGAAAAGTGAAACAGACATTCAGAGTGATTCGACGCAAAATCACAAAACGAAAACAATAGTCCCTGAGGGACAAAGGTCCTTTGGACTAAAAAAAAAAAAAAAAACTAAATGTCGACTAGCTCCCTCACTCTCAAGCGTTTTCTTGCAAGTCTATAACTCGCTACGGATCACAAAGTTTAGCATTAAATGCGCAGCCTCTAACAACATCCCTTAGAATGGATAAGCATACCATCTTCATCTTCCCTTACAGCTAAATATATCGACAGGCATTTCAGACAGATGGGTTTCAGGAATTCTCATTCAACAAAGGCACTGCAATCCGACATTCATCGTAGATTCAAAACAGACGTTATTTGACGTAATAATTATCCTTAAAAAGTTCTCCACAAAGCCCCCTGCCGTCTTAGGTCACATATCTCTCAAAGCTTTTTTATTATTATTTAAATAGCCAACCAAAAATCTACCTGGTAACTCTTTGCTAATGACCATACCCTTTGAGCATTCACATAAATCTGACTACGCCTTTAATGAAATGTCGCATATTATTTCACTTTTATTTGCTTCAAAGCACAATTTTTTGTCGTATGCGTTCGTATTTATATGGTATGATGATGTATATCACTTCTATAGCGGAAATCTATAGCTATATCTATAGCTAATCTATAGCTTCTATAGCTATAGATTAGCTATAGATATAGCTGAACATAATTCTGATATAATAAACATAATTTTGGACATAAGTTCATAATATAACTTCCGTGTCAAATTCGTAAATAAATTAAGGTAGATGTCTGTTTCGCTGAAGGAAATAAATTATTCAAGGTGATTTTGCCCAACGTATAGGACTTCTATTGTCCTGCATATTTTCTGAAAAACATTTTACGACATTCAAATAGTTACAGTTTATTTAGGAAGTTCAAACAGACTTTTCTTCAAACCCAAAGGATTTATTCAATAACGTCAAGGGATTTATTCCGAAAATTCAAAAGTATTTTCGAAGTAAACGGTTTTTTTAAAAAAAAGGGATTTATTCCGAAAATTCAAAAGTATTTTCAAAGTAAACGGTTTCCTTAACGGTTTTTAAAAAGAGTGATTTCCGTAAACTAAACACAAATGCACTTTTGGGGGGAAGTGTGAAGAAGCACACGTATGGAAAAAGAGTGTGTATTCCTCTAGCATTTTGCAGTAAATAAATTCCACACTATGCTGGCATTAAAACGCGTTAAAAATAATAGCGAATGCCATTATTTTCAATAATATGCCATTATTTTCAGTGCATTTGAAAATATCTTTAAAGTCGCTTTTAAGTAAACAGTCCTTAGTACAACTTTTGAATGGGTTAGGCAAATATCAGACTTTCCCTTTACGTATGTTTATATATATATATATATCTTATTTTAGAAATCTCTCATCTCATCACCGGAGAGAAATGAAAGGAAATCCCGGAAGTTAAAGATAGCAATACGGCCGAGTGCAATTTTCCTAAATGAGTTGGCTCTTAGTTTAAACAGAAATACAACAGTACGAATAAACATAAATATATTCACAGGTAAACTGGCTTTTACCTTAATTAAGAATTTAGCAGTGCAAGTTAAGTCAAGTGAATTTGCTGTGTGCTGTAGTTTAACGTATTTACTACCGTGCGATCTTCAGTGAGATTTCCTCCTATGGCTTTACGGCTGCCAGTGACAGTCATGTGATAAATGTGTTTTGTAGAGTCAATGTCTTTTTGAGAGCATTCACAGTAGACTCTACGTAGAAGACAGCGTAGCGAATTCTCGCTATGTCTTTGAAGATCAGATACTGCACAAGAAGTTTTAAATAAACTTTTTATATGAACTAACGTAATAAGATTCACACACTCGGTGCTCAAAATTCACCAAACTTGTGGCTAAACTAAATTGAACAGAAAACAAAAATGTAAACTCACAACAATTTAGAATGGCTAATCGACTGGTTCCTTAGTTATCTAAACCGCTAAATCGGCTGCACACAGCAAAGCCGAGCTTAGAATGTCAGTATAATCTAAAGGGAGTCTAACCCAACTAAAGAGCTATATCAAACACGCAGCATAAATTCGGAACTTACTCTGCTACTACTACTCACGAACTCTTAAAACGCAACTTAAATACTGCTTCTGAACCACACTTAGATTTTTCATACTGCGTCATTAAAATTTACATTTTGGCAAGGTCCCCCCTCCCCCGGTAGAGTGTTGCTATTGCTCACTTTTAAATCTTTGAGTTTGTTACTCAAAAATTCGTTAAAGTTTTGAAAAATATAAAATCGATAATAAAAGAAATTCCAAATTTGGGATTTCAGATGCCCATATTTGCAGTAGGATTACGTCATTCAAAACTGAATGGTTCTAGATACCGTTGTTTTAGTACAATGCAAGAAATATACATACATTTATGAAGATTTTTCATTATTTAATTTTTTCAAATATAATGCAGGACATTTTGTGACAACAGTTGGAAAAGTGAACCGACATTTATAGGAATCCGATGCAAAATGCCAAAACGAAAGTAATAGTCCTTTGGGACTCAAATCCCTTTGGACTAAAAAAAGAAAGAGGGATGGCTTTAGGCTGAAACTAAGGAGCTTGCTCAGTTAAACTTAGATTTTTCATACTGCGTCATTAAAATTTACATTTTGGGAGGAAACTGAAATGAGGAGGGAAAGAAACGTCGAACTAAAAATAATTGGTAAGAATAAAATCAGGTTTTTATATGTTTTTTAAAACAGGTATGACACGTAATTAATTTAGAAAATGACAGTTGTGACTTAATTGCACTACACAGGATTCGAACCCAAGTCGGTACTACCAGTGTTCAGCGATTTTAACAAATTGGTCAGAAAAGCAAAACAGAAATGTGTAAAAACAAAAAAATTACTCAAAGAACAGAATCTAATTTTCCATAAAAATTTCTTTTACCAGCAGAAAAAAAGAAAATTATTTTTTCTCATGTTCAGAAATGCCTCTTAATTAGATGTACATTAAATTCTTAAAAAATATTAATCACGAGGTATGTTCTTGTACTCAAATGAACAAACATTTTTGGACGGTAAGTCTCGAACAGCAGATTTAAAAAATCTTATGTATACACAACATGACTTCCTTGTACGGAATATTAAATTATGCACATTTTTGCTGCATTTCATTTAAACTTATTTCATCGAATTTCGTTAGAGATTTCGTTAGAGATATTCAATTCAGTTCTCACTTCGTGGCAAGGCAAAAAGTACGTAAAACTCAAAATATATTCATTAAAAATTGTAAAATACAGAAACACATAAAACACCAAATACAGTTAAAAAAACAGTTTAAGAAACAAAAAAAAAATTTTTTTTACAATTAAAATTAGAGTTCCTACGCAAAAACAAGCAATTCGGCACGGCGGGCAGAAAGATAGGTTTTTTGGTGCACAAAAGTGAAAATTTACTTTTTGTCCTATTTGGCGAAAAGACACTGAAGTTGGTAAACAAACTGACTTAATTCACTGTTCTACTAAGAATTTCAAATGTAAGCAAAAGACGGCCTCGTTAGGTTTAGTACCAATTAATTTTTTTAATTGTTGATAAGTCTGCAACTATTCCATGCAGACTAACTACAGACAAAAACCTTAAGCAGAACATAAGAATAACATAATTCAATCACTTTTGAAGAAAAAAAACGCACACGTTACCTACCACCATATAAGCATTAAAAAAACTGAGCTCACTGAGTCGGATAACAGAGTGGGTGCATATATATATACACCAGAGAGATAACAGAGTGGGTGTACTAATATAGTGTTACGGATTTGATATTTAAATTGCTAATGTTAGTTGAATTATAAATTAAATTGTTTTATTCCCCATGTAGTGTAGCACGTGACGAATATTAAAGCAAACTAAGCCGGAAAATTAAAAATAAGAGTACGTGCATTTAACATTTAATAAATAAATATCTCTTTTTGATTTCGAGAAAGTTCCAGAAAATTCTCGCACGCGATTTAAAATCTTATAAAAGGAGGAAAACCTCTCAGTGTAGTTAGTTGTTATTTAGTTAGTTTGTTGTTGTTTTAAGAGATTGTTTAGAAAACTGGTCTTGTTGACTGGCGAATTCGCAGATTAGCTTTCTTGAGCTGTTTTGAAGTAAGTTCTGTTGAACGTTTGAGTAGTTAAAAAAATAACTACTGTGAGATATTGTAATACTGTACGAATATCTGAGAAAATTTACGTATTTTGTTTTATTTATTTGTGATAATAATAAATCTTATTCATTTTTCATCGGACTTGTGCATTCAGTTCATAACGAACCCGTACAACAGTTTTTACGTTTTTGGGACCATTGGTGTCAGAAGTGGGATATTGAATGCCAATCACAAGAGCGATGGAAGAACAGTTAAGGCAATTCATGGCAGCCTTTGCTGCATCTAAAGAAGAAACGAAAGGCTCTGTTAAAGAAGCAATGAAATTACTTGCATAATAGAAGATAAATTTGAGGCTATCGAACGCAGAATATACACGGTTGAAATTAAATTTGGACAAATTGAAGAAAACGTTTCTTCTGTGAAAAAGCAAATAGAAGACAGAGTTTCGGCCGTGGAACAACAAATACACTGGTTATCATAAATTAAGGAAAAATCACAAAAATCACCATTACTGAAAAAGTTACATGTAGAATTTAATGAAACTTACCCACAATATACAACACATAGTAAGGTATCAAATAACATAAAAAGAAATTACCAGACAAATATGGTAGTATAGAAATTAGCCCATGTATAAAATGAACCAATCGAAGGTGTCAGTTTGCTATAGGAAAAGTACCTTCAATATGGAATATGATCGCCTCTAGAAGCAATACAGCACATACAGCGATGTGTGATGCTTTCAATTATGCGGTCTATCAGCTCCATAGGAAGCGAGAGCCATTGCTCTTGCAAGCGCGACAAGGGTTTGAGGGGGCGGACTGAGAGCAGCTAGACGTCTTCCTAAAGCATCCCAAACGCGCTTGATAGGATTCAAGCCCGGGGATCGAGCTGGCCACTCCATGCGCATAATTGTTTGCTGCTGAAGATAATCATCTACGATGCGAGCCCTGTGTGGTCTTGCGTTGTCGTCTAACAGGAAAGCATCACATATTGTCCCGGCATATGGCCGCATATAAACATAAAGGATGTCATCTCTATAAATCTGAGCATTCACGGTTCCCCTTGGAAAGACATGGAGGTCTGTGCGTCCACCCAAAGAGATGCCATCCCAAACACAGACACTACCCCTTCCGTATGCATCTCTTTCACGGATGTTTGACGAATTGATAACGGGTTCTCTCCAAATCAAATAACGCTTATTATCGCTTTCTAGACTAAACCTGGACTCATCCGTAAAGAGACCGCACTCCATTGATCAGGCGTCCAGTGGACATGTTGTCGTGCCCACTGAAAACGGTCCCTCCTATGGCGTGACGTGAGCGGCACACAAATGGCTGGTCGCCTCGCATACAGACCACCTTCGTGAAGCCTTCTACGCACAGTTGACGTTGACACGAACCTTTCGGTAGCTGTAGCAAGGGAGGACCTAAGAAGAGTAGGAGTAGCAGTTCTATTCCTGCGTGCACATAATGTCAAATATCGGTCATCGGCGCTCGTCGTAGCAGTTGGCCGTCCTTGGCTGAACCTTCTAGATGCCGAATCTGTGGTTTGAAATTGCCTCCAAAGTCTATGAACCACAGAAGGACTCACATTTAGCCATCTGGCCACTTCTGTTTGACTTTGTCCTGCCTCTAGTTTCCCAATGGCTCTCCATCGCAGTTCTGCAGGCAAATGATGCCTGGAGGTCATTGTTACGAATTGGCTATCTCAAATTTCTGATGTCACTGTCACAGTGAAATATGTGGGCTTGCTCTCAAACATGGACTTTTATGCTTTTCGCAGATGACGTATTCCGAAAGCAGCACCACTAATTTGCATATCGCAGTTTTACTCAGCTACTCTTACTTAGCATCATATTAAAATTTTATACGGTTTGGCTTATTTCTGAGGGAGTTGTCGCTATTTTTGTGATTTTTCCTTAATTTATGATAACCAGTGTAGGTTACAGAGTTGATTCTGTCAAAGAAGAAATAGAAGGAAGAGTTTGTTCCGTTCAACAACAAATCGAACAACAAATTGATGAGAAAGTTTCTGCAGTTGCCAAAGAAGTGGATACTTTAAAGAAATTCGTAGGGACGGCAGGGAGCAATTCGGATGGTCTTAAAATTTAACCCATGCCTGCTTGTCCCTCACTGAAGTTATCCACATATGATGGGAAGACATCCTGGCAAATGTATAAGACACAATTTTCTATAGTTGCGGATGCGAATGGATGGCATTCCCAAACTAAAGCCTGTCAGACGCAGCGGATATCCTGCAGACGCTTCCCGAAAACCAGAGACTAGACTTTGAAGCTCTATCGTTTTTTTTTTTTTTCGCTAAAAGAACGCGAAGCTGTGTGGTTAATTCTTCGACTCGCGTTTGTTTACTTCGGCGAAGTGCAACGTGTTAAAGTGCGGGTTTTCTTCCCGTATTGCGGTGTTTAATTTGTGCTTTAAATAAAGCTAGTAACAGAGTGTCTTGTTCCCCTGGTTTTGTTTTTTCAGTGAAGTTTCAGGTAGGAGAATTTTCCTTTTCATTTTCCTTTTGCGCTCTGACACAAGTGTGATGAAGCAGGATGGAATGGAGCTCTGACCTGGACTGTCAGTACAAACCGCCCTTATCGTCAGAGCGTTTATTAAAAATTTGTCATGAAAAAGGAATAAGGAACTACACTGTTTTTCTTAAAGGCATAGAGAAGAATATTAACGTAAACAATCCTAAAATTTTGAAAGATGAGATATCTAGCAAAGTGGCTTTAGTCAAAAATATTGACTTCATAAAAAATATAAGAGATGGAAGGCTTCTAATAAATACCTCGGTGGCTGAATGTGCATGGCAAGTTTTAAACATATTTGAATTGCATAATATTAAGGTCTCCTCGATGCTTGCCGTGTCTGAATTGACAAGCAAATTTCTTCTATCATCCATTCCAGTAGAAGTTGAGCTCTCTGAGCTAGCTAACGAGTTGAATCATAATAATGAGATTGAAGTATTGAATTTAAGAAGATTTTTAGCGAAAAGTTCTGACAGTAATAAGAAACCTTCAGAAAGAGTACTTGTTACGATTGTAGGACACCACTTGCCAGAATATGTAAAAATATGGTTGACAAGACATAGGATCACAAGGTTCTACGACAATCCAAGGTAATGTCCTCAATGTCTGAGGTTTGGTCACGGGATTAAAACCTGCAGAGGATTAGTCAGATGCAGCAAATGTAGCGAAAATCACACCAGGGCACAGTGCCAAAGCGAGCAGATCAAGTGTGCATTGTGCAGTAGCTCACATGAAGCATCCTCGAAGAATTGTCCCAAATACATCGAAGAGGGCAATATTCTCAAATATAGCTGACCATCATGTTCCCGTAGTAGAAGCAAGGCAGGCTGTAGCAAGCAAAATTTCCTATGCGAAGATAGCAGGAGCTCACGTGTCTACTCCTGCAAAGGAAGATTTCCTGAAAGTCATGACTCCAATAATAGCTGCGCTGCAAGGATCTTTTGAAAGTGCGTTAAAACAGCAGGCTGACTACTTCGAAAAAATCTTAGCAGGATTGGATCAAAAATATGAAAGCATGTTCAGCAAGCTCGATACAAAGTTGAGCGAGATATCAGAATGCACTAGAGATAAGCATATTGCGAAAAGAGCTCTTGAGTCTGACAGTGACCTGGATTTGGATAAGCATAATACGGAAGTAGAAGTAGCAAGAAGTAAGGGCAAGAAGCCCCATTCTAAATTAGAACCTATAACAAGGGAAGCCTGCATTCAAAGCAAACTTGACATAAGCATACCAAAAAAGTCTGGCCAAGGTTAGAAACCGAGACTATGCTCAAAAAATAAGTTTTTTTTTTTTTTTTTTTTTTTTTTTTTTTTTCTGCTTCTCTTTTGCTTCCTTTTCTCATCTAGTTCGATGGGACCTACGTTTTGTTCATGGAATGCAAGAAGTATCTCCAACAAAAGAAACTTTATTATTAGCAGGAAAGAATTCTTCTGCGACGTGTTAATTATTCAGGAGACCTGGCTTTCTAATTTAGACGACTTTTGCTTACCCGGAAAAGTTATTTTTCGTAAAGATAGATTAAGCACCTACCAAGGCGGGGGTCTAATGATTGCCATCAGGAGACAGTGGGCAAGCTTATTTGTACAAGATAGCAGTTATGATTTAGCGGGAGGGGAAATTATGAGAGTAGATTTCCGTGCAAATAGTTACGATATTTCAGTGATCAATGTCTACCTTCCCAATGGCCAGTTCAGCGTGAAAGAGTGGGATAAAGTTCTAGCTTCGTTGCCCGGCAAGTTTATTATCTTAGGAGACTTCAACTGTCACAACCCGGCTTGGGGGTCAAGCAGGATGTCAGCAGGGGGTAAGGTGCTTTTGGAGTGGTGTAACAACAACAACCTTTGCATTCTAAATACAGGGAAGCCCACTCATGTAAGCCCTGGAGGAATTGAATCGTGCATTGACATCGCTTTGTGCTCTGCCGAGCTTTATGGACAATTGAAATGGGAAGTTTCTCCTGATCCCTTTAGCAGTGACCACTACCCTATAAAAATTAATTTTGCAAATGATAACTACGCCTCAGCTGCTGGCAACCAGAGAATAATCGTTCGCCATGACTGGAAGAAGTTCGCTACAGAAAGCAGTAACAAATTCAGGGCTTTGCGCCCTGAAGAAAGGAACCTGGAAAATTTCAACCGAATCTTGAGCGCCACGAAAAAGGAGAACCTCAAAAAAATCGAGATTCAACGCAAAAACAGCCCGTGGTGGGACACAGAATGTAACTTCATTCTTGGCCAGAAAAGGAAATGTCTTAGACTCGCTAAAGCTCATCTTTCAAGAGCCTACTGGATCTCTTACAAGAAATGGAATACTTACCTTAAGAGGGTCATTAATATCAAGAGAAGGCTTCATTGCGAAAAAATTTGTAGTCATTCCAGAAAGGACGGCAATTTATTTAGGATAGTTAAAAATCTTCAGAATAACAAAAGTCAGGTCCAGTTCTCTAACAATATCTTAAAGTATCAGAATGGCCATGCCTGGTCACCTGAAGAGCAAAGTGTAGTTTTTGCTAAATATTATTCAAGATTCACTATTCAAAAGTTCATTCCCCTGGATTTCAGTGACGAATAGAGTAGCTGTATTAATAACCCCTTCTCAGGTTTTGAGCTCGATAAAGCTATCAGGAGCCTCAAAGACTCTGCTCCGGGACAAGATGACCTTACAAGATATGCTATTACAGTTTTAGCTGATGATTGCAAGTATGCACTCCTCGAGGCCTACAACAAGTCTTGGAATTTGGGTCTTATCCCTAAGAATTGGAAAGAAGCTATTGTTATTCCGTTTTTGAAACCTGGGGGTGACAGTGCGCTGGTTTCAAGCTACAGACCTATTTCTCTAACGCAAATTCTTGCCAAAGTTATGGAAAGGATGATTCTCAATAGATTACTTCCGAGGATCCAGCAAAGTAAAAGACTCTCTATAATGCACTACGGCTTTATTCCAAATAGAAGTTGCCTGGTCTTGCTTAACAAATTGTTCAGTAGTATCCTGCACCACAGGAAGCAAAGGAAAGTTGTTCAACTGGTGGCTCTCGATCTCAAAGCTGCATTTGATTCAGTTTGGCATGATGGCCTGCTCTATAAAATCATGCAATTCGGAGTTAAAGGGAATAGTATCCTGTGGATTGCCAATTTCTTAAACCTGAGAACTATTAGAGTAAAGTGGAGAGGGGTTCTTTCAAGAAGCTATGATACTATCAGTGGTGTTCCTCAGGGCTGCATTTTGTCTCCCTTTTTTTTCACAATTTTCATGCACGATATCTATGAAATTATCCCGGCTAATGTTGACTGCTACGTGTATGCGGACGACATTTTCCTCTACAGTGCAGATGTCTCACCCTCCAAGGTAGTCAGTAATTTGCAGCGTGCGCTGTTTAAAGTGCATAGATGGGCTAAAGAGTGGAACTTGTGCATTTCTCCAGAGAAAAGTAAATCGATTATTTTCGGCGGGACAAGGTATAGTGAAGAGAATCTTTTGAAGCTTGACGGTGTTAGCATCCCTACGGAAGATCATATTAAAATTCTGGGCATGTGGTTTGACAGTAAATTGAGCTGGAACGTCCATGTTAATAAAATAGTACCGAAACTGGAAAGAATGCTGAATGCTTTCAAATTTATCGCGATCCCCAGGTGGGGTGCTAGAAAAGTGGATCTCGTCAATGTTGCAAATGCTACAATAAGAGGAAGAATAGAATACGGCAGCTGTCTCCTTTTGTCTACCTCTCAACAAAATAAGAAAAAGCTCGAAATAGTTTATAATCACGCTTTAAGACTTGCTATAGGGGCGCCAATCAGCACTCCTCTCCCGCTGTTATATGTTGAAGCAGGGGTGTTTGCTTTAGAAACAAGAAGATGCATCACCGCAATGAAGTTCCTAATAAAAAATATCACTATGTCAGCAGCCTCTCCTATTGCGAATAATCTGAAAAATTGCTTGCAAAGCTGCAAGTACAAGTGGAGCAAATTACGTAAGCCCATTAGCCAGTGCGTTAAAGATAAGCTTAGCAATCTCGATCTAGATCTCAATAATTGTATTACCTTTAACAATGAACTAGATTTTTCTGAAGAAGTTAAGTGCTGTTTCAAAACAAATGAGTATGAGTTCCAGAATAAAAATCTTTCGGATGTGGAGATACAGCAATTTTTCCGTTCCACTATTAATGATTACGTGAATCAAGGGTTTAAAATCTATGCTACAGACGCTTCCAAGTCCGATACAGGGGTTGGCATTGCGGCTGTAGATCGTACCTCAGCAATTGTCAGTCAGCGCATTGACAATAGAAACTCCATCTTTTCAGCTGAGGCTTGGGCCATTTGTAAGCTTCTTGAGATACTGAATCCTCGAGATAAGATCGCTATCCTTACAGATAGCAATTCTGTCGTCAGCGCGCTGAGCTGTGTTCATAGGAGATCCAACTCTCTCATTCTTAAGCTCTTTGAGCGGATAAAGTCTTTTCATTACCTCACAGTCATCTGGGTTCCTGGCCATAAGGGCATAGGGTTCAATGAAAGAGCGGATAAAGTTGCGAAAAGAAGAAATATGAACAACTTGGGGGATATTTCAGCAGAGGATGCGTGTAGGTTTATCGAGAATACTATTAAGAAAGAGCAAGTCGACAGCTGGCGGATCTCTTACACCGGCCGCAGATTCAGCTACTGTAATGTTCACTGTGAGTGGAGTAAGGGTTTAAACATCGACAGGAAAATGGAAGTTGCAATCAGTAAAACTAGATTGCAAATGTTGGACACGACTCAACTGTTGCACAGGTATCGTAGAGCGAATTCGCCATTTTGTGACTCATGTCATACGATTGACAGTACTGAACATGCAATTATTCACTGCACAAAGTACGATAGCGCCAGAAACATTATGCTCAAGAAAATGAAAATCAGCAATATTGACCTCTTAACTGATCTTTTAAATCATTGTAATAAGAAACCTTGGAGGTATTATTTTTTAGGCAAATTTGTCATCAAATACATCTTAAAGAACTCCTAAGCACTTTTGTGTACGGGTTTGCTTTTCGGACTGACGTTCCCCCCTGAATTGGAGGGAATGCGTCCTAATGGTATGCTATTTTGAGTTGGAGCATAAGGCGCCAAAGGGAAGCCAAGCTTCAAGAAGAAGAAGAAGAAGAAGAAGAAGCTCTATCCGGCGCTTTGGAGCTGCGCTTTGGGGAAAAGTGTTTGAAAGATTACAGTAGGCTTCAATTAAAATCCCGCCAACAGAAACCCACGGAAACATTCCAGGAACTCGCCACAGATGTTGAAAGGCTATCCCATCTCGCCTTTTTCGGAGTGCCCGACAGAAACAAGGGAAATCCTGTCCCTGCAAGTATATAAGAAGAAAGTACTAAACGAGAGACCTATTTGGTTAAAATTGCTATTGTTACATATATATAATGTTGAATGGTCTAAAATTCACTTAGTTCGATATATATATATATATATATATATATATATATATATATATATATACGTTATATGTTAGATAGATAGATATATATATATACGTTTTGGGGACCGATTGTCATCAAAAAAGGGACGCGCACAGCTACATGATATAGCAGTCTCATACACAAAATTTCAATATTCTAAGGCTACTCGTTTTTGAGTTATGCGAGATACATACATACCTATGTATACACAGACATCACGGGAAAAACCTCTTTTTAATCCATTTTGAAAAAAAAAAAAAATTCTTTATTCTGTTTGTAAGTACACATGTCACGTGAAAAGATTGTTCAAATGGATCTGAGAGCGGTAAAAATTCAGAAATATCTTTTCGTCAGGAATAACTATACCAATAATCACAATATTATTCTTTAAATTCAAACCTTTTTATTTAAAAAAATTATTTATACTAAATAAATTTTACTTTTTACATTTTTATTATGACTTAAAGAAGTACCAGCTCAATTTTCTTGAATTATTATGGAATTTTTAAATATGGAATCATATTTTTCATTGGAATTGTTAAAAGAGTTGTGTGTGTGTGTGACATATATATATACAGTAATATATAATACACAGTGATATATATATATTTCTACTAGTACATATATATATATATATATATATATTAATAGAAACATAATAATAGGCTAAAAATTAAAAACAATTTTTTAAACCCGTTCTGCAATATTGCTGCAGGATTGAAGTAGAATAAACTAAAAGCATCTAAAGTTATATTAAATTGTAATCAGAGCAAGGAATTCCTCAACAATATTAATAATTGAAACCGTATATAAGAGGTTTAACACAATATCTAAACAAATCAAAATTGAAATAAAGATAAAAGATTTAGAAAGATGGAAAATCTTGATTCACAAAATTGTTAAAACAAAATATATTTACTTATATCATATTTTATTCTAACTATTATGTTGGAATTTATTTAGAATAAAGGTGAAGATGACCCTGCTGACAAGGCCAGAGAATCTTTCTCGGACGACGAGTTAAGGGCGAGCTGTCTAGTATTTTAATTTGGTTATTTAATTTATTTGGTTCTTTGATTGTTTCTTAGTTTTATCCGTTTGCCAGTATTCGCCGTACGGTTTATAAGTTGAGTTTAGGTTCTGCAATATCGAATTTTAAATTCTCCTTTCAGATCTGGACAAAGTTGGAATAAAAAAGTTCCGAGTATTGTCTTGCTTATTATTTAAAATAATCTTGCTTTCACTATTTATTCAAATACCAAATATGAAAAGCCTTTGAATTTTGTTCACTGATATTCAGTTCTGTCCCTTGAAGAAAATATAAATATATTAATTGCAGTTTTTCTCCTAATTTAACTTTTATAGGGCATTTTCTCCCACCTTTCCGTGTGCCTTCGTGGTGTAACAGGAAGCACCTTCGACGTATCTTCCAGGAGTTCCGAGTCCCGGCGAAGGCATTGCACATTTTTCAAGGCTCCGGCATCAAAAATCCTAATGACTCTATACATTTCTCCTAGTATTTATTTCCTTAATTATTAGTTGTAATGAAAGTTCTCCTTTTTCATTCAGTTGTTGAATGATGCATTCCTTTTTGTTTTCCTTGCGGTTTACTCATCATTATTTTTTTTTTTGCTTGTTTTTCTTATGTTTTTTCCTCTTCATTAATTTTTTATAATTTTTATTCCTTTGTTTAATTTTTTTCAGGAACGCTGGGAATTAATTTCGATAATTATTCATATTGTTTTAACAAATCATTTACAATTTACAACTTTATCTTAATTTAGGAAGTGGTTATAATATACTGTATTAATCCCAATATTAAACGGTCCTGCACTTTATAAGGGGCATTATAACAATAAAAAAAGACTTTGTGTATAAGACAGCCTTACAGATATCAGTTTGATACACTGAAGATAATCTTCAAAAAAAATTATATCATCTGAAGAATTATCTAATCATTGCCACATGTTCTATTCAAATGCTGTAATAAATCTAAAGCGATATATAAAAGAAAATAATAATAATAAAAAAAAAAAAAATCTGAAAGGTTTCAGATTTTAAATTACGTCCAAAGGGGCTTTTTTTTAACGTTTTGTGTGTTACCTTTATTTATTAAATAACATGTTCTACGTACTCAAACCATAAAATTCAGTTCAACAGCAATATCGCAATATAATTTTAAAATGAGCATATCTTTCGTTTAGTTTCTTAAATGGAAATTCGCTGAAGTGTTAACAAATTTCATCACGAACCCATAGAATGCAACAAGTGTTAATAAAACAAATTTCAATACAAATTAGAGCTTCCACATGCTCTTATTCTATGGAAGATTACGTTATTCAAATTTTGATGGCTCTGGGTACTGTTGTTTTACCACAATGCAAGAAACATACATACATTCATGCAGATTCTTCATTATTTAATTTCTTTAAATATAATACAGGGCGATAATATTTGGTGGCAACAATTAGAAAAGTGATTCGCTGTTTATAGTTTTCAATGCAAAATGCCAAAACGAAATTTATAGTTCTTCAGGGCAAATTTCCCCTTTGGACTAATAAGAATTCATAGCAGAACTCTAAAAATATAAATGCAAAAGGGAAAATATACAAATTTATTTTTAAAAAAATAATCTCCTTGTACTGAAACTCCAATTCATAAAAGTCGATTAATATGTTTCGAAAACATGTTGTTCTCCTGGTTCATTTCAGATCAAAAACTGAAAAAAGATTCAATTAAATTTTCATTTAAGACATGAAAATTCATATAAAACCGAAAAATCGAAATTCAAATGTGGGGGATTTTGTATATTATATTTTGCTACTAGAATATAACAGTATTTTATGGACAAATATAGAAGACTTAAACTAAAGGGGACTGAAAAGTACAGTAAATCTCAAAATAATATATCCAATATGAAACTGAGTATTCTATGCAATCGGAAAATTTATAGGAAGTAACTAAGGAGCAAAAATAAATTATATTAAGATTTCACAGAATACAATATCCTCCTCAGACCCGAGACAAAAATAAAAGCTTGATATTTTGTAAGAGGTATTTAAATAGTTGTTTCGATTACTTTGATATAGAAAAGTGCTTTTTTTTTTTTTTTTTTTTTTTTTTTTAAGTTTATGAAAGCTAGGGGGGGATGTATCACATGTGATACATCAGGAACAAGGCACTACAATCAGAATTTTCTTAAGTATTAAGCAAGATTGAAGTAATTAATTTAATCTTAGTCTTTAATCACACAATACATACAATTCATAAATTCAACACGAAAATTAAGTTTTATTGGTGTTGTAGGTACATATTATAATTATTATTTATATTCGTGAAATGCCTTGAAACAATTTCTACTAGTTGTAAAGCATAGAAAAACCTTGCAGTCTGCACATTGTACATTTGTTAAGGCCGAGCAGTTCTCATTCCTGCACCTACTTCGATGAGTTCTATCCCCAACCATTTCAGGCATGTGCCTAGCTTCATTGTTACGAGCTGCTTGATGTGGAATGCAAGTTGTAACTCTGCGTTTTGGAGGAGGTTCATCATTTTCATCTTCGGCTAGCGAAGGAGTGGGAGACGGCTTCTTCAGTAAGCCGTGGATGAGTGTATTTGCAATACTGAGTCTAAACGCAAAATAGTCCAGAATGTTCTTCTTAGGTTCGCCTAATTCTGTCATAGTATTTCTGTACGCGAGCCATACACTCGACATGGTAAAGTCGATCATATCGTCGACTCGTACTGTCCATTTCTTGGTTCGGTGCTTCATTCTGTAGAAACTAATGGTACGGTCCAGATGATCGACGCCCCCCATATAATCGTTGTAATTTTTTACAATGTGAGGGCAATCAACTTCTAGGTATGACTTGTCCGTTTTCAACCATCTTTTGCATTTTGTGATGGGAGTTTTCCCATGCTCACTGGACATCAGCAAAACACTTTTATTGTCGAACCATTTCACAAGGGAAATTTTTTGATCCACTCTCACAACTTGATCTATTGACCCTCGGCCTTCTCGTCTCATTTCTGAATCTGACTTTAGTTGTGTCAATTTCGGAACTTTATTTTTCATAAGAGTGCCAGTTAAATGCAATTCTCTATTCAGGAGGAAGTCAAGAAGCAATTCTGAAGTGAAATACCGGTCCACATATATCGAGGAGCCGGGAAATAACTAGTCCGAAAGGTTCAGAACGATTTTTCCTCCCAAGTCAAGAAAACTTGTATCCTCTGGAGATGTAACATCAGTTCCCTTTCCTTCATAAAAAATGAAATCTAAAGGCAAACCGTACGAAGAGCACATTACAAAAACTTTTATTCCTACTGGGTTTGGCTTTCCTCTGATATATTGTCGCATAGAAACCTGTCCATGAAAAGGGATAATCTGTTCATCAATTGAAACAATTTTTGGTCTTTTTTGCTTCAAGCAACGTTCTCGTATTTGATTTAGCATTGGCCTGACTTTCCAAAATTTATCTTTTTCCTTTATTTCCTTTGCGACATCATTATCATTTAAAACTTTCAAATTGTTGCGAATTTGAAAAAAAAAACCTATCCCTAGAAATATTGTCAGCTATAATGGGTATCCATGTGGACCTTTCCCATATCATTTTTACCCTGGGATACCCATAGCGGGACAAAAGAAGACTGCAACCTATGAATGTCATCATTTCCTCTTTTGATGCATTAACACTCTTGCCAGTACGTGTTAGGGATCGAATGTTACTGAAATTTGCCAAATCTTCAAAAAAGCATTCATCTAAATATTCCATAAAATATTCAATGGGTGCAGTACTTTGATATTCAAAGCATCCAGTTGCATCCTGATCTTCATCAACATCATCCATCTCACATCCATTATCACTTTGATAATCATCTTCATCTGACAGTGAACTCAAATCAGAATCATCGCGATTCATCAGCTCTAAAATTTCATCTGGTGTCAAATATTTCACTGAAAAAAAAATACTTATTAAATAAAAAATTATCAGGAAAAAATGGGTAAAAATGGAATGCAAACAGCTCAACTAAAGATTTGAATTCAAGAAATACTTCTATCAATCTTCAAATCCCCCCAAAATATAACTAAAAATTAAAACAAAATTGATTTAAAAAGTGTGTTCATAAGTGATTGGGTTTCATTGTATCACAAGTGATACAAACAAATTTCACAAGTCATTATGCTTTAATATTTCAGTAAAAATTTCTTTTTTTGCTATTAACTAGTAAAAAGTACATATACAAAGAGAAAGCATATTTTAAAAATAGTTTAATATTTATATATAAATAAGAAAAAAATACTTACTTCGACGACGTGCAGACATTTTGTTTTGATTCAGAGATGCTACTAGAAATCGCTATCATGGACAAGTACTGCCATCTGTTGACTAAACGAGGAAAATATATGAGGTATTTCACTTTGTATCTCATGTGATACAACCGGTCCCAAATTTGTTTTTGCAGCTCAGCCTTCACAAAAAATTATGAAACTTTTGTATCACATGCGATACAAGGGAACCGAGGAGGATAAAACACTTTAATCTAAATACTTGAGTAAAATTAATCCCAAAAAAATATCCTGAATAAGTATCTCGGGGAAAAACATCTACGGAAAACGTATCAATTTCTGCAATAATAAAAAATATATTTTTAACAGATACAAATATGTTTCCTCCGGAATGTTCTCAAAGATAGGTTAAAGCTATATATAACCTGCCTGTACGTGTACGTGGAGTAAGTAATAGCAGAGTATTGTGTTGAGTTCAGTAATAGTGTTTTGAAGTTGAGATCAGCTTAACAGCGACTTAATCGAGTCAGGAACTGTACTTTAGTGCTTTGCTGTGAAGCTATCTTCACCATTAGATCCTGATAGCCTGAAGACTGTGTTGCTGATTGTTTCAGCGTGTTTGTCCTAGCTTTTTTTTATGATTGTAACGCGTCTTTGCAACTGGACTGTGCTTAACCCCTTAACCTACGATTTAGATTCGAAGATGTTGGGCCGAAATTGTATGCAAGCTCGCGCAGCGTTCGGGACATTTGCATGACTTGTGTAACACGCTAATCAGTGCAATCGTAAACAAGATGAATTATGTAATTTTCGGAGAAAGTATAGGCGAATAATTATTGATGATACATCCGATGACGATCAACTACCAGAGTCCTGGCTTTGGAAAGAAATAAGAAATAGTCCAAAAATCTGGGACTATACGATGACTCCTGGCATAAGAGAGGAAGCCTTATGTCAATTAGGAGGAAGTAGAGGAGAATGTGATATATTTAATCTAATATTTGATGACATATTTTGGAGCAATATTGTAACCGAAATGAATCAGTATGCAGATCAAGTACGAGAAAATCCACATAGAACACGAATGTAAAAAGTGTAGGCTTCGAATGACTTGTTAGCAGCTGTAAAAGTCACACTGGAAGAGATGAAAGACATGTACTTTCCATGTACCAGAATGCTTTGAAATAAGTCATACCGTTACAGATTACTAATTTTGTATTTTGGAGTTTTGTATAAGTAAACATTTTGTAATACTTGTGTTTACCACAGTTATTGTATCACACTGTAATTGCATATCAAATATTCCACTTAATATTCACTTCTGGCCCGATCACTGTACGCGGGCTATGCAAGAATTGCAAGAAAATACACCCACTTCACAAACTATATAAATATATCATAATACAAATTGTATACACACAAACTTGATTCTGAAGCAAGATACTTCTGTTTGTAAAGAATCGGATTCTATTCAGAATTCTAATGCAAAAATTGGAAGTGATTTCGGGAAATAGAGGAAAATAAGCATGTACTACCTGCTAAAAATACCGAGCGAACTGTACATATGAGGTGAATAAACTACAGAGTGGTGAACAAACTGTTTCATATTTTCCAGTGGATGAAAATCTGAAAGGACTGAATCTTCAGAATGTCATGTGCAAAATAGAAATACATCCGAGAACTGCAGTGAAAAAAAAATTAACTAGGGTATAACTTGATGAAAATCCTGAAACTGAAATTCATTCTCAACTTTCATTATATAATTTAAAATTATTATAAGGTTTAACTTCTGTATATAACTTGTAAATAGATGTTTCTTTTATCTTCATTTATATTATTTTCTTATTTTACCTTTTGTTTGTACTGAATTTGGCTTCTGACCAAGGATTGTACAGCAGGATGCGCAATTCTTGGGAGGGGGTAGTGTTGTGAAATGCCTAGCTGCAGTAAAATAGCTTTCTCACAAAGTGGGGTTAGGGTTTCCAGAAAGTGGCAGCAAAAGGCAACGTTGCCAGATTTGGCACAAGATCGCCCACTTGGCGGCATGCCATTGATGAAGTGAGAACATTCTAGAATGCATTCTTAGGGGGTTTCCTTGGAAATGTAGGTCAAAGCGATATATACCCTGCCTGCACGCGGATAAAATAGTAGCAGAGTAGTATGTTGATTTCAGTAGTAGTATTTGAGTTCAAAGATTAGCTTGAGAGCAACCAAACTGATTCGGCAGCTGTACTTAAGTGTTTTGAAGCTGTCTTCACTTTAGCTTGGTAGCCTAAAGGATGTGTTGCTGATTGCATAAAACATTCTTTTTCACTGAAAAATTATAGAGAACACTTCTCAACATGGTCTAGATATCCTTTCTACTTATATATACCTTTATATCTATATGAGGAACTCAGTTTCATTTGCTAATAAATTGAATTCCCTCCTTTTTTTTTTTTTTTTTTTTTTTTTTTTTTTTTTTTTTTTTTGAGATATTCAAATAACATTCTTCCTCATAGGTGGATAGCATGGTAATGGTTGAGAGCACAGTTTATTCAGCTCAACATATATAACTGATTTCTGTGCACCTATTTTAAGAACAACTTTTTTGTGCCACCTGAACTGATATGCAGCACCACCTCTTGGTTATTATTACACTATACTGCTGTGGTCTTCAAACTTTGTTGACTCACAGAACCCCTAGAACTGTAAGATTCTTTTCAGGGAACTCCATTGTACCTTTAGAAAAATGTACTTTAAAATAATATTTAAAGTAGATCAATATGTTATAGGTACTTTAAAGAAAATTAAAGGAAAGTACTATAGTCTTTATTAAAATATATTAATATAAAATTAATGTAATTTACTCTACCTACCCTTGCATTAAATACTTAGTGACTAGTGTGTGTTTGCATCTTTTTATATGAACTGCCAGGGTCTAGCTTTGCCGATTTTATTTGCAGTCACACTTCATATTCTGTCTTCAATTTGTTTCCAGATTTTGTTTTTGTTGCCACATATGTTGAGAAAGATTTTTCACTTAAATACATTGTTCCAAATGGTATTAAAATGTTAATTACTACGTGAGAAACTTCTGAGGATTTTGCATGAAAAATTCAGGAGCTTCTCTTGCTTAAATTTAGATTTCAACATCAAATGTGTTCCCATTTCGATAACTTGTTCCCTTTCCTACATGGGCAAGCCTTCAGATTTATTGTGTTATGTTTATTAATTTTTCTTCATTAGTTAATTTTCTAGTTAATAAACACTAGTCAACTAATGCGATTGCTTTACAATTTTCTTTTCAAAGACCACTGCTATACAGTGTCGCTGCTGAGCCAGCCTCTTGGCAGTTTTCATCCCTTACGAACTGAAGTGAACTGAGATCTGGAATAAACCAGAAAGAGACTGTAGCATTAGAACTGAACGGAAGCAGAAATGAATGTTGCTTAGTGTATTTGTAATTAAGCTCCTATCAATTAAATTCTTCGTAAATATTTGTAAATACCAATAAAGTGTTAAGTTTGTTTAAAGCAAGCCTCCTATTTTAGTTTTATGAGTTCACAGAAGAAAATCCTCTCAGCTGTCCAACAAGAAGAAAAAAGATAAGTTTACCTTTTGACATTTGATCTTCTAAAATAACATTTGGCACCCTCAGGTGGGTGGGCTTGAAGGATTTATATATTGTATTACTTTATGATTATAAATATATGATTATTTATAAATTCTTAAAATGGAGGGTTTAAAGAAACTGCATACTCCTTTAAGAAGTGTTTTTTACATGAATATCTAATAAATTGGAAATTTGTTTAAGAAAAGAAGTACGTGATATAGAAGAAATCAAAATTCTAATGACACAATTAGAAGAAAAATCGTCGGAGTTTGATTTGATAGAAAAAGAAATTATAAAATTTTTATTTGATGATCCTAAATGTTCTCAAAATGATTTTGACAAAGAATACGAGGGTAGTACAATATATAGTGAAAAATACGTGAGTCTTAGAACTAAGGTACGAAAAATAATGAATAATACTATTTCGGGAAATAATAGCACTCTTAATGCTACAGTTCAAAACCGGAAGTTTAAATTACCAAAAATCGAATTTAAGAAATTCAGTGGTGATGTTAAGGAATGGTTGGGCTTCTGGGGTCAATTTAAGAAAATTCATGATGATCCAGAAATTCCACCTGAAGACAAATTTCAATATTTATTTCAAGCCACTCTTCAAGGTTCGCGTGCAAGAGATATCATTGATTATTTAACCCTGTCAGCTGGCAATTATTACTAAGTAATTGAATGCCTTAAAGCTTGATTTGGCAAAGAGGATCACCTCATAGAAGTATATGTGAGAGAATTGTTGAGCCTTATTTTGAATAATGCATTGAGCCAAAACAAAGCTATACAACTCGCAAAACTGTACAATAAAATTGAAACACATTTGAGAGCACTTGAGACATTAAATGTCACATCTGACAAATACGCATGTATGTTATACCATCTCGTTGAATCGTGTTGGCCGGAAGATGTAATCAGAGTATGGGAAAGAAGCGTAAGTTTATATGAAACTAGTAAATCATCAAATATACTTACTGTGTTAATGAACTTTCTAAAATCTGAAGTAGAGGGCGAAGAGAGAATATCACTGGCAAAGCAAGGTTTCAGTTTCGAAAGTAAGGTCAAACATTCTACACTCCCGCCATCTTCTAATGAAATGCAAAACATTCCTACTGCAGTTGGAGTTTTTGATGCCACAGACACTGTGAAAAGTAAACAAACTGTCTGCTTTTTTTGAAAAAAAGAGTCATGGTTTATGAGCACGTACAGCTGAATTAAAAATGCAACTAGATGATAAGAAAAATTTATTTATTGAAGAAATCATGTTGTTTTTTATGTTACAGAATCGGGCATAAGGCGCGAGACTGCAAGTCTAAAATTATTTGCGAAAACTGCCACGGCAGACACTGCAGGGTTATGTGCAGTGAGGAAAAATTCAAAGAACATAAAGAAGTAAAAGAAAATACATTAGAACTAAAGCAAAATGTGATTGGTGATGCAGCATTAAGTGACAGAATATGTACACGTGAAGTTCTTTTACAAACGTTGTATGTGAGATTATGGGGTATAAATGCTGGAAAAATAATTTTTGCATTAATCGATACAGGCTCTCAACGATCTTATTTAAGTAAACGTGTCATAAGGGAAATGCAGTACCAGAAAATTAAGGAGGAAAACATTATTCATAATTTATTTGGTGGTAAAGAACATTCCGAGAAGCATTTTTGATATTGGATATACTTAAGCAGTGTAAATGAGGATTACCACAGCAATTTTGAAGTATTTGACCAACAGAAAATTTGTTCTGAAATTCCTATTCGAAACTAGAACCATTTATTAAAGAACTTTCTGATAATGCTATTGTTATGACAGACAAATTAATCCTTGGGAAATATAAGTCATTGAAAATTAATCTATTAATAGGGGCTGAGGTAGCTAAACTTTTTAATGGCAAAGTAACACATTTGTCTTGTGGAGTGGTGGCTATCGGAACATTGTTAAGATGGACTTTAATGGGAAAGATACCTTATACTATAAATACTGATGCTAATTCTGCCATGATAGTGACAGATTTCCTTGTTAATGATGCCACGCTGTCAGAACTGTGGAGATTTGATGTTATCGGAACAACAGATCCAGTTACAAAGAAGACAAAAGAGGAAAGGGATTTGCAAGTAAAATTGCAGTTCCAAAATTCTGTATCTCTAAACAAAGAGGGGCGTTATGAAATTGCACTTTCACGGGCGGAGAATCATGTACCACTCCCCACCCACAGTGATTTAGCTTTGAAGCGTCTACAGTCGACCACCCAGAAACTTCTATCTCAAAATTTATTTTCTTCTTACAGTGCAGTTTTTAACGACTGGTGTAACTTAGGGGTGATCGAAGAAGTTAAAACATAGTGGTTGACTATGGACATTATTTGCTGCATAGGCCGGTGATAAAAAAAAATCTGATGTGTACACCACGACTTCCTTGTACGGAATATTAAATTATACACATTTTTTCTTGCATTTCATTTAAACGTATTGGATTGAGTTAAATCTACTTTGTCGACAGTGCATAAACCACAAGAGAATAAATGTATTCTTTAAAATTCACTCTATTTGTTTACCATAGCGACACTCTGCCTCTGGGTTCACTTAACAAAATATAAGTATTGTAATCACAAAAAGTTTCAGGCAGCATACTAACAAAATATAATAGATATTTTGTTCATATTATAACTCAGAATGCACAAAATTTATATCATTTAAAGAATTATCTAATCGTTGCTGCATGTTCTATTCAAATACTATAATAAAGCTAGAACGATGCATAAAAGAAATTAAGCAAAGAAAACAAAAAAGAAACAGTTTTTCACGGACGATTGAGTATTTCTCATTCAATTAATTCAGTTCTCACTTCGCGACAAGGCAAAAATACATAAAAACTCAAAATATCTCTATAGAAAATTACGAAGTAAATCTTAAACACTTATTTCCTGGAAAAAATTCCAGAAAGTATTAAGCCTGATTTAATTCGCAATAATAAATGAAGGCGTTATCTTTGTTGTTGCGAAGCTAAGCTTCTCTAGATTGGCAACAAATCCACTATCCTGCTGTTTCAAATGTAAACAAGCAATGGCCGCCATCAAAAAAATTATTAGGCTTAGCGGCAATTAAACAATTTTAAAATTGTTGATAATTCTAAACATATTGCATAGAGACTTACTAAAGGCATAAAAACCTTAACCAGACAATAAGAACAACATAAGTCAATCATTTTTAAAGCAAAAAATGTACAATTTACAAACATATAAGAGTAAAGAAACTGAGATCACTCAACCGGGTAACAGAGTAGATATATATATAAATATATTTACGTATGTTTGGTGCGGCCGATTGCAACCAAAATATGAGGTGCACATCTACATGTTATAGCAGTCCTATATAAAAAATTTCAACGTTCTGAGGCTACTCGTTTTTGAGTTATGTGAGATACGTACATACGTTCGTACAGACACCCCGAAAACTTCTCTTCAGAATTCCTTTTAAAGCAGTTTTATAATTTTTTTGGAGGAAAAGAGTATTTTACTCTGTCCTTACGTACAGATATCACACAAAAAATTGTTAAATTGCATGCGATAGCCGTCAAAATGGATATTTTCGTTGAAATATGCTGCCTGAAACTTTTTGTGATTACAATACTTCCTTTTTACTTCGTACAAGGAAGTAAAAATAGCTCGACACCAATTTGACCAGTGTTTGGTGCGTCTGTGAGGAAACAACCGTCTCCTTCTTTAAATCACTGTTTGGATGCGAACCAAATTTGATAGAATTAATTCCTTCTCTTTTGTTGAGATTTTGTGAAGGCAAGTTTGCTACTATAGCAGACATTGACAAGGCTTTCTTACAGATCAGTGTAAAGCCTCAAGATAGAGATTGGCTTCATTTTTTCTGGTGGAATGATGTAAACGAAAATATTTCGTCATACTAGAGTAGTATTTGGGGTTAAGAGTAGTCCTTTTCTTTTGACAGCTGTTAGAGAATTCCATCTACAAAAGTACATTAAAAATTCTCAGTATGATATGGAGATGATAGCTAACCTCTCGCATAGCTTCTACGTAGATAATGTTGTTGCCAATTTTGATAATGAATCCGAGATAATCCAGTTCATCAAAAATTCTTGAGAAATAGTGTATGAAGGAGAGTTTAATCTTCGAGGTTGGTTACGTACCGGAGATAACTTGAAACAGGAAACTATTTCACCCATATTGAGCCTCTTATGGAACTCTCAGAAAGATAATTTGACTTATCTTGAATCTGAATTGGTTAGAAATAAGTATAATAACGAAAAGAACAATTCTTGCTGTAACACACAAAATATTTGATCCTATTGGCATTGCGAGTCCTCTTCTCTTGTATCTTAAAATACTGTAGCAGAACCTATGGAAAATAGGATACTGAAGTTGACGAAAGTGCAAAAAAAACTTTGTGAATTGGTATAAAGGCCTTTTTCTCTTAAAAGAAATCTCACTCCAACTTGGATACATTCCAGCAAGGACAATAGGAAGTTCTGCAGCATTCACACATTCTGTGATGCCAGTAGTAATGCTTATGCTGTTGCTATTTTCTTGAGAACTGTGACAAATTCTGGAGCTGAAGTTCATCTGTTAGCATCAAAATCTAGAGTAGCTCCTGTGAAGTCTGTCACGATTCCTTGTCTCGAATTGATAGCTGCCATGATAGAAGCCAGACTGTGCTCTTCCGTTTTAAAGGGTTTACAATGGCAAAATGTAGAAATGCGTTTTTGGACAGATTCTACAACAGTTTTGACATAGATTCAAAAGGAAGAGATCATCTGGACTGTCTTTGTGGGAAAACAGAGTCAGGGAGATTAGGAAACTGAAAGATCCAAATCCATGGAAACATGCTGGAACAAAAAATCCAGCTCACCTCCTATCAAGAGGTTACACCGCCAAACAAATTTTGACACTAAGATGGTGGTGCAAGGGCCCCAGTTGGCCAAAGAAAATTCAGGAAGATTGGTCTATAATCATGAAGATATAACTTATGAAATGAGAAAAAGCGTAATGAAAACTTATTAAAGCATAGAAACTGAAATAATCTTCCATAGAATAACTCATTAGAATAGTTTCTTGGAGTTTAAGATTTTACTTTAATCTAAGATCTAAAGCGTCATCATGCTCTGGTGAACTAACTGTAAAAGAAATCAGTGAAGCAGAACTTATTATTTGGAAAACTGTCCAACGAGAAGAATTTCCTGATGGAATAAAAGACCAGAGAATAAAACCTTTTCGTCCACTACTTGACAAAAAGGGATTAATAAGAGTACAAACGCAGATCTTTAGCAGAAAAGATAAGCAAAATTTTCAGCTACCAATAATACTGCCATCAAAGCATAGAATTGCGCATATGCTTATTGCATATAAACATAAGGAACTTGGGATTCCAGGAGTGCAAATATTGATGAATCGCCTTTGAGAAAATTATTAGATTTTGCAAAGTCGCAAAACGATTCAACAAGTTATCTTTAAATGTGTTAGATGGTTCTGGATGAGTGACAATTCACCGTCACTCATCCAGAACTGAAAGCCACTTTCTTGCCTGAAGATCGAGTAAAGGATGTTGCTGTATTTGAAGTCAATGGCATGGATATAGCAGGACCACTGTATTTGAGGGATAAAACAAAGATCTGGATATTTCTATTCATGTGTGACATGTATCAGGCAATGCATATGGAGCTAATAACATCTTTAACAGCAGAAGCCTTCCTGCTCTCGTTGAGAAGATTTATATCATGCAGAGGTAGACCGACTGTAATTAATTACAATAATGGAAGTAATTTTGTAAAAGCTCACAGTGAACTCTGCAAAGTTGACTGGAAGAAAATAGCGGCTGAATCTACACTGGAGAAGATAACATGGAAATTCATTCCACCTTTGATCTATTTGCTTGAAGATGTTAATGATATAATTGCTCTCTCTCCTCCGATGTTCTTACAAGGAATGTGAAGAGAACAAGGAATGTGGAGTACCAGACATTGATGCTACTTATATGCATAAAAGACATCTTTACTTGCAGAGGATATGTGGAGATCTACGAAAACGATTTTGACTAGAATATCTTGGACATTTAAAACACACTAATGTTTCTGAAAGAATTTCCAAACTGATTTATATTGGAGATATAGTACTCATCGGTTCTGATAAGCTGAAGTGCCTGCAATGGCCAATAGCAAGAGTTCTCAAAGTCATACCTGGAAACGATGGTACTGTGAGAATTGTAAAATTGAAAACAAAATCCGGCATTGTCACAAGACCTATACAACGTGCTTATCCTTTAGAACCATTAGATAATCTTGAAGGTCCTGTTTTGAGAGGCAAAATCCATAGTGATTGTAAGACAATGACTAAAACTGATGACTGAAACAATCATGTTCCATCAGAAGGACAATCAGAATCCTCACCTCAAGTCACAGTCACTAAGAGTGAACAAACTGTGAAACCTGTTCATAGACTGTAATTGTGACATGTGCGACAGTAGGTTGAGTTCTTCCTGAACTTGAGGTAGGAGGATGTCGCTGCTGAGCCAGCCTCTCGGCAGTTTTCATTCCTTACGAACTGAAGTGAACTGAGATCTGGAATAAAACAGAGTGAGACTGTAGCATTAGAACTGAACGGAAGCAGAAATGCATGCTGCTCAGCATATTTTTAATTAAGTTCCTTCTATAAATTAAATTCTTCAGGAATATTTGTAAATACTAATAAAGTGTTATGTGTGCTTAAAGGAAGCCTCCTATTTTGGTTTTATGAGCTCACAGAAGAAAATCCTCTTAGCCATCCACCAAGAAGAAGAAAAAAGGTAAGTTTACCTTTTGAAATTTCATCTTCTAAAATAACATTTGTAACAAGAATTAGACTATCCACTATAACAAAAAGTGCTCACATAGAACACTAGTGGGTATACTTTATATATTTTTCAGTTACTCTTTCATCCCTTTTACTTTTTTATAATTTTGTACAGTATAAGCATGTACAATACATATATTAAATATAGAAGAAAATAATTTGACTAATCTTGAATCTAGAAAGCTTCAAATATAAGCAGGATTGTTTCATATATTTAATTACATTTTCATCTCATGCATTTTTTTGGGGGGTGGATATTTATAAAAGCAATACCTAAACCTTGATTATATTTTTGATATATATTGTATAATACATGCATCAGTAGCAGAAAGAAATTGCTTTCTTAAAATGCATGTATACTGAATAACCAATGACAGCAAATATTTTTATACAATAATAATTTACCATTAAGCAGAATCTTTTGTTTTCATGGCTGAAAGATTTGTCTGTGAATTTATGTTTTCTGCAATACAACTGCTTATTTATTTATCATACAATGTGGTCATACATTTATAAAAAAAATTATTTACAATTTTATGAAAATTATGTTTTCCATTTTAATGTACAAACAAGTGCTATGTGATCAGATGGGAAATGTTCATTTGGCAAGCCAATCTGAGCTGTTACTTTTTCATGACTAGGCATAGGCACTATATCAGTAACTTGTAAATTATTTTTACTGTAAAATATGTAATCTAAGCACCCACAGAATTCTTCTGTATAATTTGTATATTCTGGTGTTCCACAGGCACTACTTAAATGTAAATTATGCCTTAATATTGTGTCTGTATCTGGAACAGAATCTGCAAAGGAAAAAATTCTTCATTATAGTTTTCATTTATACATTTTATTTTCCTTAACTCTATACAGAATGTTTAAAAAAGAAGCTATAAGCTTCACTTCCTTAAATATTAATCTTAAACATTCACTTCCAATTACAAAATAATAATGAATTATATTAAAGCAGTTCCAGAACTGAGTGTGATAAGGCTCACTAAATATGAAATTTAACTACTTATATAAGGCCTTAGAGATGAAAATCCTAGGAGTAAAATGTTCAATATGATGGGTCAATCCAAAAGGTTTCATATTGTTACGAAATGTCAAGGCGCGGTGAGATGGCTTCCCCGCAAAGCAGTTTGCAAAAACCGGCAAAGGGGGCAGGGCGACAAAATTGGCGATATACCATGGATGGTTGGAGAACCTTCTGGAACGAATTCTTACCGGTTTAGCCCAGAATGTTCCTGAACACAAGCCAAAAGCTATATAAACCCTGCTGGTCCACAGTCAGTTAGTGTGAGTGTGCCTCGCATAGAGTGCGAGAGAGTTAGTATTGAGAGTGTGTCTCGTCTAGCGAGTCAATCCCTGCGGAGTCGATCGAGTTGACAGCCGGGCTACGAGTGCCGAGTGGGTCGTCGAGTTCACTGAAGGAGTCTCTTAGTGTAGCGCAGTTAGTGCATCGTCAAGAGAGCGTGTTGAGCTCCGGGAACGACTGAACCAAGGAGTCGGGAGCTGTGCTCGTATGTCATCGAGTGCATCGCAAGTTGTAGCGTGGAGAGTCTTGAGAGTACGTGGAGTTCCGAGAACAACCAAGCAGAGTCGGGAGCTGTACTTCGGAAAGCAGAGTCGGGTGCTTTGCAGTGAAGCTATCTCCACCGTTATTGCCTGACATTGTGAAGGCTGTGTCGCTGATTGTTCCAACGTGTTTATAGTAGATTTTCAATGACTGTAGAAAGTGTTATTGGAGCTGTCCTGATTAATATTGGCTAAATAAAGTGTGTTTCGATACTTCATCAAGCATCATCATTATTCACTCCAAATCTACGAACCCCGTATGAACGTGAAGGAAGAAAATAACATAACAACTGGTGTCAGAAGAAAAGAAAAACGTAACGATATAAGGAGCTATTAGTAATTAATAGCTTCATGAAGGTCAGTTAACAGAGATAATAAATAACTAATGCTATTTCATCCAATGCAAACTGCCAAAAATATAAATTTTGTTTTGAAGTTTACTCATAAAATTCTTCAAACTACGGCAGTTTCATGGTGTGAAACAGAACCGGAGTTTGTTTTGAACATCAAATTTCTCCTAAGCTCAGTCAAGAATCAACCCATTGTGTTTTTTTTTTTTTTTTTTTTTTTCCTGATTAAATTCATGCACTCGACCAAGTTGGTCAACTAAGTTCAACTTATTTTAACAAGAATCGAATTTAGTTTACGAAATAATAGAAAATAGCTAATTTTGTTAGATGGCAGCTATTAGTTAGTTGTCATAGGCAGAATTTGAGACAAATATTACAGAAAAGCCTTTAATGAAAATTATCAGACCTTTGCTACTTTCTAACAGCATGTTCCTCTGGAAGATGCCTGCCAGACTGAGAAGAAGCCTCAAGCAGAGCATCCAATATCTGCAATAGCCCGACAAAACAAGGAGAAAATTAACACCCATTGCAAAATTAATGCTGGTTAAAAAGTACCTTTAAAGCATTCATTTCCTTGAAGTTTTAAAACAGTAACAACAATTTTGGTACCATTGTCTCCACTACATGTCATTTTTTTATAAGCACTGAAATGTCAACAAGTTTGTTTATGAGTACCTCAGCAAACACTACAGTTAAATACATGAAGGTTCTTGTATTAATGTATTAACTTACTAAAGCATAATAAATGTTTTAATAACTGTACTTTATCAACCTTCATATCCCCAGTAGAGAAATTATTTTCATAAAATTCTCTGCCTTATTTTGAAAGCCTTTGTAATTAGAAGTGCAAGAGTATAATCAATATGCAATCAAACATCCGATAAAACATTGAAATATCAAAAATTCAGTACACATTACCTATTTTGAAGCAAAACAATTCTTCATAAAATTTAAAATCTACTTTAAAATTTATTTATTTAAACAGTTTCATTAAAAAAAAACTATGAACTAAGATTTACCTCTCTTCCAACTAGAGCAACATTCAAAGATTCCTGATGTAATGAAGTCATAAGCAGAAGAATCTGGTAAACTGTTGAAATCACCACAAAACAAAACAGGCAATGAATCCTCCTTCTGAAAACATTAACAAAATATCAAACAAAATTGCATTTAGTTAAGAAAGAAGAGCATTTATTTTTCAAGTAAATAGTAATCTATACTGCTCAAAATGTTTGTTTCCTAATTTTCAAACTTTGTTATAATTAACCCACATAATCATTTACATTCTTTAATATGTATTTAATTTTTCTTTTACCATCACAGGAAATTAATAGACGAAACAAGAAAAATTTCATATGCACATGAAAAACTTGTATAATAATGTTACTGAAATTTCTTAACATCATTTATGAAAAACTGGACTCTCAAAATTAGCAAAGATAAATAAAATTCTGATTTAAAAAACAAATTATAAATCAATTCAAATCATACCATCTTTATAATGTGTTCAATATAACATAGACAGAAGGCTGCTTGTATGAGACGAACTTCAGGTGTATCTTTATTTGAATATAAATGAGTGTTTGCTACCAAAATTTTGCGGCCGCTGAAGTCTTGCAGAAGGACAGCCTACATGTAAAGCAGAAAATAATTAATCAGAAATTTCGTAAATTGCAATTTAAGTTAATAAGAAAGAAAAGTGTCCTATACATTCAAATAGAATTCTAAAATATAAAGTAGGTACAAAATACTATAAAAATCTTGCAGCAAATCTATGGAAACTCAATTACACAAATTATTACAGTTTCTAATTTTAGTATAGTATAACAGCAACATAAAAAATAAACACTTATTTAAACTAACATTTATGAATCACAATATCCCATAGCTGGAAAAAACATTCTGTATATGATGTTTTCTTCAGTTAATCAGATACTCACAGGAATACTTTTAATTAAACAGATATAATTTTGTTATAAGTCAGTAAGTAGATCATTGTTTCGCTGTAATCATTGTTATGAATGTTGGAACATAACAGAAGGCAACAGAAAGCAATAACAGTCAGCCAAATTTTGAAATACAGTCAAAACTCTTTAATCCGGACTCCTCGAGACTTCGGTGATTCTGGATTATAGATCATAAGTTTAAATCTGGTAAGATGGCATGCAGAAATTATAAAATTAAAAATATGAAACCGTAATTTATGAAATAAAGAGCAATTATGATCTAAATGGTATCAAAATTGACAAAAAAAAAAGCTTAATATTTATTTGTTTACTTTATTAAACATTTCTTTCAACGCGCGCATGCGTAAAGCATACATTACGCATAGAAAATTGCAACCAGAAAACTATTTGATGTGTATTCGTGATATTTATAATGACGAGGAATTTGATTTAAATCATATCAAAGATGGAGTATATCGAGATGAAATACTACATTTAGTAAGGAATTATAAGCCGAATAAAATAAAAACATCTTTCCTGAAGATAAGGATAGTGCTGACAGATCAACTTCCAGTTAATTGTGCGCGGCGTCGGTCCTCCCCGGCAGAGCAGCGTGAAATTGATAAACATGTTTCGGAATGGTTAGAGAATCAAAGGATATACATTTATCCATTTTTTGCAGCAATTCCACTTTTTGTTTGATGGACATCAAAACATGCTTTCGCTTTGTAGATCCTTTGGTAGCTCCAGAATCAGAAATTCTTTTTGACATAATCGAAAGTTCAAGCTTACTTTTATAAAATTGCTCTAACAGTCTGCAAAAAATAATAAGCCGAATCCAATTAGAAGATTAAGGAACAACGCAATCTGCAACATTAACTGAAATAGATAATTAGATAATTTTAGCTTAGCTTATACCGTTCGTTATACATTAAACGCGAATGTGTAAACGTATTATGCGCACACTTAGACGCATATGTACATGTGTAAAGGTATTATGCGCATGCCTTAACGCATTATGCATTGACAAATGCGCAGAAAGTTTGTAGCTTTGAGGTCTGGATTATAGATCATTCCGGATTATGGACGTCCGGATTAAAAACTTTTGACTGTACTAAGAAACATTGGGTAAATGACCTATTTTGCATCATCTCTATCAGTACATGAAATGTTTTCCTCTGACTTTCATCGACAATCCACATTCTTTGTTGTTTCGAGTTGCCGTGTTTATTCTAACAATATTTGATTAAGTTGGTTAAAATTTCTGACACAAAACTTCATAAGAGATATTGTAAGAAAAGACTAGTCAGCATAACAAACATAGAAACTAGTATGCAACTGCATTAAAAACAAACCAATTTACTAAATATTTGAAATATATTTCAAAGTTGAAATACATCCAAATTTTGAAAATAAAAATGGTTCTTCCATATTATCCCATTGAACATAAAACTGTAGGCAAACAGTGCAATTTAGCTCCGATTATGGAAAAGCAGCCTGTCATAGCATCTGTGCTTTTGTTTAATGTAATCCTGACTGATTCTCAAAAGGCCACCTTTTGTTTTTATAAAAAAGGATATAAATTAAAACCCTTAAGAGCAGCTGCATATGAAGGACAAAACAGTAATAGACTGGAATAATCACCTGCTCGAAGGTTGTATTCAAAGCACTTTAAATAGAGTTTTTGTTAAAATCAGAAGGCCCTATGAAATAATAGAAATCGACAAAAACCTTTTTATGTAGAGCAAAAAACGAAGTGGGTTAAAAATGTCTGTAGCAGTAGCTTGGTAGATTGTACAGAAAGACTAACAAATATTCTATTATAAGAATTGCCAAACATAAGTACAGCTTAGAGTTCTGAAAGAACAACTGGTGTGACTTTGATAGGATCTCCTCCTAACTTACATTATTCGATGACACCCAACTTTCACCATCAGCAGGATAATACATGAGAACCATAAAATTTTTTCACGCACATAGTTTTGAGATAAAATAACAAACAGAACAATTAAATCTGATTAAAAAAGTTAAATTTAACATATTAGGATGTATTTAGATTTAATAATTAAAAAGAGTGTCTCTTAAATACTGGAATAAAATAAAAGTGATTTTTTTCCCGTTCAAACATTAAAAATATACAATAGGGCTATTAAAATACTTAAGTTTGTTAAAATATGGACATTCAATTCAAATGTGAAACACATATAAAGCAACAGTACAGTTTGAAAAACAGTTTATAAGGCCAACTTCTACTAGATTTGATAAAATGAGATATCTATGAAAATATCTACACTTTATTTTAATGTCTCAGAATTACTTGGTATTCTACATTCCACATGATCTTGAATATTCTGGTGGCTTTGTGGATGTCACTGGTATAGAGACTGTAGCTGTCTTATTAATATAACAGCAATAGCTCAAAGCAGTAATAGCTTTTATTGCATACTAAGCCAATAGTTTTTATTCCATTTGGACAGGCACATTATTCTCCATTTCTTGCCAAAGAGAGGAAAAGATGAGAAAAGTTCCATTTTGCCCTCACAAATACAAAATATAAAGACCTTAAATGCATTCGCTCCTTCTCTTGCCAGAATGGCCATTATTATATGAAAAAATACAAAAGTGCAAGACGGAAGATAAAATAATAAAGTATAAAAGGTCTTTGCAGGCTTGTGGAAGTAGATTTATAGTCCATTATTGAGAAAACAAAAACCTTTGAATGCTCAATAGTCTGTCCACCTCATGGATTAGTGTCCTTACTTCTGCCGAATGGACTATGGTCATTAAGGTCCCTGGTAATAATAAATGGCTCTGTTAATTTATTCAGTGTCTCCATTATTCATTTGAAGTCAGATATATATAGGAAACAAAATTAATCCTTTTATGTTCGCCTAAATAGCAACAGCTTGAAGATAGGTATCTAAGGGAAAGATAGTTGATGAATAGTCATGTGAGGTGATATTTACACCTTAAATGGATATACCTGTCCTTTCTTACAAATGAATACCTCCTAAGCATAGCTTCACTATTCATTTTCAAGAATACTTTCTGTAATGGAAAAACTACTCGATGGCATTCATTAACAAGGATTTTGATATTCACAAGCCTGCTATAAACCACTGCAGTTCAATCAAGTAACAGCAGCATTTATGAATGTTTATTTCACTGGTGGTGATGCTGCTGCTGCCACCCAATAAAATAACGGTTAGTGACTCTGACTACCGATCTATAAGGGTCCGGACTGGAATACCAGAGAAGGCATAAATGTTGTTTGCGGCATGAGAGCACATTAAATATATGGCAAGACAAAAGTCCTCTTGTGTGGTTTAGTAGCAGGGAAAAGGGGTAGGAGACCTTCAGACCCATCTCCTCGGCTTCACTCGGTTGGAACTGAACAGAAGACATGATGTCATCTGTATAGTGCTCATGGCTCCTGCCAAATGACAGATGCAAAAATTGCACTCCTTGTCACATTAATATCCATAGTCCCCCCCCCTAAATATGTTAGACAAATGAGATACAACAGCAATAACAACAACTGGTGCTGCTTCTTTGTTGAGTGTGAAAGGAAACTTTCAGAAAGTTCCTGTATCTCACTAATTTCTACATCATCAAAGTCAGAGCCCATACTTGTGAGTGAGCTACAATTACGACTTTTAGACTTTATAGTTTGAAACTTAATCTGTTTTTTACTTGTGTTTCATTCATTCTCTTTCGTTAATTCAATTTCTGTTGGTTTGTTTTAGCTGCATTTTCTGGATCACTAATTACTTTCTTACACTGAATACCTAAATTCTTATCACATATGTTTCTGCTACGCAGGTCTGGACATCGAAAGGGATATTTCTCAGAACCTGCACATTTCTACAAAAGCTACATAGCTAGGTTACCATTTTTACTTACTTAAACAGAACTGAACACCAAACAGTAATCAATTATCACTCAGATTGGTTTTCTAAGAACACGAATTCTAGAAATCTTCATGTTTAAACCAGTACTATCAGAATCTCATTTCTCAGAAAAGGTCCTGCTTAGCAGGGACCATCGCTAGATGTGATTACCTCTTTACAGTGCCTTGTATTCCCACCGATTTTGAGGCATAAACAAATGAGACATGCAGACATAATTATACACTATATACAATGATCTTAGTTTCTGAAATAATTTCATTTAATAAAATTCTGTAATTATCCAAAACCCTAAAATAATGAAATGAACAATTCCTGAAAATTTTATTGATTATGCTTCCTATTTTATCTTCTTTTTAGGAAATGAATGAGAAAATGCTGTATGCTCCCTTTTGTATTTAATGCACATTGGCAAAGCGTTGCAATTATAATTGTCATGTCCCTTCATTAAGTAACACCATAAAAGGACAACTCCTCCCTGTCAATGAGATTTTACAAACTGCTGCTCAATTTAGCATCATTTAATAATACATTCTGATTATCATCACCATCACTGAAAGGTCATAAAAAAGACAAAACTAGAATAATTATGTGGCAACCCAGGATGTTGCCAAAAAGTATTTATGTCACAACTCAGGTATGCACATAGCACATGACTGTTTTTGGTGGGTACACATTGCTATAGTTCAGATGCTAAAGTTGTGCAGTTTTCTGAAAACAGATTGCTGTGCATATAGGGAGAACAAAACACCAGGCAAAAAAGAATAATTTCTCAAAAAGGGAATGTTTCCTACTTTTTTTAATTTTACTGGATTGCTCTCATATGGAATTCTTAGGGCAACACCATTCTGAAAATTACTATTGCCTTTTCTACATTAACTTGGCAAAAGATTAGTTTCCAATAAGTTCATGACTTTTCCATAGGGGTGTCAATAATCAGAAAATACCCATTTAACATTTTATAACAGATATATAAAAAATAATGATAAGATTGGTGCATCTTATAATTTTAACTAAAATGCAGGAATTTATGTTAAATTATGATTTGAAGTCCCAAACTAGCCATATACCCACCTGAAGTACTGTGTCTTGGGCAAATAATGTACTCATAGTCTTGCAATTGCCAGAAACTTTTGATAACAAATTCAGAAATATATCTTTTTCTCTCACAACTTCATTTAATAAAATTCTGTAATTATCCAAAACCCTAAAATAATGAAATGAACAATTTTAAAAACATATATTTAAAACTATGCCAGAACTATTTTATTTAAAAATTTAAAATATTTAATAGCAATTTTAAAGCATAATTTAAAAGATTTCTCCATCTTTTGCTTACATCTACATGAATATGGTTTTTACTTTTTCAATAAAAATGAATTGTCTTATACAGGTCTTTTTATTTTAACACTATGCCAATGGAAATATTCATCTCAACTTACACTATTGATCAAAGAGTGGATTACAATGTAACTTTGAGTATTACTGCATTATATAAATGATTTTATATGATTTAGGTCACAATAAGCAGAATGACTATATTTGAATTTTAAATTATACATATATTATCTTATGATGATTTTAAACCTAATAAAAAAATAACAGTATTAATCATGTAGAATAATTATTTGAATTATGGACCTGACTGAATCTTGCTGACTAGTTTTTATTAAAACAGAAATGTAAAACAAATTATGTTTTAAATCTGACTATTACTATCAACAATGACAGATTTCATCATATTTATCTATTATTCATTTTATTATAAAAATATACAACAGTGACATAAATGATGTCACTGAGTGCAATACATTTAAATAAACATTTTACATTTTTAGAGGGAAGGGCTAATAATTAATCATACTACCAACTTTTACTGCTGCAAAAAAAATTATCTTAGTTATTAATCTTGCAACTTCATAATTTATGCTTGCAAACTATATTCCTTTTCTGAATACAGTAAAAATTTCTTAATTAGGTTTCACTGCAATGATTCTGTTGGCAATAGGAACTATGAGAGGAGGAAAAAAAGACACCCAAAATAACGTATTATAGTAGAATTCCCTCCTGCTATAATCTCATATTTAACCATACACAGAAAATTCATCTGGAAGAATTTTTTAAAGTACCTATCTTATATTTAAGTTGCTACAATATCAACATTTATTTTAAAGACAATAATTCAAACTATATTTACGTATTATGTAATGTGAAGTCTAAAAGTAATTCTAAAATTCCTCTTTCCTTATATCTTTCATTTTATAGCATTTCACTAAAAATACAGTTTACATTGAAAAAGTATTTTTAATTGAAGCTACACACTTTTTGATGTAATCTATGCATTTTTTAAATGTAATAAATACACAAGATATTTTTAAAGTTTTCTAAAACTTTTAGATTAGCTTCAAAGTTTGAATCACTGAAAGCGTAACTAGAAATATGAAAATTCCTATACATATACGAAGGTTTTAGACTTGTAAAGCTAATCAGTTTTTAAAAAACAATATGAAGGAAACATTATGACAAGGATTTAACAACCAAATGCACATATTCAATAGGTTAGTAAAAAAAAAAAAAAAAGATCTTCATTCTATAAGACAGTTAGAAATTTCAGCAACAATATGAAGGATGCACATATGTTTCCTTCATATTGTTGCTGAAATTTCTAACTGCCTTATAGAATAGAAATCTTTAATTTTTTTTTTTTTTTTTTTTTTTTTTTTTTTTTTTTTTTTTTTTTTTACTAACCTATCGAATATGTGCATTCAGTTGTTAAATCCCTGTCCCTCGTGAAATATTTTGACTTGATTCATTAGCACTGGATCAATGAAATCAATGGCATTAGCACTAGCATCAATGGCATGGGTTTAGCTGTGAAGGTGTCTAACTCATTTAAACATCTCTTTGTTATGTTCATCACTTTCAGCATAATAAATGATTCCCCCCCTCCATTATTCATTGCAGGTTTGTTGATAGAAACGACAAAATTTAAAGAGTTTTTCCTTCTGTTTTTATGTCAGATATGGTTGATTTTCAATTTCTTGCATATTTCTGAGACAGATATGCTTTTATCCATTTTTTGTAGTAATTCCACTTTTTGCTTAATTAACAGTGAAACATGCTTTAACTTTGCAAATCTTACTACAGCTACAGATTTAAAAACTCTTTTCAACAACTGAAAATTCAAACTTGAAGTTAAAGTATATAGTTGCGATAATAATAACCTGCAAAAAAGTAATAAACAGAGTTAAGTTCGAAAGTTAAGGAAAAGTGCAATTTACTATATTAATTGAACTTAAGTTTCTCAGAATCTTTCTTTCTTCCCTGCTGCTAAGCCAAGAAAAGAAAGATAGTATGACCAACAACCCATTCCAAACACATATGTCTTATGTAGACTTCACTTATTAAGACAGACAGAAAAATCTTAATTCCCCACATCCACTTATAAAGGCCAAAAGTGTGAACGTGACAAACGTAAATCAGTATATTGTCACTGTCAACAGTGCAATCCTCTAGACAGCAGTTGTTTGAAAATGACATACAAGAATCTCAAACAGCTGGAAGAGAAAAATCGGTACTATTCCGTTTTGAAGACCGTAAAAAATTGCAGCGAAAATGTATGGGCAAAAGCACCAAATCTAGCAAACATGCCCATTTAACAGTGCGCCAAATCTAGCGTACGCTCTGATTTCAGATTGCGTAAGTTTATATAGTTCTATATTAAGACGCCATTGAAATACTAGTTTAATTTTTAAATCCTTTTTTGATTTTAAATCCTTTTTTAATATCCTATGGATTTAACAATTTGGGAATTGCCCATGACGAAAAGTCGGCAATAGAATTTTGGGCAAAGTGCAGAATCACCCACTGCTTGACTCATTTTTAAGAATTGCACATACTCCGTATCCATGTGCACATCGACCCATTTTCACTTAAAAAAATATCCCAGAATTGCACAAAAACGGCACTGTGCACACCCTTGGCTTTATCTATGTACACATCGACCTATTTTCACTTAAAAAGTAAAAGAAAATTGACAAAAATCCAATTGTTTTTACCCTTGTAAAAAGCAGAAACAAATACGTGGGCGATTCTGCCCTTTACCGAGAATTTTTTCAAAGAAAAGGCATCATTCATTAGAGAAAATTATACTTGAACAACCAACGACATGAAATTATGCTTTAGCGATAACTCGGTAGCGAAATAGTAATGCAGGCATCCATTCAGTTATGTTTAGCAATTTTTATATAAATTATAATAATGACCTGAAATAGTTATTAACTCGTATGCTTCCACTCAGTCATGTTTAGCCTTTTTTTATATAAATTATAATAATAAAAAAGTATTATATGAAATTAAAACATCAATCTTAAATAGTTATTTATTATTATACTTCCTTTCTTGCGTTAGGGTTGTCGTAATTATTTTTGGCAGCCCTGGCATCAACATTAGTTTGGCGATTTTTTACGGCCCTCAAAACCTAATAGTACCGAAAAATCATACCTGCAGATCACTTGCTTTTTGTTGAACACAATACTCAATTAGTCAAGAGAAAAATCAGAACTGTGATTTACCTGCTTTTTAACAATATATTCTCCATTCCTAAACTCTGTAAGAAGAAAAAATTACTGGTAGTCCATAGGCGCAGACTGGACATCTGGACTTCAGACTTTATGCTATATATACGATACCAAGAAAGACCGAAGTTAGAGAATGTCGGCATTCACCAGCAAACATCAACCTTCTCCAAATACGTTGGTGAAAGACTGAATATCTTTTTATACGAGTACATTCGGACCATCACCGGTGGTTGTTGCAATAAATAAGTATTTACAATGTAAATCACATAATTATGTCAATTTATGCAGTAATTTATTCGTATGATGGCATGTTCATGGTGGTGGCCAAAATGTATATGTCATTTGTTGAAATAATGATGCGTATAGTGGTAACTTACCCCAAGGTAAGATTCTGGTCTATAGCCCGCCATAACCAGAGAATGAAAACATGTGAAACATATACATCAGATGGTTGCTTTATTCGTAGATCCAATTTTGAGGAGTTACTACTTTCATAATTCTGTCATGTCACTTAACGATATGAGGCCTCTTCACTCAGAGAATATACGAATCAAGACTTCAACAGAGACCCTTGAAAGAGTTGTAGCAAATGCAAAATCTATCCCATGCAGCTTCTTTTCATTGGAAAGCAACTGACTGCCGGGCGAAAAAACCAAGCCCGGGAAGAAAATGGTTGGCAGAACCTTAGTAGAAAACAGCATCAGAAAAAGAAAAACTATTCACTGACTTCATACTGTTTCATACAAGATGACAAAGAAAGCTTGCAAGAAAAAAATAGTTCGTATTTCACCACACACTCCGTCTCTCCCCATGCACCATCTGCAACTTCTCAATCAGCACAAGGTGCAGAAAATTCCCGCCAGTTTTTAAGTCCTACAGTTACACTAAGAGTTAAGTTTTGCAGCCAATGAAAAAAAAATCCAGCATCAGAAGGGCTACCAATCACAAAATACCTCCAGCTACACAGACAAACAGAAGTGAAGTGGCTAGTTGTCTGATGCAATCCGTTCCTCCGCTTACATCACAAATTGATACATACAAAAAAAACTGTCACCAATGGAATCTGATGCAAACACCTAGATACTGCCATAACATTGTAAACAATTAATGAACTTCAATTCAATGTGACCTCGTCACAATTTATTATTGGTGTTATTTTCTTTTCTCATTCAGAATGTACTGTTCATTTTACAGTCAACAGTACTCAATAGTACAGTTATCGGGACCGGATTCAGAAATGTATGTATATATATATATATGTAAGATAAAAATGTATGAATCAGAATTATAATATAACTATAAAGATTAATTCTTCCTCTCTATTCTAAAATCATAATAACTTATCTGCATTGCGTCATTCAAATTAATCATGCGAACTTACGTAACTGTTAATACCAGATGCCTCTTGACGACCAATCACCGAATTGTAAACCAAAACTTTTCTCTTCGCGTGCTTCCATCTTTCATAACGACGCACTTCAGCTTTTGCTCTCTACTGTGCTAAGATGTAATTTTGCTGGCTTGCTTTCTATCCCAACAATATCAAAAATGTAAATCTTCTGTGGAAAGGCACGACTAGAGTGCCAAGTGATTGTGGCCACAAATATCAACTAGAAATAAAAATGGAATTAAAACTGCCTCGACTGCCAAGTTCTTTAAATACTACACAATCAAAATTCTTCTTCAATATGGGTCTAATCACGCATCTACAGTGTTCCGTCTTTTCCTTGTGCTTTTATTATGCCATATATATATGTACGTATATATGTGTGTGTATATACACATATATGTGTGTATATACATATATGTGCATTCTCAATCTGGTCCCAATAACAGAAGCGTTACATGTGTTGTTCACTATATACATTTTCGAACCTAAATTGCATAAAGAATATATAGCAGCATATTAAATGAAGAAAGAGTATAAATTTTTAGTTATAATTAGATCATATCAAATTTAAAATAAAAATATATAAAAATTCATACTTATATTTAGATGAGCGATAGAAGGTAGCTAAACCTTCAAATCTTCGTCCTCCCTTCTTTGCATAGAAGCCATGATATCCTGCCATTTTCAGAACTTTTATGAGATCGTGTTCAAAGATACGTTCCTGAACTTCTTGTAAGCAAATTATATCACTGTTATAGCCTAGAAACAAATGAATTATTATTCTACATGCCTTTTCTTATCTAAATATTATATTACATAATTAAAAGAGGCAAAATATTTTATATTTACCTAAAATTTCTTTCAATAGTAACTGTTTTCTATAATGAATATTCCTTGCTTTCGCTGAACAATATGGAAAGTTTCGTTTTTCAACATACACATTGGCTAGAACATTATAAGATACACATCGAAAACTGCAAAGTATTATAAATTACAACAATTAGTGCTATTAAAAAAGCATATGTCTACAAAATAGAGTGCTAGTAATAAATTAAACTATTATGAGATAACATGACTATAAATAATCTAAAATAAATATTATAAAGTTAGAATACGATAAACTGAAGATGTCAAATGAACATGGAAATGAACATTAAAGCTGAATACATTTTTCTCTTATAACAGCTAATTGATTTGAACTTCTTGCCTATATTCATTTTGTGAGCAATGAATATAAATCCGTTGTGTAATTTAGGAAGTAGAGCTTTCCAGGATGTTAACTGTTATGAATGTTATGTGAATCCGGCATAAAATAATTTTAAATTAAAATTACAGATTATTTTCATGTAATAAATTCATGAAAAATGAGTGTATAATCATTATTTTAAAATAAAGAAAATCAAGAAGAATGAATAGGTTCGGAATATTTTATGATACAGCAAGACAAAATAGTCAGTCTGGATCTGTTTATGAAGAGGAGATGATAACTGAATATTAAGAAAGTCTGGATGCCAGAGATAAATTTATGAGATCATGTATTATCGGGTTCTTACTCAGAATGGGGTCTAAAGGTAAGAAATGCAAACCAAAGAGGGAAGAACTGGGACCACAGGTAGACAGATGTATGAGATCTCATTTATTATTTAAGATCAAAAAGAAGGTTTTAACTTAAAAGAAAGTGTTTTAAGAGTACACTGCATGACAAATACGTTACATATATGCTTGATAAATACACTAAATATATGCTTGAAAGAGCTTACATTACAGTTTAATTTGATATCAGCAAATCTGGCCGGAGAGATACAGTGGCAGAAGATTTTTATATTAAATGGGATTGTTAGAGGAATCAACATTTTTGTATTATTCATTCAACCCTCTTGCAAATTTGGCAATTATTGGTGATTAATTTTTTGCCAACGTAACATATGAAAAACAGTAGTGGTGAAAAGTGGTGAAAGTGCAGAATCACCCACTGCTTGGGGCATTTTTAAGAATTGCACATACTCCGTATCCATGTACACATCGCCCATTTTCACTTAAAAAAAATATATCAGAATTGCACAAAAATGGCATTACACACTCCCTTGACTTTATCCGTGTACACATCGACCTATTTTCACTTAAAAAGGTCAAAGAAAATTGACAAAAATCCAATTCTTCTTACTCTTCTAAAAAGTGCCAAACAAATAAGTGGGTATTCTGCACTTTACCCACGGTAGCATTTAAAAAAATGACAACACACTGAAAGTTACATAAAATAGCATAGAATTGATGAAATTTAAAATGCAAAAAACATAATATAGAAAAAGTCCGATTTTGTGTCAAAATACCTATATTAAAACAATGCTATATCAGATCATCACTTATGAAAAGTGCATTTACTTCAATGTCACAGGCCAAAAAGAAGGTTTGTCTGATGTCAAAAAAGATGGCTGCTACGCTAAACCAAAATAACAAGCCAAAGAATTGCACAAACTCGGTTTTTATGTACACATCGACCTATTTCCACTTAAAAGTAATCAGAGAATTTCACAAACTCGGCATAGCCATGTACGCATCGATCTATTTTCACTTTAAAAAGATCAGGAGAATGATGACATCATATAATGTTAAACCAAAGTTACTCATTACCAAAATTTAACAAAATTTGTAGCCAATTGAAGCTCAATAAACTGCATTTTAAATCACACAATGAAATAACATAAAAAAGGAAATACAGCTTATTGCATGTGTGCACTGCAAAAAGGAAATATCGACTTACCATATTTAGAAATTTCTGTTTCTTCAGTCTGAGACACACAAAATTCCTTCACAGCATCCAAAAACTTTCAAAAATTATCTGAATTAGAATAAGCATACTGCCATCACCACATAAATTCACAAAAATAAAAGTAAAAAATGTCCTCCATAGTGCTGGACTGTCAGTAGCATTTCTGCATGAATCTTTCTTGCGACAAACCCATTCAAAGCCATCTGAATGATCATTACGTTGGACCATATACATTTCCTTCATACAAACAGGACACTTACAATGATTACAAAGTAAACCTTCGTTTATACACCAGTCAATTAATGCTTTTCTCCCTTTTATTCCAAATCATACAGAAGCTTCACATTAATCTCATCACATAGAGACATTTTATAGTGTACAGCACAAATAAGCAACGTACTTCCTAACTGACATCCAATGCAGAAATAAACCCTTACAAATATTTTCCCATCGGTCAAATTCACTGCAATCACACAACCAATAACGTCGTAATAGGGCTTCCACAACATTCAACTGCTTAGGTTACAATAAATAAAACAACAATTTGGTGATAATCCAAGCGGCACCCTAAAATATGGGCTAACCATTGATTTTAGACTCTGAATTACTCCAGATAACTTTATGTTATAAAGAAAATTCAATGAGAAAAATCACTTATGACTGTAAAAACACTCTGAAGAACTGAGTGTATAAAAAGAAAAAGAAAAAAAAAAAAAAAAAAAAACATTAACAAATAAGAGGAATTGGCATAATAGAGTCAGTTTACAGGACTACAGTTTTCACAGTTAAGCAGAACCTTCTTCAACAGCTATTTTCACAACTGAAAAGAAAGGTTCTATTTAAACTTTGAAATAACAGTTCTGCAAATTTACTCATGCTCATTTTAGTTTCCTCACAGTCACTTTCATTTCTAAAGGGGATTTATGATCTTGTAGATTTAAAGTTATATTTTGTTTCAGAGTACTTTCAATTCATAGTATACTTTTCTCATAAATTTCAATATTTGAAATTATTTGAATATGAAAAACAATATAACTCTTATAAAATATATTTGATCCATGATACAATTATTATTGACTTAATTTGCTGATAACTTTTTAAAAGCCTTTGTAAAAACTTGTTGCTTTAAAAAAAAAGAGAGAGAGAGAGAGAGAGAAACCAATTACAAAACTTTTAAATTACATGTACCTTATATCAAATCTGTGATTAGAATATATTTGATTATGGAATCCAATCCATGGACTCAAGGATGAAAATCTGGTTTATGATTGCTTTTTCTTAGAAACTACTCGGGAAATATCAAACCCAAGAAAACCTACTTTGTTATAATACTCACTGAAATTTTCACTGACCTTTCTATGAGTAAAAAAATATAACAGGATAGAAAGCTTAAAATGTACTCATTCTTCTTTACTGGAAAATCAGGAATACATTTCAGAAATTCAGAATCGTTAGAAAATTATGTAAATGCTATGATATTAAATACATCATAATTGAAATGAAAATAAAAAATTGCTACATTATTGATTTTTACCAAAATATACTACAATCAAAATTTCCCAAAACTTAATATTAAGTGTGGTAATTTGCCTTTACAATAAATTAATTTTAAATCAGTATATTCTCACCTATCTTTAGTGGATAATGTTTTTGTATATACATGTCGTTCCTCAAATGAAAATATATCAGGTCCAGCTTCAACAACTGAATCGCTCTCAACAGCAAAATCAGGACCAGTTTGGTCTCCCTGCTTTGGAGTGCATACTACTTTCAAATAACATCCGACGTCATCTTTCATTGTGAAATAAATAAAGCCTTCATTTACTTTCAACCAATATTTATCATGGTCTATAAAAATATCGTGCTTCCTTTCACTGTTAACATATCTAGACACATCAGCTTTTGCAACAGACCGATACCATGTAAATTTACAATCATCTAAAGATGCACACTCCAGAATAAAATGAGGACGAATAGGACAACCTGCTATAATATGACGCGGTAAACTTAGTTCCACAACTGTAGGTGTATTGTATTTAATTTCGTACAAATCATTTCCAATTTTAAGCATAGATGCCTGAGGCCATGCTTCAATATTAGGAATGTTCTCATCCATCACTTCATTGTTTTTTATTAAAGATACTTCAGTATCTCCATCGACGTAAGTTTCTACAACGGTTTGGGCTGTCATTGCATATTTATTCTTTATACCTCGAAGAATTTCTTCTCGTTTATGTATTAATTCGGTTTTAGCCTTTATATGAGATAAAGCAATTTGAACACCCTCATCTTTTGGCCTTTTAATAATCATGTTATAAAAGTTTAAGTACTTAAAAGTAACTTTAATCGAATCATCATCTTTTACGCTTACAACTTTAACAGCAGAACCATTAGATGTAGCTACACTATATTGTCGAAATAGTGATCGGAATGCACTGTTCCGAAATAAAGTAAACGTATAACGCATAGTGAAAACACAAAAAATCTTTATATATATTAATTCAAGAAAGATTTATATCATGTTTTCAACACACACAAATAGAATACCGCTAATTTGCAAATAAATGTTTTAAATCAGATGTAAAGAGTATGCCGATGTATAGTGACAGTAAATATCAGTCGATTATTAATTTACGTTTGTTTATTTATAATGTTCAAAATAAATATCTCATGCTCTCAGTAATTTAAACTCTCCAACTTTCTTCACACAGTTTGTAAATGAAAGACCATGCCGGCTCTAGTTGAAATTCTTGGGTTCATCCCGATTCTTTTTATTCCCAGTTTTAATATTCTTGTTTCGTATTTCTCAGTTTTACTATTTTCTAAATTAATTTCTCTAAGTTTTTAATGACTCTTTAAAATTTATTTGTACTTTAGAGGTACTGAAAAATACGATAGGTTTCCTTCCCCCCAAGCATTTTACCTCCTAGCTCAAAGACCGAACGTCGCAGTGCACTGCAAAAGTCTTTTCGTCTGTTTATTTCGGTGCGAATACACGTGTGTTATTTTTTTAATTTGTATTTTTGAATTCGTTACGAAATGAATTTTGTGCCTTGTTTGACATGGATTCCACAAGGAGTGGCAAAATCTAAACCTGATAAAGTATTTTTTCATTACTTTTTAACGTTCATATTTATGTTTTTCCAAATATATTTTACTCATTCCTAAAATTTTCTTATTAGCTCCAACTGTCGCCAGAAGAATTGAAAAAGATAGTTCAAGAAACAAAAGATATTTGCGGGTAAGAAGAAAATTCTTTAAATTTTAGGTCATACTGAATGTTATTACCAAGCTTTGTAATTTTAATACATTTAATTGTTAAACTCTATATAAACTTGTGTATCTGTATGATATGTATATATCTCTCTGAAGACCATAACGCCCCAGACGGCTTTCATTCAAACGGCCGAAATTTTGATGTTGTTTTCTTTCCTCCGCTAAGGTATTAAGTAGCAGGTGCAGTTTCCCCAAATACATTGTATCAGTTTATTGCAGACAACTTTCCCTAAAAGGATTTATTTGTGATTTCTTATCTTTATTTGTTCGAAGTAGAAGGGATGTCATTTGTATATGTCACTCTTCTGTGTGTGTTAATGGATGGGCAGGGGAGGAAATTTCTGCAACTCTTTGGGGTCTGATTAATGGCTAGACACCCAATTTAGAAAAATAAATTCTTTAATTAATCAAAATATGTACATTACAATAAGTAACAGGAATCTTGGTGATGAGTAAAACGCGTACATAAACTTGTAAAAACAGAAGGCGAAAGTTCTCTTTTGCAGTCGCGCAGAGATGGTATTCTTATTGTGTATGTGCGAAGAGGAGAACTCGAAGCGGGGAGGTAGCCCCACACCATCTCCCTTCCTGGAAAAAGAAAATCCGCTAAAAATCTAAAAAAAAAAAAAAAAAAAGAGGAAAAAAATTAGTCTTCCACAAATCGTTTGGGGAAGTGGACATGGCGTCCTGAACGAGTTTGATAATTTGCTTTTGTAGAAGCACTTTTTTTCAAGTGGCTGTTTATTTACTGGATAGGTTTGTTGCTGCAATGAGGCCTTATACACATCAGTTGAACTAGGAGGTTCAGATACATCATCTGGGACTAAATAAGCAGGTTTTACTCTGTCGATAGACACAGTGATATCATGTCCTTGTTTACATATGATAAAAGTTTTATCACCACATCGAAATACTTTGTATGGACCCGTGTAAGGTGTATGCAAGGAAGGTTTTACCGTATCTACACTTAGAAAAGCATGAGAACATTTATCCAAGTGTTTATACACAAAGATCTGTTTTTTAGAGTGATTGGTAGTAGCAGTCAGGCGAAGATTTTCTAGATTATCATTCAATTTTATAGGAAATCACTCCTCGGAATGTTGCTGTCAGGAGGCATAAAGAATTGTCCCGGAAGACGCAAAATTTGGCCATACACCAGTTCGGCTGGAGAGCAGTTAAGTTCCCTTTTGAAAGCAGTCCGAAGTTCCAAAAGAACTGAAGGCAATGCAATAGTCCAGTGTACAGATGTGTGACACATTATGGATTGTTTGAGGGGTCTGTGCCACCTTTCAATGATGCCATTGGCTTGTGGGTAATACGCGGTGGTGTGAGAAAGGCGAATACCAAAATTCCTTGCTAGTTCTCGAAAGAGTTCACTACAAAATTGGCTTCCACGATCAGTGGGGATCTGAGCAGACACACTGAATCTTGAGATCCAGCCTTGGAAGAGGTCCAATCAAATCTATATTGATATGAGAAAAATGTTCATCTGGAACTATAAAAGTAGTTAAATGAGAGTGTACATTTAGCCTTTTGACATTGTAGGCAAGTTTTAGTGAAGTTCGCGACATCCCTTTTTCATTCCGGGCCAGACAAATCGGTCACTAATTAATTTCAGCATTGCTTTAGGTCCAGGATGGGAAAGATTAGGCAGAGCTGAAAAGACAAGTTTTCTATGTCTGGAACAAAAGGACAGATTTTACCATGTGAAATGTCGCAATACAGTTCTATAGAATTCTCAGGCATTTTTATCTTCTTTAATTGCAGAACTGGATTTTCTTTTTCTAAAAAAGATTGGAGTACAGTGTCACTCTTGTGCTTTCAACATAGATTCGTAGTTAATAGGAATGACATTAGCAACCATTTCGATGCGCGAAAGACCATCGGCTGGTCCATTTTCTGCACCACTCACATGTTGAATATCAGTAGTGAACTGGCTGATAAAATTAAGTTGATTAATTTGTCGAGGTGAGAGCTTGTCATACTTTTGGGAAAATGCTTTTTTGAGTGGTTTATGATCTGTAAATACTTGAAAGTTCATACCTTCAAGCAGATATCTGAAGTATTTGATAGCGGCAAATATTGCCAACAGTTCTCGATAGTACATGCTGTACTTTTGTTCTGTATCACTCAATTTTCTAGAGAAAAATCCTAATGGTTCCCATGTTTGAGCACCGAGTTGTTGGACGCAAGCACCTATGGCTTTGTCTGATGCGTCGCACATGAGAGCAATTTTCTTTTTTGGATCTGGGTGGACTAAGCTTGTAGCCTGTGTCAGAAGCTGTTTACACAAGTCAAAGGCTGTTTCAGTGTCTATTGACCAATTTAAAGGTGTTTTGTCATTTTTCTTACAACGTCCGAGCATACCATTTACAGAGTTGCCAACTCTCCCGATTTTCAACCACTATCCCGCCAACCTGATTTACAATATATTTCTCCTGACTTTTTCTTATTCTTAATTTCTCATTATTTTTATGGAACTTGGCTTAATACTTTGTTATATGAACAAAAAAAAAAAGTGATTTTGGATGTCTGAAAGCAATTGAATTTTATCTAGATTATATCTAAAACAAAACTTTGCGAATCAGATGAGAATTTCTGCTTTGTGAGTGAGAGCATACGTATCCAGAAACGTCGTTCTCCAGTTCTCCAATGGGTATAAAGCTCCACTGCGTGTCATCTGCCATATATCGGCCAATGAGCACAATGCAAGCTCAAAGCTGTTAGTTGTATGTTCTTTAGTTATTTCATTCATCTTGTCCTGAGTTGTGTGAGTACACGTGCCTTCGGGAAATAGTTTTAGAAATTATCATCTTTTGTTATGTCTGTGAGAAAGGTGAAATACTCGTGTACGTTTCAAAAATCGTACACAGTTGACTTTCCTTTTATTATTTCCTCAAGGAAATGTAATAAATTTGCGATGTGTCCTGTCTGTCGTTGCGATTTTTCGCTTTCACATGGTGGAAGGGCGGATGTTCTCAAACATGTGCGTACACAAAAACACAAAGACAACATGAGTTGTTTTGAAAAAAACAAAAAATTAAATTTTTCTTTGGAAACAAAGGACCGAAAATTTATTATTGCAGAATGTCTGTTCTCTGCCTTTTTACTAGAGCACAACCTGCCACTGAATGCATCAGATCACATTGCAGCTTTATTTAGAAAAATTTTTCCCGATAGTGAAATCGCTAAGAAATACTCAAGTGCAAGGACCAAAACATGTACAATTGTTAAGGAAATGGGTTTGAAAAATAAATCTTTAGTTATTGATTGCATTAAAACTGCTCCGTCCTGCCTCTTTATGAATGGAAGCAATAATACCGATTCAAAACTGTATCCAATTGTTCTTTTTTTAATCCAGAGTCTTCAGAAATTAAGTGAAGTTTACTTTCTGTCCCCACTTTAGAAGGACATTCGACAGGCTTTGATATAGCACAGCTAATTATTAAAACTTAAAAAGAAAATGCAGTCCCTCTTGATAATTTGCTGTGCACTTGGTGCTGATAATGCACTAGTAATAATAGGCTTGAAGACTGTTGTTGCAGGCATCTTAAGAAAGGAAAATTCAGATTTCCAGATTATGAGGTGCACCTGTCACCTCTTAAATTTAGCAGCTGAAAAAGGGGCAGCTTCTTTACCAATAAATGTAGATAAACACATTGTTGATATTTATTATTATATTGGAAGGAGTTCTAAAAGGAAGGAAATATTGAAACAGTTCCAACAGCTGCATAACTAATATTAGTGATGACGCATTAGAAAAACTTTTATTAGCGAAAGCAAGCCTACGTGGCAATTGCTATGAACAAAATTAAAGTTTCTTAACAAAAGCAAAATCTGCCACTGTTCATAACATTTGTCTGAAAACTGATTAGTCTTTTTTTTTTTTTTTTTTTTTCCTTAAACGATGCAAGTAATAAAAATGTTTTTTATGTGTAAGGTATTTTTGTGTTGCTTGCATTTAAGAATTAGTAACTTTTTAAAGTTAATTCGTTATTAAAAACTATATTTTTATCATTTAAAAAGTCTTTTTAACATTGTGAAAAATCTCCTGATTTCTTAAAAAAGTCTCCTGATTTTTGAGTGTGATAGGTTGGCAAGTTTGCATTTAAAGGAAGTTAAACTTCAGCAGCATGATTTAAATATCTCCTATGGAAATTAAGAATTCCCAAAAAATGTTTCAGTTCATTAACAGTTTTGTGTTTGGGAAAATATGGGATAACTTTAATTTTCTCTGAGGTAAAGGAATGATTCCATACCATAATGTGACATAAAAATTTTACGCAATCTACAGCAAATGTGCATTTAGGAAGGTTGACAGTCAAATTATGACTTTTCAACCTCTTAAAAACTTCTTTGATATGAAGTATATGTTCATCGAGGGATGATGAAGCAATCAAAATATCATTTATATAGGCAGAACAGAAATTTAAATCTGACATAATTTGATCGAGTAATCTTTGCATGGTTTTGTGCAGCATTATGTAAACCACATGTCATGTAGTTGAACTCAAATAATCCGAAAGGGGTTTGCCGTTTTTGGTATCTCCTCTTTATTCATTGGTGCCTGGTAATATGCCTTGTTGAGGTCTAATGTTGAAAAAACAGTTTTATTGCCCGAATTAGATGTAAAGTCATGTAGATGTCTAATTGAATAATTATCTGGAACGGTGATTGAATTTAATTTACGGTAGTCTCTACAAGGCCACCAAGACCCATCCGGTATTTTTACCATGTGCAGAGGACTACTCCAGCAGCTTTTAGAAGGGCTACAAATACCTTTTTGCACTAAATAAGTGAATTTTGCTTTTGCGGCAGCCAATTTGTCCTAGCCTTAGCTGCTACTGGAGAACCTTTAGTTTTGATTGTGTGCGTAATTCCAAGGGTATTGTTATCCAAATTCTGTTTTAAAACATCTTGAAGCAGAGAATCATATATTTTAAGTAAATCATTAAACACATGTAACAGTTGTAAAACTGTAATTTTGGGTACAGTATCCCATGATATCTTGTCATCTGACTCAATGTTAGTCATGCTGTCAATTAATTTTTTGATTTCAAATTAACAAGAATACCATAATTACTTAAAAAGTCTGCACCCAAAATTGGTCGCGAAACATTAGCAATAGTAAAAGGCCATGGAAAAATTCGGCGTAGACATATGTCTAAATTGACTAAACATTTTCCATATATATATCAATTTTGGTACCATTTGCTGCAATTAAATTGAACAATGATGTTGGTTTAATCAGTTTTGTGGAGTAGGAGGTAAAACAGACAATTTAGTGCCTGTGTCAAGCAAAAAGTGTGTTCTTAAAGATTTTTCATATACAAGGAGACGACAATTATTTTGGCGTATGCCGTTCGTCATCACACACACTTGACCATCTAGTTTTTCTGATTTAAAAGTGCAAGGTTTGTTGCATTTAACAGCTATTTTGCCAAACTTTGTGTGGTACCAACACATGGATGTGTTTTTGGTTTGTTTAGTTGTAGGTAAGGATCTAGATCTAGAATTAGAACGACCACGGGAGTGAGATCGAACACGAGAGTACAATGTAAAAAGTTTATCTACTTTTTGTATTTAAATCAGATATTTATTTCTGTAAATTATCTAAAGCATCACTTGTATCAGTAGAATTAGTTACTTTTGATTTCACGTGCACTGCATGAAGCTGAGTAGGACTTCTGATGTCAGAGATTTTATCAGCAATAGCTGCTAATTTTTTAAGTTTGATATCAAAAGAGGCCAATATGGCTTGCATCTGGGCCGGAAGGCGTTGAAGCCACAATGATTTTAGTAATTCAGTTCCGACAAGAGGTCTCGCCAGTTCTTGCATTTGTCAGAGTAAAACAGGTGGGCACTAGTCACCTAAATCAATGTCTGGTTGATCTTTGGATTATGGTAACTTGGCGAAAATTTGGCGACCAACTCTGCTACAGCATTCCTCTATTTTTTTTTCACCGCCATTTTGTCTTCATGAAGTAAAGACATGTTTCTTTTCTTTTTATTTACTCAACACTTTTTCCAACAATCTACTAGCCGAATTACACTTATGCTAGAAATTTTACGTAACAAAACTGCTTAATCATAACAAATATTAACTGCAAAATTGGGAAAAAGTGCAGAATTGCAAACTCCTTGCGCGTTTTTCAGAATAGCACATACACATAAACCATTTACACGTCGACTTATTTTTACTTAAAAAACATCCCAGAATTGCACAAAAATGGCATTGCACACACTCTTAACTTTATCCATCTACATTACTGTTTTCTCATAAATTACAAAAATTTGCACAAAAATTTTCTTAATCTTTAAACTCGATAAAAAGCACATATATGAAATTACCTGATCGCGAAAAAGTACATACCCTTTCCAAGGATGAACATTTCCACGTATAAAATAAATAAAATATCCAAAAGCTTTTACCTCTAAATTATCTATTATATTATAAATGTCACTAATGAATTTATACACAAACATTAAAAATAGTTACAAATACTTAGTGTCAAATATTTAAATTATTTCCATACACGTTTACTTCAACTGAAACGTATACCAAATTCCTACAAACATAAAATTCACAAAATAACTATCATTTAATTAAAATATTACTAAACCATGTACACGTCAACTTATTTTTACTTAAAAACACATCCCAGAATTGCACAAAAATGGCATTGCGCACACTCTTCACTATATCCATGTACACTGCTTTTTTGTCATAAATTAGAAAAATTTCATGAAAATGCATGAAAATTTTGTGAATCTTTAAATCCGGTAAAAAGCACATATATGAAATTACCTCATCGCGAAAAAGTATATACCCTTTCCAAGGATGAACATTTCCACGTATAAAATATCCAAAAACTTTTACCTCTAAATTATCTATATTATAAACGTCAGGAACGAATTTATACACAAACATTAAAAATAGTTACAAATAATTAGTGTCAAATATTTAAATTATTTCCATACACGTTTACTTCAACTGAAACGTATACCAAATTCCTACAAACATAAAATTCACAAAATAACTATCATTTAATTAAAATATCACTAAACCATGTACACGTTGACTTATTTTTACTTAAAAAAACATCCCAGAATTGCACAAAAGTGGCATTGCGCACACTCTTCACTATATCCACTGCTTTTTTCTCATAAATTAGAAAAATTTCACGAAAATGCATGAAAATACTCAACGTATACTACTCAAACGTATTCCAAAATACTACAAATATATAACTCACAAAATCATGATCATTAAATTAAAATATAATTAAATTTAAAAACACTACTTAAAATATAAATAAGCACATACATTAAATTAATAAAAATTAGATTACAATCCTAATTACTTTAAACTAAATCATTGCTAATAATAATTTTCCAATAATACCACATTAATTTATTTACTCCTTACATTTAGAACAATGCATAAAAATAATATCCTCAAATGATTAAAAATACTAACTTACCTAATCTTCTTCAGAATCTTCATAACGTGGCTGCAGTACTACTGTTAATTTCTAAATCCTAAATCCAGTAGTCAACTGGAAGTCTATTCACCAAGTAATAAGAAATTAATAAGATTTCACCTGTACTCAAACTACTTTCAGCAAACCACATACCCTTCCTTACACTCCTTTTCACAAAATGTCCATTTTCACCATATTTCTTGCACCGCCATTTAAACTTAACTGTAATATCCTTCCTTTCACACAATCTCAACTTATTATTATTATCAGATAAACGCATTAAAAATTTAGAATTCACTTTACATAGCGCCATGCAATCCGAAAACTAATCAACACTATTTCACACAACACACAATGAAGCTTAATACAAAATAATTTTTCCAAATTAACCCCCTTTTCCAATTAAAGAACTGTAATTCGTCCATTAATGTCACATGACATATCTCATGATCTCTCATTTCCCTCACACAAAATAATGCGTAATTGGAACTGAGTGCTTCTCACATTATTACCAAAGTCCTAGGTAGTAACCTTTATCGCCTCCAAAATGTCACCAAACTACCAGTTACCATATTCCAAAGATCAGCCCAACGTCTCTCAAAAGTTTTTTTTTTTTTTTTTTTTTTTTTTTCATTTTTATTTTTGTTCTTCAAAAGTCAGAAAATATTTCAATTAATCTTTTTTTAAGAGTGTCATAAGCATCAATAACCAGAGGAGGATCAATTATTACCTGACTTAAGATGTCAGTCTTGATGTGGCCTACCACTATATGGTATTTTGTGATATCGGCAGTTATCCCACTATTAAAGAACTGGCTTTTAATCTGGCAAAACCAAATACTTGGATTATCTTTCCAAAATGGCAGTACTTTAACTGAGATTCTGTTGATTTCAGGTGCTTGCGTTGAAACGATAGTATCGTCGTTAACAGGCATGTTCGAACGATTAAAAACATGTTCTTCTTAATGCCACCAATCACATCCGGGTCACCAATTTAGAGTCTGATTAATGGCTAGACACCCAATTTAGAAAAATTAATTCTTTAATTAATCAAAATATGTACATGACAATAAATAACGTAAACCAGTAATGAGTAAAACGTGTACAAGAACTTGTAAAAACAGAAGGCAAAAATTCTCTTTTGCAGTCGCGCAGGGATGTTACGCATGCGCAAAGAGGAGAACTCGAAGTGCCGAAGAAATGTGGGAGGGAGGTAGCCCCACAACTCTCTAAAACCATTTCGGGTGGTTCAGTATTTTAACATACAGTTTGGCAAAGGCTTTGGTTTTCAAAGAATTAAATATACACTAGTCCCACGAACTTGACATAATATGGACTAAGTTTATATGGTTGAGTTTTATGGAATAAGGAGTGGATTTTTCAGAACTTGTAATATTTAACTGTAAATTACTCTAGACATTTGTAGCACAGTACGGCATACAATTAAATTAATGTTGATATTTTTATGTCATGTTCTAGCAATATAGGAGTCATAAAAAGAACAAATACCCTAAGATAATAATAATAAAAAGCTTACATGCAAAAAATGAAGAAAAATTATTAGTAGTAGTTGGTAGAAAAGTATTGTGCGATTGTCTCTCACACTCATTCTGTCGTCATGCAGCTTCATCCCATGAGCAACGGAGGATCAAAATATCCATACCAGAAACGGAGCATTCTTTCAGCAGCCTTCAGTCCTTCACTATGGGTATTCATTTTAGCTTTTCTGTTGTTTTCAAGCTCTAAGTTTTCTGATTCACCTTCACTTTTATCCACAGTATCTTTCCCCAGTGCTTCTCCTAAAGTTTCACTTTAAGTCACTTTCAGCAAACCACATACCCTTCCTTACACTCCTTTTCACAAAATGTCCATTTTCACCATATTTCTTGCACCGCCATTTAAACTTAACTGTAATATCCTTCCTTTCACACAATCTCAACTTATTATTATTATCAGATAAACGCATTAAAAATTTAGAATTCACTTTACATAACGCCATGCAATCCGAAAACTAATCAACACTATTTCACACAACACACAATGAAGCTTAATACAAAATAATTTTTCCAAATTAACCCCCTTTTCCGATTAAAGAACTGTAATTCGTCCATTAATGTCACATGACATATCTCATGATCTCTCATTTCCCTCACACAAAATAATGCGTAATCGGAACTGAGTGCTTCTCACATTATTACCAAAGTCCTAGGTAGTAGTAACCTTTATCGCCTCCAAAATGTCACCAAACTACCAGTTACCATATTCCAAAGATCAGCCCAACGTCTCTCAAAAGTTTTTTTTTTTTTTTTTTTTTTTTTTTTTTTTTTTTCATTTTTATTTTTGTTCTTCAAAAGTCAGAAAATATTTCAATTAATCTTTTTTTAAGAGTGTCATAAGCATCAATAACCGGAGGAGGATCAATTATTACCTGACTTAAGATGTCAGTCTTGATGTGGCCTACCACTATATGGTATTTTGTGATATCGGCAGTTATCCCACTATTAAAGAACTGGCTTTTAATCTGGCAAAACCAAATACTTGGATTATCTTTCCAAAATGGCAGTACTTTAACTGAGATTCTGTTGATTTCAGGTGCTTGCGTTGAAACGATAGTATCGTCGTTAACAGGCATGTTCGAACGATTAAAAACATGTTCTTCTTAATGCCACCAATCACATCCGGGTCACCAATTTAGAGTCTGATTAATGGCTAGACACCCAATTTAGAAAAATTAATTCTTTAATTAATCAAAATATGTACATGACAATAAATAACGTAAACCAGTAATGAGTAAAACGTGTACAAGAACTTGTAAAAACAGAAGGCAAAAATTCTCTTTTGCAGTCGCGCAGGGATGTTACGCATGCGCAAAGAGGAGAACTCGAAGTGCCGAAGAAATGTGGGAGGGAGGTAGCCCCACAACTCTCTAAAACCATTTCGGGTGGTTCAGTATTTTAACATACAGTTTGGCAAAGGCTTTGGTTTTCAAAGAATTAAATATACACTAGTCCCACGAACTTGACATAATATGGACTAAGTTTATATGGTTGAGTTTTATGGAATAAGGAGTGGATTTTTCAGAACTTGTAATATTTAACTGTAAATTACTCTAGACATTTGTAGCACAGTACGGCATACAATTAAATTAATGTTGATATTTTTATGTCATGTTCTAGCAATATAGGAGTCATAAAAAGAACAAATACCCTAAGATAATAATAATAAAAAGCTTACATGCAAAAAATGAAGAAAAATTATTAGTAGTAGTTGGTAGAAAAGTATTGTGCGATTGTCTCTCACACTCATTCTGTCGTCATGCAGCTTCATCCCATGAGCAACAGAGGATCAAAATATCCATACCAGAAATGGAGCATTCTTTCAGCAGCCTTCAGTCCTTCACTATGGGTATTCATTTTAGCTTTTCTGTTGTTTTCAAGCTCTAAGTTTTCTGATTCACCTTCACTTTTATCCACAGTATCTTTCCCCAGTGCTTCTCCTAAAGTTTCACTTTAAGTCACTTTCAGCAAACCACATACCCTTCCTTACACTCCTTTTCACAAAATGTCCATTTTCACCATATTTCTTGCACCGCCATTTAAACTTAACTGTAATATCCTTCCTTTCACACAATCTCAACTTATTATTATTATCAGATAAACGCATTAAAAATTTAGAATTCACTTTACATAACGCCATGCAATCCGAAAACTAATCAACACTATTTCACACAACACACAATGAAGCTTAATACAAAATAATTTTTCCAAATTAACCCCCTTTTCCGATTAAAGAACTGTAATTCGTCCATTAATGTCACATGACATATCTCATGATCTCTCATTTCCCTCACACAAAATAATGCGTAATCGGAACTGAGTGCTTCTCACATTATTACCAAAGTCCTAGGTAGTAGTAACCTTTATCGCCTCCAAAATGTCACCAAACTACCAGTTACCATATTCCAAAGATCAGCCCAACGTCTCTCAAAATTTTTTTTTTTTTTTTTTTTTTTTTTTCATTTTTGTTCTTTAGAGTCAGAAAATACTTCAATTAATCTTTTTTTAAGAGTGTCATAAGCATCAATAACCGGAGGAGGATCAAGGAGGATCCCAGTGCTTCTCCTAAAGTTCACAATTTTCATATTGTCCCATCCATTCTGCAACACCACTATCAGTAACTTCTTCGCAGTCTGGAATTTTTTGAAGTAAGCCAACTATTTCACAGTTTTCTGTCTCTTCTGCGCTTTTGTGAATTTTATTTTCTGAATAGTCCAGGAACGAATGAGGCTTATCTGCTGGATTTCACTCCAAGAATGAACTATCCATCCAACATATCTATTTTCTTCAGTTTCTTGGTCATATCACACCCTTCATCCATGGCTAGGATAAAAGGTGAAAGAACTTTATGTCTGTATATTTTCTTCAATGCCTCCAAAATGCCCTGGTCCATCAGCTGACACATTGAAGTTATGTTAGGAGGGAAAAACATGGCTCTTATATCTTAGTCTCCTAATTGTTCTGCATCAGGATGGAAATGAGGCATTGTCTAGAAAGAGAATTGCCTTCCTTGGTAGATTTTTTCATTTTAAAAACTTTCCCACAGATGGAACGAACTGCTGATGAAACAATTCATTAAATATTGTAGCATTCATCCATTCATTTGACTGATTCTGATACCAAACAGGAAGATCATAATTGATATCAATCCCACTAGTGTATTTTTTTGCATTTTTAAACACCCGGGTTTTTTTTTTTTTTTTTTTTTTTCTTTGCCTATAAGAACTAATTTGAGCTTATGGCTGCCTGTTGCTTTGCTGCTGATGAAACAATTCATTAAATATTGTAGCATTCATCCATTCATTTGACTGATTCTGATACCAAACAGGAAGATCATAATTGATATCAATCCCACTAGTGTATTTTTTTGCATTTTTAAACACCCGGGGATTTTTTTTTTTTTTTTTTTTTTTTTTCTTTTGCTTATAAGAACTAATTTGAGCTTATGGCTGCCTGTGCTTTGGTTCGTCACAATGTCAAGCACATTGTGACGCTGTGCTTGAATTTTTGGTAGCCAGGTGCCGATTTTTCTTCCCTGGATGACAGCGTTTTCGAAGGTAGCATTTAAAAATTCAGACTGGTCTCATCACAATAATAAATTTGATCTCCAGCTATGCCCTCTTCAATTAGTTTGGGAATTTTTCTTGTATACAGTACAAAGCCCAAGATCCAGATGTCCAATATTTAGAATGATCTAAAATCCAGACCTCAAAACCACCAACAACTTTTTTTTATTAATGTTTTGTGCATGCGCGTTTGATTTTTTCCTCCGTAGATAAAACATGTGGAGAGTCACAATTCTTAATTTCCCTTTCGCACTAAATAAATACCTCATTATTGAAGAAACTATAATTTATCATAAATCTGTGTGATCAATAATTTGGCTCCATAACTGCATATCCGACTGGAGTAAAAGTATATTTACGGGTACTCCTTGGCGAAAATTGGTGATTTTTGGCAGTACATAAATACTGAGTTTGTGCAATTCTTTGACTTGTTATTTTGGCTTGTGTAGCCCGTTACACAAAGCCAAAATAACAAACAAAAAATTGCACAAACTCGGTATCCATGTACACATTGACCTATTTTCACTTCAAAAAAATCCCAGAATTGCACAAACTTCACATTCTGCACTCCCTTCACTTTATCCATCGACCTAATTTTACTTAAAAAAACATCAGAGAATTGCACAAGCTAGGCATTGCACACTCCCTTTGTCCATGTACACATCGAACTATATTCACTTAAAAAGTCAAAGGGGCAGCCAACAAAAAATATCTCAATAAACTACATTTTAAATCAAACAATGAAATAATATAAAAAGGGAAATTCATCTTTGCACTACACAAAGGAAGCATCCACTTACCTTATTTATGAATTAACACGTCTTCAGTCAAACAAAATTCCTTAACAGCATCCAAAAACTTGCTAAAATTATCTGAGCTAGAATCTGTATACTGGCGTCGCCATGTAAATTCACAAAATAAAAGTAAAAAGTAGGTCCTCCGTCAAAATAAAAGTCCTCCAGAAGGTCCGGATTATCCGACTATATGTTTTTCCTTCCTACAAACAGAACACTTAATAATGGTTACTAAGTAAACCTTTACACACCAGTCAAGGAATGCTCTTTTCCCCTTTCTTTCCAAATTGTACAGAAACTTCAAATTAATCTTACCACATTCAGCCATTTTACCGTCTAAACCAGAAAACAAGCAATGTACTTCCTAACCAATACACACGACAAACCTTTACAAATTCAACACAATCATGCAACCAATTACGTCATAATAGGGTTTCCATAGCATTCAACTACGCAGGCTACCATAAATAAACCACCACTTGGCAATAAATGAAACAACAACTTTGCAATAATACAAGAGGTACCCTTATCTCTACTCTAACCCTGATGGGCATACATCTCAAACCGAAATATTCTAGATAGTAACATCATTGATTTTAGACCTACTACAGTACAAAGTCCGTAATCGACTCCTTGGGACTTCGGCAATTCCGGATTAGGGGTTTTTCCGGATTATAGATCATCAATTTAAATCTGGTAAGATGGCATGCAGAAATTATACAATTAAAAATATGAAACCATAATTTATGAAATAAAGAGCAATTCTGATCTAAAGGGTATCAAAATTTACAAAAAAAAAGCTTAATATTATTTGCTTAATTTAGTAAACATTTCTATCAATGTAAGTTATTTAAGTTGTTTCGTTTTTGTGCTAATACTTTCTGTTTAATTCTATAAACAGACATAATTTCTTGTTCAGTTACAAAGTTCCACTATTCAAGTCCTGTAATCACTGTGTCGAGTAACTTGTCAATCGAAATTTTTTCGTTTTCAATAATGTTCTCTATTACTTTCTTCACTATCGGAAACGCGCATGAGTAAACACTTTACACGCTTTACGCACATGCATAAGCTTGTGGCTTTGAGGTCCGGATTATAGATCATTCCGGCTTAGAGACTTTGTACTGTAATATTTTATATCACTGATGCCAGTGTAGCGAATCATTATTTATTATATTTTCCTTTCATCACCGCATATTTATCATCACATGACAACTTGAGTATTTTGACGACTGTAAACATGTTTTTGGAGCTGTCCTGAGTAATATTGGATAATAAATTGTGTTTTGATACTTCATCAAGTGTCAGCATTAATCCATCTAAATCACATGAACCTGTACAAACGTATCAATACTTTTATGTATATAGGATGGTCATAAAAATGCTTCCTCACTATATGAACTTCTTGTGGCCTATCCACTCAGCCAATTATAATGAAGTTTCAGATAGTTTTGTTTGAATGTAGATCATTCCGGATAATTGATTTTGATGGTTTAAAAACAATAGTCCTCTTGGTTATGGTTACAGAGAAACAATTTTGAATGGCTGCACCCACTTTTCTTTTGCGCAAATTGAGCAGCACATTGAAAAACAATAATGACATTGACTATATTATAGGGCTATAATATTAATTACAATAACTATATTATAAGGACTACATTATAAGGAACTAATGAAGAAAGAATTGTGACCTAGAGAATGAATCAAATTGTATTTACTTTTTAGAAGTTAAATATGTTGAAATATTTATGTCCAGAAATGGAAGGGGTTTTAAATTTAAAATACGGCACTTTATAGAAAATGTTTAAAAACAAGAATATGAAAAATCTGATTTTTTTAAAAGATTTAAAAAATATTATAAAATATAATTAATGTATTCTTTCTTTTTCTTTCTACCCTATCACGCTTTTCTATTATTATTTTAGAGAAAACTGTGATATTGAAGAGGAAGACGAAGAAGATTTTTCAGGTGAAGAATGTGAAACATCAGACGTAAATGATGATCAGGATAAAGATGATAGTGAGGAAGATATTGATGCCAAATATGATTTAGACACATATGATAATGGTATGTTATACATCTTTCTAAAATTTACAGTAGTTCAAGTATCCTATTTATTAATGCCTGCAAGTGGGTAAAATGGATTAGGCCACTGACTATATATGGGATTTAGCTTTTAGTGTTCTGTGATACAGCAACATTCAGAGTCTAGCATGTTGAATTTTCTGCACTTCTCACCCAGGAAGTGCGTTAGTAGCACTCAAGATTTAAAATCTATTTACACTGCAGTTGAGTACTTTGGTTTTTCTTTAGTATTAATTTATTATATCCAGCTGTATTTTAGTATTGCAGACTGTGGAGCAAGATTGTGGTATCACTAATTTGTCCTTTGAAGGGTTACTGCAAAGATTAGATAAAGGAACATCTGTGAAGACACTGGAAGAGTACTGTACAGTGGCATAGCGAGCATAACTGGCGCCCGGGGCAAAATACCTTTTTTGGTGCCCCCCCCCAAAAAAAACACTTACAGTAATATAATGTATAGAATGTATTCGTAATAAGAAAATAATGCAAATAATAATAAAATGCTGAATATGCCATAAAATACTCTAAAATTTATTAAGAACAGTCACTACCTAACTACACTAGCATTGGATTCGGAAATGTATCTGTGTCGGCGGAAAAATCAGACATACAATAATCTAGAATTAGTTAAAAAGGTATTACTTATTTTACTTATTTATATAACTGTTTTTTAAAAAGTACAGTTTTTAAGCAATTAAAAGTTTAATATATATTATAGATAAGTAGATATATTTATTAATAAAAATATAGTACTATAATACATTAATATAATTAATTACTATGTATACATTTTTCTTGTCTTGGATGAAACAAATTTATCAATTACCTCATCAAATTCGGTCATTTTAAATTTTTCTCTTTCCACATTTAAAAATGCTACATGTCTTAGGGGATCTTGTCCTATTATTGATTGTAAATATGTCAAAATTTATTTTAATTTGCTGAACGAACATTCATAGCTAGCATTTCATTTGATAATGAAATTGTAAGGAGTATTTGAAGTGCTACTCTTTGGTTTGGAAAAACATTTTCTCCATAGATCTGTAATGGAGTTTTAGGTTCAGTTTCTTTTCTACTGCGGAATAACATCTTGCAGACATTCAATGCTCAAAAGAATTAGGGGACATTGCGAGTTCGGTATTAAATAACTATATAATCGACAACCTTTTTAACAAAAGGAAATAGAAGAGATTATAAAGGAAAATTATTGCGTTTACAAATTTGGGAATATGCAAATTTAGTTTGTGACGTAGGAAACTATACGTTTTAGATAAGGAGTAAGGAGCGACCGGCAGCATTCCTTTTTAGTAGGAGACTAAAAACAACTGACACGTGTTGAATGCTTTGTAGCAGTGAATATACGATGTCTCAGCAAGATGACTTAGTTGAATCGGTAACCAGGAAGACCATCAATCGTTTACAGGATAGTCAAACGCAATCCGTTGCAGCGGAAGGGTTACGAGTTTCCTAAAATGTCATTTCCAGACTATGGAATCCGTTTTTGGAAACTGGGTAAGTTTGAGAAATGCGGGACAGGGTCGTGTTATCGTTTTAGAATAAAAAAACGGGAGTTATATGTACATTTCGTTTAAAAAAATAAAAATATATTTCTTTTTTAGAGAAATAAAGTGGTTAGAAAGAACGTTTTGTATGCGGAGATATTTGGTTGACATTTTATTACACGTTTTATCAGACAAATCAAGAAAATAAGTAATTAATTATATTACAATAATTATTAATTTTAAATATATTTTCCAGAAATCAATAGAAATAAAAACTGAAAATTTCTGGAAAATCTTGTTTGAAGACCATTTGGCGCCCCTCAGTGAGCGGCGCCCGGGCATCATACACCCCCTTGCCCCCCCTTCGCTACGCCACTGGTACTGTAAGATGAGATCCTTAACTTTGTGTGACACAAATATATCTGCCAACTGTACCAATTTTTTATCACATCTCACAGTTTTTAATTTCTTAGGTTATGCTAAGGAAAATGTTTCCCAGAATTTAATGTAATTTATTGAATTAATGAGCTTAAGTTGTGCAAATTTTCCCTCTGATAATGATATTAAGAACAATTTTTATGTGGTCTGAATTGTCTTAATACAGTACGAAATCTGTAATCCGGACGTCCATTATCCAGAATAATTTATAATCCGGACCTCAAAGCCACAAAAATTTTTTTTTATGCTTTACACATGTGCATAATGCGTTTAATGTTTACGCATGTGCATTTAGCACAAAAAACGAAGTGACTTAAACATCTAACATTGAAAGAAATGTTTAATAAAGTAAACAAATAAATATTAAGCTTTTTTTTGTGTGTGTGTAAATTTTTGATACCCTTTAGATCATAATTCCTCTTTATTTCATAAATTATGCTCTCATATTTTTAATTGTATAATTTCTGCATGCCATCTTACCAGATTTAAATTGATTATCTATAATCTGAAAAAAACCTTAGTCTGGAATCGCCGAAGTCCCAATGAGTCCGGATTATGGACTTTGTACTGTATATTGCACACATTTCTAGAACCCTTTATAAATATTCCGCCAATGTTGATTCAGGTTGTTTCGTGTATTGCCAGTTATTTCATTTATGGTAACCTGAGTAGTTGAATGTTCCTTAAATATACTTTTACCTAGAATTGGGTGCTCCTTCGACTTTTTTAATAAAAATAGATTAATGTGTACATGACAAAGTCAAGGGAGTGTGCAATGCCAAGTTTGTGCAATTCTCTGATGTTTTTTTAAATGAAAATAGGTCGACATGTACATGGATAAAATTAAGGAAGTGCACAAACTCTGTATCCATTTACTGCCAATTTTTGCCAAGGGGTACCCGTAAATATACTTTTACCTTCAATTTTGTTTTACTTCATAGCATAATAAAGATAAACTTTGTGACATCATAAAGTTTATTCACATAAGATGTATATTAGTTATTATTTTCATCATATTTAAAAGTAATTTGGTAGACAAAAACTTTCTTTTCCTATTCAGGATTTTCTCTGTATAAAAGTATAAGAAAATTATGAACTAAAATCAGCTAAAGAACATAAAAGTTAGAATATCTAATTAAAATATTAGTATATTTAGATAAGAACCATGTTATAAATATTTCAGTAACATGAGTCATGCGTAATAAAGGGATTTAAGTCAGCCTGAAGTTCTTTTGAAATAGCATCCCCACTTAGTGCAAAAACTTCCTTGAAAAACTTTTTTTTTTTTTTTTTTTTTTTTTTCCCCAGTTTTCAAGGTTGGCAGCTTTACATTAAAAAAAAAAGTTTATGTTTTTTTTTTTTCTGGGAAGGAGTCAGAAAATTTTTAATTTGCAGATGCTGAAGAGATTCATTTGGCATCTGATTTCTGTTTTCCATAGTTTGGCAGGGGCCTAGGTTGACATATTTAAACACAGCTTATGCAGTACAAACCCCAAGATCCAGAATTACCGGAAAACTGGTGATTTCCAATTCTGTATATTTCTGAGTTTTAGGTCATCAATTTAAATCTGGTAAGATTATATGTAGAAATTATAAAATTAAAAATGTGAAAGGTTATTTGTAAAATAATCAAGCATTTATGATCTTAAGTGAATTAAAATTTTCAAAAAAAAAAAAAAAAAAAAAAAGCTCAGTGTTAACATTTCTTTTGTTTCATTAATTTTTTTTTTTATCAACTGAAGTTGTTAAACTATTTTGTTCTATAAATTAATGCTTAGAGGGAGATATCATTTCTTGTTTTTAAAATCCTATAACTGGCATGTCAGAAATTCCCATCAAGTTAATCAGCTAAAATCTTTTCATCCTCAGTAACCTCTTTAAAACTTTCTTCCCGTTCAATGGTGATATTTCCAGATTTAAAACCATACTGCAGTTTCACCATTCATTGATTGATGATTGGTGCATAATCTTTTCATACTCAACAAAATCTTTATGACTTTCTTCACAATCAGTGGCAATATATTTTTGCAATTTTGGATTTGCCAAGAAATGAACTTGCTATTCTTCAAGAAAAAGGCATGCTGCAGAAATGAAGACTATTTGAATAACTGCCTCGTAAAATTAATTGTGACTAAACTGAAATGGCAACACTTTCTGCCATTTTAGCTTACCATAGATGTTGCTGTCCATTGGCTAATGATTGGGCACTGTCAATGCAATGAAGGACTTATATCATCTTCATTTAGAATTTCTTCACATATTCCAGTGATTAAAAATTTTACCTTTTATATATTATATTATCTTAAAATATTCAAATTCACAACTCTTATCATCATAAAATATGATAGCTGGCTATAAATAATCCTGGCTCCAGCATTTTTGGTGGTGTAAGTGATTAAGTGACCCATAAGGCTGGCATCCCATATTAATAAACATATTCATAATTCAGCTTAAAATATACCCTCATTTAATTGCAGCTTGTGAGAACAATCTAACTGCTGCCCTCCAAAAATCAGTACCATAGGCAGTTTACCTAGGTTGTCAGTGCCTATACTGGCATTTTGAAAAGTATTTGCCGATATATTCACTCATTATCTTGCAGATTTTTTATTAGAATAATTTAAGTATTCTAGGGCAGTTTTACTGCTGCATTGATTTTGAAATGGCTCCTTTATATCTATCTGCATTTCATTGCTCATAAAATTCCCGTATCCGTTGATTGATCTTGTAAAGTTTCAAGGAAAGTGTAAAATGGAAATGCTATTTTTCACTAAAATTTTCTTTCGAAAAAATAACAGTAATAATGATAGACTGAAAAAAAATAATAAATTGTATCAAATCAGAAAGTCCAGAAAAAGTGTGCAATTTGTAATGCTGAGCTTATGTTAATTGGAAAATTCTTTCGTCTTCTTCCCTGCTATGCTAACAGAAGAAAACCAATAAGTACAACATTCTATTCGAAGCAAACATTAATATTTGGAGTTCACTTATTATGTACAAGATTAGATATGATTAAAAAATGCTGCCCACTGTAACCTTCAAAAGTCAAAAATAAAAATGTGATTCATTAGCAGACAGTTGTTTAAAGTTGAAACAACATGTGGGTTGATTCAGTATTATTATGAATAATGATATCTGTTTAGCAGCCAAAAAAGTCTGCTGATCAGAACAAAAATTAACTTTTTGGGACATTTGTTTTTCCTTGAGTATTCTATTATCCATTCCTAGACTAAATGAGAAGAAGCAGAAATAAAAAATTATGAAAGGTCAAGGTCATTCAAGTTGTTGGACTCTCAAATTTTGGAATTTGTACTGTATTTCTTTTCATATGTAATTTTTGGCAAGTGTATAATGATCTGATTGCATAGGAATTTTATATTTTCTCTTGTATGAATGTTAATAGAATCAAAGTTCTCTTTATTGTCTTTTATGATAACAGCCCTCTAGACATTAACCATTAAGTGATTTATCATAATGACCCTTTTTCTAGTTCTTTTTGATTTTCTCCACCCCTTTATAAAAAGTTACCAATTCAATGGAAAATAATTTTTCACCACGCTAATAAGCAAAAGGCAACAGCCTTTTTGGAAAATGGTGTGCTCTAAAAATCCATACTAGAGCAATGAATCAATAAAATTTTAAAAAAAAAAAAAAACTAAAGAGCAGCGTAATAAAAAAACACTTTTCAGGAAATTCTTATGTACGTTTTTGGGGGGGAGGGGTTGTTTTTCTATTATTTCTTAAACCATAGGTAATTGCACAAATTTGGCATCACCACATGCTGTTGTTCTGTCATGTACATAGCAATCTATTTTTGCTTTAAAAAAAATCTTGCATACATTTGGGATCAAATACAAATTTCATTTAATGGAATACAAATTTTTGCTTTCTCTACTGTTAGACAAAATGCGATATTTCTATAAAAAATGTGGTGCTTTTTTTTTTTTTTTTTTTTTTTTTCCCCATCAGACAAGAAACTTCAGTGTTTATCTGAATCATGGCCATGATTGTCGCAGAAATACATTTTGGCAATGTATGGATTGCCTATTTTGGTGGTAATAGATTGCTTCATGAATATTTTTAGAGGGTGCAGCTAATCAGAGAGAAACCTTTTTCATAATAATTCATCAGTTTTTTTACTTTTATTGTAAATTTGTCTGAGGTTGAATATATATTTCAAGTATAAAAATTAAATACATTATATTAAATATTTCAGTATTAAATATTTGGATGATATGCCCAATCCTGACAAAAAATCACTTGGTACAGGGCTATGTTGCCAAATTAGGCAACTCGGAATATTATGAAAATATCTTTATCTAGCAACTGACTAATGGTTGCATGTGTAATGCAGCCATCTATCTTGGTGTGGTGATTGCATGCACAGTTTTGAAATGTGTTTAGACTGATTATTCTTACACATTTTAATTGCTGTAATGTAGTTTTGCAGACTATAAATTTTCATGTTTACTAGAAATTTCATTTTTAACATTTTTATTTAATCACCATTTTATAGCTTAGGCAAAATATCATATAAGAATATAATTATATGTAAAATATCATTTGATTAAAAATACTAAAAATTTCAGTTTGTATATAATTAGGCTTATCATTAAATTTTTAACTCTAACCTGCACAATTTTACTTACAACACAATGAGAAAATACTCACAGCAGAAAATAAAGCCTACTAGCATTAGTATTATTATTATTGAGCATACTATTACTGAAAAGGCTAAATACAGATATTGTTAATAAAAAATAATGAGTTGAAGGAAGTTTTTATTGATGCTACTGAACGTACCTTATTATTAAGTAGTTTTCAGTATTTATCTCAAAAGAAAAGTGGGACCTTTCTTTAAATATTCTTTTTTTTTTATATTAGCATCAAAAGATTCACTGCAATTTAGTTGTTCACTGCTAATCTTGTAACTTATTAAAGCTTTTATGGTTGATTCAGCCATTTTACCTCTTTCTTCAGATTATATGATATTCATTATTGAAAATATTATTTCAACTAGTTCAAATGTGCCTAGCATGTTGAAAATGTATTCTGTAATTTGAATGAAACTGAACAAAGAAATTTGGGGGGGGGGGGTTATTGGGCAGTCAGTTGGGACTTAGAGCTGAGAAAGTGAATAGCAACACAAACTGTCAAAGCTGCTTCTTTACCTGCTATGAGTTCTTTGCTGCTTAAATTAGTATCTTTAAAGAGTGGTAGTATATTTGAGAAAGTTCCAGCTGCTGCTACTAGGCTTGCTTTATGTGATTTGCAATATCCAAATGCCACTTTGAAGTACTGGAAATTTTCACTTTGTCAATATGATCACAAACTTTCTTCAAAAATGGGTAATCCTTTTTTAACTCACCAGTAAAGTTTATTTTGTGTTTTGGAAATCAATTTAATGTACAAAATACTGTATATTTCGGAATATAAGCAAAGTGTGTGTTTTTTCTTCAAATTTTTATCCAAAAATTCAAGGCCTGTATATAAACCAAAATGAAAACTCAGTATGTAATGTTCAACTATGTTGCTTAAGGGCAAAAACCTTACCAAGCAGGCAAAAGCATAATCAAATCACTGTAGTGTAAAACAAGGATGAGTGGGAAGAGAAATGCTTATACAGCAAATTTCAAAAACATGTTTGAGAGTGGAGAAAAATATCTTGAAGTAGTAGAGATGCCAAAATTCAAAAAGGTAGAATATGGTCATTTTCCATTATCCTGGCACAAATTTTGACTAACTGGCTGTGGCACAGGGACTACTTCATCAAATAAGGACAGTCCTAGTCAAAGCAGGAAATCTGGTAAATCCACATATAATCTATATCAGTTGTTTCAGAGCTTGTACTGGGAAGAAGTGATGCATTATTCTGAATACATTTCTTAAAGTTAAAAAATTTTCAGCTAACATATTGCTTTTTCTAAACAGAAACCATTGCACAATTAATAATACATTTGTCAACTGCATGATTGCATACTGAACTGAAACTATTGCGTAATGAATAATGCATTTGTTTTCAGATGAATCTTTATTCTAAAAAAAAGAAAAATTAATGGGTTTGATGTATTTAAATATAATAGTTGATGATATTAGTTTCTCTCGCTTTTGTGCTGATTAACTTGTGTTTAGTTTAAATAATTAAAAACATGTAATTAAAATTCTAGTTCTTAAAATTAAATAGAAAGTAATAAGTAAAAATTAAGGGAATAATCTAACATCTTGAATTACACTGAATATCAAACTAACAGAAAAAAAAGAGAACAATTTCAAGTGTAATTCCTTATTCTTTTGAAGGTTCATGTGCAATCACTTGTGAAATAGTATGTAAATATTTTAATCTCAAATGATATCTCCATTTTTATTGCATTAAAGAACTACCTACGTATAATCAAAAGTATCCCGCTTTGCTTAATGATATTGCATGGTTTAAATCCATTTGCTGTTCCAAGGAGGTACACAAATTTACTACTATGAAATCAACTGTCGTTTTTACTATTTAATTGATATTGTTTGTTTATGATCATCTGATATTTAAAAAAAAATTATTTCAGATGAAGATCGTCCATTTTTCAATATAGCTGATGTAGCAGTGCACGTAGATAACAAAGATGACAATTATTTGATTGACCATGATGCGGTAAGTTAGAAAACTATAATACAGCATCTGAAGTTATATTTTAGGAGTAACATTAAGACATTTATTGCAAATATATGTTCTCTCTTTGATTGATGCAATTCTGATATGATTAATGCAGTTTCTCATGTAATGAATTGTAGTAGAAACCTTAATGTGCCATTAATTAAATTTATTATATATTTATTGGCACATTTCTAAGCCAAAAAAATACTTTAAAGATTTATTTAACGTAATAATTGCTTTTATGGAAATAAGGATAAATATAAAGTTCAATCGATTTCTTTAATGTGTAATCATAAGTTGCCATTTTCAAACATTTTTTAATATTGAATATTAACCCTTTGAGTGCTGTGACATCCAATCATGTGATTTTTTTGTCACTTGTTATATATTAGCTTATAATTTAAGATATTTTGCTTTCCTACTTTCATTAATAATATAAATGCTATCTTGGTGAATGTAAATTTATGAAAATAGAGATTAAAATAGGTAACTATAAATATTTAGTTAATAAAACCTCTTTAAATACAGGTCTTCATGACAGATCCAAAAGCCCAGGCCGCTCAGAGGGTTAAAGCATGCTATAAGTAGTTTATAATTTTAATATTCCATATGTTAATTAATGCAATCTCTGTATTTATCCATGCTATGTATTCATATTTTATTCAATTTACTTATGTATGACTAGTATAAGGAACATTAAATTTTTGCTGACTTATTTTCATGCTTTTAAAATTTATTTTTTTCATTGTATTAAAAATGTATTATTGTCAGCATTTGTTTACTATATATTTAGTTATGTATTATGTTACTGTATTTGTATGTGAAAAGCTTCATAACAATATATTCAAATCCTCCACATCAAAATCATCATGTATATATTTATATATATGTTGTGATTTTTATTGGTATGTCGATAAAACTTTCCCCATTTTTTATTAATGTACTATGCATTCACGAGAGAAGTCCCTCATATCAGCTGTATAAAAATGTTCCTGTATTACTTCACTATTCTCTGTAAACAATTATATGAAGTTATTGGTCAGATAGATCAACTCGCTGCATCAAGAGAACAATGAATATTTGTGCTGGCGTCAACATGTTAAAGAGTCTTTCAGATTTGATATTTTATATATATTAAGTTAGACTTCCATGATTAAACCTTAAAAATTCTTTAAATAGTTCTTGAAAATTGCTTGAATTTATTTTTTTTTTTGGGGGGGGGAGTACAAATCTCAGATCAGTGATAATTTATTGAAGGCAAATATAGTTAATTAATATTATTTTCAATGTAACATGGCAGTGAAAATTAATTTTTGGTATTTACTGTAAAAAAAGTGATTGGGTGCCTAACAGTATGCTGTAATCATAAGTATTGATTTTTGAATTCTTGTTTGAGTGATGTATTTTTATTTGCATTCTCTGAATTTTACATGTTAGGAACGAGAAGATGAAGAAGAAGAGGAGGAAAATTTTACTATAAAAGATACTGATAATCTTCTAGTTGTTGGCCATGTTGAAGAGGAAAGTTCTGTATTAGAAATATATGGTATGATAATATCCCTCTCATGCCTCACCCCAATTTATAGTATTAGAATTCTTTTTAAACTCAAAAATATTTTTGTAATAACTTTTTGTGGTGAGCTGTGGTTTCTATGTGTGTGAGATATGTTTAAAAAAGAATGTGCAATTTTCCCTCATTTAAAAATTCAGTGTTGAAATTCTTTTTAATCTGTAATTCTTTTTATAGCTAAATACATTTAGAGTAAATTGTTCAAATAAAGGTGTTTTTCCTTATGCTTTGTAACCAACATTATGCTGCTCCTTGTATTTTAGTTTTAAATAATTTGAATAGTTCTTCACTTTAATGACAATAAATATTGATATATTTCATTTTTTTGCCTTAGTTTTAGTCCGCATGTTGCTAAAAATTTGGTCTACTAATAATCTAATGGTTAACGCTACAGAGCCCTCTTATTCATCTCTGGTCCCATTTTCAAGGATTAAATGGGCTGACTAAATGGTATTTTTTCATATTCAAAATTAATAGAATTATTTCTCTTGGAAAATCTCCACAAAGATATGCTTTCTTTTGAGCCGATAACCCTCAGGTGCACTGCTGTAGTAAATAAACCAACTTATAAATAACTTGATCTTTGCCAAGCTTTTGAATGATAGACACAATACAACTGCTGAAATCACTAAAAGTATTGCAGGAATATCCTGTATAAAACATAACTGTTTGTAGAAATATCCTTTATAAAACAGAACTGTTTGTAGAAATATCCTTTATAAAACAGAACTGTTTGTAGAAATATCCTTTATAAAACAGAACTGGTTTTATAATTTTTCCTTTCAAAATATGCCATGGAAGTTAGGAATGTTTAGTTTTAGAATTGCACTCTGTTTGTTGCAAAATGCTATGTTAAAATTGCACAATAAAGACTCAGTCACTTCCATTGAGCTATGTACTCGTTTGTGTGAATTCAGTGAAAGATGATTAACAGAAGAGTACCAAATAATGTTTTATATGTAATAGATTCTACATCATAAAACATTATTTGGTACTCTTCTGTTATCAGGAGACTGTATTCAGAAATGTATGTATATGCACATATGTATGTATATATGTACATACATACAGGAACACATACAGCTATACATTCATGCATACATTTCTGAATCCAGTTCTGATAACAGAAGGGTATCCATTATTTTTCTGTTTAAGAATAACTTTTCACTACTATATTTTAAAGAAAATTATTTATTAAAATTAAACTCAAAAAGGCAAAATGGTGTTATTATCACTGTTTTTTTTTTTTTTTTTTTGTTTATCTTCCTCTATTATTGGAATTTGGTAATAGGCTTAAAGCAGTTAAAGTTTAGAAAATGTTAAGTGGGCTTGCCCATGGTGATTTTGAAGGTCTTATAATATTGTTTTCAAGTAAATTGAATTCTTGTTTGGCTATTTCTAATCTTTTAGGATTTAACTGTCTTGCTTTTGAATAAATTGGTTTGCTATTAATAGTTGTTTTAGAAATTAGTAAATCAGGTTTTCTTATTTTGGGAAATTTTGCCAAAATATTAGAAAATTTATAATATTTGTACATTTGATTCATTGGTTGACAATGTAATTTCATCAGTAATGCCAGTTTAGTTGCATCATACCTTTTTTTTTTTTTTTTTTTTTTTTTTTTTGTTACTATCAAGCAATAAGTTAAATGGGTTAAGCAAATCTGCACCTAAAGTACCTTTAATGACTTTGGCTACGATAAATGGCCATTAAAAATTACGGCAAAGTCCCAAATCAATCAAGTTTTGTCTCAAAGACAGGATATCAATACCATTTGCAGCATAAAGTTTAAAGTTACCACTTATTTTATCATTATATGTGGCTGGAATTAGATTTACATCCGTACCACTGTCAACCAAAAAAATGTATGCCCATTTTTTTGTCAATTACAAAAATTTATAATGGAATTTAAAGTAATTCTTTAACTCTTCAGCAGCAGAACCAGCCACTAATTTTGATTCTATTGGATGGGCAAGTTTTCTTGCATTTTCCATTAACATGGTGGCTTACATTTTTCCAGAAAGCATCATGATATGAAAAGTGGTAATATCACAGTTTGCTATCGGGGTTGCAACGCCTCACTTCTGCTTCTGCCTGTAGACAATGATCTGTTATTTCTTTCAATTGGCTGGTGATGGGAATGGAGCTCTTTAATCTACTGTTTCAATGAAGATATCTTCTCCACTGATTGTGAAATGGTATTTGACTATGTGCTTGAATTCTTAACTTTAGTTGAATGAGCCTCACATACTTCAGTTTGTGAATGCATGTCAAAAATTTTATCTGCCATAATCACCAATTTATCAAAACCTTCATCACTAACCACCAGTACAGTCAAAAGTTGTTAATTCGGACACCCATAATCCGGAATGATCTATAATCCGGACCTCAAAGCTACAAACTTTCTGCGCATGCGTTGTGTTGGCGCTTGCGTGTAAGACCTTTACGGCTGTGAATATGCATGTGCGCAAAATACGTTTACGAATGCACGTTTAATATATAACGGACGGTATAAGCTAAGCTAAAATTATCTAATTCACTTAATGTTGCAGATTGCGTTGTTCCTTAATCTTCGGATTGGATTCGGCTTATTATTTTTTGCAGACTGTTAGAGCAATTTTATAAAAGTAAGCTTGAAAATTCGATTATGCCAAATAGAATTTCTGATATATATTTACTAATATGTAAAGGATCTACAAAGCGAAAGTATGTATCGTAGACCATTAAACAAAAAGTGGAATTGCTGCAAAAAATGGATAAAGGCATATCCTTTGTTTATCTAAACTTTGTTTATCTTTAATGCCACGGCGGCGCGCAATGAATTGGAAGTTGATCTGTCAGCACTATCCTTATCTTCAGGGCAGATGTTTTTATTTTATTTGGCTTATAATTCCTTACTAAATGTAGTATTTCATCTCGATGTACTCCGTCTTTGATATGATTTAAATCAAATTCCTCGTCATTATAACTCACTTCCGATAGCGAAGAAAGTGACAGAGGTTATTATTGAAAACGAAAAAATTTCGATTGACAAATTAGTCAGTATTCTCGACACAGCAATTATAGGGCTTGAACAGCGGAACTTTGTAACTGAACAAGAAATTATGTCTGTCTACAGAATTAAAGAGAATGTATTATCACATAAAAAACAAAGCAACTTAAACAACTTACATTGAATGAAATGTTTAATAATGTAAACAAATAAATACTAAGCCTTTTCTTTTTTTTTTTTTTTTTTTTTTTTTTTTTTGTAAATTTTAATACCCTTTAGATCATAATTGTTCTTTATTTCATAAATTATGGTTTCATATTTTTAATTTTATAATTTCTGCATGCCATCTTACCAAATTTAAACTGATGATCTATAATCCGGAAAAATCGATAATCCAGAATCGCCAAAGTCCCGACGAGTCTGGATTAACAACTTTTGACTGTATATGTTTAATATGGTGTCACAGTTCTTCATCCTGTGATGTTCTTAATACCATGTCAGAAATCTCATTGGTTGTGAAGGATTTAATTTTTTGTAATAGATGGCTTGGTTTCATGTTGCCAATTTCAGTCCCAATAAAAAGGCATTTGATTCATTTATTCCCACTTTCTTTGAATACATTTCATAAATGCTCTTTTGCCAATGAATATTTATTTTTTGTCAGTTATTATGTTTCAAATAATGTATATGTTTAGATTCCATTTGTGAGATATATTTTTATATTTGGTATCTTCTTAGTTATACCATTAAATTGTGCTTCTATCTGAAATGATTGTGATTCTAAATTTCTGACTTATATATTCAGAAAGGTGGAATTTTTACATTTATCTTCATAAATTTTTGAAGAATTAGCACCATCTGACTGGTTTTCTGTCTTCTCAGTATTTGCTATAATATTTACCGTTACCAACTCCAGGTCACCAAAAGAATGTAGTGGTTGCTACATCACAAAAAAATTATTGTTATGTTTAAAAATAACTTTTCACTACTATATTTTAAAATTATTTATTATTTTAAGACATTGATATTTTTAGAACATTATTATAGTAATAAAATTTTTTTCTGTTGCCATTCGCAGTGTTTGCATAAAGCAAAAATTATATAATCTTTACTTCTACAGTTTTATGGTTTGTAGAGGTTACAAATAATTGAGCACCACTGTAGGCTGACGTTTTTTTTAGTAGAATGCAAGCAGGGATTAAAATGCTAATTAGGAGGTATTTATTATACAAAATACTTCAAAATGAAACACACACACAAAAAAAATTATAATAATAACCTGTGTCTATTAAAATTAATTTCTTTTACAATTGCAAATGACCTATTTTCTAATTTTGCTTATACAGTCAAAAGTTGTTAATCCGGACTCGTCGGGACTTCGGCGATTCCGAATAATCGATTTTTCCGGATTATAGATCATCAGTTTAAATCTCGTAAGATGGCATGCAGAAATTCTAAAAATAAAAATATGAAACCATAATTTATGAAATAAAGAACAATTATGATCTAAAGGGTATCAAAATTTACAAAAAAAAAAAAGCTTAATATTTGTTTATTTTATTAAACATTTCTTTCAATGTAAGTTGTTTCATTTTTTGTGCTAATACTTTCTCTTTAATTCAATAAACAGACATAATTTCTTGTTCAGTTACAAAGTTCCGCTGTTCAAGTCCCGTAATTGCTTTGCCGAGAATACCGACTAACTTGTCAATCGAAATTTTTTCGTTTTCACTAACCTCTCTGTCACCTTCTTCATGTCTTTATCCATTTTTTGCAGCAATTCCACCTTTTGTTTGATGGATATCGAAACATACTTTCATTTTGTAGATCCTTTGGGAGCTCCAGCATTGGAAATTCTATTTGACATAATCGAAAGTTCAAGTTTACTTTTATAAAATTGCTCTTACAGTCTGCAAAAAATAATAAGCCAATTCGAAGATTAAGGAACAACGCAATCATCAACATTAACTGAAATAGATAATTAGATAATTTTAGCTTATACAGTCCGTTATACATAAAACGCGCACGCGAAAACATATTCTGCACTTGCGCACAGTCATATGCGCAGTCGTAAAGGTCTTACGCGCATGCTTAAATGCCTATGCGCATGTGTCAACGCGGCGCATGCGCAGAAAGTTTTTAGCTTTGAGGTCTGGATTATGGGTGTCCGAATTAACGACTTTTGACTGTATAGGGTGGGGCAAATGAAAGTGGCCCGGAAAACAGAGCAACTCTCTTCTCTGAGTCACTTTTATTTGCCCCACCCTATATATGCTGTCCCAGAAGAAAAGAATGAAAATTCAAGATAAATTAATATTTAAAGTTTAATTTGAGCAATGCATTGCATAAAGATGACTATAAATATATGTCTTCAATTTAAAATATAAAAAAAGTCAATTGGAATTTTTTAGATATAAAACTTAAAATATGTGATCATAGGGGGAAATGCCTGTCCCTTTCAAGTTTTATGTTATTTAGCCTCTTTGTTTTGTAAACTAATTTTTTTTATAAAGGAGTTAATGATTTTAAATATGAACTATTAAAGTGTGTTATATTCATGATAAAAATTAATTATAGAAGTTTTTTTCTTCAGCAAATCAATAAAAATAATTAGCTTGACTAGTTTATCTATGGCAGTGAATATTTACTGCCCCTTTTAGGCAGATTTACAAACTAATTGTAGGTAAAATAATCTCAAGGTAACGGACTTGACATGAAGTGGAAGACAAATTATTTTTTATTGATTTGCTAAATTTATATCTAAGAAATTTCAATTGTTTTTTTATAGTTTAAATAGTAGAAATATTTTTATAGTCATCTTTATCTAATGCATTGCACAAATTAAACTTTAAACATTAATTTATCTTGAATTTTCTTTCTTTTCATGTAAGATAGCATATGTAAGCAAAATTTCAAAATGGGCTAGATATAACATGAAAGGTTAACTGTACAAGTTTCATTTGCCTTGCTATTTCTTTAGAGGTGCAGATGTTCAAAATAGTGAAATCAATAAGAGGAAAAGATTATTGTGTGTACAAACACAAGAACTTCATCATTAATAATTTTTCGTAGACAGTTCTTGACTACATTTGCTAAAGAAGCATTTCAGTCTTATGACAAATTTTACATAGTGCCATTTGCAGTGACAGAAATGTAAATAAATATAAAAGTAAATCATATCTGCATAAAGTTAGCAACAGTAAACACTATAATATTATGATTATTTTGCTGCTACCTCCTGTTGCTAGGAATGTGATGAGTTTCATTATCGTGAGCACCTTTCAAATTGCCATTTAATACCGTATCATCCCTTTCTGAACAGTTCATTCATCTAATAAATAGAGCATTACAATAAAATTGATTCTTTGGGTTTTAGTTATTTTTCACTTTGTTTTAACATATTATTGCACATATTAAGTAAGATAATTTATATAAATAAATAGAATAAATATAGCAACTGGTTAGAAATAAATTTTATGCAAAATGTCTATTTTTTAAATTGTTTTTAAGAAATAGATGAAAATTATAGTATTTGAATCATGATTCTCTTTAATATGCTGTAGACTTTTTTTATACAGTAATGTTTACAGAACTGTTATGAATATCAATTCAATATCATATGCCCTGAATATTTTAGGTTTATTGTAATGATTCATTATTGTATGGACTGGGCTACAAACCAGTCATATGATTGTAATTTTTTTTTTTCAAAATTATACTTTTATTTTTGATTTCTAGTATTAATATATCTAAAATATCTCTAATTTCTGCTGTTTTCTAACATATTAGGCAATATTAATTTAGATGTGGCAAACAAATAATTTATATTCTAAACAGGCTACCTAAATTTAGAATGCTGATGGAAAATACTATAGATATATTCTAACATACATCTAAACTGTACTGCCTTTTCATGGATGAAGCTGTGCAGGATGAAAATTTTTGTAATCAACTTGTATTTATGCCTATATTGAACACAAAAGGATTCTGCAAAAGTAAACATCTTTTGTACAGTACCTTTATCATAGGTTTATGGAGCATTCTTTTTTGCCAAAAAATCTGTTGTTATTACATACCTCGATATGTTGGAAATTTGGCTTTTCTCCTAGTTAAAGGAAGATATACAAAATTTCATTTTTTAAAAAGATGGTGCACTACCCCATTGGCATTTGGAGGTTCATAAATTTCTAAACAGAGAACTGCCACACCATTGGATTGGTTGCAGTGCAGCCTATGATTTGGTTCTACACAGCTACCCTCCTAAGTCACCTGACTGAACCCATGTTACTTCTTCCTTTGGCGATATATCAAAGATCATATGTTCATACCATCTTTGCCTACAAGTTTGCCTGAATTTAAATGATGCATTTGTGATACTTTACAAACAGTTAATATTGAAATATTTGCCTGTTTGGCAAGAAATGGTATATCACATTGATATTATACAGGTGATTAAAGGAAGTCATAACGAACTCTTGTGGAAAACAATTTAACATTTTTTCTTTACAATGACATAAATTTTCTGTTTGTAATTATAGAAAATATTAAATATTGTAAACAGATAATTCTTTCCTGATAATCTTGTATTTCTAGCAATGTGTCTAAAATTAAATGTGCAGTTTTGTTTAAATGTGCTTGTTTAATGTTCTAATTGTTTTATGCAGTATACAACAAAAATGAAGAGTCACTATATGTGCATCATGATATAGTGCTTCCCTCATACCCACTGGCATTAGAATGGTTAAATTTTGATCCTTCAGAAGATAAAACTGGTAATTTTATTTCTACATATAATTAATTTTGTATATATATATCCTTAACATTAAAAAAGTGGTATATTAAATATTTTATATGTATGTTCAAAGAGTTAGAAAAATTATTAATGAATATGCACTCATCAAAATATATAAAGTCGACATTTCTTTGATATTGAATTCTCAAAATGTGTTCAGCCTTGTTCTCTCACCTTATCAATTCTAAATTACATATGGCTATGAATAGTTCTTTCTAACAAATGTAAGTACAAAGAAGTTCTGAAGGAATCAAAAACTCCATTACCTACCAGTGACTTTAATGGATAAGACATGCTAAACATCATTAATTTGATCCAGTTTCAAATCCTGGCAAACAAGCCTGCTTCGTGCATGTTCTGATTATCCCAATATTATAGATATAAACTAGTTTCAAATAGGAAATCATCTACAAAGACTTCCTTTGCATTAGATAGATAGCCCTTTCATTCTTGCCATGTTCAGCTAAATTTGCAAGAAAAATCCCCTTCAGTATATGTCTTAGTTCTGAAGCTTTTAAAAACTGTACATATCATCTTATGAGAGTTTTTGAAAAGTAGTAGTGATATTTATCCCTATTTATTGGCACTATTATTTAAGTTAAAAAATTGAATTATAATTTCCATATTATAATTTGAAGTAAAATCAATTATGTCTAGCAAATTATATCTAAAGCAGTAATGAAGCACAGAAATTTTCCCTGTGATGAATTACATTTTGTAATCAATACTTTATATAAGGATAAAAATAAAAAAGGGTTTCCCTGCTTTAAAACACTCTAAGAATTCAAGCAATATTCATTAATTTGTTAACTATAATTTAAAAAAATATTTGAATATTTGCTGTAGGAAGGCACTGCTTTAATTAAATGACTAAGAGGCCAAAAAATGCAAGATCCCTGTTTTTAATCCCTGAAATCTTTCTTTTCTCGTAAATATATTATAGGTGAAGTAATTGAAAAGGACTAATTCTTCCTTAAGTAGTATGTAATAGTTCCTAAACATTTTAAGTCTGTATTTTTGAAATAGTATATCAGTATTAGAATTTTTAATATTTTCTAGCATGCATAAATGTATCTTTTGCATATGTTAAAAGCTTCTGTCAAGTAAAGTTTTTTTTAAAAAAAATTGTGTTGATTTGTGTCATAAAAATTCAAGATATTATTTGTATTGACTTGTTTTTCATTATGTAAAACTTTTGGTTCAAATTTTAGGTAATTATTTAGCTGTGGGTGATATGACACCCGTAATCAAAATCTGGGATTTAGATGTTATTGACATATTAGAACCAGACTTTTCACTTGGGAAGATCTCAAAAAAGAAGTCCAAAGTAAATTATTTAAATATTTATTCAAATATTTTTTATTAATGCAGTGTTTTGGTTCATTAAAGATATTTTTTCTTGCCATTATTTTCAGCTACTGATCAAATTACTCCTTTTGTATAAAATTAATAATAATAATAATAAATAAATAAATTGATGCATATTCTATTATACCTAAAGCAAATTTAAATAAATGAAATGTATATGAAAGTAGCAGTAAGATTCCCAAAGTGATAGTAAAAATTTAAAAATAAGCTATTTAGTGTAAGATTCTATGTTGGAGCCAATTTTATATTATTTTTATGTTTCATGCATTGACATCTTACAGTATGTTGCTGATTAGCTGAAAGTCTGAAAATAAATTGAAAATGTATGGCCTGATATTAGTCTGATAACTGAGTCTCTGGGTCTTCTAAAAGATGTATATTTGCTTTGCACTCTTTTTTTTAATAAATATATTCAATAAGTGAATTTGGTATTTTCTGATTATTTGCACTCATGGATTCAACATTACGTAGAATTCCCTGATTTTGGTGTATTTTTGAGTACAGACATGATAATAGATAATTCATGCATACATATACCATGTATGTGTTTGTGAGTACATGCATATTTACATGCCTTATATTTAATGGCCATTTCACTAAACAGTATCCACCAGCTGTAAAAATCCAAATATTGACTGCATATATTTTTATCTTTTCTGATAAAAATTTCTTGTTTCTTACGAAATTCTTTTCATGATTATTTATGAATAGAACAATGCTTATGAGCTGTAAAAATAGGCAAACAAATGTTCTTTGCCATTTCACAAATTTGGCAATGGACTGGAAACTTTTCATTAAGGTTTGGTTAATCAAAAAGTACCGTAAATTTTGTATTTGTGTATCATTGAGTTTAAACACATGCTTTTCAGCAAATCTGAAGAAATCAGATGACAAATATCTGTAAATTTTATATTAGTGTTAAAAATCAAATAGTATGCTTTATTAAACTGCTGGTGTTTTGATTGGATAATTATACTGTACTCTTGATCCTTTTATTAAAATTTGATAAATTAGAGAGTATTTAAGTTTAATAAATAATATATTTTAATATCTGTGTGCTTGCTAACCTTTCATCAATAATTTCATGGCTGCATTTGTAAATTTACTAATATTGAAATTTAAAAATATTATAAACAGTTAATCACAATCAATTCCCCTTCCCACCTATGTTAATTTTATTTTTGGAAATGAAGTAACCACAAAATAGATATTACATCAGGGTATCCTAAAAACTAATATTTAACTTAAGCCAGTAATTTTGAATCATATATAAAGTACTGTGTTTTGATTAAGAAATAATTTTACTTGATATGAATTTTCATTATATTTTTTACTTTCCTTTTTCTGTAGGTTAGCATGAATTCCCATTCTGATGCTGTGCTAAGTCTTAGCTGGAATAAGCTTGTTAGGTATAGTTCAACAATATTTAACAATTTTTTTATTTATCGTCTGAAGAATTATGAATGAATTTATCAATCATCATTTTTATTTATCATATTTTGATTATATTTCATATTTTAAACTGTTTTGTGTACATAGCTATAAATATTAATAACATGTTGATGTTATTTGAAAGTTTTCCTAACTCTACTTGAATAGCTTGTATCAACAACTTCTGTCACACACAGAATTATATTTTGTTTTTTATATAATAAAAGTAAAAACTAAAATGTCTGTTTTTAATTCAATTATGTTTTAATTTTATGTTCTCTAGTTAAGCCAAAAAAATATTGTATTACATAATTTCTCTGTGTTATTAATAACGATGTCTATCTTATTATTAATTTTGTATCTTATTTCTCTTCTTTCAGAACTATTTTAGCTAGTGGTTCAGCTGATTCTACCATAATTTTGTGGGATCTTCAAGAAGGAAAAGTTTTGAATCGACTTGAATATCATACTAATAAAGTAAATGATTTTTCAAAGACATTTTGTATTACTTGTTTTTTAATAAATAGAAAGTAGGGCATCATAATATATTTATTAAAATTTAATATTATTTAACGGAATTTCATATGTTTGTTAGCTCCTTACCTGTGTGTGTTAACCTCTTCCCTACCCGTTTTTGAGAAAAATTTGTCAGAAATGGAAAATGTTTTTTTATTCTTTCACTCCCAATAAGCTTTACAGCTAATTCCACCCAACTTTCAAATAAATGTGGAACAAGTATTGCCATTTATTGAATAAATGGTGAATTGCATTGCATTAACCATTTGATAAATGAAAAAGAACTCATTCTGGGTTTCACAGAATAGAAATGCAGAATTTTTTTTCCCTGCCTATAATTCAGTTTTGAGCAATTGAGTTATCTGGACTAGATTCAGGTGATGCTGGTAGGGGGTTAAATATCCTTTTTGGATTCATGCATGTTTCTTTTAAGTGTGCACATGTGTGTCAAAACATTGTAACCACTGGAGACTTAAGTGGTAAGTAAGACATAAATGATCGTAGTCGTATAATTGTGCCACAAAAAACTGCTTCAGTATCTTCATCAAATCTGCTGTATGACATGTTGCACCATTTTCTTATATTATAATAATTCGGATCTGTATGATGCTTAGCTGTGCTTGTTGCCATGTTATTGGGCCCATGTTCAAATCACTAAGAAGACATTAATGTTGTAACTAACCATCCTTCTTCTGATGGGTATTTTGTCCTATAGAAAGAGAGTTATGGAATAAAATGTGATAAAGAAGTAATAATAAATAAATAAGTATAATGAATAATGTTAATAAATGGACTTATTTAGCCACTTAATAGTTTCATTTTTCCCCAAATTCTATCTGAAAATTGTCACATTTTTATTGCATTTTTTGTTTACTTTACATTTTTAAGTAGAGAAATATAATTAAAATTAATATTTCTAAGTTTTTGAGCATTTCAAACCACTTTTTGGTGGTGATGGGGGGGGGGAAGATAATATTTTTGCTGTTAAGTTGTCTTTTTTACTGCATGTACATGTAACAGAAAAGTTATATTTACAGTTGTATAAAAAAAAGTATAGTTATTTGGTTTACTGGAAAGTACTGTATGTTTTTGGAAAAAACAAAATACAGATTTTTTTTACCGTCAATAAACTTTATTAAGTAATATAATTGCCATTATTATTAATGACTTCTTGCCAGCATGAGGGCAATTTGTATATTCCATTTTTAAAAAATGTTGTATCTTTTGATGCGAAAAATTGGGCCAGTGCTTGTTTGATATCTTCTTCATTTTTGAATTTTTTGCCCTTCAAAAAGTTTTGTAAGGGCAAAAACGGGTGACAGTCGAAGAGTGCTAAGCCTAGCGAATATGGTGGATGCAACAGAATTTCTCAGCCTAGTCCTGCAGATTTTTTACTATCCCCCAAAGCAGCATGTGGCCTAGCATTATCATAATGCAGTATGATGTCCTTCCTATTGAACATCACCAACCTCTTTTCTTGGACTGCTGGCTTTAAATTATCCAGTTACTGACAATCTCTGAATTGAGCTTTTCTTTCAGTTTTAAAATGTATTTGCCCTTGAATGTCCCACCATATACACAACATTCTCTTATTCAGAGTCAGATTTGTTTTATAGGTGGAAAGGCTAGGTTTTCCAAAGGTTCACAATATGCCCTTTTCCTTACAATGTTTTTGTAGGTTATCCACTTTTCATCCCCAGTTATCATCCGGTTTAAGAAGGGGTCAATTTTGTTCCAAGCAAGCAGAGATGTATATATGACGACTCAATCATCCAAATTCTTCTGACTTAATTCATGTGGCACCCACCTTGAATATTTCCACACCAATCCTATCTTCTGAATATGGTCTGGAATGGTTTGCTGAGCTGAATTAAGCCTTTCTGTGATCTCCGATGTTGTCAGAAAAGGATCTTGTTCCAACATGGTCTTAACAACATCGCCGTCGATCAAAGATGGTCTCCCAGAACGTGGCTTATCAAAAAGCTTGAAATCGCCTGTTTTAAATTTTTTGAACCATCATTTGCATGTCCTATCAAAACACTATCACTTCACACTTGAGATTAACGTGAATCAACTTTGTTTTAGTTAATTTGCTATATCAGTATGTATACATTAAGCGATAAAAATAGAGGGCCGAATATGCGCTAAACAAACATGTGCTTACATGTTGAAAATTGTTGTCATAGAAACAGATAGAACTTTCCAGTAGACCGAATACTTTACAATTATGTTTGATTGCAGTTACTACAATTACATTTGTTTATCTTTTTTTTTTTTTTTTTTTTTTTTTTTTTAAGACCGCAGATACATTTTAAAACATGGTGCAAGGCACAATCCAGTCAAAAATATTGAGTCTCTTTTCTAATTCTTTTGCTGTTGTCATTTTTCTTCAGTGAAAACACATAACACCGTCTTACATATGTATGGTTCCCCCCCTCTTCATAGGTAAAATCACCTCTAAAATTGCTAGTCTTAGTGGAGTTAGTAAATGTCCAGGAAGACCTTCCCTTTATCTTAGAGAGAGAAAAGGGGTCTTTAAATGAAAAGGTACAAAACATCTTAAGAAATAAACCGATCATGGCATTCACATGTTATCAGATATCTGGCTGTAGAAGGGATTATGAACGTTTGAGTGATGACTCAAGACCAGGCCAGGCAAGCATGGTAATCACGGACAAACATGTCAACAACCTGATGAGAAATTATCAACATTTCATGTGCACTGTGGTTTCCGAAGAAGCTCAGCAAACTGCAAAAGCAAGTGCAGCTAGTATTGCAACACCTGTTCCCTCAGCAGCTGTGCCTTCATCAGGCAAGGTGATGCTCACCATCGTTTTTGACGTCTGAGGTCTGATACTCATTAAATTCCTTCACAAAAAAATGATATGTACTGTGATATTATTGTGATTACTTATGATGATATGTACTGTGAGACGCTGTGTAACATATGCAAGTCCATCAAGAGCAAACAGTCTGTGCTGCTGATGGTGGGATTGATTTCATACCATGATAAAGCACATCCACACATCTCCAAGGTCACACAAAGTGTAATGGCCAAGTTCAAGTGGGAACAGCTTGACCATATGCCCATACATGACACTTTGTGGTTTCCATGTGTTTGGTCCACTAAAAACAGATCTGAAAGGGAAGTGCTTCAAACTCAGACAACAAACTGAAGGGCACAGCTTCTGTCACAGACACAGGGAATCCTTCAGCTTATGAAACTGTGGAATACTTGGGCTCGTGCTTGTGGTGACTACTGTGAAAAAAGACTTCAGTCATATGCATAGTGTCATTTCATACTTTTTAATTTAAACACCACTTTTATATATATAATATTTGCAGTAGATTGGCATTGGAAATGATGAAGCTTAGCAATCTGGTCACATCAGAGTTCGGGTGCGGTCGTTGCGGAGTGGGAAGGCAGCTGAATTGAAGACACAGAAAAATTTTAATTTTAAAACTCCATAGCTTTATTCACTTAAAATAGCAGATCATTATTCTTTCAGATTCTCTAAAAACAACATATCCAATAATGATTTAAATTAAGATAAGGTTAAATTTAAGCTTTTGACGTCTTAACTATTCTCACAAAGAAGGCAGACAGGAAGAGCATCAGCAAAAGGATTTGACAGTGGCAGGTGGAGAAAAGCAATGTGACGAAAAATGGCGTGAACTCTCCATTTATAGCAGAGATTACATAACATGCTAAAATGTTCTCGAAAGCACTGGTCTGGGGGGGGGGAGATCCTGAAATTGCGGAAAGTTAATTACAGGTTGCCTGTTCACTTAGAGCAAAGCCATCATATTTTTTATATTTTACATGTGTATATATATATACATATATATATGTGTGTGTGTGTGTTTAAGGTAAAAATATGTCAAGTGAGCTTCTGATTTTAATATGCAAAAATCTCTTTTATCCTTCATTGTAATTTGGGCACTTCCTTTTTTTTTGTCCTAAAAATAGTAACTTTTTCTAATATATTAATTTGAACTGCATTTCAGAGTTAATGTGTATCATATGAACTTATACAGTGCTGTATTGAAATATCTTTTATCCAATCACCGTACTCAACTTTCAGTTGAAACGCAAAATTTACTCTTCTCTTCCATATTTTCTTCTGAATGTGTCACATTTGGCTCTCTGCTTTGCAGCTGCAAAATTGCTGTTGCTGTCTTAAAAGTTATTTTTCACAAGTTTATTAGTACCACTGTAAAAATTCTTTAAGAACAAATCTTATAATGTCCATTTTATTCTTGCGTTAATGAAAACGTGTGTCAACCATGAATAAAAAGGAAACACTTGAATTTGCCCATGTCTGCAAGTTTCTTCTGTTTTATGCATCTGTCTATAATAAACCATCTCCAAGTTATTGTGTATGTAATATATATATATATATATATATATATATATATATTTCTGACTTGGGGCTGATGAGAAGGTTGTGCTTAATTTCAGTTATTGATTATAGTAAAGCTGTTAGTCGCATCATTGTTAATCATCTTTAGATGCAAGGAAAATGACATCTGCACCTTATTCACAAATTTGATTTTGATTGCTATCATTTCCAAAATTCAACTTCATGGATGTATGAAGATGTAAACTTGTTAATAAAGTATTGCTGATTAAAATCAGTTTTCTGAAAAAAAATTGCTAAAGATTGATTCTTCATTTATCATATAAAAATTTATTCATTCAAATTAAAGAGATTACATGTTGCCAAGATACAGATGCATAGGTCTTTTAAGGAGTTTAATCAGGAAATTGACTGAAATATTTTATTACGTATTTGTTTAAATAATAATTCAAAATTATATTGATTTAAAAAAGTTTGGATAATATTTAGAAGACACTTTGGATAAAGATTTATCCAAATATTAGCAGTTGTAATGCTTGGCCCTCATAAGTTATTATTAATTATATTTATTTTAATTATCTTGGCTAATATTTGCCACATCCTGAAACTGTCATCCTTTCTCATAATTGAGCACATCTTTTGTTATTTTTCCATTTATTAGTGATATTCATTATAAAGTAAAATCTTGAAAATCATAGTGCTTTTTACCAAAAGTGTAATAAATTGCAAAACATTTTACAAGAAAAATATTGCATTTTTTATTTCTGTTTCACATGCTGAATCATTGTCCTCATTAATTACTGTATCATTCATAGCTTCTCGGCTTATCTCACTGAGGCCTTTAAACTATAGAGCTATTTCATCAAAAAAATAAATTTGTGAAATAAGTAAAGCTGAATTAAGACAAATTTGTCTGTGTTTAAAGTCAAAATCACTCACCGCAGTACTTATCAAAAGGCAAGGAAAACATTAAGTTGCATTGCCAGATGAAGCGCATTTAAATTGCTTTCCTCGTTGATTGTTTTTTCTCAACCAAAGGAAATGCTATTGCCATTGAGTACTAGTTTGAATTAATGTGAAAGTATATATTGGCTTGATGGGAAATAAGCAAGTGGTTTAAGTAGCAAAACATTTATAATTTATCCTTTGTATTATTCGTAGCAACTGAAAGATATGGCTGCATGAGTTTTTCATATCTTTCATCATACATAATTTAAATATAGGCCAGTGTTCCTTAGATGGTCTTTATGAAGGCATCCCTGTTGAGAACCAGATAGCTCTAGTGCATTGCTGTTATCAAATACTCTTCTCCAAACTAATATGAATCTTGAGCTTAAAGTAATTTTTATTTTAAAATTTAAAAAAAAAAAAAAAAAGTTCTTATCATGGAATCATAAAACAAATAATAATAATGTACAGAATAAAATTATTGTACAGTAAATAATTGGATTTTAGTGTTTTATTATTGTTATTATTACTACATTTGAATTTTTCACCTGAGTTTGCTGATAAATTTATTATGAAGACAATTGTCAATTAAATGTTATTCTCAGTTTTTAATTCTGTTGTTAATAGTTCCTCCCATGTAACAGTAATTAAAGCATTTACAATAAATTTTAATGTTAATCATTATTTTCCTTCCAATTTTCTTTAACCTAGGTACAATCCATACAGTGGCATCCATTTGAAAGTCCTTTTCTCCTGTCTGGCTGTACAAATGGGTAAGAAAATATTAGTTGATCTTTGACAGTTTTAAATTTTAAAATATGTTTAACTAGTTCACATACTCAGCTTTGTTGTGTTTTAAAACAGAAAAGAAATTATGTAATAGAAAGGTGTATTTTGCTATCCACTTGGAGCAAAATAAATTGCATTCTCAAAATTCATGAGTTGTTTGTAAATAATAATAAAATTCCTTGTATGTTTGTTAGTGAAAATCAGCTTTCTGTTTTGTTTCATTTCACTGCTTTTTCTCACTACAAAGAAAATATTAAAGATACACAACCTATTTAATTTCATAAAAGATAATATTGTTTAAGTTCAACAGGTTGTATACATTTACAAACTTTTGTTTCGCAGTTAATATAACAAATATAATGTAGAATATATAATCATTGTAGTATCTGTTATGTGTCTTTTTTTTTATTTATATTTTTCTTTACATAAGAAGTATTGAAAGTCTGTAGATTATTATAAACAGAAAACACCATCATAATTTCATTCTATAATTATTTCTACTGTTCTCTTGACTAAATAGTACTTAAATAATAAATATTTTGTAATAATGTTTTTAAATTTAAGATCTATTTTATTTTAAATTTGTTCATTACAATTTCATGAAATAGTTCTTTTGTGCTGCAGCTTTGCAAGAAATCATCTACATCGTATAATGTGTAACATGCTGAGCTTTGTCAACATATTTTCAAAGGGAAATAGTATTGCTTGACTTTTTATTTGATTGGAAGTCATGAGTTGCATCTATTTTATATGTGGAGTTCTTTAAATGATTATTAGGGCATCTTTTTGCCAAAGAAAACATATTTTTTCAAATATAATTTGCTTTTCATTTAACTTCATGATAAGATGAAATTATCAGAAAGTCTTATAAAAAAGTAATTACGTAGTGAATTCTTAACCCTCCTCTGAAATATGGTGAAGATGAGACTTTTATCTGGGGGGGGGAATATATTTTTGGATGAAAACATTAGTTTCAAATGAGGATAATTTTAATATTCTCCAATTTTGATATTCTGAATTCTAATTTATATTCTTAATTTAGAAGCAACTTTGTGTTTATGTCAATATATCTATAAACAGAAAGTAAGAAATTTAGAATCAAATACACAAAGCCATGAAAGAAGTGAAATTCAGTACCAATAAAATCCAAAGTTTCCGACAAATACCATATTTTCTGGCATATAATGCACACCGGTGTATAATGTGCATCTAGAATTTCAAGGTACATTTTTTTTTATTTTTAGGTATATTTTTCACGATGAAATCTGAAAGATATGTGTGCAGTGCTTTTTTGAGATCACTTATTCAAAGTCTTGTCCTAGCTGTTGGAACAACGGTATATCAAATTGACAAGCGATAAGGGGAAAATATGTGTTGAGAGTGAATTGTGTTCAATGCAGCTGTCCAAAGCAATGCTGTTGTAAGGTTTCATGAAAAGGGGATATAATTTGAAATAAGAATGCCTTTCCAACCTGAATGAATTCATGGAATTAGGAGTTAGATGTTTTCTCTTTCTGTAGTCATTTAAAGCCATGATTATTGAAGCAAAAATCAAAAACTTTAGTAAATCAAATATGCTTTAGTTGAAATACAGTTGATCTAGTAAATTTGGCTCCCATGAAACTAAACGAATGCGCAAAGCCATTCATTTTGCTAAAGAACAGGGAAATCGTGCTGCAGCAAGGATATTTGGTGTTGGTGAAAGATGGAATGGATGACTATAAGTATTTATTTGTGGATCAGAATAACAATGATGGTGAAGATGAACTAGAATTCGATGATGTGCCGAAAGATATAACGGAACCTGTCGTGTTATCAAATAATGAAAAGTTTTAAGTTTTTAAGGTATTTCATTTCTTTTAAATAAACAGTATTTAAGTACATATAGAATGCTAATTTTTTTATGCTCATTTCTTATTTTTAAATCAATCATTTTTATACCCGGCGTATGGTATGCACCGTATATTTCAATCTTATTTTTTGTATTGAAAGTGCGTGTTATATGCTGGAATATATGGCATGTAAAAAAATTACTAACCAGTTGTCATCAAACTAGAAGATTTCCTGAAAACTACAGGATGTTCAAATCAAATGTACCTATATACGTATGCATCCTCAGTTTTCGGATCTTGATACAGCTAATTCAGAAGCAGCCTGCCTGATCAACTGACGAGGGCTCCGATCGAAAGCTTGTCAAATATCTTCCACACGTGAATCAGAATGTGAACACTGATCACCTCCGATTCTTTTCCGTACACTTCCTGTTTCGAGAAATGTTTTGTGCCACTTTTTTTATGCTCTTAGCCTGGGGTGGATATTTTTTTTTTTATATATATATATATAGATTGTTCGAAACTTTCTTTGCCACTTTTACTACAGATTTGTGTTTTGCATACCAGAGAACAATTTGTGCCTTCTTTTGTGGTGATGGAATTTTTCTGTTTGTCGGCTCAGCAAAAGCGCAGATGTATCAGACGCAAAAAAAAATATTCTCTCCAAAATCTACGAATTCAGCTCCCACATGTGGCCAATATTGCCCTCTTAGCGCTAAAACTTTGTTTATAATCGACTGTTCAAAATAGGTACGTTTAATTCGGACACCCTGTACAGATATGTCAAACACAAAATATATAGGAAGAGGAATGCAATCTAAATATGATTCAATGTTATCAAGAGGAGGTAAATGGCTACTGTTATATATGGGTATACATATAAGGGCAAATGTATGTGTATATATTATATTTGCAAAATTAATAAATAATTTATTAATTTTGTAAATTGCTTACTAATTACTTTTCATTTAACTGATGTTTCTTTCCCCCTAGTTTCCTGTTCTTTTTCATTTTAAATTTTTGGTGTCACACCAGAACAGCCTATATCTTGCAACTATTAAATTAAACTTTTTTAAATTACTTTGTTGCACTTTTAAAACACTTTAATGTCCTTAATTTTAACTTTTTTTTTTTTTTTTTTTTTTTTCCATTTTCTGCAATTTTTCATGTATTCAGTTTTTAGACTCATGGGTGTAATTCAGAAGCATGGCTCTGTTGAAAAGTTTTTTTTAAATATAATATATATATTTTATATTTTGTAAAAAAAAATTATTATTTTTGTTTTGAAATGTTTATTTTTTTGTTTTGTGTATTTTCATTTTAGAAGCAGTCTACCTTTCATAATTTAATTTTGGTTTAATTTTTAGTTGTTTATTATTATATTTTTTAAATGTTTATTTTATTTAACTAGGCTTATAAAAATATATGACTGCCGATCCCCAGATACTGAGTTTAAATCATGGGAAGTTGATGGTGAAGTTGAGAAAGTTGCCTGGAATTTATTTGATTCATTTAAATTCTTCGTAAGTTAATATTATTTTCTTATAAAATTTCTAATTCAACTGAAAATTAGCAAACTCTTTCAACCTCAAAAATTAAAATCATTGGAAAAATATTTTATAGTTTTGCATAATTTTTTTTTCAGTGTTATAGTAAGAAAATTGTGACATTCTTTTCTTTATTCTAGTGTTCAACAGATAAAGGCTGTGTGTACAGAATGGATATGAGAAAGCCTGACACTGAACTCTGCGTTAAAGCACACAATGAAGCTGTCACTGGTAATTTCCAGCAATACTAAAATTGCTTTGCAAGAGTTTAATAAATTGCTGGAGATAATATTGATAGATTATAACTGAAGTGTATGTTTATGTGTTCACAAAAGTACTAATATTAATTTCCACTGAATTATGCATCAAAGTGAAAAATCATAGTATCACTTGAAATCATGTTTCAGTGGTCAGTTAGATAGTTAATAAATATTTTTGTATGTAGATAAATTTTTCCTTCCTTTAAAGTTTTACTTTTATCTGTTTGGTTTTTATTTTTTAGTGTAAAGTAATATTTTTTATCATTACGTGTTCTAAGATGAACATTTAATGGCATTTGGGAACAATATTTTTCTGAATTTGTGTCTTATTCGATGGCAAAAATTCATAGTGTACAATTCCTTTGTACTTCCACCATACACAAAACATTGCTTTTTTGGAATACAGCCTCTTTTATGATGTTACTAAAGGAGGCTTACCTGTGAACTTTCTCTTGTAGCATTATGGTATAGTATCTGCTTCTGATCTCTAGTAATGAGTAGTCTCAAGAAAAGGAGTTTCTTTATTTCATTTCAGTAAAGAGTTACTGAAATTTGAGCAAGCATATTTTGCTCTGCTGAAGTATGGGATACCCATTACATTGTTGCATACAGTCATCTTCAAATGATGAGATGTACTTTTTGGAATAATCAGTCTGTCTGATATTTCCTGAACTGTATAAAGTGGATTTTCAAGGATGTTTTCTTTTAATAGATCCTTGTTTGCAAAGGATGATTGTCCAGAGCTGCCATCATCTTCAAGGTTGAAATTTCCATATTTAATCTTCTCCAGCCACCTCTGAGCTGTGTCTTCAGAAACAGCATTTTGTCCATATATATCACAAATTTTGCAAGCAGTCCGACTAACATAGCACTGCACTGAAATAAAATTTATGCCACAATACATGCTAGAATTATGCAGTGTGCACTGAAAAGACCATATTCACTTATCCATCTTAATCTAGATCACTCATCAGCAGTAGCAACAACCGCATCACTTGAAAACTCCAAAGTATGTGTTCTGCAGTGTTGTTAGCTCTTGTCCAGTCATTGTTCAAAACTTAAACAAAGGATTTCAGCTCTTATAAATATCCCTTTGCTGAAATGCATTGTCACTTTTTTAAGTCTCTCTTGCCTGCTAGTGCATGTCTCAATGCTTTGCTGTATCATCTACTATCTCAAAATGTATTAAGTTGTAAAATTTTGTGATGCTTGTAACACCCATAATCTCTACATATAATAAAAGAAAGAGTCTGTCTCTGTGTGTGTCTTTCATTTGTGCTGCACGTAAGCTAATAGACCCAGGGCTGCGAAATTTGGTTCATAGGTACATCTAGACAAGAGCCAGTGCACCTCGAAGCAATTTTTTCAAAATTCAAATCAGATTTTTTTTAAATCTTTTTTGATGAAATCACATCATTTTGAATAGTTTCATTATTTTAGAAATGAAGTTTTGGCTACAGTTTTTCATTCAATGCTTTGTATACTGGACTGCTGACTGTTGAAAATATGAGATAAAATATTTATTGGTTATTTTACTGTTTATAAGTGTTGAGAATCGAGCATTTAATTGATATTATGTGCAGTTTCAGTGGCTTTATTGTTTTATTATGTTTTATGCATCTGGCATCACTATTATTTTTGTCATTCTAAAAGTTGTCATGTAAACAATAAGACATACATAAGTTCTCTTTACTTTTTTGTTAATAAAGTCCAAAAATTCAATTAGCCATCACTATGTTTGTTAAATTCATAACAATAAGATACTGAAAAGTTTAGCAAGATTTTTTTTTTAAATGCAGCGGGAAGTTAGTTGATTTATTTATTAGGATAATTAATATTTATATTAAGGGATGTTGCTGATTTCATGCTGCTTATCTTCTTTGGATTTTTTAGAATGCACATCGCAATCTTCTTATTCTGACGCTCATGTGTCTCGCAAGGCACAACAGAAAGAATTTCCTTTTCTCTCTCTCTCTCTCTCTCTCTTTATTAGCTAATGGCAAAGAGGTTTGTATATTTTGAATTATGTCATTCACAAAGGACAATTTTGATTCGTTATTGCTTTCTGATGATACTTTCTTTCTTTTAGAAATGTGGTTTTGGCAACAGTTTTTCATTCATTGCTTTGGATACTGGACTGCTGACTGTTTTCTCTTAAAAATATGAGATTTATTGCTTATTTCATTGTAATTTTCTATATTATGTTTCAATTATATATAATTTTAATTGTATAAAAAGTTTTGCTTTTTTTTTTTTAGAAAAGAAAGTTCTTAACTTCCTTTATACCATTTGAATTCTTAAGATTTTGCAACAGGAAGTTGGTTAATTTATTTCTTAGGATAATTAATATTTTTATTAAGGGAAATTGCTTATTTTTTGTAATTTTTTTAATATGTGATACATTTTTATTGAATTTTTTTCTGATAAAGTTGTTCTGCAGAGAAATTCTATGCAGATTTTAAATTTAATGTTTGGTGTTCCCTTTAGGCATTTTTACTGTACATTTAAAAGCCAGATGAAGGCTGGCCTTATAGTGGCTAGTGATGTATAAATCAAGAATATAAGCTCTAAGAAATTATTCTTTAAAAATTAAAATTATGTGGTGAATATCCAGCTACTTTTGGTCTTCATATTCCATCTATCTGTTACATATCCTATGTGTATGCCAGCAACATCTGTAAACACATCAGCCATGACTAAAAATAATTGGTGCGTTTTCTCTTCAAGTCATCTCTGACAAAAATATCATTATATTTTAAACATTTTAAATACTTGGCAATAAATTTTAATTTGGCACAAGTTTAAATGTGATAATAACATTGAATCCAGAAATTTAATTTAACAGTATCACCTGTTTTACTCATTTTTGTCTTCGTTTATCAGTGAAATTGGACTGATTGATTTTTGCCTGTGCAGTATATTGAATAATTTAATTTAACAATAAATGTATTTTCAAAACTAAAACTACATTAAAAAAATTTAAACTGTTATTCTTAGGAACACTGACAGTTGATTACATTTGAAACAAATGCTTATTTACATCTTCTGATATATCATGTGCATCTTACCTTGAGATGCTTTAACAATATCATATTAAAATCAGCAAGATTTTTTTATTATGTGCTGTTTTCACATGAATGAGTTATAATTTTGTATAGTGGCAGAAAGCTAAATGTAATTAAAAGGTAGTTTTCCAGTTAGCACAAAATTCATAAACTTTTTGGAAGGCATTTATTTATTACATTTCTTTTTTCAATATTGTTAAATTTTGAGTTACAGTGTTGTTATTTTGAGTTGGCAGTTTTTGAGTGTCAAGCAAAACTTGATTTTTTACTGCTATAATAAAATTATTAATTGAACTTATATTAACAGGTCTTGATATGAGTCCATTGTACCCTAATACTTTAGTAACAGGAAGTATGGACAAAACAGTTAAACTATGGAACATTGAAAATGAAATGAACCTTATCAAATCTCAGAAACTAAAAGTGGTAAGCTATTCATATCTGTAAATAATTAAGAAACTAAATTGTGTTTTATATTGTGTTCCTCAGACTTTTAATCTAAAATACTCTTTGTTTTTGTTTTCAAATCAGTTAGTGAAATTTATTTATTATATTAGTTTAAAAGTTTCTTATATTTTTATGAAATTTCTGGATTGCTTTTATCATTCCAGAGTTATCACTCCTATCATATGCAACAGAACTTCGATAAACTTAATTTGAAATTAATCTGCATGTTCCTTGAAAAGTTTATTTTTCAGTTAAATGAAATTTTTTTTCCATTCTCTTCAGTTCAACAGTTAAGTCTGATAGTGGATGGGATTTGAATTTGTTCTAGATACTAATTGAGAAGTCAAACAACAATTGTTCTAGATAATCGATATTTATAATGCTTCAATTATGACAGACCATTTTGCACTTAAAAAGAGGAGATTTTCATTTTCGTCTTAATTTACAATTTCGTAGAATAAACAGCATTAAAAAAAAAGGATCAGTCAACTTGAAATTGGTTATATAAATAGGTTGTGAAAATAATTTGTTATTGTTTAGTCATAATTGTGAAATTACTGTTTTAATATTAAATGAATTCACATCATTATCGGCTGTTTGCAAAATTTACTAGAAAATTGCTGGCTACTCAGTTTTGGATCAAGAAGATTAATTTCTTTTTTTAATGGAGAATTATTTATACCAGTTGTAGAAACCACTATTTTATTTCACTATTATTTTTATGTTATTTCAGAGTAAATTAAATAATGAGCATAGAATGTAGCTATTTTGGTTGACATGTACATGATGGAGGATAAAGTCAGTGCAAGTAGATGGTGAAATTTTGCTGATGCTGTTAAACAATTATTAAAATTCACCTGCTTTATAGAAATGTTTATTGATGCATGAGTAGTCAAAGTTTGCTTGATCTAAGTTGTATTTTATCTGGCTATTATCAAGATCTGTCACATGTAGACTATTTATTTAAGAAGTTGCTAGAATTCCTCATGGAGAAAGTATACTGCAAACAAAATCATTTTCAACACACATACATATGTCATAGCCAGAGTTCTTTTGCAGTGGTGTTTGTCACTTGCCTAAACATTAGCAGTTGTTGTAAATGATGAATGTGGAGTAAAAGAATAGGAGAAAACTTATTATTCATTAAACATGAAATAAATTTGCTCTAACAACCCAAAAAATATTTTTTCAGTAACTTAATATGTATGTTAGAAGTCTGCATGTATTTAAAAGCATTTAGACTCCCAAAAATTTAAAAAGATATGTAATGGGATTAAATAGAATTATTTGATCCAGTTATATAGGAAGCTTTTCATATTATTGCATGAGTTAATTATCCTCAATATGTTTCATTTCCTTGAAGCAAATTTCTGTTTTTGTTTATTTTTTTATAAAAAAACTAATAAACTAATTAGCCTTTTATACTTCATTTCTGGAAGTCACATGTAATATTATTTTCCTATATTCGTAACTTTGTTTCTTTTTAGTTTCATTTAAACCTGATTAGCAATAGCTAACTTTGTTACTAAACAGCTTTAGTTAATAAATTGAATTTAGGTTGTTTTCTTAGTAGGAGCTGTGTTTACTTCTAACAGGGTTGTCAAGAAGAAACTGGGAAAAGTCATTGAATTAAAATATTTCAGTCAGAATCTGGAAAAGTTGGGGAATTTCATAGTGCAATCCACCATCCCCCCCCCCAAAAAAAAAAAAAAAAAAAAACTATTTTCGCGCCAACGTTGGAAGCGATCGCTGTCTTGGCAAATCATGTATCCCGTGAGTTTCATTCCGAAAGCTGGCGTAGAGCTAATTTTTGCAGTGCCAATCAGATTGTCTTTTAGAAAGGCTAAGCAGTTTCCAGCATCTTTGGTTTCCAGTAGCATCCAGAATCCAGAGATTCGCATGCGCATGTGCAGTGCATGTTGAATGAAAGTAAATAAGTAAATCCCCCCTTCCCATTTTCCTATAACTCAAAATCTTTTAAACCTTTTCTTCATTCTTAAATGCCTTATTTGTCATTTTGTATTAAACTAAAAAAAAATAATAATTAGTCATATATGCTAACCATTTAATTATACCTATATTCGTTGAAATACTGTCGATTTTTGTAATTCAGTTTTTAATCCTAAAGTAATTAGCTTTATGTTAATGTTATTCGTATCATTTAATGTGTCTTCTTCCTTTTAAATTTATTTATTATTAGTTAATAATACTTTCAAATTTCAGACAATTTTCTCTGGCATACTTGTGAAACTAATTCTAGCAGTAATATGACATACTATCACGAAATTTAGTGCACATATTTTTTGCTTATGTATGCTGCTAAATAAATATAAAATACTTTAATTTATTTTAAAATATCATTAAATAGATGCCTTTCTTCATTTAGCTGCAAAATGTCTACAGAAAAGATACATTAAAATCCCGATTGGGCAGATTCTAATCTCAATCCTCAGTGGAGAAAAGAACTCCTGTTGTAATTATAAAAGCAATGCTTTGGGGATAATATAAAGAAAGTCATATGTAATTGGCAAATTTTTGCATTTTCAAGTGGTACCATAATTAATTTACCCTCAGCACAGCCTATACGGATAGCTTGGAATTTTCTTGAGACAAACCTGGAAAATTCAAGGAATTTCATTCTCCTGTTTGAGTGGCAACCTTTTTCTAAGGAACAATTTTATTTTTAGAAGAGGTACACAAAAGAAAAAAGTATAAAATTGGGAGGCTTTGAACTTAATTGGTGTCTGCATTTTGACAGGCGAATTCTATCATTAGTACTGTCACAATTATAAAAAATATTTTGCTACTATTTTAGCAACAGACTCTAGGTAGAAAAGCTATATTTTAAAATGTGAAGAAAATAGACTATTAGCCTCAAATAGACATTTGCACATGCTAATTTTTCCACTGTCATGTCATGTGCAGTATTTTGCAATATAATGCCATAATGTTTTTAATTAAATTGTACTCTAATTTTAAAATGTACATTTTTTATCATATCTGTAGCAATAACGACAAAGGTATGTTGATTGTTTGTTTGCCATGTGTTATATCAAAATATTTAAGTTTTAAGTATGATTTCTTTTATAATAATCCTTTAAAGATTTACTGGTAATTATGAAAATTATTTTGTACAATCACAACATTGGAATAAGTCCATAATGAAGTAATGTTCATGTTGAATAATAATTTACTTATATAAATATGTCAACAAATATGTTAATATAAGAAAATATTTTCAGATATAATTATTGCTGAATTAATTTTTTGCATTAAGTTGTTGTTCTTTTTTTTTTAAATCATTTTAAAGGGTTCTATATATACTGCAAGAGTTGCATCTGATTTGAAGCTTACTGTGGCAGTTGGTGGAAACAATGCATCAAATAGTTTAAAAATAATTGATTTTGCACAAGATTCTGAAGGTTAGTGAATTTTATTACTATTTAGTTGTATTGTTTAAAATGCTTGAATCCATTTTGTCTGTATTGTAATTCATATAAATGGCCAAAAGAAAGTTTTTTTTTTTTTTTTTTTTTTTTTTTTTTTTTTTTTTTTTGACAGCTTTTATAGAAAAGTTTCTTTATTTGAAAGTTTAACACCTTTTAGGTATAAATGTTCAGGCAAGATTTATAGTTTAGAAAATGTTACATTCAATGTCGTATAATGTTTCAAATCTATTATGCCTTAAATATTTACATCCCTTTCTAAAAATCCATAAAATAAACTTCTTTAAAAAATTTAAAAGAGAGTTTGAAAATGCTTTATTATTGAGTATCATTGTAAAAGTTGTTCTTCAAAAAGTTCTTAGTCCGTTAGTCCTTAATTCTAATCGTGAATTGCAAATGAAAAAAAATGAATATACTTTTTTTATTCCTCCAGAACAGGGGTTGCCAATTCTATGCCTGCATGCATCATGGCACTTGCTGATCATTTGACATGTGATCACAGTGAAAGTTTTTTTCATTTTTAATGATATAGAAATTGTGTCAAACACAGATACCAGCACAAAGCGACTGATCTCTTTTTTTTCGTCGCACGTTCGGCAACCTAATTTCCCATACCTGAAATTCAAAATGAAATGAACTGGTTCACCTCAAGAGCAAGGTTGTCAAATTGTTCGATAAAAAATTAGTAAATTAATCATTTTTAAAACACCCAGTACAAAAATATAGCTACATCTCTACAAATAGAATATTACAACACTGAGTCTCACCTCTCATGTGGAACTTGAATGCAGCTGGTTTGGGTGATATTTCAGAAGTCTTCTGGAGATCAACAATTCTGAGCTTATGAGATTTTTATTTTTTATAAAGAATTTTTATACTTTGTAGATTTTGTATGTATTACTTAATAATTATTTTACATGAGAATAAAAACAATAATTTTTATACATTAAGTTTTATTTTTTAATTAAATATTTTTTTAATTATGTGTCTGTGTTATTAACTTTATCCAAGTATAAATTCATCTTAAAAATGTAAATTGTGCCCACAGTCGAACAGATGTTGTAGAAAATGCTCTTATGGACAAAAAAGTTGCTACCTCTGCTCTAAAAGGTTGAGCTTGGGACAGAAATATCTGAATATAATATGCATAAAATAATTTAATCTTGTAACAATAAGCATTTCATTCCTTCATTTTTAAAATGTCAGGAGATATATTTTAATCTTTTTTTCCCTGCATATATTTTCCATTCTTTTTTTATTATTATTTTATTTTTCAGTTAAGAAAAACTGCTTTTCATCATAGTAGTTTATGAAAACTGAACTGAACTATAACTGAAACTCTTCTCTCACTGCCCCCCCTTTTTTTTTTTTTCTTCTTTGAAAGCAATAGGTGTAATAGGCCAAAAAAATGTTACAGTAATAATAATTCATATGATTTCTTAGTTGTATTTTTTTTTCCAGATATTAAACCATCTATAAAACTGGAACAAACTACAGCCCTTGAAACACAAGCAACTTCAAATGTGGCTACAAGCATTAGAAAAGCTGATGAAATGAATTTTTTTGATATTAAACCACATAAAAAGAAAATAAAGAAAGAAAAAAATTAATAATTTATTTTATTTCCACTTTAAACTACACACTAATGCAATATGATCTGATGGGAACACTTTGCTGGGTAAAGCTTTATATTTTGTCAGCTGCTCATTTGTTGGAAAGGGAACAACAGCAGAAACATGAAAACGACATTTTTCATAAAATATATAGTCTATACACCCAGCAAATCCCTCAGTGTAATTTGTATACTTTGGTGTCCCACAAGCACTGTCCAGTTGCAGCGAGTGAGATAAAGCTAAACCTTTAACTTCCTCTTCGGGATCTAATTTCAGGAAAAATAATATGTATAAGTATTGATTCAAAAATTTCACATGTATCAAAATACATCTTGAAAACATATTTCATGTATATAAGCTATATAAAAGTAAGTTTTCATCTACATGTTTAAGGTTTATATTTTAAACATTAAAAATTATCTTTGTTTGTGAACTTCGATATCATTAGCATACATGTATATATGTATTCATGCTGAAAAAATTGTCTAGTGAAATTTTAAAATATTTCATCTGATGTGAAATCAAGCACATAATAAGGCAAACGTAAGAAAATATGAAAATAAAGATATTCCAGTATCTGTAGGAGAGTTGAGAGATAAAATAGCCAGCCGATTCTCCAGTTTTAAGCAGTTTTATTTAGCTTATTTTCTCTATTTGTTTGCCTCAAATCTCAAAATTAATGTTGAGCAAAATACCTACCCCCTCCCAAATTTTTCAGATACACGTATTTGTGATGGCAATATAATATTCCACATGATTTTATATTATAAAAGTGGTCATAAAAAAACTTCCTTGATATATAAACCCTTAGCGGCCTATCTGCCCAGCCAATCAAAATTAAATTTCAGATATTGTTATTTGAAGGTATGCATTTGAGATTATGATGATTTAAAATGGCAAAGCTCTCACAGTTATGGTTACTGTGAAAATATTTTGAATGGCAACCTTTCTTTTTTTCCTGCACAAATTGATCAATGCATTGAAAAGCATAAGTGCATAAAGCATAAATGGCATCAGTGCATAAAACCATAAATGGCTCTGAAATGATACATGTATGATGATAGTCATCAACATAAAACATTTGCAAAGAAGAGCATTGTAAAGGACCAATGACAACACAAGAAAGGAGAGGACTAAAACATTTATTGAAATTACAAGTTTTCAACGTGCCCACGTTCACACATGATAATGTATTGCAGGTTTGAGATTTTTGACAGCAGTAACAAATGTAACATTACATGAGGATTTTGTACAACTTATGTTTTATGGCATCATTCAGTTCTGGCAAATCTCATGGATAAGATGTGTACATCTTAGATTTCAGACAGCCAGAAATCTATTGAAGTGAGATCGGGAGATTGCTTACAGGCCCACTAGGGGTTTATATATTAAGGAACTTTTTTATGACCACCCGGTATAAATACATGTAGTGTTGAATTCTTTTTACATGTCTTTGTTTAAGTAGTAGTATTAAGTGTAGTATTTGTTTAAGTATTAGTGTAAATTTACACCATCTGAACAATTGGGAAACCTTGTGAGAAACAGAAGCAACATTATACATACTTTATGCTTATTAGAAGGATTATTTTCCTGCATTTAGTGCATTGAAAAGTATAAAATAAAATATATGAAAAGCTTTTTTTAGTTACGTGGTTTTAGTTAATCCACTAAAAAGCAAAAAATGACTTTTAAGCTATCATAGCATTGACACATGGGACTAGAAGTGAAAACACAGAGTGCACATACACAAATTGTATTAATAAAATTTTGGAGAAAAACAACTAGTATATAAATGGCATATGTAAAAATGATTACATTCAATTCATTTAAATTTCTGCTTGATAGTTTTGATTTAACAGCCCTACAATTTTATTTTTAATTCCATATAAACAAGAACATTGAAATGGGTAGTTTTTTTTTCTTTTTTAGCACTATTTTAGTATTTTTTAATGCATCAAAAATAAAAGTTACTTTTTATTTTTAAAACCATGTAGCTTAAAAAGTTTATATATTATTCTTATCAAGTGTTTTGCTTTGAGGTCTTTGCAGTGTTACATATTTTATTACATGATATTCTTTAATTTGTCTGATAACAGCATTTATATTATACATGTACCTGCAACAAAGTCTTAGTTTGCTGAAGTTTACAATGCAGAATATACCTCATTATTCTATTTAATAACTTATTAGCTTATATTAAATTGTTCATGAGACATCATATGTAATCATATGTGAATTTTTTCCATTTTTATTACATATGTAACATACTTGTATAATAATATATGACCATGTTTATGCGATAATCTTGAGTATTTATATTTATATTTATATGTGTGTGTGTATAAGAAATACACTTTGTGCGAACACTGACACATAATAGCATTAATTTTACTGCAGAAAAAGCAAAGTTCACACTAGCAAAAATCTTAGTCTGAATAGTAAAAATTTCCTAAACTTTCTTCTATTCTTATTATGCTAGGATTTACATAAGAAAAGCTTATAGTCAAGAATTACTGTTACCATCTTGGGGAAATTGTGTCTCTACCTGGCATTATACATTTCAAATTGAAATTTACATTTATTAAAACAACGGAATTTGGACAGATGTTCAACACTAATTATTTTAAATTAAAATTACCATTTAAATGGACAGTGTTTTTATGTATTAGGTTTTAAGTAGCATGTTTATTTAAAAAGAGAGAGAGAAATAAAAAGAAAAGAACCTTCAACATCGAAATTGTTTATTGACGCTAACAAGTAACACAGGGTGATTTTGTTACATATCTTCAGAATGTGACTATTCTTTGATTCTAAAATTGCTATAAGACTTACGGTATATCAAAGTTTTTTTGTGGATTTTGGAGTAGGGTTGCTTTGCAGTGGATTTTTATGGGAATTCTAACAAAAAAATAGCACAAAATTATTTAACTTTATAAATATCTGATGTTCACAAAATCTTAGAAAAGGCACTAAAATTCACAAGCAAAAGTAATCATGGAAATTCGCACAATGATAAAATTACTGCCTTCATTATGGCTGTCCACTATATATCAAAATATGTGTTACATATTTAGCACAATAATGTCTTGTGAGCGACAGATATATTAGTTGATATTTTCCTGTTTTTGATTGTAATCAATCCAATTGAATTTGGTATTTTAAATATTACACTTAGATAATTTGCTTTTTTTATTTGTAGAACTACGTTTCCAAATAAAATAATCTTTATGATTTTTTCTTTGATTTATGAGGATGATTGTGTTATCAGATATCATGAAGTGTTATTTAGCCATTATAAGACTGATGAATCAACCTGTTCCATTATTAGATAAGAGATGGATAATTTCATGCATATTTAAGTGAAATTTAAGACCAGTGAGTTAATACTAATCACAAAGTATGAATTCAAAAATTAAAATCAGATTATTTATACATACTACTTTTCCAGTCTAAGCAGTCCTTAGGTAGGTAACCTTTTGTAATAAATTTATACACACCACCTTTAGGAAAGCTGTTGAAATCTCCACTCAAAATTAAAGCTATAGTACATTGAGGATCCTAAAGAAAATAAATAATTTTAGTAAATTATGAAAAATTTAAGGCATGCTACTTCTCATATTTACAAATCACTTAAGCATTTTTTAATATAATAAATAAAATTTAGCTACTTCAATTTGATATTTTTGGAGTAAATTTTCCAAGTAGGAAATGCATGAAGCAGCTTGTATCAACCTTATGTTATTTGACTTTGGATGAAAATACAAATGAGTATTGCCAACTAGGATCTTTTTTCTAGGAGCATCCAAGCTTTCTAAAAGAACAACCTACAATAAAATTTGAAAGAATAAAATATAATCAGTTAAATTATCATTACTTGAAATTGCACAGTATACTACATTTAGATTTTTCTATTTAAATTTTAAATTAGTGAAACACAATTTAGCCATATATCTTTTAATACTTTACAGTTATCTTGTTGTGAATAACTTAGATTTTCAATTCAAGATTCACACAAGTATATATTAATAGTAAAAGAATTTCTGGAAAATTAGAGAGTAATTCTTTACAAGAGCAGTAATTTAATGCAAGTAAAAGTGTGAAACATTACGCACATACATTTATATATGTGTGTGTGCATAGTAATTAGTAAGATATAAAAATATGATGGAAATGTATTAACAAATTAAACTTAATTGGAATAAATTGACAAAACACCTTTAAATTTTCCCAACCATTTCAATACATCGTCATTCCACGATCTATGCACTCTCTTTTGCTGACTAAAGGACATCTTTTGTTCGGCTGCTTCTGTTCATTATTAAAAATAGAATGCATTATAATTAAAATTGTGGAGTACAGATTGTATCTATTGGTATATACCATGCCATAGAGCTGTGGTTCTCAAAGTTTCGACTAATGCGTATCATCTAAACAAAATTGAAAAAGTTTTAGCACCACATTTTTACAATGATTTTTTTTTTTTTTTTTTTTTTAATTTCTCAATAAAAAAATATTTTGCCGTTTTCACAACCTGTTGGCTCTTTGTATTAAATATGCACTCATAAAAAATATTAGATTAAAAATTGGTTACCATTTTAATTATAAAAACTTAAATTATTATACCTTAATTTTAAAATTTAGTTTGAAATTTGGGCCTGTTTAAAAGAGATCAATGTCTTTAGGTCTGGACCGTAAATTAGGATCATTTTTAATTTTGTTCTGTATTTATTATTCAACTATAACATGAAATAAATACTTGTTCACAAAAATAGATTGTGCCAGAAGGCAATAAAAATTTAATAGCTTAAGGCAATAAAAATTTAATAGCTTTATTTTCAGCCAAAAGTTAACGTGTGTTATTTTTTAAATCTTCAGTTAGAGTTCGATCACAGGAAATTTTTATCAATTGTTCTTTTTCTTCATAAGATTTATAATTTAATAGTTAAAACTACTTTGTTTCTTTGCATACCACTGGTTGAGAATCGCTGCCATAGAGTAATCAACAAGTAATAAAGGTATGTTTGGATTATCAAGTGATTTTGCAATTCTTCAAAAATTACATCTAGTCAGATGCCACCAGTTATGCCCAACATTTTCAGTTATTAACAATAACACAGCAACTTCCAGTTATGATTATTAGTGAATGATTCTACTAAAGTCTCTCCTCATGCCAATTTATTATACATATATGTGTATGTATATATCTATATATTTTATTGTTCAGGCATTAAAATTCCTATTCAAATTCAAATTTAGAATAAACAAATAAAATGTAAAGTAATATCTTAATATTGCATTTTATACAAATATATAAAATACATTATATGTATTTAAGTAATAATACATTATAAATGTATTAAAACTGTATTTATAAATTCCCAACTAAATTTATTTCATTTTATACTACAAATAATAACACTGGAAAAGGAATTCACTTTATATACAAAAATTAGCTTCATGGTTAGTAAGATATTTCAGAATTTTATGAATATTTTAACCAATTCATAAATACATCAGCTAATATGAAGCCCTTATTACTATTTAACGGATATGAATATTTATAAGAAGCCAAACATTTTGTAAGCATGTGTAATGCATTTATTTCTTTCTTTAGAAAATTATCGTTTCCATACAACATACATTCTTTCTAATTGCATTAATCAAAGAATATTATTAACAATTGTGAATAACAACCACATGCTTAATTTTGACGTGATTTATAAATTTACCATTATATAAACATCAAAGATTTCAACTGTGTGTCATTTCAATAATATCTATAGCCCTTTCAGTCTAAGCAATATAAGAGGTAACACCCAGCTTTAACTAGAAATGACTCATTTCAAATCAGTCTGAAGAGATTTCCAGAAGTGGCATTTTACTCATTCAAAATGGTGTGTGGGTGTATTTAATTTTAGCAAAGCCCACGAGGGCTATCTGCCTAAGGGGAGGGATGCCTTCGTGGAGGACTTTCTAAGGGAAACTGGCTCGTATACACGTTACACATGGGGAAAACCACGAAAACGCCCATGCAGCCAGCCCGTTCACGGGATTCGAACCACGGACCGAACTACTAGTGTTCAGCGACTTTACTGCTCGGCCGCTGGTGGGCACCATTCAAAATGTTGGGCATGATTCAAACAATGAAGGAAAAGGTTCTATCCAGGGTTCTTCTTTAAGCAATGCGAATGATAATACATTTTTGTGAGGTATCTGAATCAGATTATCAATTAAAGACAATAACTTAGTTCCTTAATCTGTTTTCTTGTCCCTTTTCATTTTTCCTTCATTGATGAACCCAGAAACCAGTTCATAACAATTTGCAAATCATAATATTGATATTATTATATCTAAAGTAATATTCTCTTAGAGTAAATCAAGCTGAAGAATATTCTACTTGTGACACTTAAATAAGATTTTTTTCTATCTACATTATCATGCATAAAACATTACCTGCGTGTAAGTTTCTGCTCTAATTTATTTTTTAATGTCTCAGGTTATAAAAAGACAATGATTGTGCAACATGTACGTTCGTACTTTAATCAATATTTTTCCAAGGGTGAATATATTAAATTATAATATTAAAATTAATTTTAAATTACACTTTTCATCATAACTAAGATATTTGATAAAATTAACAATCTTTTAAGAAAATGTCAAATGAAATTCTGCAACTGAGTCACTCACTTCTATAAACCAAAATTAAAAATATAAGGTTTATTTTAACCATAACACATAAATTTTATGTTAATTCTTTTTTGTATCTTCTGTTGCTTCCTTCAACCTTTATCATGATGGAAATTATTTTGTATTTAAATAGTGAGAGCAACTGTAATTTTGAGAGAGAACTATAATAATCATCCACTCAATTGGCATAATTAAACATTTTGTTCCTTAGGATAAATTTAAATATGTGTATACTTATATACTAAATGTCATATTAGAATAGATAATTATGAATTGAAACTGCATTTTAATCAAGTAATTCAATTTTATTCAATGTTTTACTCATTCCAAGATTAATTTAATAATAAAGAAAATTTATTAACCAAGAAAACCACACAGAAACAATCTTAATAAACATAACTAATTAAAAAGAAGAAAAAATACTAATCAAGTTATACAATGAATATCAATGTTATACAATAAAATTTCAATGAATAGATTTCTGAGAAACATAATTAAAGCAGCTATGTGCGTGCTTTTGTTGAAAAAAAAGAATTATTATATTTTTCAGCTCCATTTTACTTGCCTCTTCATGCTCGATGGCAAAAAGCGAAGGAAAGTTTAATCATGTTTGTCCAGTCGTATTTTTGGTGTAATTTTTAATGATTTTTATCTTTGAAAACAATTTTTCTACTGCAGCAAACTGGTACAAAGAATCATTAAAAAATGCTACAAAATTGTATGCAATTCACAGAAGTTGCTCTCCAGTGATCTGTGTTTTTTTAACATTTAAGTTGCTAAATTCATGAATGATCAAATTTTTACTAAGGTTATCTTTACACAATTGTAGTGTGTTTATAAATTTTAAAGTGAATTCCGGCAAAAGTACAGGGTTATCCAAATTAAACTTCCCCAACTCAGAGGCCTGTGCAGAGTGTTGTATGGGTCATAATGTGATGAAATTTTAAAATCGGACACTTCAGATCATGTGCTCGAGATTTATTAAACAAAAAAAATTAGTACAAGAAGTTGCCGATAGGTGGCGCTGTAGATCAACAAGACATTCTACAGATGTTCTATATGTGTGCCGTGGTTCTCCACAACTCTTTCCATTCACAAAGTAGTGTGTTCCACAGCGGAACGCAGTAAGTCCACATTAATTCCACGAACATGTCGAATAATTGCGTCTTTCAGATGAGCCAAGGTTGCTGGGTGTTCTCGGTAGACCCGATCCTTTAAGAATCCCCATAACCAAAAGTCGCATGGCGTGAGATCAGGCGAGCGGGGAGGCCAAGCTGTAGGGAAACAGCGGCTGATCACACGTGCATCGGTAAAAGTTGCCCGTAACACCTGTTGAACGCCACGAAGAATATGGGGAGGTGCACCGTCCTGCATAAATATCGTGTCCTGGAGGCGGCCACGTTGTTGCAGTTCAGGGATCACAAACGTTGTCAACATGTCTTGTGACAGAGCAGGTTCTGAACCCTGTTGGAGTCACCTCTTCAAAAAACTAAGGCCCAATGACGAATGTTGCAGTGAAACCGCACCATACCTTTGGAGGGTTCAAGGGCACTTGATGGATTGCGCGCGGGTTTTCACTTGCCCAAATGCGGCAGTTGTGCGTATTCACTTGACCATTTAGGTGAAAACGGGCCTCATCCGTCCAAAGGTTGTTCCACGGCCAAGCAGCATTGACTTCCATTCTGGCAAGGAACTGCAACGCAAATGTTTCCCGAACTACAGGATCCCCGTCGGACAGCTGATGACGACTATGGATTTTACAAGGAAAATAACCGAGGATTCGACGCATCACACGCCAGACGGTCGTATAGGGCATATCAACAGCACGAGAAACAGTTGGCACACTGACACCATGTGGCTCTAGTGGGGTCCACGACAGCCGAAGTAACGTCTTCTGCGCGTGCAGATTCCACAACCTGTCGTCCTCTACCTCGTAAAATTCTCAGCTGTCCCGTTCTTTCGAACTTCTTCATCATGTCTCGTAGAGCGCGTGGTGTCATTGGTCCTCGGCGTAAGATCTTAAGCTGAGGGAATGCTCTTATCGCAGCACAGGAGTTCTCGTCATTCTGGTAGAAAAGTTTCACTAACAGAGCTTTGTCTTTCAAAGTCGCCATTGTGCATCATCGAGCTGGAAACAATTGCCTGTGCAAGGCCTGTCTTCCACTTTTGTAGGGCTCGTCTTTTGGATATGTTGCGCAGAAGCTTTATTTCTGCAAATCACGTTGCTGCAATATGCACATTACTAGTGTTACAGCGCAACCTATCGGCAACTTCTTGTACTAATTTTTTTTGTGTAATAAATCTCGATCTGAAGTATCTGTTTTTTAAAATTTCATCACATTATGGCCCATACAACACTCTGCACAGACTTCTGAGTTGGGGAAGTTTAATTTTGATAACCCTGTATTTCAGAATAAATATCTACTAAATGGTCACATTTGATTTTTGTATTAGTTCGGTTTCTATAACATGGATTATATAACAAGATTCTAAAAACCAAATCAATTTGTCATATCAATAATTTATTTTTGCTAAAGTAATGTTTAAAATGCAATAAAATACTTAAAAATATTCTTCACGATAGTGAATGATATGTCAAAAACTCATCAAAATGACATTTTATATTGTCTCTTGCTTTAGAAATTCTTATGTAATATCCCAGTTTTCGGCCATTTGCTTCAATTCTGCTAAAATTAGTTCAGATTCATTTCGTAGTTTCTTTGTATTTATTGCAAGCATTATTTAAAGATTGCATAGCTTAATCTAGACATGTGTTAGTTTTCTGTAATATTTTTAAAGTATAATTTATTCCAGTTAATACTTTATATGTAAATAAACAAATAACAGTGCCTATTGAGGAGAAGTCAAACAACAAGAATCAACATTATATTTGTAAATTTGCAGGATTAGTTTCGATGGTTTAACTTCAGAACCATTTTCCTCAGCTGCCAAAGTGCAAATGAACAAGGTGAGATTTCCAGTTTTATACATAAGATCACCATTCTGGATAAAAATTCCTGAGGTATTTATAGGATTCCTTCCCAACGTGGTTTAATTTATATTGGTCAAAATAAGACAGCCTTAAAATTTCGCGTAAAGAACACGAGGCATATGTTAAGAAAAAGGAAACACAGAAATCCGCTGTTGCCCAGCACTGTTGGGCCGAAAATCGCACTTTCCATTTTTCTGCAGCCAAAATTATTCAAAAACCATCTTCTGTTGGTGAATTAGATTTTTACAAGCGTTTCAAATTCAAAAAAAAATCTTTTCTCTTTTAGTTTATGACCCTAATTTCAATCTATCTTTACCTTCAACCTTTAAGGAAATTATGTTTTAGATTTCTTGTTTCATCAATAGATGACGCCAGTACCTTAACTCCTGTCCAGCCGTTCTTATGTTATCTTACCTCGTTCATTTGCAATTTGGCAGCTGAGGAAGATGGTTTTGTAGTTAAACCATCGAAATTAGTCCTGGAAAATTTATAAATATGATGCCGATTCTTATTGTTTGACTTCTTCAATAATCATTATTCAGCGTGTTATTTTAACTTAAATAACAATGAATTCAAAAGCTGATTTACAAAAACACTAAATGATACATAGTAATAAGTTAACTTTTACTAACTTGTAAAGATGTAGTCCTTTTCATAAACTTCTCCTTTAGCTTTTGGTTTTCTTTAAGTTTGGATGCTATCTTTTGCAAAGAAGGTTCTGCTTCTACGGATTGACTTAATACTATAGCATGCGATTCAATTAGTCTGAAAAGGTATATGTCGTTATATATTTATTTATTAATAATTAAACAGCAGATGTTTCATTTATCAAAATACCCGATTATGAGACCTAATCAAGTTTTAAAACAAATATGTAGCCAAATAAAGCGTCTTATTTTCGAGTAAATATGGTAATCATCTGTCGTAGGTTGGTTTATTTGATCACTTTATCTTGTTTTCCTCTTTCATTTTAGCAAAGCATGCGAGGGCTAACGAAAGAGATGCATTCGTTGGGAAAATCACCAATACATGCTCATGCAGCCAACCCTCTCATCTGGAATCGAACCTCCGTCAAACTAGCAGTAATCAGTGGCTTTATTGCTCGGTCGCTGGTGGTCTCTCGTTTGTCGTAGGCGTTGATTAAATATAACCATAGTGTAAACACTTTTTAAAATGTCGTCATTTCCAATTTTGCGGTCCAGTTGCGGCAGTTTTTACCATTGAACTATCCACAATTATATATTTGTATATTTCTTTAATACGAGTAGCATAAATATCAGGATAAGCAGGTGTCTGTATAAATATACGCTTTTCGAACGGAAGAGGTAATTAGCCTTGTTTCGGGATGCAAGATGAGAGTAATTTTTCCAGTGTTTTGCGCATTCTTGCTTTTGTAAAGACAAACTCAGGGAAAGCTTTTAACAAATTTGAATATTTAAAAGACAAGAAAGTTTTTTAATTTTAATATTTGTGTACTATATATTCATGAGAATGTATTCTTCTGACTCAAATGATTTAAATAAAAAATATTGGACAAAGATTGTCCTGCTTTCCTCCTTTATTTGGAGCCTAGTAGCACTCCTTGTATTAGAGTAATTAGAATTTTTTTAAAGCAGGAGACATGAAAAATGAGCAATTCCCTCCCCGGCACTTAGACCTGGACCTCTCGAATACGCGTCAAACGTGCTAACCGCTACACCACGAAGGCATGCTGGAATGACGGAGAAACTACATCCCTTTTAAAGGACGTCCTGAGAAGGGGACCCAATCTCCAAATCCTGGTGGTGAAGAATCATCATCCACCAACCTTTAATTAGAGCGCCACTATAGAATTATTAGGATTTTTTTAAGCAGGAGACATGAAAATATGAGCAATGCCCTCGCCAGGATTCGAACTTGGACTTCTTGAATACGCGCCGAGTATGCTAACCGTTACACCACAAAAGCGTGCTGGAAGGAGGGAGAAAATACCTTATACTATTGACGTGGCCTGTTATGACCATAAGACCAACTTGTTTGGTTAGATGCGTCTGGCTGCGCCCACATCTGGCAACTTATAGTATTGCATTCTATTGTTGCATGTTATGGGTTCATAATATACTGAATACACGCAGAACCGATGACAGGTTGGTACAATTTATTTCACCAAAAGGAACACTTCACGGTTCTGGAACTTTCCACAAAAATACTAGTTTAGTTCTTCTCGGTGTCACAGAGCACAATAAGTAGTTACACTTCAAACTGCTAAGAATCTTAAGCTGCGTTCAGACGAGGACGTAAAGGGCATAAGTGGTTAAAGCCAAACTCTGTTGCCAAGGCTGTGCTACGACACAAAATCTGGTTTAGGGCTCGTGGCATAGGATTCAAAGTTTTCAACTTTACGCAGAGTTTGTGATAAGCGTCGACCAATCAGAGCGAAGCTAAAACAAAGCGGCTTTATGCAGAAGATTTCGTTGTCACAAAACAAGCAGAGCGAACGCGGGAAACCAGTCGCGCAGGAGAACAGCACGGGAAAGTTGTAGACACATCCCCGCATGCGCAAATTTAGTTTCTCTCATTGGCCCCAGCTTACACACCATTCTCGCATGTGTGAACAGAACTCCCGTATTTTATGCCCTTATGACTATGCCTCTATGCCCTTTACGCCACCGTCTGAACGCAGCTTGAAGCACAACGTAATGCAAAGCGCATCTAAAGAGCTAAACTCACACGGAGATATCTCAATACTCCGAAATCACGCTGAACTAAACAACTGAGAAAAAATTGATGAGTTGTTCCACTCTCCGGTTTTATATAGCTTTCTTGCGGCCGCCGAGAAATCTCTAGTACCTTCCACTTCTCGAAATTACTGATAAGGGTCGGATACGATTAGTTAGATATAGAGATTAATTGCAGTTATTCAATTACAATACCAATTACATACAGAACCAGACCAAAATGTCGCCAAGTTTGGCGACTTTTGGTGATCCATCGCTAAATTTGGTGATAAAAATTGGTCGCCGAAAACCATCACCAGCTTGGCGATATCTCGCCAATTTAATAAGATAAGCCATTTACTCAATATTAAATAGACTTCCCCTGTATTTTTATTTTTCTGGCATAGCATCGTCTCTTTCAAGCATGTCATGTTACATTATGTAAAAAAATCTGATGTGTACACCACATGACTTCCTTGTACAGAATATTAAATTATACGCATTTTTTCTTGCATTTCATTTAAACTTATTAGATTGAATTAAACCGACTTCGACGACAGCGCATAAACCACAATAGAATAAATGCATTCTTTAAAATTCACTTTGTTTACCATAGCGACACTCTGGCGCTAGGTTTACTTAACAGTTCAAATATTTCGTTCATATTATAACTCAGAATGCACAAAATTTATATCATTTAAAGAATTATCTAATCGTTGCCACATGTTCTATTCAAATACTATAATAAAGCTAGAACTATGTATAAAAGAAATTAAGCAAACAAAACAAAAAAGAAACAGTTTTTCACAGACGATTGAGTATTTCTCATTCAATTAATTAAGTTTTCACTTCGCGACAAGGCAAAAATACGTACTGTATTAAAAATTACGAAGTAAATCTTAAACGCTTATTTCCTCGAAAAAATTCCAGAAAGGATTAAGCATGATTTAAATAATAAATGAAGGCGTTATCTTTGTTGTTGCGAGGCTAAGTTTCTCTAGATTGGCAACAAATCCGCTACTCAGCTGTTTCAAATGTTAACAAGAGCAATGGCCGCCATCAAATTAGGCTTAGCGGCACTTAAACAATTTTAAAATTGTTGGCAACAAATCCACTATCCTGCTGTTTCAAATGTAAACAAGCAATGGCCGCCATTAAAAAAATTATTAGGCTTAGCGGCACTTAAGCAACTTTAAAATTGTTGATAACTCTAAAAATATTGCATACAGATTTACTAAAGGCATAAACCCTTAACCGGAAGATAAGAACAACATAATTCAATCATTTTTAAAGCAAAAAATGTACAATTTACAAACATATAAGAGTAAAGAAACTGAGATCACTGAGTCGGGTAACAGAGTGGATATATATATAAATATATTTATATACGTTTGGTGCGGCCGATTGCAACCAAAATACGAGGTGCACATATACATGTTATAGCAGTCCTATATACAAAATTTCAACGTTCTGAGGCTGCTCGTTTTTGAGTTATGCGAGATACGTACGTACATACGTTCGTACAGACGCCACGAAAAATTCTCTTCAGAATTCATTTTAAAGCAGTTTTATAATTTTTTTGGAGGAAAGGTGTGTTTTATTCTGTCCTTACATACAGATATCATAGAAATACATCGTTAAATTGCATTTGAAAGAGGTCAAAATGGGATATTTTCGTTGAAATATGCTGCCTGAAAATTTTCGCGATTACAATACTTCCTTTTTACTTCGTACAAGGAAGTAAAAATGCTACACTTTCACAGATAATTTCGCTAAAATTATTTACATATGTACAAAAATTCGTAACACTATTTATATTAATTATTCCTAAATTATAACTATCAAACTACATTCTCTTCCTAATGAAATGACTGGAAATGCTTAATAATTTATTTTTTAGCTCAATCAAATAAAAAGCTACTTTTCAGTTTTGTTGTATTTTGCATTATATTTAGCCAGGTTTATGAAGAAATTTCAGTTAGTAGAGTTACGGTAAGTATAGTTAATCATACAATATGCTAGATTCATGTATTTCATTCAAATTATATTTGTTCTATAATATTTACTTAAATTTTGAAATCCGATAGAGGCATGCTAATCCTTCAGCAACATGACCCCCTTTCTTATTAAATGTGCCTTTGAGACCAGTCGTTGACAAGACAGGAACTAGATCGTCATGAAAAACTTTCTGATCCACTTCCTGTAGACAAATAATATCAGCGTTGTAGCCTGTAAAATTGCAAAAATGAATAATGAAGCAATCATACTTTGACTGGATTTAAAACATTTATTATCAAAACGTAATTTTATATTTATTTCTCATTTCGGATGGATTTCATTTGAATTGCGATTCTCCTGAAGAAGAAATATTAAACTTGACCAAAACAAAACAGTAAACAAATTAATATTTTCTGCCGATTCCCAGATTTTAGTTTATCTTTCTAACTAAATAGTTCAATGATTAGATATGATCTGTAGTTGTCGCTGGCTAGCAATCGAAAGGCTAAAGCCGCGAAATGCTTCCTGGGTTATCTTTACTGAATAGGCTTTCACTTGATCTCGTCATCGGTAGTATAATTAGGTTAATTTCCTTTAGAATATAAATATCCTTCACGAAAGGCTCTCTTTCCATAAGCGGCAAATAGTAGTTCTTTGTATACTTTGCAGCTTTGCCTTAATTGCAATCTAATAACCGAATCTATTTGTGCAGAACTAGATTGAGTTATACATGACCTATCTTTAACTGTATATCAAAAATAAGTAGCATTATAATTCATATTTATACGTAGTTACATCTACATCGCAAGCAGAATAATTCCTTTCCTCCTCCTTCTTATTTTTCTAAATATATAATTATTCGCACATTTATCTCCCTGCACATCACACAAAATCAAATATTCAACGCAAAATAGTAATAATCTTTATGACCTAGGCTAGATGAATTAAGTATGGCAAAGCATTCTTATGGAAGAGACCATTTTGTGGAGGATTTTTATTACAAGAAGGTTACCGGTATTCAAGTAACATAGGTGGCCGTCCTGTTCGGTCAGCCCTGTATACTTAAAGTATAGCTGATGAAAATTCCAGGGCGAAACAGAATGGGGGTATGAGTGGGTGGAAACAAAAAATGAGGGGAATCTTGGTGAGAGAGAACGTTTTCTTTGACCGCGGCTCTCTGCTGATATAATTATAGCCATCAAGCAGATGTATGTTAGGGTAAAATGAGTCCTGAATCTGACTTCTAAGGATGAATGTAAAGTTGCTGGTTACGCTCCCCCCCCCACACACACACATTAGTGGATACTGTAGGAAGACGATGTATAGGACGTGCTTGAGCAGTTTTTGTCAATATTTCACTCTTATTGTACTCGCTGTCACTTAGCGCACATTTAAGAACTCAAATTTTCCTTCCTGCGAGGATAACTAACTATAAGCATCGATAACAATAAACTAGATACTATGGCATGGGGAGAAACTTACGCGTTTCTAAACAAACTCCTCCAAATTTATTGCCCTTCTTAAAGGGAAAGGTTTCCGCATGTGAGTGAGGGGACTTTACTTGGACGTCTCATGTTCTCATGAGTTCGTATTTCTAGGGAAATAGAGTATTGTAAGGTCTGCTTATTGTTAAACTAAAACATTAGGAATTCTATTTTTTTTTTTTTTTTTTTTAATTGTGGTTCAGTTTTATAAAAAGAAGTACCGGAGCTCATCTTATTTAGGGCTCCGGCGAAATTTAAGCACTGGATAAGGCCCTAAGCTATTTGAGATATGGGGCTATTTGAGATATAAAGTCTTTTATAATATATTTTAATATTATTTATACTATAATTGGGGGGCTAAGCTATAGCTTGTGTAGCTTATACGTAAATCCGGCCCTGTATGTCCATACCGAATTTCATTAAAACCTGTGCATGAGTTCTGCAGAAAATCGATTAAATGTTAAAATTCTTTTAATTTTGAACACCAGTATAGAAATTATGACAAATTACTATGCGAATAATTTAATTCCGAAGGACACAATTACACTATGACCATAACAAATGAAAAGTAATCATGGTTAAGCTCTAGGTAACTATCACAATAACAAACCTGCATTCCAGTAAGAATACATAATAATGTTAACATTAGAATATAAATCATATTCATTTTGAATTCCTTGTAACTTAAAATCTCGCCTTTTGCTATTGTTGTCTGTGTTACTCCTTAGGTCTCAAATCATCCATAAATAATTAGAAAAGGTGGATGTGCAACAGAGTCGTTGAAGTCATACGCTGAATGTCAGTCCGTGTTTGTTTCGCTATGATTGGTCGGTAGGCTGGTATAAAGTTCAACAGTTAGAATTAGAAGGAAAATGTTCGGAGTTACCTTCGCAGGTAATTTGAAGAAGCTTGTATTTGTTAGTAAGGCTAAAACAAGCACTACGTGGATGAATTCATTTCAAAATTTAAGTGAACTCGTTCTTTAACTGTACTGAAAAATTGAAAATTACGCAAATATTTTTTAAATTTTCAGAACCTGGCCCTGGAAAGCTAGAGGAGAAAATTCGGTATATTTGCAGAGGTTGACCTGATCTATCTCATCAGATTAATTGTGAAGATGATATCAAACTAAATGTGAATAGTTTTACATGGAATATTTGGTTACTATAGTGTAAAGACTATGGTATTGTAGTGTAAAAATGTTTTACATCAAATAATTTGTGCATTTTTTGCTCATTTGGAAATTTTGAAGATATCTAAAAGCATCCATTTATATATATGTGGAAATACGTTAATTAAATAATTAATCCCCGGGGGAGGCACGTGAGGGGTACGCGAAGCAATTCTCAGTAGTGTTGTTGTTGTTAGCTTGCTCATGAATTTCATGGGAGACTGGACTTCTATTTCCACTGCAATTTTGAAGGAGAGCACCGCGGGGGGGGGATTGTTTCTTGGGTCTCCTACCTCTCTTCCCTACCTCCAATCCACACGAAAGGACTTTCGGCTATCCATATATTTAGAGTGCCCCCATGCTGCAAAAACACTATACATTTACAAACATCCATAAGTTCTCTGGAATTCGAACTCGGGCCCTTCGGTACCGCAGTAGGCTTCCCTAACCACTATCCCGTCTCTGCGGCATTATCAGTAATAAGATATTATAATAAATGCTGATATAAATCAAAATACAAAAAATTTAAATTCGACATTGATCAGAAAGGAAATCAGTTTGGCTAATTCGATGTGAATGGTTACTGTCCGAAATGTATTTCAAAGAAATCTAACATATCGTAGGTAATTCCGTCGATATTTGTTCATATTATTTAATTCCACATGCATCATATCTAAGCATTCCCTTTCTTGTTCTATAACAACTGTCTCGTAGACGACTACTGTATTTTCGGCATTTAGTGAAAAATCAAGTCGGTTATGTAGCTTTTGAGCGTTGGAGCTTTGGTTTCAACTTGTGTATCTTTTAAACATGCAAAATTGTGAAGTGTTGTTTACATAAAAAAAAGGTAAATTATTAAGTCGATTATTGCACAGAAAAGAAATTGCTTGGGGACAAATAAAGCCGGTTTAGCGTCTGTGCCAAGCACGTTTTGGGAGGCCACCCATTTCAAATGAGCTTGAAAATTAATAGTGATAAATAGCTTTAAGGACTTGCATAACTATCCAATATTTTAATAAAGTAAATAAATTGCGCTTGGAAGTACCGAACATGTCCCTAAATGTTTTCAAAGCAGCTGACAAAATTGATTCTTTGCTCCGTTAAAGCAATTACCCAAAAAAAAAAAAAAAAAAAAAAATTGAAACTTAAAATTAAAATATTTATGAAATATGAATGGCAGCAATTCGTTCAACGGGCAGGAAGACCAAGTTTACGGTGCGCAAAGTTGAAAGTTGACTTTTGCTCTCACTGGGCAAAAAGACACTCTACTTAGTGCACCAACACACTTAATTCCCTGTTCTACTAAGAGTTTCAAATATAAACAAATGGCGGCCTTGTTAGGCCTAGCGCCACTTAATTTTTTAAATTATTGATAATTCTACAACTATTGCATGCAGATTAACTAAATGCATAAAAATGTTAACCGGAATATAAGAACAAGATTCAACCACTTTTAAAGCAAAAATGCACAGTTTACTAATATATAAGAATAAAAGTATTGAACTCACCGAGCCGGACAACAGGGTGAGAATATACTTTAACACATTTGCCGTCGATTGTAACGAAAAAGTGAGGTTTGCAACTACATGTCATAGCAGTCCCATACACAAAATTTCAGCATTCTACGGCTACTTATTTTCGAATGCATACATACATACATACGTCACGAAAAAATTGTCTTCTTAATCCACTTTAAATCTATTTTACAATCTGTTTTGGAAAGAAGAGGCCTTTATACTCTTCTTTCCCTTATGTACACATACCACGCAAAAACTCATTCAAATGGATTAGACAGCGATCAAAATGGATATTTTCGTTGAAACATGCTATCCGAAATTTTTCGCGATTACAATATTTTCTTTATTTTGTACAAGGAAGTAAAAATTGGAAAAGAGAGAGAAAAGATTAAAACCGATTTTGCTGATTCTGGTTCTTTTACGACAAGATATAAAACTGAAGATACGATTACCCATGTCTTAAATGTTCAGCAATTTCCAAGAAACACAATAAATCAATTTCTTGAACGCTAGCTGGAAAAACAATAAATCAATTTCTTGAATGCTAGTTGGAAAAGCAAGAACTGAGTTAAATAAAATTAACATGATTAGGATTTCTGAAGTGCGATATGAATTAACGTAGAGTTTTTTTTTTTTTTTTTTTTTTTTTTTTTTTTTTTGCTAATATGGCAACATGCGACTCCTGAATGACAAAAACCTTGCCGTAATCCCATTTACAATGGGTGCAATAAATTAAAGGGAAACCAAATAGGAAAAGAGAAAATGTAATTTAGAGATCTTACGTGAAAAGGTAATTCATTCACAACATTTCAGTTAAGTGTAATGAAATCCTAAGAGTAAATTAAAAATATTTATTAACCAAAAGGTAGTTGACAAATATTATGAAAAATAATTCCAGTATATTATAAAATATGCATTTAATTCTCAGATTAATGGTCAAGAATGCAAAATACCTTTTGCAGTCAAAACGAAAATTAAACTATTTATGACTGACCAGAAATACTTCTTATTATATCATAAAAATATTTTGATAAACTCAATACCACCAACAATACTCCCATTAGTTTTAATTTAGAGATTTTCGAATTCCGGTGAGAGCATAGTCGGCGCTTCCCATTTCTCGGCTTCGAAAAGTTTGGAATTCTTCACAGAGAAGTTCGAATTAAGATGTGGTGGACAACAGTTCGTCATAACCTCGATTTAATCGACTAGATCTCGTGCTTTATCCGAGTGGTGGAGAATGTAAGAAATTATCGCATCTCATCGTGCACGCTGCCGTGTATAAATGATTAGCACACTTACTTATCAAATGGAAGATCCGTGGTTTCAATCCTAGAGACAGCCCAGTAGATTTTTAAAGTTTCCTGTCCTGAAAAAAAAAGCTAATAATCTCCACATATATATTATTTATTGAAAAGATGCCTATGTGGAAGATTTTCTAATGGAAATATCTCGCGTTTATGGTACACATAAAAAACAAATTATGAAAAATAGCATGAAACTCGCCCTGACATTCGAACCCAAATGCACTGACTTCAGCTACTAGTTTTAATTTTAAATCAGCTAATAAATGTTTTTGCATAGAAGAATTGAGTAAATTTTAGGAAACACACAAAATTATATTTATTTTGTATTCAATCATTCATTTAAAATATGTATGCCAATATGAAAATTAAATTTGAGTAATGTTTCCTTACCTAATATTTCTTTCAAAAACAGCTGCTTTCTATACTCCAGTGTCAAAGCTTCAGCAGTACAGTATGGAAATAATTGATTACGAGCTCTGTCAGAGTCGGCGTACAAATCAGCTAGAATGTTGTATGACACAAATCGCAAACTGGAATAAAAACATTAGCAATCATCAATCAGTATAAAAATTATGATTTCTTTTTAGATTTAAAACACATAGCATGAATCTGTAGAGATATTAGGTATTTTTTGGAAGTAGGAAAGATGAAAAATGAGCAATCGTCTTCGCCAGGAATCGAACCACGGACCTCTGCAATACCACCCCAGCGTGCAGAACCACTACACCACGAAGGCACGCTAGGAAGACGGGAGAAATGCCTTATATACTCCTCCCTTTTAAAGGGCGACTGGGGTTTTTAGGGGATCCCATCACCGAGTCCTAGGTGAGGAGAATCATCATCCAATACCCTTTTTTTTAGTTCGGGTGCCACTATAGAGACATTAGGTATTTTTTTGGAGCAGGAAAGATGAAAAATGAACATTCGCCTTCTTCGCCGGGAACCGAACCACGGACCTCTGGAATACCGGCCCAGCGTGCAGAACCACTACACCATGAAGGCACGCTAGGAAAGCGGGAGAAATACTTTATAATTCTTATTATCTTAAGATTCATGCTATGTTTTAGGCTATTATCATCGCAAGCCAAAATCAAAAGCAAGAGAGCCAAATACATAAAATTTATGAAAAAAAATTTCTGAAAGCTTTCAGATTTTACATTACACCCAAAAGCATTTTTTTAACCTTTTGTTTGTTACCTTTATTTATTAAATATTGTGTCCTTCGCACTTAAACCATAAAAATTAAATTCAACAAGCAATATCGCAAAATAATTTTTAAATGAGAATATCTTTAGAATTTCCGATACACAGTCTCGCGCGCTAGAGATAATTTTTTTCCCCGTTCAGTTTTGACACTGCTCGTTTTGAAATCGTTGAGTTTGTTAATCAAAAAATAGTTGAAATCGATAATAAAACAAACTTCAAATTCTAAATTAGGGCTTCCAGATGCCCATATTCTGGTGGAAACGTACGTTATTCAAAATTGGATGGCTCTAGGTACCATTGCTTTATCACAATGTGGGAAACATAAATACATTTATGCAAATTCTTCATTATTTAATTCCTTTGAATATAACGCAGGGCGATAATATTCGGTGGCAACAATTTGAAAAGTGAACTGACATTTATAGTGAATAAACGCAAAATGCCAAAAGAAGATTGATAGCCCTTCTGGGCTAACGCCCTTTGGGCTAAAAATCTGAAAGCTTTCACATTTTATATTACGAGGCTTCTTTTTAACGTTTTGTGTGTTACCTTTATTTATTAAATATCGTGTTCTTCGTACTTCAACCACAAAACTCAGTTCAACAGCAATATCAAAAAAACAATTTAAAAAAAGCATATCTTTAGAATTTCGGATACATAATCTCGCGCGCTGGTGATATCCCCCCCCGTACTGTGTTGATATTGCTTGATTTGAAATCGTTATATTTGTTAATCAAAAATTCATTAAAATTTTATAAAATATGAAATCGATAATAAAACAAATTCCAAATTTGGGCTTCCATATGCCCATATTCGAGTGGAGGACTATGTTACTCAAAATTTGATGTCTGTTGGTACCGTTGTGTTATCACAGTGCAAGAAACATACGTACATTCATGCAGATTTTTCATTATTTAATTTATTTAAATTATTTAATTTCTTTAAATATAAAGCAGGGCTCTAATATTTGGTGGCAACAATTTGAAAAGTGAAAGGTCGTTTATAGTGAACCAACGCAAAATGCCAAAACGAAATTAATAGCCCTTCTGGGTAAAGTGTCCCTTTGGGCTAATGAACCATGAAGAATCTACATAAAGATTCTGTAAATCCAATAGACATCAATTGCAAAACCTATTGCTATGATTTAAAAATGTGAATAATTCTTGTTTATATAAGAAAAATTGTGAATAGTTCTTGTTTATATAAGAAAAATTGTGAATAGTTCTTGTTTATATAAGAAAAATCGTGAATAGTTCTTGTTTGTAAAACAAAGTAAGTAAATTACCTCAATTTATCAGTCAGCTTTTTGGTATATTCATGCCTATCTTCAAATGGGCACCTACCAGGTCCTGGTTGAACAGCACTTGCAGAAATCGTATTTGCCTCTATTCCTGTCTTTTCGCCATACTTTGGAATACAGGAAACTTTTAATTTGAAGCCAACATCACTCTCTTTTGGTACATAAATGAAACCATCCCATACCTCGATCCAGTTTTCCTTTTTCAATTTAGTAACATCAGTATTTTTAGTTTTAGGATGCTTATCAAGTTTGTTTGATATATACCACTTAAAAACACTTTCGTCTTTTGTACAAGATTCTAAAATAACTTTTGGATACGCGGGAAAGCCAGCCATAATGCGTTTTGGAGCATGCAAATCGGTCACTGCAGGTAAATTTTCATATATTTCATACACACAATCGTTAATTTTCATTCGAATATGCGAAGTCCATACCTCATTGTTCTTTTTGTTCTCATCAATTCTCACCCCATCTTTCATCAGCAATACGTCCACAGAAGGTAATTCTGCTTCATCCTTTAAGTGTTTTTTCTTTACCTTGGAAATCTTCCGTGTAATTGAGTTTTGTATTTTAATTCGTATCCGTGAAAGAGTTGCTTCTAATTTCTCGTTTTCGGATCGCAGAAAACAAAAACTTTGATCGGGTAATTCTGAATTTCCATAAACAAAAGTAATTTTCATTGCTTGATCCTCATCTAAATGTTTGACGAAAACTTTTGGAAACTCTACCATTTTTTTTTTTTACACATGAGGAAAAACGAACTAACAGAAGATCAGGATATGAATATGGCCGAAATGAAAACGGAAAACAGCCGCAAAAGACAGATCGTTGTCAGCGAAAACTGTGATGCCTCGTTCAACCGATAGAAGATATGCCAAATAAGCAAGGAACACTTCCAATAATAATGAGAGCAATAATGCACGTGGAGCGTGACGTATTGAAGAGATATCTTTTAGAGATAACGTACGGAAGAGAAATTATATCACATTGTGCAATGCAGGTTTACGGATAATTAGGCAATTGTGTATTTATCATTATACAATAGATTTAAACCGCAGTCGTGGCGGCGTGACCTTCCTTTTTTTTAAAACACAATTTTTATGTTATTTAACCGTCGGAAGCGTTTTTCCCTCCCCTTCCCCATTTACAAATTCATTTTTTCCCCTCTTTCTGCCATTACAATCCTTTTTCTTGCATGCTTTTGTCCATAATATACTTTGTTGAAAAATAAAAAGTATTAAAAGCAGCTTTTATAAAATAAGGTTTTATTTAAATATTATAAAATTATTAATGAACCAAAAGGAGAAAAATAATTTCTCATATGGTTTTTATGGGAACAACAGATTAGGTACTTTTCTCTACAAAATTCCTCTGCAATTTTATATCAAGAATAATAAATAATAGTGGGGCGTCCTTGAAAAATTTGTAAAGATAACTTTACATTAAATTACTTTAAATTAGATTTTCAATCACATTACTTTTCACTATTTAGGCTTCCACTCTTTTATTATTTGTAATATAAAACTGTAGATGAATGTTGTAAAATGACTTATTTAATTTCGTGTTTCCGTTAAATTATATGATAAGTATTTTTCTCCTTTCATTTTATTAATTATTTGAGTTTTAAATAAGAGCTGTTTTTCCCCCCACGGCAGATTATGATTATGAATAGTTACAGTGCAACATAATCCATTACAAGGCCACATACGAGGCCAGATGTGATGGTCTCTTTATTATGGAGGCACCTAATAGGTGGGCCACATCGCCTCCTATGAAGGGACTGACAGTTACAACCATGCCTTCTCTGGGATTCGAACCCAGGCCCTTTAAATAAGAGCTTATTTTATTTTTAAAAATATTTTTTAATATTTTTTACTTTCAGTTATCAATTAATTAATTATTTGCAATCAATATAATAATTATAATCGGGGGGATATCACCAGCGCGCGAGATTATGTATCCGAAATTCTAAAGATATGCTTTTTTTAAATTGTTTTTTTTTTATATTGCTGTTGAACTGAGTTTTGTGGTTGAAGTACGAAGAACACGATATTTAATAAATAAAGGTAACACACAAAACGTTAAAAAGACGCCACGTAATATTAATTATTTGCAATTAATTTCCAGTTATCAGTTATGTCGTTATCCATTGAATTATTCATTTGAAAAAACATTTTTAAACGATGACTAAACACTTGTGAAGTTTATCTGTTTATTTTTAACTAATAGTTCATTTTAAGTTGAAAGACTTTCCTATTACTCTCTTTTCACCCACGCTTTTCATGTCAGAATGTAAATGAGATAGCGAGAGTTTATTCAGATTAAGGTAGAATGAAGTGCTATTCAAACAAAAGTTTCGGAAGTTAGTTTTAGAGCGTGTCTGCCTATTCCAGGCCGCGTTGTGCTGTGATTGTTAACGACTTGCGTCAGCGGCGTTTTGTGTTCTAGCCATTTAGCTTTGTCTCGCCGGTTTAAGACAAACCAGAGCTCTTCCTGTGCGTTAAAGTATTCTTTTAGGCTAATCTACCACACCTTGAAATTATTATTTGTTACGTATTTCTATTCAGCCAGAAGTGCTTGGCTAACTCAAACTGAGTCATTTGTTAATTTGATGTTTGACCAATAAGGTCTTATACTTCCTTCTTCTCATTTATGTTTTGTTTCACAAGGCTAAAAGATAATTCTTCAAGAGTCCTTTTTAAAAGTCTATTTCCAAAGGGACACAGATTTTATACTGGCGCCCGAACTATAAAAAGAACTGCTATGTCACAAGAAACATCACTATAGTTTCGCTTCAGTTCCGTCAAGTTTCTAATTTAGTTAAAGCGGAATGGCAACACTTTCTAGTCTCCGCGAAGAACGAAGCAAACAAAATTCGGTTTTCATACACACACTACAACTGCGTACCATCCAGATGGCAAATGGCCTGATCGAAAGACAACACCGAACTTTAAAAGCAAGCCTCAAATGTCATCTACTCGAATCAAAATTATGGCTGGAAGCATTGCCTTTCGTTCTTCTAGGCATAAGATCTGCCATCAAGGAAGACTTGGGTTGCTCATCTGCAGAACTTGTATACGGAACCGCTAAGCATTACCAGGAGAATTCTTTTCAATACAACCTCATATGAAACAGTATGAATTTTCTCAAAACCTTCAGAAAATAATAAGAGATATGAAGCTAAGTCCTACCAACACCCATGGAAATAGAACAGTCTTAGTTTCTAAACATCTTTCCAACTGTTTTCACTTATTCTTATACAACAACATTAATAATTCTTCACTACAGCCTATCTATTTTTGACCGTATCCTATAAGAGCAAGAAAGGATAAGTATTTCGATATTGAAATCCACGGAAAAGTTAAAAGAGTTTCAATAGACTGACTAAAGCCATGTTTTCTAGTGAAAGATTCTGATACTCCTTTCCAAGACTCCCATTCCAAGAAAGCAGAACTTGGGGAAACACCTGCATTCAAGAACACTGAAGAAAATTCAGAAACTCAGCATGAAACCAAGACTACTAGAACTGGCAGACATGTGAAGTTCCCGAGACACTTTAAAGACTATCTTCCATAATCGCTGTCACTAGGAAGGGGTGTGTAGTGTCTCTTCAGTTCCTTCAAGTTTCTAATTTAGTTAAAGGGGAATGGCAACACTTTCTAGTCTGCGAACGGAGTAAACAAAGTTCGGTTTCTATCACGCGATTCAACGTGCATGTAAAATGTAAATAAATTTCATGAATTAGTATCTATAACTTCGTAAGGAATAAAATATTGATTCTATTGGAGTCAGAGAAGTGTTATTTTCCTACATTTGCACACGAGACACTTTCAATCACCATTTAACATTTTGCCCTCAACATTGCAAGCCCCGTCTCGACCATGGTGAATTCCATAGAGGGATTTGAGTTTATTGTTGACACCCTTAGAGCTGCTTTGAAACCAGCAGCAATTTTTAATGGAAAGACGTCTGTATTAAGTTTTCTTGAGCAGTTGAATTCACATTTTTTCCTGCATCCGGTGCAAGAAACACAAAAATTTGCTATCGCCACATCCGCCCTTAGAGAGCAGGCTACTACGTGATACACTGACTACCAATAAGTATTTGGACACCTGTGATAGAAAAGAAAAACTAACTTTATTCAAAATCAATAGTTGGTAGAGCCTCCACGAGAGGTGTGGTATTTTCTTCCACTCGGCTTTATTTTCTTCCACACCCCTGAATTCGGCGATGCAACTCGTCCCAGAGGTTCTCGATAGGGTTCAGGTCTGGACTCTGGGCAGGCCAGTCCATTCGATGAAATCCATTGGCACCATACCAAGCCTTGGTGAACGTCGAAACATGACAACTGGCATTGTTGTCCTGAAAGTAACAGGGGTCCAGCCCGTAAAACTGCCACAACGTAGGAAGCATATAGTCATCCAAAATAGTGCAGTAGGCATCGGAGTTGAGCTTACCACGAATGGGGACCAAGGGTCCCAGCCCATACCAGGAGAAACACCCCCAGACCATAATTCCACCTCCGCCGAACTTGACTGTTGGCACAATGCATTCTGGCAGGAGACGTTCTCCAGGTAGACGCCAGTCCCAGACCCTGACATTCGAACGGTAAATGGTGAACACATTGCATAAAAGGGTGAACATTGATTCGTCACTCCAAAGAACCCGTTTCCACTGATCTACGGTCCATTTCGATGTGCTTTGCACCACATTAACCGAGCAGCGCGGTTGGACTTTGTGATCAAAGGCTTATGGGCAGCAGCACGACGATGAAAACCAAGTAGAAGTGCTTCCTTACGGATGGTATTCATTGAAACAATACTCCCGGATGCCTGTTGAAACTCCTCGCGGATGAGGGCCATCAGTTGGGTGCGGTTCTTCCGAATTTCTCTGGACAGCACTCGTTGGTCTCTATCTCCCAGTTTCGTTGGTCTACAGACTCGGGGCACATTCCGACAATCACCGCTAACCTTCCACTTCTTAATCACATAGCCCACTGTCGATTTTGGGTACTTCAGATCGCTAGATATGTCCCTTAAGGATCGGCCACATTTGTGGTACCCGATAATAATTTTTCTCGAAATCAGAGAGCTCCGAACTGCGAGGCATCTTGCATGCGACTAAAGCCGATGCTGTTTCCTACACGATATATACCGGCGGAGTCTGTGACGTACCTTGGAACCGCAGATATAGTCATTTGCATAGGTGTCCAAATACTTATTGGTAGTCAGTGTATAAATGCATTGGCAAATTCATCTTGGGTGAGCCTGTGTAGCCAAAGCTTCAACTTTGAAAATTTTAAGAACGCGTTAATTAAAGCGTTCCCCTTAGTGAAGGATAGAGCCAAGCTCGAGCTAGAGCTATTCAGCAAATTTCAGTATAAAATCGAGGATCTGACGGACTTTATTTTGCGGGAAGTCCAAATTTTTATATGTTGTACGGCAAGACGCCGAACGAGGAAGTCATTCAAATAATTTTTGCCGCGACTCATACCCCCGGCTCAGGACTACTTTGAGCTTCGAAAGCCAACAGCGTTGGTAAACTTATTAGAGTTAGCCACAAAGTTCCAAAATCGACGAGTGGCAGAGAAAAATCGAATGACAGGGTACGGTGGTAAGCCAACAGAGCGAAGTTTTAGACCAACGCCTCAAGAAAAACCGCAGTTTGGGCCGAAGAAGAAGTTCGAAATTCAACCGGGCGGGAACAGAAAAGACGTAAACAAAAAGCAGGGGAACCAGTTAAACTAAAATGGGGTGCCGGGAAGAGGGTCCAGTTACCCCAGAATAAGAAAAAGCCCTCAGAAATTAACCCTTTGGGTACATTTGACGAGTGAGACTCGTCATCTGCTTACTTGGGCGAATATTTCTATTTTGTTTCATTTAAATATTTATTTTAAAATGCTGTTTCAAAAATATATTTATATCACCAATATAAGTACATTCCAAATAAAATGTATTACTTTACATGTTAATCAATACAGCGACAAATTAAATTCATCCCATGGATTCTTCAAATTTTTCAGTACTCAAAGGGTTTAAATATTTACTGTGATGCAGTATTCCAAAAACTCAATACTCGATAACCCGAGAGTGCAGATAACTCGGCCACACCGTCACCACCATGTTATTCCGGTGAATTTTCTCAAAAACTTAATCTGGTGAATTTGACACACTCTTGCAGGTAAAAAAAAAAAAAAAAAACCGTGCGCAGACCCCATTCAAGGTCATTGCCCGCGTGCATGTGTCCCCTTCTTTCTGCGCATGGAGGTAAGAAAGGTCTTATTTCCTTTCTCCATGTTTCTGCGTTCCTTTGTCTTGCGCAAAGCCAACTAGATATCTACTATACCTCCTACATACATGTGTGTAGGAGGTACTGTATCTACAGGCTTGCTCTACCGATTTTTGACGTCACAATCGAAGGCGATCGTTCCTACGACACATGTAAGCAATTATCTCATTAGCACTAGTCCTACGGAAAAGCAAGCTCAACCAACAAAATAGAAGGCCTAACATTATGACGTCAGATCATGTGATCATCAGATTGGAGCAGGCTAGAGCTACTAGAGATACCCTTTATAGTAGCCTTAGAGCAGGCCTGTAGATATCTAGTTGGCCTTCGTCTTACGTCACACTACCACTACTGCACATCATCTGACTGGCCGCCGGCGTACGTTCAGCTGTTCAGTTTATCTGCAACCTTTGCCAAGGTTAGTAGATTTCTTAGCCGCGTTGCGTAATTCGATGGGAGTGATTGTACTGTATTAAAAAATTAACTTATTAGATGTAGTTGGGTTGATGGCGACGCCTGGAACGAGTTAGAGTCATTAACACTGGTTCATTCTGGCGAAAACTCCTTGATACGAGGGAAGTGAGTTCGTTGAACATGATGATGCAGAAAATATAAACTTACTCGATCTCCTAAAAACATTTTCTGGACGTACAGAAGCCAATGAAAATGATGTCGAACAGGAACAGGGGTTCCAGAATGATACCGCGCAAGGCATTATGTCCGATGCAGAAATTATTACTGCTATCACAGTTAAGAAATGCCGGAAAAAATGAAGATGTTAACTTTGAGGACTCTACTGTAGAAGTCCCTAAAATATCACATATTGAGGGTCTAAAGACTGTCGAAACTTCTTTACAGTATTTTGAACAAGGTACCTAGGTTACTGACTTACTGTTCTTTTGTCCTGTTCGTGATGAAGCAACAAAACGCAGAATTCAGTGCGGAAGATGACCAGAACATTACGCATTTTTTTTTTTTTTTTTTTTTTTTTTTTTTCAAAAAAGTATCCAGTTTTTGCAAACTCGGCTAGTTAGTTTTCATTATACATGGCTTTATGCCTTCATAACGTATTTTTCTGGGGGGTCTGTCTTATCAGACAAATTACTGTATAGTATGTATTCAATTTATTTTCATTAGTAAAGGCTCTGTGTCTTCATAAGGTACGTACTTTTCCTTTGTTTAAGGGTAATTCGGTAGTTTAAGTTTGAGTTGCAATATAAATTGAATAAAGAATTCAATATTGCTATATTGGCTGCAATATTGCTATATTGGCCAATATAATATATTATATTGGCTGCTTGAGAATACAATATAAACTATTGTATTCTCAAGCAGCCAATACATAAAAAAAGTACTGTATTTTCTGAGGAAAATACCAGGGCTTAATTTCTAAAATTAGAAGTGCTGGAGCCCTATGGAAGACCATCAGCAAAGAGGAGCAAGAGTAAATAAATAAATAAAATGACTATTAAACTCATTAATAATTTTAAAATTAAATAGTTAATTACTATCAAATTAATTAATAGCTATTTAATTAATGTTTATAAATTGTTATTTAACCAATAATTATAATATAATTAAATAATTAAAATAAAATTAAATGTAAAGATATAAATTAAAATTTAATAAGCGATTTTTAATATAATTTTGTTGCTAAAAGTAAAATTTTTGAGATAAAATTCTACTAAAATTGTTATTCAATTACATAAAAGAAATGCGGCATCCTTCTTATTTAGGGCTCCGGTACGCTCCGCCTGGAATTACGATTTATTACAAAAACTAAGAAGCATCGGAGCCGGGATCCGGTGAGCTACTGCGCAATTTAAGCTCTGATCGTAGGGGGAAAGGAAGTTATTTTATCATCACAAAATTAAATATACTTAAAATGTAGCTCATGAAAATTCAGATAATGCTGAAAACAGAGCGAAACTGAATGAGGGCGTGAGGGTATGGGTGGGCGGAAACAAAAAATGAGGGGAATCTTGGTGAGTGAGAACGTTCTCTTTGACCGCAGCTCTTTGCTGATATAATTATAGCCATCAAGCGGATGTGTGTCAGGGGTAAAATGAGTTCTCAATCTGACTCCTAAGGATGAATGCAAAGTTGCTGGTTATGCTTTTCGCCCCCCCCCCGTATTTGGTTACATTAGTGGATACTCTGTGAAGACAATGTATAGGACGTGCTTGAGCAGTTTATCTCAGTATTTCACTCTTATTGTACTCGCTGTCCCTTAATGTACATTTAAGAACACAAATTTTCCTTCCTGCGAGGATGACCATCGATAAAAATACACTAGATACGATGGCATGGAGAGACATTTACGCGTTCCTAAACAAACTCCCACAAATTTATTGCACTTCTTTAAAGGGAAAGGTTTCCGCATATGAGTGAGGGGACTTTACTTGAACGCCTCATGTTCTCATGATCTCGTATTTCTAGGGAAGTAGAGTATTGCAAAATCTGCTTATTATTAAATTAAAACATTAGGAATTCTAATTTTTTTTTTCTTGAAATCGTGGCTCAGTTTTATAAAATAAAGTACCGGAGCTCATCTTATTTAAGGCTCTGGTGGGCTCCGACGAAATTTAAACCCTGACTTATACATTTTACATCATTTCCCGATAACCCGGCATTTTCACAAACTCGGCGGCTCTGCGATAGACATTAGGCCGAGTGTTCGGGATTCTACTGTAATAAGAAGTTTGAAACTCCCAATAGTGAAATTTTGTTAGATAATACGTATATCTCCGCTGAAGCTCTCATTGAAACCGGAGCCCAATGTAGTTTCACTTCAAAGACTTTCTTTAAGAAATATTTTTGTAAATATAGACTTTTTAATTTAGACGGTAGTTTATCGCAGCGTAAGGAAGACAACTGTATATGTATTGGAAAAATATTATTGTATGTGCAGATGAAAGATGAAGTTCTGAAAGTAACAATTTTTGTAGTGCGAAATCCACAAGCTGACTTAATTCTAGGGGTAGACTTCTTAAAAGCAGCAGGGGCTCGTTTTAACTTTTGTGATTATGTTCTAGAATTACAGATAAAGAAAACTGAAGAACAAACAAAGCGGCCAACCCTTAAATCACGCTCTCGTTAGCACATTATGTGCAGTTTTGTAAACATTGTGTCTTTGAGGTCTGTTAAGCCAGAAGTGCTTGACTTATTGTAACCCAAGTTGGATCATTTGTTAATCTGATGATTGAATAAAAGGGTCTTCTTCTGATTTCTGTTTTGTTTCACAAGGCTAGAAGATAATTCTTCAATAGTTCTCTTAAAAGTCTGTGCGCCCAAAGAGACATAGACTTTAGAGACTGCTTCACTTCTTATGTTTCTTTTACGTCAAATGGTAAAAAAAATCCAATGAATTTGCTAAAAGAATAAAAAATTTACTACATTAATTAGATATTAATCAGAAATTAGCTTTCAGACTCCATACAAAATTCATTTAAAAGATTTTTTTAAAACTCTATCCGATGTCGCACATAGTAAAATTCTGATAGATATAGCTTGTTTGATATGTGCGAAAAATAATTTCAACATTAAATATTAAAAAAATCTGAAAGATTACGCCCAAAGAGTTTTTTTACCCCTCCATTTACATATACACATACGTTTCGAGAACATTTTGGCTAGACCCCTTTGGACTAAAAACATTTAAAAACAGCATATCCTTTGAATTTCCAAATGACACTCTCGGGTACTCTCGGGCTATTTTATTTCCCACAGTGTGTTGCCACTATTTGCTTTGAAATCGGTGAGTTTCTTAACCGAAAATTTGTTAAAGTTCAAAAATATGAAATAGATAATAAAATAAATTCAAGATTCGGACTTCCAGGTGCCCATATTCAGGTGGGGGATTACGTTATTCAAAATTTGATGTCTCTAGGTATTGTTGTTTTTACATTCTTGCACGAAGTAAAAAGGAAGTATTGTAATCGCGAAAAGTTTCAGGCAGCATATTTCAACAAAAATATCCATTGTGACCACTATCGAATGCAATTAAACGATGTTTTTGCGTAGTATCTGTACGTAAGGACAGAATAAAAAACTCGTTTCCTCCAAAAAAAATTATAAAACTGCTTTAAAATTAATTCTGAAGAGAATTTTTCGTGGCGTCTGCACGAACGTATGTACGTACGTACGTATCTCGCATAACTCAAAAACGAGTAGTCTCAGAACGTTGAAATTTTGTATATAGGACTGCTATAACATGTAGATGTGCACCTCGTATTTGGGTTGCAATCGGCCGCACCAAACGTATATAAATATATTTATATACATATCCGCTCTGTTACCCGGCTCAGTGATCTCAGTTTCTTTACTCTTATATGTTTGTAAATTGTACATTTTTTTGCTTTAAAAATGATTGAATTATGTTGTTTTTATCTTCCGGTTAAGGTTTTCATGCCTTTAGTAAATCTGTATGCAATATTTTTAGAATTATCAACAATTTTAAAGTTGTTTAAGTGCCGCTAAGTCTTTTCTTAGTGGCGGCCGTTGATTGTTTACATTTGAAACAGCAGACTAGTGGATTTGTTGCCAAGCTAGAGAAACTTAGCTTCGCAACAAAAAAGATAACGCCTTCATTTATTATTGCCAATTAAATCATGCTTAATCCTTTCTGGAATTTTTTCCAGGAAATAAGCGTTTAAGATTTACTTCGTAATTTTTAATATAGATATTTTGAGTTTTTATGTATTTTTGTCTTATCGCGAAGTGAGAACTGAATTAATTGAATGAGAAATACTCAATCGTCTGTGAAAAACTGTTTCTTTTTTGTTTTGTTTGCTTAATTTCTTTTATACATCATTCTAGCTTTATTATAGTATTTGAATGGAACATGTGGCAACGATTAGATAATTCTATTCTTTAAATGATATAAATTTTGTGCATTATGAATTATAATATGAACGAAATATAATACTGTTAAGTGAATCTAGCGCCAGAATGTCGCTATGTTAAACTAATACTAGAGTGAATTTTAAAGAATGCATTTATTCTATTGTGGTTTATGCGCTGTCGGCGAAGTAGATTTAATTCAATCCAATAAGTTTAAATGAAATGCAAGAAAAAAATGCGTATAATTTAATATTCCGTACAAGGAAGTCATGTGGTGTACACATCAGAATTTTTCCCAATGCGAAAAGCATACATGCGTTCATGCAGCTTCTTCATTATTTAATTTCTTTAAATATAATACAGGGCAATAATATTTGGTGGCAACAATTTGAAAAGTGATACAGCCGTATATAGTGATTCGACGCAAAATGCCGTTTCGAAAGTAATAGCCCTTTGGGGGTAACGACCCTCTAATAATCTAAATCAAATTTAGAAAAAATTGTCACCACATTATTGTCTTCCGCAAGAAATATCTGTGCAAAATTTGAGCTCGAATACTTATCAGGAAATTGTTCAAAAACGGATGAAAAAGTTTTAATCATCGACACAAACACTATAAGTCAGTTAAATGAAAGCTTATGAAAAAGGCGGCTAGTTAAAAAAAAAAAAAAAAAAAAAAAAAAATCTAGAAAGTCGTCTAAGTGATAACGTTCTTTATCATTACTTGTTTTGATAGAAGGTGAAGAATTTGTTTCATAACCTTTGAAAATTTCAGATGTTTATACATTTTGAAGTATTAGAATTTTAAGTTCTCATAAAAATAAAATACGACATCAGAATAAATTAAGGAAATCAGCTTTTCAAATAAAATACCGAGGAAAAATATATGTATAAACTTTTGAAATGGAAAAATAAAAATTACTCGGTCGATTGATTTCAATTAGTTCTGTTTCCACGATTCCTCATTCCGCGTTTTTCAAAATTCTTCCTGTTCCCTCGAGATCGGAAAATACAGTCCTAATACCTTGTTAAACAGTGTTTAAGAGGGTGTTGACAGTCCCCCTCCTACAGCTCCTGGGGAGGTGTTACGATAAGTCATTAAAAAGAGTTGGGCAGTTTCATTGTGAATAAGCTAGTCTTCGTTAAGTCTAGGCTCCTCTCGAAATCTTTAATTTCGTTCTATTTATAATTCTGCTACAATATTAGCTGTTATTTTCACATCTTATGTTAATCAATATGGATGTTTTAGACATTAACGAAACTAAGAGCGAAAAAATATTTAGCCTTTTATGAAAGTTGTCTGTATCGAATTCGGAATAGAAATAAGGAAAATGTAGTTTATTGGATTTGCATAAATGAAAGAGTTAAAAGCTGCAGAATTTTGGAAAAATAATTTTTTTTTTTTTTTTTTTTTTTTTTTTTAAATTTCGAAAACGATTTTTTAGTTCATTGCCAAAATCATCGCTGAGTTTGAACATCTCTTCTTTTAAATATAGTATCAGATTCATCCATGCAAAGATCTGAGATAATAAATATTTTTCGATTATTTGTTTCAAAAATTCTTTTTTCTAAATCTAAAAATTCTAAATTTTTCGATTATTTGTTTTAAAAATTCTTTTTTCTAAATCTAAAACTTTAAAATTTTTCGATTATTTGTTTTAAAAATTCAGTCGCTAATCTTATTTAGAGCGTTCTGAGAAATGTGTACGGAATAAAGAAAAGTGTGTGCACAGCCAACTCTGTGGCGTAATGTCGGCTGTGGTGTGTGGCGTAATGACGTCATAAACCTTGACTCATGGACCTTATAAGAGATACACTAACCCAGTGGGTCAATGACATGTCGTCAAGAAAGAGTAGGGACGATCTGGTTTACTTTAACACTGAAACCTATGGCTTTTAATTATTAAATGTGATACCTTGCATAGTGATTAGATTATGAAAGCCACAGTTTTTTCCAAATAGGATTTAATATATCTCATTAAAGCACTTTTTACTGCATTTCGCGCATTTTTTTACTGTACAAAGCTGTTTTTCGTCAATAAAAAGTTTATTTAGGGTAATTTTTTAAGTTAAACTGTGCTATGTATTATTTCCCTTTTTTCTAATGCCACTGGTTAACAGAAATAACAAAAAACATTACATTCGAATATTCTAAGCGCTCAAAAAGTATAACAAAATATATTCAGATCCCTGAAAGTCATATCGTCATGACTGATAAGAGCTAATTTATCTTAAGATTTTTGAAGAACCCAAATAAAGCAGTGGGTGCAAATGGGCAATAAGTGCAAAGGATATATTGGGGGGAAATTGTTGTTGGTAGTTGAAGAAGGTTTGGTGTGTTGTGCCGTAAAAATAAATAAATCCAGTCTTGGTTATGTAATTTTGTTGCAGTGCTTTAAAAATTAAATTTTCTTCTTCTCTTCCATGGACCTTATAAGAGATAGACTAACCCAGTAGGCGGGGCGCGTCACCGACATGTCGGCAACAAAGAGTAGGGACGATCTGGTTTACTTAACACTGAAACCTATGGCGTTTGTATCACATAACTCGTTTTAATTATTAAATGTGATACGTTGTATAGTGATGAGATTATGAAAGCCACAGTTTTTTCTAAATAGGATTTAATATATCTCATTAAAGCACTTTTTACTGCATTTCGCGCATTTTTTCACCCGTAATCCTTGTACGAACATCTTTACTTTGGTAAAACGGTAAAAACGCTAAGCACAAAATTTATGAACTTAATTTTGCGTACAAATAACGTAAAATTAAATAAGATTGATAGTACATGATGCTTTGAAATAAATAAGGTAAAATTAAACAAGATCTGATATTCTTTTTAAAAATTTAATGACCATTTTCAGGCAGTGATTTTCAAAAACTATAATAACATTACAAAACAATAATTTATTTGATTATATCATCATTAACTTATTAACATTAAAGTGGAATATTTATTTTAGTAATTTATAAAATTCGGAGTATAAAATTTTCTGAGTGTAATGAAGGTTAAAAAAAAAAAAAAAAAAAAAAAAAAGGTAAAATAAAATCTAGAAGCACTCAGATTTTATATTACGTCCAAAAGGAACCTTTTTTTAATATTTTTTAACATTATATTTATTGAATATCATGTTCTTTGCCCGTAAACCACATACATTTGAAAACAGCATATCTTTAGAATTTCCGCATTGGAGATAAAAATGTTATTTTCCGTACAATGCTCTCTCTGAACTCGTTGAGTTTGTTAATCAAAAATTCGTTAAAGTTTTAAAAAATATGAAATAGATTAAAACAAATTCGAAATTCAGCCGTCCTCATGCCCATGTTCGGGTGGAGGATTACATTATTCAAAATTTGATGGCTCTAGATACTGTCGTTTTTGTCACAGTGCGAGAAACATACATGTATTCATGTAGATTCTTCATTATTTAATTTCTTTAAATATAATACAGGGGTATAATACTTGGTAACAACAATTTGCAAGAAGACACGGACATTTATAGTAAAACAGCGCAAAATGCCGCTTCGGAACTAACAGCCTTTCTAGGCTACCGCCTCTTTGGCTAATAAACTAAATTAACAGTAAATAAAGAAAATCTTATGCAGAACTAAAAATAAAAAAAATTAATTACTATAAAATACAAGCAAAATTAATTATTACAGTTAAATACAATTTTAATGTTAGAATTAAATGTATAAAAATTATTAAGGAGTCAAAAGTGTTTATCACTATGATGTATTATGAAATATAATTGAAGTAAAATTCCTTTACAGAAATTGTGCTATAATATTTATCTTTAATTTTAAAAAAGGAGCACAATTTAGAATTTTAAACAAAACTTTCAAAAATTCGTTTTTAAATATTTTAGTATTTTTTACTTTTTATTTTTTATTTTTTATTTTACACCAATAAAAAGCATAAAAATTGCAAGAAAAAATTGCTTGTTTGAAATTTTCTATTAGTTCAGATTTAAAATATTATTTTCTAAAAGAAGTAATTACAAATTTCCTTACAGCATAAGAAAAGCTAAAAAAATATCCAGCCCTGAAAGCATGCAATAGCTTTATTTGGAACGTTAATTATGCTTGATAAATATGCTAAATTTTTAAAAATCAATCTCAATTTCAAAAATAAAAATATGGAGAAATTCTAATTTATGAAATGAGGCGCTACAAGCAGCTTTTTCTTGACAATTATACACACTGCAATAGGCAACCACTGTTAAATTTCTGCAAGTCGTCCCTACTCCTTCGGATGTGATCAAGGTGACAGCCGGCAATGCCTCAGACGAGGGAGAAAATCCATTTGAGTTAGTCTATTTCTTATAAGGTCCATGCCTTGACTTCGCTGTCTATTTTAGATGGTAGCATACATTTTAAAAAATGTAAAAAATCGCCTAATTCTATCAATCCTCGTCAATTCCTCGTCTTTCTATCAATCTTATTTTAAAAGAGAGTGAAACGTTTGCTTTACAACATGTAAAAATTTTTAAACTTCGTAACTGACATTTTTTTAAATTTTAAAATTTTAAAAATCGTGCGCGTTAAATAGTCGGGAAAAAAAGATTGATTTTCGAAAATTCGCCAAAATATCAGAAATTAAATTACAAATTTTATCAAACGATTTTTTCCCGCTCTGTCCGATGCTGCAATAAGTAAGTTTTTAAGGTTTTTTTTTAGTTTGTTAATTAAACGAAGATACGTGCTAAAAATTATTTCAACGTTAAATTAAAAAAAAAAAAAAAATGTCTAAATTGAATTTTGCAAAATCGTTTTACCGCATTTTACTGTCATCTATTAACAGTGTAAGTACAAAATTTGAACTCTATATCTTATCAGGAAATGTTTAAAATCGATGAAAACTTTTGACGACAGCGACAAAACCGTGGGTGAACTAGATAAAAACTTATCAAAATATTGTTACGAAATGCCCACCGGCTGATCGGTGAGATAGCTTCCCCTCAAAGTGGAGTTAGTGGGGTCAGAAAGTGACAGGTAGAGGCGGGGTTGCCAGATTTTCCGATATTTAGGGACAAAATTGGCAATATGTCATAGACGGAGCGAGAACGTTCCAGAACGCATTCTTAGCGGTTTTCTCGGGAATATCCTCGAACGTAGGTTAAAGCTATAGATACCCTGCCTTTACGGTGAGAAAGTAGTGTCTTGAGTTCAGAGATTAGCTTTGAGCGATCGACAGAGTCGGGAGATGTACTTTAGTGCTTTCCGTGAAGCTGTCATCACCGTTATCGCCTGAAGGCTGTGTTGATGGTTGTTTCAACGTATTTGTCGTAGTTTTTCGACGAGTGTGAACGTGTCTTTGGTACTGTCCTGTGTAATAGTGCTTAACAGTGTATGAATTGTGTTTTGTTTTTTCATCAAATGTTATCATTAATTATTCCAAACCCGCGAACCCGTAGACCGCAACAATATATGCACCCATAAGAAGCTGAGCTACAGCTACGAAACTCGGCATGTAAATATCATTTGAAAAATTATACACTTGACCCGCCATAACGAAATTCGAGAGACCTAAAATTTGATTCGTTAGATTATCTCACAAAAGGATATAAAGATTGGGTGATGAATCCTGTTGCGTTGAATCTACCTGAATATTATTTCATTCATTCGCTCTCGCCTTTAAATTAAATCTGACTCTTCTATAACACTTGAAAAGAAATAATTTAAATAAACAATTGCATTTTCTTAAGAAAGCCAAACTTTATTTGCTTATACAATTAAGGAAATCAAAACATTATTCTAATCTTTCTTAAAAAAAACTCTAATCTTTCTAAAAGAAAATGACGGCTGTTGAATATCGTTAACAAGCATAAATCATGGAGCTCACAACAAATCCCAAAATTACTACGTAACATTGTCACATCTATCAAAAGAATAGAATAAAAAATAACGGGAGACTGGGTGATACATTTGTTTCAAACGAACTCTGGGTTTAGATGCGTACGACTAGTTCCTAAGAGTTTCCGTTTTTACTGACCGGTGTATGTTAAGGTCACAATTTGTCACAAACATTGCGAACATGTCCAAATTCATTATTTTTGAAGTTTTTGACAAAATATTGTATGCAACTGATATCTTGTGTATGCAACCGATCAGTTTCTTTTATTTGACAGACACTGTTGAAGAATCTCTCCACTATAATCTAGTAAAAGGTAACCCAAATTTGACAAATTATTACTGGCAACTGTTAGAAGAAGCTGAAGCACCTTGATTACTTTCCATAATATCAATTGTTGGGTTCTTTCCATCTTACAGCTAAAATTTGTTATCAATCTTATCTCAATTAATCTCTCTTTAATTCTTCTGCTTGTCTCTTGTGCTGCATCCTTACTTTTCAGCCCTTTATATTTATTTTTGTACAATCAAAATTGGTATGTCGCTCCCACAACAACTCGCCGTCGACTAAACTGTGAATTAGCATGAAACTAAACTGTGATATCAAAGAACGTCTATGTAAAGAAGGAAAGGCTCCATAGACGTACTCAAACCAGTTTGTTTTCTACGCCGCTAGAAAGAGGGAAAATTCGCCAAGGGATTTGGAGACGGAACCAGTTGGCGAAAATTTTCTCCCTCTGTGATGTCAAAGAATCTCTAGGGAGAAGAAGTAAAGGTTCCCCGGGGCAAATGTGGCTCCGTCAGACGGAAGAGGCACATTATGTATATTCCTGAAGCTTACTTTAAAGGGACAAACCATTCCAAAGCTATTCACCCTCCGTACCTCACTGCGCATGTGCGAAATAACATCAGGAGGCAACAAAGCAGCAAAGGCAACAAAGCAAAGAATGCAGCATGCCGTCGGTCATGTTAGCAATCTTTTACCACGTTGTTCGAAAACGTTCTTTGTTGTTGTAGTCAGAGGTACTTGGTTTTAGCTATGTGAAATTCTTTTAAAGACTTTTTAAATGTAATGCTGTAAGTGAAATGGTTTTGGCTAATGGGTGAAAGCTTTGCTCTTGGTTTTCACAATGGTCATTCCAAATAATTGTCTAAACGTTTTCATGGTAATTTGTTTTTAAAGTTGTTGTCGGATAATTATAATGTATTTCAGTGCTTTCAATTTATTTAGGGGTGCCTTTAATTGTCTTTAAATATTTTTTTTCTGTTTCAGTTAGTTATTGCAAATTTTGCTTTTAAAATTTCACTGTAAAATTTTAACTATGGATCCATAAAAATTTATTACGTTTTGTATGGCATGTGTTTTCCCCCCTTTTTAAGTTTACGGAAGAAAAGAATTAAGAAATTTATTTCATTTAAATTTTGTCTTCGTACGACTCGCTGTTTAAATTGAAAGTAAAAAATGGACAGGATTTCTATAATTCGCCCCAAAATTCCAACTAACATCCTTTTGCTCATAAAACTCCAGAAATGTATGAAAATAAAACATTTTGAGTTATTTCAAAGTAAAAAAATTACTATCTCCTCGAACTGCGCTGTTTAAATTTCACCCTGCGCTGGTGTTTCACTGCATAGCCGTGGCTCTTCGGTACAGCGGCGCAGAGGCGAAACAGGTTTACATTGCGTCTATGGAAGCTTTCATTCTTCTCCTTAGAGATTCTTTGGTGATGTACCGGATCTAGCCGACATATTTTCTCCTCCGCGACGTGTACAGGAAATTGAGGAACAAGGATGAATAAGAAAATTAGGTGAAGTTTCACTTTCACTGGCTGTTGAACTTGCATTATCCATATCGCAGTTTGATGTCTGATTTTATATCCGTCAATATGGAGGGTAAAAAATAGAGTCACACAGCTTTAAACTCTTGATAAACGTGACTGTCGAACCTGTACAACTTCGAGCTTTGGCGCTTTTTGGCGACAGATATTTCATGCATGCGCAGCTGTTTGCCTTTTCGTTCGAAGAGCCACTCCTGCTGCTGCGAAGTTTTCCTTCTTAACAATACATATTTTGGTGTTTTAACCTAATTGGTGCGTGCACACTTCTGACGTCATCAAAATATTGCGCATTTTTGCCTAACTTTGAGACTGTGGCTCAACCAATCTTCAAAACTACTTTTGTGTTTTGTAATGGTCTTCTTTAACTATCAAATACGCCATAAACGAAAACTATATCTTTTGGTGCTATTGAGACATAAGCGTTCTACTAAGCAGGGCTGTGGCGTCGGAATCGGAGTCGGGTAGATTTTTGGGTTAAAGGAGTCGGAGTTGGAGTCGACTCCGACTACATTTTTTGTTGAACAGTTTGAATTTGAAATGAAACTAAAGTGAATTGAAAAAATTAATGACAAACTGAGTTAATATTTTTATTTATGGACTCTATACTTTAATAAATAGTTATTTTCTATTTTATTGACATATTAGTAAACAAATCTAAGGGAGCAGGATGGATGTGATATTTGCCATTATTGATTAAACTGATTCATTTAGTTACTAATCTCATTGGTGAATTGAGGTAAGCAGCAAGAACACCCAAAATTGATGCCATTCTTAGAAAGCGAGCAGAAAAAGGAGCAAAGCAATGGAGAAGTACATATTTGATGATACAGTGGTTGTTAGGATTAAGAACGTTTTCAGAAGATGTAAATAACCCTAATATTTCACTAACAGAAAGACTGTGGAATGATCTTGCAGAACTGGAAATCCTTCTTTCAACACCGTATATAGCCACAAAAAAGCTACAGTCTGAAGAATTAACAGGAGACAAGAATGTTAGAAGATGTAGATAACCTTAATGTTTCACTAACAGAAAAACTGTTGAATGACCTTGCAGAATTAGAAACTCTTCTTTCTATACCGTATATAGCCACCAAAAATCTACAATCTGAAGAATTAACAACAGGCAAGACTGGAAGAATGCAATGTTTGTTCTTTCTGAAATGGAGGGTTTATTGCAGAAGGAATCATTTCTTCAATGAAGAAAAGAGAAACTAGTTTGCTAGACAATAAGATCGGTTCAATAGATGTAGATCCGAAATGCGGAATTTTGTTGGATGACAAACAAATTAAAAAGGCAAAGAAAGCCATCTATGAACTGTCATTGAATGAAATTATTCTCAGAAAAACTGGAGTATTTAAATCAGGACAGTCAAACTGCAGATATTGCAACTGAGTCTTTATCATCTTCTTCCACTGATGAATTAGATTTTGAGAAATATTTGGATAATATTAAAAAGGTTAAGGCAAAGCGAATGAAAATAAAGAACCAAGAGCCTTTAGATATAAAAATGACAAAATACAAACAAGATTTATACGCGGCCTTTGAAGAAATAGACAAATTTGATTGCTCTTGCAAGACATCTCTTTTGGAACTTACAAAAATCTATCCTGAAAAGTTAAAGGAAGTAGCCCTAACAGTAACAGCTCTTCTTCCTACTCAAGCCAGTGTGGAAAGTCTCTTCTCAATTCTGAAGTTTATCAAATCGGGTCTATGGTTCTCTGCCGAAGTTTTGCTGTTTCTTAGAAATTACTAATGCCAGTTTTTTCATTTCATAATAAATGCTAATTAATATAAAAAAATTGCTACGCATCAGTTTTTATCTGTAATATCTGCTACTTCTTTTATATTAAAAAATAAGCTGTATCCATGTTTATATGTTTACATATATATGAAGGAGTCGGAGTCATTAAAATTTCAGGAGTCGGAGTCGGTCATTTTCCCTACTGACTCCATAGCCTGCCACTGCCCTACTTTTTTTGTCCCTGAGACCGCCATTGAGGAACGCAATTCTACGTTTTAAGGTTTTAATTGCTTATATAATTTGTGTTCGTTACTTTCCAGTTTTACTATAAATTAATAATTTTACATGATAAATTAAACCATAACATTAAAGTTATGGTTCTGATTTTTCCCTCGATTAGACATCTTCCTCTAAAATACACTTTTCCAGTTATATATTATTATTTTATCCACAAAAGTGTAAAAAGACTAAAAAAAATAATAGCAATTCTTCATGTATTTACCTGTAACAGTTATGTAATATCTAAGGGCAAAAATAATCTGCAATTTTCTGCTGGTGTAATGAAGATTGCAGTAGAATTTTATCCATATTTTTGTCCAAAAATTCAAAATATTACATCACTTTCGGTTCTATAGTTTGTGGAATGGAACATTATTAATGACAAGCATTGCAGCTTTGATATCCTGTATGGCAGGGAGTTCACTTTCCGTGTGTTTTCTTCAACACTTTTACCAGCATTAAAAGAAGAATCATTGATGATAGCCTTTCTCATTTTAATTTCTATTAAATGAATGTGATTCGGCTCTTCGGATGTAATAACATTGTTATGATATGTTTAAAAAGCCCCATATCATATTCTGAAAACATTGAAATGTCAATTTTTTTCTTCTTACCTAGCTGTAAGCAAATCCTCGTTTCCATAATCTTCAACACCTTTTGCTAGACCAATATAATGAAAAAGATTTTGGATGATTGATTTTGTAACAGGAAAAGGGAACAGTGGACAGAGCACCAGAACTTCGCCTATGGATTTACAGATTTTGCTCAGTCACACTACTGCTCTAGCACAAAATCAATCACAGGGCACACAGCGCCCCGGCTCGGGAACCAGCCCAGCAAAGAATCCAGTTCACAGTGTGCAGAATTCTCCCCTTCCTCTTACTGTGAGGCTACTCCAGTAAGAGGTTGCCGGTCTACGTCATGCATTCTACATTAAGTCATCACTTTTCTAGTGCATTAAGAAGTGAAACATTATACTCTATTTGATTGTCTTAGTCACAGTTCTCTGGATATTTAAATGCAGATTCAGAAAACAAATTTAAAAAAAAAAAAAAATATATGCAGATGCGACGTAACTTTCAAGTTATAATACTGTTGCATTCTACGGGTTCATGGATTTGGAGTGACTGATGACAACACTTGGTGAGGAATCAAAAACACAATTTATTCATCAGTATTACACAGGAGAGTTCCAGAGACACGTTTACAGCCATTAAAAAACTACGACAAACATGCTGAAGCAATCAGCAACACAGCCTTCAGGCTACAATGGTGAAGACACTTTCACGACAAAACACTAAAGTACAGCTTCCGACTTGGTTGATTCTTCTCGAGCTAATCCCCGAACTCAAAATAATCTTTACGATAAAACTGTTAATCCCTGTACAGGCAGGGTATTTATAGCTTTTGATCTGTCTTAGAACATTCTGGGGGAAATCGGTAAGAATTCGTTCTAGAATGTCCTCGCTCCGTCTATACCCTATCGCTAATTTTGTCGCCAAATGAGCGATTTCGTGCCAAATCTGGCAAGCCTATCTTCTCTTGCCGTTTTGCCCGCAAAACCCGTTTTGCGGGGAAGCTATCTTACGGCTGATGAGCATTTTACAACACTGTTCCCTCCCTCTGTATGTACCGGGCAGTACAATCCTTGGACAGAAGCTAAATTCGATACAAACAAAAGGTAATAAAATAAGATAAATAAAGAAACAAATATTTACACTATTTACAAGTTATATACAGTCAAAAGTCGTTAATTCGGACACCCATAATCCGGACCTCAAAGCTACAAACTTTCTGCGCATGCGTCGCGTTGACGCATGCGCGTAAGACCTTTACCGCTGCGAATTTGCGTGTGCGCAAAATACGTTTACGAATGCGCGTTTAATGTACAACGGACGGGATAAGCTAAGCTAAAATTATCTAATTATCTATTTCAGTTAATGTTGCAGATTGCGTTGTTCCTTAATCTTCGAATTGGATCCGGATTATTATTTTTTGCAGACTGTTAGAGCAATTTTATAAAAGTAAGCTTGAACTTTCGATTATGTCAAATAGAATTTCCGATATATATTTACTAATATGTAAAGGATATACAAAGCGAAAGTATCTTTCGGGGTCCATTAAACAAAGAGTGGAATTGCTGCAAAAAATGGATAAAGGCATATCCTTTGTTTACCTTTAACGCCGCGGCGGCGTGCAATGAATTGGAAGTTGACTTGTCAGCACTATTCTTATCTTAAGGGCAGATGTTTTTATTTTATTTGGCTTATAATTGCTTACTCAATGTAGTATTTCATCTCGATGTACTCCGTCTTTGATATGATTTAAATCAAATGCCTCGTCATTATAATTCGCTTCCGATAGCGAAGAAAGTGACAGAGGTTATTGAAAACGAAAAAATTTCGATTGACAAATTAGTCGGTATTCTCGACACAGCAATTATAGGACTTGAACAGCGGAACTTTGTAACTGAACAAGAAATTATGTCTGTTTATAGAATTAAAGAGAATGTATTATCACGAAGCAACTTAAACAACTTACATTGAAAGAAATGTTTAATAAAGTAAACAAATAAATATTAAGCCTTTTTTTTGTAAATTTTGATACACTTTAGATCACAATTGTTCTTTATTTCGTAAATTACGGTTTCATATTTTTAATTTTATAATTTCTGCATGCCATTTTACCAGATTTAAACTGATGATCTATAATCCGGAAAAATCGATAATCCGGAATCGCCGAAGTCCCGACGAGTCCGGATTAATGACTTTTGACTGTACACAAATTAACCACATAACAATTTTAAATTATATTAATGAAAGTTCAGAATGAATGTCAGTTTAAGTTATACCCGGGTTAGTTACTTTTTCACTGCAATCCCAGACGTGTTTCTTTTTTGCACATGACACTCTGAAGATTCAGTCCTTTCAGAATTTTCATCTACAGGAAGATATGAAAAAGTTTTCTCACCACTCTGTAGTTTATTCACATCATGTGTACAGTTCATCTCGGTATTTTTAGCAGTTAGTACATGCTTATTTGCCTCTTTTTCCTCATTTCTCTCGTGCAATACTGAAGAATAAATTGTGTTTTAGATTCTTCATCAAGTATTGTCATCAATCATTCCAAATCCATGAACCCATAGAATGCAACAATTGGTATCAGAAGTGGGATCTGTGAGTGAACACCAGTGACCCACCTGCGGGAGAAGGCCCTGGCTGAGGAAATGAAAGCTTTAATCGACTTGTTAGCCAAGACAAAAGCCAAGCAAGAAGAGATGAAAGCCAGACAGAAGAAGATGAGGGCTGAGTTCAAGAGCCAAATAAAATCGTCTCAAGAAGAAATAAAAACCGGCTGCAAGAGCTACTCCAACGAATGATAGCGAAGCAATAAAAGATTTGAAGCGACATCTTTGAGCTTAGACAGAAAATTGGAGCCAGAATGAAAGATGTGTAAATGACAGTAGAGGCATCTGAAGAACTACAGAATGAAGAAAGGAAAGAAGTAGCTGAGAAAGATGAAAAAATGAAAGATGGGAAAGAAGTTTTTGATTCTCAAATGTCTGAAGTAGAAGTGGAAGAAATTGATAATACTGTTTGTAAAGAAGAAAAAATAAAAGAAGGGCTTTGTAAAGCATCTGAAAAACGTGAAGAAATAATTCATGGAAGAAAACTTCTGATTATCAAGTGGAGTAGAGATAGAAGAAAGTGAAAGTGTGACTGTTAAGTTGATAGAAACTGATAGCGAAGTTACAAAGTCGCAGTTAGAGAGTATTGAGTCATCTGAAAATCGTTGAGATTATAAAAAAAAATTTTTCGTTATCACGTTTTATAAAATATGAAATAGAGAATAAAAGAAATTCCAAATTTGGGCTTCCAGATGCCCATACTGAGGTGAAGGATTACACATTATTCAAAATTTGAAGGCTCTAGGTACCACTGCATACATTCATGCAAATTCTTCATTATTCAGTTTCTTTAAATAAAATACAGGATGATAATATTTAGTGCAACAATTTGAAAAGTGATACACCGTTTATAGTGATTTGACATAAAATTAATATCCCTTCTGGGCTAAGGCCCTTTGGGCGAAAAAAAATTTTTTTTTCAAGTTTTGAGTGATAAAGAAATCATCAGTGCCATAAATCTAGAGAATGGATAGAATTTGCAGAATTGAGAGAGATGTTGAAGATGACAATGAAATGGAAATTGTGCATGTCGAAATCTGGAACTTAAATGTTACTTGTTTTCATTTCATGATGATGGAACAACCATTCTGAATATTTAATAAACACAGCAACATTCTGGTGCTTCAAAATCTGCATTGATCATGCAGCAGCTAGCTGTCAGAGTTAAAAAAAAAATTGTCTTCTAAAAACGAATGTACGAAATTTGACAAAATTTTGTAACTTGTAAATTTTGATGGAGTTTGTTTATTCCAGTTTCTTCACAAATATTTCCCACAAAATAAAATATTGCATGGATTATTTGTTTATTGAAGAAAACAAATTTATCTACCAATTCAAGAGTATGTTAATAGTAGTCCTTGTGCATTTCAAATACACAAATAAACATCTTAAGAATTTCAAATAAACAAATTCAGAAAAGCTTATTGAAAGGAAAACTGACATGATTTAAAATTTAGTCTCTAATTTAAACAAACCTTCAGTTATCTGAGGTAGTTATTATCGTAATTACTTTGAAGAATGAGGATTCTATGATACTTAAATAGACGAGTTTGTTTCTAAAACATTCCAAAGGAGCCATACATTTTGTACATAAAGTATTTGGCAGTTTTAATTGTGTTTTATGAAATTCTGAAAGCTAATTCAATTTCATTTGCAGTAAGTTAAACTAACAATAGAAGTTAAAACAGTATTCTGAAACCCCATCTAGGTAAAAAAACAATGATTACACTTCAGGGGGGGAGCAATTCTAATACAAAAACAAGCAATAGTGAGATTTTTATATCATATATTTTTGAGAGATTGCAAGAGAATTACATACAGTAGGCACCACTTAATGTAATCACAATTAATTTTACCATTTTAATATTGTTATCAAACTGTCAAAGTCCCACATTTTGCATATTACAATATGGAAAATATATCACTTATTGTGATCAGCAATTCAATTGATGTAATTAAAATATTATAGAATGAATTTTTAAAACTGAAATAATGCCGTGAAATAAAAGATAAAATCTCTGAATAAATTTGAAATATATTATAGAAATTCTCAACAAGAGAAATATTTCTGAGTAAGAATCTTGATTTTGATTTCAGGCAACATTTAAGACTTGGAATAGAATCTCAGAAAATATAATATAGAACTGTTTTAAACATGCCAGCCTTTTAATCTATGATGAAAACTAAAAATGTCTCCAACTAACATGAATTATGCCGAATTTAACACTTGTGTGGATACTGATTACTAATCAACTATTAATGACTTTTTTCCTAATTAAAATACAATTGTAGTAAACATTTATATGCTTGTAGTCATATTAAGTTACAATCCACTGATAGTTTAAAGGATATTTTTTTCATCCCTTAATTATCATAAGTGTCATGGATAAATATGATCATATTCAGCAGCAGATCACATTAAATTCAAATTTTATTCTTTGTGGTGAATAAAACAAATATTTTGTTACTTGCAATATCGTAAATGGCATTAATTTCATAAAATTCCAAATCCATATAATATTTACAACTCACTTTTTGAGTTCTAGGTTCTCATCCTTCTTCAGAATATGTGATTTAATACAAAAATTAATAATAACAGCTTTTGGTGTTTTATTACACACTGTTAGTCTTTAACATTTTTACTACTGCAAATTCCAAGTCATAAAAAATATTTTAGTATTATTCTGGAGGTAACCATAAATGTGGCTATATAAATTGTAAAAGCTGATGAAATACACATTAGAAAAGAATTTAAATAATTAAATTTATTTCCATTTTAAAGTACATACTAATGCAATATGATCAGAGGGAAATACTTTATTTGGTAAAGCTTTATATTCAGTCACTTGCTCATGTGTTGGAAGTGGTACAATATCACCAACCTCCAAACAAGATTTATCATAAAATATATAGTCTAAACATCCAACAAATCCTTCAGTATAATTTGTATATTCTGGTGTCCCACAAGCACTGTCTAGCTGTAAGGAGTGAGACAAAGCTATTCCATTAACAACTTCTTCTGCATCTAATTAAAAAAAATCATATGTATAAACATTTATCTTCAATAAAAAAATTCAAGAATGTGCATGAAATGATTTCATCAAGATATATATGATCATATTCAAAATATGTGAAATACTTACATATATTAAGTCTAACTTGTTTCATACATTTCCTAATTATCTACTTTAAAAGTTTTTATATCATGCAAAATTTTTTTGATGTTTTCTATTTTCATAATTTATACATTAGTTGAATAAATATATATGGAGCACATAATAAAGCACATAAAAGTGCAAATATACAACATACAATGTCACACATACAAAACACAAAAAACATATTTAAAAAAATCTTAATATATTTACAATCTAAATATATTAAAAAAATCTTGAGGCAATAAAAAATAATTCTTAATTTTTTCCCTTAATTAGTGAAATAGCATTTTCAACATATTATTCTAATGCAACATTCAATAACTTGAGTAATAAATTTCATATTTTGAAAATGAAAATGGAAAATATTTGTGAAAAACACCTCATAAAATTTTAACTTCTTGTGAAAGATCATGTTTTGATTTTTTCATAATAAAATACTGCTTAAGATTTATTGGAAAATGAAGTGTCCATCCTAAATTTGAATTTCTTGTCCTTCCCTAAAAAAAAAAACTTATATTGTATTAGGTTTCTGCATCAACCTGTATTTTTGCCCACCTTGTTTAAATTATAACAGGTAATTTTCCAACATGGAAACAAAATCAATACTCAACAGAATACATAATATGAGATCCAGAGATAAAAAGGATTTAAAAATAAATGTTAACTATTTAGCTTAATCATCATTAAAATTTGTAAACACCACACTGAAATCTAATGCAGTAAACACTAAATACTAACTGCAATTTCAGTTTCAGATTATTATGTACTGTGTTTAAAAACAAATATTATTTGATTAATTTACTTCCTGATACACATACTGACGAACCTGCCAAACTTTACAAAACTATGAAAAGCTGCCAATTTGGCAACATTTTTGTGTGTAATGGAGTTATTCAATATTAAGTATGAAAATAAAGTATCATGTAAATTAAACTTACAAAACATAATGAAATATTTTACATTCACAACACATATATTAATTTTGTATATTACATCATAAATATAATGGAAATGGACACTGCTCGAATGAGAAAAGCAGGAAAGTGGACCACAAGTAAGATGCATGCCACTATATGCATCAGGAAAAGACACATTCTTGTTATCAGGAAAAGACACATTCTCAAGCATTAGAAAAGATGAGGAAGATATAAAAAGTGTCCCAAAAGTAGCGCAGGATTTAAATTTACAAAATTAGTCTTTATGCATGCATGAACTGGTAAGTAACAACATACTTTGAAAGAGTAAACTTTCTGATTAAATAAGGAAAATAATATTCAACAAATGTTTTCACATATCATTCCAATCTTTTGACAAACCTGTAGTCATATTTTCACAGACTTATGGCTCAATTATTGAGATAACATGTCAGATTTCTTCTTTAAGTTTTGGAATGGTTGATATGCATTTTTGGCTAATCTTTGGAATATGGTAACAGGTAGTTTGGCAACATTTTGGTAAGGCGATAAAGGTTACTAGCTAGGACTTTAGCAGTGTACATGGATAAAGTCAAGAGTGTGCACAATGCCATTTTTGTGCAATTCTGGGATGTTTTTTCAAGTGAAAATAGGTCGATGTTTACATGGATACCGTGTACGTGCAATTCTTAAAAACGCGGCAAGCAGTTTGCGATTCTGCACTTTCTCCCAATTTCGCACCTAATCTTCATCATGATTAAGCACTTTTGTTCCATAAAAGTTCTAGCATAAGTGTAATATGGCTAGCAGATTGTTGGAAAAAAAATGTTGAGTAAAAAAAAAAAAAAATTGCCTTTACTTCGTGAAAACAAAATGGCGTCCAAACAAAAACTAGCAGGTTGCTGTAGCAGGGTTGGTCGCCAAATTTTCTCCAAAAAATCGCCAAGTTACCACAATCCAAAGATTAACCGCATTTTCTGTAACATACCATTCAGATGAAAATGTCCGCTAAAGCTGATATTATTAGCAAAATCAGCATCCACTTTTAGATTCTCGAAGATCCAATAAATAAACATTGCACATGGTCATTTGGATTCAGCTGTTGAATAATTTAAATCTTGTATGGATATGCACATGTATTCGCAATAATCTTTTGCTGCATGGTACTTCTTGAAATATCCAATTCAAAAGACCTGGACTGAACTGACATTCTGAAACACTGAACAACATTAGCACATCAGCAGAAATGTTTTTGACCAAGCATCTGCTACAAAGATAGCCATTTCTTTTGCTTTCCATCACTAAACTTGCTTGTTCAAATTTCTAAACCACTCTTTTTAGTCATTCCATTTGACCTATTTTCACTGCCTTAACACACATGCAGTTTGTGGACAATTTCAGCACAATATTGTTTGTAATACGTTTTCACAGTTGGTGTATGTATTCCGGCAAAACCTCAAGGGCTATCTGCCTAAGGGAAGGGATGCCTTTGTGGAGGACTTTCTAAGTTTTTACAATACTTATACACTCCTGAATCATATAGTTCTCCATCATAACTAATTCACTACTAATCAGAATGTGGTTACTACAGGTGGCATTACAACTTCAATAATCTATTGCTGCCTTTTATCAATGAAATATATTTTTCATGTCAACAGATTAAAAAAATGATATTCTAAAGTTCGACAAGTATTCTTTAACAATCAAAATAATATGAGATTATTATTCTGCTGCTTTTTCTCTGCTTTTACACAAATTGTGTTATATAAGAAGACAAGTGAAGCAATTCCAAGTTCATATTCTTGTGCTTTTTCAACTGTTGTTAACTTTATATTTCCATTGTGCATTTTTCACCATGTACAGCTACACTTGGAAAGAAATGGTACAGTCATGGCTTTTTTTGGCAAAATACTATATGCCTGGAAATTATAGATTGCTTCTACTTGATTTGTTGCAAATCCAGTAAATGCATGACAAAAATGCAATAAAAATTTAACATGAGACTAATAAACACTGTTCCAGGGAAAAAAAAAAAAAAAAAGAAGACAACATTATGTAGATCTACGCTTGCTGTAATTGGTATATATTTGAAATAAAAAAGAAACCATCCCCACTCTTCCCCCCAAAGAATATTAATATGAGAAGAAAAACAAATAAAAATATGATCTGTTTAAAAAAAATTTGGAACAGCTTTTAGGGCTGCCAAACCTTTGCAAGAATTACAGTAGGAAGTGGTATTTTGGTGAGCCATCAGGTGCTGGCATAAGTACCAAAATTACATATCACAGTTGCCAAGCTTTACATATGGAAAATTGGGAAAATCTTGAGCAAAAAACCATGAGTTTCTGGGAGGTTTGCACACTGTATGGCAGCACAATTTAAAAAACTCTAAATTAACTGAATTTTGCTTTATAATACATGATTTAGGTTGTTCAAGCATTTATGATATGTTTTTGATGTTAAATAACTTTATATTTCACTAGATATTCGAAATTTTATATTCTTTGGTTAATTTAACTTTCTTGCACTTTTAACTAATATAATTCTGAATATTGAAGGAAAGCTTTAATTTTTCAAAGTACTTTTAAACACAATGAAAATAAAATTAATAATTTATAACTTCTTTATTCACTATATTTATATAAAACTAAACTCAATACAAATGTTAACTGATTAGACATTGGTGAAGTCTTCATATAAAGTTCTACAAATATGTACAATAAATTAAAATTCAATTCAAGTCAAATACGATTTAATATAAAAAAATTATGCTGAAAATTACAAGGGGTGGGAGAATGAAATGTGACTAATTTAAGTATTATTAACACACTAAGTTCCATTTATTGCTTAAAAAGAGTTTCCTTGGTAAAGGTTGAAAGTTAAAAACCCAGAAATTCTGATATGTGAAAAAAGTGAGTCTCCTGGTAACACCAGAAGAGCTGGTAGCTGTGAATTTCATTTTTACTGTCTTGTACAAAGTAAAAAGGAAATATTGGAATCGTGAAAAATTTCAGGTATAATATTTTAACGAAAATATCCATTTTGACCGCTATCAAATGCAGTTTTTACATGACATCTGTACGTAAGGACAGAATAAAGCCCCCCTCCCCCCAAATTATAAAATTGATTTAAAATGAATTCTGAAGAGAATTTTTTGTGGCGTCGGTGCGTACGTACGCGATGTATCTCGCATAACTCAAAAACAAGTAGCCTCAGAACATTGAAATTTTGTATATAGGGCTGCTATAACATGTAGATGTGCACCTTGTATTTTGGTTACAATGGGCTGCTCCAAAAGCATATAAATATAAGTGTATATATATATATATTAGAAGTAATAAGAATGTTTAAAAGCTTATGCTAAAAAATACATTTCATTCTATAGTTCCTTATATATTCGCTCTATTACTCGACTCAGTGATCTCAGTTTTTTTTATTCTTGTATGTTTGTAAATTGTGCATTTTTTTGCTTTTTTAATATTCTAAACTTAATATTAAAAATGATTGAATTATGTTGATATTTTCTGGTTTAGGTTTTTATGCCTTAACCTTTAGTAAATCTGCATGCAATATTTGTAGAATTACCAACAATTTAAAAGTTATTTAAGTGCCGCTAAGCGTAATTATTTTTACCACGGCAGCCATGTTTGTTTGCATTTGAAAGTTGCAAAATAGTGGATTTTTTGCCAATCTAGAGAAAGTAAACTTTGCAACAACAAAGATCTCTTATTATTGCAAATTAAATTATGCTTAATGAATTCTGGAATTTATTCAAGAAAATAAGTGTTTAAGATTTACTTTGTATTTTTTAATATAGATAATTTGAGTTTTTATGTATTTTTGCCTTGACGGGAAGTGAGAACTGAATTATTTGAAAGAGAAATACTGAATCATCTGGGAAAAACTATTTCCTTTTTGTTTTGTTTGCTTAATTTCTTTTATACATCATTTTAAATTTATTATAGTATTTGAATAGAACATATGGCAACGATTAAATAATTCTTCAGATGACATGCATTTTGAGTTATAAAATGAATGACATATAACGCTGTTAAGTGAACTTAGCACCAGTGTCGCTATAGTAAACAAATATAGTGAATTTTAAACAGTGCATTTATTTTATTGTGGTTTATGCGCCATCGAGGAAGTAGATTTAATTCAATCCAAGAAATTTTAATGAAATGCAAGAAAAAAATGCACATAATTTAATACTCTAATTTAATACTTTAATAATAATAATAAAAGGAAATCATGTGGTGTACACATCAAATGTTTTCCTTAAAGAATAAAAAGTAAAAAATAGGAGATTTAATGATCTACCTGAAGACATAATGAAAAGCAAGGAGACTTGGCAGCTACAATATATGCATATTATTGCATACTATAATGCTTTATATTAGCAAAGGCAACTTAGGAAGAAATGAAAGTAATACGTATGCTCAAAATTATACAAATTATATATCTTCTGTAGTCTTCCAAATGGATATGCATAAATTGAAAGAACTTTTATCATTGTTTATATAGATAAATGATTTTAATAATGGTATAACCCTTAGGCCAAAAGTAGAAAATAAATGCATTCTAAAGTAATCTTACAATCAGTCTATAAAATAAGTAACAAAATTGATGTGGGCATGCCTTGCGCTAACTTCAAAATATTAAAATTTGAAATAAAAATTAAAAAAAAAAAGAGATTAAAAATGTACATACTACTTTTCCAGTCTATGCAATCCTCAGCAAGATATCCCGCAGTCATAAATTTATACACACCAAATTCAGGGCAACTATTGAAATCTCCACTTAATATTAAAGCTATAGTACACTCAGGATCCTTAAAATAAATAAATAATAATCATGATATTGAAAATTTATTTTACAAAATCATGTATATAAAAAAGCTACATAATGCATACAATTAAAAAAACTTTCATAATTTAAAAAATACACTTAAAATTTTAATTCATTCATAATGACAAATCAGTTATAAATAATATTCTCCTATGTTGCTGAAATATGCAACAGAGTTTTAATATTTTAAATCTTCAATTCCTTATGAACATTCCATCAAATACACAGGCCTGTAAAATTTAAGCTTATAAATAGTTCTTTTAAATTTATTCAAAACTTATAATTTTGGGAATTCCTGAATCTGAAAATGAATGTTTTTTTCCTCTTCATCATAGTGTTTTACTGCAATTTGCATAAATTTAGATTAAACAGTATACAACACTTGTTGAATTAAATTATAAAAAAAAATATTGAATAAAAAGATATAAAAATCTAAATTTTTGACTCTCCAAATATTTAACAAATAAGAATTTGTTGTAGCATTGAAGATTTATTGCTAACATAAACTGTAGACTGACACACATTATATACACATTTATTAGTATTTATGTATTTTTCCACTGACCATTTCTAACAATAACAAAAAAAAAAAAAAAAAAAAAAAAAAAAAAAGTCACCAAATAATGAAATTTAGCACTAGCAATGGATAAGTGTGATATCACAATATACTAGTAAGATCTTCATTTGATTACATCTTACCACAATTCTCAGCAAACCAGTTTCACTTTTGCATTTTAAAAAGAAGGATTAACATTATATTGATTGATATTCTAAATTTGATGTTCTCCCCCTAAGTTCATCTTTTCTCCCAAATTTGAGATCCTTCCAAATTATACATAACACCGCTTGAAAAGGGAACTAAAACCTAAAATTAACCAATCGCACCTTAGCTGTGCATATGCACCTACCTAGTATAAACACTGCTTCATGAGGAATTACGTCTTCTTTTTCTTAACTTCTACCCTGCAAACATCTCTGCGCTGCTAGGCCTACTTGCCTAAAATGACGTCGTACTTCAAAACCCATGAACATAAAAATTATTGTACTTAACTATGATTAAAGAATGTCTTGTATGCAAAGAAATGATTTGATGTGCATGAAAAATAAAGATTATGATTCTTCAAATTCAGTTTCATCACCTGTATCCCTGTATGCCTTTACACTCAGCCATGTTGACTGCCAGAAATTAAAGTATCGGGTTCCTTCTACGTATTAAAATATCACACACATATATATTAAAATTCTGGACCTGCCTTTCTATAAATCAGCAAGAAATGGAATATCTTTAAAATTACAGGATTGGCTATACTGACATGTTATTCAAAACATTGAAAGAATTCGAAGGTTTGGCAAAATGGGTGCAGTAATCACAACTGCATGACACCACTCAGATTTGTATTTAAGGGAAAGTCTGCTGTGCCTAGACCACAAAGATAAATGTTTTGTTGCTATTTTAAATGTTATCAGGAAATTTTGATCACTGGAATAAATGGCATAGTTTTTTTTTAATTGTTTGTCTGATAACCTCAAAGCTTGAACTCTATTTATTTATTTTTTCATGTCATATCCATAACTTATCTGAATAAAGAAGATTGTATTTTAAATGAATTTTATTCACAAAATAAAAAAAAAAATATTTAAAATAAATTTTAAATTTTGCTTCAATAAATTTTATATACTTATCAAAGTATATATAAACAATAATATCACAAAGGAAAATAATTGAAATTTATATCTAGTTTTCTTTCTTTCTAAGTTTTCAGGAAAATTTACTATGTTGTACAAAACTCAAGAATAAATAACAACACAATATAGTCCCTTTCTCTTATTTATTAAATGTTTTTTAATTCATAAATAAAAATACACATGTTTGCATGTTTATAAAGTTATTTATTTCTTACTATAGTTTGACACTAGGTGGCATCTAGAAAGTTTTTGTTCTTGGAGAGAAATTATCTTCATTGAAGACTGTAGGTGCTCACTGATCAACTGGGTTTTCAATGGTGAAAAAAAGCTGTTCATATATAAATGTATTCGCAAACAATGCGATCATTCTTCATGCAAAAATTTGTGACTGAGATATTATTTGACAAGTATGAATAAAAATTAATAAAATCTATCTTCAAATATTTCAATAAGATTTATATCCCACTGCAAATAAATGAACTCCATTTCTAAATTTTCTGTTGCATTATTTATGCTTATTTTTAATGGAAATCAAAATAATGACTTCAAAGAACTAAAATCTTGAAATCTTTCAGTACCGTATTTGCAACACATACCTGAATCAGAATGTAGAGTTTTATTTTCTTACAATGAATTGTAATGCCACTGTGGAGTACATCTGCTAATGAAAGTGAAGGTGGTTCATTTTTTCAGAAATATGGCATTTTCCTTAGAAACAGACAGTGCACAAATGCGTATTCCATAGAGTTAATTTGTGTAATTATCTGATATTTTTCAAAATTAAAACGGGTTGATGCATACACGGAGCTGTTTGCTCTGCAGAGCTAAGAACTTTGCATTTTTCTTTTCTTTCTTTCTTTCTTTTTTTTTGGGGGGGGGAAGCTAAAACAGATGCTGTGCACATGGACAGAAGACCAAGAAAAAAGAAAATCCCCATGAAATTCACAAATCCCCAAATCTTAAGTTTTTGTAAACAAACTGATCTTAAAAATCACCAAACATGGCACCGCACAACAAAAGAATTCACATTATAGCAAAAGGAAAAAGACTATGTTTTGCACAATAAAGAGAATAAGTTTAAATGGTAACCCGAATTCCTGGCACTGGCTTTAACCCCTTCCCAGTGTCGCCTGAGTCCAGTGCGCGCAACTACTGTGTGTCATATTTGTGATGCTCGAACTGACTTTACAAAGAAGAAAAATTAGTTTTTCTATTTTGTGAAGCCTGAGCTGAGTTCCTTTTGCTTTAGGATATTCAGTTCAGACTTAATTCATTATTTTCAAAATACACAGTGTTACTGGTCCTACTTTTTCATGGATTTCAGTCAGGGCAAGGTGTAGGTGTGTTCAGCTAAACATAGACACATGTTGGGTTTTGTTTGTTTCCAGTAAATTTTATACCAAAAAGTTTTCTTTTTTTCCAATGTCTGATTCAAATATCGATGAGGAGTATACTTTAGGTTCTCCTGGATCAGACAGAGTGTGGTAAGGGCTTGTGTGCAGTATCGTATTTGAATACTCAAAATCATATTGCTGAATTAACACTGGTTTTTCAGCTTCAAAATTTTGTTTAATTTGCTGTAATTGAATAACAGGTGTCTGTAATCCATTACTTTTTTACGTGTATGTCAAAATAGTACATATGGTATTTTTTTTTTTTTTTTTTTTTTTTACTAAATAACCATTTTGTAATTTTTATATTGATATACTGTAGTGGCCCAGTTAGTGCATGAGAAATAATTATTTTTTATTTCATATATTTGTTCATATATTTAATTATTTTATAAAATTAACTTTAATATTTTGTTAATATTCATATTTATATTTCTTTTATGCTGAATGCCAATAAGTAGTTCATATTTATATTTAAATTTCTTTATGCTGAATGGCAACTAGTTCTAGTTCTGATTCATGATTGCTAGGTTTTGGTTTCAAAACGTTGCTCGTAGCGTCGCATTTCGATAGCTGGAAAATAAAATGCAATAACTTAGCTATTTGTTTATAATTCATGCTGTTACTAGTCATAAATTAATTTTAAACATTAGTAGCCAAGGCTACATCGTGGTGACCCTGATTAATTTTCGAAATGTCAACAAATGACTCTTCTGAAACTGCTATGAAAGATATGATGCAGTCACCGGAGCTTCATAAGGTGAGTGTAAAAATACCTCCTTTTTGGATTGATAAACCGGAAATATGGTTTTTTCAAGTTGAAGCTCAGTTTAAAATTAGTAATATCGTTTCAGAAGAAACGAAATTTAATTATTTAGTTTCACAGCTTGAACCTAAGTTCGTCGAAAATATTTGGGACATTGTAACGAACGATAGTGCCACAAAATATTCGGATGCTAAAATTAGGTTATTACATTTATTCAAAGAAAGTGAAAATGTACGGATTAAACGTTTGATTACTGGTATCGAACTTGGAGACATGAAACCAAGCCAACTTTTGCAGAAGTTGAGAGTTTTGCAGAGTTGCTACTACAGATGTGTCTGAAAATCTAATCAAAACTTTATGGCTGGAGAAGCTACCTGACTCCATAAAAAATATATTATTAGTTAGTGATGAAGATGTAACCAAGTTAGCGTCTATGGCAGATAAAATTAGTGATATGAATCGGAAACCAGAAGTATTTAGTACTAATGCTTCTTCCGTTCCCGCAAATGATTTGTTGCAAAGAATTACCTTTCCTAACAAAAAATTGATCAAATCACCATTCGCTCAAGACGCAGGGACTCGGATTTACGTAATTCACGTTCACGATCTCGAAGCCGATCTCGTAAACGATATGACCCTACTGGCAAATTTTGTTTTTATCACTTTCGTTTTGGAGCAAAATGCAAGCCTCCGTGTGCTTGGGTAAAAACGATTTCAAAAACCAAGAAAACTCGAATCTGCAGTAGGTTCAGCGGCAAACGCTGCTGCAGAAAATATGAAGGATTGTCGCAAATTTCGTTTATTCGTTCGTGACCGAAGATCAAATTTGCACTTTCTTATTGATAGCGGAGCTGACGTAAGCATAATTTCTGCTACTTCACAGAATAAATGTAAAACTGAATATAAACTGTATGCAGCTAATGGCACAGATATTTCCACTTATGGCATAAAAACGCTAACTCTTGATTTGGGATTACGTCGTGATTTTCAGTTTCCATTCATAATTGCTGATGTCACAAAAGGTATTTTAGGAGCTGACTTTCTTCACAAATATAAATTGCTTGTCGATATAAATAAGAAAAAATTAATTGATGGCGTAACACAGCTTTGTGTCCAGTGTGATGTCGCTGCTATTTCCAGTGATTACTCAGTAACCACATTAAATAAATCCATAAAAATTTTCGATTTACTGTCGAAATATCCCGAAATTTCTAAACCTAACCTTTTTCCTACACAAATTAAACATGGTGTTACACATTTTATTATGACTGATGGTCAACCCGTTTATTCAAAGGCACGACGGCTCGATCCAAAACGCTTAGCTATAGCTAAAGAGGAATTTAAATTTATGCTTGACAATGGAATAATTCGTCCATCAAACTCCCAGTGGTCAAGCCCCTTGCACCTTGTTATGAAAAAGGATGGTTCATATCGTCCTTGCGGAGACTACCGACGATTGAATGCGCAGACGATACCTGATCGATACCCAATTCCTCACATTGAAGATTTTTATCATATTTTAAGAGGTACAAATATTTTTTCTAAAATTGATTTATTCAAAGCTTATTTTTAAATTCCCATTGCAGAAGAAGACAAATGTAAAACGGCTATCATCACTCTTTTCGGTTTATACGAATTTAATGTAATGAGTTTCGGTTTAAAAAATGCTCCTGCAACGTTCCAAAGATTTATTCACGAAGTCTTTAGAGGATTAGAATTCGTTTTCCCCTATTTAGACGATATACTCATTGTATCCAGTACCCATGAAGAACACGAAAATCACCTTAAATTAGTTTTCGAAAGATTACATACATTTGGGTTAAGAATTAATGTTTCAAAATCTGTCTTTGCTGTTCCCCAAATCGAGTTTCTAGGCTACCTAATTACACCTAAGGGTTCCCGTCCTTTGCCAGAAAGAGTTCAAGCTATTACTAACTACAAACGACCAGAAACAATTCATGAACTTAGAACTTTTCTTGGAATACTTAACTTTTATCGTCGTTATATAAAGGATGCAGTGAAGAATCAAGCATTGTTACATGCGTATCTCAAGGCAGCTAAAAAGAGGGACAAACATAAAATCGAATGGACTGAAGAAGCTGAAAAACAGTTTGAAACGTGCAAGAATGACCTGGTGAATACGGCACTGTTGTCTTTTCCCAATTCTGAATTACCTCTGGCGTTATTTACAGATGCTTCAGATATGGCGATTGGCTCAGTGTTGCAACAATATGAAAACTCCTCGTGGAAGCCAATAGCATTTTTTTCTAAAAAATTAAGTGATACTCAGCAAAAATATAGCACCTATGATAGAGAACTATTAAGCATATATCTTTCAGTTAGACACTTTAAGCATTATCTAGAAGGAAGAGTATTTACAATTTATACAGATCACAAGCCCTTAATATTCGCCTTTCGTCAAAAACTTGACAAAGCAGCACCTAGACAGGCTCGCCAACTTCTATACATCTCCCAGTTTTCGACTGATATCAAATATGTAAAAGGTGAGAATAATATTGTGGCGGATACATTATCTAGAGTTAATGAAATTTCATCGATAGATTATGATAAAATAGCTGATGAACAAACTCAAGATGAAGAACTGAAGAGTTTGCAAACCACTACTTCCTTGAATTTCAAGCAATGTTCTCTACCTTCGGGGAAATATTTGTGGTGTGATACATCAACTAAACATGTTCGGCCGTATATTCCTCAGGCTTTCAGAAAACACGTCTTTCAACGAATTCATGGTTTATCACATCCAGGAATAAAATCGACTATGAAATTAATGACATCAAAATTCATTTGGCCTAACATAAAAAAAGATGTACAGTTGTGGACAAGAACCTGCATTCCTTGCCAAAAAGCTAAAATCAGTCGGCACACCAAAACAAAATTAGGTGAGTTTGAAGTACCACCAGGAAGATTTTCTGTCATCCATATCGATCTCATAGGACCACTTCCACCATCTAAAGGGAATATTTATTGTCTTACTTGCATAGATAGATTTTCGAATTGGATGGAAGCAATTCCTTTAGAAAATATTTCCGCTGAGAACGTCGCAAGAGCCTTTTATAGCAACTGGATTGCACGTTTCGGAACGCCAAGTAAACTCATTAGTGATCGTGGATCCCAATTTAAAAGTGATACATTACGAGCTTTGTCCAAAATCTGTGGCATCAATTTACAACACACTACTGCCTACCACCCCTCGTGTAATGGCAAAGTTGAGCGCCTTCATCGAACATTAAAAACAGCATTAAAAGCCCACAACAACATATCTTGGACGGACACGTTACCAACATTACTTTTGGGTTTGCGTACTGCTATTCAAGAAGATACCAATCATTCTATTGCGCAAGTAGTTTATGGCCAGAGTCTCAGACTTCCTGGAGAGTTTTTCAGCGAACCAAGTATTCAGACAGCATCGGAGACTTTTGCTAATAAACTCCAGAAACAGATGGAAGTTGTTGGACCGAGACTAATTCGTAAAAATTCATCTGAACAGATATTTGTCCATAAAGACTTAAAAACTTGTTCTCATGTGTTTCAGTGAATAGATCGGGTAAAAAAACCTTTGCAACCTCCTTATGAAGGACCATTTCCTGTTATTGATCGCAAGGACAAATATTTTACTATTAGCATAAAAGGAAAACATATTAATGTATCCCTGGATCACTTGAAACCAGCATATATTTTAGCTGAGGAAAATTCTCATTTGATACAACCTGACTACACTAATTTGCAGAGACCGGACTCAAATTCGGATGTGAATCAAAAACATTCTCGCACAGGCAGAACTATACGTTACCTGTTAGATTCAAGGACTGACTAAATTATTTTGATAGTGGTTAACACTGCAATACTAGTTACTACCTATTTCTCCATCTTCGTAATGTAACTTAGTTACTGGTGGGGGAGTAGTGTAGTGGCCCAGTTAGTGCATGAGAAATAATTATTTTTTATTTCATATATTTGTTCATATATTTAATTATTTTATAAAATTAACTTTAATATTTTGTTAATATTCATATTTATATTTCTTTTATGCTGAATGCCAATAAGTAGTTCATATTTATATTTAAATTTCTTTATGCTGAATGGCAACTAGTTCTAGTTCTGATTCATGATTGCTAGGTTTTGGTTTCAAAACGTTGCTCGTAGCGTCGCATTTCGATAGCTGGAAAATAAAATGCAATAACTTAGCTATTTGTTTATAATTCATGCTGTTACTAGTCATAAATTAATTTTAAACATTAGTAGCCAAGGCTACAATACAGAACAAAACTGAACAGTTAAAAAATATTCTTTCCACTTTTGGGGCCTTTTCCTGAAATATATGCTACAGTTAAGGGGCAACAAACAGACAAACTAGGAAAAATTTCAGCGTTTTTACACACACACACACACAAAAAAAAAAAAAAAAAAAAAAAAAGCAAAATTCGTGAACATTAATTTCATGTATAACTGGTGCAGATTTTCTAAAAATGATTAAAAATTCAAAATTGGCAGATGTTCCTTAAATTTTCCTAGAAGCTATAATCTAACTGAACTGTCTCAACAGCCAACCACTATCACTGATCCTTTTTTAAAATTTTATTGATTTATTTTTAATTGAATCGTCATTTTTTTCTCTACAGGAATGTCCCAGATGGTCTCCATTGTTTCTAGTAGTGCTGAAGCAAATGACCTTTCTACACAAATGTCTCTTCCTTGAATTAGATTACTTTAATTGTTAAAGCAGATTTTTTTTTTTTTTTTTTTTCCGGAATATTCTCCATCTTTCCAAACACCCTATAGTCTTTGCTTTTTACCCATGAATTTCTCAATAACAGTGAGTGGAAGAGTGAGCTTTATGAAGTTCAACTTTGACATGTTGCCGGTCACATTTGCATCTCATTGTTATAAGGGTGACTTTCATAAAACATTTTTTTTAGCGCAAAGGGCCAACTCAGAAGGGCTATTAATTTCATTTTGGCACTTTGCGTCGGTTCACCGTAAATGGCATTTCACTATTCAAATTGTTTCCACTAAATATTGGAGTCCTGCATTATATTTAAAGAAATTCAATAATAAAGAATCTGCATGAATGTATGTAGTATGTTTCTCCCACTGTGAAAACACAACAGTACCTAGAGACATCAAATTTTAATAAAATAGTCCTCCACTCGAATATGGGTATCTGGAAGTCCAAATTTGGAATTTGTTTTATTATCTATTACATATTTTGTAAAATGTTATTGAATTTTTTAATAACAAACTCAACATTTTCAATGGCAACACTGTACAAAATAAATAAATAAAATAAAATAAAATAATAAATTTTATTTCCAGGGTGCGAAACTGTGTATTAGAAATTCTAAAGATATGCTTTTTTAAAATTATTTTGTCGTATTGCTGCTGAATTGAATTTTATGGTTAAGTGCAAAGAATATGATATTTAATAAATAAAGGCAACACACAAAACATTAAAAAAGCTCCTTTGGGTGTTATATAAAATCTGAAAGCTTTTAGATTTTTTTCTCCCACTGCTAATGAGATGGTACTTAGTTGATAACACTTATTTTGAAAGAGTTCATGAAATGTAATCAGAAAATTTGAAACTTGTTTCAAAGTGGCTGACCGTTTCTCACTGCTTGCAACATCAATTTGCGATGGCTTCGTTATGCACTGCATAGTTTGAATTCTATATTCATCCAGAAGTTAATTCTCATATCAAACGGCAATCATAGAAAAGATATGGAAATGTCAGATGAGAAAAATTAAGGAATTAAGGCCTTTTAAGGTCCAAAGAACCCTAAGGACTCTTAAGGACTTTACCAGCTCCTGTAGATCTCAACAGCAGATTTTATACTAAATGGATTGTAAATGTATAGTTATCATCTTAGTTAATTAATTTTGAAAGGCCAAAAAATAAGAATTACCTTACTTAAGAAATTTTTAATCAATGGCAAAGTATTAATTATAGTTATATCTAAGTTCATAAATTTTCTAATTTCAGCTTTTTAAAATAAGAAATAAATAACACATACCTTATTCTTGTATTTTTGAAGTAAATGTTCCAAATAAAAAATGCAAGAAGCAGCTTGGATTAGGCGTATATTGTCTGATTCAGGATGAAAATACAAATGAGTATTACCAACAAGAATCTTCTTTCGTGGATTATCTACGCTTTCTAAAAGAACAGCCTATAAAATAAATTTAAAAACAAATGATTAAATTTAATTTAGCTTCCTTTAAAACCTAATAAATGCAATGTAACATTTAGGCTTTAATCCGGTTGCTTTAGCTACATTGTTTAGTTAGGTCTTTAGACAGAGGTTTAAGGAGTTGATACTTACAACTCTTTGTGGGACAATTAATTTGAATTATCATCTCATTTTGAGGAAACACCACAAAAGTTGCTTTTATTTTGGAAAATAATTCAGGATAAATGGTTGAAGATCCAAGAAAATCACTAAAATATGACGATAAGTCAAAAGTCTCAGAAATACAAGTAGAAAGAAAACAATCAAAGTTCTTAACATATACAACTAGGATATTAACACACTAGTGATCCAAAAGTCAGTTAACATTTGAAAAGTCAATAATTCTCGGAATAATGCAAGCAGAAATGTAAAAACTGTCAAACATGCTTGAAATGACAAGGGGTTTTGTTGAAACCAAAGGGGATAAAAAGACACACAGACTGATGGCAAAACATCAGTGACGCCTCATGAGAATCGTGTATAAAATGACCTGTGCTGAAAGGAAATCAGGAAAAGTCCTGCAACAGGTGTAGCTGTGAAGACAAAATTCAAACCCACAGGTTCTTTAGATAATCAGCACTATAGTGGGTGACCAGACACAAGTGCTACTGCTGCTCGGACAGTTCAGGAAACAATGGAGACTTTAGAAGGTTCGCCTACGCACGTAAGAGTCAGTACTTAAGAAGTCGCACGTTGCACCGGCATTTCACACCCTACTGTTCGGAAAGTCCTAAAGCGTACCTTCCAATGCTATCAGTACAAAATCCAGCATCATCATGAACTGTTAACTGCCAATTTTGTGACGCATTTGCAGAGTGAGCATTTCAGAAAATGGGGTGAGATGGTGATTGATTGTGTATCATGTTGCAGACCAATGAAGCTCATTACTAACTCTGAGGGTCTGTCGACTCCCTCAACTATAGAATTTGGGATACTGAAAATCCTAGAACTGTCTTATAAACCACACTGCATAACAAGGAAGTCATGGTGTGCTGTGGATTTACCACATCAATCATGACCATACCCTTATTCTTTGAGGAAATGCAAGGTTTTGCTTTTCAAACTGTCAGCATGATGGGTGTGAGGTACAACGATATGTTACAAAATCGCATCATCTCTAGCCTGGCTGATAAACACCTGCTGGAAGGTATGACTTTTATGCAGGATTCCCACCCCATATTGCTACACATGTGAAAGATCTCTTGTGTACATCGTTTGGTGAGAATCGCATGCTGAGCCACCACTTCCACCATGCTTGACCTCCCAGGTCCCCTCATCCCAATCTGTGTGATTATTGATTGTGTGGTTCTACCGTGATCGTCTGACCTCATTAGGCATGCTAAAAGACAACACCCAGCAGCTACTATTTCTCTCTGTACTTACAGATATGCTGTATAGTATTGTACAATTGTTTACAATATTTGTCCCTTGACTACAAGTACAGCTGATTAATGACGACCAACATGTTGAGCATTTGCTATAAAGAACACTGTCTTTGCTAAAAATCAATTGTTATGCTAATTATTGTTATTGTTACCATATGAAGCACATCTGTTGGCCATTTTCTGTACTTTTTTGGTAGGTTTCAATAAAACCCCATGTCATTTCAAGTATGTGAGTCAGTTTTTACTTCTTTACCTACATTATTTCGTGAATACTGAACTTTCAAATGTTTACGGACTTTTGGGTCACCAGTACTACCAGGAACTTCAGTTTGTACAAAGGGATGGTGATAACCTGCTAATAAATGTCTGCCTCCTAGTTTGTTCCAATTTTTTTCTTTTTTTTTTTTATAGAAAGATTGTGAATTTAAATTACGTCATAGAACATCATATCACATCATAAATGGAGGATCCTACGATGTTTTGGTCAAATTAGTTGAAGATTCAAGAATTTATTAAAGGGTGTACATGGATAACATCTAAAGCCTTTTCTATATTGATGAAACCAATCTTTCTCCCACACCTTTAAAATAAACTAAACTCAGTGGTGCAACAGCCCTAGTGGGCCATGGTCTGCAGTGCCTTTTTTCTGCTTTCTTGACCTTTGGCCCCCAAGTACATCAGCATATGCCCTGGGCAAGTGGTCAGCTTGTCTGAGAACCCCGGTGTTTAGTCCCCAAGTGAACTTGGTACTCATTTCATCGACTCACTTAAGGGATGAAAGGCTAATGCGACCAGAACACTATGTTGTGGAATGCCAAAATTCCATTATATTATGAATGTCTATAATGTTATGTCCACTGAAAATTTGGCCACATCAGTCAACCTTGCCCAGTCCGGGGATTAAACCCTGGACCTGTGGTGCAGCTGTACGACGTACTAGCCACTTCGTCACCATGCAGTAACACCTTTAAAATGCCTAGCCTCTAAAGATACTCAGTATCATTGTAACAGTCGCTTCACTATTTTACTCTGACCAGATACTGATGGAACATAAAATGATACTTATACTTATATGAATATCAGAAATACCAAGAATTTTTGGAAATGTTTCTGGCGTACAGCAGACAAACAAAAAAAAGTGGTTTATTTTTAATATATTTGTAAAATGTCTGAAGAAAAAAATTTCTTTTTTTGCAAAATTTAATATTTTTTTATTTTAAAATTAAATTTTTTTAAAATCTTATGATATTTGTTTCTTGCAATTTCAAAAATAAGATATTTGAATAAAAGTAATAGTTTAAGAAACTAAAATTAGGATGAATTGAAAAATTGTGTGAAACAATGGCACAGTGATAAAACTTTTTAAAGCAATGTATGAGACTCATCCTAAATGCAGTTTTCAAATGTATTTATTGTAGTCTGGGTCACAAAGTATTCTTTCAAAAGAAAAGTAATTAAAAAATACACAAATAAAATTCTTGAAGATTTATATCAATAAATACGCTTAAAATATGCAGTTTGAATGAATAAATAGAAATTTAAAAAAAAAAATTATTTGAAGAAACCATGTAATTCAAACAATTATAATGAAATTCTACAAAGAAAAGTATTATCTAAAAGTAACAACCATGATTAAAAAATATAATATAAAGAAAATTATTTCAAAGAATGAACAATGCACCTTTTTTCTCCCACTCATGCAAAGGGGAGGGGTTTACAGGGACTGTAAAAAATTTAGATTTCATAATTCTTATAAAACTGACTTTTTAATTTTAAAATATCACAGCATTAATATTTACATAATTTAAAACATTTTTGTAACTATACATACATGTCTGCAGCCAATGGTTGTGCAAAATTAAAGTTACGTATGAACTTTCCTGAACATGCTGCAAAGCACAAGATAATACATAAGAACTTGCATACTGCATTCTGCTGCTAGTTTCAACATTCAATAGAGCTGCTTAGCATACTTTTAAGTGTGGCATGCATATGCCACACATGTTTCAGTAGATAAGGATTTACATGCTTTATATTTAACCATCATTTCACTGATCACTTTTTTGTAAAATGTAAATACTAGCCACACAGATGCTTATTTTTTGTGTAAATTTTTTTGTTTTCTATAAAATGATTTTAATAATTATTACTTATGAACATTACAGTATTTATGAGCCATAAAGAAAGACAAAGAAGTGTTCTTTTGCCAATTCACAAAGTTGTCAAAGAGTTCATGACTTTTTATAGATAACCAGAAAGAATCAAAATATATTCATAGATTTTACAAGTTTCATTTCAAATTATTTTCCAACTAACAACAATCAATGCAACTCAACCAACAATCAATCAACAAGTTTTCATGTTAACATGAAAATAACTTCATATTACAGTTATGTTGTTAATTACTTCAGTCCAGAATATCTATAATTGATTTAGTGTCTGTTGTTTGTACAGTTAGTTACCTTAATTATTATAAATTATAAATTAATGGACTTTTATACAAGATTTTTCAAAATCAATTATATACTTGTAGAGACATTAAGATTTTTTGGAAGCAGGCAAGATGAAAAATATGCAACACCTTCACCGGAAATTGAACCGCGGACCTCTCAATTACACGCTGAGCTTGCAGACCACTACACCTCGAATGCATACTAAGAAGGTGGGAGAAATACCTTACATACTCCCCCTTTTAAAGGGCGATTGGGGATTTTAGAGGACCCAATCACCAAATCCTGGGTGTGCAGAATCATCATCCACCACCTTTTAGTTCGGGTGCCACTGTAGAGACATTAGGATTTTTTGGAAGCAGGCAAGATGAAAAATATGCAACACCTTAGCCGGAAATTGAATTGCAGACCTCTCAATTATGCACTGAGCGTGCAGACCACTACACCACGAAGGCGGGAGAAATACCTTATATACTAATTAGTGAATAAAACTGTACTAACTTGTACAGATGTAGTTCGATTCATAAACCTCTCCTTTAACTTTTCATTTTCTTGAAGTTTTGATGCTATTTTTTGCAAAGAAGGCTCTATTTCCACAGATTCACTTAATATTTTGGCTCCAGATTCAATTAATCTAAAAATAAATAAATTAATTAATTAAATTAAAAAAGAGCTGCAGAAATATTTATGACATTTAAACAATGATAAAATTTTAACAGGGTTCCTACACATTTCTGCACATGAATACTCTTAAGGACCATTAATGAAAAAAATTAAGGACCATGTCAGCAAAAGGGACCTGAATAAATTCAATTAAAGATACTATCTATAGCTGAACTTCCCTTTTGTAATATCATCCTAAGAATAAAAGAGATCCGTAAGCAGGATGCGATGCATTATTATTAAACATAATTTAATAAAAATACCATATTTGACGGCATATAAGACGCACTTTTTTTTCCTAAATTTGGTCTCAAGTTACCTGCGTCTTATATGTGAAGGACACAGGTTAACCTTCAATACTGAATGCTATTTTTAACCCGGATAAAGGTCTAGACACACATAACTTTTTCTACATCTGCCATAATTATTTTGCGCATGCGTGAAATATCTGTCTCCAAAAAGTGCCAAAGCTCAAAGCTGATGTCGAAGTTTGAACAGGTTCGACGGTCACATTACGTCTATGCAGCCTTTCCTTCTTTACATAGACTTTCTTTGACTCAAGCCGACACACGTGTCAGTATCGGAATCGACACACGTGTCGGTCAAAACTACCGCCGTTTTTCATATTCAAAAGAAAAACTCATCCGAAAGAAAAACTTCCAACGGGTGTTATTGTTCATGTTTATCCGAAAGGCTGAATGGACGAAGCTGGAATGAAACTGTGGTTACAGAACATATGGGCGACCTGGTGGAATAAAACCCACTCTTTCAGTTTTGAATCAGTTTAGATCATAGAACTGAAACCATAAAGAATAAAGCGAGAAAATTAAAAACCCAGATAGCTGTCATTCCTGGTGGACTGACTAGCCAATTGCAGCCTTTAGATGTATCGGTGAATAAGCCAGCCATTTAAGGAAAAAACGCGAGAACGATGGAACAAGTGGATAGAAGAGCCACATCACGCCCTCACACCCTCAGGTAGAATGAAGCGGCCCTCTATTTCACAAGTGTGCAAGTGGGTAAAAAGATCTTGAGAGGATGTAAAGGCTGAAGTAATTGTTAAGTCTTTTTAAGAAGTGCGGAATCAGTAATGCTCTTGATGGAACAGAAGACAACGCATTATTCGAAGAAGGTGATACTAGCGATGATGGAAACAGTAGTGATGACGATATTCTCGTTTTCGATGATGATGATAGTGAAAAGGATCTTTATGGTTCTGAAAGTGATTAAAGTCTAATTTCATGATAGGCAACGTTTTCCTTGAATCTGTGCATTTTGTTGTTTCTGCTTTATTTTGTATTATGTTTGATTGCTTGCCATTCATTCATTTATTCATTATTGAAATTTACATATCATGTTCAAAATAGCTTGCCGTTTGTTAATTTTCCTTGATAAAAATATGTTTAGTAATTGCATTCAATGATTGTTTACTTGGCTTTTATGAAACGTGAGAACTAAAAGAAACCACACTTTAAGTTATTGTGGTATTGTGCTATCGCGCAGACTATTGAAACTTTTTTCCTTGTGTGTGGCCTTCTAAATAAGGGTGCGTCTTATATGCCGTCAAATACGGTAATTATAACACAAATTTAAAAATAAAATCAACTTTAAAAAATTTATCAAGCATCATTAAATATTTTACACTAATAATAGTTGGACATATTTGAAAGAAGATTAGTGACATTTTATTAATGTTTTACTAACAGTTTTATGTTTACTTTTTCTTTTATGTCTCATTTTGTCACATATTTGCTCAGTCTAGAGATTTAGTGAATAGCAGGTTGATTATGTCAAAAGGCAAGGTTAAAATGAGAAGTAAAATCATAGTCAGCATGACTGGTAACAGAAAACTGTACGCTCTAACTGTCTGATGCAGTTGGCATAATAGCTTCATGTAGAGTTCCTAGGGTTGTAACCCAATTAATATACTTTAAGATTCCAATAAGCTCCTATAGAACCAGAGGTGATAAGTTGTTTTCTATTATTTTAAGTCTCACTAGCTGCAAAGAATAAGTTTTACATTAATTTTTACATTTGCTTGCTATATCTTGTGACCATGGTAAGGATAATGAAAGGCAATAACCAGCTTTAACCTGCAGCAGTGACTTTTAAGGGTGAGCAGTTAGTTAAAAATAATTAAATTAAGTAGTTAGATACCCTTAGTCACAACAGATTTGCATGGTCACTGTTAAATTTTATTTTTTTAAAATATTTTTTTACAAAGAAAAGCACTATTAAAACCACAATCTAATACCATTTTACAGTTTAAAATTCATGCAATTTATGACATTGATTCTTAAACAATAATATGATAATTACACATTAAAAGCTACAAATCATTTATATTTTGTAGCAACAACACTTGACAAAATATTTATGCACCTTTTTTTATTTAAATCCTTCCTAGAAATTCAGGCTAATTTATATTAATTTCCTTCTCTTTAAGCATCTTTTCTAACAATTAGAAATTTGTTTCAATATGCAAACCAGTGTACCCACTAGTTTCTGAGTGCTTTATCTCCTAACTTGTCAATCTTCTGATGATGTATCTAATGAGGTTTTCATTGATCTGGTAAAAGTTAAATAGTCTCAAACCCTGGCAGACGTGAAACAAATTATTGTTATGTCTGAAAGTAACTACACAGTCAGATAAAGGTTTAAATAAGTCTCTTAGTTAAAAAGAACTTAGAACATAAAGGCATGATCTTATCGTAACAAAATACACTAAAGCCCGTGGTGATGTAATTAAACAGGAACAGTCAAATTCAAACTAAAACCGTCGACTAGTAGTCAAAGACTACACAATTTAATCTTAATCTAAAATGGTTTAGTATTTCTTACTGTCATAACAAATTAAATGTTGACAACGATAACGCACAGATGAATAATTACAAATTATCACAGCTGGCAGGAACTAATGCAGCGTGCAAGCAGAGGCCAATGTCTTACAATTCAAAAATCTCAATTTAAAAACTATCTAAATGATTTGCATTCTGGTGGGGAAGTAAGTTACAGGAAAGGCTGAAATTATAAACAACTGGTTAATTTACATAAAAAACTAAATGCATTTAGAATTTACAGAAAAAGCTACTAATTTTATTTCTTTCCTAATATGAACACTGAGAAGAAATATGAATATATGATAAGGGCTGGTTTCAGAGCTACTGTGGCCAGTTACACAGACGGTGTAACAGAATGTTTAGAATTTAGCGACACACCGAGCAACAAAAATCTAGAAATGGCAAAACTTTAGAATTAAGGACAGGCACTGGGAGCAGAATTTATGAACATGAAAAGCTTAAGAATTGGATGACTGACGCTTTTTTTTTTTTTTAATGTAAAGCTTTTATTCCATTTTTTATTAATTTTTATTCATCTAACTAATTATTTATTTTTTTCCGATATTTGAACTTTTTCTCAGATTTATTTTCAAAGGAACACTGTCTAGAAAGTTTTGCGAATTGGAGAAAAAAAAAAAAAAAAAAAAAAAAAAGATTAAGTCTTAGATGAGATATGTTCTACCAATCTAAAAAATGTTTTCACTTTTAGAACGTAATATATGTAAGTTGTTATACATGCTGCTTATTTCAACTATGCTTATCTCAACGAATGCTCAAAATTTTTTCCTCTTTTGAAATCAATATAAATTTTTTTATGAAACTAACCCCGGTAAAACACAGAATTTTATTTAATTTTATGTTTGAATGTTAGCTTCAAGAATGGAGCTAACAAACAAGTTATAAGGTCTAATCGTTCACGAGAGCATACAAATTGTCAGTGACCTTCTGTAAAATTGCTAGTGACTTCTCACTAGTCAACAGAGTCCACCGAGTAGTAAAGTTTCGCAACACTGGTAGTTCAGTCAGAGTTTCGAATCCTGCGGACGGCTGGCTGCATGGGCGTTTTCATAGTTTTCTTCCACGAAGGCATCCCTCTCCTCAGGCAGATAGCCCTCGAGGCTTTGCCGTGCTCACATAATTCACTAATCAACTTGATGTTCAGTAACAAAAGAATAAGAATAAAGGTTGAAACCTTTTATCCAAGAGAACTATTTACAAGAGCACACCTTGTGCTTAACATATAGACCACTGCTTGTGGTGTTATGTTACATAGAAGTGAAGGGGCCACCTAATATTTAACTGAAGTAAGTAGACATTAGCTCTACACACTGACTAGAAAAACAACAACCTTCCGGCGCCTTCGAGTCATGATGAAATTGTGACTCCAGCCAACACTGCAAGTTCTGCCACCACCGAGCGTTAAATTAGATCAAGTAAAATGCATTACATTACATGATACATATAGCGATACATAGTTGTTCAGGTGCATGTTTTATGGCGTTATTTATTGTAATAGGTATAGGCATCATGTTTCAGGACATTACATATTTCAGTAGATAAAGGCGTGATGTAGATGATGTTCTTTTAGGGCGTGTTTGCAAACATGATCTGTTTACATCACACGCTTTTGTCTGGTCACCGTGCCCTATGTGTGATGGACTGAGACCTTAAGATGAATCTTTTCAATTGCCAGTTTTTAATTTCTTTATTACTATAAAAATTCCTTTCTACAAATACCTGTCCATGTGATAAGATTAGAAATATTTGTGGTATTTTTAACGCTTGTGCTTAGTGAAAAGGAGAAAAAATAAAGGAAAGATAAACATGTTCAAAAAATGATTTCTAGTATCAGAAGTAAAACATTCAAATATTATGTTTTTCTTATTCTTCCAAAAATTCTCCAAAACATAAGAAATTCATCACATCTGTAATATACATTCATTACGTGTTAATACCATGAAGACATTTTTCATTTTGTCACATTCTTCTGGAATCTTCTAGAATCATGCCTTCAAATCCTTCTAATATTGCCTTCAAATCCTTCTAAACTTTCAAAGTTGCAATGTCTAAAATCCTAAAGAAAAATAACCCCTACCAATTGTGCAACAGCAAAAAGACAGACATACTTTGGGGAAAAAAAAAAAAAAAAAAAAAATCAGAGGGAAAAAGTGTAAAATTAATTTTATAGAGAAAACTGATGCATATTCTGAGACAATTACATGGGAAAATCTCTTACCATAAAAAAATTAAAAAGAAGACATTTTCAATTAATTACATAGCTATTTTGCTTTTGCTAAGAACTGTTTTGTAAATTGTGCTTTATAGCATTATACCTTGTTTATTTTTCAGATTCAAAATATTGTATAATAAGTAGCCAAAATGGAACTTTCTAATATGAGAGTGAAAAATAAAAATGTTATATTTTAATGTTATTCTTTAATTTAATTTCAATATGTTACCATTATTTTAATGAAATTTATCAATGTTACAATGTTTTAAAAAAAGTCAACAAAAAATTCCCTGATGTCGGAATTAAAAATTTTCTATCCAAACTGGTCTTAAAAATCGCCAAAATTTTGATAAGTCGCCAAATTTAGAACCGTTTACTAAACGAAATCACATCCCCAAAAGCGAAAAGTTGTTTAAAAGCTCTTGATTAGAAAAAATTAAATAATTTCGAAATGCTTATGTTTCACTTCTTACTCAGAAACTCGAGTATCCTACTATTTATAGAAATAGGAACAAATTATAACCCATTCAAAAGATAACCATATTTATCGGTGAATCGCCAAATATACCTCCAAAATGCTAATTCACACTCAAAATGGCAGTCGTAAAAATAGACAGAAACTTCAGATGATTTAAATTAAGGACCTTCTGCCGATTATGGCTGAAATTAAGGACTAAAAAATCCATTAAAAAAAATCTAAGGACTTTTAAGTACTCTTAAGGACCGTACGAACCCTGTTTAAATTACAGGTTGCAGCTATCTAACAGCAAGTATGCAATTTCACTGAAGAATTTATAACAGGATTAGTAGAAAAAATCTTTTCATTGTGATCCTGTGAACAGAATTAACCATCTCAACAAATTCTTTACAATATAGTTTGCTAGGTATGTGTAGAAAATAACAAAGTTCCTTTTAATTTTGCTATAATCATCATTACTAATGAGCTAACATGAAATAAACGCTGGCTCTAATATTTTTACAAATAAAACAAACAAAAAATTTATGTTCTTCTTTCACACTGTTTCATGTCTACAATGTTCTTGCAATTAACAAACTGTTTTTCAAGTCACTAGAAAATAATTAGTCAATCCTAGTTTAAAAAAAAAAAAAATATGGCCTTCAATGGCATACTATAAATACTAAATTGTTGTGCAACAAATTGATATAATTAAATCAAGAACAATTAAATCATATTAGTCTGTTGCATGGCTTAGGAAAATACAAGAAGCTACAAACAGGTTAGGCTATTTGAATATGACAAAACAACTGTCTAAGAGAAAGAACATTATCTAAGTGAAACTGGCTTCTATTTATGCCACATGTCACAAAATTATGAAAACCAACCTTTTAGCCAGTCGGTTTTCCTATAAGTGAACCCAGACTGACTATCAAATATTCGGCAGCCTTAACCACTCAGCCACTAGAGCAGCTAGCTACAAACAACATTTGTTGCAAAATGAACTTTTCATTATTGATGTCAGAGTTTATCTCTCAGAAGTTATCAAAAAAAACCCTGCCTCTTGAATATAGTTATAATTTAGTAAATAGGAGTGAAAAAAAAAAGGTTACTATTTTAATTTTCTTGCATATCAAAGGAGGCTTCTGATAATGTTTGTTGGCCAGGCATCATTCAAATACCGACAAAAAACTGTACAACTGTAAAGAATTTCTATCTGTAGTAATGATTATTTAAATTAAAAAGTTGTCAAGCTTAAACTTGATGATGTCTTAACTTATCATGCGAGAAATGGTAGTTCACAAGGATCAGTTTTTGAACTAATGATGTACTTCTGATTATTTAAGGAAAAGTAATTCAGAAAGTCTGAAAATTACGGTTAAATTGTTCTTGATTTGGCTGTCGATTGATTTAAACTGAAGTTAAAATTCCATTGGTTATTTCAATTGTCTGAACCCTCACCAAAAAATATTCATGAGGCAAAGCAGTATTCACCAAAATAGTTATATGGCATGCATATAACATGCCTATTTTGACCAGTGCACACTGCAGAAGTTGTGTCGAGCCAATCTGCAGATCTCTCTGATGTTTTTAAAGTAAAAACATATTACCCTGTACATAGGGAGAGCAACAATGGAAAGAAAAAAAAAAAAAAAAAGATTTCATGGAAAAGGTAAATGTTTTATTACTAGCATTTCTTGCTTTCTTTATTTTTTTGATTGATTGTTCTTGTATGGAATTTTTGATATGCTTTTGAAAATGGCTGTTGTCTTTCATGCATTAGCTTGGCAAAAAGTTAGTCCCCAATGAATTCACATGCCTTCCAGAATCACCAATGAGTTTGGAACTTTTCCACGTGTGGCAGGGTGAAGATAATCAGAAAGTACCATTTCATCTTAAGAAGTTTAAGACAACAATGGCTCTCATAAACTGAATGATGATACACAAGTGCTATAAAAATTTGGAGAAGATCAGATGAAAATCATCAAAGAGATTAAATATCTGATTTTGTTAATGACTAAATTTCAATTGTAAAAAGAAAATGATACTTTCTGATTATATGCTCAATGCTCTTGAAATATTAAAAAAATGCAAGACATATCCATAATTAAACATTTATTTTTTCCACTCTTTTCTCATTGTAGACAACTTTCTATTTCAGTTTAAAAAAGCATCAGAGAACTGCAGAATATCAGCATTATAGAGCAACTTGGCATTGCACACATAGTCATTTCCTCCATATACACAGTGATCTATTTTCCCTCAACAAAGCAGAGAATTGCAGAAATTAGGCACTGGTGCATAAATTCTGATCCATAAATACAATTGTTTATAAAGTACAACTTCAAGGAATGAATGCTTTCATTCTCTACTCTTGAACAAAACAAGAATCAAAAACAACACCTTCTTTTTCATCAGCCAGAAAACAGTACTTACATATCATCCCATGGACTACTGAAGTTGGCTAATATCAAACTCCTGCCAAAGTTATGGCTATTATTTCTGTGGAATTTGAACCTTACATATTATCACAATCACCTTAGTAGAAGTCGCTAGATATTCAGAATATACAAAAGAATGAAAACCAAGAATGTAAACTTTCTTCAGGCAACCATGCTTTTAAAAATCCTTCAGTGAAGAAATGCCATCCTTTCTGTGTGTATTCTTTTTGTTATATTCCAAGTTTCAGCAAATTTTTACATACAAATCATTATACTTTTGCCTTCACCTCAATTTTCAAATATTGGGCTTTTTACTTCTTCATTGGGCATTTACTTCTTCTTTAAAAAATGCAAGAAGTGGATTCCATTTCTCCAGGATTCCAGATAAATATTTCTTAAAGGTAACCAGCGTGTACATACAGGTTTCAAAATTTTCCTTATTTTAGTATTATGCAGCTGTTGGAATTATTCCAATTTTTCCTTCCAATTAGAACTCCTTTCAAGATAATAATAGATATCAACAATGTATTTATCTACACCTACTGGTAAAGAAGCTGCCCCTTTTCAGGCTGTTAAATTTAAGAGATGGCAGGTGCACCTCATAAATTTAACAGCTTTCATTCAGATTAGAAAATCTGAATTTCTCTTTTTTCGCATGCTTGCAACACCAGTCTTCAAATCTACTATTACTGCTGCATTATCGGCACACAGTGCTAACCAGTTATCCAGAGAAATTGCATTTTCTTTTAAAGTTTTAATAATTAGTTATGCTATATTAAAGCCTGACTAATGCCCTTCTAAAGTGGGGACAGAAATTAAACTACACTCAATTTTGAAGACACTTTAAAAAAAAAAAAAAAAAATTATATAATGTAAATCCAATCTCTTTACACATGCCTAATAAACAAAAAATTAAAACTATTCTTTATCGCATTACATCAATTAGCAATGACTACTACAACATATTTAAAAAAAAATCTGAAAGCATTCAGATTTTACATTACACACAACGGGTGTTTTTTCAACGTTTTGTGTGTTACCTTTATTTATTAAATATCATGTTCTTCACATTTAAACCATAAAGTTCAATTCAACAGCAATATCGCAAAACAATTTTAAAATGAGAATATCTTTAGAATTTCCGATACACAGTTTTTATGTTTTTCCGACATGCCATTGCTCGCTTTGAAATCATTAATTTTGTTAAACAAAAATTCATTAAAGTGTTACAAAATATGAAATCTATAATAAAACAAATTTCAAATTCCAAATTAGGGCTTCCAGATGCTTATTTATGGTGGAAGATTAAGTCGTTCAAAATTTGATGGTTGTAGGTACCACTGTTTTATCACAATGCGAGAAACATACAAGCATTTATGCAGATTCTTCATTATTTAATTTCTTTAAATATAAAACAGGGCAATAATATTTGGTGGCAACAATTTGAAAATTGAACCAATGTTTATAGTGAATCAACGCACAATGCCAAAAAGAAATTAATAGTCTTTCTGGCGAAAATGTCCCTTTGGACTTGGAAAACTCAGTTCAAAAGCAATACCACAAAATAATTTTAAAATGATCATAGCTTTAGAATTTCCAATACACAGTGTCGTGCACTGAAGATAAAAATATTATTATTTTTTCGTACAACGTTGCTATTGCTCACTTTGAAATCATTGAGTTTGTTATTCAAAAATCTGTTCAAGTTTTACAAAATATGAAATATAGGTAAAAGTATATTTATTTTTAAGTACATTTAAAGTATATTTATGGGTATCCCTTGGCGAAAATTGGCGGTTTTTGACAGTCATAGATACTGAGTTTGTGCAATTCTTTGACTTGTTATTTTGGATTTGTGTAGCAGCATATTTAACACCACAAGTTGCCGCTACACAAAGACAAAATAACAAGTCAAAGAATTTTACAAACTCAGTATCCATGTACACCTATTTTCACTTCAAAATAAAAAAAAAAAAAAAAAAAAAAATCACAGAATTGTTCAAATTAGGCATTGCGCACTCCCTTTGCTCATGGACACATCAATATATTTTCACTTAAAAAATCAAAGGAGCACCCAATTCTAGGTAAATGTATATTTACGGAACATTCAACTACTCAGGTTACCATAAATGAAACAACAACTCTGTGATAATACAAGGGATGCCCTTCAGTCTAACTGAAATATATAATAAAACAAATTCCAAATTAGGGCTTCCAGATGCCCATGTGGAAACATATGTTATTCAAAATTTGATGGCTCTAGGGGCCATTGTTTTATCACAATGCGAGAAACATACATACATTTACACAGATTCTTCATTATTTAATTTCTTTAAATATAATACAGCGCTCTTTGGTGGCCCGAATTTGAAAAGTGAACCAACATTTATCGTGAATCAACGCAAAATGCACAAACGAAATTAATAGTCCTTCTGCGCAAATTGTCCCTTTGAACTAACAATTGGATACAATTTTAAAATGGTATTACTGCTTCTATCTGGAGACAGGCAAAATGGAACTGTTTTAATGCAATCAAAAACTGAAGATTTATTTTTCAAACCCATTTTTTTTAACAATTGCAACCATTTTGGTCTTTGCACTTGGGTATTTCTTAGTGATTTTGCTATCGTGAAACATTTTTCTAAATAAAGCTACAGCATGATCTGATGCATTCAGTGCCACGTTGTGCTCCAGTATAAGGCAAAGAACAGTCATTCTGCATTAAGAACTTTTGGTTCTTTATTTCCTCAGAAAATGTTTTCATTTGTTTTTAAATATAACTTACATTGTCCTTGTGTTTCTTTGTACTCACATGTTTGAGAATATAAGTCCTTCTACCATGCCAAATTGAAAAATCACAATGACAAAAGGTACATATCGCAAATTCCTTGAGGAAATAATAGAAGGAAAGTTATCTATGTACAATTTCTGAAAAACATGTGCGTATTTTACCCTTTTTGGGTACTCTTCTGTTATCTGGACCAGATTAAATGCATGTATTGTAACATATTTGCATTGCTAAGCTACCGACATAATACCAGTAAGAAGTGTAAAGAAACCTTATGCACAGAATATCCGTGCAGAAGATGCACACGCTTTAAAAATGTTTTTGAGTTATTATGTAAGTTTGACTAAAAGTTGGTTGTTCGATCAAAAATGGTGAAATTTCTTTAAAACTTCACTACAGTATATATTCATGTATGTATGGATGTATGTGTTCATGGATGCATATGTGTGAGTACGTACACACATATATGCTTATACATACATACATTTCTGAAGCCGGTCCCAATAACAGAAGAGCACACTTTTTTGCAGACATAACTAAAAAGGGATTTGACTTGACCATATGCTGAATGCAATAATAGAAGCAAAGCTCCCTTTGCTCCATATGAGTAATTAAGTACATAATAAAAGTTCACCAGTTGAATAGCAAGATTGCATTTAAGGGCAACTGCTGAGGAGGTGAGAAAATTCCCTAAGGTGGTCTGATTTAAAATTTGTGATATTCAAACAGAGACAATGTCAGATAAAAAAACTCTAAACGGATTAGACATGTGGACTTCAAGTCCGCAAAAGCAGAAGAGGTGGAAAAAAATTAAATGATCAGAGTGTTAGCAGTATAAGCATATTTTCCCAGTGGAAAGGGACTGTGTTTCTGATTGGAGATAATTGAATTTTGATGGTATTTGATCGAAAGGTAGAACTTACTGGTGTTGTTTCTAATGTAGTCACTGATTTATTGAATTTTAAAGTCGTTATGGATGATAGAGTTCCTGAAATACCAAGGGGTGTTGACAATCATTTGGAGCATCTTGTTTTGAAAAATCTGCAGCTGGCGAAGACTGGATTTAGCAATTTGGTGTACAGGAGAAAAGGATGAAGGACAGACTTGTATAATATAACCTCGTTTTTGATGCAGAGCTTGCTGTGGCATCCAAGAAGAGGAAGCATATTGTACAATAAAATTTCTTCATGAACTTTCTTGAAATGATTTTTGAAGGTGATCTTGCTAAAAAGATTTTTTCCAAGATAGGAAGTGTTGCTAGTCCATTCTATTGGTTTGCCAAAGAGGAGGAGAGCATCAAGAGTTTTATTGGAATTCCCTTTACAGAAGATAACTGCAGCAGAATTTTGTGTGTTGTCAGCAAGGCACCATTTGCTATACCAGTCTTCAAGAGTAAGAGAAGATAGCTTTGAAGGAGAGTTATAATGAACTTGAAGTTGGTCAAGATATCAGTATCATGCGAAAAAAGAATGAGCTGCATCTTAGGATCATGAGGGATGTCATGAGGGCAGACATTGAAAAGGATGGGCCCAAACACACTTCTTGGTGGGACACCAGCTTGAATACAACAGCTAGAAGAGAATATATTCCCCATTCATACCTTTAAGCTCTGGTTGGTGAAGAAGAAGGTTATGAGGTGGATGACAAAATCCAGGAGATTAAGCTGGATGAGTCTGTAAAGGAGTACCTGTGCTAGACCTAGTCAAATGCCTTTGCCATGTCAAGGAAGATAGACCCAGTGTAGGTCTTGGCATTCATGACCTTGGTGATGGTGTTGACCACTCTAAAGAGTAACTAAAGTAAAAGATCATAATTTTCTAAACTATTTCTTGAAAACATGTTCACTCACACCACTCAGCGACAAAATGAACAAAATAACAACCTTGTTCTTGCTTTGTGCTCATTGGCTAATATATGCCAGAGGACACACAGTAGTAGTCAACGCTCACTGCACCCCAATGTTTTTGGACGTATGTGCTCTCATTCTTCATCAAAAGCAGTCCATAATTTCTTACTGATGAAACGACTTTGCTTTTCTTTTATATGTATTACTTAGTTTACTTTTATTATCTCAGTTATTTCTTTTATATGTTTTCACTTTTTTTTGGGTGCAAATAATGAACTATTAAGCCAAGATACATAAAAATCATGAGGAAAATTTAAGAACACTAGAAATATGTTTTAAATCCGGTTGGCAGGAGAACAGTCAGAAATCTGTAGTCTTCCACCTAAATCAGGAGAGTTGGCAACTCTGTGTGACATTACCTTTATTTATAACTGGTATTATATCTAGCTGCTGCTGCTTTTACATCAGTGAGATAATACGTAAGTACGCAGGGCAAACAGCAGTACCATTACGATTCCTTATAAGAAAAAAATACATCCAATGCAACAAAAGCAAACACCAAGACTGCCACTCATCTGCTGTGATGCCCGCATACCTGAGTAGTCACATAAATAGCTTTTGGTGACACAGTGCGTTATTTTTGAATTCATTTCAAGGTTGGCTGGATAATCAGAAAATACCAAGAAAATATTTCATATTTTTTCAAACAGTGTAACAATTTTTTTTCCTAACTTCATTTTAGTGCTTTTCTATAAAGAACAGAAACAACTCTGGCATGTACCATATATTTCTGTATATGAGCTAAGAATTTTAGATACTTTTTGTAAAGCTAAATTACAGGGGTCAGTTTATATCCAGATCCGCTAATCTCACAAAAAAGTAGGTATTTTTCCGTTAGCCAAGTGCAAGCAATGAATTTCCAAATATTGTACTTTTTGTTTCTTTAGTTTAAATTTTTTAATTTTATGAAAAAAAAAATTAATTGAAACCAAATATTTGTTTTATGGAAACGGTTTATTTTATTTTTGAAACTATTTATAATGTTTATTTGGCTCATCATTGCTAAAATGAAAAATGCAATGGTGATGACATTTGCACCACATTCTCTTCACTCTTGAATTAGTTTTCCATTTACACAGAAATGCTGAACAACCATACTGTCAGAATTTTTATCAAGCATAATCACCTGTGACTGAAATTTGCCATATAAGAATATCTCTTCCCACTCACTTTTCAGATAAAAAAGTAAAATGGCACAGCTATAAATTCTAGAAGTTCTTTAGAACAGATACCACAGATTCTATAGAAGACAACAAACAAATGAAAGGGGGAAATGTGCTAACTTCAGATAAGGTTACCAGAGCTAAAACTATTGTCACCGATGTTTTACTTTAAAGCGTAATAATTGGAAAATAAACCACCCATTTTACTTGCAAGATTTTCACCCTTGTCACTATAAGTCTGAATGACTTTTCATTTCATCTTATATACGAGTTTAGAATTTTGAGCAAATGTTTGAAGAAAAAATGCACTCTTGGATTATACGCAGATCTGCCTGTACTGAGAAATAAATGGTAACTCTTTAGTATGTAAATGCTTTCCTTAAAAACCTAGCTAGATGATTTTAAAACAAATTCTATGAATAAAATATCTTAGAGAATTTACATGAGCCCATTGACAAATTTTGTAAAATTTGAAAGAAAATTTTCATTGATATCAAATTCCCCACCTAATACCTTAATATTTTGAAAAAAAAGGGACCATTTATTTTTGCTAGCTTACTTAGATTCATGACTAAAGCAAAAAATTAATAATTTTCTGAATTAATTCACATATAGGTAAAATTTCTACAGAAAACTGCATCTATTTAAAATTTTAAGAATTTTAATTTATTCTTTAATGTGAAAAATATACTTAGCTAATTAGTTTCCTAAACTTTTAACCTACACAATTATATTTTATAATTAATTAAATGTTTAGTTTTGCTCATAATGCCAGCAACAGCTTCTTTTACAATTTTTTCCCCCATGAAAGATCCAGCCTCTTGAAAATAATTTGAGACATAATTCAAAACCAGAGAGAACTCATTAATATCTGTGAGCAAAAAAGGTCCACAAACATAATAAAACATATGATTCATGTTTATTACATATGTTGCTTTATTCTGGTGTTTGATTAATGAACCCCCCCCCCCGGCCCAAAAAAAGAAAGAAAACAGAAAAGGGGAGGGAACAGCATTCAGCTTTCCATGCATACTGTTTGATGAACTGAGCAACTTTTCATAAATAATTTAGCTACATAATTTTTATTCAAAAGCTATTATAAAAAAAGTTCTTCAACTAACCGTGACAGTCAGATGTATCTTCTTGAGATTTTCAATTTCATAATATTCCATTTATGTTCAATAAATTTTAATATTTTTGCATAGATTTTATTTTATAATTGTCTTTTTGCCATATTTTAGATTTACCTAAACTTTGATGATCTGTAGAAGCATGCTAATCCTTCAGCTACTTGACCACCTTTCTCATTGTATGTTCCATCAAGGCCAGTAGATGATAAAACAGGAATTAGATCATCATGAAAAACTTTTCGATCTACTTCTTGTAAACAAACGATATCAGCATTATATCCTGTAAGAATTTTTAATAAAAATTAATAATTCAAGCATGACAATAACTTCGAAAAAATTAGACACATACTTTCTTATTTTGTTTAACCTTACCTATCCTAAATATAGCATATTTTTTTAAGGGGGGGTGCTAATGCTTTTTAATGCATTACCTAACTCCTGATCTTTAACTTATTCACATTCATGAGCCCCATTTTTAGGCCAATTTAGAAACATTCATTATACCTCATTACTTAATAAATGTAAAACTAACACTTGTAAGAACATTCATGCAATGACTTACATTTTAGCTGTCAAACTTTTAATACCTAGAGTTTAATTTAGCCTTCAAATGAAGTTTATTTGTATAAGCTACATAATTCAATTGATATAATGTGGTCATTCTATGATGACGAATCCACTAAGTTAACAATATTCTCTTTTACTACAGCACTGATTTTCAGTTTTTTCTGTACTTGTTTTGCATTTCTGTCTCTGTGCAAAAGAATTATTATAGTTAGCCACTTCTTATAAATTAGCCCTAATATTTTGCCAAATTCTTTCCTGTTTGTTTCAATACAGAACATTCTATTTTGAAACTATCTGCTCTTTGGTTTGCTAAATCAAGCATTTCCATTGCATTAAAGCCCTTAAAATGTTGAAACATAACTGAATCAAGGACTCAAGCACTTCCATTGCATCAAAGGGTTCAAGAATTTGAGATACAGTTGAAACATTCACAGAGTAAGCATTTTTATACTAGCAAAAGCTTCAATGTATAGAGTCATTAGGTTATTTTTAAGCAGGAAATGTGAAAAGAGAGCAATGCTCTTGTCGTGACTTGAACCTGTGTGACTGGACCTCTCAAATATGCATAGAGTGTACTACCGTTACACCGTGAAGGCATGCAGAAAGAAGGGAAAAAATACCTTATATATTCCCCTTTTTAAAGTGCAAGTGGGGATGAGTGGACATAGTCGCCAAATCCTCGTGGTGAAGAATCATCATCCACTACCTTTTAGTTCGGGCACCACTGTAGAGTCATTAGGATTTTTGAAACAGGAAACACAAAAAATCAGCAATGCCCTGGACTCGAATCTGGATCTCTAGAATATGCGCCGAACATGCTACCGTTACACCACGAAGGCATGCAGAAAGGAGGAAGAAAATACCTTATAAGACACAGCTAAATGGTGGCTTTAAAATATAAGAAATTTCAAATATCATTCCTCCAGGCCCGATTTAATGATGACAATAAATCCAATGCAATTAATGCATAAAGAATGATGATTCCATTGTTTGTTTTGAAGACAGATAGTCATTCGTCTAACTTACGGCTTAAATTAACCAAATGGAATTTTGAAAATAAAGAGCATGTGTTCTATTTTTTTGCCCACTGTTTCTCACCAAATCCTATATTGATAGCTATCTGGTTTTTAATTGTTTCAATTTAAATTAAAAATCATAGACATTTAAGATAGTTCCCTGGCTAACTTTTATCCTACTCTCTACTACTAGTACAGTGATATTACTGCATAAAGCAAGATCTTATGTGCAGTTTCACATAAGGATTGTCATGCTTGATGTATTGTAAAAAACACAGGAAAGTGTCTACACATAGTTAATAACTTTAAACCCAACAATCTACTATATGCATTAAAATCAAAATCTCTATCAATCAATATCACATACTCAGAAATTCACATTCATTCAGTGTCTTAAGACAGTCACATGTATAATGCATCACTCTGCTTATCATATCCTTTCTTCAAAATCCTAAAATAACTTAATTATACAGATGGGAAACTTTGCTTACTTTTTGGGATTTGTGAGCATTTATTCCATTGTTATTTAGAAAAAATATATTTAGTTCATAAAACTTAGCTATTTGACAGACTTCAGCAAGATACAAGCCAATGCTATAGCTTGAATTCCATTGTATTCCTATTATCTCCTTTTCCTCAGTATTCATTAGAAACTTCAATAGAATAGAATATTCATTAGAAACTAGTAGCATATTATGAATTTTATCAAAATGTGAATTAATATTAAAAAAAATTACTTTGCTATTGAGGATTGCAACTGTTTTACTTTTCACCACTTTATTTACTTTAGTAAATATATTTGGTAAGTATTTTCTGATTATCCACATCCTTCACTTATCACTCAATTACTCTCAACATTCGGTAAAACTGGAATCTTCCCGGGACATCTGCAAATATACACATAGGAATAGGCAAACTATGCACATGTACATCGAATGCATATTTGACTAAATGTGTATGTATTTATGCCCTTTATGTTTAGTCATTGTTTCTCTGAATTGTATCCACTGGCTGCAATATTGTAAGCATTGGCATACACACTTTTGATTTTGCTCTCCTTCTATTATTATATATGAAATATTTGAAAACTCTCCTTCTATTATTATATATGAATATAGAATAGTACCTATGACCTGAAAATTTGGCCAGATATCTTTCTTTGATTCACAAAGACAACTTTTCATGGGAAAAAGGGCAAATTATAAAGTACTCTTACTTCTTATGAATAACTTACTTACCCATTATTTCCTTTAAGTATAGCTGCTTTCTGTAGTCTAACATTAGAAATTCAGCTGGACAGTAAGGGAACAATTCATTGCGAGCTGTATCAGAATCAGCATATAAGTCAGCCAATATGTTATATGATACAAAACGCAAGCTGCAATTTAAAAAAACTTGTAATTATTAATCAATACAAAAATTCCAATATCGTTTCATCAAAAACATAAAAAAATTGAAATAGCAGAAAGTACAGAGGATTTCTTAATCTGGAAATGAAAAATAATTGAAGATTCACAGCTGATAAAATATAGTTATAAGTAAAATTGAACAAATAAGTTTAACATATAGTTATTCAATGTAAGAAATTATATTTGTCTATTTAAGAGGTAGAAATTGATTTTTCTGGGAATTATGTATAAAAGCACTGTCACATATGTTGGATTTCAAAACAATGTAGTTTGTATTTACTTTACTTTAATTTTATACTTATAATTTTACAATAGTTATTACTTTTACCTTTTGGCCACTAATAATTGTTGTTAGTTTGGTTTCATGAGAGTGGCAACAGGGCAATTCTTAGAATTAGAAAAACATGTTTCTGTAGTTAGTTAGCCGCCCAACCGGTATAGTGGTTAGCGTTGCTGACTACCGTGCCGAAGGGTCCGGGTTCGAATCCCGGAGAAGGCATGGATGTTTGTATATGTTTAATAAAAATTTGTAAAAACGTTTGTTGTTAATTTCAATATTAACCCTCACGGATTGGAGGAAACGGCGTTCGCCAAAGTCCTCATCATCTTTCTTCTTGTCTAAAAAGCAAGATTGATACTGATACTGATACTGTAGTTAGTTAGGCTTATTGAAGATTAATTGTATGTTATATACCAGAGTGATGTTTTATTAAATAAATGAATACTTTAGAATATAGTAGTCTATTTAGAGTTCTTGATATGCTGGTAGCATAATAGTTTGATGCATAAGCGAACATTTTAATGGTACCCTCGGTGGGACATAAGAGACGTTAGTTTGGAAATCTAAAGTATAAAAATGGAAGCTAAAGAAGCTATTAAACTTGAAAAGAAGATTCACAGAGCTGCTTTTACAAAAGCCTTCAATGTTTTAGAAGAAATTTTAAAGAAAAGTGAGATAAATTCTTCTGAATTACAGTCGGAGCTTAATGTTTTTGTTTCGAAAGTTCAACGTTTGGAAGATATGCACATACGTTTTCTTAGCACACTGTCTGGAAACGAAATTGAATCAGAATTCGATGTTATTGAAGATTATCGTGACAAGGCTGTTAGAATCGAAACTAAAGTGAAAGATATTCTTCAGAATCTACAAAATGTAAGTACTTCAAATTTAATTTTGAATGAATCTGTTAATGAGAATGTATGTAAACGTACATTCAAACTTCCAAAGCTTGAATTACGAAAATTTGATGGTGAAATTAAGGAATGGTTATTTTTTTGGAGTCAATTTGAAAAAATTGACAAAGATACTACGATTTCTGATAGTGATAAATTTCAATATTTATTATAAGTGACTGTTGAGGGTTCGCGTGCAAGGGAGGTTATAGAAAGTTTTCCGCCAACATCTGCTAATTATCCCAAGGCCATGGAATGTTTGAAGGCTCGTTTTGGTTGAAATGACTTGCAAGTGGAAGTTTATGTGAGAGAATTGTTGAAATTGGTCCTGAAAAATGCAAATTCTAGTAATTCCTGTAATAACTTATGTGCATTATATGATAATTTGGAACAACAAATTCGGGCTCTGAAAACCCTTGGCGTAAGCACTACAAATAATGCAGCACTACAAATAAAAGTGCTGCATTGCTTTATCCTTTAGTTGAATCTTGCTTGCCTGAGGATTTTTTTAAGAGCCTATCAAAGAAGTGCAAATGTTGACCATGGTCCAGACCCAAAATGTAGACTGGACAGTTTATTAAAATTTTTGAAATCAGAAGTAGAATCGAAGGAACACATAAGTTTAGCTATGGCTGGTTTCGGTTTGAAGAACAAAGTGATCTGTGGTATTAAATCTATTAAAACTGTTCATGATCGACCATCAACGGCAGCAAGTTTGTTGAGTGCTGATTCTCCCACTAAGAAGTGTGTGTTTTGCTGCGGAAAACATGATTAATTTAATTGTTTTAAGGCTAAAAAAATGCCATTTTCAGAGAGGCAAAAACTCTTAAATGATAAAGGGCACTGCTTTCGCTGTTTAAAAGCTGGTCACTGTGCAAATAAATGCAGGAGTTCTATTAAATGTGCAATTTGCCATAAAAATCACAGCATAATTATGTGTTTAGAATTGCTTAAAAATAAAACAAATGTTAAGAAGCGTATGTTAAACAGCAATGAAATAGAAACTAGCAAGGAAGAAAGTTCTGTAAATTTTTCTAGCGTTAGCAACACACCACAAGTACTTTTGCAAACCCTGAAAGTAAAAATAATTGGAAATAATTCTACACTTTGTGTTCGAGCTTTATATGACACAGGATTGCAAAAATCGTATTTAAGGAAGGATTTAATTTCTACTCTAGGCCTGATACCTTCTAGACAACAGATTTTGAGCCACGCCCTTTTTGGAGGAAAATGAACACCTGAAAATGTACATAATGTCTACAAAATTAAGCTAAAGAGTTTAGACGATAATTTTACTTGTACTTTTGATATTTATGATCAAGATACAATTTGTGATGCTGTACCTTCTGCCTTAAATGGGCCATGTATTAAAGAGCTCAGGTCCATGAATATACCATTTTATGAAACTGAAGATTCATCAGGGCCGATTGATCTTTTAATTGGTGCAGATGTGGCTGGTCGACTTTTCACCGACAGAAAAATAGTACTTTCTAGTGGTATTGTAGCCATAGAAACTTACCTGGCCTGGACACTGATTGGTAAAACATCAGTGAATGCTGAAAGGGAAGATACAGCGATGACGATTGTAACAATGTTTGTGAAAGATGCCAATATTTCTGACCTTTTTTCCTTAGACATCTTAGGAATATCTGATCCAGTCGAAGTAACATCACGAAAGGAAAAGGAATTTCTTACGAAGAAATATTTTCAAGAGACTCTACGAATCAATGATGATGGGCGGTATGAAGTTGCCTTAACGTGGAAAGACGATCATTTGCCTCTCCCAACCAACAAAGATATAGCGATAAGCAGACTTCAAGTCTCAACAAAAAAGCTGAATTCAGAAAAATTATTTGATACCTATGATGATGTCTTTAAGCAATGGACTGAATTGAGAATAATAGATATCACAGATGTGCATGATTCACACCAGCACTTTCTTCCTCACCGACCAGTAGTCAAGGAACATGGTACTACCAAAGTACGTCCAGTTTTCGATGCATCTGCTAGGCAAACTGTATCTCCATCTTTGAACCAGTGTCTAGAATCCGGTCCCAATTTATTAGAACTCATTCCAAGTCTCCTTCTGAGATTTAGAGAATTTAAATATGGTGTTATTGCAGATATTGAAAAGGCCTTTTTGCAAGTGAGCGTTCGGCCGGAAGAACGAAACTATTTGAGATTCTTCTGGTGGAATGATAGCGACTGCAAAGAAATTAAGGTAATGCAACACAACAGATTGGTCTTTGGTGTAAAGAGCAGCCCTTTTCTTTTGGGAGCAGTCTTAGATTATCATTTGGGAAAATATTTGAATGATGCCAGATATAATCAAGATTATGTTAAGATTCTTCTTTCGAGTTTCTATGTTGATAATTTAGTAGCGAGCTTAAATGATACATGTGATATATTACCCTTCATTGAAACGGCTCAAGCCATACTGAGTGAGGGAAAATTCAATTTGAGAGGCTGGCAGTACACAAATGATAATGGTCCTGAACCATTTACTTCTGTATTAGAACTTTTATGGGATAGAAACAAGGATACACTGATGATAAATCTGGACTGGTTAGACAGCCATAAATTTGAAACTTTGACCAAAAGAATAATTCTTTCTGTCACTCATAAGATGTTCGATCCTGTTGGTTTATTATGTCCTGTTTTGCTAATACACAAATTGTTATTGCAAAAGATGTGGAAAGAAAACATACCTTGGGACTCTGAAGTCAACACTTATATAAAAGAAGAATTTATGAGCTCGCTGAAGGAAGTGACCATATCACGGTGTTTTTCAATTGATCCAAGTAGACAAAACATTTCTCTGCATACATTTTGTGATGCTAGTCATTTGGCCTTCGCAGCAGCTGTTTGCATTCGTGTGGAGACATCGGAGAATGTCCAAGTTCATCTCTCAGCAGCCAAAGCTAGAGTGGCTTCTGTAAAACCCATGACTATGGCTGCTATGGTGGGAGCTCGTTTGTGTGCATCTGTTGTGGAAGGTCTTCAATGGAAACATATAGAACAGCATTATTGGACTGACTCAACGGTTGTTTTAGGGTGGATTTAACGTAAAGAATCCTGGACGGTATTTGTGAAGAACAGAGTGAATGAGATAAATAGTTTAACGGATCCTCTTGCATGGAAACACCTTCCTGGGATCCAGAATCCTGCTGATTTGCCTTCTCGAGGATGTTCGGCTACACAACTGTTATCAAGCAAATGGTGGGAGGGCCCTACTTGGTTATTAGAACCTTCTTCTAACTGGTCCATCACAGAACAAAATTTTGATGAACATTCTATAGCTAAGGAAAAGAGAAAAACAAAATCTGATGGGCATTCTTCTATCTGTTCTCTAAGTTACTCAAATACTTGTAGCTGCAAAACTTATGAAAAGAAAAATGGATGCAGACATTATGGATCAAGTTGGTACTATTATTATTTTTCAAGCTATGACAAAGTGATATGGTTGATTGCTTGGATAAAAAGACTTATCTTTAATTGTCTAAATGCAAAGTCTCGCGAATTATTGGAGAGTTATCCTACGAAGAAGTCAAAAATGCAGAAAAGAAAGTCATATTATTAATACAAAACAAATACTTTTCTGATCATTTAAACAAAAGAAAATTAGAATCTTTGGCAACATATAAGGACAAAGAAGGAGTTATTAGACTGCGAACAAAAATTACATTTTGGAAGGATACAGAAAACTTTAAACATCCTTTTGTTTTACCGGGAGAACATCAGGCTGTCAAAAGCTTAATTACAACAGAACACCAGAAGAACTCTCATGCTGGTTCTCAAATATTGTTGAATATTCTAAGAGAACATTAGTGGATTTTAAACGTGAAAAAAGTCATTAGATCTCTTTTATCCAAATGCGTTACTTGTTGAAGGTATGCAAAGAGAAATTTAACAGCACCGATATCTGCATTACCAGAAAATTGCGTAAGAGATGCATCTATTTTTGAAATTATTGGAATTGATATGGCTGGGCCTGTGTATTTAAAAGGAGAAGAAAAGGCTTGGATTTGCCTATATATGTGTGCTGTGTATAGAGCTGTGCATTTTGAACTCAGTTCCTCACTGTCTACAGAGGCTTTTCTCCAGAGTTTCCATCAGTTTATAGCCCGCTGAGGCCGTCCTTCTGTAGTTTATTGTGACAACGGAAGCAACTTCGTTGGAGCATCAAATTGTTTGAAACTCGTTGATTGGAATGTCGTTGCTCAATACACCACCACTAAGAAAATTCAATGGTTTTTCAATCCCCCAACTGCCTCTTGGTCAGGCAGTTTTGGGGAGTGATTAGTTGGCTTGATGAAACAAATTCTTAGAAGAGTTTTGGGGAAATCTCTGCTATCTTTTGAAGAAATGACAACGATATTGTGTGATGCTGAATTTAAAATTAACTCTTGTCCACTTACCTATGTTTCAGAAAAGGAGTTTGAACTTGTTCCTTTATCTCCTAACTCATTTTTGCAAGATTTCCGAAAGTCAGGCGTTCCTGATTTTAATGAGATTGATCAGCATTCCCTCAACAAGAGATTAAAATATCATCAACAACTAATCACGGATATACAAAAAAATTCAGATCTGAATACCTAGGACTTTTGATTCAAAGACATGATCCAAAGAAGCATGAGCAAAATATCAAACTTGGAGACGTAGTTCTTGTTGGAAGTGATAATGTTAAATATACTGACTGGCCATTAGCCGTTGTTACAGAATTGTTACCTGGAAGAGACAATGTCATTAGATTGATACGATTGAAAACCACAAATGGGCAACTTTTATGTCCTGTACATAGAATTTTTCCTTTAGAACTTTCATGTAATTGCTTTGAAGATTTAAAAAATGAAAGATTCGAACAAGCTAGGGTTGAAGGGTATTCAGTGGAAAACAGCCAAAAAGATATTAAATCTATAAAAGCCAGGAGTGGAAGAGAAGTGAAACCTATCCAAAGACTAGACTTATAGACTTTATAAATGTTTGGACTTTAATTCAGTTCTTTTATGTTTTTCCATTAAGTTTTTCTTTAATATTTCTAATAGGTTAAGTTGTTTTCCAACAACTTAAGGTGGGAGGATGTTGGATTTCAAAACAATGTAGTTTGTATTTTGTATTTACTTGACTTTAATTTTATACTTATAATTTTACAATAGTTATTACTTTTACCTTTTGGCCACTAATAATTGTTGTTAGTTTGGTTTTATGAGAGTGGCAACAGGGCAATTCTTAGAATTAGAAAAACATGTTTCTGTAGTTAGTTAGGCTTATTGAAGATTAATTGTATGTTATATACCTGAGTGATGTTTTATTAAATAAATGAATACTTTAGAATATAGTAGTCTCTTTAGGGTCCTTGATACGCCGGTAGCGTAATAGTTTGACGCATAAGCGAACAACATATGATATATTTTAATGAGATTAACAAAATAGCATATAAATTTGAATGAAAAAACTACTTTGCACAATTATGCAAGACTTTAAAAGGAATCTATATTTACATTAAGTATGCAGGTTTCAAAAATAAATAAGATAAGGTTGATTTTCTAAGTAAAATTTGTATTATTCATACTCCTAAATCTATTGCTAGTTTTGCAACAGACAGACTACTATACAAATAGCTTTTTGTTTCCAATTTAAAATAAGCTTAATTTATTTTATCCTCTGAGGGTCATGGCTTTTTGGATCTGCTAACCACAAACTGTATTCAAACAGCATTTATTAATTAAATTTGTATAACAACTTATTTTAGTCTCTGTTTTCCTAAATGTCTATTCATTAAGATGGATTCTTACAACACTAAAGAAAGGGGGAAAAAAACAAAATATTTAAAATTATATGTAATGTATAACAGCTGACAAGAAATTTCACGACCAGATAAAGGCAGTCATTGATAATATTACTATATCTGGCAGCTTGTCACCACTGTCATTTGTTGCAAGCAGATACTTGATTATTTATTACCTGCAGTCAGATGACACACACCACAAATAGGGTTCCCACCTCTCCCGGAATTCAGTTATCGAAATTAAAATCTTCCGACTCCCGGAAAGAAATTTAAAATAAATATTACTCTTCCGGAATATCAAGTTTCTCAAAAATAACGACACAATGCGCACGGACGAAATGGTTGAGAGCATCGAAAATCACACGACCATGCACGCAGCCAAAGAACTTCTATGTCAATACATATTTTCTGCAGCAACGATCTACGGTGAGCAGTGAGTAAGCGCCTTACGGGATGAGTAGTGGTTTCATGCCGGCGTATCGCGGGCATGCGCCCTCATCTTCCATCACCCTCTCATTTTCAATCCATTCTTTCATTTAGTCTGCAATTAGCTAGTTATCCACAAACAAGTGTGTATTTTGAAATTATTTAAATGATTTCATAATAACGTCTAGTGAAAAAAATGATTCTGATTTTGCAAGTGAACAAGTGCCACAAATATATATATATATATATATATTCAACGTCGTTTCAAGAGAAGTGGTTAACTCAATTTGATTAGCTTATGAAGAGAGACAACTTTAATGAAGAATGCAAAGTATGTCGGAAAACGGTTAATATTAAGTACGAGGATGTTAGAGCTTTAACTGTACATTCCCAAAGCAAGAAACACCAGTCCTTAATATTGAATAGGGATTCATAGCAATTGGTTTCAGATTTTTTCATGAAGAAATCTTCAGAAGAACAGGAGGTTAGAATAGACTTTAAGGTACCCCTTGTACTATGGCGAAATTGTTGTTTGATTTATCGCCAAGTTGTTGTTTCATTTATGGTAGCCTGAGTAGTTGAGTGTTATGGAAACCCTATTGTGATGTAATCGGGTGCATGATTCTGGAAAATTTTGAATCACTGGATGTTTTGTAAGCGTTTTTGTGGTGTGTGTTAAAACCATTTAGATGGATTTGAAGGAAGAAAGGTTTTGCTGGTCACTATGTGAAGTGTTCGATCAGAAAGAGTACCTGGTTTTAAAAAAAGCATTTAAGTATGATTGATATTTTTATTTTTACGTGGCTCTGGGTGTAAGAAGGGAACTCGAAAATCATGGTAAGTGAATATTTGCTTTTGGTAGTGCTTAAATGTATAACATGTTTTTCCTTTTTTATGTTATTTTATTGTTTGGTTTAAAATGCATTTTTTATTGAGATTCTTCCATCTCGGTTAGAATATTTATGTCTATTTGTACTGGCTTAATGTTTGCAGCGCCATGTAATGTTAGTGGCGAGAGCCCAGTACTAATCAGTAAGCGATAGGGATGCACTCGGTCCACATCGAGTCTCCGTTCCTCTGCCCGAACAAAGCGTCAGTCAATTGTTAATTATTCCTTACTCATTCTTTGCCCGTTTAAGCGGCATTATTGTTCTTGAAAGAAAATAAATGTTGTTAATGCAATGCAAGTTTGTGCAATTCTGGGATTTTTTTTAAAGTGAAAATAGGTCGACGTGTACATGGATAAAGTTAAAAGAGTGCACAATGACATTTTTGTGCAATTCGGGGATTTTTTTTAAGCGAAAATAGGTCAATGTGTACATGGATAAAGGAGTGCGCAATGCCATTTTTGTGCAATTCGGGTTTTTTTTTAAGTGAAAATAAGTCGATGTGTACATGGATACCGGGTTTGTGCAATTGTTTGTCTTGTTATTTTGGCTTTGTGTAGCGAGGATTTTTGCAGCAAAAATCGCTGCTTCTCCAGCCAAAATAACGAGTCAAAGAATTGCACAAAATCGGTATCCATGTACAGCCAAAAATCGCCGAGGGGTACCCTAAACTATACTTTTACCTGCCACAGTTTGAAGGCCTCAGAAATTTCTATATAAGGTAAGTGGATATTTGCTTTGTATAGTGCTTAGATGCATAAGATGAATTTCCTTTTTTATGTTATTTTATTGGGGGAAAGTGCAGAATCAGCCACTGCTTGGCACGTTTTTAAGAATTGCACATACTCGGTATTTATGCACACATCGACCTATTTTCACTTTAAAAAAAAAATCCCAGAATTGCACAAAAATGGCCTTGCGCACTCTCTTGACTTTACTCATATACACATCGACCTATTTTCATTTAAAAAGTTAAAGAAAATTGCGAAAAATCCCATTCTTCTTACTCTTGTAAAAAGCGCCAAACTAATAAGTGAGTGATTCTGCACTTTAACCTTTTATTGTTTGATTTAAAATACAGTTTATTGAGATTATGCATTTTTTGTTTGGCTCTACTATAGAATTGGGTGCTCCTTTGACTTTTCAAGTGAAAATAGATGTATGTGTACATGGAAAAAGTCAAGGAAGTGCACAATGCCACGTTTGTGTGATTCTCTGATTTTTTTTTTTTAAGTGAAAATAGGTAAATGTATACATGGATAAAGTCAAGGAACTCGGTATCCATTGTACCGCCAAATATTGCCAAGCAGTACCTGTAAATATATTTTGGTTAATCTTTGGATTATTGTAACTTCGCGATTTTTTGGCGACCAACCCTGCTACAGCAACCTGCTGGTTTTTTTTGGATGCCATTTTGGTTTCACGGGTTTCATAAGGGATTTCTTTTTACTCAACATTTTTTTCCAACAATCTTCTAGCCAAATTATGCTTATGCTAGAACTTTTATGGAACAAAAGTGCTTAATTATGACGAAGATTAGGTGTAAAATTGGGACAAATAGCAGAATCGCCCACTGCTTGCCGCGTTTTTACGAATTGCACATACACGGTATCATCCATGTACACGTCGACCTATTTTCACTTAAAAAAAGGGCTGATCTTTAGAATATGGTAACTGGTAGTTTGGCGACATTTTGGAGGCGATAAAGGTTACTACCTAGGTGATAATGTGAGAAGCACGCAGTTCCGATTACGCATTATTTTGTGTGAGGGAAATGAGAGATCATGAGATATGTGATGTGACATTAATGGACGAATTACAGTTGTTTAAATCAGAAAAGGGGGGAAATCTGGAAATTTCGTATTTAGCTATATTCTGTGTTGTGTGAAACGTGACATTAGTGGACGAATTACAGTTCTTTAATCGGAAAAGGGGATTAATTTGGAAAAGCTTCATTGTGTGTTGTGTGAAATAGTGTTGATTAATTTTCGGATTGCATGGCGCTTTGTAAAGTGAATTCTAAATTTTTAATGCGTTTATCTGATAATAATAATAAGTTGAGATTGTGTGAAAGGAAGGATATTACAAGTTTAAATGGCGGTGCAAGAAATATGGTGAAAATGGACATTTTGTGAAAAGGAGTGTAAGGAAGGGTACTTAGTTTGCTGAAAGTAGTTTGAGTATAGGTGAAATTTTATTAATTTCTTGTTACTTGGTGAATAGACTTCTAGTTGACTACTGGATTTAGGATTTAGAAATTAGCCGTAGTATTGCAGTGACGTAATGAAGATTCTGAAGAATATTAGGTAAGTTAGTATTTTTAATCATTTGAGGATATTATTTTTATGCATTGTTCTAAATGTAAGGAGTAAATAAATTAAAATGGTATTATTTGAAAATTGTTATTAGCAATGATTTAGTTTAAAGTAATTAGGATTGTAATCTAATTTTTATTAATTTAATGTATGTGCTTATTTATATTTTAAGTAGTGTTTTTAATTTAATTATATTTTAATTTAATGATCGTGATTTTGTGAGTTATATGTTTGTAGTATTTTGGAATATATTTGAGTAGTATACGTTGAGTATTTTCATGCATTTTCGTGAAATTTTTCTAATTTATGAGAAAAAAAGCAGTGTACATGGATATAGTGAAGAGTGTGCGCAATGCCATTTTTGTGTAATTCTGGGATGTTTTTTTAAGTAAAAATAAGTCGACGTGTACATGGTTTATGTGTATGTGTTATTTTGAAAAACGCGTAAGGAGTATGGTATTGTGCACTTTTTCCCAATTTTGCAGTGAATATTTGTCATGATTAAGCAGTTTTGTTAGATAAAATTTTTAGCATAAGTGTAATTCGGCTAGTAGATTGTTGGAAGAAGTGTTCAGTAGATAAAAAGAAAAGAAACATGTCTTTACTTCATGAAGACAAAATGGCGGAGGGAAAAAAAAAAATAGAGGAATGCTGTAGGAAAGTTGGTCGCCAAATTTTCGCCAAGTTACCATAATGTAAAGATCAACCAAAAAAACATCCCAGAATTGCACAAAAATGGCATTGCGCACACTCTTGACTTTATCCATGTAGACTGCTAAAGTCCTAGATGGTAACATTTATCACCTTACCAAAATGTCGCCAAACTACCTGTTACCTATATTTTTACCCATATCTCTGTTAGACATGCATTTAAAAAGAAAAAATAGATTAAAAACCTTAATTAATAGTTAAGTTAATTGCTTTAATACTACTGTACAAAACATAGCTATACAGTCAAAAGTCGTTAATCTGGACTCGACGGGACTTCAGCGATTCCGGATTATAGATCATCAGTTTAAACATGGTAAGATGGCATGCAGAAATTATAAAATTAAAAATATGAAACCGTAATTTATGAAATAAAGAACAATTATGATCTAAAGGGTATCAAAATTTAGAAAAAGAAAAAGCTTAATATTTATTTGTTTACTTTATTAAACATTTCTTTCAATGTAAGTTGTTTAAGTTGCTTCGTTTCATGTGATAATACTTTCTCTTTAATTCTATTAAACAGACATAATTTCTTGTTTAGTTACAAAGTTCCGCTGTTCAAGTCCTATAATTGCTGAGTCGAGAATACCGACTAATTTGTCAATCGAAATTTTTTCGTTTTCAATAACCTCTGCGCCACTTTCTTCACTATCGGAAGCGAATTATAATGATGAGGAATTTGATTTAAATCATATCAAAGACAGAGTACATCGAGATGAAATACTACATTTAGTAAGGAATTATAAGTCAAATAAAATAAAAACATCTGCCCTGAAGATAAGGATAGTGCTGACAGATCAACTTCCAATTCATTGCGCGCCACATCATTTCCCTCCCCCCCCCGCAGAGCAGCGTGAAATTGATAAACGTATTCCGGAATGATTAGATAATCAAAGGATATGCCTTTATCCATTTTTTGCAGCAATTCCACTTTCTGTTTAATGGACTTCGAAACATACTTTCGCTTTGCAGATCCTTCACATATTAGTAAATATATATCGGAAATTCTATTTGACATAATCGAAAGTTCAAGCTTACTTTTATAAAATTGCTCTAACAGTCCGAAAAAAATAAAAAGTCGGATTCAATTCGAAGATTTGAACATCTGCCCTGAAGACGGAGCACAACAACCTTTGAACAACGCATTCTGCAACATTAACTGAATTAGATAATTTTAGCTTAGCTTATACCGTCCGTTATACATTAAACGCGAATGCATAAATGTATTATGCGCATGCGCACACGCATATTTGCAGCCGTAAAGGTCTTACACGCACGCATAAATGCCTATGCGCATGCGTCAGCTTTGAGGTCCGGATTATAGATCATTCCGAATATAGGTGTTCGAATTAACTACTTTTGACTGTATTTGTAATTCTGGTCTTAAAAATATTTTCGTTTTTAAATTTTATTGTATCTTGACATGCTTTTCAATAACAAAATTAGAGAAATTACCTTAGGTTATCTGCAATCTTTCTAGTCTGTTCATGCCTATCTTCAAATGGACATCTACCAGGACCTGGCTGAACAGAAGTTGCAGAAACCGCACTTTCCTCCATTCCTATCTTCTCTCTCCACTTAGGAATGCAGGTAATCATTAATTTGGAATCTATGTCGTTCTCTTTTGTAATATAAAAAAAGTTATCACATAATTTTAACCAATTTTCATTTTTTACTTTAACAATGTCAGTACTTTTGTTTTTAGAATATTCATCACATTTGATTAACTTATACCACTTAAAAATACTTTCATCTTTTGTACAAAATTCTAAAGTAATTTTTGGATACACAGGAAAGCCAGCCATAATGTGTTTCGGAAGACTCAAATGAGATACAGCAGGAGGATTTTCAGATATTTCATACACATAACCATTAATTTTCATTTGAGTACCCGAGGTCCAAACCTCATTATTCTTTTTATTCTCATCAATTCGCTCTCCGTCTTTCATCAGCAATATGTCCACAGGAGGCAATTCTACTTCTTCATCCTTCAAGAGTTTTTTCTTTTTCCGAGAATATTTTTGTGCTAAAGAGTTTTGTATTTTAGATCGCATTCGTAAAAGAGCTATTTCTACTTTCTCATCTTTAGATCTTAAAAAGGAAAAATTACGATCAGGAAATTCGGGACTTCCATAAACGAAATTGATTTTCATAGTTTGCTCTTCGTCTAAATGCCTGACGAAAACTTTTGGGTGCTGAGACATTTTTCTACACGCATAAAAACTAAATTTTGGATTTTGTAAAAGTGTTTTCAAGAGTTTTATTGACAATGTGAATTTCATACTTTAACACATTTCAACAAAAAATGCTCGAACTGTAGTAATATTAAGGAACAAATTGTTCCTAGTAAAAATATAGACAATTGATTAGCAGAAGCCGGAAGCACGATGTTATTAAACACGTTTCTGAAGTAGAAGTCTTTTCATTTCTCCATTTTGATTTGATAGCATTATTTTTCGACCAGTTATTTCCAAGATCAAGTCAATATGCTGTCTGCTTGCGTTCCTAAAGTTTTAATTTTATGTACTTTTGTTTTCAATTTAAGACTGCTAAAAATTGCGCAATCTTATTCTTATATCATTTTTAGTTTGCAAATTTCGTGGATCTTTCAGACCGTGATTAACCACGGTTTGAATGGCTTCATTAGCGGAGCGTACCATCCTAACCAATGAACGAGCGACTTGTGTAAGACACGTGTCGAGATATTTACTCACCTGCCAGGTCCACATTTAAATGACCGCCTGCTAGGTAGCTAGTTAGCGTTAATAGTTCATTATTTAATTTACTGATTTTTAGTTTAATTAAGCTGCACAACTGAAGATGCATAGTGTTATTTGTTTATTATTTTTATGTTCTGTATTATTTCGCACAATTTATAGTGATTTAACTGAAGAATTAGATATTGATGTTTTAAATAAAATTGAAACCTGTGAAAAGAAATCGAAAAAAGGTGATATGCTGTCTATGCATTACAAGGGAACTCTTGATGATGGAACTGAGTTTGATTCTAGGTAATATATAGATCTTTAATTTTTCTTTTCGTTGGCTTTTATCCGTATAAAATAGTATTTCCATAAGGTTACATGTTCCTTTATGTATTATTCTTAACAAACCTGTACGTAACATACATGAAAACTCTCTTTCTTTTTTTTTTTTTTTTTGTGTGTGTGTGTGTGTGTGTGTGTGTGTGTGTGATAGTATTCTTTGTTATCTGAAATGTGTAAAGGTTCGCAAACTTCAAATAACGAAATGTGTGTAAAGGTAGCTTTCAGGATAGGAAGCTGGTTCTCAATTCCAGACCCGGGTAGGCGGTGTCTGTCTGTATTTTTCTTTAATATTACTACTAAACGATACCTATAGAAATTATTTCTTAACACCTATAACGTAAAGCGGCGGTCACTGGTAAGCCGGCATTGCTGGCCCTTGAGAACGTTAGTCAGTTCTGTAATTAGAGCTGCTGCATGTATTCAGCATTGATGTTCAAAGTTAAATCGATAAAAACTTTCTATATATTTATTAAATATATTACTAAAATATGGTACAAAATTTCATATTTTATACATGATAAATCTTTTTACTCATGATCTAATGAAAGAAACAAAGATCCCCAAAATGAGATAGGTAAAATATAGTTTTAAAAATGGCTAGTAAGGATTGCATAAAATGGTAGTAAGAAAAAGAGTCATAGATTCTAATTTTTTTTCCATGAACATGCCTTTTAATACCTGAATGGTTTTGGAAGAGAGTTGAGATCTAGTTTCTTTTCTCAAAATTTACCAGTTATACACCCTTGTATCTAGATATGTAGCTAGTTATTGTCTTCCAAACAGTCTCACTTTCAAGTTGTTTATTGACTAATACAGTGCTGTTTTAATAAGCATTATTATCTTTGAAAATGAAATGGATACTTTTCAGAAATTCCTGAAGCACTTTTTGAACAAAGTTGTAAGATTATCCCTGTGTTTTAGAAGGAACTTTCTGGCATTGTAGAATAGTTGACATCAAGATAGCATCTCGTATCAAAAGTTCATAATTCATAGTCATCTATGATATTGTGATGGGGAAGATTTTATGTTCACTCTCTCTAGAATATAATTCAGCTACATAGCTCTCTTTAAATGTTAACTAGATGACTAAGCTGTATCTTAACTGCTCAGTTAACAGTACAGAAGTATGTTCGTCTTGGGTCTAAGCATGGTTTTTATTATTTCATGCAGTGTTTCCTGTTTAAGAAGGTTGTTTGAGCAGTCAACCTGATGCTTCGGGTGTCGCGATAGGTGGCTCTTATGTAGTTGTCTCAAGAAACATGGAAACCTATAATATTTTTCTTTGTGAAACTTAATGAAAGTTAACAAAAATGGTCTGCGTATGACAGGGAATCATTTTAAATTTATTTTGCAATTAAGAAATTCCCACACATAAAGGGAAGAACTTTTCAAATTTGTGTGGATCAGAAGCCAGTAATGCTTTCAAGCAAAAGCTCCACAAATGTTCACCTTGGCAAATACACCATTTAGATTTTATGTCTGACTATTCTACTGATATTTGGCATGTACAAGGTTCTAGAAATGTCTTTCTGGCTAATCTTTGGAATATGGTAACTGGTAGTTTGGCGACATTTTGGTAAGGCGATAAAGGTTACTAGCTAGGACTTTAGTCAAAGCAGTGTACATGGATAAAGTCAAGAGTGTGCGCAATGTAATTTTTTGTGCAATTCTGGGATTTTTTTTACGTGAAAATAGGTCGATGTGTACATGGATGATACCGTGTATGTGCAATTCTTAAAAATGCGGCAAGCAGTGGGTGATTCTGCACTTTCTCCCAATTTTGCACCTAATCTTTGTCATGATTAAGCATTTTTGTTCCATAAAAGTTCTAGTATAATCGTAATTCAGCTAGCAGATTGTTGGAAAAAATGTTGAGAAAAAAAAAAATGCCTTTACTTCGTGAAAACAAAATGGCGTTCAAAACTAAACTAGCAGGTTGCTGTAGCAGGGTTGGTCGCCAAAATACCGCCAAGTTACCATAATCCAAAGATTAACCGTCTTTCCTGATGCTGTTTTGAGAATCAAAATTGATTCCATAACAAAATCTTCATTTTTGGATTTAAAAAAAAGTTTTCTGAAGCTGATTAGCATGTTCCAAAGGTTCAAAAACAATACGTCACCTTTGAAGCTGCAATTCAAGCCATGCCAGTACTCTATTGATATAATATTCTTTGTGACATCTCTACAGATGTTCCTCATCTATTTGTTACAAATTCCTTTTGCAGATTCATCTATCATATCCAGTAATTGCATCTACTATGAAATTAATTTGTTCTTGTTATGTATGGTCCGATATGAAACATCATATCAAAAATTCTGTGAAATCCTGTGAATCTTGTGAGAGATCGAAAGTAACCAAGCACACTAAAACATCACTAGGTATGTTCTCTCTTCCTGATGCATATATTTCAGAAATCCGCATGGATATTGGCCCATTACTGCCATCAGAAGACAACATATACCTTTTGACTCCCTGAAGCTATTTCTATCCTTGATATGAAAACAGTTTTTGTTTTCATATCAGGGATATGCAGACCTATTTTTAACTTGGGGATGTCTTGCTTTGGCTGTTCATTGGTCATAACAACAAACCAAGGTTCTCAAATGAGGTCTGCAATGTTTGCACACATTTTGGATACAAGCAGAATCACAGCGATAGCCAATCATCCAGTGTTAAATGGCATTGTGTAACTAATGATTTCACTGACATTTAAAATTCTCTCTTACAGCTCATGAGACCAATAATTGGACTCGAATACAGTGAAATACCGAAAATCCGCCGATCTGAAATCCGCCAATTCCCGAAATCCACGTTATCTCTCAAAATATAAACATTCAGTTTATAGGTCCCGGAAACTGCAACATTGAGTGCGAAATATCGAAGAAAAAATACTTACCGAATAATGACGTCATAATTACAGAATAATAATGAGTCATAACGGAAATACCAAATTGTTGACATAATTCTTTGGCGGCACAATTAGAACATTTGGTTCAGACATAATTTGCAAATTCTCTTAATTTTTGCACACTAGTGTAATTTTATTAAACAGTAAAATGTATGTTCATTGAATACTATATATATAGTAGTTTTTTGAATTTTTTTATTTGATAAGTTTTCCCCCCCTCTAATCTGCATCGAGGTAAGAAAGCAGACGATTCACTCAACTCTTCTTTCAAGTTAACGATTCACGCTGTTGTATTTTCTGAGTTTTGTTATTTCATGAGATTATTTAGTATTGCCTTTTTATCCTTTTTTTTTTTTTTTGGATAAATTAAGAATATTTTAAATTTCGGCCCTTTTTAATACAATTACAGATAAGAAACACACTCATGATTTTACTCCTTGCAATGTTGAAAAAACGTAAACACGTTGCTTTGACGGTAATGAAAAAAGTGCAAATTCTGCAAAAGATGGAGACAGGTGCATTTTATAGCAGAATTGTATGGAATTGCGATACGATTGTGTATGATATATGGACAAATAAAGAAAAGCTGTTGAAATTTTATAGCAACAGTGATTCTAACACCAGAATCCCAAACCAGAAATCTTTGCATGAGGCAAAGTCAGCAAACCTTGATGCTGTGTGTATATATAATACAATGAATAATATAATCAATTCATATATGTAATAATTTAATGCATATAATAAGTTATTGCAATAATGTATATAATAATTTAATGTATCTAATACGCCTTATTTAGTTTGCACTTTTAGTCTGAATATTGTTTATCTTTTCTGTCCTGGAATCCTTAAAATCACAACAACCTCTGGTCCCAAGCTTTGCGGATTTCTGGTGCCGTCTAAGATTTCCCCATCTGATACTCATTCATCATTAATCTCTGATATAGAATGCAACAACTAAACCCAATAACAACTTCTGCACATTTATCAAGCTAAATATTAAACATGTTCCTACCTTGAAATTGTACACACCTGTATACTTATGTATCAATTGAGTAATCATGTCACAATATTCCATAACATTCAACTAATCAAGTTACCATAAATGAAACAATAACATCTACTCTAACCAAATGTTGGTGTTGAATGTATATGTTAGTTATAAAGCTGGGCAACTCGGTGGAAGACCCTGACAGTGCAGTTTGGGCAATGAAGCAGAATAAGCAGCTAAAGCTGTTCCAGAGGTGGACAGATTTAATGAAAAACCACATTTGGGATCTTAATGGGGGGGGAAAGGACCAAGGGGTTAGAGGCTATTAATGTTTTTCTTCCTGTTATTAAACATATTAATTATTTTTATTACATGTTACTAATTTTTGAGGCCATTGGCCCAGCTGCCACAAGATCCTCAACCTTTACGACTCTCATTAAGGCAGATTTTCTAGTTGACTCACAGGCTGCAATTAAAACCTTAAGGTCCTTTCAGAAAGATAATATTGCCAGGGTGATTAAAACCTTTGTAGACGTAAATAATAATTGGACCATCACCTCACAGTTGGTCCCAAATCTTGGTAATGAATATGGTGACCGGCTGGCCAAAGCTGACTGCTCCTTACCTCAGCCATCTTGTCCCTATTCTTATTCTTCTGTTCATAGTGAAATAAGGCATAAGATTAATGATGCAATTAAGAATTATTGGATGACTCGGGGCACAGGCAAGCACTGGTGAAAAATTTTGACTCATCTTTTCCCAGGCAGCCTCCTTAGACATGTGGCTGTTGCAAATTTTAGAATCTTGACTTCCTATGACTTTTTGCATGGTCACCTTTACTGCATCGGTATTTCTCATTCTTTTGACTGCCCTCTCTGTTTGGAGGGGAATTATGTGGACTTTGGCCATCCTTTATCATGCACTGCTCTTTGCAACAAGCACTACCACATGGACAATTATTTTAACCGTGCTGAACTATACTGGTTTGCGAAAAGGAAACTTTGATCTCTCGACTTTTCCTAGCTGTAAAATTAAAAAAATATATATATATTACTAATTTTGGTACTTACATATTAACGCAACCAGGCCAAAATTCGCATAAATCGCCAAATTTGGCGACGCTACTTACGGCAACCTTATGTTAATTTATTAAAGCGAGGTGTGCGTAGTTAGTAGCCTACATTGTGCCATTCGTAGATGTTTTTTTAAATTAAAACATGTTGCTGTGTACATGGATTCTTGTCTATATTCCGAACTTTAAGCCTAAAATGTCTCCAAAAACGCAGTTTTCGCACATGCAAAAACTGTTTTGAACACACGATTTAAGCTAAAAATCCGAAACAAAAACAAAAAATTTAGATAGCAAAAACATAGTTTCTAACCAAAAATATTTGACAAGAATCCATGTACACAGCGACATGTTTTAACTTAAAAAAACATCTACGAATGGCACAATGTAGGCAACGAACGAATCTACGAACACCTCGCTTTAATAAATTAACATAAGGTTGCCGTAAGTAGGGTAAACAAAATAATATAAAAAACTGTTTTAAAAATTATCTGTAATTAATAAATGTACATTTTCTTTCTATTCATACTTTTTTATTCAAACTTGCAAATCGCGCCAACCTGGTTGCGATAATACGTAAGTATCCTAATTTTTTTTGTATAGCTTTTTCCTTGTAATATTACTAATTTCTTTTTATTCTAATTGCAGTGGAGTGTACATTGACATTGTACTAAATAATTAAGTGTGAAACTTTTTGGAATTTTTATTGTATATCTGAGAGAAGAAATATCTTTGTATTATCTTCTGTGGTAGTTTTAGCTTGTATTCAAAGAAATATTTTTAATATCACTTCTTTAAATGGCTGTTTCTTCATTCTAGTTATGAAAGAAATGATCCCTTTAAGTTCCAGCTTGGAATTGGGCAGGTTATAAAAGGCTGGGATCAAGGTTTGCTTGATATGTGTGTCGGAGAAAAACGTCGGCTTACTATCCCTCCACATTTAGGCTATGGAGATGCCGGTGCAGGTAAAGAAATTCAGCAAATTTATATATACATATATTTATTTTATGTAACAAGGTTAACTGAATAATAAATAAAATACAAGAAGTATGCCAGTGTAAAATTTGATGTTAGGTAAAAAAGAACTTCTAAAAACAAAGCTAATTCTGTTTAGATATTGATTAAAATTCTGTTTCAAGAGCAGTAAAATAAAAGTCCTTCTGGAAAAAAAAAAAAAAAAAAAATCATTAAGAAGAGGGCCATGTGTCTTATCCCCCTGTAATTGATGGCTTCAATCAAAATCTATACCATATTAACATTGCTTTTTTTTTTTTTTTTTTTTTTTGCATAGTAGTAAATAATGGATATTATTCTTTCTCTTTTAAAGTAAATGTCTTTTACTTTTTAATACTAATCCTAGGAATATCTTAAAATAAGTTTCATGTATATTTCATTCCCAATTCCATAAAAAATTGTTACTGTTAAGGTGATTATTATATTTGGTGTTATCTAATTATCCACAACTCAACTGAAAATTGATGAAAAAGTATTCATTAGCAAATCAGTATGTTGCTAAAATAGTTAAATGGGAACTCGTGATGTCACCAAAAAGTATTTATGTGGCAACCAAGAACTACAGTTTGTGCTAAGATAGGTTTTGCGGATTTGAGTGTGTGATGACTATAGCGGTAGTTGTATTTATTTTTCATGGTGAATGCTGCCTACCTAATGCCTGCAATAAGCTTCAGAATAGAAAATGAATTCATCAAGTGAGAGAGTGGCAAGGTTTATCCTCTGTGCTGGATTTCAAAGTTTCAATACATGTAATGCTATAGCTTGTATACTATGTTGATCAGATCTGATTAGAAATGACTATTCTTATGCTAGTAAATGAAGACTAAGGTTGAAAAGTAAAGCAAACATTTATTAGGAGATTATTACCATTTGCAGTTTCTATTCTAGCTCCTGGTTCTGGATAATTTTACTAGTCTTCTGGTCCATATTTTATATTAGCTTGGAGGTTTCCTATATTGACTATGCTTTGAGCTGAACTGCTAGGAATTAAAGATAGGTGTGCTTGGTTCTTGGTTAAGTAGGATGTCTAGTAATATGAATGATTTAAACTGTTTTATCGGAGTTATTGGATGTTAAAAAATATAGTATGTCTGAATGAAAATGAAATTTTCAACCCAGTTAGTTTTTTCAGCCAATTAGCAAAATTTTAATATTTACTCAACCTGTAAAACATTATTCCCAATTTTAATTTTGATTTAAATACTTTCACATGATCTCATTCTAGGCAAGTACAACAAAATTGTATGTAATAGTTTTTATATCGTGGTACTTGCTTATTTGATTAGGTATAATTTGGTAGAAATATCCAGATTTTCAGAATGCATCGAGCTTTGGCAACCATGCCCATAATAATCCCTCAATTTTAACAAGCAATGTCATTATTTTCATATTAATCCCCTTTTTTATTTTTTTCATATGTATTTGAGTTTTAAAAGTTTTTGTAGGCAAACTGTAATATTTTTTTGTCTTGAACTTGATTTTAAAAAATGCACTTGTGAGATTTTCTTTGCAGTGGAAGAAACAGTTTTAAAATTTCTATAGAACTATACTGTTTTGATGCAAACTTACTAACGGAAGATATTGTTTTGAATCTGAAAGTAATGCATAAAATTTCCTCTAGAACAAATGAAATAAAAATTGTTTTGAAAATAGGTTTATGGATGGATTAGTTTGCAAGATAAGTATCTTATTCACTCATAGTATATGCATGTGATAATTTTTTTTCTGTGAAATACTTATGCTAATATATCAGTTTGACGTGTGTAAATATCTAAGTCATGAAATTTTAATGGGTTTCTATACAGTTTATATAAATATTTTCATCATAATTAAGTTCATAATTTCTTACAAATCAGTAATATTTGAATGAGAAATTTGTTTTTTCAGATAAATCCAATAAAAATATACTTGAGTCTGCCTTAACCTATTAGCTGCTGTTGTCGCATTGACACAACGGTAAAAATAAATGCATATATAAATATAACTACCTAAGATATTTTATACCAGCAGATGATTTTGTGTAGGGAATATTATGAAGATTATTTCTGTAAAAAAATATTTGCCTTCAACAATCATTTTGTGTATAATAATTAACCTCATACTTTAAGCAAAATTTAAGCAAAAGAGTCTTTATGAGTGATCTATTTTTAGTCAAGGTCACCCTTTATCAGAACATTACACCAGTGAGATGTTTATATTTGTGTTGGGAAGGGAGAGAAAACAGGTGTTGAGGGTTGAGGCAATGTCAGCAGGAAACCAGTAGTCGATATTCTTTTTCACTCATTCCTTTGAATGTTCTGATTCATGTTCTGGTTGTTTAAAAATGTCTAGAACGAGGTATCTTACATTAGAAGAAGCCCTTCAAAGATTTTTTGATGAAGAAACAGATGATGATAATGTTAATAATGACCAGAATGAAACTGATATTGTTGTTGTTCCTCCAGAAATTGCAGAGGCTAGTGATGAAGAAGAAAGGAATGGCAATGTTTTAAATAATGATAATGATATTTTACCAAATGATACTGCTGGGGAAGTTGAAATTCACGTAAGAAGTAAGTTTCAGCTTTCTAAAAGCAGTTATAGTCATACTAAAAGGTTTAAAAAGCAGAAGACTGAAATCTTGAAGTGAATAAAAAAGGAACTGTTAGTTATGTCTCAAGAAGATGAAGAAAGAGAGAGAAGAGAAATTATAAAAGACAAAACACAAGGTAAAACTAGTGCACAGATTTTTGATTTTCTTTTTGGTTTAGACATTTACTCTCTTCTCGTTGAAGAGACAAATATATACGCTCAACAACAACAACAAACAAACAAAACAAAACAAACAAAAAAAACAAAAAAAGGCGCAGAATTTATCGCAACGCCTATATAAGAAGATTTATTGGAATATTATTGCTTACAGGATATCATTATTTACCTCAAGAAAAATGTATTTTTTGATAAGGACATTTCTGTTCCTGTTGTACGAGAATTGATATCACGTTTGCAGTACATGAATATGAAGCAGAATTTGCATTTGACAATAGTCAAATTGACAATACTGATAAATTATATGAGGTGAGACCGTATTTAAACTTTCTAAATATCACCACTTGTTACTACTGGAAATATAAAGTCTCTTTTAGATTTCAGACGCGAGAATGTATTATTCCTTTTGCAAACTCCTATTGAGAGTGTAGAATTCGCCAGAAATAGATCAGCAACAGAAAGACCTAGTAAATTTAGCATTCAAAAACCATTGCATGGAGATGGTAGACATTTTATCGTAAAGTCCGTTGATAACAAAAGACTTTGTTGTAAAGAGTACCATAGCCAGACTGTTTATAGATGTATGGAAATTTCCTGTTATGTTTTTACCACCAATCCTCGAATTCCATATCACAGATTATGTTCTTACTGCATTAATATAAATATTAACGAGACATAGTGCACAATAAAAATTAAGCTTTATTTAGGAACATCGCGCATACTCCCCGACAGCCTGCCTGTTTCGCTCTGCTCGCTACTCGTAAGAAACTTCTCCTCTAGGGTTGCCACACTTATCGGAGGGCGCAAGGCGCGCTCCTTATCGCCATCACCACAGAGTTTCCCCCCAGTTCCTTTAATGGCTATTCAAAGGAACGACATAGGTTATGAAATTATCTCAGAGTATCCGTGCTGTCGGGTATTTTTTTTATGATTACAAAATTAGAATATAAAATTAGAAAAGATCAAAATGCAATTCAATATATAACAAGGTATTGACACATATAATAAACATGAAATAACAAGAAATATGTTAAGATATGAATTTTAAAAAAAGTGTTTTAAATTGTTATGTAAGAAGCAAGTTTCTTAGGGAAGTGAACATATCTTCCCGATCTGGTGACAGTTTGTGTCTTAGAGAGTTCGTTTGCAGATTTATTCTGCTGAACTGTCTTTAAGTCTTTATTTGTTTTTAGTTCAGGCAAATTAGAGTCCGAAAGCAAATAGGCTGGTTTCACACGGTCTATAGACACAGTAGATTTCAGACCGTTAACATCAATTGTGAAAGTTTTGTCTGTTCTAGAAAGGACTTTATGCGGACCTGTATATGGTTGGCACAGAGGTGGCTTTACTCGATCGACACGTAAGTATACATGCGTACACGACTTTAAGGTAGCTCTTACGTAACATTTTTCTTGGCAATGTGCAGATGTTGCTATTGGATTCAATTGTTGCATTCTATGCCTAAGATTCGTGATAAATTGTGTGTCATACGGAGATATCTTAGATGACGTTATCATATCACTAGGCAGCTTGAGAGTTGTGCCGTACACCAGTTCAGCACAAGATGACTGTAGATCTTCCTTTACGGCTGTCCGAATACCAAGCATAACAACTGGGAGTGTTTCAGTCCAGTTATTGGTCTCGTGAGCCTTGAGAGAAGATTTTAAATGTCGATGAAATCGTTCAACAATGCCATTTGACATTGGATGATAGGCTGTTGTTGTGATTCTGTTCGTACCCAAAATGCGCGTGAATTCTGCAAAAAGTGCGGATCTCATTTGAGAACCTTGGTCTGTTGTTATGATCGATGGGCAGCCAAAACGAGATATCCAACAGTTGAAGATGGCTCTGCAAATGGTTTCCGTTTTCATATCCGGGATGGGAATGGCTTCAGGCCATTTGGAGAATCTGTCTATTAGAGTCAAAAGGTACACGTTGCCTTCTGATGGAGGTAACGATCCGACGATATCCATATGGATTTCTGAAAAACGTGCATCAGGAAGAGAGAATGTGCCCAGTGGTGCTTTAGTATGCCTAGTAATTTTCGATTTTTGGCAAGATTCACAGGATTTCACCCAATTTTTGATATGACGTTTCATATCGGGCCATACATAACGAGAACAAATAAGCTTCGTAGTAGCTGCAATTCCTGGATGTGACAGATTATGCAGATGATTAAAGATGAGTCTGCGAAAGGAATTCGGAACAAATGGACGAGGAATGTCTGTTGATATGTCACAAAGAATATTACCATCAGAATATTGGCACAGTTTAAATTCCAGTTTCAAAGATGATGTGTTGTTTTTGAGAAGGTCTTGTACCTCCGGATCATGCCTTTGAGCTTCCGAAAATTTTTTAAAATCCAAAAATGGAGATTTTGTTATGGAATCAATTTCGATTCTTGAAAGAGCGTCAGCAACGACGTTTTTTGAACCTTGCACATGCCTAATATCAGTAGAGTACTGAGAAATAAAATCTAAATGTCGCAATTGTCGAGGTGAACATTTATGAAGGTTCTGTTTAAAAGCGTATATTAACGGTTTTTGATCCGTATAAATTATAAAATTTCTGCCCTCTAACATGTGTCGGAATTTCTTAATTTCAGAATAAATAGAAAATAATTCCCTATCGTACGCGGACCATTTCTGTTGACTTTTACTGAGTTTCATAGAGAAAAATGCTATAGGTTCCCATGTTTGTTGAGACAACTGCATAAGTGTGCCGCCTATTGCGACATCTGAGGCATCTACCCAGATGCTTAGCTGGGCTCCGGGAATAGGGTGTCTCAAAAGGGTAGCCTGAGCAATGGCATTTTTGGCAGCAATAAAGGCTTGTTCAGCATTCTCGTTCCAATTTAATTGTGGGGATGAATCCTGAACACGCGAACGAGATTTCTTTTTATTCATATAGCCTTCTAACAATTTTATTAAAGGAGAAAGAATTTGTGCTGCGTTAGGTATGAAACATCTGTAAAAGTTAAACATGCCTAAAAATCGGCGAAGCTGAGTGAGAGTGGTAGGTTGAGGAAAATCTAAAATACATTTGACTTTGTCAAGAAGAGGTTCAATTCCGTTTTCACTAAGGTGAAAACCTAAGAAATCAATAGATGTTTGACCAAAGGTGCATTTTGAAACATTTATGCAAAGTCCATATTCCTGAAGTTTGGAAAATAAAGCTTTCAAATGCCTGCAATGTTCCTCAGAATCTTTAGAGGCTATGAGCAAGTCATCGACAAAAGCGTAAACGCCTTCTAAATCCCGCGTGACTTCATCTATAAAACGTTGAAAAGTCACAGATGCATTGCATAAGCCGAATTGCATACGGATACTTTCGAATAAACCGAATGGTGTGCATATGGCGGTTTTGTGGATGTCGGCTGGGTTAATTGGTATTTGATGGTATGCCTTAATCAGGTCGACATGACTAAAAATTTTAGTACCGTGCGATGCAGCAGTAAAATCGGCTAAACATGGAATAGGGTATTTGTCTTTTATTGTTTGAGCGTTCAATGCTCGATAATCTCCTACAGGTCTCCATTCCAGACTTCCCTTTTTTGGAACCATGTGAAGTGGGGATGCATAATTGCTGCTCGAAGGTCTCAAATGCCCCAATTGCATCATAGTTTGAAATTCTTGTTTTGCTATTTTTAAGCGATCTGGAGCTAACCGACGAGGTTTTGCAACCACAGGTGGACCTTTAGTTATGATATAATGAACGGTGTTGTGTTTAACAGGTTGGTTAGGATCTGGTAATCTAGTAACTGAAGGAAATTCTTTTAAAATTTTGTGATATGGTGTATCACTAAATACAGTTTTTACTGAATAAATGCTTGCATTTTTCACGCAACCAACAGTTTTAAAATGCGTTTTTAAATCTTTGAGACATTTGTTTCTGAGATCAGGGACCAATTCAAAGAAATGGAGAAAATCTGCTCCAAGAATGGGTGTACTAACATTTGCTATAAGAAAAGTCCATGTAAACTGTCGTCTTAATTTGAAATCCAAAGAAAGTGTTTTTTGACCATAAACATGAATAGTAGAAGAATTAGCAGCGAAAAGTGTTTGTTGGGATGAATTCCGTTTTTGAGAATTATTTGCTGGAAGTAAGGACACGTCAGAGCCGGTATCGACCAAGAATGAAAGGTTTGTTCTACGGTCACGAACGAACAGGCGACGTGAAACTTGAGGCAAAGAATAAGTCGCCTCTATTCTTTGCTGGTTTCGTTTCCCTGCCATGAACAAGGTTTTGTACATTTGTCATCTCTACACTTTTTCCCAAAACGTCTATGATACCAGCAAACAGAATAATCTCTCCTTTTGGAATTGCTTCTTTCCTTATTGCGATCTCCGCGATTTGGCGAGCGTCCACGAGAAAGAGAAATGCGATCAATACGTTTGTTTAATTTTTCTATTTGTTTAAATAATTTATCCTCAAGAGACTGATCGACTGTGCGAGAAACGGCACAAGTCCCTGGGGTTGGATTTACTTCTAAAATTCTGTCGGCAATTTCTGCAGCTTTATCTACAGTTAAATTGGACACCGCTGCCAAAATAGACTGAACAGTCGAAGGCAAACGTTGAAGGAATAATTCTAACATTAAGTTATCAGGAACATTTAAAGATTCTGCTCGACGTTTCATATTTCTAAGCAAATCGGAAGGTTTTCGAGAACCTAATTCTTCTCCAGATAATAATTGGCGAATTTCTTGCTGAGAAGATTCTCCTGGACGATTTATTAACTCAGTTTTAAGCTTTGCATATGGATCAATAGGGTCTGGTTTCATAAGTAAATCCCGTACTAGTGATGCGATATCTGGAGGAAGATGAGAAACTACATAATTATATTTAGTAATGGATTCTGTGATAGGTTTGGGGGTGGCAAGAGCAAAAGTACTTTCACACATAATAAACCATAAAGATGGGTCTGATCGGTTATAAACCGGAATTTGGACGGCATGAACATCAGACATTGTGCAAGGTTTTTAAGCCAAAATAAAAGCAAAAATTTAACTAAAGAAAATTAAATTAAATGATAAGTAGAAAACAGAATTATAAAATGATCTATAATTAGTACTCATCTGTGATTCGGAGGATGAAAACCGATGTAATCCATTACTTCTGGTTTGGAGATCTTGAGTGATGGCTTGTAGTCAAAACCGAAAGTGCTTGAGAACTGTTCATACGATTTAACACAGTCCGGGTTACCATTATGGTGATTTCCTGTTATGTTTTTACCACCAATCCTCGAATTCCATATCACAGATTATGTTCTTACTGCATTAATATAAATATTAACGAGACATAGTGCACAATAAAAATTAAGCTTTATTTAGGAACATCGCGCATACTCCCCGACAGCCTGCCTGTTTCGCTCTGCTCGCTAATCGTAAGAAACTTCTCCTCTAGGGTTGCCACATTTATCGGAGAGCGCAAGGCGCGCTCCTTATCGCCATCACCACAGATGCAAAGTATGTAATGTAGCTTTACATCATGATTGTAATCAAGCTTTTCATGCTTGAGTCTTTCAAATGAAATAATCTGTATTTGTAAAAGAAATACAATGTATATTTTAATATTAAATTAATTACAAGTAAAATGATTTGTAGATTTATAAAACGTTATACAGCTAAAAAGTAATCCTGTGCTCCACTCAAAAGAAACATCACACGACTACAATCCTACTCACTAAACATCCGTAGTCTTATTCCGCTGACGTTGCGCGCGCATCACTCGCTTTTTCCACAGGTAATAGCATTTTTTTATTTTCAATGTAAATTTATGTTATAAATGCTTAATTTAATATTTGTTATTATTTTCATGAGAAAAGAAACATTCCTTTTAGTTTTGGTGGTTAATGGGTTAAGTTCAAAATGATGCACTGTAGAATATCAGTTATAGTCTGCACATACAGGCCATATTTGTCATAATGATCACGCATTAAATTTTTGCCCTCATTTCCCTCATTTTTAAATGCAAGGCATACAGATGTTTCAGATAATTGGATAGACTTCATACTGTATAAGTTGTGTCATAGCTGTTGAATTAAAAATTTCGTGTACTAACATTTAAATACAAGTAATCTCTGTATGTTAGAACTGGGATTAAAAAAAATACTGTACTTTTCCGTTTTGCCGACGCAGGCGATAAACTCACCAATAATGGCACAACTGATGGCAAATAGAATATCCTCGATGGTAACTTTTAATGCTTCATTTTCAAAACAAGTAGCAGCCATTTCTTATCAGATTGATTGTTTCTTTCAATATTGGCACACAATTACATAGAATTTTTACCAGATAGTTCAATTTTATGCCCTAAGGCTAGTCGCGGTAATTAAGTCAATTAGGATACACTGCTTACCCGAAGACGAAAATATAGAAAAGACAAAGTCAAGGGTTAAATTCATCAATTCTAATTGAGAATGCATTAGCGAAGTAAAGCACTGCAGTTTTACATAATTTCTGAGTAAGCTATTTGTACGAATTGAAGAAATTCTTGCATTTATATTCCAAACTAAGATTTAACTTAAAGTTAATGTAGATAATTACTGAGAGAATTAAATTTTTGAAGCGCAGTTTACGTGAGATGAGATCACTTGGTGTCACGTGATATGAAATGGCGAATCAGGATGTTGTACATGAAAGCATAGTAAATTCATAAATTAATGTCTTTTTACAAATTTATTGGCTTTTTAGAAAATTTTAAAGTATATTAAAATGTTTATGCTTTCATAAAAAATTCTTAGAACTAACATTTGCTAACATTTTTTATGTGTATTCTGTATGTTGTCAAAATGGCGAAACGGAAAAGTACCAAAAATACTTTTAAATATAATAGTCTCACTCTGATGATTATCCATGATTATAATTTATCTGTGGAGATAGTACCTTAGAAAATGACTCTGAAGTCAGTATATGTGTTCTACCAATATATGATATGATCTATGTGTTTTAGCAATATTTGTTAGCTTTAGAAGTGGTTTCCAAAAAGATTTCGCTTCAGTTGTAAGAATATTCATATATGTCATGATCCTAAAAATTAAAATGGGTGTTTTCTGAATTATCCACACCTTAGTTTCAACATTCAACAGAAGTGCTGTATTCATGGCATATTTACGACTATTCATGCAGCAACAAGCTATCCATGCAATCAGGTACTACACAGGTGCTCAAGTACATGTGAATTTACATGCTTTATATTTAGCCATTATTTCACTGAACAATATCCACATAAAGGTGTAAATTTTGGCCATGCGATTTTTTTCTCCTATTTTTTGTAGAAAGTTTTTTTTTTCATTATTTATGAAAGAAACATTACCTATGAATTGTAAAATTAGCTAGAGAAACATTGGCTAATCGCTGGAATATGTGCAATTCTGGGATGATTTTTTTTAAGTGAAAATAGGTCGACGTGTACATGGATACCGTGTATGTGCAATTCTTAAAAGCGCAGCAAGCAGTTTGCGATTCTGCACTTTCTCCCAATTTCACACCTAATCTTCGTCATGATTAAGCACATTTGTTGCATAAAAGTTCTAGCATAAGCGTAATTCGGCTAGCAGATTGTTGGAAAAAAAATGTTGAGTAAAAAAAAGCCTTTACTTCGTGAAAACAAAATGGCGTCCAAACAAAAACTAGCAGGTTGCTGTAGCAGAGTTGATCGCCAAAAAATCGCCAAGTTACCATAATCCAAAGATTAACCGAAACATTTTTTTGTAATTTACAAAATCAGCAACAAGTTGCCAGCCTTTTATAAGAATGTGGTAAATCAAAGTAACTTAAAAAGTTTGTTTTTTAATTTTATGTAAATTATGCAAACATTTAAATTAAACAAATAGCTTTTTAAAAATTAACTTTGTTTTGCTGAATGTTGTGTTAAGATCTTTGACATATTGGTTACCAAAATTAATTTTTTAGGTGATCGAATTCCACCAAAAGCAACACTGATTTTTGAAGTTGAACTGCTTGAAATTGAAGATGGACCTGCTCCTGTAAATGTTTTTAAGGAAATCGACATTGACAATGATAAACAGCTGTCACGAGAAGAGGTAATTATGTATGAAAGCATTTACAAATATAGTGTATTAAATTGGGTAAAAAAATTTCGGATGTTTTCTCGATGAAATAAATTAACCATGTAATTTTTCAATTATCTTGTTTTTTTCATGTTGCACTTTCAAGTTGTTTTTGATTTTTGTTTACTCAGGAATGTTTCTCTTGTTTATTATGTATTCATTTGGTCCCCCCCCCAAATAAGTATATGATAAATATACGTATATGTAATATAATCTGTAAATATTATGATGATTGGGCGCCGACCAGCGGCCGAGCGGTAAAGTCGCTGAACACTGGTAGTTCGGTCCGAGGTTCGAATCCCGCGAACGGGCTGGCTGCATGGGTGTTTTCGTGGTTTTCTCTATGTGTAACGTGTGTACGAGCCAGTTTCCCTTAGAAAGTCCTCCACGAAGGCATTCCTCCCCTTTGGCAGATAGCCCTAGTGTGCTTTGCCATAATTAAATACACACACACATATGATGATTGGGCAGTAGGTGGAATGGATTTGGACAGTTGCTTTGCTACATAGTTTGAATGGTGCATGACAAAGAAGAGACTTTCAGATAAATGTGGCTATAGATGTATCACAGAATTGTATTTCTTGATAAAGTTAGCCGTGAGATACATAATCAGGTTCACATATTGTAATAAGTGCACCTTCCAATTTTTGGAAGCTTTTGTTTTCGAACAGTGGACAATAGATGACAACTAACCGCAACATATTAACAGAGCAAGGGAAAGTGAGAAAGTAAATATGCATTCAGCAGCAGTGAGAGATACAAATCTCGCCAGATACAGAGAATATTTTTGTTAGTCAAAGTGCACTTTGCCACGCTGCCGACAACCTCATCAGGTGCAGACCAACTCCTTTTCAACGTGTGTTCTTGATAAATCCACTTTTCATCACCAGTGATGATCCAGTCCAGAATTTTGTCCTTGCTTTGATATTCAAGCAGATTAGTGCAGGCCTGAACATGTCTGTCCTTATCTTCTCGAGTCAGCTCATGCGGCACCCAGTGATTGAACTTTTTATGTCAAGTTTATGGGATGCATAGCGTGACTAATGGACATGGCACTAAAGTAAGTGCCTCCTAACTCCTTAGCAAGCTCTAGAGTGGTTGCATACTGATCTTCTTCCACAAGTTCTCGCAGGTGGGCTTCATCAACATCCATAAGATGGCCAGAGTGCTCTGCTTCTTGAATATCGCACTACTTGTTTTTGAACTTTTGGTACCAAAGTTTCACAGTGTTATACGATACAAATTTAGGACCTTAAGCTGTACACATAATTTGGTGACATTCTGTAGCTGACTTTTTACAGCAGAACTGGAAGTAAATTATGGTTCTAGTCAGGTAGGATGATAGTTCTTTTCAGGTAGGGTGATAGTTCCATTTCGGACACTTTGTACTTAATGATAATGATATTTGTTTTACAAATTTCATAACACAATGTTCTAAAGCAAGTCTCTTTCATGTAAATGCCAAAAATCATTTGACAAAATATTGTTAAACCTGCCAACGCTAACTGTTTGCGCAGACAATATTTGTGATAGTGTGAAACTTTTGTTTTTGTTACAGATTTACTATTTAAAAGCATGTGTAGATCATTATGATACTGGTTATACTATAATGATGAAATAAAAGATATCATAAGATAAATTTCTAGAAGTGCTGAAAATAAAATTTAATAAGAATTGAGTGGGAAGTTTTAGAACTATGTTGAAAAATTCTGTAATATTTAAAAGAATTTTTTCTAACCATGGTAAAATATTTTTTAAATTTATACTTTTAAAGTATAATGTAAAGTGAAGAAAGTGGAAGAGTTATATATTTAAGATGGTGTCTACACTATGCAGCATTATTGTTACATGTAACCTAAGCAGAATTTCATTGCTAGTTATATCTTGTTCTGTCATCACCTTTGGGGCAATTTACTTGTGGTCCTAATTTTCAAATTAATGCCAGATTAATATAATAAAAAGAGAGATGACCAATTGCAGCAAAAACACTTGATCTTTTTTAATCTGAGTGAAACAGCTGGTTATGATAAACCCTTTGCTTATCCTGCAATTTCCACAGGCAGCATAAATGTAGCAAAATCTGCTCATTCGTGATAACATGAGTGTGTGTTTGTTGCATCTGTTTAAAATCATGTTCTACTCTTTCACTGTTTAACTATCGGTTATTCATTTTGTCTAGTATTTGGAATTCAAATCAGATTTGGCCAATAGTGTTGGTTGTCCACTAAATTTCGTATATTTGCGTAAAGTTCATGAATTGATATCTCCATTCTTATTCTTTGTGTGTTTTTTTAAGATATGGCTAGTACTAAATGCTGAGCAAATTACAGAATGTATGCTTCTAATAAAATATCTGATGTGCAGCCAGTGTTTATTGCTTAAAAAAATAAAAAAAAAAAAAAAAAAAAAAAGCTGAGGGGAAAGAAGTGTTTGCAAAATAAGACACTAAGTAGGACTTCTCCTAGAACTGTTTTTTTTTTTTTTTTTTTTTTTTTTTTTTTTTTTTTTTTTTTTTTTTTTTGAGATTCACCATACTAAGCATAGTTTCTGACATAATTTATATAACTTTTAATCACTGCATATGTTTTTACATTTGTTTTCATGAAACAAATAGGAATGCAATTGTAATTTAACTGCAGAATTTTGTCTTTATATGATTATGTCTGAATTTGATTTTTCTGTTCTGGTTATCTAAATTGATATGAAAAAATCTTTTTCATAAAATGTGCTACATATTTAAACTCCTGGATTGCTTGTTTCAGATTTTTTTATTAAGTTTATTTGTAAAAATGTAATTGAGGTGCTGTTTTAGCCACTAGTCTGTGCTGGTATGAAGGAAGATCTAAATACTGGCTGCAGAGCTTTGAATACACTTTTTTTAATGAGTAGATTTTGCTTTGGTCTTGAGTTTCCATCCTTGCAACCTTTATTCTGTCCCAAGGTCGCATCATGAGGTAGTGTCAGAAATAACTCGCACAACTTAAGTGAGTATGTTACATTGGCGACAAATAAACATGAAAACAACATGTATTTTCACATGCATGGGAAAAATGAACTATATTGTAATTCTTTTCAATACCACCTGCCCATAATGCACTGAAGTATGTCTATACATTGGAGGTCTTAGCCCTACTTATCAACTGATTAATAGGGAGGGTTCATAATCAAGTCTCTAACAAAAACTCGGTTCTGATAATAAGCTTTATCTTCTACTAATACATTTCAGGGTAATAATGTAATATACAATCTACCACTTTTAGTTAATTATTTATTTCCTAGATGGTGCCATTAAAACACTTGTTTTTAAGTCCGAATGTTTAATAAAATGTTGGGGAAAAAGAAATGATTAAAACAACCAATTTTGGTGTCATAATCTAAAAAATAACTAACTAAAAGTGGTAGATTATATGCTGCATGATTACCCATCATTCCAGAATACATGTTTCATTTGCATGCTGCATAATTCCAGAATTCTGGTGGGAATCTGTGAAGTAGACTTGGGATTTTTAAGATTATATTCTGAAATATTACCAGATATGAGTTTTACAATTAATTATCATTCTCCTTTCCATGAGATGTTACCAGACCGTAGCAATTAAAGAGCAGGATGGGCTTGATCCCTTTATAAAAAATAAGTAGTATTTAATCCATAGTTTAGATGCAACATAGATTAAAAACTTAGTAGCTGATTATTAAATAAAAATTTACTATAATTGGGTTGAAAATAATGAAGCAGGATATTTCTCTTTATTATATATGGAATAGCTTTCTTATACCTTATTTATAGCCAGACTATTTTATATATTTTTGTATATTTAAAAAATAAAATTGGAAAGAAAAAAAAAAAAGAGGCTGTAAAATGGAATGATTAATATTTTTCAGATCAGTGAGTATTTAAAGAAGCAGCTGCCCCAGGCTGAAGCAGCAGGTATCAAAGATATGCCAGAGCAAGATAAACTGGTAGAAGATATATTCCAGCATGAGGATAAGGACAGAAATGGTTTTATATCTCATGATGAATTTAGTGGACCAAAGCACGATGAATTATAATTTGAGCACATGCTGGAATCATTGTAATATTTAGTGTTTATTGTGGATGGTGGACAAAATTTTTATATTAAATATTTTAAATTTTATATTAAATAAATTATTAAATTTCCTAAGAAATAATGGTTCTGTCTGTCAAAGTGTTTGATATGTGATATTTAGATCATTTACTCTAATTGGCTTAGTGACATTTTTTTTATATACTTACCAGTTTTCTATTTATACATTTTACATCAGATTTACTTTTCATTTTATTAAAGATTCATATTTATCATTGAAATTCATTATTTTCTCTTTTAAAGATTAATGCATACATAAAGCTGCATAATAAAATCTTATTTTGCACTAGGATATGTACAGCTGGTTCATTTTCGGTTAGTCTGAATTGTTAGTCTGAAACAGAATTTTATGAAGGCACACTTGGTGCAACTGCTTTTATGCAATTTTCATTTCAAGATTCTGTTTTAAAATGTATTTTATATTAAGAATCAAAGTACAAAGGCACAGTGTTCAGCTGAAGATCACATGAATTGTGGAATATTATAGTTCAGTTCCCATAAAAAATCTCAACTTCTAAAATACATGTATGTAAAACTTGTAGATAGTGCTATATTTTTTTCCTTTAAAGATTGATATTTTTTATAAACTTTATTTCTTATAGTCGGACTTGTTTTTCAGTTCTTGCCATAAAACATACAAAATGTGCATGAATGCATGATAAATTATGCAAATAGGGTAAAGTGATTAAAATTATTCTTAATCCCTCCTGCCTAAAAAAACTGTGAAGGTGGAAAGAAGTATTATATTGAAATTATCTTCTGAAAGTTAAAGGGATTTTAATATAAGTAAAACAAGCCAAAGTTGTTATACTTTTAATATTGGTGTTTATAAATTTTAATGACATTTTTTGTTTTGTAAATAAATTTATTTTATAGAGTGATGGATTTAAGTCTTCAAATTTTCAATATGCTTTTGAATTTTTTTTTTTTTTTTCCCTACTAAGGAAAGGGGAGAGATATTGGTTAACTCAGAGTTTTAATTCTTAAAAAAAAAAAAAAAAAAAAAAAAAAAAGCTGCATGAAAACGCAAGTGCTGGAAAGGATGTTAAATTGTATAACTGCATGAATTGCATTTTATAGGAATTAATGTTTCTGAAATATATTTTTGTACTTCTGATGTATTTTGGTGCATAAATTTTATGAATGTTACATATGTAATAAAAATGCTGTTATTTGAAATTTTCCCAAGCATTAATTGTAAAGCAGGTCTTTACTGTTGATCAATAAATTTTGATATATATTTCCTCTTTTGTGTATATGTAATCTTTTTTAAACATCTAATCTCTAGATAGGATCTCTAAAAAAGATATTTCTAAAGTATACTTAAATTATAAATATAGTACTGATGTTTTTACAAAAACTATTATTTTAGATCGTCAGACTGCAGCCAGTGCTTCATTTGCATACATCTTTAAAATTTGTTCAGTTTTATTTTAATGACTAGTGTTGAAAAAGATGTGTATTCAAACCTTTATATTACTGCAATAATAATGTAAATAAAATCTTAACATTCACACACATGCATAATGAAACAAAACACACTTTCATCTAAAGTTCAGTGTGTCCACAAAATAGTTTTACTGCATAGAATATCTTATAATTTTTTTTCAATTTTAATGCAATACAAACCAGTTTCCTATATAAAACCTTTTACGTAGTAATCCTTTCTTAAATACTCTGCAGAAGCAGCAGCTAGTTCATGTTTATAACTTGTGCTTTTGATTCGCATGTTTTCCTATTTTTTTAATGAGTTTTACAAAATTTGTACGGAAGTAATGTGTACCACTGGATATTTGTGTACTGAACTGCTAAGCCTAAAGTGGCAGGGTTGAGTAAAGGTCTGGTACTGAAGAAGTGGCCGAAATTCAGTGGAAAGTGAATGTAATGAGAATGTAAAGTGAATGAAAGGGAATTCAATTAAATGAAGAATGACAATGTAATAGTGGACAAAGAATTTTTTATCTTGTGCATTTATGGAAATTAGCTTAAAGATATTCTTATATGTCTATCACCAGCTTCAGCAATCTTTTTAGGTAAAGGGCCATATTAGGAATTAAAAAGAAAAAAGTGTGGCAGGCTGTAAATGATATAGTACTTTCAAGTATAAATTGATATTATCATGGAAAATGAATTCTGATGTAAAAATATATTCTTAAGAACCAACAATTTAATGAGATGAATGCATAGTTGCCAACTTTCCTGGTTTTTACCAGGAGATTACCGGTTTTTCGTCATCTTCCCATGGATCACTGAATCGCCGAAGTTTTTTAACCCTTAGCGCTCCATTGGCTCCGCTACGGAGCCGTCCGTCATTTGTTCCGTAACTCCGTAGGCTCCACTGCGGAGCCCAATGTTTTCAGCATGATTGGGCTTAAGATTTTACGGAATCGTTGGCGTTGGCAATTGTTATTAGTTAAAACATGTTCAGTCTCACTACTGTTACGATTGAAACATTATTTGACCCATTTTATGGTTAGCAACATGGAGAAAAATAATTATTGTGATGAGAATATAGAGTTGAGTGATAGTGAAGATGTGTTTGATTTTTCATTGTTAGAAGATATTGTGGAAGACAATGTTGATTATAAGCCTGACACTTCAAGTAGTGGTTCCGAAATTATACTACCAAAGAGACGATGAATGGTAGTTATTGAAAGTGAGAAGTCTCTGGAAGACTTAGATGAATGGCGCGATGTTACGGAAGAATTAGATATTCTGGATAGAATATATTTTAGTGTATCGCCAAAGGTCATTGGACCACAAATTCCTACAAATATTGTACAGCTGACACAATATTTCAAATTATTTTTCACAAACGAACAGGTAAATAAAATTAAAAAAAATAATTAAAAAAAAAAAAGAAAACAATTGCGCAGAAAATGTTCTAAAGAATAAAGAAATATTTAGTAATTCTGTTTGGAAAACGTGGCGTGTGGTGGAAGAGGAGGAGTTTGGGGCTTTTATTGGAGTTATTATCAATATGGGTACTATACCCTTGGCGAATATGCAGGATTATTGGTCAGTTAAGGAGAATAGTCACATCTTTTTCTTTGATAAAATATTTACAAGAAAGAGATTTATGCAGATGTTCTAGATGCTGCATTCCACTGCGAAAATGTGCCGGAGTTGCTGGTAGGCAGTGGTACAAAAACGTGTGGAGCGCTAAGGGTAATTTGCTGAAAAGTGTTTTTCAGCAATAAATGAAATTTATTGGATGAAGAGTATTATAAATTTCATTCTCCTTCCTCTACAAATTTTTACCATATTTTTCTTATTGAATTTTATTTGATGTTAACAGTTGTAATCTACTGTAGACATCTGTAGATCATCTGATGAAGATTCAACCAATGTTTAATCTGCTAATATTTGTTTTAAATTATTTTACACATTAAATTTATCTACCAAGCAGTATGCACAATTATTATTAATTTTAATTTTATTCAAAAGTCCATTGATAAATAAAATTTTCTTTCCCTACTCAGAATTTTCTCAGTGTAAAGTTAAACAAAATTGCAAAATGAAGTTAGATAAAGAACACAGAATTTAGAATACCTAAATAAATACTAATGTATTTTATATCGGAATCACATAAATATTTAACCTGAATCGTGCATTATAAACCAAAACTTAAGTGAATTTAAGAGTTCTTTTGAAATGTTTGTTGCTACAAAGCTCTTCATGACTATGCAGTTCTCATAAATAAATAGCTTTGTCCAGATCTATAATATCAGGTTGTAGTTCATTTGGTGCATTATCAAGTTTTATTAGATCACAAACTATTGCCAAATTTTGCCTCAAGTTATTAAATACATTGGTAATTTCACAATATTCTTGAAATTTCCTTTCTGGTGGCCATAGTAACTAACTTCATAGTTAAAAAGTGGTCAACCTTATTTTTCAAATAGTGCTGTTGGAACAACTAAAATTCATTCAAACCTTTTTACACTATCATGAGTATATAAGTTTTTATCTTGCAGTGTAACATTTAAGTAGATCACACTATCTAGGGTAAAATCAAAATCATAAATGTAATAATTATCAGTTAATTCAGGAAAGTATTTTCATTTCTTTAAATTCAATGATATCCCTTAAATTCCATGCTTACTGAAGAGTCTTGCCTAAACCATAAAATTCAGTTACGATAATAAAGATCTCTATACTCATTCAATATCTATGAATTGTCTGTACTCAAAGCCCATCAATTATATTAGATTTTTAAATTTAACAATACAAGACATGATGTATTGTGTGCATATATTGTATATATTTACTGTTTAATGAACTTTCAACAGTTTTACATAATAAATAATACTTAAAATTGTTATCAGGGAAATTTTGCAAATTTTATCCTGAATTTTCTATGCGAACATTTTTCTTTAGCTTAGTCAGCTTGATGCTTCATCTGATGTTGCTTACTTATCATTTCTGTTCTATGGTAACTTATTTCTTGTTGCATGGTTTTAAGCTTTTTCATATATATTAACTCCTGTTCTTTGGTCTTTAAGAAATTACATTGACAGGTATTCTCCAATAATTTCACTTTGAGAGGCATATCTACGTATAAAAATTAATAACTCTGCAATGCCTATTTTTCATTTCATCAACAGCTGTCAGTTTATCATGTATATTGATTATTTCCGATACATTCAGCTCTTTTCAGATTGGTCCTCTGAGATAAACACATATTCTCACACTTGTGTTTAGTATCAGGATATATAATTTCCCAAACTTCAGTCTTGCATTCTTTAAAATAATTTCTGTCAGAAGAGTTTGTTTCTTTTTGTGGTAATAAAACTTGATTTTATACTAGCATCTTGCTCTTTAGTTTGCTGTGTGAACACCTTTCCCTCCCCCCTCCTGATAAATTTTGAATCAATGTCTCAACTGTTCTTTCCGCCCCAGATGGAGATAGTGGTTAGTGACACTAATGACTAATAATGGGCCCAAGTTCAAATCCTTAAGATGGGTGTAGATATTTGTAAATGTATAGTGTCTGCTGCCTGGGGGCATTAAAAAATATGCAGTGAGCTAAAAGCCCTTTTGAGTGGTTTGGTGCAAAGAGGGGTGGGAGACCCTGGGACCCATTCCCTAGGGCACAGTCCTTCCAAATTGAGTTGGAACTAAGCACAGTCACCTATATGGTGCTCAGCGACAGATAGTCTTGTACTCCTTGCAATGATAAAATTCATGGGCCTGTTCTGATTACGTCAGAGAACCAAGCTTAGCTGCAACAAATAACTGTTCTTTTCCTTCTGGAACTGAATTATCCCATTCAGTGTACTAGTAAAATATCTCTTAATACTGCATTCTGTGAACATTGATAAATAACAATGATCCCATTGCTCACAACAGTATGTATCAAAGTTATCTTTACAGTGTTTTGAACATCAGTTATTTGAATTTGCATTTAAAATATCGAAGAAATACAAATAAAGACAATTTATATTTTATTAAAAATGCTTCAAGCAAAGATGAGCCATCAATTTGGCAGCCATAGAGATAAAACTCAAGTTTTATTTGCAAAGTTAGTACAAAACAAAAGCTGTATTTTTCTACAATTAAACTTAATGATATTTAATCTATGATTTTCAAACCTTAATTCATTTACACATCAGTATTGGCAAATTTGTTTTTAATTAGAAAATTTGAAAAAAGGAAGGAAGAGGAATTTAAATATTATTTATATATAAATTAGGGTGCCAGCAAGACATGACATTAGTAAAACTATACAATGAAATAAAATAAATATTGTTGCTGTGAAAATTAAAAGAAAAAATTTTCAGATTTTGTTTATTATTTATATATTTTCAAAACGTTGACAGCAAGACAAGCGCTTCAAAATCTTATCAGTTTATTAGTAGCTTCAAAAGAAGGGTCACAAACTACTAGTAGGTGAAGAAATTTTGTTTAATGACAAAAAAGTTTTCAAGCACTTTTTCTTGTTAAATAAATACATATTTTTTGCAACTCTTAGCAAATTTATAATTACTAAATAATGTGTTTTTTTTTTTTTTGACAAATTGGGTAAGCATGATACTTCCTGATTAAATGGCTTGAAATACTGTTGTTTCGAGTATTATGCAAGTTAAAGATAGATTCTTCACTTAACCACTGTCAAAATAATTTAATAAAATTTTGGTGAGTGTGATTCCATAAGAAAAAATATCTCTAATCTGACAGGCATTGGAAAGCTGTAAATACATTTATGTAATCCTCCCTGAAAATTTACCTTGTATTATGCAATTTTCCAGATCAAATGTTTTAATTTTGCAGAAAAATATACATAGTTGAATGGTGAAATTTCTGAAAATATTTCTTTAAAAATAATTTAATAGTATATACACATAACCATTTTGCTTCAAACAGTTTATATTCTTTGTTTTTCTGAATTTTGTTTAAAAAGTTTAATTTGTTCACATGCATAGAAGTGGGTATTGTCTTTTAATAAGCATGCAATATATTTATCATTATTACATTATCACATTTGTTTCCACTGGGAATCTTTTTTTCTAAACCGTTTTTTTAATAAAATAATTACACAGAAGAAGTCATGATAAATTGCAACTAAATGCACATGGGTAGCGAGTCTAAAAAGTTTGTTAAATATTAGTTCATGAGGATGCTTCTGTGGAAGCATCCCCCCCCCCAAAAAAAAACCTGCAAATTTCCAGTGTATGTTTGGACATCCATTTTCACTTCCTAATTCAATGTTTTTAACTGAAATATATTGATTTCATGAATATTTGCCAAAATCTATTCTCGTAACTTATATGATGTTTGTTTCTAATAAAAAGTGATAATTTAAACTTTTACTGTTATTCATAATAAAATTTACCAATACATTATAAATGATTTTAAGTTTGAAAAACACAGTTTACATACACATACACAAAATGTGACATTTACAGAATTTGCAAGATGAGAATGTATACATTACTACACAGTGTGAAACAAAAAATATACCATCTAACATCAGAAGCAGGTGTAATTTGGCAGTGAAATTCATTTTTCAGTTAAACACTTGCAGCAAAAACTGAAGTTATCTCTGGATACCGAAAGAAAACTTGTAATCTTAAAACTACTTTGAACTTACTATGAAAGATTTAGTTAAATATTATCCTATGATCTGTTACAGAATTGTTTTATGCAGAATATTCTTTTGTTACTTCAATAAAAGATTTTTTTAATTAGGATTCATTTTAATAATCTAAAGCCAAATGTGCCTATAGAAAGCTGGAAATAGAAGAGTAATTTGGCGAGTTTGTTTTTACAGCTAATAGTAAATATAAATTTTTAGATTTGCAAGCAAATATGATTTAAAGAAATATTAAATATTAAACTACATATGTCTTAGATTTACTTTTGAGTTTTCAGTAAATTATTACAATTTAGTTTTTAAATAATCATTTTACTAAAATTAGACACTTATGTTTTAATATACTTGCTTTAAGATACAGGAAGAATAATTAGGGCATTTAGGATACAAACTAAGTTAAGACAATTACTAAAATTATACAAGCAAAAATATTTTGCAAAATTTTATCTTTATCTTTTGTAACATACATCTTGCATTTGGTTTTCAGTACACACCATTGTGATCTAAAGTCAAAAGATTAAAATGTATGTAGTCTATATAATGTTAATAAATTTCTCTTCTTTCCCCAGCTTCTTTACACACATATTTCAATTTCATATCCTAGAATGTTATGTTAATGCAGACATTTGATAAAACTTTTTATTAGAAGCCTTTTAAAAGAAAAATGAAATTATTCCTATTGAAACTTGACAGAAGGGGATTCTACATTTGATTAAATAACAGGAAAATGCCTTAGGAAAAATAAATCATAATTATTTGTACTTTCAGTTTGAAGGTTTGTACTTTAAAAACTGAGTCTTTAGCATAAGGTACATACTCGGATCCATGTTTTGTGACTACTAGCGTCACAGCTAAGACTGAAAAGAAATTGTATGAGTGTAGTTATAAGGTAATACAGTTTAACAAGAAATAATAAATCATAGCACAAATTTTGTTTACCCTTTCTTTCGGTATCTATGCCTTTTACAATGTAGTAGCAGTTTTAGCTTACATGTACTTCAGAAAATAAACACGTTCCAAATCTTTTTTTTTTTTTTACATCATAGTCTGATATGTATCTTCATTCCAAAAATAAATAAAAAAATTACACATATCAAAATTGTTTAAATGGCCATTTCAAATGCGATAGTTACATTTTATAATAAATAACAATCCTCCAGCCAAGCCAGTTTCACTAGATTACTTTATCACATACTTAATTTCTCATTTTATTAGGCAACTTTATCACATATTCAATTCCTTCTTGTATTAGCCCATTTTATCACATATCGAATTCTTTATTTTACTTGCCTATGTTATCACACTTAATTCCACATTTTATTGCCTACTTTTATCACATACTTAATTCTCTATTTTATAAGTCTACTACTCTATTCATGCACTTGACTCCTCCTGGACTACATTTTTATTATTGACAGTAAAAATTTCAGAAGCAGCCACTAAATATGATCACATGGTATCATTTTAAAGGCATTAAATTTGAGCTTTAGATATGCATCAAAAAGCAGACTCTGCAGTTTTAAATTATCATACGTGCATATATATCTTGAAAATTAGCTATGCATTTACAAAAAATTTAATATTATTTATGTTATTACAGAACAACAATCAGTAAAAATCCAACTGCAAATAAACAATAAAGTTATTTTCTTCATTTAAAATTAAGAGTTTTTATAATAGACCAACCTTTACATTAAAAATCTCAATACAATTTAACAAAATATTCATTCTTTCACAATTACTGAAGTTTTTCAACTCAACAGTTTACAATAGAATATTTAAAGGAGACAGAAATATCAAAAGCCTGGTAGCAATTGGATTTAAACAAAAAATGACATAATTGCCACTTTAGAAAACAGAGCACTCAAATTTCATACTAGCCAAATTTTTATAACCCAGAGCAATTATTATGATTACTGAATTATAGCATATAAGCTTTTGCACTATTTAGCAAACTACAAAAAATTGATAAAATATGTATTTAATCAATCATTAAAACATATAGAAAAGATTATTTTAAACATGCAGCATTTATTGTAAAAAGAATTAATTTTTTTTTTTTAAATTTAAGCTACAACATTCAGAACAGCAATTATGTAGAATATATTTTGTGCGTTTTAAATTCCTACATTTTAATGTGATATATTTTTCTTTTACTTTATTTGACAAATGTTCAGCACAAGAAAATTTCTAGAGCTTTTACATAGAAAAGAATATTGTAAAGAAAACTATTCTTCCTTCTACTAAAGAAAGAATAATATGAAGCATAATATTTAAAATACAGCATTTATCGGTAGTGAAAAAAATATTTTCGATACTTCAGACTAACACTGTACTATACATCATCACAAATGCTGTTTAGTTACCAGCATTGATACAACTATCACATTCTTTATTCATCATATCAAGCATAAATATTATAAGAAAATAACTTGACTACGCCTTCAAGAATGAAGTCACAACTACATTTGTATCACAAGCATCAAGTTGACTTTCCACAACATTTAGGAAAACAGCACTAGGCACAGAATTAAATGTAGGATAGAAATTTGAATAACAGTTTTCTACTGAAATAGGAAGATAACAGTGTCCTAGACAGTTGACACATTATTTGCAATACCATAATGTAACCTTTGAATACATGAATGAAAGCTTTTTCACTATTTTCTTTTTTAAAGATGGAAAAAATGAGTAGCATAAATTTACACGCAATACATATTAGTTTATAACAATATTATATAATTAGGCTAATAAATAAATGATATACTATTTACATACGATAGCAATTTTGAAGTATGTCTTTAACTTTATAAATTAATGATAATTAGTAATTTTCCTACTAGTGAAATGGACAGAGATTCTCAACCTATAGTACACAGATAGGAAATTATTGCACATATAAAATGAGATGATAAAAATCTATACCCAGAGTATAAGTTTCAAAATTTCAGTTGCATTAATGCCCAAATATAAAACAAATACAGTTTTTTAAGACTATGGAAAATTCTACATTTCAAATGAATATTCATTCTTTTTTCAGATAAAATAATGATATTATTTTCTTAACATTATTTAAATTGCAGTTATTCAAAAAAGACTAATATGAAAACAAATATTAAATACAATAATAAGAAAAGAAAGAACTAGTTAAAATAATTAACAATATCTATGCTGCACTTGAATTCTGGCACTGAATTTGATGCTTAGAGTAATAAACAAATAATGATAATAAACTTAAATACCTGTCATTAAAATTTTGCATTTTCACAGTAGATTTAAATGTACATTTTATTTTTACAATATCATTTTTAATGAATTTTATCAATGCAATCAGAGCTTCAATAGCACTGGAACCTGGATCTGATACTTCTTAGTTTTGGGGATAAATTCTAATTCTAGCCGGAATGCACTGGAGCCCACCATTCTTTTATGAAGAAGCCTCCGCCATTTGTTTTATGTAACTGAACAACATTTTAGTAGACATTTGATTTTGAAAATATTATTTTTAGCAATAAAATTATATTAAAAATTGTTTATTAAATTTTAATTCATCTCTTTACATTTTATTTAATTTTAATGATTTAATTACTTTAATTATTTAAATAAATAATAGTAAATTAAATAATAATTAATAAATATTAATTATTAATATAAACTAATTAATTTTTAATTACCTTGATAATCAGTACTTATTTAATCTTAGAATTATTAATGCTTTTTATTAATCATTTTATTTATTTATTTACTCTTGTTTCTCTTTCCTGACAGTCTTCCATAGGGCTCTGCAGTGGCATAGTTAGGGTGAGGCAAGAGGGGACATCTGTCCCTGGGCAAAACAATCAGGGGGCGCCAAACACATGTTACTAAATTTTTGAATGAAATGTTTTCTTTGCACACAGAAAGGGGCACAAAATCTTAAGTTGTCCACGGGTGCTCTAGCTACGCATCTGGTGCTCCGGCACTTATACTTTTAGAAATTAAGCTCTGAATCTGATGTCTGTCAACCTAGCTACCTCAGGATTACCATTTTTATTATGCTCATTAAAAAAACGTAATACCAGTATAAATGAAATAAAAGTAATTGGTAATAAAAGTGTGTTAATAGGTGGAGAATCTATGAGACAGCTAAAAGTAATTTTAACTGCTTTCTCTAACATAAATTTGGAAGTACACAGCTTCCAGAAGATACATGACAGTTATTTAAAAAGCAAAAACAATAAGTAATTAATTTTATTTTGAATAATTTACCTTGCTTTTGAATAATTTCTTTTTATCTCGTACTAATTTTTTTATTGATGTACTTGAATCTTAAATCGGGGGATATGATTTTAAACACTGAATAATTTATATTACATAAAGATTATTTTAAGCAATAAGAACATGTTCTGCAAGTAATATGTGAACCCAAATAACTAAATCTCATTTATCACATTACAATTTCTAATGACAATGACTAGTAAAAATTAAAACGACTATGGCAAATTTGAAAGCAAAAGTTACTTACTAGCAAAGCATACTTCTACATATACTTCATACAAATTCAAAGCAAAATGTACATAAAAATACACTTCATTCTTTTAAAATTTATATAAAAACTAACATAATTATGATATATAATATTTAGCATTCAGAAATAGAAGAGATTTGCCAAACACAAGCATTATTACATTATTTCAAGAACAGTAAACTACATTTCAGTACACTAAAAAAAAAAAAAACTAATTAATTCTTGCACCTCCATAAATACGTCTCATTTCAATAATCTACACAGCATCAACAATTGTGCAAAATACTAACATACGAATCTGATTTACTGTTATCCCGGCACTGCAGAAAATCAGAATGAGATTTATATCACACACCATTAGAAGTAAAAAAAAAGATGGGTTCCAATTTAATTTGATTTCGTTTTAGTCTCAGAATATGCTTTTGAATAAAATTATGTAAGAATGGTGAATTTTTTGTGCACTTATTTTATACAATACTGTTTGGTATACAGCACATCTTTTTTACCCAATTTCCAAATTTTTTAATACAAGAACTCTGTGAATTGCACAATAAAAGCAAAATGTTGCTTTCAAGCAACTAATTTAAAGAATATATAAGTGAACAGATCATATTAAAAAGAAATCTTTAAGAATATCTGCTAAATCTTCACAAAATTTTAGCCTTTAGAAATCAAAATTCTATATCTTAACCTCAGCATACTTCTTTTCATTAATTCTTTTTAAATTACTTATTATTATTTTAATATAAATTCATTTAACATTACCATGCATTATTTTCAACTTTTTTTTTTTTTATATATTTTATGCATAAAAGCCAAGGACTGTAAAAACCACAGCAGCAATAACACATTCATAATTTGCGAAAAAGTGATATTTTCAGCACCGATCACACTTGGGTGATTTCTAATTAACTTGTTTATTTAAAATGAAATATTTCAGAAATCATTTACTGTTGTTATCGAAATGTGAAACATTGCATTATTAGTATTAAAAAGTACTGCATTACCTTGACAACATAAATGAAAGAAGAAACATACACATTATGATTTTAGGTATTCATAATGTCATATTTTATTGATCAAAATTATAAACAGCTAAAGTTGCAAGCAATAGTTTTGTAGATAATCGTCTGTAAGCTCCTATAAAATGTCAGTTTGAAAAACAACTGTTTTTTCACAGACTACATTAAATGATTTTAAATATTTGAAATAAATACTATAAATTTTATGAAATTCACGAAGACATGCGAAATAGTTTCCCATCCACAAGTAAAGAAACAAATTGAAATTCCTCACTTGAGTAGTAACTGAAAGTTATAAAAATATTGATGGATTTCAAATCTTAATAAAAATAGCTCTTCATTTTAATATGCAGAAATAATTCACATGCTACTTATAATGAGAAACACTCCTTTGCAGGAAAAATAGAAAATCTAGCCTGCTATTTGTCAAAGAATGATCATAATTTTAGTTAGAAGTTTGAAGTCATTAGCAGGCTTGGCCACATAACAATTAAAAGCACTGTGTTACCGTGTCTAGTTCTACATCCAATTATGCATGAATATGTAATGAAGCTACTTCTTTTGGAAGCTTTCTCTTTTGGACTTTAACAAACAAGTGTTAAATAAAATGGATAATATGCTTAGAAAATTCTGAAAGCTTTCACACATGCACAGACAGATACGTAAGCTCGCACAATTTTTTAATTTTTTTTATTTAAGATCAATTGCAGCATATTCCGAGATCTAAAAGATTTCACGTGCTAAATACTTTTGTTTCAATGAAACCCATTTTTGAAAGTAACTGCTACATTGCCTTGAATTTTTTCTATGCAAACAATTTTTTATGGGTAAATTCTTTTCAAAAGCTTTCTTTTTACTCAATATATTTTCAAAAACACATACATAGCTAAATACAATTTCTAAAAGTCTTGCAGGTCACATCCACAGAAATCTTTGGCAAAGTTTTAAGCATTATACAGAGCAAAAATAATCATTCATATTGTTTACAAATACACAAAACACATGAAACAATAATGCATACTCAGATAATCAATGAATAAGGATGACTTTATATGTTTTTTGAGAAAAGCAAATGCAATGGCTGATAGAGATGTCTGGCACAGCATATTTACACTATCTTCATATTTAAAAGATTCATCTTATACACAAAAAATTATTTTAGGATCAGTGTTCATTCCGGTTTCTAATTTACTAAATGTTTATTTTAATTTCAAACTTCTCAATTATTTGATTTATTAACTTTTCAAAATTTTCATTTAGAACGGACTAAAAATTCAATAACAGCCAAAAAATAAGACTTTTTTTTTAAATAATAAAAACATTTCTATTAAAAAAATCTCAATTCAGAAACAAAGAGAGTTTATAACAGCTAAAGGAACTAGCTTTTCTAATGAAAAGCATGCATTAATCACAAAATCAAATTATAGGAATTTATATTACTATTTACAAACCACATAAAAATTTTCTTCAAATAAAAATATACATACCAAAGAAAACTGAAATAATATATTTTCTTCTATCCATATAATCAAGTCGTCATTTAATTGATTTTATGTGATTAGGTGCAGTTTTTTTTTATAAATATTTTTTAAAAACACAGAAAATTGTTTCACTGCTTTTAACTTCACAACAGAAGCTTATCTTGTGATTAACCCTTTCTATTTGCCTTTGTTTCTAATACAATCACAGAATAGCACCATTGTTCAGCAATGTACAGCTGAAGTAAAAATGAAGGATTTTTCCTCCAGTTAAAAAAAAGGGGGGGTCACTCTTGGGAGAGGAAATGCCCTATCTACTGTTTCTTACAAAAAACATTAAGTTATTCTTACATTCAGGATGTAGGATCTGCCAGAGTTTAACTTTTTGACAAAGTATTATTTCTGTAATGAAATCTTCACAATATGCATCAGTTCATAGCTACAAAATATCGCTTTCAGACTTAAAAAATGAATGCTCTTCATAGCTGCACCACGTTTTGAAACAAGTTGTACCTTTCTCTTGTTAGCTTCCACAAAACTCATGCAAATGAGAGTTCATTTCCCTCTCATTAGTTTTTGACTTTTCCATTTTCACTCCCAATAAAATTCACTAACCTCAAGTTTAGTACACTTGAAAGAGTGTCAAAAATATGATGAGAAGAGGAAATAACAGAATATGGTTTTAACGCAAATATTTTGGCAGACCAGATCTGTGATTCCGTTCAGCGATGCTAAACAGAGTATCATGTAAAAGAACGGTTTTAAATGATTCCACGGTCTAAAAACTCTTTGGTCAGATCTTCAGATCTTCTTGAGCACCAAGATTTGCTATTGTCTTTTTTATTCTCAGTGCTGTAAGACGAGCTGCAGCATTTTGATACCAGCACTCTTTCATTAATTTTGACACGACACGTAAACTCTGGAAAGAAAAAAAATACTAGTTCACAATCAGAAACTACTATTTCCTAAAATAATTTCACATAATTGATTAATTAAGAAACCGAAGCATAAAACTTTTATTATTTTTTTAAAATTTAATGTAAGTAACATGAAATTCTAACATATTTCATTACTCATACATACATATTGTTACGAAATGTCCAGCCGCGGTGTGATAGCTTCCCCGCAAAGCAGGTTTAAGGTTGCCACATTTGGTGAGAAATCGACCATTGCCATAGACTGATATGCCATAGACAGATGGAGAACCTTCTGGAATGAATTCTTACTGGTTTCGCACAGAATGTTCTCGAACACAAGCCAAAAGCAATATAAACCCTGCTGGTACGCGGAGAGATAGTTGATAGTCAGATGCAGTCAAGTAAGTTGATAGTCAATAAACGAGTGTTTCGTAGTCTAGTACTGAGTTGGTCGTCGAGTGCGTCGAGAGAGTCTATTCGTGTATTTGTGAGTTAGTGCATCATCGAGTTTTACCTTAGAATGTGTTGAGCTCCGGGAATGACTGAACTGAGTCGGGAGCTGTACTTTAGTATATCCTCGAGTGCATCACGAGTTGTAGTGTGGAGAGTCTCGAGGGTACATAGAGTTCCGAGAACGACCAAGCAGAGTCGGGAGCTGTACTCTGGTGCTTTGCTGTGATGCTCTCTTCTCTGTTATAACCTGATAACCTAAAGGCTATGTCCCTGATTGTTTCAGCATGTTTATAGTATTCTTCAACGACTGTAAACATGTTATTGGAGCTGTCTTGAATAATAATGGCTAATAAATTGTGTTTTGACACTTTACCAAGTGTCGTCGTAATTCATTCCAAATCCACGAACCTGTACGTACGTGAAGAAAAATGTAACAATATTACGGACAAAAATATATTTTAATTAATTTTCAAAAATATAGTTGTATCCTAATATCTGCAGTTTACAATGGAGGGTAAAGCTTTTGAAGTTTCAAAATATATACCGAGTGATAAACCCAGCCTACAAATTAATACGAAACACTGGCACAGAAATAAGCTAAGCCATATATTCACACAGCATATCATGGCATATGCACTGCACACACTTTCTTAACAAATCAACTAAATATTATATGACAAAGATGATCAACCTTGGAACCTCATGTACCAACTAAGGTCACAGCATCCTTCATATTTGATGAAATTATTATTATCAATTTGTGTTTAAAATTTATGAACACATATATCATAGTCAAGCAATATCTAAAATTTTACTTTTCATAACTACTTTAAATTCTAATGGAAAACTATTTAAAATGATTATAGATAATTCTCTATGAAATTCATATGCCTGAAGAAATTTATAAAACAGTAAACAATTACGCATTTTAAACCTATATCCTGGATTTAGAGCTAATTTATTCATATAACATTAGTGAATAATGACTCAAAAAGTTATATATAAATTACAAGGCCTTGTAAAATACCTTTGAAGTTAACATATAATACTCAAAAGTAATAATTTAATGCTAAGAAATAATTTAATGCTAAGTAATAATTTAATGCTAAGAAAGTTATAAATAAATTCTAATTGTTTAGTCTAGTGCAGGTAATGCTTAAAAAAAATTAAACTTAAAAAAAAAGGAGGGAAACAATTTTTGTAATTTAGCTCATTCCTGTCCTCTGCAAAACAGAGCATATATCCTGCCCTCCAAAAATAAAAATTTGCTGCAAGTTTATCAAGGAAGCTAGAATTACAAAGCGTAAAGTTGTCAGCAATTAAGATAGCTTGATTCACTACCAATTACCTAGCACAATACAAAGTCCGAAATCAGGATGTCTAAAAGTTGGACTCCAAATCCAAGCAACTTTAAAAGAATTATGCTTTGCACTTGTTCCTTTGATATTTTTTTTTTCATATAAAACGTGGGAGAGTCCCGATTTTTAATTTCACTCTGGCTTTGAAGCCAACCTGTCAAATCTTACATATTATTTTATGCTTTCATTACTGCATGACTATCAACCCACTGCAACTTATGAAATGACTCATAGGATGTTTAAAACTTTTTTTAAAAAAAACTTTTAACATTAGTAATTGAATACCAAAGGGGATGGTAACCTTTTATTTTGACATCATGCTTGGCAACGGTTACAGACTTCAGCTAAATCGCTTGAGGTGTTGAGTACATTGATGAAGGGAAATTTAACAGAAATTTCCTTCCACATGCCAAAAAAATAATTTTGTAAATGATACTCATAGGCCAAAAGATTACATTTAGTGTTATTTGAATTATGAATAACTGATCTGTTATTCAGTTAAACCTAGTACTGGTGCTAGGTGGCGATCCTACAGCTGCACCTAGCAGTTAAATTTAGAAAAAGAAAATTTTTAGAATTTAGAGAAGCATCAAACAACAAAATTAAGGGACAACAAAATCTTCAGAATTTAGGAAGGCGCCTGGCAGCAGAATTTCGGACCTGCAGAGACTGTACCAGGCTGCAAATGTACAGAGCCAAAACCTGAAGTATATGCAAGAATTTTGTTATTCTGATATGCCTTAAGTATGTGCAGGAAGTAGTTGTAACTATAATAAATAACTAACATGATTAATTCTTTACTTTGTTAATGTGCAATAGAAAGAAAGATGAAAAAATTTAGTAGAACAACATGTCTATTCTCCAGTCTCAATGACACACTGCCAATACTGTATACCAGACACTAGCTGAGCTTTATGATATGTAATAGCCCTGAATCTAAAGGTTTTCAGATATCCCTTAAAAAAAGTGAATTAATGGAATTTGAGAAGAAGTGATAATAAGTGAAGATAATATAACAAGCTTTTCATTGCAATGGCAATGCCCCAATCATAAATCAACTAACGGACAGCGAAATCTGTAGTATGGTCCTAAATACAAAAAATATCACTACCGATAGTGGAGATAGTAAAAGGGAGGTTGATGGGAATGAAAAAGTTTCAACTGACAATTTAGAGAGAATTCTCAACATGGGAATTACAGGATTTGATAAATGGAGCTTTCTAACTGAACAAGAAATTACATCAACCTATTATGCTATGTATGCATTATTTTATGCTTAGATATATTTTACACATCCAAGCATACAAATCTTACAAAACGATATTATTTAGAAAATATTGTTATGAAATGTACAGGCACGGTGAGATGGCTTCTCTGCAAAGCAGTTTTAGGGTTGCTATAAAATGGCAAGGGAAGACAGGATTGCAACATTTGGCGACATAATTGGTAATACCCCATGGACGGATTGAGAACTTTTGGAATGAATTCTTACCGGTTTAGCCCAGAATGTTCTCGAACACAAGCCAGAAGCTATATAAACCCTGCTGGTCCGCAGTCAGTTAGTGTCTCGGAGAGTGTGAGCCTCGTCGAGAAGGCGAGTATAGTGTGTGTGCCTCGTCTAAAGTGCGAGTTAGTTAGTATCGAGTTGATGTCTCGTCTAGTGAGTCAATCCCTGCAGAGTCGATCGAGTTGACAGCCGGGCAGCAAGGCCGAGTGGGTCTTCGAGTGCACCGAAAGAGTCTCGTAATATATCGCAGTTAGTGCATTCAAAATTCGGCTTCGAGTTGCCCATATTCGGGTAGAGGACTACGTTATTCAAAATTAGATGGCTCTAGGTGCCGTTGTTTTATCACAATGTGAGAAACATACATACATTCATGCAGATTCTTCATTACTTAGTTTCTTTAAATATAATATAGGGCAATGATATTCGGTAGCAACAGTTTGAAAAATGATTCAACGGTTTTAGTGATTCGACGCAAAGTGCCATTTTGAGATTAATAGCTCTTCCGAGCTAAAAAAAAAACAGAACTGGTCATAAAATGTCTGCATTTTGTTATCTCTTTAAAGTTAGATTAAAGCAGTTAAATATGTTGGAGCTGGGAATTCTACTTCATATACAAACTGAAGACGACATGAAAAACTGGAAACGCATGTGCTGAGAAAGTTATATGAAATCAGATAGTTTCTTTTCTTAAAAAAGAATTATATGTATTGTAACGAAATGTTCAAGCGCGGTAAGATGGCTTCCTTCGCAAAGCAGTTTTATGGCTGCCATAAATGACAAAAGAAGGCAGGGTTGCCACATTTGGCAAGAAATTGTCCATTTGACGACAAAATTGGCGATATACCATGGACGGATGGAGAACCTTCTGGAACGAATTCTTACCGGTTTAGCCCAGAATGTTCTCGAATACAAGCCGAAAGCTATATAAACCCTGCTGGTCTGCAGTCAGCTAGTGTGTGCTCGCATAGAGTGCGAGTTAGTCAGTCCGTGCGGAGTCGATCGAGTTGACAGTGGGCAGCGAATGCCGAGTGGGTCATCGAGTGCATCGAAGAGTCTCTTAGTGTATCGCGGTTAGTGCATCATCGAGAGAGTGTGTTAAGCTTTAGGAACAAATGAACCGAAGAGTCGGGAGCTGTGCTCTGGGTGTCATCGAGTGCATCGCGAGTTGTAGCATGGAGAGTCTCGAGAGTATGTGGAGTTCCGAGAACGACCGAGCAGAGTCGGGAGTGGTACTCTGGTGCTTAGCAGTGAAGCTGTCTTCACCGTTATTGCCTGACAGTGTGAAGGCTGTGTCGCTGATTGTTCCAGTGTGTTTATTGTAGATCTTCGACAACTGTAAAAGTGTTTTGAAGTTGTTCTGATTAATATTGGTAAATAAAGCGTGTTTCGATAGGTAACTTCTGTGGAACAACTTGCATTTTGAAGGACTCAATTTAAGGTTGGCATCTCTCAATTTCTGGAACACCTTCCTGATATTTTCTAGATATTCCTCGAAAGTACGGCCCACTATAATGATGTCGTCTAGTTAGACCACACATGATTCGTAAGATAGACCACAAAGTACTGTTTCCATCAGGCGTTCAAATGTTGCAGGGTCATTACAGAGTCCAAGAGGCATAACTTTAAACTGCCAGAGTCCTTGACCGGTAGTGAACGCAGTTTACTCTCTATCATCGGGATGAATTTCCACTTACCAGTATCCACTCTTGAGGTTCAGAGTGGAAAACCACTTGTGTCCTGATAAGGTGTCTAGAGTATCGTCAGTCCTGGGAAGAGGGTAACTGTCTTATTTAATCTCCGGTAGTCAACACAAAATCTTGTTGAGCCATCTTTCTTCCGGACGAGAAATATAGGAGATGCCCATGGAATGTGGATGGTTCGATGATATCAAAATTTCTTGCATCTTTTTCAGAAGATTTCCAACCTCTTCTTGTTTTGCGAACGGTAAACGATCGGAGAGTGATCCCCCGTATTAATTCGATGTTGTGTCTGTTTTGTTCAGCCAACATCTCTGGATGATCTAGAAAATAGATCTTTGAATTCTTTAATTGTTTTCTCTGCCGCACGTCTTTGTTCATGGGTGAAATTTTCACTCTGCAGAAGTTCTTCCATTAACTTTCTAGTTGCCTCAGTCTGAATTTCAAGTGGGACTTTGTAAATGCAAGTAACTGGAGTGCATGCTGCTAGCACTTCACCCTTTTGGATGTTTCTGGGTCTGTGGCTAACATTTGCCACTCTCACAGGGATGAAATTTTTCGACAGGTCTATTAATGAGAAGGCCACTAATACCTCTCTTGGGCTATTTTCAGGGTATTCAATTAGTCCAAATCTGAAGCTATTCTTTTCTATGGAGCCGGCTATTAATAATTCTGTCATCGGAGGGATATTGACATCTGTTTTTGTTGTTACTTGGTGAGCTGAGGGAATGTCGCTCTTCATTTCATTACTATTTATCAAACACAGTTATATCTTCTTTTGCAGAGCGCATTTCGTTACATTTAAGGTCCAACGTAAAGTCGTACTTCTGCAAAAAGTCCACTCCGAGTATTAATTCGTCTGCGATGTTAGCGACGTAAGCTAAGTGCTGGTAGGTCTAATTTCCGAAGGTAATGATGATGTTAATTTTACCTTCAATGGGAATCTTATCACCTGTCACTATTTGTAAAGTCACACAGGGCAGAGTCCAGTGCAACGTTTTGCTTGATTTTCAAGCTACATCTGTTTCTCACGATGGTTACATTTGCTTCCGTATCTATGATCATTTTACAAGGATGCTTCTTCACGTATTCTTCGACGAACAGTCTATTATCTCCGCCACTCACTGAAGAGATTTGAAGAACTTTCAGAGGGGCTGCATCTTTGCCTGGCAACCTCTGCCTCGTGAGATTGCCACACTTTAGTTTCCTTGGATTTATTTTGCGGGAGCTTACTCCCAGTTTTGATTCATGTGACAGTTCCTGCTGAGATGTCCTTCCAATCCACAGTTCCAGAGCACTTGAAGATTTTCTTCCCAGTAATGTTTTTATTAGGTCTTCTTAACGCCTCCAGAATCTCTCTTATTTCTTTTTTTAGTTTCGAGACATCAAAATTTGGATCTTGTATTTGAGGTGCTCAAACAGGATGGCGATCTCTTCGAGTCGCTTGTTGAGCCGACTCGAACTTCATAGCATAGACCAAGGCAGATTTCAGGTCTTTCAAATCTGCCAAACTCAGAGCTTTCTGAATTTCCACATCCTTAACGGCATCGACAAAATGCATTAAGGCCAGATTTTCTCGGACATCAGGTGGACAGTCTGGATATGCTTGATGCGCCAACCTCTCGATGTCAGATGTAAGTTCTTGAAGGCTTTCCATGATTTTCTGCTGGTGGGATTTCAACTGCAGATGGCTACGTCCTTTGCATACTTTTCCCCGAATCTCATTTCCAGCACATTCAAGAGGGTATTGAAGTTTGAAATCTCATCTTCAGAGAGGACCACTAAGATGTCCGCAGCATCTCCTTGGAGTGACGCAGCCAACTGCGAAGCCTTCATGTGGGAGTTCCACTTGTTATTTTCCGCCACGATGGAAAACTGGGTCTTATATACACTCCATGATGATTTTCCATCATATGTGCTTGGTTTTATTATCATATGAGAGTATGCTGGGGGAACCTTGAAATCTTCAGCTTCATTCTTGGGCTCAGTCCGGTTTTCTTTCAAAACATCTATTTCTTTCCGGAATTTTCTCAATTTTTCTTCAAATCGTTCTCCCACAGCAGCTATTTTTGCTCCGGTATCCTTTCTAAGCTCCACGATCTTGCTTTTAATCTTTTCTTGTTCGACTTTCATCTGTTCGACTTTCATCTGTTCGACTTGTCCGGCTTTCATCTCTTTCATTTCAGCTTTCATCTCTTCCTGTCCAGCTTCATCTCTTTCATTTCAGCTTTCATCTCTTCCTGTCCGGCTTCCATCTTTTTCTGTCCGGCTTCCATCTTTTCGTGGAATGCAGCAAAGGCAGTCACGAGCTGTCTTAATTGTTCTTCCCTCGCTCTTGTCACTGGCATTCACCCTCAAATCCCACTTCTGACACCATCGTTATTCACTCTAAATCTACGAACCCCCTACAAACGTGAAGGAAGAAAATAACGTAACAACTGGTGTCAGAAGAAAACATATAACGCAACATTATCTACACTTTACTAAACAAGATATTACACGAGAAAACTGAAACACTATTTATAAGAACATTGTTTCTAAATTTCTCTCTCTTCTATACAGTGGACTAGTTCCCTTATTAACATCAATGCAAATATTGAAGTTGGACAAATAAACATGAATGAAATGCTTTAGCACATTACGGATACATTAAAAAGTGACTGAATGAATTTTGTGTTTGCAGTACAATAGTATAATACAACAAGAAAATAAACTGCCATTTAATGTAAATCATATATAAGAATTCTTTAATTATTAAAATAATGTATCTTAAGTGTTTCTCCCCATTTAGGTATTTATTTTAACTACAGGGAGGGGAGAAAAACATCTGAAATGACAAATCATGACAAGCATAAATAGCATCCAAGAAAATACCTCAAATGACTGCCATCTGTTTGGACATGGAGGTCTCTGTTTATCAGTACAAACTACTTTTTTCATATCTTCAAGTGTAGGATCAGATGGGACCATCCCATAATATGGCAGCTGATATTCATCAAAAATACCTATAAATATATGTTTCTAAATTAGTTTTTAAAATTCAGGCATGATATTTAAGATGAAAATTTATATTATGAAATCTCACATTAATATATAAGAAGTAATTTCAGTAATAAATATACAACACTACAAAACACAAAACATATTTTTTAATAATCAAGCAGGAATTCTGAGTTTTCTAGAAATAAATTGTTAAGCAAGCATTTCTCTTCTCTTTTATTTTTCTGTTGCTTTGAGATTTAACAGGAATGCTCTAAACAATTTTGAGGACAACCAAACTCATGAAAATTTCTGAAAGAATATTTTGCATTTTACATTTTAGCATTTTTTATATAGGCAGTCATGAAGATATATGTTAATGCTTCTTTAATTTCAGACCTATTTTAAGTACAGTGAAAGGATCCTTATTCAAATAATATCTTAAGAAATAATGATAATATAGAGTTAATTCTTAATTAACATGATGTTAAAATATAAGGTACAACAGCAGATATGTGAGATCAAAAATCAGATGAATATATAGATTTTTTATTTTAGTAATCAGCACTTCTTTATTTTAATAATCAGCAACAACTGTTATAATGTCAGTTGCACACTCATGTAAAGAACGATATATGAACTCAGTGTCTGTTCCTCACAAATAGTTAATTATTTAAAAGGTACTACTACCAGTAAAGATGTCTCTCCTTTAATTATCAATTTAGAGTTTTAATGAAGAATCCTCTCATCAACAAGGTAATAATCTAGCTGCCATTTCCTTCTTCTCTAATATATTAACTACAAAATTTCAAAAATTTTCTGCAATTTCGATTTTTTATTTCTTCTAATCAAACTATATAATTATTTCTTCAAGCTACTATGCCACCCAGAAATTTATAACATTTCCTGTTACCATAATTTACATCAGTATAGCTAACAGAAGTTTAAAATTTCCCATTAACGAAAATTAATCTTGCTATATATGATAATGAGAAACTTAAAAATTTTTTGATATAACAGTATTGAACACCAAACTTTTCGTTTGCCAAAATTAGCTAACAAAATTCAAATCATGAGTTTACATATTCATCAAAACCAGTCAATTTCAGTAAATTATTCAAGTTCCATATTTAAAAATTTTAACTCTTTATCTGATGAACTAAAAAAAATACTGCATCCATTCAAGTAAATCTAAACAGAAGTATTGTCAACATGCATAAAATTAATATTTGTGGCATTCATAAATTATACTTTTTAATCATTAAACTATCATTTAAGAGGACAGATAAAATTACCAGATGGAAATTCTGATAATCACCAGATAATTGCAAATGATCTAAAAATTATTGGTAACATATAGATAAGTTACGAGGAAATGCTGAAATTTTACAAAATATTTTTGTTTAAGAATATGAAATGTCTTGCAAAATCAAAGCCTAATCGTAGGGATAAGGATAAAGGATACAAATAAGGGACACTGCACACCTTCAATATATATGCAAATCAATCTCAAGTAATTTTTAACAGATTTCAGCATTCCATATCCACAAAAAACTTCTTTTTAACAGATGTAAGTTATATGTCATATAACCAGAGGCACATATTTCAGAGATCTATACAGTTACTAATGTACCCTGATGACATTGACATTACTGGCAAAAGTAAACAAGCGATTCTGGAGACTTTTCTTTTTGTAGCGTCTGCAGCCAGAGATTGGACTTGGCAGTAACTAGGAGAGTACGTCATCCTATCCCACTGCAAATAAAGTCTTATACTTTCAAAGGCGTTTCTCAGTTTACATATCTCAGTACTATAATTTCTAACAAAAATAATATTACACTTGAAATTGACAATAGATTATTTAAAGCTAATAGATGTCACCATGGCTTTAAGAATTTTTTAGTGTCTAAATTATTAAACTTCAAGACAAAAATAAATCTTTATAAAACTCTTATTAGACTTATCATATTGTTTGGCAGTGAATGTTGGCCATTAACAAAAACAGATGAAGAGAGACTTCTAATTTTTGAAAGAAAAATACTGCGAACAATATATGGCCCAATTAGAGAAAATAATAGATGGAGAATTTTGTACAACATGAAACATATAGAAGATACAAACAACCTAATATTCTCTGAGTATCAAATCTTATTAGATCAGGTGGCTTGGACATATTTGTAGATTTGGCAGCTTGAACCCTGTTAAAAAGGTGACCTTTGTAAATGTAGAGGTTACCAGGAAAAGAGGAAGACATCACACTAGTTGGATAGACTGTGTGAAAGCAGATATCAGGACTCAGTCAATTGATGGCAGATGTAGAGACTAATCGGATCCATTGGAGGAAGCTTGTTGAAACCGCCTTGGCCTGTAATAGGCTTTAGTGCAACTGAAGAAGAATAATTTATGTGTTAAACTAATTTTTTTTTTTTGTTCCCTTTGCTAATGTCAGTATTGCTGGTTCTTAAACAACTGATATGAAAAGTATTGAATTCACACTGTAAGGTCATCCCCATTACTGAAAATTTTTCCAATGATAAATATTTCTAGAGCATAAGAAATTAAGCTTTTACATAATTAAGAGTAGAAAAGCTTCAAGAACCTTTCTCACATTTTTTTTTTTTTTTTTTTCCAAAATGTAATGCAAACTTTATGTAAGGAGAATAATAATAATAACTTGCATACAAAGTACATACATATGATACAGGGGTGTGCTGTCAATGGACTAAAGGGATTGGGCTAATACCCTAACATTTTAAGCATTAACTATTCAAATATCCTTTTAACTAACATTAAAAAAAGGAGCACCATTACACTCTTTTGAAATCATATGCCATTTGAGCATAGTCAGGTTTTCATGGGAATGGACATTTTCATGTCTCATCAGCTCTACAAAAAGGGAAAGACTGAAACAACTAGCTGGTTTTCACATGTTCCCCTAATTGCCTTAGATATGCTGTTTACTTAATTATAAGAAATTTTAACTCCCTGAGTGGGCAAAACTGCCTTTACCCAGGTATGTCATTTTCAGTCACTTGTTATTATAATTTAAAATATTTTGCTTTCCCTCTTAAAAAACGTAAGAATCCTCATGAAAATAGAAACTAAAATTTTCTAATTTTGTAAAATTTTACAAAAAATTTCGTAATGTTATCCATACAAAATTATGTATGTTTAGAAATTCCCCTTTCTTACTTGCTAAAGCTTTTGTCTTAAATTTCATACTCTGATGGAAGAGAATAATGGATGAACATTTTGTGGACAACCAAAGCTCATTTGCACATTAACAATGAAGGTGCTGTCAATACTCAAAATTACAGAATATGGATGAATGAGAATCTGTTCCTACTGCACCCATTGTCTCTTTTTTGTGCAAAGATCAGTCAGCTTAAGACAGCACTTAGCACTGACCCATTCCTCCTCGAGAAGACAGGCCCTGCCAATCCTGTTGTCTGTTAAATTACTAGCTACTGCTATGAATCTCTTTTGTGCACATCTTCACTCTTTCTGGCACTTCAGTAGCATGACTGTGTGAATAGTATAAATTTTAAGCCAGATGGCACTTTCCCACATATGTGATAAGCAGCAATAATTCAAAAAGGAAAAAGAATATTTCCATACTAACCACCGATATTGCAGCGCCTTGCAATTTCCCATAAGACTAGACCAAGAGCATATATATCAGCTCTTTTAAAGGATTCAAATTGATTCAAGTTTATTGACTCATCAAGAACCTCAGGTGCAAGGTATCGTTTTGTGCCAACTCTAGGATTGGGAGGTATATCTACTTTTCCACTTTCAGAATCATAACGAACTGCCAGTCCAAGGTCAGCAACACAGCATGTGCCATTTTTTTTTACCAATATATTCTTGCTTTTGAGATCTCTGTGTGCTATGGCAGGTTTACCTGAAAGATAACAGGCATCGATAAATTTTTACAGTAACATTTATGCAATGCATATCACAGTAAAGTCTATGCTATATCAATTGCAAAAACAAACAATTCAGTTCTGAAGTATCATTGGTAATACTTTAATTTTTGAGAATACACAGTTATAAAAATAAAGTTTTTTTTTTCATGTATCATTGGCAATATATTAATTTAAAAACTTTTTTGTGAAGAAAATTTACTTCCAAATAATAACTGAAGCCAATAATAATATTATGTTTTTAATTACTTTACAACACTAATTTTTTTATGAATATTGTTTGACTTATTTAAATCAATGCATAAGTGCAGAAAATGTCAAGTTTTAGAGTCATCTTCAGCATTCAGCTTATTTTAGTCTTCAATTTGTTATTAAATGAACTGCATCCAAAATTAAATTTAAATCCAAACACAAAAATGTCATGTAGCATGTTCATACACAGATTGTCCTTAATATTATAGTGATTATAATTACCGTATTTTCCAGTGTATAACGTGCACCTATAATTTCAAGCTACATTTTTACATTTTTAGGTATATTCGCCATATAACATGCACCCAATACTTCACGAAGAAAATTGAAAGATACATGAATTATTTCTCTTATTATTTAAAGTCACTTATTCGAATATTTGTCCTAGCCTTTTGAACAATGGTATACCAAATTCACAAGCTATAAGGGGAACAATACGTGTGTGGGTTAAATGCTGAATAATTAGAAGGTGAATAATTAGTTAAATCATGCTTTATATAATTAAATGTTACAAAAGATATAAGACTGGAATTTTACCTTGTGTACCAAGAATCTCCATGTGCAAATGTGCAAGCCCATTAGCTATTGAATAAGCCATTTTGCACATAATGGCACTATCTATAACATTATGACTAAGGTAATCAAATAAGGAACCATTAGCATGGTAATCTGTTATCAGCCATAGTTGAGTCCAAGTACCATTGTCTGAAAGTAATTAAATAAAAGTTAAAATTAGAAAGGCACTACTGTATTACTGTTGACACAATGCAGCAGTAATATATATGAAATATGGAGGAAAATTACTACATTTGGTAAAAGCCCTTTTAATTCCTGACTTTATATTGGCTATGCTCCCTTCAATGAATTTGCACTGCATCACTGACTTTATATTGGATATGCTCTCTTCAAGGAATCCGCATTACATCACTGACTTTATATTGGCTATGCTTCCTTTAAGAAATCTGCATTGCATCACTTGTGTCATTATTTCATCTGAAATGCTGCAGAACAGTATTTCCCAACCTTTTCTCTCTTAAGGGCTGTTCTCACTGAGGTTTATCTGAGCTAACAAACACAAATGATGTAGCAGATCCATTTCCAAAACCAGTTTTTTTCCATAAACACCACTGGGAATGGCCCTTTATGGAATCCTTGTGACAATGTTCAAGTTCGAGGAACCCCCCCCCCCCAGCTTCCACATAACCACATTTTTTATTAACGATCATTAATAGGGGAAAAAAAAATACCATTTATTCATTTATTTAAAAAAAAAAAATTGCTCCTGATATAATTCTAAATATAATTAGGTATAGATAAATAATAAATTTCTTTAGCGTAACAATTTATAACAAATATTAATGTGAAATCTGCACCTGTTTTTTTGGCACATAAATATTGAATTCAAGCTCTGACTGACAGATCTCAACCCTCTGCCACAGATCTCAATAACTGTTAGTGATTTTATTGAGAAGGGCTAATTCCCTTTGGAAAGTCAGCCTTTCTCCATAGAATCAGTAATAATTAAATGTTTTGATTTTCTTATTATTTTTAAATGAGTTTTTCTGTTATATTAAATTACATGAATTATAAAGTTTTATAGTTACCAGTTGTTTAAACTCTTCATTTTTCAAAAGGATCGATCATCTTTAATAAGCTTTATTATTAGAGTAGCTTATATTCATCATTTTCCAAGATATATATATCCATCCATTCCTTTATTATTAATAGAGTAGCTTATATTAATCTCTATTATTACTATATAATTAATATAGTAACCGAGTAAATATGAAGTACAGAAAATACACATAAGTTTAATTTAAAAAAATATTTTCCCCGACTTTTATGTTAGTTTATCATTTTAATGATGAGGATGAGTAACACAATTCGTTAAGGCAATTCGAGCACAATTTTTTTTATAATATAAATCACATCAATTATGCTCTTCAGCGTTTAAAATTTAAAAAATATATTAAAATTTATCAAGATGAAAAATTTATTTTCCTTATCTTTTATTTTTCTGTGTAAATTTAAAAGATTTTCTTAGAAAAAAAAAAAAAAAAACACCTATGAAAGGTTTTTAATACTTCACACAAAATAATTCCTGAAAACTAAATGAGGATCTTTAAATACTAAGATAATGTTGAATAAATCTTACAAGAATAATATAAGATGCATTTTACACAATCAACAATTTTTCACTTAATGCACAAATTCTTAGATCTATTTGTTATTAAACCTGATGACATAATATTGTAGGGAAAGTTGACCACCTATCGTGGCAAGGTCATCTTATACTCAGTATAATTCGTAATTGTAAAACCACGATCAAGGCCAACTTTGGTTTTACAGAAGTTTTGAGCGAGCAGTCATGGCGCCATCTATCGTATGTATCGTCGTTAATCCTTTGAACATCGAAATCATCCAATTGTAGCACGAAATCTAAATTGTTTACTTAGGGGCCAAGTGCTTACATTCACAGGACCAACATGGTATGAAATCGATACCGAAATGCGCTCAGTACCATTTTCTTTGAGTGATATGAAATTTACTCAATTACTATGAAAAATGAAATCCATAAGTAAAACTAATATAACAGATAAATGTTTTGAGAATATTGTGGCTCCATAAGTTGTGAGAATTAATAAAAATATTTTAGTGCAAGCTATGAAAATTTAAACAATTTGTCCACAACGACAGTTAAAATTTCTGAAATGAAACCCTGAATAAAAATTTATTTTGCGAGCATAGATAAATTATTTTGGGGGTACTTTACCATTAAGCGCCTGCCACACATTTTAGCAGATTTTTAAATTGAAAACAATTTCTAGTTAAAAGAACAGTTTACAGATAATAATTTATTACTACAAATACCAGTTACTGTTACAAAGAATTTTTTTCACAACTTAATCGATTTAAATAACCTTTGCATGCGCATTATCGACGTAAATTTCATGACAAATTAAAGAACAAGTTTAGAAGGGGTGAGTGACTGCTCGTTTTAGCCATTAATGGTTAAGTTTTGCGTAAAATCGTGATCAGATTTGCACTTGGTTTCTTGCGAAGATATTTAGTACTACTTATTATTATCATCGAACATTTATTACAATAAAATATTTAATTACGGTCAACTATTATTTTCTTTGCTGTTATTATTATTAATAATAACTTAAATTATCATTAAAATTTTGTGACTAAACTTTTTACAAAATTAGGAAGACTTACGTGACTAAACCAGAAATCGATAACAAATTCTAAAGGTCTGCAGAGATTAACAGGATTTTCGGTACAGGAAATGAGGGGAAAAAAAAGCTTTTTTCTCATCGTCGAGATTCGAACCACACATCTTCCAAGCATTAACCGGACAACCTAACTACTTATGACACGGGATTATACAAAGGAAATGTGACAGTCCTTATATTTTTCTCCTGTTAAATGCGACCTGGGAAAAACACGAGACCCAGTCGACCAAAACCCCTGCGATAACGGATTATTGGGCACCACATTTTTATTTGGATGCCACTGTAGGGACTATATTGATTTTACAGAATCAGAAATGTGACAAATAAACTGTGCTTTCACCGATATTCAAACCACGGTTCTTTCAATACTTATCATTTACACTGCAGAGGCACCCATAGGGAGATGTGACAATTCCTTACAGTCTTACCTTTTGAATATATATACATTAACATGAAATGAACTCGCAAGCTCAGTTTTGGTCTACTTTAGTTTCACATCATCTCATCTTTAACACTTTACTTTCATCAGGAGATAGCAATATGAGTTATCTACGACATTATATATATGGCTTCATCAACAGTCAGATCTCCACCACCTGAAGATGGATCACAGCATTTTCTCCCCTTATTCCTCCCTTCTCTCTCGTTTTAAAATTTTATCAGTTAATTTTTAGCAACCTACAGCAAGCGTAGTATCGTTAATTAGATCTCGAAATCTAAAGAGAATACAACATTTCTGTCTCAAGGTCATAACATGCAAACAGGTAAAAACTAACAATATGAAACATTCACTTTAAAAGGTAAAATTAGTTGGGGAAATTTCAGAGAAGTTCAAAAGTTATTGAAAGGGAGGGGCGAAGAAAATGCATACCAAATTTAATACGTTTTAAAAATACTACTGAATAATTAACATCCAATTTTTAAAACCGGTGTTGACCTGGATATAAGGTGATTTTAAAAGCTCTTTTCAAAAGCCACCGGCAAGGGGAAAAAAAAAAAAACTTTTGAAAATATACTCAGGGGGGGAAAAAATCAGAACGCTTTCAGATTTTATATTACTCCCAAAGGGGCTTTTTTTTAAAACGTTCTGTGTGTTACCTTTTTTTTATTAAATATCATGTTCTTCATACTTAAACCATAAAATTCAATTCAACGGCAATATAACAAAATAATTAAAAAAAGAGCATATCTTTAGAATTTCCATTACACGGTCTCGCACGCTGGAGATAAAAATGCTTCCCCCCCCCGTACAATGTTGCCAGTGCTCGCTTTGAAATCGTTGAATTTTGTAATCAAAAACTCATAAATGCATTACAAAATATGACTTATAAATATGAAAAATTATTCAAAACTTGATGTCTCTAGGTACCGTTGTTTTATTACAATGCGAGAAATATATATACATTTGTGCAGATTCTTCATTATTTAATTTCTTTAAATATAATACAGGGTGATAATATTAGGTGGCAACAATAGGAAATGTGAAGCGCCGTTTATAGTGAAACACCACAAAATGCCAAAACGAAATTAATAGGCCTTCTGGCTAACGTCTTTGTGGCTGATTTTCCAACAGAAACTGGTTAGTAATCACACTGCACTATGGTGAAACCATGAAAACAAACCATGGAACCAATTCGTTCGCCTACGTTCAATACTGGGTCAAGAAAACAACTTTCGGCATGTCTTAAACATTTTTTTTTTAAATATTTAATACGCTTAATGTACACTGTGAAAAAAAAAGGACAGTTCTATATCTCCCGTTTCTACTGGGCCGACGAAATTCCTATTGCGTTTTTCATGTCTCGAAAGCGCAACTAGGATCAGTGCTGGTAGAAATTTTTTAACTAAAGTAGCAAAAGAAGACTACAAAATTCGTAAAACGTCATAAATGACGTCAGAGAGATCACGTGATTTTGTAGTTACGCGTGCTCATATGACCTCTGACGTCATCACAAATTTCCTGTTTATGTCTACGAGATACATTCCGATGACCTCAAAGATCACGTGTCTTATGTATAGCTAATGCTAGCAAACAGCCTCAGTGGTTACGTGACTTTTGTATAGCGCTAATGTAAACAAACAATGTCATTCTTCCTCTTCTTCTCTTGCGGAATGTATCTGATTTGTTCGATAAGTTACAGACTGTATTGGATTCTGAGTCGTTTAAATTACATATCTTAGGTTTAACGAAAATTTTAAAACTATATTGCTCATTTTCAATTGTTTAAATATCCATTCCTTTTGTAATTAATTCTCATTTAATTTAGATTTCTATTTTTAAATTAATTTGTAAGATATTCCTCGCGTTTAGATTGTTAGCGCTTTTGTACTAAATTTTCTGAGTTGGCAGTTAATTTTTTTAATCCAGTTCCCCCCCCCCTCAATTATGAACATTTTAATTGAGGAATGCTTTTTGAGTGAGTTTTCCGTTCTGGGTTGTAAAGCACAAAAAATTAAATTCCATTTCTGCATTACTTTCCTGGTAATATTTTGTTGCATAGTTTTGATATTTTGAATATCATGACTATGTTGCATGGTTCTGCTTCTAGTCTTGCTTTATATACACTGCTGGCCATTATAATTACTAAACCAAAAAGGATAGCGAATAGCAGAATCTTATTTACTACATACAGTATATTGGGAGGAAGCAGGATTAAATTTAGAGGTGGTTTGAGTTAAGCAGCATACAGAATCCTGTATACTAAGCTGCCACCTGGATTGCTTAAGAAAGCCTTGTTTGTTCCTTCACTGCTATATTTATTTGTGATGTTATTTATATTAATTCAAGTTCCTTTAATTTTTAAGCCATTTCTATTCCTTAGTTCTTAGCAATATTATAATCAGGATGACGAATTTTATTTTTGTCTCTGTTCAGGTACCTAATATGTGGCGCGCAAGCTGCAAGTTCTTTTGTTCGATTCGTTATCACCATAGAACTGAGGGGGCGGGGGGACTGTCTTAAAAACAAAATATGTAGAGCACTAAAATCATGAATATTAGTATAAAGGTACATAGTTCTGTGTTGTCTTTTCTCCTGATGAGGAGCGACCTTTACCTGCCCTCGAAATCGATTGAGTGTTTCATTATACCTACGCTAAATACAAGGTTGTTTTTACGATTTTGATCATTTTATGATATATTAGAAAAATCTTTGAATTCGCAAAAGTAGCATAAGGATATGATGGCGGTCGCAAAAGCTTCGTAAAATCGCAAATGCTAAAATTTTAGTAGCATAACTTTGTCAAAAGTCACAAATTTGTGAAAAATCGTACGATCTGGCAACACTGCTTAGGATATGTATGAGATTTATATATAGCATTGTTCTAATATAGGTATTTTGACACAAAAATCAGACTTTTTTTTAAATGGCATGCCAATTTTTTCCATATTTAGAATCTACGACTCAAATTATGCCTAAATATTAAATTTTGCAAAATTTGGTAAGGAATTTACGAAAAAATTCAAAAATTTATCTTGGCGCGTTTTTTTCAGTTTGCACCAAAAATAATTCACTTGACGAACTTGTTAATTTATGGCAACCTATTTTCCTTTCCCTTTTTACATTGTGCATGACCGGGAAAAAAAGACTTTATTCCTACTTTTAAATAATTTTAACAAGTGCGTAAAACACATTTGATGTTATTATTGCTTTCATCAAATATGCCAAATTTCACAACGCGGCAATAAGTAAATTCATATATATCTTAGAAACTTTTGAATAAAAAACTAATGTTTTTGCAGGTGTGCCTAGAAATACATCTGCTTCAAGATGATGTTAAAAATTTTACAGGTAATAAATAATACAAATTTTTTTTCGAAAAATTTATAAAAATTATTTAAAAATACAAATTAAAAATAAATCATAAAAAAATGTGAGAATTGTATTTGTATTACGCCTAAATTTCGAATTCTGGAAGAAGGAATAAAGAAATCAAAAATAAATAGCTGTTTGGCATAATTTGAGTCGTAGAATCGAAATATGGGGAAAAAAAAAAGGGCATGTCATTTCAGATAAAGTCAGATTTTGTGTAAAAATACCTATATTAAAACAATGCTAAATATAAATCTAATACATATCCTAAGTCGCGATTTCGAGACATGAGAAACACAATTTGAATTTCGTCAATCGGCGCAGTAGAATGGGAGATATAGAATTCTCCCATTATTTTTGGGGAGGCAGTGTACCTGTAATTGAAACAGTGCAAATATTTTCCAATATACAATATACATGATAATAAATGTTTTCCAATACATTTCGCAAATAAAAAGATGAGAGAGAGGGAATGTCCAAATAGGCCCATTTACACTAGTGAACTTATTTAAGCCCAAGAAATGCGTGCGAACTCTACAAAACAAGCTACTCGCTTTTTCAAAAATAAAATTGAGATTCTCTGCAATAAAGAAATAAAAAGTCTAGATGACAAAACAAATGAACAGCTTAGAGGATAATGTCATACAAAATTTCGGTGATTCCTCATCGCATTAAAAATGATTCCATTAAGCGTAGCCGTTAAGTTTGCTCGCATTTCTTGGGTTCAAAGTCCCGATTACAGAGTAAACTATTCTTTATAACTAAGCCTAACCATTACGGTACTTGCTATCCTCTTCATACAATGAAAATATACGGCAATATCTGCAATCACATGAACAGACTTTAATACCCAAGGACGGTATTGCTTTCACTACAGCACCTTTCTAAAATGCAATCTTAAATGTATTAAATTGTTGCACCGTGTAACATGTTGAGATTTTGATAATGAATACGTGCAACATGTCTGGCGAAGGATGAAAAAATAAAATCTACATCACGTGCTCCTTCCTACGCAAATGCACGCTGTTCAAGCTGTTAACTTCGATCTCAAGAGTTAATCTGACCTCTTACAGACCTGTTTTAAGGAGAAACACGACAAATGTAACCAATATTAACCATATCTGGAACACGAATGTAATTAAACTTTGTTCTTACAGAAGTTTTCCCAAACTGTTTCAGTCATATTACCATTAGCTAATATAAAGCTTGAATGCATTTATTTAATATGCTTATAGTAGTAGTACAAAGGTACTAAGAACTCTAAAATATTTAAATATTAATAATCAGTCCAAAAGGCCAGAAGGGCTATTAATTTCGTTTTGGCATTCTGCATTGAAAACTTTAAATTTCCGTTCCACTTTTCAAACTGCTGCCACCAAATATTATCGCCGTGTGTTATATTTAAAGAAATTAAATAATGAAGAATCTGCATTAAATGTATGTATGTTTCTCGCAGTGTGATAAAACAACGGTGCCTAGAGCTATTAATAAATTTTGAATAACGTAATCCTCCACCGAATATGGGCATCTAGAAGCCCTAATTTGCAATTTAGAATATGTCTTATTATCTATTTCATATTTTGTCAGACATTAAAGAATTTTTGATTAACAAACTCAACGATTTCAAAGCGAGCAATGGCAACACTGTACGGAACGGGGGGAACATTTTTATCTCCAGCAAGCAAGACTGTGTTTCGGAAATTCTAAAGATATGATCTTTTAAATATTTTGTGATGTTGCTGTTGAATTGAATTTTATAGTTTAAGAGCGAAGAACATGATATTTAATAAGTAATACACAAAATGTTAAAAAGCCTTTTTGGGCATAATATAATTTTCTTTATCTAACAGTAATATTAAAAACAATAAATTAAAATTTATGCTTATTTAAAAAATCGTTTTTAAAATTTAACGAAACGAAAATATCATTATCGCAATTTAAATTTCAAACGGTTGCTATGGTGACAATTTGCCTTGAAAAAAATTCTTTCTAAGAATGTAAGTTGATGGATGGATTTAAAATAGTGGAAAGAGTAAATAATTCTAAATATTTATTGTAATAAAACTGTTCCAATAGTATAGACATTGGTTTATTTTTTGTGTGTCATCGTTATTTGGCGACCACACTTATTACTGTGCTAAATTCTGTCCCTTGCAACAACTTAATTCATGGATTTTCCAACTCTGCCCCGAGTTGGAAAATCTGAAGGACAGACCTTACCCTACTTCTACCTAAAAGTGATTTTTTCAAGTGGGGTTGGCTAAACATCTGCAGCGTTAATTATATCCAATATATTCCCAACTTGCATAGGCTTTTAGGAATTTTTTTAACTCTCAGAAAACCAAAACCTTCGCTAACTTGTATGTTGAAATACCGAACCACCCGAAATGTTTTTCGAGAGTCACAGCAATTTCCTCCCCTCCCCATCCATTAACGGACAAAGACAAGTGAAGATTTCAAATGATTCTTTCTACTTCTAACGCAATAAAGATAAGAAACCACAAATAAATCCTTTAGGCGAGCTGTCTGCGATAAACTGATATAATGCATTTGGGGAAACTGCTTCTGGTGCTGCATACCTTAGGAGAGGGAAGAAAACAAAATTCGGCATCTTGGTCGTTTTGGGTGGTTGTGGTCGTCTGAATGAATGGACGTTTGGGTCGTTTTGGTCTTCAAAGAGTTAACTGGTGCATTTTTAATATGGAAGACTTTCCATATTAAAAATGTTTGGGCTAGAAATACCGAACAAGTTATTAAAACTAAAAGTGTCAAAGAAAGAAAGACACTTACCTTTGTTATCAGCGGCAATGAAACCAAGAACATTGGCATGGCGTAACATAACTGTTTGATAGATCTCGACTTCCCTGTACCAAGACCTTTCGTCTCTTGAGGGAAATATCTTGACAGCCACGGCATCATCTCGGAATTTCCCTCTCCATACTTCCCCATACCGACCTTTTCCAACAATTTCATGCAAGGTTATCATTCGTGCTATGCTGCGCTGAACAAGAAGAGGTAATCCTGAAAACAAAAAGAAGGTAACAATAAAACAAGACTTTACAGTAATGTAAACGCTGCTATTGTTCAATCGCTCAAAGACGCGAGGACTGCGTCATTACAGAAAGTCTTTGTTCAAAGTCATTGAGGAGATTAATTAATACTCAATTCTTCCAATAGGTGATCTATCTTACTACTTAACTGTGTAGTTACTTTACGGATGGATAGATGGCAACACTAAAATTGTTGCTTTTACCCATTTCTTTCTTCCGCCATTTTATTCAAATTTGCATGATCAGATTTATTATTATTTAATATCAATAATTTTTTACGTTTAGCAAAATATTTAAGTGCTCTTGCTGTGTTTTATGCTAAGAATGAAATTTTTTAAAAATTGGATTAGTTGGTTTAAATATTTCAGTGAATTAGTCGATATTAATATAACTAAAAGTCAACCCCTAAATGTTAAGGATATAGATTATATCAAGAATTTCAGGCATATAGTGAATGAAAACAGATAAGAGGTAAGACTAAACCCAATTTTGTACTGCTATATGTAGTTGTTTGAAAGCCTATTTACAAACATTTTGTAGCAAGCAGAGTATTAAAAAAACAGAGACAACGAATTTAAAAGAGAGAGAAATTAAACATTATTGCCTCTTAAAATAATAGTTATTTCATTTCCTTCTTATTTCCTCTCTTTGCAATGTAAACGTAAAAAAAAAAAAAAAAATTCTATTTGAGAGTAAATTGATACTAAAAATTCGAAGACAGCATTTTAAAACTCTTCGCAAATTCAACGTAAAAACTGCATGTGAAAGAAACGCTAAGCATAAACATTGCTTTTACCAATAGCAGTCTGAAAAAGAGGTGGCGCCATCTAGTATGAAACTGATTAACTAACTAACGAAATCCAATAGAGCGCTAGTTGGGACAATACCGTAATTGAAATTCGATTTTGAAAATTGTAACCCTTAGAATCCACAACGGAAGAAATAGAAAGGTATTTATTTGCTAGAAGAACTTGAAGAGAAGTAGAACAGCGTTGAAAAGATCGATAAGCAGGCTATATCACAAAAATTGATTATAGATTGACTTCAGAGAAGTTTACGGTATTCTTAAATACTGAGAAGTCTTAACAAAGACTGAGAAATGATAACCAAGGTTTACTATACTCAGCAGATGCCCAAGACAAGACGTTGGTCCTAAATGTCGAAGCACGATCTGGTGTCAGTTTCACTACTCTTTTATAGCACCACAAATACTGAAGATATTACAAATTCATGCAACTTAAGCTGAATCTTCAGATGTTTTTCGACATGTTATTTTAGCTAATGTTAGTATAAAAATAGTTTGCACGTTGCAAGGTAACAAACCTGTAAAGCATCCCAGGAGTAAGTTCCATCCTATAAAGTAATACTCGAGGAGGAATTTCTTAGTTTCAAGCAGGTTAATGCGGTCAGTCTTATTTATCTGTTAATTATTTGGTTTTAGTTTATGAATATAAAAAACTACTTTTATACAAATTTTTGTATTTGTTGTTCAATTCCACGAACCCGTCGTAGAAAGCAAGTAATTGATGACACACTTGATGAAGAATCAAAACAAAATTTATTCGTCAGTAAACACAGGACAGTTCCAGAGATGCGTTACAGTCGTCGAAAAACTACGAAAAACACACTGAACCAATCAGCAACACAGCCTTCAGGCTATGAAGCTACAATGGTGAAGACAAATTCCGGCCAAAGCACTAAAGTACAGCTTTCAACTCAGTCGATCGCTCTCGAGCTAATTTCTGAACTCAAGACACTACACTACTGAACTCAACATATTGAAGATACGCTTCACGATAAAACTCAAGATACACTGATACTCCACGTACAGGCGGGGTATTTATAGCTTTTGACCTGCCTTCGAAAACATTCTGGGTAAAACCGGTAAGAATTCGCACTAGAATGTTCTCGCTCCAATTCGTACTGCAACCAAAGTGCTGGAACTGCGCAGCAGAAGGCCACGTGCGAAGGAACTGCAGAACACCCCAGAGCACGGAAATTAAGACTATTTCCCAGCAACGACGCGGGAAACAAATGAATGACGATATTGAGGAACGGAGGTTGCTAGAGAATGAAAAACACAGCTTTAAAGCCTCAAGATTTTTGCAGTGAGTGGCAGCAGTAATGGACTATGTATCGATGGAGTTCCTTGCTGAGTTGCCTCGAATTTCACGGCGTACAACAGAGAGCTTTTTATGTCCTTCACATCCGGCATTAGCAGAGCTTTCTGTATTTCGGGATCCCAGATGCCATCGATAAAGTATTGCAGGGCGGCGATATGGGACAGCCTTTCAACATCTGTGGCGAAATCCTAGAATGTTTACGTGGGCTTCTGTTGGCGAGATTTTAATTGAAGCCTACTGTAGTCTTTCAAACACTTTTCCCCAAAGCGCAGCTTCAATGCGCCGGATAGAGCTTCGAAGTCAAGTCTCTGGTTTTCGGGAAGAGTCTGCAGAATATCCGCTGCGTCTGCTCTCAGAGAAGCGCCGAGATGACAGGGCTTAGCCTGGGAATTCCATCCATTCGCTTCCGCCACTATAGGAAATTGTGTCTTATACACTTGCCAGGATGTCTTCCCATCATATGTGGATAACTTCAGTGAGAGACGAGCAGGCATGGGTAAAAATTTAAAACCATCCAAATTGCTCCCTGCCGTCGCCACGAATTTCTTCAGGGTATCAACTTCTTTGGCGACAGCTGAAACCCTGTCATCAATTTATTGTTCCATTTGGTGTAGGACGGCACAAACGTTTCCTACAATTCGTTACTCCACAGCAGAAACTCTCGCTTCTACTTGTTCTTTGATGGAAGAAACTCTTTCTTCAATTTCCCCAGCCTTACTTTCGACCGAGTCTATTCTGCCTTCTATAGCCTCGAATTTGTTTTCTATTATGCAGATAATTTCTCTTTTCATTTCCTTCTGACCTGCTTTCATCTCATCTTTAACGGATTTCATCTTTTCCTTGACGGATTCTTGGCCCAATTTCATTCCGTCCTTAACGGATTCTTGGCCCAATGTCATCACTGCTTGACCAGCATCCATCTTTTCTTTCAATTCTTCTTTAAACGAAGCAAAGGCTGATATTAACTGTCTTAATTGTTCTTCCATCGCTCTTGTTATTGGCATTCAAACCCCATTCCTGACACCAAAAATTGTTGCCCGCGTACGCAGACCAAGAAATACGTGCACAACCGTCACATATTTCTTTGACGGAAGAAACTCACTCTTCAATTCAAAACCAGAGACTTGACTTCGAAGCTCTATCCGGCGCATTGGAGCTGCGCTTTGGGGAAAAGTGTTTGAAAGACTACAGTAGGCTTCAATTAAATTCCCGCCAACAGAAGCTCACGGAAACACACCAGGGACTCGCCACAGATGTTGAAAGGCTGTCCCATCTCGCCGTTTCGGAGTGCCCGAGAGAAACGAGGGAAATCCTGTCTCTGCAATACTTTATCGACGGCATCCGGGATCCCGAAATACAGAAAGCTCTGCGAATGGCGAATGTGAAGGACATAAAATGTGAAGGACTCAGTTGTACGCTATGAAATTCGAGGCAACCAAGCAAGCAACTCGTAGAGATCGCTACCCAGTCAGAGCTGTGCGAATCGACGAGCCAGTGGATCAATTGATGGCTCATTTAGATGATTTATCTAAATTGATGGCTTATTTAGATGATTATTCATTATTATAATTTCTATTTATTTAAGTCAATGCTTTGATACGGAGTAGGAGTGAGAACAAAGTAGCTCTAAGGTGTTGGAAATGTGGTGCTGAAGGACACATACGACGGCATTGCAAAACACCCCAAAGTACGGATAATAAAACGGATGATATGACAAGACCAGTGAATGCCTTGAGACGGAATATTGGTGAAAAGAAACCGACACTAAAGTGCTGGAACTGTGGTGTTGAAGGCCACCTACGAAGGAACTGCAGAACACCCCAGAGCACGGAAATTAAAACTATTTCCCCAGCAACGACGCAGGAAACAAATGAATGATCATCTCGAGGAATGGAGGTTGCCAGAGAATGAAAAACACAGCTTTAAAGCGCGTTTTCTCCAGTGAGTGGCAGCAGTAATGGACTATCCATCAATGGCCCTATCGATGGAGTTCCTTGCAATATGATCATTGACACAGGAGCTAATGTCACCATCATTCGGAAAGATTTAGCTCAACAGTTTAAAGATAAACTCATTTGTACGCCATCCTGTGTTACCCTCCAGACTGCGTCTGGCGAAGAAATCTCCATAGCTGGGAAGTTAAACGTGACCATCACGTTTGGAAGTGCCACCTACCATCACACGGCATATGTGGCGGATATTACAGATCCATGCATACTCACATAGAACTTTTTAAGGAAATATAATTTTTCCTTAGACTTCAAAAACAATAAACTGCTTTCAGCATCTAAGGACATGACTATCCATCCTCAGAAGGGATCCTCACCAAGAAACGCCGACGCCTTGTCTGAAAGACCCAGCTCAGAAAGCTGCGGAAATCATACTAGGGTCGAAAAGAAACGCAAGACTACCAGCTCTTCTCCATCCCAGATGATCTTCGGTCGAGACCTTCGTCTGCCTTGTGACCGGCTGTTTGGTCGCCCTACGGATGCGCCTTCATCGCCTGAGGAATACATCCAAGATGTCCAGGCCCGGTTTGAAGGAATGCACCGTTCTGCACGAGAGTGAGTCAACTTGGCGACGGAGAAAGTGAAGACCCGATGCGAAACAAGAGCTACTGGACATCAATTCGATGGAGGCGACAAGGTGTGGTTGTGGAACCCGAATCGACGAAAAGGAATCAGGTTTAAATTACAATCACCTTGGGATGGTCCGCACACAGTCCTGAACAGACTAAATGACGTCGTGGTTCGGATTCGTAAGTCTTCGAACCCTAAACCTAAAGTCGTTCATTACGACAGTTTAGCTCATTACTATGGCCATAGTAGTAGTGTAAATAATTATAAATAGTGTAAAACCATGGTCCTTTTTGTTTCTAAATGTGTATTTGATTTGATTTGTAATTGTATTTGATTTGACTTGAATTTTTTATTTGATTTGACTTGTATTTAGTATTTGATTTGTATTTAGTATTTGATTTGTATTTAGTATTTGATTTGTTTAAGTTAGTCATTGCATTTATTGTTTATGTTGTTTTTTATTGTAATGTAATGTTTATTATTGCATTTATGCATTAATTGTAAATTTGGCTTCCTGTCCAGGGATTGTACTGCCCGGGACGTGCAGTCCTTGGGAAGGGGGCAGTGTTACGGATTCGGTATTTTAATAGCTAATGTTAGTAGAATTATAAATTAAATTGTTTTATTCCCCGTGAAGAGCAGAGCGTGACAAAGAAAAGCTAAGCCGGAAAATTAAAAATACAAGAGCACGTGCATCTAACAATATTGAAGATATGCTTCACGATAAAACTCAAGATACATTGATACTCCGCGTACAGGCGGGGTATTTATAGCTTTTGACCTGCCTTCGAAAACATTCTGGGGAAAACCGGTAAGAATTCGTACTAGAATGTTCTCGCTCCAATTTTTGGCGCTAAATATCGTTAAATGGGACGTTTCGCGCCAAATCTGGTAACCCTGTTTTCCTTGAACATTTTCTGTCAACCCTAAGCCCGCTTTGCGAGGAAGTTGCGGACCGCTATCTTTCGTAACATTTCCAACATTTTCTACACTTTCTGTTATTTAATTTATAAAACACATTGAAAAATGATCTAAATCTAGATAAATATATTTATTTTTCGAGTTTTGGAAAGGAGAGGGAGGAATGATCTTTAAGCAGTGGTGAAAGGTGTGCATGGGGCTAAAAAGATTATCTCAGTTACGATGTCTATACACAAAGTAAAATGTGCATAGCACGAAATTTTAATTCAATATTGCTATACGATGGGGAAGAGGTATCATAAGTGACCTAAGCCCTTAAATTTGAGGAATTGTTAGGAGATGACATATTTTTCGCTTAGCAGCGATAAAATTATATCTGGTACTCATTCTACAACTTTGCAAAACAACGCATTCGCAATTCCATAAACTAAAAAAAATGACATATTTGAAATGTTTAATAATCGTTATTGCCTAAGATATTGTTTGTTGGTTTGTTTAAGTGACTACTGCTAAGCCTCGAGGGCTATCTGCCTAAGAGGAGGGATGCCTTCGTGGAGAACTTTCTAAGAGAAACTGGCTCGTATGCATGTTACACATGGAGGAAAACCACGAATGTGCCCAAGCAGCCAGCCCGTTTGCGGGGTTCAAACCTCGGACCGAACTACCAGTGTTTAGCACCTTTACCGCTCGGCCCCTGGTGGGCCCTCTAAGATATTGAAGAGATTATAAAACAGTGCTTTGCTCAATGGTAATTGCAAATATCGAACATTAGATAGAAAAAGGCTTGACAGAAGATAGTTCTAACGTATTTTTTGCTATTTAGAGTCTTCAGTTTCGGATAAAAAAATAAACAAAGATCGGGGTTGTCAACAAAGGGTGAAGGGGCATCAGAGCATGTTTAGCAGACGATGAGCTGAGTGCGGGCGGAAACAAACAGCTAGATAAATTTTGAAAAATTTTAGTAGTATATATTCTGGTGACAACTACTAAAACTCAAATATGAGTTAAAGAATAATGAAAATACAGGCCTTGCTGAAGACTAAACACGTAAGACGATGTCCAGTTTGTGCATGAAAACAGTCATATCAATGTTCAGTTTCCATGTTTGCAATCATGTCCCTTACGTATTAACTGCATGGTGTAGGGAGTCCTGTGTAAAATATGCTACATTACTTTACTGAATGTTACTGTAAATGACACGCAACAGCGTTTCCAAACACGAAATTTTTCATTCAACAGTTTCTATCAATTTTCTCCAGCCGTTTGTTCTGTGCTACATAACAGTTATATGTATGCATGCAACAGATAACTAAATATGTAATAAGCGTTAACATTCACCAATTAATCACTACATAATCACAGCAGCATTCAGTCCGTATGCACACAGATTACCGCACATAATGTTTACACTCCATTCAGCAGCTGTACTGCTAAGGAAGTGCAAATATTAGCATCGCGGTAACATCGGCGGCTTCTATGAGCGTCAAACCTATCGTTCCGTTATATAGCGAAATACGTTATACTGCTGGCATGCACAAAAAATAAATACTTTTCCTACGTAAGAAAAAGATCTTTTTAATGCATCTTATTACAGTTCAAACCGCCGCCCAGTCGGTGCAATGATTAGGGGAGGTAAACCGCTGAGTTGGCTTTCAACCCAGGTACAGATATATCCATGCAGAATTGGCTACCAACTCAGCGCGAGTTAACCAGCCAGGCCGCAGCTCTGGGCAGCCCCGGCAGAGCAGACGACATTTATAAAATGCAAAAAAGTAATACACATGTGCATACAAGGCACTTGAAGAAGAGTACAATCAAAATATATGTATACACATATAAATACCAACTCAGATTCAGATATATACACACTTACATAAATATATATTCCGAAACAAATAAAAGTATACATACTCTTACTCGTATTCATATATACATCTATACAAAATATACTTTATCATGACAGTTAAAGTTTACATGAAGCATGCCATTTAAGTACGCGTCATTCTTAGTACAAATTAGGTACCATAAATAAAAGATATAATCATGTACTGATACAGTACAGCATTCAGATACGGTACAAAATTTGCGTATGAAAACCTGGCACAGCATAAATAGAAAATTACATACTGAACATGTATATTACATATTCTGTTGCTGACATATTGAAATAGCATACTGCTATGCTTTGCAGAGCAAGTAATCTGTCTTCAGGTTAATAAATGTGCCAGTTCAAGAAGAGTTAATGCATACTGCAGGTGCGATGTCTAATGCTAAGAGAACTGTGCTTAGAAATGGCGTTGTTAGAACCTAATATGTGTTAGATATGACTCAAGTTTGTACTTTATGGCTACTATCTTCCAGCGTCAGAAGAGTAATTGCTAGTACAATAGTCAATTATTGTTTTCAGTTTCCGCTGGGCAACTTTGTTACTTTGTACGTTCTGGAATCAATTTGGCCAGAATCTGGCTCCTGGTTGCTTGAGGCTGTTAAGTATGGGCAGGAGAACACAAAATGGTCTGGATGACCCTTCTCCCCACATTCACAGTTACCATTCTCTCTCAAGCCAAAGCGGCTGAGGTATGAAGGCCCATGACCAGTGAGGAGATACGTCATGTAATTGCTATTAGTTTGGATTGTTGTCTTGACCTTGGGAATGAGATTATATACTCGTCTCCCTGTCGAGGGCTTGATCCCAACGTTCTTGCCATATTCTTAGGAAGAGGTTAAGGGAGCCAGTTGCGCTACCAAAGTGCCCAGGTTAGAACCCCGGAGAACGCACTGATGTTTGTAAAAAATATATATATATATATATATATTTTTTTTTACCGCGGGCACTATCCATTTTTAGATCATTTTATTATTTATTATGCAGGGGCACCTAACAGGCGGTCACCGTTACCTGCTATGAAAGGACAGACAATTTACATCCATGCCTTCTCAGGGATTCAATTAGTTTGGTTTAAGTGATTACGGCAAAGCCTCAAGCGCTATCTGCCTAAAGAAGGGATGCCTTTGTGGATGACTTTCTGAGGGAAACTGGCTCGTATACACATCGGGAAAACCACGAAAACGCACATGCAATCAGCCCGTTCGCGGGATTCGAACCTCGGACCGACATTATACATTTACAAACATCCATGTATTCTCCGGGATTCGAACCCAAACTCTTTGGTACCGTAGTAGGCTCCGTAGCCCTTTGTAAATGTATACTGTCTTTGCAGCATGGGGCACCCTAAATATAAGACGAGGCGAAAGTCCTCTCGCGTAATTCGGGGGCAGAGGATAGGGGTGTGAGACCCGAGGAACATCCCCGTCGGGGTCCTCTCCCACTAAAGGGGGGTGGAAAGTAGAAGTACAACCTTCTTGAGGCTCTGGCAACCATTCTTCCATGAAATACACGGACAAAACAACAGTTAAAAGCAAAAAGGATATTCTTCGGTATTAAAAAATAACAGTTTAAACTAACTGTAATATATAATAATGTTTTAAAATACATAAAGAAGCGAAAATTTAATAAGCTGTAACAAATGGTTATTAGTCACTCCTTCACAAACTTGAAGACAGGTCTCTTCAGAAGATATTCTAAAATCATGCCTGCCAGAATTTATAGGAAAATGGCTGGTACGTATCATAATTATGTTATATTTATCGTACATATAAAGGCTTCATAAAAATAATGTGTTGTACATATTACATTTATTAATAGAATTTGAACGTTATATATGGATGCTAATCAAATGACATTTAAATATACAAATGTGCTAAAAAATTCGATGAATACCAAATAAAGATAAACCCTTGCGTATAGTAAAAACTGATTTCAAATCAACGAATGGTTGAAAAATATTATGAAGGAAGATTTCCGCCGTATATTAATGTCGACATTTTTGAATAAAGATATCCATTAATGATGTCCCGAGAAAATTACTATAAAATAACTGTTGTGTTCAACGGGTTCGTGGATTTGGAGTAATTGATGACAACACTCGATAAAAAATTAAAACACAATTTATTCGCCAGTAAGCACTATTAAAGGGGACAGTTCTAAAGACGCGTTTACATTCGTCGAAAAACTAAGACAAACACGCTGAAACGATCAACAACACAGCCTTCAGGCTGTAACGATAAAGACAGTTTTACGGCAAAGCACTTAAGTACAGCTCCCGACTCGGTGGATCGCCATAAAGATAATCTCTGAACTTAAGATACTGCTCTCTTCCAGAACAAGCAGGGTGTATATATATATAGCTTTACTCTACCTTCGAGAAAACCGCTAAAATTGTGTTCAAGAATATTCTCGCTCCCTTTATGACATATCGCCCATTTTGTCGCCAAACATCGCCGAATGGGAAATTCTGGCAACCTTACATTTCTCTGCCACTTTCTGGCAACCCTAAGCCCGCTTTGCGGGGAGGCTATATCACAGTGTAGCCGCTGGGCATTTCGGAACAATACGTTGAACAAAGTTATCCTTAGGCAATTTCTAATTACAGATAAAAAAAACTTCCCAGCACAACGTAGACAACAACTTCCCAGCACAACAGCACAACGTATTAAATTTTTAGTAAACTAGCGTATTCTCAAGAGTAATATAATAGAGAGATAACTTACCAGATCCAGACCCAGAAGACGGCATGTCCATCATATCCTTCAGTGTGTGACCAATGAGGGGTTCCATATTTTCAGGACTGGCTTCAATGTCCGCTCGATACCTCTTTAACCTTTGTTTCTGGTTCCAGAGGCAGAATATAAATAAAATGAGAGCAATGACCACGATGGTAGGGCAGATTACAATCAGGACAGTATCGTAAGGGCCAAGCGTATATCCATCAGGGACTGAAATGAAAGATTGAAAAACTTAGTTTCCTGTTTTTAAATCAAATAACATCTCGTTATGCAGTTAAAGAACTAAGCACTGAATGCGAATTTATATAATCAATGGAGATTTTAATATTATTAAGTCTAATATTCATTAAGAAGGGTACACGATCTTCGGATTCTAGTCCGCGGTGTGTTTGCTCCCCATCAGAACTGTACAAAAAGTGTTCCACTGCAATTTTGTGTAAAGTCGTTTCGTCACTGCATGCATCAAGGCATACCTGCCTGCGACCTATTTTAAAATACATAAAAGCCAGTGATGTACATCCTGCACACAGAAAATAAAAAGGGGGGGTGCAGTTCTATGTCTTTCATTCTACTGGGCCGATTGACGAAATTTAACTTGCATTTTTCATATTTCTAAAGCCCGACTTAGGATATGTACTATATTTATATACAGCACTTTTATAACATACGTATTTGGACATAAAATCGTATTTTTTTCTTGAACAGATGCCTATTTTTTTTTCAATACCTTTTTCTTGATACTTATTTTTTTCCCATATTTCGATTCTACGACGCAAATTATGGCAAGTTTTGTAAAAATCGCATGAGAAGTTTTTAAAAAATTAACTCTCAAAATTTTAGCTCCTCAATGATAATTGATTTTGGTATATCATTTTTAATAACTTTTTCCCACCTTTTAATTAAACTTAGTCGATTCCTTCTTTCATAATTCGAAATTTAGGTTCAATCGTAATAAAATTCGCAGCTATTTTCTGATTTGTTTTTTTAATATGTATTTTTTAGTAATTTTTATATATTTTCCGAAAAAAAAATTAAAATTATAATATATAAAATTTTTGCCATCATCTTAAAGTAGATATATTTCTAGGCATACTTGCAAAAAATTAGAATTTTTATTTCCAAATTTCCCATGATATACGTGAATTTATATACTGGCACTTTTTGAAATTTGCCATATTTGTTATAAGCGATAATGACGTCAAATATGGTTATGCACTTTGTTAAGATTATTTGAAAGAATAAACGATGCACCTTTTATTCCGCTCATGCACAAGTGAAATGGAAAGGAAAATTGGTTAGCATAAATTAAAAATTTCGCTAAGTGAATTATGCTTGGCGCAAAATGAAAAACGTGCGTCAAGATAAATTAAAAAATTTCTCGATAAGTTTCTCATCAAGTTTTACAAAACTTAATATTTAGACATAATTTGAGGCGTAGAAACGAAATATGGAAAAAAAAAGTTATACCATTTCAGAAAAAAATGCAATTTTTTGTCCAAATACCTGTGTTAGAAAAATGATACATATAAATCTACTACGCAAGTTAAAATTCGTCAATCGGCCCAGTAGAACGGAAGATACAGAACTATCCCTCCCCCCTTTTTTTACTTCCTTGTACGAAAGGAAGTATTGTAATCGCGAAAATTTCCGGGTATTATATTTCAACGAAAATATCCATTTTGAATGCAATTTAACGATGTTATTTGCGTGACATCTGTAGGTAAGAACAGAATTAAGGATTCTTTTTCCTAAAACGGTTTGCAAAAAAAATTCAGAAGAGATTTCTTTCGTGACGTCTGTATGTATGCATGTATGTATATATCTTGCATAACTCAGAAACAAGGAGCCTCAGAATGTTGAAATTTTGTAGCTATGACTGCTATAACATGTAATTGTGCACCTCCCTTTTTTGTGGCAATCGGACGCATCAAATATATATATATATATATATCTGTTACTCGGCTCAGTGGGCTCGGTCTTTTTTATTCCTATATGTTCGTAAATTGTACTTTTTTTCGCTTTAAAAATGATTGAGTTATGTTGTTCTTATCTTCCGGTTAAGGTTTTTATGCCTTTAGTTAATGTGCATGCAATAGCTGTAGAATTATCAACAATTTAAAAGTTGTTTTAAGTGCGGCTAAGCCTAACTTTTTACCATAGCAGCCATGTTTACATTTGAAATTTAGCAGAACACTGAATTAAGTCCGTTTCTGCAACTCCAGTGTGTTTTTTGCCGAATGGGACCAAAAGTAAACTTTCAGTTTTGTGCACCGAAAAATCAGTGTTCTAGCATGCTGGCCGAACTGCTTGTTTCTGCGTAGAAACTGAAAGGGTAATTGGAAAAAAAAAAAAAAAAGTTTTAAGTGTATTTTATGTTTTCCTATATTTTTAAATTTTTAATAAAGATATTTAGAGGTTTTATGCATTTTTGCCTTGCCGCGAAGTGAGAACTGAATTATATTCCGTACAAGGAAGTGATGCGGTGTGCACATCAGTTTTTTGGCAAGGTGTACATTCCATGAATAATATGCAGACCATTTTAACTTTTTTCAGAGTCTCCGTTTCTCTGTTGAGTCAAAAACTCAAAATTAATTTCTGCCCTTCTTTAAACAAACATATCTGCGATCACATTATAACATTAGACAAAAATATTTTCAAAATATGAAAAAGTTTTTCTTTTTATAAATTCACAGTTTAAAAAAAAATATATCGCCGTTTAAGTTAAACAAATCACTCCATAATGGGGGCTTTTTGGAATTTTTCTCAAAGGTAATTTATCGAATTTTAGCATTTAAAAAAATTGAAATTCGACATTTTTTTTAAGATATCAGTTGCTAGCAATGGTGTTTTAAATCGACATATTTTATATCTCCCCGCCAACTGCCTCGTGATTTAACTGATGATGAGGTACAGTTTCTAAACCAAACTAAAATTTAAATAGCTAATTAACTAAATAAAAAAATTAAGTTACGTGTACATGTTGCTGCGCTGATAAGAAAGACTAATTAATTTCCTTTAAAGTCATTTTTTCTATTACTTGTCTGCATTCTGTACATTACAACACATATATAATAAAAACATTAAATATACATACATAATATAACATTAAAATATATAATAACACATATATAATAAAAACATTAAAATATATAATAAAAGCATTTCAAACAATAAGTTTTTAGTTAAATGTTCTAGAAAACCAAATAATGGTTTTCTAAGTAATTTTAATATTCTTGATCTTATGTAACCAAAAAATAAAATCCTGGGATGCCCATACGAGTATTTTATTAAAGCATTTAATAGAAATTCAAGGAACAATAGAAGCAACAGTACAGAAATAAACAGCAGAACTAATGGCACAGAAATGATATAAAACATCTGATGTGGACACCACATGACTTCCTTGTACGGCCTATTAAATTACACTGTTTTACGCTCAGTTTCAAAGATTTAGCGTCAGAGAAGCAATAGAAGCTCATGGGTTCATTCTTGAAAACTCTCCCCCTCATTGGTAATACTGATGTGCAATTAAAAAATATGCCCACAGCAAAAATGTTCAAACTTAAAATTTTTTTAAAAAGAAGATGTGCAATAGCAAGCTCATGATGAACTATTGCATTGTAAGTAATGCTGTAATATGCTCCAAAGTACAAATGAATAAATGCCATATAATCTTAATTTTTCTACTGTCTTAAAGTGTGATATTAGTAGCACCATCTATCGGCGACATTTCGAAGTCGAAGCAGTGACAAATATAACTGATAGGGTTTAGGAATTTAGAGATGAAGTAGTCATGATTTTTTTCTTAGATAAATTCATTCTTGCGATTTACTCATTAATTCTTTAAAAAAATAAAAAAAGGGGGTGGGGCTTGATTTTGTCTGAGACACAAAACTAGTGGCCTAAAATTAACAAATATAATATTAGTAAATATTTATGCACGTTTACTTCTAACGATTTTTTTTGCATGAATTACGAATATATTTAAATCTAATTTTCCTAATAATATCTCCCTTTCACAATGTGGATTCTTTTGGCAGAGAAATTGCCAATCACCATTGATAACTTAATAATTAATGCTAAAAAAAATCTGAAAACTTTCAGAATTTATATTACGCCCAAAGGGGTGCTTTTTTGCCCCCACGTTTTGTATGCTACCTTTATTTATCAAATACCATGTTTTTCCCAGTTAAACCATAAAATCCAATTCAATAGCAGTATCACAAAATATTTAAAAAGGCCCCATCTTTAGAATTTCCGATACACAGTCTCGCGCCCTGGAGATAAAAATGTTTCTGTTCTCTCTGTACGGTGTTGCCTTTGCTCGCTTTGAAAAGTTGAGTTTGTTAATCAAAAATTCGTTAAAGTTTTACAAAATATGAAATAGACAATAAGACAAATTCCAGATTCCAATTTTGGGCTTCCAGATGCCCATAATCGAGGGAAGGACTACGCTATTCAAAATTTGATGTCTCTAGGTACCGCTGTTTTTGCATAGTGCGAGAAACATACATATGCATATTTATGCAGATTCTTTGTCATTTAATCTCTTTAAATATAATGCAGGGCTCTAATATTTGGCGGCAACAATTTGAAACTTGAAACGCCATTTTATAGTGAACCAACGCAAAATGCCACAACGAAATGTACAGCCCTTCTGAGCAAATTGGCCCTTTGGGCTAAAAAAGGGGGGGGCGGCATAGATATATTCAAACTAGAAATATTCTTTTAAAAATAAACAAACAAATAAATGAAGTTGCATTCTGTGCCAGAAATTAATTCTTCCGTCCACTCTGATACGAAAATTTAATAATTCACTACGCCTAAAACGCGAGGCAGCAAAAACAGTTTGCAGGGTATGTTTTTAACCCAAAATACTTCAGTTACTGAAAAACAGTTTCGCTCCAAAAAATTAAATCAATGTTGGATAAAATTAAATAACAAATATAACAATATCTTTCCATGCTTTGTTTGCTGTCACATTCTACTATAAAAGACGAGTTGGTGAAGGGGAGGTTACATAGGAAAGACTTTGCTCTATCTCGGAAGGGGGCCAATGGCCCCTTACTAGATCGGCATCCCATGATTCCATCTGGCTCACTGGGTGGTGACCAATCATGCCTTATGCAGCTGTCAGCTAGATGATATATGAGCCTTCGTATAAGTTAGCTGTAGCTAAAAGCGCTGTGGTGGACAATTATGATACCCAGTAAACTCAACTGTGGCTTTCTCTCCCCCCCTGCTTTTTGTACCAAAAGAGACTTCTTAGAAGTTTTATACTTTTCTTTTTTAATTGAAGAAATGATGCCGAAAAGGCTTTCTAAAAAGTACCAATAATATTTTATTATTATTATTATTATTATTATTTTTTTAAGGTTTACATTATTTTGTGTATGTGTCGATATCACTCGTTCCCGAGGAAAGAGGAGAGATTTATTACAGAAAAATATTTTAAAAATCGGGAAGAGGGCAGAGAGATTGATACAGGAGATGAAAATGATTTGCTGTCAAACTACTGGAAGGGAAGAAAAAAGCAATAAAAATGTTTAATTAGTCTTCAGAGTTTAAATTTAAATGGTAACACATAAAATAATAACAATACAGCAAATTTTGTCAATTATTTATAATCGAGAACTTTCTCGAGAATCTGATAACTTTTTATTTTATTAATGTCAAAATATATCTACTGCTTCTAAAAAGTAAAACTAATTTTTTTAAATGTTATTTTCTTATTTTATTTTAAACCCAAAGCGGTAATTTGCCCAGAAGGGCTATTAATTTCGCTTTGGTATTTTGCGTATCAAACGGCGTTTCACTTTTCAAACTGTTGCCACCAAATATTACACCATTGCATTATATTTAAAGAAATTATATAATTGTGTAAATGTATGTATGTTTCTCGCATTGTGATAAAACAACGGTACCTAGAGACATCAAATTTTGAATAACGTAGTCCTCCACTCGGATATGGGCATATGGAAATCCAAATCTGGAATTTGTTTTATTATCTAGTTCATATTTTGTGAAACTTTAACGAATTTTTGATTAACAAAGTCAACGTTTTCAAAGCGGGCATTGGCAACACTTTACGGGGGGGGGAATTATCTCCAGCGCGGTAAGACTGTTTATCGGAAACTCAGCTAAACTAAAGACATGTTCTTTTTTAAATATTTTGTGATAACTGCTGTTGAATTGAATTTTATGGTTAAAGTGCAAAGAACATAACACATAAAACGCATTTTCGGGCGTAACATAAAAATCTGAAATATTTTATTCAATTTTTCTTTTTTCATTTTTTTAATGCCTTATTTCTTTCATGATATCAAGAGTAAATTAGAACTTCGTGGAAAAACTTGTTTTTCACAGTTCATTATTATTCATGCGTTTATGGGATATGTCATTAACGTCAAGCAAAGTACAATACTTGATACACATAGAATATACATATGTATGTTGTATATAAGTAATGCGTTTTACTTATGATTCGATGCGTTTATAATTATTACACCTCTGTTGCGAAGAATATCCATAGTAATAAGTGGATCAAAATATGAATGTTAATTTAGATTATAAAACAGATCCTGCAATATAAAAAATGAATAAGCATGTTACATATTTACAAATATGTTACATGCTTACAAAATGTTACAAAATATCTATGCTAATTACTGCATGGGTATGCACATATAAACCAAAATTTTCTCTCTTAACAATTAAAATTAACATTTTAAAGAACTAAAAAATACAATATCAAGAATAAAATATATTTCATTAATATAACAATGTTACATAGATTTCCGGTTTTTCTTTGGAAGTTGCAGTAAGTTATATATAAAATATTTTACTTCCTTTTTTTTTTCCGGGGGGGGGAATATATTGACAAATCTTCGGGCAGTACTGTAATACTACCGAAGTACTGAACTCGAACTATATTGACATTATAAAGTATTTTCTCCTTCTTCCAGAATGCCTTCGCGATGTAATGGTATAGCACACTCGGCGCGTATTCAAGAGGTCCAGCGTTCGAATGGTAGTGTTCGAATTCTGGGTGAGGACATTGCACATTTTTTACGTTCTTGCATCGAAATAACTTAATGATTCTACAGTGGCGGCCGAACTAAAAGGAGGTGGACGATAACTCGTCATTACCAGGATTTGACGATTGGGTCACCTAATCTCCAGTTCCCCTTTAAGCCTTTGCGGCACAGTGTGTCCAGTCTGGACACACTTAAAAATTTCCTTTTGTACGCACAAGAAAAATTGAATGAAAAAGGATTTATGCGTTACTACAGGTTACTCTGAACCTTCTTTATTTATAGAAGATGGCAGCTCAGTACAAACCAGTCCATATATTTTAGCCATGTTTAGTTTTTAAGACCCTCATTTTTCAAAGAAATCTTCCAGATTTTTTTAGGGTATAAAAGGAATTGTTTGAAAAGAAATTTCTATGTTGTTTTTTTGGATCTATGCTAATCTCCTTATTCTATATTAGTTTTAAATTTTTACCTTGAAATCTTGTCTAAAATCAAACGGCGAACACTAGGTGTGCCCAGACTGGGCTCACCGATAATCTAGGACAACTGAGAGACTGTATTCTTTGTTTCTCCGCATCTCATCGGTCAGTTCATTGACAACAATGCTCGTTTCAGCACTGCTTTCAAAACTGTATTCAATCAGTGTGCCACTTTGGGCAAACCCACAGAATTAAAACGATAAGTGCTATCTTCACAAAATTTTACTTGTGTACTCCTCTAGGCCTAATTAGACTGCATACCTTTTTTTTTTTTTTTTTAATAAAAACTTCGATTTTAAAAGGTAGTGTACCGGAAAGGGTTAAAAAAGGGAATACATAAGGTAATTTCTCCCTCCTTCCATCATGCCTTCGTGGTATACAGTAGCGCACTCGATGCGTAATCGAGAGGTCCAAGGTTCGAGTCCCGGCGAGGGCATTGCATATTTTTTACGTCTCCTCCATTAAAAAAAAAACACAATCACCCACCACCTTCTAGTTCGGGCGCCACTTGCACACAATTCTGCAAGTGGCGCCCGAACTAGAAGGTGGTGGGTGATAATTCATCAGCTCCAAGATTTGGCGATTGGGTACCCTGATACCCAAATAGCTCTTTAAAAGGGGTTTAAAAGGGCTCTTTAAAAGGGGTAATGCAAAAAATAATAGCCATGTGTGCTTACGTTTCTGCGGTACTCTTAATTGAAATTCAGATTTCTAATATGAAAACGAACTCTCATAGTGGGAATATATGTACATATCTAATTGCAAATTTATCTGCACTTTTACTTCTTTTGATTTTTGTGGCAGAAATAGTTTTCAGTAGCATTACGTGATAAAATTTTCAGGGAGTAAAAATTCATTAAATAATAACTTCGTGGAAAAGTATGAAAAAATTCAGATATGATTCACATAATTTTTTTAAGTAATATTTATTTATAAAGAAAAACCTCTCTTCTTCGTGAAATGGAAGATTGATAATATAGTAATTATAGTCGAAATCCTCCTTTCGAAATGTAATTTATTTTCGTTGCAGCTGAAATACGGAGTTACTGACACATGAAACAAGCCTGTTTCGTCTATCAGCAACAATTCAATAGTCCGGTTACTTACATTTAAATCACATCGTAAAGCACATCTCATCAATAACTTTATCTGTTTTTCAAATAGTTATGACAGTATGCATGTGGTTAGAATGATAATTTCCTCTGACAGCTGGCAATAGCATTATTAATATTTATAAGCTTTGTCGACTCTCTCAACTGAGTTTAAATCAGCACCTCTTCATCACTTTTCTACTACAATTCGCCAGTTTATTAGTCCAAAGGAGCTTTGTCCCTGAAGAACTATTGTTTATTTATTTATTTATTATTATTTTTTTTCCGATTTCGCGTTGGTTCACTATAAATGTCCGTTTCATTTTCAAATTGTTGCCACCAAATGTTAGAGTCCTGCATTATATTTGAAGAAATTAAATAATGAAAAATCTGCATAAATGTATTTATATTTCTCGAATTGTGATAAAACAACGGCACATAGAGCCATCGAATTTTGAATGACGTAATCTTACTGCGAATATGGGCATGTGGAAGCCCAAATTTGAAATTTGGAATTCATTTAATTATCGATTTCATACTTTGTACAACTTTAACGAATTTTTGATTAACAAACTCAAGGATTTCAAAGAGAGGAATGGCAACGGTGTACAGGAAAAACACTTTTATCTCCAGCGCCCGACATTCTGTATCGGAAATTCTAAAGATATACTCAACTGAAAACTATTTTGCGATATTGTGTCTTGCACCTTTTGGCACATTTTCACTGAGCCGGATAAGTCGCGATGGCACAAATTAGATTAGAGAAATCTGCGATTTAAGTAAATATCTTATTTAGGAATAAGATTCGATATTAGGAAGAAACTTTCTCCATCACCGAATCGGTTTTACTTTCGACCAAATTTTTGCTACTCTGTATATGGCATCCAATACAATTAACTTCTTATAGAATTTCATTAATTTTTTTACTTTTTCAGAGCTTCGAACTGCACGAGGTAATCACTGAAACTAAATCTAAAGACGCAATTTAGAACAAACTTCGGCTTATGCGTGTTTGTCTTTTAGCCTCCGTTCAGATGGTGGTATAAATGTTATAGAAGCTTAGTCATAAGGCACAAAATGCGGGAGTTCCGTTCACACCTGCGAGACAGAGTCTAAGCCTTAGCCAATTAGAGAAGCTAAATGTGCGTATGCACGGATGTGTCTACAGCTTTCCCGCTCCACAGGTTTCGCACGTTCGCTCCGATTGGTCAACTCTTATACCAAGTCGGCATAAAGATGGAAACTTCGAACTTTATGCCCAAACTCTTAAACCAGTTTTTGTGGCACCATAATTAAAAAATATATATATATTCATTTTGACAACTCGCGAATCGAAGTTAACGACTTCTTTACGTAAGGGCAGAATAAAGGACTCTTTTTCCCAAACGGATAGTAAAATGGATGGAGAAGAGAATTTTTCGTGACGTTACACGCATGTACGTAGCTCGCGAGTAGTCTCAGAATGTTGAAACTTTGTATATGGGGTGCTATAACATGTGGTTGTGCACCTTTCTTTTAATGCGCCGCATCACTCTGTTCGGCGAGCTCAGATTTTTTTTCTTATATGTTGGTAAATTTAGCATTTTTTACTTTAAGAGTGATTGAATTATATTGTTCTTATGATCCGGTTAATGCTCTTTTTTGCCTTTAGTTAATCTGCGTGCAATAGCTGTAGAACTGTCAACAATTTCAAAGTTGTTTAAAGTTCCACTAAGCTTAACGTAGTCTCCATTTTGAAATTCTTAGTAGAACAGTGAATTGTGCACCAACTTCAATGTCTTTTTGCTGATTGGGACCAAATATAAACTCTCAATTTTGTGAACCGAAAATCTATCTTCCTCCCCGATACCCGAATTACTTGATTTTTACGTACAAACTCTAATTTTAATTGCCAAAATTGTTTTAAGTGTATTTTAATGTTTCACATTTTTCTGTATTTTTCAATTTTTAATAAAGATATTTTGAGGTTTTTATGTACTTTTGCCTTGCCGCAAAGTGAGAACTGAATTCACTGAATGAGAAATATATCTCTAATGAAAGTCAACGAAATAAGTTTGAATGGAATGCGGCAAAAGATGTGTATAATTTAATAGGTCGTGCAGGGAAGTTATGTGGTGGCCACACCAGAATTTTAAATTTTAACAAATCATGCAACTATGGTAAAACGGATTAAAACCAAGAGGACTTATAAGCAAAAATAATGTAAATAATTATCTAGAGTAAGGAGAAGTTTAACATGAAACTACTTCCAAAAAGTAACACGCCGTCCAACACAAAACACGCTTAACATGAAAATTCGAAACAGTTAGATATCTCTTACAAAAATGGTGCAGGTAAACATCAGGATTCAAAGCAAGTCTTTAAATTATTCTACGGATCTATTGTCACGAGAGACTAGGGGAACAAAACAGAAGAGAACTGGATTGCAAACAAAGTCTTATGATAAGCAATCAAAATGAGTTGGGCTCATTTAAAACTCATTTATAAATGTCAGGGCTACAGACGCCCTTTCCACTCCTTCTACCGGTTACAGCAATCCACTTTCTCCAACTCAGCAATCAGATAAATTAGAATACAGATCTATCTACAAAGCCTCTGCAGTTCTGGCCCAAATTCGAAATGCCTTGGAAGGTTTATGCGAGCGCGTATCGCAAAAAGAACGCAACGAATGAATGAGCTATGCGAGATTTTCATGGTTGGTAATTTATCACGATTAAGAAGCAGAAAATTTGTTATCTGATAAACAAATTACGCGGAAATAAAATGAAATGTGTAAAAAAGCAATCAGAAATGAATTCGAGGAAAAATAACGTTTTCAAATTATACACTATTATAAAACACAGAAATTTAAAATAATAGTTTAGTATCGGCTCAGAAACTCTTTCCGAGTTTGTTTACCGTTTGTGTATATGTGCATCAGGATCTCGTTGTGCATCAGCAGTTGAAGTGGCAATGAATAAATTCGAATAAAACATGGATTAAGTCTGGAAGCAATACGAAGTCTGTCTCTCTGAAGATAAATTATTTCTAATACATTTATCAGAAATGGTTGATTTAAAGAATACCATGGAACAGATGTTCCCAGAACCCCAAACTTGTTGAACCACGAGGTTATTTGCAAGCAGGGAACATGAACAATTAGTAATGCCCTGGACGGGGCTTGGACCTGGATCTCTCGAATAGGCGCCGAGTGTGCTACTGTTACACCACGAAGGCACGCTGAAGGAAGGAGATAATACCTTATATACTCCCCCTACGGCGACTGGGGATTAGGGGATCCAATCGACAAATCATGGCGGTGACAAAATTATCGTCTACTACCTTTTGGTTCGGGCGCCACGGTAGAGTCATTAGGTTTTCTGAATCAGGAGACGTGAAAATGTGCAATGGCCTCGCTGGAATTCGAACCTGAACCTCTCGAATACGCACCGATTGTGCTACCGTTACACCACAAAGGCATGCTGAAAGCAGGGATAAAATACCTTATAAACTTTCACGCTATAAAAAGTCAACTCACGTTAGCACTGTCACTGTAGTCAGTCATCTAAGAAATGGTTTCATAACTTAGCTGAGAAAACATGCAGAATCACAGTGAAATGTCCATAGTCTGTCAATCAAAGTACATAATCTATACATTTAAATGGTATTTTCTCTCTCCTTTCTACATGTCTTTGTGATGTAATGGTTAGCACACTCGGAGCGTATTCGAGAGGTCCAGGTTCTAGTCCCGGCGAGAACATTGCTCACTTTTCAAGTCTCCAGCATCAAAGTAACCTAATGACTCTACAGTGGCGCCCAAACTAAAAGGTGATTGATGATGATTCTTCACTATAAGGATTTGGCGATTGGGTCTCCGAATCCTCAGACGTCCTTTAAAAAGGGAAGTATATTAGGTAAGGTATTTTCTCCCTCCTTTCTGTATACCTTCGTAGTGTACCGGTAGCCCACTCGGCGCGTATTCGAGAGGTCCTGGTTCGAGTCCTGGCAAGGGCACTGCTCAATTTTCACGTCTCCAGCATCAAAATAACTTAATGTTTGTACAAATTACAAAGATAATTAGCACAGAAAATCATATTTATAAGGGAATAAAAATAAATTAGTTATTCGGCTCGGCATAAAAAATTAGAAAAAATTAAATTGGGGGGAGGGAGGGTTAGAGACACCCCACCAACACATTTTATTTCAACATTTAAAGCAGCAAAACTTACTTTGAGTTCCATAGATTTTAAGAGAATCTAGCAAAGTTTTTCCCATTTGTATTAAATACAGAACATACACCATTAACCATTTTCTTGTGAAGTATCAAGTAGTATTTCATGTGAAGTATCAAGTACTATTTCATGTGAAGTAGACTAGATGAATCAATGTTCAACTAGAGCGATGATAAGATTAATACAAAAATATACAAAACATTATAACTTTAGATACACCTTAAAATCGATATTTCACAATATAAAAATCATAAGAATCTTTCCATTATTGTTCATATTAATTAAGAAAGCTCAGTGCATTTCTAGAGATAAAAAGTAATCTTTTTTCTTCAGCAGTAAATAATTTTTTCGTGTGCACAGAATACATGAACGTTTAGGAAAATTTTATACTCTATAAAAAAATAAAACACAGATAATGGGACTCCAATTCGACAAAAATTCTCTAAGATATTCATAAGCCATAAACAAACTGAAGAGCAATATATCTACGCTTGTACGTAACAGAATATCATACTTTAGATATATTTATCAATTCTTCAATATATGAAGAATTGATAAATATAATCAATTCAATATAATCAGAAAAATCTTTCATTTAACATTCATATTAACAAGAAAGCTCAGTGTATTTTTGAATGGAATGATCTTCTAATTTAATAATAATTTATTAATAATAAATAATTTAATAATAAATAATTGTTCTTGTGTGCTTAAAATAAAATTATATTTAGAAAAATTTTATATTCCTCATAAAATGCAAAATACAAAATATGTGAGTTCACCAAATATTACCGCCTTGTCATATTTAAAGAAATTAAACAACGAAGGATCTGCAGGAATGTATGTATGTTTCCCGCATTGCGAAAAAACTAGGATACCAAGAGCCATCAAATTTTGAATAACGTAGTCGCTCACCCAAATACAGGCACCTGGAAGCAGCCCGAATATTAAATTTTGAATTTGTTTTATTATCTTTCATATTTTTTAAACTTTAACGAATTTTTGATTAACAAACTCTACGATTTCAAAGCGAGTAAATGCAACACTGTACGGAAAAGAAAACCCCATTTTTATCTCCAGCGCGAGACTGTGCATCGGAAATTATAAAGATATGCCCTTTTTAAATGTTTTTAGCCCAAAGGGATGTTAACCCAAAAACTCTTGAAATATTTTTGTAAATACAAATAATAATAATAAAAAAAAAAAAAAAAAAGGCGTAATGTAAAATCTAAAAGCTTTCAGATTTTTTCTTTTGTATAGTTTATTATCCGCACATCTTCATGAGAATATGAAGTAATAATAACTAAAATAATTTTAGCGCAAATTACTCGTGTGAACGTTTTCTCGGCATACGAGTTGTTACATACACACTAGTAAATCACCAAAACATATTACTGAATGGCATTTAAGGCGAGGGGGGATTTATCCTTCAAATTGTTGTAATTTATTTATTAGTCGCCCCATCAAAGTTATTACGAAATGACGTCAAATACCGAAAACAGTAGTTACAAAATGACGTTAAATATCGAAAATAGTAACTATAAAATGACGTTAAATATCGAAAACAGTAATTACAAAATGACGTCAAATATCAAAATAGTAATTACAAAACGTCATCAGATACCGAAATTGAATATCTCGGTTAATTTTTGCTCTCGAGAGTCGTATTTTTTGTATTGTATTTTTTATAAGGAGTGTAACATTTTCTTAAATACTGGAAGTGGAGAAACGTTTAAAAAGTTACGATTTCGCAATTTTTATAAAACTGATATTTAACAATTTAAAAAGTGCTTAAATATGAAAATATGCGCGATTTAAATTTTTTTTTTTGTAGCTGGAAGCAGTGTGTCTAATACGACCAACAGCTGAGAAAAAAAAGCTCGAATAAGAAATTTTGTGGACACTGTATATATGTGTACACACACACGCATACAGAAAAGTACATGCGCAGTGTGTTGCTTAATTGTTTTTAAATTTGCTTAACAATTGCTATTCATATCTTTAACTGCAGGAAATAACACTCCTCAGTTATCCAAAACAAATTTCATTCAGATCAAAGGGTTACTATTGAAAATCGAAAAAATGCAACATAAGAACTTGCTGTAGGCGCACAAATTAAGTAATTTCCCATATGGTTAACCTCCATTTCAGAAACAGTTAACTTCAAAAAGCATCTAGCTTTAAAATACGAGGGCGGGGTCTGTCGGTTTTTGATATAAAAGATGGCGTCATTGATGACAATGACAAATCACACATCCATATAATGATTACATATGACTGAGAAAAATAAATGAAACGTAGGGGGTGAATGATGAAAATGCATACAATGCTGGCATATTTTTACGTCATGTAAAAATACCAAAAACATCTAATCAGCTGCTGAAATTTAGACTCTATAAAAGCACAGCAGGCTATACAGAAATGGTAAAAAAGTAAATCCTCTCTCGGGATCACATCTCTTAAAAACAACCTCTGAAACCTGACCCATATTTCTGAGGCTATAGAATAACGTCGGTATGGAACGTTACATCTCTTAAAAACAACCTCTGAAAACTGACCCATATTTCTGAGGCTATAGAATAACGTCGGTATGGAACGTTACCTCTCTAAAGGGACCAGCTTCATAGAAGACTAAAATAATGTGGAACTTCAAAAGGTCGTCTTAGAAATAATAATTCGCTGTATTAAAACAAGTTGTTTAAAATAGAACAGGTAGTTTCTTCAATTATAGTAGCTGTCACATTTCGCTAAAAATATTTTTTAAAAAATAAAATCTGAAAGGCTTCAGATTTTAAATTACGTTCAAAGGGGCTGTTACCTTTATTTATTAAGTATCATATTCTTCGCACTTTAACCATAAAACTGAGTTCAAGAGCAATATCGCAAAATAATTTTAAATTGAGTATATCTTTGGAATTTCCGATACACAGTCTCGCGCGCTGGAGATAAAAAAAGGTTTTTTCTGTACAACGCTGCCATTGCTCGCTTTGAAATCCTTCAGTTTGTTAATCAAAAATTCGTTAAAGTTTTACAAAATATGAAATCGATAATAAAACAAATTCCAAATTTCAAATTTGGGCTTCCAGATGCCCATATTTTCAGTAGGATTATACGTCATTCAAAATTGGATGGCTCTAGGTACCGTTGTTTTATCACAATGCGAGAAATATACATACATTTATGCAGATTTTTCGTTATTTAATTTCTTCAAATATAATGCAGGACTCTAACATTTGGTGGCAACAATTTGGAAACTGAAACGGAGGTTTATAGTGATTCGACGCAAAATCGCAAAACGAAAACAACAGTCCTTCAGGGACAAAGCCCCTTTGGACTAATAAACAGTATATTAAACTTGTGACAAAATTAAATTAAATGACTTCGAAATTCAAGGTGATTTGGAACTTTGTCAATTCGGATACATTTATTTTAGTAAAATACGCACACTATTCGCTTGTAGTTTTGGAAATACAGAGTTCATGATTAACAAGATCTTCCGTAAATCTTGAAATTTCTGCGCATATTTTTTAGACGATTTTCATTGTCAGAAATACTTTACCTAAAATTTTTGTGGTTTAAATGTTCCATTTGATAACCCTTATTCTTCACTATCGTTCTACACCCTAATTTCCTAGATAATAATGCTTTTTTTTTTAGTATCAGAAGAGGAAATTTATTCCATTTCTCTTGAACAGCTTTCCCAAGTCCAAGAACGGTTGTAGGACGACCTCTGGACAATCCGCTTTTTAAAAGTCCGAAAGCACAAAAATCCGTAGATGATACGTTAGGAGATTTAGTAGGGATACAATTGAACGATATATGGCTTGATACACTTTTTTTTTTTTTTTTTTTTTTTTTTTAAGGAAATAAATAGTGGATTTTGAGGTGCGCTGCTTCTTATATCAAAAAACCATTAAAAACAATCATAAACCTCTTTGAAAAATTTCTTCACATTCTCTGAACCATGTTCTAAGGCTTTTTTTTTCTTCTCTTTGATGATAATAAATGGACTTCTTTTTATAGCAGTCATTTAAATATACTTAAGATTCATCTATTGTGACTACTGTCCGCGAATAATTGTTTCTCATAGAGAATTCTGCAGTGCGTTCTACTTTCGGCGACATGTTGTGGAGAAAGGCGATGCACATTACGTTTTTTCGCCTTTTTAAGATTCAAATCAGCATTAAACACTTTGTTTGCAGGCGACACTGAGCATTTTGATGATTATTCAAGTGTTCTTTGATTTCGAAGTTTCTTTTAACATTAAATTCTACCTTTGCAACATTCGAAAGATTCCGTTTTTCCCTTGGATATGTATTTTGAACAATTTTTCTCCTGGAAGTCAAACTTTTTTTTTACCTTTCTTGTTGACAATATTATCTATATTGCTTTAGATACCGAAAAATCATGGCTTTCACAGCATATTTCAATAACTAAACACGAATAATTTTCTTGGGAAAGAGCACAAACATAGCCTTCCATCTATTGCTTCTTTGAAAACGCAATTTTGCATGAAAAGAAAATTGTCAAATAGCAGACGGTAATTTATGCTTTCAGAAATATACATGCAGTTAATTTTTTTTCCAAGAAAGGTGATTATTTTTTTATAGCGAAGCAAATTCGTCTAAAAATGTGCGAACTGCCTTAGTACTTATTTGTACGTGTTCTACAGCTAAGCTTTAGAAAATGTTATGGTCTTTATCTATACACAAAAAGAATTTAATATTGGAGTATCATGAACTGTACTTAACATTACTTTTTCTGGTATCTACCAATAAATCGTTAAAATCTTCGATTATAAAAAACTATATTCCCATACCTCTAAGCAGATTTTTTGTTTTGGATGGAAAACAGGCAGTGTAGAAAACTGATTAGAATATAGAAACTAGACTAGAATGTTTGGAAACTTAATGTATTTATATTTATTTCAATGTCATAAAATTTAATATTAATCACATAGTTTGTTTATTGAGAATCTGAAAAAAAAAAAAAAAATCTAAGAATAATAAGTAACTCTGCATTATCCATTTGTATATGCGTTTGAAATGTATGAATAACACAGAGAAACTTTTATAACTGTCATCAGAATTAAAGATTTTTTTAAAATTTAGATTCCAGTTTTATAAATAACATAGGCCCACCAGCGGCCGAGCGGTAAAGTCGCTGAGCACTGGTAGTTCGATCCGAGGTTCGAATCCCGCGAACGGGCTGGCTGCATGGGTGTTTTCGTGGTTTTCCCCATGTGTAACGTGTATACGAACTAGTTTCCCTTAGAAAGTCCTCCACGAAGGCATCCCCCCTTAGGCAGATAGCGCTAGTGTGTTTCGCCATAGTTAAATACACCACCACCACACACCACACCACCATAAATAACATAGGTACAATAATAATTCATCTTTTAATTTTTAAAATTATTCAGGTGTTATTTTTTATTGCTGAATGCATGGACATTTATTAGCTAATAAACGAAAAATATATAAAATATTTATAATAGTGAACGTTTCAGTTATCTTCCTTACATTTTTCTTAGAACACAGGCATATTTATTCTTTCAACTCACTTACATTAAATTAACCAACATACTTACCTTAAATCTCTTATTCGCAAGAAAATAATTATACTCAAAACCCTCGCGGAGACCACTATCGTAAAATGACTACCTCTGAAAGTGAGCAATTTATCGGAGAATATTATATAAACACTGGTAGTTTCCTGAGACCCTTTATAGTGAATCGACGCAAAATGCCAAAAGGAAATTAATAGCCCAATATTCTTTTGGGCTTAGGGAAAGAAAAAAAAGAAAAAGAAAGAAGAGAAAAGAAAATCTGAAAGCTTTCAGATTTTATATCTAACATTTTGTGTTACCTTTAGTTATTAAACATTATATTCTTCGCACTTTAACCATATAAAATTCAATTCGATAGTAACATCACAAAATATTTAAAAACAGCAAAACAATATATCTTTAGAACTTCCGATACAAAGTCTCGCGCGCTGGAGATAAAAATGTTTTTTTTCCCCGTACAGTGTTGCCATTGCTCGCTTTGAAATCGTTGAGTTTACTAATGAAAAATTCGTTAATGTTTTAAAAAAATTTGAAATAGATAATAAAAAAAAATTTAAATTCAAAGTTCAGGCTTCCAAGTGTCCATGTTCGGTATGAAGACTACGTTATTAAAAATTTGATGGCTCTAGGTACCGTTGTTTTTTCACAATGCGAGAAACGCTCATACATTCATGCAGATTCTTTCTTATTTAGCTTCTTTAAATAAAACATGGTGATAATATTTGGTGGCAACAGTTTGAAAAGTGGACCAAGGCAAAAAATGAAACGACACAAAATGCCGTTTTGAGATCAACAGCCCTTTGGGCTAAAAAGTCGACCCCCCCCCCCGAGGATGGAGCCTGCTTCTAGAATTGCGGATGGTCGCGATTAGAGATAGTTTGTTCACTACACTTTAATAAGCAAATTTAACCCTAATTTTATATCGTTTTACTACAACTTTTTATTGCTTTCAGAAACGATAATTCCATTTGTTTGAAAGCATAAATAAAGCTAAAAACTGGTGTTACGCACTATAAACAAAAATTAAGATTCAAATAAATTCGTATTTTGTATATACCTAAAAATCAACTTTCTGCTTAAAATAAGTTATCGAAAGAAAATAACTGAATAAGAAAATAACTGAAAATCAGAAGCTAAGCCAAGCGATAACTGATGAAAGTTTGCTGTCTCAAAAAGCGGCTTTTCGAGGAACCGATGAAACGGGAAAAATGGAATCGATGAGGGATGGCAGAGGATGTGTCTGCAGAATTTTGACCAAAGAATGAATGAATGAATTAGGAAAAGATGAATTAGCCCTAAGCTTTTTTAATTATAACTAAAAGTTCGTTCTCTCCCTTGGAAAATGAAGTTACATAAAATGATTCTTCATCTGTTACAATAGCAGAAAATATATAAACATCAGACATTATAACATTATTATTGCCGATATTAAAAAAGCGTAGACATTTACTAACATATTCGTTTCACAGCCACTTACTTCCCAAAACAAAACAAGCTGCAATAATACAACGAGAAACAAAACACTAGCGCCATAATTATCTGATCAGCCCTTGAACGAACTGCTGTAACAAAAAGCAAGAGCCAACGATATTCCAAGAATTAAGTCTCTTCAATTACGTGACAGAAATCAATTCCCTTTTCTTGCAACTATCTCTGCTCCTCCTCCACCTACGCTCGTCCGTCAGGTGCGCGCACTCTTTTCATTGGATGCAGCAAACTATGGCACTACGATTGGTTGAATACACCTGTCAACATGAACTGAAAGGTGGAGTCTCTTGAATAGGACATTGTTCTTAGTGGCTACAGCTCCTCAACAATTCGTTCATAGTTCGGCCTTTTACTAAGAATTCACTTTCATGGATGTTTGGGATTCTACACACAGTGCATAAATTTACTTGCAGATGGCATAAAGGCCAAACAATAGTTAAAACAACGCGAGCTACAGTTAAGATATATCAGTTTTAAAAGAAATAACACTGTTAAAAAAATCTGAAAGGTTTCAGATTTTAAATTACGTCCAACGGGGTGTTATTTTAACATTTTATGTGTTACCTTTATTTACTAAATAGCATATTCTTCACACTTAAAATTCAGTTCAAGAGCAATGTCGCAAAATAATTTTAAATTGAGCATATCTTTAGAATTTCCGATACACAGTCTCACTCGCTGAAGATAAAAATGTTTTTTCAGTATAACGTTGCCATTGCTCGCTTTGAAATCCTTCAGTTTGTTAATCAAAAATTCGTTAAAGTTTTGCAAAATATGAAATCGATAATAAAACAAATTCCAAATATAAAATTTGGGATGCCCATATTCGCAGCAGGCTCTAGGTACCGTTGGTTTTTCACAATGTCAGAAACATAAAACATTCATGCAGATTCTTCATTATTTAATTTTTTCAAATATAATACAGGGCGATAATATTGGGTGGCAACAGTTGAAAAAAGAAACGGACATTCAAAGTGATTCGTCGCAAAATCGACACGAAACAAAAACAACATTTCCTCAGGGACAAAGCCCCTTTGCACTAACAACATTTAAAATGTTTGTTACTCTTTTTGCTACCCATATCATAAATTTCGAGATTAAAACAGCAACAATTTAAAAACAGCGTCATCGTAGGAGAATTCTAACTTATCTATTGATACGAAGAAGAATGGGAAAAAATGTACCGAAACGACAAACTAAGATGAGAATTTAAAATCCTTATTTTCGAAATGACACACACAAAATGGAATTTTCATTAAATAAAAAGACAGCGTTATTTCGTTTATTTATTATCAAATGATAATCTAATTACAAAAAATAAACTAGTTTTAAAGAGGCAGCTTCAGAAATTTAATAATATTTTTAAACGAAAATTCTTTTAAAATGATTCTTTTGAAAATTATTTTGAAACGGAAAATGAACATTTCTCTTCACATCTCAGCCAATTATTCCATAAATGCAGTTAAATGCAAGATAGTTAACGAAAAAATAAAAACCTTAATTCTGGTTGCGATAAACAACGAAGATAAAAGGGAAGAACAGAAATGTTAACAAGTATTTACATAAACCACTTAGCCGAAATAAAAACTGCAAGTATTGATAACAATTGCACTTTTTTTGCAATAATCTCTATCTTTTATCTACTACAGTTGTTTTACAGCCATGTTAGATATATAACGAAAATGTAGATAAGAAACAAAACGGAATTTGTAGATGATGAGTCGACTACATCAGGATCAAGCACAAATACGACGGATTATTTATATAATATTAAATAAGCCTCTATTAATGAAATTAGTTAAATGAAAATTAACGTAACAAATAAATACTATGGTTAAACTTCATATACTTCGCAACATCACAATTAAACTAACAATTAAAAAAAGTTTTTTTTTTTTTTTTTTTTTTAAAAGAAAGTTTTCAGATTTTATATTACACATAAAGGGGCCTTTTTTTTTTTTTTTTTTTTTTTTTTTTTTTTTTTTTTTTCAATTTATACACATATACACGTTTCCAGAGCATTTGGGGTAAAACTATTTTAAAACAGCATATCTTTATAATTTCCAATGGACGATATCGCGTGCTAGAGATAAAACTTCTTTTTCCGTACAGTGTTGCCACTACTCGCTTTGAAATCATCGATTTTTTTTTAAAAACATTTATTAAAACTTTACAAAATATGAAATAGATAATAGAACAAATTCGAAATTCAAAATTCGTGGTTCCAGGTTTGGTTAAAGGACTACGTTATTCAAAATTTGATAGCTCTAGGTACTGTTGTTTTTTCACAATGTGCAAAACATTCATTCAGATTTTTCATTATTTAGTTTCTTTAAATATAATACATGGCGATTATATTTGGTAGCAACAATTTGGAAAGCAACGCTTTTACTGATTCGACGCAAAATTCCGGTGCTACACTAATAGTCCTTCTGGGCTCTAACGTCTACTAGGGCTCAATTCTCCCCCCCCTCCATATACAGTTTTGTTCCATTCTTTTTAGTCTACAGATGCAATAATAATAATAATAATAAGGAAGAAAATCCCCGGATCTGAATGAAAAAAATAATCTTTCTAATTTGGCGTACGGTAAACTAAACTCATCTAAATCTAATTTCTATTTGATTCAAAAAACTGATCTCATCAAAAATTCCAAATTTCGAAACGCGCCAATCTGTAAAATTCATGTATATCTTAGAAAATTTTCAATAAAAAACTCTAATTTTATGCAGGTGGGTCTAGAAAACATTTACTTTAAGATGATATTAAAAATTTTAAAGGTTACGATTCAAAATTATTTTCCAGTTTTTTTTAAATATTTAAAAATAAAAATTAAAAAAATAAATCATAATGCGCGAACTATATTTATATTAAGCCCAAATTTCGAATTCTGGAGGAAAGAACCAATTAAATTTAATAAAAAAAGATATATTGATATATACGTATGTATCAAATTATATTTTAAAATGGAAGAGTTATAATTTTGAGAGATAATTTTTTAAAAACTACTCGTACGATTTTTACAAATCTTGGCAGGGTGGCATAATTGGAGTCGTAAAATCGAAACATGGAAAAAAAAAAAAAAAAAAAAAAAAAGGCATGTCATTTTAGAAAAAGCCCTATTTTGTGACAAAATACCTACATTAGAACAATGCTATATATATATATATATATCTAATACATATACTAAGTCGCGCTTTCGAGACATGAAAAAAAAAAAAAAAAAAAGTTTAATTTCGTCAATCAGCCCAGTAAAACGAAACATATAGAACTGCCCCCCTCCCCCCACAGTGTGCCACAGTTTGAGAACCGGTGAGCTAGAGTCAATAAATATTTTTGAAGATCTAGAAGCAGTATTCCGTACAGAATAACAACAACAATTATTATATATTCAAATATTAAATACAATAAATATTATATATTCAAATATAAAATTTAAAAATTATTAAGGAAAGAAACAAAGCATTTCTTATCTGATAAACTGTAGAATAAGGAGCGAGTGTTAACAAAAAAATGATACAAATAACATACCATAAGGCGGAGAGATTGTTGGTTCGAGATCTTTGTTGCAGTAGTCATGGTAACAGCAAAGAGCGCTCGTCGTTGCCCGATTTGTCTTGTTCCGGCAGAGGAAAGGTTTGTTTGGAGGTAACCATTGTGTCCTGTTCAAGCATCTGAAACAAAAAGCATTTCTTTAAACACTTCAATCATCTGAAACAAAAAGTATATTTCTTTTAAGCACACAACCTTAATCATTAAGAAATAAACACTACATGCGATATCAATAACTTTTACTTTTTTAGCGGTGAAGAAAGATAATACACTACATGTAAGTCAGGATCTTTCAGGGCTTTCGGCATAAGTTCGAAAAATTTCAAAATACACTACATGATAATACACTAGATGTATGCCAGGATCTTTCAGGGCTTTCGGCGTAAGTTGAAAAAAAAAAAAAAAAAAAAAAAAAAATGGCAAAATATAGGCCCTCCTTTTTGGCTTAAAAATTCCTGTGTTTGGGTCACGCAAAATATTCTGCGGTTATGGATGATAAATGCAAATGAAGTAGTACAAACTCTTACGAAAATTTCATTGAATCTCATAAGCATTATTTTGTTCTATGTTGTTTTTTCCAACTCTTCAGCAGCTGGAAAATTCCTTTTTAAAAAAAAGTCATTAGGTTTATTTGTAAAAAAAGTTATCGAGGTGCTGTTTGACAGTCTACAAAGAAGGGACTTCCAGGTTGTTCAGAGAATTCTGAAGAGGCCTGATGAGATGAAAGTGCAAGAGGGCAAGGTCTAGTAAATACGAAGAGTGACATAAAACAAGTTACCCATACTCAAGAAGTTGTGGAGACATTAGGATTTTTTTTTGGGGGGGGGAGTATGGGAAACATGAAGAAAAATGAGCAATTCCCACGCCGGGTGTCGAACCTTGAGCTCTCGAATATGCGCCGAGTGTGCTACCGTTACACCACGAAAGCCTGCTTACCTTACATACAGTCCCTTTTAAGGGGCGACTGGGCATTAAAGAACCCAATCGGTAAATCCAGGTCGTGAAGAATCATCATCCACCATCTTTTAGTTCGGGCGCCACTGTAGATTCATTAGGATATTTTGAAGAAGAAGACATGAAAAATGAGCAACGCCCTCACCCAGACTTGAACTTGGACCTCACCAATACGCACCGAGTGTGCTAGCGTTACACCACGAAGATATGTAGAAAAGAGGGAGAAAATTTGTCTGACATTCATCGAAATGTGGGGCCAAGCACTGTCACGATGGAAGAGAATACTTCGAATATTGGTTAGTTCTGAACGCTTTGCTTCGATGTCTGCTTTTAAATCTGCCATTTGGAAAGAGTATTTTTCCGAATTTATGGTCTACAATTCCTTTGTAGTCCCACCATACAAAAAGCATGCAGCACCCTTCTGGAAGATTCTTTTCAGTTACCCCGTGATCATTTTCTTGTATAATATCCACTTCTAATCTCCAGTAATGAGGCGTTTCAAAAAAGAATCTTTCTTTTTTAATTATTTCAATTAATACTGAAAGGGTCTTAGCCGAGAAGGGATATCAGTATCGAAACGGCATTTTGCGTTGAATCATTTAAATGCGATGTATAATTTTTCAGAATGTTGCCACCAAATATTATCGCTCTATATTATATTTAAAAAAACTAAAAAAATGAAGAATTTGCGTGAATATATGCATATTTCTCGCACTGTGAAAAGACAACGGCACCTACAGCCATCAAAATTTGAATAACTTAACCTCCCATACATTACGGGCATGTGAAAACCCTAATTTGAATTTGAAATTTGTTTTATCATCGATTTTATATTTCGCAACACTTCAACTAACTTTTGATTAAAACATTCAACGATTTCAAAGCGAGCAGTGGCAACATTGTAGGTAATACAACATTTTTATCTCCAGCGCGCGAGACTGTCTATCGGAAATTCTAAAGATATGCTGTTTTAAATATTTTTAGCCCCTTAACGACGTTAGTCCAAATGCTCTGTATACGTCTGTAAATGCTAAAAACGCTCGTTTGACCTCAATATAAAATTTTAAATCTTTCAGATTATTATTACTATTACTTCTATTATTATTATTATTATGATTACTATAAGCAAAGAATCATGCCTGAACTCGAGCAAGCATACTGTGCTGTGTTGAAGAATACCTTACCCATACATCGTAACAGCTTACATACCCACTGTTCTTCATAATGATCACGTACTGTGTTTTCCAGAATATTTAATCTTTTTCACAGATTCTGTACAGTACAACTTGGATTTTCAGCCACAAATTTCATGAGCAAACTGAATTATCATTTATTACCATTTTTTAAAAATATAAAAGAGCAAAATATAATGAAAATAAAATATTCTGCATTCTTTTAGAACTGCACTGAAGCAAAAATTATGCCATAGCACAAGGCTAGAATTATACAACGTGATCAGAAAAGAGCGCATTTAAACACTGGCTTCGATCAAGATCACTCTGTATCAGCAGTAGCAAAATAATTAATTGAATAAATAAATTAGAAAGAAATTAAATTTAAAATAAAAATCTGAAAGGTTTCAGATTGTAAATTACGTAAACAGGGGCGTTTTTTTAATACTTTGTCTGTTACCTTTATTTATTAAACATCACGCTCTTCGCACTTAAATCATCAAATTCAGATCAAGAGCAATATCGCAAAATAGTTTTAAATTGAGCATATCTTTAGAATTTCCGATACAGTCTCGCGCGCTGGAGATAAAAATGTTTTTCCTGTACAACGTTGCTATTGCTCACTTTGAAATCCTTGAGTTTGTTAATCAAAAATTCGTTAAAATTTTACAAAATATGAACTAGATAATAAACCAAATTTCAAATTTGGGCTTCCACATGCCCATATTCGCAGGAGGATTACGTTATTCAAAACTGGATGGCTCTATGTACCGTTGTTTTATTACAATGCGAGAAACATACACACATTTACGCATATTGTTTATTATTTAATTACTTTAAATATAATACGGGGCTGTAACATTTGGTAGCAAAAATTTGAAAAATGAAACGGACATTTATAGTTTTCAACGCAAAATGCCCAAACGAAATTAATAGCCCTTCTGAGTTAACGTCCTTTGGCCTAAAAGCAGCTTGAGTGAAATTCAACTACCAGAAGTTCTTTATACTAGAACAAAGAATCTGAGAAAAAAAGGTCTTTTGACTGCTGTACCATAGTTGAATATAAAAATGAAATACACTATACTATATCTATTGAAACTCGAGGAAATAAAAGTATAATACAATAGATTTTCTCCCATAAGGATGAATATGATAACAAAGGTTTATCGCTCTAGAATAATTACACACAAGAAAACTTTACACAAAATCTATTTTTTAGAACAAGAACACACTTTTCTGTAATACATAAAAACATGACTTGACATGAGAGGAGATAATAATATATACCAACCGAAGAGACAGTAAATGTGAAAATCACGTGACATTTGCGACGGAAGCTGAGAATTTATTGATATAATGCGAAGAAAAAATTTTAGCTTACAGTCACGGAAAAATTATTCATTTTCTACTTCGTTATTTACAGTAATTTACAGGTTTACACTACGATGTTTTTCACATAATACTTTTTTTTAAGAATACGCGTTTTTTTTTAAACAACAGTGAAGTTTAAGAACAACTCTTGCTCTGCTTAACACTTAAGGCTCACAACTTCCAAGGAAACCTTAAATTATGTTATCTTAATACCGACTCAATGATCTTCACCCTGAGAAATTAAATATTACACATCTGAAAGGATAAAAAAAAAAAAAAAAAAAAAAAAAAAAACGAGGAAGTCAATATTTGCGGGGATGTGTTGAACATAACTACGACACAAATGCTGGTGTTAATTAGGCCGGAACGTGGATAACTTTATGCAAACGAAAATATTTCTAACTAGCAAACAAAAGAAAAGAGAATTTTGTTGTTAAAAAACTTTTATAGTTAGTTAACTTTTAGTCATGTTACCCACCCCTTGACTACATTATGAAACATCATGCAATTACCCACAGCATAATCGCGGCCTAGCAAATTACCGAATCTGAAAACTGTTGCAATTTCAAAAAGCAAATACTTTTTAAATTCTCATCTCGGAATTATAACAATACATTACTAGTAGCATACAACGTGTTTTAAAAAACACAATACATACTTTCTTTATAAATATTATTAATGTTCATATGATTAGAGTGATTAATAAAACACATTTCTAATATCTTATATTTCATATCTGGCACTAGGAAATTTATTAAAACGAAAAGTTATTTAAAACAAAAAATTTGAAAGCAAGTTTTACAGAGGATATTTACGGATCATAGCACGGCAAAACACGAATCGTATTTTTTTCTTTTTACTTCCTTGTACGAAGTAAAGGAAGTACCATAATCGCCAAAATATTTCGCGTATCATATTTCAAAGAAAATATTCATTTTGACCATTCTCGAATCCATTTGGACTATTTTTTCCCAGATGCCCATATTCGCAGGAGATTACATTATTCATAATTCGATGGCTTAAGTACCGTTGTTTTATCACAATGCGAGAAATATACATACATTATATACAGATTCCTCATGATTTTATTCCTTTAAACATAATACAGGGCGATAATATTTGGTGACAATAATTTGAAAAGTGAAATAACGCTTGTAGTGGATTAACGCAAAATGCCAAAACGAAATTAATAGTCTTTCTGGGCAAATTGCCCCTTTGGACTTGAAAAAAAAAAGGGGGGGAGAACAACAACCAAAAACACGTATTTAACTATATGTATCATACATTCTACAACAAGGCAAAAGTTTTCATTTTGCTTTGTCCAGGAAGCAGAGGATCTAATTAAACACATTTTCAGAAACATTCCTCAAAGAGCTTTCATTACAAAAGGAAGCTTGAATTTTGCGTCATAAACCAGCACACAGCACAACGTGTATATTTGGTTACATCAACACGCACATAAAGAAGCTTTTCGATGCAAAAATCTGAAGAATTCCTCTCGAGGGAATTGGCAACGGTATGTTTCAGAACAGGGAACAAACAATTGTTGTGATTGCTCATTTAGACATAGACTGAAATCCATTCATTAACAGAAGAATAATATGTGAGAAGAGTGTTTTAAATTCGATTACGATGCTCCCGGAATTTATGTTCCGCGGTTAATTGGCAAAGTGAAATAATTCGCACAAAATTCGATTTTGACATCGAAATTAAACAACGTGAGCAACAGTTTGACAGAAAATCCACTAAACAAACGAAGGCACTTATATAACAATGTTGACTGAAGTAATTTATCACAGAGTTTAATTCGATGATTGTTACGACGTTAAATGATAGCACTGGAAACAAATGTAAAAGTATTTGTTACCGGTTATCTTGAAATTGATTATTCTTCGTCACAAAGCTAAGCGCATTAACTATGAATTGATGGATATAAGTTAATATCAGTTGCAATTTGTAATTCAAAATAATTCCGCCCACGAATGGAGATAAAATCCAAACTTAAATTCGTTTTCGTTCACAGTTTCTAGATAACAGAAATATGTTTTGAAACAAAAAAACACCATCATTACTGAAAATCAAAGCTGTCATTAGACAAAATAATGCAAACGTAAATGAAAGATATTAAATATTTTTATTAGCCGAAATGGGCGTTAGTCCAGAAGGGCTATTAATTTCGTCTTTGCATTTTGCGTTTAATTCATTGTAAAAGCCTGAATCACTTTTCAAACTGCTGCCACTAAATATTAGAGCCCTGCATTATATTTAAAGAAATTAAACAATGAAGAATCTGCATGAATGTTGTATGTATGTTTCTCGCACTGTGATAAAACAACGGTACCTAGAGACTTAAAATCATAAATAACGTAGTCCTGCAGTCGATTATGGGCATCCTGAAGCCCAAATTTGGAATTTGGATTTAATTTTGTTATCCAATCTGTAAAACTTCAACGAATTTTTGATTAACAAAATCAAAGATTTCAAAGCATTCCATTAACATTAACATCGCGTGCATCTTCAAGCACGGATATTATACGGGTTTAAGGTTTCTTTTCTTTCTTTTTGGTGATATTGCTGTTGAATTGAATTTTATGGTTTAAGTGCGAAGAACATGATATTTAATAAAGAAAGATTAGACACAAAACGTGAACGAACGCCCCTTAAGGCGTAATATAAAATATGAAACTTTTCATTTCTTCCCACAATGAGAGCATACATACATTCATAGAGATTCTTTATTATTTAATTTCTTTAAATAAAATACAGGGCGATAATATTTGGTGGCAACAAATTGAAAAGTGATTCAACACTTTTAGTGATTCGACGCAAAATGCCCTTATGAGACTAAGAGCCCTTCTGGGCTAATAATCAAGGAAACAATTAAAACATTAATTTTTTTTAAATTATGGGATTTGAGCTTTTCAATCGGTATTACAAACATTTTATGAATTGCATATTCAGTATACATTCTTAAACTTTACATACAGGACAATAGAAAAATTTAGCTTCGCTTCAGACTATACCTCCTTGAATATCGTTTCCAGACGTGTACTTGCAGTTACATAATTTCTCATAGTACAGTGACGACATCCTTGTTCTACTACTACCTACTAAATTAACGCTTTCCAGTCAGTTAGTGCATAAGGAAAATACCCACATCACGCATGATAAACATTGGGTGCTTTCTGCATTTGGAACTTGTTTCCAAGTAATATAAACAGAAAGTCAAAAGTATAATGCATAATTTTTATTTATGGAATTTAAAAATGGAAATATTTGCAGCTTCTGTGTGGTTAAAAGCTGTGGTTTAAAGCTCACCCGTCTTATCAGACATAGCAGATTTGGAGAAATAAAATACCTCGAAAATATCGTTCTGAAATCAAGATTCCGTTTGGGTATATAATAATTAAATCTCTTCAAAGTATAGAATGAAATCTCTCAAAGTATCGTCCTGAAATCAAGATTACATTGGGCTAAATACCGTTATGATATAAAATCTTTACAAAGCGTAGCTCTGAAATCTATAATATAGAATGAAATCTCTCCAAAGTATAGAATGAAATCTCTGCAAATTGTAGAATGGAATCTCTCAAAGTATCACATGAAATCAAGATTAAGTTTGGCTACATAGTGTGTGATATAAAATCTCTCTAAAGTAGAGCTCTGAAATCTATAATATAGAACAAAATCTCTCCAAAGTATAGAATAAAATCTCTTCAAAGTATAAAATGAAATCTCTCAAAGTATCGTGCTGAAACCAAGATTATGTTTGGCTACGTACTGTATGATATAAAATCTCTACAAAGTGTAGCTATGAAATCTATTATATAGAACAAAATCTCTGCAATGTGTAGGATAAAATCTATAGAACTGAATCTCTGAACAGTATGGGATAAAATCTATAGAACTGAATCTCTCAAAGTATCGCATGAAATCAAGATAAGGTTTGGCTACACAGTGTATGATACAACATCTCTACAAAATGTAGCACTGAAATTTATAATATACAATAAAATCTCTTCAAAGTATAGAATAAAATCTCTCCAAAGTATAGAACGGAGTCTCTCAAAGTATCGCAAGAAATCAAGATAACGTTTGATTACATAATGTATGATATAAAATGTCTCTAAAGTGTAGCTCTAAAGTCTATAATTTAGAATAAAATCTGTCCAAAGTATAGAACAAAATGTCTCCAAATGATACAATGAAATTTCTCAAAGTATTGCATGAAATGAAGATTACGTTTGGCTACATAGTGTATGATATAAAAACTCTACAATGTATAGGTCTGAAATTTTTAATGCAGAATCAAATCTCTCTAAAGTATAGAATGAAATCTCTCAAAGTATAGCATAAAATCAAGATTACCTTTGGCACATAATGTATGATATAAAATATCTCTAAAGTGTAGCCCCGAAATCTGTTACAGAATAAAATCTCTCCAAAGTACAGAATGAATTCTCTCAAAGTATTGCTCTGAAATCAAGATTGATTTTGGTTATATAGTGTATGATGCAGTCTCTCGAATGTGTAGCTCTGAAATCTGTAATATAAAAAAAATATACCCAAAGTATTAAAATCCCTCTAAAGTATAGAATAATGAAATCTCTGAAAATATCACTCTGAAATCAAGATTATGTTTGTCTATATAATGCATGATATAAAATTCAGATATTCACGCGGGGAACGGATTGCAGCACGGGTACAAAATCGTCTGCATGTTAAATTCACAAGCATAAGTACAGAGGCTGTTCACACATTTTTTAGACGATGTATATTGTATTCACAAAACTAAATTACATAAAACTCTTGTGTTTTAAATGTTCTATTTGACATCCCTTATTCTGAACTATCTTTCGACACCGCAATTTCCAGGATATTAATGCCTTTTGAAGTGGCAGAAGAAGTATTCTATCCCATTCCTCCCGTCCAGAGTCCTGTTAGGGTTTTGGGACAACGTTTAGATAATGCAGAGTTTAAAAGCCCGAAAGCACAAAAATCCATAGGTGACACATCGGGAGATTTAGTAGGGATATCAGTGAAGGGTATGGCCTTGACACCAGTTTTTTGTTCCATTTCTTTTAGGAAATTTACAGTGGATTTTGATGTGTGACTGCTAGCTTTGTCCTGATGGAGTCTCACAGATTGATGGCACTGTGGGTAAAGCGATGGTATTTCATTCAGAAAAATTGGCGATAAAATATGTTCCTGATAGTATTTGGAGTTAATCTTGAAATTTTTTTGCACTCTCTTTATTTTCTTTATTTTTAACTTGCCATTATAACAACCACCAGCAACAATCATGAATCCCTTAGAAAAACTTTCTTTCGATTCTTTGAACCATGTACTTAAATTTTTTCTCCCCTTTTATGATAATAAATGGTTCTTTTTTTGTTACAATCATTTAAATACACCCATGCTTCATCTATTGTGACTACTGTTTTCCATTTTTCTATGGATAAGTGTTTCTCATATAGAATTCTGCAGCGTGTCCTGCGTTGAGCGATATGCTTTGGATGAAGACGGTGCACATCGCGTTTTTTCGCTTTCAAGATTTAAATCAACGTTTATCATTTTGTTTACAGCGGACACCGAGCATTTTAATAATTTTGCAACTGTCCCTTGACTAGGGAGATTTTCTGTTAACATTCAACAACGTACCTTTGCAATAGTCGAAGATGTCCGCTTTTTCCTTGGATGCTTGTTTGGAATTTTTGTCACACTTGAGGCTCCAATTTGACGTTTTTTTCCTTTCTTGTTGATGATAGGTACGCTTTAGATATCACAAAATCATGACTTTCACATCGTTTTTGGATAACGGAGTATGCATATTTCTCTTCGGAAAGAGCGTAAATTTAGCCTTCCAACCACTGCTTTGTTAAATTCGCCATTTTGAATAAAACAAAACTTTCAAGCCACAGAAGATAATTTTGACTTTTAAAAACATAGTACAATTGCAATTACTTCTTTTGCAGCAAACGATTTTTTCTTACCGTTTACCAAAATCGTCTAAAAAATGTGCGAAGAGCCTTATTGTTAAGGTTTATTGCATTCGTTTCAACTGAAATACTGATCCACTGTAAGAAATAATTCTTTACAGGAAAATGCACGATAATCATAGAGATTTCTGCGGAGCTGAATATACAGGTTGGTGTATGTTTGAGAGGACAAAGAAACAGAGCACAAGAACAGATATTCTTTTAGCAGAGTTTAGTATCTTTTCCTAGGGGGGCTTTTTTCCCCTTATTATTTGCTCTAACAACTGCAAACGATTTATGTTACTATTCGCCGAAAAAGATACAAATGCATATGCACAACGGCTTAGAGTACTTGGAAAATCCCAGGGTCTTCCAACTCAGTTCTTTGTGTAATACCTCGCATGTAGGAGGCTGAAAGTCATTAGTGTCAGTTGTTAATGACTCTGAGAATGAAGTTAGTCACTCGAAAAAAGGCAACACAGAAAAAGTTTTAATTCGTACCACGAAACGAAGCCAGTATTTCTTTCCCTTTGCATTTTTTTCCTTTGAATTCCCTCCTACTTTGAACTCCGACCTAAAACAACAGTAATTTTTGTGCTCAGTGCGTAGATGTAAATGTCGTCGTTGGGGATAGTTAAGATTTACTTCGACAACAATTTAGTTCCTTTGAAATCGTTGACGCTTAAATCACACCAGTGATGTATATCCGCAGTAACGCCTATTCCGAAACACCTGAACTCATAACACTTATTCCTGTCGTAACGCAGTGGAGAGGAGCATCTTAACATTTGCTGTTTTTCGCTCGGTAGAAATAATGAAAACACGACGTTAAAAAATTCTTTCCTCTTTCTTTCCGTTTCTGTTTTAATTATACATACTAAAGTAATCTTAGAAAGAAATGCTGTAAAAGATTTTCTTTTTATGTATTTTAGTTAAGAAATGGCAACTTCTTTTTCAACGGAGATTTTCGCACATAAAAATGTATGCGAACTTAACTCATAAGTACTAACTTTTGAAAAGAAAAGAACTTGAAACAAAGTAGCTGATTCTAATTAAATACGAAAGTAATTTTTATTAAAGACTTTTTATACTCTGTTGTTATTACGTGTCTTCAGCAGCAGTTAGATTTCAAGCATTATCATACCTTCATAATGCCACGTTTGTTTGCTTATGCTGTGCGTTTAATTACGAAGCTTAATTTTACAACTGTATTTAATACCTTCTTACTTCAGGTAGAAGATCTGGTTATAATTGCTTTGAGTTAAGCACTTCTTTCTTTCTTTCTTTTTTTTTTTTTTTCTTTTTGAGCAATTTGCCCATAAGGGTGATTCACTGTAAACGGAAAATCAGAATTTAAATTGTTGCCACCACATATTAGAGCCCTGTATTATATTATATTATTATATTTAAAGAAATTAAATAATGAAGAATTTGCATAAATGTTATGTATGTTTCTCGCATTGTGATAAAACAACGGTACCTAGAGCCATCAAATTTCGAATAACGTACGTTTCCACACGAATATGGCCATCTGGAAAGTCAAATTTGGAATTTGTTTTATTATCTCTTTCATATTTTGTAAAGCATTTATGAGATTTTTGATTAAGAAACTCAACGATTTCAAAGCAAGCAGTGGCAACACTGTACGGGGGGAAAAATATCGCCAGCGCGCGAGACTGTGTATCGGAAATTTTAATTAAAGATATGCTCTTTTAAATATTTGTCGATATTGCTGTTGAATTAAGTTTTATGGTTTAAGAGCGAAGAACATGATATTTAATAAATAAAGGTAACACACAAAACGTAAAAAAAAAAAAAAAAAAAAAAAAAAAACCGCCCCTTTGGACGTAATATAAATAAAATGTGAAAGCTTTCAGATTTTATTATTAATATTTTTTTAACTTTTAAATCGTTTATCTGCTAGCGAACCCAATGGCATAAATCTATAAAAACAAATTATTTAAACCTGTTAGCTATTTTACATAATAACTCATTTATTGCAGCTGCTTTTTGAATGAAACAAACTTCTGAAATATATATTATTTCAGCCAAAAAATAATAAATTATTGATATCAGAAGCAATTACAGCCCAGTCTCTCTGTTCTTCGGGCATATTCCGTTACTTACGTCGTCAAGGCATTTTTCATTCACGCGAACTGATAACTATTACCACCTAAGTTCAACATATCATTTATCATAATTCCATTTATCATCCATGTGACATAACAAAGATACAGGAAAACTCCAGTTTCATTTCAGTATATTTTTTACTCTATTTTCTGTTAAAGTTAAAAACTTATTTCAAAATTTGGAATACACTAGCAATCTGACATACAGCGTAAAAAAAAAATATTATTATTATTATTATTATTATTATTTTTGGTATGTGTGTGCATGTCTTATCTCCTTCCCCAAACAGTTAAAAAAAAAAAAAAAAAAAAAAAAAAAACCATAGCTTTTTCAATAAACATTTTCTGATCATGAAGACACCACGACTTCCTTATACAGTCTATTATATTATACACATTTTTGCCGCATTTCATTTGGGAACTTATTCACTCGATTTCATTAGACATATATTTCTCATTCATTTAATTCAGTTCTCACTTCGCGGTAAGCCGCAAACTCAAAACTCAAAACATCTTCATTAAAAATTGTAAAATAAAGAAAAATATAGAAAACCAAATACAGTTAAAAACTGTTGATTAAAAAAAATATTTTTTTAGATTAAAAATTTAATGCGACAGGCGCAACAATCCTACAGATTATGTTGCAGTGTCAATAATAAATTGTAAATTCTATATGAAGTCCTGAGCAATATTATTATTATTATTATTTTAATTACTATAATTCCTCTGACACATCTTTACTCGGGAGCACATCGCTCAGACGCTCCAAAATTGTGTTAGACACCCATGGAATAAATTGAATAAATAGTAATGAAGTAAAGAGAGAGAAAGAGGAAGGAATAACATTCTAACTATAATTGAACTTGGCTAATAAATAATGCAGAATTTGAGATGCTTATCAGCACTACGGCACTGTTTCTATCAGCATCAACTGAACTGATCTGAGAAAGCAGTCTACAATGATCTTTACTGATTGCTTTCGTAGGATGAACACTGCGTAGAATCAAAACTTCGCATCATCGATCGCACAGATCAACACAATGAATACCGGAATACGGCTGATACTAATTACTGGCATATGATTAACAGGATTAAAATGATAAGATTATGAGGAAGAGGATTAGCACATATTTACCACCAGCACAATGGTGTTACACGCTCTGTGCGAACATCGCGCCGGATTGACACTGACACAGCATCAACCCAGCGTAAGATCCACAAAGATATACGACTGATACCGAGTCGAAAGGACACCACTAAGCAAATGACACTGGCATAGCGCAAAGAAGGCTTAAAATTAGCAATAAGTATAATCAAGAGGCAGAAAATTTGATTAAAATACGTAGAGTCTTGATACTGGCTAAGATCGACACCAGGGAATCGAACCCGGTTTTCGAGCTGCTGTGTTAATTGTGTACCGGCGGAGAAGTAGTCGGTTCTATGATGTTTCTATTCTCTGCCGTATTCTCGTTTTTTCAGAGCGAAACTGAGTTTTATACGGCCTTCGTAGGCCGTAAAAAACTCACGAGCATGGTCACTTTGAAACTCAGCGTCTTTTGTAGGTACTCAACGGCCTTTGTATAAAACTCAGCATCAAACTCAATGGCCAATCTTTTAAACACATACGTATGCCATTGTTTTTGCCATTTTGGATTAGTTAAAATCAAACAGTTGTGCTAATCATCTTGCTGCGCGTATAGTGGAGTCAATTGAACAGCATACCATATTGTTATAAGTTGCATACCAGTTAGCAGTTAAGCCCAGAAAACAGACTACCACCTGATCACTGATAAAACAACAGCAGCAGTTGCTTCATGTAGCAGAGAATCCACTATCAGAGAATTGGTGTATCAGCGTAAATGCTAAATATAACTACTAAAGGGAAAACGGAAAACTGTTACGTTGGGGAGAGGAGGTCATAAAAACACTTCAGAGCTGACTGCTCAGCACGTGCGACAGAAAACGCAAAATTTACTTTCTGTATAAATATTTCCAAACATATATCATCCTTTACACAGTGGGCTTGTCTGGAGTCATTTGATGATTTTATTGGCACATGATTCTAAGCCACAGCCTTGTTAAGCGGGAATATAAACTTCGGGTTTTGTATCTCTGCAGTTCAAAGGGAATAAATCACTCGGAATTATTCTTGGAAGGCGGCTTTGGAAGTGTTTCCAGAAAAATTATGCTGGTTATTAAAAGAACTTCCTAGAAGAGTTGTTAGAAGAGGATGGTCACTTGAAAATAAGATTTTAACTTGTTCGGCATCAAAAATTGAACAAACATGAAAAGTTGGGGCAGTAAGATCCCTTAAGAAAATGTTTTAATGCTGATTAGGACACGATTGTTATTTGATGAAAGGGGGGATAGTATTGACAGCCTTAAAACAAAAGGTTTTCGACGAGAACTCTGAGGAAAATCCCAGGTATTCCGGCAAGAAATTTCCTTACGTTTCACGAGCATTTTATTTTCCCCAATTAATATCGAGCAGTTTCGTACGAGAATTAGTACTTATTTTTTAGGGAATTCACAGCGATTCCGGCAAAAGCCATAGGCAGTAAATTAGAAAAACTGCAAACAGTCTATTTGCGGAATCCACAGCCATTCTAAAGCCATAAACGAACCCTAGAGAATAACTGGGTAAAAAAAAAAAAAATCAACAGAGGCTACTCAAAAAGAAATTAAGTCCACTCCGGCATTTCATTATGCTTGAACAGAAAAAGACTCTGAGAAAGCTCAGCACGATTAGATAGTAGACCATTTTTAGGTTTATAGAAAGAATTGTAAATTCTTGCATATTTCGTCTTTTGCTGGCGTCAAGCGTACTAAGTTTCTTCAAAGGTAAACAGAGAATAAAAAAATGAGAAGTGAAGTTTTTTTCTATTAGAAACAATATTTTTTTTTTTTTTTTTTTTTTTTTTTTGTTCAGGGGAAAAAAAAAAAAAAAAAAAGCACATCCCCCCCTCCGAAAAAAAAAAGACGAAGTATAATAAATGCTAAGGAAAAAAAAAACTATTTTTCTTAGGTAAGGACAACCAACAATATACGTAAATACTCATTTGTTTGAGAATTTTTTATATGTTTCAAATAACAATACAAGTTTCATTTAGAAGTGCCGAAAGTTTTCTTGGATTAAATCTTTCAAAATTTGATTGAAGTTTACGTATAAAAAAAGTCTATAATATGAAAAAAAAAACTTGTATATATATATATATATATATAAAAGAAAGCTTTCAGATTTTACATTACGCAAAAAGGGGAGTTTTTTTAACGTTTTCTGTGTTTACTTTTATTTATTAGATATCATACTCCTCGCACTTAAACTATAAAATTCAGTTCAACAGCTATATCGCAAAATGATTTTAAAATGAGCATATCTTTATAATTTCCGATGCACAGTATAATCAGTTCCGATCACATAAATTTAAAAAAAGAGATATTAATAAATATATACCAAACTCAATTAACATTGAAGAGCTAAAATTTTGAGAGCTAATTTTTTAAAAACTATTCATGCGATTTTTAGAAAACTTGGCAGTTTGGCGTAATGTGAGTGGTAGAATCAAAATATGGAAAGAAATTGCCATGTCATTTCGGGAAAAGTCGGATTTTGTGTCAAAACACCTATATTAGAACAGTGTTAAATACAAATCTAATACATATCCTAAGTCACGCTTTCGAGACATGTAAAACGCAGTTTGAATTTCATCAGTCGGCCCAGTAGAACGGTAGCTATAGAACTGCCCCCCTTTTTTTTTCTCAGTGTATACTTTAAAATATAGCATTGCTATTTTTCGAAACATTCCCAGCACGTGAAAAAAATACATTCTAAGAGGTGGCCTATTACAACCGTGTTCTTAGAACGTATATTTCAACGTACAACAGTAGTATTTTCCGAAACTTTTTATCCATGTGCAATAAAGAAGTACGTGCTATATGATGGTCCATAAAAGAAACCGCATAGTTTATTTTATCAAAACGATCAGCAACACACAGATCGTTAAATTTTATCTTAAAAAAGGAATATTTGAATAAATTAATATAAAGCAGGGCCCAAGTTCTCACCCGTTCATCTCAAACTTACAGCTAAACAAAAATACAAAAATTGGACTAATCAATTACAGGATGGCTAGTAATTAAAATAGCTTCATTTATCATTCTTGCGCATGTTGTTGAGACAACAGCGAGATTATTACACCTTTATCCACACCTATCTATTTCGCACATATTTTCAGGCTACGGGAAGTTAACTACTGCATTAAAAGTATCCTAACTGATAATCTAATCGATCATAAGCGACGAAATTTTTTTAAAATATATCACCAAAATAATTACTCATATACTTGAATTATTTAAATAATAGGAGAAAGGTGAATATTTTATTTCCGTCAAGAGTTGTAACCTTAAATTTTATAGTTAACTAGGGAGCAAGTCCGCCAGACGAAAGGCTGAAATTTTCTGTAAATTCTGAAAATTTTCAAAATTCAATTCAAAAGCAATTTCTCAAAATAATTTAAAAAGATATATATCTTTAGAATTTCCGATACACAGTCTCGCGCTGAAGATAAAAATGTTTTTGTCTTTTCGTACAGTGTTGCTATTGCTCGCTTTGAAATCGTTGAGTTTCTTAATCAAAAACTAATAAATGCTTTACAAAGTATGAAACGGATAATAAAGCAAATTCCAAATTTGGGCTTCCAGATGCACATATTCCGGTGGACGATTACGTTATTCGAAATTTGATGGCTCTAGGTAACGCTGTTTTATATAACGTAAACATACATAATCACATACATAACATACATACAATTTATGCAGATTAATATAAATACATTTATGTTAATCTGCATAAATTCTTCATTGTGTTAATCTGCATTTATGTTAATCTGCATAAATTCTTCATTATATAATTTCTTAAAATATAATACGGGGCGACAATATTTGGTAGCAACAATCTGAAAACTGAAACGCCTAAAATGCCGAAACGAAATTAATATCCCTTCCAGGCTAACGAAAAGTTAAGAGTTCGGAGTTTTTATCAATATCTCGGCTGATTAATGTGGCAGGGAGATGAGAATGGCCGAAATGCCTTCCCACGAATTTTTGGAATCCGGAAAGTATCTCTCTCGAAACTCAACTCCCCTGCTCTAGACGGTGAAATTCCCTGTTCTAGATGATTTCGTTCTTCTGAGGAGGTGGTCGGTAGAAGTAGAACACATGATTTTCGATGACGCTCATTACCGTTATTTAACTAAGGTTTCAGAAATATTGGTCTCTTTCCGAAGCGATTGTCGCCACGATGTCTCAATATATTTTACCCTCATTTTCACAATAATTATAAAGATTAGCATTATGCAGATTATAAAGATTATTACTTATTACACCTCATTCATAGAGAAATATGATTAAAAATGGGGTGGTGAGAAAAATACTTATGCTACCAATGTGATCCTTCAGACCTGTGATTATACACAAAGACTCGGGAAACGAATGCATGGATTATAAAAGCATATTGATCCCAAACTGTTAAACATATCGAAATGAACAAAATGTTAAAATGCTAAGATATATCCCAAATTTTCAGCTTAAGAGTATAACATCTCATGTTCTTGGAAGTATAAACTAATTAGACTTCAACAGACTTCGTAAGGAATTATCTTTAAGTACGACAAAGCTCAGAGGAAGTGTGTAAAAAACTCTTTATTAACTCAAAATTATTCATAGATGGCACCGACTCGTAATTACAAAAAAAGCCAACACTTTAGGCTTAAGTCAAACGGTAACAAGTAACTTAAAATAAAATAGAATCAAGTTAGCCTAACAGCTTTTCACAATTTACTTAACGTTCACACAGGCTCTGACACGTAAAAGTCGGCGTAAATAAGCCTAATGGCTAGAAGCGCTCAACGCCCCAGAAACCTAATCGCTAGTAAATCAAAGATAACAACGTTGTTTTCAGGAAGGAAGGACGCGCTATAGAAACCCTTTACGTAATCTTCCCTTAAAGACTAACTTCTTTCTACCTCGTTTAAATACACGCGTGCTAGCTCATTTACATTCTGACAAGAAACCGTGGGTTGAAAGCGAGATCAATAAGAAAGGTAGCTTCAAAATAAAATTAATTGTTAAGGAACTTAAATAAATCATCACAAGAGAGTTTTAAGTATGTACTCTATTAGTACCACAGACAAATTCAGAAACTCTATTCAAATCTGCTGCATGTCAGCTGAATTATTGAGTTAACAGGTACGATGCGGCTCACCAGTGGCCTAGTAGATAAAACCTCTGGACACAGATAGCTCGACTTAGGTTCGAATGTCGGTGGATGTGTTAGTTTCTTAAGCAATCCAGTAGTCCCTCCTATCTTCTTCTTCAATGGCTCGACAGCTCTGGGTGTGCCTTGGCCTTTTCCAGGCATTTCAACTTTTGGCAACTGTGTAGAGTGTCGGTGGATGTGTTAGTTTCTTAAGCAATCCAGTAGTCCCTCCAATCTTCTTCTTCTTCAATGGCTCGACAGCTCTGGGTGTGACTTGGCCTTCACCAGGCATTTCAACTTTTGGCAACTGTGTAGAGACAGAGTTTTTTTTAAGCAAGAGAGATGAAAAATGAGCGATGCCCTTGCCGGGACTCGAATCGCGGACCTCTCGAATAAGCGCCGAGTGTGCTGACCATTACACCACGAAGGCATACTAAGAAGGCGGGAGAAATATAACTGTTTTCCAGTTTTGAAGCTTTAAATCCCTCCAATATGTAACAATAATAAACCTACTTCTTTGGAATGCATTCCAAGAAGATAAACATTGTATTCTTTGCAGCTGTATTGTCGCAGCTTTAACACAATGTTTCCAAGAAGATAAACATTGTATTCTTTGCAGCTGTATTGTCGCAGCTTTAACACAATGTTTCCAAGAAGATAAACATTGTATTCTTTGCAGCTGTATTGTCGCAGCTTTAACACAATGTTTCCAAGAAGATAAATATTGTATTCTTTGCAGCTGTATTGTCGCAGCTTTAACACAATGTTTCCAATAAGATAAACATTGTATTAAAGCTGCGACAGCAGCCGCTGTCCTTTATCGTAGTTGCTTGAGATTACGGATCTTGTTATCCCATTTCTTGACTTACATCAGTTCAACAAGTTCTTCAGGATCAGACCGTTTGGAAGGTACAAATGTTCGCCAAATGCTCAGTAAAGATTGAGGTTTCCCTATATGAAACTGAAACAAGGCCTTCAAGATCAGACAGTCTGGAAGCTGCTCAGTAAAGATTAGGGGTTTCCCTATATGAAACTGAAACAAGGCCTTTAGGATCAGACCGTTTGGAAGCTGCAACTGTTCGTCAAATGCTCAGTAAAGATTGGGCTTTTCACTATATGAAACTGGATTGGTCCATCCTTCTCCCTTCCAAGCGCTGAAGAATTTCTCATTCATATCATTATCCTACATCCACTAACATTACACTACTTTGCTCAATTTCAACAATCCAGTTATTTCGATGTATTTAATAATTTTGATGGATTAAGACGGTATAGTGGTTAGGGAAGCCTCAATGCGATACCGAAGGGCCCGGGTTCGAATCCCGGAGAAGGCATGGATGTAAAATTGTATGTCCATTTATAGGAGGTAACGGTGGCCGCTTATTAGGTGCCTCCACAATAAAATGACCACCACCTCCTGGTCTTAGTAGTGGCCAATGCAGTTATAGGCAAGTGTCTGCCATTGGAAAAAAAGTAATAACAATAATTTGGGAATAATATGGTTTATATAAATTGAGCATTTCTTTTCGATGATCCTTTATACGGTGATGAAACTAGTCAATGGAAGTTATATAACGTAATTTTGTATTCTAAAATGAAAAATTTGTTATGCTTCTATACTTGCTTCTTCGAAAAAATCATTAATATTATTATTTACTTTTATGCCTCATTTCTTTACCTAAATGATGTTTAGAACAAGGGAATACGAAGCAGTTAAATCTTATGAGAAATTAAACCAACTGCGGCGCTATTCCAAAAATGCTTCATTAACATGGTTCTAGAGTCACAAGTCAAGGTCACACACAGGCCTACTTACTTTGTCTCCCGAGCTTTCAGGGAGGTCTTCCTCCCACCAAAAAAATAAATAAATAAAATAAAAATAAAACGCAAAGTAGAATTCGAATTTTAAACAGATAAGACTGATTGTTTCCTGTTCCGTTTCATGGCTAATGAAAGAAGAAAAAATTAAAACTATGTCAAATATTCCTTTTTTTATAGTAAAAACATCGCAACGAAAATTCTCCATTGATAATTTTTTGGTCCAACCATTGTCCAATAAAACATCGCGAGAGGAGAGGACCATGTAATATCGCAGAAAAAAATACAACAATAATGCAAAACAAAAGCGTACACAAACAAGATTCTTTGCAAAATGTCAAGATGAAAGGGATGATTTAGAAAATGAAGGGAAAGGTGTGTTAAAAGTACATTATATTCATTATTTTAGTACCAAAATCATCACGGGTTAAAAATTAAAAAATTAAATGCATGTACATACAGGGTGTTTCGAAATTCATGGGCAAAAGTTTACGGGGGGGGATAAAAACATCTAAACATGCAGTGTTCACTATACAATGCATGGGCGGAGAGCAAGCGGTTAACTGGTACACGGCGGTGTAATGGAAAGCATAAAGCGCAAGTTTTCTTACACTTCTAGCGTGGGTTTCAGAAGTTACATTTTAATACTATATTTATACTATATTTTAAATTTTTTGGGGCCCCCTAAGAAAGTGGGGACCCTAAGCTATACCTTGTGTAGCTTATACGTAAATCCTGCACTGGTGATTGGTATTAAAATCACAACTACTGCAATACAAGTCACATGGGAGCATGTGTATAACGCCATAAGTCCTCGTTTTGTTTAATAATGAAACGTACAGCTACTTTTGAAAAACAGATAAAGACAAATAAATGAAAAATCTAGCAATTAAACATAACGGAAAGCTGACTGAATTTTTTATTCTGAATGGGGCATGCGGGGAGATGCTGATTTTGATTTATTTAATTATGGCAAGGCAGTTGAGGGGTATCTGCCTGAGAGGGCAGATGCCTTTGCGGAGAACATTCTCAGGAAACTGGCTTGTAGACATACACACGGGAGTAACCACGAAAACGCTCATCGCATCATCACAGTTCGACGGAATTCAAACCCTTGACCGAACTACCAGCGCGGTGGACCTAAGGGCGGGCAGAGTTTGATTACTGGCTTACGTGATCATGGCAAAGCACTCGACGGCCATCTGTCTGAAGGGAGGGATGCCTTCATGAAGGACTTTTTAAAAGAAACCAGCTCGTATACACGCAACACACATGGAAAAAAAAAAAAAAAAAAAAAAAAAAAAAACACGAAAATGCCCATGCAGCCAGCCCGTTTGCCAGGATTCGAACCTTGGAGCGAACTATCAGTGTTCAGCAACTTTACCGCTCGGCCACCGAGAGACAGCAACTTTTAAAACAATAGCCTTTGTTTCATTTGAAAGTGTTTATGCAGAAAAAACAAAAATGTAGGAGTTATAAAATAGAAACTGAAGTGAATCTGAAAAACTTTTCAAACACTCATCGGTTTTCAAAGTGAATCTCAAAGCCAAGCTTACTTTGAAAGGCGACGACAGAAAAAGAGAACAACTACCCCTTTGTCGAGGATTACATATATTTATGAAAGTATTTTTTGTACTTTCTAAGTTATCTCACCAAAAATTAAAACACAGGGAAGAAGTTAGATATTGCTTTACCGATATTCTTTTCGAAAAAAGGAAATCTTATAAGAGCTCTGGTGGATAGGGCAGGAGAAACCTAAACCTAAAATTTTCTTTAACATTCCCACCTTTTTCCAACATATGCCTCACCTACTTTCTTGAACAATTTAAACCATTCCATCATATACGACAGACGCTTTATAAAAAAAAAAAAAAAAAAAAAAAAAAAAAAAGAGGAGTAAGTGAGAGAGATGAGGGCAGGAAAGAAAGAAGGCGGTGAGTTAAACTATTCACAATAAATCGGAATGCAATGAAAATACCGTCCAAAAATGTCAAAGTAATAGTAATAATGATTGTATAGTTATAATAATATCATTATTAAAAATGCGGTTCTATGCGCACTGATATCATCTGAAAGTGAATTCGAATAATGATGATAATTACAGAACGATATAATAGGAAAGGGGATTTTTTTTTTTTCAAGCCAAGGAAAACCAAGCCGATTCCAAACGTCTTTTACAAGTCTGTGCATGAGAAATCAGAACGTACCGTCGCAAATAAATAAATAAATAAATAATGACGGAATTTGGCCAGCAGTACTACTGAAGGTCTGTAATTTCTGATAGGTGAGCAAAAATATAAGGTATCAACCTGGCCGGACCGTGAGGTGATTTATCAATGTCAGCAACATTACTACCTTAAGAGGCTCCGCAGTACATAATTTTCGCTTTGATCGATCAAGGAAAGAAAAGCTGGTCCCACGATGAGTTGGCTGAAAGGGAGATGCATTGGGGGGGGGGAAAAGTCAAATTAACCACTTTTGAGTACATGTGTCTGTTTCATGGTGCACAGCGAAGCCTTGGCAAACAGAACTCGACTATCAAGTAGTACCTTTCGAAGATGGACATTTCCTGTGAGACACTTCTTGAAATACACAAAATAAAAATTCAGAATTCAATATTGTCTAGTTTCTGACAACTAAGCAACAATACGGTCATTTCTTTTTGGAGATTTCCTATCTTCATATATATTTATAAAATGATTTAGAAATGTTTATTGCGTAGATGTTGATCCATAGTGAATAGCAACCGCAGCAGCCCATGCAGATTTATTAAGAAGCCATCATGGAAGATTTAAATATTCATTTTTATTTAAACTGATATTTGTGGCCACAAATAACTTGGCATATTAATCATGCCTATTACAAAACATTTACATTTTTACTTTTGAAAACCCCGAAAACGCTCATCACAAAATACAAGTTCGAAGGGATTCAAACCCTGGACCGAATTACCAATGTTCAGCGACTTTACCGCTCGGCCACTGAGGGTGGGCCTACGGGTGGGGAGGGTATGAGGGGCGGCTTACTTGATTATGGCAAAGCACTCGAGGGTATCACTGTGATAAGTAGAGAGCAACGCAGCAGTAGTCTAGACAGGCAGAGAAGCAGAAGGTAAGTGTGATGTGTTGAAGACGAAACATTAGTTCAGAGTAGGTTAATTTTGATTTACATTTCATTTTCATTGGATAATTAATAAAAATTCTTTATTTGCTAAATTATTAGAACCTGAAGGCTTATGTAATTTATTTACGTCCCAGCGTTATACAAAAATAACATGAAGCAGTTACTACTTTTAGAATAGAAAGGGGAAATACCTAAATTAAAATGAATTAAGGGGCTATCGCAAATTTAAGGTATAATTTTGATTTACACACTTTTTTATGTACATATATAGTCGCAACAATTTAAAAAATGAATCAACGCTTTTAGTGATTGGACGCAAAATTCAGCTTTGAGATTAATTCTGGCTAACGACCAATCGGTCTAAAAATCTGAAAGCTTTCAGACTTTATATTACGCTCAAAGGGCCTTTCCCCCCATTTACACACACATACATGCTTCGAGAGCATTTAGACTCATGACCCTTTCGACTGAAAATATTCTTACGGTTTTTGTATTCAATCAGCTATCTTTAAAATAAAATTAATTAAAGTTGTTTTATATTACCGTGCAATGCAGCACGAGACTTACTTGAAGAGAAAGCTACGCCGAAAAAAATTAAAAATACAGGAGCATGAATTTAATAAATAGATATCTCGTAACTACGCTTGTTAATATCTAGGTACCGTTGTTTTCTTCACAATGCGAGCAGGCACTTTATTGCTTTATTGTGTTTATTATTCTACCAACTAGGCCTAATATATTGAAGTGCCAGAACTACGTCTTTATTGTATAAATTATCAGCAATCACACTTACCACAATCTCAATTATCAATTATCACAATCTTTCTAAATAGCTACAATATTTTATAAGAGAATTAACTTATCAGGTTACATGTAACAATAAACAATGCTGTTATCATTTTCATTTCATTTAATTTTTTACAATTTTCAATCACAAAACAATTAAATCAATTAAATAATTACATTTCAATTAAATAATTACATTTATTTAATTTCTTACAATATTCAATCACAAAACTCCCTTGAAATACAACCTCGGCAACGTATTAAGCGCAATCTGAAATAACTACATTTTGAGTAAATATCCAGCAATAAAATTCAGACTGCTTCATTAATCCAGGGCCAGAGAATCCACAGAATGCTAATAGTGTGCTAGAGTACTTAAATTGCCAATTTCTAAGACTTTGGATAGGTCGCTGAGGGAATACTGAAGGTCCAGAGTCAACACCATTTGACCTTTGCTTGTAGAATCACTTAAAACCCTAGTTTCTGCCGAGAAGATTACAGCCTGTAGCATTTACTGCATGAAAGGATCCGTCGTGCTTGTCTCTGTTTGATCCTACTGTGATCGAACGCTTGTCATTGAAAGACTGGATATCTGTCCTGTATACATGACGCGGAATTTTAAATAAATTCTATACAGTCTTTTTTTAGTCCAAAGGGATTTGAATCCCGAAGGACTATTAGTTTCGTTTTGGCATTTTGCGTCGGACGGATAAATGTCGGTTCACTTTTCAAACTGTTGCCATAAAATGTTAGAGTCCTGCATTATATTTGAAGAAATTAAATAATGAAAATCTGCGTAAATGTATGTATATTTCTCACATTGTCATAAAATAACGGTACATAGAGTCATCGAATTTTGAATAACGTAATCCTCCAACGAATATGAGCATGTGGAAGACCAAATTTGAAATTTGAAATTTGTTTTATGATCGATTTCCTATTTTTTAAAACTTTGACGAATTTTTGATTAACAAACTCAAGGATTTAAAAGCGAGCAATGGCAACGTTGTGCAGAAAAAACATTTTTATCTCCAGCGCGTGAGTCTCTGTATCGGAAATTCTAAAGATATGCTCGTCTTAAAACTCTTTTGCGATATTGCTGTTGCACTGGATCTTATGGTTTAAGTGCGAGGAACATGATATTTAATAAAGAAAGGTAACACACAAAATGTTAAAAAAATGCCCCTTTGAACGTAATTTAAAATCTGAAACATTTCAGATTTTTTTTTTTTTTTTTTCCTATTTACAGATTATCTTGTATAGTGGCAAATAGTATCCTGCGTACAACACATTAGATAAAGTAAGACATAAAAGTCAGTCTTAAATTATTTTATGTCACATCGAATAGAAGCGTTCTGGAAATTAACTATTTCTAAATCTGAGTAAAAGATAAATTATAGATCTTTGTTTCGCGCAATTATAAAGCTTGTCACGAAAACGGAGGAGCATAACGTAACCCTTAAGAAGAATTCCCTTAGGATGTTTTCTAACTTCATTAACAACAAAACCGTTAATCATACAAAAGATATTTTGTTAACAGCCTTGCTGCCATTCATAAATGAAAGTTTTTAGCCCAAAGAGGAGTAGAGGAGTTATGACTTACAGGGTTATTAATCTCAAAACTCCATTTTGCGTCGTTTCATTTTCTGCGTTGGCTCACGTTTTAAACTGTTGCCACCAAATATTATCGCCATGCATTATAATTTAAAGAAACTAAGTAATGAAGAATCTGCATGCATGCATGAATGTTTCTCGCACTGTAAAAAATCAACGGTACCTAGAGCCATCCAATTTTGAATAATGTAGTCCTCCAACCAAACATGGGCACTTGAAAGCCCGAATTTTGAATTTCGAATTTATTTTATTATCTATTTCAAATTTTGTAAAACTTAGAGACTGTGTATCGGAAATTCTAAAGATGTGCTCTTTTTAAATTATTTTGTGATATTGCTGTTGAACTGAATTTTATGTGGTTCAATTGCAAAGAACATGCTATTTAATTAAAAAAATGTAACACACAAAATGTTAAAATAATGCCCTTTTGGGCATAATATAAAATCTGAAAACTTTCAGACTTTCCTGTTTTTCTTTCTTTCTTTTCCTTTTTTTTTTTTTTTTTTTTTTTTTTTTTTTTGTAATCCTGATAAATAATATAAAAATAATACAATATGAAAAATAAAGATGTTGCATGGCAAGCAATCATTCATCAATTTTCAATTTCCGAATACAAAGATTTATTATTTTACTTCTTCCGTTGGGGAAAGATTACCATCAGTTCACACATATTATTTTATGCACACAGATAATAGATATCGTCGGTCACCGATGACCTACCTACACAGCCTGAATGGAGAATTTATCGTCATGAAATCTGCAAATATTCAGGTAAGCTAAACTCGTTTTCCTCAAAGAATACTGATTACGATTTTTAAAACTATATCATTGTAAGTGCAGCACGAGATACACATGTATGAAATGATTCTGATGCATCAGGGGATGAATTCAAAGAATCATAAACGTATTCTCTTTCTGAACCATCCACACAATGAAGTTGAAAGTGAGTTACCATACAACCACATTCATTTCCGCTCCTAATTACAAACTTTCAAATGCAATACATAAAAAGAGCCCTATTGTATAAAGATTCAGTTATTCATAAACTGCAACAACTCCAAGTCGCAGAACAGAAGGAAGTTATACGCATCGCAGACTCAAAGAAGATATAAACCATCCCATACCACGCCCACAATGACACCTCTGCACCAATGAACAAAGGACGCTCAGTCACCAATAGCAACTGGAATGTTCTAGTAAAAAAGAAACACACCCTGTATTTCAAGCGTCAATAATAAATCATATTGTATGGCAGTTTTACATATCCCTTTCGCAAGACAATATACAGCACCTGGTTGAATTTACATAGAAGCCATCGCGTGTTCGGTACCATAATTCATTAGTGAACACGAAGCTTGTTTCACTCCGGCTTCTTCATATGAATGGTTTTTCGTAATAAATGTGGGAATTACTGCCTCTTTTATGGTAAAATTCTAACATCACGTGATTTTTAAGGAAAAACACATCCCGGATGTTCATGAAATTCGTTTTGAACCACCAGAACATAAAAGCATCAATCGTTAACTGTCTTCCCGCCCCTTTTGTTTCAAACAGTAATATCTATAAAGATACTGAATGTGAATACTGTTTTTATTGCTCTCTATTAAATTTCTGTTTTGTATACAGAACAATAAGTTCTTTATACTGAACTCATTTCAAGGCGCCATCGTACTTTGGTCCGCTTGTTTTCCTGTTCACAAAGAAAATAAGAGCGATTCTTAGGCACATTTTAAAATGCATAAATTGAAAGTTTGAAAAAACCTAGTTTCTTCATTTTTCCCTGGGAGGGGATGCTGTTTTAAACAGTTCGCTTTTTAGAAAAATTCACGTTCAAACAAATTCGTGATTTGTTCATTATGGAAGAATCGACGTTCAGTAATCTGAGAAAAACAGTTACGATTTGGATGAAAATGCCAACCGAAACAATTTTTGCTTAAATGTGCAAGCCAAAATATCCGGGATGGTCATCGATTTTCGCAGACTAACACGATTCACAAGACTTAACACATATTTTGCTTTTAAAAATTTAAAACACATTTCAAATGATTATTTAATTAGGGATAATTTAGGTTCTACTTCATTGATGAAACATATAAAGCAGCCAATTACACAAATATATGCACAATCTTTCAAGATAAGGCAAGCATGCGAGCTCTCTAATGAGAAATGAAGAATCTACCATTAAAAAAAAATAATAACTACAATCAATTTCACTCAGTCACTGTTAAAATAAAAAATTAATCAGCTTTACCTGTAAATTAGATAAAGGTTTTCACGAATTTATCTGTAAATGAGTATAATTTTTCAGTGTAGTGCAACATAATAATTAATAGCAGTCCCAAACAGTTCGATACACTCCAAGCTTATTGCTTGCTAAGAACATCCATTGGTAACGCAGAACATATTTCAGTTTGAGCAAGGATAACTGAGTGACTTTCGGCCTTTTCCTTAAAACTCGAATATACTGGACAATGCAAAAGTATCGGAACGAAATACTTCTTTTTTCCCATTTCTTGCAATAGATTTGTTCTGTATGCCTGTTCCAGACTTACTGTTTTGATGCTGATAGCAATGGAAGGAAAAAAATAACACATTTTATTCCTTTTGTCATTTTTTGTAGTCCGATTTATTGAAAGCGGATTTTTAGTAATGTTTGTTGGCACAAACTGTTAGCTGCCCAAAATTCAACACCATGAAACTTGCATCATGTGTATAACGCGATGGAATATGTAGCCAAGCAACGTAGCCCTGAGGAACGTTGTACTTGAGGTAGCCAAGCAAGAGTTAAACGAATATTAAATCAGTGGATGCAGGATGGAGCGACTAACGAACAAGAGCAATTGAAACCGCCTAATCGCACCACTCCACGTTATGACAGGTTTATTGTGAGTATGGCATTGATGGGACGCACTGCTACATCCGCAACTGTGCCACAACGAATGTAGTCTGCAGAGCAACAACTGGTGTCCACACGAACCATTAGACCTCGTTTACAGCAAAATAGACTGTTCGCTTATAGAGACATTAGGTCATTTTTGGAAGCAGAAGAGGTGCAAAATCAGCAACGCCTTCGCCTGGAATCGAACCGCGGACCTCTCAATTACGCGCTGAGCTTGCAGACCACTACACCACGAAGGCTCGCTAAGAAGGCGGGAGAAATACCTTATACGCTAAGTGTCCATTGCTTCGTTTATCTTTAACCCAATTTTCCTTTGCAGTGGTGCACTGAATGACGGAAATGAGAATGGCATGACATTGCATTTTCGGAACAATCACACATTTGCATCCAGCACCACGATGGTCGGATTAGAGTTTGAAGACGCGATGGAGAGAGGCTCTTCGACTATTGTGTTTTGCATCGTCATACCGGTCCCACACCCATTGTTATGGAGTGGGGTGGTATTGGATTAAACTCTCGCACCAGCCAATGCTGTATTTCTGAGGTTTTGCAGCCTGTTCTCCTTCATTACCTTCAGGGCTTACCAGCAGACACATTTCAACAGGAGAATGTGCGACCACACGTTGCATGTTGTCCAATGTTCAAGCTCTCTTCTTAAGACACTATATTGTACTTATTACCCTGGCCTGCCCATTCTCCATATCTATCGCTCATCGAACATGTCTTTCTAAGGGAAACTTGGCTCGTATACATATTACATGGGAAAAACCACGAAAACACCATGCAGCCAGCCTGTTCGCCGTGGGTCGAACCTCAGACCGAACTACCAGTGTTCAGAGATTTTACCGCTTATCCACTGGTGGGCAGCGTAATATAAATTCTAAACGTTTTCTGATTTTCTCTCTAGTCCAAAGGGGCAACTTGCCTTGAAGGACCTTAATTTAATTTTGGCATTTTACGTTGAAAACTTAAACGGCGGATCTTTTTTCAATTGTTGCCACCGAATGTTATCGCCCTGTATTATATTTAAAGAAATTAAATAATGAATTATCTGCATGAATGTTTGTATGTTTCTCGCATTGTGATAGAACAATGGTACCTAGAGCCATCAAAATTTGAATAGCATAATGGGCATCTGGTAGCCGGAATTTGGAACTTGTTTTATTATTGATTTCATATTTTGTAAAAATTTAACGAATTTTTGATTAACAATCTCAAGGATTTCAAAGTGAGCAATGGCAGCGTTGTACATAAAAAAACATTTTCATCTTCAGCGCGCGATACTGCGTATCTGAAATTCTAAAGATATGCTCATTTTAAAATTATTTTGCGACACTGCTGTTGAATTTTATGGTTTAAGTGCGACGAACATGATATTTAATAAATAAAGGTAACACACGAAACGTTAAAAAAGTCCCTTTGGATGTAATTTAAAATCTGAAACCTTTCAGTTTTTTTTTAATTTTTTTTATTTATTTTTTAATTTTATTTTACTAAGAGCTTAATCACACAAAGTATTGATATTTTGCTTGTTTTTTTGCTTGTCTTTTTAGTCTTATAGCTTTATTTTATTTAAAAGCTACATTTTATTTATATTTCATATAAATAAATAACTGTATTTTATTCAAAAACTTGTCAAAATTATTTGAAATGTATACTCTATTTCTGTCACATTAAAATAAATTACTGATGCCAGTGTTTAAGAAAAAATTTAAATGAATTAAATAATTGTCATTAGATATGTTTTTCTGTCAAAGTTTAATCTAATAACTATAATACAGAATTTTAGAGAAAATATTTTTAGGGATGTACTTGCGAAATATTAAATGAGATACGAATTTTGCCTGAGGGAAATTACTTTAATTTCCGATTTTATTGTAAAAATTTTTGGCACAAATAAATCATTATCTATGTCCCTTGAAAAATACGTTTCCACAGCAGATAAAAGTAACGATAATTACAATCTAATCACATTCAATTTGAAAATTATTTTCAATACGTTTTCCAAGCCTCAGGCCAATAAACAGAGAGGAAAAAAAATTAATTTTTACAGCAATGCGTTTCAGAATTTAATCAGTTTTTCCACAAAAATATCTTTTAAGCTTTCCACAAAATCACTTCTTCAAGTGAATTAGAAATGAAAGAGAAATCACAATTTTGTTTTTATATTTATTTCTTTTTTTCAACTCTTGTTTTGTTAAATACGGCAACCGGCCTGCCTGGATTTAAAAGACTTGAACGTAATTGTAATAACAAATGAAATCATGTTTGTGGCTTTAAGAAGTAAGAGGAGACCAACGTGTTTTTAATCAAGAAAATCTCGGTATTCTGATCTTTTCAGAAAAAACTTTTCAGTTTTCACTCGTATATTTTTTATTCCAAATTATAATCACATTATTAAGCTAGCCCCGATTTTAATAGCTGGAGGAATATTTAAAAACTCATTTAAATTTTTCAGTTCCAAGGAAATATTTTAATTTTGTTTTTATCTCATTATTTTATTTTCTATTAAGTTATTCAGTCAAAAAGCAGTTCTATCTCAAATTTATTTAAGAAGAAAAAAAAAAAAAAAAAAAAAGGGAGTTTTTTTTTTTTATTTCTTTTTGACTTCAACGGGCTCAAAACTACTTTTTTTTTAATAATCGACATTTTTAAAGCGAAAAATATGCAGAACTGGAAGGGAGAACAAAAAATAAAAGCAGAAAATTTTGTTGGAGAAATTAAAGTGTCATTTAGTTAGCCGTAGGCGAGATATTTTTCTCTTTAACCACATCTAAGCGCGAAATAGTCTTTTGACAGTGTTGCTGTGCATGTCAAAAAAATTAAGCGTGCAAAACTGAACATTCTTTTAAGTCTCGACAGGTAAAATTCGACCTTCCTTTTTGTCGAATTCAGAGAAATTTGAATACTTTTTTTTTTTTTTTAACCTGTCGTAATTTCACCTTTGTATTAAATGATATCACATTTTCTTTGATTTAAAAATTTCAACTCTCTCTCTCTCTTGACAGTTCTCAACGCGTGCATAAAGTAAAATGGTGTATAATTGTTTGAAACATTTCTCAGATGTCAAATTAAAGTACTGTTCATTTTGAAATTCTACACTCCGGCCTACTGCCGTTTTGAGAATTTCAGCATTTTTTCCTCACTCCTAAACGTTTCGAAATTATTTTCGAAACGGATTTATTAGGAAACTGTCCTTCTCGGCTGTTATTTATTTCCTCGCTTTTTCCTTTCTACGCTCTTGGTCCGGAATTTATCGTTTTCTAGGATTTCGTCTAAGTGACGTATAATTGCATTTCAAATTTTTCAAGAGGTGTAAAAGGAAGGTAACATTTCGTTGTTGTTCTTCGAGTCCAATAAATTCCTTACTAACGTAATTAAGCCTGGATGGTAATTGAAATACATGCACATAATTAAAATAAGAATTCCATTATTCTTCAGTTCATGTTTGTCGCTAAACACGGAAACTCTTTTGTTCTGATGACGGTTGTTTCCAGAAACCTTTAATTAGATTTATTTCTTTGACAATGTACATAGACGCAATATAAGATTGAAAGAATATTTCCTCCGTTCATATTTAGTATCGGGATGACGGAGATTTCTAGGAAGCAGTTTTGAGACTTCGGAAATTTTATTAGCTATAATAATTTCGTTTAGGTAAGTAAATACAATTCCTTTTCATATTTTTGGAGTAAGAAGATGTGACAAATTTTAAGCGATAAATCCTTCTCTACTTTATTCAATCGTATAAATTTTCATTACAAAAAATCTGAAAGTTTTGTGATTTTATATTAGGCCCAAAGAAGCGTTTATTTTATTTTATTTTATTTTTATTTACACACAGATACACGTTACGAGAGCATTTGGACTAACGCGCCTTCGGGCTGAAAATATTTGAAAACAGCATATCTTTAAAATTTCCCTTAGACAGTTTCCTGCGCTGGAGGTAAAAATGCTGTATTCCGTACAGAGTGTTGCCACTGCTCGCATTGAAATCGTTTTTTTCCCACCAAAATTTGTTACGGTTTTACAAAATATGAAACAAATAAATCGAATCCGAAATTCAAAATTCGGCTTCGAGGTGCCCATATTCGAGTGAAGGACTACGTTACTCAAAATTGGATGGCTCTAGATGCCGTTGTTTAATCACAATGCGAGAAACATACATAAATTCATGCACATTCTTCATTATTTAATTTCTTTAAATATAATATAGGGCGATAATATTCGGTGGCAACAGTTTGAAAAATGATTCAATGGTTTTAGTGATTCGACGCAAAATGCCATTTTGAGATTAATAGCTCTTCCTTCCCTAAAAAAAAGAACTGTTCATAAAATGTCTGCATTTTGTTATCTCTTTGAAGTTAGAATAAAGCAGTTATATATGTTGGAGTTGCGAATACTTCATATACAAACAAAAGACGACATGAAAAACTGAAAACGCATGTGCTGAGAATGTTATATGAAATCAGATAGTTTCTCTTCTCAAAACAGCATTATACGTATTGTAACGAAATGTGCAGGCGCGGTAAGATGGCTTCCCCGCAAAGCAGTTTTATGGTTGCTATAAAATGACAAGGGAAGGCAGTGTTGCCACATTTGGTGAGAAATCGCCCATTTGGCAAAATTTGGCAACAAAATTGGCGATATGCCATGGACGGACCTTCTGGAACGAATTCTTACCTGTTTAGCCCAGAATGTTCTCGAACACAAGCCGTACTTTTACATCTTGATATTTGAAATATACGTGAAATATATTAAATACACGCATGTAAATGAGCATACATGAACAGGATGTGTCATTAACAATTTACGTTGTGATATTTGTTATCTCTGTGAGAAATTTGGAAATATTTTGTGATCTCCGGTATTGTTTGTTTTTACGCTATTAATGCTCGACGTATCTTTGCAACGTCTATCTTTGGTGTTCAATATTTGCTTTGATTTATGTTTAGAAAGATAAAATATTTCAGAATGAATTTTTTATAATCAATTCTGCACCTACTATCATCAATAACCAATTCAACGCAATTAATTTATTCGATTCCCTCATGAAAAATCAATGGCAGGTGTGTTATGATAAGACGCATGCGATGTACTCCGCAGCTGCACAGTCGGTTACCGTTAAGACAAGACTTTAATTTAGTATTTGGATAATTAAATGTATTTAATGACATGTCTTCCGGTAATTTCGTTTGTTGAATTTTCAAATGAAAACCTTTCACGCATCCATTCGATTTAACTCCACATTTTGGGATATTTTTATCATCCCTGAATGCATTCTGAAATGAAAATTGGGAAGTATACAAGAGATATTTCGATACGCTTTATGGTATGTTATGTTGCAGCCTTTGCCCGCATCAACGTAAGAAAAGGGGGGAATTTAATTCTGGGGATTTAATGATTGCTATTTTTTTTTTAAAACGGAATTCGTTAGTCGAATACACATGTATTTCAAAAAAGAAAAATTTTAAAGCGAAGTAATTATGAATGTTAATTGCATCGATTTATAAAATACTACTTTTAAGAACAGAACTATTCAAAATTAGCATCCCGAAACATATACAGGTCAGGTGGAACCGCAAAGAAGAACCATAGGATTTTATATACTATTATAATAAGGAATGTTCTCCCTCCTGCTTGCAATGCCTACGTGGTGTAATGTAATTCGAGATTTACCCCACGTAGCCTGCAATGCCTACGTGGTGTAAATCTCGAATAGCACAGCGCTGCTATTCGAGAGGTCCAGGTTCAAGTCCAGGCGAGCGTATTGCACATTTTTCACGTCTGCTTAAAAAAAACTAATGACTCTACAGCGTTGCCCGAACTAAAAGATAGTGGACAATAATTCGTCACCACCAGGATTTGGTGATTGGGTTCCCTAATCCGAGAGAGAATATAAGGTACATTCTCCCTCCTTCCAGAACGCCTTCGTGGTGTAACGGTATCAAACTCGCCGATTATTCGATAGGTCTAGGTCAAAAAAAACTTAATGACTCTACAGTGGTGCCCGAACTAAAAGGTGGCAGATGATAGCTGGTCACCACCAGGATTTGGCGACTGGGTTCCCTAATCCGAGTCGGCCTTTAAAAGGGAGGAGTACATAAGGTATTTTCTCTTTCCTTCCAGTACATCTTCATAGTGTAACGGTAGCACACTCGGCGCGGGTTCGAGAGATCCAGGTTCGAGTCCTGAAGAGGGCATTGCTCATTTTTCATGTCTTCTACTTCAAAATAACCTAATGACTCTACACTATTACCACAAAACTACTATACTATATTATACTAGTATCTATGCAATACTTTTTTTTTTTTAATCTATGCTATCAGGAATGTCATATGTATTCAAGGTAGTCCTTTGTATTCCCTATCTAGATGTGACTCTGTAATCTTTTCTTCTTCTTCTTTTTTTTTTTTTTTTTTTTTTAATTTAGACTTAATAAATGTCTGCAGAGCGGACATCATACTGCAAGGGCTTGTTCCCGGTCAGTAGTCCTCCTTAGCAGTGTAAAAGTAAAAAGTATCTGTACAATATTACTACTATATACTATTTAGATACACCTACTAACTATACTAAACTACTATATTACTACTATATATTTAGATACACCTACTACACTATACTAAACTACTATATTACTACTATATATTTAGATACACCTAATATACTATGGCTAAACTACTATATTATTACTATATTATTACTATATGTTATTATACTATCACCGTGAAATGCTTATTTTTAGGATATTTGAATTCAAAACATTAAGATACAGAACGATGGAAACTGTTTCTGCATCTAACTCCAAAATCAATATATCCCGCATAATATTTCCATCCATTTATGTCACACTCCATTTATTTTTTATTTTGAAGGAATGGGAGGGAGCGGACATAATCCCTTTGCTCAGGCACTTAACACGCAGTACATTTCCATGCTCCGGATTCGGGACTATGTTTTTAAAAGAAATATTTGCCAAGTAAATTTGATAGTTTTAAGAAGTACAAATACAACTTCACATCTGAAAGTATTAGTAATACACATAAACTAAACAAAAAAATTTTTTTTCTTGGTTTGTACTCGGTGAATCTTCAGTAACAATGCCTATATAGATTTCACTTTTTTTTTAAAAAAAAACAGAAACAAGTTAAGGTATACAAGAATAAATTACTTATCCACATAATCTTCTGTTACTTTCTATTTTAATAGCGGTAAAGGAGATTCAATTCTCTCATTTTATTCGGTTAGCAATTTCGTATTAAGGCTCTAATTACTATCAAAGATATTGATTTCCAGCTAACAAATTTTCATAAGCAATTTTTTTTAAACAAGTCCAAGCGTACTGGCTTGCTCAAATTTAATTTAATTATTTTCTACAAAATTCACTTAGGATTTATATTTTACATTAAAATAACGAATTTCATTTAAAATAATTAGTACCACTTAAATAACATTTAAATTATTGATAATTCTATAACTACTGCATGCACATTACCTAAAGGGGTAGAAACCTTAACCGGAACATAAGACGAATTTTGTTCAATCACTTTTAAAGCATAAAAGGCACAATTTACCAACATATAAGAATAAAAAACTACACAGCCCGGCAGCAGAGTGGGTATATATTTATTTATATACTTTTGATACGGCTGATTGCAACCAAAATGGGAGGTGCACAACTGCATGTTACAGAAGTCCCATATACAATATTTCTAAGGCTACTCGTTTTCGAGTTATGCGAGATACATACGTACGTACAGATGTAACGAAAAATATCTTCTGAATCCATTTTACAATTCGTTTTGGGAAAAAGAGTTCTTTATTATGTTCGTATATAGTAATGTCACGCAAGAACACAGTTGAAATGGATTCGAGAGCGGTCAAAATGGGTATTTTCGTTGAGATATGATGCCCAAAATATCTCACTATTAAAATACTTCCTTTACTTCTTATTAGGAAGTAAATAGAAAATTTTATAGTTAATGTCAAAAATTATGCAAGCAAAAAAAAAAAAAATTCCCACCCCAAAGACTGAAAATAATCTTGATTATGGATTATCCCAGAGGTGGTCACAGTGCGGCTCTGGCAGACGAATGGGGCGACTCTTATGCAAAATGTTATTATAATTGAATCGAAAGATGTAAAAAGGGGCTATTTGACAGACGTCAAATTTTACAGAAGCAACGATTAAACTATCCCATTCCTCAGAGGTATGTCAGAAATCAACAACAGAAAAATTACGAGATCGATGTAAGTAGGAGTTATGCTATTCAGCGTTTTAAAACGTCTTCTGAATACTTGTAAGGAACGGAATAGTTTTTGTTGCTCCTGAAAATTTGAATTTCGTAACATAGCCCTTCTCCCACTTTCCGATTTAATTATAACGCAAACAATTATTAAAAATAATATTCTTTGACGTATAACCTAAGATTACTCAATGTCCAAAAGAAATTTATTTTTAGAACGTTATTAGCAAACTTAAAACGATCTGTGTCCAAACGCAATTATTTTATTTCATTTCTTGTTAGTTACTTAACTTAATAATGTTATTCAAAAACATTTACAAAATATTGTACTAATTCTATGAAGCAATTTTGTAAAGCAAATCTTTAGAAATTACAGTAGAACTCCAATTATCCGAATGAATTGGGACCAGACCCTATTCGGATGATTGGATTTTTCCTGAAGAACGGGTCTATGTAGATTTTAATTAATTACTCTATGGTATGTATGTTGAAAATGGGAGAAAAAACTATTTTTAAAGAAAAAGAGGTTTTATAATTAATTAAAATGAAAAGGCGGCACTTTCGCTATATGTCATATAGCGATACTGTACTACTTACAAGTGCTGAACATCTCTGCCTAAGTAAGCTCCTGCGCTTAAAGTTTCTTAGCCAGCCGTTGCTTTAAAAGATGAGCACACCAGCGGCCCGGCGGTAAAGTCACTGAACACTGGTAGTTCGGTCCGAGGTTCGAATCCCGCGAACGGGCTGGCTGCATGGGTGTTTTCGTGGTTTTCCCCATGTGTAACGTGTATACGAGCCAGTTTCCCTTAGAAATTCTCCACGAAGGCATTCCTTCCCTTAGGCAGATAGCCCTCGAGGCTATGCCGTAATTAAATAACCTAACCTAACCTAACCTTTAAAGAATGAACAACCAAGCTTCTGAGCTAAGATCTTAGCTTTTTCACAAAGAATCGGGTACGAAATTGAATTTTCCGTAGAACGTTGCTGCAAAAACCACTTGAAAACGACATCTTGTAAATTTTTGTTTGTTGCTGTATTGATTTTCTTGAAGAACTTCCATCTTCGTTTCCAAGCAGTGACACGAAGTTTAAAAGTGTAGGTTCGCTCCTTTTAATGCTTGAAATAGTTGACTGTCCAACAGTAGGTTTCGGTCTTAATTTTTTCCTTAAACTCTAAAAGCGATTCGAATAGTTGGAATTCGGATAATTGGAGTTGTACTGTAGTTAGATTTGCTTATGGATGCTTGTAGTAGATGCTTTACAGGAACTGGGTCTGCCAAATTTCAAATTTCTAAATCACTAGAAGCAGTTAAAAATTATTATTTTTTAATTGCCAGGCGCTTTATTTAATAGCCATTAGCCTTGCGCCACTACAAGGGCCGTAGATGGTGGCCATTTCATTATGCAAGCACCTAATAGGTGGCCACGGTTGGCTCCTATGAAAAGACGGACAGTTATAGCCATGCTTTGTCTGGAATTCGAATTTGGCACCATTGCTATGGCAGGCAAGGTCAGTAGAAACTAAACTGCGGTGATCTGTGAGGAGAACAGAAAACGGATGCAATGCATCAGAAACATTTACATATCATAGAGAATTTGATTAAAAAAAAAAAAAAAAAAAACTGAAGCTTTCAGATTTTACATTACGCCTAAACGGGCGTTTTTTTAATCTTTTGTGGGTTAGCTTTATTTATTAAATGTTCTTTGCACTTAAACCATAAAATTCAAATCAACAGCAATATCGCAAAATAATTATAAAATGAGCATTTATTTAGAATTTCCGATACACAGCCTCGTGCACTGCGCCAATGTATATGGTATATATATATATATATATATATATATATATATATCCAGTGCGCCAATATATATAGTATATATATTGTACAGTGTTGCCATTGCTCGCTTTGAAATCTTTGAGTTTGTTATGTAAAGTTCCTCACTGGGTAATTCTAAGTTACTGGAGAAAGTGAAGAATCTTAAGAACTAGTAAGTGAATAATCGTTTGAGTTCGTCTGACAGGAAACAACAAGATGGAAGGGTAAAACAACCCTTTATTATTCAAAATAAGATTTGGCAGAACTCCGTCTTAGAGTTGTACAATAAAGCCGACACTTGGGCTTGAACTTAAGAAACTAAAAATTAAACTAAACTAATCTGAACTAAAAGGGTATAGCCGAAGCTATCAAAATTCTAACAGAGTTGGCCCCTTAACGTTAGTAGACTGCGAAGCTATCAAGGGCCTAAAGTACGGCCGAGAGTGATAATAGCTTACGAGAGAGTAGCCTAAAAAAGGCGGACGCGTGCAGCCAGAATACCTGGTATCTCCCTCACTAAGACCGAAGAACTTCGCGGTTAAATACCGCTCTTCCTCATTATGTATTCAGACGTGATTCTAAAACTACGTGAAGTGGTAAGTTGAAGTTAAGAATCGATAGGAAAGGAACTTTAACTTAAAATTTAACTGTTAATAAAGTTAACATAATCCTTACAGTTAATCAAAAATTTGTTGAAGTGTTACAAAACATGAAATCGATAATAAAACAAATTTCAAATTCCGAATTAGGTCTTCCAGATGCCCATATTCAGTGGAAGATTCTGTTATTAAAAATTTGATGGCTCTAGGTACCGTCGTTTTATCACGATGCGAGAAACATACATACATTCATGCATATTCTTCATTATTTCATTTATTTAAATATAACACAGGGCGATAATATTTGGTGGCACCCACTTGAAAAGTGATTCGCCGTTTATAGTGAATCGACGCAAAATGCCAAAACGAAATTAGGGCTAATAATAGAAGTTGATTCTACGTCCGAAATGATGTGATATTTATGGCAACTGGAAGGTTTGGAAATTTTTAAGAAATCTGGTAACAATCATATATTAGAAGACAATGTTACCTTAAATAATTTCCAGAATCCGTAAAATTTGAGGACAAGAGATATAAGGCTTGCTTGCCGTGGAATGCGCCTGCAAGGGAATAACGAAATAATTCTGAGGTAGCAGAAAAACGATTTCAATCGCTTTGCCGAAAATTTAAGAAGAATCCGAAATCTGAGGAGCATTTCAAAGCTGTGACAGACCAACATTTACAAGAAGGTATCGCAGAAGAATCAAAGTATTTAAAAGCTTAGAAAGGAATACTTTTTACCCGAACAACCTCAAATTACAGAAAACAAAGACATAAAAAAAAAAAAAAAAAAAAAAAAAAAAAACCTTTGCACAATCTTCGACGCCAGTGGCGTAGAAAGAACGTTTTCGCCCGAGAGAGCTTCAGCTCTTGAATTTGCTGTCTTTCTTGACACACAAACAAATAACTATAAAAAATGGCAAAAAATAAATTAAAACTACGTTTTTCGCGTAGAAACTCTCATTTCATTTCGCAACAAAATTTTTTTAATTGTATTTGGTGTTAGGTTGTTCCGTATTTTGCAATTCATTTTTAAAGATCATATTTTAAGTTTTTATGCGTTTTTGTCTTGCCGTGAAGTCAGAACCGAATGGATTGAATAAGAAATAGATCTCTAATGACATTAGAGGAAATAAGTTTAAATGAACTGCAACAAAAAAATATACATAAATATGCCGTAGAAGGAGAATGATGTCCACATCAGATTTATTAATAAAAGAAAATAACATTGAAATACTATTAAAAACTTTGTATTCAATTTTATGTTTTTTTAAAACATTTCTTGCTTTAGAGAAGCAAAATCGACACTTAATTCCTGTCGTATAGAAAAAACAGCTGTGTTTGAAAGTTTCTTTTTAAATCTAGGCAAGATTTTGCATATTGTTTTATTAATTTAAGATTGCTGAAACTTATTTCTTCTTCTAATAATAATTGACAAGTTTAAAAACATTATTAACGCAGCTTTCTAATTCGCATATTCGTGCGTCTTCTAGTAATTCACCTCATGCACACAGAATCCTTGTAAATAAAATCTGTACGGAACTTTCATGTCAAGTACTTTGTGACACTTGAGTTTGAAAATTTCAGAAATAAAATCATTTTCAATAGAATCGGTCACAGTGGAAAAAAAAAAAAAAAAAAAAAAAAAAAAAAAACAATATTTGGAGTCGGAAAAATTTATCGATAATCTCAAAATTATTAAACACACAATTTAATTAAAACCACAAAAATAGCAGGTGCCATTATTTTTTACGTACCAATTCCAATAATTTTTAAGGGTCCCTGCACGATAAAATTTTTAAACTCATATGGTCAAAATAAATTATGTCTTAAGAACAATAAATTAGAACACAAATTATAATCAGACCGGAATAAAATGTTCAAACAGTAATGAAAATATACAAAATCTTCATTAGATAAAGGAATGGAAGTTAGCATGTACTAAACAATTTTATTACGAAAGTGAAAATGAGTCACGTCATATACAAATTGACTAGATCACGCGTAATAGACTGTTCTTACACAGAACAGACTTCATTAAGCAAATAAAGAAGTCTACAACAAAGAAGAAAATTTTTTTTACAATTTAAACACGTCTGCGATACTGATTACCGATATAATTACTCGATCAATTCCAAGATTTAAAAAATTACACTATTACCCTCAGAGTAATCGCGCCATTTCCTGAACAACAATCCATCAAAAGCACTGACAGAAACAATGATAGAGGTTTATGATTCGTTGAAGCAGAATTGTGTTGAAGAACGACTATGACGAATCTTTATCGACATAAATAAAACATACGTATAGGTATAAATAAAAATGCTAAACAGTATTTTTATCGGAAGAAGAATGTATAGAGTAAGGCTTCTACGAATTTTACTCTTTAATTTTTTCCCTCTCCTCTAAGCAGTGGTGTGTTATGGCAGATTAAAATCTCGTTTAGACAGAAAATTATCAGTTTACAAGAACAAAATAATGGGAACAAGAATTGTTTCAGATACGACTGCTATTAAATTGTTTTCAACAACATTACTCTAAAACATATTTTAGTCCCTTTGCCGAGGAAAGAGAAAAAGGGGGGAGCAGCATCGAACATTTAGTGGAAATCTCTCTCACAAAGAACATAACTGTCACGTCAACTTTCATGATGAATTTCATTTAGCATCGGAAGCAACAGTAACCAATATTTAAAAATGGAAACAAAGCAATATTTAAAAATGGCGGCACGTAGAAGGATAATTATTAGCAGTTCCTACGATTTTTATAAACGCCCTAGCAATTCGACACTGAATTAAAATGGTAAATTATAATAAAACAGGCAATATTTTCGCTGATTATATAGAAAATTGTGTAGTGTAGTCACAGACATTAGATAATATTCAAAATGCTAATGTTTATAAACTGAATGCTTAATATCGTTGCGTTCTACGGGTTCGTGGGTTTGGAGAGATTAACGATGACACTTGACGAAGAATCGAAATACAATTTATTCGTCAGTATCACACAGGGCAGTTCCCAAGACGCGTTACAGTCGTCAAAAAACTTCGACAAACAAACTGAAACAATCAGCAACACAGCCTTCAGGCTATCAGGCTATAACGGTGAAGACAGCTTCATAGCAAAGCACTAAAGTACAGCTCCCGACTCAGTCGATCGCTTTGGAGCTGATCTCTGAACTAAAAACACTACTACTGAGCTCTAGTACAGGCAGGGTATATATATATCTTTTGACCTGTCTTCAAGAACATTCTCAGGAAAATTGGTAGAAATTCGTTTTTTAATGTTTTCGCTCCGTCTTTGGAATATTGCCAATTTTGTTGCCATATGGGAGATGTCTTTCCCTGTCACTTTCAGGCAACTCTTTTTCCGCTTTGCGGGGAAGCTATTTAACCTCAGTTGGGCATTTTGTAACAATATTTAACAACAGTATTAGGCAGCCACAAATTTAAAAAAAAAAATATTTATTTTTACAGAAACATTTTAGGTAAGATGTTTAAAAAGATATATAAGGATCCATATAAAAGCGTCACTAGTCACAATGAATGCTCAAACTCCGACGTTCACAAAAGCTTTTTCGCTTGTTTATGATAAGTGATTTTCTCTAAGGATTACCACTGTTTTAAAAGTTACAAAGCGTAATGCGTTACTTAAAGCTCTATATTGGCATTTATAATGCATCGCTGTGACTGCTGTCTGTAGACGCATTAGCTTATTTTGAAGAAGCAGGAGACGTGAAAAATGTTCAATGCCCTCGCCGGGACTCGAACCTGGAGCTCTCGAATACGCGCCGAGAGTGCTACCGCTACACCATGAAGGTATGCTGGAAGGAGGGAGAAAATACCTTATATATTCCCCCTTTTAAAAGGCGACTCGGGATTAGGTGACCCAATCGCCAAATCTTGGTGGTGACGAATTACCGACCACCACCCTTTAGTTCGGGCGCCACTTTAGATTAATTTTTTTTAAACGCAGGAGACGTGAAAAATGTGCAATGTTCTAGCCGAGACACGAAACTATAGCTCTCGAATACGCACCGAGTGTGCTACCATTATACCATGAAGGCATGCTGGAAAGAGCGAGAAAACACATTAGAAGTCTTCGGTCTTTTATGCTCGTAATGTTTCAAATTTGGTAATAAAATAAACAAACAAATATTATCAATTATTATAATCATCAATAGCACGTCATAGCCACCCTATTGTTGCACTGAAAGTGCGATTTTGTAAACTTTTAAAAACCGGGAAGTTTTTGACTTTCTAGGGAGAATCCAGCACCCCTTGTTCAACGCTCGCTAAAGTTAATACCTGAAATAACCCTTCTAACTCACACGAGCACATTAAAAAATATATCTTTCATATCTTGCTTTAAAAACTTTTTAAATTAAATATTCTTTTTTCCCTTTTTTCGTTATTCTTATATGAAGGATTCGAGAGATTCCAGCTTCGAAAAAGGTTTTAGGATTCAGATTTGAGGAAATTGAAAAATCGTTCCATATAGTCCTCATTAAAATCAAAATGCGTACGAAAAATTGTACTAATAATATTCACACTGCTACGAATTCATACTGTTATGAATTCTGTACATAGATAAATGATTTTAGGGGAATTACATCCGAAATTGTTGTATTTTGATGCGTAATATAACACGAAAAATCTTAACGAGAGAAGCTATACCGGAAAAGTAAGAACACAGGGGCAAGTCCATTTAACATTGAGTAAATAGTAATAATCTCGGTAATTCTGCGAGATATTGCCAGGCTGACAACGACTTTGGCGATTTATTTTGTCGCTAAATTTTGCGAGAAATCGCTCAAAGCCGCCAAACTTAGCGACCATTTGGCGATATTTGGGTTCTGTTCCTGTATGCGTGAACTGATATATCTCTGGGTTAGCTTTCTCTTTAGACGCGCTTTGCATTGCGTTGTGTCTAACGTTCTTAATAGTTTGTGTAACTACTGACTGTGTACTCTGTGACACTGTGAACACTGTGAAATTCCAGAACTTTGAAGTGTTTCTTTTGATAAAAATAAATTTTATTAACCTATTATCGGACCAGTATGCATTCAATCTAATACGAACCCGTTCGCACGCAACAATATACGTATTGTTTTCAAAAGTAATAAACTGTTTAGCTTGCTTAATCCACGCATAAATGTAATATGGACCGATCCAGAAAAATAACAGCTTTTGGTATACTGAGCATATTGGCTTACATTTTAATTTTAGCTAAAAAAATTAAGAACAGATTTGATCTTTAAAATTATATATCGCAATATTTTTATTCCAATCTGAGCTTTAATTAAGAAGATGATTCTTTTAGAGCAAAATTTATTCTCATATCAGTAATTGAGAACACAGAGCGATTTAAATAAAATTACATGACAGCAAAATCCTTAATTAATAGCAGTTTTTGAAGGTATAACAGGAAATTCTTGGATAGTTTTAATAATCCCTACCGTAAAATTCACTACTTTGCCTCTCTTATTACACGACAAGATTTCGAAAAGTACTAATTCTCAAATCATGTCATGCTAAACATAAAATAAATATTAAATAAAACTAAACACCAAAGAAAAAGGATTCTCATATGTAAGTCTTGTTTAATTAGCACATTTAAAAAAAACATATATAAGAAGTTCTTTTAAAGCCTTCTCATTATAAAACATAGAGGAATTGCAGAAAAGAGCTTAAATTTTTCTTATAATGCACCTGTAGTTCAAATTTTTTCAACCACTAAGCCAACTTAAATAAGGTAGAGCCCGTAAAAATGTGTTTTTTTGAGGTAAAAAATAAACCATTCAGGAATATGAAAAGATATTTAATTGGTAGTTTACCAAATGCACCTCAGACAAAAATTGCAGATACAAAATGTCTCAAAATTTTTCAGAAACACACTTAATAAGATGAGAAGTAAAATGAAAGAGCTTAATATTTCCAATTTGTAAAGAAATATTTCTATTAACAGTTTTGAAAAAAATAAACTTTAAAACCGAATTACTTAGTTACCGTAAACAGTAATTAATAACGATAAAAAATTTAATTTCAACTGAAACTTCAGCTTACGGAATGGTGCAAAGAAACATATTTTAGGAAAAAAACATAAACAAGATTGACGCTTTTCTATTGAATATCAAATGAATTTATATCAGATGGTTTCGAAACTTTTAACCATTACAAATATCGACATTCTTCATAATCACCAAAATCGGCACTTATACAGGCAAATGGCATAACACTGGAAGAACTATATCTTTTAAAAAGCACTTTCTTAAAACATGACTTGAAAAAATGTTTTTAGAATTTCTTCAAATTAATGACTCAAATTTGGTATCTCTAAAAACTTTTGATAATGAAAAAAATTTCTTATGTTTGGAAAGATATTAATGATATTTGACGCATAGGAGAAAACTATTATAAAAAAGCAATTTACATAAACTAACAGAAAATTTACCAAAATATTAAATAAGAAAGAAACTATGAAAGAAATAAAAAGTTATCATATTTTCTAACTTTAATTTATGTTGATCGAACCTCTAAGTAAATAGTCATTAAGTATGTGATTTTAAATATACTTTTCCTGCATTTAGTATCCCATTTAATGTGGCTTTGTGTAAAATATTAACGTAATTAAACGATAAATAGTTTTGAAACATAGTAACATGTATCCCCAAAATAAATTTATAACGTTTACAAGAATCGAAGAAGAAGTTTTTTTTTTTTTTTTTTTTTTTTTTTTTTAAATAAATGGAATGTCTAATATTTATTAGAGTAAAAAACATGTCTCCTAATACTGTAACGCATCTAAAAAGTAGCGTAACAGAATTCTGAAAGTTACGAAAATTCGCCCTGTGAATGTTGTTTTATACATTAATTAAATATTTGCTCAAGAAATTATTTTGAAAAAAAAAAAAAAAAAGAGTTGAATATTGCTTTTGAGTATTCAGACGATGTTCCTGAGTTCATTAAATACAATTTTATAATTTAAACACTTTTAGTTATTCCTTTTCCTCTACATTAAAAACAACTTTTTACAAGTAAAAGAAAGGGGTGAAAATGACACAAATTAAAATTTCTTAGGAGAACAGGTTTTAGAAGATCCTGCAGCATGAAGTTTTGCTCTTGGATTGGAATAATTAGGACAAGCGTTAAAATACTTGCATCCAATCTTTTCCCGACACTGGTGCAAGAACTAATTTGAAGGATTATGAAGTAAATATACTTCATTTTTTTCATAAAAACAATTCTGCAAATCTTTGCATGAAAATACTTCTGTGAACTATACATTTTTCAATGTATTTTCAAGCGATAGACTCTGCACAATATATATGGGACAGATCTATATCTCCGTTACCCTGGGCCAATTGACGGAATTTAATTTGCGTTTCCCATGTTTCGAAAGCGCGATTTAGGATATATACTAGATTTGTATATAGCAGTGTTTTAACATAGGTATTTCAACACACAATCGGACTTTTTCTGAAATAACATACCGATATTTTCCATATTTCGATTCTACGACTCAAATTATGCATAAATATTACATTTTACAAAAATTTGATAAGAAACTTACCGAGAAATTTAAAAATTTATTTAGGCGCATTTTTTAAAGTTTTCGCCAAGAATTAATTCACTTGGCGAAATTCTTAATTTATGGCAACCTATTTTTCTTTCCCTTTCATTATGCACGAGTGGAAAAAAAGGAGCGTCGCTCATTCTTTCAAATAATTATTAACAAAGTGCGTAATCCACACTTAGCATTATTATCGCTTATAACAAATACCGCAAATATCAAAAACGCACTTACATATAAATTCACATATATCTTGGGAAATTGTGAATAAAAAATGAATTTTTTATAGGTGTGGCTAGAAATACATCTATTTTTAAAGTGATTGTAAAAGTTTCATAGTTATAATAAAGTAACATTTACTTTTAAAGTTATGATAAAGTAACATCTACTTTTAAAGTAATTGTAAAAGTTTCATAGGTTATAATTTAAAAGTGTTTCCGAAAAATTTATAAAACTTACTAAAAATACATATTTTAAAAATAAATCAGAAAATATATCAGAATTTTATTTAGATTGAACCTAAATATCGAACTGTAAAAGAAGTAATCAAGTATAATAAAAAAAGACAGATGAACAAATATACCAAATTCAATTAACAGCGAGGAGCTAAAATTTTCAGAGCTAATTTTTTAAAAACTACTTGTGCGACAGTTATCATTCTTTTAAATTTATAGATAAACTTGCTTATATTATTAAATAAAGTTTACCTTTAATTGAGAAATAACAGCATTCTATGTTTATAATTTTTTCTTTATATATACATGTAAGATAAGACATATGAAAATCAGCTTCAGAATTCATTTTAACAATAGGCTTTTAATTCCTCATTTTTTAATTTAGTATTTCCTCTTTGTAATCAAAAAATTGCAATAAATTTCCTGGACTGCATCATTTCTAGATCAATCTAATGTTATATGTATCTAATGATCTTTAACTTTTCATTTGACTTTTATTTTTCCGATTTCTAAAGTAGTAATTGTTTATAATAAACCTGCGTCATTTCCAGATAAATCCACATCCTTTTACGTAACTGTGATGAAGTTTTGTGTACTGAAACTCAACTAGCCAATAATAATTTTAGGACATTATTTTACTAACCAATCAAAATTATACTGAAATCGAAACTAATTTCCGAATTAAGATATTTTTTCTCGCACACATCGCACTTGCTTTTTGCAGCTCGGCCTATACAGACAGCTGTTCTTACCACTAAGTTATCAAAAATAAATATGCTTTCATAAGGCACGATTAGTGTGCTGAGTTATTTGTGGCCGCAAATGTCAATTAAAATAAAAAGAAATACTTGTATCTGCCTCGGCTACCAAGTCTCTTCATCAATTATGGATCAATATCTATGCAATCGACATTTTTACATTACGTGTGTATGTTTGTGCAGTAATGTAGAACTGTTGGAATAGATGTAATATGTTAAGATAAAAAACACATAAATCAAAATTATAATTTAAATTTACAACAGTCTCTTAATTCCTCAATGCCTCATTTTTAATTTGAGTATTTTCCCTCTCTCTATTCTAAAAATAGTAATAGCTATTTCAGGACTGCGTCAATTCTAGTTCAATCCTTTATCATCTGACTTACATAACGCTGATGACGTAGTTTATTCGGAACTTGAATTAAAAATTTCGAGAACTGATGATACCTTTCTCTTGCTGAGCTTCCATATTGGATAACTGCGCACTTTGCTTCTACTTCTGCTTTCACTAAGATGCTGCCCCCTTCCAACCGCAACGATATCATATCAAAATGCAAATGCTCTTGAATAGCCCCGATTAAGTGCCGTATGAATTGTGGCCGTAAATGTCAATTAAAGTAAAGACGGATATTTAATCTTCCTCGGCTGCCACAAAGAAGACAAAGCAAAAATTAGACGCCCACCTTGAACACAAAATTAAAAACAAAACTGTCCGTCGTTAGCGTTTTACAAGTCTCATATGACAACCACTTTAATTCGAAATTGCGCATTGCAGAAAGATTAATTATAAATATGTTATTATAGAAATCGGAAGCCGCCAAAAATAAAGAAATCTAATTTAAAATGATTTCAGGAAGTAATTAGTACTACTATTAATAAAAAAATGTAAAGTAACAGAGAATTAACTGTTTTCGGAGTGAAAGAATTGCGCTGATTACATCATGCTGATGTGAGATGCACACTGTGGGGAAAAAAAGGGAGGGGGGATATAAAACAATAGAACAGGAGATATGGAACTGACCCCTTTTTTTGCGCAGTGTACTTTAAAACACCCCAATAAAATTTTGGCAAAAACGGAAAATGTCGTTAAAAGAACGTAAATAAACATGAAATAAGATTTAACGGAGACTTTTACAGTATAAACACGAAGCTGAATCAAATACAGATCTTTGTCCGGCTATTTTTGATTTCACAAACAAGCTTCTGATTTAGAAAGCCATCTGTTACAACCGCATCGAGAAACACGGAGTGAAAGGAAAATATTCTCAGCAAGATACCAGAAGATGGGAACAAATCTTTGTTGCTGTATTAATCAGCTTTCTCAACGTTAAAATTGATGGGAAGTGTGAATGAATGCGGACACTGGAGGATGCACTATAAAGATACAAGTGGAAGTTGATGAATGGAATCAAAGAACCGTAAAGAATGATCTCATAATATACGAAATAATTCTGGCGACACATTGTCAGCAAATTTAGATAATTTTAAGACAGATAGGAAAGCTTACAAGATATCGTCACCACAGCACCGAACTGCCATTTTTGCTACTTTTCACCTAAATGGAATTTTAAAGTTGTTTTAAGATGTTTCACACAGTACAGAAACAAAAAGATGCACAATTTCGGCAATTCGTATAAACAAATTACAAACTTTCTTCAATCACCAGATGTTTTTACCTTCATATAAGTGTCACTAAAACGATATTTATCAGAATCGCACAATGAATTTTTTTTTTTTTTTTTAAAGCTCTTCAAAAATTTTCCCCACACTTTGGGACACAGCTCCCGATGGGTTGCTTTTACGTGTTTTATTTATTTAAAATATGACGTATTAGCAGCACTATATATAGCTCTGGAATAATAATGATAGATTAAAAGAGTCAGATTGACTATGATTAAGGCACGATTCATTAGCGGAAACTTGTAAAGTCATTAGTTATTTTTAAAGCAAGAGTACATGAAAAATGAGCAATGACCTCGCTGGGACTTGAACGTGGACCCCTCGTACGCGCCAAGTATGCTACCGTTACACCACAAAGCCATACAAAAAAGCAGGGAGAAAATACCTTATATATTACCCCTTTTAAAGGTTGACTGGGGATTAGGGGGGCCAGTCGCCTGATCCTGGTGGTGAAGAAACATCATCCACCACCTTTTTAGTTCGGGCGCCACTTGTAGAGTCATTAGTTGTTTTTTAAGCAAGAGCACATGAACAAAGAGCAATGCCCTCGCCTGAACTCGAACCTGGACCTCTCGAATACGCGCCGTGTGTGCTACCGTTGCACCACAAAGGCATGCAGAAAGGAGGGAGAAACTACCTTATAAAAAGACTATTAAGATGAAGATAGGACAAATTTTAAATACTGCATCTCTGGAAATTAAAGCCGTATGTAAACTAAAATCAATACGCACTTCTTGAAAACCATGTATATATACATATATATATATATTGTTGCGTTTTTTTCTTTTCCTGACACCAGTTGTTACGTTATTTTCTTCCCTCCCGTTCGTATGGAGTTCGTGCGGTTTTGGAGTGAATAACGACGACACTTGATGAAGTATCGAAACACACTTTATTGGCCGGCTTAATCAGGACAGCTTCCAATAACACTTTTTACAGTCGTCGAAGATCTACTATAAACACGCTGGACAATCAGCGACACAGTAACAGCAATAATCAGGCAATAACGGTGAAGACATCTTCCTGGAAAGCACCCGACTATACTTTCCGGAGTACAGCTCCCGACTCTGCTTGGTCGTTCTCGGAACTCCACGTACTCTCGATACTCTCCACACTACAACTTGCGATGCACTCGAGCACACACAGAGTTCCCTCCTCCGTTCCCAGAGCTCAACACGCTCTCTCGACGATGCACTAACCGCGATACACTAAGAGACTCCTCAGTGCACTCGACGACCCACTCGGCACTCATTGCCCGACTGTCAACTCGATCGACTCCGAACGGCTCGCTAGATGAGGCATACTCTCTGAGACACACTAACTGACTGCGTTTCGTTAAACATCATTATGTCGATGTCATACTTATTAAGAAAGTTGATCAGCTCATGTATTCATCAGTGTGGCTTTCAAACGTCTTACTTAGGCTTTCGGCCATAATTTCTGCAATATCTTCAATATATATCAATATAATAGCAGGGTTTATATAGCTTTCGGCTTGTGTTCGAGAACATTCTGGACTAAATCGGTAAGAACTCGTTCCAGAAGGTTCTCCATCCGTCCATGATATATCAACAATTTTGTCGCCAAATGGGCGATTTTTCGCCAAATGTACCAACCCTGTCGTCCTTTACCATTTTATGGCAACCCTAAAACTGCTTTGCGAGGAAGCTACCTTACCACGCCTGTACATTTCGTAACAATATATTACACCCAAAGGAGCGGGTTTTTTTTTTTTTTTTTTTTTTTTTTTTTCCCATTTACATACACATACACGTTTTGAGAGCATTTGGGCTAAAAATATTTAAAAATAGCATATCCTTAGAAGTTCCGATAGACAATCTCGCACGCTGGAGATAATTTTTTTTTTTCGTACAGTGTTACTATTGCTCGCTTTGAAAGTGTTGATTTTGTTAATTAAAAATTCGCTAAAGTTTTACAAGATTTGAAATACACAATAAAATATTTAGAAACAGCATAATCTTTAGAATTTCTGATAGAGAGTCCGCGCGTTGGAGATAAAAATGTTTTTTCCCCCGCACAGTATTTCCACTGCTCGCTTTGAAATCACCGAGTTTTCTAATAAAAAATTTTTACAAAAAGTTTTTTTTACAAAGTATGAAATAGACAAGAAAACAAATTCGGGCTTCCAGGTGCTCATATCTGGGTATGGGACCACGTATTTCAAAATTTGATTGCTCTACGTACCGTCGTTTTCTGATTGCTCTACGTACCGTCGTTTTCTTACAATGCAAGAAACATACATACTTTCATGCAGATTCTTCATTATTTAATTTCTTTAAATATAATACACAGCGATAATATTTGGTGGCAATAATCAGAAACGTAGCAGTACAGTAGCTCTTGCTGCTGCACCATAATTACGTGTATACGAGTGATACCTTTGTCTTGAGGAACAATATTATGAGTTACCTGACTTAGAATACATTTGTTTAAATTTCAGGATTCCAATGTATTTTAAGTATTTAAGTTTTAATATCTGTTGGCACTGAATATCCAGAAATATTAATATTTATAATTTTTTCAACAATGCAGAAAAAAATCTAAAAACATACGCCACTGCAGTGTCTTTTGCTATCGGAGCCTTTATATACTTACACGAGAAAAGAACTAACTTGCTTAGTGAACTCTGTCAGCGTTAGTGGCGAATGCTAGCCACTGGGCGAACGGAATTCTTTTGTATGTCTTCAGAAGCGGTAGTAAACAAACAAAACATCGTTCATGCAGTGAAAGATTAAATGCTGAGATTTTTATTTCATCCAAAAGAAACGCTGCGACGTCCAGATGGAAAAAACTTACAGCACAACTGGAGAAATGAAACATTACTTTCACCAGACTTTTCCTTTGACAAAAACTGCAGTCTGAATGTTAAGTTATCCTTATGCAGGATTACACACATCTTTCAGGGCAAAGTTATGCAAGCATTTTTCCAGTTAAAAATATGCAAAGTACATTTTTTAATGCCAATGCATATAAAAAAATAAACACAAAATGAAGCAACTTTCTAAAAGTAATAAAACTAACATATTGTATATATGCATCACTCCGATATGGGTTCATGTTACTTGCATATTCTACGAGTAAGAAAAAAGCTTCTAAAAGAAATTCAGAATGCTAGTGATTTTTGAGGAATATATAGGAAGGAATTTAAGGACTATAATTCCTCTCTCTCTCCCTCTTTTTTTAAAAAATAAATTCAGAAAGCTGCGTTTAAAATTTCGTTTCACGGTAGAAGGAGTTACAAAAACAAACTAAAAACTACATTTATTGGATAACTTTGTTCTTAGTTCTTTGAAGACTTTTTTAATTAGAGAGAGAATTTAGGACTATGGAAGCGGGAAATTCTTTGAAAAAAAAATTGCCATTGCCAATGGTCGAACCCGGTATCTTCGAACAACCCGCTCAGTGTTTTAACCACCATACCACAATAAGGCATGGGAGAAGAGTTTTTAGATATTTAGATCTTTAACAATATGCGCCAGAAATTTCTATGAACTTCACAAAACTAAAGTTCAATATCACAATTTCGCATATACTTTAAAACATGCAGGATCACATCTAAAATGAATGCAGGGACTATAAATATGTTAAAAAAGATCTTTAATAAATGCGGGGAAACAGTTAGGTTACGCTGGTTAAAACTAACACAGCTTGAGTCGAGACGGACGGACAAGTGGCTGGTTACCAAACCAACACCGCAGAGTAGTTACAGAGCGATCTTAGCCTGAAGGAATTACTTTGAAGGAATACACTCAGAATATTGTGCAGGATGAAGGCTCAGGACATGCCGGATAAAAATATTCATCATCTCCAACATCTACGATAAAGTTGGACTGCAGAACAGTTGTCAATCCAGCAGAGCAAATAATCGAAATCTAACAACAGAGGCAAAAAACTTTAAGCTTTCTTATCATTTTGATATTTCAATCCCATCGACAAGTTTACTAGTTTCATGGTAATATTTTTATAATTTATTTATGCCGACATGCTTTTTCAATGATTCTGCATTCATTGAAAGTTTCATGTTCCCTTTTTATTTTTAAGCAACTTCAATAATTGCTCATCACCGAAATTCGAGTTGTTATTTCAATTAGATGAATCATATTGTTGCACACTAAAGCACATTCCTTGCATCCAATGAACTGAAGATTAATTTAAAACTATTAATTAAATAGTTCTAAGACAATGCTTGCCGCCCAACAGGGATAGTGGTTAATAACTCTGATTACCTAGAAATGCCCCGGGTTGTAATCCCGGGGAAGGCATGAATGTATATGTATAGTACCTGTACTCTAAATATGCAGCGAGCCGGAAGTTTTCTTGAGAGGTTGAGGGTAGGGAAAGAGGGGTGGGAGACCCTTGGACCCATCCTCAAAATCTCCATCAAAATTGGAAGCCAAACTGAGCTAAATTCGGCCGTCACCTATATGGTATTCAACATTGTTGCCAACGGCAGACCTATTTGACTCCTTGCCACGATGAATGTCGTGAGCTTGTGCTGACCTTTTGTCACACAAGTGTGACTGGCAACAACAACTAGTTAATGCTTTGAAAAAATAATGTTGGGAAATTTGTTTTTGAAACGTAATATATGAAAAATAATTTTTGCGCTGTCATGTAAAAACAAACTGGCAAGTCTGTCTTGCTAGCAACAAATGAAATTGACTCCTTGTCATGATGAATGTCGTACTTTTGTGCTGACCTTTGGCAGACAAGTAAATGTGACTGAAAACAATAACTAGTTAATGCTTTAAATAATTAATGTCGGTAAATTTATTCTTGAAACGTAATATATGAAAAATAATTTTTGTACTGTTATGTAAAAACTAACTGGCAAGTCTGTCTTGCCAACGACAACACATCTGCTCCTTGACACGATGAATGCCGTGGTCTTGTGCTGACTTTTGTCAGAGAAATTAAGTGTGCCTGGTAAAAATAAATAGTTAATGCTTTGAAAAATTAATATCAGGAAATTTGTTCTTGGAACATAATATGAAAAATAATTTTTTTACTTTCATGTAAAACAAATTGATAACTCAGAAAAGATTAATTTCAGAGCCAATTTTCAATTCAATACAATTATCGTCAAAGAAGTACCTGCGGTGAATACTGATTGCACCATTAAGTGGAAGAAAATTAAAATGATCACCAAGCACTTCTGAAACCAATAGCCACCGGTATTTATCTTTGTTATGGTCTTTCGTTTATTTTTATTAGGTTCATTAATTCATGCTTGTTATATTTGAACATAATTTTCTCAAAAATTGCTAAATGCTTTTATTAGGAAGATTCACGTTTACAAAAAATTTTCTTTTTGATGCCCTCTAAGCACGTTTATATAATTCAAAAATACATTAGATTAGTAATCTCTAAAGCAGATCGTATACACTGTCTTTAGAATACAGAAACACGTAATATGGTCGAAATTTCTCTGATAAGTTTTTGTTCCCTTAAACTTCTGGCTCCTTTCCCTTAAACAAACAAGTACACAGAAACCGTTTTTCTCTAAGAAAAACTCTTTCATCTCAATTTCAGATATATGTTCAGATAATTATTTAACCAATGGGGCAATGGAATAGTAACAAATGAATTTATGGTCGGACCAATTTTACTTTATTATTCAGAAGATTCCAGGTATACGTTTCAATACAATATTTCATTAAATAACTTTCTGACAAATAACGGCGCATTGACAAAGTATTTTCTTGAAGAAGTTAAAGCTTTTCACTACGCTTCAGGCTACAATGCATTTTTAAAACGATCCGTTTAAAATTCAGCAGACAATTTAATTGCACTGCCAGCTGTTCCGAATATGAAATATAGCTGGAATTGAAAGCCAAAAATTCTTTCTGAAAACTTCCTTCCTCCTGTATTAATCATGTTTCCTAAAGCACATGTTTAAGCATACATGACTCTGTCCTCGTCGGATTAAGGATGCTAGCTGTGAACATACTCGTAGCTGGGTCTGGTTTTCGAAAATGGACGGGTGTTTGTAAGTGTACACTGTTTTTGAGGTATGGCAACACTGAATATCTAGCGAGCAGCAAGTCCTCTTCAGTGGTTGAATGGTAAAGTAGAAGTACTATCATCTATAAGGTACTCATGGCCCAGGGCAACCAAAGACGCAATGCTGTGCTCCTTGCAGTCATGAAATTCGTGGACTTGTTCTGATAGTGTGAGATAAGTCACAACAATAGTAGACGCAAATATTTTATTGCTGAAATAACTGCGCATTCTAATATTTCTAGTCTGATCCCAGAAAAAACATCTTTATGAAAATAAGGAACGATATTATTAAGATTCCTGTTGATTGATTGCAAAATGTAGGAATATTTGAAGAACGCTGGGATAAATCCTTAGGCATTGTTCTAAATCTGGGACAGTCCTGCAGAATCTGTGGCGTCTGATCACTTGATACTCGTAGCAGTTAATTTTACTTTTCCCAATCTTACTAACTGCAGAACATTCCTGATCAACAACTGGCCTCCTGCATCAGCCAACTTCTCCTCTGGGATAAATCCTTAGGCACTGCTCTAAATCTGGGACAGTCCTGTAGAATCTGTGGCACCTGATACTCGTAGCAGTTAATTTTACTCTCACCAACCTTACTAACTGCAGAACATTCCTGATCAACAACTGGCCTCCTGCATGAGACAACTTCTCCTCTGGGATAAATCTTTAGGCACTGCTCTAAATCTGGGACATTCCTGCAGAATTTGTGGCGTCCGATCACTTGATACTCGTAGCAGTTAACTTTACACTCCCCAACCATACTAACTCCAGAATATTCCTGATCAACAACTGCCCACTTGCATGAGCCAACTTCTCCTGTTCCACTAAGCCTTAGATGACAGTGAACAAATTCTGGATGTGGAGAATCATCATCCACCATCCTTTTAGTTCGGGAGCCACTGTAGAGATATTGGGTATTTTGTGAAAGCAAAAGAAATTGAAAAATGAGCAACGCCGTCGCCGGGAATCGAACCACGGACCTCTGGAATACGCGCCCAGCGTGCAGACCACCACACCACGAAGGCATGCTAACAAGGCGGGAGATATACCTTATTAGCTTTCTCTTAAAATTTGTCTCGCGCTGCATTGCACTTGGAAATACAACAATTTTAATTACAATTCTACTAAAATTATCTATCTAAATACAAAATTCGCAAGAATATGATCACTTGATACACTTGATACTGTGTGCCAATATATTACAATGTACTTAAGAAGTGTGCAAAATGAATTCCTCTTCTCACAGAAACAAGCTTAAAAATGGTGCAATAATCCTAATTTATTGTTTAAAGTAGTTCTAAATAGTCAGAAGATGGATTACATCAAGGCAGACAAAACTGCGTTGAGGGACCTAGATGGCAACCAAATTAAAATTTTGGGAAAAATCGCTTTGAAAGTGTTTATTTATCTAACGAATGAAGGGCAATAAAAATCACTGAGCCAGTGAGAACAATTTGCAAATAATTCGAGTACAAAATGAAGAGGTAATTTCTTTAAAAAAAAAAAAAAAAAAAAAAAAAAAAATTGTAAAATGATAAAAATAGTTGCTTTAAATATGTTTACAACATAACTGGTGACTAACTTTTGATGATACAAAATGGCTCGAAAAAATATAATAAAGATAAAAAGATTAATGAATTGCATTTTACTTCGCATTTCAAACAAATCTTTTAAAAGCTACGTTTTACTATGACACACAATATTTTTATTAATAATGCACCACAGTTATAATTAATTCAATTCATTATTTATGTATTTACACATGAATTTGTTAATCTTTTCTTAACGAGGGTTAAGTACTTAAGAAAAAGAATTCCGAAAGTAATCTTTCATTTTTTAAATATTTTACATCTCAGAGAATTACCTTTGAGAATTAAAATTAGGCACTCCGCTAAAATAAATCCTACTTTAAATGCACTTTATTCAGATTTAATTAATGCAGCTGAATAATTAATTCCAACAAAGGCACTTTAATAGAAACTTCATATTATTAATAAAATAACGCTACTGAAACTAATATGTCGCATGCATTTTAATTTTATAAGCTATTGTATATCTATATTTGTTTGTCCTCTAAAAACTCAGTCACTACTACAGCTATCGTCACCAAACTTTCTACAATTCTTTTCTGGGTCCTGGAAAAGGTGGACGTCCACTTTTTTCCAAAAAAAGGTAGCTAAAATCAGAGATATTTATTAAAAAAACGATCATTTTCGCCCTCATTTTTCCGAGTGGCAACAGTCTCGCAAGCTGGAAATGAAAATCTGCTCTAGTTCGAAAGTTGTTGCCACTGCTCGCTTTCAAATCCTACAGTTTGTTAATAAAAAATTTCTAAGTTTTACGATGAAATAAAAACAGCATTGTCAAACATTAAATAGAGTATTCCCGATTCTAAAAATTACTGGGAAGTCATTTCGACTATTCCCATTTTCGTACGACTTTAATCAGCCGAAATACTAATTAAAAACTCTGAAAACAATAATTTTCGCCCTCATATTTCCGAATGGCAACAGTTTCGGGCGTTGGAGATAAAAAATGGCTGTATTTCGAAACGTGTTGCTACTGCTCGCTTTCAAATCGTAGAGTTTGTTAATAAAATATTTGTAAGTTTCACAAAATCTATACATGTAAACAAGAATGCCTGTGTGTTTGTTCCGGTTATTGATTTCTGATCAATCATGATAATTTTTTTCCGACATTTAATCAACTAAATTTGAACAACATAGGTGAAATATTGGATGGAACTTGGAGCTTCTACGACCATTTGATTAGAAAGACGAAAATTATTAAAAACTGCGTGCCATTGTTGCTGATATAACGAGAGAAAATTAGTTTTAGTTTTTTATCCAAATTTTTATGTGGGTCTCATATCGCATCATGTATGACGATAAATGTATAAAATGTATGACTATGAATCGTATTGTTTGCATCGTTATTGGAGAAGGATTACAGCGGTATCGTTCTCTCTGTTGTTAGATGCATTACTCTCAATCTAAATTAACTGGCATCGGGTACTTCCGCTAGTAGCGTATCTCAGACATTCGTGAAAAACCATTTTATCAAATGGAGATAAATGAAATACCCGGGTGGAAGCTCGATGTTCTAAAGGTTGTCGATTCAGAAGTGAATGATTGTGTAGAGTTATTCTGAAGCTGGAGACGTGAAAAACGTGCAATGCCCTCGCCGGGACTCGAACCTGGACATCTTGAATACGCGCCGAGTTCGCTACCGTTACACCCCGAAGGCATTCAGAAAAGAGGAAGAAAATACCTTATAACTGAAATATTCTTTCACACTGTTAAAATTCTATATGAAGAAAGATTAATATTTATTCTTTTTGAATTAGTTGCCGATTCAAGCAATGCTGAGTTGAATGCTCAAAAGAATGTAACGTATCCTTTTACGAAGAGTGTGCACATTCACGGAATACCCCTAATCATCGGCGAAGGGTGAACAGAACTCTGCTGGTTACAGAGGTTTGTCTGATTTTAGGCTTTTAATTCACTGGAAAAGTGCAACTGCTGGAGATATTTCACTCCTTTCTAGCCACACACAATTTCTCTGGGGTATCAATCCTTGAACGGCCTGAACAATTTTTCTAAATCTAAGACACCAAGGAACTATTAGAGGTTGAACGATAAAAGAACTGAACGCTGGTATTCAGGTACCGGCAAACAGGCTGACCGCATGGGAGTTTTCAAGGTTTCGCCATATGAAAGTGAATTAGAAAGCCCTCTGTGAGATTGCTCTCCTTAAGCAGCCAGCTTTTCAGCCCAAACATTTAACAACAACAACAACAAAAAAAAAAAAAAAAAAAAAAAAAAAAAAAAAAGGGGGGGGGAATTAGTTTAGGTTTTTCATGATACTGAAATTTCCAATAGGGAAAGAATATCTTCCTAAAGAACATTCTATGGATCAGCTTATTTGTTATTGCAAGGCAGACAAGGACATTCTAAGGAAACTGCAGAAAAAGAATTCTAAGAAAATTTCTAATAAACCGACAAAATTAAATAATTAAAATAATAATAATACGAAAATAAAACCCTAAAATTTGTCTCTTTTATATGAAGTCTCTCTCAGGTTGTCCTTAAATGTTCTACCATAACCAACTGAAGAAACAGAAAGAACAAAATCTGAAAGGTTTTTCAGATTTTAAATTAAGGGGCGTTTTTTTAACATTTAGTCTGCTACATTTTTTTTATTAAATATAACGCTCTTCTCACTTAACCACAAAATTCAGTTCAACAGCAATATCGCAAAATAGTTTTAAATTGAGTATATCTTTAGAATTTCCGACACACAGTCTCGCGCGCTGGAGATAAAAATGTTTTTTTCTGTACAAGGTTGTCATTACTCGCTTTGAAATGCTTGAGTTTGTTAATCAAAAATTCGTCAAAGTTTTACAAAAGAGGAAATCGATAAAAAACAAATTCCAAATTTCAAATTTGGGCTTCCACATGCGCATATTCGCACTAGGATTACGCCATTCAAAATTCGATGGCTCTATGTACCGTTGTTTTATCACAATACGAGAAATAGACACACATTTATGCAGATTTTTCATTAACTAATTTCTTCAAATATAATGCAGGACATTTGGTGGCAACAGTTTGAAAAGTGAAACGGACATTCAGAGTGATTCGACGCCAAATCGCAAAACGGAAACAATAGTCCCTCAGGGACAAAGGTCCTTTGGACTAATTATTTTTCATTATTAAAAAAACGATTCCGATATGTTTTAGTTGGGGTATGGTGCATATGTATGCAAGAAAATATAAACACTATATAAATTATTATGATTTTAAAAATGAAATATTTTAACCTTTATAAGACATGTATAATATTTTAGACAAACTAAAAACAAGACAAACAGGACATTTTAAACAGACCAAACTAACTGTAAAATTAAAAGTATACAACAGGCAGTATATTAGCTTTAAAATTCAACAATTAAAATACACATAGCTCACCTTAAAAATTAAAATTTTGACAATACGTCTTTCGCGTTAATACGTCGTTTTTGAATGTTCCATTAAAAAATGGATAAACGGTGACTTAATTATACCTTTAATTTCTGTTGGACTAATTTTAAAATCAGCAAAGTGTATCGTAACAACTTAGTTTAAAACTGTTTTTCTTATAAGTTCATAATTTTTATAGTTAATCATAGTAAATTCATAATTTTTATAGTTTTAAAATATTATTTTTAATGTTTTGAAATTTTAATGGTAAACTTTTCGAGGCGTGAGAATGTAATCTGAGGTTTCAGATCTCGTTTATTTGTAATTTCTTCTATCAAGCATCAGATTGCCTTTGAAAATTACAATTCCTATTCCTTAGCTGTCTTCATCTGAGCTGTCTGCATGTGAACAATGAAATGTAAACGATTATAGTATTCACATTTCTCACATCCACTCAGAAATCTTTTGAGAATATGACACGAAGAAAATTGAAACCAGAAGCTTAAAACTCTAAACTCTACAAACGAATGTGATACATAAATTACGATTAAGACGCTCCTTCAAGTGCTTTAAAATTAAATTAATTAATACACTTAATGTATTCAAAAGAATGATTTTAAACTACTAAGGTACTAAATGGGCTACCCAATAACACTCGAGACGACGAGCAAGCTGTAGGAGTTAACACGATGGAGGAAATATAATTAACAATCTTAGAATTTTATTCGATGACGATTCAGACGCAATCGTTATATCGCAAACACATGCGCAAGACGAGAAAAGTTAAGCGCTCTTTAATTTAATCATGAAATGATATTTTATACCCATCATTATAATTCTCGATGAATGTCAGAACTTTGCATATCTTTTATCAAAACTAATGGTCAAAACAAAAGATTATTTATACGATCTAAAATATAACTGAATACTTGTTGAGAATTGGATTTGGAAAACTTAACGTCTCAGACAAATAATGAGTGGTAAATTTTCATACAACTATTAGTAGGTAATTTACTTTTCGATTATTCTTGTCTTGGAATATAATGTAAGAGGGCACTGTATGGAATATATCAGGATCAAAGACAACAGAATCGTTCTTTACTTATTTTGCCTTAAAAAAATGGCGGAATTAACCAGCCATTCTTTGACGAAGAAGGTGGACATTTTTAAGATGTAGAATGAAGAAATAATAAAAAACAACACCAATCATAAATCTCATTATTCAGGATCTAATACTTGTTTTTTAAAGGAAAAATTCTTCATGCTTTCCATTTAAACTCACATATCAGTAAGGACTTTTATACGATTTTAAAACACGACGATCGGCTAGTTGACATTTGTTAAGAATGATGATTAATGGTCTTTGTAAAGGAGAATTGAAGATATGTAAGTCTGCTTTAATTTCCTAAAAATTAAGTTTCCCGGTAAAAGTGAACTATTGCATAAAAGACTAGACGTTCCACTACTAATAAATAAACAGTTTTTACGTTTTATGTAGCAATTTTGGCGAGCATAGTTTTAAACACAAAAATTACTGAAGAACATTTCTCCGATTAACACAGTTTAAAACGCATTGTAGAAATTTTTGAAGTACTTTGAGAATGGTTAAATGCATGCAGGAAATTTTGTAACAACAATTGTAAATTTTTTATTTTACTTTAGTACCGTTTTGAGCACTGCTTACGAACATAGCTCTTTGATTTATGACACGCTCTTTGATTTATGACATAGTTACTTCTAATAATGCAACTGAAATTCGATCTAATGCACTTAATTTACAAAATTAGTTTAATTTATTTTATATATGCTCAGACGATTTGTGTTAGGCTAAATATGGGGAAAAATAGTTTATCACAAAGCCTACTTTATAGTAAAATTTTGAATGTTTCATATAATTCATTTAATACTGTATACGAAGTGAAAAACAGTATGCTTTCTCACGCGTTTATCAGATCAGCTGTAAAAGTAAGGAGCCTATTAAATGCCTGAAGCATTTACCTTACTTAACTGCCGGATAGAAGAGAAGAAAAGAACATTAAATAAGATACCAGATCATCATGCCGCTTTGGGCGGTAGCGTGCTCAGCTGAAGTTGAGGAGTGTTGGTTCGAATCCCGCATAAGGTGTGGCTGTTTGTCTGTGTATGTTCTTCCTCTTTTTTTCGCGGCTGCAATATTGGTCTAATTCTTGCGGTGCACCTGGGGCAATGTTCTTGGAGATAAAGTAACCAGATGACCGATAGGTTCCGCCTATTCTTGATGAATGTTTTCGAAGAAGTATCCGGCCATTGCCCCCCCTCGAAAAAATCAATTTTAGTTTTTTTTTTCCGCTAAAAGATATTCTCATTCCTTCATTAAGTCCGCCACAAAATGGCACTGTGATAAAACAACGGTACCTAGAGCCATCAAAATTTGAATAACGTAATCTTCCATAGAATGTGGAAGTTCTAATTTGAATTTGAAATTTGTTTTATTATCGATTTCATATTTTGTAATACTTCAACGGATTTTTGATTAACAAACTCAACGATTTCAAAGATTTGTACGGAAGGTGGGGTAACATTTTTATCTCCACCACGCGAGACTGTGTATCGGAAATTCTAAAGATACGATCTTTTAAATATTTTGTGATATTGCTGTTGAATTAAATTTTATGGTTTAAGTGCGAAAAACATATTTAATAAATAAAGGTAACACATAAAATATTAAAAAAAACGCCCCTTTCGACGTAATTTAAAATCTGAAACATTTCAGATTTTTTTTAGTTCCAATTTTAACAAAACAGGCAAACAAAATTGAGTCTTCAAAAGACAATTCTTTTTCTGCAGTTTTATTTAATGTACTGCTTTCGATTTAATTTTTGTTTTTAAACTAGGAACATCTTCGAAAACAGAAACTAATAAGAAGGAAAATTCAATTTCTTTTTTTAATTCTTTAAGACAATTTAAATCTATTAATTTACTTTAGTTATTATCTGCCTATAAAAGACTGATGGGTATACATATTAAATACATTTTTTTTAATCGTGAAAGAGATTTATTTAAACAATTACTAGTATTTATGATAGACGAAGTAATTAGAAATAGTCATATGTCAACTGACAAGGAAATTACGCATACGAAACATATAACTTTGTTCAGTAAAAGACAATATATATTACGCAAATCAAGCTCAAGCTTTGATTGCTAAGAAAATTCAGTTTTCCAATGTCCAGTTGTCTAACGGTTACCCAACACAATTTCAACTCTTGTGAAAGTAGTAGGATGAAAGCTTTTTTGGGAAACTTGACTGCATGTGTAATCACAGTCTGGAATAATCCCAGTCTCTCATAAGCTCAGAAGATGGGAATATCCTGATGGCGCCACGGTAAAACGTCCACGAAATAAAGTTCTCTGCAGTAGTTTCCCAAAGGAAGGAACATATTAAGCATTGCGTTATTAGCACCAAATAAAGTAGCTTAAGAGTTTTTATTAACAAGATTTTGTTGTGCATAAACGCCTACAGCCAGTCTCTAAACATGAAGATTCAAGATTATGTTTTTTAATACGCATCGAAGTTGTCGTCATACTTAATACGAGAGCAGACCAAATCAGTACTTTTGACTACGTCATCAGACAGTTTGGTTCAACAATCCGCTCAATGTTAAAAAAAAAGTGATTTCTTCTTTTCTAGTCTAGTTAAACAATATTGTTATCAGAGACGCAACGAGTTAAATTCTGCCTCTTCTCACGGAATTAAAGGCAGTTTAATAATTTAATTTCGTTTAAAATATTTTAATATTAAAATTAAAAAATATCTAATGTGGGAAGCCACATGACTTTTTATACGGCCTATTAAATTATACAATTAATTTTTTTCCGCACTTCATTTCAACTTATTTCCTTATATTATTCTAACTTTGTTCTAACCGATCCCTCAAGTCGAAAATGACATCAAAAATTGCAAATTTTGAAATTAAATAATTGGGTAAATTTTTGGCGTACGGGAGTCACACTTCTTGTAATCTTATTTTTTCATTGCAAGTTATGAATAATGTGCATGAAAGTATGGATGTTTCTCACACTGCGAAAAAACATCGGTACCACTAAAGACAGTCAGTGTCAGTGACCACCGCACACAGAACATATCCTACAAATCAGCCTCTACGGAAACCGCTTTTCTCATGGAAACCGGTTTTCTTTTTAAATCAAGTGTGCAACTTTGCATGTGCTGCATTCCCACACTGTTCTTACAGTCTTTTTCTTGGTGCTGCAGAGTGATCGTCGTGATGTTGTCTTCCATGTCTGATGCTTATTGTATTGAAGACGAGTTGCTGCATCAAAACTATTGGCTTATGTTTCTTGATTGACTTGTGTTTCTTGACTAGCATTTAGTGAGCTACAAGGGAACTTCATAAACGGTTAGCCTTCAAAACCAAAATCACACGAGTGAGTAAGACGGTCAATAGAAAAGATGGTTACTGTAGGTAACCATCGCCCTTCAAAGAGTTTAATATAACACACGGCGATAATATTTAGTGGCAAAAGTTTGAAAAGATGATAATATTTAGTGAACGGACATTTAAAGTTTTCTACGCAAAATGCCAAAACGAAGTTAATAGCCCTTTGGGCTAAAAAAATTGTATTTCCATAAAACAGAAGATGCGCATTTTTCGACAGAATTAAATAACGAAGTATCTCTTATTAATCTGAAAGCACAGTCTGTTTTTGTTTTAACTAAAACAAAACAATGAAACTGATTCTTATACGGAGGGTCGCAAAGGGCAAATACTCTAGCTCACGTATTAAAATCATGTCCTCTGTAAAACGTTGCATAAATGGATCCTCTTTTGAAAATACTGTAGAAAGTAACATCCAGAGAATAGCTTAACCTTCGGAAAAAAATCCTTGTAAATAATAATTACCTGATAAATTATTCAATGAAATGTTATAAAACAGTATTCATGAAAATCCTTCGGCTTTTATTTTCGCAAGAGTTAGTCGTAGATATATACTTTTACCACAACTGTGTTTTAAATGACACATGTACTGATATTTTGGCATTTGTAAACAATAATGAAAACAAAGTTTGTAGAAACTGCAAACTTAGGGATCGAAACTGTATGTAACCAAAAACACCTCTGGAATACGTGTCAAGTGTACTACCGTTACACGCCGCAGACACGCTGGAAGGTAGGAAAAATACTTTATACACTTACCTGACAGAGAGCAAATATTTTGTTTCATTATCAAACCTTTTCTTTCTTACACTACAACAATGATTTTCCATAAGTTCCCAAAGTTCCAAGCCTAATTTCAGTTTTAAAATCATGTCACCCATTCTCTCACTTCAGTGATTCACAAACATCGGAAAGTACTGAACTTCACAAAATACGATTATAAAACTTAATACGCGCACCAGCGGCCGAGCGGTAAAGTCGTGAACATTGACTGGTATTTCAAGTGGTTCGAATTCTGGCGAACGGGCTGGCTGCATGGGCGCTTTCAAGGTTTTCCCCATGCGTCGGTCCGTGGCTTGAATCCTGGCGAACGGGCTGGCTTCATGAGCGCTTTCAAGGTTTTCCCCATGTGTAACGTACAGGGAGATTAGAATTAAAGTTCCGATTTCCAAACGCTCTTATTGTTACAACCCGAACGGATTCGAAAGAAAACTGGCTCTAGAGAAGATTTGCTTTAACTGCTTGACGTACGGCAGATCAGATAAGCAATAATACGTAATGAAAATGTATTATTAGAGGCGGGAGTCGACAGATTTGAAGTTCCAGACAAACAATCATTTGTAGCGACTAGAGAATCATCAAAACTTGGGATTAAATACACTTTACTGTCAGTTACAAAAGATTAAATAACATAGAATTTCCAGGTTCCTGTTCTTGTGTGGTATACTGTCCACATACATCATACATTTCACAGAAGAGAAGCTCAGTAAAAGACGATAGGGTTGGTTGGAGTATTATCAGAATCCAGTGTCCTGAAGAAAAATTAGGAATGCAAAATAACTTAATGAATGGTTATCAAGTGGTTCCGCATCAGCGACCCATCATCATTCATTTTTGGAGACATTTGTGACACAATTTTGAACTGTTCTACCTACCTTACATGCATAAAAAAAACAGATTTTTTACTTTTAAATTAATACTTTTTAATGCCTCATGAAACACATTCTGATAGAATAGAAATATTTCAACAATTAACAATTCTCTAACATGTTTAAAGATATAACATTATTATTTCCATTATTAATATTAAACATTGCATAAGGTTTTTCAGTGGATCTCGCTAATCTGTTTATTGAATAATTCGTCAAAGAAGGGAGCTACTATCACCAAAGTATGTTAAAAAAAAAACTTATTTAAGGAGTATGTTCTTTTTTTTATATTTTTCTTTTTAGGAAGAGGGTACGCTGATATTCAGTCGAAGATCGTGATTTCTTAGTTAAAACACTTTATCTTTGCCACCACAAACTGGCCGAAAATCTCATCAGAAAGTGTAGCCTTAAGCATTACATTCAGATCGCTACAACGTATACAAAGCAAAATTTAAAGGCACGGTAACATGATCACGTGAATATTTGTAATTAGTAGGGTCGTAAACCAATTACAATGTTCACAACCAGTACCGTTTTATGCAGTATGGAACTGTTAGAGACAAAAATTAGTAGTTTTTGCGATATTAAAATTTGCAGGTTCTGAGAAATAATCAACATCAATAAATTTTCGTGTTTATTGCTTACATATAGTTCCCGTCTGCAATATTTCCGTGGATATCTTTACTATGGAGTCAAAAGCATTTTCTTGTCCCAAGGACTTTCGCCACGCAAATTCCACAAGACAGAATTCAAGATGACGACTAGTCATGCCTCGTTGGTTTTTATTTCGCCACTTTGCCGAGCCCCACAGTCTTTCAATATTTTGTGTATGAGCAGCCATTACCGGATTCAGAAAATAAAATTTATCATTCACAGTGAAGTGAGCGCACTCCACTTTTTCCAGTTACTCTGTTTCGTACGCTTGGCAACAATCAATAAATCGTCTATCCTTCTTGTACGTGATCCATGAGTGTGACTGCCACGCTACTTGCACCTAGGACAAAAAAACGTACGTATCACTTTCTCGGTATAGTCTCCAAAATATCCCCTACCGTGAAATAACCGTGGCGGCATTGTTATTTCGCTGAACCAAAAGAGTTACGTTTATACCCACAATTTTCAAGAACCACATATTCGCATATTTTGGTTGTCAAGGCTAAATGTAGTGTCGCCTGGGTCCGGATTTGAATCACGGAGAAGGCATGGATGTTTGTAAGTGTATAATGTCTTTATGGCATGACGGCATTCTAAATATATGGCGAGCGGAAAGTCCTCTCGTGTGGATTGGTGATAGGGGGAGGGGTGAGAGACACTCAGACCACCCCTTCCCCCCGGATGCTCTTCCTCAAAACTGGTGTGGAAATAGAAGTCCAACCTCCTTGAGGCTCTGCCAACCATTCTTCCATGAAATTCATAGATAAGACAACATTAACAACAACTAAATGTTGTGAACATACCTCTCTCATAAAACTGTTCCAGTCAACAACCGTAAGGATGAGTTGTTTCTCTAGTCAATTAAGTGATGTTAGTTTCTTCTGCCTAGCAGTAAATAAATCTCAGCGCTGTTACAAACGATAATTCGAGAAAAACTAAAGATAGTTTCAGAACTTATGCTTTCATTGATATATTATGTCATTTCCAGGCATTTTCCTACATTCGAATGCAAGGTAAAATCTCTTTTTCTTGGAAAAACGATATATCAGGTTTTATATTTATGCAACCCTAAAATCCTTCACATTGAAGTTTATTTTTCGTAAAATTCTAGCTTTTATTTTGTGAAACTTTGTAAATGGAAAAATACATGAATACGGAAATGTAGCCTATAGCCACATTTTACCAATATTCTTAATAAAAAAATTGTTAACTATAACATACACATTAGTTTCCTTCGACGATTAAAAAATAAAGTCACGTACCCGTTGTTTTTAACTTCAGTAAAATCTTTATAGTTCGAAGGCGGATGCCAAACACGTTTTCTTTATGACAAGGCTTTTTTCGTCCTACGCTATCAAATACATCTAACATCGAATGTAATGCTTACTTTACTTCAGAAAGAATTTTAAAAAAATGAAGCAGAGTTGAAATTCAGTGACAAGCGCCCTCGTCGAAAAGAAAGAAAAAATTTAATCCATTTCATAAACTGATTTCCTCCTTCGTATTATGCCAAGACGGATGGATGATTTGAAAGAAAGTTAATCTTGACAAATGGATACTTGAATTCCCCCAACGCGAATGTCATAATTTACAGACTTTATCTTTCATGGAACTATATACATGCGTGAGACATTCTTCGTCTAAAAATGTCAAAGGAAATAGAAATAGCAAAAGAAGTAATTTTATTTAATTTTCTTTAATATATTTATAGAATACTTCACCTGATAGTAGACAGATAAGATTAAAATGTTAAAATACCAGATAAAAATCGAAATTCTTCACGAAGTTTTCAAATTACTTCTTAAAATGTGCCCGCCCCCAAAGGTGGGCACTTGCCTATAACGGCACTAGTCACTCCTAAGGACAGAAGTGGTGGCTATTTTATTGTGGAGGCACATAATGGCGGCCACCGTTACCTCCTATGACATACAATAAAAGTGCATACAATTTTAAATCCATGAATTTTCTGGGATTCGAACACGGGCCTTCGGTATCACAGCCGGGCTACACTAACCACTATACCGTCTGGGCGGCTCTTATATAAAATATTCATGCGCGCATTAATTCTGATAGTTATTTCTGAAGAAGTTTCACGAGCGGCCAAGTAAGATGGTCCCAGGATCTAGCCCAGGAATACGGGCTGACTGTATGCTTAATTTTCGTGGTTTTCCAAACGTATAACCTGAATGCTAATGTTTATTTAAAAAAGTCCTCCACGAAGGCAGCTCTTTGCTTAAACATCTAGTTTGTGTCTGCTTTGCCATGTTCAGATAGCAATGTAGAGTCATTTGGTTATTTTGATGCTGGAGACGTTACAAATGAGCAATGCCCTCGCCAGGACTCAAGCCTATACCACTTGAATACGCGCCAGGTTTGCTACCGTTACACCATGAAGGAACTACCATGCAGAAAGGAACGAAAAAATACCTTATATACTCCCCTTTTCAAAGGATGACTGGGGATTAGGGGACCCAATCGCCAAATCCTGGTGGTGAAGAATCATTGTTCACCACCTTTTTAGTTCGGGCGCCACTATAAAGACATTGGGATTTTTGATGCTCAGAGACATGAAAAATGTGCAGTTCCATCGTCGGGACTCGAACCCGGATTTCTCGAATACACGCCAGGTGTGCTACCGTTACATCACGAAGGATGAAGAAAGGAGGGAGAAAATACCTTATAAGGTTTCATATAAATTATTAACTGGTACTTACAGTAAATTCCGCACGTAAAGATATCAAAGTTACTCTATTTATCTTTTTAAGCATAATGAATCTTGTAATAATTAACAATTTTCTCTACGGCAAAAATGTTTACAATAAATTTCATACTTAGAAAAGTTTTTTATCTTCACGAAGCACCTATTTTGAGACTTTTAATTTTTTTTCGAATGATATTCTGGAGGTAGGTCGAATCTCTAATATATTTTGGAAAAAATATATATATTCCGAAATATATGGCTTGTAGACACAATTTACGCTTCGTTGGTGAAACATGAAAACCTATCTGCATTTCTGCCGAAATTCGAATCACGAATCTTCCAGTTTGCTAGTAGGATATGCTAACCATTTACACCACAAAAGTACGAATGGGGAGAAGTGAGATGTTGTTAGAATATAGAACAAATGTGTAACCTTTTCGTGGATGCTGGGACATGTATGTCACAGGCTTAAAGCTATCTGAAACAATTCAATGAGGTTTAAAATTTACTCCTTAATATAGAGTAGGAGTTATAACACCCTACGGGTTTGTTATTCTGCTCCGTCCTGTTAAAATAGCTGAATAAATGGCCCTAATACATAAAACATTGGTCCCTATAGCAGGACGAGAAAAGGTTGGAAATAAAGCCTGTAACCATCTGTTCCGAACGATAATGAAATCTTTAAACGTGCTTGCAATATCTTGGTAAAACACTTATGTATTTCCTTTGAAAATGTAAATCAAATTGGATGATCTGCAATAGATTGAAGGAATTCCACAAATTGCTTTCAGTTCGGGCGCCGCTGTAGAGTCATTAGGTTATTTGGAAGCAGGTGACATGAAAAATGCGCAGTGCTGTCCCCGGGACTTGAACAATGGACCTCTCGAATGCGCGCCGTGTGTGCTAACCGTTACACTACGAAGGTATGAAAAAAGGAGGAAGAAAATACCCCCTTTTAAAGGCCAACAGGTAATAGGGGACCCAATCGCCAAATCCTAGTGGTGAAGAATCATCATCCACCACTTTTTTAATTCGTGAATAATGTAAAATGGTGTAAAATGTGTAAAATTGTGAAATGCCGATCCACATTGACTAAGACATTTGGCAGTCAAGCTACATTTAATTCAACTTCATTTCAGTAAACATGTTGCAGTCACAATCAAGTTGACATATTAAATGTGCCTATTCCTAAAAGCTTACATTTTAGATAATATTGCCGTAAGAAAGGAGGAACAGACAGACTGTAGTCCAGCTAGGCCAAAGCGTAGAAAGCAAGTGCGTTATGTTCAGGGTTAGTTTGGGTTCTTAATGTATTTTGATTCGATAGTTAATAGTTCAGTAAAATTATTACTTGCTGCTTGAGTTTTAATTCCATTGACATCATCAGAATTATGTAAGAGTCATATGACATAGGTTTTTCTCGAAATGACGCAGTGCAAATAGAGGTAACTATTTTTAGAATACAGAAGAGAATTAATTGTCGCTGCTAATTTAATCTTTTACATATTCTTTATTTTTCTTACATATTTATATATAAAAAGTAGTTACGGAAACAAGTACTGCTATACACTTCAGTACGCTAATTTTGTTACTATGCATTAGCAATCTGCCTAGAGCTATGTGCCTAAGGGTTGGGTTGCCTTCGTGGAGAACTTCCTAAGGAAAACTGGCTCGTGTACACGTGACACATGGCCACGACATGACATGAGGGAAGCCACGAAAACATTCATGCAGCATGACCATTCGCCTGGAATCAAACTCAGGTCAGAATTGGCAGCATTCAGCGATTTTACCGCTCGATGGCTACATAAGACAGAAATTTTGGTAGTTGAATAATCTTGTTAGCTTGGGCGGAAATGGCCAATCACACTGGTAGTTATGCTTTGTCCGCGATTCGAACCCAGGCCCAGTGATATACAGCAGGAGACACCCCTAACCACCATAACCAACAAGGCAACATTTGAAATAATATCATATTATTTACTTTCCCATCTTAGCCTAAATTTATCAAACTTGAACACTAACTTTACGTAACTGTAGCGCTTAGAAATGCTGTGTAATAGCTTAATATAAATATATATATATAGTATAATAAATAGCTTTTAGTTTTGCAGGTATTTAAAGATTCGTGAAGTTTTTGGAACTTACTACACGCGTTTTCGGATACAGTAAGGAAATTTCACGGAAAACCCATCAAATATAGGGATATAGATATAACCATTAATTGTAATTTCAACAATGATGTCAACCGTAAATGGTTTCTGGTAAAAAATGCATTTTCACTTTTTTTAGTAATTTTTATAATTAATCACCTTTGCTCCTTTTCAAGTGAAACGCATTTCCTAAACTAATGTTACTAGTTTTTGTCACTTTATACGATTGAGCTAAAGTGCATTTTTCAAAACAATTCAAAACCTTTCAACCTTGTTAAAAGGAAATACGGACAATTAGGCTCAGAAGAATTCAGAAGATACCTCAGAGTTAAAATTATTCTTCTTTCGTGGAGTGAGCTTTTCTGCGATGAACTAACTTGCATTTCTGTTGCACAAAGAGAAAAAGAGTTAAGATATTTCATTCACTTAATTTACTTCAAGTGGCAATGCAGTTAGCGTTTCCTAATTCGTCAGAAAATTTAGCTATGTTAATTACCGTGGACACCATGCCAGAACAACGAATATGAAAACGCCCTATTTCTAGAAAAAGTATATTTAAATATATGGTCACATTCGAAAAAAATAACAAAATTTATTAGTTTACAATTATTTTAGCATTAACATCTCAGAGAAAATGAACAGCTCTCTTTTGGTACGGTGGAAAAAACAATAAAAAATTCAGATTCGAGGTTTTGGCATAGTGTCTAAGATTAGGCTATATGGATTAAAGCACAACACTCGAGGTCTATCTGGCCTAAGGGAAAGTATGTCTTCATGGAGGTTTCATTTGGTTTACTCAGTTAAAGAAAATTACACAAGGGCTGTTTGCTTCGTGGAGGACATTCTAAGGGAAGCTGCTCGCATACATGTTACACATGAGGAAAAGCACAAAAACACCCATATAAGTCAGTTAGCCTGCATTTGAATCTAGTATGTCGGAATTACCAGTGTTAAGCGATTTTTCCGCTCGGCCGCTAGTGGGCCCATATACCACTGAAAACTGCACCAATGGCTTTTTTCTTTTCTTTTTTTTTAAGACACTCTTGTATTGAATTTAAATAAAACTATTATTCTCAAGCTTTTGAATTAAAAGTTTTTTGGACAAATTTTTTGACTGTTTTACTTGATTACGGCAAAGACTCGACGGCTATATTCCTAAGGCGAGGGATGCCTCCGTGTAGGACTTTCTCAGGAATCTGGCTCGTATGCACATTACACATGGGAAAAACAACGAAAGCACCCATGTAGCCAGCCCTTTTGTGGAATTCGAGCCTCTGACCGAATTACCAGTGTTCAACGACTTTACCGCTCGGCCACTGGTGAGCTTTTTTTAGACAAGAATTTCAAAGCTTTGGATGACGAATAAACAGCAAAGATTCGAGCCTCAAAATTGGAATGTCCACCTCCAATCATTTAACATCCACCACACAGGGAAGATAAAAATTTTAAACTATTAAAAATATGATCAACACCAACGAAGGGAAAAATATTTTTTCGCCAAGCATATCTCAGTTTGCAAGTATCAAGCATAACCTTTGCAAGCGAGAAGTTTCAAACATAAAACAAGAAGTTTCTCATTATTGCGCAGTTTAAATTACTCAGATTCGGACACAGTTCAAAATAATAATATATGAGAATGCCTCAAAATTGGCGCTATTTTAAAATATGTATTCGCAAAGTATAAATCGATCGACGAAGAGCAAAGGCTTGTTTTCCAGTAATGTTCGTCCATCGCTTAATTATACAGTTTGAGTATCGGGTGGCATTAAGTAATTGTTATTCGATATTTAAGTTTCCTTGCTAATTAAGAGTACAAATTTGGCACCATTTAGTAATAATTTCGCTCAAACTGCAGCAATTCTGCTCTAGTAAGGTTCAAAATTTGTATTCTCTTCATGCAAAGTGATTGAATATTTCAGTGAAATTGTTATTTACAGTTATTACTGTAACGTCTTTCAATAACGAAAGTTTTAACAAAAACTTTTTATTAAGAATACAGCTAAATATAACTGCTAATTATTTTTGTTTACCGCTACTAGGTGAATTAGTTGACCCATTTGCATAATATATCCAGTGGTGTTTAGCTAATAAATTATTACGTAATATCTTATTTAAATTATTTGCTTAATTAATCATGGCAGTTTAATATCTGTGAAAGTGCTGCAGTTGACTGGAAAAATTACATGTAACAGAATAATAATAAGGTTAATATCCTTAAAAATATTTTAAGGAAACGACATGCGAGTATTATTATTACAAACTAGCGGCTGCAGCCAAAGCAAAATTTATAAGTTCTATGTATGTACCTCTGAAAAGCAAATGTATGAAAATATTTCAATATGAATGAAATCAGTTCACACTTTCCAAAAAACAAACAGTTCGCAAAAATAAATAAATGAAAAATAAATAAATACAAATTGTGCATTATTCCTTTCTTCAATTTCCTTAACAGCGCTTGTGTTGAATAGTAATTAAGTGTGTCATATTTTAAATTTGGTACCAAAATTTAAATTAAATTAAATAAAAATCTGAAAACATTTTGTCCGTTACCTTTATTTATTAAATATCACATTCTTCGCACTTAAACCATAAAATTCAGTTCAAGAGCAATAAGCAAAATAGTTTTAAATTGAACATATCTTTAGAATTTTCGATACACAGTTTCTCGCGCTAGAGATAAAAATGTTTTTTCTCTACAACGTTCCTTTGCTCGCTTTGAAATTCTTGAGATTCTTAATTAAAAATTCGTTAAAGATTTACAAAATATGAAATCGATAATAAAACAAATTCCAAATTTCGAATTTGGGCTTCCACATGTCCATATTCGCAATAGTAATTCAAATTACATCATTCAAAATCAATCGTCATTCAAAATTCGATGGCTCTATGTACATACTCTATGTTTTATCACAATGCGAGAAATATACATATATTTATGCCGATTTTTCATTATTTAATTTCTTCAAATGTCTCTAACATTTGGCAGGTCTCTAACATTTGGCAGGACTCTAACATTTGGTGGCAACAGTTTGAAAAGTGACACGGACATTTATATTGAACCAACGCAAAATCGCAAAACGAAAACAATAGTCCTTCAGATACAAAGCCCCTTTGGACTAAAAAGGTAAAAAATCTGAAAGGTTTCAGATATTAAATTACGTCCAAAAGGGCGTTTTGTGTTACATTTATTTATAAATATCAAGTTCTACGTACTCAAACCATAAAATTCAGTTCAACAGCAATATCGCAAAAAATAATTTTAAAATGAGCATATCTTTAGAATTTAAGATACTCTTGTATCTTGAGTCTCGCGAGCTGGAAATAAGGTGTCCGCCGATACCATTGCGGCAAAAACATCGCGGACGAAAGCGTCGCGGAGAAAACAACGCAAGGCGAAAACGTCGTGCTACAAAGCATCGTGGTTGAAAACATCGCAAAGAGAAAACATCGCAGTTTTAAAACATCGTGGTGCAAAACATCGTCGTCGAAAATAAAGCGGTTCAAAAACTACGCAGTTTAAAAACATCGTCGTCGAAAAATATCGTGGTAAAAAATAAAGTATCTACAAATTATCGCATGACGATAACATCGCGGACATGCTTTTTTTCAGGTTTTAATAATTGTAAATGGATATTCCCATAATGATTTGTGAGCGCAAGGTGTAAAGAAGGATAATTTTTACTTTCACATTTTTTTATTAACTAATAAATTTTTGCTGAAAAAGTAAGAAGGAAACTTAAGCATAGGAAATTAAATGCAACTTATAGATTATACTTTTCATGAAAAATTACCAGTAAAAACTTTATAAAAAATGATTTATTAATGGCCTTTGTTAGTTAACTATGTCGGTTTAAAATTCTATTAAGTGCTATAAGTTGCATTAATTTTCTATGCTTAAGTTTCCTTTTTATTTTCTCAGCAAAAATTTATTAATTAATAAAAAAATATGAAAGTAAAAATTATCCTTCTTTCCATCTTGCGCTCACAAATCATTATGGGAATATCCATTTACAGTTATTAAAGCATGTCTGAAAAAAGCATGTCTGCGATGTCATCGCCATGCGATGATTTGTAGATACTTTATTTTTTACCACGATATTTTCGACGACGATGTTTTTAAACTGCGAAGTTTTTGAACCGCTTTATTTTCGACGACGATGTTTTCTCTGCGATATTTTCTCCCACGATGTTTTGTAGCACGACGTTTTCGCCTTGCGTTATTTTCTCCGCGACGTTTTCGTTTGCGATGTTTTTGCCGCGATGTCTTTGGCTGTAACCGGAAATAAAAATGTTTTTTCTTCCGTACACTGTTGCCATTGCCCGCTTTGAAATCGTTGAGATTTTTAATCGCAAATTTCATATTCAAATTAGGGCTTCCACATGTCCATATTCTATGGAAGATTACGTTATTCAAATTCTGATGGTTCTAGGTAGCGTTGTTTTAATCATTGCGGGAAACATACATACATTCATGCAGTTTCTTCATTATTTAATTTCTTTAAATATAATACAAGGGGATAATATTTAGTGGCAACAGTTTGAAAAGTGAAACATCACGTATCGTGAATCGAGGTAAAATTCTAAAACGAAATTAATAGTATTTCTGGGAAAACTGCTCCTCTGGACTAATAATATTTTGTTGCCAAACCAAGAACTTTTGGCACTTTAAGTTAATACGTATGTATGACCTCATGATTTAAATTTAATGTAATGTAACAACCTTTCCTCAATATCAACAAAAGAATTAACGTGGCAATAACATACCATGTCAGTTATGCTAATCTGAAGCAAAAAAGCTGCCAACAGCATCTATTTATTTAAAATGCTGACACTGACGAAACATTTTCGACATACAATGACGTCACACGGCACAGCGTGCTTTCTTCAACGCCAGAATAGAGTCTTTTATAATAATATGTTTAATGTTTGGCAACCCTATTTTTATTTCATATTTTGTAAAACTCCGAAATTTTTTATTAACAAACTACATGATTTGAAAGCGAGCAGTGGCAACACTTCTAGAAATAAAGCAGATCGGAAATCATCATTCGTTAAGTGGTGTTCGATCCGAAGGCCTTTACCACTACATGTTTATCAATCCCCTAAGGACCTGTAAAAGTTGGTTAAATTCCATAAAAATGAAAAAGTCCTGTGCACTTGTAATAAAAGTGCAAAGTCTTCAGTAGTGAAAAAGTTGATCAGGGGTGACGCCATATATCGGCCACAGATGAAGTCTTCGTTGGATAAGCAATAATAGCAACTAATAATTTTGGCATATCTTTTCGCAATGGCATATCTTTTACACATTATCGTAGATTTGACACAGTATCGTACAGTAAAAATGGAAAATAATATATACAAGTCCCAGAAATTTTTCTGCTTTCGTCTGAGGCGAAAATACCTATATCATAGGCAAGTAGATAAAGATGAAACAAAATCTAGATTAAATAGTTGAAAATAATAAAATATATACAAAAACTACCATCTAACATTATGACGTATAGTTCTGGGCCGTTTATGCGGCTGTTCGATTAGATAGTCGTACTTCCCTATGTTTTTAGTAACTTCGTGAGTGGAGGAATCACATTTTTCGTAGAATTTGAATGTAATCTTTAGTAATTCGGCATTTAATGGTAAAATCTTTAGAGAATTATGGATGACAGTATTCCTAACGAACGAAATAAAGCAGAATTTTAGCTGCAGCGTGCGAGACTGTTGCCACTTGGAAACATGAGGGCGAAAATTAACGTTTTCAGAGGTTTTAATTAATATCTCCGCTAATTAAAGTCGTACGAAGATAGGAACAGTTGAAATAGCTTCGCACGAATTTTTGTAATCGGGACTAATGTAGTTAATGCCTGGCAATGCTATTTTATTTATTTTGTAAAACTTCGAAATTTTTTATTAACAATCTCTACGATTTGAAAGCGAGCAATGGCAACACCTCTAGAGCTAAAGCAGATTTTTATCTCCAGCGTGCGAGATTGTTGCCACTCGGAAAAATGAGGGCGAAAATTAGCGTTTTCTGAGTTTTTAAATAATATCTCCGCTGATTAAAGTCGAACGATGATAAGAATGGTCGAAATGGCTGCCGACGGAGTTTTGGAATCCGGCCGTACCTTTCTCGAAATTCAACTCGCCGCCGTTCTGGAGAAGATAATGCGACAAACAGACTGATTTATAAATAATCGGATAAAGTTTTTTCGAAAAGGACAGACATCCAATGACCATAAATACAGCCCTACAAGAATGGCACCCTACGTAATTTATTATTCTATAAACACAACTGTTACTACTACCACCTGCTGGAATAACCTAACTAAGTGGAAATCACGAAGTCTGTTGTGAGAATTTCAATATGACACCGACTCGCTGCCTTAATTCTATCCTACAACTGTATTATTTATATCGTTACGAATTTTGTACACAAGTAGATAATTTTGGTAAAATTATATGCGAAATTGTATTTTTCTGTATAATGTAACAATGCAATGGAAAGCTGACAAAAATCATGCTCAGCAGGGAAAATAAGAGTACAGGGTCAGGTTTATTTAACATTGAGAAAATGAAATGGCTATCTCGCTAATTTGGCGATATATCGCAAACTGGCAACGGTTTTAGCGAGTAATTTTTATCACCAACTTTGGCAAGAAATCACCAAAAGACATCAAACCTAATGACCATCTGACGACATTTTGGCCCCGTCCCTGTATAAATACAGTAAAACTCCAATTATTCGAACACCGACTATCCGGATCGCTGATTATCCGAATCGCTTTCAATATTTCAGAATTTTTCAGAATCAACTGAAGAAAAGAAGGAAAAGGAAGAGACAGGAAAAGATGAGGATGACTTGTCGCTTGAGAAATAAAGAATCATTCTTTTGAAAATTCCTGAATGTTTAGAAGTTAGTGCTGAGGAAGAATGGATGCTGTGTGATTCGTCAGAGATAGATTTCAAATTCTAAATGATGATGAACTTATTGATAGTGTGAGAGAAGAAAGTGCCTAGGAAGAAGATGACCTTCATGTCGAAGCTGAAGCAGACACGGGACCATATCAGCTAGTGAAGCGTTTACCGGCCATGAAACTGCGTTGAAGTGGATGGAGCGTCAGCCCGAGTGTGACCCCATGCAATTTCTCACTGTCAAGCTAATGCGCGACTTGGCGGCTCGAAAACGGATCGAGACGGTCACACAGCTTACTTTGACTGAGATGTTCAGCAAGTAATGATTTTCAGCGTTTGTAAGTACTGTGCAGTATGCTATATAACATACACGTAAAAGTACTGCCTTTTCATTTTAATTAATTAAAACCTCTTTTTCTTTAAAAATAGTTTTTTTTTCTCCCATTTTAACATACAGTACTGACAGGAATTCATTAAAATGTACTTAGACCTTTCCTTCGGAAAAAATCTAATTATCCGAATGGGGTCCGATCTCAGTTGATTCAGATAATTGGAGTTCTACTGTAATTGTATATGATTCCTATATTAGCTGTAACCCTATGTGGACCTCATACGCCATCCAGTAATTTCAAGAAGAAGAAAGTACTAGAAACTTCTTGGCAGGCAGGCAAAACTATAAAAGACCTGATACAGCATCATTTTCTCAGTTGTTAGCTCAGCGTGGTTCGGAGAATTGAGATATCTCAGTGTTAGCCTCGCTCTTCAGATGCACTTTGCAATGAGTTGGTGTTAACGTTCTTAGTAGTTAGAATTGTAACTACTGATTTTTTTTAAACATACATACTCCCCGTGCACCACATATGTACAACACGGGACTTACAGAAGTAACTAAAATACATAAGTTACATGCATAAATAAAACGAAGAAAAGCAGAGAATAGCAGTCTGAACTTCACGAAAACAGATAAGTTCACTGGCCAAGTCACTCTGAAACATTTTCAAATCTCTGAACAAATTTCTGAAAGCATAATCTAGGATCTAGGGCCATTAAACGTAGGGCATGAGAAAGTCAAATGTTCCACATCCTGAGATATTCTTTTTGAACATTCACATAAATTGTTTGATCTTAGCTTAAAACGAAGCAGGTAACATGCAAATTTACCGTGACCAGATAAAAACTGAGAAACTTTAAATTTATAGAGAGGAAAGACTCGGAGTGCAGTCTATGGTAAACAGAAGAAAAGAACTTTTTGATGACCTCAACATTACATTACAAGATGAAATATATTCCTCATTCCACTTAGCTAAACGCTTCTTATAATGAAAAGACTTCCAATAGCTCTTTGGAATGCTAACTATTGATTGTACTCTGTGGTACTGTGAAGATCTGTACGAATATTTTTGTCGAAAATTCCAAAACTGTGTAGTCTTCCTTTTGTTAAAAAAATTTTATCAAGCTGTTATTTGTTCTGTGTGTATTTCTATGTATTCCGAACCCCTACGATCGCAATAATATATAAAACAGATTTTTTCTTTTCCGGAACCAAATAATTTTCGATTAGTTATAGGGTTCCTGCATAATTTCTCCAAACGATAGCATATGTGTCTGTGCCAAGAGTATTCTAACATCTTAATCGAATTCTTTTCCACGTCGGCTATCGAAAACACATAGCAAAATTCAAATGTATTTCACCAAAAAGACTGCCATCTGAAATAAATATACTGAAATTTTAAAATGCCAAAATCTTTAAACAGATTTGTCAAGCTGCAGAAAGAAATTTTCCAATAAAAGCGTCGTATCGAGTGTTTGAAACACGTCTAATAACAACTGTCACTGTCAAATATAATAACGTGTTTGCAATAATCAAGTCAAAATTCGATAGAACGATTGGATTCCAAAAAGTCACTTACAGCTGCTGAAAGATACCACTTATTTTTAAACGGTGGCACGATCGCTCAGGATTTAAACGTTTTTTTATTCAAATTTTCCCTTTTTCACATTAAAGAAGCTGTAACTTAGTTTCACGCGAACTCACAATTTTACGCTACTTCGTTATTCAGTATTTTTTAAATTATCATTAACATATTCTCTGTTCTTTTTTCCTTCACGAATTTTCACGAAAGATAATTAACTGCAGATTAAACAATTTATCTCAAAACGAAATTCTGAAGAGAGATATGTTTTTGAAATCGAAACACAACCAGCTTTTATCGTTAGAATAAATATAGCAATAAAATTGTGTGTTTAGTTATCTGCAAAACATTTAAAAATTTAATTGATAAACTATTTAACACGTTTCCCTTGGTGACGAGTACGAAGTCTTCCTTTTATGCCCCGTTGGTAGTATACTGCGCTAAATCATTCATCATTCATATTCATGATGGTCACCAGTAAAGCTAGTCCATCTTCCTGTTTATGCACACTCAGTAGAATTACCTGAACCAAGTATCTCATGCGTTTCCGTTGTACTCTAGTTTTCCACTAGCACCAGTGACTGAGTGGATAAGGCCGTTAAACAATGGTAATTCGTCTCTAGCTCAATTCCCAGCGAGAAAACTGGCTGCATAGGGTTTCGTGGTTTTATCGAGTGTAACATGAATATGGTAAAGTTAGGTTAGGTTAGGTTGTTTGAGTATGGCGAAGAGAGATGCCTTCGTGGAGACTTTCCGAGGGATATGGTTCCTGTTCACGCTGCACTTGGGGTAAAACATGAAAACCACGCATACAGCCAGTGCGTTAGCCTAGGTCTGAACTCAAGCCACGTCGAAGTACCAGTATTCAACAGTCTTCACCACCAGGCCATTGGTGGGCTGTAATACGAATATGAAGTCGGGTTCTTTTGAGTCTTTCTCGAAAGCATCCTCCCAGGCAAGACCCACTAGCGGCCCAGCGGTAAAGTCGCTGAACACTGGTAGTTCGTTCAGGGGTTAGACTCCGGGGAACAGGCTGGCTGTATGGGCGTTTTCGTGGTTTTACCCATATGTAAAGTGCATACGAGACAGTTTCCCTTAGAAAGTCTTCCACGAAGGCACTCCTTCCTCTAGGCAGATAGCCATTGTGCACTTTCCCGTATTCAAATAAACCAAACCAAATCTTACAAGCAGATAGTCATTCGCGTACTCTGCAGCATTGATTTAACCAACGAATAAACCTTTTCCCTAGCTGTCTGTTTTGCCGTAAAGCAAAATTAGTAACATTGCAATAGTTTAATCCAATTATTTTTTTACCTTAGTATTTATTTATTTAACTGTCCGTTTAGTTTTTATTAATATATTTCTGTACGTTGTTCTTTACATAATTTAGAAAATTTTTCTTATCTAAAGGTTTTTTTTAATAGTCCTGAATATCAAGCTTTTTAACTTTATTCATAATTTAAATTAATAATAACTCAATAACAAGCATTTTAATGCTAATATTTTTTCACAATTTATTTTTTTAACAATTTCGAAGTTTTTTAATAGCTGAAAATTATACACAGAATTACAGAAGTCACTTGAAGTTTGCACAACAATATAAACGTTAAATGCATCAGCTGCGACATTAGGAGATTAAAATAATTAAATTCGCGAAAATACTAGCAGGAGTTTGACAACAGGAAGAAACATAAAAATTGCTTATTTCCATAATTCAATTTATTGAAAACAACCTCTTATCTTTCTAATTCGGAAATAACTCCATGCAGTTACTTCAAGGCGTGCCAGATCGCGTATCGATTTTAAGTCAGAATGTTAAGTGATAAACAGGACGCGGGAAAAAAAAAAAAAAAAGAACAAGACGCCACAAACAAGATAATTCAATCGTCATGAAACAAAATAAGAAAAATTAATTGCGCATCGATTTTTGTGCCTTCAACCGAAAATACGAAATGGCAGAATATTGTTACACAAATAAATACTACAGAAAATTTCAACTTCGACAAAGAACTTTCAGTACTTTTTTATTATTCGTTTCTCTGATTTCAACATTATATTAGCTTGTAAAGATTTAATCTTTTCGTAGCAGATGTGAAAAACTTATATTTAACTGTTCTTTAATCTCTACATATAATAAAAGAAAGAGTGTGTCTGTGTGTTTTACGTTCGTGCTGCGCGTAAGCTAATAGACCCAGGGCTACGAAATTTGGTACATAGGTGCATCTAGACAAGAGCCAGTGCAACTCGAAGCGATGTTTTCAAAATTCGAATTAGATTGCTTTTTATTTTATCTTTTTTTGATGAAATCGCGTCATTCTGAATAGTTTCATTCTTTTAGAAATGTGGTTTTGGTAACAGTTTTTCATTCAATGCTTTGTATACTGGCCTGCTGACTGTTGAAAATATGAGATAAAATGTTTCTTCTTTTGATTCTGAGACACGCAACACGCACATCGTAATCTTATTCTGACGCGCATGTGTCTCGCCAGGCACACCAGAAAGAATTTTATTTTCTCTCTCTCTCTCTTTATTAGCTAATGGAAAAGAGGTTTAGATATTTTGAATTATGTCATCCACAAAGCAACATTTTGATTGGTTATTGCTTTTTGATGATAGTTTCATTCAGTTAGAAATGTGGTTCTGGCAACAGTTTTCCATTCATTGTTTTGGATGCAGGACTGCTGGCTGTTTTCTCTTGAAAATATGAGACTTATTGCTTATTTCAGTGTAATTTTTTTATATTGTTTTAATTATATATGATTTTAATTATATAAAAAGTTCTGCATGATTTTTTTAGGAAACAAAGTTCTTAACTTCCTTTATATCATTGAATTCTTAAGATTTTGCAACGGGAAGTTCGCTAATTTATTTATTAGGATAATTTATATTTGCACTAAGGGATATTGCTTATTTCATTGTAATTAATAATAATAAGGCAAACTTTGTAAAAACAAATCAAAGAAAATATAAAAATAATATAAAAATAATATAGAAAATAATATAAATAAGATCAGTGAATGTACATGAAGATATAAAGGCCAGAAAAGGTATTAAATAACTTACATTCTTTCTAGTGGGGGAGTCGGCAAAGTGTTCTCTTCGTGTCTGACTCAGAAGTGTAGGGTGTCCGAAAATTCTTAGCGGCAGTAGGGGCTTTGAATAATATCAGTTGGTAAGACTAGGGTGAAGTAATTTATGGTAGTGGGTGGGACTTGGAATTCTTGAGGGATGTATTTTGTGGAGTTCTTATCTGAGAGAGACCGTCTGTTAAGATGTTTTTGAAAATGCTAGTGAATGGAAATTAATTAATTTCTGGCTAATTGTCGTGTCGCAATGATTAAGAATTTAAGAAAGGAAAAAGGCATTTTCACTGTCCAAGAGCTAGTAGACAGTCTAAAGGCATGAAATAGGCCCATTTTTTTAGTAACAGTATAGTAACAGTATATGTCTGAAGACAATTAGCTTTTTACAATATATATGCAATTGAGTAATTACACTATATACAAATCTTCCAACTGACAGTCATCCAACTTATATCGCCTTCTCAGGTTTAGGAATAAATTATCATATCCCTGTCAGTTAAATGATTTAGAGTGAGTATTTAACGCCTGCTCTTTTAAGGCAATGGTTGATAAATTGAAAGGGAATTAGATTATTTTTGAGAATTTCGATAAGTATCAAAATTTCGCGTTGTAAATCTATTGTATCTGTGCATATAGTTTTAATTCGTTGTATTTGATAAATTATAGTATTGTTAATTACTCTTTTGGATATGTTGGAGTTCCAATTTATTAATTTGTTAGTATTGAAATTGAAGTTTCTTGTTTTGTCAAAAAGTAAAATTTTTTTTTGTAGTTAATGATTTGAAGATCTAGAAAGTCTATGCTATTTTGTGAATTATTAGTTTTATTAAGTGTAAGACAATTCGGATAAATCTCGGAGTCTGATGATGTAAATGAAACTAAAACTCAAACAGCCAATGGTAATTTTACAGCAATATTAACCATCCAATAAAAATGCATTGAGAATCAAAACGAACTAAGTCTGAATTAAGATTTCACTCTTAACATAACGCACTTGCTTTCAACGCTTTGGCGTAGCTGGACTGCTGTCTGTCTGTCTGCTGCTTTCTTACTACAAAGTTATCAAAAATGTAAACTTTTTCAAATAGGCACAATAAATGTGCTGACTTGTTTATGGCCACAACATGTTTACTGAAATAAAAGTTATATATACCTTGACTGCCAAATATCTATGGCATCAAAATTCTAGCTGTTCATTGTGGATACAAACACCTGCGGTTCTACTACGGAAACTATTACATATATATATATATATAAAGTTGTTCTGCAGAGTAAAATTCTGGGCAGTTTTTAAATTTAATGTTTGGTGTTCCCTTTAGGCATTTTCCTGGTACATTTAAAAGCCAGACGAAGGCTGGACGCGTAGCGGCTAGTTAATTTATAAAAAGAATAATTATCAAAAATACTCTTTGTTTAAATAGTTAAATTCAATAAATCAAACGTTTTCTTGTAAAGATGCAATTTTTTCCTTGATGTTAAGTTGTACAGATTAATCTTGTGGAGATGCTGTAATAAAAATTAATAATGTAGCATATTTAGATTCTTTAAGTTCTACTGTGCTTGACAGTTCATACCTTTCTGTAAATAAATCATATTCCTACTAAGATTGTATCTTAATGCATACGATTTTCAGTCAGGAAAAGTTCTTTTTATATATCAAATAGGTATTATTTCGTTTCCGTAAGTATAATTTCCTTATCAAATATCATATTATTTCATTTCAATGCTACAATTTATCATACGAAAACACTGAAGGTCTGTATGTCAATTAGTGGCATGATGACGCTTGCTCTTTTATTGGTGTTATAACACCAATGTGCTCGGACAGCAATTAAGAATGCTAAGAAGTTAACACCAATTCAGAGTCGTCGGAAAATATCTCGCAAAAGTATAAGGTACTTCTAGAGTGGTCATCAACCATATTTATTGATTTTAGATTTGCGCCAAAATCTCAACTATACTTTAGCCAAGCTCGTGAAGCGTGAATGTAAAAATAAACAACAGAATATATAATAATAACAATAATTTTCACATGTCGTTTCCCAAGAATATTTTTAAGAATCCTTATCATTACCATGAGTATTTTATCGCATGTAATTATTCCAGTTAACTGCAGCACTTTCACTCCTACTAAGTTGTTTATTACACCATTTGATTCGACGTCAGCTCCTTTGTTCAAGAATACAAAAATCTAATAGCAGTGTCGAACGATATTCTGTAACCGCTGAACCAATTTCCAACACGGAAGCCCTTCTTCGTTTTGCAATTTTTAACACTACACCTCCAAATGGTTTCGACGTTAAATGTCCCATATCGTGGCGTCGTGGCATAGAATCGTGGCATAGCAGTTTCGCACGCTCGTTTGTCAGGTAAAAGACCTCTCTCTTGAAGAAATGATATGGCATACACCTCATTACTTGGTAAATTGAAGATTGTTAACGTCATAGTCACACAAAAAAGCAATGAATATATTTTAAAACAATGCGACTTCGAAAATCGCATCAAAAATGTATAACATTAGAACACATGGCGACAGCGAAAATGCAACACGGTGCTAATATAGGATTGCGTAACCAGGTAAATGCTGAACACGCAGTTGATGCTGTTATACAATCACGTGGCGAGGTATAAAGTCTCTATCACATAAGCTTCTCAGTACCCGCACATTTCCACCAAACCTACGTAGCTTAGTTACCATTTTCACTTACTAAACAGACTTGAACGCCTAGCAGTAATCAATGATCGCTCATATTCGGATCGCGTGATTCTTCAGAAGCAGAATTTTCGTCTGATTGGTTGATCTCTACCCGGGACAGAGCTGCAGACGGAACATTTTCTACGAAGTTTCAAAATAGCCCACGTAGCCGGGACATCGTTTTCGTAGCTAGGCGGGACTTCGCTTCCAGCGGTGCTGTTTTTCCTAGAAATCCTCCCGTTTAAACCAATGCTACCAGAATCTCGTTTCTCAGAAAAGTCCCGACTAGCGGGAACCGTCGCTAGATGTGATAACCCCTTAAGAACACGCTGTCAGATTTTGGCGAGATGTTTCGGTTGACTGGCGATTCAATCTCGGTTGTCGCTATAGCAAAGAAATGTAAAAGCAGGTAGAATGGACTGAAATAAACAGTTTTTTGGGAAAGAATATCTATACCCAAATGACACGCTGAGCTGGTCCATAGCGCTACTGGCAGGAGATAATAGCGCTCTACTCACATGAATCCCCGTGTGGATTTGGAATGGTATACATTGTTACCCAAACCGGAACTTGCTGACATGCAATTTATCTGTACGGATGGAAACGGAGCTACAACTCAGAGAAGGTACAAGTATATCTGGGTGGGACACCAAAATGTCACCATAGGTTATACAGGTATAGTCAGCTCTGCCCCAGTTTTGAGGGAAAACACCCCGAGAAGAAATTTAGTGAATGAATTGCATAACTCCTGAATCTTAAGGTTCCTTTTTTTCAACTTAATTTTCACAAACAATACTTGCGTAACCAGCCAGTCGTTCTTATATTTTTCTGCCTTTTTAAATGAAAGCAAAGAGAGAGGAAGGATTATTTCAAGAGTTTTCTTTTCATATAAACCAATAATAAACATGAAATGTCAAATTCTTAGCAGATAATTAAGGAAAATCCAAAACTGGTTTATTTTAAGAATTCGCAAAAACACACAAACACTTTTCGGGGGAATATTAAAAAATAGAATATTTAATGGAGATTTTTATGTTAGGAAAACTAGCATTCGACCTCGCTCTGAGTCCAGCCTACCTCTTCTTCTTCTTCTTTCTTTCTTTCTTTTTTTTTTTTAAATCAGCTATTATGCTTGATGTGCTGAATAATCTTTCAGAGATAACTGTTTCTGATGGTGTGAGTAGGAAATTTTGGAAAGTTTACTCAAACCTTGCCCCCCCCTTTTTTTGAGGGGGGGAAAATATTTTAACTTGACGTTAATAAGAGTATTCTTTCCAAAGCTTTGAATTAAAACGCTTAAAGGTTTTTAGGTTAGCGTTCGAAACATTCCAATGATGAAGTAAGCGCAAAGCTTCTATTTTTTTAACCTTTTTCAATATCATAACTCGAATACTCATCCCTATTTTTTTTTAGTCCAAAGGGGCAATTTGCCCTGAAAGACTATTAATTTAATTAAAAAAATTAAGCCTGTATCACTTTCCAAATCGCGGCCACCATATATTATAGGCCTGTCTTATATTTAAAGAAATTAAATAATGAAGAATCTGCATACATGTACGTATGTTTCTTGCACTGTGATAAAACAACGGTATCTACAGCCTAAAAAGTTTGAATAACGCAATTTTCCATAGAATATGATCATGTGAAAGCCCTAATTTGAATTTGAAATTTGTTTCATTATCGATTTTAGGTTTTGTAAAACTTCAACGAATTTTTGATTAAAAAAAAACTAAACGATTTCAAGGCGAGCAAAGGCAACACTGTACGGAAAAAGAAAAAAAATATCTCCAGTGCGCGAGACTCTGTATAGAAAATTCTTAAGATATGTTCTTTTTAATATTAATTTGCGATATTGTTGTTGAACTGAATTTTATAGTTTGAGTACGCTGAACATGATATTTAATAAATCAAGATAACTTTTAACGTTAAAACAAAACGTAAAATAGCCCTTTTTGGACGTAATTTAAAATCTGAAAACTTTCAGATTTTTTTTAAACTGACATAGATCTTTAGCTAACGATACAGAAAAGAACGTCGATTAATCTAATTAATTTTTCTGCAGTATGATAATATATTTACTACAAGGGTTAGTAGGAGTGAGTGTAACAGCACACTGGTAGCCGGCGAGCTCAGCAGCGTAAAAATCCTTAACAGACCCCTTTGGGTGACCGTTAAAATCTGAAACCTTTCAGATTTTATTATTATTAATATTATTTATATTTAATTTTTATTTATTTTTTCTTGACGGAAGAACTAGTAATCATCTGAAAGATTAAGGCGCCAGTATTTCAGGATTAAAAGCATTCAAATAATGTACAGTTTATCTAATAACACAAATTAACGTTAATCAGCGCAATATAATCAAATGTCTTTTCGGATGGAACTCATTAATTTAGCTACGGGGAAATAACAAAACTGTATTCCCATTTCCAGTGATACCCCATTAATTATCTGTAACTTTAGCTGCCTGAAGCTTTCATTGCATGTTCCTGAGTTGGAAACCCACGTGCACGCAGAAGCAACCAACATAGAATGCCAACATTCAATTTCAGCGCAATAAGCAGAATGATTTCGTTTTCTACTCGAATTGTTCGTGATGAGGCAAAACACCTGCTCACGATCAGAATCGACATTTATCATAAACATGCAAGCACAACCTGTTTCATCACTCTTGCTACATTTGCAATGCAGATCATATTAACGAGTTCAAGTTACTGGAAAACTATTTTTAACTTAGGTAAAGAAGGACTTACCTAAGTTAAGCTAAACTAAGTAAGTTTCTACGGGAGTGATTTAGAACGAAAAAAAATTAAATAAGGATATATATATATATATATATATATATATATATATGAAAAGAAGTGTAAAAATTCTAAAAGCTTTGAGATTTTATATTATGCCCAAAAGGGCGTTTTTTTTTCATTTACAAATAAATACATACACGTTTTGAGAGCATTTCGGGTAATGCCCATTTGGCTAAAAAAATTTAAAAACAGCATATCTTTAGAATTTTTGATAGACAGTCTCGTGCACTGGAGATAAAAATATTTTATTCCGTATAGTGTGTTGCCACTGCTCGCTTTGAAATATTGGAATTTTAATAGGAGTATTCCTTTCATTGCAGCTATTGCGCAGGATTCTAACAGTTCTTCCTTCCTTTAGTTTATGCTGTTGTATATATATAATTACAAAAGAATTTTTTTAAAAACAAAATATAAATATGTTTCTACGGGACTGATTTAGAACGAAAAAAAAATTAAATAAGGATATATATATGAAAAGAAGTGTAAAAACTCTGAAAGCTTTGAAATTTTATATACGAGAATTTTGCGCTTTAAGCTGCTGAACATTATCACTAAAGACATAAAGTAAGAAATCTAGAACTAATGTTTCACAAAGTTTACAATCTTATAAATGCAACAAAGAATTTAATAAATGTAAAAACCAAAACTTTTGAATTATTTAATCTTTTAGATTATTTGAACTTCAGATTCATTATTTGAACTTTAGATTTCTACCAAAACTTTTAGATTATTTGAACTTTAGATTTCTACCAAAACTTTTAGATTATTTGAACTTTAGATTTCTACCAAAACTTTTAGATTATTTGAACTTATTATATTACTTGTATATATTTATACAAAAACTTTTAGATTATTTGAACTTTAGATTCATTATTTGAACTTTAGCTTACTACCAAAACTTTTAGATTATTTCAAATTTATTAATTATGAATTTCAAAATTTTTGGTTTTTCTGAAACATTAGTTCTAGATTTCTTACTTTATTATACATATATTTATATGTGTGTAGTATATATAAATATAAAATTAGGTATCTTTTACTTTATGAGCTAAAAACATACGTGAACAACTGAAAATTATATGTATATACTTGTATATATATATATATATTACTTGTATATATTCTGTCTTTGTAATTTCCATATACAAAGTAAATAACATCACTTCACAGCTTACGCTAAAATATCACAACTCGGATTGATTAACTTTTGACGATTGATTAACAGATTGAACTATTCACTTAATATGCACAGAAGTGTGTGCATTTTTGGTACCTCATTTTCTAATACTAGCAGTATGAATGAAATCATAACTGCAAAATCATGTAGCCTAAAAAAAACTAATAATACAACTGGTTTAAACAAGTAACACAATAGCAGAAAAAAAAAACGATCAAATAGACTTTAAATATAAAAATTATAAATAAATGTATAATTTTGGTGTAGTTTATAACTTTATTATTTTGAAAAACAAAGCTTTACTATATTTTGGAAAAAATATCTTAAACGATGGAAGTAGTGTAAGACAGTACCCACTATTTGTTTCCTTCAGAACGCTTCGTCCTGTAAAAATGAAATCAGCGTCTCTCTTCGATCTCAGAATGATTCTCAAAATCTTTGCGCAGATGAATTAGTCAAAAGTAAACATGAAATGCATTTTGAAACGCAACTATTTTATATTTAAATATTTGATTTGTGTTTATTATTCTCGCTCCTAAAACCCTTGCAGTATGTAAAAACGAGTTTACTGAAGTAATATTAAGCTCTTAATTTTGTCCACCAGCAGCGGAGCGGTGAAAGTCGCTCAACACTGGTTGTTCGGTCCGAGGCTCGAATCCCAGCGAAAGAGCCAGCTGCGTTGGTGCTTTCGTGATTTTCTTCCTGCGTAAAGCGTATACAAGACAGTTTCCCTTAGAAAGTCCCCCCACGGAGGCATCCCTCCCATTAGGGAAATAGCCCTCGAGGCTTTGTCGTAATGTCATAAAATAAAACTAAAACAAAGCTCTTATTTAAAAAATATTTGAGCTATTTTTAAAACTTACCGACTTTAAACTGATAAGAAGATCTTCTCAAAAACTGTTCTTTATAGTCTTTTAATTCAGAAGCGAAATAGTATATACTTTATATTTCGTTTCCGCATTAAAAGACTGGGAAGTAGTGCTTCGTTTCAATTAAGCGAATCCATTATATTCACTATTATTCTGATTTTATACGTAGGAGGATCCGAATTTGATTTATTGTTTGATTCAGTACATAAGTTTCAGCTTACAGGTATCTCAAGCTATACTTAATTATCAGTACATTATTATTCTGCACATTATTATGCTCATTATTATTTTGATTTTATACGTGTGAGAATCCGAATTTGATTTACCTTTTGGTCTTGTGCTTAAGTTTCAGGTTACAGGTTTCTCGAGCTATACTGAATTATCAGTACATTATTATTCTGATTTTATACGTGAGAGGATCCGAATTTGATTTATTTTTGGGTCCAGTAAATAAGTTTCAGGTTACAGGTATCTCGAGCTATACTAAATTATCAGTACATAAGTTTCAGGCTGCATGTCTCTCGAGCTATACTAAATTACCAGTAAAATACAGTACATAAGTTTCATGTTACAGGTATCTCGAGATATACTAAATTATAAGTACATTATTATTCTGATTTTAGACGTGTGAGGATCCGAATTTGATTTATTTTTTGGTCCAGTACTTAAGTTTCAGGTTACAGGTATCTCGAGCTATACTAAATTATCAATACATAAATTTCAGGTTACAGGTATCTCGAGCTATACTAAATTATGAGTACATAAGTTTCAAATTACGTATACTAAATTATAAGCACATAAGTTTCATATTCTGATTTTAGACGTATGAGGATAAGAATTTCATTTATTTTTTGGTCCAGTACTCAAGTTTCAGGTTCCATGTCTCTCGAGCTATACTAAATTATCAGTACATAAATTTCAGGTTAGAGGTATCTCGAGCTATACTAAATTATCAACATTTTACAAGTATTAAAGCTTGAATGAATCGAAAAAGAATATGTATTTAAACATATAAGGACCGTTAGCGAAAATCTGCGTATTATACTTTACATCTTTTGAGCATCGAAGCAAAAGAAAGTTGTAAAAGGAAAATAAAAACACGTTTTAACATTAGAAAGCATTTTCCTTTTTAAGTAACCTTGCTATGCACTACACATCAGCAATATAGCATGAAATATCAAGCTGCTCGTTATCGGAGATTTATACAGCCAAAAGTGACTAAAAGGAAGTGACTAGTTGAATTTCCGGTGATAAATTTGAGATACCCTACTGAGCTTCTTCGAATACATATAAATGTTAAAATATTCGAGCAGTAAAAATGAATTAAAGCCGAAAGAACTTGCGAACGATTAATTTAATGATCTTTAACTTAGTTACAAATTGCAGTATCAGAATTGCAAGCATGACCTACGCAATTACACTGAGCATCACATAAATATGTTGCTGGTATTATGATAGTTCAGAAAGCGAGTTTTGTAACAACAGGAAAGCTTTAAGAATTTGTAAATTATAAACAGTAGAATATGCACAACTCGAAGCTTTTACTTTTGAAAAATGCTGCCGTATTAAACCAATGTTATGCAAATAAGAAAGTTTTATAACAAAGAAAATTCGCATATTTACATACAATGCAAAAAATATGCATTTATGTAATTTGTTAGTGAACTGCAGAAATCATTTTTAAGCATTTCAGCGTACAAATTTTGTAAATAAATAACAATGAAGAAAATCAGAAAATACACAATCAATACCTACCACATAAATACGTTCACATTTATAAAGTAAGACACGAATCCTAAATTTTCACGAATTCGTATCCTGAAAGGTATCTCTGAAATCTTGCATATAATATACGGAGAAGACGGGAAAATCCTTTCACTTAAAGATTTTTAATTAAATAGAAATTCGAAATCTGTGTTTAATGAAAAATAAATTAAAAAGTTAGAGGCTATTAATTTCATTTTGGTATTTTGCGTTGATTTATTATAAACGGCGTTTCACTTTTCAAATTGTTCCCACCAAATATTAGAAGCCTGCATTATATTTAAACAAGTTAAATAATGAAGAATATGTAAGAACGTAGATGAGTTTCTCGCGCTGTGAAAAAACAACGGTATCCAGACATGAAACTCTGAATAATGTAGTCCTCCTATAGAATATGGGCATCTGGAAGTCCAAATTTTGAATCTGAAATTCTTTTTGCTATCTATTTCATATTTTGTAAATCTTTAAAGAATTTTTGATTAACAAACTCAATGATTTCAGTGCAAGCGATGGCAACACTGTACAGGGGGGGGGGAATCCCAAAACTTTCAGATTTTACATTACGCCCAAAGGGACCTTTTTTTAACATTTTGTGTGCTATCTTTATTTATTAAATATGTTCTTCGCACTTAAATCATAAAATTCAGTTCAAGAGCAATATCGCAAAATGATTTTTAGAATTTCCGATACATAGTCTCGCGCGCTGGCGTTAGAAATGTTTTTTCTGTTCAACGTTGCCATTGCTCGCTTTGAAATCCTTGAGTTTATTAATCAAAAATTCGTTAAAGCTTTACAAAATATGAAATAGATAGTAAAACAAATTTCAAATTTTGGCTTCCAGATGCCCACATTCGGGTGGAAACGTTCGTTATTCAAATTTTGATGGCTTTGGTACCGTCGTTTTATCACAATGCGAGAAGCATACATACATTTATGCAGGTTCTTCATTATTTATTTTTTTTAAATATAATACAGGGCGGTAATATTTGGTGTCAACATTCTGAAAAGTGCACCGACATTTATCGTGAACCAACGCTAAATGCCAAAACGAAATTAATAGCCCTTCTGGGCTAATCCCTTTGGGCTAAAAAAATATTTTCATCTCCAGCGTGCGAGACTGTGTATCGGACATTCTTAAGATTTGCTTTTTAAAAATTATTTTGCGAAATTGCTGTTGAATTGAATTTTATGGTTTACACGGTATTTCATAAATAGAGGTCACACACAAAATGCTAATAAAACGCCTCTTTGTGTGTATTATAAAATCTGAAAGCTGTAAGATTTTTTATTCTTTCCCATATCCTCATATTTATCAAATATTTTTTTATATTTTAACTTAAACTTATGAACATAATGGAAAATGAATATAAATAAATAAAGAAAGAAAGGCAAAGAATTTTTTTTTTATAATCGATATTTTTTTGTCGTCCTTAAGTTGAAATAAAAACTTGCAGTATTACGAAAGTAAAATAACTCAAGTGTCGGTCTCCTTAATTCTGAAGTAAACGTTCTTAAAATTCGGGAAAACAGAAATTTAAAGCGGCCACCGACGCTATGAATTTACGAAGCGGGCCACGGAAGCACGGCAGCGCCGGGCAAAGCAATAAGAGCGGCCGGCCAGGGGATGCGTATCATTATTTTCGCATTACGCCAGCTTTGACAGTTAGAATTGTCCGCCGAAAATGATCGCACTAGCGTGATCGATTGTAAAAATGCTGTACATAAATCATTTCGAAGTTTCTTATACCCTAACTCCGATATACAAACATGTTGTTTATATTTAACTTAAAAATCTATAATCAAAATGATACGTTAAATTCTTTATTTAATACAGTTTCCTAAAAAAGAATAAAAACTTGACGTTATAACGTCGCAAAAGGTTTTTAATAGAATCGAAGCATATATTTATTATCTTATTAGGAATTTTCAGAGATGTTTTGGCACCCCTAAAAATATAAAAGCGGTAAAATAAAAGTGTTCTTGAACAACTGTGTGCAGATTTATGAGTTCAGGCTTACAAAACTCCATCAGACGTAGAAAGTTAGTTATACAGTGAATTACGACTAATTCCATGTATTAAAAAAAAAAAAAAAAAAAAAAAATCAAAATAACAGCACATCAGATCGTTCCACTTTTGGTAAAAGTTAAAACAATGGCGAATATTTTTGTTAAAAGAAAAAAGTAAATAAGAAAATTAAAAAATAAATTTAAAAAAATCTGAAAGATTTAGAATTTTATATTACGCCCAAAGTAGCTTTTGTCCCCCCCCCATTTGCACACATACACGCTTCGAGAGCATTTAGACTAATGCCCCTTTAGGCTAAAAATATTTTAAAACAGCATATCTTCAGAATTTCCGATACACAGTCTCGAGCGCTGGAGATAAAAATGTTTTTTCCTGTACACAGCTCGATTTGAAATAGTTGAGTTTGTTAATAAAAAATTCTTTAAAGTTTTACAAAATATGAAATAGATAATAAAACAAATTCGGAATTGCAGGTGTCCATGTTCGGGGTGGAGGATTACGTTATTGAAAATTTGATGGCTTTAGGAACAGTCGCTTTTTCACAATCCGAGAAACATACATACATTCAAGCAGATTCTTCATTATTAATTTTTTTTAATATAATACACGGCCATATTATTATATTTTTATCAAACAAAAACTACCTAAAATGTTTAAAAATTAGTAAAAAAATGGGAATTTCAAGAAAATTCTTACTGCACATGGAAGGTTCCACCTCCAGCAAAATGATATATGTAAAGTTTGTAATAAATTCAGCGATTCAAAGCATTTCGTCGAGGATTGTTGCCTGACTGGAAGTGTGAGAGAGAAATATAAATTATCGAAGTTTGAGGATTTATTTAGCAACTATAAAGTGTTTGGAAAATTTGCAAGAGATATTATGTAAATTGTGAATGAGAATAAGAAGAATATTGGTATCGAGATATAACACAGCAGAAAATCATACTGAAAACAGAAATAGAGGTAACTTATAAATTTAAGATGAATTTTGGTAATATAAAGAAGATTTGAATAATAATAACTAACTGAAAGTAAAACTTACAAAGATTTTAACTTCAGAAAAAACACAGAAATGGAAACGACACATTTATATACTGTTTCACCGAGAGTGTTTGGAATGTATGTATCTACTTTACGTTTTTTTTTTTTTTTTTTTGTTATGCCTTCGTGGCTTGGCCTGTGCCTTCATAGCCATATGGCAGGTTTCACCTGCTAGGTGAGCTGTGGGCCAATGCTTAGAACTAACTAACTAACTAACACGGCGATAGTATTTGGTGGCAACAATTTAAAAAGTGATACGCCGTTCATAGTGAACAGGCGCAAAATGTCTCTTACCGATTAATATCCCTTCTTGGGTTAACAGTTTTTTGGGCTAAAAACCTCAAAAGCTTCAAATTTTAATTGTCATTCAAAGTCTTTTAAAATTTTAGCGAAAAACTATATAACGCAGTTCTATAAATGCATTTTTACTTAAATCAGATTAAACAAGTTCATGAGATTAAAAAAAAATTTAAAAACTTCATCTATTTCTTCTAAATACCTTAATTTGTTTATCAATAACAGACAGACTAAATTTGAAACAGAAACTTCTTGTATTTTCTCGAATGGCAATAGATTCGAATGAAAAATGAAACAACGCATTGAAGTAAGGAGTCAAAGTCGTGTTTCGAAATTAATTGTCATTTTATGGTCAAAATAGTACATTAGAAAAATGGAAAGCTATATAATTTAACTCTATAAAAATATGTAATGTTTTTTAATTAGATATATCATTAATGAAATGCATTTTTATCCAACTGAAACATTTAAAATTAAAAAAAAAAATGTTCTTAAGAACTGTGTCTATTACTTTCAAACAGTGCAGTTTGTTCATCAATAACAGACGATTTCAGTTTAAAAGATAAATATCTTATATTTTGCCGAATGGCAACAGACTTGAATAAAAGGTGAAACAATGCAAAATCTGGGTTCGAGATTCATAGTTCTTTTGGGCTGAAATAACAATCGCCATTAAATTTCAATCTATTTTATAATTCAAGATGAAAAATACTTATACAAAGAGAATAACACAATTCGGGTTTAAGACATTGAAATCGTGTTAGATTAGTCTTTTTATGCCAAGAAATAAAAATTAGAATGAATCAAGTTGGTTTTATTTTCACTAATCAAGCACGCTGCTCTTTATCACTAATGAAGCTCGTTAGAACTTAAATGCAAATTTTCTGTGATGCTATTTGAGATTAACAATGTTCACTATAAAATAAAATATTCAATTGAAAATTGATTAATAGATGAAATAAACAATGAGCTAAAAACTTCAATTAATTTAGTGCGAACAATACAAAACAGCAAAAATTTTATGACCTTTTCAGATCAGTTTGAACGTGATATATCAGAGTAAAAAAGAGGCTTTTATCCCCCCCCCGCCTACAAAGAGATGTTGATGTGATGCGTAGACAACCCCTTTTATTTTTGGAATTCTCTTGATTATTCTATTCTCTTAAACTTTGATACATTGAGTTCTTGCGCTATTTCTGGAATCATTTGATTCTTCTTTTTCTCTGATGCATAAAGTTCTAACTGATCCGGAAAGACTATAAAAATTTATTATTCTGTAAAACATTGAATATATGTGGGATGGCATCGTTGATTATAATCAGATGACGCGACAAGCTGTGAGAATAAATCTTTTACTTTTTTCGATGATAGAAGGCAGACGATTCCGCCATTAAGACAATGACGCGATTCAAAGATGTTTGCTTATAAAATACGATTCCTTCTCTTCATCTGTAAATAATCTCATCTGTTTCCTTCTACGTATGTAATTACCTTGTAGTTTGTAGCAACTATTCATGTTTCATTAAATATTCAAGTTTTACATAAATCGGACTAGTTTATTAGCACCTAGACAGCCACATCGGAAGTAAGTTTACAAACATCATATTCCTAGACAGTAAATACCGATTCTACATATATATCTGCACTCAATTAATTATACATATTATATATCGCAGTAGGGCAAATAAGAGTGGTACAATGGTATCTTAGAAGTTCAGTGACAGATAATTAATATCATATTTACTTCCAAAATGCACCGAAAAAAATTCACCGTGTATTCAGGAACAGTTAAATGTATAAAACATATGAGCTTCAAAGTGACAATATTCCTTTTCTATATCTAAAAAAATTTCATGTGCCACCTCACGACTTCTTTGTACGGAATATTAAATTATATGCAATTTTTGCTGCATTTCATTTAAACTTATTTCCTCGAATTTCATTAGAGATAGATTTGTCATTCAATCAATTCAGTTCTCATTTTGCGGCAAGACAAAAATACATAAAAACTCAAAATATCTCCATTAAAATTTGAAAAATATAAAAAATATAGAACATCAAATAGAGTTCAAAGAATTAAACACGTTTTTTATTATTAAAATTAGACAGGATTGAAGACAACTACATTAGAATGATAATGCCTTTAAAACAGAGATAGATTAATAGTAATCAATGTCTTAAAACAGAAACGTCATACTTTGTTTAGTGTTAAAATAGCATTTTTATCACAGTATTAATGTATTTATAACAGTGATATGCATTAGAATTCAGAGAACAAATTCAGAGCACTGACTAAGACAGGGCCATATGGGGCAGTTGCCCCGGCGAATAGAAAGTTTATTATACGTTTCCTTTATTAATGAACGCTTTTTAAACAAAATATCAGTACAATATAAAATTTGTCAGTTTATGTTAGCATCTTCATTAATCTATCGTCTATCGCGTGAACAAAAAAAAAAAAAAAAAAAAAAAAAATCTATATTTCGTAAATCCATGAATTTCGAGAGCGCAATTCAGCTAAATTTTCGCAATTACTATGGATAAATTTGGCTAATCAAAAGCTTGTATTTTTACAAAATGCGATATGTTTACAAAAATACCGGCTTCTAATTGGCTTAAGTGAGCCAACGTAATTGCGAACATTTAGCTGAATTCCGCCCTAATGTCAGCAAGGACCAAAGTTAACAATCAGAAAATTGCATTTCGGAAACTTGTGAAAGTTCACAAACTGCAACGATATGATTTTTAAACTACGTCATCTCAATCGCAACTGCGAAAAATCCAGTTACATCGTGTTCAGTGTATTCCTGTTGGAATTCCGCAACACTGAGAAATCACAATAATAAATTATAACTCATATTTTCTCAAAATTCTCACAAAATGTCAAATATTCTTTGATTAATAAATTTAATTTGCAAGACTGTAAAAATCTTCCTGGATCCCTTCCCAAATATCGAATGATAACCCACAGTGATAACTGCAACCGATATCTTAACTGGAAGCACAAGAAGTCAGCAATGAAGAAGCAGAACCAGAAGCACTTATGTTATGAAAACGATGCGGCATGCATCGAAATAAGCTTTTTAGCCTATTCTCTAAGTGGATAGGACTTATCTATGGTATTTTTCGTTAATTAACTCAAATTGATAAAAAAAGGCTTTACATTTCCTAATTATAAATTTAAACAGCATTTTTCTCAAATTTTGGCTCTTCAGCTGTGCTATATCCTTTTAATGATGGACACAGAATTGTCAGAAAATCATTAAAATGGACAGAACAATATTTTGTCTGGGGGGGGGACTTATTTTCCGTTCTAGTCAATTTTCTTGTTATATATCTATAATGAGGTGAAAAATTTAAATACCTCCATAAAATTCGGTTCTTCATTAATCAAGTAGTCAAGCAGAGGGGGGGGGGCAAAAGAAGTTTTTGCCCCGGGGAACAATTAAGCTAAGTCGGGCCTTATACATATTATTAATTCTCACACCGTTTCAAAAATTTTCATTACATTATATAGAACTGAGAAATATTAACAATTAATTAGACAATAATTTTTCGTCTCTCCTTTTTTAATCAACAACTAAACATTATCTTTGAGAAAAGACACGAAGAACACCACAACAGTCCATAGCCTTAAGATTTTGATTTAAGCATTCAGTTTTATGAAAGCCAAGGAAATAAGAATTTGTATAGGAAATTTGAATCTACAAATTACGAATGTTAAAATGTAAGAGAGATTTATTGCTTGGAGATGTGTCTGCAATATTTCGAGGTATACCGGTGATAAAAACAATATTTTCATAATATGCTATGTGCCCTGGAAAACAAAGAAATTATTTTAGAAATGAGTTCTATGAATTTAATATATCCATTTAGTGCAATCAACTTTTGCATTATGTAGAATACACGTATATTCGTACTACTGCTAGAGGAGAGAAAAATAGGTTTTCTCGCTCGATTTAGTCCAAAATGCTTAATGCTTTGAGAATAATAGAACAAAGGGAGGAGAACATTATTTAGTTGATACATACAGTTCAAAGAATACACCATGACAATTAAGAAAAATATGTCTTTAAACACGGAAAAGTGTTGCCACTACTCATTTTCAAATCGTAGAGTTTGTTAATAAAAAATTTGTAAGTTTTACAAAATAAGAAATAAAAATAGCATTGCCCAAACATTATATATATTATCCCCTGATTCCAAAAATTCGTGAGAAGTCATTTCGATCATTATCATCTTCGAACAACTTTAATCACTCGAAATATTAATTAAAATCTCTAAAAACGCTAATTTTCGCCCTCATTTTCCCGAATGGCAACAGTCTTCACATGCTGGAGATAAAAAATATGTTTTATGTCGAAAAGTGTTGCCAATGCTCACTTTCAAATCGTAGAGTTTGTTACGATTTGTAAGTTTTAGAAAATATGAAATAAAACTAGCATTACGAACCATTAAACATATTATTATACATGGTCATTTTCTAATGTTGAAGAAAGCACGTTAATTCTTTTATTGATATTAAAAAAGGTGTTATATTACATTAAATTTAAATCATGACGTCATACGCATACCTGAAACGTCAAAAGCTATTGTTTCCTGGTTTGGAAACAAAAAATTATTTATGAATTGTTGTGGCTTGGAAGGAAATGAAATGATTTCATTCATGTTGTAATGTTTTCATTTTTTTTTTTTTTTTTTTCAGGTGTACATAGAACTTCCTCACGCATTGGAGGAAACGCCGTTTACCAAAGTCCTCATCTCTTTTCTCTTGCTTAAAAGCAAGATTGCTAAAAACTAAAGACATAGAACTTTTAAATTTTGCTTTGGCAGCAGTTTGCTTGTTTTTAATAACGTAAATATTCACAAATTTCAATCTAATAGATTTCACGACAGAATATATTTAAAAAAGCGTTGAAATTCACGGATGAATTTTACAATAAACGAAAAGCGATTTTTCAAATGCATTCTTTACGGACAGAGATGAAAGCGAAGTTTTATCTTATAATTTTATATTTTAACATCAGTTGCTTTCAATGTTAGAGGCAACTTTGCTAAGAAGAATGATATGACACATTTTAATATAACCTAGAATAACAAGAATTTTTCCTTTCTGTTTTTAATTGTAGCGAAGCGGTATTGTATATTAACGAAGAACATTAAAGTAATGCTGTTTCTCTCATAAACCACACACGGTCATATATTCCAAATGATCGCGATGAGTCTGAATCCTTAATACTGCAGCGGCGACGAACAATATACATTCTTGAAAGACGAGTTTTAGTACAATGACTCATTCCAATACGAATCATTCCAATCTAAAGCAATAGGAATAATTTTCGAATTTGAGGAAGCCGTTGAAATAAATAGCTGCGGATACTCCAATTTAGTTTGACTAGAGAATTCATGTTATATAGATGAAACCTTACATTAGGCACAGCGACTTTTCAATTAGTAAGCTAACAGAATATAGATGTCTGTCGGAAATGAAAGAGGATTCAATTTCTAATTTAATGAAAAGCGAAAATACATAGTGAAACCACAAAGAATGACCAAACAAAACATCAAAATGGTATTATATGTCAAGCCCTTCATTCTTGACATGCTTCACTCCCTCATTATTATAACGTAGGATGAAGGAACATAATGTCAAAATTAAGCATTAATTGTTGACAGCATTCGAATTATAACGAATCCTTATCTAAATGGGAGAGAAAATATTTACAAAGCATAACTACAAAAATTATATCGTATTTTATACACATTATTGAATAAATTACAATTTTATTTAATGATGATCTTTAAGAGCGTTTTTTATGCATTTGATCGACAAATTCCACAAATAAAAAGCAACAAACAAAGCAGATAGTACAACAAGCAAATACCTATAATGTATACATACATCTCCTGCGTTTTGAAAACTGCATTTTTTATTGCCTTTTCTCTTTTTGAACATTTCTATTTATCTTGAAACTTTAGTTTCATAGACTGAATTTTAACTTTTGCCTTCAACAAAGTTTCTTGCTTACTTTATTTTTTAAATTCCTACTATTAGCTCACACTCTTCTCTTACATCTTGTTCAAATATTCAGTCGTTTATAAATAATTTTTATTTATCCACTCATGTTCAAATAAATTTTTTTAAACTTGTATTGGATAACACTTGATGTCGATACACTCTTTTCACAGATTAAAGTCAATTCCTACTTATTTATTCCTGTTTATCGGAACTAAAGGTATGCTGTTTTAAAATATATTGTTACGTTTTTTTTCTTCTGACACCAGTTGTCGCGTTATTTTTTCCTTCACGTTCGTACGGGGTTCGTAGATTTGGAGTGAATAATGACAACACTTCTTGATGAAGTAACGAAAACACACTTTATTCAGACAATATTAATCAGGACAGCTCCAAAATTTCGTTTACAGTCGTCGAAGATCTACAATAAACACGCTGACACGTTCAGCGACACAGCCTTCACACTGTCAAGCAATAACGGTGGAGACAGTTTCACTGCAAAGCACCAGAGTACAGCTCCCGACTCTGCTTGGTCGTTCTCGGAACTCCACGTACTTTCGAAACTCTCCACGCTACAACTCGCGATGCACTCGACGACACACAGAGCACAGCTCCCGACTCTCGGTTCAGTCGTTCCCGGAGCTCAACACACTTTCTCGACGATGCGCTAACCGCGAGACTCTTCGATGCACTCGACGACCCACTCGGCACTCGCTGGCCGGCTGTCAACTCGATCGTCTCCGCACGGACTGACTAGATGAGACACACTCTGACTGCGTACCAGCAGGGTTTATATAGCTTTCGGCTTGTGTTTGAGAACATTCTGGGCTAAACCGGTAAGAATTCGTTCCAGAAGATCCTTCATCCGTCCATGGCATATCGCAAATTTTGTCACCAAATGTCGCCAAATGGATGATTTCTCGCCAAATGTGGCAACCCTGCCTTCCTTTGCCATTTATGGCAACCCTATAGCTGCTTTGCGGGGAAGCCATCTTACCGCGCCTGTACATTTCGTAAGAATATTATAAGACTTATAAATAATGATCCTTTATTAGGAATTCTCACGTACCGTAAAAATAAATTTTATAGCAACTTCTAAATAATAGTGCATGACTGTGATAAATTGAATGTAATATTTAATAAAAACAAGTGGCAACAGTAAGATAGAGTTCTAAAGATTTTTAAAGTGTATGAAATTAAAGAACTGTAGTTTTATAGAGTTGGATGAAGCGGATTTAATGTCGTATTAATTCGCAAAGTAAGTTGCAAAGCACTGTAGATTATGCAGTAAGCACTGTAGCCACTGTAAATTATGCAGTAATATATCTAGGACGAAAACTCTACGCAACAGGTCAAGCATACGTCGCCTTGAATCGCGTTAAATCATTAGATGGAATATTAATTGAAGAACTGGACTACTCGAAACTCACGGGAAAGGTTCCTTAAAAAAATGAAGCATTACAAGAGATGGATAGAATGAGAAATTATAGACCACCATCAACTTCATAAATTAGAAACGAAAAAATGTTAATAAAATGTAACTAAAATAAAATTTTTCTTTGCTGACCTAAGTAGGAATTGATTTAAATTCTTTTTTATACTACTTGTGTTTTAGCCGAAAGGGCTATTAATTTCATTTTGGCATTTTGTGTTGAAAACTTTAAATGTCGGTTCACTTTTCAAATTGCTGCCACCAAATATTGCAGCCCTGTATTATATTCAAAGTAATTAAATAATGAAGAATATGCACAAATGCATGTATTTTTCTTGCATTGTGTTTAAACAACGGTACCCAGAGCCATCCAATTTTTAATAACGTACGTCTGCACCCGAATGTGGGCATCCGGAAGCCCAAATTTGGAATTTGGAATTTTTTTTATTATCTGTTTCATACCTTGACAGATATTAAAGGATTTTTAATTAACAAACTCAACGATTTCAAAACGAGTGCCTCCATAGCTCAAAAGAAGGGGCCCCGTATCTCCACAAACGAGGGCAGCCGGTAACCCAGCCACCCCCAAATTATCGCCCTGTATTCTTTTTAAAGAAATTAAATAATGAAGAATCTGCATGAATATATGTAAGTTTCTCGCACTGTGAAAAAACGACGATACCCAGAGCCATCAAATTTTGAATAACGTATGTCTCCACCCGAACATGGGCACCTGGAAGGCCATATTTTGAATTTCTAGTTTGTTTTATTATCTACTTCATATTTTGTAAAATTTTAACGAATTTTTAGTTAAACAAACTCAAGGATTTCAAAGCGAGCAATGGCAACGTTGTACAGAAAAAAAACATTTTTATCTCCAGCGCGAGAGACTATGTATCAAATATTCTAAAAATCTATCGGAAATTCTACTAAATATATCGAAAATTCTATAGATATGCTGTTTTTAAATATTTTTAGGCCAAAGGGGCGTTAGCCAAAATGCTCTCGAAACGGGTGCATGTGTGTGTAAATGAAAAAAAAAATAATAATAAACGACCCTTTGGACGTAATATAAAATCTGAAAGCTTTCAAATTTTTGTTTTGTTTTTGTTTTAGTTTTTAATTGGATTTCTAATCGCGGATAATTTCAAAGTTAACGTAGAATATGGTTTCTTGATATATTGCAGCACTATTCGCGACCAAACATGCTGCTTTTAAACCGAATGACCCAGATTTATATTTAATATGTGAAATGTATCCAGGGAGAAGTGAATACGATGTCAAATATACAGACATTTCAAACTGCGAAATTTACATTCTGATCCTGTCCATAAACCAGCTCAATACAAACTCAAATTTTTCAAGTAATTAGAAAAAGTTCTATCTATCAAAGCCCCCCCCTCCCCCAAATTCACACGCACTAAGATAAGTGCTTAAATCTTTGTAAAAGATTCTACCACATATTTCGCACGACGGTTTCGAGAATAATATTAACAGGGTAATAACAGCAATTCCATATTTCATACACGAAAGAGAAAAATATTATAATACATATATCCTCAACAGAATCTACGCAAGAAAGATAATTCCTACATTAAAACAAGGCCTGATCCATCCCATTATTGCTAACTCCTGAAGAGTCAGAGTGTCGCGTCCGCAAAAGTGGCTGATACTACATTATGCAGAGCACTCCACGATACGTAACGCACGTGACCACGTGCACATAACGTCGTATTAGCATAAAGAGCGGGAAAAGCATTTAGGTGAGAATTAAATGTGTCGGAGAACGTGATAAATTGCAAAATCCCCGGATGTTGAAACGATCACATATCGGGCACAAGCTTATATATTTTGCAGCTATGTTTCTCCACGTCATAATTCTGAAGTAACATCGACGTTCTTTGTTTAAATACATTGGCCATGGGATTATGGAAGGTTCTCTTTAAGATTTTTCGAGCTCCTTTATTTTAGAACGTAAGCCTGCAACATAAGTATATGATGGTACACGTATATTTGCTTTATAGAATATGTATGCTTAAAAAAGGGGGTTTTGTATAAAGTGCCTATGTAAAAATTGAGGATGATTTCTGGTAGAAATATTTTTTTACCGATCCGGTTTATAATAACGAACAAAAAAAAAAAAAAAAAAAAAAAAATAATTTTTCATATCGAAAGGTAAGTAACGTAGTAATTAAAAAACAATTTGATTAAATTTAATATATTTTTATAAAAATGTAATTAAATTTTATTAAATTACTTTTCCATAAAAATAATTTATCATATTTTTTTTAAAAATTATTTTTATAAAAAATTATATTATTTATAATTTAATTTAATTTGATCACATTTTTATAAAAACGCTTAAATTAAATTTTTATAATAAATACGTAAATTAAATTAAAATAATTTTTTTATAAAAAATAACTGAACTTTTACTGAAATATCAGTTTAATATTCGATAACTTGATAGGCACCTTACTTATGAGTTAATCTAAATACAGGTTGCATTATACTTGAGAAGATTTAATAAATGAAGAATACTTTCATTGAAAACGAATGAACACTCATTTTTAAAAGAAAGAATAATAACTTTCTTTGAAATCCGAAGAAACTTATGGTATTATTTTTATTACTTCAATAAAAAGCAAATACTTCAAAAATTACACACCACTCTGAGTTTAAAAAGGCAGAAAGGAAAAATGCTTATTTCAGATGGAGAAGGAAGCTGTTTTTATTAAAAGCACAGATTGTTTCAAAGAATCTTTACAGTTCTTTTTAAAATTTACTACACGTAGACATGTGAGAAATTACTTACCAAAGCAGATTCGACATGGAGTTTTTGACAGGACTGGCACTTTTTAAACAGTAAGTTTCCGCTTCTTAATTCATAGTTTTTTTTTTTTTTTTTTTTTTTTTTTTTTTTAAGTTTGAAATTTTTTAACAGTATTTACCATTTTATTTATCATTTGCAACTGAAGAACCAAAAATCGTCGTTGTTATTTTAACAGACCGAATGTCTTAAACTGACCATAAATTAAATGTTATTCATTAAACATAATATGCTCTTCACACTGTGAGAAAACGACGGTACCTAGAGCCATCCCATTTTGAATAACGTTCGCTTCCACCCGAATATGGGCATCTGGAAGCCCACATTTCGAATTTGCAATTTCTTTTATTATCGATTTCATATTTTGTAAAACTTTAACGAATAGCTTTGGTAAGTGATTAACAAACTCAACGGTTTCAAAGCGAGCAATGGCAACACTGTACGGGGGTAAAAAAAAAAACAATTTTATCTCCAGCATGCGAGACTGTGTATCGGAAATTCTAAAGATATACTCATTTTTGCGATAATGACTGTTGAACTAAATTTTAAGTGCGAAGAATACTTAATAAATAAAGGTAACACACAAAGCGTTCAAAAAACGCCCCTTTGGGCGTTATGTAAAATCTGAAAGGCATTCAGATATTTGTTTGTTTGGGTTGCCATATTTTTATGTAATAAATTTTTTTTTTTAAATAATCGCAGCTTTTGTTAAATTTTCTCAGCGTGAACCATACGTCACGCTGAGAAAATTTAACAAACCCACAAGTTCGACTTACTTGCTGTAGGTAACCGGAGACACACGAACAGATGAGAGAGATAACAATAAAGAATGACTTTTAAGTAATACAGTAAAACCTTGCCGCACGCGGTGATTAAAATTCAATTTTCTACTATGACAATCCATATCTTTAGGCCTTGGTAAGACCATGCAAAAGGTTCCTTTTCAGAACACAAAAAACACTTTTTAATAAGCCTATGCATTTCTCTTAGAAAAAATTTCAAAAATATTAAAAAGATACGTGGATTTACAGATTATTTTAAGTTTACAGTTTTGTTAATTTTTACGCAGTATAGCACTAAAACTATTTTATTATCACATTCAACTATCACTTTGTATCCAAAATTTAAGAAATTTAAAATTAAAAGCTGTAGAAGACATTGAATGCATTACAAAATACAAATTCCGTAATGCAAATAATGAAATAATTAAGAGCTGCATAGAAACTTTCCTTCTAAAAGAGCTATATTTAAGTAGTTCTGAATATGAATGTCAATTTCATAAAAAGGTAAAGACTAAGGTTTTCGAAATCATGTTTACATCAAAATCCCGAGAGAATAGGACAGCTTTTCTCTTGTCAGTTTGAGTTGTCCTTAAAATCTATTTATTTTTCGAACTATTTCATTAAAGAATATTATGTTTAATTTACTCTTTATTAACAATAAAATAACAGGAATACTATAAACTAAAAAAAAGTGCTGTCATTTTAAAAACTACACAAACTTATGCTTTTTACTACTATTTTAAATTACACACACTAAACCTATTATATTTGCTGCTATTGGGGTTTTTAAAAAGTCTGCGAAAACTATGTGAACAAAGAGTTATATTATCAACATTCAGAGAAAATACTGTACCGAGGTTTACATTTACGAAGTAAATTGTGCTTTATGTACTACGACAAGTTTACAGATAATAATTTCATTTCCAGTTAAAATACCGTAACGACATTCAGTACGTTGCTGCCCGCCGAAAGAGGGCGTTGCTGTTATTCGTGAAGCAGTAAAACTAATTTATTTCAGCTTTTCAATAAATAAAGTTTTCTATGATTTTTTTTCAGGGATGTAGCAACTTGCAATTTTCCGAATGGGATATTAATCTCAAAACAGTAGTTTGCATTGAATCACTGTAAACGGTGTATCACATTTCAAATTGTTGCCACCATATATTATCTCCCTGCATTATATTCAAAGAAATTAAATAATGAAGAATCTGCATAAATGTATGCACGTTTCTCACATTGTGGAAAAAAACAACGTTACCTAGAGCCATCCAATTTTGAATAACGTAGTTCTCCACCGGAACATGGGCAGCTGGAAACATGAACTTTGAATTTAGAATTTGTTTTATTATCCATTTCGTAAAGCTTTACTGAATTTTTGATTAGATTTCAAAGCGAGCAGTAGCAACACCGTACGGAATAAAACATGTTTATCTCCAGCGCGCGATACTGTCTGAATTATTTATGGTGTAAAATGCGTAGAATATGATGTTTAATAATAAAGCTAAAAAGACAAAAAAAGGGGATTAGTAGAAGTGAATGTAACAGCAGACTAGTAGACTGCGAGATCATCAAAAATTTCAAAAGCTGAAATAAATTAGTTTTAGTGTTTCACGAATAACAGCAACGCCCTCTTTCGGCGGGCAGCAAGAGCGTATAAAACCTTAACAAACCCTTTTGGGCGAACGTTAAAATCTGAAACTTTTCACATTTTGTTTAAATAACTGTGTTCTACAGATGTAATGTTATAGTCTGTTTGCATTGTGCTTGTTAGAACAAAGTGAAATATTTATGCTACGTATTGCATAAAGTTTGATTTTCACACACCCCCTCCCGTGCAAGGAGGTGAATAAATACCGTAACAAGTTTCAGCGTATTTAATTTCATCTTCAACTCGATTCTACAGACTGATGTCATACTTTGTATATTTTTCATAACTTTACAGTATACACCGCAACTTACAGCACCGAGATGCGAAAACTTTCAAAATTTCAAACTCGATAAACTGGGAGCATCAACCCGCGAAAAATATTAGCAAAACTAGGCGAAGAGGCAAAGTCTTACAGAAGCCATTAAAGAAATATTCGAGCGCTAAGCAAAGTGCTTATGGATCTTCATTTTATTTGATGACCCCTACTAGAAGTTTATGACAGAAAATTCTCCACAACAGCACTTCCAGGAACAGCATTCATAAACAACTGAATACTCAGACGCGAGGATGAATGAATTATAAACTCAGAATTCTCTCGAGAGAAATTTAAAACGGTTCACGAAAATCTTAAAAAGTTCACCAATATTAGATATACTGTAGTACACTTACGCTATATGTCTCATAACGATAAATAATATGCACTAAGATTACTTAGTTTTCGAGAAATATGTGATCCACTTTTTTGAGATTGCTGAAGTTTTGAAGCACATTTAAGTGAATTCGCAATAGCTAAGGCCTGATAAAATTGTTTCGAAAGCAAGTACTTTTCTGTCTCATAATAACTCTTTTGTATTTGAAAAACTATTAAACTTAGGCTATAGAAATGATAGACAGGTAAAGGTATACCACTGTAAATAAAGTACAGCTGTGTGGTTGGACACGAAAATATTAAAAATCAAACTGAATTTTCTATCAATTCTGCGTAGATTTCGCACCAAAGTTTGCAAAATTTAGTATTTCGGCATAATTTGAGTCGTAGAATTGAAATATGAAAAAATGTTGTCACGTTATTTCTAAAAAAGTCCGATTTCGTGTCTAAATACCTACAATACAATGATGCTAAATATAAATCTAATACATACCCTGTCGCGCTTTCGAGACATGAAAAACGCAATTTTTTAATTTCGTCAATCCGCCCAGTAGAATGGGAGATATTGAACTGTCCTTTTTTTTTTTTTTTTTCTTTTTGCACAGCGCTCAAGTTCCATCCAATGTTAACCAATGTAAAGGCAGTTTGAACACCTTGGCTACACTATCAAGTGGTTTATTTTCTTTGAATATCATAGCTATTTAATGTGCGTGTAGTCTGCTGACTTCTTTAACTATACTGTATAGCTGTCGGGAGAACAGAGATGGTGCAAAACACTTTTACAGTTCCCATGCATTTACAGTCCTCCTTCCAGCATGCCTTTGTGGTGTAACGGCAGCACACACGGCGCATATTCGAGAGGTCCAAGAACATTGCACATTCTTCACGTTTTGAGCATGAAAAAAAAAAAAAAAAAAAAAAAAAAACTAATGGCTCTACAATCTTATGTGCGAAAAAGCATAAACACATGTACACTGCGGGGGAAAAAAGAGGAGGGAAGTTCTATATCTCCCGTTCTACTGGGCCGACTGACGAAATTAAACTAACGTTTTTCATGTCTCAAAAGCACGATATGTATTAGATTTGTATTTAACACTGTTCTAATATAGGTGTTTTGACACAAAATCCGACTTTTCCCGAAATGACATGGCAATTTCTTTCCATATTTCGAGTCTACGACTCAAATTATGTCAACCTGTCAAGTTTTGTAAATATCGCGGGAGTAGTTTTTCAAAAATTAGCTCTCAAAATTTTAACTCCTCAATGTTAATTGAATTTGATATATATTTGTTAACATCTCTTTTTTTTATTAAACTTACTTGATTCCTTCTTCCAGAATTCGAAATTTAGTCTTAATCCAAATATAATTCGCACATTTTTTATGATTTATTTTTAAAATTTATATTTTTAAATAGTTTTTATAACATTATTGTTTTATAGCATATAAAATTTTTAACATCATGTTAAAGTAGATGTATTTCTAGGCATACTTCCAAAAAATTAGAGTTTTTTATTCAATATTTTCTAAAATGCACATCAATATACATATTGCCGCGTTTTGAAATTTGGCATGTTCGTTATAAGTGATAATAACGCCAAATGTGGTTTACGCACTTTATTAAAATTATCTGAAAGTATGAACGATGACTTTTTTCCGCTCGCAAGAAAATAGGTTGCTGTAAATTAAGAAGTTCGCCAAGTGAATTATTCTTAACGCAAACTGAAAAAAAAAAAAAAATTGCGCCATAATAAATTTTTGAATTTCTGCGTAGATTTCGCACCAAAGTTTGCAAAATTTAGTATTTCGGCATAATCTGAGTCGTAGAATTGAAATATGAAAAAATGTTGTCACGTTATTTCCGAAAAAGTCCGATTTCGTGTCTAAATACCTACAATACAATGATGCTAAATATAAATCTAATACATACCCTGTCGCGCTTTCGAGACATGAAAAACGCAATTTTTTAATTTCGTCAATCCGCCCAGTAGAATGGGAGATATTGAACGGTCCTTTCTTTTTTTCTTTTTGCACAGCGCTCAAGTTCCATCCAATATTTCACCTATATTCAATTTTAGTCGATTAAATGTGGCAAAAAATGGATCATAATTGATCAGAAGTGAGTAACGCGAACAAACAAAAACACAAACAGACATTCTTTTTTATATATATAGAATCTGTACAACTTACAAATTTTTGATTAACAAACTCTACGATTTGAAAGCGAGCAGTAGCAACACATTTCGAAATAAAGCATTTTGATGTCCAACGCGCGAGACTGTTGCCACTCGGAAAAATGAGTGTGAAAATTAATGTTTTCAGAGTTTTTAATTAATATCTGGTCCAATTAAAGTCGTACGAAGATGGGGATAGTCGAAATAGCTTCCCACGGGCTTTTAGAATCACGAATGATGTATTTAATGTTCGGCAATGTTATTTTTTCTTTCATCGTAAAACTTAAGAAATTTTTTTATTAGCAAACTCTACGATTTGAAAGCCAGCAGTGGCAACTCTTCTGGAAATACAGCAGACTTTTATCTCCAGCATGCAAAACTGTTGCCACTCGGAAAAATGAGGGCGTATATTAGGGGTTTCAGAGTTATTAATTAATATCTCTGATTTCAGTTGCCTTTTTTGGAAAAAAAAGTGGATGTCGACCTTTCCCAGGACCCAGAAAAGAATTGTAGAAAATTTGGTGATCATAGCTATAGTAGTGACTGAGTTAATCGCGAACAAACAAACACACAGGCAGACATTTTTCTTTATATATGTAGATAGGTAGATAAAAAAAATCAAAGCATTCGGTGATCATATCCGTTCTACCACAAATGAAACATTTTTACTGTCAAAAGTTTTTAAGAACTCTAGATGGTATATTTGCTCAACTGCGCACCCAGCAAATACATATACATTTTATCGCAAACGTCTGTCTGAAAAATTCAATTATTGCATGGGTGATACAAACATTCTGAACGAAAAAAAAAATCTTAAGTCATTTTAATAGATGTTTCAGCAACCAGACACACATATTTACACTCCCTTTGTATCGTCACATTTCGTCGTTAAATAAATGGAAAGAAAAAATATTTTTCCTATCATTTTTAAAGAACGCAATATCATAACTAGTTTTAGAAAGTAGCGGAAAAACAGGTTTATGGGTTCAAGTGTTAAATTATCAGCTTAATAAATTAATGACAAACTGATATATTAATTTAAACTGCAAGAAGAAAAATTATACTCTTCGGGTTGGCAACCGGCCATTAAAATGTTACGCAAGGAAGTTCTCGCGTTTTTTGCAGTTAGAATGTCCATTTAAAAACTATTCAGAAAATTAGAACAATTAGAGAAAGAACACAAGTTTCTCTTTACCAATTTAACAATCGTTTACGTTAAGATTATTAGATAAAAAAACTATATACCTTTCTTTCATAGAATTTATTTCTGAATTACGAAATATTTCTGAAATATTTCTGAATTTATTTCTGAATTATTTCTGAATTACGGAACTGAATACAAACTTAATTATAAAAACACATTATGCGTATATCTATACATATAAAGAAGAAAGTCTGCGTGTGTGTTTGTTCGCGAGCAACTCAGTCACTATTATAGCTATCGTCACCAAACTTTCTACAATTTTTTCCTGGGTTCTTGAAAAGGCCGACGTACGCTTTTTTTCGGAAAAAAAAAGTAGTTAAAATCAGGGATATTAATAGAAAACTCGGAAAAACAATAATTTTTCCCCGAGTGGCAACAGCCTCGTAAGCTGGAGATGAAAATATGCTTTATTTCGAAAGTTGTTGCCACTGCTCGCTTTCAAATCCTAGAGATTGTCAATAAAAAATATCTAAGTTTTACGACATATAAATATCTAAGTTTTACGATGAAATGAAAATTGAATTGTTAAACATAAAATACATCATTTCCAAATCCAAAAATTTATGGGAAGCTATTTTGACTATTCTCATCTTCGTACGACTTTAATCAGCCGAAATATTAATTAAAAACTCTGAAAGCGCTAATTTTTGCAATCATTCTTTTGAGCGACAACATTTTGGCACGCTGGAGATAAAAATGCTTCAAAACGTATTGCTACTCCTCGCTTTCAAATCATAGAGTTTGTTAATCAAAAATTTTTTATGTTTTACAAAATCTATACATATAAAGAAGAATGCTTGTTTGTTCCATTATTGATTTCTGATGAATGTTTTGCCACATTTAATCGACTAATATTTAGTGTAGGTGAAATATTGCATGGAACTTGAGCTTTTACGACTGATTAGAAAGACGGAAATAATTAAAAACTGTGTGCTGCTGTTGCTTATATAATCAGCGAGAATTAGCTTATTTTTCTATCGAAATTTTGTTGGGTTCCATATCGCATCCGAATGAAAAATGTATGACTATGAATCGTATTTTTTGCATTGCTATTAGAGATGGATTATAGCGGTATGTTCTCTTTGTTGATAGATACATTACTCTCAATCTAACTTAACATCGGGTACTTCCGCTAGTAGGTATATGTTTAAGTAAACAGAGTTTAGAAAACATACAAATGAGACGAGATAAAAGTAATTATGAATTTCTAACCTAAAGTGTTTCAAAAGATATGATATGTTTACTTCAATTCGTGAGCACTTGATAAATAAATATAATGCAATTATATGATAAATAAATATAATGCAAATGTTGAATATCATGCTCAGGATAACAGTTATGCTTTTAAACAGCAACATATTATAAATATTAGCATTTGGATAAAACAAATTATCATTAATGTTAAATGGTTATACTTTTTTACAATTAGAATACAAAACAAATGCTGAACAATACATTTTTTTTACATTTCTTCGCAAAAGCAAAATTTTCTTCGTACTCATTTCAATAAACAGAACAAGGAATTAGTTAATTTAATGTTTTCGCCTAAATGGTGGTGAAAAATGGTGAAGTGAATATACATAAGCAGGGTATATCTGCATTAAAAAAACATTATGATAAGTTTCAGAAAGTAGAAATAGAAAAGGCTATTTTTCCCACAATGACACTGTCACGCATATATACCACCCAAAAAATTAGCATTATTGTAATATACAGGGTGGCCATAAAGCCATTCCCAAACGAAATTGTTTTTAAATGGAAAGATTTTATGCTCACCCTTTATATTAAGCTAAGATTTTCTTAAACTTACAGACATCACAAGTATTAATTCAAATAATACAAATAATTCTTGGAAAAGTAAAACACACAGTACCTGTACATTTTTGATATCGTCCCATCGCTTTCTTTGTGTACGCTGGTGTAACATAAGCCATCTGTCACACATGTGCGATTGTTCTCGCACGAGTCGCACACACATTTTAGTTTCACCTCTGGAAGAGAATTCAATACATTAATTTTTTGTAGCAGAATTAAAAAAAAGGGGAAAAAATTAAAACACAGATAACATTTTTTAAAAAGTTTTTTCCAGTTTTATTTACATACTTTCTTAATCAATTTTAATAAGTGATCTGAAGAAAATAATTTTATCACTTTTTAATTTTCTACATTGTTCACCATACAAATAGCTAACATGGCATGCAACAAATGGGAAATTTGCATGAAACATGCTGGGATATTCATATGAGAACATTCCAGTAAGCTATGAATAACGTCAGTTACATTATGAATAAATGGAAAAACTGGACACAGGCTTCTCGCTTGAAAATACTTTTATATTTATTGCTGTTTTCTCTTCTGCTTCTGTTTCTTTAGGATGTTTTAATTTTAAAATGTGCTTTGCAGTTTTCTCTGTATCGTATAGGGCAGTGTTTCTTAACCTTTCTAGCGAGTCGCACCCCATTGAATCTGAAAATACATCTCCGCACCCCATTGAAAAATGTGTTTTAATTTTTTTAGTCTAGAAAAATGCATTTTTTGCGAAACTTATTGTTTATTGAAAAACATTGTACATTTTATATAAATACAAAACAATATTTTTTTATTAATGACTAGTCTTTTGTTGATTGTTCATTATTATACTGGCGAAGCGAGGTTCCTTTTTTGAAAGACATACGCGTCATCACTTGCATTTAAGCGATTTCTCGCTTTAGTTTTTATATGCAAAAGCGATGAAAATCCCATTTCACACAAGTAGGTGGTAGCAAAGGGTAAGAGTAATTACAGTGCTCCGTTCGCCAGCTCTGGATAACGTTGTAACTGTGAACACCAGAATTGTTGCAATTCTAATTGTTCGAATTCCATTTGAACATGTCCACTTGCTCGCATTTTAATAAGTTGTTCTTTTTTCAGATCACTATCATCCATCAAATTTAAGTCAAATAGAAATGGATCCAGTATCCATCTCTCAGTTTTGGTAATATTTCCGGTAGAAAAATATCCATTGAATGATTCGCTCAATAGTCTCAAATGTATTACAATGTCGGGTATAATTGTATTCTTTTCATTTTTCACAATAACAGAATCAAGCAAGGGAAAGTTTGCAAAATTCTCCTTTTCTACTCGACGTATCCAAATTTCTAATTTTGCGATAAATGAAGATAATTTTTCACTAGATATTATTATATTTATACCAAATCCTTGCATTGATCGATTCAATTCATTTAAATGGCTAAATATGTCTGCTAAGTAGGCCAGCCTCAGCATTGCATCATTACTCTCAAAATCTTTTACTAAATAACAGTTTTGACTAGTCAGTAATTGAAAAATTTCCTCACGGAATTCAAAAACTCTGTTAAGCATGCAACCTTTAGATAACCATCGTATTTCGGTGTGATATAGGAGCACGGTATGATCAGCACCGATTTCTTCGCAAAATGCACGAAAACTGCGATGATTAAGCGCTCGACCTCGAATGTATTTTACTACATTTACTGCTGTAGGTAGATGTTGTTTTAAACTTTCTGGCAATGCTTTCGACGCAAGTGCATGACGATGCAACATGCAATTCGTTATTATAACTTCCGGTAATTCTCTTTTCATGTGCAAAAAAAATCCCGAATTTTTGCCTAACATTGTTGGGGCTCCATCAGTGCATATTGAGCCAATCACATTCATAGGTAATTGATATTTAGTAAAAAAATCTTTGATGCGATTGAAAAAACATCAATTCCTCTCGTATTCACCTTCAGTGGCTCACAAAATAGAAATTCTTCTATCACTTTTTTTTCCTTCACATACCTGACAAATACCAAACGATGGCTACAATTATCAACATCAGTTGACTCATCCAGTTGCATGCCTATTTTTAGTGGACTGATTTTTATGTCTTCAATTACTTGCATTAAAATATCTTCACTGAGATCTTGTATTCGCGATCGTATAATATCATTCGATAATGGAATCTTTTGGAATTTTTTTATGTACTTCCGAATCTAAAACTGTTTTAGCAATAATTAAAGCAAAAGGTTTAATCAACTCTTCAGCGATTGTGTGAGGTTTCTTTCTTTCTTTTTTTTTTTTCATATAAATATGCCACTTGATATGACGCTTCTAATAAAGGTTTTTGAGTTGCTGGTCCGCACAATTTTAGGATAGTTCCACTGGTATTAAACCGAGCCTTCTTTGACATCAAGCTGTTCATGCTATGCGCTTTTTTGCCACCATGCAGATTGTTGAAATGCTCTAATAACTTTGATGGTTTGAGATTGCTGTTCGAAAATATTTTGGAACACAAGATGCATTGCGCTCGTTGCGTGCCATCCTTTTCGGTTGTGCAGGTAAATCCGTAACCGGCATACTTATCGCGCCATTGTCGTTTTTTGTGACATAGTGGGGTTCACTTTAATCGATTTAATTATTTAGAAATAATGTAATATAATATATATAATGTCCTTAGGTTTGTAATATCACTGAATCATATTCGGCTTGAACGAGCAATTAAGAATATATTAGTCTCAAGAGGTTTCTGGACAAGTCAGAATACACAATACACATGTCGCAAACACAGTACTTGACTCAACTTGACTCAACCTAACACAGGCGCAGTAGATGCAGATACAAATCTGTGAATCCGTAGATTCCATTGGAGTAGCACATATTGAACTCAGCGCATGCGCAAGCTGGGATAACGTTCTCCACTTGTATTCCTACAAAGTTTTTTTTCTTTTCTCCGTCGCCTACCTGCCTGTTCGCGTTCGTTTGTAGCGTTTCATGCCTTTTCGTAGCGTAGTGTATACGCCCATCGGCACCGGCTCTTTCCTGTGTCTTTTGCCGATAAGTGAGCTAGGTGCTACCAATTTTTATGAGCTTCAATATTGGGGACACTATTGAAGATTTCAAATATTTTATTATAAGAAATTTAATAAATGATATTTAATAATTTTTATGGTTAGGTAGAGGCTTCTCCCGCACCCCCCAAAAATACATTCCCGCACCCCCGGTTAAGAATCACTAATATAGAGCAATACTATTTGGTGGCAAGGATTTGAAAAGTGATACAGCTTTTTAAAGTTTTCAACGCAAAATCGCAAAATGAAAACAATAGTCCCTCAGGGACAAAGCCCCTTTGGAATAAGATAAGATAGATAAGTTTGGGCTTCCCTGCTCCGGAAAATTAATCCCACTACAGGTCTACTCCCCCTTTGGGCACGTCGTGGAGGTTCAACCTCCACTATTACCCTCCAAGGGAGCAGCGCACCACCTGGATAAGACACCAGGCAGCACCGGTCGTCTAATGCTCCTACCAGTCGCTTGGGCGAGCCCGTCGCAGCGGGACATTACCCAGCGAACCCGGGGACCACCTGGATAAGACACCAGGCAGCACCGGTCGTCTAATGCTCCTACCAGTCGCTTGGGCGAGCCCGTCGCAACGGGACATTACCCAGCGAACCCGGGGGGAGACCCCCGGGCTACTAGTACCACGCCGCGCTAGGACGTGCCAGACTCCGAGGCCGGCCAATAAGTGACCTTTCCCAGAGCCTTCAGAACCACCAAGTTCATAAATTTTATACCCCCGTGGCCGAGACTGCCTAGGTACAGATCCTAGCCAGTAGCTTCGCAGAGTTCTCTACGTCGACCCCTGGGGGGGGACCCTTTGGAATAATAATGATTTCAATGTAGAGAAAATTTGTGAATAGATTAATTTAAAACAGACAAAACAGATTCAATTAAAAAAGACTAACGGTTGTGCAGAAAGCTATGAAATTTACATTTTAAAATTAATTTTGCATTTTTAAAGAGACACATTCAGCTGCAAATTAGCTAATATGTTTAGTGCTTGAATTTAAAAATTTTTTGCACAATTTTGCTGAACATTTTACTTTCAAATGACTCTAACTGAGCTAACCATCCCGAATTTTAATTGATGTTTGTTTCACTGAAATAACATTAACCCTTTTTTATCTCTTTAGTAAATTGTGCTGCCGAAGGACAACTCGAAATGATTGATTAGAACGAATCTACGATTGCTCTTAATAGAATATCCAATAGAACTCTTTAAGATTCCGTCTTTTAAAAGCACTTTTCCTCTTCCTTTTTTTTTTTTTTTTTCCAGAAAAAATAAAGGAAAAGTAAAATAGCGTATGACGATTGTTTTCTGTGTCTTTAATGTTGAGCATACAGAAGAAAGAATTTTCGTTCCTAAGATCCGCTTTATTAAGAAATGGGATTTTTTTATTCCTATTTGTCTTCCCTCTTTATCAAGCCATTCTTTATTACAGTAAAAGTTTTCACCAGAGAAAATCTATCTTTAAATAGACAAAATACCATAAGGGTAGCTAAAACGATTACCCAACAGATAAATAAGGAGGTTTTTACAACAGATGACAAAATGTAAAGAAAAAAAAAGCACTTTATCCTTTTCCGGTAAGTCAGCATGTTTAGCAAAAAAAGAAAAAAATTGGCAGTGAATATAGTTTTAACGGATTTATGGTTTTGGCTTTAACACATCTGAAAGAAATTAATGTTTAAAATGTACTTTATTTACGCAGTTTACAATATTTCCTCTTTCTCTCACACACACAAAAAAGGGGAAGGAAGAAGAAGATATTAAGACTTTGCTCTATTTCAAACAATTATATTCCAGAATCTCGTAACAATCGACAGTAATTAAATTATTCTGTCAGAAATTTTTACGACGAAGCTATTTGTTTCATATTAAATAAAATATAAATTAATATTTTGATATATAAATAGTAAAAATGAAGACTACTAATAATGAAGCATTACTCAATAGTGGTCTCCGCCGAAAACATCGCGAAGACAAAAAGGCAAGACGAAAACATCGTGGTAGAAAACATTGTGGGAGGAATAAAAAGCAAAGAGAAAACAACGCAGTTCCAAAACATCGTGCTACAAAATATGGTCATCGAAAATAAAGCGGTTCAAAAATTTCGCAGTTTAAAAATCCCGTCGTCGAAAATATAGTGGTAAAAAATAAAGCACCTACAAATCATCGCATGACGATAATATCGCACATATGCGTTTTTCAGGTTTTAAAAGCTGTAAATGCTTTTTTCGCATAATTATTTGAAAAAGCAAGAAGGAAAGAGGATATTTTTACTTTTATATTTCATATGCTTGAACGAACTAATAAATTTTTGCTGAAAAAGTAAGAAGGAACGATACTTAATCATTTAAAATTTGAAAATGAGTAGAAAATTAATGCAACTTATAGCACTCAATAGAATGTTAAATTTGCATAGTTAATTAAAAATAATAAATTAATCTTTTCTTTATAAATTCATCTTTTTTTATAAAGTTTTACTCAAAATTTTTCATGAAAAATGTTTAGAAAAAGGAAGTTTAATAATGTTTAGAAAAAAGAAGATAAATAACTGCATCAGGTTACTTCTATAAAAATTGCTTAGTTATATATCAAATTCCTTTCTTTCACGTTTATTTATCTGATATTGTTTTGATGAAAATTATACCTTGTTTTGTTTACGTTTATTCTTAAAGTGTCGTTAACACTTCTTGCGCTTACAAATCTTTATGCGAAAATGCATTTACAGCTTTTCAAACCTGAAAAACTCATGTGTGCGATGTTATCGTCATGCGATGATTTGTAAAATCTTTATTTTTTACTACGATATTTTCGACGGAAATGTTTTTAAACTGCGAAGTTTTTGAACCGCTTTATTTTCGACGACGATATTTTGTACTAAGATGTTTAAAGAACTGCAATGTTTTTCTCTTTGCTTTCTTTTCTCCCACGATGCTTTTTGTACCACGACATATTCGCCTTGCGTTGTTTTCTCCGCAACGTTTTCGCCCGCGATGTTTTCGGCTGCAACCTCAATAGTGCATTTTGTCATCGATATGTGTCAATGTAATCCTTTAATTTGTTTCAATCAATGGCAGAAAAAACGACGGCCACAGGAACTCGTTTGTAACCTCAAAGTCATGAGCAAAACTTTGCTAACCAACGGTAAGTGGATCGCTCGTTAGTTGTTCTTCCATCGAATATTTTTCGATGCTTTTTACTACAGAGTTCCTCAATTTGAAAGAATAAAGGGTTTCAATCTTAAATGACTAAGTTCTACGACTGACAATCTTCAATAACTAGGTTCAACGACTCATACCAGTAGCCGGTACCGGTGCAATGTTAAATGTTCGCTGAACAAACAAATACAGTAATTGCATCACCCACGTATGATGTCTGTCCCATAATAAAATTTTCCGAAATCTCAGAGTTTGATTTCTTCAGCAATGCATAGAACCTGATGTCATTCATTCACCGAGAATTTTGCTGGCAATAATCCAATACAGCATGAAAAAAATTACCCACCTTCAATAATTCGCGACTTTTAAGCATAATCGTTAGCAAGCATAAGATGATACTCACCCAAATAATGCATTTAGGGCATAATTCATAATGCATAATAGGTGGGAAGCTCGTAAAGTGAACTGCTTCGTGTAATTCACAGTTCTTTCCCTAAATCATACATTCACTTACTGTTTAAACTTCTTGTTTTCTGGCGAGGTGATGAAAGAAGTATAAGTTAGAGGAAAAAATTAACATTAAAATAACGCATTATTTAAAATAAATTTTACAAATTAAAAAAAGAAAGGTTTCAGATTTTAAATTACGTCCAAAGCGGCGTTTATTTAACATTTTGTGTATTACCTTTATTTATTAAATAAGACGTTCTTTGCACTTAAGCCATAAAATTCAATTCAAGGGCAATATCGCAGAATAATTTTAAACTAAGCGTATCTTTAGAATTATCGATACAGAGCCTCGCGCGATGGAGATAAAGAAATTTTTTTTCCGTTCAGTTTTGCCATTCCTCGCTTTGAAATCGTTGAGTTTTTTAATCAAAAATTCTTTAATGTCTGACAAAATATGAAACAGATAATAAAATAAATTCCAAATTAGGCCTTTCAGATGCCCATATTCGCAGTAGGATTACGTCATTGAAAATTGGATGGCCCTAGGTACCGTTGTTTTATAACAATGCGAGAAATATACATACATTTATGCAGATTCTTTATTATTTAATTTCTTTATACAGGGCGATAATATTTGGGAGCAACAATTTGAAAAATAAAACACCTTTGTAGTGAATCAACGCAAAATGCCAAAACGAAATTAATAGTCCTTCTGGGCAAATTGCCTCTCTGGACTAAAAATATCATTGCCAAACTTTAAACATATTATTATTATACTATATTGTCATATTCTGATGTCGAAGAAAGCACGCGATTGCATGTGACGTCACTGTATGTCGAAAACTATTCCTCAATGTCAACATTTTAAATACATTAAATAGCTTTTGTTGACAACTTTTTTGTTTCAGATTAGTATAACTGACACGATATATTAATGCCACGTTAAGTCTTTAATTGATATTGAGAAAATACACTAAATTTAAATCAGGACATTAAAATATTACACTAAATTTAAATCATGACGTCATACATATTCACCTGAAGCGTCAATATTTTTGTTTCCTGGTTTGGCAACAAAAAACTATTTACGAATTGGCTGTTGTTTGGAAAAATTGAACTAATTTCATTCATACTGAAATGTTTTATACATTTGCTTTTCAGGTGTGCATACAACTTATAATTTCTGATTTAGCTGCAGCCCGCTAGTATCCTTTTAATTTTGGTAGCGTGGATCTGGTTGCTTGGAAATGTCTAATTCAGTTAATTAAAGCTTGAAGAATGCATTCTTTTAATGAAACTATTAAAATGAATGAGCTTGCGACGTAGTCCAGATTCAGTATTGTCTAGATTACAATACCTTGAATAATAAGACAAAATCAGATGTCACTGCACCTTCTGGTACTCGATCTAAAAGAACCAGATGATTACAAATGTTTTTCCATTAAGGATTACGAACAGATAAAGGACATAGGAAACCGTAATCAAAGACAACGATCAAGACAAACGCACAACTGAAGGTGTTGTATGAGCAGACATCCAAAGCCATCCTTAATTCCGAGATAAAAAAAAAAAAAAGAGGTCTAATTTATTCCCAGATTAACAGCTCCAGAAACACAGAACTCAGAAACGGAAATCTGTAATCACCGTTACATCCGCTATACTACTGATATCTCTCTTTTTCTTTTCTTAGTTCCTTTCAGGGCCTAACAAAAACGCAGAATATTTTGATTACCATCTTTAAGGTTAGAGAAAATTATTTTGCAGTCAAGGTATGCGTCTGTAAAAGTAAAAAGAGTCTGATTGTAAGACCCACAACTTGTCTTTATGTCATCAATCACAGCTTTGACATCTGTTAACGCCTACAGTAATGGGTGGTGTAGGCAAGAGACACTAGCAAGTGGTGCTCTTGTCCCATACCAGATAAAATTCTGAGAGAACTTTCTACGACTTTCTTTCTGCTGCTGTTGTTCTATCAGGTTTAACCTACTGGAACGCATTCTTCTTGCCGCGTCATTCTGGTACACTGTAGAAGTTAGTTCTACGGCTTGATAAGTCACGTCTGGAGAGAAAAAGAAATTTCGTGCGACGCTTCGGTGAAACTTCGCCTTTAGAAACATTTCTGAGGCGGCTTAACACAAAGGAAAATGGAAAAAATATAAATCTGAGTTTATCACTGTCACGCTACATTATCTCTGGTCTTCGTACAGAATCTATACACCCTGCTGCATGGAAATGATATTTTGAAAGAACATGACGTAATTAGAAAGAATTCGTTCTAAAGGTGCAAGTAATACCGTGTTTAATGGCTTCCCTTTCTCCCGTTGCTGTGGCATATTGTCCAAAGTAGAAACATGACTGATAAACAATGTTTGACAGTACCAGTTTTGTGGTACACTGTTGAAGCTTTCGCCAGAGTCATAAACATTGCCAATAATTGTCATGTTGTATGATGCATAGTTGAAGGTAGTACCGGTAGGGCTCTAGTGTAGAATTGGGTGCCCCTTCGTTTAGAGACAATTTTTTTTAAATTTTGGCGATGAAATCTCACTTCTGTTACCATGATTGTTTTAGCGTCCTGATTTTATTTAAATGAAAATAGATTGATGTGTACATGGACAAATTTAAGACAGTGCGCAATGCCTAATTTGAGCAATTCTACGATGTTTTTTTAAAGTGAAAACAGATCGATGTATATATGGACACAGAGTTTGTGCAATTCTTTGACTTCTTATTTTGGTTTTGTGTAGCGGCCATCTTGAAATTGTGCTTTCCTGGCGCCGATCTTGGCGCCAAAAAAGAATCGCCAAAAAACAAGGGGCACCCAATTGTAAACTTTTACCGAAGGTAGTGACACGGCTAATATACTATATTCTCCGGCGATTGAATATGCTACATAAATGAAATATTATTTAGTGGAAGATACTTCATCAAGGTATGGTATCTATTAGATACTTCATCATAGTATGGTATCTATTAGATACTTTATCATGGTATGGTATCTATCAGATACTTCATCTAGGTATGGTATTATCATGGAACCTATCAAAATAACTACTAATCAATAAAGGTCTTTTACATAATCAGGTCATAATTTTTAACTTTCGATTGCAATAGCATATCTGAACTAATTAAAAACGAGAAACTTTGAATGACACACAAAGTTAACTATAACATACAAACACAATCTTCCCATTACTGGGGCAAGGTGGGAATTTGCGATTTCAGGAACCATATGGAGAAAAAGGAAGCCATTGTTCAGTAATACAGGAGAAATTTACATAGGAAATTACCAAGAAAGTGTCCAACTTAAAAATACAAATCTCAGCATTTGGCAAATTGCTAAGCTGTCATCTCAAAAAATGAAAATCTCATCATTTTAAGCTTTTCGGGAGGTTGTTTGGATGTTTGTGAAAGATCCAAATAGGAGGCGAATTAGTGCGCGCAATAATTTCGACGTCCGAAGAAACGAAATTTGTGCTTTTGACACAAACAATGGTATGCTATTGAAGACCTTTTCACTTACTTCTGCTTAAAGAACAGACGTTTCGCCCATCCCTCAGACCTTGAAGTTCAAATTTAGATAAAGGAGCACATTTGGTACCGTTGCACAAAAAAATGGGACAATTCTATGTCTCCCGTGCTACTGGACCGATTGTCGTAATTTAACTTGCGTTTTCCATGTTCCGAAAGCGCGACTTAGCACATATATATATATATATTTCTACTAAGATTTTTCAAATGTAACAAATAACGGTTCCGATAGGTTTAGAGGCATTGAATCAAATTTAAATTGTCGATAATTCTACAACTATTGCATGCAGATTAACTAAACCCATAAAAACCTTAACCGAAATATACAAAAAACATAATTCAATCACTTTTAAAGCAAAAAATGAATAATTTTCCAACATATAGGAATAAAAAAAGGCTGAGATCACCCAGGTGGCTAACAGAATGGATACACTTGTGATGCGGCCGACTGCAACCACAAAAGGAGGTGCACAACTACGTGTTATAGCAATCCCATATACAAAATTTCATTGTTCTGAGGATACTCGTTTTTGAGTTATGCGAGACGTACATACGTAAACACGTCATAAAAAAAACCTCTTCCGAATCCATTTTAAATTCCTTTTTCAATTCGTTTTTCTTTATTCTATCTGTACGCTCAGATATCATGCTAAAACATCGTTTAAATGGATTTGAGAGCGGTCAAAATGGATAGTTTCGATGAAATATAATACCTAAAATTTTTCGATGTTACAATGGTTCCTTTACTTCGTAGAAAGAAGTAAAAATGTATATTTAAAACTACTCATTAATTGTAAGACACTATTTCTTATTATTCAGATTTAGTGATTACACAAATTTGAACTTTTTTTCATTTATTTACTGCTTGTTTTATTTAACAATATCAGGAATAAAAAATAACATTTTTAATTTACTTATCTTCATGATTTCCCAGAAAATCTTTAAATATCGCAAAACATTTCATTTGACTTTCAATTCTGATTATCTTCTCCTATTTTATATTTGTCACTCCCATTATAAATTTCGAAACAAAGGCCAGGAATTTCAATAAAGTATAATTAAATTCAACATAATTACAGCCACATGGACTGGATATATACAAAAGAATCATTTTTTAAACGGCGCCATAAGATACTGAAATATTTAAATTGCCCAATCTTCTCAAGATTGAAAAGATCATTACAATACAGAACCAATATTCCGAGAAGTTTAAAAAGATGATTAATAACACAGCGAACTTGATTAGTCCGTTCTTTTAACTCAAAAGCTTTTAATTAACAGCATCGATTCGTCACTTCCATCTACGTCAGAAGTGTCAGCTAGCTATTTTAATTCCTTGTTTTTAAAGCAGTGTAACATGGTTGCAAGGGTTAGAGATTAAATTGCATCTCATTCTTCGCTGGCATGTGAAGGAAGGGAAATTATAGTTCGTCAGTCCCTAAAAGGGAAAAACAGGTAAAGCATAAAGAAGCTTTTACCATTGTCACGCTTATGATGCGAAATTTAAACAGCATTTCAAATTATTGTTTATAAATTAGGATGAAAAATATATATTTCCGCCATCTAAATTTGTCACACTTTGACTTTTCTATTATCATTCACTTACCTTATATCCCTTAATTAGAAGGAATAAATGAGTTCTTTGTATAGGTATTTAAAAAGAATAATGTTTTCGTTGGTTTCGTCTGCGACTGAAAATGACAGGACCAAATTAAAAAGAATGGGCTTTAGAACTAATTTTCTTTACTTGAATTAGCTAGCTAATTTATTCCTTGTTTTTAAAGCACTGTATAACATACTCATACAAGGGTTAGAGATTAAATTGCATCTCATTCTTCGCTGGCATGTGAAGGAAGGGAAATTATAGTTCATTTGTCCCTAAAAGTGTAAGATAGGTAAAGCCATAAAGAAGCTTTTTTATTATACTCACGCTTATGATGCAGTATTTAAATATAAGCATTTCGAATTGTTATTTATAAATTAGGGTGGTAAATATATATTTTCACCACCTAAATTTGTCATACTCCTCTATTATCATTCACTTATCTTATGTTCCTTAATTAGAAGGTACAAATGAGTTCTTTGTATAGGTATTTAAAAAAGAATAAAATTTTCGTTGGATTCGTCTGTAACTGAAAATGACAGATCTAAATTAAAACACCTGATGTGGAGACCACATGATTTCCTTCTATGCCCTATTATACATAATTTTTGCTGAATTTCAATTTATTTTCTCGAATTTCATTACAGATATATTTCGCATTCAATTAATTCTGCTCTAACTTCGAGGCAAGGCATAAACACTCAAAACATCTTCATTAAAAAATGTAAAATACAGAAAAACATAGTACACCAAACACAGTTAAAACAGCTTTATTTTATTTATTTATTTTTTACAATTAAAATTAGAGTTTCTACGCAAAAACAAGCAATTCGGCCAGCGTGCAAGAAGGCAGATTTTTCGGTACACAAACCTGAAAGTTGTTTACTTTTCATCCCAATCGGCAAAAAGACAGAAACTGACTTAATTCACTATTCTACTGAGTTTCAAATTTAAACAAATGGCATTTAAGCTTAACTCGCCATTTAAACTTTTAAATTGTTGATAACTCAACAACTACTGCATGCAGTTTACTAAACGAATAAAAACCTTAACCGGAACTTAAAAAACACATAATTCAATCACTTTTAAAGCAAAAAATGCACAATTTACCAACACGGTAGAATAAAGCACCTAAGCTCACTGAGCCAGGCGACAGAGTGGGAATACATATTTACAGACAGACAGACACATATATGCGAATTGTACAGGTTATTGCAACGAAAAAAGGATTTGCACAACTACATGTTACAACAGTTCTATATACAAAACTTCAATGTTCTACGGCTGCTCGTTCTTCAGTTATGCGAGACACATACATAAGTACGTACAAACGTGAAGAAAAAAAAATCCCTCCTGAATTCTGTTTAAATTTAATTTAAAATCCTTTTTGGCAAAAACAGTCCTTCATTTTGTGCATATGTTCAGATGTCACGCAAAAACATCGTTCGAATGGGTTTCGAGAGCGGCTGAAATGGGTATGTTCGTTCAAATATGATACCCGAAATTGTTCGCGATTACAATACTTCCTTTACTTCGTACAAGGAAGTAAAAAGAACGAAAAAAACGAATCTTTTAGAAACAATTTTCTTGACTGAATTTGTGGCGTACAATTTCATAAAGTATACTGGAAAATTAGCTGTTTATGTAACTTCATAGTTTTAAAGTGATTCCAGCCGGAGTTCCAAATAAGACATGGTCTGGTATTTTATTTTATTTTTAATTACCTGTTTCCATTTTACTAAATATTAATTTTAATTATTTTAATTATAAGTTATTTAATTATTAGTCATTTAATTTTTTAAATTATTAATTATTTTACCATTTATTAGATATATTTATTGTTATTATTATTATTATTATTTGTGTACCTCTTTTTGATGGTTTTCCATAGGGCTCCAGCATGATAAATGAAAGACAACATGCTTTATCAGCTGGATAAAACTTTTTTTATTTTTATTTAAAAAGAACAAGATATTATACGCCTGATAAAAGCAATTAGCATCCACTTGAAACGTTAACAAACTAAGACACCTATATTTTGTTAAAAACGTTCTATAAATTTGTGCCACTAATATAACGCAGATTATCACAAAGCTTCAAATATACAATTTTTTTTTCTGTTTTCAACTATAATTGAAAACTGTGCTATCTACAAGCCCTTATATGTTTCGTCACAGTTAAATATCTAATACAACGTTCGCAAGATTTTACGTTTAATTTTTTACTGTTTTATTAAACTTTTTAATAAGTTTCTATTCGCTACAGGCTGCCAGAAATAAAAATGAAAGCTACCCTACCCTAACCACATTTTCAGGATTTATTATAATAAATAGATAACTAAAGATGGGAAAACAATGATCGTGAATCTTATGATGGTTTTTCCCCATTCTGAATATCAGTCCCGGAAACAAGCATCAAGAAAAACACTTTTAAAGCCTGACAGTCACTGTCTTCAAAAGCAGGCATTGATATCACAAGGCTCTAAAACGGAAGTACACTGATAACACATTTTAATTAATTGTTACGCGACATTCGATAAGTTATGTAATATTCGGCGCTCGATTACTCTTCATGATCGACTTAATTAAAGCTCTGCCTAGATTGCATTTTACCAATTTAAATTCATAGTTTGTAAATTGCCCAATACTCTCAAGATGTTTTGAAAAGATTAAATGCTGTCCTAGATACCCAAGCAAAAAAATTACAGCGAGATAAAATGTAATTTTTATTGTTTTATTATTACCGAAAAATATTTATCCCTGAAAGTTTTTCAACAGAAGAACTCAATTTCGTGAAGATAATAGATAAGATACAAGAAGAATGGCCAAGCGAATAAGTGATGTCACTTCCTGTTCTGTTCTTACAAATGACATCGCGCGATTTCACGTCAATAACGGTATCACATGACCCTCCCATTCTCGTCTGATCGCAAGCCGCGAAACAAGCTTTAGAATTTCGGAAAAATGCTGTATTTTGGATACGTTATATCATTAAATATTTACGGGGGGATAATGGAAAGCAAAATTTTATAGCTATATTATATACATACAACACTGAAGTAAAAATTCATATATGGCTATCTATTTATGAAAATTCTCGTTGCAGCAATTTATACTATTAAAATCTATGCGCGTCTGAAAGGGAAAGGAAAATACAGTGTCTCAAAAAAGTGATGGGACACTTGTGCTTTACAAAAGGAAACTGCAATAAAATAAATTTAAAAAACATGTAAAATTTTTTGTGGGTGTGTTTCATACTTAAATTTAGTAACAATTATTACATAACATACATTTTCTCGAAATATTAAAATATTAATTTAATAAAAATACAATTGTTTAGAACGGAGTAGAAAATGGCTCACTTAAGTGATGGGACACTACGTACTATGCAACAAAAATCGTCTGAAGTAAGCAATAAAAATATCTTTTGGGGTATTTATTTTTAATCAAAAGCAATTGCCAATAATTTATAAAATCGTCTGCAGTATTTCTCTCCAGTTTGTTTTGGAATTTTTGTGTTTTTTAGCTCTGTGCAGCCATGAATGCTAAACGAAAAGAAACTTTGGCTGGAATTCGAAAATTAGTTATTAATTTGCATAGTGAACGTGGAAAATCTATTAGAGAAACTACTGAAACAGTTAACTTCAGTCATTCAACAGTTTTCAATATCATTAAACGATATAAAAAGAATCATATGATTCAGGATAAAAGAAGACCTGGCCGACCATCAAATGGAATAAAGGGAATAAAGCGAATTATCGTTCGAAATATTTAAAAAATATCCAAGAATGAGTGCTCCTAAAGTTGTTGCTGATTTACAAGCATTATATGGAGCAATTGTTAATTCTGAGACTATTAGAAAAGTAATTCGATCTACTGGATATCACGGTAGAGCAGCCAGGAAAAAATTCTTCGTAAGTGAAAAGAATAGAAAACTCAGACTAGCTTTCGAAAAATCCAACATAAATAAGAATTCTGATTACTGGAATGAAGTTATATTTGCTGATGAGAGTAAATTTAATATATTTGGTTCTGACGGTAGAATCTTGGTGTGGAGAAAACCCAGGGAAGAATTTCGCAAACAGAACTTGGTGCCAACAGTAAAACATGGTGGAGGAGGAGTTATGGTATGGGGGTGTATGTCGTCCGCTGGAGTTGGTAATCTTGTTTTTATTGACAGTATAATGGATCAGTACAAGTATATTGACATTTTAAATCAAAATTTGAAATCTTCAGCACGAAAATTGAACCTTCATAGCCATTTTAAATTCTACCAGGACAATGACCCCAAGCACAGTGCTTTGAACGTTAGACTCTGACTGCTGTATAACTGTCCTGAAATAATAAAAACACCCCCACAATCTCCACAATTAAATCCCATAGAGAATATTTGGCAAGAATTGGAATCAAGAATTCGCAAACACACCATTTCTTCAAAACAACAATTAAAATCGGTGCTTCAAGAAGAATGGGGTAAAATCACTCCAGAAATCACAAAATAATTAGTCGAATCCATCCCAAGAAGATTAAATCATATTTTAAAAGTGAAAGGAAATCCAACAAAATATTAAAACCTTTTAAAAAGTAAAATTTTTGGATAAATATTTGATGGAAAAGTAAGTGTCCCATCACTTAAGTGAGCCATTTTCTGCTCCGTTCTAAACAATTGTATTTTTATTAAATTAATATTTTAATATTTTGAGAAAATGTATGTTATGTAATAATTGTTACTAAATTTAAGTATGAAACACACCCACAAAAAATTTTACATGTTTTTTAAATTTATTTTATTGCACTTTCCTTTTGTAAAGCACAAGTGTCCCATCACTTTTTTGAGACACTGTAGGTCGTTATAAATTATGAATTTTGACAAGCGAGACGAACCCGAGAATTTTGAAGCGGCCTCTTTTATGTAACTGAATAACAATTTCTGTAGAAATTTGATCTCGAAAATTTTATTTTAACAGTAAAATTATATTAAAAATTGGTTATAAAATTTCACTTTATCTCTTTACATTTTATTTAATTTTAATTATTTAATTACTTCAATCTTTAATTATTTAAATAAATAATAATTATCAATTAACTTATAATTAATTAATTATATAATAATTATCAATTAAAGTACAATTAATTTTATAATAATTATCGATTAATAACAATTTATAAACATTAATTAAATAGCTATTAATTAATTTTACAATAATTAACTAATTAATTTTAAAATTATTAATAAATTGAATGGTCATTTTATTTATTTCTTTACTCTTATTCCTCTTTGCTGACGGTCTTCCATAGGGCTCCGGCACTTCTAATCTTAGAAATTAAGCCCTGACCAGAAATCCCATTCTTCTTTACACTAAGAATGGGATCTAACATCTGTTTACCTTACTTCTGTATAATTTTATAAAAAGTGATTAATTATATAGGATAAAGAACGTGATGAATATACACAAAGAAAGATGCATTCGTGGAAGACTTCTTCGGATCCATGTTGCACACGAGGTGAATCATAGAAACGTCCATGCAACCAACACTAGAATACGATGGCATCAGCAGCAAGCACTGCCCGACTATATTCAGCACAACTCCTGGCAAAAGAATCTAACTAATTTTAGCTACAAATTAACGCCTCGTTTTTTCGATTTTAAATTAGCAGCTACGCCAAGCTCGAATATTAAAGAGCACTTGGTACGACTACAGACCACAAATCCATTGTTGCAAAATATATACCTCTCCTTATTTAGTGTGTTATCTTTTAACTTTCACTGGATGAATCACGGAGAGAAAATTTTATGACTCATCCACCATCGGCCACCGCTGTAGTTAGTTATAATGTTCATTATTTGATGATCTTTTGCTTTCATTACTTTATTATTCTTCTAATGGTCCGATGATAAGTTTTTAACTGTTCTTCTCCCCCCCCCCCGTTTAGTGTTGCCATTCCTCGCTTTGAAATCGTTGAGTTTCTTAATCAAAAATTCTTTAATGTCTAATAAAATATGAAATAGATAACAAACAAATTCCAAATTAGGGCTTCCAAGCGCCCATATTCGCTGGAAGATTACGTCATTCAAAATTTGATGGCTCTAGGTACCGTTGTTTTATCACAATGCGAAAAACATACATATATTTATGTAGAATCTTCATTATTTCATTTCTTTAAATATAATACAGGGCTGCAATAGCTGGTGGCAACAGTTTGAAAAGTGAATCAACGCAGAAATGGAATCGACGGAAAATGCCATAACGCAATTAATAGCCCTTCTGCGCTAATGCCCTTTGGGCAAAAAATAAAAAAAAATCTGAAAGCTTTCGGATTTTATATTACACCTAAAGGGGCATTTTTTAACATTTTGTGTGTTACCTTTACTTATTAAATAACAATTTTTAGAATTTCCGACACACTCGCGTCCAGGAGATAAAAATGCCCCCCGAACGTGTTGCCATTGCTCGCTTTGATTAATCTTTGGAAAAATATTAAATAGATAATAATAAAACAAATTCGACTCCAAATTTGGGCTATCATCTAAGGTCATCTTCTTCCTTGGCACTTTCTTCTCTCACACTTTCAATAAGTTTATCATCATTTAGAATTTGAAACCCAGGGTCTGGCAATCATACACCATCCATTCTGCTGTATCCTCAGCTCTAACTTCTGAACATCCAGAAATTTGCAAAAGAATGTTTCTTCATTCCTCATTTGATACGTCATCCTTATCTTCTGCTGCCTCTTTCCTTTCCTTTTCTTGAGCTTATTTTTCCTTTTCCTTATCTTCATCAGTTGATTCTGAAAAATTCTGAAAGCGATTCGGATAGTCGGAGTTCGGATAACTGGAGTTGAACTGTACAACAGTATAGATATAGATGGAAATAAACTATTCAGTAGAGGATGGATGATACAGAAACAACTGTTTTTCTGCTTTGCAAACAGCCGTGGGAAAGGAATTCAAGGGCTGCCAGAGATAACCCATGATCTATTTAATTATCTGAATCAATATGTGATCTATTTAATTGTTTTAATCAAAGAAATAATACATAAATAGTAATGCTAAAAAAACAGAAAAAAAAAAGTTCTGAAAGCTTTCAGCTTTTTACGGCCACCCAAAAGGTTTTGTTAAGGTTTTTAGGCTCTTGCTGAGTTGCCAGTCTAGCAGTCTTGCTAAAGTCTTCTTTTACACTCATTCCTACTAACACAATTTTTTTTTGTCTTTTTAGCTTTATTATTAATCACTTTCTTCGCACTTACGACGACTACACAATTCAATAGCAAAATTACAAAAATTTTAAAAGCAGCATAGCAGTATACGTTTAGAATATTGATGCAGCGTTAACTGTTGGCATACATTTCTGCGTTTCCCCGCCCTTCAGTTCATCATATGAATGTTCCTTTTTTTTACTAAGATGGCTTTATAAAATTTTTTTGGTCTTTTCATTATTAATGTTTTGCGTGTTTAATTTATTTATTAAATATCACGTTCTTGTAGCTTACGCCACATTAAATTCGATTCAACAGCAAAATCACAAAATATTTACAAGCTGCATATCTTTAGAATTTCTGATACACAGTCTCGCGCACTGGAAATAGAAATGTTTTATTCCGTCCAGTGTCGCCAGAGCTGGCTTTGAAATCGTGGAATTGTTTAACAAAAAATTCGTTAAAGTTTTACAAAATATGAAACAGGTAATAAAACAAAACCGTAATTCAAAATTCTGGCTTTCAGGTACCCATGTTCGTATGGAGGACTACGTTATTCAGAATTTGATGGCTCTTGTTATCGTTGTTTTTTCCGCACGCAATAAAAGTACATGCATTCATGCAGATTCTTCATTATTTAATTTCTTTAAATATAATATAGGGCGATAATATTTGGTGGCAAAACTTGAAAAGTGATACAATGCATTTAATTGTTTCGACGCAGAATGCCGTTTCAAGACTAATATTCCATTCGGGACTAATTCCTCTTTTGTGCTAATACAGAAAAGAGTAATAATAACTGTAAAATACTGACACGTCAGTAAACAATAATTACGCCAACATTCTGCATCTCGCTAGAAGTAAAGCTCGAGGTAAATACCTCTTAAATTTTTACGTTTAAATTAATTCCATGCTTCAGAAAAATTCTTCATTTACAACACACTCGCTCAAAGAGAGTTGGTTAATTGGAAATGAAAATTAAACTCAAAAAGTGTTTGCTTTGTTAAAAGCCATGATTAAGACCAAACTACAGCTTTTAAGCGATAGTTTGCCATCTTTAAAATGCTTAATTTTTCTGCACAAATAATTTGTTCACATGCCCGAATAACCACCACGTGAAAAGTTAAAAACAAAGAGCAATAACTGCAATGAACTGGAAGGAAAAAATAAAATATTATGCTTTATTACCGTAGCTGTAATTCTTCAAGACAAAAAAGTTTCAAACAATATTTTCCCCATACCTTTTCCTTTTTAAATTGATCTCTCTATTTCAACAAAGAAAGAATTTTTTCTTCCACTGTTACGTGAAAAAGTTTAAGAACTGTATTGAAGCTCGTCAAATAAATGTAACAGTGATTTCTTTGATGTAAAACCAATGAACAAAGAGAAATCTCACAAAGTGAGAAGGCACTTTATAAAAAAAAAAAAAAAGAAAAAAGAAAGTCTATCCTCGGTTGCAGTGAGTGAAAATATTTCTTTTCATGATTACTAATTGAAAAGGCTCTTTGGATTGAGATATTTTCGATTCTTTTCTCTTCTGTTTACAGTTTAACGGACTGCATGAAATCAAAGACTATGTTTAGGGCATCGGCTTAAAGCTTTAACATTTGAAGAGTTTTAGTTTTTCAGTACACAAAATGACTACGATCCGTTAGTAGTAGTGGAGAAGAAAAAGCAATTAGTGTATTCTGAAAACGACATGGAAACAAATGTACACATACGGAACATTAAAATGTACGAAATCCCGCTCTGCTTTTCATCACTTTAAAAAGTATTTTCTCTCCCCTTTTCTGCATGCCTTCGTGAAGTAACTGAAAGCACGTTCGAAGCATATTCGAGAGGTTCGGAGCTCAAAACACGGCGAAAACAATCGCTGTTTCTTCTGTTTCCTGACTTCGAAAACGTTCTACAAGATTATACAAGTTCAGAGTTGCCAGATCTGCGATTTTTTGCAAATATGCGAATTTGACAACCTTGTGCTGCTGAACTTTTAGTATTTGCGATTTTGCGAAATTTTTGGGACATCCATCATTCCCTTATGCTACTTTTTGCGACTTAAAAGATATTTCTTATATATCGTAAAATGCTTTTGTGTTAAATTAATGTATCAATTAAAATAATTTATGTAAAAAAATAAGCAGTTTATTTAGGCTTAAATAGAAGTTGGCATCAATCTTGTATACATGCGGGCTTTCCTTTTCAAAGCCGCACAGCCTGACGCCGGCGCTTCCGGACCTCTCACCTTCCCCACTCCTCCCCCATGCGTTTTGTTTTTAAATCAGTCCCCCCCCCTCCAGTTCTACGGTGATAATGAGTCGGAAAAAAAATAAAAAATAAAAAAACAACTTGCAGCTTGCGCGCCACACATTAGATAGCAGAACATAGAAAGAAATGAAATTCATTCTCCTAATTACGATATTGCTAAGAACCAAGCAATGGAAATGACTTAAAAATCTAAGCTAAGCAGCTGCATTTTCTTAAATAACAACACAAATAAATTTAACAGTGAAAGAACAAGTAATACGAATCTGAAATAAATAGTCAGATTCGGATTACTTAAAAAATATTACTATTATAGTAATATTTTTCAAAGGAATCCGAATCTGAAATAAATCCACAACGCAGAATGGAAATCTCAGTGAAAAAAATTCCTCAATTAAAATGTTCACAATTAAGAAAGAAAAAAAATATGCCAACTTAAAGTACAAAAGCGCTAACAGTCTAAACCTGAGAAATCTCTTAAGTGGATATGCACAAATTAATTTAAAAACAGAAAACCTACATTAAATGAGAATTAATTAAAAAAGAAATGGATAATTAAACAATTTAAAATGAGCAATATAGTTTAAAAGTTTTCGTTAAAGCTATTCGAATATCGCAAAGGTAAGATCCTTAACTGTTAAAAGGAAATCCGCCAAGTCAAAGGAGAGTTGCTCAATGTCAACTGAAAACAAAGCAGTTATCTGTTTGAATCTATGTTTGAATCTGAGAAGGGTGGAAAAATATAACGTGCACCGTCTTTCCACGCAACACACCACAGAACGCAGAATTCTTCATGAGAAACATTTGCCCGGACAAAAATGAGAAAATATTGCCAAAACAGATGAATCTCTGATGTATCTACAATGGAAACAAATCCATTTATTGTCATAAAAGAGGAGAAAAAAAAATCTTAAAAATCGTCCAAAGAATGTAAACAAAGTTTTCAAAGGGATTTATGATTGTTGTAGGTTTTTGATATAACAACAAATAAAAATTAAAGAGAGTGGAGAAAGCTATTGAGGTCAACTCCACATATTATAAAAAACATATTTTATACCTAATTTTCAAATATGAAATGCCATCTCTTTATCCACAGTGCCATTCAACCAGTAAAACTGCATCAAGACCAAGCAAGCAGCCACACGACAAAATATCCTGTAATAAAAATGGGACAAGAAACGGGTATCAAGGTTATAACCCTTCTACTTATCCTTACTAAATCACCTGATAATTACCTCATGGCTATTTGCGCTTTTGGACTCTTTAAAAGTGGATTGTCCAAACGTCGACGTACGAAAACTCCTTAGACTTTGGAAAGCTGTTCAAGAGGAATGGCAATACTTCTTCCGATATTATAAAGCCATACGTTTTGCTCTTATTCCTACTAGATCTCCTGATACATCATCCATGGATGTTATGAGCTTTTAGACTTTTAAAAAGCAGATTGTCCAAACGACGACTCTCAGCCGTCCTTGGACTTTGGAAAGCTGTTCAAGAGGATTGGGACACACTATCTCGTCCTATACTAAAAAAGGCTTTATTATCTTGGAAATTACAGTGTAGACAGTGAAGAATAAGGGTTATTAAATAAAGCATTTAAAACTACACAAATTTAGGCAAAATATTTGTGCAAATACAATGAAAATCGTCTAAGAAATGTGGGAATAGCCTTTATATAAGCAGCATTTTCTCCCTCCTTTCAGTATCCTTCGTAATCCCCGAACATCTCGCAATCCTTCCCCGAGCACGCTCTACACCAGTGGCGCCCACCCTTGTGCTCGCCAACCCGATTAGGTATTATGACCAAAAAGTATTTAAAAAAACATTCATTTATATTTCTTAATTGTTGAAATATGGTAGGCATTCTCTTATGAGAGATATCTTTCAAGACGTTATAAAATAATTGATTGTTGACTGATGAACTCGATAGCGAACATGGAATCTTATTGCTTCATTCCGATGTCAGATGGCTCAGCAGGGAAAAAGTACTTCAACGATTTGTAGAACTTCTTTCGTCAATAAAGCAGATTTTGTAATCCGGAAACGAAAGGTATAAAGAATTGGACGATAGTAATTGGTTATCCGATCTGTATTTTCTCACGGATATAACAGCGAAACTGAACAAACCGAAGGAAGACCTCCAGGAAAAAGAAAAAAAAACCTTTTCAACTGACTGGGACTGTAAGTGCTTTTCAGATAAAGTTAAATTTGTGGATGAATCAGATGAAAGAAAACAAAATTCTACCATTTTCAGAATTTATCAAGCCATATTAATAACCACAAGGCAATTGAAACAGAGAAATACTCGGAAAACCTCAATGCACTGAAAAATAATTTTGAACTTCGCTTCTCTGATTTCCTTTAAAGTTCAACCGATATTATTATTCATCTCAAACCCATTTGCCGAAATTATGATTTCAGATGTATCACATAAGATTGGAAATATGTTTAACAAAAATGTTGATATTTTGGAAATGTGCTAGAGATAGGCCAAAGGTTGGGCACCACTGCCCAACTCTATAAAAGAAAACAGTCATCTGAACAAACACATTCGGAATATTATGAGACTGTTTTGCATATCATCGCTTGACTACGTATCTCTTGAAAGACTGATCAGTTGTAGACGCAGGGTCTTAATTTAAGAAATAAAACTAATAAATTAATATTTTCAGATTCCGATAATCTTGGTCATGAAACACGTTTCAGAAAAAATATACGAGACATACACTTTTATACTAGCATAACAGAATAGGCTATCAAGCAGAAAAATGTTATTCTTTGAGAAATCCGAGTACACAATATCCGGTTCTCCAAAAATCCCTATGTCCGGGTATCAATAAACAAAATTTTGGAATGCCAATCTGTATGTGAGTCTTAAATAATATATGCACGAATTTTAAAAATTCCATTAGTGGCACTGGTCATAATTACAGAAACGTTAATTAACTAACAGTAGTTATTAGGAACATCAAGCACTGTCCTTGACAAGATGAACCTAAGAAAAATGTCTAAATCAAACTAAATGAAAATTCTGTTTTCAACATTAACGTAAAATCTTTTTTTAATGAAATACGGATAAAGATTTTTTTTAAAGTTCTCCAAACAAAATTTTATATGACTGCAATTAATTCTATGAACCAGTTTCGAATGTAAATTTCTAAACGACATTTTTCTTAAAAGCTCAGACGATTGAGAATATATAGATATCAAATCCCCATTGGCAGAAATGGAAATTTTTTTAACATCATTAAATTTTCATACGACCCCTCAAATCGACTCCTCGAATTCTGTTTCTTTTTATGAATGAATGTGGTTTAAGTTTCATAATTTTTTCGATGATAATTTTGCTTCTTACGGAACAAGTCCTCTCATCTGCCCTAAAAATCTCCATTTAGTGGGTTTGGGACCAATTTATTAAATCGAATTTTCTCTTTAGAAGGCATTTATAAAGATTTTAATTGCGTATATTTTTGCTAAAATTTCTACATGAACAAACGCAATACATTCTCATTTGATTCATTTCTTTAACTGGAAATGTGGGTTTCCGACCGACAAATGAAGATTATAATTTTTAACCGTACAAGCTTTTTAAAACATTTTGTACATAATGCAGCGCTTGATTATCATCGATGCATGTTACTTTTAGATATGAATTATATAAGCCCGACACAATTCAGTACCAAGTTTCAACATGAAATTAATTTTATCAGTTAAACTGTGATGAGATTTCCTCTCACCTCTCCTTGTTATATATTAAAAAAATTAATATTTTAAATTTAAAAAATTGATTTCAGATTTTATTTACGCCCAAAGGACCTTTTCCCCCCATTTACACATATATACACGTTTCCAAAGTAATTGGGCTAACTCCCCTTTGGACTAAAAAAAGGGAGTTAGCCCAATTACTTTGAAATAAGCATACCTTTAAAATTCCCGATAGACAATCAGGCACGCTGGAGATAAAATTGTTTTACTTCGTACAGTGTTGCCACTGCTCCCTTTGAAATCGTTGAGTTCGTTAATCAAAAATTCGTTAAGTACAAAATATAAAATCGATAATAAAACAAATTCAAAATTCGGTTTTCTATGTGCCCATGTTCGGTTGGGGAACTACGTTATTCAAAGTTTGATGGCTCTACGTACCGTTGTTTCTTCACATTGCGAGAAACATTCATGCATGAGAGCAGATTCTTCATTATTTAGTTTCTTTAAATATAAGACAAGGCGATAATATTTGGTGGCAACAATTTGAAAGGTAATTCAGACTTTTATAGTGATTCAACGCAAAATGTCCTTCCAAGACCAAGAGACCTTCTGGGGTAACGCCCCGTTCGGTTAAAAATATCTTTAGATATACAAGTATCCATCGAGCTTCAAATTTTGCTCTTCGAAAGAATGAACTTGCGTCTATTTTCAGTTAGCGAAAGAGATACGGAGAGCGTATACACGAAAAAATTTGAAAGATGAACGGAAGTATGGTTTAGAGCTCTAATACGCAATGATTATCTAACACTCTGATTAATTTATACAGCATACACGTTGAAGTCAGTTTCTTTACAATATATTAATTACCTGCAAAGAACTATATAGTTACTTTTCGAAACAGAAAAAAGCAACAAATTTTCACATTCGGTATTTGGTTTAGTTGGCACCTAAAATGTAAACACAGTGGTACAAATGACAATAAGGTATTAATAGCTGATCCCTGCCCTTTTTTTTCTACACCTGGCTTTGTGTCTCCCATCACCGACCGTTATCTCCAATAGCTATCGTACCATGCGTTTATTTGTTCAGCTTTGCTGGCTGAAACAGCACTGCACAGGGTGGTTATTAAAAAAACGTTCCCCTGGCGGCCTATCCGCTGAACCAAATGGAATGTTTTTTCAGATACTGTTATTTAAAGGTATGCTCTTGTGATTGCGATGGTTTAAATTAATACGGTTACAGTTACAAAGAAAGCACTCCGTAATTTTCGAACGACAACACCCATTTTTTTTCTACGCAAATGGATCAGCGCAATTGTTGGTTGGTTAGTTTATTGAATTATGGCAAAACCTTGAGGACTATCTGCCTAGGGAGGGATGGTTAGTGCAGGACTTTGTAAAGGAAACTGGCTCGCATACACGTTACACATGGGGAAAACAGGAAAACGCCCATGCAACCAGTCCGTTCGCGGCTTTCGAATCTCGAACCGAACTAACAGTGTTCAGCGACTTTACCGCTCGGACGCTGGTGGCGCTGATCATTGAAAAACTATAAATGACGAATGAAAGGACCAATGGCAATGCAAGAGAGGAAAGAGAAATTACTTATAATGGAAGAAACTGCAGACGATAACGCACTGCATGCGAAAGACTGTTGACATCGATGACGAACATATCATCGCCAGAGGAATCTATGTAACTTCACGTTTCATGGTATTTTTCAATTCTGCCAAACTTGTGGATTTGATGCGTACACCTTAGATTTCAGAAAACTCCATAACCAGAAATCCATCGAAATGAGGTCCGGTGACCACGGTGGCCACGAAACTACAAAATTACGGGAGATGACTCTATCTTGAAACGTTGTACATTTTGACAATTAGTAATTTCAATTTTTTTTCTTTTCCTTCTCCTCTCCTGTGTTGTCACTGATCCTCTACAGTGCTCTTCTTTGCAAATGTTTTACGTCGGCAATTTTCGTCATGCGTGAGTGGTTCCTATATCATTTATGGTTTTTCAATGTGCTGAACAATTTGCGCGGAAAAAGAATGGGTGTTAGCATTGCAAAATTTCGAAATTGTTTCATTGTAACTGCAACTGGGAGACCTCATATTCATGTCAACTCATCAGAATATCGAGCGCATACGTTTAAATAACGTTATTAGAAATATCATTTTGATAAGTTGAGCAGATGGGAGTTCATACATTGGGGAAGTTTTTTATGACTATCCCTGTATAAAGTATGAATCTGAAAACGTAGCCAAAACGTTAAGGAGTGATAGAACGCAGCTATACAAGCAATATACGTCATGTTAGGGCGGAACAATAAGTTAGGGCGGAACGTAAAAGGCGAATTACTAGGTGGCATTGTTAGTGGTATAGAAAGGTTCTTGCATTACAGATGGTGGAAGGTCTTTTCAACAATTTCTTTGAATATGTACCCTGCGGAAAGAAAAAAAAAAAAAAAAAACACAGTTCTATATCTCCAGTTCTACTGGGCCGATTGACGAAATTCAACTTGCGTTTTTCATCTCTGGAAAGCCCGACTTAGGATATGTATTACATTTATATATAGCATTGCTCTAATTCAGGTATTCTGATACAAAATCGGACTTTTTCTGAAACGACATGCCAATTCATTTCCATATTTCGATTCTACGACTCAAATTATGCCAAACTGCAAAGTTTCGTAAAAATCGCACCAGCTGTTTTTAAAAAATTACCTCTCAAAATTTTAGCGCCTCGATATTAATTGAGTTTGATATATATTTATTAATATATCTTTTTTTTTATTAAACTTACTTGAATCCTTCTTCGAGAATTCGAATTTAGGCATAATCCAAATAAAATGCGCCCACTTTTTATGATTTATTTTTTAAATTTGCATTTTAAAATAATTTAAAAAAATTTTTTGAAAATAATTTTGAATTATAATCTATAAAATTTTTATCGTCTTCCGAAGTAGATGTATTTCTACGAATACCTGCAAAACATTAATAATTTTTTATTCAAAATTTCCTAAGATATGTGTGAATTTACATTTTGGTGCGTTTCAAAATTTGGCGTATTTATTATAAGCGATAATAACGAAAAAGTGTTTTACGCACTTTGTTAAAATTATTTGAAAGAATGAACGATGATCCCTTTTTCCGCTCGTGCATCTATGAAAAAAAGGAAAGGAAAATAGGTTACTATTTAGAAAAATAGGTTTTTTTTTTTTTTTAAATTGCGAAGTAAATTATTTTTAGCTTTCCCCCTCCCCCCGAAAAAAAACAACTAAGATACATTTTTTAAATTTCTCCATAAATTACGAACTAAATTTTACAAAACTTACTATTTAGGCATAAGTTGAGTCGCAGAATCGAATTATGGAAAAAAAAATGGAATGTCATTTCAGGAAAGTTCGATTTTGTGTCAAAATACCTATATTAGAACAATGCTATACATAAAACTAATATATATCTCAAGTCGCGCTTTCAAAATATGAAAAACGCAATTTGAATTTCGTCAATCCGCCCAGTAGAACGGGAGATATACAGAACTGCCCCCCTTTTTTTTGCGCAGTGTACATCAATTACATTCCTGTTAATAAGATGTTTTCTGAACTATCTCGTCTCATTCTTGTGTTAGTTCTTTAAATGGGACAGTAGAAAACTACCATTTAACTTCTTCGGTTGCGGTTCGACTACTCATTCTGTGACAAATATTGCTGATATAGCTACGTTCTCTCACCCACTAAAAATTTGCCCACTTTTTCAGATTCACCCTGTATACCGTATTTCTATTTATATGGACTGGGTATTGTAGAATACAAGCTCATCAGATTTTTAAGAGCAGTTTGTTACGGTTTAAGATATTTCTTTCAAGGTCTGCGAAAGCTCGAAGAATTTCCTTTTAAAATAAATAGTAACTGCATCTTCGCTTTTCGCCTTTTCAGCTTTCGAAAAAATACACACGAATGTTCTATTTTTGTCAAATCGGAGGAAATATTAAACTACTTATGATAATAAATTTTACGTTTTAGCACTGGGAAGTATTAGAAAACGCATTTATTGTATATTTAAAAAAATAAAACATTTAACGAAGCATAGTTAAAAAATCATAAGACACAGAATTCCGAAACTGTGTACTTTGGAAGAAATTTAATCAAGTACATTTAAAATAAAGCATGTATCATTTCGGCCATTAAAACCAGTAATTAATAAAATATCAAGCTACATATTAAAAATAGTATCAATGAATTTGAAATCTTCCTTAAAAGAAAAATAAAAAAATAATTTTAATAAATTTATAAATTATTTCTCCGATTAATGAAGAGAAAATATATCACTTCCACATATACTTCCACATATTCTAAGAATATTAATTTTAAAAACTGCTTTCGTTTTCATATATTTCAGCTTCAGGGCATAAATGTATCTGCGATTCTTTAAATATTTAATTTCCTTTTTCTTTTAACATCCATCAAAGAGATCAGCAGAGCGTTAATGCAATATTAACGATTTCTCATTGTGTATTTTATTTTCTTTTCGGAACGCGATTTTTGTGAAACTTTTGTAACATCAGTATAACTACTATCTTATATTAGAAAAGGCGAAGAGGGAGAAGAAAAAAAAAAATGTGTATGGCGTGAAAACACTCAGCTGTTGAATTCGTTACAGAGTTCACAAAGTATTAAGTTACTTTTATATCTGGAATATTAACTGATGAAGGTATCGATATACTGCTCGAGGTTGTAAAAAAGATTCACAGTTTTGGGTCAACTCTTTTGTTTTTCCGGCATGTTTATTATCAAAGTTATGCACAAAAATACTGACTCAGTAACTAAAAACACCGGAAAATATCAAAATATGTAATTTAATTATTCCTGGTTTTAAAGCTGAGGAAGGCAACGATTAAAATAGAATCCCGAGTTTTTAAGCTTCTATTTCGGAAAACAGGTAAGATGCTATTTTTATATATTTAAATCTGTGAAACTTAAGATTGCAATAACACAAGCAATACTATGCTACAACTTTAATATTATCATCTAGTTTTATAATTTGCGGCCCAACCCGGGTTCGAATTATGGAGAATGCATGGATGTTTGTAAATATATACTGTCGGTGCGTCATGGGGAGCACTATAAATATGCGACGAGCCGAAATTCCTCTAGAGTGGTTGGTGGTAGGGGAAGAGGGTTGAGAGACCCTCGGACTGTGCTCTCGGAGTGCTCTCCATGAAAATTGGGGAAGTACTAAGCAGAGTCAAACATTCACCTGTATGGTACTTCTTGCCAGCGATCGGAGCAGTCTTGCACTCCTTACCACGATGGAACTTGTGGGTTTGTTTGATGTTACCGTGAGACAAGTGAGATAAGTTACCGTGAGACAAGTGAGACAAGTCATAACAACAACAACAGTTGTATGATTTGAAGGCTGTGAAGTCTTTTGACTCTATTTTGATTTTCATTTTAAGATATTATTGAGATGAATCAGGTTCTAGGCATGAGTTGCCTAGTTAATTTATTCCTTATTCAGTTAATATTTATTATGTTATTTAAGTTATTCTGTTCAGCGTTAACAGTGACATCAGAATTTGGCAGAATTTCACGCGTTCGCTGATTCGATTCAAGAATCAAGGACTTATTAGTTTCAAGAATCAAGGACTTATTATCTTTAGCAAAAAGTTTCGGATTCTAAACGAGGAGCTCCGTTAGGCTTGTATACTTCATTGGAATCTACCTTCAATTTCTACTTTCCATATCTACCTTCAATTTGTGTACGGCCGCTAAATATCGCCGCGTTTTAATACCAAATATCTTTAGCAAATCTATCGTATGGGAGTCAAAAGTTTTGCGTTTTATATTTATAATGAATATAATATTTTCTTAAACATAATTACAGAAACTGGAAGAACATATAAAAAGTTACCTTCATTTAGTCAAAAGGGGTAATTTGCCCAGAAATAGTTTTAATTCCGTTTTAGCATTTTGCGTTGAAAACGTTAAATGTCTGTTCACTTTTCAACTTGTCGCCACCAAATATTATCACCCTGTGTTATACTTAAAGAAATTAAATAACAAAGAATCCGCATAAATGTATGTATATTTATTGCATTGTGATAAAACAACGAACGGTACCTAGAGCCATCAAATTTTGAGTAACTTAATCTTCCACCGAATATGGGGATCTGGAAGCTGTAACTTGAAATTTGTTTTATTATCGATTTCATATTTTGTAACAATATAACGAATTTTTCATTAACAAACTGAACGATTTCAAAGCGAGCAATGGCAACACTGTACGGGGAGCGGCATTTTTATCTCCAGCGCGCGAGACTGTCTATCGGAAATTCTAAAGATATGCTCATTTAAAAATTATTTTGCAATAATGCTGTTGAAGTGAATTTTATGGTTTAAGTGCGAAGAACAGGATATTGAATAAATAAAGGTAACACACAAAATGTTAAAAAAACGCCCCTTTGCCTGCAATATAAAATCTGAAAGCTTTCAGATCTTTTTTTTATTATAAAACTGATTTTTTAAAACTTTTTTGTAACTAGAAGTATATATCTAAGACCAACAATTGCGAATATGAAGGCCATCTAAGGAATTCTAAGCACTCGGTGTATAATTGGTATTACAGAGTTTTCACGAGCAAAGACATATCAACACAGCAAATAGTAACAACATTTGCATAAAATGGGAATAGTATCAAATCAACTACCTTAGAGATAGCTACTTTCAGGCCTTTACCTAGTAAAGAATGCATTCAAATTTCAAGGTCTCCTTTCCGTGAAAGAGAAGATATCTTGTGCATATCAGAAGATAGAGAAATACCAATAATTAATTCTAATCTCAGCGATATGCAGACTATTTACGAACTCTACATCTCTCAGCAGTTAAGTTAAAGTCATTAAAAAGCAATTAACCTCCAAAGACAGGTTGGTCGTGTTGGGATGTATAAAGTAACAAGAACTAAAAAAATAACAGCACATTGCTTTTAAGGTGGCGCTTCAACGTTTTTATTCGCGGCCGCTGTCTTTACACTTAATTTTGCACGACGCAGCGACCGATTTATCAAATGCTAACTACTCCCATTTCTTCCTTTCAAGGTCAAGGTCATGATTAGAATCTGTCACGAACCCCATTAGCATTATTAGTCTTCATTCTAATTATTCGTGAAACAAATAACTTAGAAAGAATGGAAAATTTACACTTAAAAGCGAAGGCGATGCATTGACGAGAATCGATAAATCTGCTGTCGCCAATCCAGCAGTATAAGATTTTAATTTACCTTTTAAATTATAATAACATAGTTCTTACTACAATAACGTAGTGAACCATTTAAAAGCAATTCACTTTGTAATTATGTTTCAGAAGCGAGATTATCTTTACAATATTTATGCTTGAGGTACCATTTTTATATTTAAAGATATTGTGTTTCTTCATACCAAGAAGAAATGAAGGTGACAGCAAAGAACTTAATAAAAACATCCCAGAGAAAAATTTCTGAGGCATTCAAAGTAACAGATTTTGAAAGAAACGGAAAAGAAAATATAGCTGAACTTGCTACTCAGTGCACGATCTCCACACACATAATGCATGGCTAAAACTGTAAAATATTCTATACTATATGACAATATAAATATAAAGACAATATATAAACTGATACGAAAATTACATGCCACGGGAATCCAATTATAATAAATATGATAGCCATAATCGTATTTATTTGTCAGGTGGAAGAACGCTACTTGAAAGTATATTCCTGAAGAAAATTCTATAACATTTTCAGGAAAGGCCGAATAAATCTGTCATCTAGCCGTTTCATTATCTAGAACATTGTCTACCACGGCCACACACCATATTTAACTTCTTTTAAAATTGTACCAAAGTCGTAATTACGCCAAATTCTCTTCTGGGCATACACAGTATGCGCAATTCGTTTAACATTGATCAACTGAATGTGCAGTTTGCCATTACGCACACGGGGCACGAGGAAGCAACCGAACTTACACTCTCGATCGAGGAAAAGCTCTGTCTCAATTTTATTAGATAACACTTTGGGGGATAAGTCCGAGGTCTCTTCTCTCACAAACGCACACAAAGTGACAACGAAAGGCTGCAAAAGAGTGTTTCACGTTGTTATAATGTTCGACAAAAACAGGCTCTCAGGAATCTGCTTAAATTGAATTTTTTGACGTAAATTTTGACGTAATTTTTTTTAAATTAACATTTTTTAATATGCATTTTGTAAAACAGAAATCATTGAATGATACGCTATGGAATAACACAAACACGTTTGAAACTAGCTCTTTCGACAGACTGACGCTATGGTTATTTCTGATATTACGGTAATACTTGCATTCACACAAGACACCAAGCCTATCAGCAGCAGAGTGGTCGCTAAAGTCTTTCGTTCTGTTGTTCGAATCCCGGGAGGCCGGGCCGGCTGCATGGGCGTTTTTGGGGTTTTCCCCACGTGTAACGTGTACACTAGTCAGTTTTACTTAAAGTATTACACGAAGGCATTTTTCCTCAAGGCAGATAACCCTCAAATGCTCTGCCATAATCAAATAAACCAAACTACACAAGACGGCAACCTACAGAAAACAGCATGTTAAAAATACCCTAAATTCCACAAGGTTTATAATTTTGCTTTGGTATATTACATGTCGGCAATAATCCCACACTAAAAAAAAAGAGGGGGTGGGCAGTTTTATATCTTTCGTTCTACTAGGCCGATAAAAGAAATTCAACTTGCGTTTTTCATGTCTGGAAAGCGCGACTTAGGCTATGTATTAGATTTATATATAGCGTTGTTCTAATATAGGTATTTTAACACAAAATCGAACTTTTTCTGAAATGACATGCCAATTTTTTTTCCCATGTTTCGATTCTACTATTCAAATTATGCCAAACTTCCGGGTTTTGTAAAAATCGCGCGAGGAATTTTCAAAAAATTAGCTCTCAGAATTTTAGCTCCTCAATGTTAAAATTGAGTTTTATATATATTTATTAATATTTCTTCTTTTATTGAACTTACTTGATTCCTTCTCCCAGAATTCGAAATTTAGACTTAATCCTAATATAATTCGCACATTTTTTATGATTTATGTTTAAAATTTGTATTTTTAAATATTTTTTATAAATTTTTCGAAAACATTTTTGCATTATAACCTAGAAAAGTTTTAACAACATCTCTAAGTACCGTTGTTTTATCACAATGCTAGAAACATACATACATTTATGCAGACTCTTCATTATTTAATTTCTTTAAATATAATACAAGGCGATAATACTTGGCGGTCACAGTTTGAAAAGTGATTCAGACTTTTAAAGTTTACGACGCAAAATGCCAAAACGAAATTAATAGCCCTTTTGGGCTAGCGCCATGTGGGCTAATTATGGGAAAAGCTCAGCAGCAGCCGAGGGGTAAAATCCGCTGAACGCTGGTAGTTTAGTTCAGGGTTCGAATCCCGACGAACGGGCTGGTTGCATGGGGGTTTTCGAGGTTTTTCCCATGTGTAATGTGAATACCAGCCAGTTTCCCTTAAAAAATTCTCCGTGTGGCAATTTTCCCCTTCTGTGTAGTGCCTAACGGCGGAGTAAATAATAAATAAATAAAAAGAAATTTATGGGAAACGATAACAAAAAGGTTTGGTTTAGATATTACGGCAAAGCCGTGACGGCTATCTGCCTAAGGGATGCCTTCGTGGAAAACTTTCTCATGGGAACTTCCTCGTATACACGTTACACATGGGGAAAATGCCCATGCAGTCAGCTCGCTTGCGCGATGGCAAAACGTTTTAAGCACGTTAGCTAATTCAAGGTTCTTATATATAAATGGTTTATTGCTGGTTTTATTGCAAAGTACCCGGAATAATTGTTTTTCAAATTTCGGAGACGAAACTATATTTTAAAACTTTTTCTGTTATCTGACAATTTTAGAATACTTATGTAGGTTTGGTTCATTTAATTACGGCAAAGCATACGAGTGTTAACTGCAACGGGGAGGGGTGCCTTCGTGGAGGTCCTTCTAGGTAGAAGTGGCTCAGATCCACGTTACACATGGAGGAAAACCACGAAAACGCCGGTGCAGCCAGCCCGTTCACCGGGAGTCGAACCCGAAACCGAACTACTAGCGTTCAGCGAATTTACTACTAGGTCGCTAGTGGCCTAGACTATTTATGTAATGCAGGCATTACTTTAATCGTTCTTTTTACAGTCATTTTATTAGACTAAACATTTGCTAGCTAAAAGTGTTAGGAAAATGATGCCTTCGTGGAGGGTTTTCCCTGGACAGCGGGTTCATATTCACAATACATATAGGAGAATTCATGAGACATCTATGCAGTGTGTTTTTTCAAAATACTGGTATTCGAAGTCGAGTTGAAAACCGAATGTTTATAATTTACAGAACCTATGTTTATAGTTTATGGAACAAAAGTGATCCCCTGTATGTAAAAGCTGATCACTGAAGAATGATTACATTAAAAGTAACCTAAAATATGTAAAAGTAATACAATGAAACTAATCAGCAGACAGGAAGGTACACCATTTTACAAATGCCTTGAATACAAGGTCCTATTTTTCTATATCTAAAATGAAAGCAGAAAAAAATCTCAGGTGTTCGAAAAAGGTGGCTACAAATTTTATATTCTTAAAGACAAGTACTTTCTGTTAGAAATCTTCTCAGGCGGTTTTGTTTAAAAATAAGTTAAGGCAAATAAGTTTTTTTGATGCAAATTAAATAAGGCAAATAAGGTTTTGTGATGCAATACCCACAGAGCGAAACGTCTTACGTGTTCATTATGCTCTATTTATTACACTACATTCCCGCGGACGGGCTGGCTGCTTGAGCGCTTTCGTGCTTTTTCCCATGTGTAACGTGTATAACAGCTAATTTTTCTTAGAAAGTCCTCCACGAAGGCATTCCTCCCCTTAAGCAGATAGTCCTCGAGTGCTTAGCCATAATCAACACATTGCACTACACTTACATAAAGTTATTCATTATGTTTTCTTCAGGAAAATTTAAAAAAAAAAGAAGTATATATTTGAATTTTATGCTAAAAATAATAGAGAATGACATCAGTTGGATAAAAATGTTATATAAATAAAAAGACATTTAAGTTCGTATTCTTTGGTCTTCAGAGATATGCAGATGCTACTAGATCCCTATACGATAGAGTACTGCTATATAACGCTATTTAAAACCTATATCACCCATAACATTAACTCGCAAAAATATATGGATTTAAAAATAGTCAAAAAAGCTGTTAGAAGGATTTATTAAACTGATAAACGTTTCTGAAATATCACTGCTCCGTGTCATTTTCTGTACTTCATGAATTACTCTTCTCTGTAAGTTCTTTGTCACTACTTCTCAAGCCAACTCTGAAGTCAACAAACTTCAGCCACCAAACTAGGCTACTTTAAAACTCCATTACATTTCAAAAACCATCCACATTTATCTACAAGTATCTACTACTAAAAATTTAAATCATACAGCTTGTATGGGTAAAGGTAGAAGCTAGGTCATCACCTTCGTAGTACCACACGTGACGAAGGATGTGCTGAGTCTATTTCCGCCCCAATTTTGAGGGAGAACACCCCGAAGGCTGGCTATCCGAGAGATCTCCCACCTCTCTACCCCTATCACTAACCTCTCGAGAGGACTTTCGGCTCGGTGTGCATTCTGAGTGACCCCATGCCGCATGGACACTATACACTTATCATGCAGCTTGGGCGTTCGGGTTGCTTGCTCCTTGGTACTTCGCTGTTTGCTTCTGTCGCCATCTATCTGCACAAATGAGAATTGTGGCGCTACGATGCCCCCCCCCCCCGCATAGAAGATTTTAGGGGTCTTGCATTTTTTTTTGTAGCAGTAAAGTATAGTACCGACATAGAAAAAGTGCACTTATGGGATTGACTACGATCGGAAGTGTTTCCTAAAATGCGAGCGTCTGATTGTCTACAGGACTGGTACAAGCTTTATAATACCAGGAAACTTAATGATTTCTGCACTCCTTTCCATCTGAATTTGATAGACAAATACGTTTGTATTTTCCGCAGCCTCCAGGAAATTTATGTTTGGTTTGGCTTATTTTTTTATGGCAAAGCACTCGAGGGCTATCTGCCTAAGAGGAGAAATGCCTTTATAAAGGACTTTCTAAGGGAAACTGGCTCGAATACACATTACACATGGGAGAAACAAAGAAAACACCCCATCCAGCCAGCCATTTGCCGGAATTCGAAGCCTGGACCGAACCACCAGTGTTCAGTGACTTGACCGCTCAGGTACTAGTGAGCACCAGGAAATTTAGGTATATCCTACATTTTCTTATTACTTATTACATTAAAACTAAAACAAATGATTGTGTTCGCTTCTTTATTTAATATACATAACTGCTTTCTTTTAAATAAGAATACAAGTGTCTTCAAATGAGTGGAAGTAAGTATTTATTTATTTGTTAAACGAATCCTTTTGGTTGCTGGAAGAAAAAAGTTGGTGTGCTATGTTTGGCGCAAGAGCTAACCCCTCCCCACCCTGTTCTAAAATTTCTTTTTCCTTTTTGCAAAAACAGATGAGTAATATTTCCGCCCGTTTTCTGGTGATTCACTGTTGTCAGCAATTTTTTGCTTTTTTCAGCTGGCATCAGCATGTTCCAGGTTCATTCATATACGTAGATACGTCATCGTATGTAAAAGAAAGTTTTCAATTTGCGTTGAGAATTAGTCAATTACTAATAGAATTTTATTGATGATACAGAATCCCTTTTCATACGGTTTTATTCAGGTTGGTTTATCTGATCGTTTGTGTCAAAACTTGAACTCAATTTTGACTTATTTATAATGAGAAAATTGGCATGAAATTTTGATCATTTGCGATGAAAATACATCTCGGAGTGAGGTTTTCGCAATTCGATAAAATGGTTTCTTTTTATAATTCAAAGTTAAAGCGATTTTTCGCACACATTCTTAATTACTGATCTAACTAATCATCATAGAATTTTGATCTTTACACCATGGGATAGATTGAAAAATATTTTTTCAACTGATATTTTTTCGGATCTCTAATACAACATACCGATGTTCCCAAATCCATAATGAACTAACTACTAATAGTTGTGGTTGCTAATAATGATCGTTAGATTACCAACAATAATGGCTATTTGAATCAAAACTGTCCACAAGAAATTCAAGTAAACCGAATGGAAAGTTACATAACAAAGTGTTCGTAAGAACCTAAAGGAAGGGGACGTAATGCTCTTCAAAGAAATATTAATTTGGGGCAAAGAATAATTTTTCTATGCTATGAGACATGGGTTTTCGTTTTTACTTATTCTTCTTCTATGGACTAAAATGTATAAAACAGAACATGTATATAAAACATTTTAAGGTACAAACTATAAATCCAATGCTACTATTATTATAATTACTAGCCCAAAGGGCTACTAGTCTCAAAACGGCATTTTGCGTCGTTTCACTTTCTGTGTTGATTCAATTTTTAAACTTTTGCCACCAATTATTATCGTGATGTATTTATATTTAAAGAAACAAGATAATGAAAAATCTGTATGAATGCATAAAAGTTTCTCGTGTTGTTAAACATCAACGGAGCCATCCAATTTTGAATAACGTTGTCCTCAAACCAACCACGGGCACTTGGAAGCCCGAATTTTAATTTCAAATTTGTTTTAGTATCTATTTAAAATTTTTTAAACCTCTAACGAATTTTCGATTAACAAACTCAATGATTTCAAAGCGAGCAATGGCAACACCACTTGTACGGGAGGAAACATTTTTATCTCTAACGCGCGAGATTGTGTACCGGAAATTCTTAAGATATGCTGATTTTAAATATTTCGTGATATGGCTGTTGAATTTAATTTTATGTGGTTTAAGTGCGAAGAATAAATTTAAAAAATAAAAGTAACGCACAAAAAGTTGAAAACCGGCCTTTTAAGGGTAATATAAAGTCAGATTTTCTTTTCTTTTAAAGTTTTTTTTTTTTTTTTTTTTTTTTTTGTAATTTTTTTTATCGTAAAATTTGTTATCATATATGACTGAAAATAACAGCCAATAAAACTGGCTTTTAAAGACATGGAACAACCTCAAAAGAATGAAACTGTGATAGTAACAGAATTTTAAAGATAAATAGATACTGTAGCATTAAAACAACATACATCAGAATGATTATATGCAATTTTTTAAAATCTCATTTTAATTTTCAATTAGACATAGTCAGCATTATTTTTAGTCACATACGGCAGATAGTTAAAGTCGATGTTAACATTTTAGTAAATTTAATTAAAGTTTTGCAAGTTTTATATAGATAAATTTATTATACATAAATCCTTTTTACTGCACTTAGGAAATGACTAATTTTTTATTTAATTCCCACAATTACAAGCTGCGATAGCTTTTTCATTTTACACGATTAATCAATTAGTACATTAACAAAGCATTAAAAAAATAAGGTAATTTTATTGTTGCTAAGAGATATTCGGAAATACTTTAATTTCCCGAAATAGAAATCTAACTAGTATCTATATAGTATATATATGTAAAGAAGAATGCCTATGTGTGTGTTTGTTTGAGATTAACTCAGTCAATACTAAAGCTATCGTCACCAAACTTTCTACGATTCTCTTTTGGGTCCTGCGAAAGGTCGACGTCCACCTTTTCCCAACAACACATCCGTGATATTAACTAAAAACTCTGAAAACGCTCATTTTCATCCTCATTTTTCCGAGTGGCAGCAGTCTCGCATGCTGAAGATAAACAGCTGTTTTATTTCGAGAAGTGTTGCCACTGCTCGCTCTCAAATCGTAGAGTTTTGTTAATACAAAAATGGTAAGTTTAACAATGAAATAAAAATAGCATTGCCAAACATTAAATACATTATTAATTTAATTAAATTAAATACATTACTAATACATTACTCAAAATTTTAAGAAATAAGTTTATTCTTTCATAACTATATGCATTTTGTTTTGTTTGCATTTTTAACATAAGTTTTTTTAATGATTTAAATTTTTCATTTTCTGTTGGTTATGATTTAATAGTTCTGAAACTCTAGTTTTTACTATATCTTGAAGATGCATTTCATGCATATTAATTAATTAATATTTTGAGTATGTATAGTGGTCATTTTTCAACGGGTAATGCCATTGATAAACATTATTCCCGATTCCAAAAATTCGTGGGAAGCCATTTCGACTATTAGCATCTTCGTACGGCTTTAATCAGTCGAGATATTAATTAAAAACTCTGAAAACACTCATTTTCGCACTCATTATTTCGAGTGGCAACAGTTTCGCGCGTTGGAGATAAAAATGCTTTATTCCGAAATGTGTTGCTACGGCTCGCTTTCAAATCGTAGATTATGTTAATCAAAAATTTATAAGTTTTACGAAATCTCTCTCTCTCTCTATATATATATAAAGAAGAATGACTGTTTGTGTGTTTGTTTGTTCGTGTTACTGATTTCTGATCAAAGTGTTTTGCCACATTTAATCGAATAAAATTGAATATAGGTGAAATATTGGATGGAACTTCAGCTTCTACAACCATTAGACTAGAAAGCCGAAATTCATTAAAAACTGCGTGTCATTGTTGCTGATTTAATGAAAGAGAATTAGTTTATTTTTTTATGGAAATTTTTTATGTGGGTTCCATATCGCATCAGACTGAAAATAACGTATGACGTAACGTAAATATGAATCGTATTTTTTGCATCGTTATCAGAGAAGGATTACAGCGGTATCGTTCGTTCTCTCTGTTTTTAGATAACATTACTCTCAATCTAACTTAATTGGCATCGGGTACTTCCACTAGTATATATATAAGACTACGCAGATATCCTCCAACGAAGATGCATTTGTAAGCATATGGCAAAGTAGCATGTTATAGTTTAGCTCGCTAGCACGAAAATTATACAGTAAATAATGATTGCACTTATGAAATTACACTAATGTAGATGAACATTACACTAATGTAGATGAACTGTAAAGCCTGCTAACTTATGTAGAGGTAAAAGCTGCCGGTAACAACATTGCTTTTGGATTTACAGCTGCTTTAAAAGCGAGCGGTTACGATTAACGGTACTGATTCTCGACTGTTAAGTGAAAGAAACAAAATCACCACACATCGCCAAACGACGAAGGATATTCTCCGGGGATGTACAATATAAAAGCCAGTGAATGATTCAAATAGCATTAAAAGGCTTCGAAATGACATATAACACAACTTACCCTCTTTTACCCCGTTGAAAAAGATGGATTCCATCAGTAAAACTTCACAGGAAATAACATTTTAAGCGAAAGGAAAGCATTTCTTTCTACTAGTAGCGCACGGAGGGTAACTATCCGTTCAAAATATCTTCTTCAAACTGATGGCTTCCTCGCGTAGAACCAACCACAAGGCCCTATTTTTAACACCCTCCCAAGCACCCTATTTTTTGCCACTTACTTCTTTCTCGTTTCGACTTATTTCAGAGGGAACAATAAATAATTTTTATGTTTGTTTGTTCCGTTCTCGTGAGCTCTTTGTCACCATTCCAGAGGTCATGCACTCCCCACGACTCAAATGTTTTGGATAATGTGTTACATCATCAGCTGTAGTTAATGATTGCATTTAAAATACTCGGAACTAGGAAAAACAATGAGAAAACGAAGTGCAGAATCAAAAAATTAAAATAAATAAAAAAAAATAAGCTACGATAAACTAGAGGAGGCAATTTCGTATAATAACTTTGTTAAATTTAGTTTGTTTCATTTATTTACGGAAAACAGATTCGAGCTATCTGCCTAAAAGGAGGGATGCCTTCATGGAGGACTTTCTACGAAAAACTGGCTCGTATATAATTTACACATGGGAAAAAACACAAAAAACGCCCATGCAGCCAGCCCGTTCTCCTGGAAACAAACCGAGGTTGTAACTACCAGTGTTCTGCGACTTAACCGCGCAGTTGCTGGTGGGCAGCAATAACATGGTTAAATTCCTAAAACTGTCGTATTGTGCATATTTTTTCTATATGAAACAATATTCTTATATTCGGTACGAGCTTGGCTTACGTAATAATTTCCAAAAGAATTCGTAGCTCCAACCAAGGCGCACGGGAGCCCTGAATGAGATGGGTTCCAGTGGTTTTTTATAATATATTTGAATAAAAAATATGATTAATCTGAATTAAAAAATAATACATAAATAGTGATGCTAAACAAAGCAGAAAAAAAAATCTGACAGCTTTTAGCTTTTTACGGTCACCCAAAAGGTTTTGTTAAGGTTTTTTACGCTCTTGCTGAGCTGGCAGTCTACCAGTTTACTCTTATACTCCTAACATAATTTTTTTTTTGTCTTTTTAGCTTTATTATTAAAAATCACCGCACTTACGACTATACAATTCAATAGCAAAATTACAAAAATTTTAAAAGCAGAATAGCAGTAGATGTTTAGAATTTCCGATGCAGCGTTAAGTGTTGGCCTACATTTTTTGCTCCCCCCCCTCTCAGTTCATCATATCAATGTTCAGTTTTCTTACTAAAATGGCTTTATAAAACTGACGCAAAATCGGACTTTTCCTATTTCGGTTCTACGACTCAAATTATGCCTAGATATTAAATTTTGTGATTTTTGGTGAGAAATTTAAAAACTTATATTTCGGCGTACTTTTTTTTTTCAGTTGGCACCAAGAATATTTCACTTGCAATCTCTCTTAATTTATAGCAATTTATTTTCCTTTCCTTTTTTTCTTTGTACACAAGCTGAAAAATCGTCATCATTCATACTTTCAAATAATTCTGGCAAAGTGTGTAAAACACATTTGGCATTATTATCGCTTATAACAAATATGCCCAATTTCAAAACGCTCTAATATGTAAATTCACATATATCTTAGTAAATTTTGGATAAAATTTTTTTTGCAGGTATGCTTAAAAATACAGAAGATGGTAAAAATAAAGAAGAAGAAGATGGTAAAAATTTTATACGTTATAACTCAAAATATTTTCCGAAATATTTATGAAACATATTTAAAAACACAAATTTAAAAAATAAATCATACAAAATGTGCGTATTATATTAGCATTAAGCCTAAATTGCGAATTCTGGAAGAAGGAATTAAGTAAGTTTAAAAAAAAAAAAAAAAAAAAGAGAGAGAGATATTAAATTAATGTATACCAAATCCAATTAACACTGAGGAGCTAAAATTTTGAGAGCTAGCTTTTTAAAAACTACTCGTCCGATTTTTAGAAAACTAGGCAGTTTGGCATAATTTGAGTCGTAGAATCGAAATGTGGAAGAAAACTGGCATGTCATTTATAGAAAAAGTCAGATTTTGTGCCAAAATACCTATATTAGAACAATGGTATATATAAATCTAATACATGTCCTAAGTCGTGCTTTCGAGACATGATAAACGCAAGCTGAATTTCGTCAATAGGCCCAGTAGAACGGGAGATACAGAAATATCCTAGTTTCGTTTTTTTTTCAGTGTACATCAGTACAAGAAAAGATTTGAAAATGGCTCATTTTTAGGTTTTGATTGACCCTACAAAATGCGGCATCTTTAAAAATTCATTTAACACAAAATGCCATTCTTTACATAGCTCTGTAAAACATAAAATCATATCAAGCCATGAAAAACTCTAGTTCTCTGGAAATGAATCACTGTTTCAGTTTAATAATACATCCTGGAACCCAGTCAGTCACGCATAGATATCTTGAATACATTTTATTAAAACATGAGTTTCGTCAATAGCAGTTACTTTTTAAACGCCGACATACTTCCCTGATTTATAACTAATGCACTTATATAATAACCAATTTGAGTTCTAATGTGCTGTTACATGATAATGAATTGCAGAGAGTTACTTATCAATCATAATTTTCTTCAAAGAATAAGTATCAATTAAACGCAATTAACTTAAAACTTCTTCTTCGCGTGTGGGAATAATGCCGAAAAGGAAGCATGCTTTTACTGGTGCAAGAGACAAGGGAAGTTCTTTAATTCGAAAACGTACGTCATATCGTAACTGTTTGCATTATTGAAAGTATTTTTGAATAAGTAACATTAAAAGAAATTTACCGCAAATTTTTTTTTTTTTTTTTTTTTTTTTTTTTTTTTTTTTTTTTTTTTTTGCTCCTGCAGCGTCTGTCTACAACAAATTGAATTTCCGTAAGCTGTTGTTATTTTCGAATGTTTTCAGCACTTACCGAATTTTGTCGTTGTGAGTTATCTCACTTGCCTGACAGTAACATCCCACGAAATTCATCGTGCAAGATACCGCTTGTCATTGGCAAAAGCCTTAGCACCACACTGGTGACAGTCCGACTATGCTCAGTTCAGCCCCCCATTTTAAAGGAGAGCACCCCGTGGGAGACGGAATCCGAGGGTCTTAAATCTCTCTTCTCCTACCAACAACCTCTCGAGAGGGCTTTCGTCTCGCCGAATATTAGGAGTGCGCCCCTCAGGGGTGGTGGGCCAATCTGTCAGCAACCCACGACCAAATGTTGGTGTGTCAGCAACCCACGATAAAAAAGTGTGGCATAGACATGAAGCAGCATGAATTGCCCATTTCTGTCAACCAACCCCAATTTGACTAAATCCTTAATGGAGTAAGGGCTGTTTTAGCTGCCAGGTTTGGCAGCTGTTCCTACTAATTTCTCACTCCTGCAAACCTCCAAAACGCTTACAAATTTAATCGTGTTATCTTCATGCCATACTGTTTACGTGCAATAAATATCGTTTTTGTATTTGCTTTCCTTCATGGTATTGGAATTTTAATGGCCAGCAGTGTAATTCTAAACTTTAGTAACATCAGTTTGGCTTGCCCCTGACGGGAGTCAGCGTTGCTAACCACTATTCAGATTAAGTGGCAGCGAATTTTTATTCACCGATAAAGGGCTAACAGTCTCGAAATGGGATTTTCCATCGGTTCACTATAAACGGCGAATCTTTTTTCAAATTTTTGCGGCCAAAAGGTATCACCCGGTATTATTTTTTAATAAATTAAACAATGAAGAATCTGCATGTGTGTGTGTGCATGCATGTGCATCACACATTGAAAACAGACGGTACCTAGAGCAATCAAATTTTGAATAACGTAGTCTCCATCCAAACATGTGCACATGGAAGCCCGAATTTTGAATCTCGAATTAGTTATTTTGTGAAACTTCAATTAATTTTTGATTAAGAAACTCAACGATTTGAAAGGGAGAAATGGCAACACAGTACGGAATAAAACATTTTTATCTCCAGCGCGCAGCACTGTCAATCGGAAATTCTATAGATATGCTGTTTTTGAATAGTTTGTTGTTTTGCTGTTGAACTAAATTTTATGTAACCTATGCAGAAAGAACGTGATATTTAATAAATAAAGTCAAAACAAAAAATGTTAATACTAAAAGGAAAAGAAAAAAGTTTTGTTCGCCATGTTTCTAAGAAAACCGAACGTTGATATGATGCACTCGAAGACTGAAAAAAATAGAAATGTGTATGCCAACACTTAACAAAGTACGGGAAGACGATACCAGTCTCTAGTATATCTTCGAAATAGCCACTCGAATCTTTGTAAGTTCGCTGAGTCTAAACGGCATGGGGTAACTTAAAATACACGGCTAGCCGATAACCCTTTCGAGTGATTTGTTGCTAGAGGAAAAGGTGAGATATCTTTTATCCGCTGCCCCCCCCACCGTGGATTCTTCATTAAATCTCGGATGAAACTGGACAAAGTCGCACTGTCACCTGTAAGATACTCAAGGCTGATGCCAACGGCAAACGCAATTCTGTTGTGGCGAACTGTTGTGGCGCCCGAACTAAAAAATGTGGTGAATGATGATTCTTCACCACCAGGATTTGGCAACTGCGTCCTCTGATACCCCAATCTTCCTTTAAAAGGGGAAGTATATAAAGTATTTCTCCCGCCTTCTTAGCATGCCTTCGTTGTGTAGTGGTCAGCACGCTCGGTGCAAATTCGAGAAGCCCGTGGTTTGTGTCCCGGCGAAGGCGTTGCTCATTTTTCATCTATCATCATAAAAAATGAGCAAACGCCTTCGCCGGGAATTGAACCACGGACCTCTGAAATACGGGCTCAGTGTGCTGACCACTACACCACGCTAGCAAAACGGGAGAAATACCTTATACAGTGTAGAAAGCTAGTGAAGAATAAGGGTTGTGAAATGAAACATTTAAAACACAAAAATTTTAGGTAAAATATTTCTGTAAAAATATTTCTGAAAATAGTCTTAAAAATGTGCGAACAACGTCTGCATAATAGTACATATAAGATAAATAAAAATAAGGATATTCTATAGATAAATAAAAAATGTCAATCCATACTATAATTATATTAAGTTAATTGCGTGCTTCCCATCATGCATCTTAATTAATACAAGAACTACAAAACAATACGAGATACCTTATTGACAAAAATTTAACATAAAATATTAAATAATATTTTTCTTCGATCGATACTACATTTTGAAAACGTGCTTTAAAATTGCGGATAAAATATTCCTTTACTCATTGTCACATAAGTGGGAAAAGAATAAAATTTTATGAAAGGTTAAAGCTTCTCCAGCAATTTAGCACACCTTTTCTTTGCGAAATCGAACTAAATATCTCCTGGGTTTTTTTACGAAAAAAACCACTAATTGCTAATTAATATTTTACAATCCTTCAAAGGAGCGATTATATGCTTTTCTTTTATACGAGATGATTGATTATAAAGAACCAATTACTTTGTTAAAGAAATAAAAAAAAAATATTTAAACACTTGAATGAAATTAGAGGGAAAAATAATTAAGAAGCACAAGAAATTAATTTCCTGTTAATTTTATTTGAAAAATCGGCGCTTGATTCAATTATAACAATCTAAATTCAACCGAACTTCACCTATCCAGAACTCGCTTACAGGAAACATGAAGAAAAACTGTTGAATGCGTTGTCTCAAAAATAGTTATTTTAAAGTTTTCTAAATCAACGTTTTTCATTGTTTTACTTTCTATGGCACATATAGTACGTATTTAATATATGCAAGATTACTAAATTCTTCAAATATTTGTTTTTGAGATGATTCTCTTGTGGTATCGTGGATTGCTTCTTGTAAAGGTTCAGAGAATTAAAAAATCGCGCTTTATTTTACACTAACGGGCTGCTGCCAAAGCAAAATTTATAAGTTCTACGTAACCCTGAAAAGAAAATGTCTAAAAACATTTGAATGTAATCGGTTCATTCTTTCCAAGCAACAACCAATTCATACATAATTTTTTTTTGTTGCCAAACCAGGAAACAAATCATCTGACATTTCAGATTAATACGTATGACGTCATCAATAATATATTGTGCCAATTATACTAACCTTAATACGAAAAAATCTGGTATGTACACCACATGACTTCCTTGTACGGAATATTAAATTATACTCAATTTTCCTGCATTTCATTTAAACATATTGAGTTAACAGTTAACAAATTTTGAATTAAATCTACTTCGTCGATAACGCATAAAACACAACAGAATAAATGCACTCCTTAAAGTTCACTATGTTTATTTACCATAGTGACGCTTCGACGCTAGGTTCACTTAACAGCGTTACATCTCATTCATTTTATAACTCAAGAGTGCACAGAAATTACATCATCTGAAGAATTACCACATGTTTTATTCAAATACTATACTAAATCTCAAACGATGTATAAAAGAAATTAAATAAATAAAAAAAGAAAGAGTTTTTCGAAAAGGATTCTGCGCCGCTTACCTAATGCGCATGCGCTTCTAATTAATTCACCTCATGGTTTAAGTGCGAAGAACATATTTAATAAAGGTGACACACAAAATGTTAAAAACGCCCCTTTGGACATAATTTAAAATCTGAAACCTTTCAGATTTTATTTATTTTTGACAATTTATAACTTTTTTTTCGTTTTCGATAAAGGTATAAGAAAAACATGTATCATCCAGATCAGGGATTCTCAGCCAGGAAGAATTCCCCTTAGGGAGGAATTTCATAGTTTAAAGGAAAGAATGTGATTAGCCTTTTATTAACTATTTAGTTTTTATGTTCATGAATATTAAAAAATACTTTCGTATTCAAGTTTAAGTATTTACCAACATTTTCTATATTTTTTGTTGTTTAATTTATAAGACATGTTAGAAAATAATGTAAATTTAAATAAATGTATATATGTATTTTTCAAGTTTTGGAGAAAGAGAGATGATCTTCTAACAATATCGGAAGAGGCGAATGAGGCAAAAAATGGTTGAGAATTAACTGGCTACTAACTCTTCAGTCTTAGCATTAACTCTACAATTGTAGCGACTATCTAGATTTTTCCCCCTCCGTTAACTTAAGAGCAAAAAAGCATTACACATATAGGCTTAATTAGAAGAGTGAAATTACACATATAGGCTAAATTAGCCAACCAGAGGCTTAATTAGACGAGTAAAAGCAAAAGAGGAGAAATTCTTTTCATGGTCGAATGCATATGATTATAAAATATGTTCAGACACATCAAAAGCTGCGGATTATCTGGATTTTGCACTCTGATTTGTCACAATTATTTTGGACACGGATGACTTCAGAAAATGCAAATGCTTTACTTTTCGAGATGAAACTATTATTTTCACATAAAATTCTTTTTTTGACGGAAGATTATATATATATATGTAAGGATAATATTTCTACAGAAGGTAAAGATATAGATGTTGCATGAAGGGGTAGAAGCATGACGATTATTCAGATTGTTTATCCATAATGAATAGGAAATTAGAGGCGGAAGCAGATTAAATCTTCATTTTTTTTTATTTCAGCAACACGTTGTGGCTACAATCCAGTTGACACATTATTGCGCCTATTCTAAAAAATTTACATTTTATATAAATTTGCGGTAAGAAAGAAAGAGCAGACAGACTGCAGTGCAGCTAGGCGAAAGCGTGGAAAGCAAGCGCGTTGTGTTCAGGGTGAAATCTTAATTCAGACAGAGTTGGTTTTGGTTCTTAATGCATTTTGATTGGACAGTTAATATTTCTATAAAATTAATATTCGCTCTTTTAGTTCCATTTACATCATCAGTATTACGTAAGAATCATATGACACTCGAAATGACGAAGTGTAAATAAACGTTACTGTTTTCAGAATACAGAAGGAAAATTAATTTACATTGCTAATTTAATCTTTTACATATTCTTTCTTTTTCTTGCACACACACACACACACACACATATATATATATAAAGTTAGAAGCTTTCTGATTTTATATTACGCCCAAAAGGGCCTTTTTTTAACGTTTTGTGTGTTATGTTTGTAAGAATTATGTTAATTTTATTAACAGTTAAATTTTGAGTTAAACTTCCTTTCCTATCGCTTCATAATTTCAACTACCGGCCAGAACGTAGTTTTAGAATCACGTTTGGATGCACATTGAGGAAGCGTGGTATTTAACCGCGAAGTCCTACTGTCTTAGTGAGAGAGAACCAGAGATTCTGTCTAGCACGCGTCCGCCGTACTTTAGGCCCTTAATGGCTTCGCATTCAATTACCGTTAAGGGAAGAACTCCGTTAGAATCTTGATAGCTTCGGCTATATCTTTTTAGTTAAGATTAGTTAAGTTTTAATTCTTAGTTTCCTAAGTTCAAGCCCGAGTGTCGGCTTTATCGTAAAACTCCAAGACGGAGATCTGTTAAACTTGTTAAGTTAGAATAATAAAGCGTTATTTCACCCTTCTCACTTGTTGTTTTCTACCCCACGAACTCAAGCGATTATTCGCTTACTAGTTCTTAAGATTCTTCACATTCAACTGTAACTTAGAAGTTCTCAGTGCAAAATATTTACACGTTTATTTCTTAAAATTTCATGTTCTTCGCACTTAAACCATAAAATTCAATTCCACAGCAATATCACAAAATAATTTAAAAAGAACATATCGTTAGAATTTCCGATACACAGTCTCGCGCGCGAGAGATAATTTTTTTCCCCCCGTACAGTGTTGTCATTGCTCGCTTTGGAAGCGTTGAGTTTGTTAATCAAAAATTCGTTAAAAAGCTACAAAATATGAAATCGATAATAAAACAAATTCCAAATCAGGGCTTCCAGATGTTCATACTGGAGTGGAGGACTACGTTATTCAAAATTTGATGTGTCTAGGTACCGTTGTTTTTCACAATGCGAGAAACATAAGTACATTCATGCAGATTCTACATTATTTAATTTCTTTAAATATTATGCAGGGCTCTAATATTTGGTGGTAACAATTTGAAAAATAAAACGCCGAGTCTATAGTGCAGCAACGTAAAATGGCAAAATTCCCTTTGGGCCAATAACATGCAGTGGTGGATAATCACACATCTTCTATATTTTTGACATAATTCGTTGACTAAAACACAGTAAAGCGATAGAAAAAGTCACGTTTCGTTTAGTTACAGTTGGCAATAGGTAGTACAGTAGGTTAATACAGTTGGCATAAGGCTGCTGGCACCATATGAAGAAACGGTCGAAGTGGCATAAGAGTGCCGAAGTTTTCGAATCTTAAAATAATTTTTCGGGCTGTGCTTCTCGGAAGAGCACTCAGTTATTTCAATAACGCAAACCTTATTTTTCATCGAAATGCAAAACTGCTACACACACTAAGTGGGTAAAGAAAGACTTATTTGGAATTTTTCTTTTTTCATCTTTTTTTTAAAATCTTGACTGCATACAGACTATAAATTAATAAAATGCCTTATACTAAATCTTGACTATTCTATCAAATATTTTTGGCATGTTCTATTTAATAATTAATTTAATAATATTCTATCTAATAATTAATAATGTTCTATCTAATTATTAATTATCTTATAATTTTATATGTTCTAAAAATAATATTTAAACTCAGGTATCAATGTACATGCTTATTTCAAATCTAAAAATGCATTTTTATGGTTACTAATGGAATGTTTCACCTCCTCCCCACCATTTTATCTTATCGCATTTTTTTAATCTTTTCTAGTGTTTCTCAGATTTTTAGCATCACAACTTACGATTGTGTTGTTATTTGGTTTTTCAAACCCTACTTCATGATATCGTGATTTGCCACACCTTTTACAATGAATCCTTAGTCTTTCTTCAGATGTTCAGCGTTATTTTCTGCAATTTCTACATTCTGATTATAGATTATAAACTTCTGCGTAGTTTCTTGAGCCGGTAGCCTTAGTTATCAGAAACTCGATTTCGGAATTAGTGTTATTATTACGCATAACATTTATTACGCACGCATTATTTATTATTACGCATAGCATTTTGAAGGCATCAAAATAATTCTGGGTACGACATTTGAATTTTTGCTTATTTCTTTCCATACAATTTACTCTTACAGAGAGAAAATAATTTCTTAACATCGAGATTACATTACTAAAAATACCGAAAGTTAAATTTTATTGAATTAAAACGCTTACCTAATTTACAGTAATTATTAATGCATTAATTAATCAGAAATTAAAAAGAGAATCGGGCTTGCACACACGGATGTTCGCCTAGTCAATCAGGTGCCGACGATCAGTTTAAAACTCGAAATTTACTTTCAGTTTGTGCGCGTTTTCTATGCCAAGGCATCATTACGAAGGTTTGTGTCTTTTTAAACAGCGGCCAACTTGCATAAGAGCGCTCAAGAGATCTTACGAAGTTTTAATTTGAGTAATAGTGTTAACATTTATACTTACGAGGAGTATCATAAGTTCATGCATGAGCATCGAATACTCTACTTTGGGTAGTAGCCTCACGACGCGCAGAATGCCTATATTTTTCACTAGGTAGCCTGGCTTTTTACTAATTTACGTACTGAACAGAATAACCAAGAATTTTTTCTCGAGAGGCAAGAGTTTCTGTGTTTTTTTTTTTGCAGAATGTTTACTCGATTCAGCAATTTTTAACTCAACACATCTCGCAACGGATTACTGAACAGTAATTAACAGGGAGGGTAAGAACTAAAAATACAGTAATATACGCGAACCAAAACTCTTAACATGCGGTGTTCTTTGAGCTCAAGGTCGTTTCTAATTTCGAACTCCGCTCACACACACACCGTGGTCTCCTCCACCATTTCTCCTGGAACGTCGCAAGTTCGATGGCATCTGAAAAAGTGGCAAAAGGCCAACGCAAGCACGCATGTCTGACTGATAAACTAGTCAAGATCGGGTCAGAACACGACTGACTGTCACAATATAATCACACAACAATCTTTTATACAACTGACACAAAAATTTACATAAATAGCGGGGGGGGGACGAATGCGAAATCACAAAACTTTTGATTACAATCTAACAATCGAATGGCTTACCACTGTAATTAAAAAAAATAAATAAACAAAACAAAATAAAAAAGAAAATCTGAAAGACTTCAGATTTTAAATTATGTCCAAAGGGGCGTTAAGAAGCAGTGACTTTCTTTGTACAGGACTTTTTGTCTTGACTTCTGTATCTTAAGTTTTATGCTAATGTTTATGTTCCATATCACTCGCAAGAAGCAGTGACTTGCATTGCACTACATGACGTCTATAGTGTGGCAAATTGAGGTTACAATAAAAAGGTTCATTTTAAACTTTTGCCTGAGTTCACAGTTATTTCTCTACAAGATTAAGACAGGGTGTTACGTCACTTGACTGTCTACATTGAGCCTAAAATTAGCTTAGGTTGCGCACACATTTATAAAAAAATTAATAATGATTTTAGAATTTACATTACCTTGTGCAACATAATATAGTAATCAACAGCTACTGATACAACAGCAGTCCGTTTTATAAACACAGCACATAAACTTAAGTATCGCTAAAAAGTGCGTTTTGTTCCTTTTTCTTATTAAATTACCAAATTTCAGCTCACTAAACCTTCGTACAATTTATGGGTCCACTTGATAACATCGCGTGATTTCGCCCTTTTATGTATATACTAAAATATAATAATGATTTTGAAGAATTTATTTTACGTTCTCAGCTAATTTAAACATTATTACTCAAGAATAAACAATGTATTTGTTGCCAATAAATTTATTTTAATCTGGTATGTTTTCGAAACGTAACTTACAGTGCTTACCAACTTCTCAAGACCACATATAAGTTTTGGAATATACTGCGTATTTAGTATAACGCAACGCAGAATGGTACAAATTTTGTTGCATGGAAAAACAAAGTAATAATAAATCTATATATATAAAGAAGAAAGTCTGTTTGTCCTCTAATAACTCAGTCTCTACTAAAGCTATCGTCGCCAAACTTTCTATGATTCTTTTCTGGGTCCCGAAAAAGGTCGACGTCCTTTTTTTTTTTTTCCAGAAAAAAAAAAAAAAAAAAAAATTCTAAAAACGATCATTTTCGCGCCCTCATTTTTCAGAGTGGCAAAAGTCTCGCAAGCTGGAGATGAAAATCCGCTTTATTTCGAACGTTATTGCTACTGCTCGCTTTCAAATCGTACAGTTTGTTAAATCAAATTTTTCTAAGTTTTACCAAATCTATACATATAAGGAAGAGTGTCTGTTTGTGTCTTTGTTTGTCGGTTTGCGTTGTTATTGATTTCTGATTAATTATGATAATTTTTTGCCACATTTAATCGACACACACATATACATATTGACCTGTGTTAGAACAATGCACATACATAAATCTTATATATATCTTAAGTCGCGCTTTCGAAACATGAATATGCAAGTTAAATTTTGTTATCGGCCCAACAGGATGGGAGGTTTAGAACTGTCCCACTTTTTTTTTTTTTTTTTTTGGTGTGTGTGTGTGTGTGCGCGCGCGCTCAAGGTGTACCTTTCCTGAACGACGGCATGCTTCAGTCTTACACAACTTCATTCAATGATGGTGGCTGTTTACCCCCTAATACAGCAAAAGACGATTCATCATGAAACTGACTAACCAATTTGCCCTCTAGAGGACTAAACTAATTAACAGGAGTGGGAATTCAGTACCTAAAGAGTACTTATGCAGAAGGCTGTTCTAAAATAGCTTTATTGTCAATCATTAGGTACTTAAAAATGATTAAAATCATACTCATTAACTTTCAGTTGCACTTTTATCTAAGCGTTTCAGACACAAATCTGCATCATCTAGACAATGTAATTACAAATATTTATGCATTCTGAAAATTAAAGTTCCTTTTTAATTACATTTTTCACATAAATTATCCACATGCTGCTATCAAAGAGAACTAAACGTCATACCATAGAAAAGAAATGTGCAGGATCTATAATACAAGAATTATACAAAGGAAATAAACTAAAATATATATAATACTTCACTACCATCTCAAAGCATAAAAAATAAAATAAGTAAATAAATAAAATAGAATAAAAATACGAAAGAAAAAGCTTTCAACTTAAGCTGGGTAATACATTTTTCACGTCTATCGCCTTTTTCCGACATGACCAAAAAAATACTATATTTATTCCTTCCGAAAAATTCTTTGGCTTATAGAAGCAGTCTCGCAGTCATGAATATGGTTACGGTTATGACTATAAGCTACACTGCTACTACATAATCTGAAGGAAATCTCATGAGCGCAGTTCAGCAGAGGGGAGGACAGGAAGAAGTAATGGAAATCGTAAACACAATGTGAACAACCACACGACAGCTGCGAACTCAGAAAATCAAATTACTTTCGGAAGCGTAGAGATTTCTTTGCAAGAAGTTTCTACAAATCTGTGAAGTTTTATTTAAGTTTTAAACGATCAGTTTAAAAGTTTTAACCATTATCTTTAACAGTTAGAAAGAAATATTGTTTACGTGTTTATGCATTTTATTGAGACAAATGAATTTTCGTCACCGGTCGTTGCTATTCCACAGCACATCACGCAAAATCTAAGAAAACAGTATTACATCTAGTTTATCAAAAGACACATTATATATAAAAAAAGGAGTCTTATGTACTTGAATGAATAATTGATTCTTACGTGAATAGAATATTATTAAAATGCCTACACATTATTTAATTTTTATTTAAAACTTACAGATTGTAAACTAACATTTATTCTGAGGAACGTGCTTCTGAAACATTTTAAAAGTTTAAAACATTTATTTTTACAAAACAGAAAAATAATGTTACAGGCGCGGTAAGATAGCTTCTCCGCAAAGCAGTTTTAGGGTTGCCATAAAATGGCAAGGAAATCGCCACATTTGGCGAGAAATAGCCGATTTGGCGACAAAATTGGCGCCAAATGGGCTGGAGAACCTTTTAGAACGTATTCTTACGGATTTAGCCCACAATGTTCTCGAACACAAGCCAAAAGCTATATAAACACTGCTGGTCCGCAGTCAGCTAGTGTGCGTCTCTCATCGAGAGAAAGTGTCTCGTCTAGCGAGTCAAACCCTTCGGAGGCGATCGCGTTGACAGCCGGCTAGCCAGTGGCGAGTGGGTCGTCGAGTGCACCGAAAGAGTCTCGGAGAGTATCGCGGTTAGTGCATCGTCGAGAGAGCGTGTTAAGTTCCAGAAACGACTTAACTGAGAGTCAGGAGCTGTGCTCTGTGTGTCGTCGAGTGCATCGCGAGTTGTAGCGTGGAGAGTCTCGAGAGTACGTGGAGTTCCGAGAACGACCAAGCAGGGTCGTCAGCTGTACTCCGGAGAGCAGAGTCGGGTGCTTTGCAGGAAGCTGTCTCCACCGTGATAGCCTGATAACCTGAAGGCTGTGTCGCTGATAGTGTCAGCGTGTTTATAGTAATTCATCGACGACTGTAAAACGTGTTTTGGAGCTGTCCTGGCAATATTGTCTAAATAAAGTGTGTTTCGATACTTCATCAAGTGTCGTCGTTATTCACTCCAAATCGTACGAACGTTCACTCCAAATCGTACGAACGTGAAGAAAATAACGCAACAACTGGTGTCAGAAGAAAACAAAAACGCAACAATAGTATAGAAAATAATAAAAAAAATCTGATGTGTGCACCACATAACTTCCTTGTACGGAATATTAAATTATACCCATTTTTTCTTGCATTTCATTTAAACTTATTGGAATTAAATCTACTTCGCCGATAGAGCATTAAATTATAATAGAATAAATGCACTCTTTAAAATACACTGTATTTGTTTACCAAAGCGATATTCTGGCGCTAGGTTCACTTAACAGCGTTATCTTTCGTCCATATTATAACTCAGAATGCACACAATTTATATCATTTGAAGAATTATATAATCGCTGTCACATGTTTTATTCAAATAAATCTAAAACGATCTACAAAAGAAATTACGCAAGCAAAACAAAAAAGAAACAGTTTATCACAGACGATTCAGTATTTCTCATTCAGTTACTTCAGCAAAAATACATTAAAACTCAAGATGTCTGTATTGAAAATTATGAAGTAAATCTTAAACACTTATTTCCTCGAATAAATTCTAGAGTGGGTTAAGCATTATTTAATTCGCAATAATAAAAGAAGGCGTTATCTTTGTTACTGGGAAGCTTACTTTCTCTAGATTGGCAACAAATCTACTATTCTGCTGTTTCAAATGTAAACAAGCAATATCCTGAGTGGACTGGAGGAAACGGCGTTCGCCAAAGTCCTCATCTCCTTTCTTCTTGCTTAAAAGCAAGATTGATACATTGCTACAACAAGCAATGGCCGCCATGGAAAAAATTATTAAGCTTAGCGGCATTTAAACAACTTTTAAATTGTTGATAATTCTAAAAATATTTCAGACAGATTTACTTAAGGCATAAAAACCTTAACCGGAAGATACGAACAACATAATTCAATCATTTTTAAAGCAAAAAATGCACAATTTACAAACATATAAGAATAAAGAAACTGAGATCACTGAGCCGAGTAACAGAGTGGATATATATATATATATATGCATATATTTATATATCATATATTTATATATTTATATACTTTTGGTGCGGCCGATTGCAACCAAAATACGTGGTGCACATCTACATGTTATAGCAGTTCTATATACAAAATTTTAACGTTCTGAGGCTACTCGTGTTTGAGTTATACGAGATACATACGTACGCACAGACGCCACGAAAAATTACCTTCAGAATTCATTTTAAATTAGTTTTACATGTTTTTTTGAGAGGAAAGAGTCCTTTATCCTATCCTTACGTACAGATGTCACGCAAAAACATTGTTAAATTGCATTCGATAGCGGTCAAAATGGATATTTTCGTTGAAATATGAAACTTTTCGCGATTACAATACTTCCTCTTTACTTCGTACAAGGAAGTAAAAAGGAAAAGAAAAATAGATTTCATTATATTAAAACAAGAATACTATCATAAAATTTAAACCAAAATTAAAATTACAATACGTATGTAATAATATATATGTAATAATAGCAAGGAAAATACGGAGCAACGGCGATGCGCAATACCTAGATATTATAGATCGTAGATCCATATTGAAGACTTCTGATTCCGTAGTATGCTAATATGTTGACTTCGTAGTATCTAAAAAACTTGGCAGTCGAGGCGGTTTTAATTCCATTTATAGTTGCAATCGACATTCGTGGCCACAATTCATTTGACACTCTAGTCGTGCCTATTCAAGAACATCTACAGTTTTGATATTATTGCGATAGGATCCGAGCAGAATGAAACTAAGCGGATAAATTACAAAACATTATTGAAACAATTAACTATTAAACTCGACGAAATTTATAAGGAAAGTTATGAACATTTTTATGTTTCACTTATAAGGTACTTTCTCCCTCCTTTCTGCATGGCTTCGTGATGTAACCGTAGCACATTGGACGCATATTCGAGAGGTCCAGGTTCGAGTCCCGGCGAGGGCATTACTCACATTTCGTCTTTCCTACTTCAAAAACCGTAATGACTCTACACATTACGGTACAAAGGATATGTTGCTCTAGAAGGAAAACTTAATTTTTTTATTTATAAAAACAGTTTTTCCTGCAAAGACGAATTTATAAAATTCTCTACCTTCTTTTGGGAAACTTTGTAACTGGAAGTACACAGCTAAGATCAATATTTTAAAGCAACAAAGTCTACAGACACCTTTCCCAAACATTCTGAATAATGCATAACATGACAAAAATGATGCATGACGAAAATGATGGTAAAAAATGATGCTACCCGATTAGTATACTGGTGAAATATGAAACAATCAAACATCTTACCTTTCCCTCTGGGGAGAGGGGCAATAATGCCCAATTTTCTTACGCTGATAAGATCTAATGCGTGATGAAAAGAAACAGACGGGCGCTGACTTTTAAGTTTTAGATAACCGAATTCCATATTGACAACAAATTGGTAATTTATCACGTGATTCTTCAAAGTTGCAGTTTCGCTATACATCATCGCACTTCTGAAACTCGAGTCTTAAATAGCGTGCAGTGAATTTGAGAATCTCGTAATTCGTCGAATCTGTCAGCATCAGCGTATAAAGCCATGAAACAACAAATGATGGTAAAATTTCAACGCATATGTCTCTTCGCAGACAACTAAATGGAGTAAGCATCAGGACTAGCAGTGTAGTTATAAACAAACCTCATTATAATTCAGTCCGCGTCCAAGGTAAGTACAGGATATGCGATAGGATTTATGCAACATCCGCTGTGCTATGTAAAATATACGAAGAGGAGACGGCTATTTAAAATACACGGTGAAATGATTAACAAAGATGCGGTAAATGTGCACCTTTTCAACGACGTTTCGAACAGATATGGACATACTGAGAAATAGTTATTATAATGGTCAATTAAAAATGTTCATGAATTAAACTCACGCAGTGCAGAGGCGGTTCGCACATTTTGGAGATGATTTTTCATTGTATTTACAAAAATATTTTACCTAAAATTTTAATATTTTAAACGTGCTGTTTCATAAACCTTTTCATGCACTTTCTACACCATAATTTCAAAGGTAATAAAGTCTCTTGTCGCATCGGACGAAGCATTTTATTCCAATCCTTGTTTGGTCAATGTTTGGACAATCCGCTTTTTAAAATGTCCAAAAGCGCAAAAATATGTGGTTGATATATCAGGATATTTAGCAGGGATATCAGTGGCCGTTTCTTGTCCCATGTTTAGTCCAAAGGGGTTTGTTCCTGAGGGACTATAGTTTTCGTTTTGCGATTTTACGTCGAATCACTCTGAATGTCCGTTTCACTTTTCAAACTGTTGTCACCAAATATTATCGACCTGTATTATATTTGAAGAAATTAAATAATGAAAAATCTGCATAAATGTACACTGCTCGACATTAAAAATGCAACACCAAGAAGGAGTGGTCAGAAAGTGATGAAATTTGGAAAAAAGACAGAGACAGCAAGCAGCAATAAGTGATCTTTATTTCAAAATGATAGGCAGAATACAGAGCGAGAACGGCGCCGGCTCAGTAGGATGTAGGACCACCGAGAACAGTGATGCACGAAGAAACACGTCTAGGCATAAAGTCAATAACAGTGCGGATGGTGTCCTGAGGGATGGCTCTCCATTCCCTTTCAACCATTTGCCACAGTTCGTCTTCTCAACGAGGCAGGGGCAGAGTCTGCAAACGGCGTCGAATCACATCCCACACATGTTCGACTGGTGACAGGTCAGGAGAGTACGGTGGCAAGGGAAGCATCTGTATACCTTGCAGAGCATGTTGGCAGATGCGAGCACAGTGTGGTCGGGCGTTATCCTGCTGTAAAACTGCATTAGGTAGTCCCTGAAGGTAGGGGATTGCCATCGGCCGCAGTACCTTATCCAAGTACCGTTGGGCCGTCATAGTGCCCTGAATACGAACTAGAGGGGACCTGGAATCGCAGGCAATGTCCTCCAAACCATTATACCACGTTATCGCGCGGTGGGGCGTTCCACAGTTACTGCCGGATTAGATCTGTCTCCACGTCGACGCCACACACGTAAGCGGCGTCTATCAGTGGATAAAAGCAGGATTCATCTGAGAACACGAAGTTTCGCCATTCTGTCATCCACATTGCTCCAGTCCGGCACCATTCTAAACGTTGGCGTCTATGCTGTGGGGTCAATGGCAGTCTTCTTAACGGACGCCGTGAGTGCTGGCCACGTTCAACCAATCGACGGGAAATGGTTCTGGTAGACACGGGAATATCCAGGGTATCTTGCACAAGCTGCAGAATCGTGGTACAAGTGACCTGCGGGACCGCTACAGCTTGTCGGCCGATGCGTCGATTCACGCGTGCTGACGTCACTCTGGCTGCACCTGCACCCCTCCTTCTTCCCACATTTCCTTGTTCCAATCCTGTTCGCCATAACCGATGCACCGTACTCGCATCCATGTGGTATCAGCTGCGATTTGACGTAAGGACCAACCCGCCCTTCTCAGTCACCAATCGTAAAATCGTCTATCTCCTGGAAGTGTCTTTGTTGACGGCGGCTTGGCATACTCTCCTATTACACGTATCCTCTGGGACAAAAACCAACTTTCTTCGATAATTCGTCTGGCAGAAATAACGACACGAATATTGCCCATTCTGCACGTTCCTTCCCTTATATCTTAATTCGCGTGCGTCGGAGATCTGCGCATTTCACATCATTCGCATAACTCAGTGACGTGCGTCTACTCTAAAATTTGCATAAATTTCTGACCACTCCTTCTTGGTGTTGCATTTTCAATGTCAAGCAGTGCATGATATTTATCACACTGTGATAAAACAACGGTACATAGAGCCATCGAATTTTGAATGACATAATCCTACTGCGAATATGGGCATGTGGAAGCCCAAATTTGAAATTTGGAATTTGTTTTATTATCGATTTCATATTTTGTAAAATTTTAACGAACTTTTGAGTAACAAACTCAAGGATTTCAAAGCGAATAATGGCAACGTTGTACAGAAAAAACATTTTTATCTCCAGAGCGTGAGACTGTACATCGAAAATTCTAAAGATATGCTCATTTTAAAATTATTTTGCGATATTGCTGTTAAATTGAATTTCATGGTTTAAAAATGAAGATCATGATATTTAATAAATATAACACTCAAAACGTTAAAAAAGTCCATTTGGGCGTAATGTAAAATGTGAAAGCTTTCAGACTTTTTTTTGTGATTATTATATAATTATGTTATTTTGCAATCGACTTCTTTCCCTCTCTCCGGGCGAGTTTAAGCTTTTGAGCACCCTGATGTAATATCCATAACAATTTTCAATATAGGACAATATATTGCTAATAAGCGTACAAGATTTCACATATTCGACAATACAATAACCATTCAAATTAAAAAAAAGCTGACGTGGCCACCACATGACTTCCTTGTATAACCTATTAAATTACACACATTTTTTTGCTGCATTTCGTTTAAAGTTATTTCCTCCAGTTATTCTAACTTAATAAATGGAATCACAAGGCAAGTTGAAAATGACACCGAAAACTGCAAATTTTAAAATTAAATACTCCGGTAAATTTTCGTCGCAATTTGATACAACCAAAACATGAATATTTTCGTCATTTAAAACACTTCTTTATTTTTTCTGTCAATGAATGTAAACATATTTCCTCGAATTATTCGAACTTAATTAACACATCTATCAAGGCAAATGGAAAATGGCTTCAAAAATAGCAAATTTTGAAATTAATTATCCCGGTCAATTTTTCTCGCTTGGGAGTCAAATTTTTAATATTTTTTTTTATAAAGAGTGTAAAAATTTCTCAAAAATAACAGTAGGTACCAGAAAACCGCATTAAATGCCAGATTTCGTTATTTGCACAAATTAATATATTTTTTAAATACGATAATGCCAAATTTCATCATTTAAACAGTTCTGTACTTTTGCTGCACTTCATTTAAGCTTGTTTCCTCGAATTATTCTAACTTAATTAACCAATACCTCAAGGCAAGTAGAAAATGACACAAAAAATTGCAAATTTTGGAATTAAGCATTTAAGTCAATTTCGTGATTTAAAACACTTCTGTATCTGGAAGTATACGAGAACGACCAACGACAGCAAAAATAAAGGCCGGGTAAAGGGATATGTAAGAAAATTAAAGAATATTCGAGAAAAATCTATGTCATATGACTCTTACATAATTCTCATGATGTAAATGAAACTAAAACTCAAATGGCCAATAGTAATTTTACAGCAATATTAACCATCCAATCAAAATGCATTGAGAACCAAAACTAACTCTGTCTGAATTAATATTTCACTCTGAACATAACGCACTTGCTTTCAACGCTTTGGTCTAGCTGGATTGCTGTCTGTCTGCTGCTGCTCTCTTACTACCAAGTTATCAAAAATGTAAACTTTTTCAAATAGGCACAATAAATGTGCCAACTTGTTTGTGGCCACAGCATGTTGAAATAAAAGTTAAATATACCTTGACTGCCAAATTTCTATTCCTTGCGGATCGGCGTTTCAGCATTCTACGGCATCAAAATTCTAGCTGTTCATTGTGGATAGAACCACCTGCTTTCTACTACAGAATCTGTTACATATACATATATATAAATATATATACACGTAAGATAAAAATATGTCAATCAAAATTATAATTTAAACTAACGGTAAAACTTTAATTCTCCCTCTTTATTCTAAAAATCGTAATAGCTTCTCAGGATTGTGTCAATTCTAAATCATTCCATTATTAATGGCATGATGACGTAATAATTGGAAACTGAAACTTTTTAAGTCAAACCAAATCTTTTCAATTCATGTGCTTCCATCTCGCATAACTACGCTTTCGTTCTCTACTCTTGCTAGGATGTAACTTCGCTGTCTTGCTTGTTACCGCAATAATATCAAATATGTAAATATTCTGGAATAGGAATGACTAGAGTGCCAAGCGAACTGTGGCCATATATGTCACTTAGAAATAAAATTGGAATTAAAATCGCCTCGACTGCCAAGTTTTCTTAGATATTACGAAGTGAACATTATTAGCGTACTACGCAATCAGAATTCTTCCTCTTCAATATGGATCTAAGATCTGTAATATGTAGATATTACGCAACGACGTTGCTCCGTCTTTTCCTTGCTATTATAACATACATACATACATATACATATATGTATATATATATATATGCGTTTGGTACTTGTGATTATTTATAGCATCGCAGTTCAGTATACATGCTGGCACTTATTGCAATCGCATCGCAGTTCAGTATACATGCTGGCATTTATTGCAATTGCAGTTCAGTGTACAAAATTTCAACATTCTACGACTAATAGTTTTTGAGCTATATACATACATACTGCTACGAATTTTGTGCATAGGTGAATAATTTTAGCGAAATTTTATGTGAAACTGTAGTATATATTTGTATAATGTAACGTGAAAATCTAAAGCAGCGAACCTTCGCCGGCAAGCAAGAATACATAGGCAAGTCTATTTAACATTGAGTAAATGGCAATCTTGTTCAACTGGTGAGATATCGACCAGTATATAGTCGATTATATCCATAAATCCTAATTTGTGTCGCCAAATTTGGCGAGAAATAGCAAAAGTCACCAAACTTGCCGACCATTTGGCGGCATTTTGGTCCCTGTATTTGTAATGGATATTGTAATTGAATAACTGAAACTGATAATATATGCAGCTGTAACCGTATCCGGCCCTCATTTTCATTCTAGTAATTTCGAGAAATGCAAGGTACTAGATATCTCTCGGCGGATGGGAAAAAACTATATAAGACCCGTGAAAGCATCTTTTTCTGAGTAGTTGTTTAGTTAAGCGTTAGTTCGGAACATCTCCGTGTGAGCCTGGCTCTTTAGATGCACTTTGTATCACGTTTTGTTCAACGTTCTTAGTAGTCGGAAGTATCTCTGACTACTAACCATACTCTGTGATACTGTGAACACGTGCATGAGTATTTTTGTGGAAAGTTACACAACTACGAAGTGTTTCTTTTGGTAAAATAAATTTTATCATCGCCTTTTGCAGTCCATTTTACGGACAGTTTTAGAAAAAAGCGTCCTTCATTGTGTCGTACGTAAAGTCACGCAAAAAAATCGTCCGAATGGGTTTGGGTACGGTTAAAATGCATATTTCTGTTGAAATATGATACCCGGGATTTTGCGCTTCCTTTTTACTTCGTACAAGGAAGTAAGAATCGCAAAATTTCAAAATTTTCCTTCATCCCCAATATTAACAAAAATCTTTCAAAAACAGAGATTAGACTCCTTTTTCACTAACTCAAGATTTTCGAAGTTAAATACAGTGGTTACAAGGCGCTGCGTTTCAGTAAAATTACTGGAGAGAAACTGAGATGACTATACGCCACCATTTTTTGAAGAAAAGATCATTTGTCAAAGAACAGCTTCTCCAGTAACATTTTTACAACAACTCTGGCTATTAATCATCAGACAATCAAACACAGTGAAAAAAGAAATACATCAGTATGATAAATAACATCAGTATGATAAATAAAAGTCAGAGTCCAGGTTCTCGTATTCTCTCAGACGCAAGTGATGCGGCCTGTTAAGAAGTTTGCAAACAAATGATTATCAAAAACTTCAATAAAGTCGATTACGGCGCAAGCGCAGACTCAAGTAGCACAAGAAACCAGAATGAAAGTTACTGAAAAAGGCGATAGATGGCGCAACGAGCACAGACAGTTCAAAATTTTGCAAACATTTGAGTTCACATTATCGCACGTTTTCCGCTGTTTACTACAGAGCACTTCCGTTTGCGCTTGAATTGAGGAAAACACATCCAGATTTATCGAAACTTTGATACATTATTAATTACAGATTTCATTTGGCGCAGCTAAGTAGGTAATTATTATTTTTGACGCTATTCAGTGCAGTATGGCTTTTAAAGCTCAGGGTGTTAGCAAAGAATTTGCAATTAAAATATGCCTTTCAAACTTTTTTTTTAGCCCAAAGGGAGGGGTGTAATAGTCTCGAAACGGGATTTTGCATTGCATCGCTATAAACGACTGTATCACTTTTCAAACTGTTGCCACCAAATGCTAATATAAAATAAATATTATATTTAAAGAAATTAAACAATGAGGAATCTGCATGAATATACATATGTATGTTTCTCGCATTGTAAAAAAAACCAACAATTCTTAGAGCGATCAAATTTTGAATAACGTAGCCCTCCACCCACACATGGGCAACTAGAAGCCCGAATTCTGAATTTCGAATTTGTTTCATTATCTATTTTACACTATTTTATAATACATTTTTTGATAAGAAACTCAACGATTTCAAAGAGAGCAGTGACAACACACTGTACGAAAATGGAATAAAATAGTTTTATCTACAGCACGCGAGAGTGTTTATCGGAAATTAGTAAATATGTTTAGCCCAAACGCTCTCGTAACGTGTATATATTTGTAAATGGGAGGGAAAAAACGCCCCATTGGACTTAAAATCTTAAAAGTTTCTTTCTATTTATTTATTTATTAGTCCAAAGGGTCAATTTGCCCTGAAGGACTATTATTTTCGTTTTGGCATTTTGCGTTGGTTCACTATAAATTTCCGATTCCCTTTTCAAGTTGTTGCCACAAATATTATCGTCCTGTATTATATTTAAAGAATTAAATAATGAAGATTCTGAATAAATGTATGTATATTTCTCGCATTGTCATAAAACAATGGTACCCAGAGCCATCAAATTATGAATAACGTACGTTTCCACCCGAATACGGGCATCTGGAAGTCCAAATTTGGATTGCGTTTTATTGTCAATTTCATATTTTGTAAAACTTTCAAAGAATTTTTGATTAAGAAACTCAACGATTTCGAAGCGAGGAATGGCAAAGCTGTACGAGGCGGGGACATTTTTTTTCTCCAGCGCGCGAGAGTGTTGTTGGGAAATTTCAAAGATATTCTCACTTTAAAATTATTTTGCAATATTGCTGTTGAACTGAATTTTATAATTTAAGTGCGAAGAACATGATAATTAATAAATAAAGGTAACACACAAAATGTTAAAAAAACGCCGCTTTGGACTTATTTAAAATCTGAAAGCCTTCAGATTTTTTTTATATTCTCTTTTGTTTGTTTAATTAATTTTTTTTATAAACTTTTCTTGAGCTAGAACGTAAGCTGTACGAATTAACCGGATCTTCAAATTTCGTTGGAGTTTGGCGAATTAGTAAAGCTGAAAAACAGATTAGACCTAATCAATAGTAAAATAAAGAAGTGTAAAAAAGTTGTTTCTTCACCGTTGTAAAACGTCTATCTTGTGAGAAAAGACCGAAACCACCTAGATCTTGAGGCGGTCGTCTTAAACATGATTTAACCTGTCAAATGTTTTCTTTGGGTCAAGACTTTTCAACCGGAGATAGAATATGAAAATATACTTTTGTATAAACTTCAGCATAGCTGAGAAGTCCAAGGAAAATTATAATGATTACCAGTAGGCATACTGAAACAAGCAACATTTAACACTGAAGTCTGTATTTCATTATTTAAAATTAAAAGTATCGGATAAAAGTTTTATCCGTAGAAGTTTGATTAACAAAGTTAGTAAGTTTACAAACAGAATTACACTAGGGATATCTTTGAATTGTGTTTTGATTTATGTTAACCAAAGAAACCAAACCCAAAACCTTACTTTTCCCTCATGCATAACATGTATGCGAGCCAATTTTCCATAGATAGTCCTCCACGTAGGCATCACTCACCTAAGGCAGATAGCCTTCAAATGCTTTGTCATAAATAAACAAACCAAATCAAATACGAAACCTATCTGGTGTTCCGCCAGATGAATGAGCTTCCGCAGCCTTCTGATCCTTGCTCTCTTAATTTTTAAATGCATTATGTAAAAGGGATGTGTTTTCACTGTACAAAATTCTTTCTGAGATTACTTTTGGGATTCTGCTCCGAAAGACTTATACGCAGTGAACATCCGAAATGAGCTTAAACAAGTAATATAAAAAAATAAATAAATAAATAAATAAATAAATAAAGTCAATTCCTACTTAAGTCAACAACAACAAAAATAAATAAATAAATAAACAAATAAATAAAATAAAAAATACAAACATTTTTTTAAAATTTTAATATGTGAAAAAACTGTATTAACATCAAGTGTCCTCGACTACAAGTTTAAAATAATGTATTTGAACTTGAGTGGATGATTAAAAAGTATTTTATTAACGATTGAAAATTAATTAATTAATAATTAATTAAGTAAAGTTTTTTTTAAGTCAATTCCTACTTAGGTCAGCAAGGAAAAATTTAAAAAATACAAAAAAACAAAAAAAAAAAAAAAAAAAAAAACAGAGGGCCTCACCGATGCGCCAGCAGCGAGAGCGAGGTGAAAGAGGAGTATGACATAGACAGTCTTCTATCCCACGCGAAATGTGGTAAGATGTCTCCACGAGAAGGTGGTAAGACGCAGTTCTCCACGAGAAGGTGGTTAAATAATGAACTGTATGTTTCCACGAGGAGGTGGTAACTTGACTGCATATACGACAGCTAGTAGGCAATAAGCTGCTATGTTATAAGATTGGTAAAAGCTATTCGGAATCCTTTTTATATCAAAGGGCACTATGACTTGATTTAATGTACCTTCTTCTGTTATTTTTATTAAATGTTCTGTGGTGTGGAGAACGTTGGAATTGTTAATTAGCACCTTCAACTCCCCTACCATATATATATATATATATGTAAACTAAAAATTTAAAACATTTTTAATATGTGAAAAAACTGCATTAACATCAAGCTTCATTCTCTACAGGTTTTAAAAAATGTATTTGAACTTGAGTGGATGAATAAAAAGTATTTTATTAGCGACTCAAAACTTGAACAAGATATAGGTAATAGTAGATAATAGAGGAATTTAATAAAAAAAATAATTTCTACCTAGGTCAACAAAGAAAAGTTTTTAAAAAATACCAAAAAAATAAATAAATAAAAATATTTTTAAATTAAAAAAAATTAATAAGTGAAAAAACTGTATTAACATGTCATCGCCTCTCATCTATTACAAGTTTAAATAAATGCATTTGAACTTGAGTGGATGAATCAAAAGTACCTTATTAACGATTGAAAATTAATTAATTAATAGTTAATTAAAACAATTTTTTTAAAAGTCAATTCCTACAAGACACGAAAGTTACATAACGCTTTCATACAATAGGTGAAATTATTTTTCCAGTGACAGGAGGGAGGGGAAACCCACCTCAAGGCGCTCTTCGAATTTGAAACTTACATACATCAATACTTGTGAAACTTACACACTTGAATACAATTTCAGACTAAATGCAAAAAACATCGTAGATCAGAAGCATTATAGATTTGAAGCGGCGGAAGTTTTGGCTCCTTGGCACTCACTATACGCCATTCAGATTATTTCCAGCGCGATAATTATAAATGCATGTTTAAAATGCAACAAGAAACATATATAACCCAGCATCTTTGATAACAGGCATCACTGATCGCTTTAAAAAAAACTTCCAATCCCTCGATGATGACAAATTCTAAAACTGGTCATGAGTGCTCGAACTCAGATAAGGCACACTGAGTAAGAAGGAAGTAAGTAGATCATAGACCTGTCGTTTGTAATATGTAAGGAAATTTTTTATACAACTACATGGAGTACAAATTCCATGTTCTGCAAATGTACCGTCACGACGACCAGAAAACTGCAGTCGTTAATCCTTTTGAAAAACATTCTACGACCCATCAGCAGCCCAGTGGTAGGTTGCAGAATACTGATAGGTCGACTCGGATTCGAATCATGGCGAACGGGCTGGCCGGTGGCTTTCCTTCTATGTTGCTGTTATTTATTCTCACTTGACAGCCCAAGAGACATCAGCCCAAGCCCATGAAATTCTTCGTGGCAAGGAGCTCAAGATCGTTGGCAGCAGCCTTGAGCACCTTACAGGTGACAGTGCGATTTAGTTCAGTTCCGCCCCAAATTTTGATGGAGGGCATCCAACGGAGACGGGTCAGAAGGTCACCTACCGCTCTCCCCTTCCACTAAACCAAACGAGAGGACTTTCGACTCGCCGCATATTTAGAGTGCCACTGTGCCTCACCGACACTTGTAGAGACATTATGTATTTTCTTTAAAGCAAAAATGAGTAACGCCTTCGTCGGTAATCGAACCACGAACCTCTGGAATACGTGTCCAGCATGCAGACCACTACACCAGGAAGGCATGGAAGAAATACCTTATATAACCCCTTTTAAAGGGCGACTGAAGTTTTTAGCGGACCCAATCGCCAAATCGGTGTGGAGATTCATCATCCACCACCCTTTTAGTTCGGGCACCACTGTATAGAAATTTTTGGAAGCAGGCGAAATGAAAAATGAGCAACGTTTTCGATGGGAATCGAACCATGGACCTCTGGAATACGCGTCCAGCATGCAGACCACTACACCACGAAGGCGGGAGAAATACCTTATACACTATACATTTACAAACATCCATGCCTTCTCCGGGATTTAAAACTGGGCCCTTTGGCACGGCAATCAGCGACGCTAACCACTATATCGGTTGGACGGTTTTTCTCATGTGTAACGCGGATACCAACCAGTTTCTCTCAGAAAGTTCTCTAGAAAGGCATCCCTTCCCTTACGAGAGATATATCTCCTGCATTTGGCCATAGCCAAATAAACCAAACCAAAATATTCTGCCTATATTTATGTGGCATAAGAGTCAATGGAAACATGGCGGTCACAGCTTGGAAGTTCAAATTAATTGTAGAATAATTTGCTTAAAATTAATTACAGCAAAGCACGCCAAAGCTGTCTGCTTAGCAAGAGGAAATCCTTCATTCCCTCCCGCTAAGCAATTCACGACTTTCGAACGACTGCGAAACTATTTCCTACTAATGTTACACATAGAGAAAAATAAAAATGACACTCTCTTCCGGGAAGAAAAAAATACCACCGTCGCAACGAAAGAGTAACTACTAACTATTTTGACAAGTAAAACCACTTGGCTTTATGGCGTTTTGAGGCAACATTGGTGAGCACTAAAAAAAATGTTTTACGTCTTAAAAGTTTCACTTACATTGCGAAAATATACGCTCTTGATTCGGTCTAAAATTAGAGTTAACCATTAGAGAGGGAAAAAAATCATTTTAAAAATAAGCAAAAGTTAAGTAAGTGTGCTAAAGAGTGCTGTTCTAAATTTTATCATCTTGTAACAATTAAAAGAAGTTAACGAAGGGAGTAGATGGAAGCTTCAACTCATTTTTACAGAGTATAGAAGATGAGAACAGATATCACTAAGATGTATCTTTAAAGCCAGTTAAGAAAATAAATGAAAATTAAAAATAAAATGTTCGCCAACATCGGATATCTCTTTTACGTATATGGCAGCAAGAAATTATCATACCTCTTCATTATATCACGTCACTTTTTGCACATTTTGATGTATTTAAGTTTGGTTTAATTTGGTTTATCAGATTACGACAAAGCACTCGAGGGCTATCTGCCTTAAGGGAGGGATACCTTCGTGGAGGACTTTTTAAGGGAACCTGGCTCGTATACACGTTATACATGGGGAAAATGACAAAAAACACTCTGCAGCCAGCCCGTTCGCGGGATTTCGAAGCAGGAGACATGAAAAAATGAGCAATGCCCTCGCCGGGACTCGAACATCGCACCTCTCCGAATACGCACTAAGCGTGGTGATCATTACACCACGAAGGCATGCTAAGAAGGCGGCAGAAATACCTTATATACTCGTCCTTTAAAAGAGCGACTGGGGATTAGGGAACCCAGTCGTCAAATCCTGCTCAAGGAGGATCATCATTCACCTCCATTTTTTTTACAGTTCGGGTGCCACTGTAGAGTCATTAGGTTATTTTGATGCAGGAGTCATGAAAAATGAAAAATACCCTGGCCGGGACTCGAACCTCACACCTCTCGAATACGCTTTAAGTGTGTTAACCATTACACCACGAAGGCATGCTAAGAAAGCAAAAGAAATACCTTATAAGGCTATTATTTAAAGACGTTCATTCTTCAAAAGTACAAATGTTATTTTGAAAAATTAATGAAAGAACGCATTTAAAAGACTGCTATTTAAAATATGTAAAAAAATAGTGAGATGATACAGCAAAATAAATTTGTATTTTCACTTCGGCTGAGATTTGGAATCAGTAAGATCTACCAGACAACGGAAATTAAATTCAGGAGCAGTTATAAGTTTCACAATAATGCCCTTCCTAATACCATTTTGCTTTTCCTGGCAAGGGTTACAAAGATAGTACAGTTCAATATCATTACGTGTAACATTTTAGTATTTGATTGAAAGTTCTTCCAACATTCTGTCATGTCTGTGTCCAGTACTCAAATGAGTTTTCATGAAGTACGGGAAATAACTCAGCGTCGGTGACGTAATACTGTATGAATGTACTTTTTACAAACATCACATCCTAGCGATTCAGCGGCCAATAGTCTCGGGGTTTTCCTTCTCAGTAGTCATTTTGGCTTTTTTACATAATATTTTACATCCCATTCGGCAAAAAGACACTGAAGGTGCAGAAACTGACTTAATTCACTGTTCTGCTAAGTTTCATAAGTCAATCATTTCTTAAAGTAAAAAATGCATAGCTTACATAAAAGAATAAAAAACAACTGAGCTCACCGAGCCTAGTAACAGAATGTGCGTGTAAATATATATATATTTATATAGTCCTAGCGAGGCCAATTGCAACCAAAAAAGGAGGTGGACATTTATATGTTATAGCAGTCCTTCATACAAAATTTCAACGTTCTGAGGATACTCGTATTTGAGTTACGCGAGATACATACATACATACTTACGTACGTACTTAATTGCATTCGATAGCGGACAAAATGGATATTTGCGTTGATATATGATACCCAAAAATTTTCGTGATCACAATACTTCTTTTACTTCGTACAAGAAAGTAAAAACAGAAGTAAAAGTAACAGACGTAGCGAAGTAAGTATTAATACTATTAAAAAGCAGAAAGAGGAGAACATTCAAAATTATCGGCTCTATGAGAAAGATAAAACGAGATATACAGTAAGAATTACAAAAGACAGCAACAAAAGACAACTAGAAGAAATGTCTCGACAACAAGAGGGAGAAAGAAAAATGATTTTCTAATCCACAAAAGTTCCTCTATAATCCACATGTTGCCTAATCCACGAAATTTAGGCAAAATTTGATAAAATGGAAAGTTTTCACACAAAGAATGTCATCCTGATTAAAGCAATAGCAAACTACATACAGTTCAGGGTCAGGATGGATAATTCGTTTTATGCAGAAGTGTACACAAAACGGTCTTCTGATATGAGAAACTGAAACTATGTTGAGTAGAACTGTTGTTGATCCTAACAAATGCAATCTACAAGTTGTCTCTCCAACATGTGTCATGTCTGAACCTTGGCAACTTATCTGGAGGTCATCAACATATAATATACCAGAAACAGAGGAAGGAAGCTCTTTTAAAACTGAGTTTATTTTTAGGCTCGCATAAATGGCCAAGTAAAAGTAAAACAAAGCTCTTCATTGCAAGAGGCTAACAGCCGAGGTTCGCATCTTCCAACAGAACCAAAGTACAATAAAACAATTTCCACAAATCAGAAGAAAAAAAAAAGGCCTAAGAATTTTGATATATTCCCAAAGAACAAGAATATTTTAACGAAACCAACCATTTTATCTACTGACAGTGTTAATCGTGAAGAAGAAGAACCATGTCACTGACTTTTTTAAAGTAAAATTTAATATTTTTGTTCATATGTTAGTATCTTGCAGTTTGGGACGATGTCTTCGTCCTGATAAAGTTCTAAAAGATGTTCGTCCTGATAAAGTGTTTTTAAAGTTTAATACACTTTTTGTCTCATCTTAATAACAGTTTAAAGGAAAAGAAAATTCTCTTTTTTACTTCCTTACATGAAGTTGCAAGGATTATGTTAATTTTGTTAATAGTTACATTTTAAGTTAAAGTTCCTTTCCTGTTATATTCTTAACTTCAACTTACTACTTCCGGCCAGAACGTAGTTTTGGAATCTTTCTGAATACTTAATGAGGAGAAGCGGCATTTCAACCGCGAAGTTACTTACAGAGAGAGTGAGAGAGAATCAGAGTTTCTGATTTACGTGCGTCTGCCTTTTGGCCTCTCTCTCTCTCTCTCAAAGCTGTTTACGCTCGGCCGTACTCAGGCCCTTGCTAAGCTTTGTAGTCAAATAGAGTTATAGGACCAACTCGATTAGAATCTTCACAGCTTCGGCTATATTTATTTAGTTAATCTTAGTTTTAGTTTAATTTTTAGTCTCTTAAGTTCAAGCCCAAGTGTCGGCTTTGATTGTACACTCCAAGACGGAGTTTTGTTAAATCTTATTGGAATTATAAAGGGTTAGTTACCATTCCATCTTGTTGCTTCTCATCACACGAACTTAAGCGATTATTCGGTAACTAGTTCTTAAGATTCGTCACTTTCTACAGTAACTGAGAATTACACTAGTGAAAATCTTACAAAGTAAAGGAAGTACTGTAGTCGCGAAAAATTTCGGTTATCATATTTTAACGAAAATATCCATTTTAACGCTCCCGAACCCATTTGAACGATATTTTTTGCCTGACATCTGTACGTACGCACACAATGAAGGTACAAAACAGGTTGCAAAATGGATTTAAAATGGGTTCATAAGAGACCTCTTTGTGACGTCTGTACGAACGTAGTAGCCTCAAATATTGAAATTTTCTATACAGGACTGCTATAGCATATAGTTATGCACATCCCTTTTTCGTAGCAATCCGTCACCCAAAATGTATATATACTCACTCTGTCATCCGGCTCGGTGAAATCAGTTTTTTAATTCTTATATGTTGGAAAATTGTGCATATTTTGCTTTAAAGTGATAAAATTACGTTGTTCTTATGTTTCGGTCAGGGGTTTTAAACCTCTAGTTAATTTGCATGCAATAGTTCTAGAATTATACAAAAATTAAGAGTTGTTTAAGTGGTACTAAGGTGGCCGTTTGTTTACATTTGACACTCATAGTAGAACTATGAATAAGTCAGTTTTTGCACTACGTTTACTGTCTTTTTTCCTAGAGGAATCAAAAGTAAACTTTCAATTTTGCGCATTGAAAAATCTACCTTCTTGCCCGCTGAGCGAATTCCTGGTTTTCATGTAGAAATTCTAATTTTAATTGTAAAACTGTTTTTAACTGTATTTTTTGTTTTACGTCTTTCTGTATTTTACAATTTTAAATAAAGATGCTTTGAGTTTTTATGTATTTTTGCCTTGCCGCGACACGAGAATTGAATTCATTGAATGAGAAATATATCTCAAATGAAACTCGAGGAAATAAATTTATATGAAATGCACCAAAAATATGTGTATAATTTAATAGGCCGTACAAGGAAGTCCCGTGGTGTCCTCGTCAGATATTTTATCTTTTATTTTAATAATAAATAATTGTTGCTGTGTGTCCCTAACATACGTTAAATTTAAGTTACAATAAGCAATAACACAAGAATACCAATCAGCACTAAAAGAGAGGAGAATAAAAGAGCAGCAGATTGGCGAAAATAAAAATACTGTCTATTACAATTGAAACTGCACAAACAATCATACAATTATTGAAGTAATAACAGCATTAAGAACTGCTACTGATAAGGAATAACATGAGTTCAGAGAAGGATACAGTAGCTGAGGAGGTCAAAATATACTTCAGACAGAAATACGATAACATGTACACTGCGAAAGGACAGTTCTACATATCCCGTTCTACTCGGCCGATTGACGAAATTCAATTTGCGTTTTTAATGTCTCAAAAGCGCGACTTAGGATATGTATTAGATTTATATATAGCATTGTTCTAATATAGGTATTTTGACACAAAATCGCACTTTTTCTGAAATGACATGCCAATTTTTATCATATTCAACGACTCAAATTAGGCCTAAATATTAAATCAAAAGTAAACTTTCAATTTTGCGCATGTAAAATCTATCTTCTTGCCCGCTGAGCGAATTCCTGGTTTTCATGTAGAAATTTGTAGAAATTTCATGTAAAATTTGGCGCGAAATTTACGAAGAAATTAAAATATTTATCTTTTGCATTTGTTTTCAGTTTGCGCCAAGAATCATTCACTTGGCGAACTTCTTAATTTATAGCAACCTATTTTCCTTTCTTTTTTCATTGTACACAACCAGAAAAAAATCATAGTTCATTATTTTCGAATAATTTTAACAAAGCGCGTAAAACCACATTTGGCGTTATTATCGCTTATAACAAACATGTCAAATTTGAAAATGCACCGATATGTAAATTCACGTATATCTTAGACATTGCGAATAAAAAAACTTCTAATTTTTTGCAGGTGTGCCTAGAAATACATGTACTTTAAGATGATGTTAGAAATTTTTACGTTATAGTACAAAAATGGTTTCGAAAAAGTTATAAAAAATATTTAAAAATAAATCATAAAAAAAATTTGCGAATTATATTTGGATTAAGCCTAAATTTCGAAGTTTGGAAGAATGAATCAAGTAAGTTTAATAAAAAAAGATATATTAATAAATGTATATCAAATTCAATTAACAGGAGGTACAATTTTGAGAGCTAATTTTTTAAAAACTACTCGTGCGATTTTTACAAAACCTGGCAGTAGGGCATAATTTGAGTCATAAAATCGAAATATCAAAGTTCAGTACATTGCATAATTTGAGTGAAATTATATGTAAAATTACAGTACCTCTTGCGCAATGTCACATGAAGTGCCTGGAAACAGCGAAGCTCTACCGGAAACATAACGATTACAGGGGCAAGTACATTGAGGTAAAATGGCTATCTCGTTAAATTAGCAATATATTCCAACCTGGCGACTAATTTTGGTCGCCAAATTTGGCGAAAACTTGTTAAAAGCTTAAACTTAGCAATCATTTAGCAACATTTTGGTCTGGTCCCTGAATAACAAATTAGTACTGTAATTGAATAACTGTAACTGATCCCTATATTTAACTGTAATCGCATCCGGCCCTTTTATGTAATTGCACATTCCTTCCAGTAATTTCGATAAAGGGAAAATACTAAAAATTTCCCGAATAAAGGGAAAATACTGTAAATTTTCCGAATAAATGGAAAATACTGGAAATTTCCCGAATAAAGGGAAAATACTGGATATTTCCCGAATAAAGGGAAAATACTGGATATTTCCCGAATATACTGAAAATACTAGAAATTTTCCGAATGCCGCGGGGGGACTACGTAAGATCAGAGAGAGAAACAGTTCTCAGTTTTTAGTTCAGAGTTAAAGTTCCGTGCCAGCTTCGCTCTTTACATGCGATTTGCACTGCGTTCTGTCTAACGTTCTTCGTAGTTTAAAGTGGTAACTAATGATTGTGCCGTGCCTTACTGAAAACAACTGTGCGAATACTTTGATGGAAAGTTCGAAAACTGTAAAATGTTTCTTTTGCAAAAATAAATTTTATGAAGCTATCATCGGTTCTGAGTGCATTCAATCTATTACGAACCCGTATGCACGTAGCAATATTTTTAACTCCAGATAACAAGTATAGGTATACGGTGAGTATCACAAGCATACTTTAGGATCGTCAAAAGAATTCCAGACCTGTTTGGACGCATGAAGGAATTAAAAAAGCTTTAAACTTTTAAATGAACAATTAAATTAAATATTTAATTTAATAATTAAATCAAAATTTAAAACACTATTCATTTACTGCACGACAACTTAAAACAGGAGTTAGAAACACAGAAAAATTAATTACTATGGACATCAAAATGAAAACAGTCTCGCTAGAAGTTGTACAATACAGCAATAGATAACTAAATGCAATAAAATATAAACGCAATGAAATAATTTTAATTAAATTATCTGTAATACAATTTCGCACTTGACTATTTTATTTCAAAGAAATTTAATAAAACTTTCATTACTTGAAATACTTTGTCGTCCAGCAGAACAGAAGTAATTGTAATTAGTATTTCTTTCAGTTCTTCAGCAGAAAATCTTTCTCCGTCTAATTTAACATCACAGATTGAAAAGAATTGAGGATCATTTTTGGTAAAATTTACAAGCAAATTTAAAATAAATTACGGGAATTTTTAATAAAACTTCGCACCAGATTAAAAAAAAAAAGGTTTCAGATTTTAAATTGCGTCCAAAGGGGCGTTTTTTTAAAAATTTGTCCGTTAACTTTACTTATTAAATATCAAATTCTTCGCACTTAAACCATAAAATTCAGTTCTAGAACAATATCGCAAAATAGTTTTAAATTGAGCATATGTTTACAATTTCCGATACAGAGTCTCAAAAAAAGAGTTTACCTTACCAACCACCTCAGCGCCATTCGGCAAATTTTACGGAAGAAGAACAATTACCTTTATTGTAATAAATTATATATTACATACATACGCTACGTTTCAAGTATACATTTATTCCAAATTTGGTATCCGAAATGTTTCGTAATTACAATACTTCGTTTACTTCGTACAAAGAATTAAAAGTGTTTGAGAAACAATTGCAATTTTCAATATTTTTAATGAACTCCAATATATAAAGAATGCAGTACTGGTATTGTTACGAGGTGATACTGGCGACGCAGTTCCTCTGAAATTGAAACAATCGCGTTCCATTTTAATGATCACTTCCAGTTCTGCTTAGCTGTCAACAAAACTGAATTCTTGAACTTTTGACTTTAAAACAATTTAGACCTGAATTCCAAAGATTCGAACCAAGAAAAATGCACGAATGTCAGAGGATTCGAATGTATCAATCGTAACTATTATAGCACTTGCATATATTCAATAAGAAATTATAACACTTTTAAGAATTAATAATAATAACTAAAGAATGAATTAGAACTAATAGTAACTTAAACAACTAAAAGGAACTTCAGTTTACTAGCTCATTCATAATTAAATTTTTCCAAAGGAAGGCTTTTATATCAAATTACAATGCTAGTAACACATGATGACTGCAAATGGACAAGACACCATACTTTTAAACAGAGAGTATCATTAACAACAGACAGCGTATTCTTACCCAAAGCAGGTTATGCTAATAAACTGGCGGCGCTGCCAAGATTTCTTTATTACAAAGTTGCTCAAACCTAAAGGGGATGTCAACGACTTGAATAAAGTAAATTTTCAACTTTGAATCTGTAGTTCCTGCTTACTCTAAACATTTATCAGAAGAAAGACGCATTACTTTATGTCTTGCGCTTTGGAGAACAATCTGCATAATATAAACTGAAGTTACTGAATGGTATTCATTATGATGAAGCCATACACCGGCGACTTTTAACAAAGCTGTTTATTAGACAAGTCTGTAAGAAGACAGACTACCATTATACTAAGGGTACAGCTTGCAAAAAAAAAAAAAAAAAAAAAAAAAGGGGGGGGGGCAGTTATCTTCCGTTCTACTGGACCGACTGTCGAAATTTAATTTGCATTTTCCATGTCTCGAAAGCGCGACTTAGGAATATGTATTAGATTTATATATAGAATTGTTCTAATACAGGTATTTTGATACAAAATCGGACATTTTCTGAATTGATATGCGAATTTTTTTTCCATATTTCGACTCTACGACTCAAATTTTACCTAGATATTAAATTTTGTAATTTTTGGCGAGAAACTTATGGAGGAATTTAAAAATTTATCTTCCCACCTTTTTGTTTTCAGTTTGCGCCAAGAATAATTCACTTGGCGAACTTAATTTATAGTAACCTACTTTCCTTTCCTTTTTTTCATTGTACACGAACGGAAAATATGACACAGTTCGTACATTCTAATAATTTTAACAATGTGCGTGAACCACATTTGGCGTTATTATCGCTTTTAACTCGTTTGCCAAATTTCAAAAATGCCAAAAAATAAATTCACGTATAACGTAGGAAATTTCGAATTAAAAAACTGAAATTGTTTTGCAGAAATACATATACTTTAAGATGATGGCAAAAATTTGATAGGTTGTAATTTAAAACTTTTTTGAAAAATTTATAAAAAATACTAAAATATACAAATTTTTAAAAGAAATAAGAAAAGAGCTGCGAAAATTATTGAGAATGAACATAAATTTCGAAATGTGAACGGAAGAATCAAATAAGTTTAAGGAAAAAAAAGAGATATAATAAAATATATTGTAGACTCATTAGGCTAATTGGAAGCAGAAATGATGAAAAATATGCAACCGCCTTCGCCGGGAATCGAACCACGGACCTCTGGTATACCGGCCCAGCGTGCTACCGTTACACCACGAAGGCACGCTAGGGAAGTGGGAGAAATACCTTATATACTCCCCTTTTTAAAGGGCGACTAGGGTTTTAGGAGACCTAGTCCCCTAAACCTGGGTGCGGAGAATCATCATCCAAAACCCTTTTAGTTCGGGCGCCACTTGTACAGTCATTAGGTTAATTGGAAGCAGAAAGGATGAAAAATATGCAACCGCCTTTCCCGGGAATCGAACCATGGACCTCTGGAATACCGGCCCAGAAAAAGTTCGATTTTGTGTCAAAATACCAATGTTCAAACAATGCTATATATAAATCTAATACATATCCTAAGTCGTGCTTTCGAGACAGGGAAAACGCAAGTTAAATTACGACAATGGATCCCGTAGAACGGGAGATATAGAAATATCCCAATTTTTTGTGCAAGGCGTACATGGAAATGGCAGGTGAGAGTCTAGAACTATTATGTTATTTTGAAGCAGGAGACGTAAAAAATGTGCAATGACCTCGCTGATACTCGAACCTTGGAACTCTCGAAATACGCGCGCAGGATGCTTCCAGTTACACCACGAAGGCATGAGGAAAAAAGAGAGAAAATACTTTATAAGCGTACTAGATGCAAATCAATACAGTAAAAAAACTCATAAATATAGTAATTTTTATATTAAGAACAAATTCAACGCAGTCTATCCCAATGTCTGGACGATTGCGTTGGATTATTCTTAATGCGTATTATTATAAATTAATCAGTGAAAGATACTGTTCTGTTATCGGGATCGGAGTCATCCCAAATATTCTGCTGCTAAACTCGCCAAGGGATTGATTTATATGAAGTCGCCAATGTTTACTTTTAAAACTGTTACAATGCTACATTAAAAAAAGTAAAAAAGTGTATTTCAAAACAGGCAACGACACTACAAACTCTAAAGATGTAACGGTCACTCTTGTTTTTATTATTCTTGCGTTTACCTTGGATTTGAAAATTTTGCTATTTACCTAATGATGAAAACATCGATAGAATTTTGCTTAAAATCTAATGTTTATATCATTTTGCTTAATTCTGCATTTCATTATTGGTATGCTTTCTTATAAATCAAATGTTGTTGACTAATGCTCACTTGTCTGGCCTATAGTCAGGCGAAGCCCACGGAATTTCTCATGGCGAGGAGCGCAATTTTACGCTTGCCGTTGGCAACAGCCCCGAGCAGCATACAGGTAATAATACGATTTAGCTCAGTTCCACACCCAATTTTGCTAGAGAGTAGCCCGGGGAGTACGGGTTTCAGGGTTTCCCACCCCTCTTCCGCTACCAACAAACTCTTGAGAGGACTTTCGGCTCGTCGCATATTTAGATTCGTATATATTTACAAACACCCATGCCTTCTCCGGGTTTCGAACCGGAGCCCTTCAGAACAGCAGTCTGTGACTGCTAAGCATTATACCGGTTAGGCGGCCAAGAAAAAGTAAAGAAAATGTTAATAAAAAAATCAGATGTGTACACTACATGACTTCCTTGCACGGAATATTAAATTATACGCATTTTTTCTAGCATTTCATTTAAACTTATTGGAGTGAAATCTAATTCGTCGACAGCGCATAAACCACAATAGAATAAATGCACTCTTTAAAATTCACTATATTTGTTTACCATAGCGACACTCTGGCGTTAGGTTCATAAAAGCGTTATATTTCGTTCATATTATAACTCAGAATGTGCAAAATTTATATCATTCGAAGAATTGTCTAATCGCTGCCACATGTTCTATTCAAATACTATAATAAAGCTAGAACGATGTATAACAGAAAGTAAGCAAACAAAACAAAAAAGAAACAGTTTTTCACAGACGATTCAGTATTTCTCTTTCAATTAACTCAGTCTCACTTCGCGACAAGACAAAAATACATACAAACTCAAAATATCTATATTAAAAGTTACGAAGCAAATCTTAAACACTTACTTCCTCGAAAAAATTCTAGAAAGGATTTAATTCGCAATAATAAATGAAGGCGTTATCTTTGTTGTTGCGAAGCTCAGTCTCTCTAGATTGGCAACAAATCTATTATTCTGCTGTTTAAATGTAAACAAACATGTCCGCCCTTTTTATTTAAAAATTAGGCTTAACCGCACTTAAACAATTATTAAATTGTTGGTAATTCTACAAATATTGCTTGCCGATTTCCCAAAGGCATAAAAACCATAACCGGAAGATAAGAACAACAATTATATTTAAAGCAAAAATGCACAATTTACAGACATATAAGAGTACAGAAACCGAGATCACTGAGCCGGGTAACAGAGTATATATATATATACGTTTGGTGCGGCCGATTGCAACCAAAATACGAGGTGCACATCTACATATTATAGCAGTCCTTTATACAAAATTTCAACGTTCTCAGGTTACTTGTTTTTGAGTTATGCGAGATATATATACGTACGTACAGACACCGCAAAAAAATTCTCTTCAGAATTCATTTTAAAACAGTTTTATAATTTTTGTGGAGGAAGAGTCTTTTACTCTGTCCTTACGTACAGATGTCACGTAAAAACATTGTTAAATTACATTCGATAGCGGTCAAAATGGATATTTTCATTGAACATGCTGCCCAAAACGTTTCGCGATTACAATACTTCCTTTTTACTTCGTACAAGGAATTAAAAATCTGAAAGCTTCCAGGCTTTATATTAAGCCCAAAGAGGCTTTTTTAACGTTTTGTGTGTTACCTTTATTTATTAAATACCATGTTCCTCGCACTTAAACTACAAAATTTAATTCAACAGCAATATCACAAAATACTTAAAAGAGCATATCTTTAAAATTTCCGATACAGTCTCGAGCGCTGGAGATAAAAGTGTTTCTTCCCGTACAGTGTTGCCATTGCTCGCTTTGAAATTGCTGAGTTTGTTAATAAAAAAAACCATAAATGCTTTATGAAATATAATAAAATAAATTCCAAATTTAAGCTTCCAGATGTTCATTTCGGGTGGAGACTACGTCATTCAAAATCCGATGGCCCTAGGTACCGTTATTTTATAACAATGCGAGAAACATACATACATTTCTGCAGATTCTTCATTATTTAATTTCTTCAGATATAATTACAGGGCTGTAATATTTGGTGGCAACAATTTAAAAGTGATCCACCGTTTACAGTGAATCAAAGCAAAATGCCAAAGCGAAATTAATTGACCTTTTGGGCTAATCAATACCAAAACTTGAATAAAAGTAAACTGTATATTAATAAACTGAAGCTAAATATTTAACGGGTAAATAAAAGGTTGACCGCATCCCTCCACAGAAAGATTTGACTTTCAGGAAGTAATCTTTCATTGCGACGTTTCAAATACCAGCATATGAAATACAATGAAATGTTAATTAAATTAAAAATCAAATCTTGTCACGAGGTAGTATTTATTTAAACGTTACTGACAGCAGATTGTACATGGTAAGCGGATGTCTTAATTAGTCCGAATCACTTGTGATTCTGACGATCAGAATTCATTATCAAAACCCAAAATAAAGCCCATTATTCTTATCAGTCATTGGTTTGAAGTAACCTAGACGGTAATTAACATTTTATGTCGTTAGAATATTGACTAGGAGGTGATTAGGTGACAGATAGTTTCAGGAAGCTTTTGATCAGATATAATCCTTTTCAAGGCATCTTATATTAGAAGTAACTAAACAAAATTTAAATTTCGTTCTATTCTCTATTTTCAATCATAAAAGTGATTTATATCTTGAAGAAATAATTTATCATATTTTAATAATGATAATAATAATATTGTTATTTTTTCAAATCTTGGTGAGTGGACATCTAAGATATTCTCAGAAATACAGGGGTCAGCGCCAATCCACTATTACTGAGATTTAGAAAACGAAAGATTAATTACATTAGATATGCCCAACCCTTTTCTTGTATCGACCCTCTTTAAAAGGGTGGTTTCTTTCATCGACCCCCTTTGAAAGGATAGTTTTTCTTCATCGACCCCCTTTAAAAGGATGCTTTTTCTTCTTCGAACCCCCTTTAAAAGAATGGTCTTCTTGCATCAACCCTCTTTAAAAGGATGGTTTTCTTTATTGACCCCCCTTTAAAAGGATGGTCTTTTTCATCGAACCTCTTTAAAAGAATGGTTTTCGTGCATCGAACACCGTTTAAAAGAATGGTCTTCTTGCATCAACCCTCTTTAAAAGGATGGTTTTCTTCATCGAACCCCTTTAAGGATTGTTTCCTTACATCAACCCCCTTTAAAAGGATGGGTTTCTTCATCGAACCCCTTTAAGGATTGTTTCCTTACATCGACCACATTTAAAAGAATGGTTTTCTTCATCGAACCCCTTTAAAAGGATTGTTTCCTTACATCGACCCCCTTTAAAAGGATGGTTTTCTTCATCGACCTCCTTTAAAAGGATGATTTTTCTTGTATCGACCCTTTTAAAAGGATGGTTTTCTTTATTCACATTTTCTTTTATATAGCACACAATATAATCATAATACAAATAATTGCACATTTCGGATGACACTTAAAAACTTATCCTACCTATGTGTTTTGAATAAGATTGACTGTATATGATATTGCTTTATTTCAATAAACAATTTAAACAATAATCGGTTTTATTAGTTTTTCTTCTTTTCGTCTTCTTTCCTTCCCCCTATCAATATGATCTTCATTATGCTAATCAGCTGCCGGTGAATATTTGGCTAACGACCCCAAATCGATTCTTTCATCATCATGGATGCTTTCTAAAATTTCATCGATCCCGTTGGAAACCCCTGAATTACATCGTGTGAAAAATGTTAGAGCTCTGATGCATTTCTAGCACTTCCTTGCGATTTACGAGGGGTAACACACACACAAACTAACTACATGTGCAGCTTGAAAAAAAAGAGTCGAGTTGGCAACAACTGTTTGGAATTGAGTGGGTTCCTATTGGTCAGAACGTTAATGGACACTACTTTAAAAGTACTACATTAAAGTACTAAAAAGACTTCCTGAAAAAAAGTCAAAGTTGTGGTGTGATGGATAGCTTTTGCATCAGGACAATGCACCCGCTCACATGGCTCCATCTGTCGAGCAGTTTCTGACCAGCAAAACCATTACTGTGATGGGGCATCCTCCTGAACTCCTGAACATTATTCACCTGAACTTCTGGAAACAACTTTTTCTCATCTCCTAGAAGTACAGAAAAATCTAAGAATTATTCACTGTTCAAAGATCCTGTTTTGAATAGGACTACTTTCAGCGTATGCTTTCGGAGCGTATTTTTTCTTTTAATAGAAAATAGAATAAAAATCAATCAAATATAATAGTGGTATAACGGGTTAGGGTAGCAGACTCCAATACCAAAACACTTGGGTTCAAATTCAGGATAAGGCACGATTGTAACTGTCCCTCGCTTCATAGGAAGCAAAGGTGGGCCGCGTATTAGGTGCCTCCATAATCAAGTGACCACCACTTCTGGCATTACTAGTGGCCAAGCCAAAAGCGGCTGATTGCCCGCCATTTAAAGGGGGGGGAGGAGTCTTTAAGCGAGCCTAAGTCATCACTATCAGAACTTAAAGCTTCTAATTGTTGAATTATTTTTCGGAAAAGTCAGAGTTTACTTTATATAAAAATGACTTTCCATATACACGATATATTGTATGGATTTAAAAAAGTGTTTGTGCTCGTATGAACATTATTTGTATTACGAATCAAAAGAATAATTCAGAAACTGAGAGCTTTGCAACAAATAATAATAGCTTGCGGTATGCATCGCCTTCAAAACAATGTGAAACAACACTGCCCACATCCTAGACAAGAAAAAAAGAATAAACGACAAATATTTTCCCAATATATGCTTTAAACAAAGACAGTCCACACAAATGGATATTCGAAAAGAAAATATGTAAAAGATTTTCTTATGGAATGTTTCCGCATCAAAACACATCATGAGTATTCCATATTACGTTATCCTATATATGGAAAATTATATTAATGAGAAATTGCTAAGAAGATGGTAACGGAATATTTTTATGGTGGAAAAAAATAAATAATTCTTCAAGAAAGAATTCAGTTCTCAGAAGTATGCATTGATAAGAAAAATATACTCTTTATTTATTGCCAAAGAAAACATTTATTAAATGCCAATTATTTCTCATTTAATGTCATAAAATACTTTGACCAACTCAGTATAGATTCAAAAGTAAGACAGAACTGTTAAAGACAAGCTATAATAAGTCATAAGAATATATAACTATTAAAATCTGCGCGCGTCTGCCTGTTTGGGGAGCTGAGTTTCGAGAGAGGCACCACCGGATTCCAAAAATTCGTGAAAAACCATTTTGACCATTCTCATCTTCGTATGATTTTAATTTATATTAATTAAAAATTGCGAAAACGCTACTTTTCGCCCTTATTTTTCCGAGTGGCAACAGTCTCGCACGCTGGAGATAAAAATCTGTTTTATTTCGAACAGTGTTGCCATTGCTCGCTTTCAAATCGTAGAGTTTGTTAATGAAAAATTTGTATGTTTTACAAAATATGAAATAAAAATACCATTCCCAAACATTAAACATAATATTCCTGATTCCGAAAATTCGTGGATAGAAATTTCGACCATTCTCATCTTCGTATGACTTTAATCAGCCGAGTTATTAATTAAAAATTCTCAAAATGCTAATTTTTTAACTCTTTTTTTCCCAATGGCAACAGTTTCGCGCACTAAAAGGGCATAAAAATACATAAACAGCGTTAGAATGATACACGTATGACGAAAATTGCCGGCGTAATCTACCGTCGGTCGAGCGGTAAAGTCGCTGAGCACTGGTTTTTTAGTTCGGTTTTATGAATTCTCAACAAATGCTGTTTTATCAAAAATGAAATAATTAACTTTTTTTGTTCCCGGCGCGGGAAGAAAAAGTCCCCCACCCCCCGTACCTTGGAGTGATGCACCCGAGCGTACGAGCGTATTTTGCAATAAGATTTAACAAGCAAAAATACTGCCTATAAAATCCTTTTTCTATCGATATTTCTGGAATCTTTCATATGTATTTTAAATAATATTTTGTGCGATATAAACAAAAAATATTAACTAAAATTAAAATTAAAATTAAAAATAAGGTTAAGGGCAATATTGGTATTAACAATTATATTTACTTTTTATTATTAAATTATTCTCATAGTATAAAGAAATAGATAGTTTTAAGTATTTAAATATTAATGCCTATTATGTACGATTATCATATTTATACACAGAATTTCAAGCCGCTTGGCTCTGTGTGAAACGTTTCTAAATGCTAAACGCACGTTGCAAGCATTTGCGAGTTTTAACCTTCCTAGAATTAAATAGAAAATATATAGTGAGGTAGATGCTAGTGTCACATCTGATACGACGAGACAATGGAGGGAAAATGAAGCACATCATCCCATGATACGCTAGAAGCGAAGAAGCTAATCATTTAAACGAGCAGGTTTCGTTCTGTATTTTTTATTTATTTATTTATATATTGTAAATCTGACAGCAAAATTATTCAGATTTGCTCGGTCATAAGCAGTGAAATGTGATAATAGGAAGTGAATTTATTCTCAAATAACGCCGTGAATTTTACACGTAAAGTAATGAAACTTTTTGCATTTAATTTATGAAAACACAGTGAATGTTTTGCCAACTGGAATGTTTACTCTGCGAGGATCATTTAAAGAGTTATGATTTTAGAAAACCCTCTTATCCTTTAACCCTTTGACTACGAATTAAAAAAAAATACAGTACAACTCCAATTATCCGAACTTCGACTATCCGAATCGCTTTCAGAATATAAGAAAAAGAGAGATTGAAGAGACAGGGAAAGGTAAGGATGACGTGTCATTTGACGAATTACGAAACATTCTTTTGAAAATTTCTGGATCTCCAGAAGTTAGAGCTGAGGATAGAGCAGGATGGACGGTGTGCGATTCGTCAGACCCTAGGTTTCAAATTCTGAATAATGATGTACTTATTGAAAGTGTGAGAGAATAAAGGGTCGAGAAAGAAGATGACCTTAATGTTGAAGCAGACACGGAACCCTCAGCTAGTGAAGCATTTGCCGGCCTTGAAACTGTGTTGAAGCGGATGGAGCGTCAGCCCGAGACTTACCACATGCAACTTCTCATTGCCAAGCGGTTGAGCGACTTGGCTGCTCGAAAACGGATGAAGGCAGTCTAACAGTCTACTTTGACCGAGATGTTAAGCAGGCAATGGCTTTCATCACTTGTAAGTACTGTACAATACGCTATATAACATGTACGTTAAAGTGTTGTCTTTACATTTTAATTAATTAAAATGTAAAGGCAACTTCCTCCCATTTTCAACATACAGTACATACAGTAATTAATACGTAGACCTTTTCTTCAGTTCAGACCTTTAGTGTACGTAGACTTTTTATTCAGAAAAAAATCCAATTATTCGATTTTTGATTGTCCAAATGGAATCCGGTCCCAATTGATTCGGATAATTGGAGTTCTACTGAATAAAGATACTAAAGGTAAATTTAGCATTTGGGATTTTTTGGGCAAACGGTTTTCAAGCCAATGGCCAAGACACGTATGTCCCAGCCGTAGCGGGATACATATGTCCCAGACGTAGCGATCGACTTACTATAAAGAACAGCTACTATTCTGGGAAACTTAATTATACGAAATAGATTTACATCGTATGGTACAAGGTAAAAAGCATTATTTGCATAACTCAACATTACACAATGGGCAACTCATATTTGTGTTTTTCTCTATGCACAACGAGCATAGCGGCGTCTTGCTTTTCCACCTACTGGAAAATGATCCCGAATATTTAGCAGAATCTAAGTACTTTTAACTTTTAGTGGGCTATATACCTGCCATTAGCAGTCAAAGAGTTAAAAGTTTCTCATAAGAATCTCTACATTATTTTAAGAAGCTCTCCAATCGGAAGTTCATATCCAGGGTATATATTTAAGAAAATATAACGCCACATTTTTCATTTCAATATGTGTTGTGGTCCAATGATGTGCCATATTACTTTACCGCGGTGCGTCTTCGATGTCACTACCAAGACGTATGACACTGTAACTGGAATTAATCTCAATTAGATGTTTAACAATGTATTTCTTTTATCAGCATTTTGGGAAATTCTTTGCATTTTCTCAAAATTAAGCTGCATAATCATTGTTAAGGAGAAATCACAAGGAATGATAACGTCAATAGCTAATCTTGATACGAGAAGCCCAACTGCGGTGAGATATGCAGCTTTTTCGCAAAAAGGGTTTAGAGTTGCCAGAAAGTGGCAACGAAAAGTACGGTTGCCAGACATGGCGCGAAATCGCCCAACTGGCGACAAAACTGGCGATATGCCATAGACGAAGCGAAAACATTCTAGTCATAAAAATAATGACATAAACATATGACATAAAAATATGTCATAAACATAAAAATTCTTATCGGTTTTTTCGAGAATCTTCCCGATGCAGGTCAAAAGCTATATATAACCTGCCTGTACGCGGAGTAGCGAGAATATGTTGAGTTCAGTAGTAGTATCTTGAGTTCAGAGATTGGCTCCAGAGTGATCAGCTGAGTCGGGAGCTGTACTTAAATGCTTTGCCGAAAAGCTGTCTTCACCGTTATATCCTGAAGACTGTGTTGCTGATTACTTCAGCGTGTTTGTCGTAGTATTTCGACGACTGTAACACGTCTTTGGAACTGTTCTGTGTAATATTAACGAATAAATTGTGTTCTAATTCTTCATCAAGTTTCGTCATCAATCACTCTTAATCCAAGATCCCGTAAAAACGCAACAATATTGACCAATACCGTGAAGTTACACGGCCCATCACCGCCTCAGCGATGGAATGAATAGGACACTGATAATTCATCCCAGGTTTGTATTCCGCCGAACAGGTTGTCTGCATGGGATGTTTCGTTATTTGCCCCTTTATGTGTAATGTGTTTGTGAGCCAGCTTCACTAAAAAAGCAATTCACGTAGGCATCTCTCCCCATAAACAAATAGCCCTCGATTGTTTTGCTTCAAATCAATTAACCTAATCTAGCCTAACATAACCTAACCTAGCCGTGAAGTAAAACTATATGAATAGTATTTTGCCATAGCTAGGTGTAATTCATATTTAATCAAGCTCCACACCAAGAAACAATTAATGTGGTATTCTCATAATAAACCTCTTCTACAAAATGTTTCGACGATAAAATGCAAACCGAGCTCGTATAGGAGCTTAGCAATGGAAGTTCAGCCCACCAACAGTAAATTCCTTTTGGAAATGCGTTTATTGGCTGTGGTGATGAATATAATACGTTAGAACTAATCAATGGCTGAAAACAGCTTTAAATTCTAGTGTTATACATGCCTGGGGGCAGACTTTGTGTAAATCCAGCCATTAGCTGATCAATCATAAACGGGTCCGCTTTAATTAAATTGTAAATATCAGCATTGAACACATTCGAAATTATTATCGAGTAGGATCAACTAATGACGAAGGTTTTGCCAACAAATGCGAAAGGCAATAACAGGCCGATGCAAAATATTTGAGTTTAATATTATTCTAAATATCGATTAAACACTGAGAACCGAATAATCGGTTTGTCTTCTCGTCGCAGTTCTCCCTGATAAAACTTTTAACTAGTAGAAAACCATCGATTTCAATAGCAAGTTATTACGGCGAGCAATGCTGACGATAATAATACAGCTTCAATCTAATTTCTCTTATCTAAATTTATAGAAATGAAATCCAATTACATTATACAACACGTTTTGTTAAAAATTCAGTTCAACATTCATATGCCTTTTTATTTTTCTTTTATTTATTTTTCCGCCATGTCCATGCGTACGCAACATCTCGATAAAATTATATTCTCGTATAAGAAGTTTTCCTGTCTGAGAAGTCCAATTTTTATAATTTCGAAGTAAATCTCGAAACATGCATATAAAACTCTACCAGAATATGAAATTTCATCTTGTTGACTCTTATTCTTGCTCCAAAAAAAATCTACACCAAGAGCACGCAATTTCATGTAGTACCACTAATGTACGAAGTTTTTAAAACTTTTAATCTGATTGGGTAAGAAACATTCTTCAAGTTCCAATCTACTGACCAATCTCTTGCCATCTGATCAAATTAACTATATATACTAGAAAGCAAATAGTCTCTACCCGCATGATCGGAAAAAGAAGTTCTCAAAAATTTCAAGCGCCATATTTTTACTTGATATAGCCGATATAGCCTGGGCAAAAATATAGTAGTTATAGTAGTTGATACAATTAATCAGTACTTACAGGGGGGGTGGTGCTAAGGACCACCAACTGAGCGGTAAAGTTGCTGAACACTGGTAGTTCGTTCCGAGGTTCGAATTCCGAAAACGGCTAGCTGCGTGAACGTTTTCGTGGTTTTTCCCATATGTAACGAATGTACGAGACAGTTTTCCTTTGAAAGACCGGCACGAAAGCATCCCTCCCATTACGTAGATAGCTCTCGAGGCTTTGCCATAATCACATAAACCAACCTACATGCTTTAAGCCTATCAGTCGCAAAGCGGATACAAACCACTGCATGCTCATACTAGTTTGACCTAATTTAACTCCGGCAAAAGGGCTGGTTACATAGCTACTTTCACCACGTTATTTGAGTTAGTTTTTCTTACAAAGTCTTTCTCGAAGGCATCCATTTCCCTAGGCATTCAAATCTGTTAGGCATGGTTAATAGAATAAAGAAAGCTTCCCAATTTGCTTAGTTTAAATTATTTACATATTTATTTTTGTTACATATCTTTGCAAGCCTCCCAGACGGTATAATGGTTAGTGGAGCCTACTGCAGCTCCAAAGGACCTGGGTTCGAGTCCTGGAGAAGGCAAGCTTGTAATTGTCCGCCCTTTCATGGGGGCTAACGGTTGCCCACCTGTTAGGTGCTTTCACAGTAAAGTGGCCACAACTTCCGGCCTTAGTAGTGGCCACCAATGGAAAAAAATAATTCAAAATTATATTAACATAACAAAATTCATAAGCAAAGCCACCATTTGGAAAAGTGGCCAGTGACTCTGACTGCCGTACCAAAGAGTTCAGGTTCGATTCCCGCAGAAGGCATAAGTATCCAATGCCTATAAACGGCTAGAGCCCGCCAGTGTGGGCAGGGATATATTCATAAACAGAGATTCGCAATTATATTTTCCTTTAACTGATTTAAAACGCCTTGACGAGAGGCTGGATTTATTAGATTCAAGGAAAAAAAAAACACTACGGATACCTGCATGAGAGAAAAAATGCCTTTGTGTTAAGATTTTCAGAGCTGAGAATGACTCGTATTCGTGTTAAGAGATTATTACATCTAGCGACGGTCCCTGCTAGACGGGACTTTTCTGAGAAACGAGATTCTGGTAACACTGGTTTAAACGAAAGGATTCCTAGAAAAAACAGCACCTCTGAAAGCGAAGTCTCGCTTAGCTACGGAAACGATGTACCGGCTACTCGCGATTTTTTGAAACCGCGCCGAAAGTGTTTCAGCTGTAGCTCTGTCCCGCGTGGAGATCAACCAATAAGACGAAAGTTCTGCTCCTGAAGGATCACGCGATCCCAATCTGAGCTACAATCGATTACAGTTTGGCTTTCAAGTCTTTGTAGTAAGTGAAAATGGTAAGTAACTTAAGTACGTAGGTTTCATGGAAATGTGCGGGCTCTGAGAATTGTCCCTTTCGACGTCCTCGTAGCGGAAACATATGGGATTAACACTTTAGGAGCACTTTAGGAGCTAAATCTCAGCCAATGGGCTGGCAGCATGGGCGCCCATTGGCTGAGATATAATTCCAAATCGATTACAAGTGTTAGTGTCTTATCTACTAAGCCATGATGAGCATCTAGACAGAACGTCATTCTTTGCTTTATCTTAACTCATTTACTCAAGTCTAACCTAATTTCCGTGCCAATATGCCTCCGTGGTGTAAAGGTAGCACACTCGGAGCGTATTTCAGAGGTCAAGGGTCGAGTCCTGGCGAGCGCTTTGCTCATTTTTCAAGTTTCCGTCTTCAAAATAACCTAATGACTCTACAATTTAAATGAAAACACAAAAAGGGAACACCGCTCCATGTAACGCATTTAATTCACTGGGATACAATGTATTTTATTTTATCAATTATGTGTAAAATAAAACTACCACAGCATAATCATAAGATAATACTAAGCCAACTGAAGAAAAGAGCGAACTCAACAAGCTAATAAAACATGTAAAGCTCAAGCTTACAGTATTTTAAAATTAAAATATATAACCCCGATAACCAAAATCTCGCCACTATCTTTACTTTTCTTATCAGTCGTGAAAGCTAAAACGGTGTAATCTAGCGTGATTTTAGTCCAAAACAAAAAAAGTAAAGTATGCGCAAGATGAGTAGATAATTTTGCGGTTCGTTGATGTCAATATCAGGTTAAAACTGGCTTCTAACTTTTGCGGTCAAATATATCGGTTTGGTTGATAATCACTAGTGCACGCTAGATAAAATCGGCCATAAATCATTCCTTTAACCTGACAATTTAATTTTTTGTAGCATTTTAAATGACAGACTATTTTATTTTTTTCAGCTTTAAACGACAATTTATATGACTTGATATTTTTTACGAGAAATATTTAACTGAATTTACGAATTACAGACCTTGTATATCGCTGGTCACATGATAAAACCATGAACATTGAAAAGCGCTTTTACAGAAAAGCGCATTTAAATGTTTGGAACGCAAATGGGTCTGAGAAAAACACATTTAATGACTTCTGAACAATGAGTTTCATATAATCATATATTTCACAGTAATTTTTAATCCAAAGGGGCTTTGTCCCAGAGGAACTACTGTTCTCGTTTTGCGTCGAATCACTCACTGTCCGTTTCACTTTTCAAACTGTTGCCACCCAGTATTATCGTTCTCTGTTATATTTGAAAAAGTAAATAATGAAGAATCTGCATAAATGTATGTATATTTCTCGCATTGTGATAAAACAACGGTACATAGAGCCATCGAATTTTGAATGACGTAATCCTACTGCGAACAAAGGCATCTGGCAAATTTGGAACAAGGGCAAATTTGAAATTTGGAATTTGATTTATTATCGATTTCATATTTTGTAAATTTTTAACGAATTTTTGATTAACAAACTCAAGGATTTCAAAGCGAGCAATGGCAACGTTGTACAGAAAAAACATTTTTATTTCCAGCGCGTGAGACTGCGTATCGGAAATTCTCAAGATATGCAGAATTTAAAATTGTTTGGCGATACTGCTCTTGAACTGAATTTGATGGTTTAAGTGCGAAGAAAATGATAATTAATAAATAAATGTAACACACAAAATGTTAAAAAAAACACCCGTTTGGACGTAATTTAAAATCTAAAATCCTTTCAGATTTGTTTTAATACATATGAAATATTTTATTTCCCTGGATTTTCATCAGTTTCCCCACAAAATGTTATAAGTTTCCGAGATTTGTACACATTTTAGAAACTATTGGGAGAAATCAAAGATTTATTAATTCATAATTTAGAAACAAAGGTATTTTTTAATCTCACCGGCGGTCAAAGCACCAGGAAAATGATTATACTACAAGTGTGACGACTATATTACAAGTTTACTCTTGTGTCACGTCACAACGTCACGTCTATTGACCTTGAATGCCAGATTTCGGCAGCATACAGAAGGAAACAGTACTTTTAAACAAAGAAATCTTTAAAAAAAAACCTGTAAAGGTTTATTAAGTTCTCCCCGAGTCCGCAGTCTACTAGTCTGTTGTTACACTCACCCCTACAAATATTTTTTTGTCTTTTTAGCTTTAATATTAAGCATAATTTTCTTCGCACTTACGCCATATACAATTCAACAGCAAAATTTAATAGCAGCATAGCAGTATACGTTTAGAAATTTCGTTGATTGATGTTCGTTAATTGATGGCACGGATTTTTTTTTTGTTTTTTTTTTGTTGTTGTTGTTGTTGTTGTTGTCAGCCTTTTCTCAGTTCATCATATCAATGTTCAGTTTTCTTACTAAGGCGGCTTTACAAAACTTTCTTGCCTTTTTATTATTAACGTTTTGTGTGTTTACTTTATTTTATTAAATATCAAGTTCTTAGGGTTTACGCCACATAAAATTCGATTCAACAGCAAAATCACGAAATATTTGAAAACAGCATATCTTTAGAATTTTCGACAGATAATCTAGCGCCCTGGAGATAAAAATGTTTTATTCCGGGCAGTGTTGCCACTGCTCGCTTTGAAATTGGAAAGTTTGTTAACCAAAATTTCGTCAAAGTTTTAGAAAAATATGGAAGAGATAATAAAACAGTTTCGAAATTCATAAATTCGGGCTTCCAAGTGCTCATGTTCGGGTGGCGGATATCGGTAATTTGACGAGATATCGCCAAGCTGGCAACGGTTTTGGGCGACTTATTTTATCATCAAATTTGGCGAGAAATCGCGAAAAGTCTCCAAACATGGTGACCGTTTTCAGATATTTTGATCCAGCTCCTGTATTACAGTAATAACTATTGTAGCTGAATAAATCTAACTGATCACTCTATTAGCTGCAACCGTAATATGATGCTCATATTACCTTCCAGTAATTTCAAGAAGCAGAAAGTACTATAAATATCTCGGCGACCGGGTGAAAACTATATAAGGCCGCAGAGAGAGCGTCTGCTCTCAGTCGTTTAATCGTTGTGAATTGTTAGTTCAGCGTAACTGAGATATCTCCTTTCTCTTCAGATGCGCTTTATATTGCTTTGTGTTCAACGTTACTAGTAGTTTGAAGCGTAATTACTGAACTGATTGTACTCTGGGATACTGTGGACACCCGTACGAGTACTTCTGTGTAAAATTCCAGAACTCTGAAGTTTCGTTTGATAAAATAAATTTTATTAACCTATCGTCGGACCTGTGTGCATTCAATATACTAGGAATCCGTACGCAGGCAACGGTACTTACGTTTCGTGTAACGGCAGCAAACGTAAAAGAGATGGCAATTCGGAAGCTTCCTCGTATGATAAATATTGTGGTAGAGTAACGTACTGTCCCAAAAATAAAAAGCCGAGAGACTACACTGAAGATGGGTTTAATATTGAAAATTATAAAAATATCTTATACAACATAAAATTGATAGTCTTGGGAAGTGGATCATCCTGCAAATGACCTCGCTTTTTACAGATTAATGTTTAATGAAAGACAAATATTCAGCAATAATCAACGGAGATTAACTTAGTATCATAGCATATACTACAAATTATGCAATATATTAAATTCGTTATTGAATAATGAATTCTGATGAAATGACTTCTGCCCACTTTGGAAGAAGTGCCGCCCAGACGGTATAATGGTTAGGTGATCATGACTGCGATACCGAAGGGCCCGGGTTCAAATCCTGGAGAAGGCATGGATGTAAAATTGTCTGTCCCTTTATAGGAGGTAACGGTGGCCGCCTATTAGGTATCTCGTGTAATATGTACCATGTCAATATTCACAATAACAGTAATCTGTACTATTTAATGTATATAATATGTACCATGCTAATGAATTAATATGCACTATTTAATGTGTGTAATATGTACTATGCAAAATGTAAATAATAATTAATGCGTAAAGCCAATCTATGTGCCTAAGCATCCAACTACACATACTTAAAGTAAGAATTGAACCAAACAGGTGTAAAGTACCTTAAACATAAATATTAAGTACCCTAAACAAAAGTATTAATTAAACTCTCAGAAAATGTAAACTGCATTATGAAATGTGTATAATATGTACCCTGCAAGTATTAATTAATATTATTAATTAATAACTAAATCCTTAGAAATGTAATCTGTATTATGTAATGCGTGTACTATGTACCATGCAAGTCCCCTCAGTAAATATAATCTATACTATGTAATGTGTATAATATGCACCATGCAAACCTGTAAACAATAATGAATGCGTAGTGTTAAACTATGTGTACCTAAGTACCAAAAGTGTAAAGTACCTTTAACATAAGCATTAATCAATATCTCTCTGTGTAATATGTACCATGCAAGTCTATAAATAAAAATGAATGCATAGAGTTAACCTAAGTATCTAATCATGCATAATTAACGTAAATATTGAACCTCACGGATGCAAAGAACCTTAAACATTAGTTACGATCAATTTCCCAGTAAATGCAATGTATAATATGTAATGTGTGAAATATGTACCATGCAATATGAATGTAAATGCACCAGGCAAGTATGAATAAGCAAGTCCGAATATGGTACGGCACGGATAATAGTCATGCAAGTCAGAGTATGGCAATTTGTACCATGCAAGTCTGAATGGGTAGTGATAACCTAAGTACCTAACTATGTCATTCTAGATAAGGGCGGATGTGGTGCTCATACCAATTAACCGTAACGGTAGAGGGATGGTGCCCACGTCCTCCGTCACTCACTCACTCACAATAAAATGGCCACCACTTCTGGCCTTAGGAGTGACCAGTGCCGTTATAGGCAAGTGCCTGCCAATGGAGGAAAAAAAAGTTTGGAAGAAGTTGGCATGCTTCTTATACGTTTAGTAATATGCAGTTACTTGGGAGAAATATGAGAAGCCAAATAACTATAAGAAAGTACGACATCATGTCCTCGAAATAGACATAAGATCATGAATTAGGTTTCTCAACTGGGCATTAACAATTCATAACACCTGGATCGCCGCGTTAAATCTCCTTATGGGGACGAAGCCAATTTATTATGGTTTCAAAATCGGTCTCAGAAGAGAAATTCTGAAGACTAATGGAACATGCGAAAAGCAACGCTAATGCACGAAACAAACATTTCGTAACTCTAGACTAACATAAACCAGTTCTGATTTTCTTGCGAAGCATCCTCACCACTCCTGATTGCTTTAAAAAGGATATATCGCCCTTCCATTCTAAGAAAATGGGCAGGATTTAAGAAGTTGCAATTTCTTAGCATATGTATCTTCGTGGGATTTCCTTTCACAAGCAATAGTTTCACGAAGAGATAGATAAATTCGGTATTTAACTAAAATTAAGATTATAAAGTTTACATTAGTTTTACATTTTTGATTTTTTGTACCATTTGGTAGCTATTTATTTTTCTAATGGATCTACGCAATTTGTTGGCGCATTAAAACTCCCGTAACTGGGAAAATGAACTTACATTTGAACATCGATTCATAAGGAAAATATTCAATTATTTCAAAAAACAAGTTCATTCATCCTGTTGTTCACTGATGTTTACTTGTCTGACTTATAGTCAGCCCAAGCCCGCGAAATTCCTCGTGACAAGGAGCGCAAGTTTACGCCTGTTTTTGGCACCTTACAGTTCACAGTGTAACTTAGCTCCGTTCTGTTCCCTCCCCCCCAATTTTGATGGAGATCAACCCCGGGGAGGGCATCGTCCGAGGGTTTCCCACTCCTCTTCTCCTACCACCACCAAAACGTCGGCTAGCCTCAAATTTAGAGTGCCCCCATACCGCACGGACACTATATACATTTACAAACATCCACGCCTTTTCCGGGATTCGAACACAGTCCCTTCGGCACGGTAGTCAGTGACGCTAACCACTATGCCGGTTGGGCGGCCTCATGCATCATAATTTGAGAAATTTAATTATTAACCCAAAAGAGCCTACGAACGAACGAAAACACCCCTGCAGCCAGCTCATTCGCCCGGAATCGAAGCCAGGTCAGACCTACCAGTGTTCAGCGATATTTACCGCTCGGCCGCTGGTGGGACATTTATCCTTGTTATTCGTTAAGATTATTGGTGAGTAATCCACTAAACACTTCTAAAAGGTGTATCCGCTTACGGTGAATTTGCTGTAATTCGCTGCCTGCCTTACGGATGGATCTCTTATAATTACTGCGTATCAGAGTATCTTTAAATATTTTTTTTTGTTTGTCATTTTTGATAAATGTTTCACCGATTTTTTTCTTCCTTGTCAACAATTGATCGGTTCTATTGAAATTATATTTTTTATTATTGTAATTAGCGCAAAAGAGGGTATAAGAATTCTAAACATATGCTGTTTTTAAAATTTTTGTAATTTTGCTGTTAAAGTGTAATGGCGTAAGTGCGAACAAAATAATGCTTAAAAATAAAGCCAGAAAGACAATAATAATAATAATAATAATAATAATAATAATAAAAAGAGATTTGGTGGGGGGGGGTTAGTGTGTAACAGTAAACGGTTTAAGTGCAATCTAAGCAAGAGCGCAAAAAATCTTGACAAGGTCTTTTGGGCAATCGTAAAAATCTGAAATATTTCTGATTTTAAATTTTAATTCTAATTTTTAACATGATTAAAGCCTTTGCACATTCCTATTTAACAGATGAATACGAAATTCCGGAGTGTAGGATCGAGAAAGGTGTTAAAAATATCTTTTCCCAACATGAAAAGGGATTTCCACAGAAAGACTACGTAGCATCCTTAAATATAAGATTAGAACTTGGAAATCTGCATGTATGATATCACGTTTTGGCATCTGACACACCATTAAGTTTAAATTAGCCGACGTGTGCATCTTCACGTAACCCACCCTGTAATCTGGTGCTGAAATATTCAGCAAATGGGTATGGTAAGGGAGGCTATCAGATATCCATTTGTTTCGGACGAACAACTATTTCAAACAATTTTTCTGCCGCTTTTACCACTGGCAGGAAGACGGAAATTCTTATCGCAAAAAAATTCTAAGCTGTTCGTTTTCAAAAACCAAACAGTCATTAGTATGGACTTCCTTAATCATCAACCATCATTTGTAATGAACAGCTAATTTTCCCTTTACATTGTAATCTCCAAGTGACCCGTAGTGACTGGATGTTTTAATCATCTGACAAAGCAGATTAATTGTCCTTAAAGTCCTCCTTCCGAAACGTTTCAAATGTATGACATGACTTTAAGACTAACCAAGTACTTTTCTTAGTAAGGATGCGTGGGTCTTGAAAGTAACTTTAATTCTTTTCCTTTATAAATATAAAACAAAGCTTGAATTTTTAGACTGAATTTCAGATTACCTGCTATTCCCCTCTCGGCTGACATCAAACTCAACAGTGAAGTTGACAATGCGTGTTCAAATTAGATACTCTGCGTAAAGAAAATTAACTTGAGTGGAATTTTGTAACTCATATACAGCTACGGATGATACTCATACAGCTTATGCAGCTACTCATATAGCTACGGATTAAGTGAAGCGGGGCACAGAAATTAAATTTGGTCGTATACATGTGAGGTTCCGTCGCACTAGCTGTTAAACTCCACCCCAAATTTTCATGCACAACATCTCACGGGATGGTTCGACGGTCTGTCACTCCTCCGTACTTTCAAACCACAAGGGCTATCCACATGAGATAATAAACGCTTCACTGTCATACCGAAGATGCCGGGTTCTAATCCCTGAAAAGGCATGGATATTTGTATCTGTGCGTACAATATCTGTACGGAAAGGGGGAACTCAAAAAACACGTGAGCCGAAATTTTTTCGAGAAATCGGTGATAGGGTAAGATAAATGAGAAACCCTCAGACCGCCACACAAGATGTTCTCTCTCGGAATTCCAAATTGGGATGGAAGCTTAACAGCTAGTTAAGTACAGAAGTACCTTATTCACCTAAGATACTGTAGAGATGCTCTTCCATCTTCTCTCTGTACTAGTACCAAACCATACGAGAAGATTTCTACCGGTACAAGTACTAAGCCACACGAGATATATACACGGTGAATTTCTCATGTGCATCGCATACAACGTCAATACACTAATGTAGACATGTAGAGAGAATGCTCCCATGCCGCACAGACGCAATACAGTAACAAAAATCTGTGCAGTCTGCGGAATTCGAAAACCAGCCCAACGATACGTAAGCCAGGAACATTACCCGCTATACTGACAAAGTTATAATTAAATAAAAAAACGTTCCATTACCTTATATTCTTTATTTATGACGACTCATTCTGAAAATATGTGTATTTAACAGCAAAGTTATTATATCATGAAATGTTAAAAAAATTAGATATATAATATAAAAATAATATTAATAAAAAATATGAAAGTTTTCAGATATACATTACGGACAAATGGAAGTTTATTTCATTTACAGACACATACACGTTTCGAGAGCATTTGGACTAACACCATATTGGGCTAAAATATTTAAAAACAGTACAGCTTTAGAATTTCCGATACAGTCTCGCGAGCTGTAGATAAAAATGTCCCCCCCCCTCGTACAGTGTTGCGATTTTTCGCTTTGAAATAGTTGAGTTTCTTAATCAAAAATTAGTTCAAGTTTTGCAAAATATGAAACAGATGATAAAGGAAATTCAAAATTCGGGCAAAATTCGGAAGAAGTAACCCATCTTCGGGTGGAGGACTAAGTTATTAAAAATTGGATGGCTCTAGGTACCGTTGTTTTTCCAAAATGCAGAGAAACATACATTGATGTAGATTCTTCATTTTTTAGTTTCTTTAAATATAATATAAGGCGATAATATTTGGTGGTAACAATCTGAAAATTCATACAGCGTTTTATAGTGATTCGACGCAATATAACGTTTTGAGACTAACAGCTCTTCTGGTCTAACGCCCCTATGGGTTAAAATTTAAGACATTCTTGAATATATTCTTAGCAATCACTGCCGTTATTTATATTAAACTATGTACAAATGCAATTAAATTCTATAAACAGTTAAGATCTACAAACAGCTCATGTGTTTCTCTAACAAATGTATCTTGGTTAAAAGCGAATATAACTTAACCAGAATCCTAAGAAATGAGGGCTGAAAACGAAAAGCTATGATTATGACGTAAATTAAGCCGTATTTTTAAGCAAGCATGAAAATAATAACTTAACGACTCTGGTGCTTTTTTTCAATTAAGCGTGTAATATCAGATGCAATTTAAAATAAAACTTTGCGTAATCTTCTATTATCGAAGCGGCCTTACACTCCTCCGCTCTTCAAAGAAATACTGATGAGAAAAGTTCAGGGCTCTTATTTATTTTCCCTTTTCAGGTGCTTTGGAACTACCGAGGAAGAAATTCTTTAAGCTCAGTGAAAATTACGACAGACATTTTGTATTCAGTAACGTAAAAAGGAATGTAGCATACAGAAGCTAGTGTTGTGTTTGCAACGCGAGCTCTCGTAAATTCGCAGCAAGAAGTTGAATCAATAATTCAGAAAAAAAAAAAAAAAAAAAGTCTAAGAAGCAACTTAATTTCAGGGAAAAAAAATCCGGCAGAAATCTTCAACTCATAGACTGAATATACGAAACATTCCTTGCATTCAAGACCAATAGATATGAGTTCGATTTGTTTCACTTGTTCCTCTTATGTAAGATATATACAGTAAGACCCCGCTTAACGCTGTTTCGTTTAGCGCTGTTTCGGTTTAGCGCTCTTTTATTTCAACCTGGGGATTCCACGAAATCGCTCGCAGCATACGGGGATTCCCCGAAATATTATGCAGCGATAGGTTTCAAATACATATCCGAAAGAGTGTACTTGTATTTCTTGTTTGGTGCGGTATTGTACAGACATGTTTTTATTATTGGAAACATTTGTTGACATCATTGTAAGTAGGTATTAATTTACATATTTAATACTATATTACAGTGTCAAATATTTTGATCTTTAGTTTTTTACTATGGGTGATAATGAAAAAGAAAAGAAAGCAACCAGAAAAAGCATTTCACTCAAAACTAAAATGGAAGTGATTAGAAGATTAGATTCTGGTGAACGTCAAACTCTAATTAGTGCTTCATTGAATTTGCCAACTTCAACAATAAGGACCATCATGAAGAATAAAGAAAAAATACTGTCATCGGCAACTGCAACTACGTCAAGCTCTGCAACTAGAATTACCCGTTCTAGAAATAATATCATAGAGGAAATGGAAAAACGACTGTCTATATGGATTGACGACGAAATTGACCGTAATATGCCATTAAGCCAATCTATCATAATCGAAAAAGCTAGAAGAATTTTTAATTACATTCAGGCTGAGACAATTGACAAAAGTGAAACTTTCATTGCTAGTCGAGGATGGTTTAATAGATTTAAACATTAGATGCTTTTGTCACAAAAAGGCAGAACACTGAAAACGCGGAAGGCTAACTAAATATGACTGACTTAGAATTTTATTTGTTTTTTTTTAAGAATATTCGTTTTGTTATTTATATTTTGTTTTTATTTTTGCAAGAAATAATAATGTGGTACTAATTTGGGCTTTAAGAAATAAATGTTTGGTTTTATTTTTATTAAAAAAACATACTTTTTAAATTTAATACCTAACCAGTTTCCTAGCCATCTTCCCCTAACCCCAATATTTACATGTAAAGATAGCCTCGTTTAGCGCTGTTTCGCATTACGCTCTACTTTGATGGAACGTATCCCCCGCGTTAAGCGGGGTCTTACTGTACAGTATTGCACCTATCATCTTTGGGTCACGGTATTTCACCGCGTCTAGCATCAAGGATTGCCCCAACAGCGGCTAGCTGCATGGCCGTTTCTGTTATTTTTCCTATGTGTAACGTGTTAATACAAGCCAGTTTTCTTTAGAAAATCCACCACGAAGGCATTCCTACCTTCAGTGCAGTGCCTTAGAGCGAAAAATGTAAATAATAATAATAACAAAACAAGTATCAAAGCTTTCAGATTTTATATACGCCCAAAGGGGCTTTTTTTTAATGTTTTGTGAGTTACATTTATTTATTAAATACCATGTTCTTCGCACTTAAACCACAAAGTTCAGCACGGTTTCGTACGCTGGAGATAAAAATGTCCCCCTCCCCTGTACAACATTGCGATTGCTCGCTTTGAAATCCTTGAGTTTGTTAATCAAAAATTCGTTAAAGTTTTACAAAATATGAAATCGATAATAAAACAAATGCAAATTTGAGCTTCCAGATGCCCATATTCGGAGGAGGATTACGTGATTCAAAATTGGATGGCTCTAGGTACCGTTGTTTTATCACAATGCGAGAAACATACATACATTTATACAAATTCTTCATTATTTAATTTCTTTAAATAAAATACAGGGAATAATATTTGGTGGCAACAATTTGAAAAGTGAAACAACGCTTATAGTGATCAATCAAAATGCCAAAACGAAATTAATAGTCCTTCTGGGCAAATAATAATTGGACTAATAATAATAATAATAATAACATCAATGGTTGATCAACAAATGTTCAAAAAGGAATTACATTGTGACTTTATACTAATCATTCCATATGGGTTTGGTTTGGTTTATTTAATTGCGGCAAAGAACTCGAGGGCTATCTACCTAAGGGGAAGGATGCCTTCGTAGAGGAGTTTCAAATGGGAAGTGGCTCGTATACACGTTATATACGAGGAAACCATGACAGCGACCGTGTAGCCAGCATTCGACCTTCACACCGAGCTACCCGTGTTCAGTGACTTTACCGCTTGGCCGTTCGTTGGTAGGACTCGAGTCCATCTAGAAGAATAGATGTTTTGTTGTGAGACACGGAATACATAAAGGATAAAATAAACGTATAAAATCTTTAATCTAACTGAACGACCTCCGGCGACTGATTGGAAATCTAAGCACTAACTGCAAAGATAGAATTGATAGAATTATATATTAATTTTTAAAGGTAGATTGCGATAGAATTGATTGCAAAATCTAGGCAACCAAAGCAAACAGTCATCTGGCTATATGTGTGGAATACAGGTGTTACAAATGAAAAGCTTTCATTAATAATAATAATAAAAAACCGGAATTTATGAGTATATACTGCCACATAGTAAACAGGTTAGGATGTTTAGGAAAACAAAACCAGATATACTATGTGTGAATTACTTAAACATGACATTAGCTAAAAATTTCACATGTGCATCGCATTAATAATGTTTAAAGGAAAAACGTATGAAATGTTTTTCAAATTGTTATTTCAATTAGGAAAATACCTTGAACTTCATTTTACACCGGAAAATGCACATATACAGACGATAATTCAGACAATTTTCACTTCAGCTTCGTTTATTCAAATACACACAACAGAACAGTATACGAAAAGCTGCAAGTGATTTAAAATAAATTTCTTACGTTCATCACTAGTGCTTCATATTAGTTAGGGTCTTTCGTAGAAGTCGAAACATCGACGACATTAAGTACTTTTAAATTGTAACTGAAAATTCTTCGGTAAAGCCAAAAAATCCCCCCCCCCCCCAATGGCGAGCATTAGCTGTTTACAGGTTTTGGCCACAACTAAGGCTGGAAATGGTTATTTATTATGTAGAGACCCAATAGGAAGTCGATAACTCAATGTAAAACACAATTACGAGCGATTTGTATCCGCATCTTTAAACAATCCATCTCTTAAAGAAGTAGACCGTACATTTTCGTTTTTTTTTTTTTTTTTTTTTTTTTTTTTTTTAATTCTAGACTGCTTTTCTCTTAATTCTGTTCTCGGCAGATACAGAATATTACTTCTCAAAAGATGAAAACTCGATTGAGTAAACAAAGGTGTCCCACCTGTTTTCCTTTCCCTTGCTAAACTTCTTTAATCACAGAAGATTTTCATTTCAAGATCTAGGCTCTTACGCGGAAATCTATGTAGATTACATGCAAATGAATATAGGGTGAAAAAAAGTGCCTAGGAATTATGTGTTCCTCTGATTAGATCACACCCGCAATGTAAAACGCTGTCCTGGATAATTTCTACCACTCTCTGTGCTAATAATGCTTAATACCTGTTGAACTTTATTACAACCAAGGAATATCATTTCTCATTGCACCATTTCTACGTTCCACATTATTCTGCGTCATCAGTGACCGACTGGATAAGACTGCTGAATGCTGATAGTTGGACCCATGTTTCAAACCAGGCAAATGGACTGGCAACACGATCGGTTGCTATTGTTGTTGTTGTCCAGTCCATATTTCATGAAAGATTGGCAGCCAGAGCATCAAGGATGTTGGGCTTCTTCTTCCAACCCAATTTCGAGGGACAGCAACCTGGAGTGGAGTGGGCCAGGGATCTTGAAACCCTCTCCTTTATTAACAAACCACACGAGAGGACTTTCGGTTCGCCATATATTTAGAGTGCCCTCATGCCGCAAAGACATTAAACATTTACAAACATCCACGCCTTCTTCGGGATTCGTACCCGGACGCTTCGGTACAACAGTTGGCTCTCCAATCCAATATCCGGTCTGGGAGGCGCACGATTGGTTTTTGAGGTTTTCTTCCACGTGTAACGTAAATAGAAGCAAATACTCCTCCACGAAGGTATTCATTCTTTTAGGCAGATAGCTCTTATGCGCTTTGACATATTGAAATACCTAACTTCTTAACTTCATCAAAATTGTACAGTCATTAGGTTTTTGTTATGCTGGAGAAGTGAAAAATGTGCTATGCCCTCGTCGGAACCTGGATCTCTCGAATACGCGTCGAATATGCTTCTAGTTACACCACGAAGAATGCGGAAAAGAGCGAGAAAATACCTTAACTAACTACACGCCAAAATGTGTCATGAAATATTATAAGATGTTTACTTCTCCTGTAATATTTCTTGAGCCAATTTCACAAAAAAAAATCTCCACGAAAGCATCACTCCCGTTATGCAGATAGCTCTCCAGTGCTTTGCCGTAATCAAATAAACCAAATCAAATCAAACGTGTTTCAATCATTTACGACTCCTTTCCACACTACACTTTCATACCTGCCGCTAGTTTAAAAATACATTTCGTTTTATTTCTTCAGCAATTTGAGTAACGCAAACTGATAACAATTTTCGGCATTTATGGAAACGAAAACACTAATTCAATTTCAAGCCAGAGAATTCAATCCATTGATCATAGTAAATCAAATAAAATTTAGATTAAATAAAAATACCATGAAAGAAAATTCTTGTCATTCGATGATTGATGTACAGAACCGATTTACGAATTTAACTTGCAGTGGTCTCTCATGTTTTCTCCGTCATCCTAATTACGAACGATTTTCTTTAAATTTCTCTTTTCCAAACGATCTATCTAATTCGAAGAAAAGTCACTTTGAAGTATCTCCATGCTTTGCATAAAGAAACTGATTCTAAAGAAAAAAAAAAATCCAAAGTTAGCTGCCTTTTAGTTGAATGTAATATTTTTGTTCCAGGTAAAGAAAAATGCACAGTTCAAATACCATTATTAAACACAGCATCCACAAAAATTTCTGCTTCGTTGCAAATGCAAGGTCAATAATTGAGTTATGTTCAAATAAAACGAAAAAGCCTATCTTCTTGATAAGAAAAACAAGAAAGGAAATAAGATGAAAATGCTACCATGCCAGAAAGAATTTGATAAGCTTTGGGCTTTTTCATAAGCATTTAAGGAAACGATAACATATCAGGAAATTTGCACGAAATTTTTAACCGACGGTTGCCCCCCCCTCCCAACGGATAGCTTTTTTGAATGCCAATCACATTCCATTACATCTAAAGCACAAACATACAGATAAATTTACTGAAATATAATAGGTAAAATATAAAATAAGCATAATCTAATAAAAATTGCGGAATAACAGGCTTCGTAAATTTACCTTTCTATTATTATTCTATCTACTTTTGCATATTTAAATTGTAAGGTTGTAAGGATCTTAAGTTTTACTAACGTTTATTTTATTTTAAATCTTTACTATCACTTCTTATTTTCTACTTCCGGCCAGAATTATAAGCGTGAAGGAGTTTATGCAAAGTTGTCTGGCGAACGCCAAGTATTTAAATGTGGCCTTTTTGCCAAGCAGAGAGGAGAGGAAGCCGTGAGTTCGAAGCAGGCCGCTTACCTTAGAAGTTACGCAGTTGCTACTTTGCCTTCCAGGCCAGAGGTTTTAATCCTCTTGATAAATTAAACGTATTGTAGTGTTCACAGTCTCTGTGCTACATACGCTTTCTGTTATTATAAGGCCAATCTTATTCTAAAGTTAAATTAGAGTTTAGTTTTATTTTGATATCTTTTAAGTTAGACCCCGAGTGGAGGGTCATTGTATTCCGAAGTACGGAAGTCATTGTATATAAAGAAAAAAACAAAGGGTTTTGTATACCCTTCGTCTGTATCCTGTCTACTTACTACAATTAGTGAACATAGCTTTAGTAAGCTCTCTGTTCTAGTCAGGTCATTGTATGTTTCCGAAGAAGGTTAGAAGAAACATTGAACCTGATAGTGGCGCCCGACGAAGAATAACCATGGCCGAGTTTCAAGAAGAACCTGTGCTGCCTGCAGAAACAGCTCAGAATCCAGAAATGCCAGCTGCCGCCCTGGAAGGATTTGGGTATATTGTCCAGACCATGCGCGCTTCGATGAAACCAGAAGCAACGTTTAATGGAAACTCACAGGTAACCAGTTTTTTGGAAAAATTGGATGACCACTTCATGCTCTACCCCGTGCACGAGTTTCAAAAAGTTACCTTAGCTACCAGCGCTTTGAGGGGCCAAGCGCTTAACTGGTTCAAATGTATCGGCAGAAGTCTCTTGGGTCAAGCAGGAAGTCCCACCTATACCTACGAAAATTTCAAGACTGCCCTACTAAAAGCCTTCCCTGTTGTAAGGGATCGTGCGAAATTAGAAACAGAACTTTTCAGTATATATCAACAAAGAATGGAAAACCTCTCCAGGTTTATTTTAAGAAAAATTCACGTTTTCAAGCTCTTGTATGGAAACCGTCCGGATCCTGAAATAATTCAAGTGATTTTGCCGAGGTTACTACCCCAAGTGCAAGACTTTATTGAATTGAGAAATCCGACTACACTGGAAAAATTATTTGAGCTAGCAATCCAGTTTGAAAGTAGAAGAACGGCGGACGTCGAAAGAAGACGCCAATATCAACAGCGAAACCAATTTGGTACGCCAAGACTACAGCAAACTCAAGCACATGGCTACGGAGAAAAAGCGAATCAGTGGGCAAGGAAACCCGAGCATTCAAAAACAGCCGGCGAACGTCGACAGTTCAATAGCAACCCAGAAAAAAAGTCTCAAGGCCAGTGGAGAAAGAAGGAAAGCACCGAAAGAAAAAATAATTTAAACTAAAACGGATTTCTGCTGACGAGAGGGTGCGGAAATCCGAAGGCCACGAAAACCCCTCTTCCTACAAGTTAAATACAGTAATGGTGAAAAATTTAACTCTTCCGAAGATTGAAGTCTTGGTAAATAATATCCCGGCCACCGCACTCCTGGATACCGGCGCGCAGTGTTCCTGTGTGGCAGAAGTCTTTTTTAGAAAGTATTTTCGCAAATACCGCATATATAATGCGGATAATACAACAGTATTAGCGGCGCAAGGAGAACAATGTAAGTGCGTAGGTAAAGTACCTTTGTACATCCGTATCAAGGACGAACAAGTACAAGGGCAAGCCAATGAGAGACAGAAGCAAGTGAAAAGAAAATTGCCCCGCGGAAAAATTGAAGGTACAAAGAAAAAGAAGCCGTTCCACCGTCCAAAAAACAGAGTTCACGAACACCCCCAGAATGAAGAAGGGAGAAGGACGACGTATGTGGAAAAGACCGGGAGAAAGGACGGCAACTATAACCCGGCTGTGAAACGGAAGATTGACTCATCCGACAGAACTCTCCGCAGCAAAAGTCGCCGAACTGCGGAAGGGCCATCAGCGGCGGAGGAAAAAGTACAAGAAAAATTTGAACGGCCAACAACGAGGTCCAAGCAGGATCACGACAGAAGTTTCCCGGTTCCACCAAGACCAGCTGCCTTCAAACGGCCAAGACCACAAGCAGAGGACAGAAGGAAGATGTTCAAGGGTGGCCGTAGTGGTGAAAAACGGAAGCTTCCAGAGGAAAGCACTGAAGGGCGAGCCCGTACAAGAAGGAGGATCAACCAAGCTACGGTCTGCAGCACCTTTAAAGACTGGGCCCAGAAAAGGATGTCTGAATATTACAAAGATAAGTAAAATTTTATGTTACTTTACAAACTTAAGTTAATCTTTCATTCTTACTGCAAGTGGCAGATATCAAGAAGTTTTACCTCATGCGAGGTGTACCTTTATCGCCAAAAGGGCGAGAAATGAGTTGTGACCGATTTTCTTATTATGTTTTTCAATTACTCGCGCGTAAAACTAAAGTTGATGTATAATAGCGTTGTATAAAGACTTAAATATTGTAAAAAGTTATTGTATAAATTTTATTTAAAACATTCTAACAAGAAAGAAGTTTTAGTTTGAAAGACTTTTTGAAATGTAGTATTATTTCAATGTAGAAAGAATTGGCACTTGCTTTGAAAAGAATAGAAGTTAACAATGTACTACTAATGTATGTTTTCAAATGTGTAAAATTAACGGCATCTTGATATGTTCTTGTATACATGTGAACGGTTATTTTGAATGTTTAGAAATACCGTGATATGGTAAAAGTGAAAGTAATGTTAAAAAATTTGTTATTCGTGTGACTGTAAAGATTAAATCATGGTGAATATGTGTTAAAGGTTGAATGATATAGTTAGGCTCTCTGACGCTACACTTTAGAGTTAGCCACTTTCAGAATAGTACCTCAGGGTCTAGAGTTGAAATTAGGGTGTGTTAAGAGGTCTCGTATGTTGAATTTTAACACATTAGTGTTTTGATTGTAGGAGGAAGTGTTGAACACATAGACAGAAACACATTCGTGTTTGGTGTTTTTACAACACATGTCAGAGAGCACGGGGAGAGATAATTAAAATAGTCATGAATGAAATAAGAATGTTAAGAAAAGTATATTCTATATGTTATTTGCAATGTCATTCTGTAACATTTCATTAAACTAGTTTTCCTTCCAGATCTCTGGAAGGAACCAGAATTGAATAAAGCTCCTGTTTTGATGCAGTACAGATGAAAAAGAAAAAAGATTGTTGTATATTCCGGGAGCTGCTATTGTAACAAATTTCTTTCTTTTAAAATTTTCTAGTTTCTAGCTAAGTTATGTTTGTAAAAGTTTGGCCTCGCGTTAGTTTCTAGAGCTAAAAGTTTTCAACAAGGTCGTTTTAGACCTCAGTTTCAAACTAATTAACTCTGGCGGGAAGTATGTAAGGATCTTAAGTTTTACTAACGTTTATTTTATTTTAAATCTTTACTATCACTTCTTATTTTCTACTTCCGGCCAGAATTATAAGCGTGAAGGAGTTTATGCAAAGTTGTCTGGCGAACGCCAAGTATTTAAATGTGGCCTTTTTGCCAAGCAGAGAGGAGAGGAAGCCGTGAGTTCGAAGCAGGCCGCTTACCTTAGAAGTTACGCAGTTGCTACTTTGCCTTCCAGGCCAGAGGTTTTAATCCTCTTGATAAATTAAACGTATTGTAGTGTTCACAGTCTCTGTGCTACATACGCTTTCTGTTATTATAAGGCCAATCTTATTCTAAAGTTAAATTAGAGTTTAGTTTTATTTTGATATCTTTTAAGTTAGACCCCGAGTGGAGGGTCATTGTATTCCGAAGTACGGAAGTCATTGTATATAAAGAAAAAAATAAAGGGTTTTGTATACCCTTCGTCTGTATCCTGTCTACTTACTACAATTAGTGAACATAGCTTTAGTAAGCTCTCTGTTCTAGTCAGGTCATTGTATGTTTCCGAAGAAGGTTAGAAGAAACATTGAACCTGATAAGGTTTTTATGTTTATTAAAACATTATTAGCCCAGAACGGACGTTATTCCCGGATGGGATATTAGTATTGAAACAGAATTTTGCGTAAAAACATTTAAATGCGTTATTTTACATTTCAGATTGTTGCCGCCAAATATTATCGCCCTGTATTATATTTAATGAAACTAAATAACTAAGAATCTGTATGAACGTTTGTGTGCATGTTTCTTGCGCTGTGAAAAAACACGGTACCTAGAGCCATGAAATTTTGAATAACGTGGTCCTTCATTCGAACATGGGCACCTGGAATACCGAATTTTGAATATGTTTTATTAAATCGATTTCATACTTTGTAAAATTTAATGAATGTTTGATTAACAAACTCAACGATTTCAAAGCGAGCAGTAGCAGCACTGTACGGAATAAAATATTTTTATCTGCAGCGCGCAAGACCGTTTATCGGAAGTCCTAAAAATATGCTATTTTTAAATATTCTATGATTTTGCTGTTGAATCGAATTTTGTGCACCCCAAGAACGTGATATGTAATAAATAACGTAAGCACATAACATGTTAACAATGAAAAGACAAAAAGAAAGTTCTCTAAAGTCATCTTAGTAAGAAAACGGAACATTGATGTGAATAACTGAGAAAAGATCGAAAAAAACAGAAAATTGTATACCAACCCTTAACGCTGCATAGGGAATTTTAAACGTATACTGTTATGCTGATTTTAAAATGTTTGTAATTTTGTTGTTGAATTGTATATGGTATAAAGTTCGAAGAAAATAATGCTTAATATTAAAGCTAAAATGACAAAAAAAATGGCTTAGTAGGAGTGAGTGCAACAGGAGACTGGTAGACTAAGAGTTCAGCGAGAGCGTAAGAAACCTTAAAAAACTCTCTTGGGCGATCGTTAAAATCTGAAACCTTTCATATTTTTTCCTTCTTATTTTTATATTTATTCTCGTCAGCTCCCAAAACTATGCAAATTAACTGGCGTACATAAGAACAGAGTTATTTAAGTTACGCCATAGATTTTGATAGTGACCGCTGACCTCTTTTTGCATTATTTACACCGTGCTCCTAGATTACCTGGATCGTCTTTCATTTTTTTATTTGTTACTACCTACATATGAGATCTTTTTCGACGACGATGTTTTAATTAAAACTGCGATATTTTTGAACCACTATATTTTAGATGACGATGTTTTCTACAACGTTGTTTCAGAACTGCGATGTTTTCTCCTTGCTTTCTTTTCTCTCATGATGTTTTGTACGACAACGTTTTTTGCCTTGCGTTGTTTTTCCCGCGATGTTTTAAGCGAACACCATCCACAGCCTAAGAAGAGACGCTTACAGATGAAATTGTTCAATGTTCTTATTCAACACACTTTTGTCGACGGTGTTAATTTAATATACTGGATAACTACATTTTTTTTTGTAGTTGACATACGGTTAAAATAATTGTAAAAATATTTTCTCACCCACTAGGTTGATTGGAAACTAAGATGGAAATCCGCTTATTGAATACTGGGAATAAAAATTTTTTCATGATACGTGAACTTACCTGGGAAAAAAAAAAGAAAAACAGAAATTAGTTCCATATTCTTTCTAAACAGTTTCACATTTTTAAATAGTCTCACAATGAAACATCACAAGAGAAACTCATAGAGAAATTTTAATCATCCGGATCAGGTTCAACCTTAGGGAAAGTCAACTTAAAAGCCTAGAATTATGTTGCGTTATTTTCTCTTCTTCTTTATGTTAAGTTACGGGTTCGTGCATTTGGAGTGAATAACAACGACACTTGATGAAGTATCGAAACACACTTTATTTACCAATATTAATCAGGACAGTTCCAAAACACTTTTACAGTCGTCGAAAATCTACTATAAAACCGCTCGAACAATCAGCAACACAGCCTTCACACTGTCAAGCAATAACAGTGAAGGCGGCTTCAATGCAAAGCACCCGAGTACAGCTCCCGAATCTGCGCGGTCGTTCTCGGAACTCCACGTACTCTCGAGACTCTCCACGCTACAACTCGCAATGCACTCGACGATACACAGAGCAAGCTCCCGACTCTTCGGTTCAGTCGTTCTCGGAGCTCAACACACTCTCTCGACGATGCACTAACCGCGATACACTACGAGACTCTTTCGGTGCACTCGACGACCCACTCGGCATTCGCTGCTCGGCTGTCAACTCGGTCGACTCCGCAGGGATTGACTCGCTAGACGAGACACCAACTCGATACTGACTAACTCGCACTCTAGACGAGGCACACACATTCGATACTAACTATCTCGCACTTGATGAGGCACACTCTCTCCCACTCTATGCGAGGCACACACACACTCACGCCCTCTCGATGAAGCACACTCCCAGGGTTTATATAGCTTTTGGCTGGTATTCGAGAACCTTCTGGGCTAAACCAGTAAGAATTCGTTCCAGAAGGTTCTCCATCCGTCCATGGCATATCGCCAACTTTGTCGCCAAACGGGGCAACCTTTCCTTCCTTTGCCATTTTATGGCAACCCTAAAACTGCTTTGCGGGGAAGCTATCTTACCGCGCCTGCACATTTCGTAACAATAAATTTATTTATCGAACTTTCTTTGTCTGTTCCCACGATTTAAATTACACACACTTGCCAATGAATTAGAAATCTAAATTCAATATTTTATTAGACCACCTTTTGACGAATAACTGTTCTGATTCGTTTAGGCATCGAGTCTACATGCTTCTGGAATTTATTTAGTCCACAGAATACCATACATTGATTATGCAGCTTTTTAGATCTTCTAAATTAGATGAAAGAGGATAGTGCTGTAGGAAGCGTCTTTCCACCACATCCCGAATATTTTCTATGGGGTTATGATGTGCAATATTGCAGGATGCACTTGATCTGCTAGCATATATAGGTATATCATAACTGTTTGTGTACCCTCGAGGAACACCAAGGCACCACTTTCATGTCAGCAGATCATGTCCCATATCATGATACTTCCACCAAACCCTTGCACAGTGCGAGTAAGGCAAGATGACTTCATGGGGTTCTTGCCAAATTCACTGTCTTCCATCAGTGCAGCATGATTCATCCGACTACAGTACCCGTTTCCAATCCTCAGATGTCCAGTGTCTTCTTCTCACCTAACCCAGTGGGCCAGCTGTTCCGTCGATGGCAAAAAGAAAAAAAAAGTGTCTTCTTTCCCGACACCACTGCAAACGAATTCTTGCATGCCGGTTAGAAATGAGATGTTTTCTCACAGTCACCTGACTATGCATTCCTATCCTCTGCAATTCTCTGCATATGGTTTGAGCTGCAATCAGTAGGGAACAGCCTCGGTTGACGATCTGTGTCAGTTGAAGCACAGTAGAGTCCTTGTTCTGCCGTATAATTCGTCCCAGACGACATAGATCAATCTCTTGGTAAACTGTGCTCGAACCGCAGTTATGTCTTTTATAGAAGGATTGTAGGTTCTGATTCCAGCTTTTGAAAATATTTGATATGGCTGCTTTTCAGAACCCAGTGAGATTTACTGTCTTCGAAATCGAGGCTCCTACGGGAACCAACAAAAAGCCCTTTTTCAAATGGTGAAAGATCTACCGCTTTCTCATTTTACTTCATTCATCGCGAAAAGCACTCTTACAACTTACTAATACTAGCATTCTAACCACATGTAACCACATCATAAAAAAATCTGCACACATCATTTATCCCTACACCCATTGAATCTTAAAGGTTTATAATTCATTGGTCTGTGTGTGTACTTCTTGTCATTAAAATCATAAATTTATTTCAAACTGTAAGAGCTGTAGCATCATTAGGTTATTTTCAAGCAGAGAGACACGAAAAATGAGCAAAGCCATTGCCGAATCTCGAGCCTGGACCTCTCGAATACGCGCCGAGTGTTACACCAGAAAGGCATGTTGAAAGGAGGGAGAAAATAAATAGGTAAAATGTAAGAATATGAATTATATATGTGTTATATGTGATATATCAGCTGGATATTCCATATTTTAATTACTCGTATCTTTTCTGACATTGCAGTATGCAATACGCGTTTTTACTTTTAACCGCTGAAGTAGTTTTCAAAGGTTTTTAAAATCTGGAATGGTTTGAAACGCAATGGAATTTTAATATCACCATGATGGAAATGACTCACTCTCAGAGATTTCACTATTCAGAGAAAATAATAAAGGTACATAAAAAAGGCTGGGAAGTTTGTATACAAAGCCATTTGCACACGAAAACTGTCTTCACGTCAGAGGCCTGATACTAAACCAATAAATGCATTCTGATAAATAGCGCATATACTTCGCTGAACATTGAAAACAGAACTGCAGATAATAATGGGTAAAAGTACAAAATGGTATGAAAACGTAGATATAATAAGATAAATAGAGATGCAAACGAAACAAAATACACATGAAAATGCTGACTGATACATAGAAAACATATACGCCACACTTAGAAAAACAAAATGTTATATGGGCAAGATAAGAATGCAATAAAAATTTTCGATGGAAGGTATTAAATTTCATTTGAGTACTCTGCTAAACACAGTTACATAAAAATTATACTAAGAAAGCAATAGTTACTATAGTAACTATAATGTATTACATCATTCGTCTTACAATAATGTTAACACAGAGCATTCTACCATGAAATATTACATAAAAATGTAGTACTGTCTCACAGTTGTGCTTATCATAGCGCAGATACTTAATAACAGATAAGCATGTTATTAAACAGAAATTACTGAGTGTGACACGAGGCATAAAGTGCTTATTACAGCAAAACTGTGTACAAAATCGACATAATGAATTATCATAGTTTCTCCCTCATAACTAAGTAAAGTAATTAACTGAATTCTCAATTTCCAACGAATTTATATAAAAGGATTATGTCCACGTAGCCCATTTGGCAGAAGTGTAATTATTTTCAATATTACTTGTCGACACAGACCAAGTGGCAAAAGTGAGTTTTTTCAAATGAAAATGCAACGTGTAACGGCATGCGAAGATTAATGATCGGGGGAAACTTATTCCTATTAATCAGTTTCCTTTAGGCCGAAAAGGATGCAGATGAAGCCGATAAAGGTCATTTTCTGTTGAAAACGGTGTCAGCTTTGCAGTTCACTGGACAAATTTTAGAACAAGTCGAATGGTAAGTCGAATGTCCTGTTGGTTTTGTGTGTCAGCTGCCTTCCCATTTTCATACGCTATCAGACAGTAATATGTTTCATGTGGGTAACAGACAACAGTGTTGAAATCCCAGGCCATTGATGACATGATTTGCTTGTTTAACTAATACATCAGCCTTGGTGATATCCGTGACATTTATATGAGCAGGAACCCAACTCAACAACTTTAGCAGAAAGTTCCTCATTGTATTGACAAGAAACTTTGTATATCAGCTACTGCAGTAAGATTCGTAATGATATATAAGAGCACTGTGAACTTGAGCGAAATTAATAACCATCAAGGAGCAAAATTTAAGATCATATGTGTAGATGACAGCAACACTGCCATAGTACGGAAAATGGCTCATACAGTGAAGAAGTACAGTGGCACCGCTTAATGAAATCATGTTTGTTCATGGATATTTTGATGACATTAACCCTTTGCGGCACAGTGTGTCCAAACTAGACACACCTAAAAATTTCCTTCTGTACGCACAGAAAAATTAAATGAAAAAGGATTTATAGGTTACTATAGGTTACTCTGAATTTTCTTTTTTTATAGTAGAATGGCAGCTCAACACAAACCAGTCCATATATTTTAGCCATGTTTAGTTTTTTAAGACTCTCATTTTTCAAAGAAATCTTCCAGACATTTTTTAGGGTATAAAAGGAATTATTTGAAAAAAAAAAAACTAAGTTATTTTTTTTGGCTGTATGCTAATCTCCTTATTCTATATTAATTTAAAATTTTTACCTTGAAATCTTGCCTAAAATTAAACGGCGAACCCTAGGTGTGCCCAGACCGGGCTCACCGATCATCTAGGACAACTGAGAGTCTGTATTCTTTGTTTCTCCGCATCTCATCGGTTAGTTCATTAACAACAATACTCGTTTCAGCACTGTTTTCGAAGCTGTATCCAATCAGTGTGCCACTTTGGGCACACCCACAGAAATAAAACTTCACAAAATTTTACTTGTGTACTCCTCTAGGCCTAATTACACTGCCTACTTTTTTTTTTTTTTTTTTAATTAAAACTCCTACTTCAAAAGGTAGCGTGCTGGAAAGGGTTAACAGAATGATAACATTATAAACCACGAGAAAAAATATCCTTAAAATATAAATGGAATTTAATATAACTAGAAAACATATACATAGGTACTTTTACAGCATTTGAAACAGGAAAGTGAAAAGTTTTGTTTATGAATTCTTCAAAATATTGTTACGAACTTTGTATTTAGATAGTTAATGCTAGCAGAATTATAATAAAAATTTTTGTATTTCCCCGTGCCTTGCAGCGCGATACAAATTTTAAGAGAAAGCTATGCCGGAAAAGTAAAAACACAGGAGCACCTGCATTTAACATTTTTAATGGATATCTCGGTAATTTGTATCGAAACTGAATAATTGTAATTGACCACTATGTTAGCTGTAACCGTAATTCCATCCTTTTATTGCTTTCCAATAATTTAGAGAAGCTGAAATTGCTAAAAATATATCGCGCGGTCAGTTGAAAACTATTTAAGGCTAAAAGAGAGTATCTCAGCTCAGTTGTTTAGTTAGTTGCTTAGTTAATGTTGTTGCCAGTTGCAGTTCCGCATGAACTAAGATAAATTAGAGTTAGCTTTCTCTGCAGATACGCACTGCATTGTGTTGTCTTTAACATTTTTAGTACTTTGAAGTATAACTACTGATTATACTGCGTGATATTGTGAACATTTGTACGAATATCTCTATGGAAAATTCCAGAGTTTTGATGTCTTTATTTTGATTTATAAGTAAATTTTGATAAGTAAATGAGTAAATTTTATTGTTCTATTATCGGACTTGCGGATTCAATATATTACAAACCCGTACGCACGCAGCAATATCTTTTATACAAAAGTTCATATATGAATGGCTTACTACGTTTCTAGAAATTATCTGACCTGTGCTGTTACCCCTAATCTTAATACTCGGAAGGGATCTCATGTTGGAAAAGAACTCGCCAATGTAGAATTTAAAATTATAAAAAAAAGTAACCTCAGTTTGGCGTAGGATTTTCTTTTAATAAATAAAGTAGGACGGGGAAGAATCCTAGAATTTTTTTTGGGGGGGGGGATTTTGTAAACAGAGATCTTCATCTAATCCTCTAAAAATCAATAGAGTTACTGAAAATCGAAGACAAAATAGGATTTTTCTTTTAAATTGTTGGGGAGGGGTCTAATTTTAAATGGTTGACTGAAATCGAAACTAAGCTGTTTGGAGACTTTGCCTCTTAGTTGGCGATATTTCTCTGCAATTTAACAATTTTTTAATGCATAATTTTAACTTATTTGGTGACTTTACTTCAATTTCAAAATTTATTCTGTAACAGTTTGATCATAATAACCTAATTGTTGACCACAACAAGCGTAACATTTTTTCACTCCTTTTGTCTTTATGTATGCAATTTCGAAATTCAACAATAAAAGTTTCAAACTTGCCACAAATATCAGAGGGAGACACCTGCCAACCACATGCTTAACCTAGTGTTAAATATTAAAACACTAGATAACACTGGCCAAGATACTAGATAACACTACACTGTATCACTCTGAAGCAAATCCAGTAGAGGAAAAACATTGATTTGAAACCTAGATTAAGCATATTTGTGGGAGATAAACACTCTTATCGGACAGAAAAGCTTCCGACAATTCGTTTCGTAATTAATACTTATAAATGCGAAACACCTGCCGTACTTCTGCATTCCTCCAATTTGGTAGAGAGCTACGTACGCTGGACGATGTTACACATGATGTTAGCCATGTTATATGATAACTTTGTAGCACAAATTACCCTACATCTGAAGATATTTGTCACCAAAGGCAACGAGATACAGGAACTTACGCACAAAGGGGCTTTTTTTTTAACGTTTTGTGTGTGACCTTTATTTATTAGATATCATGTTCTTCGCACTTAAACCATAAAATTCAATTCAACAGGAATATCGCAAAATATTTAAAAGAGCATATCTTTAAAATTTCCGATACACAGTCTCGCGCGCTGGAGATAAATATGTTTTTTCTTCTCGTACAGTGCTGCCATTGCTCGCCTTGAAATCGTTGAGTATCTTAATCAAAAACTCATAAATGCTTTACGAAATAGATAATAAAACAAATTCCAAATCTGGGATTTCAGATTCCAAATTTGGGTTTCCAGATGCCCATATTTGGGTGGAAACGTTACGTCATTCAAAATGTGATGGCTCTAGGTACCGTAGTTTCATCACTATGCGAGAAACATACATACATTTCTGCAGATTGTTCATTATTTAATTTCTTTAAATATAATACAGGGCTCTAATATTTGGTGGCAACAATTTCAAAAGTGATTCGCCGTTTATAGTAAATCGACACAAAATGCCAAAACGAAAAAAAATAGCTCTTCTGAGTTAACACTCATTTGGGCTAAAAAACTGGAGTATCAGAAACAATATACTGACACAGGTCAATAACCTCGATAGGTTTTGAGATTGGATTTCCAAGCACCCTACGAGCAAATCCGCCAAAATTATATTAAGAAAGATCTTCTGTTACGATAGACTACATTTTCTGGAATATGAAATCTAGAATGTTCTCGAATCTTTCAAACTTTAATCTCTCGAATCATTTATAGAAAAATCAGAAAAGAAGAGGGAAAATCTTTTACCTAATATTACAAACTATTAAACATTCCATGAAATATAAATTGTAAAAGAAATTTTTTTAAATGCCACTGTAATTACTAAGAAGGTATGTAAGGTATTTTATCCTTACTTCCAGCATGCCTTTGTGGTGTAACGGTTAGCACACTCGGCGCGTATTCGAGAGGTCCAGGTTCGAGTCCCGGCGAGGGCACTGCTCATTTTTCCTGTCTCCTGCTTCAAATTAATCTAATGACTCTACAATCTGCCTAAGGAAGGGAGCTTTCGTGGAGGGCTTTTTAAGGGAAACTGGCTACTGATACATGGAGGACTTAATGGATTTATCAAATTTAAATAAAGTCAGTTAAAAGAGAGTGCAAGAATTTATAGTGATATTATAAATATATTTATATATTTAATATAATTTATAGTGATATTATTTATATGAGTGAAGATCTTTGTCTAGAGCAATGTTTTAAACTGTGGGTTGGGACCCCAATTGGGGTCGCGGAACCTGCAGTAAGGAGTCAGCAAAATTTTAACAATTTTGATATTTCTTTAACTTATTATAATAATTTTATAATAACCGAATATTTTTACATAATTTATCTGAAAATAGGTAAAGAAAAGACAATACGGACTAAGAAAAATCGAAAATGTTTCGGCGCATTTTTTTATAACATTTTACTTTAAAAAAGTAAAAGTTAATGCCCTAAAACTGCAATAGTATATTACAGTACAAGCGAAGTGAACCGACTCCAAAATGCTTATAGGGTCCCACAAAAGTTTTGTAAATATTAGTCCACACACCAAAACGTTTAAGAAACCTTGCTCTAGAGGACTGCAGAAAGCCTATTTCATTCGGAGGAAAAATGGAAGGGATAATATTCTCTTGAAAAATGGGAACCCAAGAAATTCCCATCAAAAGACACTTTTACGAAAAATGGAAATATTACTGATAAAACAGAAACAAAGAGTATAAATCCTAAGTCTTTTCATTTTAAACACACGAATCATGAAATACTTCAGCTTTGAATAACTCCAACTACTAATCCTGATATCTCTATCTATCTATACATACAAGTACATTTCAATAATAAAGTAGGTTGTGAAATTTCAGGAAGTGGTGCAAATGTGTCTGAAACACGAGAAAAATAATAAAGCACAGCACACTTTTTTCTTCGCATGGGAAGAGTTCTCATTTCCAATTCTGCGAAAACAACAAACAGCTCTGAATGGGACACCAGACAGACGATTCATATTCCTCCTACCTTCATAACATGTGCCCCCAATCATCGTAAATCAGGAACAATGTATCTCACCATAACAGAAGAAAAACTACCTCTCACTTCGAAGAAGTAAAACAGACATGGCCTATCCTATCATTACTAAAAGCTCAGACAAGCTTGTTTTTCCGGATTGCCCAACAGTTTATATATATGACGCAGAAGAGCATTGAGTCTAAGAGAAAGTCAAGGTTATAAGTAAAAGACTTTCTTAGATCGGATGTATTTATTTGATACCTTCTTTGTCTCTCTAAGGTATAAAGATGTGTCTGCTTCAAAAGTCCCTCTGGATTGCAGGAAACTTGTAAAGCCATCACAAAGTTATTATCCGATAAAAACAAAAATACATTTTAGCAAGAATTATTAAAAGCACACGAGAATATCTTAAGCAAGTACTGTAACACAAATCTATTAAATGCACTGAAAATAATGGCTTTTAAACTATTACGAAAGAGGAAGTTACGATAATAACTATTAGACTAAAGCCACTAATGAAAAGCAAAATATCTATACATTTCTAGGGTCCCGAAGAAACTGTTAAAAGAGAGAGGAAAAGAATATATAAGAAGAATACAGAACAGAATATATATGTCAAGGAGAAGACTGTATAACCAAATAGTAAAGAAAGATAAATGATTAATTAAAAATAAAACACTATTGCTTTAAGTGACTATAAATATGTTTTGTTTAAAAACTTCTATGAAGAAACTTATAAGTCAGGTTACTTGAATGCGGTAAAACACATGAAGATTATCCGTCTAAAGAAAGGGAGGCCTTTGTGGAGGACTTTTTGAGAGTTATAGTTACAATAGTATGATGAAGCTGACAAGGGCTAACTGCCTAAGAGGAAAAGCGACTACGTGGAAAACCTCTACGAGAAACTGACTTGTATTTCTGTTAAATATGGAGAAAAGTACGAAAACCAACTCTTCAACCAGCCTATTCGCCTGGATTTGATTCGAGGAAGAACTACCAGTATTCAATGTGTAGAGTCATTAGGTTAATTGGAAGCAGAAAAGATGAAAAATATGCAACCGCCTTCGCCGGGAATCGACCCACGGACCTCTGGAATACCGGCCCAGGGTGCTACCGTTACACCACGAAGGCACGCTAGGGAAGTGGAAGAAATACCTTATAAATGGTCTTAACTCTTTGACTACTAATAAGACATATAGTGCCCCACTAAAAGTTTAAAAAGAAGAAGAAGAGAAGAAAAATTCTTTCAGGAGAAGGAAAGAAAAGAGAATCTCCGGAATGTTGGGAATCATCTTCCAACAGTTGGAAAATAAAGACGTCTCTGTACTCGTTACGCAGAAAAAAGTACAAATATGAGTTGCCCAATGTGTAATGTTGGGTTATGTAATGAATGCTTTACCCTGTACCATACGATGTAAATCTATTTCATACAATAAAGTTTCCCAGAGTAAGAGGTGTGCTTATAGTAAGTCGATAGCTACGTTTGGGACATACGTATCCCACCATTAACAACGACTGGGACATATGTGTCAAAAATTTTCAAATGCTAAATTTAACTTATTTATGACATATTTTGTTCACATGGATAGAGAAGGGGGTAATTATTTTTAATTCGTAGTCAAAGGTCTCACGGCCACGGATGCGACTAAACAAATTTATAGAACTACAGCAATTTAAACTAAAGATGATTGTTTGTACTTTTCTAATAAAAATAAGAAACAAATAGAATATTGTGAATAAAATAAAAATTCATAAAATTAAAGAAACAGCCTGTATTAGGCGTGGATTTTTATCATAGAAACACTATCGATTTCGAGGGTGAATAAAGTCCGTCTTCATCAGAAGCAAAGGAATCTGGCAGACTCTTTTGGCAGATTTCTTGGCTCCTGATGAAGAGGGATTTTGTTCGCCCTCGAAATCGATAGAGTTTCTATGCCAAAAATCTACGCCTCATAGGTTGTTTCTTCACTTTTTTGATTTATTTGAGACGTGCTTCTCTTTTGTCTTCAAAATAAAAATAATACTTTGTTGATTTAAATTAAATTAACAGAATAAGGTTTAATCCAAAAAATATTTCAGAAACCACAAAAATAAAGTGATTACAAGAAATCATTTTGAAACTATGACTTTACAGAGCTTCACGCTCTTTTGTAATATAAATTAGATGAGAAGTCTGGAAGGCGTAAGCGACTTCTCGCTATGTCTTGGAAATTCCAATAAAGACATGAAAAAGGTGTAAAAGACCCATTTATTAAAATCAGTAGATTAACAGAACGCACTGCTTGTGCTTACAGAAACAGCCAGCAGTTATGGTGTGACTCAAAATAAGGAATTTAACTTAACTAAATAAATCGTTAGCCAAAAGCTACAGAGACAGTTGGCTCAGAGCTTACATCGGCGTGACAAGCCTAACGAAGAGAATAACGCAACACGGCAGATAAACTGCTATCAAGAGATACAACTAGTAACGTGGTCTTCAGCATGCGGAACACGCTCTGATTCTTTCATCTAAAACTGTCCTTTAAAATACTATGTTTTTCAGCTTTATTTAAACACGCGCGAACTAGAAATAAACATAGAAGTAAACAAGAAAGATAGTAGATAATTAACATAAAATAACTGGTTAGTAAAACTAAATAAATCTTTGTAGCTTAAAGGACCAAAAATACCGTTACAACGTCAAACAGTGCATTACAGACCTGACAACTGTTACTAGTAGCGTGCAGGATAATTGCAAGATGAAATACAGGTTTCGTAAGGAAAGTCAAAGCTTACAGTGACATGCTGAACAAACCTTAGGACAATACATTGGTTACTAATTCAGAAGTCAAGCAACAAAAATCAGCGTTATATTTACCAAATTTTCACAGGACTAGTTTCGATGGTTTTACCGAACCACCATCTTCAGCTGCAAAACCGCAAATGAACCAGATAGGAAATAATGATACATTGGTTACTTGAAAAGAAGACCGCAGATCGAAGTTCATGGAGAACATATTTACAATACGTCTTATAGTTTATACCTCCTGCATTCTGTAAGACAGAGATTTCAAACTAAAATTTCATGCAGGCACGATATGAAAGCAGCTGATTGGCCAGAATTTGTTTCTTAAAAATATAAGCAGAACACAAGCAATACTCAAAAGTTAGAGAGAATTTCTAACCAACAGGTATTGATATAATGCAGATATATTGTTGCTGTTGTCTGACGTAGTCAGCTTAAGTCCACGAAATCCCTCGTGGCAAGGAGCGCAAGATACGCCTCTCGTCGGCAACCAGCCTTGAGCACCTTACAGGTGACAGTACGATTTGCCTCAGTTCCGCCCTCAACTCTAATGGACAGCATGCCGAGGAAACGGTTCCGAGGGTCACTCATCCCTCTTCCCTTCCACCAAACCACACGACAGGACTTTCGGCTCGCGGCATATCTAAAGTACCCCCATGTCGCACCAATATTTACAAACATCCATGCCTTGACCGGGATTCGAACCCAGGTCCTTTGGTACGGCAGTCAGAGACGCTAACCACTATACCGGTTGGGCAGCAAATGCAGATATAACAGCAAGGATATATACACTCTTAGACAAAAAACAAAAACAAAAAAACACGCACCGAGAAGATATAAAGTTAATTGGACACAAATTGATATGCATACAGGTTTCGATGGAAAATGCAAAATTTTACATTTTGGCTGCCAATAAATGTCGCTACAGCGCATCTGATCTGCACAACTGGCAGGATATTTAAGAGAAGAAATTACGATTCCAGGTCATAAATTCTTCACGAATTTCATTCCGTTCACTCTGGTACACACTCTGGTTCACTCTGGTTTCATTCCGTGTACTCTGGTAGACAGTCTCTCATACAGGTGCGCGAACGATATGCGCAGATGTCAGAACTTGAGAGAGGTCGTGTAGTTGGGATCAAAGAAGCCGGTTGGTCTTATCAGCGAATAGCTCGACATTTGAGCAGGAGCGATGCCTCTATAAGGGATGTTGGCATAAATGGGTGAACCATGGCCGCACACAGCGTCAAGAAGGAAGCGGTAGAGCTAGAGAAACGACAGAACGTGAACACCGAGCAATCGTCAGAGCGGCACTCACAGCCCCAGATGCATCATTATCATCGATTGTACGTGCAACTAGTGCTTCAGTGACCGTAAGGACCATTCATAGGCGGCTCACAGAAAGGGAGCTGAGGTTACGGCGTCCCCTTGCGCCGACTACTATTGACCTCTGTACAACGTCAAGCCCGTTTGCAATGATGTCGGGCTCATTCGCACTGGAATGTCACCGACTGGAGTAGAATAGTTTACAGTAATGAGTCCCACTTTGAACTGAATCCCGATGGCCAGCGAAGGCAAGTCTGGAGACGCTCCGGACAGCGGTGTGATACCAACCAATATGTCTTCCGGCAGACAGGCTAACAACCAGGAGTGATGGTGTGGGGTGCCATTTCATTTCATAGTAACACCCCTTTTGATTGTCATCCGTCGCAACCTTACAGCACAGCAGCGGTACGTCAACGAAATTCTAAGGCCCGTTGTGTTGCCCTTCATGTCACTTACTTACCTTCACGGGCTTACATTTCAGCAAGATAATGCCCGCCCCCACACTGCACATGTTTCTACTGCTTGCATTGATTCTGCATTGATTGCGTGCTTGCCGAACATTACCTTGGCCAGCAAGGTCGCCGGATCTCTCTCCTATTGAGCACGTTTGGAGCATTATGAGCAGGGTTCTCCAACCAGCTCAGGATGTTGACGATCTAACGCGCCAGTTGGACAAAATTTGACACGATATCCCTCAGGACGACATTCGCAATCAGTATCAATCGATGCCGAGCCGAATAACTGGTTGCATAAGGGCCAGATGTGGACAAACGCGTTACTGACTTTTTCATCTTGTGATGCTCTCTCACTTCAATAAATCATTCAATTTTTCTCAAACTGTAATCATTTGTTTTTCTGTACATGTATATCCGATTTTGTATTACCGATTTTTTTGTCTAAGAGTGTATATACAGGGTTTATAAGCCATAACGTTAGTTTATTTCCATCTGCTTAGGAATATGAACAGCGCAGCTGTGCATCTAGGTAAACAACTAGTGTCTGACTAAGGGAATGTATGCCTTGGAAGTACCACTTGAATAGAAAAAAAAAAAAATCAGAAACACCAGAATACTGAAGCATCACCAGCTATCTTGTGCCGCAATAAAGTTATGGACTGCACAGACGGATGGGAAAATCTTTCACTTTACCCCAGTTACATGGCCTACTGGGACATGTAACTGGGTACTACTACTACTACAAAACAAATAGGTGCTGAATAGATCCCAGTCAATTAAGGAAAATAGAGAAATAAACGGAACTTCCAAAGCAAGCTAGTACTTAAGCATCTCATGAGTCCCTCCGTCTTTCTTTTGTTTTTCTTACAGAACTTCTGTAGTTTCAGCAGAGAGCAGCATTGTGTATGTACTATACATATTATGAAATATGTATATATTATGGACTATGAATTACTGTGAACTACGTAAGGATGCATCATGAACTACGTATAAAACAGTATCAATGCATGTATTACTATTATGTATGAACAGTCTGTATGAATCAGTATGCATGTAAGCCATGTTTTATGAACGATGTATGACACACGTTTGTTTTATGAACGCACCAGAAAAGCAAAGTGTTAGCAACAGGATCGTTGTATTACTATTATGTATGAACAGTCTGTATGCCCGCCTCCTGTAGAGCCATGTACTTCAAAGGGTTAACGATAAACACCCGAGGCAGGGGCCACGAGGTGTTACGCCGGATAGTTGCGGAGTCCGAACCAGACCCTGAATAGTTTAAGTAAGCTACAAGGGTGTTCGGACTCTGCTGCCAATTGTCAAAAACATATAGCCTATCCAATCTAAACCTAATTATATTCAACAGCAGTCCTGCACATGAACTCTACTTGTATTTCTATGTCGCTAAAACTGTAAACGCCATATTTATAACCAATACGTAATTGAAATACATTTGCAGACCGCTGCATGAGTTTCATTTCTGATGACTTAGTCATCCACGCCAGGGAAACAATTGCTTAAAAATGCTGTTTTCTTTCCACGAAAGCACACTTTTGAGATAAACAACATTATCGGCCATAAATACAGAATCGGTATCCATTGCAGACAGAGATGGTCCTTATAACTAAATAGTAATTAGTCAACCATTGGGAACACATGAAAACTTCACTGCTATAATTGCCGACATCAGGGCTTTTGTCGCGTGATAACGGACTACAACTCTGACTACAGCAGAGGCAGCTGAGATTTACTTCGGTGAAAAAATTCATGATTCTTCAATAAAAAGAACCTAAAATTCATTCATTTAGGCTTTAGAAACGATGTTCACGGACCGTATGTAACAAATAACGCGACACAAAAGCGGATCGGCAATCAAACGATCATTCTCGTTAGGTATCAATACACAATTGATAAGAGGCTTTATCGTGGAAGCAAAAACAAGACTATTGAGTAACTTAACTTATGATTGAAACACTGCCTCGTACTTTGATACAAAAAAAAAAAAAAAAAAAAAAAAAACGAACTCCGGCAACACGTAATCCTTGGAACAACATATCCTTAGCTTTTCTTGAAAAGTACCTAATCTTTCAACCTCTACTCAGCAAAAGCATAGTGAAATACCACATTTACCCCCATATTTTACTTTTCGTTTTTAACTGGCTGTTCTGCTGCAAAGTTCTAAATAATTTTGAAGCGGTCAATTTTCCCCTTCCTCCTTCAGAAAACGCTTTCCGCTAAATTCTAAAATGGATACGTTAACATAGTGATTGCTTTCGTCTTAAAAACTGATCTGCTCGCAGATTTTGGCTTCACCGGCTTTGATCGATGATGCAATAAAAGTGATGCGCTTCAAGAAAAATTGGATACCTAATATTAGTAATTAGTAAGGGTTCTAAATATCATTTGCACGTGGGAAGACAGACTGAACGATGGCGAACAGTGACGATGATGACAAGAGTGACAATGTCGATGACCAGCAAGTTATAGCAGACGACGCAGGCAGCAGTATTAAATTATTTGAGGTTTAGACAGGAGCAATGGACGGCAATTACAAATATACCAGTTTCAAGACGCAGGATGTAGAAATGAAGATATTGCTGCGTTCGGGTTCTCAATAAACTGAATACACACAGTATCGATGATAGATTGATGAAGTTTATTTTATCAAAAGAAACCACTTTTCACAAAAATAGTCGTACAGCTCTTCACAGTGTCACAGAATACAATTTGTGGTTGCACTTCAAACAACTAAGAACGTTAAACACAACGCAATGCAAAGCCATCAAAACAGCGAAGCTAATCTGGAGATATCTCGGTACTCCGAACTCACGCTGAACTAACAACTCACAACAACAACAACAACAACTGAGAGCAGATGCTAGCTCCGGCCTTATAGCATAGTTTCCCAACGGCCGCCGTGATATTTCTAGTACTTTCTGCTTCTCGGAAATTACTGGAAGGCAATATGAGCGTCGAATAACGGTTACAGCTAATATAGTGATCAATTACAATACCTATTACGATGATACAGGGACCGAAACAAAATGCCGTCAAATTCCACAAAACCATTGCCAACTTGGCGATATCTCGACAAATTTCAGAGATACCCATTTACTCAAGGTTAAATGGACTTGTCCCTGTATTCTTTATTTTCCGGCAAATCCTGTCTTTCTAGACTTTTTTTATATCAATTACCCAGAAAAAAATGCAACGATTTCACATATAGTTGCACTAAAATCTTATATTTATACGTACAAAATTCGTAACAGATTGAATGCGCACAGAACCGATGATAGCTTGATAATTTTTTTTTTTTTTACCAAAGGAAACAATGTCGCCAAATGATCGCAAAATGTGGCGACTTTTAAAGATTTCTCTCGAAGTTGGCGACAAAAATCAGTCGCCAAAGGAGTTAACTTGGTGATATCTCACCAATTTAACGAGATAGCCATTTACTCAACGTTACTTTCTCCCTGTAATGTCATTTTTCCAGCAGAGCTCCGTCTCTTTCAAGCATTTCATGTTACATTACAGCAAAAAGACTACAATTTCACATATAATTTCATGAAAAATCATTTACATATGTACAAAATTCGCAGCAATATATTTCACTTTTGACATTAGAAAAATTTCCGCCCAATTGGAGCATACAGATAGTAAGCAAAAAAATCTTACTCAGTCCAAGATTTAACAGAATGTCTGGAGCTAACTCCTGCTCCCCCCCCTTTAGCGGAGAGGGTGCTTTAAATGCAGTTTGAAACGCAGTACAGAGATAAGTTGAGACGTAATGCAAAAACTTGCTAAAACCGTAACGGTTTTGAACTGCTGAAACAGTTCAGAAACAATAGCGGTGAATTAATATAACTAATGTAATAAATTAAAATATAACTTTTATTTTACTATAAATTACATGATTTGTTCTAAATTAATGTCTTTGCTTTACAATACTTTTCCTTTTATCTCCGATGAGACAAAAACTTCAGATAATTTAATTACATGATTCCATTATATTATTAAGCCTCCTAGTCTTCCCATTGAATATCTTAATTCTTCGTTGTTATGCAACGAAAAAAATTAAAATAAGAATTTAAAATTATAGTCTAATGTTAACGGTAAATAAAAAAGGTGAATTAAAACTAGTGCTATTTCAATCCATTTACGGCCAATTAAAATAACAGACATTTCTGTCTAAAATATTATCAATATACAAAGAAATTTTATATTATTATATCATATATTAGGAATACCAATAAGCACAATTTCATAGACAATGGGTTAAGTAGCAAATGTTTTAATTATATTAACACAAATTAAATCGGAAGTGAATTTATTACTCTAAACCATTTAATTATAGAACAATTCAAACTCTAGAAAAAGAAAAATTTTAAACGTTTTGATTACATTTCTTGATGCCACAGTATTAAAAAATGAAACGACACAAGTCTTCCTACATTAAGGTAGAAAAAAGCTCAGTTAAGATATATATTTAATTTGCGATTTCGAACAATGAAAATTAATTTTAATTCGAAGATCCTTCAAAGGTCGTTTAAATGATGGTTACAAAACAAGTAGTAATTTAACTGGAAGCAGAAGAAGTTACTAAGTGTAATTAAACATTTACGGCAAAAACTAAACAGTTTAATTAGTTAAACATTAATTAAATATTCTGTTAAGTACACTATGGAATTAAAAATTAAAGACGAGATTTTTTTTAAGTAAAGAAATTGAATATATTTCTTTCTGAATTAGCAAAAAGTGTTTTTTTCTCCAAACTTTTAATATTATACTCAGCTTAATTTTTCTTTGATGAATGATCTTGAGAATTGAATTACGCAAATGTTATCCCCAAATCAGCATTTGTTTTCTTACAATAGAACTACTAACTAAATCTATGAAAATATTTATGTTAACTTAGAAATATAATTCTTCTTTGAATTTCTTAGAAACATACTTTTTTTTTAATTTAAAATTCTTCATCAATATTTTTGAAGTAAAGTGTAATCCTTGTAATTAGAGATTTTTACGCCAAAATGGCCGTAGATTACTAGCCACAGAAGATGCAGTCACGAAAACAGTTAAGTCTTATCACCAGGTCAGGAGCAGATTATTAAAAAAAATACTCAAATAATATTTAATAAAAATCTCTTTATTTAAATATAAAAGAAAATCTGAAAGCTTTCAGATTTAAAATCACGCCCGTTTTTTTAACGTTTTCTGCGTTACCTTTATTTAATAAATATCATGTTCTTCGCACTTAAACCATAAAATTCAATTCAACAGCAATATCACAAAATATTTAAAAGAGCATATGTTTAGAATTTCCGATACACAAATCTCGCGCGTTGGATATAAAAATGTCCCCCCCCTATAGTTGTCATTGCTCGCTTTTAAATCGTTGAGTTTGTTAATCAGAAATTTGTTAAAGTTTTAAACAAAATATGAAATAGGTAATAAAACAAATTCCAAATTTCAAACCTGGATGCCCATATTTGGGTGGAGACGTTCGTTATTCAAAATTGGATGGCGCCATGTACCGTTGTTTTATCACAATGCCGTTTATAGTGAATCACCGCAAAATACAAAGCGAAATTAATAGCCCTTCTGGGCAAATTGCCCATTTGGGCTAAAAATCGACTCCCTTTACATTTAACATAAAAGCTCTCTCTCTCTATATATATACTCACGAGGGTTTTATCAATTAAAAAGAAAGAAATAAATACCTTTACGTTCGAAATCTGCGCATATATGGAAATCGATTTTAGTACCCCTTCCTACCCCCTCCAACTATATGAAATTAAATTCAAGATTTTACAGTAAAAACTTTAGGAGGCAGATTGAAAATTAACACTATTAGTTTTTTAATAGTTTTACTTTCAGTTAAAATCACTACTAAATATATTTCTTAAGAGTTTTCCACGTAAAGATACGAAGTGTCCTTATTTAAAGCAAACATAACATAATAAATAAATATTTCATGAACTAGAGTCTTATAATCCACGGGCGCAAAGCGTACCACTCCGTTCTCTCCAATAAACTTCTTTCCACAAAATCTTTTACCTGAAAATTTGTTATTGGAAACGTAATGTAAATTCTATAGTTAAAGAAAAAAAACTCTCTTAGCCTCACTATAGGAACCACACTATACAAACGGTTTTACGAAGCCAGGCAGTATGAAAAAATATGTCTGCCCTAGCTAGGCATCGAAATACGGATCTTTCAATTAGCAGATTTGGACTTGCTAACCACTTACACTACGGGGACACGCACGAGTGAATTGATAATTCCTTATAAGCTTTTCCGAACACACTTTATATTTGAAAAATAATCATAACTGAATTTTAAAAATAGTTAAGTGATCTTCAAACAGAAAACAGAGAGGATGCCAAAATGAATAAAACTCTCCTTGCTCTAGCAATCAACTATTAAGCTGGGAAACTGAGTCCGCTTTTAAGAACAGGACTACGCTAAAATAATCAACTAGTTATTCTCCCCCCCCTTCCGAAAAAAATAAAAATACGATGGTTGTAAGATAGCAAGCTGGTTATTTCAAGGACAATAGGCATGCATTAAAATATATTCAGCACGCGTAACGATGTAACATTTTGGAACAAAGTCATGGGACAGAGAAAGATTACTTTTAGGTTAGTTTTTTTTCCCATGGAAAGTAGTTTTAAACTGCAGAGGTAAGTACATATACCTGGAATCACGCAAAATAACATTGTTTTAAAAAAGGAAATATGAAACATTTTTCGACTATGGGACCTTTGTTTTTTATTTGCCAGAACTGAACAGAGAACACTTTTAAAGATCTTCAGAATGAATGAATATCTTTGTAATGCTTACAAAATGCCTTCATAATTAAAACAAATGTTTCAGCTATGTTGCAGAAATGTATACCTGCAATAGAAATGGAAATTTTTAGCTGTATTTTTAAGAAAACAGGACAAACATTACTTAGAACTCCTTTATTAAGCCGATACGAACTACCACTTGCCAATTGTAGATTTTATAAAAAAAAATTCATTCCCCTACATTAAAAAGAATTATGATTTCACCTCAAATACATAAAAAGAAGAAAAAATTTGCTTAAAAGTTCTGAAAAATATATGTCAGCAATGTCATCATCATGTGATGATTTGTAGGTGCTTTTTTTTCACTACGATATTTTCGATGACGATATTTTACAACTGCGATGTTTTCGAACGGCTTTATTGTCGATTACAACGTTTCATACCACGATGCTTTAGAACGGCGATTTTTTCTCTTTGCTTTTTTTTCTCCCACGATGTTTAGTACAATGATGTTTTCGCCAGGTGGTGTTTCCCCGCGACGTTTTCATCCGCAATGATTTCGGCAGACACCGTTCATTTTACGTTCAACAGTTTATTTATATGTGCCGTTACTTAAGCTTTTTCTTATTTTGACTTATATCGTGAAACGTTTAACTAATAAAGTATGATTTAAAAACGCAACAGAATATTTTTACTCAACATTCACCATCAGTGCATGGCGAATGTCGATATTTGCCAGTGCAAGTAAGGAATACGGATATCTGTAGAGACATTAGGTATTTTTTGAAAGCAGGAGAGATGAGGTATATGCAGTGCCCTCACCGGGACTCGAACCACGGACCTCTCGAATACGCGCCGACTGTGCTGACCACTACACCACGAAGGCATGCTAAGAAGGCGGGAGAAACACCTTATATATTCATTCAGCTACTATTTCGGACATAACGCCAATCAATTTGGTGATGTTGAATGTATGCATTCTCCAGATTTCGGACTTTCACAGTAACATATATGTTACATGTATAGAGTAGTGCACATTTCAGGAAGTTACGTCGCATACAAGTTTAGTAGTCTGGTTAGTTAATAATTACAGAATTTCTAGCATCAGTACGAATTTCAAATTCCCATAACGTGTACTCTAATTTCTCTCCTTCTCTCTTATACGGTATATTTTTACTTCGTTGTACGACGCTGTAAGGATTATATTAATTTTATTAACAGTCAAATTTTGAGTGAAAGTTCCTTTCCTATCGATTCTTAACATCAACTTACCACTTCACGTAGTTTTAGAATCACGTCTGAATACATAATGAGGAAGAGCGGTATTTAACCGCGAAGTTTTTCGGTCTTAGGGAGAGAGATACCAGGTATTCTGGCTGCACCCGTCCCCCTTCTTTAAGCTACTTTCTCGTAAGCTATTATTACGCTCGGCCGTACTTTAGGCCCTTGATAGCTCCACAGTCTATTAACGTTAAGGGCCAACTCTGTTAGAATTTTGATAGCTTTGGCTATACCTCTTTAGTTTAGTTTAATTCTTAGTCTCTTAAACTTCAAGCCCAAGTGTTGGCTTTATTGTACAACTCCAAGACGTAGTTTTGTTAAATTTTAGTTAGAATAATAAAGGGTTAGTTTACCCTTCTATCTTGTTCTTTCCTGTCACACGAACTTACGCGATTATTCGCTTATCAGTTCTTAAGATTCTTCACTTCCAACAGTAACTTAGAATTACACAGTGGAGAATCCTACAACGTAAAGGAAGAATTGTGATCGCAAAAAATTTCGAGTATCATATTTCAACAAAAATATCCATTTCCGCCGCTCTCGAAACCATTTGAACGATGGTTTTGCGTGACATCTGTACGTACGGACAGAAGAAAGGACTGTTTTTGCCAAAAAGGATTGTAAAATTGATTTAAAATGGATTCTGAACAAGTCTTTTCTTGACGTATGTACGTATGAATTTATCTCATACAACTCAAGAACGAGTAGCCGTAGAACATTGAAATCCTGTATATGGGACTGCTATAACATGTAGTTGTGCACCTCCCATTTACGTTGCAATCGACCACCCTAGTCGTATACATAGGTATATATTTTCCCACTCTGTTAATTGGCTCAGTGAGCTTATTCATTTTTATTACTATATGTTGGTAAATTGTGCCTCTTTTTTTACTTTAAAAGTGATTGAATTATGTGGTTTTTATGCTCCGGTTAAGGTTTTTATGCCTTTAGTTAATCTGCGTGAAGCAGTTGTAGAATTATCAACAATTTAAAACTTAAAGTGGCGAGTTAAGCTTAAGAACTGCCGTTTGTTTATATTTGAAGCAGTGGAATAATGAATTAGTCAGTTCCTGCATCTTCAGTGTCTCTTTGGCAAGTAAGATCAAAATCCCACTTGGCACCGATCGTATATAAAAATATATATTTCCACTCTGTTATCTGGCTTGGTGGCCTTAGTTTTTTTCATTCTTTTATGTTGGTAAATTGGGCATTTTTTGCTTTAAAAGTGATTGAATTATTTGGTTTTTATGCCTTTAGTAAATTTCATGCAGCAGTTGTAAAATTATAAACAATTTAAAAGGTTAAATGGCGAGCAAAGCCCAACGAACCACCATTTGTTTACATTTAAAACTCAGTAGAATAGTGAATATGTCAGTTTTTGCACCAACTTCAGCCTAAAGAACCGCCATTTGCTTACATTCGAAAATCGGTAGAATATGTCAGTTTTTATACCAACTTCAGCCTAACGAACCGCCATTTGTTTACACTTGAATCTCTGTTGAATAGTGATTATGTCAGGTTTTGCACCAACTTTTCGCCGAATGGGATCAAAAGTAAGCTTTGCGTTTTGTGCATCGAAAATGTCTGTCTACCTACCCGCTGGCCCAATTGTTTGTTTTTGCATAGAAACTGCAATTTTATTTGTAAAATTTTGTAAACTGTTTTTAACATTTTTTTTCTATATTTTGCAGTTTTTAATGAAGATATTTTGAGTTTTTAAGTATTTTTGCTTTGTCGCGAAGTGAGAGTTGAAGTGATTGAATCTGTACTGAAATTTGAGGAAATGAGTTTAAATGAAATGCAGCAAAAAATGTGTCTAATTTTAATGGGCCATACGAGGAAGTCACGTGGTGTCCACATCAAATAAGTTCCCAAATACTAGTTAATATGATTATAATCTACTCTCGGGAGTTGGAAGAATTCTTGGGAACTTCCTAGAACAGAAAAGAAACTGCATACTTTAGTAGCAAGTTTCAACATTTTGAAAGTTGTGAGCAGAAATGGGACCATCACTTTTACGCCAGTCTAGTTTAGCGTTGGGTTCTTTTTGAAAAATTTTCCCTACAACAAAAAAGCGACGAAATAATCATTATTACAACTTTAACTAATGGATTTCGCTGGAAAAGTTTCTCATTAAAAATTGCGTTGAAATTACTATTCCGTGTGTAACATAAACGCACTGACTAAAGAGTACCAGTAATTTGGGGAGGGGGGATGCACCTTCGGACTTGATTGATGTGACATCCAGCGAACAATCTGGTAAATTAATTTCTCTTTACCAAATCGCATGTCAGAACCCTATTCTTAATCATAATTTTATTTTATTTAAAAAGAATAAAATTAGTCGATTTTTAAATCATAATGGGAGAAAAGTTTAGTTCAGCTATATAAAACTATCTGAAAAACGTAATGTCTAAAAAAATACACGAAAAGAAATTATTTCCATTAAAAGAATAAAATTGAATTAAAAATGCTGAGAAACTGAGAAAAATAATTAATCTTCCGAAGAATGCACAATAAAAGTAACTTCATAAAAATAAAAAGTAACTCCAAGTATAATTAAAGAACAACCATCGAAAACGAAAATGTTCCACAAATTTTAGAAGTAGGATCCAAATTTCAGCTAAGGTATCACGCCTTTTTATCAAATTTGGAAACTGTACTTTCTCTACAACAAACTGTACTCACAAACAATCACCTTCGACAGAATTCCCTGTGTGTTAAAATGACTTAATACTGAAGTGAATTATATAATATTAGAAAGGAGTCACGTTTTATGCGTGACTCCCTTTCAATATTAGACAAAAAGTTATTAACATTCGTATTTTTATATATTCAATACGATGTCTTCAACATTAGTAATCCACTCACGTGAACTTAACATGCAAATTGATGAATTCATATTGCTGCTAAAGAAGACACATGATGAAAACACAATATGAATATGTTCATTTATCAAATGTTGAATAATGAAAGAAGAGATAGTAACTTTCATGGTCTTAAAGTCTTCATAAGGTAAAATACCGGAAGTTGATGGTCACAGTTGATAGCAAAATTAAAATTTTCATTTTTGAATGCTCAAAAGGGAGGAAAAGACAAAAGCTTTAGTTCCCAAAGCATAGAATAAAAATTACGAAAATATTAATATTTAACAGTTTCGAACTCACAATACACGTTTCTTTATCTCACGGGTTTAAGCATTAATTTCCTGCCTTTACAAAAACAAAATTAAAAAAATAATAATAATAATAATAATAATAATAATGATGCGATATTAGGGATAGATGATGACAGCAAAGTTTTTAAAATTCAAATTGCGTAAAATTAGAGAAACACTTTGATGATGACCGAATTCAGCAAGATCATATAAGCATATTCATGAACAAATAATGTGGAGATGATGAGCAATTGATATCCAACATTAGCTTATTTAAGGCTTCATAAACTTAGGCTTATACGTAGTGCTGCACCCATTACGTCTAGCGAAACAAAAGAGATCTATTTATGTTCTTGTAACAATGAAAGTACGGACAAACACAATGGCAATTACATAAAAAAACCTGATGTGTACACCACATGACTTCCTTGTAGGGAATATTAAATAATACGCATTTTTCTCCCATTACATTTAAACTTTATTCGATTGACATAAATCTACTTCGTCGATAGCGCATAAACCACAATAGAATAAATGCACTCTTTAAAATTCACTATGTTTGTTTACCGCAGCGACACTTTGGCGCTAGGTTCACTTAACTGCGTTACATTTCATTCATTTTATAACTCAGAACGCACAAAATTTATATCACCTGAAGAATTATCTAATCGTTGACACATGTTCTATACAAATACTATAATACATTTAGAATGATGTATAAAAGAAATTAAACAAACAAACAAAAAGAAACAGTTTTTAACAGACGATTCAGTATTTCTGATACTATTAACTCAGTTTTCACTTCGAGACAAAGCAAAAATACATAAAAACTCAAAATATTTATATTAAAAATTACGAAGAACACTTATTTCCTCGAATAAATTCCAGAATGGATTAAGCATGATTTAATTTTCAGTAATAAAAGAAGGCTTTATCTTTGCTGTTGTGAAACTTAGTTTCTGTAGATTGGCAACAAATCCACTATTCTGCTAAGCTTCAAGTGTAAACAAGTATGGCCGCTATGATAACAATAATTAGGCTTGAACAGCTTATAAATTGTTGATAATTCTAAAAATATTACATGCTGACTTGCTAAAGGCATAAAAACCTTTTAAGATATAACAGAAGATAAGAAAAACCTAATTCAACCATTTTTAAAGCGAAAAATGCACAATTTACAAACATTAATTATTAATTTTTTTGTAATCGCAAAAAGGGCAATTTCGCGCCAAATCTGGCAAACAACGCATCTCATTGACACTTTCTGGCAACCCTAAACCTCTTTTGTGGGGAAGCTATCTTACCGCAGCTGGCCTTTCGCAGCAATATTTTAAGATCCCTGATGCATAATAAATATGATACCCATAAAGCATACAGCGAATTGCAGCAAAAGCAAAGTAAGCTGATGCGGCTTGAAGAAGATCTTAGCTGATTACTATCACTAATGTTATAAAAATAAGAAGGATAAAATTTTGATGACTTTAAAGTGATGAACAGAAGTTAATAAGTAGAAACAAAAGCCTAAAATATTTTTAAAGGAATTTTTAGAAACATTAAACCTACCAGAGGGAGAAAAATCTCATGATATTCGAGCACTTCATCAATGGTATTCGATGAAGCATATTTTAGGAAACAAATATGTCCCCTTCTTCACTTCCCCCCCCAACAAAACACAGATCACCATTCTTTTTGAAAACAAACCACAGAATACTTTTGTTCTGATACTAAATTTTATTCCCCACACTTGAAAGCTGAATTTTATCATCAGGGTACGAATTCTAAAATCTGAATTTTTGTATACTTTTTATGTGATTATTTCTCGAAAATAAATACTTTACAATATAAAGCACTCAAGAATCTGTCTTAGAAGTCTTGTCTAATCTGTCTTAGAAGAAATACCTTTACAAGAAAACTGCCTTACGAAATTAACTGATTCAGATTCAAGTTAAACGTGCGACAAAATCTGAAGCAGCTACACCATTCCGTTTCGCATCAGACGCTAAACTTCCGAATCGGGTTTCCTCGACTTAAAAATATTTAAACAGACTTGCTAGGTAAAATACTGTACAGTTCTGTGAATTTTAAATAATTCTTTTTCAGATATCAAAACAATGAAGATTGTGAGTCATGAATAAAAGGGAAAGAGTTATGCTTTGTAGGAATGGCAGCATTAGAATGATAGTTAAAAATTTTACACTGCAATCGTAGATAAATGCTTAAGTTGAAAGAGCATGCATTTTTGCAGTTTTTAAGAACTTAAATAAAATTGTTAAAGTTGTCAAAATGGATTTGTTGATTTTAGAAAAAAACCTAGTTTTAAGAAAAGTTATTAAGTTAAATTCAATAAAATGCTGTAAGAAGAAAGCCATCTTGGTATGGAACATCGAATGGAAGAAAGTTCGCTACGAATCAACGAATGCCATAACGAATCATAAGAAAAGGTGATAAATTTTCTCACTAATTTTACCCTCTTTCTAGTAAAATGAAATGGTAAATTTCAACCATTTAATTCGGTTACTCTAACATAATTTACTAACCTAAAAACGTCAAAGCCCTCTTTTACGGTGCCTTAAAACAGTGATCACCACCCCGTCAAACCCGAGTTACTAGTAGCTCGCGGGGACATTTTCCGTAGATAGCGTTAACGCTGCGGTTGCCTAACCTTGATTCCTCCACTGAGCTGACGCTTATGACAACTGCCATTGTCAGCCTCGTCTCATAGTTGATTGCATACGCGTGAGGTTGTTTCTCGTGTGTATATTAGACATTTAATAACTTGGATGGTCTAATTTACGGACCGGTACCAAGCTAGGTCTGATCTAACGATGGCGCGTTCAAGCAAAAAGCAAAAAGCAAAAAACTTATAACTTATCACTTTCATTCGGAATAAGAAACCGATTACTTCCAGAATTTTGATTTTCAAGAAGAAAGTGAGGCAGTAGAATTGGAGCTGATTGATTTCCAAGATGATTTATGTGTAAAATCGCTTTCTTCAAGATCTGAAGGTATTTGGTCTCTTATTCCTAAAGAAAAATACTCAATGTTAATACATGCTTGTCTCACAGTGAAGGTAATCTTCAGCTCTACATATCTGTGCGAGATTTCTTTTTTTTTTTTCAGAATGTAATAAGTACAGAAACAGACTCACTGATGAACACTTGGACAGCTATATTCGAATGGCAGCCATTACCTACTCTTCCAACACTAAAAAACTTGTTGATGACAAAAAAGACTTCCAGCCTTCTGATTAAAGTTAATAAGACTGATTAAAAAAACTATCATTACACTACACTTCATTTTCTTTCTTAGTACAATTCAATTTCAGTTTCTTTCTGTTATATGCAATTTAATTAAAATTGATTTGATATTTACTAGAAATATAAGGTTTTTGTAAAACAGTTGGTAGTTCTTTTGGTTGGTAGCTTCCAGAAGGATTAAAAAATGGCACAGTAGCTCAGAAGCTTCATAAGTTTGCCAACCACTCCGTTAAAGTAATATAATATTTCTACCTTTACATTCCATTATAAAGGTATGACCATAAGCCAAGGGTACATTGGCCTGCTACGGATATGAATACGCGAAGAAAGAAGAAAGACCGGTTGAATAGCTCAGCTCAACACTTGTCTGCAAATTGAAAAATTACAGGTTTAAGTACCGCTTCAAGCAGACTTCGAAATGACGCCGAATAAAACCAGGTTTGAAACATCTTTCGCCGAATAAATCAAGGCACAAACAACAGCCCCGGACAGGAAACAGAAGCTTTGAAATATCGAGATGCTTTTGTTTATACAAGATACAGAGGCTGGCAACTGCAAGTAGAAATCCTAAAATTTGAATGCGTTTTCTTGTCGATGGTAAGTGTAACCGAAGACTACTTCACTCGTTCAAGCATCATTGGAAGGAGCCATATCACCGGTTTCAAAAGAAGCAAAGAAAGGTTTGGTTTCCTTTATCTGCTAACGATTCGCAACAAATTTAAAATCATCACACATTCCACCAATTCCACTCGAAGAAGAGAAAGTTATTGTATCTGTTACGGCTAAAGGCACAGATCAAAACAGATCAAAAGCAGGATAATTATTTGTATTCAATTAACTGATTAAAGATTTAGAATTCTGCAGCAGCCACGATAGAAATGTCGGCAAAATGTTTTATAGATGGGCGGCAGGGCTGTCTGTTCCTAGCGGGCTGCAGCGCGTAAAAGTACGCAGGCGGTAAAAATCAGAGGGGCATGGACTCTTGGCGACACCACGCTTAAATAATATTTTAAATTCATTGTAAGTACTTGTCACATGTAAGTACTATTTATACAGTTTGTCATACGTAAGTACTTAGTGAGTGTGAAATGAAAATTTTATTAATCATTAAGTAGGTTTTTTTTTTTTTTTTTTTTTTTTTTTTTTAAAATTTGGCGGCGGTCATCTTAGGAAAGTAAGCGGGCAGCCAGTCGCCTAAGAACGGTCCTGATAGGCGGATTTGCATTTCTCGAGAAGGTGTCTAATTACACTTATGAGAAAGTATTTTACACTTTTTAAGTTTTCAATTTGAACATGCATTACAGAAATAAAACACTTTATATTTCTCAACTATTTATTGTTTGTACCGAATATTGGAAAAGATATAATAAAGATAAAATAAAAGAAAAACAGAAATTGAAGAAAGAAAATTTAAAATTGTATCAGAACAATTTAGATGTAGCCGAACAATTTTATCCAACGCCATCTAGTGACGACAATAACAATTTAAGCAGTCGACCTCCAGCTGGGATGAGGATATGTTCATTGTGACGGTTCCCGCTTATGGGCGGAGAGGAGGATCACATATGATAAGGCAAATTTTAATCACTTTTTGAACTAAAATACACGACAACTAAAATTTTATACCATCCCAGGCAAAATATAAATAGATATGTAAAAATATAATAATAATACAAAAATCTTTTATATTCTTTGATTTACTAGCGATTATTCTGTGGAGTTGAGTGCTTCTAGCCATTAAGCTTGTTTATGCCGACTTTTACGAGTCAGAGATTGTTAGCGCGTTAAGTAACCCATGAAAAGCTGTTAGGCTAACTTAATTCTATCCTGTTTTAAATTACTCGTTATCTTTTTAGTTAAGTAAGCAGAAGTGGGTGCCATCTGTGAATAATATTGAGTTAATAAATGGTTCTTTAAAACTTTCTCTGGATTCTCTAGTACTTAAGGATCCGTACACCGTCTATTAACATCAAGTTAACTTATGCCATCAAAAACAAGAGATGTTATAACCTTTACTGTAATGCTACATTACAATAGGCACTTCAGGGTCATTTTTACACGCCTAGCTTCCCTCATAACCATGGCAACCATGGCTGCAGCAGATGATAGGGTTCCTTTTAATTTCCCCAACCATCTCATTTCATTTATTGTGTTTTACTTTGCGAAAATGTACGAATGAAGGCTGACTTCGATTATACTTTCAGATGAATGGAGAAAATAAATGCTGTGCAGTAATCCCCACACGTGTTACGATCGAAATGAGGGATGGTGGGAAAAATTTTGAAGTGCATATTAAACATTATCTCTTAAAACGTGTGATGTGACTAAAATGGTCATAATCTGCAAGCTTTGTCCAGTTTTTCAAAACTAAAACAATGACCAGTAAACTACGGCCAACTGTTTACGTCTTAATCAAAAAGGCTATCCTTTCATCGTATCAATTTCATACTTTACAAACAGTTCATTTTTCAAGCCTAAATTTGACAGTATTTAACATTCTATACACTAATTTTTACTTCCTTGTACAGCGTAAAGAAAGTAGTATTGTAATCGCGAAAAATTTCGGGTATCGTATTTCAACAAAATTAACCATTTTAACCGCCATTGAACGCTCTTGAATCTATTTAAACGATGTTTTTACGTTATATCTGCACGCATGGAAGAATAAAGGACTCTTTTTGCCAAAAATGATTGTAAAATGGATTTAAAATGGATTTAGATAAGATTTTTTTTAATGTTTATATCTGCGTATGTATCTCGCATAACTCAAGAACAAGTAGCCCATAGAACGTAAAAATTTTGTATATGAGACTGCTGTAACATGTAGTATGCATCTCCCTTTCTCGTTGCGTAGCCCATAGAACGTAAAAATTTTGTATATGAGCCTGCTGTAACATGTAGTTATGCATCTCCCTTTCTCGTTGCAATCTGCTGCACCGATCGTATATAAATATATATTCCCACTCTGTTACCTGGTTCGGTGAGCTTAGTTTCTTTATTCTTATATGTTGGTAAATTGGGCATTTTTTCTTTAAAAATGATTGATTTACGTGGTTTTTATGTTCCGGTTAAGGTATTCATGCGTTACGTAATCTGCATGCAATAGTTGTAGAATTAGCAAAAATTTTAAAGTTTAGATAGCGAGATAAGAACCGCCATTTGTTTATATTTGAAACTCAGCAGAGTAGTATATTAAGTCAGTTTCTGCACTTTCAGCGTCTTTTTGCCGAGCGGGACCAAAAATAAACTTTTATTTTCGCGCACCGAAAAATCTGCCTTCTTGCCAGCTGGCCGAATTGCTTGTTGTTGCGTAGAACCTCTAAATTTTAATTGTAAAAATTGTTTTGTTTTAACTGTATTTAGTGTTTTACGTTTTTCTGTATTTTACCATTTTAATTCTGTATATTACAGTTTTTATGCACTTTTTGCTTTGCCGTGGAGTAAAAACATCATCAACTGAACGACAAATAGATTCGAGAAAATAAGTTTAAATAAAATGCACCCAAAAATGTGCGTAATTTAATAGCCCGTAGGAGGAAATCATATGGTGTGCACATTAAGATTTCTCTAAATATAGCATCAAACAGTTCCAAAATTTTAAAATTAGTAACTAAATAAATCATTTACAGTTTGTGAAAGATAAAATTGTAAAACCTCACCGTCAGGTTCTAATGCTTCAAAATAATTGCAGATAACAACAGGGTTAACAAATCAGAACTCAGAAAATATATTTAATAATATTCACACACAAAAAAGTTGCAAATTACCCCATGTCTTCATACCCTAAGGTTACAGCGACTAGTCATGTGTGGTTCAATGCCCTGGCAAAAATCAAGGCAGTTAACTGTCATTACTAACACCATTAATACTGACAGGGAGGTTACAGATGTAGTCTGAACTTCTCTCATCGTTGCTCTTCTTCACCGGCACCGTGCAATTTAACGATGAAAATCTACGACTGACACGTTGTTGAAAAAATGTTTCATTGTTGTTACTGCTTTAAAATCTTTTTGTGGCAAGAAATTTTTACGGGCTGAGAATAAAAAGAATACTAAAAGGAGGGAGTGAATACAAGTTTATATTTTGTTTCTATTTTATTATTAAGGTCGTTGTAAAGTTTAACGATATGGTAATATGCAGTCTTCAGACAGCGTGGTTACAAAAAAAAAAACTAGTTTTATCACACAGAACCTGTCTTTTAGAAACAGATTTTTACGGTAAAATGGAATTACAATTTTGCAAAATCTAGGTTTCGGGAGCTTGAGTGAGTTACGCGAAATAATTCAGATTATTCATTTTTGTATTTTAGGTGAAGTAAAATCAGTGTAATTTATGTAAGCATTTTTTGTAGACTTAAATATAAATATTAAAAAAAAATCTGAAATCTTTCAAATTTCATATTATGCCTAAAGTGGCGTTTTTTCCTCATTCTGCGTGTTACCTTTATTTATTAAAATATCATGTTCTTCGAACTTAAACCACATAAAATTCAATTCCACAGCAATATCACAAAATGTTTAAAAACAGCACATCTTTAGAATTTCCGATTCACAGTCTTGCGCGTCAGAGATAAAAATCTTTTTCATCCGTACAGTATGATGGCATTGCTCGCGTTGAAATCGTTCTGTTTCTTAATCAAAAATTCGTTAAAAATGTGATATACATAATAAAACATTCAGAATTCAAAATTTGCAAATTTTGAATGTTCGAATGAAGGATTATGCTATTGAAAATTTGATGGCTCTAAATACCGTCGTTTTTTCACAGTGCGTGAAACATACCTACATTCATGCAGATTTTTCATTATTTAATTTCTTTAAATATAATACACGGCGATAGTGGCAACATTTTGAAACATGACTCCACGTTTATAGAGAAACGCCATGAAATTCCGTTTTGAGACTAATAGCTCTTCTGAGCTGTCATTTGAACTAAAAATAATATAGTAAAGCATATATTTTTAAAAGCCTTCAAATTAAATTAATTTAAATGGATGTGTATATAGTTTTCGCAACTGTATATGTACCATATACATATTAATGAAAAATCAACTATATATTACATAACGACTTGCATTTCTTTCTTTACCTAGTCAAAATAAATGTTCTTTTGATAAAAATTAATTAAACAAACGCGGCAATGTTATTTTATTCTATTTCGTTTTAGTATAACAGAAATAAGAGCTACATAATGAGTTTAGTTTCACAGCCTTCATAAACAAATATTAATTTTATAAATTTAATTTAAATAGAAACAGCTGAGTGGGGTTTTAAATTACTGGAGGGGTAACTATATAATTCTTTCAGTTCGCATTTCGAAAATCGTACATTATATGAAGCGAAAGAATTCAGATATTCTTGTTTAATTTAACGAGGCGATAATTCTTCAATCTGCCAGGTATGAATTCAGAAAAAATAATAGACATTTAATCGGAAGTGATTTTGTTTGGTTTATTTAGTTATGGCAAAGTACTGGAGGGCTACCTGCCTAAGGGGAAGGATGTCTTCGTGGAAGAGTAAAGGAAGCAGGCTCGTATAGACGTTATAGAGCAGGAAACCACGTAAACGTCCATGTAAGCAGCCCGTTCGCCGGGATTCCAACCCCAGAGCGAACTACCAGTGTTCAGCGACTTTACCGCTCCGCCGCTGTTGGACCATTATTTGGAAGTATCATTTTAACCCAAAGGAGCGGGTAACAAGAAGCCTCAAAACAGTATTTGCTAGCGTTTCACTTTGAACCGCGAATTTCTTTTCCAATTGTTGCCACCGAATATTATCGCCCTGTATTATATTTAAAGAAAATAAATAATGAAGAATCTGCATGGATCTGTATGTTTCTCGCATTGTGGAAAAAAGGACAGTACCTAGAGCCATCAAATTTTGTATAACGTGATCCTCCACCCGAACATAATGCACCTGGACGCCCGAGTTTTGAATTCGTTTTTTATTTCATATTTTGTAAAACTAGAGGAATTTCTGATTAACAAACTGAAGGATTTCAAAGCCAGCAATGACAACACGGCACGGAAAAAAAAAAAAAAAAATGATCTGCAGCGCGCGAGACTGTCTATCGGAAATTCCAAAAGTATGTTGTTTTTAAATATTTTAGCCCAAATGTTCTCGAAACGTGTATGTGTTTTCAAATGAAAAGAAACGCCTCTTTGGGCACAATATAAAGTCTGAAAGCTTTCAGATTTTTTATTTATTTATTATAATTATTTTGTTTTGGGGGAGGGGGGGATGAGCTTGCCTTGAAATAAGGGAATGTTTGAGGGAATTCCTGAATTTTATAGCAAAAAGCTTAATACTCTACATAACAAGTAAATAAATACTTACAGCAACAGAGTTCATGCACAACATTTTAATCTCCAGCGCAAGACTGTTTACTAAGAATTCTAAAGATTTGCTATTTTTAAATATTTTATTAAGTATTTCAAATTTCGTAAATCTTTAATACATTTTTGATTAACAAACTCAACAATTTCGAAGCGATCAATTGCAACACTGCACGGGAAAAAACATTTTTGTCTCCATCGGGCGAGAATGTGTATGGGAAATTCTAAAGATGGGCTGTTTTTAAATATTTCAAACGAAAAGGTACAATAACCTGAATGCCCTCGTAACGCGTATGTGTATTAAATGAAAAAAAACGCCCCTTTTAGCATTATATAAAATCTGACAACTTTCAGATTATTTTGTCTTTTTGTGTGTTCATTTTCTTTTCGTTAAATTCAACTGGATAATAGGCAGCAGTAAATTTATACAGTTCTCTGTTAAAATGATTAGCTTGGTTTGGTTTATTGAAATTAAGGAAAAGTACACTAGTATCTGCCTAAGAAAAGGGATGTTTTCGTGGAGGACATTCTCAGGGAAATACGATGTATTGTAATCGCGAATAATTTCGGTATCGTATTTCAACCAAAACATCTATTTTGACCGCTCTCGAATCCATTTACTATTATTTATGTTTTCCGCCCTAAAGCACTACACGGAAGGGAGAAATGCCTTCATGGAGGACTTTCTAAGGGAAACTATATAACGTATTAACACTTTATACATGTGGAAAACCATGAAAACGCGCATGCCGCCAGCCCGTTCGCCTGAAATCAAACCCAGGTCGAAACTACCAGCGTTCAGCGACTTTACCCCTTGGTCGCTGGTGGTCTCCCCTGTTAAAAGACGAATGAGTATCACAAAACATTTTCATTATAAGCAGATTATAAAATGGAAAACACGTTTAACAACAGACAATACGAGATGTTTAGTTCGAATATTTCCTTGTCAAAATTTTACGAATTAGAACTGAATTTTCGCATATAACTGATCATAGTTTAAATTAACAGGGAAGCTAAATTTCATTCCGCCCCACCTAAAAAGGAATATATACAGACAGACACAGTGCAGGGTTGCTTTACGTTATTAAATCTGAAATTCATAAAAATCTAACGCTATCTTTTCAAATTTCAACCATTTAAACTAAATTTAATTTTATGGACAAAATTCATAGTAGTGAGGAAGCATAATAAGCAATTACCTTAAGTGCATACTTCTCAAACGTTTAAGCACTCCATAAGAACATCTTGCAGGTTAACAGAACCCAATTTTAAAATGGAGATTTCTTAAAAAAATATTAAAAAAAAGGAGGCAAAGAACATGTAAGAAGAAAAAAAAAAACGCAACCACTTTAATGTTTTCTCTCTATTGAAGGCTCAGGAACTAAAACCGATGTTTACTACAGCACGATAAATCTTTTTATTACTTGTTTAAAAGCAGATGTTTTACGTGGATGAATTTACCAAAGTTTTTTTTAAATGCAAATGAAGAGGCCCTTGATGACTTACTAAAGGTACTAATACACTTAACGCATTAGTAAACTGTACCAGAAAAAAAAAAAGAAGAAGAAGAAGAGGAAGAAGAAGAAGACCCTCCGCATTAAAAAAATTAGTGTCGAAAGAGTTTAAATGAGTAATTTTTGTAATTGAACAAGCTATAAAACGCTTTTTTTAACTCTTCTCATGATCCGACGTTTTTTGAAACCTTGCAAATCTTAAACCTTACTCTCGCTCATGCATATGATTCTTATAATAAAATGTAGCCTGCATTTAAAGTAGTCTGTTGATGAGTTTGATGAATTCATAATTATTAAGACTGAACATAAAACTATATTTGCTGTTTGTGACGAATGAAAAAAGTACAACTAAGAAAAGGTTGAATAAATGCCAGTAAGGTATTTTAATTAGTTGATTATTAAATTTTACTCCGCTAACCACCATACAGGAAACATAAGTTTATAAGGTTGCTTTTTAATATTTACAGCTAAGTGTGTGGAACCTTGAGAACTGGTAAGCGAATAATCGCTTTAGCTCAGAGAACAGGAACTCAAGAAGGGTTAATTACTCTTTATTGCTCAAAATAAAGTTTGCAAATGGCCCTTTCTCAGGACGTACAACAAAGCCACCACTTGGGCTTTAACTCAAGCATAACCGCTTGGGCTTTAACTAAGAACTAAAGTAAAAAGATGAAGCTATTAAAATTGTTGGTCCCTAACACTAACTAAACGGCGAAGCTATCAAAGGCCTGAAAACACGGCCGAGCGTAGTAATAATAGCTTAGAGAGAGTGTAGTCAAAAGGCGAACGAGCGCTTGTCAGTATCTCCGATTCTCTAACGAGGTCAGTGGAACTTTGGTACTGCTCTTCCTTCATTTACATTTAACGCGATTCTGAAAATACATTCTGGTAGGAAATCGTAAGCTGAAATTAAGATCGACAGGAAAGTGGCTTTAACTAAAAATAACTGTTAACAACTTAGGATAAACCTTACAAGTTAGTGATTAAATTTTACTTCGCTAACCACCTATAATAATTACATAAATACACGGCTTGACACTAATTTAAAGCTAACCACCATATTTGTGTCAATATACTTATAAAATTGAAATACAGCTACATGCATATGTAAATTGTACTTACACAAGGGGCAAAAAGTACCTACTCCTGAATAATGCCATTATTAAATGATTTTATTATAATCATCAACTAAATCAGAAGTCAAACAACAAAAATCAGCGTTATATTTTCAAATTTACACAGGACTAGTTTCGATGGTTTTACCGAAACACTATCCTCAAGCTGCGACACGCAAATGAACGAGATGGGATATAATGATTAGATAAGATAAGAAAGCCTGGACAGAAAATAAGCTAGTGGCGCCATCTGTTGATGAAACCAGAACTAAAACATAATTTCTTTTAAGGCCGAAGGCAAAGATGGACTGGACAGAATTCCAATCCATCTTTGCCTTCGGCCTTTAAAGAAATTATGTTTTAGTTCTGATTTCATCAACAGATGGCGCCACAAGCTTATTTTCTGTCCAGGCTTTCTTATCTAATCATTATATCCTATCTCGTTCATTTGCGCTTTTGCAGCTGTGGATGGTGGTTCGATAAAACCATCGAAATTAGTCCTGTGAAAATTTGAAAATATAACGCTGATTTTTGTTGTTGTTGACTTCTGAATTAGTATATTTTCGGCGTGTTATTGTGTCTTAAATCTGATGAATGTTAGAGATTCATAAATATATTTAACAATCTAAGTGTGTATCAATATACAATACTTAAATATTAACTAGGTAAAAGTGTGTATCAATATACAATACTTAAATATTAACTAGGTAAATTAAAGCTGAAACTGTCACATTTCCGTTTTACTACAATCAGCATCATTTCTAAAGTTATTTTTCCTCATACATTTTCTGTTCAATATTAAAATCTCTTCGAGGCCGATAGCCTGCATTATATATTTTCTCCCAATGGCGGGCACTTGCCTCTAATCTACTGGCCATTCCTAAGACCAGAAGCAGTGGCCACTTTATTGTGGAGACACCTATTAGGCCACCGTCATCTCCTATGAGGGGACAGACAATTAACATCCATGCCTTCTCCAGAATTCGAACCCGCGCCGTTCGACATCTCAGCCGGCTCTCCTAACCACTAGACCGTCTGGGCGGCTTTTATATAAAATATTCGTGCGCGTATTAATTCTGATTGCCATTTCTGAACAAGTTCCACGAGTGGCCAAGTAAGACGCTGAATATGGATAACTCAGCCCAAGATCGAGTTCAGGAAAACGGGCTGACTCCACGCTTAATTTTCGCGGTTTTTCAAACTTATAATACCTCAATGCTCCTCAGTTAATTTTATAAAGCCCTCCACGAAGGCAGTTCTTCGCTTAAGCAGTTAGCTATCGTGTCCTTTGCCATATTCAAATAGCATTGCAGACAATTTACTTCCATGCATTTTCCAGGGTTCGAGCACGTGGCCTTCGGTATCGCAGTCGGCTCCCTTATACCGCCTAGGCAGCTCTTCTACATGATATAATAGTTAGCATTTAGCGATATAGTATATAGCTATACATAGCCTGTATAGCGGTTAGCGATGCACGCTGCTGTACCGACAGGTCCGGCTTCGAATCACAGAAAAGGCTTGGTGGGTTTTTTTTTTTTTTTTTTTTTTTTTTTTTTTTTTTTTTTTTTTTAATAAACGTACGATATCTTCGCGGCATGGAGATACTTAAAATACATGTCAAGCCGAAAGTTCTCTCGAATGACTTGGTGGTGGAGGAACAGGGACAAAAGCCTCTACAATCTCTTCTTCTTAGCTAGCATCAGCTAGGAAAGCGTTCTATATTTTAACGCGGTAGATACACTATGTCATCGTTATAAGGTGTTGCAGGAATACGAATGTTTGAGAGGGAAGAGGCGATGGCGGTGGGCGTTCAAGGAGTAGCTAATAAATGCTCGCCACCCGGGATTAATGATGCGGCAAATCGTGCTCCAAAGGGGCAACCGGAAACGCCAATGCCCAGTCACGTTCTTACGGTTATGGTTTTTGTCTTGAGACTAAGCCTTTGAGTGTTTTTAACAAAAGCATGCCATCACCCAGGCGTAGAACGGGTACTTCAGTTAGTTTACGTATAATATTCATTACTGTACTAGAAATTACAGGGCAAACAAAAAAATCTTCATCCATAACTTTAATTTTTATGTTATTATGAAAAACTTAATAATCTCATCATTCGCAGTTACATTTACAGTTTAAGGCAGTATTTTATAATAATTTCCTTTGAATTATTTTTGAATGCATTTGGTTTTTGAATTTGAAATTTTTCATATCTTTATGTTGGCATTATTCTTGTACTGTATTTCTATCGCGATTCCAGCAAACCTGATGTAGAGTTTTTATATTACTTGAAGTGGTTTTGTTTTCAACCAAATTTATGTTTTGTATTGTAGTAATATCTCAGGTTCAGTGTATTTTATGATAATATTGTTCAGTTATCAAAGTTATTGGTTCTTAATTCTGAATTCATTTGAAAAAATTTTATTTGGCAGTTTATTATTGTCTTACTTTATGCATTTTTTCTAAATTGAATGGTTCTTTTTGATATTGTGAATCTAATTGAAATGAATTGTGTATAATACAGTAATGGATGTATTATATTTTGTTTGTTTGTTTGTACCATAGTTTTTATTTAAATTAGTTGGACTCAGTTTTGAAAGTATTTAGTATTTTCAGTACAAATTATGAAAGTATACTCGGTTTATTGTTTGAATGCGATAGGTACTACTTGTAACATGCTTTCTTTAGGGTTTATTAATGACTATGTTACTTATGTCCTTGTGTTCTTGAAGGCCTTGTATGCCACTGTAAACTTATTTTGCTTAGTGACAATAAATAGCTTCTGGAGGCAGGGGCTTTAATCCGTGTAAGGCAGACATCATGTCAGCTAGGTAATGGAGCCGCAGACATTATGTCAGCTAGGTAATGGAGCCGCAGACATTATGTCAGCTAGGTAATGGAGCCCCTGTTCTCTGGTGAACAGTACTTAGTAGAAATGTTCATTTGCAGTAAAAATTAAAAGTAAAATACTACCTTAGTTAAGCGAAAGTGAGCACAATTCCTTCTTTACAATGAAAACACACAAATCATGTATAAATAAAATTTACGCATGCTTTATGTGCACGCTCTATTTAACGAGAACATTTAGTTTTCATTACAACAAATCAGAAAAAAAATATGATAAATACATGCATATCTAAGCTTAAAAAATCAATACCTTCCGCTTCAAAAAAAAAAAAAAATGCTTTCTAGGAAAATATAAATATTAAGCAAATATACAAATCAAAAAGAGAATTTATATAAAAAAAATTGAAAGGTTTTAGATTTAAATTACGTCCAAAGGGGTGTTTTTTAACATTTTGTATGTTACTTTTGTTTATTAAATATCATGTTTTCGCACTTAAGTTATAAAATTCAGGTCAAGAGCAATATCAAAAAATAATTTTAAATTGAGCGCATAATCTTTAGAATTTCCGATACGTAGTCTCACGCACTGGAGGTAAAAAAGTTTTCTATGTACAACATTGCTCGCTTTGAAATCGTTGAATCAAAATCCTCCCTCTGAAATCCTTAATGAAAAATTCGTTAAAGTTTTACAAAATATGAAATCGATAATAAAACAAATTCCAAATTTCGGTTTCCAGATGCCCATATTCGCAGTAGGATTACGTCACTCAAAATTGGATGACTCTAGGTTCCGTTGTTTTATCACAATGAGAGAAACATACATACATTTCTGCGGATTCTCAATTATTTATTTTCTTCAAATATAATACAGGGCGATAATGTTTGGTGGCAACAGTTTGAAAAGTGAAACGGACATTCAGAGTGATTCGACGCAAAATCGCAAAAGGAAAACAATAATCCCTCAAAGCCGCTTTGAACTAATAAATAATAGTAACATATTTATGGACAGGAAAAAAATTCAAAGCTTTTCTGATAAATCTGAATTAAAAATCTTTCGACATCTGAATTTTAGTGGAGAGCATTCTCTTTTTTATCAGCGACAAATAAATGCATTACGACCTTTAGTGCAATTTCTTTCAATAAAAAATTAAACGAATTTTACTTAGGCTTCAACTACAATATCACAATAACACTTCTGTAACAAACACGTTAATTTAGAAAGGCAGATGTTTCGAAAGTCACGTTTCAAACGCTTTTCAAAAAATTAGAAATTCTTATCACGCACTTAAAAAATTTAAACTTTCAAGATCCAAGTTACAATTCATTACTCAGCAGTATAGACATAAAAACTAAAGAAAAATGCATCCCAAAATAAAAACTAAAGAAAAATGCATCCCAAAATAAAAACCCACCCAGCGACGTCGACAAAACTGACCGATAAACCGGTTGAAGACTAAAAATTTGCTCACCTGGATAAGTTTCACTAACAGAAAACTGCGACAAGTTTTATGGTTTTTAGAGTACTTATCACCAACATTTTCCGAGAAAGAAGCACCTGTGCAGAACATATGTCACGCGGCAATGCCCGATAACAACATGTTAAAATTTATGTAAGTATTTACACATACACAGACATTTGCACTAGCAACACCAAGCACGATTTATATATAACATTTTGCGCAAGGAACACCTGCGGTGAATGGTCTGCCTCGCTTATTTATTAAACACTTTTGAACGCCCATTAGAAATTTAGCATGTTTCCTGCCGAGTCTAAATCCGTGGTTTCACCACAGGTAGTCCAGTATGTCAGCCGGCTAGAAGCTGCCACATACGACAGTCGTGGGTAACAAATATGAAAGCATCATTTTTCTTTCGAACATAAAAAGACTGCCTGGTGAATTGGTTACGCTACGGCAAAGTATATGATATGATCAAGGATGGGCCTTAGAAGGGTATACCTTCGTAGATGATATTACAAAGCGTACTCTAGCATGCAGGCATCCAAATCTCAATGATCATAATTTTTAAATAGTAAAAAACAACCTTATAAAGTTACAGGATTATACTCTCTTTCGCCCCATAAACTCTACGAGATCCATGGATTAGTCATGGGAAGCCCCACCAGTCGTGGTTGACATCTACATACATTATTATGGTTCCGCTAAGTAGATGATACTTTTACCTTGTTTAAAGATAAAGATGATTAAAATAAAGTTCCTTCAATAATGAATTCCATTGATCCTGCTATACAGTTCACCGTTGAACTTGAGACTTGCAATTCTCTTCTGTTTCTCGACATTCTGGTCACAAGTAACTCATCCAACTTCAGTACCACGGTTTACCATAAACCGTCATCGGTTTGCCTTCCATCACACTCCAAATTATGTCATCCGACTAAGCAAAAGCTAGCTTCATTTTATTCCTATGTTTTCGTGCACTTCAAGTTTGCTCTTCCAAACTGTCTCTTGATGAAAAACTAAGTTATTTAAAAGCAGTAGCTACTGACAGGGGCTTTTCACCCAACACTTATTAATCAAGCAGTTAAAAAATTCTCATTTCAACACACTAAAAGGCACACTCTTGTTTTAGAAAACTATAAGAATTCTGTTGTCATTCCCTTCTTTCCGTCAGTTAGCTATTAAATTGCACGTATTTTGCAGAAATTTAAGTTTAGTTTATTCTCCCATCAATAAATTTAGGAGTTCCATACTCAAGGACCCCATTCCGGATATGAATTCCTCGGGTATTTGCAGGATTCCTTGCCAGTGTAGTTTAATTTACATTGGTTAAACTAATACAGCCTTAAAATTTCGCGTTAAGGAACATGAGGCATATGTTAGAGAAAAGGAAAGAAAGAAGTCTTCTGTTGCCCAGCATTGTTGGTTCGAAAATCACACTTTCAATTTTTCTGCAGCCAAAATTATTCAAAAAACATCTTCCATTGGTGAATTAGATTTTCTAGAGGCATTTTACATTCCAAACCATCTTTATGTTCTAGTTAACGATCCTAATTCCAAGCCATCTTTGCTTTCAGCGTTTAAGGAAATTATGTTTTAGTTCTCGTTTCCTCAACAGATGGCGCCAGTAGCTTAACTCCTGTCCAGTCTTTCTTATCTTATCTTATCTCGTTCGTTGACGCTTTTGCAGCTGAGGATGATGGCTCGGTAAAACCATCGAAACTAGTCCTGTGAAAATTTGAAAATATAACGCTGATTTTTGTTGTGTGACTTCTAAATTAATCTACGAGATCCTACTAAGAAACCTGGCGAATTCTCGCGCAACCTTAAAGGAAAAAACCACGGAAGAAGGGTAAAAATAACTGATTATTATTTTCAACTATGAATAGAAAGGCATGTACTTCGTGCTTTACCTTAACACAGACAACTTGTGGTGGAACTTAAGAATCGTTAAAATGTAAATTCAAGGCTAAAGAATAGTGCTGGACTAGCACTTTAAGTTAAGGCTAACTAAGTTGACTCGACAACCTACCCGACGTGATAATTATTTAAATGGCCAAAAAGGCGTATCAGTAACTCCGTGTAAACGCAAGAACACAGTCGTAACGTGCGCTGGTTAGCGAAAACACGCTCTGAATACACTCCAAATTTCATCCGTTTAAATACTCACTTCACTTAACTATGAATTTGCATCCTGGAGAAGAAATGCTAGGGGGAAGTTGAGGAGTTCAGAAAAGATAACAAAAATTTGAATAATTGATTAACTGAACTAAGGGAAACCATACAAAATACGTTTTGAACTTCCTATTCTGATTAGTTTATAAGGTACTTATCTAGTCTTCTCGGCTTGGTGTTAGTGGTCTGCACGTTGGGCGCTATTCCAGAGCTCCGTGGTTTTGATTCCCGGCGAAGGCGTTGCTCGTTATATAACTTTCTGCATAAGAATAATTTTGCTACTGTCTTCATTAAAATAAGTATAAAAATGACACTACAAAACGTATTTAAGCCTAAAAAGCGTAAATTTTTCGAAAATTTAAATAAAAAATTTCAAACCTCTACTACAGCTCTAGATTCCTTTTTTCCCCAGTTGCTGAATGGGTTTCGTTTTACGCTACGAAAAACTGTGATTTTCTGTTAGTCGTAAGAAACACTATCGACAGTATTCGAATATGAAGGATCCTTTTCTTAAATTTAGAAACATGTTATAAGAAAACATACGATGCATTATTGAGAAAGACCTGAATAGAAATGATTACCAATTAACTTCTACGTAAAGTCCATCGAAATATTATGCTTCAGAGTTGTTTATGTTCCTAAAAGAAGAAAAGTCAATAGTTAGACATGGTTAGGCTCTTCCCAACGCTCGAGTTCAATGACGCCACGTCACGTACAGAGCTGGGAGAAAAGAAGACACAATTCACTTTGTTCCCCACGGTAGCAGCTTTTTTGGTACAGATTATGAGTCAGTGAGGTCAGACGCTCGAAGTATTTTGGTCGGGAAAAGCAAACTTTGATGTATAAAATCCCTGCCTTATAACACTGGCAGCTACCGTGAGACGTCACCTTCAGAATAACGGTGTTTAGGACAACAGGGTGCCTGGCCTACATGGCCTTCATGCTCTACCCCCATAAATCTAATAAAAAAACCCATAAATCAATACATCGAATACAATGAGTAGATGAGATAACAGATTAATTAATTAATTAACAGTAAATGATGGTTGAGGAAAACCAAGCACGGAAGGTGGAAAGCCTTCGAGACTGGTATGAACAAAATCAAAATTGAGCTAGTACGAAATACTGGGGTGCTGGCAGCAGGGTACAACGTAGATATAATATAATAAAAGGTCAGTATAACATAACCATAAAATGAGGAGGATAATAGAGAAGAACAAGTGTAGAGATGAGATTGATACGAGAAGGACAAGTAGACAGCAGAAAGAATTATACATGCCATAATAAATATGAAACTTCAAGAATGCTAGGATTAAGTATAGCCATGTATCCATTTTTATTAACAAAGTAGGTGAAATCGTAATCACAAATCTTGATTTCAGAATTATTGATGTCTCTTTGCCTTTCATGAAACTTCTTCGCAAAGTGATTGTAATGGGTTGGTTCTCAGTTGTAGAATTTTTAACTCTTCATGGTATTTCTTACATACCACGATGCATTGGAAATTTGTCCGAGAACATTGTTTTGACAGACGTGAAGTCGATTTCTATTGGTGCGACATGAATAAGCCCGGACTGGACATGCGTAACACAACATAAGACGCAGAATGGTTTTATAAATGAGTAATTTATTGTCAATAGATAGAACACTATTTCGTTCAATTAGTCTAGCTTTACAAGCACAAAAGTTTTGGATGATAGATGTAGCATGTGGGAACCAGGTAAGAGTAGTCATCGTTCATACTTTAAAATAATTTTAACAAAGTGCGTAAACCACATTTGGCGTTATTATCGCTCAAAAAAAAGATACTTTCAAAATTCTCCAATATGTAAATCCTGTATCCTTACAAAATCTTAAATAAAAAAATTCCAATTTTTGGCAGGTATGCCTAGAAATACGTCTTCTTTCAGATAATGTAAAAAACTGTATAGGTTATAATACAAAAATGTTTTCGAAAAATTTATAAAAAATTTGTATTTTTAATACAAATTTTAAAAATAAGAATACAAATTGTGCGAATTACATTAGGATTTAGCCTAAATTTCGAATTCTGGAAGAGAGAATTAAAGTAATTTTAATTAAAAAAGATTAATAAATATATAACAAATTCAATTAACACTGAAGAGCTAAAATTTTGAGATCTAATTTTTTAATATCGTGCCATTTTTACAAAACTTGGCAGTTTGGCATCATTTGAGTCGTAGAATCGAAATATGGAAAAAAGTTGGCATGTCATTTTAGAAAAAGTCCGATTTTGTGTCAAAATACCTGTGTTAGAACAATACTATATATAAATCTAAACACATATCCTAAGTCGCGCTTTCGAGACATGAAAAACGCAAGATGAATTCTTCAATCGGCCCCGTAGAACGTGAGATACAGAACTGTCCTCTTTTTTTTTTTTTTTTTTTTTTGGCGTAGTGTACATCAAAGTTCTGCCCACTTAGAACGGAAATTTAATCTCAAGCAAATGGTCTGATTAGCAGAATAAAAGAGTGTCAAGGAATGCAAGATTGCACCTGTCATTGGCAGGGTAGTAAAGCAAATCCACACAGGTGACATATCCATACAGGTGACAGTACGACTTTGCTCAGTTCCACCAGGGGGGCTCTGAGGGTCTCAAACACTTCATTCCCTACCAAAAAAATTTTGAAAGTACTTTTGGCTTGCCGCATATTTAGAGTGCCCCCATGCCGCACAGACATTATACATTTACAAACATCCGTGGGATTCGAACACGGGCCCTTCGGTACAGCAGACAGCGTCTCTATTCACTATCCTGGTTAAGCGGCATTTTTGCTAATGTTGATGCCACGACGTTTTTATTGCAAAATTTCCTATTTATACAAAATTTGACAATTTACAGGATGAGCTTTCACTGCGATTAATTTGAAATTGTAAGGGTATTTTTTAAAACACAAGCACTTTTTACTTCTTTGTACGAAGTAAGGAAGTATTGTAATCGGGAAAAGATTCAGGCAGCATATTTCAACGAAAATATCCATTTTTACCACTATCGAATGCAATTTAACAATGTTTTTGCGTGATATCTGTATGTAAAGACAGAATAAAAGACTCTTTTCCTCCAAAAAAATTATAAAACTGCTTTAACCTTTTGAAGGCGGGATGGCCATTATAGTGGCCATAAAGTCCTCTCTTTAAAAATACGGGGTTGTCCACTTTAGTGGCCATGTCTTTTCCTCCCCATTTTCCCAGGGTGCATCTATGTAGCAAAGGTCTTCCTTTTGCTACATAGATGCACCCTCTCTGAGAATATATTAAACTACACACAAGAATCTTTGTTGCAAATAGGAGGTGATTTCTTAAAGGGGGGAAAGCATTCGGTTCAAGATTCCCTGTCCTTTGGTTGCTTTTACTGCTACCAAAGCCCCGGCCTCAAAAGATTAAAATAAATTCTGAAGAGAATGTTTCGTGGCGTCTGTACGAACGTATGTACGTATCTCGCATAACTCAAAAACGAGTAGCCCAGAATGTTGAAATTTTGTATGTGGGACTGCTATAATATGTAGATGTGCACCTCGTATTTTAGTTGCAATCGGCCGCACCAAACGTATATAAATATATATATATATATATATATATATATCCACTCTGTTACCCGGCTCAGTGATCTCAGTTTCTTTACGCTTATATGTTTGAAAATTGTAGATTTTTTTACTTTAAAAATGATTGAATTATGTTGTTCTTATCTTCCGGTTAAGGTTTTTATGTCTTAGTAAATCTGTATGCAATATTTTTAAAATTATCAACAATTTTAAAGTTGTTTAAGTGCCGCTACGCCTAATAATTTTTTCGATGGCGGCCATTGCTTGTTTACATTTGAAACAGGAGACTAGGGGATTTGTTACCAATCTAGAGAAACTTAGCTTCGCAATAACAAAGATAACGCCTTCATTTATTATTGCGAATTAAATCATGCTTAATCCTTCCTGAAATTTTTTCGAGGAAATAAGTGTTTAAGATTTACTTCGTAATTTTTAATACAGATATTTTGAGTTTTTATCTATTTTTGCCTTGTCGCGAAGTGAGAACTGAATTAATTGAATGAGAAATACTCAATCGTCTTTGAAAAACTGTTTCTTTTTTGTTTTGTTTGCTTAATTTCTTTTATACATCTTTCTAGCTTTATTATAGTATTTGAATAGAACATGTGGCAACAATTAGATAATTCTATTCTTTGAATGATTTAAATTTTATGCATTCTGAGTTATAATATGAAAGAAATAGAATACTGATAAGTGAATCTAGCGCCAGAGTGTCGCTATGGTAAACAAATACTAGAGTGAATTTTAAAGAATGCATTTATTCTATTGTAGTTTATGCGCTGTCGGCGAAGTAGATTTAATTCAATCCAATAAATTTAAATTAAATGCAAAAAAAAAAAAAAATGCGTATAATTTAATATTCCGTAGAAGGAAGTCATGTGGTGTACACATCAGATTTTTCAATTCCAAACTTTTTGCTGACGGCAATTAAAAAAGTAATTTAATTAAATGTACAACTAAAGAAAAATTCTCTTTTAATAAATTACAAGTAATAAAGGTTACGCTATATCCAACTACAAATTATATATATGTCATTTCCAAGTTTAATGAAATTTTTAGCGAAAGTTTTTAAATTTTTTTATTTTAACTTTTTTCTCCGACTTTCTTCGTCAAAAGGCCTTGAGATTTTCACGAGCTGAAGCGCATTAAGCAACGTAGCATGCTTCACCTTTTACATCATAACAAAATTTAGTCCTGAAATTACCAGAATCACGTTTAAGAGGCCTATCCATCATAATCAAAGAGGTACGCCCAAAATGCAAAGCATGTAAATCAAGCAAGAAAGGGGAGCTAAAATGTATTAGTTACACAAGATAAATTCAACCCTCCTAAAAGATATTCTCGTTACACAAGGCCATAAATGCCTTTGCTGAATTTCTAATAATAAGATTTCTGGATATAATATTAGTGTTATGTCCTGTTACTTATAGTTTTAAGCATTCAATCTAAAAATAATTGAAATTAAAACAATCCTCCCCATAATAACCACCTAGTTATTTTAGTCTCGTGTGATAATGCTCGCTTTAGAGAATATGCCCATCAATGACTTCAGTGACATTATTTAATTGTGTTGTCATTTAAGTGTGTTGACGTTTTGGTAGTTTTTCCAGTATGTAATATTATGAGTCAATTCCTCAGGCGCAGTGACGAGACTAGATCCTCGTAGATAGATAGCTCTATAATACAGCACAATTATGACAGTTTCGTAACATGAGCAGCGGAACTCGATAAAGACTGAATACGCCAGACTTAAACGCGCCACTCCCATCAAAGTTTAGAGATTTGATGTGAATTTTTCTAACCTTAAATAACTATAGCAAAATGAGTAAAATCCTTCAACGAAACATCATTCGAATAACAATCGGCATCATTATGGGAGAGCGTGGGGAAGAAAAACCTTAGTCAGTAGAAGTTTCAAATTTGGAGGTTGGAAATAACCAGCAATAAGAAACTTATAGTTGTAGAGTCATTACGTTTTTCTGAAGAGAGGTGAAAAATATGCAATGCCTTCGCCGAGACTCGAACTTGGATCTCTCGAATACACGCCGAGTTCGCTACCGTTACATCACGAAGGCAGCTGGAAGGAGGCAGAAAATATCTTATATACGCCGCTTTTAACTCTTTGAAGGGCAGGAAAAGGCAATTAACTTTTCCAGAAAAAATTTTGTTTTATTTTCTATATATCAGGTGTTACAATGAAATTATTTGCGACAATAACACATATTTTGTCCAAGACGCGTTAAAAAAATGACCACTTCTGGTGGTTAGTGCTAGTGACCACCGCCCACGGAACACATCCCTAGAAATCAGTCTCTATGGTACTCGTGGAAACAGTTTTTCTTTTTCAAGCAGAGTGCAACTTTGCATGTGCTGCACTCGCACACTGTTCTTACAGACTTTTTCTTGGTGCTGCAGAATATACATCGTCGTGACATTGTCTTCGATGGCTAATGCTTGTTTTCTTGAAGATGAATTGCTGCATAAACTATTGGCTTATGTTTCTTGATTGCCTTATGTTTCTTAATTGCCGTCTAGTGAGCAACAAGGGAACTTCAGAAACGGTCAGTCTTGAAAACGACTTACACGAATGAGTATGACGTTCCATAAAAAAAGGTGGTTACTGTAGGTAGGCATTGCCCTTCAAAGGATTAAAAGGTGACTAGGTATTAGGGGACCCAATCCCCAAATCCTGGTGCTGACTAATTATTGTCCACCAGCTTTTAGTCCGTGTGCTACTGTACACACATCATGAGTTTTTGATGCTGGAGACGTGAAAATGTGCAAATCCCTTGCTGGCCTCGAATCTCGACCTCTCGAATACGCGTGAAGTATGCTACCCTTACACCACGAAGGCGTGCTGGAAGGAGGGAGAAAATGCCTGATATAGTGACACTCATGTATGATTGTGATAGTGATATGTTAATGTGTCTGTCCTAAAGGCAGACCACAAGTGCACTCTATTGCTTTAATTTTCGGAATACAGTATGAAGGCAGCTTCGAAAGGGGAGGAGACAAAAGTAACGCCTTCTACAAGATCCATCTATGCATCATCTATCTATCCATTATGATGTAACAACGCTCCAGCACATGAAGCCCAAGCTGCGATTGATCCGTTCGATCAGTAGGGCTGGGAAGTGCTCTAACATCTACTATTGCAGGCTTTGGACCCTGAGATCTAATCCCTAGCATGAAAGTATATGCTTCATAAGTGTATCACAAATTCTTTAAGCACCAGAATGCTCCATTCAATCTATCAACAAAAGACACTGCCGAAGGTAGTCTATAATTTCCACATGGCTGCCAAGGATAACACACAGTTCTGGTGATTATATCTAAAGACAGTTACGTTTTTTAAATATGTATCACATAATAGTATTACATATTATGTAAATATGTATATAACAGGTATTATATACCTATTATGTAATGAAACAATTTGCTACCACTGCTAGAACTTCCATGCATAGAAATTTGCAAATAATGTATCTAAGCTCTAAAATTCACGAATACATACATTTGCGAATGTGAATAATATTATTATTGAATAATTTGATAGCTGAAATAAGTACTATATTCAGATGTTTCAGCTATCACAGATTTAGGTTAACATAATTATATTATTACCAAATTTACAGACTTACTGGAACTGCTCTAAACTGAAAACATCTTCCATAACGGCGAGAAATTGATTCTATTCTACTGGAATCGGCAGAAATAAGCCAGCTATTGTTAAAAAATCCAAGAGAATGCGCTCGCAGAAGCTTTGTCGAGAGGTTCTATTAATAATTCCGAAATAAATTTCCATAGGAAAGTTATTATTCACGGTGCATTTTGATCCCGATCAAATGGGTATTATTAATGAAATATTTCTTCTGCTTATTTTCAAGTATACCGCGCACTGCATTTTCCTACATTATTAAACAAGGGTTCAAACAACTAGTAATCTAATAATACTATTGCCATTGCAATGATCATTAAAACGTTAAATAAATATAGAATTACTATAAAGCTTATTGTTTTGAAATGCCTCCGCTTTGACTGATAATTTTTACATTGCGTTTTATTACTATCAATAATGCATAACTTAAAACGTCGTTTTATTACTTTAAGCATCATTCTCGGTCAAACAGGTACTTGATTTACAGGATGTTTCAGCAAATCGGTTACAGACTTTCAGGAGCGATATAATACTTCTAGACGATGGAAAAACACATAGTAATGCATGAACAAAAGGCTTTCCTGGCACGGTAGTGGCGACAAAAACACAAGAAAGGAAGGACACGAACGGGGTGAAAATATGTGTTTATTATGCTTAGTGCAGCGAAACCAAGAAATATGAAATAAAACATACGATCGTCATCAGGTGTTCGAAATTAGATATCCTCAACATGGAATCAGCAGGAGTGTTCCGGTGCACAGGCCAGCGAATTCGCCAGACCTCACTTGCACTGACTACTTCCTCCGGTGTTACATGATGTGTCTTTCCCGTTTGTAGTGCTGATGAACCAGTTGCACGCATTGTGGCAGCTGCTGGGGACGTCCGGGATATGCCCGTTATTTTCCAGAACATCAGATCTTCCATGTGCCAGAGATGTGAGGCCTGTACGCTCCGGGTCGTAATTTCGAACACCTTCTTTGATGACGATCGTTGTATATTTTTAGTCCAAAGGGCCAATTAGCCCTGAAAGACTATTATTTTCGTTTTGGCATTTTGCGTTGGTTCACTATAAATGTCCAACTCAATTTCCAAATTGTTGCCAGCAAATGTTATCGCCCTGTATTATATTTAAAGAAATTAAATAATGAAGAATCTGCATAAATGTATGTATGTTTCTCGCATTGTGATAAAACAACGGTACCTAGAGCCATCCAGTTTTGAATAAAGTACGTTTCCACCCGAATATGGGCATCTGGAAGAACAAATTTGGAATTTGGAATTTGTTTTGTTATCTATCTCATATTTTGTAAAACTTTAACGAATTTTTGATTAACAAACTGAAGTATTTAAAAGCGAGTAATGGCAACACTCTACGGGCGGGAACCTTTTTATCTCTAGCATGCGGAACTGTGTATCGGAAATTCTAAAGATATGCTCATTTTAAAATTATTCTGTGATATTGTTAATGAACTGAATTTTATGGTTTAAGTGCGAAGAACATGATATACATAACATACAAATGTAGGTAACATACAAAACGTTAAAAAAATGCCCCTTTGGACGTAATTTAAAATCTGAAAACATACAGATTTTTTTATTTGTTTTTATTTTTAAATAATTTTAATGCAAACACGTTTTTGTTGTTATGTCTTTATTTCTGCTCTACTAAGCATAATAAACAAATTTCCTCCCGTTGTTCATGTTCTTTCTTTTTGTGTTGTCATTACAACGCCAGGAAAGACTTTTCGACCATGCAATGCTCTGTGATTTTCCGTCGTCTATGTGTACTGTATCTCTTCTGAAAGTTTGTAACTGGGTTCCTGAAACATCCTGTATATGTACTCGTAAATTAACAAACACATAATTCTAATAATGATAATTATTATTAATAACGACCTTCTTAACCGCATTTTAAGTTGTTGCTTCCATACATATAATTTTGAGAGTTGCGAACACAGGCAAAATGTCTGCATAATTCTTTCTAACTCTCTTACAAAAAGCACGTTTTTATTTCATATAAGTAAAAATATGCTTCAACTTCTGCGTTTTGTATTTCCAGTGATGGTCGCGCCATGATGAATGCGAAACTATTTCTTAAAAAATCATTCATGTACTTTCTTCTACAGTTTTACATAAAAATAGGAGGAGCAGGAAAATCACTCAAGCACAAAAGAAAGGTTTTAAAATTTTGTATTTTTAATAGCACGAATTATATAAAGATCTCAAAGTAGAACATGAAATGAGAAAACGCTATTTTTTAACTATGGTAATAAAAATCATATCGAATAGTTCTGTTCGCATTGGGAAAACTAGAATTATGTAACTCAATTGTTTCCAAATTAAAAACTATTTAATCAAAATGTAAGTAACTCAGAATTTTGTGTGTTCTTGGTTGAAGATTAACAGAATTTACTGTTTCAAAACCCAAACGATAAGGGTTGTAAAATCTGAATAAATATTACCTAGGGCCGGAATAAAATTTCACTTCTGAATAAACAATTTAAACATTTTACACAATGCAATCCAAAGAAAAATAATTGCTTCATAGCCTTACTATTTAACTATTCTCTCTTCCCCTTGCACAGAGGTGAGGTGAGGGGTAAATACACTAACGATTACAACTGAGATAATTCACAGCAACGTTTGCGTGAAGTTAAAATTATCAACATAAAAGAAAAGTGGTTTTGCAAGATTGTAACAAGAAAAGGATTACAATGTTGTATTTCGAGTCTCCAGGGTTCCAACTTCCAGGTCAAAATTCAAGGTCCTTTTAATGGAAATAATATTTGTTTTATTACTTTTGAAATTCGTTTTATACTACTTCAGAAAAATAGGTATACGTAAAACGAATTTAGAAAGTGCAAATATGGTGGGAGATCAAGCATAAAAGTAGCTCTGAAAAATAACGCGAGATATGTAAGTGCATATATATATATATATATATATATATATATATATATATATTGTTGCGCTCTACGGGTTCTTGGATTTGGAGTGATACACGACAACACTTGACGAAAAATCAAAACACAATTTATTCGCCAGTATTTCACATGAGAGTTCCAAAGATACGTTTACAATCGTGGAAAAACTACGATAAACACGCTGAAACAACCAGCAACACACCCTTCCGGCTATCAGGCTATAACGGTGAACACAGCTTCATGACTAAACACTAAATACATTTCCCGACTCGGTCGATCGCTCAATACATTCAAAATACTCTTCACGATAAAATTCACGATATACTTGACGATGCACCTAACGATACACTCACGATAAAACTGCTACACCGCGTATAAGCAGGATTTATATAGCTTTTGACCTGCCTTCGAGATTATTCTGGGGCAAATCGGTAAGGATTTCTTTCTAGAATGTTTTCGCTCCTCTATAGTATATCGCCAATTTTGTGGCTAAACGCCACCAAATGCTCGATTTCGAGCCAAATATGGCAACTCTGCCTTTTCTTGCCACTTTCTGGCAAGGCTAAACTCGCTTTGCGGAGAAGCTGCCTTACAACAGCTGGGTGGACGTTGATATTTGCTTCCAAATTCAGTTTAAATTTATTTAATAATATGTTTCATAGTCTTACCCGTATGCTGTATGGCGGACAGCCCTCGAGGCTTTGCCATGATCACATAAACCAAAACCAATCAAACCAAATCACCAGTATTTCACATGAGACAGCAAAATCGTTCAGACAGGAAAATGGTTAGTGACTCTGACTGCCGTACCGAAGCGTCCGGGTTCGAATCCTGGAGAAGGCATGGATGTAAGTTGTCTGTGCCTTCACAGGAGGCAACGATGGTCCACCTATTATGGGCCTTCTTAATAAAGTGACCAACTCTTCAGGCCTTAGTAGTTGCCAATGCCTATAATGGCTATTGCCCGTAATTCTGCTTAGGGGGGGAGAGTTCCAGAAGGGCATTTGAAGGAAAAATCATCCCCTTATATTAGCAAAATAACGGTAAACAATATAGTTATCCTTCAAACATAACATCATAGTTAACATTTAAATTTGTTAAGAATTTATTAAAAACGCGAAATATGGAAATACAATTCTTAAAAAACTGAAGTGTTATTAAATTAGTTTCCATATCTAAAAATATAAGTTTTGAAAATATGAGTTTAATAATTCGATTTTCTTTATTCTATAATTTTCTATGCATTGTTACCAATCAATACAAAATTTAAAATTCGTACTTCAAAAAAGTAAGGAAAAATATATTTTTTAATCGCATTTCTCCATAGTTGCTGGGTACAACAGAACATTAGAAATTTGTCGCACGTCTCCTTATGAAAAGAGAACAGTAACTATACGTTGCGAAAATCCAAGATAACTCTAAAACATTTGCTCCCATTTAACCAGATATCATTCGCCTTTTCAAGAAAAAAATATGTTTAGAGTAAAGGAAAGACAGAAAACTATATATGCTGCAAACAGACACAATTGACAATTTTTTCTATCGAAAAACGTTCCGAATATTTTTCGACAGATCTGCTTAGAACTTACAGGGATAAAACAAGAAAATAACTTTCTTTTTACCTATTTAGCTTTTTCCCATTTCGAAAAATCACCATTCGAAGGGCACAAGAAGTAGAAATTCAGTTGTGTCAAAATCACTGGCGAAGGAATATATTTCAGTAAGAATCTATTCCACTGGTTGCATTTGGGTTGTAAGTGGTTGAAAATCAAACCGTTTCTCTAAAATGCATCAGAAAAAGGAGATTCTAACCTGGAATCAGACGTGACTGTTAGTCACGTGATGGGATATTTTGAATCATTATATTTCTGAAAGTGACATTACGCATCTTTTTTTTTTCTGGAAAACTTAATCTACATTTTATCTATAAACATGAAAGTCCTTCACAATGATTCATGGAAATGTAAATCTGGCGCACAATGATTGTCAATTTTCCAAGGAAGACATCAGGGAAGAACATCAGAACATTCCACAATGATATAAAAATGAGAATATTTCTCATCAAGTGGTAGAAACTAGTTTTGATCTACGCTGTGGAAAGCCCTATATGAAAATTGACAGGAAAAAAAACTTCATATTCAAGAATTTGAGTCTCGATATATTTGAAGGAGAAATATACATATATTCAAGACATTCGAAATAAAGCTATTAGAACTACTTTTACAGCAAAGCAAAAATAAAAATTTGCAATGATCGAAGAGTTTAACATTTACGTTTCATAGTTAAATATATATAATAAATAGTTAGAATATTAATATATATATATAATAAATAGTTTCATAGTTAAATATATATAATAAATAGTTTCATAGTTAAATATATATAATAAATAGTTAGAACATTATATATATATATATATATATATATATATATATAATAAATAGTTTCATAGTTAAATATATATAATAAATAGTTAGAACATTATATATATATATATAATAAATAGTTTCATAGCTAAATATATAAATATATAAATATATATAATAAATAGTTTCATAGTTAAATACACACATATATATACAGGGTGATTATAATTAAAGTTTAAGTTTCAAAACGCTATAAAAAAAGAACCACTGATGAAAATGATGTGAAATTTGAAAGGAATGTTATTGAAGAAGGCGGAAAGCGTATGGCAGAAGAAAAAATTTAGTTTCAAAAGTTAGAAACAGATGGCGCTGTAAGCGGCAGAATCACGACGAGAAACGAGAAATGATTCGTAAAACAACGGCTAAGGTGGAAGTTACACATTAAAACGCATTGACAAATTAGAATTGTTGAATAATTTTATTTGCATGACTGTGCATATCACATCGAAAGGGACAAATCGGTTTCAAGAGTTTTGCGGCGACATACCGCATAAGAACCATTCATCAAAGAAGTTCGGAACTGTCGCGAGACTGGCGCAAAATATGTTCAATATGGTGTCCAACGTTGTGTGCAACAAGTTGAAAGCGACAAACAGCATGTGTTCCACAACGGATCGCAGTGTCTCCGGGCTGATGTTCAGAATGTGTTGCGAAACGCGTGCCTTTAATTCCGCTAAATTTGCAATTGGAGCACGGAACACAACATCCTTCAGATATCCCCACAGCCAGAAATCAGACGGAGTAAGATCAGGCGATCGGGACGGCCAGGCTGTAGGGAAATGACAGCTGATAATTCGAGCATTTCCGAAATGGCACCTCAGCAGCTGCTTCACGGGATGTGCAATGTGCGGAGGAGCGCCATCTTGCTTAAAAATGATTTCATCCACACATCCACTCTGTTGCAGAGCTGGAAGCACGTGGTTGCGCAAAAGAGACGCATACCTCTGACCAGTGAGCGGTACCACTGGTATACCCAGGTTGCGGTAACAGGACCGGAAGCACCCGTCTGCTCAAAAACATATGGTTGTAAGATGAATGATGCCGTAAAGCCACACCATACCGTGACCTTTTCAGGATGAAGTGGTACGGGGTGCGTTGCCAGTGGATTTTCTGTTGCCCATATTCGACAATTCTGGGTATTCACGTATCCTGTCAGATGGAAATGGGCTTCATCTGTCCACAAAAGTTTCCACGGCCATTCATTATCCACTTCCATGCGAGCCAGGAATTCTAACGCAAACGTCTCCCTAGCTGTCAGGTCAGACGGAAGCAACTCCTGCACATGGCCAATTTTGTACGGATAGCATTGCATGATGTTTCGTACAATTTTCAGCACCGTGCTGGTAGGCTTGACCAATGTGCGGGCAATTCCTCGTGCACTGCACGGTTGCACACCACCGGCCGACCCCTCCTGTAATGCTGTGGCCACTTCTTCAACTACCGTCGAATGCACTCGTTTTCTCCCTCTACCAGATTGCACATCAAACGAACCTGTCGTTTCGAATTTTTGCATCATTTTCTTTAGACCTACGACACTCATTGGACCAACGGCTTCTTTTATACCCTTCAGTGTCCTGATTTTTTGCAGAGCTACTCTTGCACAATCATCATTCTTGTAATACAGCTTTACCAGCAGAGCGCGGTCCTGCAGTGAAACACCCATGGCGAACGTCTGAGACGCAAAATGAGGAACAGCCTGGTACCTGGCGGCTTTATAACACTGAAATTTAACTAACATTTTAATTTACGTCTTCTTCCGCTTGCAGCGCCATTTGTTGCTAACTTTTGAAACTAAATTTTTTCTTCTGTCATACGCTTTCCGCCTTCTTCAATAACATTCCTTTCAAATTTGACGTCATTTTCATGAGTGGTTCTTTTTTTATAGCGTTTTGAAACTTAAACTTTAATTATAATCACCCTGTATATAATATATAGCTTCATAGTTAAATATATATATATATATATGTAATACTATAAATATATATGTGTATATATATATATATATATATGTAATACTATAAATATATATGTATATATATATATATATATATATATATAAATGTATATGTTCCGTCTTTTTTGGTAGATAGGTGGCGCTTTTGATGCGCGCCGATGAAAAATATATCATTTGACGCTTGAACGTGAACAATGACGCATGTCATATTTATTTGATGCTTGATTATGTTTCATGGCCGCTATAGGCGGAAGTAATATAAGTTTATCGTTAATAAATGTTATTTCTATGTTCTAAGAAATCTTGAAGTTTTGCTTTGAAATTCTAATGCTCTCCCAACCTTGACTCCTGAAACGAAACGATCTTTGAATTTATGACTCATGAAGAGAGACACCATACACATTTTTCTGGTGTCTGAAACCCGCGACAAGGGGAATTACCTTTTGAAAGGTAAGACTTTTGATTCATTTGTTCTTGGTATCGATCTTTGAAAACGAAACATAATGGATGATTTAGCAAAAGAGAAAAAGAAACGTGCTATTGTACGTAGTAAAGTTACTACACTTCTAAATAAAATAGAGAAATTATTATCGGAAGAATTAAGTAAAGAACATGCAGAAGATCTAAATTCATCACATGAATTGTTAATTGAATACCATGAGAAACTTAAAACTCTTGACTCAAAGATCGATGCTCTCATAATTGATGAAAAAGAATATGATAACGAACTACTTGTATGTGAAGAATATGATGAAAAAATTATAACGTTTAAAGCTAAGATTGTTAGTAAAGTAAAGAAAATTAACAGTAATGAAGTTGTTGAAAGAAGTATAATTACAACTAGTAATAGTATTAGTAGTACTCTGAGTGGTAATAATGTTGTTACAAGTAGTGCTTCAGTAAAGTTACCTAAATTAAGTATTGAAAAATTTGCTGGTGATCCCAGTAAATGGCTCGAATTCTTTAATTCGTATGATAATGCTATTCATTCTAATCCAAGTTTATCTAAAATAGATAAGTTTACATATTTGAAAAGTTTATTATCTGGTTCCGCATATAATTGTGTTTCTGGTTATGCTTTATCTGAAGAAAATTATGATCTATGCATTAAAAGTTTAGAAGAGAGGTTTGGTCGTAAAGATGTTATTATATCAAACTTCATGCAGATGTTACAGTTAGAACCAGTTAAAAGTTCTTCAAATGTTTTTGGGTTAAGAAAGCTCTATGATCAGTTACAAATCTGCGTTAGAAATTTAAGTAGTTTAGATGTTACTAGCGGTTCATACGGACAGTTATTGAACCCAATAATTCTTAAATTGTTACCTGAAGATTTAGCTCTTGAATTCCATAGAAAAAGAACATCTAACCAAAATATAGAAGTAAGTGAATTAATAGAGTTCATTAAAATAGAAACTGAATGCCGAGAAGCAAGTATTTTGATTAATAGCTCAAAAGGTAATAAATACACAGGGGTTAATCCTAAACAAGGCTTAAAAAATTATAAAGTCAAATCACAAGCTTCTGCTTTTAACACATCGGTAAAAATGTTTTGCATATTCTGCAAATCAAACGAACATACATCTGCCGGATGTTTGAAATTTTCTGACGAACAAAAACGAAAGAAATTAAAACATGAAGGTCGCTGTTATAGATGCTTTCTAAAACATTTGTCGGCGTTTTGTCATTCAAAAATACAACCATGCGAAAATTGTAACGACAAAAATCATAATAAACTTTTCTGCCGTTTGAAATCGAAAGAAATGGAAGATGTTAACTCCGCAGATACGCAAAATAAAACTTTAGTATCTACTTCCCACTGTAACACTCTAAAACCTGAAAATAGTGTGCTTTTACAGACATGTTCTGTTATTGCTCAAAGCAAAAATAAATCGAGAATCGTAAGATTATTAATTGATTCAGGTAGTGAACGAAACTTCATCACCCACAAGTTAGCGCGCGATTTAGAGTTGCAAGTCATTAGAAAAGAATTTCTAACAATTTATTCGTTTGGAAATCAGCGCGGTAACTCGCAAGAATTTGATGTATATAGTCTAAAAATAAAAAATAAAAACGATGATCGCTGCCTTGTTGTAGAAGCTATCGGGATAGAATTAATATCATCAATAAACTTCCAGGCGCCATCAACATATCAAAACATTAAAGAATTTATGACTAAAAAAGGTTTGGAACTTTCGGACACAAGTCCCGTTAATGAGAACATAAATATTCTGCTTGGCGCGGAGCATTTCTGGTATATACAAACAGGAAGTAATTCAATGATAAATGATGGTTTGTTTATAGTACCGACCATATTTGGATACACAGTGATGGGTAAAGTAAAAAATAATAATACTCGAATTAATGCGTTGTTTTTATCTGCCGTTGAAGGAAACACATTTGATTTACAGTCATTTTGGAAATTGGATTCGATAGGAATTGAAAATGAAAACAAAACATTTTCGGAAACTGATTTGGATACTATTAAGCATTTTAACGACACTTTAAAATTTAATAACGGCAGATACGAAACAAAACTCTTTTGGAAGGACAATAAATCACAACTCGCTGATAATTTTTTCGTTGCTAAACATCGATTTCTAGGACTTAAGCATAAATTAAAGGGAAATGATTCCCTTTAAAATTAAAGGGAAATGATTAAGTTGAAAGGGGGATTGTTGAACAATGTAAGTTTGTTGAAAATGAACCTAACTGTTATTATATGCCTCATAGGCCAGTTATACGTGAAGAAAAAGTAACAACAAGAATAAGAATAGTTTATGATGCCTCTTCTAAGTCTGAAGGAGCTAAATCGTTAAATGAATGTTTGTTATCAGGCCCTAATTTAAATCCTAACTTGTTGGATATAATTTTTAAATTTAGCGTACATAAAGTTGCATTTTGTGCAGACATAGAGAAGGCTTTTCACCAAATTCAAATTGATAGTGAAGATAGAAATTTTTTAAGGTTCTTGTGGTTTGATCATTCTTACGACAATAGTGACAATAGTTTAGGCTTTACGGTTTTCCGAATGTGCCGAGTGCCGTTTGGAATGACAACAAGTCCGTTTATTTTGTCCGCCACTATCAAACATCATATTAAGGGTTATGAAAAGAAATATAGCAAGGCTGTTGACATGCTAAATAAGTCCTTATATGTTGATGACCTTATCCATGGAGCAGACTCCGTTGAAGAAGTTTTCTCATTATCAATTGATGCAGTTAAAATTCTTCAAGACGCTGGTATGAACTTAAGAAAATTTGAATCAAATTCCGTATCTTTAAAAAATCATTGGCAAGATATTGGTTTAATTAATAAGGAAGATAATTTGGATAAGAAAACGTTAAAAGTGCTGGGAATAATTTGGGATTTGGATGAGGATACATTGAAATTAGATGTACAGGAACTTTTACAACCAGTTGACTGGAAACACGTTACAAAGCGAAAGGTATTACAGATTGTGGCAAAAATTTATGACCCAGTTGGATTCATTGCACCCTTTGTTATCAGAATAAAATTCTTATTACAAGAGTTATGGGAATTGGGTATTGATTGGGACACAATTTTGCCCAGCTATTTGAGTGAAAAATTTAAAACTTGGTACTTTGAAATTGAAGTTATTCTCAACTTGTGTATTCCTAGAAAATACATATTAAATGATGAATGTGTAAATTTCGATAAAATAGAGCTTTTTGTCTTTTGTGACGCCAGCCTCAAGGGATATGGAGCTGTTGCATATTTTCGTGATCCTGATTCTTGCTGTACGTCTTTTGTTCTTTCAAAGAGCCGTGTATCCCCACTTAAAAAATTAACCTTGCCTCGTTTAGAACTTATGGGAGCTATTATTGCCGCAAGAATAGTTAAATATTTAAGAAAATTATTTACTATCCAAGAAGATAATGTATTTTGTTTTAGTGACTCTAAAATTGTTCTTCACTGGATCAGGGGTTCCGCTGATAAATGGAAACCCTTTGTTGCTAATCGTGTACGGGAAATACAAGATGTTGTATCACCTTCGCAATGGAAATACTGTAAGGGAAATGACAATCCGGCTGACATAGTTTCACGTGGATTAAGAGCTTCTGATCTAGTGGAAAATAAACTTTGGTTCAATGGACCAGTGTGGTTAAAAGAGAAAATTTTACCTTCATCATCTTTTGGTCCTTTGATCGAGCCTATGGTGGAAGAGGTACAGGTAGAACAGCGTCAAACTACTGTATGTTCTGTTATTAGCCAAGAGGCTGAATTTGAATTGACATCCAGGTTTTCATCCTGGAAAAAATTGAAACGCGTAACTGCATGGTGTTTAAGATTCTGCCACAATATTAAACCTACATCTTTAAAACTCAAGGGTTTTTTAACAGTTCAAGAATTGGATAAGGCAAGCAATTTGATTTTTAAAATCATGCAAAATTCCGAATTTAGAGAAGAAATTAGACTTTTGAAAGCAGGGAAGAAATTGAATCTCAGCAGTAAAATCCTGAAATTAAATCCTTTTCTTGATAGAGAAGAAATCCTTAGAGTCGGTGGTAGACTCTGTAACTCGAATCTTTCAGAAAACACAAAGTATCCAATCATTCTTCCCAAAAGTCACCAAGTTACTGAATTGATAGTCAAACACTTTCACGAAGTGAACCTTCACGGAGGAGCCACATTAACATTATCTGCTCTGCGACAGAAATATTGGATCGTTAATGGCCGAGAAATTGTAAGAAAAATAATTTGGAAATGTATCAAATGTTTTAAAAATCGAACAAGCACATCCAGTCAGATAATGGGCGACCTACCTGCTTCTCGCGTATTGCCGGATAGAACATTCTCGAATACAGGACTAGATTTTGCAGGCCCCTTTTTAATTAAAGCTAGGAAAGGAAGAGGAGGAACGAGATATAAATGTTACGTTTGCCTTTACATATGTTTCACCACAAAGGCCATTCACCTAGAAGTGGTCAGTGATCTAACAACTGAAGCATTCCTAGCATCTCTGAAAAGATTTGTGTCACGCAGAGGAAAACCCAAGAAAATCTTTTCCGATAGAGGAACCAACTTTGTTGGGGCTGATCGAGAATTAAGAAGATACATAGCTACACTTTCCTCTGACGAAGCATTTCAAAACTACCTGAGCGGTGAAAATATTCAATGGATCTTCAATCCTCCTGCTGCCCCTCACTTTGGAGGCCTTTGGGAGGCTGGAGTGAAACAAATGAAGATTCACTTAAAGCGGACTATTGGGACCCAGGTTCTGACATACGAAGAATTTCACACCTTAATTACACAGATCGAGGCGTGTTTGAATTCAAGGCCAATAGTTTCCATCTCATCTGACCCTGAAGATTTTAATCCTTTAACACCTGGACATTTCCTAATTGGGACTACATTAACAGCAATTCCTGAACCTGATCTTACAAATAATAAGCTAACCCCTGCTGAAAGATGGAAATTGACACAGCAAATTTTCCAGAGCTTTTGGAAACGTTGGTCTAGAGATTATCTTTCACAATTACAAGGGCGTACCAAATGGTTGAGGGATAAACCAAATTTAGCCCTCAATGACTTAGTCTTGATAAAGGACGAAAATTTGCCTCCATTAAAGTGGCGACTTGGACGAGTAATTGAACTATATCCTGGTGCTGATGGAAAAGTTCGTGTTGTGAAACTAAAAACCTTATTGGGCGAAATGAAGCGTCCTATACATAAACTTTCCCGCTTACCATTGAGTGAATAAGACTCTAAAAAAAACCATTAATTGTATATTCATAATTTGTGTCTTTATTATTATTATTAATTCAATTATGTTTCAGATTCAGAGAATGGACCACAATTGTGGATTATGGTAATTTAGCAGTTTCATTATTTTGTTTTCCTTCTAGAGATTGTAAGTATGTTTTATTTGTAAAATTTGTGCTAAATTTAATGTTGTTATTCAATTTAAATTTGTCATTATGCATTTTATTTTATATTATATACTGTTGAACTTTGGAAAACTTGTTTGAATCTAAAATTGAAGATTTTTATAATAATGTTGTAATGAACCAATGTTCATCGGGGCGGAGTATGTTCCGTCTTTTTTGGTAGACAGGTGGCGCTTTTGATGCGCGCCGATGAAAAATATATCACTTGACGCTTGAACGTGAACAATGACGCATGTCATATTTATTTGATGCTTGATTATGTTTCATGGCCGCTATAGGCGGAAGTAATATAAGTTTATCGTTAATAAATGTTATTTCTATGTTCTAAGAAATCTTGAAGTTTTGCTTTGAAATTCTAATGCTCTCCCAACCTTGACTCCTGAAACGAAATGATCTTTGAATTTATGACTCATGAAGAGACATATATATATATATATAATACTATAAATATATATGTATATATATATATGTAATACTATAAATATATATATATGTATATATATATATATATATATGTAATACTATAAATATATATGTATATATATATATATATGTAATACTATAAATAAATATATATATATATATGTAATACTATAAATATATATATATATAAATTTTGTAATACTATATATATATATATAGTATTACAAAATTTTGTACAACAAAAATATCCCAATTTTATTTCCGCTTCATATGCTGCTTGCTGCTGAAAAATTACTTATAGACAATAGAATAAAAAATCCCGAACTAAAACTACAACGGCGTGAAAGAAATGAAATTTAAAACCAGTACAATGCTAAAATCTCCCAACAAAAACAAAAAATCTGATTTGGACACCACAAGACTTCCTTGTACGGCCATTAAATTATACACATTTCTGCTGCATTTCATTTAAACTTTTTTTTATTTCCTCGAATTTCATTATACATATATACGTCTCATCGAATTAACTCAGTCCTCACTTCGCCGCAAGGCAAAAATACATAAAACTCAAAACAACTTCATTAAAAATTGTAAAATACAGAAAAATACAAAACACCAAAAAAAAATTTTTTTTTTCCAATGAAGACATTCTACGCAGAAATCCAACAATTCAGCCAGCGGACAAGAAGACAAATTTTTTGTTGCAAAAAACCCGAAGTTTACTTTAGGTCCCACTCGGCAAAAAGACACTCTATGTGCAGAAACTGAATTCCCTGATTTTTGATTTTTCAAATATAAACAAACAGCGGTTTTGTTAGGCTTAGTGGCACTTCAACATCTAAACTGTTAATAATTATACAACTACTGCATGTAGAAAGCTAGTTCTGTAAGGGAATTGGATTTCCTTGAAGCTTTTCACATTCATAAAAATTTATCCTGTTCAGTCAATTACTTTAATTCCAATCCAGTTTTGCTTAATGCCTTTAAAATTCTACTAACTTAACTCTTCATTTTTCGTTACTATTTCTGCCGACAGATCGCGCTACAGGCTCTTTCACTGGTCGCCCGTAGGATATAAATATAATCGACATCTCACTGTTGCAGAATGTTTTTGCTTCTGATGAAGTGTGACCCGTTTTGCCCTCGAAATCGATTGGGATTTAACAAAATCTACGCCGAATACAAGGTTGTTGATTAGTCTGTTTTATTTTACTGCATGCAGATTAAGTAAAGGCATAAAAACCTTACCGAAGTATAAGAACAACATAATTCAATTATTTTAAAGAAAAAAATGCACAATTTACCAGTATCTAAAAATAACAAAATATAGCTCACCCAGGCAGGTAACAGAGTGAGTATATACTATATGCCTCTGGTGCAGTCGATTTCAAACAAAAAGGAGGTGCACAATTGTACGTTACAGCAGTCCTATATACAAAATGTCAACGTTCTGAGGCTACTCGTCTTTGAGTTATGTCAGATACGTACATACATACATACATACAGATGTCACGAAAAAATACCTCTTGAATCCATTTTAAAAACCGTTTGGGAAAAAGAGTCCTTTATTCTGTTTGTATATACAGATGTCACTCAAAAACATCATTCAAATGGATTCGAGACGGTCAAAATGGACATTTTCGTTGAAATATCAAACCCGAAATTTTTCGCTATTACAATACTTCCTTAAAAAAAGAGAAAGAAAAGAGTTTCAGTTTAATAAACTTAGCCATGCTTTATATTAAAAGCTGATTAAGAATTTCTCCCTTACCCAATTGGGTACCTTCTTTAAAAATAATGTAAATTCACTTTACAGTTTCCGTGCAATCCTCAGTGATGCATTTTAATGCAGGCAAAAACATACGTATGAAAAAAAAAAAAAAACATATATATTTCAGCTTTCAAAATAATCGCAAAAACATTTTCTCACCCATTCAAAATAGACCGAAGGAAAGTTTGGTACGTTGTCTTTCACTGCAAGCTGGGAATAACATGTTTCCATGTTTAATGAACTTACCTAAAACAGAAAGAAAATTCCAGTTGTAAATTTAATCATACAATTCTTAATCACAATAAAATAATAACGAAAGAATTAGTTACCTTGTACTAGAATCAAAAATAAAAATTTTTGCGTGCATTTCCTTAAATGCTTTCAGTTAAAAATCAGTATTAGTTTATAAACAAATTATTTAATTCGTTTCATGCCGGAGAATGCCATTTTTTTGCTACAAATGAAGTGACAAAATCTTATTTAAAATGCAGGTACGGTCACTGAAATACGCTTTTTTTAACCGTTATAGAATATTTCAAATAGTGACTCAGAAAGATATTTTTCATCCTATAAAAATCCTATTTTGACGAACAAAAATGAAGCAAATGTCATCAGCTGGGGATGGGGAGAAGAAGAGACGCATTAACTTGTCCAAAATTTTTAGTTTGTCGCCTAACCGGGATAGTGGTTAGTGGACTCTATGCGGTACACAACGGTTCGGGTTCGAATCCCGGAGAAGGCATGCTTTCTGTAAATGTATAGTGTCTGTGCGACATGGGGGACACTCTCAATATGCGGCGAGCTGGAAGTCCTCTCGAGAGGTTGGTAGTAGGGGAAAGAGAGGGTGGGAGACACTCGGATGCGTCCCCGCCCCCGTTGTGCTTTCCATCAAACCTGGGGGCGGAACTGAGCAAAGTCGTACAATCACCTGTATGGTGCTCAAGGCTCTTGCCAAAGACCGGCGCAATCTTGCACTTCTTGCCGCTATGAATTTCGTGGGCTTGTTCTGATGCTGCTGTCAGACAATTGAGATAAGTCACAACAACAACAGAGCAACAGATGTTCAGTTTTACTCCAAAGAATTGCAGAAAACAGTGCAGCGTCAATTTATTAATACTCGGGCAAACAAGAAATAATGTTGTATGAATTGATAATTTTATTCTAACATGAATAAATGAGCACAGTTACATATAAACACACAGCTTGCAGGCAAATATTTACTACTCACATAAATAACAATTTATTATAATCTGATTGTAAGCTAGCATACGGTATAAAAATTAATCTGATTTTCCATACACATAATTTTAAACGCCCTTTTAAGCACACCAATAATGCGTCCAAATAACAATCTAACATATATTTAAACGCTCTGATAACGTATTAAAGGGGCAGACTAATTCTGCTTATACATTATTTGCCTGTATATTCTCTCACCTTCATTATTTATCAATCCATTAGCAACATATTATGTCAGTGCTCGAATGATTCAATGCGAATAACAGACGGTATGTACTTGTTTAAATATTCAACAATGTTAACTGTAAATGGCATTTCAAAATTCAGTAAGTCTTTTCTTTGAACTATCAGGAACCGACATCTGGTTTAACAATGGTTGACAATCAATGGTTTTTCATCTTTTATGTGTTCGCATATTGTAAACTACAGCAGAACTCCAATTATCCGAATCAACTGGGACCAGACCCCATTCGGATAATTGGATTTTTATACTTTCACTTTAAATAAGTACTATATGTATGTATGTTGAAAATAGGAGAAAAAACTATTTAAAAAAAAAGTGGTTTTAATTAATTAAAATGAAAAGGTAACACTTTTACGTACATATTATACTGTAGCATACTGTAGGATACTTTCAAGTGCTGAAAGTCATTGCTTGCAGAACATCTCGGTCAAAGTAAGCTGTTTGACTGTATTCATCCGTTTTCGGGCAGCCATGTTGCGCATCCGTTTGACAATGAGAAGTTGCATGTGAACGCACTCTTAATTTTTCTTGAATTCTGAAAGTGTTTCGGATAATAAGCGATTCGGATAGCCGGAGTTCGGATAATTGGAGTTCAACTGTATTAAATTCTTTTCAATGTTCGTCACATTCCTGCCGCCGGAGGTTTAAAATGTTAAGCGTTTTGGTTTAACTCATACGATAAGTATTGCAACTTTTAAAAGTACCTTGAAATTATCCTTTATCTTATTAACTGCCCTCATGAAAAAAACTCTAATTATGGTAAAAATAAACATCACGAATTTTAAAAATTAATAAAAAAACAGTGTTACTGTTATTATGACATAAGAATGATTACTCCGCACCGAAGAAATTAATATAAAGGAGCATCTTTCAGGGATAACAATAATGATGCCAGTGTTTAGAAAAACATATCGAGCAGATTCAGAAAAAAATTTGATATAGACATCAGATGGATTTCCTAAATATTCTTTCTAGAACATCAATAAACTGATATTAAATGCTGCTGTTGTTGTCGAGTCCATATTTCTTGGAGGAATAATTGTCAGAGCCTCAAGTAGGTTGGAATTCTACTTCCACCCAAATTTTCAGAGAAAGCACCACCGAGGGAGGGGGGGCGAGGGTTTCTGACACCTCTCGCCTACTACCACCAAACCATACGACGGGACTTTCGACTCGCCACATATTTTGAGTGCTCTCATGCTGCAAAGACATTACACATTTACAACCGTCCATGCCTTCTCTGGAGTTCGAATGCGGGGGCAGAGATAGCCACTAACCACAATCTCGTCTGGGCGGCACTAATATTAAATATTGTTAGATATTTATATTTTGTCCCTACTTTCAGTATGCCTTCCTGGTGTAATGGTAGCACACTCGGCGCGTATTCAAGAGGTCCAGGTTCGAGCCCGGCGAGGCATTGCACATTTTTCACGTATTCTACTTCAAATAAAACTCACGACTCTACAGACTAACTACTTATATAAACTGTTGTTACGTATGTTGTTAAGATTTTGTTATTTGTCAAAAATCAATTTTTTTTTTACATATCACATTGCCTAAACATGAATATTTTCGTCATTTAAAAATGATGTCAAAAGAATCCACCTTTTATATTGCAATCTGTAGTACTAAACGTATATATATATATGACATGATATGAATTTGGAACTTCGTGGTGGCGTAATAGATGCTTCGCGAAGAAGACATTCACAACACTAAATTTTGCGAATCACTATCTTTATTTTTAGGCACATCAAAATAATTTCTTTACAGGCAATATAGTTTTTGATAATTTTTATATAAAGCATAGCAGCGCATAGATGCTTGCAGTAGCCAAATGATCACCTCGCTGGCGATTTTTCGCCAAATTTGATGACAAAAATTAGTCGCCTAAACTATGGCCAGCTTGATGCTACGTCGAAAAGTTAACGAATAGCGATTTATCACAGTGGTAAATAGACGTGCCGCTGTGATTTTATTTTTCCAGCCAAGCTTGCCTTAAGGCCCTTTATATTACATTATACAAAATTCATAACAATATTTTTTTTTAACTTTGTAAACCCAATGCTGACTCCTAGCTCTCAAAATGATCTCTTAAAAACTGTTTACCTTATAAGAAACTTCACGAAACTGGAAGCGCACACATCTAGAACCAATATTTTTAAAAAAATATAGCTCAGAACCATTTTCAATTAAAACCTTGCATGGCAAAAAGACACAAATTACATCTAACTGCAAGTTAAACATAAATAAAGTAGCAAAATAATTTTTAAACAAACTGTAAAGAAAGGTTAAAGCGAATTATTAAGGGTTTCAGGCTATAGTATTTTAACATAACCCTCAATCACACATCACATAAAGTAAAATTTGTGATAGTAATTAAGAAAAATTATTAGAGACAGACTAAACTACTGAGGATATATGCAGTAGTCGAAACTTAGTAGGAGGAAGAAAATAAAGAGACAGTCACAATTTTACGTGTTCTGAATTACGAATGGCTTCAGTAGTAGTTTGCGTACATATCTGGATAACTCCACCTTTTAAAAATTTTGAGCATAACCGGTTTTCTAATTCCAGTATCGGTATTGAAAATATGATTAATTACGAAGTAGGTTAAAATGCTCTTCGCAATGCCACTCAGAAAAGTAATTTCGATGATAACAACTAGGCTTCATCGTGAAAAGCATTTCATTTCTTCTCTTGTTATGACAAATAGCTTTCTCCTGGCGAAAGATGAATTAATTTAAGCAGAAACAAAAACAATTAGCACTTCTATGAATTACAAGCATAAAAACGTGAAATACGCCTCACAGATAATTTTGAAAATTAACTTTGAAAAATATATCTAAATTAACACACATTCAAATACCAGAGGCGAATGATAACGTAAATTATCAAGATAGCAAAGACACATTAAATATGCCCTAAATGTGCTTCCAATAACCGTTCGCCCTGTATTATATCTAAAGAAACGAAATAATGAAAAATCTGCATGAATGCATGGTTCCTGCACCATGACAAAACGGTACCTAAAGCCATCACATTTTGATTATCGTAATTCCTCCACCTGAATATGGGCACATGAAAAGCCAATTTTTTAAAACATTTTTCACATTTTGTAAAACTTTAATGAAATTTTGAATAAAAAATTCAACGATTTCACAGCTAGCAGGGGCAAAACTATACGGAATAAAACATTTTTATCTGCAGGGCACGATACCACACATCTATTAGAAATTCTAAAGATGTGTTGTTTTTAAATATTTTGTGATTTTGCTGTTGAATCGAATTTTATGTTGCGTAAATGCCAAGACCGTCATAGTTAATAAATAAAGTAAACACACAAAACATTAATAATAATGAAAAATCTGAAAGTTTTCAAGCCTACGCAGTAGAACACAATCTCAAAGGTTACCAATTAGATTTTGTAATGGCCTATGTAAATGGAAATTTAGGTGAAGAAATCTACATGGAAATTCCCGAAGGATTTCGCGATGAAACTAATTCAGATAAGGTGTGTCTTTTAAAGAGATCATTATACGGTCTTAAACAGTCAGGTCGTCAGTGGTACAAAAAGTTGGATGGAGTAGTTAGTCACAGGAGAATGGTTGCACGTTTTTCTACACAAAATACTGTGTTTGGTAATTTTTATTGCAAGAAGATTCCCCATCCTGATCCCAAGCATTATTTAGACGGCCTACCGATTCCTATAGAAAAATAAAGTTAAAATTCCTAGGGATTATGCTCGACCGCAGGCTTACTTTCCGAGAAACGTACATACATTTAAGCAGATTCTTCATTATTTAATTTCTTTAAATGCAACAAAGTGGGATAATATTGGGTGTCAACAATTTGAAAAGTGAACCGACGTTGTTCATAGTGAATCAACGAAAAGTACCAAAACGAAATTAATAGCACTTTGCGCTAATACAACAACAACAAATACAACTGAAAGCTTTCAGATTTTACATTACGACCAAAGGGGCGTTTTTTAACGTTTTGTGTGCTACGCTTATATATTAAATATTATGCTCTTCGCCCTTAAACCATGAAATTCAATTCAACAGCAATATCGCAAAATAATTTCAAAATGAGCATATCTTTAGAAATTCCGATACACAGTCTCGCGCGCTGGAGATAAAAATGTTTTTTTTTCCTTACGTGTTGCCATTCTTCGCTTTCAAATCGTTGTTTCTTAATCAAAAATTCTTTAATGTCGGACATTAGAAAGTCCTCCACGAAGGCATCCCTCTCTTTAGGCAGATAGCCCTCGTGTGCTTTGCCATAATTGAATAATCTTAATCCTAATCCTAATCCTTTAATGTCGGACAAAATATGAAATAAGTAATAAATGAAATTCCAAATTAGGGATTCTGGATGCCCGTATTCGTTGGACGATAACTTTGTTCAAAATTGGATAGCTCTAGGTACAGTTGTTTTATCACAATGCGAGAAACATACATACATTTATGCAGATAATCCATGGTTAAATTTCTTTAAATATAACACAGGGCGATAATATTTGGTGGCAACAATTTGAAAAGTGAACCAACATTTCTAGTAAATCAACGCAAAGTGCCAAAACGAAATTAATAGCCGTTTAGGGCAAATCGTACATTTGGCCTAAAAAGAAAGTTTTCTAGAGTCATATCACTACGAAACCTAAACATTCATATTATGAACTGAGAAAAGACTGAAAAAAATAGAAAAATATATGCCAACAATTAACGCTGCACAGGGAATCCTACACGTATACCGTTATGCTGCTTTAAAAAATTTTTGTAACTTCGCTGTTGAATTGCGTATGTTGTGAGTGCGAAGAAAAACGATGCTTAAAAGTTAAAACGAGAAGGTTATTAGAGAGATTGTAACAGCAGACTGGTAGACTGCGAACTCAGCGAGAGCTTAAAAAACCTTAACAAACTCCTTTGGGTGACAGTTAAAATCTGAAACCTTTCTGCTTGGAAAAAAATGTTTAATTTTTACGAAAACGAAATTAGCTGTCTACAATAGTTACCGAATACCAATATAAGACAACAGATATTCGGATAAACGGGATTTTACACCATATTATTTTCAAAATATTTGATCAGTGGCAATATAAATTCAATGGCAAAATAAATTAAAATTATAGTAACATCAGAAATATTACAAAATGTGAGACACGTGCCTTAAATAGTTTTAGACCAGCTGACTGTTGCTGCATTTCTGCACGCCATACGCATTAAAAAGTTAAGTTTTTTTAGTTATATAGTTAGTTTGTTTTTGCCAAACAGTAATAAATGGAGATTTAACACTTACGATTTCAGTAATAAAATTTATAATTCCATTCCACACACTGAATCTTTGGAAATGTAGAAGTTAAAATACAAACGCTGCAACTATTTCTTGAATAAATTTGAAACGGATCCAGATGATTATATGCTCCTGAGGATGACGTTAAACAGTCTTCATTACAAAGAAAAGTATAAGATAAAAGTATTCAGCTGTTTATTTTGCATTAACTATATGAAGATACCAGCTGAATGGAGTTAAAATTTTCTCTTTCTCTACCTCTTTAGCCACATTAGTTGGATAATTAAGAAGAAAGTTATCCGCTTTCAATTCGTAAATTTAAAGGAGAGCTCTGCTTTTAAGTCTCTAAATACTAAAATTACTTCGATTTAATTGAAATTAGAAAAACTGTTATTTAGCTAAACAATTCAGCTCAATTGTTCCCTGGATTCCTCTTAAAAGGTTTTCCCACGCAGTGTAATAATTTTTTTGTAAATGCAACAAAGTTGTATTTTTCTAAATTGCAGAAATTAACTTTAGAGATTTAATCAAACCGGCTGGCAATCAAAACATACGCAAAAGTTTAGTTTGTTTATTTTATTTTAGAGTTCTATTTTTGTCTTCTTTGAGGTTCTTGTATGCGTTAATGATAAAGAGAAGCTGCTGAGTTGAGTTGCTTCAACAATAATTAAAAGAATAATCTCTCTATTGATAATAATCTTTGGAGTTCTGTCAAAACTTTTAACTGTTCGGTTCATGGATCCATTAACATAAACATTCAAAGCTTTTACTTTTTTCTAATTCTTATATATGTTTACATAGTATATAATATATATAAGAAAACATGCATGATAAATATTATATTATTTTTTAACGCGCTTTTCATAACAAGCAGTAAATAAGCAAAACATAAACGTGCTAAATATGAAAAGCGTTGAGACGAAATCAAATCAATGATTAAATGACGAAAGCGTTGTGTTGTTTGCTGTTATGACTAATCTCGCTTGTCTGATATCAGATTAAACCCAAGAAATTTCTCGTGGCAAGGAGGCAATATTGTGCCTGTCGGTGGCAACAGCCTTGGCAAACATACAAATTACAGCACGACTTTGCTCAGTTCCGTTCCAAATCTGAAGAAGACCTCTCTCACCCCTCTTTCACTTACTTCCCGAAAGGACTTTCGGCTCGTCGCATATTTAGAGTGCCCCTATACCGCATAGACACTACACATTTACAAAAACATCCATGCCTTTTCGGGAATTCGAATCCGGTCTCTTCGGTTCGGTGGTCAGCATTGATCCGTTGAGCAGTATATTAAGTCTAATACCTGTAAAGAACACAGACTTCGCACAATTTGGCCCCCAACGCTATTAAACTGCTTTGACGCTTATCTAAACAAATTGTCAGTCACAAAAACTTGCTTTTCTTCTTTGGAACAACAATTGCTTCGATGATTAATGTAGTAAAATTTGAAATAAGAAATATTTCACGCCGGAAGGGACGCTAATACATTAAACCATGTTCGCCGGCCAAATCTCAAAAGGAAGAACATTTAATTCTAATGTAACAAAATTTAAACCCTTAACATCAAAATGCAATTCACGTTTTTACTGGATATGAAGCATGTATTGTTTATTGATATTCATTGCAATGTGTGGAGTCTAAATTAAATGCAATACAATAGCAGTACGCTAATATGAATAGATTTTACTACTTTAATGATGTTTATAACATTTAAATGTGCATGTTACTTTGAATAATAAGTTTACAATTAATTCAGATTTGCTGTACTTATACAAAGTTTCGATAAAATTGATCTCGTAATCGTATTTAGAATTTTACTTCCTTGTACGAAGTAAAGAAAGTATTGTAATCGACGTTTTCGGGTGTTATATTTCAATGGAAATATCCATTCTGACCGCTATCGAATGCAATTTAACAATGATTTTGCGCGACATCTCTACCTAACGACAGAATACAGGTCTCTTTTTCCAGAAATGGCCTGCAAAAAGGATTTAAAATAGATTCAGAAGAGACTTCCTCTGTACGTATCTACGTACGTATGTATATATGTATGTATGTATCTCGCATGACTCAAAAACGAGTGGCCTCCGAACGTTGAAATTTTGTATATAGAACTGCTATAACATGTAGCTGTGCTCCTCTCTGTTTGGTTGCAATCGGTCGCACCAAAAGTATATAAATATATGTATATATGTAAGATATACGAAAATACGATAGCTGTTCTTCCAAATTCGAGATCCTTCTTTGTTATGTAACAACATAAGATTAACCAATCATAGCTTGTCTCTAAATTTACATCAGACTTAGTGTAAATACTCTTAGCACGCACACACACATACACACACACACACACACACACACACACACAAAAAAAAAAAAAAAAAAAAGTAATTTCATTTCTTTCTTTAGCTTCGGCCATTGCTAATGTATCTACTATGCTCTGCTTGTCCGTCTAAAATGATGTCGCCCTCTTTAACCTGTGTATATAAGAAATTATCATTAATTATTATGATTATAGAGTATATTGCCTACATACACACATGGAACTATTCTACATGGAACTATTCTAGTGTGCCTCGAATAAAGATGATAATTGGCTGATAATTGATGATTGAATTATGTTGTTTTTACCTTCCGGTTCCGGTTAAGGTTTTTTGCCTTTAGTTAATCTGAATGCAATAGTTGTAGAATTATCGACAAGTTGTTTAATTGCGGCTAAGCCTATTTTTGCAGCCATATTTGTTTACTTTTGAAACTTAGTAGAATAGTGAATTAAGTTAGTTTCCACACCTTCAGTGTCTTTTGGCCGAGTGGGACCAAAAGTAAACTTTCAGTTTTGTGCGTCGAAAAATCTGCCTTCTTGCCCGCTGGCCGAATTGCTTGTTTTTGCGTAGAAACTGTAATTCGAAAAATAAAAAAAATTAATTATTTTAACTGTATTTGGTGTTTTATAGTTTTCTATATTTTTCAATTTAAATAAAGATATTTTGAGGTTTTATGTATTTTTGTCTTGTCGCGAAGTGAGAACTGAATTAATTGAATGAGATATATATCTCTAATGAAATTCGAGGAAATAAGTTTAAATGAAATGCAGGAAAAAATGCGTATGATTTAATACTGCGTACAAGGAATTCATGTGGCGTACACATCAGATTTTTTTAAAATTGAATACAGTCTGTTTCTTTCTTTCTTCATTTATTGATAGTTCAGAGATTTCTATGTTGTTTCAAAAAGGATTTCGTATGCGTTATATAAAAGCGCAAAAGTAAAATGATCAAAGTTTTTGTAGATATACGGTACAGGTTATAACATCATTTTATATAATTTATATTTATATAATTAAAGTAAATATTATTTATTTATTTGCTTTTATGTAAGTGCAAGTATAACTGCCTATTGTATTAATTGAAGTTTACTTTTCATATATCAGCAAGAGAAGAATTACATTTCTTCTTTCACACTCTAATAGAAAAGCTTTAATCATAGATATAAAAATACAGCTTAATTAATTTAACTTGTATAGTATGCACTGCAAAACATCGTAATATGTATGCTGCCGAAATTGCTCAGCTTTCAACAAGAACGGCCATAGAAAGAAAATATGTTACAAAATTGTATGCACTTAGATAAACAGTAACATACTACGCAGTTAACGATTCATTCTAGTTCCATTTAACTAACAAAATAAACACTGGAAAAGTTCAAAGGAAAGAAATGCAAGAAGTAGCTATTAAGGAAATAAAACAAAGCACTAAAAACGATTACTAGAGGGTGCAACGGCACAGAAATTTTGAAATGGTAATTGAAGCTCGCAGATTATAAATCTACTGAAACAGGGACGCCCTAGTTAACATTAACTAATGAGGAGGCGTTGAGAAGTTACGATCTTTCAAGTTTAACGAACAGCAGTAAGTCGAAGAGATTAAAATAAAGCATTCGACAGTAAATGTAAGTTAAAAGAAGACATATTTCATTCTATACGGCAGAAAAGGGGTTTTAATAACTACAGTCGCGACCTTACAATATAAACAGCTGTTAAATTAAGCTTATTTCACGGATTTAAAAACAAATATATATGTTGCTCTTGAATGGAATAAACGATTTTTTAAACTGTGAAGCTGCACGGTGAAGAAAGTAAAAATTTCATGCTTCGTCTCTTAAAAAAAAGTTAAAAAATAAACGGAGAATATCCGTAAAACATGCAAAATTCTTTCATCATTTACAAAGTACGTATTTGTGTGAAAAAATAGCGCTTACATAGCTGAACTAATGCGGCTTAGTTCATGGTTTCTTAACAGAGAACTCAGACGAATCAATATACGTTACAAAGACCACGAAATGATTGGCATACATTTTGGAAAATGCTTGTACTTTGGCAGCAACCATGCTAATTCTGGCAACATGTCCTTCATGAGAGCCAATCTGAGTCTAATAAACGAGACTAGCCGTCGTTGAGATGCATATGTTACAACTGAGCTGTTCTTGTTCACATCAAATGCTACTTGTAATTATCTACCATTAACAAAACTTTTCGCTTTCCATGAAAAAACGCGGTACGCGTACGAACGTAAGTACCGCGTTCAAACTTGACTTAAACTCAGTGTAAATCAAGTTTGTACGCTGTACTTTCGTTTCCGCGTACAAGCTTGATACGCTACAAAATAACTCATAACAAAAATTATTTACTTTGCCATATTCTATCACTCTTTAAACATGTACAGTATAACTCCAATTATCCGAACTCCGACTATCCGAATCGCTTTCAGATTTTAAGACAAAGAGAGAGAGAGAGGGAAGAGACAGGAAACGATGAGGATGACGTGTCACTTGAGGAATTACGAAACATTCTTTTGAAAATTCCTGGATGTTCAGAAGTAAGAGCTGAGGATATAGCAGAATGGATGGTGTGTGATTCGCCAGACCCCCGGGTTTCAAATTCTAAATGATGATGAACTTATTGAAAGCGTGAGAGAAGAAAGTGACGAGGAAGAGGATGACCATCATGTCGAAGTTGAAGCAGACACCGGACCACTAGCTAGTGAAGCGTTTACCGGCCTTCAAACTGCGTTGAAGTAGACGGAGCCTTAGCCCAAGTGTGATCACATGGAACTTCTCATTGTCAAGCGGATGCTGCCCGAAAACGGATAAGACCGTCAAAGTGCCTACTTTGACAGAGATGTTCCGCAAGCAATGACTTTCAGCACTTGCAAGCACTGTACAGTACGCTATATAACATGTACGTAAAAGTGTTGGCTTTTCATTTTAATTTATTAAAAACCACTTTTTCTTTAAAATTAGTTTTTTTCTCCCATTTTCACCATACAATAATTAATTAAAGCGTTAGTAAACCTTTTCTTCGGGAAAAATACCAATTATCATAATTTTTGATTATCCGAATGGGAACCACTCCCAGCCGATCCGGATAATTCGAGTTCTACTGTAGTCATCAATTCTGTTAAACCCTGTATATTTTCAACCTAAAGATTTTGTCACAAAATCATAAACGATTTTATTTCAAAAAGTAATATTACTTTTCAGTTTCTTGCAATGTAAATAGCTCACAATTTGATATGATTTCCTAAGACAACTGTTGCTACAAATCCTTTTATCTAAGATTTTAAAACCAATTGGCAATATAATTTTTAATTCTTATCCTTTCTACAAGAATATGGAAAGCTTAGGACAGAAATAAGCAATACAGATAAAGACTTAAATTAAAATAAAAAATTTACAAAAAAAAAAAAAAATCTGACAGGTTTCAGAATTTAAATTACGTCCAAAGGGGCGTTTTTTTAACGTTTTGTGTGTTACCTTTATTTATTAAATATCATGTTCTTTGCACTTAAACCATCAAATTCAGTTCAACAGCAATGTCCCAAAAAATTTTAAAATGAGCATATCTTTAGAATTTCCGATACACAGTTCCGCGCGCTGGAGATAAAAAGGTTCCCCCCCCCCGTAGAGCGTTGCCATTGCTCGCTTTTAAATCGTTGAGTTATGTTATTGAAAGTTTTACAAAATATGAAATCGACAATACAAAAAAATTCCAAATTTGGGCTTTCAGATGCCCTCGCAGTAGGATTACGTCTTTCAAAATTCGATGGCTTTATGTACGGTTGTTTTATCAGAATGCAAGAAACACACATTCATTTGTGCAAAATTTTCATTATTTAATTTCTTCAAATATATTGCAGGAATCTAACATTTCGTGGCAACAATTTGAAAAGTGATATGCCGTTTATAGTGATTCGACGCAAAATCGCAAAAAGAAGACAAGAGTCCTTCAGGGACAAAGCCCCTTCGGACTAAAAACTACTAAATTTAAAACGTCGTATTTGCCTAGTCTTTAATTTAATCCAAATTTTACCGAAACACACAGGACAGGTAAAATGTAAGTAAATGTGCAACACATTTACAACGCGACACATTACAACGTGTAAGTGATTTAAAACAATTAAATTGCGCAAAAAGGAAAATAGCCATTTTAAGAGCTTCGTACACAATGGTATAACCTATTAACATTTCAATAACAAGCTTTAGCCTGTCACACTTTGAGAAGTGGTCTTTCAAGAACTTGATAGATCTAAAAATATTCAAGATACAATTCATCAAAAAGTTTTTATTTTATTTCCTAACAATATGCCGTTGCTATCGTTCCAGAAAGTAAACGAATGATTCATTGACAAAAATTTAAAAAAACCTTATGTGTAAAAGCAATTACATCTATTATTATAAGGCAAAGCAAGAATGTTTAAGCAAGAATCACATAAAATACAAGCAGGGCAATGTAAGTGACACCATCACGTTTACGCTTTTCCTTAAAACTTATTGGCATATACATATATGATGAAAATGATGTCTCACAAAACATGGCAAACTGAATGAAGTTGCAATGGAATGACATTAAGTCACATCGCCAGAAGGCAATCAGTTAAAAATTGACAGCAGAGAAGACTAACTAGCTTTCTTGTGCAAAGAGTTTGGATGATGGATGACAGAGGGTATATCCCAATATCAATCTTCAAGGATACCCTTATGAATTTTGTTAACTTGATTTATCTGGTGTCCCTTTCATTTACTGATGTAGATTGCTTTCCCGGAAATGCGGACGTACATAAGGTTATACACATACAACTATTATACCTAGGTAAATCAAGAAATGCAACCACTTTAAAAGGCAAAATGGTTGCACGAATGTCGTGTTGTTATTTATTCCATCGCTATTCTACATTAGACACTTACTAAGTCAATTTCTAAGACAACCAATGAAAAGCTAATAATTAAGATACAATAACACGTCGAACAATTATTAATTTAAAAGTCAAACAAAAATCATCCTGGCTGATGTCTACATGCATTATTATGAAACTAAATTATTTGAAACTTTAAACTTCCCGGTATGGTTCCGCTATGTAGACGATACTTTTACTCTGTTTGAAGAAAATAAAGAAGATTTAAATAAAGTTGTTTCAACAATGTATTCCATCGATCCTGCGATTCAGTTCACTTTAGAACTTGAGACATGCAATTCTCTTCTGTTCCTCGACATTCTGGTCACACGTAACACATCCAACTTCAGTACTACTGTTTACCGTAAACCTTCATCGGTTTGCCTTCCACCACACTTCAAACCATGTCATCCGACTAAACAAAAGTTAGCTTCATTTTATTCCTATGTTTTCCGTGCACTTCACGTTTGCTCCTCCTACCTATCTCTTGATGAAGAACTAAACTATTTAAAAGCAGTAGCTACTGAGAGGCGCTTTTCACCCAACATTAGTAATCAAGCAGTTAAAAAATTCTCATCTCAACGCACCAAAAGGCACACTTTTGTTTCAGGAGATTATAAGACTTCTAATGTTATTCCCTTCTTTCCATCAATTAGCTATGAAATTGCACGTATTTTACAGAAATTTAACTTTCGGGTCGTTTATTTTCCCATCAATAAAATTCCGAGTTCCACACTCAAGGACCCCATTCCATATATGAATTCCTGGGGTATTTATAGGATTCCTTGCCAGTGTGGTTTAATTTACGTTGGTCAAACTAAGAAAGCCTTAAATTTCGCGTTAAGGAACATGAGGCGTATGTTAGAAAAAAGGAAACACAGAAGTCTTCTGTTGCCCAGCATTGTTGGTCCGAAAATCACACTTTCAATTTTTCTACTGCCAAAATTATTCAAAAAACATCTTCCATTGGTGAACTGGAATTTCCACAGACATTTCCCATTCACCCCCCACCCACACACCCCCAAAATAAACCAAAAAAAAAAAAAAAAAAAAAAAAACCCACTTCTGTTCTAGTTAACGACCCAAATTCAAATCTATTTTTGCCTTCAGCCTTTAAAGAAATTATGTTTTAGTTCTCGATTCATCAATAGATGGCGCCAGTAGCTTGACTCCTGTCTAGTCTTTCTTATCTTATCTAATCATTATATTTTATCTCGTTCATTTGCGCTTTTGCTGCTAAGGATAATGGTGCGGTAAAACAATCGAAACTAGTCCTATGAAAATTTGAAAACATAACGCTGATTTTTGTTGTTTGTCTTTCTTCTAAATTAATCAATGAAAAACTAGTTTTCAAAACACTATTTCGCAACACGGACGTAGTTTCGTCTTCATTTATTTAATTGGTTGGTTATTTGATGAATACCTTGAGGCACAAGGTTATGATTTTTTTGCAATACTTCATAATTGTTTTGCCATACTTCAATTCTACGTCTCAAATTACGCCAAAATACCAAGTTTTGTAAACGTCGCATCAGTAGTTTGTAAAAAATTAGCTCTGAAAATTTTAGTTCCTCAATATTAATTGATTTTGGTATATATTTATTAATCTCTCTTTTTTATTAAACTTCTTTGATTTTTTCTTTCAAATTTCGAAATTTAGGTTCATTGCAAATAAAATTCACCTATTTTTATGATTTATTTAAAAAAAATATTATCAATTTTTCGAAAAAAGCTTGAATAATAATTTATAAAATTTTTACCATCATCTTAAAGTAGACGTATTTCTAGGCAAACCTGCAAAAAATTAGTTTTTCATTCAAGATATTATTTCCGAAGATATACGTGAATTTATATATTGGTGCATATTTCTTGAAAGCATTATAAGGTAATTGAAATTTGGCATATTTCTTGAAAGCGATAAAACATCAAATGTGGTTTAGACACTTTTGCTAAAATTATTGGAAAGTAAGAACGATGTGACTTTTTCCGATCATGCACAATGTAAAAAGGTAGGAACGAGGTGCCTTTTTTTCCGCTCCGGTATAATGGAAGTGAAAGGAAAATTGGTTGCCATATATTAGAAAATACGTCAAATGAATTATTCTTGTCAAAAATTGCGTCAAGATAAATTTTTGAATTCCTCCGCTAATTTTGCACCCAATTTTACAAAATTTAATATCTAGGAATAATTTGAGTCGTAGAATCGAAATATGGGGGAAAAAATGGTATGCTATTTCAGAAAAAGTCCCATTTTGTGTCAAAATACCTATGTTAGAACAATGCTATATATAAATCTAATATATATCCTAAGCCGCGTTTTCGACACATGAAAAAAGCTATTTGAATTTTGTCAATTGGCTCAGTAGAATGGGAGATAAAAATCTTTTTTTTGGGGGGGGGCCGCAGTGCACAGTGAAAAAACAAAGTTATGTGTTTCCATTTGTTTTTTGTTCTTCATGCGTTCCCTTCTTACCTGGTGAACGAACGAAATTTGAAGTATTATTTTTTATTGAACTTTTTTTTCCGCCATGATCTATGTAACTTATATAACCATGTTACAACGGCACAAGTCTACCATAATGGGCTTTACTTAGGTCTAAATAGAGTAATTTTAATTATAACCACCTTATACACCAAATTCTTATACTCGCGCATGATTTACAACTCAGCAAATGCAGCACTCAACCCATTTTGTTTGTTGATTCTATTTTGAAAATATTATAAATGCTCTTAACGACTTTTCTTTTTTTCCAAATTTAGGTTCTGATCCCATCTCTGCAATTTATTTTTAAACGATATTTTTTTCTTTCATTTTTAACATACTAAATAAACCTTTAATAAATTGCACTTCCGAGAAAATTACACTTTTACTCAACTGCATAGAGGTGCGAAAAAATGTCTCGTGATCTAAATGTGCCGTCAATGAAACAAGTTTCCGAAAAACCATTCTAAGAAAACCGAAACTGTATTTATCATTCGAAATCCGCCCAGCAGTATTCCTGAGATAACACTTAAAATTTTATTTTAGTTTTTAAAAATTTTTCTTTACAGTTTTTTGGTAAATTCATTTACTTTGCACACTTATTGCTTAAATTAGCAATGCTACTTCAAGCACCTTCAGCTACGCTACAAGAATCTTAATAAAATACTATTTTAAAATACACATACACTACCACCAAACAGAAAGAAAAAAAGAACTTCACTACGTCGTTTGAGAAATGTCAATGACCAGTTTCAGTTAAAATAACCAAAATAACTAATAAACAAATAAATATAAAAGTCCATAAAGGCAGTAATTCAAATTGTGATTTTTCGCCACTAATTATTACCTAGCAATACAATATAATGATAGGGGAAATTAAAACTTGGGACATACAATTTATGTTTGTACACGGTAACTCAATACGTTACAAATACGAAAACATAAAAAATTTTTATGCTAATATTTCCGGTAGACCAGCTTTATCATAAGTGAAACTAGTTTGAGGTTGAAAGGAATTTTTTTACTTTATTTTATTAGTTACAACATTAGTTATTTTTCTTCCAACGAGTCTCCATATATGGCAAACGGATTTGAAGAATATAAATTATGGTGTACTGAGCTACAAACGCTTAGAAATAAAATAGAATAAATAATAATAATAATAAACCTGCCCTTATCTTAATACTGCAAGAAAAAGGCAAAACAACTGAAACATTTTTTAAATTGTCTAATCTCGAAATCAAAGCGAAATTTTGTTATGAAACTTTTTATCTATGAAAGGTAACTACTAGAATAAAAAAAATCAATTAAACAAATAAAAATAATAAATAATAATAATAAAAAATCTAAAAGCTTTTTAGATAACCTTTAATAAATTAAAGAGGAATATTTAACGCTATGTGTGTTACCTTCACTTATTAAATATCATGTTCTTCGCAATTAAACCGCAAAATTCAATTCAACAGCAATATCACAAAATATTTTAAAGAGCATATATCTTTAGAATTTCCGATACACAGTCATTCACACTAAAGATAAATATTTTTTTTTGTACAACGTTGCCATTGCTCGTATTGAAATTCTTGAGTTTGTTAATCACAAATTCTTTAATGCTTGAAAACAGATGATATGAAACAGACGATAAAACAAATTCCACATGTGGGCTTCCAGATGAGCATATCCCAAAAAGACGACTGTGAAGGGAGTCGTTTCAGATAGGGTCATAGAAGAGTCCTGTATAGTGTAACAAATATTTATTAACAGGTTTAAGTTACACACGGACATGCCTTTTGGTACTTGGCAGCTGAATATGAAGATCAGATGTCAATGGACAAGTGGTTAGGTAATGCTCTGGGGATCCAATATCTCCACAGCAGCAGAACTCAGTATGGCTGAGTCCGCGTTTTGCAAAATATTGCGGAAATGAACCATGGCCAGTGATAAATCGAACGAGCTGAGGGTTGGACCGGTTGAGCCGTGGTCTCATTCCTCTTGCCATCGTCCAATGGCTTTCATACTCACCAGAGGGCAGCCTTGTTGTCACAGTTAGTCCAACAGTTTATGTTAGAAGATTGGTTACAAACTCCCCCTTTGGCTCCGCAGACGTCCCGGCAAGGAGACAGAACTGAAGGATTTGGGAGCTCTTGTAATATTGTGTCTAGTCTCAGTTTTTTTTGTTTTGTTTTTTTCCTTTTCTGGGCAAGGGGAGCTCTCTTTGGAGCACTGTACGGAACCACAAGCTCTACAAAGTGTTGTAACCAATCCTTTAACATAAACTCTTGGACTAACTGTGATAACAAGGCTGCCCTGCGGTGAGTAGCCAGAGAAGTACTTCAGTAAAAGCCAAGCATCCCACTCGATAGGTTGTATCAGACCCGTGCTCTGAAATATTCTTAAAGTTAAATGCGATGTCCGTGTGTAACTTAAACCTGTTAATAAATACTTGTTACACTATACAGAACTCATCTATGACCCTATCTAAAACGACCCCTTACGTTGGGCGCCACTTTGTGAAGGGGGTCGTTTTAGATAGGGTCATAGAAGAGTCCTGTATAGTGTAACAAATATTTATTAACTGGTTTAAGTTACACACGGACCTTACATTTAACTTTAAGAATATTACAGAGCAAGAATCTGATGCAACCTATCGAGTGGGAGCCTTAGCTTTTATTGAAGTACTTCTCTGGCTACTCACCAGAGGGCAGCCTTGTTGTCACAGTTGGTCCAACAGTTTATGTTAAAGGATTGGTTACACGACTACATTATTCAAAATTTGATGTCTCTAGGTACCGTTGTTTTTTCACAGTGCGAGAAACATACGTACATTCATGCAGATTCTTCATTGTTTAATTTATTTAAATATAATGCAGGGCTCAAATATCTGATGGCAAGAATGTGATAATCGACGCAAAATGCCAAAACGAAATTAATAGCCCTTCCGGGCAAATTGTCCCTTTAGTCTAAAAATAAAATAAGAATAATAATAAAAGAAATAATAAAAATAATAATAAAAGAAAATCTGAAATGTTTCAGATTTTAAATTACGTACAAACTGGCGCTTTTTTAACATTTTGAGTTATATTTATTTATTAAATATCACGTTCTTCGCACTTAAACCATACAATTCAGTTCAACAGCAATATCCTAAAATAGTTTTAAAATGAGCTTATCTTTAGAATTTTTGATCCAGAGACTTGTGCGCTGGAGATAAAAAAAAAATTTTTCTGTCCAAATCCACGAACCCAAACAACGTAAGAATAAAAAGTACAATATTTTCCCCTAATTGTCTTTTCTTAAAGTACTTATACTGATCTACTTTAAATATTCTCCGGGGGGGCCTCATAATTCTAAGGGTTCCGTGGGTCGACGAAGTTTGAAGATCACTGATTTAAAGGAATAAATACGAAAATCACTTGCCGCTGATTTGAAGGCCTTTTTATCCCGTATTTCAATGTCTTTTAATCTTTCTACCAGCAATTAAATAAATTTATAAAATGTTATATGCACTTAAATAAAATTAATTTGAATAACTTTCTTTGTAAAAGAAACGGAAAAATTCACATACATTGTTAATGCAATTTTTGATTCCCACAATTTAGATAAAACAAATAAAATCAATCAATAATTAATCAGTATATCAATATTGTTTTCGTATACATATAAAACATAAATGTAGTTAAGATAAAGACGGCAAACGTAAATATTATTCTAAAATTTCTTTCTCATAAATAAACATTATTTGACAACTAAGAAGCAGGACCCTCTTATTCTAAGGCACAACAATACTGGCTATAGCTAATATAGTCTTTACTGCTTCCCAAAGCAATGTATCCCTAACTAAAAGTATATTCCATTAAGAGTATGATAAATTTCCTCTGTGAATTTAATATTAACCCACAAAGATAAAATACGTTGCTTCTGTCAAAAGTTTCCATCGGAATATACAAGAATTACATCTGTCGAATTTTATTAATACAAAGAAAAAGGACTGCCGGGCTGTTTCAGCTTGTATTTTTAGGTTTGTTTTAGTTAAAATATTTTTTGCTTAGCTATTGTACTGAGTAACACAAAAGCATGCAATCCTTGTTTTAAATTGCCCTTATCAATTATTATCAAAGTTAGATCGGCTACAAAATGCTATTAAGATGGAGTATATTGTCAAAGAACTATTAAGGACGACATTCAAAGATAATAAATAATTCACAGCAATCGCCAGAATTATATCCACATACGTTATATAGTGGCATAAACTAAAAGACGTTAATCAAAATTGCAATATTAAGGAAAACATACATTTAGTTTATACACAGGGACTGTGAATATACACTGCGGAAAAAAAGGAGGGGAACAGTTCTATATCTCCCCTTCTACTGGGCCGTTTGACGAATTCAACTTGCATTTTTTATGTCTTGGAAGCGCGACTTAAAATATGTATTAGATTTATATATAGCATTGTTCTAATATCGGTATTTTGACACAAAATTTGACTTTTTCTGAAATGTCATGGCAATTTTTTTATATTTCCATTCTACGACTAAAACTATGCCTAAGTATTAAATTTTTTTTAAAATTTGGTGCGAAATTTACGGAGAAATTCAAAATTTTATCTTGGAGCATTTTTTTTCGGATTGCGCCAAGAATAATTAATTCACTTGGTGAAATTCTTAATATAGGGCAACCTATTTTTCTTTCCTTTTTTACACTGTTGCTTGAGCGGAAAAAAGACACATCGTTCCTACTTTCAAATAATTTTAACGAAGTGCCTAAACCGCATTTGATGCTATTATCGCTTTCAAGAAATAAACCAAATTTCAAAGCGCGCCAATATATAACTCACATACATCTTCGGAAATTTTGAATAAAAAACTCTTAATTTTTGGCAGGTACGCTTAGAAATATATCTTCTTAGTTTATGCATAGCGACTGTGAATATACACATACGCGTTTTGAAAATTTCAGTTACATGTAAGTTTTTATGTTTAACGCACTTTAACTCGGAATTTGTCTTGAGCACTTCGCTCCAAATCTCTATGCGCAAATACATAATGCTAAGTACTTTGCCAAGGCAAAATTCAGCTTTACATCGTGTTTATCTGGCAGAAGTACATTCATTTCCAGCGAAATCATTTTATGTTTTTATTTCGTTTCGTTTCCTTTTTTTTCAGCGATTCAAGTTAAATGTGTGTACAGACACAGCAAATGATGCGTCTTTTTTGGATAAAAGAATTAATCTTGGCTGATAACTAATATAAATAGTATATATTAAAAAGAACTCGTACCCCACGTAATATACCGTGGTAAGACACTAAGTTATTTGTTAAGCAATACTGTCATAATCTGAAAGAAGCATAAAAATCTAACGTTGCATCGAAAGGTAATACATTAAACACTGGTTATTAGCCAGATCGCGCGGTTGATAATCAAAAGATCTTATATGTCTCCTGCAATAAGCAATATCTGAAAGATGGCGGGAATAATAAAGCCTTGTTAGTGAAACATGCTAAAAGGCCTTCAAAATGCGGCAAAATGTCGCTATATAGACAACTGCAACGTCAAACCCAGAAGCAGCTAATGGAATTTGAGTACATTTAAGAAATTTATACGTATTGATGTTGCAACATTATACCATCAACTAACGATTTATATTCCCGTGAAAAAGCCTTTTCCCACAAATCCAAATCCGCTTGTTTCCTCCAAATTCCGATCAGAAGATCACATGATTCGATGCGTAGGAGATTTCTCTGGACCACAGCTTCTTTTAAGGAGGTATTAGTCCAAAAGAGGCGGAGAAATGATTAATATTTACTGGCGTGAAGTCGTAATCAGTGCTTGCGGAAACTTCTAAATTTTAAAAATGCACTATTTTTCAGAAACCATTTTATCAGGTGACGTGATACTTCAGATTAAAAAAATATAAAAAAAAAGCCTTTTTTTTTAAACCCATAAAATAATAAATGACCTAAAAGAAGAAAAAGTAAATAAAAGACTTAATAAATAAAACTGAGACGGTATTAAAAGAATAAATAAAGGAAAGCCCTGAAATAAAAAAAAATAACCCTGAAAGGGTGTTGAAAGAATAACTATAAAAATAAATCTAACAACATAAAAAAAAAAAAAAAATTAATGTGAAAGGTTTCATATTTTAAATTACGTCCAAAGGAGCCTTTTTTTAACGTTTTGTGCGTTACCTTTATTTATTAAATATCATGTTCTTTGCACTTAAACCATAAAATTCAGTTTAACAGAAAAATCGCAAAATAATTTTAAAACGAGCAATGTTCAGAATTCCCGAAAAGCAGTCTCGCGCGTTGGAGATAGATGTTTTTTTCGTACAGTGTTGCCATTGCTCGCTTTGAAATCGTTGAATCGGTTAATCTAAAATTCGTTGAAGTGTTACAAAATATGAAATCGATAATAAAAAAAATTTCAAATTCGAATTAGGGCTTCCACATGCCCATATTCTATGGAAGATTACGTAATTCAAATGCTGATCGCTCTAGGTACCGTTGTTTTATCACAATGCGAAAAACATACATACATTCATGCAGATTCTTCATTATATAATTCTTTAAATATAATACAGGATAATACAGGATAAAATACAATATAATACAGGATATTTGGTGGCAAAAATTTGAAAAGTGAAACAACAATGCTTATTGTTAATCGACGCAAAATGCCAAATGTTACATGAAAAATAACAGACATATGGCGTTTTGATAAGGTTTTTAAGGTTGATAAGGATTATTCTTTCTATTGTGTTCTCTGTGATTTCGTTATTTAGGCTCCCATGCTTTTATTATTGATGATATAAAACCGAGAAAAATTTGTATAGAGAATTATATAACCTCCTGTTCCCATTAAATTACAAGCTAAATTATTTTTTTTTTCTTTGCTCAATAATTATTTTATGAGTTACAAATGAAAGCTGACTTTATAAAAACATTTCTTACATGTTCACGTTCTAAATACTAGATAAGTAAAGGCGCTAATTCTTTTGGCCCAAACATTCGATAGTATATTTTATGTGAATAAGCAAACGATAAATGTCTGCCTATGTGCATGCTCACCACTGGTCGAGCGGTAAAAGTCGCTGAATACTGGTAGTTCGGTCTGAGGTTCGACCGCAAATGGGGTGGCTGCATTGAGGGGTTTCGTGGTTCTCCCCATGTGTAACGCGTATACGAGCCAGTTTCCCTTAGAAAACCCCTCCACGAAGGCTATCCCTGCCATTAAGCAGATAGCCCTCCAGTACTTTGCAGTAATTAAATAAACCAAACCAAACCAAACTACCTATGCGCACGACAATTTTATCTGGCCACGATAACACTTACCAATTTCTAAAAATTTATATTTCCCTTCTGCATTTGTAAAAACAATCCATTACATGAGAGGTAAAATCGAACAACCAGAAGTGGTACACTTCTGGTCGTTCGAAGGACGTATTCGCTAAAATTGGATAAAAGGGAAGTTATACTTTAGTTGATCTCTGAACAGAATTTTCGTGAAAAAATATAATGTTATATAAAACTTCTCAAATTTTGTGTTTAAAACTTATTATCATTCAACACACTGTATTAGATTTTGATTCTCATCCTACCACTTTAAAAGATAGTACATATATAGTAGAGGTTCAGTACCATTTTCCTAACAAAGAATTTTCACTGGGGGGAAAAAAAAAAAAAAAAAAAAAAACAATATTAAAGAGAAGAATCAAGAAAACATATTGCAGATACTGTTAAGTAATGATCAGCCGGCGGTGAGGTAGCTTCTCAACAAAGCAGGTTTAGGGTTTCCAGAAAATGGAAAGGAAAAGCAGGGCTGCTAGATTTGAAGCGAAATCGTCCATTAGGGGACAAAATCGGAGATATGCCATAGACGGGGTGAGAACATTCTAGAACGATTTCTTACCGGTTTGCCCCAGAATGTTCTCGAAGGCAGGTCAAAAGATAAGCATGATAATACTTTTTTATAAGGTTATCAGAATGTGTTAATTATTCCTGAGTTTGTAAATAAATTACTTTTTTGCTCATATTCGAAGAGTTTCATAAGTTTGAGCCACTAAATTCTTGTAAATAGGTGACTTTTTCGCTTCTATTCCAAAAGTTTGAGAAGTTTCAGCCTAAAATTTCTACTCTAATAGTTTTACCTCGTAATTTTGCATAACCAAATGGGGGCTTTGGTTACTGTTTCATTTTCTTGCGAGTTTAAGGTTGGTTTGTTTATGTGAATACAGCAAACCCTCGAGGGCTATCTGCTTAAGGAAGGAATGCCGTCGTGGAGGACTTCTCGGGGAAACTGCCTCGTATAAACGTTAAACGTGAGAAAAACCACGAAAATGCACATGCAGCCATCCCGCTCGCTGGATTTGAACCTCGGACAAAACTACCAGTGTTCAGCAACTTTACTACTCAGCCGCTGGTGAGCCTTCCGAGTTTACGGTGTTTAGTACATATCTGAAAAGTATGAAAACGATAACCACTGAAGAATCCGAGTTATCAGACATTATATAAACAAATTATTAAAAGAAGACATAGATACACAAAAAGTTAGCAAGGATACATTTTATATATATTTTTATACATAGACTGGAACAGAAAGCTTTCAGAAATGAGCAGACAAGTTGTTTAAAAATCAGATTTAGGGGAAAGTAGTAATATTCATCTGTTCCAGTCAATGCACATTAAAAATATACCTTTAAACGCATGGGAACAACACAGCTGCATTTTTTAAGCCGTTTTAAGCTTGGTTTAACTTACTTCACATTCTGAATTTGCCTGCTATATTTTGCTACGCTTTAGTGAATGAAAGAAGACATTAAGCATGGCAATAATGTTTGGCAGACATGCATAGTAGCGCACAATCATCGAACAGTCATCAAATGTTGCGTGGTAAATTATGTCTGGTTTCAACAGATTTGGTAATGGTTTAGAAAAAAACAAAATTTCAAAAGCTATTGCCAGAAACTTAATATTTGTATCAATTTTCTGACACATAAGATTCTCATTGGCTATTATGATTTAAGCGATAAATTTGACAGAAAAGACTTTTTAACGTTTTTATTTTAATCTTCATTCCAATAAAAAAATTTCTCCTGTGACATTCACTAAAAGTCCAAGTAATTTCCTGTTGCCAGAAAAAGAACTACACGAGCTGGAATACACGGCTCCTTAAAAATGTTCTACTGAAGTTACAGCTACTGAAATTACACGTGTAATGTCATAACTGAAAAATATTATCTTAAGGTAATTTATGACGTCACTATTACATTAAAAGGAAACATACTGCTGCATGCGTACAAGTTCGTAAAGGTTGAATGCACATAGATCTGATGCTGGCCTGACAAAACTTATTTTATCAATTGACACAGTTCACAATTCTGGAGCATTCTATAAAAACAATCCTACAACTCTTCACAATATCACAGAGTACAATCACTTTAAAGTAGTAAGATTGTTAAACACAAGGCAATGCAAAGCGCATCTAAACAGCGAAGCTAAAACAGATATCTCCTTACTCAAATCGGTACTATTCGGTTTTGAGGGGCGTAAAAAATCGCCAAACTATTGTTCATGCCAGTGCTGGCAAAAATAATTGCGGCAACCCTAACGCAAGAAAGGAAGTATAATAGTAAGTAACTATCTAAGATTGATGTTTTAATTTAGATGAAAAGTTAATTTAATATAATACTTTTTATTATTATAATTTATATAAAAATTGCTATACAAAACTGAATGGATGCATCGCTATTTCGCTAACGAGTTATCGCTAAAGCATAATTTCATCTCGTTGATTGTTCAAACATAATTTTCTATAATGAATGATGCCTTTTCTATGAAAAAATTCTCCGTAAAGTGCAGAATCGCCTACTTATTTGTTTGCCGCTTTTTACAAGGGTAAAAACAATTGGAATTTGTCAGTTTTCTTTTACTTTTTAAGTGAAAATAGGTCGATGTGTACATAGATAAAGTCAAAGGTGTGTGCAGTGTCATTTTTGTGCAATTCTGGGATTTAAGTGAAAATAGGTCGATGTCTACATGGATACCGAGTATGTGCGATTCTTAAAAACGCATCAAGCAGTGGGGGATTTTGCACTTTACTCAAAATTCTATTGCAAACTTTTCGTCACGGGGAATTCCCAAATTGTTAAATCCATAGGATATCAAAAAAAGGATTTAAAAATTAAACTATTATTTCAATGGCGTCTTAAGAAATATACTACTATATAATTTTATATAAACTTACGCAATCTGAAATCAGCGCGTACGCTATATTTGGCACTCTGTTAAATGGGCGCGTTTGCTAGATTTGGCGCTTTTGCGCATACATTTTCGCTGCAATTTTTTTACGGTCCTCAAAACGGAATAGTACCCTCAAATCTAAAGGTGAATTAACAACTTACGACTCCCAAATTGTAGCTGTGTTCGGTTTCATACAATTTTCATCCGGCCGCCGAAAGATTTCTAACACTTTTTACTCCTCAAAATTACTGGAAGGTATATGAAGGTCGAATTACAGCTACAGTTACATACAGGATCAGTTACAGTTATTAAATTTTAATACCTATTTCTATGATACAGGGAAGGAAGCAAAATGTGGCCAAATGGTCGCCAAATTCGGCGACTTTTGTTGATTTCTCGCCAAATTTGACGATAAACATCAGTTGCCCAAACCTTCGCTACCTTGGCCATATCTCGCCAATTTAGCGAGACAGACATTTATTCAATATTACATATAATTGTTACTTGTCCGGCAAACTTCGTTTCTTTAGATTTTCATATTACATTACAAAAAAAGAAATATAACAATCTCACATATAAGTACACTAAAATCATCTATCTAATTACAAAATTCGTAACAATGGTTTAATATAAAACTATATTAATAAAGACAACTATGTAAGTAAATAAACTACGTATATAAAACTAAGACATTTGGAAAATTTAATTACATTTCTGGCAAAGGACGTGAACATATTCTATTCATACGTGTACGACTGTTTCATACGCCTCTCTCCTGCATAATTGAGTAGGCAGTGTTACATTATACAACACTTTGTAGATAAAATTTACAAAGTGAGAGCATCCGGGACTCCATACTTGGAGCTAAAATTACATTCAACAATTCAAGATAACGTCTCATTTGAAGCAAAAGAGTGTTTCAGGTACAGATTCTATCACTGTCTTCTCTACCAGGTACAGATTCTACCCCGCCATTAGCATTTTATTTGCCAGAATGCTCACCCTTTGACCTTGCTGTTCTCTCTTAATTTCTATAAGAAGAAAGTCTGTGTGTTTGTTCATTAATAACTCAGTCACGACTAGTTACCGTCACCAAACTTTCTACAATTATTTTTTGGGTCCTGGAATAGGTCAACGTTCTTCCCTCCCCAAAGATATATATATGGAAGATATAGCTAAAATATATAGGCGAGATATAGCTAAAATCAGAGATATTAATTAAAAACACGGAAAACTTATACTTTTCGCCCTCCTTTTTGAGAGTGACAACAGTCTTGCAAGCTGGAGATGAAAATCTGCTTTACTTCGAAAGTTGTTGCCACTGCTCACTTTCAAATCTAGAGTAGGTTAATAAAAAACTTCTAAGTTTTACGACGAGATAAAAATAGCATTGCCAAACGTTAAATACATTATTCTCGATTCCAAAATTTCGCGGGAAGTCATTTCGACCGCGTACGACTTTAATCAGCCGAGATATTAATTAAAAACTCTGAAAGCGGCTAATTTTCGCAATCATTTTTCCGAGTGGCAACAGTCTCGCGCGATGAAGATAAAAATGCTTTATTTTGAAAAGTATTGCTACTGCTCGCTTTCATATCGTAGAGTTTGTTAATCAAAAATTTGTAAGTTTCACAAAATCTATACATATAAAGAAGAATGTCTGCTTGCTTGTTTGTTCGCGTTATTGGTTTCTGATGAATTGTGACAAACGTTTTACCACATTTAATGTACTAAAATTAAATATAAGTGAAATACTGGATGGAACTGGAGCTTTTAAGACCATTTGTTTAGAAAGACGAAAAGCATAAAAAACTGCGTGCCTTTGTTGCTGATATAATGACAGAAAATTAGCTTATTTTTCTATAGAAATTATTTATGTGGGTTCATATCGAAGAATTTTTCTTACCCAATCAGATTAAAAGTTTTAAAAACTTTGTAAATTAGTGGAACTCCATAAAATTGCGCACCCTCGGTTTAGAATTTTTGGCAGGAAAAGTCAACAAGATGACATTTTATATTCGTGTAGAGTTTTATGTGCATTTGGAGAACTTCAAAATTATAAAAGTTGGTCTTCTTAGAGAGGAACACTTCTTACACGGAAACAACATTTTATCGGGATTCTGTTGAATACGCAAGAGCATGGCGAAAAAATAAATAAAAAAAAAAATAAACAACCTTGTGAATGTTGAACTAAAATTTTAACAAAACGAGTTGCATAATTTAACTGAATTTTCTTTCTTTAATTAAATAAGAGAAATTAAAGTTGTAATGACATAACAGGTGGGCCACCGGTACCTCCTATGAAGGGACGGACAAGTACAGCCGTGCCTTCTCCAGGATTCGAACTCAGGCACTTCGTATCCCTGCTGGTGGGATTAATTATAGTGGTATACTCCCCTAACCACTATAATTAATCGTGTTTCGGCGGAAGGGCTTGCTGCAAGGGCATTTTCGTGGTTTTCCCCATGAGTAACGTGCATACGAGCCAGTTTGTCTCTTAGAAAGCCGTCCAAGAAGACATCCCTTCGCTTAGACAGATAGCCCTCGAGGCTTTGCCATAATCACATAAACCAATTAGAATTTACACAAAATTTTAATTTATTTAAAAAAACTCATGTTTCTACTCTGGATCAACTAATGCTGAAGACACATTTCTTTTCCAAATGTAAATGAAAAGAAAGTATTTTGCGCTTAAGCAGCTCAAAACGATAATAAAAGGCAAATCTGATACCTAAAGAAACATACAGTTTTAATGAATTAATTAATAGTTTAAATTAACGCGGTAATTAATACCACAGGCTCCAGCATGATACACTTTATGGCGATTGCAAACTGTTACAGATTTCGCTTAAACTCGCAGCTAAAAACACTGTAATTAAAAGAGCCATACATTTTATCAAAAAGATTTTGTTTTAACACATTCATCATTAATGTGAAATAATGATTTATTTTCTTAAATAACATATAACCAATTAAAACAACCTTATAAATAAACTTTTTAACTTTCAATAAGGTGCTGGCTATAACCATTTTCAAATTAGTTATCGCCCCAATGATCTTGAAATATTCGCTAACTTTATTTAAAACACCGTTTGTCCAGACTTACCGCGTATGACAGCGCATGAATAAAATAGCCTAACACCTGCCAGCAAAACAGAAACATTATTAAAGTAATTTATGCAGTTAAAAAAAACACGCCGCGCCTAAACCGAACGGTGGTTGGTCTCTAGCAAGTCTGGAAGCTCGAAATCCTGAAAAGAAGTCGTGTCGCGTGAGCAACCATGAATGGAACAGTGTTTAAAATTTGCATTTAAGATGTGTTACACATGCATGTCATGCGGTTTGGATTTTGGGATTGCTAAGTGACCATGACAGCTTTTTAAAAGCTCTTCTTCATTATTTCTCCGAGGCTCTAATGCATGTTTTATTATATTTCTGAAAAGAGAAATGTCTGACTAGTCAACAATCTGGATGAGGCTTTTGAAGCAGTGCTCAGCTTTTGAAGATTGATTTCAAAATTACTTTTCAAATTCAGCTTGATTTTAAGGCCTTTCGGAATTTATTATTACTATTATTAGCCCAAAGAGAGAGAGCTTTACCCTAAAAGTCTCGAAACGCCATTTTACGACGGCTCATTATAAACGGCGCATCACTTTTTAAATTGTTGCCACCAAATATTATCGCCCTGTATTATATTTAAAGAAATTACATGGTGAAGAATCTGCTCGAAAGTATGCATGTTTTTCGCGTTGTGAACATCAATGTTATCCACAGTCATCAAAGTCAAAGAGTTTTGAATAACGTAATCCTCCACATGAATATGAACACGTGGATGCCCGAATTTTGAATTTGTTTTATTGTGTATTTCATATTGCTGGGTGCGTATGGGTTTTTTATAGATTGAATGCACAAGTCCGATAAAAATTAACAAAATTTATTCTTATCACAAGAAATGTAACAAAACGCTGGATCCCCCCCCCCACACACACATTCGCACAATATTATAATATTTTTTTCCACACATTCCTAAAATATTATAATCTAACACAATATCACGCAGTAGTTATATTTTGAACTACTAAAACATTAAACAGAACGCAATCCAAAGCGCAGAGAAAGCTAATCCAATCTCACCGCGAATTCGCTACAATCAGCAAACAACAGTTATCTAAACACTGAACTGAGATGTTTCTCTCCGGCTTTTTAATCATTCACAAAATGGTTCTGGTAATTTCCGTTTTCTCAAGATTTCTGGAAAGCAAAAGAGTAAAATTACGGTGACAGCTAACACAGTCAATTACATTTATTCAGTTTATGTATAAATTACGAGATATCTATTTATTAAATGCGTCTGCTTCTGTATTTTGTATTTTTCGGCGTAGCTTTCTTTTAAAACTCGTAACGTGCTGCATTGCACGAAGAAATAAAATAATTTTCATTACAATTCTACTAAAAATAACTAACTAAATACAAAATCCGTATCATTATTTTGTAATCATTTAACGAATTTGGGATTAACAGACTCTGATTTCAAAGCGAGCAATGCAACACTGTATGGAAAAACCATCTTCATCTCAAGCGCGCGAGACTGTTTATCAGAAATTCTAAAGATATATTGTTTTTAAACATTTTTTTTGTGGTATTGTTGTTGAATTAAATTTTATGTAGTTTAAGCGAAGGGCATGATAATTAATAACAACACACAGAACGTGATAATAATGATAAATATTTAATAAGCGAAATTTAAATTTATTTGATTTTTTTTTTTAATTTTTTTTATTTTTTCATGTGATGGTACTGTGTCTGTAGGCAAAACCATGGTGCTAGTTAACAATGAAGAAGTGAAGGAATTTATTATAGGAATATAAATTAGTTTAAGAAGAAAGCATTTGAAATACCTTTGAAAGGAAGAAAAGGCGGTTTTGGAAGGACTGTTTTCAAAAATGAGGAAAGAAAAGATGATTTTAGCTTTCTGATCCACCGAATTTGTGTAAAATGGGGTTACGTATAGTTCGACCGCCTTATCTGCGACGATGAGCGCATACACGCATGCGTCATTCGGACGGTATTATTCTCAAAATAAGGTGGAAGAATGGGGACTTTCTTCCCCTCCAGCATATAAATTCTCTGTTTGTGGAGAAGAGAAGACTTACACGTGTCCTTCCACACCGAAGCCTGTAATGACGCCCCTTTTGGACGAGTCTATGCGTTTTGGCAAATTGCCAGCCAGGGTTGCGTTTGAAACGGTCCAATTATATATAAATGTAAAGTTTCATGTAATGATATTAGTCTGTTAAAGCAACAGCAAGCTAAAGCAAAGCACTTTCAGTGACGATGCCATGTCGTACTTTTAAAACATTTTATAACATTGAAAACAACAAATCACATACGACAAACTGAGTGAAACGGAGACCTTGTGATTATCAGATTCCAATGCAACAAGAGATAAAGAAAAGGTAAAAGAAGATGCCTAAGAATGATCCTGATATTTTTGGGGAAATTGACTTCTCCTCCAAACAACAACATGCTTTATTTTTCTCTTCCTCATCACTCTCCATATATGTCAGGCATAAATAAACACATAATAATTTTTATTTTTACATTAATGCATTAATTATTATTCTGTGTTGTTTATTTTTAAAATTGGATGATTCTTTCTGAAAATCTTGCATTCTGTAAAATGTCTCAAGACTTAAATTATAAACGGAAGAAAAACACACCAATGTTAAATTAAAATTCAAGGAAATAGCTATCATAGTTAGGAGTGGACTTAGAATAAATCTCCATCAATTTCGTCAGGGATCAGACACAGATCCGTCTTCTTCAGGTGCAAAGCGTTTTACAACCTGAGAGAAGCGACAACCATACTTCTATCGAAAGCAAATAAAGGAATCAACGTGACCATGAACGCACTGCCATCTGTCGAGTAAAATAGTAACGAAAGGTAAAAACCAACATATTAGAATTCTAAATGGGTTAGGAACAAATGTTTTGGGATTAATGCACTTAACGAATTTAAAAGATTTATTTCGATAAATTTTTGCGAATTTGAAAATCTTCAAAGAAATTCAATTCACCAAGTGAAGAAGAAGTTTAAGGATAATTCTTGCAAAGCCAAAATAAAAATGGTGACTAAGTATCCAACAATGAATAGCTATTCAACATTTACTTATTTCTCCTTGTCAAATATAAAATTCGTATTCGTGCGAAGGAACATATAATTTCATCGACAGATGGCCTTTCCCCCCGTCTCCTCTTTTTTCCCCCGTTGCTTTTGGATCTAAATATGGTTGTCGTTCCTCACATTTTGCGCCTGAAGAAGAAGGATCTAAGCCTGGTAACCCTCGAAATACAATTTTAAATGTCTCAATACTATTTACTATTATTTTAATTGTTTATTTATGTATTTTTAAAGCTATTTTTTTCAATCAGTCTCAAAAATCATATTACAAAAACGTTACAATTTTCAACTATTTCTTGATTACTCAAATGAAGACATTACAAAAACGGAATGTAGAAACCATATTAGGAACTAGAAACTTTTCCACTGGTTCATTGTTTACTAATTTAACGGATATTTCTGTGCTTTATTATTACACAAACAGTTAGAATTTCGTCAAAAATGGCAAGGAAATTAACTTGAATCGCTGACAAATATCACTGTCCTTATCAAAGAAAACAAGCATCAGTAATATAATGAAATATATTAAAGCAAATATTTTAACACTGAAAAAGAATATCAAATGCGTCTCTAGTTGAATTCAGAACATAGTATAAAGTATCTGGCAACTAAGTTGTTAAATGCATCCTGCTAACTATTTTCGAATTTGCATTGGGAGAAAAATAATTCAAATAAAAATTATTTTTCAGAATGCAGACGACTTATCGATTTCATTATAACAAAGAGAGTCACTTAATGCTAGCTATATCTCTCATATTTCAACTAGGAAGAATATTATAAATCGTTCGATTTCAAACATTTATCAAAAATGTCGACGAATAATTTCAAATCTTATTAGCTAAAAAAAGGGTAAGCAAATGTTTTTCAAATATAAAATATATTGAACATTTTCGGAATTAATTTATTTTTCGTATCGACTTGAGAAGATTCTTTTAAAGCAGCAAATAAATTAATTCCTTAGAGATTATATATTTATAATGTTTTGTATTTTATACTGTTCGTTACAAAATATTTTAACCATTTGACCGTTATAGTCCATACACCATTTTCGAAAAATCCTTTATTTTAGCTAATGAACGTATAATAAGAATAACAAGAAAGTCAAAAAATTGTTCAAAATTGACCCAATTGCGCGCTGAAAGCAGTAATATAAGGTAGTACAAAATAAATAATAAGCTTAGAATTCCTCTCACACTCAATTCGGACTTTAAAAAAAAAAAAAAAAAAAACTGCAGGAAACTGGCAAACCGACGGGGGGAGGATTCCTGATGTGCACATTACATGATTTCCTTGTAAGGCCTAATAAATAATACACATTTTTTCTGCATTTCATTTAAACTTATTTCCTCGAATTTCATTAGAGTTACATTTCTCATTTAATTAATACAGTTCTCACTTCGCGGCAAGACAAAAATTCACAAAACTCAAAACATCACTATTTAAAATCGTAAAATACAGAAAAACATAAAAAACACAAAATACAGTTAAAAGAGTTTTAAAAAAATTCATAACTAAAATTACAGTTTCCACGCAAAAACAAGCCATTCGGCACACAAACAAGAAGGCAGATTTCTGTGCATAAAACTGAAAGTTTACTTTTAGTTCCACTCGGTAAAAAGACACTGAAGGACCAGAAATTGACTTAATTCACGATTCTACTAAGAGTTTTCAAATACAAACGGCGGTTTCGTTAGGCTTAGTGGCATTTAAACAACTTTTAATTGTTTATAATTCTACAACTATTTCATGCAGATTAACTAAAAGCATAAAAACATTAACCGAAACATAAGAACAACATAATTCAATCACTTTTAAAGCAAAAAATGCACAATTTACCAACATATAAAAATTAAAAACTTAGCTCTCTCTCTCGATATATATATATAATTTTTGTGCGGCCGATTGCAACTAAAAAAGGAGATCCACAACTACATGTTATAGTAATCCCGTATACAACATTTCAACGTTCTAAGCCTACTCGTTTTTGAGATACGTGCGTACAGATGTTACGAAAAGAAAAATCTGTTTTGAGTCCATTTTAAATCCGTTTCGGGAAAAAGAAGTGTGTGTGTTTGTGTGATTACGTCAAAGCCTCGAGGGCTATCTGCCTAAGGGGAGGGATGGCTTCGTGGAGGACTTTCTAAGGGAAACTGGCTCGTATACACGTTACACATAGGGAAAACCACGTAAACGCCCACGCAGCCAGCCCGTTCGCGGGATTCGAACCTCGGACCGAACTACCAGTATTCAGCGACTTTTACCGCTCGGCTGCTGGTGGGCCTCGGGAAAAAGAATCCTTTATTCTGTAAGTACAGCTGTCACGCAAAAATATCGTTTAACTGTATTAGAGAACGGTTAAAATAAATATTTTCGCTGAAATATGATACCCGAAACATTTCGCGATTATATTGCTTCCTTTACTCCGTACAAGGAAGTTAAAAAAAATCTGATGTGTACACCAGATGACTTTCTTGTACGGAATATCAAATTATACGAATTTTTCCTGCATTTCATTTAAACTTATTACTTCGAATTTCATTAGAGACAAATTTCTCATTCAATTAATTTAGTTCTCACTTCGCAGCAAGGCAAAGTCCATAAAAACTCAAAATATCTATATTAAAAACTGAAAGATATAGAAAAACATAAAATACCAAATACAGTCAAAACAATTGAAATTTTTTTTTTACAATTAAAATTACAGTTTCTACGCAAAACCAAGCAATTCAGCGGGCAGGAAGCCATATTTTTCCATGCACAAAACTAAAAGTATACTTTTGGTCTCACTCGGCAAAAAGACACCGAAGGCGTAGAAGCTGACTTAATTTGTTGTGGACGCTAGTCAATCTATGGGATAGTTTAATAACATAAATGATAATTCCAGAATGGATTAAGCATAATTTAATTCGCAATAATTAAAGAAGACGTTTCTTTGTTGTTGCGAAGCTTAGTTTCTTCTAGATTGGCAAAAAAACCACTACTCTGCTAAGTTTCAAATATAAAACAAATATGGCTACTGTGGCAAAAAATTAGGCTTAGCCGCATTTAAACAACTTTTAAAATTGTTGATAATTTTACAACTATAAAATGCATGTTAACTAAAGGCATAAAAACCTTGACCGGAAGATAAGAACAACATAATTCAATCATTTTTTAAAGAAAAAAATGCATAGTTTACACAAACATTTAAGAATAAAGAAACTGAGCTCACTGAGACGAGTAACATTTAGTGCAGCCGATTACAACCATAAAAGATATAGCATGCATGATGTGCTATAGCATGCACATCTACATGCTATAGCAGTCCCACATACAAAATTTCAACGTTCTGAGGCTATTCGCTTTTTAATTTATGCGAGATACATACATACATACGTACGCACGTAGAACGCAACAAAAAAATCTCTTCTAAATCCATTTTAAATCAATTTTACAGTTCCGTTTTGGGGGGGGGAGAGTCCTTTATTCTGTCCTTACGTAGTATAGAAGTCACGCAAAAACATCATATTGCATTGAATAGTGGTCAAAACGTATATTTTTGTCTAAATATAGTACTCGGAATTTTTCGTGATTACAATACGTCCTTTACTTCGTACAAGGAAGTATTCGCACAATGCACTTTTTTTTTTTTTTTTTTTTAAATTTAAAACGCCAATTTTTTTAACGACTTTCACATTTTCCACAGCCAGATTGCAGATTTTATAAATAAATTTTTTTGCTTCCTGTACTCACTCCTGTACTGAAATAAAACCCTTAAAGAATAAGCCGCTTACACAGTAGAGTGGTTAGGGAAGCCTACTGCGATACCGAAGGGCCTTGTTCGAATCCCAGAGAAGGCATGGATGTTTGTAAATGTGTAGTGTCTGTGAGGCATGAGAGCACTCTAAAATATGCGACGAGCCGAAAGCCTCCTCGAGAGTTTGGAGGTAAGGAAAGAGAGGTGGGGGACCCTCGGACCCGTTTCCCTGAGGTGCTGTCCTTCAAAATAGTGGCGGGAATGAACGAAGTCGTACTGTCACCTGTAAGGTGCTCAAGGCTTTGTCAACGACATACGCAGTCTCGCAACGATGAATTTCGTGGGCATGGTAGTCTCAACAACGCAACACACAAGAATGGTAATGAATGTTTAAGGAAATCTGTAAAAATTTAAAGAAAAGCTAACAGGCAGGAATTTAAAAAGCGTTTTTGAAAAGTACGTATAATAATTTTCAAATTTATTACAATGCTAATTTGAATATGCATTTTGCTTACAGTTATATAAGATCTATACTATAGTTTTAGTTCTGCACTGTATTATCCGAATATCGCAAGCTTACGGTATTGGTTACAAAATGTATCAGTCATCCATGTATCAGTATCTAACATCAATATTACCTTGTAAGTCAAAAAAAAACCCTATAAATGTTTCAAGGTTACTAATACTGCAAATAAAAATAAATAAATAAAAAAATAAAATAAAATAAAATAAAAAAAAAGGGGTCTAAAGGGGCAATTTGGCCAGACGGACTATTAATTTTGTTTTGGCATTTTGCGTCGATTCACGATAAGCGTTGTTTCACTTTTCAAATTTTTGCCACCAAATATTATCGCCCCTGTATTACATTTAAAAAAATTAAATAATGAAGCATCTGCATAAATATATGTACGTTTCTCGTACGGTGATAAAACAACGGTATCTAGAGTCATCAAAATTTGAATAACGTAATCTTCCATAGAATATGGGCATGTGAATGCCCTAATATAAATTTGAAATTTGTTTTATTATCGATTTCATATTTTGTAACACTTCGACGAATTTTTGATAAACAAACTCAACGATTTCAAAGCAAGCAATGGCAGCACTGTGCGGAAAAAAGAATATCTCCAGGGCGCGGAGACTCTGTACAGGAAATTCTAAAGTTATGCTCATTTTAAAATTATTTTGCGAGACTGCTGTTGAACTGAATTTTATGGTTTAAGTGCGAAGAACATGATATCTAAAAAATAAAGGTAACACATGAAATGCTAAAAAAAAAAAAAAAAAAAAAAAAAAAACCCACGTTCCGTTGGACGTAATTTAAAATCTGAAACCTTTCACATTTTCATTTAAGTTTTATTTTGTATGGAATTTATATAGTTTAAAATTTAATTTGTTTCAATAAATATGCTGAAACTAGCGGGCTACGCCCAAAGCAATAGTTCTACGTATTGAAAAAACTGAAAATAAAATTAACTATTAATTTAATGTACTGTTTACAAAGTACCAAAGCATAATTTATGAGTTCTTTGTACACCTGAAAAGAAATTGCACATAAACATGCTGAAGTATGAATGAAATAAGTTCATTCTTTCCAAGCAATAATACTGCAACGTTTTGATTATATAGGTAGCAGAAAAGCTGTTTACAGATTCATCCAGAGAAAAATGTGAAGAAAAATTGCTTGCAAACTAAGCTAAGAGCTTCAAATCAGTCTAAATCTCGAAGAAAAATTTATTATTCTTTATTATTCCAATTATTCTTCTTTAACTAGTGGACAAACCCACCAGAAGAGGGGGCTGCAGTTAAAAAAAAATTATAAGTTCTATGTGCACCTGAAAAGAAAATGTATAGAAACATCTCAATATGAATGAAATCAGTTCATTCTTTCCAAGCAACAACCAATTCGCACACAATGTTTTTGTTGCCGAAACAGGAAACAAAAACTACCGACACTTCAGGTTAATACGTGATATGTATGACGTCATGATTTAAATTTAATGTAATATAACAACTTTTTCTCAATATCAAGAAACGAATTAACGCGGCAATAACATACCGTGTCAATTTATATGAAACAGAAAAGTTGCCAAATGCAGCTATTTATTTAAATTGCCAACATTAACGAAACATTTTCGACATACAGTGATGTCACATGCAATCACGTTTCTTCAACGTCAGAATATGACCTTAATAATAATGTGTTTAATGTTTGGCAATGCTATTTTTATTTCATATTTGGAAAATTTACAAATTTTGTATTAACAAAGTCTACGATTTGAAAACGAGTAGTGGCAACACTTTTCGAAATTAAGCAGATTTTTATCTCTAGTCGCCACTCGATAAAACAAGGGCGAAAATTAGCGTTTTCAGAGTTTTTAATTAATATCTCGGCTGATTACAGTCGTAGGAAGATGAGACAGGTTGAAATGGCTTCCCACGAATTTTTGGAATCTGGTGGCACCTCTCACGAAACTCAACTCCCCGCAAGCTACAAGGAGGGGAGAGAAATGCCCATAAACGTGAACCCACATGCTTCATGTTTCAGCTGAAGTCTGCTCACATTACCACGTTTCAAAATTTATTCTAATATAGGTTAAAATATCGTACTTTTCCATGCAATTTTTCATTTTTTGTCTGTATAATAAAATATCCTCCTCAGTAGTATTTCCACTCGTTTTAAACCCAGTTGTTGCAGCTGCTTTAATATGAATGCATTTTTCAATTTATATCGCTTTTTAAATGTGCAAAATCTTCCAGACAGACAAATAAAATATTTCATCTAAAGATGCACATCTGCTCAGCTAAAGGGAAATGTTTGAAACATAATTCATTAATAATTATAAATATGTTTAAAAAGAAATTTGCCACTGTTAATTATAGCACAAAATGAATCTTACTTTTTAAAATTATAAATAATTACAACCTGTCTTGGCGCCTGCTTTCGGAGACTGTTGAAGTAGAAGGAAAACATCTGCGCAAATTCAAGTTTCAAACGTTTCTCGCAGTAAATTTTTCTTTTCCGTTTTACTTTCCCAACAGCATTCGCTTTGCACTTGTGCTTTCGGCGAACGCACCATCTGCCTTGAAAGTCTGATTATAACAGGTTTGCTCTACATGTTCTTCATGCCAGCACTCATGTAGCACGGATTAAAGCAAAGCACTTTTATATTCTCGTATTTGCCAGTTCGTTACGACTAGTTTCTGAACAATCTAAGGCAACAACCAGTAAGCATTTCCAAAATGAAATACAGGAGAGAAATAAGATACAGGATAACTGCTTTATTTGTAAGCAGCCAACAAAAAAGTCAATGCAGTTTTTCCTCAAGGAAGTACCTAATTATTATTTCAAATTTGTAACTAATTAATTGTACAGTTAATTTATACAGAGGTTGTTCGCATATTTTTTAGACGATTTTGCTTTGCTATAAAAAGAATCGTCTGCCTGGAAATGCATTTTTGAACTCCAACTATATTTCTTGAAGGTACAAATAATCGTTTGCTACTTGACAGTTTTATTGTCATGCAAAATGGCGCTTTTAAAGAAGCAATGGATGGAAGGCTATATTTGTGCTCTTTCCATTGCAAAGTTTTCGCATCTAATTATTAAAAAACGCTTTGAAAGCTATTGTTTCACGATATTTAAAGCTACAAAAGGTAGTATTGTCAACAAAAAAGGGGAAAAAATGTCAAAATTTGGCTTCGTGTGGATAAATTGTTCCAAATACGTATCCAATTAAAAAAAGGAATATTTCAAATGTTGCAGAGGTAAGATTTTTAATATCAAAGGAAAATCCACCAAGTCAAAAAGAGTTCAAAAATCATTAAAATGGCATTGTCAAATGTAAACAAAGTAGTTAATTAAGACACAATAACTCGCCGAATAAATACTAATTCAGAAGTCAAACAACAAAAATCAGCGTTATACCTACAAAATTTTCACAGGACTAGTTTCGATGGTTTTACCGAACCATCATCTTCAGCTGCAAAACCGCAAATGAACAAGATAGGAAATAATGATTAGATAAGATAAGAAAGCCTGGACAAGAATAAGCAAGTGGCGCCATCTGTTGGCGAAACCAGAACTAAAACATAATTTCTCTAAAAGCCGAAGGCAAATTTGGATTGGAATTAGGATCGTTAACTAGAACAGAAAGATTTTTATGAATGTGAAATGCCTCTAGAAAATCCAGTTCTCCAATGGAAGATGTTTTTTGAATAATTTTGGCAGCAGAAAAATTGAAAGTGTGATTTTCGGACCAACAATGTTGAGCAACAGAAGACCTCTGTATTTCCTTTTTTCTAACATATGCCTCATGTTCTTTGACGCGAAATTTTAAGGCTCTCTTAGTTTGGCCAATGTAAATTAAACCACACTGGCAAGGAATCCTATAAATACCCCAGGAATTCATATCCGGAATCCATCAATTAGCTATAAAGTTGCACATATTTTGCAGAAATTTAACTTTCGGGTTGTTTTTTCTCCCATCAATAAAATTCCAACTTCTATACTCAAGGACCCCATTCCGGATATGAATTCCTGGGGTATTTATAGGATTCCTTGCCAGTGTGGTTTAATTTACATTGGCCAAACTAAGAGAGCCTTAAAATTTCGCGTCAAAGAACATGAGGCATATGTTAGAAAAAAGGAAACACAGAGGTCTTCTGTTGCTCAACATTGTTGGTCCGAAAATCACACTTTCAATTTTTCTGCTGCCAAAATTATTCAAAAAACATCTTCCATTGGAGAACTGGATTTTCTAGAGGCATTTCACATTCATAAAAATCTTTCTGTTCTAGTTAACGATCCTAATTCCAATCCAAATTTGCCTTCGGCTTTTAGAGAAATTATGTTTTAGTTCTGGTTTCGCCAACAGATGGCGCCACTTGCTTATTCTTGTCCAGGCTTTCTTATCTTATCTAATCATTATTTCCTATCTTGTTCATTTGCGGTTTCGCAGCTGAAGATGATGGTTCGGTAAAACCATCGAAACTAGTCCTGTGAAAATTTTGTAGGTATAACGCTGATTTTTGTTGTTTGACTTCTGAAAGTAGTTAATGTTGATCTGAATCTTAAAAAGGCGAAAAAAAAACATATCGTGCAACTTTCTCCAAGATATATCGTCGAATGCAGAACCCGCTGCAGAATTCTTTACGTGAAACATATATCCGAGCAAAAATTTTAAAATCCTGACACATTATTTGTGGAAAACACTTTATCATTTGCCTCACAGTCTTAATCTAAGTTATTTTACTTTACTCAATTTCCAAGGGGCTGATATGCAGACTTCGGACTGACAAAATGTGAAACGCTGGCGATACAGTGTCCACGATTCCATGTTTTTTACAAATAGACAAATATTCCACTTGTCAGCACAAGTGAATATTATTGAACATAGTGTACAGTGCTCTGTGACCACATGAAATTTGTTTTTGAAATTATAAAACTTGTAAACTCAGCTCTGTACATGCAATAGCAGCACATCTTATATTTAAAAGAAAATAAGATATCTTGTCGATGACTCTGAAATCGGTATAGGTCTTGTCAATCTTATGACATAGATTCCGACGGAAGTTTAACGAAGCAAATCATTATTTAATAAATTAAGTAATCAACAAATTAAAATACAGATATATAGCATTAAAGCTTACATAAATGTGAGTTCAGACTTAGACCAATTATTCCGGCGAAATGTTTGCACAGGCCAGATCCTCTACTCCGTTACATAATCAACACAGAAAGTGGCTAATCAGGGATCAATCGGAGTTACATAAAACCAAGGCGATTATAAGTGTATTTTGACGTCACGCTTATCCATTATTGGCGCTAAATTACCTTGTTTGGCAAAAGTTTTTCGTTGCTGAAAATGGTGGATGGGAAAATAGGTTAATACCCCCAATAATAATAATAATGTTATAAATGTATCCAATGATGCAACATTACACCTAGTCTTAGTTACATCATGTCACTCATAGCTGCAAATCAAAAACCGAGGAATTTAAAGCATTAAAAACACTAACTTACTTCAAATAAAGCTTCATCTAAAATTAAAAGGCAGGGAATAAAACTTTCCTGTTCTATGGCCAACTGCTCCATTTAACTATTATATTCCTGTTCCATACTTAACATTTAAGTTAATAATTTTTCGATGTAAATATGAAACAACTATTGAGTTCATTATTTAACGTTATGAGATACCACCTCATTCATCTCAATTTGCACCAACTGCTTTCCGTCATATTAAAAAAAAAAAAAAAAAAAAAAAAAGCAATGACAGGAAGTGTCACAGCTTAAAGCGTGCGGCAAGACTTAAAGGAATTAAGATTTCAAAAGGTGTGAAAGATTGAGCGAAGATAAAATACTGCCAAATAACATTTTCAAGGATGATGGAAAAGGTCAAAGCAGTAGTCAGTTTGATGAGAGACAAAAGTAAATGGAATATTTTAGACTCCTTAACTGAATATTCTACCTGCACCACAATCTTTTTCAAACGGAATGACAGGTATAATACTGCATGTTTCTACAAATGAGAACACGTGGAATTGATGTACCTTTTGTCATCATCTTGGAATCCTTTGAAAGTATATTATTCTAAAAACATAAGAGACGATCGATCGGGACTACAGGATTGTGACTCTCACAGCTTGTTATAAAATGGCTTTAGATGATGCTTACGCATGCTCCGTAATAACCTCTTCCGTGAGGTATCGCTTTTCGAACAGTTTCCCTCTAAATAATTTAATTTTGAAATAACTGCATAAATATATTTTACTTCGAATTCTCTCACGTACCATAAGAACGCTTTTATGAAGACGAACTAAAATGTAACACTAAAGGTTAAATTAATTTCGCTTAAAAGAATCACAAGAATATTCAAACTTTTCATGACTACCGACAGTAACTAACTGCATGTCTAAGGCAGATGTTGCAAAGAACATGTATGTTAAGAATGAAATCTTCGCCAAATCAGGAGTTAGAGAGAAAAATATACTCAACGTTTAGTTTACTGGGGCTATTCATCCAACCTTTATACCTTTTTGCACAAGCGAGAAGTTTCCAGCCGATGTCGAAGATGATCTAGCCTTAATACCTTTCTGCGCTTACGCAAAATAGTTGTCAAGCCGGTATCGAAGGTCATGTTTGTCAAGAGTCCAAACTTCCCATTGTTTCCCCTCCACCGTTTTTACGTAAATCAAATCAGTGATCTCGGAAGTAGATTAATTAATGGATTATTTATTTTGAACCAAAAAAAAAAAAAAAAAAAGTCTACGAAATTTCCGACTTTAAATTATCGCGAAATGTTTTGTCAAAAAACGAATTCTGTAAAGTTCTTTAATTTTGTAACGTATTCCTCAGTTCCCTGTACATCTGGGGATTTTGGCGACGCGCCCTGGCCATAAGAAAACAAGCTACGCCGCCCTCCGCGATAAAGCGGCGCTGGAGTCAAATTGGTTTACATTACGTCTATGGAAGCTTTCCTTCTTTAAATACACGTTCTTTGGCCAAAGTTTATGTATGTTAAGGGGACAAGCTCTAACAAAGCAGGACGGAGTAGCGCCGTCAGACAGCAGAGGGGACAAATATACTTTAAGTTTACTTTACAGGCGCTATCCATCCATATACTTCTTGGCGCATGCGGAAGATAGCTGTCGAACCGGTGTCGAAGCAGATCCAACCTTAATGCCTCTTGATGCATGCTCAAAACAGTCGTCGAGTCGCTGTCAATGGTCGACGGTCACATTTGTCAAGGGTTCAAACTTCCGTGGCATCATTTTTTCCCTCCGCCGTTTCGATGTACAAAAAAATCTACGAATATTTGAGTGTAAATTATCGCAAAGCGTTTTGTCAGAGAACAAAACTTATAAAGTCTTTGATTTTGTACCGTATTCCCCAATTTCCTGTACACCATGTATAATTTATAAGTAAGCATTTTGTCTAAATTCAAACCATGAGAAATATTTGATTAAACTCACAGTTAGTAAGTGAAATTATCATACAGAGAAGCACAATAAAAGTATTTTAATTAGCGATACCAGAAATTAACAGTAAAAGGTTCATGAAAGATCATTTTTAAGTTCATGAAAAATGAGAGTGGTACAGCTTTCTGTTCGTCAAGAGGCGTGGAGCATCAAAAGGTAGAAGGCTGCTTCAATCCGAATTCACCTACTAGTTTTAACTAGGCAAAGAGGAATGGCCTTCAAGCCTAGGCTGGCTACACCAGGAGAAACTCTCGATATACTTCACCCATTCCATCCGTTGTCACCCCTCCTCACCACGTCGAGCCAACAAGTAGCACTTGAGGGATCTCAGTGGTAATGGACATATTGGTCTTAGTAGTAATGAAATGGCTGACGTCCTGACCAATGAGGGTACACTTCAATGACCCTGACCTTTCTGGAGATCTGCTCGAGAGTTAAATCTACTGTTGCCTCTTCCTGGCATTCTCCTCCAGCTTATGATTGGTACTCCAGCAGGTAGCCGGGAGGTGGTGTAGCTTTTTGGGGATAATTGTGCTCAACAGACTACTTTGATGAGGTTCCTAAGTGGACACTTGAAATGCCTCAAATATGACTGGGAAAATAAGATCTACCCCGCTTGTAGGAAATGTAATACTGATCATGTCACTCTTGGATATTTTCTCAGCTATTTGGGACTTGTAAAAAGGACCTATTGATAAGACCTACCTTCGTACTGGAAACACTGACGGCTCTTGAACTCATGGATCCAGTCTAACCAGTTAGGATCAGCAACAACAATAAAAATTTATAGCTAATAAAATGAATGTAAGTATCACCGTACTGTATTAACCGTTCCGATTATCCCTTAACTTGAGGATTTTTACGCGTAGTTAACAAAATAAATAAAAAAAAGCAGTTTTAGTAAAACTTTACTCAAGTTATATCAGAAGACACGGGAACACTATCATTTTACATGTTCAACATAAAAAACGACTGATGTTTTCTTGGGAAAACTGCAGGAAACACAATTAGAAGCTTAAATCATACGGGAAAGTAATCTTCATATCGTATGCGGCTCAGGTACTTTTACGTCTCTCGACCTTTGTTAATATCTGATATGCATTAACATACGTTATCTAGTTAAAATTACAAAATTTTCTCTTGTTTTCCTTGAAACGGAAAACAGAAACGAACTAGCAGGTAGTGATGATAGCTTTGTCCAGCTGACGTGGAAGTATGCACTGTAGCTTGTTTGAGCAACAATGATATATGCGTAGTTCTTTAAGCAGTAAAAAAAGGTTTAAAATTATTGAAACATCAAGTGATCGTGAATTTGAAATAGAATAATTACCCAGAATGATAGCAAAGAAAAAAAAATATTCATGAAAATTCTCAGAACATAATCAAATTTGTTTATAACATCAAGTTAAGAGAAATTAGCAATTGTAATAAGTGAAAATGCATTTTTTCTTCAAAAGTAAGTGTTAAGCGTTTCTACCGAAAGGGTACTACATTAACTTCTAATGAGAGAGGAAGCCTTTTTTGTGGAAGAGCGGAGATTAGGATAAAACAAATGTTTTTTTTTTTTAATATATGATGGCCTTTTTTGTTTTGTTGGGTTGAGAAAGAGAGAAGGATGTTTTTTAACGAACATATTTGAATTTTCCCGATTTCTTAGAGTGTACTCCGCATACACACAAAAAGGAGGGGAGCAGTTCTATATCTCCCGTTCTGCTGAGCCAGTTGACGAAATTTAACTTGCGTTTTTCATGTCTCGAAAGTGTGATTTAAGATATATATTAGATTTATATATAATACTGTTCTAACAAAGGTACTTTGACAAAAAATTGTCCTTTCTTAAACGACATACCGAAGTTTTTCTCCATATTCTGATTTTACGACTGCGTTATGCCAAAGCCTCAAGTTTTGTCAAAATCGCACGAGAAGCTCTAAAATGTTATCTTTCAAAATTTTAGTTCTTCAGTGTTTATTAAATTTGGAGCATATTTTATTACCATCTCTTTTTTACTAAAATTACTTGATTCCTTCTTTCAAACTTCGAAATTTTAGTTCAATTCAAATAAAATTTTAGATATTTTCTTATTAGCCCAAAGGGCGTTAACTCAGAAGGCCTATTAATTTCGTTTTGGTACTTGGTTGATGCATTGGTTCATCATGCATTGGTTTGGTACTTGGTTGATGCTTTGGTTGATGCATTGGTTCACTATAAAAGACGGTTCACTTTTCAAATTGTTGCAACCAAATATTACAACCCTGCATTATATTTAAAGAAATTAAAATAATGAAGAAACTGCATCAATGTATGTATGCTTCTCGCACTGTGATAAAACAACGGTACCTAGAGCCATCAAATTTTGAATAACGTACGTTTCCACTCGAATATGGGCATCTGGAAGCCCAAATTTGGAATTTTTTTTATTATCTATTTTATATTCTGTAAAGCATTTATGAGTTTTTGATTAACTAACTCAACGACTTCAAAGCGAGCAATGGCAACACTGTATGCGGGGAGGGACATTTTTATCTCCAGCGCTCGAGCCTGTGTATCGGAAATTCTAAAGATATGCTCATTTTAAAATTATTTTGCAGTATTGCTTTTGAACAGAATTTTATGATTTAAGTGCGAAGAATATGATATTTAATAAATAAAGGTAACACACAAATCGTCAAAAAAATGCCCCTTTGGGCGCAATGAAAAATCTGAAATTGATATTTTTTAGTTATTTTTGCAAATTTTTCAAAAACATTTTTGAATTATAACCTATAAAAGTTTCACCATTACCTTAAAGTAGATGTACTTTTTTCCCGCTCATGCACAATGAAAGGGAAAGGAAAATAGGTTACCATAAATAAAAAATTTCGCCAAAATGAATTACTCTCGGCGCAAACTTAAAAAAAAAAAAAAAAAAGAGCGCTATGTCCTTTCAGAAAAATTCATTTTGTGTCAAAATACCTATATTATGAGAATACTAGATATAAACCAATAGCTATCCTTCGTCGCGTTTTCGAGACATGGAAAACGCAAATTAATTCCGTCAATCGGCACACATGAAGCTTTTACTTCATCTGCAATGTTTTCAGAAACGGATCTTGGTCTATCAAAGTCTTGACAATATCGTCATCTATCAAAGATGACCGCCCACAACTTGGCTTATCTTTAATGTCGAAATTACCTTTCGAACCATCTCCTGCACGTTTTCTCCGAAACTGCATCGCCACCAAAAACGTTCACCAAATTTCGATTCGCTTCTGTAGCATTCCTTCCTTATTGGAATTCATACAAAATACAGTGTCGTAAATTAATTATTTCGGTAGCCATGTTTAAACGATCGTGTCTAACTTAATGAAGACTTGAGACAGTTTTGTTTCATTTAATTTAGAAGAGCACATGTGTATAAATGCAATGATAAAGACAGACAGCCATATATGTGTCAAATGAACACGTGCAAGGGTGTTGAAACTTGAAATACTATTATAGGACAGAACGTTTTCCTGAAACGTTATATATCATTGTTCAAAATCAGCAATTACTATAATTTCAGCGATGAATTTTGATTATATCATGAATGGCAACACCGGTTCAATGTTTCTTTAAAGCCGTGATTTTCCTTCCGCGTAACATTTTAGCAGCACTACCAGATTTAAAACAAATTTATCAAGATAGAGCGATGATGAAATATTCGGCGTTATTTTTAAAATAACTTTAACTAATTAATCATTTGTGTAAAACTAGGAAATAGCATCCTTTCACCGTAATCGCGTTAACTGTTCACAAAGCCTATTGATTTCACGTTATGTGAGGTAGGTTTTCCTACAGTTTACATGGACAAATTTAAGTATACGAATATTTTTAACCTTAGCGAGGTTTTGTTTTGGGGGGAGGAAAGGAGAATAATTGTGGTATGTAGATATTCTTGGATACGTACACAAACAGGCTTTAATTTTGGTCTCCCGGATATATATGAACCCGCGCGTGCTTACTTACTATACCACCAGCTGAGTTACTGTATCGCCTATTTTATATAACTATCAGCATTTGTACTCAATTCGGTGGAGCATTCTATTGTTGTTAGGCCTAGTCAAAAATCTCCATAGAATATTAAAATTTGCAGCGGAAGTTATAAAGTTACTTCAGAAGATGGGTATTGGTGACGCGTGGTTATTAAAGAGACCCTGTCAAGACTTTGGATTCTGAGTTTACAGAGAATGTTTACTCTAGAAGGTCCACTGCCTCGAGCGGCCTACCTCAGATATGCTTCTCCACTGCTATTGGACTTTCACCGCTTAGCAGCATGCACGCTTTTTCCATCTACGACTATAATGCTGAACAGTAGGTTATATGCTATTATTCCAACGACATTGCTTATCGGAGTAACTACAAAATACTTATGCACGCATCTCCCTGAGAAAATTTATTCTCATTCACAGTTAATTAGGAATATCATTAATAAATTAATCTTTTCTTTAATTTTTTCATGAAAAATACAGTCTAAAAATATTTTGAAAAAGGAAGATAAATAACTGCAGGAGGTTATTTAACTACGCATATTTAAAATTCTATTAAGTGTTACAAGTTGCATTAATTTTTCTACTCATTTTTAATTTTTAAATGCTTAGATTTTCTTCTTACTTTTTCAGTAAAAATGTATTAGTTCATTCAAAGATTTGAAATGTAGAACTAAAAATATCCCTGTTTTCTTCTTGCGCTCCCAAATCGTTGTGCGAGTTTGCAATTACAACTTTTTAAACCTGAAAACTCATGTGTGCGATATTATCGTCATGCGATGATTTGTAGGTACTTTATTTTTTTACCACGATATTTTCGACGACGATGTTTTTAAACTGCGAAGTTTTTAACCGCTTTATTTTCGAAAACGATATTTTGTACCATGATGATTTCTCCCACGACGTTTTCACCTTGCGTAGTTTACCCCGAGACTTTTCGCCTGCGATGTTTCCAGCGAAACCCTCGCCTGCAAGAGCCGAACGTAGATCGCGAGCCGCGCTATGGCCACCCCTGCTACATAATGCGCCAACACAGCTGCATATATTCTTAAATTGCAAGAATCATGCCTACTAGAATATTCGTGGTTTACTTCATTACGGCAAGACACTCGAGGGCCCCTGCCTAAGGGAAAGGATGCCTTCGTGGAAGACTTCCTAAGGGAAACTGGTTCGCACGCACGTTAGATATGGGAAAACCACGAAACCACACCGTTTGGCGGGATTCGAACACCGAACTGAAGTACCAGCGTTCAGCGATTTTACCGCTCGACAGTTGGTGGACCTAGAATATTTGTGTGCTGAATGAATAGTCCATGACCGCAGCATAATTTGAAGGTATGTACTATAGACTACACTGCGTGTATAATGCGAAGTATGGAATAATCTAAGCGACGATGAGGAAACATCAGACTAATCAGAACTTTGCACACGATGGCTTAATGAGGCCTTTAAAAGAAAAGCTACTCACAGATTATTGAAATAAAACTTTCCTATGTTCCAATTTAATGTAAGCGGACTTTTTTTGTTAAATATTTACATAATGTTTTTCTGCTTTCAGTTAAAAAATACTTGTATTACTTGTGTGTGTGTGATTATGGCAAAGCCTCGAGGGCTATCTGCCTAAGAGGAGGGACGCCTTCGTGGAGGACTTTCTAAGGAAAACCAGCTCCTATACACGTCACACATGGGGAAAACCACGAAAACGCCCATGCAGCCAGCCCGTTCGCGGGATTCGAACCTCGGACCGAACTACCAGTGTTCAGCGACTTTACCGCTCGGCCGCTGGTGGGCCTTGTATTACTTGAATACTGAAAATGTACAGAGAAAATAAAAATTGCACTGAATTAACATCAACGTTAGATTTTTATTTCAAAACATCAGATAATGTATGCGTTTTTTTCCCCCTTTCGAGTCTTATCATTATTAAGCCATATATTCAGTTTAAAACAGAAAATTCACAGTCAGTATCAACTTAACGCGCTTAAACTAAGTGTTTTCAATGCTTTATTTTCCACAGACAAACTGGGAACAATATAATAGATGTTCGGAAAACAACCGCTCCATTACTGATATGATATTTCTGCCAAAAAAGGAAAAACACGAGGTCCTTAGGCAGTTACTACGACACTTATAATTAAAAAAATTATATTACATCAGTGCAATAACTATAATTCTGTACCAATGTGTGTCATATATCTTTAATTAATTAAAGTAACGCTTCAAATGTTCTTAAAAATTAACAGATCGGTTATGAACATTCTCAGCTGGATTTACTACACATTAAATATATTATTGCGAATTTTATTTATATGTACATAATTTTAGAGAAATTAAATGTGAAATTGTTATAATTTTTGTATAAGAGACGAAGCTCTGCCGGAAAAATAATATTAAAGATGTAAACATTGAGATAAATGTCTATCTCGTTAAACTGGTGAGACATCGACAAGCTGGCGACGGTTTTGGCAACTAATTTACGTCGCCAAACTTGGCGAGAAATCTCCAAAGTCGTCAAACTTGGCGACTATTCAGCGAAATTTTGCCTCGGCCCTTTTATAAGTTTGTATTGTATATGAATAACTATAATTGATCCCTATATGTAATTATAACCGTATCTGATCGTCATATGCCTTCCAGTAATTTCCTGAAGTGGAAGGCACTAGAGATTTCTCGGCAGACGGGAAAAACTATATATGACCGGCGAGAGCATCCATTTCTCAACTGTTTATTTCAGCGTGAGTTCGGAGTATTGACAGATCTTCGAGGCAGCTTCTCCTTTTTAATATGCGCGTAGCACTGCTATGTGTTTAAGATTCTTAGTAGTTTCAACTTATCAGTACTGATTGTACTCTATGATACCAAGAAGAGCTTTTCCGAGTATTTCTGTGGAAAGTTCCAGAACTGTAAATTGTTCCTTTGGTAAAATAAATTTTAACAGCTTATCATCGGTTCCGTATGCATTTGGGCTATTGCTAATACGTACGCACGCAACGATATTTTAAATTACATCAATAAATACATTATTAAAATTAACTGATCGTTTAAATACTAAGAAGCGCGTTTATTGCATTTAAACTGTTGTCAAAAAATTGTAATAAAATTACATGGCAGATGAATGATTGATATTATATGTTAGGGACTGGCAGCTTCTATTACGACATAAAGAAGATAAATTTAATGGCAATGCCTGCCGCCCACCAACGGCCGAGCGTTAAAATCGCTTAAAACTGGTAGGTCCGACCTGAGTTCCATTTCAGACGAACGACCTCGCAGCATGGGAGTTTTAGTGATTTTTCCCCGTGTGTAACATGTATACCAGCCATTTCCCTTAGAAAGTCCTCCATGAAGGCATCTCTCCCCTTACGCAGACAGCTCTAGTGGGCTTTGCCATAATCTTCTAAACCAAAGTATTGCCTGTCAAATGGCGCAAATAAAAAAATAGCACAGTAGCCGTAATGCAGCTTTCCAAATATTTTGGAAAAGCTCTTCGTAAGACATTTCTAACGTCGGAATGGTATAAATTGCAAAGAAGTATGTATATTGTTTTTAAATTATTCACTTCGTTCAATTTGGGTAAATAATATTGAATAATTTTAATTTGTTAAATATATAATTTATAACGCATTTTAATGTATAATTTTAAATGTGGTAATGCATAATGTAATGTAAAATTTTAAATGCTGTAATGTATAATGTTTACTGTATAATAAACATGTTTTTTCTGTACAACGTTGCCATTGCTCGCTTTGAAATAATTGAGCCTTTTAATCAAAAATTCGTTAAAGTTTTACAAAATATGAAATCGATAATAAAACAAATTTCAAATTTGGGCTTCCAGATACCCATATTCTCAGTAGGATTACGTGTTTCAATATTGTATGGCTCTAGGTACCGTTGTTTTATCACAATGCGAGAAACATACATACATTTAAGCAGATTCTTCATTATTTAATTTCTTTAAATAGAATTCAGGTAGATAATATTTGGTGGCAACAATTTGAAAAGTGAAACAACGCTTGTAGTGAATCAACGCAAAACGTCAAAACGAAATTAATAACCGTTCAGGGTAAATTGCCCCTTTGGACTAAAAAATGTGCGGACAGCCTGTGGATATGTTTCTACAAAAAAGAAACTATTGTTATCAAAATTTCGTAACATATGTAACAATTCAAAATAAAAAAAAAATTCTTTACGTAAACTAGTTCTCGGTGTTTCTTGACAAGACCTCACATGCTGATTAATCACACGAGGTAAAAGATAAGATTCTGTATTTCTTCACAAAAAATGTGTAAAAGCTATCGTATTTGCAACTAAGTAATTCAAATTTCCAGAATACAACATACAAATCTTTACTATTCCTTTCGTCTAATATATTTCGCTTAATGGCATTTGATCCTCATAGGGATTCCCTCTGCATAACAATTTGAAACAGACATCAGAAATAAATGAATTTAAAAAAAAAAAAAAAAAAAAAAAAAAAAAAAAAAAAAAAAATCTGAAATGTTTCAGATTTTAAATTACGTCCAAAGAGGCGTTTTTTAACATTTTGTGTGTTACCTTTCTTTATTAAATATCATGTTCCTCGCACTTAAACCATAAGATCCAGTGCAACAGCAATATCGCAAAATAGTTTTAAAACGAGCATATCTTTAGAATTTCCGATACAGAGACTCACGCGCTGGAGATAAAAATGTTTTTTCTGCACAACGTTGCCATTGCTCGCTTTGAAATCCTTGAGTTTGTTAATCAAAAATTCGTCAAAGTTTTAAAAAATAGGAAATCGATCATAAAACAAATTTCAAATTTCAAATTTGGTCTTCCACATGCTCATATTCGTTGGAGGATTACGTTATTCAAAATTCGATGACTCTATGTACCGTTGTTTTATCACAATACGAGAAATATACATACATTTATGCAGATTTTTCATTATTTAATTTCTTCAAATATAATGCAGGACTCTAACATTTTGTGGCAACAGTTTGAAAAGTGAACCGACATTTATGAGTCCGACGCAAAATGCCAAAACGAAACTAATAGTCCTTCGGGATTCAAATCCCTTTGGACTAAAAAAAATATTTGCAAGAATCAGAACACAAAAAGCAGTTTCTGAATCCCAAAGACGTTCCTTCCTATCAATCTGGCTGCCGACGTCTAATAAATAAGAAAAATATCCATGACGTTCGTGAGATGAATATTCAAATAGTTATTCTCCTCCCTCTAACTTGAAATCCATCTGATTAGATGTAAAGTCATTCCTACAACGAGTGCTACTGACCTCAGACAAAAGAAAAATAACAGGTCTCTCGGCTGTTGCAATCTTTCAAGTTGCTTAAAATGTGATGTTGCTAATTTACTTTACATACTCCTACTTATGGAGAGATAGATGTACAAGGTTATTATTAGAGTCTCAAACAGTACTGAATTGGAAACTTTATTCTTTCATTATACAAAAATATAACTTTATTTAAAATATTGATACATTTTTAGTCCAAAGGGGTAATGTGCCTTGAAGAAATATTAATTTCATTTTGGCATTTTTCGTCGATTCACTCACTACAAGCGTTGTTTCCCTTTTCAAATTGTTGCCACCAAATATTATCGCCCTGTATTATATTTAAAGAAATTAAACAACGAAGCAACAGTATTTAGTGCCATCGAATTTTAAAAAGCGTAGTCCTCCACCCGAATAGGGACATCTGGAATCCCGAATCTTGAATTTTCAAATATGTTTTATTACCTATTTAATATTTTTAAACTTTAACGAAGTTTTTATTAAGAAACTCAACGATTTCAAAGCGAGCAGTGGCAATAAAATATTTTTATCTACAGCACGCGAAACTGTTTTTTGGAAATTCTAAAGCTATGCTATTTTTAAATATTTTTAGCCCAAAAAGGCGTTACCCCAAATGCTCTCGAAACATGCACATATGTGTAAATGAAGAAAACGCCTCTTGGGTAGCAATATAAAATATGAAAGCTTTCAGATTTCTTTGAATCTTCTTTTTTTAAAATCATTATTTTTTATTTTCAAAATACATTGTTGATTTTAAGCAAAGTCTATTTCTACTAAAACTACAAAAATGTTAAAACATGTGTAAGAATATAAATGTTATGTAAATATATGTACGAATAGGAATGTCTTATAGAATAGGGAATGAAATGATATCTTTTGAATAACCCTTTCACAAATTCCACTCAATTTCTCATTTAAAGCAGGGGAGACAAGTTGAAGCATAAGAACACTGCGCCGGGCGAATTCGTTAACTCGATAGCACGTAACACGAGCCTTAGTTAACCTAGTCGCCGACAGATGGAGCCAGAGAACTTGAGGAATTCGTTAAATCAGGGTCATTAACGTTTTGGCATTTTTAAACAGCTACCATGCTATTTTTTACTTTCCAGTGACAAGATGACACAGGTCGCGACTGCCATGCAAAACGCATATGATGATTGACACGTCGCTGTCATTTAAAAATTTTAAATTACAAACTAAAGCGCGCGCCTAAAAGTGCTTTTCAACTAAAGAAAGCTTCTCAACTTTTGTTCTAGTGAAGAAATGAATATATGTGGAGTAATATTGTGTAAAAATAATCAAAATTAATTTTGATTTTTATACAAAATATAAATTTTTTCTGACATAAATTTAAATTTGGAATATACACTATTTTAAATAACAAACTAAATATTATATCTCTTGATAAATTTTTCATTATTATACACTTTCTTTACTAATGATTGAAAACAATGTCTCCAGGTGGTGGTGTATTTAATTATGACAAAGCACACTACGGCTATCTGCCTAAGGAGAGGGATACCTTCGTGGAGGACTTTCTAAGGGAAACTGGCTCGTATACACGTTACACATGGGGAAAACCACAAAAACACCCATGCAGCCAGCCCGTTCGCGGGATTCGAACCTCGGACCGAACTACCAGAGTTCAGCGACTTTACCGCTCGGCCGCTGGTGGGCCCAACAGTGTCTCCAAGTTAATAATAATAATAAAAATAGATAAATCTGAAAGGTTTCAGGTTTTAAATTACGTCCAAAGGGGCGTTTTTTTAGCATTTTGTGTGCTATCTTCATTTATTAAATATCATGTTCTTTGCACTTAAGCCATAAAATTCAGCTTAAGAGCAATATCGCAAAATGATTTGAAATTGAGCATATCTTTACAATTTCCGATACACGCAGTCTCACGCGCTGGAGATAAAAATGTTTTTTCCGTACAACGTTGGCATTACTCGCTTTGAAATCCTTGAGTTTGTTAATCAGAAATTCGTTAAAGTTTTACAAAATATGAAATCGATAATAAAATTCGAATTTCAAATTTGTGCTTCCAGATGCCCATAATTGCCGTAGGATTACGTCATTCAAAGTCTGGATGGTACCATTGTTTTATTACAATGCGAGAAACATACATACATCTATGCAGATTCTTCATTATTTAATTTTTTCAAATATAATACAGGATGATAATATTTGGTGGCAACAATCTGAAAAGTGAAACGGACATTCAGAGTGATTCGACGCAAAATCGCAAAACGAAAACAACAGTTCCTCAGGGACAAAGCCCCTTTGAACTAATAATAATAATAACATATATATATATATATATTAGTTAGTTTGCCTTTGTTTGTGTGTTTGTTTGTTTGTTTGCGATACACTCAATCACTACAATAGCTATGATCACCAAGCTTTCTACAATTCTTTTCTGGGTCCTGGGAAAGATCGACGTCATCGTCATCTTTCAAATATGTACTAAAATCAGATATATTAATTAAAAACTCTCAAAACAGTAATTTCGTTAAGTTCAGTCCGAGGTTCGAATCCCGCGAACGGGCTGGCTGCATGGGGGTTTTCGTAGTTTTCCCCATGTGTATACGAGCCAGTTCTCTCCTTAGAAGGTCCTCCACGAAGGCATCCCTTCCCTTAGGCAGATAGCCCTAGTATGTTTTGTCGTAAATAAATAAACGAAACCAAAACAAACCAATCTCGCTTAACTGGCATCAAGTACTTCCGCTAGTAACTCATAAAACTAATGCTAAACTACGAACCATTGTTTTATTACTGATTTCATGTTTTGTAAAACTTTAAGGAATTTTTGTTTAACAAACTCAAGGATTTCAAAGCGAGTAATGCCAACGTCGCACAGAAAACACATTTTTATCTCCAGCGCACGAGACTGTATATCGGAAATTCTAAAGACATGCTCATTTTAAAATTCTTTTCCGATATTGCTCTTGAACTGAATTTTGTGGTTAAAATGCGAAGAACATAATACTTAATAAATAAAGGTAACACACAAAATGTTAAAAAAAAACCCGCTTGGACGTAATTTAAAATCTTAAACCTTTCATTTTTTTTTAAAATTTATTATTTTTTTCAGATCAGAATTCTTTATTGCGTTCCATTTTTATTTTGAAATAAACATATAAAAATATGTTGCAAAATTTTACTATTCCACATTTACCGAAGGCGCAAACAAAAAGTGAATATGACCATTAGATATTCTAATAGATTATCATATTATTATAGCAAAATTTCAAGGCACTGCAGAGCAAAACAGCTATGAAAAACTTACCAAAACGAAAAACAAAGGAAGCGGATGTGCATTTGGCTTCTATCAAAAGAATCACGCGGAAATCATGACAGAAACTTAGTTCCTGAAACTTTACACAGACTTCCTTACAATGTGAATACATTAATATCAATTAAACCGGCAACGTAAATACATTTATTAACTTATTTGAAAGCTTAATACACGGAATTTATATTTCGCAGAGAACTTGAATTTCGGCTAGATTATTAACACATATATATAACTATTACTATATTAACAACGTCATTTCTATTTTAATACCTGTCGTACGATTCTTATATAATACTAATGCCGCATGTACTTACATTACGGTGAAACTTCGAGGTTTCAATCCAGTAATATAGATAAATTTGAAAACTAAAAATTTTAACAACTTAATGAATATAATACGGAATGATAACTTTGATATTTTTAATTTGATATCCATATAGCAATCTGGGCTTCAATTTATTTCTATCCGGCTTTTTTTTTTCTTTTTCTTTTTTTCATTGTTGCTGCTTTTTTTTTTCTTATCATATTTATATTACTGTAAATAAGTTATAAGCATGCATCGAGTTTTAAAAACCGGCGTCATAAGAAGGACACGCCGAATCCAGCATGTTTAACTGAAGAACTACTCTTATTTTTTTTATTCGGTTAGGTAAATTACTTAAGACAAAGCAACTTGAAAGCTTCACCTCGACTCGAGCCTGGATCGAACTACTGGTGTTAGCGACTTCACCGTTCGGCCGCTGGTGAACTTGCTTGGGCAAAATTCGGACTTCTAGGTGCGCATCTTCGGGTGAAGGATTACGTTATTCAAAATTTGGTGGCTCTAGGTATCATTGTTTTTCCACAGTTATTAGGTATCACGGTTGTTAGGTATGATTGTTGGTCTACTCTCAGTTATATTCCTCGCTAGTAAAGGAAAAGATTTGTGCAATGCAAGATATGCAAATAATAACATAATGGAACTTTAAAAAATTAAATTAGAATTGACAAAAAGACCTACTTAACAAAAAAACTTATGAGGTATTTCTCCCGCCTTCCTAGCATGACTTCGTGGTGTAGTGGTCAGCACAGTGAGCCGGCATTTCAGAGGTCCGTGGTTCGATTCCCGGGGAAGGAGATTGCTAATTTTTCATCTCTTGCTTCCAAAAAAATCCTAATGTCTCTACAGTGGCGCCCGAACTAAAAGGGTGTTGGACGATGACGCTCTTCACCAAGGATTTGGCGAGTGGGTCCCCTAAAAAACCGCAGCCGCCTTTAAAAGGGGGAGCATAAAAGGTATTTCTCCCGCCTTCCTAGCGTGCTTTGGTGGTGTAGTGGTCAGCACAATGCACCGGTATTTCAGGGGTCTGTGGTTCGATTCCCGGCGAAGGCGATTGCTAATTTTTCATCTCTTGCTTCCAAAAAAATCCTAATGTCTCTACAAACTGAAAAACAAAATTTACAAAAGTACAAACTAGAATTGACAAAAAGAGTAGAGGACCATACAGCACTTCTTTACATTCAACAAAATAAAATAACGTCAAAAATATTCTAAAAAATAATTCATATACAAAATGATTTCTGCGTGTACTCATATGTTTCTGCGTGTACTCATAATTTGCGTGTTTCTGCGTGTTCTCTGCATATACAGTCAAAAAAGGCTCTTTGAATTTATGTACTATATAATCATGTTATATATACGTTTGTAAATGTATTGTTATATCTATGCCATTATGTATTAATATGTTATATATTTACCTTTATGTTATATATTTACCTTTTTGTTATGTATTTACCTTTATGTTTTGTATTTACCATTTGCAACCGTATGTAAAAATTGTAAATATGTCAAAATTCTTCAAAAAATAATAATTTTCAAATAAAGATAGATAAGTGATGCAGTTGGACAATACCCATATTACCAATGGTTAAGTAATGGGCGTCCGCTGAGCTATAACTTGAACCTGTTTTCCACAGTACGGAAAACATACACAGATTCCTGCAGATTCTTCATTATTTAATTTCTTAAAATATAACACAGAACGATAATATTTGGTAGTAACAATTTGAAAAGTGATACAGCGGTTTATAACGGTCCGACGCTGTTTTGAGACTAATAGCCCTTCCGGGTTAAAACCCGTTTCGGTTAAGTTACTACCGAAGTAGCAGATTAGCATTCCAGTTTATTAATTTAAAACTGATAAAGAAAGAAATTAACAGTAATATAAAAACTGACCAGCGATATCGTACAATTCACACTGACATTAAAAACCATAGACCAGATTGATAACTATATACATCTTATACCATCACTTATCACATTTCACTTTTCAAATTCAGAATTATCATTTTATCTAGACTGATTTTCAGGGTCAAGAACTGTCTGAAAAAGAAATTACACCGTTTGGTACTTGTTTAGAGACAGATACATATTTCGCAATAATTGATAGATATTCTTTGAAGAAAGAAACCTACGAATATACTTCGCAAAGCTACTGTGCTTATTTGCATTGTTTATCATGCAAAAATGTACAGATTTCGCCGCATGAAAAACCGGATAAGAAAAATAAGATAAGAAAAAAAGATTTTACAAATTATGATTAGAAAGATAATAAACTCAGAACATTTGCTGTTACTTTTTAGCAACATTTCGTCCTTCAGTTAACAATGTTTAAGTAAAGATGACCCAGATTTAAAACTGATTTTCATAAAACTAATAAACTTTTAAAAGAAAAAAATTATGCTTTAAACTTTTAGCAAACTTCGTCGGAAAAGTCTAAAAAAAATCAAGCGTACAATCTCCAGCAGATTCATAATCACTTTCTTTCAATCATAATGTGTTAAATTACAGTCGCTTCAGTGAAGTGAAACTCATATAGTGCTTGGATTTTCAAACTTTACTTCATGTGGTTTGTGAATAAAGAAAAGATTTTAATAAATGCAACTGGAAATATCATACACAAATTGATCATCATTACTTTTGTATTAAAAAATCTGAATACATAATGATGTTTATTCCTATATTGGATGAAATGTATAGCACTGTTTTTTGAAAAATGAAAAAATTATATGGTGTTAGAAAATCGAATTTTGATAATTTGGTTTAAAAAATTAGAGAATTTTATTTAGGGAAGTAAATTAGCATGATTAATACATTTGTGCATTATTGTTTAAATACCTTTGAATTTAATATTCTGAATTTTTGAATTATTTTAAGAATGAGATTATTGTTTAAAAATATGAATTATACGAATTTTTAAAGTATTTTAAGAACAAAATAAATATAAGCCTTGAAGGATCCCACCTCATAAATTTCTCATATATAATTATAATTTTTATAATAGAGTGAAATTTAATATTTTTTCATAAAATGAAATGTTTTAGCACAGTTCCAAAATGCCAGTTGCCTTTAAACAAGGAACGGAGGCCTTTTAGAAAGTAACTGCAATAGACCCTTTTTGGCCACTTGTGCATTCCCCAATCAAGCTCTTCTAATATTATTTACAACGAAATAAATCATCATCACACACACATTAATTACAGTATTTCTACATAATTTATTACTTTAGTTAAATTAATAGAAAATATAAGTTTTTTTTTTTTTTCATTTTAAAAAGCATATTACTTCAAATGCATTGTTTTCTTTGACATATAAAACCGATATTAAATTTACCATGGCAGTTATGTAATTACTCTTTAAAACAAATAAAATCAATAGCCTAATCAAAGTTCAAAATCAATAGCCTAATTAAAAAAAATATATATATATATCCAGCTTAGATACTGGTATTTTTACTTTACACGAAATAATATGTTTTGACTACACGTTGGTTTTGAAAGTCCCATTTCTCATTCACCACGTTAAAACAGTCAAATTCGCCAGCAAGCAATAAAATGTTAAAACCAAATTAATATCTCCGTTTAAAGTCAACCAAAAATGCATGGTTATTTGTCTTTTTAGAGAATACACAAATGGCATAATTGATATAGTGTTTCTGGATTACAAAAACTGTTATCTTCTTAACGAAACTGGTTTCACAATCATTTTTTATGCACTGGACAAAATCAGATACAAAAATTCCACAGAGTTTCTGAGATAAACATGACTTTCGCCATTTCGCAACAAACTAACGAAATGATGCGAATGTTTAAACAAAATTGCTAACTGAAAAGTTTTCGAGCTTTAAATCACGTGCCTTCTTCAGATTGCAGCGATGAAAAACAATCATTCTCGTTTAATCTCTGGGAAATATTCAACGAAACCATTACGTTAAAGCGAACTAAAACAGAACAAATAAGGAATTAAAAACACAGTTATTCTTTGTAAATCTTTACACTCAAAAGTGACTGACCGCTCATTAAAATATTGGCTAAGTTTCATATTAGACTGCTTCAGCCAAGATGTGGTTACAGCTCAGAAATGGAATCGATTTCAACCTAATGCCCATTGTGAATATTTTAAAACTTTTCTCCAGATTTTTCTAAGAGGGCGCTATGACGGTTCTATAGTTATTATAAGAAAGGTCGGACAGCTAGTTATTCAGAGTGAAGTGGAAAGCGAGTCGCGTTCTGTTTATCGAAATGTGAGAATATACGTTCTTTGTATTATTACTTGTAAAAAGAAAAAAGAAAAAATAATAATGTAGATCGTTGGCAAGTGGAGATCCAAGTCACTTCATGTACTATCTTATGCCCAATCTAAACCTGCTAAAGGTTACTTTTCATGAGGAATCAAGGATTCCTGTTGGTCCTTTTGATTTTTTTCCCCCGGGAATGATACTTTTCAGGCATCACCCCGGAAACAAAAATGCCTTAACTCTTTGAGGGGCAGGAAAAGGCATTTAACTTTTTCAGCAAAACTCTTCTTTTATTTACTATATCAGGTGTTACAATGAAATTAGTTGCGACAGCTACACGTATTTTGTCCAAGACGCGTGAAAACATGACCACTTCTGGTGGTTAGAGTCAGTGACCACCGCTCTGAGAACACATCCCTACAAATCAGTCTCTATGGTACTCAAGGAAACAGTTTTTTATTTTCAAGCAGAGTGAAACTTTGCATGTGCTGCACTCCCTCACTGTTCTTACAGGCTTCTTCTTGACGCTGCAGAGCGCACATCATCATGATGTTGTCTTCGATGGCTGATGCTTATTTTCTTGAAGACAAATAGCTGCATCAACTACTAGCTTATGTTTCTTGATTGCCATTTAGGGAGCTACAAAGGAACTTTAGAAATGGTCAGTCTTGAAAGCCACTCACACGAGTGAGTAAGACGTTCAGTAGAAAAGGTGGTTACTGTAGGTAACCCACCGCCATTCAAAGAGTTAAATTACTGTTTAATTACAAGAGCGTTAAATTATTCTACTGGATCGTCCGGAAAGTTCGTGCCGATTTTGAAGGTGCTTATTCTCAAGTATTAAAACAACAACTAAATATACCGTAAACTGATTTTATTAATAACACAATATTTCAAACACACAATTATAAAATTAATAACAACGAGCCGGATGCACACACACTATCGTTCGCCGCCAACGAAGGCACTTCTCATGTCAACAATCACGTGACTGCAATGCCGAGGCGCAGACGAGAACAGAAGGCAAACTGAAACGCATGACATTTAAATTTTAGTATACATTAATTAAATTATATAGGTGCCATTCAACCTTTCTGCATCTTTCAGGCAACTTGAAAATTCTAGAATCCCAAATGTTCTTCAGCGAAAACCAGCTACGTGATTTTTATCTCGACCAGTTGATGTTTTTAACGTTAAGGGAATTTTGTAATGGTCGAAACAGGTGGAAATCAAAGGGCGCGAGGTCTGGTGATTAACATCACAACCGAGCTCCAACAACTTTTGACGAGTTATCATAGACACATGAGGCTGCGCATTGTCCTGATGAAACACGACGCCCTTCCGATTCGCTATTTCTGGACGTTTTTGTTCAATTCCGCTTGTTTGTTGTTTCGCATTTAATTCATCTAATTGGAAGCAATATTTCTGGGAATTTATCTTCTCGTTGTTTGGCCAGTTTTTTTAAAAAATGCTCATGAAACAAGATCCCTTTCCAATGCCAACAAACACACAGTACTGTTACGCTTTTCTCTTCACGTGCGTTCGTATGGGTTTGTGGATTTGGAGTGAATAACGATGACACTTGATGAAGTAACAAAACACACTTTATTGGCCAGTATTATTTAAAACAGCTCCTATAACACGTTTACAGGGCCCACCAGCGACCGAGCGGTAAAGTCGCTGAACACTGGTAGTTTGGTCCGAGGTTCGAATCCCGCGAACGGGCTGGCTGCATGGGCGTTTTCGTGGTTTTCCCCATGTGTAACGTGTATACGAGCCAGTTTCTCTTAGAAAGTCCTCCACGAAGGCATCCATCCCTTAGGTAAATAGCCCTACTGTGCTTTGCCATAATTAAATAAACCAAGCCAAACACGTTTATAGTCGTCGAAGAACAACTATAAACACGCTGAAACGATCAGCGACACTGCCTTCAGGTTATCAGGCTATAGCGGTGAAAACAGCTTTATGGCAAAGAACTTCATGTACTTCTAAGACTCTCCGCTATCAGGTTGTAAGGGTGAAGACAGCTTAACGACAAAGCACCAGACTCTGCTCGGTCGTTCTCGGAACTCTACGTACTCTTGAGACTCTCCACGTTACAACTCGCGATGCACTCGAAGATACACTAGATTGCAGCTCCCGACTCCTCGGTTCAATCGTTCCGGAGCTCAACACACTCTAGGATTAAACTCGACGGTACATTAACTCGCGATACACTAGGAGACTCTCTTGATGCACTCGACGACCAACTCGGCGCTAGATTTCGAGACATTCGCTCACTGACTGACTATGCACTCGATGACCAACTCGGCGCTAGATTTCGAGACACTCGCTCACTGACTGACTATCAACTCGCTAGACGATACACTAACTTCGCGCGAACTGACTCTTCATGTACCGGCAAGGCTTATATAGCTTTTTGGCTTGTGTTCGAAAACTTTCTGGTCTCGTTCCAGAAGGTTCTCCATCCGTCTATGGCATATCACCTATTTTGTCGCCAAATGGGTGATTTCTCGCCAAATATGGCAACCCTGCATTCCCCTGCCATTTTATGGTAACCTAAACCTGCTTTGCGGGGAAGCTATCTTACCGCGCCTGGACATTTCGTAACAGTACTTTGGTGTCTTGACGTTGGACAAAACCCAAAACACCGGTGTTCTTTAAATGAAGACTGGCTTTTGGGGTGGCTAAAGATTGTTCATTTCGCTTATCCTAAGATCTTTTTCGCTCAGCATTGTTATAAGTGATCAAATTTTATTCCCCCGTCGCTACTTGCTTCAAAAATGCTCTGTCCTTGTTTCGTTTATAGAACGAATGGCAAAAGGTGGAACTGTGGTCCATCAGCTTTTTCTTCACTAAACAGTGCGGAAATCTGACATCAAAATGGTTCATACGGCTAAGCTTCACAAAATCGTGAAATTTGACATATTTAACATTTCTGCTTGTTTACGTGTCGTACAACGTGGATTATTCTCAATCAGTGCTTTAATCTCATTTTCATCAGTGGTGGAGTGCTTAACCGGGAGTTCTTGATCTTTAAGTTTGAAATCATCAGCTTTAAATCTAGCGAAGCACTTCCACGCAGTTCTTGCAGCTACAGTATCTTCGCCATTAAGTAGTGCGCATCTTGCTTACCACTTGTGTTGCATGTTTTTGCCTTTCCAGTAACAGGAAAGCTGACAAAAATTACACATCTCACAAAGCTAACAAAATTTAACGTACCTAAATATTTTTTTTCTTTTTTTCAAATACACCTGAAGTAACGTCTTTTACGACATGTACGCATGCCATTTGTTTTCAGTCGTTCTGATGTATGCAGACTACTGAAAACCAACAAACTACAACTACTGAACTACTGAAAATCGGCATGAACTTTCCGGGAAACCCAATATTTTGTAATTGCACGAATGAAAGTGAGGATAACTCTCTACAGCATAACAGAAAGTTATCCGTCTTTAGCGATGCAGTTTTCACATCTGTTAGACTAGTAATTTAATTTGAATTGAAATTTTTAATTTTATTAGTTTACATTTATCGAAGGAATTATATGTTTTGTTTCATGCTCATAAAAAAGGAATTCTTTTGTACACTGCGGCAAAAAAAGGGAGGGGGACAGTTCCATATCTGCCGTTCTACTGAGCCAATTGATGAAATTCAAATTGCGTTTTTCATGTCTCGAAACCCCGACTTAGGATATATATTAGATTTACATATAGCATCATTCTAACATACGTATTTTAACACAAAATCAGACATTTCGTGAAATGGCATGTCAAGGTTTTTCGATATTTCGATTCTACCACCCAGATTATGCCTAAATATTAAATTTTGCAAAATTTGGTGCGAAATTTACGGAAAAAATCAAAAATTTATCTTGGTGTATTCTTTTTCAGCAAGAATAACTTATTTGGCGAAATTCTTTATTTATAGCAACCTATTTTCCTTTTCTTTTTACTTCCTTGTACGAAGTAAAAAGAAAGTATTGTTATCGCGAAAAGTTTCAGGCAGCATATCTCAACGAAAATATCCATTTTGACCGCTATCGAATGCAATTTAGCGATGTTTTTGCGTGATATCTGTACGTAAGGACAGAATAAAAGACTCGTTTCCTTCAAAAAAATTATAAAACTGCTTTAAAATTAATTCTGAGGAGAATTTTTCGTGGCGTCTGTACGAACGTATGTATGTATCTCGCATAACTCAAAAACGAGTTGCCTCAGAACGTTGAAATTTTGTATATAGGACTGCTATAACATGTAGATGTGCACCTCGTGTTTTGGTTGCAATCGGCTGCACCAAACGTATATACATATATTTATATATATATCCACTCTATTACCCGGCTCAGTGATCTCAGTTTCTTTACTCTTATATGTTTGTAAATTGTACATTTTTTGCTTTAAAAATGATTGTATTATGTTGTTTTTATCTTCCGGTTAGGGTTTTTATGCCTTTAGTAAATCTCTATGCAATATGTTTAGAATTATCAACAATTTTAAAATTCTTTAAGTGCCGCTAAGCCTAATAATTTTTTTGATGGCGGCCATTGCTTGTTTACATTTGAAACAGCAGGATAGTGGATTTGTTGCCAATCTAGAGAAACTTAGCTTCACAGCAACAAAGATAACGCCTTCTTTTATTATTGCCAATTAAATCATGCTTAATTCTTTCTGGAATTTTTTCGAGGAAATAAGTGTTTAAGATTTACTTCGTAATTTTTAATATAGATATTTTGAGTTTTTATGTACTTTTGCCTTCTCGCGAAGTGAGAACTGAATTAATTAAATGAGAAATACTCAATCGTCTGTGAAAAACTGTTTCTTTTTTGTTTTGTTTGCTTAATTTCTTTTATACATCATTCTAACTTTATTATAGTATTTGAATAGAACATGTGGCAACGATTAGATAATTCTATTCTTTAAATGATATAAATTTTGTGCATTATGAGTTATAATGTGAACGAAATATAATACTGTTAAGTGAAACTAGCGCCAGAGTGTCGCTATGGTAAACAAATACTAGAGTGAATTTTAAAGAATGCATTTATTCTATTGTGGTTTATGCATTGTCGGCGAAGTAGATTTAATTCAATCCAATAAGTTTAAATGAAATGCAAGAAAAAATGCGTATAATTTAATATTCCGTAAAGTCATGTGGTGTACACATCAGATTTTTTTCATTGTAGACGAGCCGAAAAAAAGACACCGTTCATATTTTCAAATAATTTTAACAAAGTGGGTATTATCGTTTGGCTTTACTATCACTCAAAAAAAAAAAAAAAAAAAAAAAAAAAAAAAAAAAAAAAATTACCAAACTTCAAAACGCTCCAATATGTAAACTCATGTATATCTCAGAAAACTTTAAATAAAAAAATCCTTAATTTTTTGCAGGTGTGCCTAGAAATCCATCCAGTTTAAGATGATGGTAAAAATTCTATACGTTACAGTACAAAATTGTTTTCGAAAAATTTATAAAAAATATTTAGAAATACAAATTTTAAACATAAATCATAAAAAATGTGAAAATTATATTTGGATTAAGCCTAAATTTCGAATTCTGGAAGAGGGAATCTAGTAAGTTTAATAAAAAAAATATTAAGGAATATAGATCAAAATTGAAATTGTCTGTTTCATATTTTGCAAAACTTTAACGAATTTCTGATTAACAAATTCAACAATTTCAAAGCGAGCAATAGCAACACTATACAGGTGGGGGGGAACCTTTTATCTCCGGCGCGCGAGACTGTTTATCGGAAATTCTAAAGATATGCAGTTTTTAGATATTTTCAGGACTTTTCGTGAAATGATATGCCAAGATTTTTCGATATATCGATTCTACCACCCAGATTATGCCTAATTATTAAATTTTGCAAAATTTGGTGCGAAATTTACGGAAAAAATCAACAATTTATCTTGGTGTATTTTTTTTTTTTTTTCCTGTTTTCATTAAGTTTCAAGGGACATCAGTCCACTTCGATGCAGTATAAAATCTGTAAGCTTTCATAATTTTTTTTAGCGGGGAGGGGTGTAATTTTTTCTCCTTCCATTGGCGATCTCTATCCGTTTATAGATGTCGGCCACTATTACGGAAGGAAGCGGTGATTTCTTTATTATGGAGGTTCCTAATAGATCCGTCATCGTTGCTTCTGATGAAGGGGCGGACAAATTACATCCATGCCTTCTCCGGAATTCGAACTCGGGCCTTTGAGTACGGCAGTCAGGGTCACTAACCACCTTCCCGTTCGGGCGGCCATCCCTGACAAATTAAAGTGCAGGAAAAACCCACCTTCACGAAATAATTCAGAAAAATGACGCTGATTTACAATACCGCAAACCAGAAGAAACCTCATGCTTTCCTCAATCAAACTTCTTATCTTACTCTTCACAAGTAATTACACATTTTAACGAAAAACCAGTAGTCATAGTATATCATTTGTTAAAGGAATTGTAAAATCATTAAACCCTAACTCAACGGATGACCTTCAAGTACGAGGCGTATTCGGAAACTAAGTACCGTTTTGAAAAAAAAATAGTAAAACAACTTTTTCGAATCCAATTTTATTTTTACATGAAAATACATGTCTTAAACTATTTTTGAACATAGTTTCCGCCAATGATCAAACACTTGTCATAGCGGGTGACCAGTTTTGTATACCATCGTCAAAGAAACTTCCCGCCAGTTTCGATAACCACGACTCCACAGCATTTTTCGTCTCATCGTCAGATCCAAAGCGCTTGCCACCAAGCTTGCGCTTCATGTGCAGGAACAAGTGATAGTCGGACGGCGCTGTATGGCGGGTGATCGAACTGCTTCCAATGAAACTGTCGAATTAACGATTGAGTGACACCAGCAGTATGGGGCCGAGTATTGTCATGGAGCAACACAATTCCTTTACTGAGCATTCCTCTTCGTTTGTTTTGAATGGCACGCCTTAGGTTTGTTAAAGTCTCACAGTATTGTGTCGCATTAATGGTTTCACCTCTGGGAAGAAATTCAGTAAGCAAAACGCCTTTCCTATCCCAGAAGACAGTGCACATAATTTTTTGTGATGACATTGTCACTTTGAACTCTTGTTTTTTCGGAGAATGAGTGTGTCTCCACTCCATCGATTGTTTCGATTCTGGTGTGAAATGACACACCCAAGTTTCATCACCTGTCACAATTTGGTTTAAAAAGTTTTCTCCCTCATCACTGTACCGCGTGAGAAATGTTAGGGCACTACCAAGTCGCTTTGTTTTGTGAACATCAGTGAGCATTTTTGGAACCCATCGGGAACACAGTTTGCGATAATTCAAGCGGTCAGACACAATTTCGAACAAAACAGTACGTGAAATTTGTGGAAATGCCTCTGAAAGAGTTGTCATTGTGAAACGTCTGTTCTCATGAATTGCTTCATCAACTTTCCTTACCAAATTATCGATGACAACAGAAGGCCGACCACTCCGAGCCTCGGCGTGGACATTTGTTCGACCTGCATTAAACACTCTTACCCACTTTCTCACCATTCCATCACTTATCGCGTATTAACCGTAAACTTCTGTCACTTGACGATAAATTTCGGCCGGTTTAACATTCCTCGCGTTGAAAAATTTAATCACGACACGAATCTCACAGTCAGCGGGAGAACTAATTGTCTTAAACATTTTGAATGTGCACAGGAAACTGAAAACACAACATAGAGCAACCAAAATGGCGACAATTGAAAGTCAGTGAACAAGAAAGACTAGTGCGCATGCGCGGGACGCCTACCACAGCGCTACGACAGCGCTCGAATGAAACGGTACTTAGTTTCCGAATACGCTACGTACTTATCTGTCTGTGTTCAGTGAAGGATATTTATTATACGAATTAAAATTTGAGTGATGTTTTAAGGAATTCTGTCAATTAAGTGCCAGCGATGTTGATGTTATTACGTACCTGGTTAAGTTGCTTTTATTTAATAAATGCAATAAACTTATAATTTTTACTTCCTTGTAGAAAGTAAAAGAAGTACTGTAATCACGAAAAGTTCCGGGTATCACATATTTAAAAGAAAATATCCATTTGACCGCTATCGAATGCAATTTAACGATGTTTTTGTGTGACATCTGTACGTAAGGACAGAATAAAGGTCTCCTTTTCCCCCCAAACGAATTATAAAATTCATTTTAAATGTATTCAGTAGAGATGTTTTTCTTGGCGTCTGTACGTGCGTACGTACGAATGTATGTATCTCGCACCTCAGAACGCTGAAAATGTGCATGTAGGACTGCCATAACATGTAGTTGTCCATCTTCCTTTTTGGTTGCAATCGGAAGCATCAAAATTATATATAACATAACATCCTATAATTATACATAACTATAATTATATATAACTTAACACCCTTTCTGTTACTCGGCTCAGTGAGCTTAGTTTTTTAATTCTTATATGTTGGTAAATTGTGCATTTTTTTTGCTTTAAAAATGATTGAATTATGTTGTTCTTATATTCCAGTTAAGGTTTTCATGCCTTTAGTTAACATGCATACAATAGTTGTAGAATTATCAACATTTAAAAAGTTTTTTAGGTGCAGCTAAGCGTCGATTTTTTTATCATAGTAGCCATATTTGTTTACATTTTAAACTTAGGAGGATAGTTAATTAAGTCAGTTTCTGCACCTTCAGTGTCTTTTTGCTGAGTGGAACGAAAAGAAACTTTCAGTTTTGTGAACCGAAAAATCTGCATTCTTGCCTACTAGCCGAATTGCTTGGTTAGGCGTAGAAACTCTAATTTTAACTGTAAAAAAATTTTAACTGTATTTGATGTTTTATGTTTTTCTATATCTTTTAATTTTTAATGAAGATATTGGCTCTAGTGTAGAATTGGTTGCCCCGTCGATAAGCGACAATTTTTTTTTCTTTTTTTTTCTTTTCTTTTTCTTTTCTTTTCTTTTTTTTTTTTTTTTTTTTTTTTTAATTTTGGCGATGAAACCTCACTTCTGGTTATCATGATAGTTTTAACTTTGTTTTAGCTTCCTGATTTTATTTAAATGAACATAGATTGATGTGTACAAATTTAAATTTAGTGCGCAATGCCTAGTTTGTGCAATTCTAGGATGTTTTTTTTTTTAATGAAAACAGATCGATGTGCTCATGGACACAGAGTTTGTGCAATTCTTAATTTGGTTTTGTTTAGCGACCATCTTGAAATTGCGCCCTCCTGGCGCCGATCTTGGCGTCAAAAAAAAATCGCGAAGAAACAAGGGGCACCCAATTCTAAACTTTTACCAAGATATTTTGAGGATTTATGTATTTTTGCCTTGTCGCGCCGAAGTGAGAACTGAATTACTTGAATGAGAAATATATCTCTAATGAAATTCGAGGGAATGAGTTTAAATGAAATGCGGCAAAAAAATGGGTATAATTTAATACTCCGAAAAGAAAGTCATGTGGTGTCCGCATCAGATTTTTTTAAATTCCTGTATTTTTAGCTTGCACTTTATTTTTGAGTTTTTCGACATCTATTGATTTTCAACTATGATATCTGGTTTAGTTATTTAAGAACGAAAATTATAATAACGATAGAAAATTAATAATTACTTTGCATCCTACATATGCCTATTATTTTCTTAAGCAATTTAAATGAAATAAGGAGTTTAAAAGAGAACGCTTACAATTTATTTTACAACACAGATTTGTCCAAATAGTATTAATTTAGAGAAAACGACTTTCCCTAAAATCAGGCATCGTCCTGCTTAAAATGAAAACAACGAATATGAATGTACAGTGGAACACCGAGATACAAGCAACTCTATATACGAGAAATTCGAGGAAAATATGAGCGAAATATTTGTCTCTAAATACGAGAGTTAATTCGAGTAACCAGCAATGAGCCAGGCTGTTGGAATGCGTGGCGCCATTTCCCGATCCGACTCTGGGAATCCCCTCGTCAGATCACTCGGTGTTCTTTGATCTACGTGTTTGTGAGCTTGTAAGTCCATTGCTTATTACATTTAACATGAAAATAATTATTTCACGATGCCTCCCAAGAGAAATGTTGACTCAAATAGTGTTAAGGAAATTAAGGAAACCATGGCCGTTGAAATTAAGAAAGAAATCATAGATAAACAAGCGTGGTGTAAGAATGAAGGAATTGGCGAAGACGTACAGCATTTCGACATCGACGATTTGCACTATTCTTAATAAACAGAAAGAAATTAATTAACTTAATGTAGCCAAAGGAGTTACCGTTACTTCCAAGCACCGTCCAAAACTCCTAGAAGATGTTGAGAATCTGTTGTTGGTGTGGATTAACGAGAAGCAGTTTAAAGGCCGGTGTCGGAAGCTATCATAAAGGTAAACTATGGTTATATTATTTACCAGTGTTATTTATTAGAAAAAAAAATATTTTTATGTTGATATTTTTTGGCAGTGCGGAACGGATTAACTGGATTTCCATTATTTTCAATACAGAAGATTGTTTCTAGATACGAGAAATTTACTATACGAGCTCAAAGCTGGAACGAATAAAATTCCTATCTCGAGATTCAACTGTAGTTCGAAATGACTGCGATAGAATTAACTAATTTCTGATACGGTGAATCTAATACTTTCCCCCCCCCAAAAAAAAGACTAAAAAACGAGTTCAAAACGTTAATATACACTTTGTACCCGCATAAAAGGACCTGCCAATCAGGCAAACAAAAGAGATCCAAAATTAGATCAAGGGCACTGATTCAGCCACATTCATTTAGTTACGCTATTTTTAACAGCTGAAGATACTGTTCAGTCTAATATGCGAATAATAAATGCACATTCGCTTTTAATCTCGCACAGAATGAGAAAGAACTCCTCGACTGTGTTGATGACTTCCCTGCTTATGTCACGTGCATAACTCAGTTGCAATAAGCTGTATTTATTCACTCGTTACGTTTTGTAGAGATTTAATTTTTTTGCTACAAAATTCAGGAATTCCCTCGAACATTCCCACGCAGGTAGCCGTTTGCTAATATTTGAAACGGTCGAACAACAAGTGTTTAGGGATTTTAGTAATTGGTCGCTGATTAGCCAAGTAGCGTCAGACATAATATTTAGTCACTGGGTGTCCTACTATATTTATAAATTTGAGGAACACAAATTCTAACGTCAAGACTTGCTAACCCCCGCACAATAAATAAATAAGAATAAAAATTATTAAGCAATTAAAAATATCTGAAAGCTTTTAAATTTTATATTACGCCCAAAGGAGCATTTTTTTTTCATTTACATACACATACACGTTTCCAGAACATTTGGGCTAAAAATATTTGAAAACAGCATATCTTTATAATTTTTGGTAGACAGTTTCGCGTGCTAGAGATAAAAAAATTTCCGTACAGTGTTGCCACTGCTCGTTTTGAAATCATTGGGTTTGTTAATCAAAAATTCGTTAATTTTTTACAAAATTTGAAATACACAATAAAACAAATTCAAATTCAAAATTCGTGCTTCCGGGTGTCCTTATTAGGGTGGAGAACTAGGTTATTCTAAATTTGATGACTCTACGTATCGTTGTTTTTTCACAATGCAAAAAACATGCATACAGTCATGCAAATTCTTCATTATTTAATTTCTTTAATACAAGGCGAAATATTTGGTGGCAACAATTTGAAAAGTGTTTGAGACTCGAACGTTAATTTAAAGAAATAAATTTTCACTCATTTTACAGATTAATAACTTCAATTTTTATACAACAGAATAACTCAGTTTTGTATAATGGAAACAGAACAACTATATTATCTTTACGGGGGGGGGCAGGAAACTATCTCTTACAGGCTTTAGAGGTGAAAATCCCCTTATGTTGCACATGAAATAAGCGGAAGACCTTCAAAAATGGTATATGCGGACTTGACCTTAATTTTAAAATTACCGGAATTAGCTATGCACGCAAAAATTAATTATAATAAATTTAAAAACAAAAAATATTAATTTAAGAATAGAATTCCGGGCTGCGTAATTTCCGCTGCGGCTCAGTTCACGTTGGCGACTACATGTCTCCGCCTGCACATCTACTCAACAGAGATTACGAATCACGTGGGCGGATGTTTCCAAAACAAATGAATGGATAAGACGGAAAGATAGTATTCACAAATTTATGCATTAAAAAACAAAGAAACAAAACCTACGAGGAGATAATTTAATTATCATTTGAAGATTTCCTCGTGATGAAGTCTGAAAGAAACAAAAATCATTAAATACCTTTGAGGTACATTTAAACCGAGAATAAAATTTTCACGGCTTTTAATTTGGTAGGTTTCCAACTTCATGCGAGCTAAAACATTTTTTAATCTATATGTTTTTGCTGGTTCTTTTTTAAAATTAACTGAGAGAAATATGGGAAATCAATCTTTTTTTACATCTAATGTACAATTGCTGAAATTAAGAACCCTTAAGGTCTGTCTATCCCTCTTCAAACTGCCGTTCACTGACAACAATGCATTCCTCATCTCATTTCGGAAAAAGATTCAGTTATAATATGGTTAAATATGCCCATTGTATCGGTGTCCAGGAACAAAATCTTATGTAATAGCACCACAGGAATGTTACCGAGATTACACTATGTTGAAGAAGGTAGGGATACAATCAACTAAGCATTACGATGGTTCCAAAATCGTGGTTTGGCTTGCTTTATCTTTCTATGGCAAATCCCTCATCTCCCCAAAGGGATTCAATCAATGCAAACCCTTATGTAAACTCTTCTACTGTATAATCTTCTTTAAATGTAAACCCTTCCTACAACCTAACGCAATTACGGCGACAACCCGTGACCAACCTCCGTATTAGGCCATTGTCCACAGGATCCTTCAAAGAGAGATTTATACCACTTCCTTACTACACCGGTTCCATGGCCATAGTCGCACGACGCAGACGTGGAACACTAGACGATCATCTCACCTCGGGTCTCAAGTGATCACCGCAGGAGCAGGCACACTACAGACACCGTTATAAACCAGGAAGTCTGACTGGTTGTTAAAGTGTCGCCGGGAAAACTACGTGGGCAGTCAGTCCGTCACCGAGGACATTACTCGGAGTACTCGGACCAGCCCAGCTACCAGTACCACAGGCTCTAGGTCTTACGCCAAGCCCCCTCCCTAGACTATCTTCCCTCGGTGTCTGGAGCTACCAGGTTCGTGTTCTTCTTCCCCTCAGAGTGCTACTGCCATAGTAAAGTACTAAGTCAATGTAAACACTCCACTGGGTATCACCAAGGGGAAGGAATGCCTTTATGCAGGACTTTGTAAAGGACACCGGCTCGTATACACGTTGCACATCGGAAAACCATGAAAACGCCCTTGCAGCAAGCACGTTAGCCGGGATTCAAACACCGGACCCGAAGTATCAGTTCTTCAGCTAGTTTATCACTCGTCCGCTAGTGGGCTTCCCTACTGCTCGTACTAGTAGTCTCTCTTCCGTTAAAGAGTTCTCTTGTCGCCCTGGACGACAAGTGAATTTTATGATTAACATGTTGTAATGCACAAATATTCCAATGAATAAGGATTTACCAAATGCTCGGGAAACTTCTGATAACTTATTTCTCAAAAATAGGTGGTGTGGTGTGGTGTATTTAATTATGGCAAAGCACACTAGGGCTATCTGCCTAAGGGGAGGGATGCTTTCGTGGAGGACTTTTTAAGGGAAACTGGCTCGTATACATGTTACACATGGGGAAAACCACGAAAACACCCATGCAGCCAGCCCGTTCGCGGGATTTGAACCTCGGACCGAACTACCAGTGTTCAGCGACTTTACCGCTCGGCCGCTGGTGAGCTCTCAAAAATAGAACAGGTAATTAGAGTTACACATATATATTCTTACAAAAAATTAACATCTCGACTAAGCACTGTTGTTTTAAAACTGCGCTTGTCTATCATTATTAAGTAATTACATATTAGATCGTTCAAAATTTTGGATTTTGTTACAAACTCAATACAACGTTAAGTTAAATTTTAAAGTAATATTTTATTTTGACTTGTTAACAACAATTTGCTACAAATTTTATCTTATATCATGAGCATCGTAAATACAATAATTATAATTAATTCCTCTATAATAAAGCGTAAGAAATATTTCTTAACTTTGCTTCTTGTGTACATTGTCATTTGCATAAATTTAAGGGAAAAACACTTATGGTTCTTGAGTTTGTTCAAACATCAATAATATATTTTGATATTTTTTCTATTCAAATATTATATGTTCTGTAAAACAGGCAGAAATAAACACAGGGCCCTTCAAAATCGAACCTTTTATAGCTCTTGTTATTTGATTAATCGATTCCGTCAATGTGCTCAAAGTCTATCTAAATTCTATTTTGAGTCAAGAGTTAAGATTTTATTCTGAAGTAAAGATTTACTTTTATCAGCTGGCAACAGCAGGTATTGTTTAATATTATGTTTTCCTTCTTTCTTTATATAAATATATATTTTTCAAAATAGTTTCAAAATAGTACTGAGTACGATATTTTATTGCTGCACAAAGTAAAGAACTATCAATTTCTTTTATATATACTGAAACACTATCTCCTTGCTTCATTCCTTTTTTGAAAAATTAAAATATCACCTTAAGATAAATTATCCAGAACAAATAAAAGCTCTTTCCGTGATTCATAATTTTCGAAAAATCAAACTATTAATTCATTCGATTTCAATTTCAGGTTTTTTTCGTATAAGAATATTTATAACTTATTAAACATAACATCTGCCATATTTAGACAAATCCCATACCCACCAGAAAAGAAAGCTGCTTCATGTCCAATTCAAGTTTCTTGTCTATGAATGTGTTAAAACATTTCATTAAATTTTCTACATTATAAACAACTGTCATCGGCTTAAAAAGTGATTTATTTGAAAAAATAAAATTACATTTCTAAACAGCATTTTGCAGCAAACAATTATAGACTTTAACATAATAAACAAATGACGGTTCTAGCATTAAATAATATTATCCTCGAACAAAAAGTTTCTACTTGAATTGCCGCTATAAACGTTCCGCTTATCTGGGGGGAAAGATATCTGAAGGGTTTCAGATTAAAAATCACGTCCAAAAGGGCGTTTTTTTAACATTTTGTGTGTTACCTTATTAAATATCACGTTCTTCGCACTCAAGTCATAAAATTCAGTTTAAGAGCAATATTGCAAAATAATTTTAAATTGAGCATATCTTTAGAATTTTTGATACACAGTTTCACGCGCTGGAGATAAAAATGTTTTTTCTGTACAACGACTAAAAATAGAATATGTGTTGCAAGAGCAGTTTATCGTTTATTTTGTGGTTACAAGAATAAAATAGTTTTGTCGGTTCACATAACCTTCGCTTGAGTTGTAATTAATGAATTCTAAGCTACATCATACCTAAATTCCATTATTAATTCAGACTTTACTAATTTCTTATAACGGTAATGTTATCCATAAAATAGATTAAACAGAAATGAGATAAAGCACAATTTGCCGATATTGATCACGTAAATTGATTATATTATCGATCATTTTCGCCTGGCATTTTTACAAAATCAAAACAATCCAAAGCTCTGTTTTATTACTCTGCCAAATATGCACTCAGCTTTTATATTACCCCCAAAAGAGCCTTTTTCCCACTTACATACACATATACGTTTCGAGAGTATTTGGTATCATGTCCCTTTCGTAAGCAGAAAAGTAAAAGTATTTAAAAGCTTTACTTTTTCACTTTACCCTTTAAAAGCATTTAAAAACAGGGTATCTTTAGAATTTCGGATAGTCTCGTGCGCCAGAGAAGAAGTGTTTTTTTTTCCCGTCGAGTGTTACCATTGTTGGTTTTGAAATCGTTGACTTTGTTAACCAAAAATTCTTTAAAACTTTATGAAATAAGCAACAAAACAAATTCGGAAACCCGAATTCGGGATTCCAGATCTTCATATTCAGGTGGAAGACTACGTTATTCAGAATTTGATGGCTGTAGGTGTCGTTGTTTTTTCACAATGCGAGAAACACACATACATCGATATAGATTCTTCATTATTTTTCTAAAATATAATACAGGGCAACAATATTTAGTGGCAACAATTTAAAAAATGATACGTCTTTTATAGTAGTGAACCGATTCAAAATGACGTTTCGAGAAATATAGCCCTTCTGGGGTGGGGTAAAAACATTGTTTAAAATCAATTCGACAACAATAAAAAATATTCATATGCAGATATAAGTTACATATTTAATCAAATTGACAAAATCAGGCTAGGAAGAAACTCCCTTCCTCCTTTTTAAGTCGTGTCTTACTAATGGATCCACAAAGTTGACTAACCCAACATAATTCGAATATTCGCTCACTATCACTTCGCATCGGAAACATAACAATAAAAAAGATAATGATTTGACCCTCAACAGGCACAGAATAAAAGGTAAGAGTGGGGGATCCAGAAGATCAAAAGGAGTGGCGCTGCTAGCTCGTCATTTTGGCCTATTTTACTGCCAAGGAAAGTGAGTAAATAAAAGCTACATTTGTAGACTGCAAAACCTGTTCATAGATGGCGGGGCAAGACGGCGCAGACGACTTAATGAGTTTCCAAAGGGTTGAAAAAGTTGCACTAGTTCAGGATTCTTTTTTGCTACTGTATTTATTTATTTATACAGAGTTTAAGAAAGTTGCGAATGCGGATAATCGAACCACTCAGACAGTGATCCCGAGGAAATAGTTCAAACGACGTTTAATGGCACACGGAATATTTCTCTTTTTTACATTTATAACGAAATGATGCTTTTAATATATATTTCTATAGAATTCAATTAAGGTACTCGTTAGCTAAGCTAAACTTTCTGCGTTATTTATATTTCACTACCATTGGGTTACGAGGAAGGGCATAAATAGTAAGATCTATTGACTATTTTCTTCGGATGGAGGAAGGGAAAAAAATTCATTTCATAAAATCCAGAAAACAGCTCGCAAACTCATTTGCTAATCTGTACTGCACATTCGTATATTTATTTGACTTCTAGGATGTCATTAAATATAAGTATACCAGGCAAATTTATATTAAATATTACTAAATTACCAAAATAATTAATATGATTTATGATTAAAAAAATCTGATGTGGACATCACATGACAAGGTGATTATTAATTTATACACATTTTTTGTTGTGTTTGTTTTAAACGCATTTCCCGAATTTCATTAGAGATATATTTTTCATTCAATTAATTCAGTTCTCACTTCGCGGCAAGGCTGAAATACATAAAAACTCAAAACATCTTCATTAAAATTTCAACAATATAAAAAAACATATAACACCAAACACAATTAATTTTTTTTTAAACAATTTAAATCAAAGTTTCTGTGCAAAAACAAGCAATCAGGCCAGGCGGGCAGGAAGGCAGATTTTTCAGTGCACAAAACTAAAAGTTTACTTTTAGTCCCAGTTGGCAAAAAGACGCTGAAGGTGCAGAAACTGACATAATTCACTATTCTAACATTGGCTTGCTGGAAATTTATCTGATGATTGTTTTGAGAGATAAACTTATCCTTTGACATGACATGCACTTGCTTTTGTATATTTTTAGATTTGTTTCAAATGTAAACAAATATGGCTGCTCTATTAGGTTTATTTGCACTTAACTTTTAAATTGTTGATAATTATTCTACAACTAGACAAACAAATTAACTAAAGGCATACATACCTTAACCGGAACCTAAAAACACTGTAATTCAATCATTTTTAAAGCAAAAAATTATTATGTATATAAACTTAAATCATCTAGTAAGTTGAAAGTAAATTAGAGTTGAAAGCAAATTAGAGTGAAAGCAAGGCGATGTTGGCTTCTCTACGCACGATATGGTGCCGACTTTATTTGAGTTAAGAAAGAGTTCTATGTACCCTTCTTCTGATTTTGTAGTACTTTAAACGACTTAATAATAATTGACTAAACAGTCTTTTAACATCGCGTACATTTTATGTCAGGAAGGAATACAGTTATTTCATAAAGTTTGTTTGTGCATGTGAAAATTTAACACCGTTTAAAGGTTTGAATTAACAATATCTTGAGCCATTCAGATTCTACTCATATCAGAAGCAAGACACAAAATTAATAATTATTTCTTCCTTTTTCATCTAATTCAGAAATTTCTCATACACATGTTAAATCAAAACTATCCTCCAATACAAATCTAAAAATATACAAAAGCAAGTGTGTGTCATGTCAAAAGATAAGTTTATCTCTCAAACCACGCAAAAATACGTGCCAAAAACAATCATCAGATAAATTTCCAGCAAGCCAATGTTCTGTAATTCTTTCGCAACAAAGGTTAAATTTAAAAATAAAATACAGTAAAAAGAAACAATGTGTTAAAACTTCCTGTACATTAGTATGACGTATATAAAAGCATGCTATAGGTATTAAATTAATCAGAGTTTTTCAAAAACATTAGTTCTTAATTATGTGTCATGTTTACAAGACAAGTTATGTGTCATGTTTACAAGATGTGTCATGTTTACAAGACACGTTTCTGGGGCAAAAGTGCATTTACTGATTTGGGGAAAAAAAAATTGCATACTGAGATTCAGAATCAGAAATAGGCAGAAGAAAATGATAAACGATTTCTTTATAAAAGGAAAAATAATGATTCAAAAATAAGAAAAACGATTATTTCATTCAAAAGCTACCGGCTCGAGTGATTCTCTTGAAGATCTTGAGATTTCAAAATCAAGATCGTTTGAAGTATTCAGTTTATTGTTAATATCTTACCATTGTTGTTGTTGGTGGTGTTTTGTCCATATTACATGGAAGAATGGTTGCTGTAGCCTACTCCAGACAGAGGTTAGCCATCTACTTTACAACCCAATTTTGAAGAAAATGACAAACGGTTTCTTTATAACAGGAAAAATAATGATTCAAAAATAAGAAAAACGATTATTTCATTCAAAAGCTACCGGATCCGGAGTGATTCCCTTGAAGATCTTGAGATTTCAAAATCAAGATCGTTTGAAGTATTCAGTTTATTGTTAATATCTTACCATTGTTGTTGGTGGTGTTGTTTTGCCCATATTACATGGAACAATGGTTGCTGTAGCCTACTCCAGACAGAGGTTAGCCTTCTACTTTACACCCCAATTTTGAAGAAAATGACAAACGATTTCTTTATAACAGGAAAAATAATGATTCAAAAATAAGAAAAAGGATTATTTCATTCAAAAGCTACCGGATCCGGAGTGATTCCCTTGAAGATCTTGAGATTTCAAAATCAAGATCATTTGAAGTATTCAGTTTATTGTTAATATCTTACCACTGTTGTTGGTGGTGTTGTTTTGTCCATATTACATGGAAGAATGGTTGCTGTAGCCTACTCCAGAGAGAGGTTAGCCTTCTACTTTAGACCCCAATTTTGAAGAAAATGACAAACGGTTTCTTTATAACAGGAAAAATAATGATTCAAAAATAAGAAAAACGATTATTTCATTCAAAAGCTACCGGATCCGGAGTGATTCCCTTGAAGATCTTGAGATTTCAAAATCAAGATCGTTTGAAGTATTCAGTTTATTGTTAATATCTTACCATTGTTGTTGGTGGTGGTGTTTTGTCCATATTACATGGAAGAATGGTTGCTGTAGCCTACTCCAGAGAGAGGTTAGCCTTCTACTTTACACCCCAATTTTGAAGAAAATGACAAACGATTTCTTTATAACAGGAAAAATAATGATTCAAAAATAAGAAAAACGATTATTTCATTCAAAAGCTACCGGATCCGGAGTGATTCCCTTGAAGATCTTGAGATTTCAAAATAAAGATCGTTTGAAGTATTCAGTTTATTGTTAATATCTTACCATTGTTGTTGTTGGTGGTGTTTTGTCCATATTACATGGAAGAATGGTTGCTGTAGCCTACTCCAGAGAGAGGTTAGCCTTCTACTTTACACCCCAATTTTGAAGAAAATGACAAAAGGTTTCTTTATAACAGGAAAAATAATGATTCAAAAATAAGAAAAACGATTATTTCATTCAAAAGCTACCGGATCCGGAGTGATTCCCTTGAAGATCTTGAGATTTCAAAATCAAGATCGTTTGAAGTATTCAGTTTATTGTTAATATCTTACCATTGTTGTTGGTGGTGGTGTTTTGTCCATATTACATGGAAGAATGGTTGCTGTAGCCTACTCCAGAGAGAGGTTAGCCTTCTACTTTACACCCCAATTTTGAAGAAAATGACAAAAGGTTTCTTTATAACAGGAAAAATAATGATTCAAAAATAAGAAAAAGGATTATTTTATTCAAAAGCTACCGGATCCGGAGTGATTCCCTTGAAGATCTTGAGATTTCAAAATCAAGATCGTTTGAAGTATTCAGTTTATTGTTAATATCTTACCATTGTTGTTGGTGGTGTTGTTTTGTCCATATTACATGGAAGAATGGTTGCTGTAGCCTACTCCAGAGAGAGGTTAGCCTTCTACTTTACACCCCAATTTTGAGGGAGAGCACCCCGGGGGATGGTCCAGGGGTTTTCCATTCCTCTCCCCACCACCAAACCGCATGAGAGGACATTCGACTCGCCGCATATTTAGAGTGCCCTATGCTGCACGGACACTAGAACCGAGCTTCAGACATTCAGTACTGCAGTAGGCTCTCCTAACCACTATACCGTCTGGGCGACAATATTTTACCATTAATTTAAGTAAATTATTAATTATATGCAATTACCGTATAATATATTATGGATGAAAGGTTTTCATGCCTAGTTTCGTGTAAGTATGGCCTTAAACATATTTTATTAATTACAATAATTTGAAAATATTATATTTATCAACTGGAAATATTAAAGATTAAACGCATTTTAAATTATATGAATGGAATTAGGTTTTTTTTAAGCTGGAGACTTGGAAACTGTGCAATGCCCTCTTCGGGACTCGAACCTGGGACCTCTCAAATACACGCCAAGTATGCTACTATGAAGTCATGAAGAAAGAATGGAGAAAAAAATACCTTATATACTCCCTCTTTTAAAAGGCGACTCGATATTAGGGACCCAATCGCCTAAATCCGGTTGGTGAAGAAACATCATCCACCACTTTTTAATTCGGGCGCCACTGAAGAATCAATATATTTTTTTAAGCAGAAGACTTGCAAAATGAGCAATGAAGAGGTCCTCGCTGGGACTTCTCGAATACGCGCCGAGTGTGCTACCGTTATACCACGAAAGCATGCAGAAAGGAGGGAGAAAATGTATGTATTATTACAACATAAAATAAATGTTTAAGTTTTAAAAATGTTTATCTACTTTTAAATTGCTCAGTTTATTAAACAATTAGGATATGAAAGATTATTACAAGAAAACTAGCTATTTGCTAGGTGGCATGAAAGAAAAATGGTATGGTAGCGTAACGTAAACTGGCATTCCGAAAAATTTGGAAGGATCTATTGGAAGACACTCCTAGCGTTAATAATAGAATGAGCTTCGTTAATAATAGTAATTAATGGCAGTAAAGTTTAAATTCGCATACATGTTCTACATACATTTGTCAGTTTTTGTCATTGTGCGGAGACTTTCAGCCTGTCATCACAGCAGTAGGAACAAAAAGGAAGTGTCCTATATTATTTGTAATTTAATTAGCGACTTAAATTTTCCAAGCAGCTGACACACTCCTAACTTGCCGTATAATCGCGTTCCTCCACATATTCATTAAATGTTTGTTATTTATGGCAGGTTTTTTGCTTTCCGTATAAGAACAGCAAAAACGAATTTCAGTTTCCAGAAGAAAACAATTTATGAATGGTAAGTATACTTGAAGTATACTTGAAGGCCATCCATTTACCTTGATGGAAAAACGAACTGGTACTGTTCCTGTTTGTTCAGTCAGAAAAAAAAGAATCTCTGCTTTTTCAGCAAGAGATTCACAATTACTCATGGTCAAGCTTTCAAAAGACTTCAGAACCGGATGAAAAATCTTTGACCAGAAATAAATCACAATATTTGTAAAATTTCAGATACAAAACCATTATTACCAGCTGTCAAAATTCAGATACAGAAAAATATCCAGAACAAATGGGGATGATGAAGCATTTAAAAGTTATTCGAAATTATCTATCCAGAGGTTCTCAACCTTTTGACTTTCGCGTACCGTATAAACAAAAACTGGAAAACTTTAGTACCACAACTACAGTTTACAATGGTTACTTTTCAATTTCTCAGCAGAAATATATATATACATATATAAAATGACGAAGAAGATTTATGTATGGCTTAACGATCTTTATGGTAATTGCATCAAAGTATGCGTATTCATCTAAGCATCAGCGCTTGTCTGCATACACGCTTTGACTTTCGCGTACCGTATAAACAAAAACTGGAAAACTTTAGTACCACAACTACAGTTTACAATGGTTATTTTTCAATTTATCAGCAGAAATACATATATATATATATATAAAAAGACGAAGAAGATTTCTGTATGGCTTAACGATCTTTATGGTAATTGCATCAAAGTATGCGTATTCATCTAAGCATCAGCGCTTGTCTGCATACACGCCCACAGCGTGCAAGGCTCATAATGAATTATGAAGATGAGTGGTGCTTTAGGAATTCCATGCAGCGGCAGTGATAAATTTAGATGCCCTTTCACTCGCCGAACTCTTAAACAGAATTAACAAAATTAGCAAGAAAACATTCAAGAAAAACATTTTAACTGGGAAAGGAATAACATTGTTTACATGCTTCCAGCTACTAAGTTTCTTAAAATGAGGCGCAGAATTTGACGAAAGCAGACTCAATGTTATGATTTGAAACACCTCTGCAGTAGTTTTCATGTAGTTCCCCTACTTTAGAAAGTGGTAAATTCCCGTAACGATATAACTACTTAAAAACAAATTGTTTCATAACTTCACGTGCATAATTCTCCCTGCTAAAATTTAATAAATATTTCCCCGGAAACTCAGAGACCAGCTGTAAATTTAGTAACTAATTACATTTCACGTAATTAATTAGTCATTAATAATAATTAACAGTCAAAAACACCGACATTTTTTTAGACCTCCTCTCTTAATCTATTCCTGAGCGTCTTAAATTTCATTTGTAACCAGCACGAAAAATGATTTTAAGTCTTAAGAGGGCCGAAAAGTATCCGACATCCCTCAGAAAAGGAATTTTAGGAGCCCCGCTTATACACTGCTTATTTGTGTGTATATGTAGGGTGTGAGTTTACGTAATTATGACGGTGAAATATTGATAGCGTACATGCTGATTCATAATGAAGAGCAAAATTGGCAGTGGAGGTAGATTAAATATTAATTTTTATTTCTGCTGAAATTCATGTGACAAATCGTACTTATTTCCAAAATATTTACATTTTTTAGACTGTTGCGACATCAAGAAATTAGTGCGGCAGCATCGTAGTGGCAATAGAGGTAGCATTTTCCAATTCGAAAGGCTATAAGGTATTTCTCCTGCCTTCTTAGCATGCCTTCGTGGTGTAATGGCCAGCACACTCCGCGCATTCGAGAGGTCCAAGGCGTCGAGTCCCGGTAAGGGCAGTGTTCATCTTTCAAGTCTCCTGCTTCAAAATAAACCCAATCTCTCTACAAGGCTACCTTGGGTTCAACGACTTGACACCATCGTTGTCTACCCATATCATTGATACTCCCATATTATTGACGATTATCCCTCCCATATCATTGACATTATTAAGTTGATCTTGATTTGGTATGAATAACATTTGACAAATACAATGCGTATTCAATTCAATGCGTATATTTGATTATTTTAATGAAAGACATCGGTAAGATACACCGGAGAAATACAACATCAGCGCAAAGACGCAAAAATTGTCACATAAAGGTTAAAATATTCTCTTTCGACGCATCAGTGTCCTCTTACAACGTAAAATTGCAACGCACGTACTTACAATGCAAAACACAAACAACAATGTACAGACAACTTATAGTGTGAAACAGTCTGAATTCTAGACGATTTTGGTAGTCTGTTGAAGCTGCTGATTTGCAAAGGTGATGTTCCATACAAAAAGATATTCACGTAAAAAAAAAAAAAAAAAGTCCATTTCGTGCACACTATAAAAAAAAAACCTCGAAGTTTACAGACAAAAGTCTTGTATAGTTACAGAAATGCGAACAATTACGAAGGAAATACCTGTAACGAACACAGAACCAAACGAAACTGTAAACTCTACAGGAGTTTTTCAAGAAGTTTTGCTTGGATTTTGTCCGTAGCGTGTGATCACGTGGCTTAAAACGGCTGAGAGAGAAGAACCAATCAGGAAGAAGGTGGAAAAACAGCGTCTTAGCGGGAGAGTTCAACTGTAGTCGCCATGTTAGCCATTATTTTTGCTATGGTCGAGGTAAGTTCGAAATAGTGTTTGACGTGTATTTTACTAATTTTATGTAATGTATTTGTTATTTTCTTTACACTATCTATAATTAAATTCTTTTAATGTTTAGCTTATAATTCTAATGCTCCTAAATAAACCTGTGTTGAATTATTGTTAGAGTTCAAATCACAGAGCTTGTGTTCCATTTAGTAAAATAACAACTTTTATTCGTTACATCTGCAGGTGTCTGCAGTTAAACTGCTCATATTTATAAACAGAAACAAATTTGTTAATATGTTAGTTTAAAAACAAATAAGCTTAATATTAATGTTCTATCTATAGTCTAATAATTTCTCATGTTAAATATTTATGTATCTTTTAAAACATATCGCGTTAGAATATTCATATTTTTCATTTTGTTGACAGATGTAACATTATTATTCCATACATGTTATCATTAATCCCAGCGTGAACTGCTTTAGAATATTTTTCAGAGCATTATTACACTATGTATGTTATTATTACTGTCAGCGAAAAAGAAAAAATAAATGTAATATATTTAAAAAATTCGACAAAATAACTTAACATACATTAAAAATGGAATATCATTTCATTAATACATGCGATAAGTTCGCCTTAAAAGATTATATAGTCGGATAGCAATTACATATTTGTAAAAGTATTCAATGTATATTATTTTTTGTGTTAAAGATAGTTTTAATCCAGGACAGTCTTTACCAACTTATAAAGCATCTATTAAGTTACATTATAACCAACATTTACAAAAGGCAATCGAAATGCCGTGACTTTGACATATTTTTAACTATGATGTAACATACTAGGAACATTAAAGAAAAAAATTCTATTTTTTCCTTTATGCTTGTTGAAAAGTAAAATATTAATAAAATGGTACAACATTCATTCTAGTACTTACAACGTAAATTTACATATAAATTTACTATAAATTTTGGTGCAAAGTTCATTATAAAATGCATTTGCTAATATTTAATAGTTATAGCATTCAATATCAAATCATGGAAATATTAGTAATGATACGTCAGTTGCATATATTAATTTCAATACTCAGCTCAATGCCAAATTTCTTCTATATCTGAGATAACATGTATTTTTTGAGAATAATTCTTTTGTGTCATCTTTTCATTTAAAAATCTCTTTGAGATATATTTTAATGTGAATTATTTTCAAAATTATCCTCATTAGAATGAATGTTGTTCTCTTTATTATGTTTGAAACTGCCGTTACGCTAAAAAATATATTCAGAAAACTATTTATTGCTGAATGTTTAAAATAAGTTCTACTGCTCCTTTTTGACAAAGAGTATCCATTTGAATTGCAGTTGGTTTTAATTAATCGTTGGTTGTATTTTTAAGAACTACTTGATAAAATTCAACAAATTAGTTCAATCTATTAGTTCATCTGAAAAACCTAAAATTTTTATTCCAATTCTGTCATGTGTATATATTTCAAGAATGAAAAAGAATTACAAATTCACTATCCAACAATACTGAGTAATATGTTGTTGATATAGCCAAACTTAAAATGACCCATTTTAAAACCAGATTAAATAAATCATCGCGTATTTTCGGTCATCGAATTTCTTTGGCGTTAAAAGTGTCATAGATTTAGTAAATCCAAGAGTCAAGGTAAGCTCAAATATTTTTTTTCATAGTTCATATTTGCTAAGTTATAAATTTTGCTGATGCAAAAGTTATGTAACTTATGCAAACATATGCTTAGAGTATTTGAACTAGTGTTGAAAAATCACTGGAATTTAAAATGTAATTGACAGTATGCCTTAAAGCTTGTTTTGGTAAAAGCATATTTATGGGTGCCCCTTGGCAAAATTTGGCGATTTTTGGCAGTACATGGATACCGAGTTTGTGCAATTCTTTGACCATGTTATTTTGGCTTGTGTAGCGACGATTTGTGTGCCAAAAACCGGCGCTACACGAAGACAGATTGCACATACTCGGTATCCATGTACACATCAACCTATTTTCACTTAAAAAAAATCTGTGAATTGTACAAACTTGGCATCGCGCACTCCCTTGACTTTATCCATGTACACATCGACCTATTTTCACTTAAGAAAACATCAGAGAATTGCACAAACTTGCACTCCTTTGATAATACAGGAAGCACCCTTCAATATACTCTAACTGCTGTTTTTCATAAATTAAAACATTTTAGGCATTTAAGATATCTTCCTGTAAGTTACAACTAAATGAATGATTCTTAAGCAAAAAAATTTCAAATTTTTATGCTTAAGAGTAGAAGGAGTTATACACTTTTTAAATAACAGTGTCAGAAAAATATACTTTTTAAAATATGTAAACCATTGTTTGAAGTATAGAAAAACCTTCCTTAGCAACTATACCTCTTTAAGTGATTATGTCAAGTATTCTGGTGATACAAACATTGATTTTAAGTATCACTGAGAATCATGCTTTGTGAAGTAACCACCTCCATTAAATATCAAAATTGTACAAAATTATGGAAAAGTTATAGAGTGGTTTTACTGTATACTTAAAGTATATCATATCACTGTTAGATATTGATGATGTAAAAGATATTATCTAATCATAAATATTTCAAGCATTAAATAGCTTAGTGTAAGTCAATAAGTTTTCAGATTCTGACTTTGTACCCTGTCTTTCACTATGTAATATTTTTCTAGCAACTGTGTTAAGTACCAGTAAGTAAGTTTGTCTTAAATACCACTTAATGTAATCAGGTATCATCTGTTCTGTCTGTAAAACTTAATCATAATAAGTGAACAAATGAATATCTGTAAAACTAAAGATGACACTCTATGTAAAAAATACAAGTATTAAAATGTCTATGAGAGGAACATTTAAAATATTAAATCCACGATCAATTTTTGCGACATCTAAGATAGAAAATACCCAAACTGACTAGTTAATTCAGAGGATGAATGCATGTAACATCATTGTTCATGTGTTTGTTAATTGTGTAAGTATTGAAGTTCATGCATTAATTGTTGATAACTATATTATTGGCCTTATATATATATATACTTGCATTTCAAAATTTTGTATATTTTGCCAGTGAGCTAAGTATTAAATGCTGTTATGTATAAGTTCATATTATGTGGAGAAGTAGTTTTTGATCTAACACTTTCTGAGAATTTTTTAATGTTGATCATCAAGCTTAAAGCATATGGCTGAAATTACCAGTATTAACCATAATTTAATTATTCTCCTGTTTCAGCGTTTCTCAAACTTTTTTCGAAAAGAGATTATGTGAATTATCATAATTTGTGAATCACCTTGCTGCTGTTCCCTTCGAAAGCAATTTTTTAGCATATATTACTACAAGTACACTTATATTTTAATATATAATTAAAATCCGTTATATTTCATAATTAAGTCCATTGGAGAAAAGTTATATTTCTAATATTTCAAGATTATTAATGAGATGGATGATTTGTAATTCTTGCATGGCTCTTCTATATTTGGATATATGATGGTAAGACCACAGTCTTAGTGGATATATGATAGTATATTTGGATATATGGTGGTAAGTACCACAGTTATAGTGCTTTAAATCCATCTTTTACTGCTAAGACTGAGTGGGAAGTCTGTAAGTAGGGTAACCAATAATAAATTTCATAAAATGTCTATCTTACGAGAAAAGGTGATAGATGATTGTCATATGTAACTTTTTAAACTCTGAGATTTTTCAACTAAATTTTTTTGTCTCTTTTGGAAACTTCGGAGGACCATGAGGGCAAGCTGTATGATCCACAGATTGAGAAGTGCTACCTTAATACATTTCAATTTCTAGAGAAATTAATCTTAAAAAAAATCTGATCATTATTAAAACTACTTTACAGATTTATTTTATATTACAAATAAATATAGTAAATATCTAATAAACCTCAAATTATTTTCTGCAATATTTCTGAATTATTTAAATTTGTACTGTTTTTGCTTCAAAAATGGATGACACATGCAATTTATGATTTCATGAAAGGACCAAAAGGAATCTTGTTTGCAATTTAATTATTTAATTTAAAAAAAGATTTAAATCATTTGGAATATGTGCAAGTGCATGCAATTATTATGAAGAGATTCTAAATTAAAATGTCACATAACAAATTTAGAATATGGTATTTACTTCTAACGAATGTGATTTTTTCTTTATTTAGGAGCCATGCTTTGAATCCTAAGAAGAGGACTGCACCTTCACAACTAGTTAATTAAAAATAACAATAATATAAATTTTACCTATTTTTTATTTTATTTTCCTTTTGGATAGATTTCAAATAAAAATAAACCTATTTTTGTTTCTATATTCTGTGTATTGGAATAAAGAGTCGAAATCCATTGCAATATCCAATATTTTCAAAATATGATATTTTTTGAAATAAAATATATGATTATGGAATATTACGTTAAAATGAAATGGTTCCTTATGTAACCTGTATGTTACACTAAAAGGCTTCATCGAATACTTGTAAAGTAATGAGCAAATACTAAATTAATATCTTGTGTGAATGAATATTATCTTACAGAATTTTTGATTCCATAAAAATCTATCTAAAAATATAATTTTGTTGAATGAAGATTTAAACATTTTTCCCGAAGATTTAAAAAGTCGTTTGAAATAATGATAACAAAAACATTAATCTGAAGCATTTAATAAATGAATAGAAAATTTTGAGAACAATTAAATCATCCACAGGAATTTTGAAATAATCATCGTATTTTTGACATCAGTTAAAGAAAGAAAATCTGAGTCATTTTGATTATAGTGATAAATTAGTTCCATTAATAGTAGGATAGAAAATTAAAATTTTAAGGAGCCATTATGCATTATCAATTTTTCATTAAAAATTTTTAGTTTATTACTACTATCATATCAATTATTAATGCTGAATTCTTTATCTTCAGTTTTTACATTCTTTTCTTAATTTTCTAGGCATAGCAGAGAAAAATATAATTATAGGATCAAGGCATTTCCAAATACATTATATTTTCTTCCTTAAATTTTTAAGATCATTCTATATTCATCATGTATTATAGACACAGTATCAGGGGATTCTGTTCAATTTTTCAGTTGGGACGAAGTTGTGAAGTCATACCTACATTAAATGCTTGAATTGATTATTTGAAATATGACAAAGCAAGAGAGGGCCATCTGTCCAAGGAAAGGAATATTTTAAGGAAAAATTCATGTTACACAAACATTTACACAGGCAGCCCGTTCTCTAGGATTTAAATCTAGAGCCAAATGCTAGTGTTCAGCTTACTGTCTGGCTGCCTGTAGGCAATAAATGTTTTAGTAGAAGGAATACTTGAAAAATTAAATTTAGGACTAACTAATTCTTCAATTTTGTATTCAATGAGAAGAATGTAATTTATTAATAAAGTTTTAAATCTGGGAAAATACCTGTACAACTGTCCGATTAATTAATCTATTATTTCAATTAATGGTCAGTAGCAGAAGAGATTAAAAAGCATTTATGCCTAAAAGAATTATATGTTGTAATTAAAATGAATAATGCAATTAAGCATGAAAATAATTTTGGATAACTTGTGATAACTGAATTTAAGTTCATTGTTGAGTTACATAAGTAATTTTTTTTAGAATTTGAAAAAATATTTAGAATTGTTTATTGAAACAATTTCATTAAAATATTTTTTTACTGTAATCACATCCAATTGCAGTCTCTTTAGATTACACTGTTGGGTATAAGGAGAATGATTTGGTTTAGTTTACTTAAGTATGGCAAAGCACACTAGGACTATCTGCCTAAGTGGAGAAATGCCTTTGTGGAGGACTTTCGAAGGAAAACTGACTTATATACATGTTACACATGGAGAAAACCATGAAAATACCCATACAACCAGCCCATTCGCGGGATTTGAACCTCGGACCGAACTACCAGTGTTCAGCGGGGGAATTCTAGAACATTACTAATTTATTGCCAAAAAACCATTAAGTCTAATACACAAGTTTTTTTTCCAGCTATTTCGTGATGCATATGTAACTTTGAGATGTCTTAAAATTCAATAAAGGAAAGTAATGCATATGTAAGAAAAACATACAATTTGAGCTTCTTTTTAACATTGGAAATATTTTGAAAGAAAATGTTGTATATCTTTTAGAAAATCTAAGGTATTTTTCCTTAAAAAAAAACTTAATATTTAAAGTTACATAACTTCCCTTTCCCCACAAATAAATAAATGCAGCATATTTTGTTACAAGCAGTAGCTGTAGACATTTCACATAAAACATATGTTCTACATGTGTAATTATTTATAGTAATATTACAATCAAAATATTTAATATTTAGGAATACATCATTTTTGTATTTTGTATAAGACAAATATGTTCTATATGCATAATTATTTGGAAGAACTTTTAAGTAAATTATCTGCAACTTTTACATATATATCCTTTAAAATTTCACATGAAAATACATGTTCTTACATAATCACTTGCAATAACCTTACAAGCAGAACACTAGTAATCTACAAATATTCCCTTTAGTAATTCACATTCAAAAATTACGTTCTACTTACACTATTATTTCCTGTAATCTTTACAGATGTTTACATTGGTAAATCACATATGAAAAACATGTTATACTTACACGATAATTTCCTGTAACATTACAGATCAAAGATCTGTAACCTTTACAGGCATATGCTTCAGTAATCAACATACAAAAACTTTGTTATGCCTACAGAATAACTTCCTGTAACATTACATGTCAAACATCTGTAACCATTACAGGTATAATCTCTGTAAAGTTACTAAGAAAATTCCTGTTTTGATTACTCAAATAATCCATGGCATCCCAGTTTCCACGACTTTTCTTAGTAACTTTACAGATTTTTTTTTACAGTGCATGGTCGCTCACGGTAGGTCCTTAAAACGTGAATTTTCACCGCATATTTATTTATGATAAATAACATTTATCAAATAGTTGCTAAAGCTAAAAGATCGGAAATATTTAACGATCTGTAGTTTATTGGTGAGTTATACACTTGCTACCATAGCTATCGTTATAGCTTGCCTTTGAGGTACCGTCTAGGTTTGTATAATGTTAAAACCAGTTTTGGTAGTACGAAAAAAATACACACTGCTTTAGTCCATATACAGTTTCACTTTAGAATCGAAGTCTTAATGTATGCAAGCATATATTAATGCCAATTTCATATATTAATGTCTAGAACGCTTAGGGATAATTTTGAAAATAAAAAAAAAGTATGCCACATTTATTTATTTTAATTTTCATACCACATTTATTTAAATTCTAGCGATCTGCGGCCAGTACAAAATTTATCAATTTATACATATGTATACCTGTACAATAAAATTATATACAAGTAAAACTTATAATTATGTACACCTAAAAAGAAAATGCATAAAGCATTTCAGTCTGAATAAAATCAGCTTATTTTTTCCCAGCAACAACCAATTCGTAAATATTTTTTTTTTGTTGCCAAAACCAGGAAATAAAAACATTTCACACTTCAGTTTAATACGTACGACGTCATGAATTAAATTTAAAGTAATATAACAACTTTTTCTCAATGTCAATATAGCAATTGACGTGTCAATCACATATCGTTACAATTATCTTAACCTGAAATAAAAAAGTTGTCAACAATGGCTACTTATTTAAAATAATGACATTAACGAAACATTTTTCGACATACAATGACGTCACATGCCATTGCGTGCTTTCTTCAACGTCAAAATGGGACCTTATAAATAATAATATGTTTAATGTTTGGCAATAATATTTTTTTAAAACATACAAATTTTCATTAACGATTTGAAAGCTAGCAATGGCAACACTTCCCGAAATAAAGCATATTAACTCAAGCGCGAGAGACTGTTGCCGTTCGAAAAAATAAGTCCGAAAATAAGCGTTTTCAGATCTATGCTGATTAAAGTCGCATGATGAGAATAGTCGAAATGGCTTCCCACGAATTCTTGGAATCCGGAGATACCTGACGAAACTTAATTCTCCGTCGTTCCGGTACACTCTCATATACCAATATATATAAAGGTAATCATTATACTTTCGTTTTAAATATTCATTTAAATCTCTTGGGTACAAAGTGTAGTACCAATAATAATATTAAGTAGACTTCGGAAAAAAGGGACAGATCTATATCTCCCGTTCTATCGGGCCGATTGAAGAAATTAAAATTGCCCTTTTTCATGTCGTGAAAGCGCGACTTAGGATATATATTAGATTTATATATAGCATTGTACTAATATCGGTATGACACAAAATCGGACTTCTAAAATGATACGCCAATGTTTTTCCATATTTCAATTCTACGACTCAAATTATGCCTGAATATTAAATTTTGTAAAATTTGGTGCAGAACATATGGAGAAACTCAAAAATTTATCTTGGCGCATCTTTCATAATTTACTTGGCGAACTTCTGAATATATGGCAACCTATTTTTCTTTCCTTTTTTTCAATGTGCACGAGCGGAAAAAACTGAAATCGTTCCTACTTTCAAGTAATTTTATAACAAAGTGCTACTACATTTGATGTTACTAACGCTTTAAACAAATATTCGGGAAACGTGCCAATATATAAATTCACGTATATCGTCAGAAAATTTGAATAAAAAATTAATTATTTTGCAAGTGTGCTTAGAAATACATCTACTTTAAGATGAAGATAAAAATTTGATAGCTTATAATTCAAAATGTTTTTCGACATTTACAAAAATTGCGTAACAAATTTTAAAACTAAATCATAAAAATTTAATACAAATTTAAAAACTAAATCATAAAAAATGGGAGAATTTTATTTGGAATGAACCTAAATTTCGGAAAGTGAAAGGAAGAATCAAATAAATTTAATAAAAAAGAGAGATTAATAAATATGTGCTAAATTCAATTAACATTGAGGAGCTAAAATTTTGAGAGCTAATTTTTTTAAAAACTACTCGCGCGATTTTTACAAAACGTGGCAATTTGGCATAATGTGAGCCGTAGAATCGAAATATGGAAAAAATTGGCATGCCATTTCAGAAGAAGTCCGACTTTGCGTCAAAATATTTATATGAGAACAACGCTATATATAAATCTAATACATATCCAAGTCGCGCTTTCGAGACATGAATAACGCAGGTTGAATTTCGTCAGTCGGCCCAGTAGAACGGGAGATATAGAACTGCCAACTTTTTTTCGCAGTGCACGATTAAACATTTATACGGAAGACAATGTCCTTTGAAGACCTTAAATTGAGAATTAATAATAATAATTCATAATACCTTAAAATATGGTACATGTACTATATTTTAAGGAGCTCTGCTTTAGCGAGGCCGAGAGGAAGGAAAGTAATGTTTCTTTATGTGGGTCAAATCCTATAAAAGGGATTTCTGGATTTTAACTTTTACTAAATGTAAAACAGGCTGTTGATTGAAAGAACAGAACCTGCAATTAAATCAAATTACAGGTCACCAGTACTGGATATATTCTTTTATTCCTATTTACTGACACTACGATGAAATGCACATAATCTTATGTAACAGTAAAAATTCACAGACTTTTGTTAGTAACAGCAATAGTTAATAACAAATGCTTTTAAAATACGTTAGAAAAAATTCCAATGAATGTTACAATCCGATTCAATAATTAATTTTTTTTCTTACATCAATTTCCTCGAAACTAGTTAAGAACTGTCAACTCTTCATTTTATAAAGTGTGATAATATGTCTGGCCCAGAGATTACGCGACGGGTTTCGCGTTTTAATTCCAGCCGCAAATGTCAATGACATGGATAGGATTAATTGGGCTTACTGGCCGTGTCCTCCATGTGACAGTGACATTATTTTAATATATATTACACAAAAAATAATAAATTAAATTACTGATACTTTAAAAATAACAATAAAAAATGTACCAAAAGTAAACGACGCACACTGCATCAGAAACATTTAAAATATTTCTAAAACAACATGGATGTTATACTTACATGGTGATTAAAAATGAACAAATTAAACTGATTAAAGTGAACAAATTTAAAACGAAGTAACATTAATTTCCAGAAATGATGATTCTTTGACAACCATTTTTATAAGAAGCCCAGAATTCAGTACGCAATGCATTTTTATTAGTTCCCGTCTAGATATTTAAAGCTACCATTAAATTATTTCCATTTTAATACATTACTTTTTGATCTGAAAGCTACTAATAAATTTTTAAATTATACGTATTGTGAAATCTAGCAAAAATTTACAAATTAAAAAAATAAAATGTACGCGAAAAATGTAAGTCAAAATAATTTCATTAAATGCGACGCTAGCTATATCAAAATTATACTAGCCTAACAGTCGAACAAAACTGCCGTTGAGTACATATATACATCCTTGGTCAGAAATGTTCCAGGACAAAGGTCATAAAAAATGGAAAATTTCATTTACTAAGTAATGATTCTAGGCTGGCACAGTAGTCCCCTTGGATATTTTATACACAACTGCCAACGTTTCTACAGTCTTGAAGGAAGGGGAAAATCTTTCACTGCGATGCTTGCAAGCTCATTTGTCGTAGCCTGTTGGATATCTGCAATAATCTTGATGAAGTTTTCCTTTAAGTCACCTTTTCATTCACGGCTTAAGCGACTTATAACTAAAACCACAGTCAGACATAGAACTGGACATCACAGAGGACTGAAAATTGACACGGGAGGGGGGGGTAGGAGGAAAACCTACAGGAACTGCGATAACACAGAACTGGCCAACTGCATATATTTTTTATTGTCCAGTGATCCTTGTTGAATTGTTAAAGATTGGTGACTTGTTTAAGAGACCGAAAGTCTGTGATGATAACATTTTGCAGATTGCCCAGCCTGTCATCTTCGCTCATGGCACTATTTGAACAGTATTTATCTACAGACACGACAAAAACAACTTCTCTGCTTCCTCAAAACAAACTACTATTACAAATGTATTAAAACAAAAATTAATCAAATGTACAAGAAAGGTTAACATTTACACAACTGGCGACACAAGAAAAATTTAAATAATTTTAATTTTTTAAATAATTAATCATTCTGCTTGAAGCAAACATATAGTCAAGCAACACACTCAAAAATTTAAATTCAAAGTTCTCAATTTTATACCAAGAATTAGTTTAAGAAATTCAGAGGACAAGAAACGTAGCCAAAGCAGCCATTAATGAAGTGATAACGCATGAAAAACACGTTCTGAGGTCAGACACGAAGCAAACATATAGTCAAGCAACACACTCAAAAATTTAAATTCAAAGTTCTCAATTTTATACGAAGAATTAGTTTAAGAAATTCAGAGGACAAGAAACGTAGCCAAAGCAGCCATTAATGAAGTGATAACGCATGGAAAACACGTTCTGAGGTCAGACACGAAGCAAACATATAGTCAAGCAACACAATCAAAAATTTAAATTCAAAGTTCTCAATTTTATACGAAGAATTAGTTTAAGAAATTCAGAGGACAAGAAACGTAGCCAAAGCAGCCATTAATGAAGTGATAACGCATGGAAAACACGTTCTGAGGTCAGACACGAAGCAAACATATAGTCAAGCAACACAATCAAAAATTTAAATTCAAAGTTCTCAATTTTATACGAAGAATTAGTTTAAGAAATTCAGAGGACAAGAAACGTAGCCAAAGCAGCCATTAATGAAGTGATAACGCATGGAAAACACCTTCTGAGGTCAGACACGAGACGCTGCTTCCTTCACCGTGGGCTAATTGCTCTCATACCCGCTAATATGTCATGAGCTAGTGGTAGTATCCAGACTTCGATACAAGACCACCTTCTGTGCCCGTTTTAGAAAATATGCAAAAGAACTGTTCATGCTTTCCTTCATCCATGACACCCTCTTCCGCAACGAGAAATAAATCTGTCTCGTTCTAGGACAAATAAAACACTCGAATTTTATTGCACCTATTTTGTAAAATGAAGTCGATAATACGGGGAATGTACTTTGCAAGAATAAAAGTATATTTAGAATAAAGCCAGACGGAATTCCATAAAGATTAATTTTCAAATATTTCCGTAGTGGTTTTACTAATCTTGGAGACAGCATCTACCTGGCTTTACAAAGGAGTTTTAAACAGTCAGATCGTGTCGCCCAAAAGTTTTTGTTAAGGGTTTTTACGCTCACTCTGAGCTCGCAATCTACCAGTCTGCTGTTACACTCAATCCTACTAACGCATATCCTTTTTGTCTTTTTACCTTTATTATTAAGCACCATTTTCTTCGCATTTACACCGAATACAATTCAACGGGATAATTACAAAACTTTTAAAAGCAGTATATATGTTCAGAATTCCCTATGTTGCGTTAATGCTGCCATACATTTTCCTTTTTTATTTATTTTTTTCCTCGTCTTTTCCCAGTTCATCGTAGCCCACCAGCGGCCGAGCAGTAAAGTCAGAAGGACTTAATTTCGTTTTGACATTTTGCGTAGATTCACTATAAATGTCGATTCACGTTTCAAATTGCTGCCACCAAATATTATCGCCCTGGATTATTTAAAGAAATTAAATAATGAAGTATCTGCATAAACGTATGTATGTTTCTCGCACTGTGATAAAACAGCGGTACCTACAGCCATCGAATTTTGAATAAAGTACGTGCCACCCGAAAAAGGCATCTAGCTGGAACCTCAAATTTGGAATTTGTTTCATTATCTATTTCATATTTTGTAAAATTGTAACAAATTTTTAATTAACAGGCTCAAAGACTTGAAAGCCAGCAATGGCAGCACAGTACGAAAAAAAAATTAATCTCCAACGCGCGAGACTGTGTATCGGAAATTCTAAAGATAGGCTCATTTTAAAATTATTTTGCGATATTGCTCTTGAACTGAATTTTTAATTTAATATTTAATAGATAAAGGTAACATACAAAACGTTAAAAAAACGCCCCCTTGGGCGTAATTTTATTTATTTATTTATTTATTTACATTTATTTTTAAAATTAACTATCACGTTCTGGGCGCTTACGACACATTAATTTCGATTCAACTGCAAAATATTTAAAAACAGAAAATTTTTAGAATTTCCGACAGTCTCACGCGCTGGAGATGATTCCCCCCATCGTAAAGTGCTGCTACTGTTTTCTTTGAAATCAATGAGTTTGTTAATCAAAATTCGTTATAAAGTTTTACAAAATATAAAAGAGATAAAAAAAGGCGAATTAAATGGGTAAATCGAAGCTGAAAATTCGCAATTCAAGTTTTCATGGGTCTAAGTACCATTGCATTTTGACAATGCAAGAAACAGGCATACATTCATACATTTTCTTCATTATTTAATTCCTTTAGAGATAATTTGAAAAGTGATACGCCATTCGCAGTGATTCAACACAGGATGCCGGTTTGAAACTTATATCCCACTCGGGAATAACGTCCCTTTTCGGTTAATAATAACCGCATCGTAAATAACTTATTATTCTATAAACTCGAGTACACGGAAATAAATGCTTAAGTGAGGCAAGACAATGTAAGTTTTGGTCTCGATGCAGAGTAAAAATGTAAATGAGAAGTTTCCCAGGGCTGGAGCGAACCCTAAGAGCAGACAATTCAATCATTCCAGTTATGTTTTGCTGGATAGTTCCAATCTTGCGCTACATGTCAAACGATTTTTTAAGATACTTATCATACTCACGACGGATAAATTTATACAGAATTATCCAAGCATGTTATCCCTGATGAAAAGATTCCGAAACTCTAGCAGCAACGTTAAAAGACTGCGGCAGCCATCGCAGTTGGAACTCCATAATTCATTTAATCTAACATGATCGATTTCAATTTAGGACTCTGTTGAGCGACAAATGGAGCAAATACTGAAACCTCTTAAGGTAAGAAGGAAACGTCGAATATTTCCTTAGTATTGTAACCTTTCAATTTGCGATAAGATCAGATTTTTTTCCTTGAGTAATATGGTTTTATTATTAGGTGGGGTTTTTCCCTTCAATGAATTCTATTAACCAAAAATATCCAACAATCAATCAGCATAATGCGGTAGTTACAATACTACGCAAAAATATAACTAAAAGCTTTCAGATTTTATATTACGTCCAAAGGCGTGTTTTTGTAACATTTTGTGTTTTCCCTTTATTAAGTATCTGTTCTTTGCACTTAAACCATGTAAAATTCAATTCAATAGCAAAATCACTAAATATTTAAAAACAACATATCTTCCGACTTGCCAGACTTCAAACAAGTCTCGCAAGCTGGAGATAAAAATGTTCTTTTGTTTTTTCTATACAGTGTTGCCACTGCTCGCTTTGAAATCGCTGAGTTTGTTAATCAAAAATTCATTAAAGTTTTACAGAATGTGGAATATATTAATAGAACAAATTCCAAATGCGGGCTTCTAGGTGCCCATGTTCGGGAGAGGATTACGTTATTCAGAATTTGATGGCTCTAGGTACCATTGTTTTTTCCACAATGCGAGAAACATACATGCAGATTCTTTATTACTTAATTGTCTTTAAATATATAATACAGGGCGATAGTATTTGGTGTCAATAATTTGAAAGGTGATTCAAGACTTTTCTAGCGATTCAATGTAAAATTCCGTTAAAAAATATCCCTTCTTGGCTAACGCCATCTGGGATAAAAAAAACCTTTATTTCATATCATGATTTATAAGGTCATAATACAGGGAAGACCCAATCCTCCTAGTCCCACTGGACCATATGATTATAAAGGGTCGATCCCCTCAAAACCACAATGATTTATAAGGTATTTTTTTCTCTTCTTTCTGCACGCCTTCCTGGTGTAACGGTAACACACTGTGCGCGTATTCGAGAGGTCCGGGTTCGAGTCCCGGCGAAAGCATTGCACATTTCTCATGTCTCTTACTTCAAAAATAACCTAATATCTCTAAATGAACTAGCAAGATGGTAGATGATAATTCTTCACCACCATGATTTGGTCATTGGGTCCCCTAATCCTCTGTCGCCCTTTTAAAGAGGACGTATATAATGTATTTTATCCTTTCTTTCTTCATGCCTTCGTGGTGTAACGGTTACACACTCGGCGCGTATTCGAGAGGCCTAGGTGCGAGTCCCGGGAAGGGCATTGCACATTTTTCATGTTTCTTGCTTCAAACAATAACCTAATTTCTGTATATATTCATTTACATATACTCACTGCAGTCGTAAACATCTTATGTGCTCCTGAAGAAGATTTTACTGGCTCCTGTAAATTATGCAGGAAAAATTAAGGAAATCTGACAGAAATTAGTGTCATTATTATGAAAGCTGATTGTCACCGGTCAGTTCAGCACATTGCACAAAATTTTTATTCCATTTTCATCATTTTACATAGTCGGATACAGAAAGAAAACTAGTATAAACTAAACGAGTACTTTTGAGTTCCAGACAGATAAAAACAAATAAATGAAAAAAAAGCAATTATCTCTTCATAAGCTTGACATCACGATTCATTTCCGACAAAACATGGTGAAGAAAGAAACGGGGGTCATAGAACTAAGACCAGTGATCAAAGGGCTGAAAGTCAGTTCTGGCATAATCTTTAGGTTATTAAATGAATTACTAAATGTGGATTCCACAACGTTACAATAAAACAAGCCTCTAATTATGACTACTCCACAAGATTAATATTGGCAGTCAACTTTATGAATGAGGAAGCTGCATATCTGTACACCGAGATAAATCTACTCATAATACGGCTTTATCTCTTGCAGCTTATTCTACTCCAGCTAGTGTTCTGTGTTACTTTTCGTTATGAGTTAGTAAGCTTTATAAGGTATTTTCTCCTTTCCAGCATGTCTTCGTAGAGTAACGGTTAAGACATTCGGTTCGTATTCGAGAGGTCCAGGTTCGAGTCCCGGCGAGGGCATTGCTAATTTTTCATGCACTCTTGCTTCAAAATAACCTAATGCCTGTACAGTGGCACACATATTAAAAGGTGGTAGATGATGAGTCTTCACAACCAGGGTTTGGCGATTTGGGTCCCCTAATCCCCAGTTGCTCTTTGAAAGGGGAGTGAGTATATAAGGTATCTTCTCCCTCTTTCCAGCATGCCTTCGTGGTGCAATGGTTAGCACACTCGGCGCGTATTCGAGAAGTCCAGGTTCGAGTCCCGGCGAAGGCATTGCTCATTTTTCATGTAGTAGTCTTGCTTCAAAATTACCTAATGTCTCTGCAAGCTAAAGAAGATCTACAGGACACAACTCATAATTTGAAAGCATTTCATCTCACCTCACTTTAAATGAAAAATGTAAATTTAAACCAAGCACAGAAGCATGTTGTAAAATCGTGTCTGCTTTGCTATTATACAAGCTCTCTGATCTTAGCAGTAAGCCTGGCGACTTCGCATACAGGATTGAAGAGTAACAACACAGAAAAAGGGTGTAAATATCCCTTTTTATTCTCAAACTCTTTAACAAAAATGCACATACTTCACGCTTACAAAACACAGACTACTTGAGGTGAGAACTTAACGGTGTAAATTTAATAATAAATTCGAAAAAGGGTAAAGAGCAGTGCCAGACTACACAATTTACTTAAAGCTAACAGGCTGACTCAAAAACCTACAACGGCGATAGACATTAATTATAGGGGTAAAATGCGTCGTCGCAACTAAAATTAACAGCCAAGAGAAAATAGCAAACGTGCATTACACTAGCAAAATCACCCTCTGTCTAACCTCATCATTTTGCCGGTTTAAATATTCTCTTCACCTAACTTAATTAAATTCGCATCCCGACGGGGAAATGCGAGGGGAAATAAGAAGTTCAGAAAAGATGCCAAAATTAAAATAACTGGTTATTCAAACTAAGGGAAACAATGTTACCACAGGAAGTCCACATTCTTCAAACATTCTACCCGCAAAGCGATACCAGGTATTTGTCTGTATGGTTGAACTCAATTAAAGTATATATCTCAGCAATACCTCAGTACTACAGCAACTGAAAATCAAGAAGTAACTGGACTGAGAGAGCCAAAATTATTGCAATGTAAACTTATTACTATCTATTTAGTATGTACGTGTGAAAGATAATGTTGCAAAGCAGTTAAAAATGACATGGAAAATCCAGACAATGTGGGACTGAATTACAAGTTTACTTTGATTTTCTCAGTAAAAGAATTGCAAATATAAATTCAGATGTTTAAATCTGCACATAACTGTCACGATTACATCTAACTATCACATGTAACTTGTACAAGACAATGTCTGTAATTAACATAGCTATGCTTATGCACGGGCCTTGTATGCCCATGTAATAGTATTTGTAAACGGAAGAAATAATCCTTTCTTCCAAGATGACTATTGACACTGTAAGACTTTTACAACAAATTCAGGTTAGTGGTTATCTCAGGTGGCACTCAGCAATACTTCCGTAGAGACCTTTATAGTGAAGGTACCGCGGAACATACGTTTTTAGGTTAACCCACGACTTAATATAATGATAAAAAAATGCTCGCTTGTAGAGTCATTAGGATTTTTGATGTTGGTGAAGTAAAAAATGAGCAATGCCCTCGCCGGGACTCGTACCTGGACCTCTAGAATACCAGCCTTCGTGGTGTAACGGTAGAACACTCGGCGAGTATTCGAGAGATCCAGGTTGAAATCTTGGCATTGCTCATTTTTCACATCTACTTCTTCAAAATAACCTAATGACTCTCCACGCTTATCATAAGTATAAAGATGGCATTAGGCATTCTGTAACCTTACTTAAGCTCTTTCTAAGATACAACAAAAGTAACGAGATTATGATGTTCGTCTACAACTGTTTTCCGTGTGAAACAGTATCCTGAAACGGAGATCTGTGAACTCACACACTGGACAGGTCTAGCTCACCTAAATCCGACAGAACGTGGGCGAAATGCTCAAGAAAAACACGTTACTGCTCTGAAACTGGCAGCCGACACACCAGGAGGTAGCTTGGGCCTGCTTCAAAACAACAATTCTTTTTTACTTTCTATCGAGCTGAACTAGTCGTTACAAGAACTCCACTGAACATCACTAGCATATTTTCATTTTTATAAGAGGCGACCAAGCTTCGTATTCAAGTAACCTACTCGTTTGAAGGTAAAGACCTCCTTATTTGAATATTTTCAAAGGGAGTGGGGGATTGCATGTTCGAAAGCCTCACATTTAACAGCTTGGCACCTTAAAAGATACTTTCAAGGGAAGATAACTAAATGACCCAAACACCACATCATGAACTAAGATGAAAGAAATACTCTATACTTTAACATAAAAAATTTAACATATGAAGCACTGCAGTTTCTGTATAATTTTTACTGCTAAGTTGCGCATGAGACATGTATGATTACTGCATATGGAGGATAATAAATACGTCATCTTATACTCGGATTGCTATGGTATTTTCCTCTTTACATTCTGACACCTCATCTTCGACTTAAAGATTTGAGAGCTAATTTTTATCAAGACAGGTATTTTTTATTTAAATGATTTTCAAGAAATGACAGCATGGCTTAGGTCTTTACTAAATTTCATTGAAATACTTAATGTAGCCTCTTCACCTTTTTAGTCCAAAGGGGCCTTAGACCCAAAGGAAATTTCGAAAGCCTTTAGTCTCAAAACGGTATTTTGCGCCATCTCACTTTCTGCGTTGATTCACTTTCCAAACTTTTCCCACCAGATACTATCGCCAAAAGAAACTAAATAATGAAATATCTGCATGAATGTATGAATGTTCTCGCATTGTGAAAAAACAACGGTACCTAAAGCAATCAAATTTTGAATAACGTAGTCCTCCAACTGAACATACGTACTTGGAAGCCCGAATTTTGAATTTCGAATTTGCTTTATTATCTATTTCCAATTTTGTAAAACTTTAATTAATTTTTGATTAACAGACGTAAGGATATCACAGCCAGATTGGCAAAAGTGCACAGGGAAAAAAAAAACACTTTTATCTCCAGCACGCGAGATTTTCTATCGGAAATTCTAAAAATATGCTGTTTTTAAATATTATTTTGTGATATTGCTCTTGAATTTTATGTTGTTTAAGTGCGAAGAACTAGATATTTAATAAATAAAGGTAAAACACAGAGCGTTAAATAAATGCCCTTTTGGGCGTAATATAAAATCTGAAAGCCTTCAAATTGTCTTTATTATTATTACCATTATTTAATTTATGGAAGCTAATGAGTAATTAAATGTAAACCAAGCTCCATCTTTTGTTATAACAGTCGAAGTTGCTGTTCAATCAATTATGGTAAAAAAAGCAACAGCTGTAAAAAGGCTACCTAAGGAGATGCTTTCGTGAAGCACATTTATAGGGAAATTCACTATAACGTTACACACAAAAATATATATATATATATATATATATATATATATATATCAAGAAAGGCTCCTTACATCCAGCCCTTTTACTGGAAACCGAACCAGGGGCGAACTACTAGTGTCTTATAAACTCAACCACTAATTGGTTACTTTCTTACAGAATACGAACCACATGAATGGTAAGTTTCATATAAACGTTTCACTTACTATATGAAACATACCATTATTGAAATTACCGGTTATCTTCAGGCAATTAAAACTAGATTAGAAGAGCTTTAATGAATTCTAAGCGGAATGAAATACTTCATGTACTCTCTTCATTAAAATTTAGTTTTTAATTTAAATAGCTTGCTATTTGTAAATTCTTACTGTTATTCAAATTTAAAAATTAAATTTCAGATTTGAATAATAAGTTTTTGTTCAAGTATTTCGTTCCAGTATTTTCATTGAAGAAACAAAAGTCTTTCATTGTGCTTTAGTTTGAAAATGTTACGAATTGTGATGCTGGAAAAGTTTCCTACATGTTACTGATTCTCTGCACTGTTACGTCTTGTAATATTTCTTCAGTCTAATGTATCGTTACAAAAATGCTCAGCTGCGGTAAGATAGCTTCCCTTTTGGGTTACAGAAAGTGCAAAGGAAAGGAAAGGTTGCCAGATTTGGTCCGAAATCGCCCATTTGGCTAAAAATCGACGATATACTATAGACGGAGGGAGAACATTCTAGAACGAATTCTTACCGGTTTCCTCGAGAATGTTCTGAAAGGCATGTCAAGAGCTATATATACCTTGCCTGTACGCGGAGTAAGACATTATCGATTGTATATTCAGTAGTATGTTGAGTTCAGCAATAGTATTTTGAGTTCAGAAATTAGCTTGACAGCGACCGAACCGAGTTGGAAGCTGTATTTTAGTGCTTTGCCGTGAAGCTGTCTTCACCGCTGTAGCCTGAGGGCTGTGTTGCTGATTGTTTCAGCGTCTTTCTCGTCGTTTTTCGACGACCGTAACGCGTATTTGGAACTGTCCTGTGTGAATAAATTCTGTTTCGATTCTTCATCAAGTGTTGTCATCAATCGATTCAAATCCACGAGCCCGTTGAACGCAACAGTATTTTTAATAATTGTTAATCGATAAAAAAAAATATTCAACGTCAATCGCATGTATCTTATTTATAAAACTTACATGGGAAAACTATTAGTCAACTAAAACAGAACTAAACGGAAAGTATCACTTACGAAACTAGTAAAATAGAACGGCATTTATTTATGCTGGAACTACAGTAATGATTTTTAAATCCAGAATTATTTATTTGTAGCTTCATCCTTTATACCTAAACTATACCAATATTTTCATATTGAGATACAGATATAAAGATAAGGACATGGATGACCCAGTAAAAAATATAAAGCATCGTATAAATATTTTAGAATGGCAGCCATATACATAAAACGAAGCATATCCATAAATTAATAACATAATAATAAGCTTTTCAAGCTTATATTTCCTCTGCTCAAAATGATTATATTCGTACGAAGATGAAAAACGTTATTTTTTTTTACAGCTTAGGAATTCAAAATAGGAAGATTTTAGTCAAAATTAAAAGATTCAAAACTAAATTTTTAAATTAGAAAATTTTAGTAGTGTCCAATTATCCTTATACTACTAATTTAATTCTATATTTTCGAAGAATATTCTGTTTATCGATATTTACGCTCTGTTTCACTCTAAGATCTAGTAAGTAATACTGATTGTATTTAATAAATTATTTTCAACCTGCACATTCTTTATAACCTTTATTGTACATTATGTTTACTATTTCCATAGCGCATCTTATTTTATTTAATTTTGACATTTATACATAGCCCCAGTAGTTACATTTCGCGTCCTCCACTATTGTGCTTAACATACAGTTCCGCTATTGTTGTATTTATTACAACTCTAACGAGTTTTCTTACATTTCTTTTTGAATATATAACAACGTGTATTTTAAACTAACTACTGGCAAATGTATTTATTATTCTGAACTTCCTATGAATATGAGCCGTATGTTTTCCCGACAAACTAGCAGCAAATGCACACTACGAATATTAGCGTATTTTTGAGTATACACGAGACAATAAATAACGTGAGCATGTGCGTAGCACATTGATGTCAAAGTACACGAGGATTAAAATAAATGTAAAGCTATGTACTATGTAAAGGTCATTTCGCTTAACAATATTCAAGGGTTCTAAAAATATAAAACTTGACATTTTCCCCCAGCAAGAATTTTCTTATTTCTTATAAAACACTTCTTTTTATTATTATTTATGAACAAACAAATGACAAACAGTAAAATCAGCCAAGCCACCCAATCAGTATAGTGGTTAGCGTCGCTGACTGCCGTGTCGAAGGCCCCGGGTTCGATTTCAAGAGAAGGCATGGGTGTTTGCAAATGTGTCCATGCGGCACGGGGGCACTCTAAATATGCGGCGATTCGAAAGTCCTTTCGAGAGGTTGATGGTAGGGGAAGAGATGTGGGAGATCATCAGATCCGTACCCCCGGGGCGCTCTTCATCAAAATTGGGGGCGGAACTGGGTTAATCACACTGTCACCTGTAAGGCGCTCAAGACTGTTGCCAACGACAGGTGTAAACTTTCGCTCCTCTCCATGAGGTTTTTCATGGGCTTGGGTAGACTATAGGTCAGACAAGTGAGCATTAGCAACAACAACAACAAAAATAGCCAAAAATTTGTTTTTCGCTTATTCATCAAGTCGCCAATAAGTTTGTGAATTTTCGTGGGATTGCGGATGATCATAAAGTATTCATTTATTATCCTAGACTTGTACTATAATATGATGGTGACAAAAATTTACATGTCAGATAATTAGCAGGAAGCATGTACGTAAAGTAAACTGTACCCAGTGGACCATACGATTTCTACTATTACAACAATTACTATTATTAATAATTAAAAAAATACTTCTAACTGCGACAGAATCCCCCCCCCAAATGGCAGACTCTAGCCGTTTATAGACGTTGGCCACTTCTAAGGCAGAAAGCGGTTGTGTCCTTATTATGGACGCACCTAAAATGTGGGCCACTTTTGCATTCTATGCAGCGACGGGCTAATTACATCAGTGTTTTCTCCGGAATTCGAGCCCGTGCTATTCGGTATGGCAGTCACTAGCCAGTTCCCTGCCTGAGCGGCTGAGCAAGAGTGTTTGAAAATCAATATTCATTTTTAATTAAATAGCCCCACCAGGGTGTCTTCTTTTCATCTTACTGGATTTTATATAAAAGGACCTTTAACACCTCTCTTACGCTTTTGTTCCATCTTAGACATAGCGATAAGTCACAGCCTTACTGAGGATTTGTACGAGTACAAGTTACACTTAGTAAAAGGAACGTTCTTTACAGTGTATAGACTTTTCCACCATTTCTTTTAATAATCCAAGTGATATTGGGTATTATTGCATGGAAACGTGAAAAACATTTCGTTTCAAATCAACAAGCGAAAGTCACAATAATTCTCTGTATTTTTGAATAATTAACGTTAAAAAGAAATCTGGCCAACTACACTTGAGTGAAAATCAGGGAACGGCTTCAAATGCAATCGATAAGAATCATCAGCAGACAAAAAAAAAAAAAAAAAAAAAAAAAAAAATGTAGGGTTCGTTTCGCGTGGGATTGGGCTGCAGCCATTCATTCAATTAGCATTGTTGAACACCCATTAACACCTCAAATTTGGCAATGTCAAGATTTCCTGAGAACTCTTATTTTAAAGGCGAAACAAATCGTTCTCCAGTGAACGCTGGTCATTGTGGCCTATGGGGCAATGAACAAGCGGATTTCCTTGCAAAAAGAGGTGCCAGCTTACTACTACATCCAAATACAGCCATTTCTTTTATTGGAGGATTAAACTGTTTTTAATAATGTTTATTTACGTCTAATATCTTACGAGATCTTCGGACTCGTACAGTCTTAAAACGTTGGAAGAATGCTAAGTCCTTATCTTATTCCCGAGAGTCCAAGACGCAATGCAGTTGCGGCTTTCCGTCTGTCTACAGGACATGATTGCTTTCCCGCCCACTTGCATCGCATAGGCATTTCAAGTCATCCTATTTGCCCACTTTTGTAATTCTGGAGAAGAAATGGGAAGAGACCACCACCTGCTTCGATGTGGGGATCTTCGTGGTCTTACAGAGGAGTCAAGGTACTGGGAGGCCAAAGTGAACCTTAGGCAATGATTTTGGTCTTTTTGTTCTTAGTTCTATTGTTTGTAACCTCTGCTTGTACGATTTTAGTTCTTTGTATCTTTTAGCCTAGCCATTGGAAATTTAAAAAAAATCCCGTGGGATGAAAATGTTTACCATAAAATTATAATCCAGATAATATCAAACTATCAGGATAAACTTGACACTTACGTCCAAAGAATCTTCATACGCACAGGATGATGTAATCAGTTGTTACAAGCAACAAAATTTGGCTTACCTGCAATGAAAAATAAAAATAATTATTCAGTATCTTACCACCATCATCTTTTTTTACTGAAAACATTTCACTAAATACAAGAATTTTTAAAATTTTAACTGGCCAGAGGTCGATCAATTTCTACCTATTTATTAATTTTGATTATTGAATTTCAAAAGCTCTAAACTAAACGATAAATACTGCTTCTCCTCAACCAACCAAACAATTATAAAATCTTAATTACAGGAAATAATTATCTTTCAAATATATATTCTCCTCCTCGAACCCCTATTTACCTACAGGATAGTCCAAATGTCCTTATAGATTATAAATATTTACAAAATCGGAAATTTAAATAACTCTAAATGCGGTTTGCAACGAAGAGAAGCGCATCTTTTAAGGGAAGGAGCAATTCAAAGTTCCCTCATATGGCGCTGCACTATAAAATACGAAAATTATTTCAGTCAGAATGGTACTAAAAGCGATTTATTCACGTATAAAAATGTTTGCACATACTAGAAAATTAATTACTTATATATCTTAAGTAATCATCAACACACCATAATCTAAATGCTATTGTTTTCATCTTAGAAATGAAAAAGTATCACTTGTTGAAATTGTAAATTTAGATATTCTTCCACTCTGTGCCCCTCAGCCAAAAAATCTACTTTGCGAGTTTATACACATTTATAACGTATAATTGTAATGAAAAAAAAATTAAAGAGGTACTGAAGTGGGAACACCGAGTTGCAGAAACGTAGAAATATTGATTGCGCATCACATAGAGTGGACAGATCGTAGATCCATATGGAAGGAGAAGAATTCTGACTCAGCAGAATGCTTATCCACGATGAATAGGAAAATGGGCAATCGAGGCAGATTAAATTTCATTTTTATTTATATTCACAATATGGCCACATTTCACCTGGCACTCTTATCGTGCCTATTTCTGGCACATTTATATTTTTGAACACTATTGCGATACTGAAAGACAGCACAGCGAAATGGCGTCCAAGCAGCAAGAAAGATACAAGAGAAGTGCGCATTATTTCCATATGGAAATTCACCAAGAGGAACGTTTTGGTTTAGGTTAGAAAAGTTTCAGTTGTCAGACATTAGTTTGAAAATCAACTACGTCATTAAGCGTTACGCAAGCTTTGGCATAGATTTATCTAGAAATGATGCAGTGTTATTAATTTTTTTTGGAATAAAGAGGAAATACCCAGATTAAAATGAGGAATTAAGAGGCCCATTATTTAATTATAAAGTTGATTAAATATTTTTTGCGATAGCTGCTTTAAAAAATAATTGGCGACCTCAAAATTAACATTTCAGATTTGGTGATTTCCCCCCCTAAACTCATCTGTTCTCCCAAATTCGAGATCTTTCGACGTCACGTAACGCTGCTTGAAAAGGGTAACCAAAACTAATAACTAACCAATCAACTAGCTTATCTCTAGAATCGCACCTACGCTGGTATAAAAACCCCTGCCTCCTCGCTTCGCTTCCCCGTCCAAAGTACCTACGTCTTCATTTTAAGAATCAATGTAAATAGCAATTTATCATATTCTATTATGATTGAATCATCGAAATGTACCGGATTTCATTATGATTGGATAAGCATCTATGGAGATGATTTTCTATGTGTGAAAATAAAAACTGGAAATTTTTCGAGTTCATGTTTTGTTGTCTTCATCTGTAAGCCTTCACGCTCAGCTATGACGACTGCAAGCTAACTCCTCTTCGATGTTCCCGGAATCATGACATATATATCTATATATATAGATATATCTCTTATATTTTTCAATGGCGGGCACTTACCTATATAGGCATTGACCACAACTAAGCCCATAAGTGCCGCCCATTTTATTGCGGAGGCACCTAATATGCGGCCATCGTTACCTTCTCTATGTTTTACACAATATATGTGTGTGTGTGTCATATTTTAACTTCCGGTATTCGTCATGACTGAGGGTGAAGGCATGATGACGCAGCTAACAAAACTGAGCTTGAGATATGAGCTTTATTTTCATGCATAGCAAATCATTATCATTTTGGTAGACAAGGTATTTATCCAATCAGTACGACGTAAGCATGTTATGCGGGAAAGCATAGCAGCGCGGAGGTGTCTGAATGGCATAAGTTAGGAAAAGGAATCACGTAATTGCTCGCGAAGCAGTATTTATACTACGTAAGTGCATAAATACAGCTAAGCTGCGGTTGGTTAATTTTAGATTTTAGTTCCCTTTTTCAAGCAGCGTTATGTAACATGGAAAGATCTCGAATTTGGAGAACAGATAAACTTAGGTGGAGAATATAAAATCTAGAATACTCAATTTTAAGGTTGTCAATTATTTCTTAGCGTAGCTATAGTATTTTATTACATCTTACATATATGTATTTGATTTATCTTTCATATAAAAAGAAAGAAGAAATATAACAATCTAAAATTTTTCCCTAGTAAATAGATTAAAATATTATCAAAAACTTATCAGAAACCTGCAGAAATAATTTGTTTGAACTTATCATTTTGATATGAAAATACATTTTATGTCTGAAATTGCAAATGGAGGACGGAAAAGGACCATTACTCCATATTACTTACATTAGGCAAAAATACATTTATTTAATACTATTAAAACATTAAAATCAGGACAACGAACTTATCGTAAAAAAATAAACCTAAACCAGAAATCAAGAACACTACGACCAACATAATCCGATTAAATAAATTTCGAATAAAAAGAATTCGTACTTACCCGCTTCAATTAAAAAATACAAAGATTCATAAATTAGAGACCACCAGACAACCCCAAATTTAAATTTTTTTCATTAATTAAAAGTAGAATATTTTTTTATATTCAGCACTGAAGCAAGCAATTAAATTCATCGCCCTAAAAGTCATGTTGAAAATTTTGCGATACACATGAACAGTTTTCAACGCACGGATAAAAGTTGAGACTAAAATAATTGATATCGAGACAAGGATTAGGATTTAGATTTTTTTGCGAGCAACATAATGAATAACATGATAGACAAATACATACCTTTGTTTTTAAATGCTGTAAAAATTTTAGTTTTCCTCAATTTATGTTGTAAAAGAAAGTTTTAAATTCCATATCCCAGATTACTTACTACTTTTAATATAAGAAAAATTTAACTAAATCTCTAAAAAAATTATAATTACAAACAAATTTAATAACTTACGCAGCTTTGCGGACAACGATTGATATCTTTCGTTGGCGCCAGAAATGGTGCAGCTGTATGGGGTGGGGGGACAGAATTTAGAGACACAAGGTTTTTAAAAAAAAAATCAGAAAAGTATAGAGCTGTAAAATTATTAGAATTCACTAAGCAGTAGAATTTAGAACTAGAAGAAACTGCACGATGCGGCACAATGCCTAGTGCAAACGCTGTAGCTATCAAATGGAAAAAAAACTTCCTCATGTACAATTTTAAATTTGGCATAAAAGCAACCTTATTTTCGCGTATATTTCTGAATAAAAACTGGAAATCTATCGATTTCGAGAGAATCAGCCATAGGTCTCCCTTCTTCAGAAACAAAAACAGTTTTGCTTCTGAAGAATAGGATACTCTTCTGTTATCAGGACCAGATTCAGAAGTGTATGTATGTAAACACATGTGTATGTATGTATGTATATGCGTATAGATGTGTGTACACACAGAGACACATATACATGCATACATGAACACATCCTGTACAGACATTAGGTTATTTGAAAGCAGGAGAAAAGAAAATGAATAACGCCCTTGCCGGGAATCGAACCACGGACATCTGGAATACGCGCCCAGCGTGCTGATCACTACACTATGAAGGCGTGCTAAGAAGGCGGGAGAAACACCTTATAATCCATCTCATCCATCTATCCATATATGCATACATTCTGCACCCTCTAGTGCACAGAACAGTCACTATGAGTGCTCAATAATAGAAAAATCAAATTTGAGTTTACGTGTAATCTTAATAGTGTCCTAGGAGCTATTCGTGCTCATAAAAAAACAAACATTAAGCTATTATGATTTAGCTTGGTTTAGTTTATTCAGGAAAAGCATACTAGTGTATAAGGGAAGGGAAGGAATGCCTTCCCACGAAAGAGCCCATTCAGCCAGCCCGTTCGCATGGAATCGAGCCCAGGGCGGAACTACCAGTGCTCAACGATTTAACCGCTCGGCCACTAGAAGGCTTTAAGCGATTATGAATTTTGCATTACAAAATGTTCCTCCACCCTCACAGGTTATCAAAATTTAAAAGGATGCACATAAAATGTTTCTTTCTTCTTCTCTTTCCCCTCGAAAAATACGAAAGCACGTGATCGCGTATGACGTCACTGTATGTCGAAAATGTTTCGTTAATGTCAGCATTTTAAATAAATAGCTACTGTTGGCAACTTTTTAATTTCGGGTTAGGATAACTGACATATTATATTATTGCCGCGTTCATTATTTTATTGAGAAAAAGTTGCTATATTACATTAAATTTAAATCATGACGTATACATATTAAGCTAAAGTGTCAAAAGCTTTTGTTCCCTGGTTTAGCAACAACAACAAATAAACAAACAAACAAAAAAAATTACGAATTGGTTGTTGCTTGGAAAGAATGAACTAATTTCATTCATACTGAAATGTTTTTATGTACTTTCTTTTCAGGTGTACACAGAATTTACAAATTTTGCTTTGGTAACCACTAGCCACTTTGTATACAGTGCATTAAATTAATAGTTCATTTTATTTTCAGTTTTCCAGGACATAGAGCTTATAAATATTATATAGACATAGAGCTTTGGCCTTAGCCCGCTAGTTATTATAATAAACTGCGTCCATTATGTCATAATTCACTGAGATTATTACTTCTCAATGATAAGAAATCTTTAAAATCAGCCTTTCTGATTAATATATCTTATGCATCGGCACTCCGTCATGTATTTACGTTTTCATGAATTGGCCTTACTCGACGTGCAGCTACATCGCTATGAAATAGTATCATTACATATATGTAAGCAACCCTAGCAGAGAATTACTTTTTAAAGTACTATTATTATTATCCGAAGAATCCAGTAAATGTTATCAGAATCATTACATATACCACATAGGAAATATTACAAACAAAGTGAAGTAATATTACTGTCAAGAATTTCCTTCCCTGAGTTTTAAGTGAAGCTACAGAAGAATGCTTTGTGCTTAATAGGCATGAAAAAGGTACAGGATGAAAGTAATATTTATGAAATGACCTTCATACCCATAACATAAACAATAACGATGCGATGAAAGTGCAGGATATACGACATTTTTAAACCATTTCATAAAAAAAGATAAAATTCCGAGAAACACTTTTATTAATTTTTTTTTTCGGGGGAAGAATAAGAATGGTCAAGACTTTTTAAGGAAACGCGGTTTTCACCGAAAAGTTGAACAACAGCGTTTTAAGTAGCTACCTGTCTGTTCCAGACATTCTTCCTTTCTATGAATTTCAGGTTAATGCACCAGGGTAATTTTCGGAGACATAAATAGTTCCTCTCTCCTTTAATACCTAGGCTTTTTTTATAGCCAGTATTCATGCTAGCTTCAGAATTAAAGAATAGCAGTCGTATTTCAAAAGCAGCGCATATTAATAATTTTGAATTTTACAATTTAAATTTTTTTTTTAAATCCCGGCTTTTTGCCTTCCTCTCTTACATACGCTGGAAATTAATTACTGTCTTCAGTGATGTTATTACAGTTAGGAAAACGATCTCCATCAATAATTGAGATGTCTTCCTAGAAAGTAACAAATGCCACAGATCAGAACTACACAATGCGATGCAGAACTTGCACCAAAAAAAGGGGGGTTACAGTTCTATATCTCCCGTTCTACTGAACCCGATTATCGAAATTTAACTTGCCGTTTTCCATGTCTCGAGAGCGCGACTTAGGATATATATTGAATTTATGTACAGCATTGTTCTAACATAGGTATTTTAGCACAAAACCAGACATTTTCTGAAATGACATACCAATTTTTTTTCCCATATTCCGATTCTACAACTCGAATTAGGCCTAAATGCAAGGTTTTGTAAAAATCGCAGGAGTACTTTTTAAAAAATTACCTCTCAAAATTTGAGCCCCTCTATGTTAATTGAATCTGATATATATACTTTAAAATTTAGAAAACTTCAAAATGCATTATTATCCCCAACGGTGTTAGTCCAGAAGGGTTATTAATTTCGTTTTAGCATTTGGCGTTGAAAACTTCTAATGTCCGTTTCCCTTTTCAAACTGTTGCCAGCAAATATTACAGCCCTGCATTACATTTAAAGAAATTAAATAATGGAGAATCTGCATGAATGCATATATGTTGCTTGCATTGTGATAAAACGACAGTACCTAGTGCCATCACATTTTGAATAACGTATGTTTCGTCTCGAATATGGGCAGCTGAAAGCCCAATTTGGAATTTGTTTTATTACGTATTTCGTGTTTTGTAAAACATTTATGAGGTTTTGATTAACAAACTCATCGATTTCAAAGCAGGCAATAAAATCACTGCACCAGAAACAAAAATTATCTCCAGTGCGCGAGACTGTGTATCGGAAATTCTAAAGACATGCTCTTTTAAATATTTTGTGATATTGCTGTTGAATTGAATTTTATGGTTTAAGTGCAAAGAACATTTAATAAATAAAAGTAACATACAAAAGGTTAAAAAATTCCCTTTGAGCCTAATGTAAAATCTGAAAACTTTCAGTTCCCCCCTTTTGTTTTGCAAAACGATGTATTAAAATTTTGTTAAAAAGTGCTCTGGTCCGTCAGCTGTTTTGAGAATGATGCTCTCTGAGCTTGAGACCACTGATAAATTTCATATTTTATTATAATTACTTAGGCTTACTTTCAGTTACGCGTAAATCAACAGGAATTAATTGCATTACCAGCGCTATTCTTCATAACTTTTACATCTTAGTTATTAGTTGGCGTTAATAGTAACTGTTGTCACAAGTGGTCCAACAATAGCTCTTACGTGAGCTGTAATCGTTTCCCGCCTACTTCTTATATCTGCAAAAGAATTGGATCAACAAGTCAACAAGTGTACATGCAGGACATACCAAATGCTAACCGCAGGAGGTAAATTTTATTCCATTCAGGTTTATGAATGATTCTAAATATTGAAAACTTTAAGGATGTCTTCCAACACACCTCCCTCCTACAATGGTCGTATTATGCCATACCAAAAGCGACAGCCACACCTTTAACAATTGCGGGCTTTATTTAGTAACCAAGTGAGTTTAAATAATCTGTGATACTTGGTAATCTGTGATATTTGAAAAAGCACTAAATGGAAGGTTCAACAATTTCTGATACTCCAGACATATAAGAGAAAGAAGTAACAATTGTGTCACTAAAATTCAATTAGGAAAGACTTTCTCAGATTCCCTTCGCTTTTTCAGATTACTTTTTTCTTACCTCGGTGAGTTTAGTACTTTTTTTTATTCTTTACTTTCCACATGCCTTACCATTTCGAATTTTATAATTTCTCATGAGGCAAGCTCATAAGGTAGTTGTTCTCCCTTAATAAGCGATAATGATCCATCAACACAATAGTCTGTAATACCGGCAGACAATTAATGTATGACATAAAACTACAGTTCTAGAATAAAGCCTAATCCTGTAGTGATGCATTGTGATAAAACAACGCCAGGTAAAGCCATCAAATTCTGAATAACGTACGTCTCCACCCAAATATTGACATCTGGAAGCCCAAATTTGGAATTTGCTTTATTATCTATTTCACATTTTGTAAAGCATTTATGAGTTTTTGATTAAGAAACTCAAACATTTCAAAGCGAGCAATGGCAACACTGTACTAAACAATGTACGAAAAAATTTTTTGTTTTCATCTCCATAGCGCAAGACTGTGTATCGGTAATTCAAACGATATCCTCTTTTTAAATTTTGTGATATTGCTGTTGAATTGAATTTTATGGTTTAAGTTCAGAGACCATGATATTTAATAAATAAAAATAACACGCAAAACGTTTAAAAAACGTCTCTTTGGACGTAAGATAAAATTAGAAAGACTTCAGAATTTTTTTTTTAATGCAAGGCGTACACCTGTGATATACCGTCCTGACATTCGATGAAATGATGGGTTACGGAAAGGAAAATTCACTTCTTAATATCTCTCACAGATAGCTGTGCTTTCAAAAGATTATTTTCAAAGAATTCCGGTCATACATATGTATGAATTTCATGCGAGAGTTTAAAAACGAACCTAAAAACTGAAGATGCACATGAACCATTATTGCTTTCTTGCAGAAGAAACCACAGCCATGGTTCGAAAATAATTTACATTTTTCCCTAATTAAAATAATTAATCGTTTTGAAGCATATCACTTTCTGCAGAAACATCACCTCCATTACATTTATCGAGAAATATTATCTACATCAGAGAATTAACACACTATGAGTCATACAGAGGGAAAAAAGGTACACTTCGGTTTTAGATCATAATTCAATGCATTGTTATTTAATATGCAAACAAAAAACGTGAACTTCACCGCGAAATGACTTCTGAAGAACTTCTAGGGTCAGAATTCACATCAGAATGAATTTCAAACTTGCTTAACCACTTTCGCGCAGGAAATCTATCGAAGATTCTATGTTTCCTTTAACTATTAAGTTTCCATTTTCCACTTCTCAAACCGGTTTCCCGAATTAAAGTCTTCAACCTAGAAATTACACAAGGTTACTTTATTCTTCTTTCCCCTAGAATCATTATACTGCAACAAGATGTCTCCTCGATACTTCTCTCATAAAATAATATGCTTATATGAAAAATAAGTGTACCAAAATACAATTATAATGAAAATATATGTTCAAAACGACTATTATAAGGTTCTTCACGCATGTATATTATTTATCAGTATTTTTTTAAGAAATCGTTTTATTTAATTAACTGAATTCTGAGTATCGCACAGTCGCTTGATTTATTTACTAGGAAGTATAAATTTTGGTAAGCTCTATGTTATATTATGAAAAGTTAAATTTTGAAAATATGTAAACTAGATATATTAATTCTCATTTAAAGGAGAGAAGCATCAGATTATGTGTCGCTGTAAATAAATTTTAGTAAGCTCTCTCTCAAATCGTTTTAAACATTAGACGCCTTCAAACATTTTCAATGTTTTATCAATCCCTTACACTTAATTACGCAGTTATGATACGACGAAGGAAACCTTTATGCGATATTTGGATCATTTTGTACTGTTTATAATTTACCTTAAGGGTACGCCTTTTATAATGAATTTCATATATTTTACGTTAGTTCAACATGGGTCGAAAACGAATGAACAAATAAATAAATTCTATAAATTGGAAATACCGTATTTCGCGAAAATCAAGGACAAACATTCACATTCCAGTAACGAATTATTTCATAAATTTATTAAGCCGGAATAATGATTTAATAAATCGTACCTCTCGATAATTTAGAAGGGAAAAAACTGACTTCGAAAATCTCTTAATTTCACTTCAAACGTTTTTTCTTTTCGCATATGAAAAAATATTGAATACGAAAAAGAAAAACCATTAAAAATTATCCCTATAATATAATAAGTAATATCAAAGTGAGACGTTTAAATCTGATAGCACTGCTACAGCTGATGCCCCCCACCCGATTATTAAGCATCCCACAGGCATCAGCAAATATTTACGTTGATTAAGAATAAGCAAATGGTTACGAATAAGCAAATACATGGATTTATATTTGCTCTGTCGAATGAAGCAAAGCACGCAGAGACTATCTGCCTAACAGAAATGAAGTTTTAGTGGAGGAAGTTTCAAGATAAACTGACCCGCAATCACGTTAAAAGATATGAAACGTTTATGCAGTTAGCCCAAAAGAGGGTTTAAATTTTATTTCTAACCGTTGTTGAAATAGGCATATAATTCTTTTATATGAGTAACATAAAAAAACATTTATTAAAGGAAGAGGTCACAATAGAAATATAAACATACAATCCAACTAGGAAAGAAATCGAAAAATCATAAAATTGTAAGAAAGAAGTTAACGAAAGTTACTAATTAATATTAATTATAACCTTGTATATTTATGTAAGAAAAATAAAAAATATGTAAAAGATAAAATATAATTTAAATTACCAACGAAAATTAATTTCTCCTCTGTATTCTAAAAATAGTAATTTATTTCTGCACTGCGTCATTTCGAGATTAATTCCCGCCATATGACTCTTACATAACTTTGATGATGTAAATGGAACTAAAAGTGCAACAGACAATAATAATTTTACAGCAGTACTAATTATCCAATCAAAATGCAGTGAGACCCAAAACTAACTCAGTCTGAATTAAGATTTCACCCTGAACGAAACACTTGCTCGCTACTCTTCGGCCTAGCTGGACTGCTGTCTCTCTGCTGCTTCCTTCTTGCTGCAAAGTTATCAAAAATGTAAACGTCTTGAAATAGGCACAAATAGTACGCCAAGTTGTTTGTGGCCGCAATATGTTTACTAAAAATAAAATAAAAATTTAATGTGCCTCGGCTGCCATCCTTCTATTCATTATGGATCAACATTTGTTTCTATTATATGTTTGTCTTTTACTGTCATCTTTCTAACTACGCAGTAAAGCCTCTTCAAGTTACAATGCAGATATACATACATAGATATAGATATATATACAATGAAATCTGTCACGAAGACTACCTCCCTTACTACCCTACTTTGAATACGATCGATTAAAATAGAAATATCGATACTGAACGTTAACCCTCTTAAGAGAAGCGCCTCCTCAAAAGTCATCAGGAATCGTGGGTAGGCATTTTAGGAAGTGTGCATGCTTTCGTGGTGTAACAGTAACACAACACAATCGGCGCGTATTCAATAGGTCCAGGTTTCGAGTCCCAGAGAAGGCATTGCTCATTTTGTATATCTCCTGCTTCATCAAAAATCCTAATGACTCTGCAGTGGCGCCCGAACTAAAAAATGGTAGACAATAATTCCTCACCAACAGAATTTGGTGACTGGGCTCATCTACAGTTGTCTTTAAAAGGTAGAGTTTATAAGGTATTTTCTCCCTCCTCCCAGTATGCCTTCGTGACGTAACAGTAGCACACCCGGTGCGTATTTGAGAGGTACAGGTTCGAGTACCGGTGAGGGCATTGCTCATGTCTCCTGCTTCGAAATAACCTAACGACTCTACATTTAAATCACGTAGGATAGGATTTTATAAAAATAAAGCATGTCTACTTGAGCAATCGTGATCATTTCTTGTCAAATCACAGCAGAAGCGTTGTAATCCTGCTTAGGCTTGTCGTTTATGGTTGAAAAAAGAAAGGATATGAGAAACACAAATTCCTGCAATGTAAATACGTTCTTGATTACTTAATATAGATATTTCAAATACTTGCGCATACACACAGACTAAAAAGCATTTTGCTGGTATTCAAGCGAGCTGGTATTCAAGCATTTTAAGAGCTCGAAGAGTTACACGCTGACGCTCTAAATCTCAGTGGCAAAACAGATCTTCGATAAATCATTCTGAATTGCAAACAAGTTTGAAAATCAGTGCTGAAACCACACAGCAGAAATAGAAAAGCGCGTAGCGCTGGATCAATTCCAACGTTTAGAAGTAAATTCAGAAACTTCTGTTATATATTATACTGGGATGATTCAAAACTGCGTACAAACCTTAATGGGAAAGGATATACGTTACATGTTTTATACTTATAAGAATGTATATTGAAATCGCTATTTTTAGTAAAGGGCTGGTACATACATGAAAGCCAGAAAATGGGAAATATAATTTCATACAGTGCAACTTTGGAGTTTTGAAAGCAATATTAGCTTCTTAAAATTTTCTTATGGATTATAAAATGCACATATTCTTTATGCCAGAAGACTGTTATTCAACTGTTTAATGATATAATCTGTTTAATGGCTTATTTCAAATATTTATTAATAGATGGCGCTGTACCATTAATATCGCAAACAGTGTATTTTTAAATCATTTAATAACTTAGGATGGACTGTTATTAACAGCAATGTAATACCCTTCCAGATGCAAAAGAATAAATGCTGTAGAAACTTAATTTTTTTCATTCCATTATTACTGTGTGATATCATATTAGCACGATCTATCGGTGAAATGAAAAAATTAAATAGTACATTATGCCCACCAAAATACTCACATCTAATTACATTAATTTATAAGATTTTTGAAAAAAATATTCTAAAACAAATTTAACGCTGTGTATATACGTAAACTATTACTTCTATACACTGCATTAAGAAATGTCTGTATTACTTACTGTACTGGTATTAAGCTACTAATCCTGGTGTGAAAGATTATTAAGCTGTTTTTATTACGATGTACTTCGTTATACTGATGCAATATTCTGCTACAGTACGGAAGAGAAATGAACGACTTTATGTACTTGGACCGGCAAGAGAGTATGCAGCATTTAGGTATTTAATTTAGGAAACGAAGTGAGCCATTCATATCAATTTAATTTTGTAGAAATATATATTTAAAATTTTTCGATATAATAAACAAATTGAACACCAGGGATATTTTTTATTCAAAATTCAAATTCACGATAAGAATGAATATATGCACAAGGATTAATGCAAGCGAGTGAGGCTGCTATCACTTCGAACTCTGTATGCATTAAAAATATATTCGCTCTCAAACCAGAAGGAAAAGAGCAACGAGCAAAAATAATTTGCAAACAACCCTTGCTCCACAAACCCTTCAGAGATATCCTGCATTAGACTAACGTCTGCGTCTTGTGGGTACATTTCTTATCTTTTTAAATTGATATTTTAAACGATAAAAATGAATAGAAAGTTACGAGTAGAAAGATCGCGCGTCAAGTACTTTAAAGTGTTGACTAGCGGAGTAAGAAAAAGGTCTGGCATACTGTTTATTCTCGAAAAACGCAAAACAGTTTGATACAACCAACTAGCTTGATGTTAAAAGAATGAAATATATTCAGTCCTTAATCACTACACACTGAAGACAAAAAACGTAACAGCTGTCAATATTAAGAATATTGTCACGAATTTTGTATTTAGATAAGTAATTTTAATAGAAGCAAAATTGGTGTATTCTTTTGATGCAATGTAGGGCGGGACAAATTTTAAGAGAAAGTTATTCTGGAAAAGTAAAAATACAGGGGCAAGTGCATTTAACAATGAGCAAATGGGTAACTCAGTAATCTGGAGAGATATTGTCAAGTGGACAACGGTTTTCGCGACTTCTTTTGTCAACAAATTTGGCAGGAAATTGGCAAAAGCTGCCAGATTTGGCGACATTTTGGTCCGGTCACTCTATCACCGAATTAAGTATGGTAACTGAATAAGTGTAATTGACCACTATGTTAGCTGCAACCGTAATTCCACCCTCGTATTGCTTTGCAGTAATTTCAAGAAGCAGAAAGCATTAGAAGTATCTCGCGGCCAGTTGAAGACAAAGCATCTGCTCTCAGTTGCTTAGTTATTGTTGCTGCGATGTTTACTTCCGCATGAACTGAGATACTCGAGTTAGCTTTTTCTTGAGATGCCCTTTGCATTGGTTGTGTTGAACGTTCTTTGTAGTCTGACGAGTAACTACTGATTATACTGTGTGATACTATGGACTGTGAACACTTGTGCGAATATTTCTGTGGAAACTCCAAGAGTTCTGAAATATTCCTTTTGATAAAAATAAATTTTTATGGACATATTATCGGACTTGTGCATTCAATCAATTACGAACCCGTACGCAGGGAATACTATTTTGTAAAATAATGACAGTGAATACAAGCGGTGATCAGCCAGTAACTTCTTTTGTAACACAATCATAAATGGAGAAGGGAAATTTTGTATATGTGCTGGTTTAGTTCTGGATGAGAGAAGATATCCATTAACATTTTAGTCATCGCCTGAATATTGGTAAGCCTGGTAGAATTAAACACTGCGTATTAGATGACTGGAACTTTGGAAGAAAGCACAATCAGCTTGATAGTCATAACACCACTTTACTTCTTTACCGAATAATAGCTTGGACATATTTTAAGATATCCCTTCTTGGTTTACACAACACTATATGTGCTATACGCGGCCCGGAATTTCAGATACGCTTATCACACCTTTAAACAATAGATGAAAGCGGAAAAACGACAAGAACGGTGTTAGGTAAGCAAGAAACGGGAGTATGCATTTAGCCGAGCTTTAATTAAATAAGGTTGGGAATCCCTTGTTTAGGATCTAAACGGAGACAGGATAAGAACTCTACGGCACTGCGGATCATTGCAGATTCTTTGATGAAGATGTAGCCAAACTAGAGTCAGTAGTTATGAGCCCCATAATGTTTTATTTTCAAACATAGGTATACAATTTTGGTTGTACGATAAGACAACTAAATAGAAAAAGTGCCAAATATTTTGAGTGGTTGGGATGGTAATAGGTTAGGTTAGGTTATTTAATTACGGCAAAGCCTCGAGATTACGGAAAGCCTCGAAAGCTATCTGCCTAAGGGAAGGGATGCCTTCGTGGAGAACTTTCTAAGGGAAACTGGCTCGTATACACGTTACACATGGGGAAAACCACGAAAACACCCATGCAGCCAGCCCGTTCGCGGGATTCGAACCTCGGACTGAACTACCAGTGTTCAGCGATTTTACCGCTCGGCCGCTGGTGGGCGGGATGGTAATAGAGGTACCTGATTGCGTATTAGGTGACTAGAACTTTGTAAAGCACAGCAAGCATAATATTAAAAATTAAACATAATATAATGTAACATTCTTAATAAAAAGGAAAATATTTTAAGTTTTCAAAATAAATCGACCATTTTTAAGATAATAATATTAGGGGACAAGCCGCCAGATGAGAGGGCTGTGGCCAAAGCAAAATTTTAAGTTCTATGTACAAATGTATAAAAACATTTCAACGTGAATGAAATCAGTTCAATTTTTAAAAACAACTAATAATCAGTAAACTTACTTTAAAAAAAAAAAAAAAAACTTTTTCTCAATATAAAATAAAAGAATTAACGTAGCAATAGCATATCGCGACAATTATCGTAACCTGAAGCAAAAGAGTTGCCAACAGCAGATATTTATTTTAAAATGCTGAAATTAGCGAAAAATTTCGACGTACACAATGACGCCACCCACATGCAATCGCATGCTTTCTTCAATGTCAGAATATGACCATATATACTAGTAATGTATTTAATGTTTGGCAATTCTATTTTTATTTCATATTTTGTAAAACTTTCTTATTAAACTTTTTCTATATTATTTTTTTTAAAAACTTTTCTATTTTATTTTAAATTTTTTAATTAACAAACTCTAAGATTTGAAAGCGAGCAGTGGCAACACTTTTCGAAATAAAGCAGATTTTCGAATAAGCAGATTTCGAAATAAGCAGATTTCGAAATAAAGCATGCGAGACTGCTGCCATTCGGAAAAATGAAGGCGTAAATTAGCGTTTTCGGAGTTTTTAATTAATATCTCGGTTAATTAAAGTCGTAAGAATGGTCGAAATGGCTTCCCACGAAATTTTAAAATCTGAGGTTACCTCTCTCAAATCTCAACTCCCCGTTGTCTCGGAGGATGCAGACAGACAGACAGATGCGCACATATTTTAATAATATACATTTACGCTGTATCGTCTTCATATCATTAAAAAAATGAATATTGTTTTTATATATTTGGTTTAAAAGCTAGCCGAATCCGATTACTCATTAAGGTAGGTAATAAAGTGTAAATGATTATGAGCTAAAGTAAGAAAAACTTTATTGCAGATAGCACTAAATTCTTAATTTGTCAAGTAATGTATTATTATAAAGTGAGCAGGAAAGTTACGGCATAAAAAATAATAAAAATGCATAAACTGTGGACCAAGCGTAATCATTATGTGATCATATAATTAATAAATTAGAAACGTAAGTGTCGCATTAGGGCGCACAAGTCTTATTTCAGTACAGAATATAGAAGCTCAGATTAAACCAATATACGATGTACCGAATGCATAACTTCACGTAGCATTCGGAAAACAGTTTCCCTAATACAAACTGCAATTATAAAAGATTGCGGAATCATACAGAATAAATATATCAAACTGCGAAAACAACACAAATAACTTTTAGAGAAGAGACAGTGGCCTACATATTATACTTTATAAAAATCTTATCTCCGATACAAGAGCAACATAAGGATGAAAATCAGTCTAGAAGGAAGGAGAGATATAGAGATATCTATTTACAGCAAGACGGCAGATTACCAATCACTCGTTGAAATATGGATGTTGTGCCAAATGTACAGTGCTTGTACGGCATGGAGACACTTTAAATATACGACGAGCCAGAAGTTCTCTCAAAAGCTTGGTGGTAGGGGAAGAGAGGCGGAAGAACCGCGGACCCGTTGTCCCCAGGGCGCTCTCCCTCAAAATTGGGGGGGGGGAGGAGGGGGAACTGAGGTTAACTCGGGCTGTTACCTATATGATGCTTAAGGCTCATGGCAACGATACGCGCATTTGACTTACACGCGCATTTGCCCATGATGAATATCGTGGGCTTGTGCTGACCATCGTCAAACAAGTAAGATTGGCAACAACAGCAACATTATTTGATTAAAGACATTATCTACAAATTATAGGTGATATCATCTAGTGAACTAACTCACTGCAGTTTTCTGTGCGTAATGTCAGGCAGTGTGACACTTGTAACTTATATAGACAAGTTTAGAAATTTTCCAAGCAACTAATAGAGGATAGTTGATGCATACTATATATGTAGGCAAAACTCGTAGATCTGGCTTGACTTTTAAAAACAAATGTAAGCAACTATCTATGAAAGTTCTTCTGATTACAACACGAATTACAAATATTTATTTCTATGGACACTCTATGGATCTCTAAGAGTAGTTCCGTGGAATGCTACAAGCGAGGATTTCAAAAACAAAAATATGTGTGATATACAGATACACAATAAATATGCATAAAATATATATTACTAAATCAAATATATAGACTATTAACGATTCAGTTGAAACATATATTTGCGAGTTTTAAGTATATATGTAAGATATAACAAAATACGATGGCTGCTTTAAAAAATAATTGGCGACCTCAAAATTAACATTCTAAATTTGGTGCATTCCCCACTAAATTCGTTCTCCCAAATTCGAGATCATTCCAAATTACGTAACACTGCTTGAAAAAGGTAACTAAAACCAGTATTTAACCAATCATAGCTTAAAATACACTCTGCACCTATGAAGTATAAATACTGAATCCCGTGCACAACGCTTCCTTTCCTTCCTGACTTCTGCCACGCAAAATCTCCGCGCCACTTATGCTTCCCTGCCTGAAATGACGTCGTTGCTTTTTATTTGTGTGCATAAAAAATATTTGTATTCAACTATGATCGAAAATTAATTTGTCTTCCAAAGAAAGAATTTTTGATGCGCCTAAAAATAAAGATGGTGATTCGCAGAAATTAGCTTTGTCAATGTCTTATTTCTGCTTATCCACCCAGCCATGTCTACAGCCGTAAGTTAAAAGTACCGGATTCATGACTGCGCACTTAGTATATTACATATATATGCATAGCCGAACTTTGGTTTGTTACTTTGTGATATATTGTTTTTCTTAAAGAGTGAATTAATTACTAGAACGGGAAGAGAACTTTCATAACATCAATGAATTCTCATTGGTGTGAACGGCGAATTTTCTGAATATCACGAATACTAACAAAATAAAGCGTCTCTTATTCATACTACATGCAGTGTGCAGTGAATCACTATTGTTAGTGTTCACCCGGCATTTCTAAAAAAGTAAACCGAAATTTTTCAATATCTTTTTCAAAACATCAAAATATAATGCTTTATTACAATAATAACAATACAAAAACAGTCTAAATAACTAAGACAACGCTAATATTGTATAAAGGATGGTTGAAAAGTGTATTTATACTAAAGTGACCTGGCTAAATACTAAAGTGATTCTGGCGGGACAGTCCCGCTTTTTAGAGGACTGTCCCGCGTCCCGCCGATTTTTTAAAATGTCCCGCTTTTTAGAAAACATCTGCATTTTTTATTTTAAATGTACTGTAAAAATATATTACCTATTATTTATTAATTATTATAGTAAATATAAAGAAATAAAAAATACATAAATAAAAAGACACACACACACATAAAATGCGTTCAGAGTAAACTAAATTAGGCGACATAACGAGTTAGATTTACTCGGTGGTGTTCGATTATTGTCGTTAAATTTCGTCAAAGAATATTTATTGTTAACGGAGGAGCAGCTAGCATTAGCTGAAGGGCTATTTGCTTTCCACACCATAAACCACAATCAAAGTTTCAGATCAATTGATTGTACATCGCAAATTATCAAAACATTGTACGACAAAAAATTTTCATGTGCAAGGACAAAAACGGAAGCAATAATTTGTAATGCTTTTGTCACTATGTTCGTTTTCACATCTGCAGAAAGAATTAGATTAAATGCACATTTATATCTATATATTATGATGCTTCCAACCACAAATATTTAAAATTATTTTCCACAATTGTTAGACTTTTTGATCCAGAAACAGGAGATAAAATTAGAATATTAAATTTTATTTTATTGCCGGGTAAAACTTCATAAATAATTTTTGATTCAAAAAGTATTATTTAAAAAAACATTGAACAATAAAATTATTGTCTATTGTGAGGATATAACACGAACGAAAATTTTGGTGGAAAAACTAGAAAGAGGCATGAATAAAGTTTTTACGAAACTTCACGAACATTTGAACCAAAAAATTATTGGAGTAGGTTGTGCAGCGCATATTCTACACAGTACTATTCAAACAGCATCTGACTTACTTTCAGTGGATCTTGAAAATATTATTGCAAAAAGTTATTTGTATTTTTATATATATATTGTACGTGTCGAAAGTTTGAAGGATTTATGTGAAAGCACAGAAATCAAATATAAAATAATTGGGTGACATTAAAAAAGGAGATTGTACGGGAATATGTGGAAAACTCTAATATATTAGTAACCATTTTTCGAAAAATAATATTTTCGAAAATGATCTTTTTGATTGGGTGTCATTGGTAAAAAGATATGTTACTGAAGAAAAAAACTAAATGTTGGTTGTCTGCAAATGTGGAAACAGACAAAAAATGGGCGGAGTTAGTCCTCTATTTTAAACAGAGTAATATTCCTTATGAAAATGTTTTGAAAAGTGTAAAGTGTAGAATACGCACTCAGGAACAAATGCAGCAACAGGACGTGTTTTCCTAATATCAATAAAATATGGTCAATTGAAAAAAACGCAGTTGAACGTTAAAACTTTAAAATCTGTATTAAGGGTAAACTATAATTTGATCAATTCATATATGAGAAATTTCACAACATTTTAATAAATGATTCGAATCTATTGCAAAGTATTCACTCGGATAGAAAATATAACTGTGAAAGAAAATCCTAATTTTTTAAATGAAATTTTTAATTAATTAAAAAGCATAATATTCAAATTATAGTTTTTTACAAATATTTTTATAGTTACTAATAGTTAATAATAAATATATTTTTGTATATTTATATACAAGTATATGAATGTATACAATAAAATATACTCTTTTTTGAATTATTGGTCTGCTTTCATACCTAAATTACAATTCTCATTTCATTCCATTTGTCCCGCTTTGTCTCAATGAAAATGTGGTCACTTTAATATATACCCTACCTGGAATTCCCATAAACTACGCTGAACTCAGCATTTAAATGTAAATGACGGTGCTGATTGCAACGTTTGAAGGAAACGTGTGCTTGTTAAAGGAATTAATCAGCAGTTTAAAAGATATGGCTTCTTGAATTTTAAGTCTGGAACGTCGATATCTTAAAAGCTTAGAAATAATGAATATGTAATATCAAATGTAAAATAAATTTCAACACTACGGAACTAACTGTACATGGAATTATAAATCTACAGAAAACCTAAATCTGTTCTATCATACAATACAAAAAATGACGCGTTTTAGAAGTATGGACACTCGATAACTTCAGCATAACACGCAGAACAATTCAAAAACATTTGACATATTGCAATGAGATCTATTCATGCCGAAACTAGAAACGTCAGAGAATTGCTAAATATCAAGAAAGAGCATAAAGGAGAAATACTGTAACCATTATCTTCAAATCAAGACATTTCTACAGATTTTAACACGTCAAGAGACTAAATTTCTCCCATAAAATTTTCTTTAATATTTAATGTATTGTTGCGTCTACGGGTTCGTGGATTCGCAGCGATTGACGACAACATTCGACACATTCAAACACATTCAAAACACAGTTTATACACAAGAGAGTTCCAAAGACACATTTACAGCCATCGAAAAACTACGATAAACACGCTGAAACAATCAGCAATACAGCCTTCAGGCAATAAGATTATCTCCCCGATAAACTCAAGAATAGGCAGGATTTATATAGATTTTGGCCTGCCTTCTAGAACTTTCTGGGAAAAACCGATAAGAATTTCTTCCAGAATGTTCTCGCTCCATCTATGGCATATCGCCAATTTTTCGCCAAATGTCACCAAATGAGCGATTTCGTGCCCAAACTGGCAACCCTGCCTTTCCTTGCCATTTTTTGACAACCCTAAACCCGCTTTGCGAGGAAGTTATCTTATCGCGGGTGGACATTTTCGTAATAGTATTTTAATTTTGGCTCCCTCTTATTTTTTCATTCTGAAGCGAATCCTTTTCTTTCCTGCTTTGTACAGAACAAATAATGTCAGTCACATATCGCATACTGTGAAAAAACAAGGCTTTGAATTCGTAAAAATTCGACAAAAATGCAGGCCCACAAGAACAGGCAAGAACAATAAATATCGACAATAAGATTGGGGTTCAAAGTCTGGCTGGCTGCATGGATTAAAAAAAAATCCTTTATATATGTAATTAATTATGTTATAGAGTCCACTAGATTCACTTTTGTGTGAAAACTGCAAGTGTAGTAACTGCACAGGAAGTTAACTGCACACATTAAAAGTACTATTTATTAAATCTTTAAAATTTACAATGCGTCAACTCGACGCTAACAAACTACGCCTCTTCTTGGGCGGTAACTGAAATTCAGACAGCGAAACTAAAGATTTGAAGAAATGTAAAGTAATATACTTACGCACAGGGCTCAGCTATAACTCTGGGAGCAAACGCGTAAACAGCAAAGGTGACGACAGTACCCTAACTCTCCCCCTTTCCTACTGAAACTCGGTTTTTAAACTCTTTCTTCAACATAGAATTTGCATTACTTCACGCGCGCTACTAAATTTAAATAGTTTAGCACTGGCAATTAGGGGAATGAAGGCTTATAGGAAAGCATAGCAAATTAAATAAAATTGGTTATTTAAAATAAATATAAATCCCTAGAATGTACTCTTCCTTCCGCTGCTTTCGAGTCATGCAGATTTGTTTGCTTCTGATGAAGAGTAACGTGCACCTGCTTGCACTCCTCAAAATCCATTGCGTTATTCACTAAATCTACGGCAAACACAAGCTTGCTCCATTGCTAAGCATGTTTCTCTTCTGTTTTGTTTGTTCCTAAGTACTGGTTCAACATTTCAAATCCATATTTAAGTCTGAATATACTAATTCCTAATAACCACCATTTCCTGTAATTGGAATCAGAATCTTTAAAAACAGAAAGCTCAATTATTATGAAATAGGAACTTTTACATTTCGGCCCATTCAAAATAATTAAAATGTTTCGAAGACTCTTGCAATCTCATGAGAAGACTGAGCAAAAAATACAAGCATCGAAAAAACGTCAATAAGAATAAAGTAAAGTATAACATCTACATATTTTATTCACCATTCATACCTAAACAGGAAGGTTTGACTGGTTGGTTTACTTATTAAGATAAAGCACACTAGGGCGATCTGCCTAAGAGAAGAGATGCCTTCGTGGAGGACCTTCTACGGTAAGCTGGCTGATATACACGTTACACATGCAGAAAATGACGAAAATGCCCAAGAAGCCAGCCTGTTCGCCTGGAATCAAACCCAAGTCAGAGCTACCAGCGTACCGTGATTTTACCACTCGCTCTCTGGTGGGCAACAAACAGGAAGGATTTAACTAACTATCATAGCACGTATAAAATGCAGCTCGCAGAAGAGATTAAACTAATTAAATTCAAAATTTATCATCTAACTTAAATTTCAAAATGTGGCACAATAGGCTTGTTTTTACACATGTTATTTAATTCTGTATTACTAGCGCAGACACATTTACTCCGTGAAAAGAAACATCAATCAAGCGCTTCTTCCGTATGTAGTTTTCATAGCTTATTTATACAAGTGGCAGGACAAATAAATGTACTGTGCCGTTGTCTAAATCAGTTAATAATTTGTAAAGAAACAGAAATATAGACACATCTCCGAAAGCCAAGAAAAGTTATTCCTTGAAAACGTGTTATCTCACGATACTTCGAGTAAACAACATTTCACTTTATAAATATGTAATGATTTTACGAACGAACAGTCTCAAATACTATCAATTTCAAAGCCAAACGTTGTCTTGATATTGCCCATAGAAGCATCTTAAATGTGTAACGCCTTAAATTAAATATTTAAGACGTTGAAAGTTTTACAAGTTAGCTGTAAGTCACAGGCATAAAGGAAGAATTTTCGAAAGTTGCTTTTTTCAAGCAGTTCCTTTACTTCTTTCCAGGCGGGAGCGGGGGGTCGAAAACGCTTTAATATTAAAATAACATCGTTTTAATGCCATTGTAACCGAAAGTTTTTAATTTTACAACAGCCCGGGAGAAACTTGAAAACTTAAATCCGTAGTTCTCTGTCACTGAATGTATAATTAATATCAAGGCAAGTGATACACTGTTAACTTGTTTAATAAGATGCTAATAAATTACTTTTAATTCTGACTTACGTACTTAATACGTAATCCTGTCAGGTTACGTATGTATAGACGTCCACTCCAGAAAAAGGAAAAAATAGCTAAAGCGAAGTTGGGGCTAGAAACATATACAATAAAGATGCGTTAGCTAAAGAAATTAGTAACCGTGCGATTTAATTTACACCAATGCAAAGTACGGTTATTGATTATTTTTTTAACTCTGCCTCGCTACTGAAGTGATGAAGGGTAATCTCTAAATTTGTAAATGTGTTACTGCATAGAGCGATGTACACTGGGGGGGGGGGAGAAGAGAGACAGTTCTATATCTCCCGATCTACTGGGCCGATTGACAAAATTCAAATGGCGATTTTCATGTATCGAAAGCACGACTTAGGATATATATTAGATTTATATATAGCACTGTTCTAACATAGGTATTTTGACACAAAAATCGGACTTTTTCTCAAATAACATATCAATGTTTTTCACATATTTCGATTCTACAACTCAAATTATGCCTAGACAATAAATTTTGTAAAATTTGGTGCGAAATGCACGAAGAAATTCAAAAATTTATCTTGGCGCAATTTTTTCTGTTTGCGCCAGGAATGAATTTGTAAATGTGTTACTGGATAGAGCGATGTACACTGGGGGGGGGGGAAGAAGAGGGACAGTTCTATATCTCCCGATCTACTGGACCGATTGACAAAATTTAAACTGCGTTTTTCATGTCTCGAAAGCACAACTTAGGATATATATTAGATTTATATATAGCATTTTTCTAACATAGGTATTTTGACACAAAAATCGGATTTTTTCTGAAATAACATACCAATGTTTTCCCATATTTCGATTCTACAACTCAAATTATGCCTAGACAATAAATTTTGTAAAATTTGGTGCGAAATTTACGAAGAAATTCAAAAATTTATCTTGGCGCAATGTTTTTTCTGTTTGCGCCAGGAATAATTCACTTAGCGAACTTCTTAACATATGGCAACCAATTTTCCTTTCTCTTCCATTACACCGAAGCAGAAAAAAAGGTACCTCGTTCCTACCTTTTCACATTGTGCATTTGAGCGAAGAAAAAGTAACTTCGTTCCTACTTTCAAATAATTTTAGCAAAGTGTTTAAACCACACTTGATGTTTTATCGCTTTCAACATATGCCAAATTTCAAAACACGCTAATATATAAACTCACGTATATCTTCAGAAATTTTGAATAAAAAAACTGTAATTTTTTGCAAACGTCTAAGCATACCTGCAAAATTTAAGATGACGGTAAAAATTTTATAGATTATAATTAAATTTTTTTGAAAAATTTGTAAAAATTATTTAAAAATACAAATTTTAAAAATAAATCATAAAAACTGGGTGAATTTTATTTGGAATGAACCTGAATTTCGAAATGTGAAAGGAAGAATCAAATAAGTTTAATAAAAAAAAAAGAGAGAGAGATTTATAAATATATATCAAACTCAATGAAAATCGAGAAGCTAAAATTTTGAGAACTAATTTTTTAAAAATTACTCGTGCGATTTGCGCTTTCGAGACATGAAAAACGCTGGTTGAATTTCGTCAATCGGCCCAGTAGGACAGGAGATACAGAACTTCCCCCCCCTTGCGCAGTGTAGAGTAATTCTGAAAGGTATTAAGGTTCAGAGTAGGTGATATGAAAAATCAGCAATGATCTTGTGAGGTTTTAACTATTTATTTTTAGCTAATAGTTAATTTTTAATGTTTTACTATCATTTTCTTTTCCCTCACACTTTTCATAACAGAATGTAAATGATATAGCGAGCGTTTATTCAGATTGAGAGAGAAAGAAGTGCTATTTAAGTTAGGGTTATGCAAGTTAACTTTAGAGTCTGTTCTGCTTATTCCAGGCTTCGGTGTACGGTAATTTTCAGAGATTTGATTCTGTGGCGATGTTGATTCTGTGTGATTCATGAGATTGAGTGCTTCCAGCCATTCAGCTTGTCTTGCCGGTTTACTACAAACCAGAGCCTTTCCTTTTTAAATTATCCTATGAGATGTCAGGCTAATCTGTTATATATGAATTAGTTCAACATTACGTATTTAAGTTACTCCAGAAGTGTTTGGCTTGTGTAAACTCAAGTTGGGTCATTTTTATTTGTGTTTCAAATGAATGAGCTAGTATTTACACTCTTCTTCTGACTTTGTCTGTCTACAGTTTAAGACAAGAGGATTATTTCGCTGTAGTCTTTCTAGAGCTCACTAGTTTTCCTACCAAAGAAAGTGAAACTCTACAACCTCACGGGAAACTGAATTCCGAAGTTCCCGACTGCTAAGATTAACGTGCTTCCAATTAGCACCATGAAGTCACACGGTAAGAAATAATAAAATTACTTATATTTTTCCTTACTTAAAGAGCAACTGGACTCACTTGCCAAATCCAAGTTATAACCAATTATTGTACATTTTTCCTTACTTAAAGAACGGCTGGAAGGACGGCCCCAGTCGCCAAATCCAAGTTATGACCAATTATTGTACATTTTTTCTTACTTAAAGAGCAACTGGAAGAGTGTACTCTCGCCAAATCCTAGTTATGACCAATTACTGTACGTTCTGCCTTACTTAAACAGCGACTGGAAGGGTAGACCCAGTCACCAAATCTTAGCTATGACCAAATATTGATGATCACATTTTATTTTGGGTGGCACTTAAAGAGGCTAATGCATCTTTGCCTCCGGTCACCACTGCATCCACAAACATAAATTCGAATTAGTGCTCTGTCCACTCTGTCAGTGCAGAACTGAATGGGGTCAATCCACCGAAGACTTAGAGAGTGATCTCCGATCTAGTTCCAGAGCAGCTGAAAGAACGGACACAGAAGTACCAGTACGGTCCTTTCCAAGCCCGAACCGACCTTAGTAGAGATCCTAGCCAGTAATTTCCAAGAATTATCCTGAGTCAATCCCCCAGAGGGGGGGAACCTATTAAAGACATTAACGAATGTCCTGAAAAAATCCAGCAATTTTATAAACTTTCATACTGCTAAAGGACTAGTAAATATGGAATTTAGAAAGATTCGAGACTCAAATTTGGTCATAAAAGCGAGAGAAAAGGTTCGAAATATCCCCTAGACCAGGGATTATAATATCCTTGATTTTCCTCATGCAACAGCTAGGCCACTAGCGGCCGATCGGTAAAATCACTAAACACTTGTAGTTCCGATCTGGCTTCGAGTCCAGGCGAACGGGCTGACTGCATGGGTGTTTTTACGGTCTTCTTCACGTGTATGCCAGCCAGTTCCCCTTAGAAAATCTTCCACGAAGGCATCCCTCAGGCAGATAGCCCTATTGTGCTTTGCCATAATAATTTAAACCAAACTTCCTTTTCGATTCGGCATGAGCGCCAAAATGCTCATCTCTTTTACATTAGATTAAAAAAATCTTGTATGTTTGTTCTCTTTGGGTTCTGGAAAATCTATAAACAAATAACATTTAAGCACGTGCTTTTCACTTAACAGTTCTAATTCTGTCAATCAAAAGTAACGCAAAACAAGATGGCTAATAACTATGATCGACATTCGATTTTTCGCTTTTGCAGAATTTTTTGCTTCTGATGAAGGGGCTTTGCTCTCGAATTCGATTGGGATTTTACAAAGTTGTCGATTTGCCTGTTTTATTTTCCACGTCGGCGTGTTTCTCTAGCGTCTTGAAGATGGCTAATAGTTTGAGAGACAAGAATCTAGGACATGCAAGTGTATAGTGCTTTAAATTCAGATTCGAATGACCAAAACAGCGCTAAGAATTGAGTTTCTGAAGCCCGATCCTTCTTTAATATTCGTAGGAGTCAATAATTTGCATGTCGCGAGCTGAAAAAATAATTAAGAAATGTATAATAATCAATGCATAACATTTTGCTTAGACTTCTATCAAAAAAATTATACACCTCTTTATTATTCCAACAAAGTTCTTCAGAAAAAGAGGTATAATTATTAGCCGTTCCGTTGAATAACTTGCATACATGCATACACACATAATTTTTATTACGACTGCGCTACTTATCAAGAATTCACCTTTCGTACAATTTAAAACAAAGAGTGTAATATAGTTGAATTTATTCAGAAAATTTATGCCAACCTTTGATTACATATACATATTAAAATGTTGTTTAAATCCTTCATGAAATGAAGCGCAAAATAGCATGGAAAGGACAAATCATACTATTTCTCCCACACGGCGGGGCGTAACGCGTAAAGATATAAATATTAATGACAAATTTCTGACAAGAAAATCGCGCCAATTTGTCAGCGAACTATCTCATGAAGAATTACAATTAGGAATTCGGGTTTGTGCGGTACCGCAAATGAAACTTACGCAAAGCGAAACTTATCACAAGCGACACTCTGAAGATGGATCACACGTCAGTAGGTAAGTGTCCTTATTTTATTCGCTAGCACGAATGCTTATTTTATATGGGTGGAACATTGTAAAGGCGGAGTAACCATCCGTGAAAACGAAAGGTCAGCGAAAAGCACTCCTTTTAGAAAGGGTCCTAAAAGGCTACCGATTTAAAGAAAGGTATTGAAAACATTGAACAGCAGAACACGGTTTTATTTGCGCATTTTTCCCAAATTATTTCAACTCTTGAAAATTAAGAGAGGCAAATTACACGGCCTATATCATTCTTGAGAGGAAGAATTGTATGAAAATCAACATTAGAAACCCTAAACAAAAGAAAACTTAACTAATAAAGCCTGCATTTTTCGTACAAGGAAGCAGAATTGCTTCCTTGTACAAAGGAAAGGATGTAATGTAATCGGGAAAAAATTTCGGGTATCGTATTGCAACGAAAATATCCATTTCAGCCGCTCTCGATTCCATTTGAACAATGTTTTTTCATGACATCTGTACGAACGGACAGAATGAAAGACTTTTCTCCCCAAAACGGATTGTAAAATGGATTCGAAACAGATTCTTTTGTGACGTCTGTACGTACATACGTACGTACGTATGTATGTATCTCGCATAACTCGGAAACGAGTCGCCTCAGAAGGCTCAAATTTTGTATATGGGGCTGTTACAACGTGCGGATGTATATCTCCCTTTTTTATTGCGATTAGTCGTATCAAAATTTCGAATACGTGTAGGAAAAATTCTGCATATATTTGAGATTCGAACTTCCGGTTTTAAAATTTTATTGAAACTTTAATTGAATCTTTTTTAAGTTTTTGATCTCAAATGATTCAGAAGAACGAAACATGTGTCCGAGACACATTAGTCAACATTTATGAAACTTTTAATTCATTTTCTTTCATGAGTTCTGAGTTACGGTTTCAGACAAAGGAGATTAAATTTTATTTTTATTACCAATTTGCATTTTTTTCGGGTTTATTCTACTGATAAACTCCTATATTAATTTTGATTTTATTTAGCTACAATGTTTGACCATTTATCCACGGTTGCAACTATTAATAGTGTTAGGGAATTCCCTTGTTTTTATTTCAATTTCATTTTAATGGCTTTAATTTACTTCAATCCTGCAGCTATAGTGCAAGACAGGTTAAATTTTTGCTTTTGTTTATGGCATATTACTATGTTTATATACAGGGTGATTATAATTAAAGTTTAAGTTTCAAAACGCTATAAAAAAAGAACCACTCATGAAAATGACGTCAAATTTGAAAGGAATGTTATTGAAGAAGGCGGAAAGCGTATGGCAGAAGAAAAAATTTAGTTTCAAAAGTTACCAACAGATGGCGCTGCAAGCGGAAGAAGACGTAAATTAAAATGTTAGTTAAATTTCAGTGTTATAAAGCCGCCAGGTACCAGGCTGTTCCTCATTTCGCGACTCAGGCATTCGCCATGGGTGTTTCACTGCAGGACCGCGCTCTGCTGGTAAAGCTGTATTACAAGAATGATGATTGTGCAAGAGTAGCTCTGCAAAAATTCAGGACACTGAAGGGTATAAAAGAAGGCGTTGGTCCAATGAGTGTCGTAGGTCTAAAGAAAATGATGCAAAAATTCGAAACGACAGGTACGAAACATCCTGCAATGCTATCCGTACAAAATTGGCCATGTGCAGGAGTTGCTTATTTCTGACCTGACAGCTAGGGAGACGTTGAAAATTTTCCACGGCTATTCATTATCCACTTTCCATATGACCATATGACCATAAGCCCATTTCCATATGACAGGATACGTGAATACCCAGAATTGTCGAATATGGGCAACAGAAAATCCACTGGCAACGCACCCCGTACCACTTCATCCTGAAAAGGTCACGGTATGGTGTGGCTTTACGGCATTAGTCATCCTACAACCATATTTTTTCGAGCAGACGGGTGCTTCCGGTCCTGTTACCGCAATCGTCACTGGTCAGAGGTATGCGTCTCTTTTGCGCAACCACGTGATTCCAGCTCTGCAACAGCGTGGATGTGTGAATGAAATCATTTTTATGCAAGATGGCGCTCCTCCGCACATTGCATATCCCGTGAAGCAGCTGCTGAGGCGCCATTTCGGAAATGCTCGAATTATCAGCCGTCATTTCCCTACAGCCTGGCCGTCCCGATCGCCTGATCTTACTCCGTGTGATTTCTGGTTGTGGGAATATCTGAAGGATGTTGTGTTCCATGCTCCAATTGCAAATTTAGCGGAATTAAAGGCACGCATTTCGCAAAACATTCTGAACATCACACCGGAGACACTGCGATCCGTTGTGGAACATGCTGTTTGTCGCTTTCAACTTGTTGCACACAACGGTGGACATCATATTGAACATGTTTTGCGACAGTTCCGAACTTCTTTGATGAATGGTTCTTAAGCGGTATGCCGCCGCAAAACTCTTGAAACCAACCGATTTGTCCCTTCCGATGTGATATGTACAGTCATGCAAATAAAATTATTCAACAATTCTAATTTGTCAATGCGTTTTAATGTGTAACTTCCACCTTAGCCGTTGTTTTACGAAACATTTCTCGTTTCTCGTCGTGATTCTGCCGCTTACAGCGCCATCTGTTGCTAACTTTTGAAACTAAATTTTTTCTTCTGCCATACTCGTTCCGCCTTCTTCAATAACATTCCTTTCAAATTTCACATCATTTTCATCAGTGGTTCTTTTTTTATAGCGTTTTGAAACTTAAACTTTAATTATAATCACCCTGTATATATATAAAGAAACGCACACACACATACATATATATGCGTGTTATATATATATATATATGTGTGTGTGTGTGTGTGTGTGTGTGTTTCTAAATACTATTATATTTTGTGTGTGTGTGTGTGTGTATGTATTTTTTTTGATAGAGTAAGTATATATATATATTCATATATATATATATATACCCACTCTGTTTCCGACTCGGTGAGTTAATGCTTTTTATTCTTATATCTTGGTAAATTGTCCATTTTTTGCTTTAAAAATGATTGAATGATATTGTTCTTATGTTCCAGTTAAGGTTTAAATTGTTGTTTGAGTTCTACTAAGCCTAACGACGCCGCCATTTGTTTACATTTGAAGCTTGGAAGCATCGTGAAATAAGTCAGTTTCTGCATCAGCTTCAGTGACTTTTTGTCGAGTGGGGCTTAAAGTTTTATGCATCGAAAAATCTGTCCTTCTGCCTAATTTTAATTAATTTCAACCCTAATTTTAATTATAAAAATTGTTTTTAACGGTTTTTAGCTCCGTTTGGTGTTTTAGATTTTTCTGTTTTTTTTTTTACAAGTTTAATAAACATGTTTTCAGTTTTTATGTATTTTTTCCTTGCCGCAAAGCGAGATCTAAGTTGAGTGAATGAGAAATGTATCTCTAATGAAATTCGGAGAAATAAGTTTAAGCGAAATGCAGCAAAAAATGTGCATAATTTAATAGGCCGTACAGGGTAAGTTTAAGCGAAATGCAGCAAAAAATGTGCATAATTTAATAGGCCGTACAGGGTGTCCACTATCCAGGTAAAAAATTATGGTAATTGACTTTAGTGATAAATTGAAAAATAGGTTACATAACTGACTTTGGTAGTTTAAATTTTTTTGTTAGTATTTGAAAAACACGTAGAGACATCAGGTTATTTGGAACCAGGAGATGTGACAAATGAGCAATGCCCTCGCCAGGACTCGAGCCACGGACCTCTCGAATACGCGTCGAGGGTGCTGACCACTACACCACGAAGGCATGCTAAGAAAGCGGGAGAAATACTTATATCCTCCCTTCAAAAGGGTGATTGAGGTTTAGGGTTTAGGGGACGGAATCGCTAAATCCTAGTGGTGAAGCATCATCATTTACCAACTTTTAGTTTGGGCGCCACTGTAGAGTTATTAGGTTAATTTACATTAAAAATACAATGCAAAATACGAATACAACATATAAAGGAACGGAAAATAGATTTCTAATGCCTGCAACATTATAATGTCGGTTAAATGTATGCATGAACAAAGTGAGAAATTCTGAAAATATTAATGACTGAAATATACAGTACGACACATAAGATGAATTACACTTTGTTGAAATTCAGCATATGATAATTCTTCTTAACAGCAAACAACATTGCATGTTACGGAAATAACAAAAAGTCATAAAAAGTATTGCTTAAAATTAGTTGGAAAAAATACTTTTTGTGAAAAATTCTCGAATGTAAAATAAAACAACTCTCAAAATCAAACCGTTATCTGCAATACCTCTACCTGTGTCATACAGTATCAAACAAAAAAACACCCACTAAGTATAAAATAAAAATGGGAAAAGGGTGTAAGTATAAAATTATTTGTCAGCTGTGTTTTATTAAAAGCAGATTTGCTTGGAATACATGGAGGAAAAAATAAACATCAACTTTCATAGAAAATATGCATGAAAAAATAAAGATTTCCTCTTTCTAAATATAAATAGATTAAATTAATGACCGAAAAGCTACAACATCACATCTAAAAATGTTTTCTGGCTGCAGTCCAGCTCCATTATTTCCTCATTATATTTATTTCATCCGTAATTTGTTTTAAATACAAAGAATGGTAAAAAGCTTAGATGTAATTCAGAGTTAGATATTAGTTTGTTGAATGTACAGTGTGGCCAAAATTGTGGACACTTTTGGAAATTTTGTATGTTTTCGAACTTTGTATGCTTATAGAAAACGTTACGTTTCACAAAATGCAAATTTATATATATCATTTTAAAGAGTATTTATTATTGAATTCAATACAAAACACAAAATTCAATTATTTGCAATAGAAAAAAGTTAAACGATATTAGTTATCGATATACATTAGATAGTGATGACTGCAGTGAATTATCAGTACTTAGTAGGGTACCCTTTAATTTTGATTACAGCTTCACATCGACGTTTCATTATCATCGACGTTCAGTTAAAGATTAGGATACAGGAAAGTGGATGGTGTGTGATTTGCCAGACCCTGGGTTTCAAATTGTAAATGGTGATGAACTTATTGAAAATGTGAGAGAAGGAAGTACCGTGTAAGAAGAATGTCGAAGTTGAAGCAGACACAGGACCATCAGCTAGTTAAGCGTTGACCGTCGTTGAAACTGCGGTGAAGGTGGATGGAGCGTCAGCCCGAGTGTGACCACATACAACTTCTCATTGTCAAGCGGATGCGCGACTTGGCTGCACGAAAACGGATGAATACAGTCAAACAGCTTACTTAGACCGATGTTCAGCAAACAATGACGTTCAGCACTTGCAAATACTAAACAGTACGTTATATAACATATACGTAAAAGTGTTGCCTTTTCATTTTAATTAATTAAAAACCTCTTTTTCTTTAAAAACAGTTTTCTTTCTCATTTTCAACATACAGTACATACAGTAATTAATTAATTAAAGTGTACAAAGACTCATTCTTCGGGAAAAAATCCAATTATCCGAATGGTGTCCGGTCCCAATTGATTCGGATAATTGGAGTTCTACTGTAATGATAAAAACGTCTACTGTTTGTATGGCACATAAGAGCGATTAAATTGAGCACATTAAATACGAGCAGTATCTATAAGTGGACTGCATATTAAATAATTCAAATGCCTAAGCGTCAATAGAAACATTAAATAACAAAGCTTCATACATAACTATAGTGAGGTGAGTCTGGGTAATTTTCTCACTGTTCTCTTCATATTTGTCCTATTATATTAGATCGATAGATAATCTGAGTTGAGTTCATCTATGTTAAAATGATAATAATGTCGTAAAATGGCCTAAAGAGAGTGGAATAGAAAACAAACTTAAGGCTTTCAATTTTTATAATACGCCCAAACGGTCGTTGCTTTAACGCTTTCTGTTTTACCTTTATTTATTAAATATCATGTTCTTCGCATTTAAACCACCTAAAATTCAATTCAATAGCAATATCACAAAATACTTAAACAGCATATCTTTAAAATTTCAGATAAAAAGTCTTGAGCGCCGGAGATAATTTCCCCCTGCTCCTTGTACAATGCAGCCGTTGCTTGTTTTGAAATCGTTGAGTTTGTTAATCAATAATTCGTTAAAAGTTTTACAAAATTTGAAATAGATAGTAAACGAAATTCGAAATTTAAAATTCGGGCTTCCAAGTGCTCGTGTTCGGTTGGAAGATAACGTTATTTAAAATTGGATGGCTCTAGGTACAGTTGTTTTTACATAATGCGAGAAACATTCATGTAGGTGCTTCATTATTTAGTTTCTTTAAATATAATACATGGCGATATTATTTGGTAGCAACTGTTTGAAAAGTGAGTCGACGAAAAATGCCGTTTCGAAATTAAAAGCCCTTCTGGGCTAGAAACAAAAAAATAAACTTAGTATCTCATCTCAAGATCCAGTATTTCCGGTATTCCAAGTACACTGGTGTGCAAAAATTAAGGACGAAGTCGAAAAATTAGCATATCAGCTGAACGAAGAGGCAGCGCGGACAGAAAGACCAATCAGGAGATTAAGTAAGGTGATGTACGGTAGCACATGCGCAGATATGCAGGTAGACTTAATGGGGGAGTGTCTGAGTAGTATAAAGCATGTTATCGGTGTAAGATCAGTATTTCTGGCAAAGAGATTGCACACCGTATAGCAGTTAAAATCACACCGAGTTGCTGCCTCAGCGAGAAATAGCGAATAATCAATCTGTTAGACGACATCTGGATGCTTTTACCCGAGGTCGAATCATTGGGAAGGCCGCAGTGTGACAAGTATGGCTGCAGAGTTCGGAATTGCTCACAGCATCGTTTTACGACTTTGGAGACAATTTAAAACTACAGGAACAGCTATCTGGGGGTTTAGTAGTGGTCGTCCACGAGGAACAACACCCGCAGATGACCGGTATATTGCCTTACAGGCCAGAAGAAACAGGCGGCAGACAGCGGGAGAAATCGCTAGACACACGACACAGACGACTGAACGACCGATATCGCGTTTTACCGTGGCCAGAAGACTGCACGGTGGTAGTCTGTTTGCACGACGCCCTGTACGGTGTGTACCTCTAACGCCTGCATATCGGAGAAGGCATTTTCTGTGGTGCCGGGAACACCGGAATTGGAGTGACAATGAATGGGGACGAGTATCCTTTACAGATAAGAGGAGATTCAGTCTGAGTAGCGATTCTCATCTGGAGAGAGCGGGGAAGCCGCAATCATCCCTCGAACATCATTGAAAGGGACAGGTATGGAGGTAGCGGTGTTCTCGTTTGGGGAGGCATCCTGCTTGGTAGTCGTACAGACCTTCACATCTTCGACGCAGGTTCAGTCAACGGGACCCGTTATTGTAACGAGATTCTTCTTCCATATGTACGTCTTTTTAGAGGCGCTATGGGTCCGCAGTTCCTTTTCATGGACGACAATGCACCATGTCATCGCACAGTAGCTGCCGAACAGCTCTTAGAGAGTGAGGATATTGAACGTATGGATTGGCCAGCACTCTCGTACCTTACCACCAGTAACGATTCCGGAGCTTCGATTGGCGCTGCAAGACGAATGGGCAGCAATGCCTCAACAACTCATTGACACCCTCATTCTCAGCATGGGCAGACGCTGTAAAACCTGCCTAGCAGTCAGGGGAGATCATATCCCCTATTAAAGACCGGATGTTTCTTGCTGGACACCCATCACAGGGATGTTTCGGCCTTCAGTCGCATTGCGCTCCATGCTACTTTTTCAATAAAGCTTCTTTTTATCCCTCTGATTTCTCTTTTAGTAAGTGTTGCTTACATTACTCATGTCCTTACGTATTGGGGATCTTACGGTATTAAATGTGTTGATTTGGAAAGCTTTTGTACAAAGTTATATTGAAAACAACCGTCTCGTCCTTAATTTTTGCACACCAGTGCATTTCCAGTACACAGCATTGACTGCTATCTTATCAAAATACTTTCTGGAAAAGATTTCAAGATTAAAGAACATTCCAACTACATTTCATGAAAGGTTTAATAATTTGGGAAATGTCAGCTGAAAATCAACTTTATATTGGCTAAGTACAAATGGTGAATTTTCGGGAATATTCACCAAGGTAGGCCAACCACAAGCCGAGCGGTTAAGTCGCTGAACATTAATACTTCGGTCCGAAGTTTCAATCCCGCGAGCTCAATAGGTGTTGTCGTGGTTTTCCCCATTAGTAAAGAGTATGCGAGCCAATTTCTTTTAAATTCCTCCACGAAGGCATCTCTACCCTTAGGAAGATAGCCCCTGAGGCTTTGCCGAAATCACATAATCACACCAACTAGCCTAGTGATTTCGTCGGACTACTGCTTTGAGATTGGCTTGTGCTTTGAGATTGGCTTGTGTACTTCCATCTGCAGAAATCCATGGTTAGCGGTTCACTGGATTTCACGATCTCTAATCTCACGATCCTTTTCCTTTACTTAGTAAGAGGCCCACCAGCGGGCGAGCGGTAAAAGGCGCTGAACAATGGTACTTTGATCCGGCGTGAACGGGCTGGCTGCGTGGGCGTTTTCGTGGTTTACCCCGTGTGTAACGTGTATACGAGCCAATTTTCCCTTAGAAAGTCTTCCACCAAAGTATCCGCGCCCCTTAGGCTGTTTGTTTTGGTTTGTTTAATTACGGCAAAGCCTCGATGGCTATCTGCCGAAGGGAAGAAATGACACCGTGGAGGAGTTCCTAAGGAAAACTGACTCGCATACCCAATACACATGGGAAAAACCACGATAACGCTTATGCAGGGAGCCCCTTCGCGGGATTCAAACCTCGGACCGACCTACCAGTGTTCTGCGACTTCACCGATCGGCCGCTGGTGGGTCCCTCCTCCTTAAGAAGATGGCTCTCGAGTGCTCTGCCGTAGTTAAATTTACCATACCATACCTTTACTCAGTAAGACGTTAACCCATACATAAATAGCAACTTAGAAAGCAGTTTCTCCGACTTTACAAGTATGTAACATAGAATACCTTTAACATCATTTCAAATGATAGTTCAAGAAAATAATCCTGACTACGGTTGGGATATCTCTCTATCCAGTAACAGAAAAACATTTCTAAAAGACTGAAAACGAACTTGTAAACAAATATATTATTACATTTTTAAACAATTCTATAACAACTTGGGAAGCTTCCTCTCATGAGTGGATGTTTAAAACAGCCACGTAAAACTACTATTTTTTTCCTGAAGTTCTTTCCTTTCTTTCTACTTAAGCATAGCAATCATGTTCCTACTAAACAATAAGCCAGAGAAAATAAAAAGGCTTAAGACCACACACGAATAAAACAAACAGTTTAAATCGTGCTAGTAAGGTTCACGCTTCCAGACATTAGATTATTTTACGCGCATTTATTTATTTATGATTATTTTAAGGGATCAGTTAATAAATAATTTATAGATATGAGTTCGATTTTTTCCCCCAGTCAAGCACCATTCAATAATTTTCTTTTGCGATTCACTAGCTTTTTTATTTAGAATTTTCTTACATTTGGTATCCCGAAAGAATTTTAACTCAAGTTGATTGTAAGTTTCAAATTGTTGTTTGAAATTATAAAAAATTCTTCATAGGAATTTGATTACTTTAGAATCATAATCCTGTAATCGTAAAAAATATTTTGAAGTACAAATATTTTAAAATTTTTAATTAATGTACATTACGACTGAATTACGTACAAATATTGAAGACTGCCCGAGTTTTCTAGAACAAAAAACACGAATTTTTAATGAATTTTGTAAGATTATTGGAATAATATGTCTCTTTCCGGGGAAAAAAATTTGAAATATTACGCTTAAAGTTGAGTTTTTTTAACGTTTTGTGTGTTACCTTTATTTATTAAATATCATCTTCTTCGCACTTAAACCATAAAAATCTATTCGACAGCAGTATCACAAAACATTAAAAAAGAGTATAGTTTTCGAATTTCCGATACACAGTCTCGCGCGCTGGAGATAAATCCCTCCTGTATAGTATAGTGTTGCCATTGCTCGATTTGAAATCGTAGGGTTAGTTAATCAAAAATTTCTTAAAGTTTTACAAAATATGAAATAGATAATAAAACAAATTTCTAATTCCAAATTTCGGTTTCCAGATGCCGACATTCGAGTGGAGGACTACGTTATTTAAAATTTGATGTCTCTAGGTACCGTTGTTTTTTTTTTTTTCGAAATGCAAAAAACGTACACACATTCATGCAGACTGTCCATCATTTAATATCTTTAAATATAATACAGAGCTCTAATATTTGGTGGCAATAATTTGAGAATTAAAACGCCGTTTTATAGTACACGACGCAAAATGCTAAAACGAAATGAACAGCTCTTTTGGGCAAATTACCCGTTCAGGATAATTTATACTGATCAATACTTTTCATAATAATCTGCGTAGAAATAATCATCAAGCAAAGAAATTTTTTTCTAAACGATACTTGATCGTTTATATCATCGTTATATTTTTTACTAAATATAAATATAGTGACAGCAGGATTGTGTAAAAACGAGATTTAGTAATTTTTACAAAACTGATTTGTTAAAATTTTGTTGTTGCTAATGCTCACTTGTCTGTTGTATCTTCAGCCAAAGCCCAGGAAATTACTAGCGGCAAGGAGTGTAAGTCTGCACTTGTCGTTGCCAACAGCCTTGAGTACCATACAGGTGACTATGCGATTTAGCTCTTCCGCCCCCAATTTTGATGAAGAGCACCCCGAGAGGAACAGGTCTCTGAGGGTTTCCCACCTCTCTTCCCCTACCACTAACCTTTCGCGAGGATTTTCGGCTCGCCGCATATTTAGAGTGCCCCTTGTCGCACGGACATTATACATTTACAAATATCCATGCCGTCCGGCACGGCAGTCAACGATGCTAACCACTATACCGGTTGGGGGAGCTTTTAATATTTTAAAATGCCAAAAGATGATTTTTTCCGTTATACCAACGGCTGGTTCCACCAGCGGCCCAGCGGTAAAGTCGTTGAACACAGGTAGTTTGGTCCGAGGCTCGAATCCCGCGAAGGTGCTAGCTGAATGTGTGTTTCCGTGGTTTTTCCCCATGTGTACGTGTACACGACCAAGTTTCCCTTAGAAAGTCCTCCGCGAAGGCATCCCTTCCCTTATGCAGATAGACCTCAAAGCTTTCCCATAATCACATAAACCAAACCAAATCAAACCAATCGACCAACGGTTGCGAAAATAAAGGCTAGGTTGGGACGTCCGTGGATTCGCTGTATAAACCGCATGCTAAGAAAACGCTTCTGTAACATACAAAATAAAAGCTCCATAAATCTTCAGTTATTTTTTCATACGTTTAAAAGCATACTAAAGCCAAGTAAATATTTACCCTGATTTACTCAGGCATAAGCCTATGATAGCATTGGTTATTTATTACTTGGTTTTTACGATAAATTACAGAATTACAGCACTCTTTGATTTAAAGGTATTTTGAATCTTGCGTGGAAAAGAATATTCATAAAATCATAATAATTGTTACAGAAACAACAGGAAGTAGCCATTTTTCGGATTGAGTGAAGCATTTTATAGCAGTAGGTTTATAAGTATATTCTTGAAACTGCAGAAGGGCTTTAGGAATTATATAAGAAAACAAATTTTTTATTACATATTCAGTGCATTTTAAAGCACAGCAAAATGGTCTAAGTCGCGTTCTCTGATCCTGTTTTATTATGAAACGAATCATTTTATCCCATAAAATAAAAGTAAACAAAATAATAAATCCTCAAAAGTAGCTATATTTTTTTCAATACCGTTAATGTGTTTCTTTGGTCGTTGCGCGCAGTAGCTTTCTCTCAGATAAGTATAATAAAAAACAATAGAAAAAATTCCAATTGTCAAAACAAAAGAGAGACATGCCGAAGTGAAACATAAAATTAGCAAAGCGACGACCATCTGTTTGGCGTAGATTTGTCAATACCTCAATAGATTTCAAATAGGTAGAGGGTCCTCCTTCACCAAGAGAAAAGGAAATTGCAAGATACAGATTCCTTGCTCCTGATGATGAGGGACCTGTTCCTAAATACACTCAAAATCGCTGGAGTTACTAACCTACATCTACGTTAAATACAAAATTAAATTGTTGCTTTCTTGATTTTATGCTCAATCATGTAACAGCAAGAAAGTTTTTGAGATAGGAAGTTTTATTAAGTCACTCTCATGGACAATGACATGAACCTCTAAGCGATCTATATGTGTATAATTGTACACGGACTGAAACAAAACAGTTACAAAAACTCATAAATGCTTTATAAAATATGGAACTGGTAACAAAACAAACTCCAAATTTGGGCTTCCAGATGCTCATATTCGGTTGGTCACTTACGTTATTCAAAATTGGATGGCTGTAGGTACCGTTGTTTTTGATAAAACAACGGCCGCATTGTGATCAATGCGAGAAACATGCATATATTTATGCAAATTCTTCATTATTTAACTTCTTTAAATATAATACAGGGGGATAATATTTGGTGGCAACAATTTAAAAAAATGATTCGCCGTTTATAGTGAATCAACGCAAAATGCCAAAATGAAATTAATAGCCCTTCTGGGGAGCCGCTTCGGGATAAAAATAAAATAAACCCTGAACAATAGATGGAACGAAAACATCGACAGGAATCCTTCCGTATTCTAGGTAAGTATTAATATACTTAACACAGGCCGCACACGCTCAGTAGTTCTCATTTTCCGCGCGTGCTGCATGTTTAAGCATAGTACCTGAGGCGGACACGCTCACTTCTATCCACGACAGAGTGACGCTTAAAATAGCAAATTTAGGTTTGCGCACGCAATGTTTTTACGTATACATACGCGAGTTGAACATGCTCATCTTATCATCACATAAATGGAAACTAGTCCATCTACAAGCAGTGTGCTTACTAACTAGAGAATTGTTTGAATGTTTGATATTTTATGTTCGTTTTGCGTTTAGATATTTCACCCTGAATGTGTTACCATTATTTCAAATACAAATATTTTAATTTGTTTCGTTACAGCAAAAAATTTTTATTTTATATTTGTTTTCATCACAATCGAATACGATTATACTTAATATTCATGCAATTAATAGTTGGTTTGACTGGCATGGATATATCAATTACATGAGTAATAGAATGTCAAAAGGAATTAAAAATTAATATTAAAATATATCATCTCTACCTTCTAAGAACAAGAGTATCCATAATTAACTAAATAACGACCCATGTAACAAAGCAAAGAAAGAATGAAACAGGAAGAATTTTTTCGAAATATGTAAAGAAATCAGATCGTCTTACCTATTCCCTATTTTTATTTCCATTTTTCTGGGCTATTAATTTCAAAAAGGCATTTTGAAGCATTTCACTAATAAGCGGCGAATCACATTTTAAACTGTTGCCACCAAATATTATAGCCCTGTATTATACTTAAAGAAAATAAATAATGAAGCATCTGCATGAATGTATGTTCTTCGCACAACGGCGACTCACTTTTAAAGTGTTGCCACCAATACAGCCCTGTATTGTGTTTAGAAAAAATAAATAATGAAAAAAATGCATAAATGTATGTATGTTTTTCGCAGTATCAAAAATCAGCGGTAACTAGAATCATAACTATTTTTAATTTAAGTAATCCTCCATCCGAATATGGGTATCTGGAAGCGCTAATTTGGTTACGTTAGGTTATTTTAATTACGGCAAAGCCTCGAGAGCTATCTGCCTAAGGGAAGGGATGCCTTCGTGGAGGTCTTTCTAAGGGAAACTGGCTCGTATACACGTTACAGATGGGGAAAACCACGAAAACACCCATGCAGCTAGCCGTTTGCGGGATTCGAACCTCAGACCGAACTACCAGTGTTCAGCGACTTTACCGCTCTGTCGCTTGTGGGTCCTGCTCTATATGTTTTATTATCTGTTTCATATTTTGTAAAATTTTAATAAATTTTTGATTAACAAACTCAACGATTTAAAAGTGAGCAATGGCAGCATTGCACTGAAAAAAATTATTAACATTTTGTGTGTTACCTTTATTTATTAAATATCATGTTCTTCGCAATTAAACCATAAAATTCAGTTCAAGAGCAATATCGCAAAATAATTTTAAATTGAGCATATATTTAGATTTCTGATACACATTTTCACGCGCTGGAGGTAAAAAGGTTTTTTCTGTACGAAGTTGGCCATTGCTCGGTTTGAAGTCCTTGAGTTTGTGAATCAAAAATTCGTTAAAGTTTTACAAAATATGAAATCCAAAATAAAACAAATTTCAAATTTGGGCTTTCAAATTTGAGCCCATATTTGCAGTAGGATTACGTCATTCAATACATACATTTATGCAATTTATGCAGATGCTTCATTATTTAGTTTCTTCAAATATAATACAGGGCGATAATATTGGGTGGCAACAGTTTGAAAAGTGAAACGGACATTCAAGAGTAATTCGACACAAAATCGCAAAACGAAAACAATAGTCCCTCATAGACAAAGCACTTTTTGGACTATAAAATTATCTCCGCATCGAGACTGTGTATGGAAATTCTCATTCTTAAATTATTTTGCTATATTGCTGTCGAACTGAATTTTATGATTTAAGTGCGAACAACATGATATTTAATAAGTAAAGGTAACACACAAAACGTTAAAAAAAACGACCCTTTGGAGCGTGAACTAAAATGTGACTGCTTTCAAATTTTTATTTTTATTTATTTATTTATTTATTTTTAAAATTTTTTTGCTTCCTAGCTTTTTGTTAACATCTAAACAAGTTGTACACATATGTATATACTTTTTATTGAGGAGGATGAACAGTTTTATTTACATTTTACAGACATTTTGGAAACCACATGCCTATATACCCAGTCAACCCGGTCAAAATTAATGTCACCCATATTTTATCTTTTCCTACGACATCTTCAACAACGTTCAGATTTCTTCAAATGCTAGAGTTACTACTATATCTTCCAATGATTGAAGATGATTAGCAATTACCATCCTAATCTGTCAGTGACCGTATGGAACGATGCAAATTTTAATCCGTCCATGGAAGCGAGATAAAACAGATGTGGCAATGATGAGCATACGAGAGGGCAGAGGTAAAAATAATAAAAATTAAGCAATACTCGTAAAAAAATTGGCCTTTCGTTACAGAGTAAAAGCCGCTACAAGGAAAATAAACAGCAGAAATCAAAAAGAAATCTGATTTAATGCTCATCCGTCAATAAATAACGTCAGTTGATGTTTTTATTTATTTCAGCTAGTTACTGCGTCATTTTTAAGAACAGGATGTTAGTTATATTTGGGCGGCGATTCAAGACTTTACTACTGATAAGAACATACCCACATTATCTGATAATATATTCCGAATTCCGTATGGAAATCTGCAGTGAATTTTAAAATCGTTGTGATTGAAAAAGATTGACTTTTATTGTAGCCCCTGGAGGCATACACTCATTTAATGGATAACAAAGATTATTGCTGTAATTTTTCTTTAACTGCTACTATTATAAATACAAAATGTACAGCGATTTAAAAAGACTGACATTTATTATGTGCCCTCGAGGGCATGCACTCATTTAATGGATAACATAGATTATTGCTATAATTTTTCTTTAACTGCTACTATAAATACAAAATGTACATCAAAATCACCTTTATAAAGTATCAATATTGTTATGTGCGAACGGGTTCTTGAAGATTGAATGCACACAGAACCGATGCTAACTTGGTAAAATTATTTTATAAAAAGATAAAGTTCACAGTTCTGGAACTTTCCGCAAAAACAGTCTATTAAGTCTTCACAGTATCACAGAATACAAGTTACACTTCAACTACTACTAAGGACGTTGAACACAACGCAATGCAAAGCGCATCTAAAGAGAGAAGCTAGCCCGGAGATATATCAGTACTCCGAACTCTCGCTGAACTAACGACAAACAACTCAGAGCAGATGCTCTCTCTGTTCTTATATAGTTTTCGCCCAGCCGAGATGATATTTCTAGTACCTTCTGCTTCTCGAAAATATTGGAATGCTTATGAGGGCTAAATACAGTTACATAATCAAAATGTCGCCAAGTTTGGCAACTTCCGGCGATTTCTCGCCAAATTAAGCGATAGAAATTAGTCGCAAAACCGTTGCCAGTTTAGAGATGTCTCGTCATGGCCATTTACTCAATGTTAAATAGATTTGTCCCTGTATTCTTACTTTTCCGGCAAGTATCGTAACTCTAGATTTTCAAGTTACATATATAGAAAAATACGTATCTATCTATGTAAAAAATTTGTAACAATATTTATGGAAGGATATTATAAGAGTTTACATTCTAAATGCGATTGCCACCGTGACGTGGAACGGCGTTTTAGACACCCGGGTGCCTGAGCCCAGTACCCTACCCCGAATCGAACAATTAAAAATTTCGAAATAATATACTTAATAATACGTTAAGAAATAAGACAACACATTTTCATTAATGATTTTTTTAAATACATTCTAAATGTTAATTAATTATCTGGAGGAGATTGTTCAGAAAGCTGATCGAGCTGGGAACAAAAATTACTAAGTGCACAATGGAAGTGGTCGTAGTGGTAAAGTTTATACAATTTAAATACATACAATAATACAATAATAATACTATTATTATTGTATTATTGTATGAATACATACAATAATAATACTATTAAAAATACAAATCAAGGAAGGTAAAATTATAAATAAAATGACATTAAATACTAATTATTCCATTATCACTCTGGGGTTAAGTAGGACCAAGGGCTGCTTTGTATGCTGCTCTTCCAGATAGTTAGAGATCCGGAGATCAGGATGACCAAGTGGTCTCATTTTTACATGCATTTTAACTGCATGATGGTAATAAAGTAATCTTATTTGGACATTGCCAAGCTGCTTAGTCCAATGTTTCGGGACTTGGCAACAACGATATTTGGAAAAGTAATAAAAATGTATTTTTCAATTAATAAACACATTCCATTCTATATTAAGTTCGCTACTGGGGAAGCAAACGAAAAGGAAACATCTTCGAGGTATTTTCTGTCTTCAGTTCGCGAATGTCAGCAAAATAGAAATTACTGCCATAAGTGGGGAGCAACGGTTCTCAACCTTTTGACTAACGTGCACCATCTAAACAAAAATTGAAAACCTTTAGTACCACCACTACAAAGTACTACTACCACCACCACTCTTGAACAAAGCTCAGATCGCATAAATTTACGAGTGTAAGAGAAAAACCTCAATCAGGATATTCGAGTTTTAATTTTTGAATTCAATAGTTAAAAATACTTTGCTTCTTTGCGTACCACCTATTTTTCTCTTGCGTACCACCAGTTGAGAACCCCTGCTCTAATGCAAATAATCCGATGGAATAGCTATATATGTTGCGATATAGCATTAATTTACGATGATATGAGAAACACAACAGCAATTTTTCTTATCTACCATTTTCTGAAAGTATACCAAATTTCTAAGGATTGGATTGGATTATTCAATTATGGCAAAGCACACGAGGGCCTTTTGCCTAAAGGGAGAAATGCCTTCATGGAGGACTTTCTAGAGGAAACTGGCTCGTATACACGTTACACATGAGGAAAAACACGAAAACGCCCATGCGGCGAGAATATTCGCGGGATTCGAACCTCGGACCGAACTACCAGTGTTCAGCCTCTTTACCGCTCGGCCGGTGGTGGGCTCCAAATTTCTACGGACATGAAATTTTACATCGATGAAAACATGTTCTCTAAGGCGACCGACCACCTTCAAAGAAGATTGAAATAGTATGTAGCGCTTCTTGAGTACTGTTATAACCTAAGACATACGACTACTTTCAAGTAATTTAAATAAAAAATACGTTTAATAAAGAAATCTTTGAGGTTTTATTTTTCCCTTCTTCCCCCCCCCCCATTTTGTGGCGTTCAACTAACTATAAACGGTGTTTCACTTCAGAAATTCTAAAGATTTGGTCTTTTAAAATTATTTTGCTATAGTTTAAGTGCGAAGAACACGATATTTAATAAACAAAGGTAGCACACAAAAGGTTAGAAAAAGCCCCTTTGGGCGTAATATAAAATATGGAAACTATCAGATATTTTTTTGGTCTTATATTTTAAATATTCTAATTGAATGAGACAAAAGAAAGACAATGACAAAATTTGTATCCAATAATGTCTCATTTCTTTATTTTTAAAAAGTAAACCACATTATGCGTTATCTGAAAACGCAAAACCCGTCTTTTTCGGATAGACGAGATTGTACTGAATTATATCCTACACCAAAATACGATTTTACGAGCAGACAAGAAACGCGGAACAGTAGTAACTAGTAAGGACACCGCTTCAACGAAGTTACTATGTAGCAACGTGTGTTTACTCAGTTGCGCCGACGTACATACACGTCTGACGTCAGCTGTTTTACATCAAACACAAAACTATTTTTTATCCATCTCCTGCTTAGGTATTTTCTCTTATTAATGGCATTCAGTAGAATAAATTCCAAATTTATGGGAGTTACACTTCTTAGCTTTCTTATTTCTCTTATTCTATTTTTAACTCGAATCTTACCTGCTTTAAAGTACTGTTACCCAATAAAATTTGTTTCTTGTATATTATTGCGAGCTACGGGTTAGACTGACTGATAACAACGCTTGAAGAAGAATCAAAACACAGTTTGTTCGCCAGGTTTACACAGGAGAGTTCTAAAGGCAAGTTTACAATCGTCGAAACACTACGATAAGCACGCTGAAACGATAAGCACGTTGAAACAATCAGCTACACGGCATTCGGGATATAACGGTGAAGACAGCTTCACGGCAAAGCACTAAAGTACATCTCCCGACTCAGTCGATCGCTTTCAAGTTAATCTCTGAACTCAAGATAATGGCTCAAGACTTTACTACTACTCTCGCCCAGGAGAGGCAGGGTATATATAGCTCTAGCCTACATTCGAGAATATTCCTGTAGAAAAGGCGAAGAATGCGTTCTAGAATCTTCTCGCTCTGTTAGCGGCATATCGCCTATTTTATGGCCAAATGTGCGATTTGGCGTCAAATATGGCAACCATGCCTTTACCTGCCACCTTCTAGCAACCCTAAACCCGCTTTGCGGGGAAGATATTTCAGCGAAGCTGGGCATTTCGCAACAATATAAACATTAAGGACAGCTTTCTCTGAATGCACGTAAGAAACGAGACTGTCATCGCTTTTGCAGAAGCATCAATAACTGAAATTTACAAGATTATTAAATTAATTTTTTGAGCATTTTTATTTATAGCTATATTTTTCTTAAGATTTTCAAACATGCATCTGTATATGTATTTTCTTAAATCTTATACTAGTAGACTGTTAATACTGAATGGGTATTTATAATGTTAATCAGCTCCCTATAACTCCTTCGGTCTTTCACTGGGAAAATAATCGTCTCTTAGCACAATAAATCATGTTTTGATTATAAAAAATCACACACATCCACGACTTTAGCCATTCAATGTATTGTCTCAGTGTTAGCTGCCTAGGCCGTGCAATGGCTTGCAATGCTTTTTGCCAGAATTCGCTTCCTAAAAAAGAGCATAAGTTTTTATTAAGTGTATAGTGAGTGTGCGTCAGACGGACACTGAAAATGCAGTGAGCCTAATGCTCTCTAGAGAGACTACGGGACTACTGGTACGGGAAGAGGTGCGGAGGACTCTCACAGCTAGTGGAGCGGTACTATACCAATACCAATTGTGAAATTCAGGTGTTTCGCTCACTTCTCCTTGTACCTGTCCTAACATTAATATATTTTACAACTGCTACCAGCCCGACTAGCGGCTGAGTGGTTACGACTACGGAATACTGATAGTCCGCCCCGGATTCGAACTTAGCCAAACAGGCCAAATGCATGAATTTCTGGTGCGGCTTTTTCCATGGGTAACAACGTGAATATGGTCTAGTTTTTCTTAGAAAGTTCTCCACGAATGCATCTATCTTCTTAGGCAGCTAGCCTTCTTGCCTTTTGCCATATCCAATTAACGTAAGAAATGCTAAAAAACTATTATTATGCAATTGCAAGTAAAACATCACACTAAACCAGCTTTGTCACATTTACAAATTTCATTATTTTGAATATGGCAAAGCACATTAGGCCAGCTACCTAAGGGAAAAGGTGCCTTTGTGGAAAATATTTTAACAGAAGCTGTCTCGTTATCACGTTAAACATGGATTTGGTTTGGTTTATTAAATCATGACAAAACATTCAGTGAATTATAATTGTTTTTTAACTGTTTTAACTGCGTTTGGCGTTTTTATGTTTTTTTATATTTTAAAATTTTTAATGAAGATATTTTGAATTTTTTTGTATTTTTGCCTTTTAACGAAGTGAGAACTGAATTAATTGAATGACAAATATATTTCCAATGAAATTCGGCGAAATACGTTTATATGAAAAGCAATAATAAAATGTGTATAATTTAACAGGTTGTACAAGAAAGCCATACAGTGTCCAAATCATGAAACAGCACTCAGTTAGTCATAACAAAGCACTGAGTTATCATCGCCTAAGGGCTATTTCATTAAAGGAAAGGATGCCTTCGTGGAGATGTTTCTAAGGAAAACTAGCTATCGTATATACGGTACACATACAGAAAACTATGAAAGCACACAGGCAGCTAGCCCGAATCGCGGACCTAACTACAACTGTTCAGCGACTTTACCACTCGACTGCTGGTGGGCCTGTTGAGGTGTAACTTTTGAGTTTCCAGATATGGATATTGTGATGGCCACAAAATTTGCAATACCTTTTGCAGACCTGTGAGAAGGAAAAATTAAATACCTGGAAATTAATTTTTGTGCCCATTTTTATAGCTAGCAAAACGATGCTATTGAAACACGAACACTCTCATTCAGCCACCCAGTTCGCCGGGATTCGAACCCCGGACCGAACTACTAATGTTCACCAACGCTAGCCGCTCGAGAGCCGTGTTTTGTGGTAGTACAAACAGCTTGGGAGAAATGATCAGAACTCACGTTATCCTAAAATTGATACCGCTGTGTAATTGCTAAAAAATCATCGTTATCAATCGATATTAACATAATAAAACATTTAACATCACGAAAGCCGTCCAAACGGTATAGTGGTTAACGTCATGGCCCGATTTCAAATCCCGGAGAAGGCAAGGATGTTTGTACATGTATAGTGTCAGTGCGGCATGGAGGCAATCTACATATGCGGCGAGCTGAAAATCCTCTCGAGTGGCTACTGACCCACGGATCTTCCCCTCCCCCCCAGGGTGCTCTTCATCAAAACTGTGGGCGGAACTGAGTTAAATCGCACTCTCACCTGTAAGGTGCTCAGCGCTGTTGCCAACGACAGGCGTAATCTTTTACTCCTTGCCAGGAGGAATTTCATGGGCTTGGGCTGACTATACGTTAGACCAGGGGTCTCCAAACTTTTCAGCCCGCGGGGCATATTGGGGCTTTAACGAAGCTTCGAGGGCCAAGATCCAGTTAGTTCATCATCCATGGCGATGCAACTATGATGAACAGCATACAAGTTTTTAAACGAGGCAGTAAGATTTTTGTGATTGGATCTATACACTATGACCTTACAAAGAGATCCTTTTTTTTTAGACTTTCATGCAGTTTCACCTAACATAAATTTCTTAAAGCTGTTTTTGAACATTTGCAAAAATATAATTTTGTCCAAGAATATTAGATTTCTTCGGTTTAGTATGTACTTTGCTTTTCAATTGATTTATCAGCGCATTTTGTTTACATTTTGATCAGCTGCAAACATTCGCTCCATAAGCAAGTTTAAAAAAATCTCGAAAATTAAAATAAATTACAACATATATAGAAAATTAAGATTTAAATAAAATCACTACTGAAAATTTCTATGAAGCAACTTAGAATGCTACTATAAAAACTAGAAAAGATAACACACGAAACCTTTATTCTTGTAAAGAGTACAATGAGAGTTTTCTACTTCCTTGTACGAAGTAAGGGAAGTATTGTAATCGCGAAAAATTTCGGATATCATATTTCAACGAAAACATCCATTTTGACCTCTCTCTCTCTCTCGAATCCATTTGAACTTTTTTTTTTGGCGTGACATCTGTTCGTACGGACAGAATAAATGAATCTTTTTCTCAAAATGGATTCAGAAGAGATTTTTTTCGTGATGTCTGTACGTACGTATGCAGGTATCTCGCATAACTCGAAAACGAGTGGCCTCAAAACGTTGAAATTTTGTATATGGGACATGTATAACATGTAGTTGTGCACCTCCCTTTTTGTTTGCAATCGGCTGCATCAGAACTCTATGTATATCTACCCAGTCTGTTACCGGAGACGGGGAGTTTAGTTTTTTATTCTTATATCCTTGTAGATTGTGCGATTTTTGCTTTCGAAGTGACTCAGGGGGTTAAGGTTTTTATGACTTTATTTAATCTGCATGCAATAGTTGTAGAATTATCAATATTTTAAAAGTTGTTTAAGTGCTACTAAGCCTACTAAAGTCGCTATTTGTTTACATTTTCAACTCCTGTTTTGTTTGAAGATGTTTTGCGTTTTTATGTATTTTTGCCTCGTCACGAAGTGAGAACTGAATTGATTGAATGAGAACTATATCTATAATGAAATTCGAGGAAATAAGTTTAAATGAAGTGCGGCCAAAAATACGTATAATTTAAAGGACATATGAGGAATTCATGTGTGTCCACATCAGATTTTTTATATAGAGCGTATTTCCCTCATAGTAAATTTAGAAATGATTGTATAATGTCTATATTATGTTTTATATACAACGCGCATGATAGGCAACGCATTTCTAGATTGGCTGTTATTATAAAATATTTAATGTGTATGTTATTTGTTACTTTAAATTAAAAAAAAAATATTTTAAAGAAACCCCTGGCGGGCCGGATTACTAGTGCTCGCGGGCCAGATTTGGCCCTTGGGCCGTAGTTTGGAGACCCCTGCGTTAGACAAGTAAGCATAAGTCAACAACAACAATACATCATGCAAAACTCAGTTTGGAAGGGAGGGATTTCACACAGCATTAGTTTAATGGGTTACAGCATTTTTAAATTAAGAATAAAACTGCGCCTCAGTTTGACTCACAAGAACAAATCAGATGTCATAACGAATCCAGAAAGTTCGAGTTAGCTTCGAAATCAATCATTGTATGTTGCAATAAACTGCAGTACTTGCGAAATTGTTACAGCTTTTAGAGAACAATAACTTTGGACAGGAGTAAGAAAAATGAGTAAGAATATGACTCATGACTCCATATCACGCTTAAAACTTACCGGCACAGAAGTAAAGTACTGGAGTGACATACATATCACAAGGAAAAGTTCAGATTAAATAATAATAATAATCATTATAAATCACACTCAAAAACTAAAATGCTCATTCAAAATTCAAATAAGCAGTTGAGATACTTAAGCGGGGGAATCTGAAATGTTTACATAGACAGGTGATTAAACGCGGAAACTGTTACATTGTGCTTCAGGCTGTCAGGACGGCGAGGTTACTTTTTTGATTTTTAAAGCCTAACAAGCGCAATAAAACGGAAGAATGAAGCTAATCAAATTTGGCTTTATTTTTCACACTATCATCACAATAAAAACTCGGATCAGAATAATCAATGACTTCCTCGCAGACAGTCAGCGATTCCGCGGAACAATAAATTCTCTCCCCCCTTTTTTACGTGCGTTTTTGTTTTTGCGTTAACCGAGAATATGAAAAAGCTACGAAATATATTCTCCAGGTATCTAACTGTATTATTAAATGAAATTATTTTAATGTTAACGTGGATGAAATAATACATTACTGACATTGTGACATGCAGAAAGTATAAAAGCGCAAATGTAGCAGTTTTCGTTTCGAGGGAAAAATACTTCCAAGCAGAGAAATAATTTTTGTAAAGAAAAAATAATAAGTAATGAAATAATAATTAAAAAATTCTGAAAACTTTCAGATTTTACATTACGTCCAAGAGGGCGTTTTTTTAACATTTTGTGTTACCTTTATTGATTAAATATCACGTTCTACGCACTTAAACCATAAAATTCAATACAAAAATAAGTAAAAACTCAAAATGTTTTCATTAAATATTGAAAGATATAGATAAACATGAAAACGCCAAATACAGTTAAAACAATTAAAAATACAATTTTTAAAATTTAAAATTCCAGTTTCTATGCAGACACAAGCAATTCAGTCAGGCAAATGTTTCGGTGCAAAAAATCAAAAGTTTTCTTTTGGTCCCACTCGGCAAAAAGACACCGAAGGTGCAGAAACTGAATTCATTATTTAGTTAAGTTTCAAATGCAGAAAGATATGGCTGTTATAGTAAAAAAAAAAAAAAAAAAAATTGGCTTAACCGCACTCAGACAACTTTTAAATTATTGATGATTCTACAACTACCGTATGCAGATTAATTAAAGGCATAAAAGCCTTAACCGGAAGATAAGAACAACATAAATAAATCATTTTGAAAGCAAAAAATGCACAATTTACCAACATATAAAAATAAAAAAACTGAGCTCACTGAGCCGAGTAACAGAATGGGTATAGCCATTAGTAAATAAATAATTATTTTATTACTCTCCAGCTACTGCGAAAGTATTAGGAAATTTATTTCAATTTATTAATGTATTTAATTCAATCTTTGAGATATACATATATATTTATATACTTTTGGTGCGGCCTATTGCAACCAAAAAGGGAGGTGCACAACTAAATGTTACGGCAGTACTGTATACAAAAGAGTGGATATATATAAAAATGTATTTATATACTTTTGGTGCGGTCGATTGCAACCAAAATACGAGGTGCATATCTACATGTTATAGGAGTCTTATATGCAAAATTTCAACGTTCTGAGGATACTCGTTTTTGAGTTATGCAAGATGCATACGTATGTACGTACAGACGCCTCGAAAAAAATCTGTTTTGAATCCATTTTAAATAAGTTTTATAATTCGTTTTTGGAAAAGGAGTCCTTCATTCTGTCCTTACGTACGAGATGTCAAGCAAAAACATCGTCGAATTGCATTTGATACCGGTCAAAATGGATATTTTCGTTGAAATCTGGTACTCTGAAATTTTCGTGATTACAACACTTCGTCCTTTACTTCGTACAAAGAAGTAAAAATGCAAAATTTTGGCATAAATACAATAAAAAGATTCGAAATGAACCAATATTTTCATGGTACTTTCAGTTTAGTATTATACTGTATATTTAACAAAAATTTTTAAAAAGTATCCTTTTCTGTATACAAGAATTTACGATTACATGCCAGTCATTGCGGTCACATAGATACTGCAAGCAGAGCTTAGCTAACACTCCATAGATATTCCTTTCTAAATATTACCATCAGAATTGAAAATGTTTAACCCCAAGTTAATGCTTCAATCTCCGCCTACCAAACGACCTAGGACATTAATTACGTTGCAAATATTTACTGTTAATATATGCACAATCATCAGGCTAATTGCTTTCCTACACAAGAATTTTAATAGTTCATCTCTCGAAGGAAAATAGGATTTGTAACTCAATAACACAATACGGTGTTTAAGTCCATTTAAATAACGGGCGGTGATAGCTTCAAGTTGAGGAAGGCATGCATCAACAGTGTAAGGGTGGTTTTGAAATAGAAGCCCAAATACTTTGCTGTTATTTTTTACGCCCACAGCATCCGAACTGAGTGATTTTAAGCATAAATAACTTTAGAAGATTTATGAGGATGTAACACGATGCTTAGTAATAGATAACATTCATCTTCATTTCACGCCGTATATTTCAACATAGATAATACTCCTTCCTATTCTAGATTAAGTACTTAAAATTATACTCTGATTACGAATATATTAGCTGTTCTTGGTTGCTTGCTGTGATTAGTGGAAATGTTCAAAAGTTCAAGTGTACAATGAATTAAAACTGACCGCTAACAGGTACACTGCGCACAAAAAAAAAAAAAAAAAAAAAAAAAAAAGACAGTGGGCCGACTGACGAAAATGAAATTGCGTTTTCCATATCTCGAAACCACGACTTAGGATTATATTGGATTTATATATAGCATTGTTCTAACATAGGTATTTTGACACAAAATGGGACTCTTTCTGAAATAACATACGACTTTTTTTTTTTTCCATATTTCGATTCTACGACTCAAATTTTGCCTAAATATTAAATTTTGTAAAATTTGGTGGGAAATTTAAGGAGAAATTCAAAAATTTAGCTTGGCGCATTGTTTTCAGTTTGCGCCAAGAATAATTCAAAACCATCAAATGTGCCTAAACCACATTTGATGAATTATCTCTTTCAGCAAATATGCCAAATTTCAAAACGCGCCAATGTATAAATTCACGTATATCTCCGAAAATTTTTAAATAAAAAAACAGTAATTTTTGCAGGTATGCTTAGAAATATATCTACTTTAAGATGACGGGGAAAACTTTATAGATTATAATTCAAAATTTTTTGTAAAATTTATAAAAGTTATCTAAAAACACAAATTTTAGAAATAAATCATAAAAATAGGCGAATGTTATTTGGAATGAACCTAAATTTTGAAATGTGAAAGGAAGAATTAAATAAGTTAAATTAAAAAAATGAGAGATTAATAAGTATATACCAAACTCAATTAACATCGAGGAGGTAAAATTTTGAGAGCTAATTTTTTAAAAACTACTCGTGCGATTTTAAAAAACTTGGCAGTTGGGCGTAATTTGAGTCGTAGAATCGATATATGAAAAACAATTGGCATGTCATTTCAAAAAAAGTCCCATTTTGTGTCAAAATACCTATGTTAGAACAATATTATATATAAACCTAATATGGATCCAAAGTCGCGCTTTCGAGACATGAAAAACAGAATTTGAATTTTGTCAATCGGCCCAGTGGAACGGGAGATAGAGAACGGACCTCCCTCTTTTTTTGGCGCAGTGCACATATCGACATCCCGAACTGTTAGCATATAGTAGACTAACTTGTATTTCCAATAATATAAACAGTAGATTAATACGCATTATGTATGTTTATGTGTATTCCTCCATTCTTACAATAAAGTTAAGGTATTTTCTCCCTCCTTCCAGCATGCCTTAGTGGTGTAATGGTAGCAGAGTTGGCGCGTATTCGAGAGGTCAAGGTTCGAGTCCCGGAGAGGGCACTGATCCGTTTTCATGTCTCCTGCATCAAAAATCTAATGATTCTACAATGTCCTCTAGAAAATTAAAATAATTTTCACACACACACGCACACACACAAAGCATTTAAGGGGCGGGGGTGAAATTTAGAGTAATAAATTATGCCCACTCAATATCAAACGTTTAGATCTATTTATTCATGAGAAACATTTTACGTGCTCTTCTGTTATTAAGAATTTATTCAAAAATATATGCCTGTATGCAAGTGTGTGTGTATGCGTATACTTATAAAACTACGTACTTATACACACGAATACATGAACATAAACATCCATGCATGCATTCCTGAATCCAGTCCCGATAATAGAAGAGTACTGAATTTTCTGTTGTATTCAAAGCATTGCAGATATTACACATATTAATAATAATACACATCGGAAATGAAATTCTAGAGAAAAATCAACATAATTCAACTTGTAAAAGTTACTTTTTTAAAGTGCAGTTACAAATGTTATTCTACAGCCCTCAAACCACGTTCCATTTAAAAAAATATCTTCTTTCATCAGGATCTGTTACCTTGCATCGCGAGTGTTTATCCATTTTCAAGAACAATCGAGCAATTTGCTTATCCAGAATTCATCGAGGTTAAATCAAGGAAAGCAGTAAAGTCCCTGAACACTGGTAGTTCGGACCGAGGTTCGAATTTCATGAACGCGGTGGCTCCATGACCGTTTTGGTGGTTTTCCACATGTGTAATGTGTTAATACGAGCCAGTTTCCTCTAGAAAGTTATCAACGAAGGCATCCCTCCCTTCCGTGTAGTGCCTTAGGGTGAAATCCCGTTCGCCGGGATTCGAGCCCTGGATTGAACTACCAGGGTTCAGCGACTTTATAGCTTGGCCGATGGTGAGCTTATATATTGTGTTTTTTATACAAAATTAGTATTACATATATTACAAATATATATGGCATGGAATACTTGGAAACGTTTGGCAATTTTCTCTAACTTAAGATACTATCGAAAAAACGTGATATTTTACGTATCATTTTGACACAACGGGATTAATAAACTGTGAACAAATGACATAAAGACAATGGAATGAATGCAAAAGCTACATGAAATGTAAAAGCTCAAGAATAAAATACAGTGATAAACTCCAGATGCTGCATTACTTCCTTCTTTGTGATTTATGCTTACCTGCAATACGATGGAATCAAATGAGAGTCTATAACTGAGATACATGCTGCACCTTTATTGTTGTATCTCAAAAATAATCAAACAAATGAATAATGAAAAAAAATTGGACTTTGTTCTAGCAGATTTAGCACAATATGAATGGACAGAAGTAGCAAGCCATACAACTAATCCGACAGATTATGATCGAAGATATTGCAAACAATCTCCAGACACAGGGTCATAGTTAACTTGATTCCTTCCAAACCAGAATATAAAATCATTTCCTGTGAGATATTAGAAAAATCCTAATCAAAAAGCATAGTCCTCAGATTTTAATTTACAGGGTCTGCCAGAAATATGTATACACACTTTAACGAATGAAGACGTAGTTAACTCAAAATTTCGAGAACATAAACCCACACCTTATCTTGGTAAACTGCCATATTGAATAACTGAGCACTTAAGTTTCAGCTCCCTTGAACTCAAGACGCTACTTAGCACGCTTATGTATAGCTTAGCCTCTTGCTACCTACTGCCTATGATTTTAAAAATACTGTTACGTTTTTCCTTTTCTTCTTCTGACACCAGTTGCGTTATTTTCTTCTTTCACGTTCATACGGGGTTTGTGTGGATTTGGAGTGAATAACGACGACACTTGATGAAGTATCGAAACACACTTTATGAAACACAATAGCAATTAGACAGCTCCAAAACACGTTTTACAGTCGTCGATGAATTACTATAAACACGCTGACACGATCAGCGACACAGCCTTCAGGTTATCAGGCTATCACGGTGGAGACAGCTTCATGCAAAGCACCCGACTCTGCTTTCCGGAGTATAGCTCCCGACTCTGCTTGGTCGTTCTCGGAACTCCACGTACTCTCGAGACTCTCCACGCTACAACTCGCGATGCACTTCTACGACACACAGAGCACAGCTCTTGCCTCTCTTTTCAGTCGTTTCTGGAGCTCAACACGCTCTCTCGACGATGCACTAACCGCGATACTCAACGAGACTCTTTCGGTGCACTCGACGACCCACTCGGCACTCGCTGCCCGGCTGTCAACTCGATCGCCTCCGCAGAGATTGACTCGCTAGATGAGACACACTCACTCGATGAGAGACGCACACTAACTGACTGCGTACCAGAAGGGTTTATATAGCTTTCGGCTTGTGTTCGGGAACATTCTGAGCTAAACCGGTAAGAATTCGTTCCAGAAGGTTCTCCAACTGTGCATGTTATATCGCCGATTTTGTCGCAAAATGGGCGATTTCTCGCCAAATATGGCAACCCTTAAACTGCTTTGCGGGGAAGCCATCTCACCGCGCCTTTATATTTCGTAACAATACAATCAGTATAAAATTGTGGGCTGTACAGCGCACCCACAATTATGATGTACAACGGAAAAGAATGTGTGTCTTAAGATTTAGTTACCAAGTGTAGGATTCTGCACTATGTAATTCTAAGTGACAGTTGAATATGAAGAATTTTAAGAACTAGTAAGCGAATAATCGCTTGAGTTCGTGAGGCAGTAAATAAACTTGAAAAAGTCTAAGAGACGCTTTACTATTCAAATAAGATTTAACAGAACTCCGTCTTGGAGTTGTACAATAAAGCCGACACTTGGGCTTAAAACTTAAGAGAATAAGAATTAAACTAAACTAATGTTAACTAAAGAGATATAGCCGAAGCTATCAAGATTCTAACGAAGTTGACCCCTTAACGCTAATTGACTGCAAAGCTATCAAGGGCCTAAATTACGGCCGAGCGTAATAATAGTTTAAGAAAGAGTAGCCTAAAAAGGCGGACGCGTGCTAGCGAGAACATATAGTACCTCTCCGATTAAGACGGTAGAACTCCGCGGTTAAATACCGCTCTTCCTCAATGTACATGCAGACGTGATTCTAAAACTACGTCGTCGACGGAAGTGAAATTAAGAAGCGATAGGAAAGGAAGTTTAACTCAAAATTTACTTGTTAATAAAATTAGCATAATCCTTACACAAGAAATAAAATTATGCCTGGAATTTACGGCTACGTCTGTCTTCGAGTGTCATCTTTCTAACTACGTCTCTATTCGGAGAGGCAGTTATTTGAAATCTTCACTCTTGTTTGCGTGTTAATGGATGGGGAGTTACGGAAATTTCTGTGACTCTCGAGAAGCATTTCGGGCAGTTTGTTATTTTAAACATACATGTTAGCGAAGGCTTTGGTTTTCAAACAGTCGTGCCTGTTCCAAAGTAGTTACATTTTAGATACTATTGTGATAGGAAGGGAAACACCCCGTCAGGGTATTAACAACAAGAAAGTTGAAGTAAAAGGCGCTCAGTTTTCTAATATGGTAGCCTATTAAGAGATAGGTTTTAGTTCCCAAAATTTTGAGTTCGGGTTTAAATTAGCTACGTCATGAGCATTAGGCAAGTCATGTGACTTAGGTGTAATGGACTTATAAGGCATTTCTTCCGCATTCTTAGCATGCCTTCGTGGTGTAATGGCCAGCACATGCGGCGCGTATTCGAGAGGTCCGAGGTTTGAGTCCCGATGAGGGCATTGCTTATATTTCATGTTTCCTGCTTCGAAATAACCTAATGTCTCTACAGACTGATCTAGAAATGACGTAATCCAGAAAAGGTATTTACTGTTTTTAGAATAGAGAGGGGGAATATATAATTATAGTTATAATTTGATATCTGCATATTTATACATACATATATATATATATATATATATAGCCACAGGGATACGACATTGTTGAAATAAGATCATGTGAATTCACCAAATGACCCATTGTGTTATTGTTACAATTCGTCATTTGATTCGCCTTCGTGACCATGTCGTCACCTCGTGTCAATTCATACCCGTGTGACACGAGAAATAAAATTTCCAGCCATACAGTTAGTTTATTCAAGAAATTAAGAAAGGCGTCTTCCCCATGGAATTCTCTTTAAAAATTGGAATGTTTTCAGCTACACAAAGGCTCATGTTAACGACAGACACAACGTTCCGTTTCTGGCCTCCAAATAATTCGTGGACTTGGAACTGTTGTTACCATCAGACACAACAAATAATGCATACATACATATATGTTATGATACAAATGAATAATAGTACATTCTTCATCAAGGTCAACGCAGACTGAAATACATCATCCTCGTCATGTGAGTCATAAACCCGAGGAACATAGCACAAAATTTGAATAATGGTTACAGCTGAAAAGTATAGTAATTTGCTTGCTTTTCAAACTGAGTCATAATTACCTGTCTAATACAAAACACAATTTCTAAATAACTTAATAAAAAACACCAGTTGTTTTGCTAAACTGCACAAACAAGCTGATATCAAATCCACAAGCTAGGTCATAAATTACAGCAGATACAAGTTTCAGGAAAACCATTATACGGATTAGTTTCACCACTCAGCAGCTTTGATCTGCAGCAAATATATAAAATGAAGATTCCACGTACTAACTTTAACAAACTCAGCGGTACAGGTTACAAATAAAAAGCAAACATAATTACGAACAACAGAGTAACAGTTAATATTAATGGAAATTTCATTAGTTACAGAAAAATATATTAATTAAAAAATTACAGAAGGTGTTTGTTCACACATTTTTGTAACGATTTTGCAAAGATTTATATATAAACAAACCATAGAATTTTATTTTCTGGTATGTTCAGTCTGATAGCCATTTTGTTGACCTATCATATTGCATCTTGATATCCAACGTAAACGTCCTTTTCTTAAAATATCAAGGTTCATTTTAATCGACTCTTCCTTCACAATCTTCCAGACTCCATCCAATGTTTTGGGATGTCACTTATAAAGAGCATGTTTTTAAATTGTAATGGATTTAAAATGGATTCAGATTAGATCCACAGTAATCCATTGGAGACACATGAGAGGACTTGGTTGGGATGCATTTAAAGGGAATAGCTTCAATTTCGGTTTCATTTCTCATTTTAGAAGGTATTTCTCTCGAATTCTTAGCATACCTTCGTAGTGTAGTGATTAGCACGCTGGGTGCGTATTCCAGAGGTCCGTGGCTCGAATTCCGGCGACAGTGTTGCTCATTTTTCATCTTTCCTTCTTTCAAAAAATACCTAATGTCTCTAAAGTGACGCCCGAACTAAAAGGGTGGTGGATAATGATTTTCCACACCAAGGATTTGGTGACTGGGTCCCCTGAAAACCCCAGTTGCCCTTTAAAAGCGGAAGTATATACAGTATTTCTCCCGCCTTCTTAACATGCCTTCGTAGTGTAGTGGTCAGTAGGCTGGGCACGTATTCCAGAGGTCCGTGGTTCGATTCTCGGCGAGGGCGTTGCTCAGTTTTCATCTTTCCTGCTTCCAAAAATGCCTAATGTCTCTACATTTTTCTGCGAGACACAGAGCACTAGATTTAGAGGTTTGGCTTGGGACGTTATCCTGATGGAACTTAACACACTGAAGATTGCTCGGATTTAAAGAGATTAAATTTCTTCTTAGTTTAGAATAAAGAGCTTCTTTTAAAAATCCAAATGCACAGCATTCCATAGAAGACACATCAGGGGACATGGATGCATGTAAGGGGAATAGCCTCAATTCCGGTTTCATTTCTCATTTTGCAAAACATTAGAGCAGTAGATTTAGAGGTATGGCTAGGAGAGTTATCCTGATGGAACTTAACGCAGTGAAGATTGTTTGGATATTCCATCACTTTATCCAAACACTTTATCCACTTCTTAAAAAATAGGTGTTAAAACATATTCCTGATAGTAATCTCAATTTGTTTTGACATTTTTTTCTACTTTCCTTATTTTACGTTTTCCGTTGTAATAAAATCCAGCAATAACCATAAAATCTTTAGAAAAACTGTCCTTGTTTTCTCTCAATCAACATATTAATTCTTTTTCTCCTCTTTTCGGCTGTAAATCAATCTTTTTCTATTGCAGTCATTCAAGTCTCATGAATTGTAACCTGCCAAATGATTTTCATACAGCAATCTGCCATAGTCTTAAGCTGAAAAGTACGTTTCAGCGTTAGGCGATGAATATCATGTTTTTTTCGTTTTGATTAGCTTTAAATCAGATTTTGTAACTTTGTTCACAGTTTCTGCAGAGATATATAAAGATTATGCAATAGTTCTTTAGAGGCCTGGATTTCCCTTAATACATGAGAAGCGACTGTAATAAGAGTTTATAAGTACCTTTGTTGGGTATGTATTTTTTTGCCTTTTTCCCAGTGAGATCAAAACTTTAAAGTTTATTTTGTTTCATATTAATTATGGCACTTATTTTACGTGTAGAAATACTAAAACCATGCTTTTTACATCTTTTTTTAATAATTTAATAAGAGTATTTCTCTCCGGAGTGTGCAAAAATATACCCTTCGATCCGCTGTTAATTTTTCAGCGACATTTTAAAGAAAAGAATATTTTTAACGCTGCAGACGATAAATAACCCTTATTCCAATTTGAAGAAAGTCAAGTTTGTATTTTAAAATTAATATTTAAATTCATGGAGAAAAGCAAAATCGTTCCAAAATTGTGTAAACGCCCTCTGTATTTCTAGTAGCGAGTTTCCAGACACGAAGCACCAAAGCAAAATATCTTCAAGAAAAATGTATTTATTTATGAATATTTTAACGACTAGCTTTTTGTGTTTAACATACACAGTAGGACTTCTTAAATTATTTTTAAAATGAAAATATGATTTATTCTGTGCCCTAGAATAATTTATTTTTCTTTTTCAATTGTTAGTGTTTGAAATTTATGATCGCATATGCACAGGTTAAAAAAATTATTTATTCAAAGTGAATTATCTCTTCCCGCAAATATAAACTGTAACAAAGACCAAAAGACGCATCATTCCGATTGCTGGTATCAGCAAATAACCTCATTTACCAAAGATAAGAACAATTTGCAAAATAAGCTACTTGATAAACTGCAAAGCGCTTGCGTGAGAAGCGTGCAGTTGGCAAATTCACTTTTATGAAAGCAACAACCAACCAATTTTTAACTCTACTCTACATTTCGCGAATAAAGTCTCGTTCAATGGTCACAATCACCGTTAGCTTTGCAAATAAATGAAAGATTATAATGGGAAAATAACAGGTATATCCCACAAGATTTTTCTGTCCTTCATAGATATCGAAGTAATACTTTAAAATTAAGACAAACATATTGCATATATCAAAATTCCAAAAAGCACGCATAGTAATATACATTATCGCAACTTCTACAAAACAAAAAGGTTCAGAAAGGTTTAAATTTCAAATCTTTTCCTTTTTAAAGGCCGCCTTTTTAGCCCAAAGCGGCAATTTACCTAGAAAAGCTATTCCGTTTTGGCATTTCGCTTCGGTTCACTGTAAACTGCGTATCACTTTTTAAATTATTGCCACCAAATATTATCGCCTTGTATTATACTCAAAGAAATTAAATATTGAAGAATCTGCATGAATGTATATATATGTTTCTCGCATTGTGATAAAACAACGGTACCTAGAGCCATCCAATTTTGAATAAGGTAATTCTCCTGTGAATATGAGCATCTGGAAACCATAAACTAATTATCGATTTCATATTTTATAAAACTTTAACGAATATTTGATTCGCAAAGCGAGCAATGGTAACAGTGTACGAAAAAATAATTATCTGCAGTGCGCGAGACTGAGTATCAGAAATTCTAAATATATGCTCTTTTTAATATTCTGCTATATTGCTGTTGAATTGAATTTTATGTGGTTTAAGTGCGAAGAACACGATATTTAATAAATAAAGGTAATACAGAAAACGTTAAAAACGTCCCTTTGAGCGTTATATAAAATGTGAACGGTTTCAGATTTTTTTTCCTTTGGCAAAACTTTTATTTATTTTTTATTCTCTCAATTATTTCACTTAGGCCCACCAGCGACCGAGCGGATAAAGCCGCTAAACACTGGTAGTTCGATCCGGTGTTCGAGCCCCGGCAAACGGGCTGGCTGCATGGACGTTTTCGTGTTTTTTCCCATGTGTAACGTGTATATGAGTCAGTTTCCCTGAAAAAGACCTCCACGGGGCATCCCTCCCTTTCTGTGCAATGCCTAAAGGCGGAGCACGTAATACGGGGAAAAAAATAAAACATTTCACTTCTCGTTGGTTTCCAGAAATATTTAAATACTACTTTTTATGTATTATTATTACTTATTACTTACGTGTTCCGCCCTTAGACACCACACGAAAGGAAGGGATGCTTTCATGGAGCACTTTCTATGGCCAACTAGTTCGTATTTAAACACTTTATACATGGGGAAAGCAACATAAAGCGCCCATGCAGCCGGCACGTTCGCGGGATTCGAACCTCGGACCGAACTACCAGCGCTCAGCCACTTTAGTGGTGTGCTTATTTTATACGTAGAAATGGAAATTGTTAACAATGGATGATGAAACCCTCAGAAGAATAATGGCCAAAATAATTTGCATGCCTTTGCTACATCGAAACACAAAGCTCAGACATATCAGCTGATTCAATTATTAACTTTTAATGTACCCTCTTATCTAATAAAGCTCTTTAGGTTACGCAAATCGGAATTGATTAATTGGATAACTTGGTAAAATACAATGACAAATAGGAATAAAGTTATCAGGTTATGGAAAAGAACGCTTTCGTAGCAGACTTTCTTGGGGCTACAAATTTTCTCCACGGATTTACGTTAAACATGAAGAAAATCACTAAAACAATATACTGTCATTTGTTTCACATGCAGAACATGAACTAGCATCAAACTATCAGTATTACGAAGCTTCATAAGCTCGGCCATTAATTAACAGGTATCTTCATTTAAGGAATGTTGAATTAATGACCTTAAAATGGTAATTGTGTTTCAAATGCTGTACCTTAGTTGATATAAAAGTCTTTGCGATCATTTCACGCGCAATATTAATGGCTACAAGAAATAAATGTACGCACTTTTAGTTTAAATAGACATTTTTAGTTGTAAAAAGTTGTTCAATTAAATGCTATATTATTCCAAATAGGCTTAAAACACAATAAAGAAATAATCAGGGTAGGTCTGCTGCAGTTGAAGAAGTCCTTGTCAAACCAGCGTTTTAACATTTTGACACATTAAATAGAAAACTGTAACAATAGTCATTATCGCTTTTACAATATAAAAAGAAAACGTGAAAGGTTTCAGATTTTAAAATACGTTCAAAGGGCCGTTTTTTAACATTTTTTGTGTTACCTTTATTTATTAAATCTCAAGTTCTTCGCACTTAAACCATAAAATTCAGTTCAACAGGAATATCGCAAAATAATTTTAAATTGAGCATATCTTTAGAATTTCCGATACGTAGTCTCACGCGCTGGTGATAAATTTTTTTTTTTTTTTTTTCTTTTTTTCCTGTATAACTTAGCCATTGCTCGCTTTGAAATCCTTGAGTTTGTTAATCAGAAATTCGTTAAAAGTTTACGAAATAAGAAATCGATAATAAAACAAATTCCAAATTTCAAATTTGGAATCTTCCATATGCCCATATTCGCAGTAGGATTACGTCATTCAAATTTGGATGGCTCTTGGTACCGTTGTTTTATCACAATGCGAGAACCATACATACATTCATGCAGAGATTCTTCATTATTTAATTAAATAAAATATAATACAGGGCGGTAATATTTGGTGGCAACAGTCAGAAAAGTGAAACGGACTTTCAGAGCGAATCGACGCAAAATCGCAAAACGGAAATAATAGTCTCTCAGGTACAAAGCCCCTTTGGACTAATAATCTGAGGATTACTGCCAATAACTGAAGGTCAAAGAAAAAGTACTGTTATAATTTAACTCAGGAAATTCAGTAAGTAACTAATGAATGATTGAATTGCTCAAAATAGCAGATATAAACCTCTAAAACAAAGGAAGCTATAAAGGAAAAATATAATGATTTCTTTCAGGATTTCTTTTGTTTTAACTGTTTGTTCCTCAACATTTTCCCTTTGATACAAATGCATAAACGAGCTTTCATGTCTGCAATATTTCATTCAGATATTCTGCAACTTTCGGGAATGGTGATTATTTTGACCTGCATAAAATCGACGCCGGACATTTGTGCCCATTAATAAACAGGTATGCATTATCACAATAGTGGTTGACAAACAGGAAAGATTGTTGAAGGAAAACTGCCACTAAATATTACGGAAACAATGGAGTGAAATATAAGTACGGTAATTTTAAATTAATGCTATATTTTTAAGCCTAAAGTGCGTTAACCCAGATGTTTCCAGATTAATTTAGTTCTGGCTTTTTGTGCCGTTTAACTATAAATTCCCTTTCACTTTTCAAATTGTGGCCATTAACTATTAGATCCCTGTATTATATTTAAAGAAATTAAATAATTAAGAATTTGCATAAATATACGTAGGTTTCTGGCATTGTGGTGAAACAACGGTACTTAGAGAGCCATCTAATTTTGAATAACGTAATTCTCCACCGAATATGGGCACCTGAAAGATCGAATTGGAAACTTGTTTTGTTATCGATTTCATATTTTGTAACATTTTAACGAAGTTTTAAAACAAAATCTACGATTTCAAAGCGAGCAATGGCAATACTGTACGGGAAAAAATATATATTTTGATCTCCAGCATGCGAGATTCTCTAGCAGAAATTGTAACGATATGCTGTTTTTAAATATTTTGTGATACTGCTGTTGAACTGAATTTTACGGTTGAAGTGCGAAGAACATGATATATAATAAATAAGAGTAACATACAAAACATTAAAAAAACACCTCTTTGGGCGTAATATAAAATCTGAAAACTTTCAGACTTTGTAGGATAAAATAGTTCTATTAAATATTTGCAACATTAAAATACTAATTAAGACACAATAACACGCCGAATAAATACTATTTCTTTTAAATTACAGATTCTATTAAATTACAAAAAAATGCAGAAATTACAAGGCAGACACATGAATCACAGTCCGTAATGATATTTGTAAAGAACTTATTTTTGAAAGCAGTTTCTTAAACTGTGGGTCGCGACCCCCATGGCGGTCGCAGAACCTGCAGCAGAGGGTAGCCAAAAATTTTAGCTGTTTTGATATTTTTTAACTTATTGTATTATAGTAATTTTACAATTATCAAACATTTTTACACAATGCATCTGAAAAGAGATAAAGATAAGACAATACAAACAAAGAAAAAAAACGAAAACGTTAACATAAACGTTCATTTTTCTTGCTTTGCACGTGACGCTGTCGTTTCGTTTGTTACTTACTTAAAATTTTCTCATTGTTCTATGTCTTAAAATTAGAAATTAAAGTTAATGACCTAAAACTGCAATAGTATATTGTAGTACAAGTGAAAAAATTGACAGTTTCACTCACGCGTGTGTCGGATTTGCGCAATGCTTATGGGGTCCCACAAAATTTCGTAAATATTATGGGGTCCTGGGGTCGCGAAAAAAAATCTCAGTGATTTAAAGGGGTCGAGACTGGAAAAAAGTTTAAGAAGCCGTCTTTACATTTCAAGAAGGAAATACATTTATATTGACTCCAGGCATTGAAAGCAACTGCGGAGCGTCGTCTAAATTCAGTTTCGACCAGAGGGTGGAGTCGGTATGCATTTTTGGGGCATATTTAAAAAGCCTCACATTTCGGACTGAAATGGAGGCTTCACCCCATTGGCCAGCGATAGATGTCTTCTCAGTTCATTAAGTGAAAATGTAATTAAAAGAATGAACCTGCGTAGGCCACACTTTCGCCCGGAATGATCGTACCCAAAAATCAACAATCTCGCGTACGCTTTGATCTTAGAGCCGAGGCTGCGATCTCATATTCAAATACTTGTTCATTCTTTTAATTACAAATAATGTATTTTAATATGGCAAAGGATACAAGGGTCTATCTGACTTAAATGACAGATGCTTTTGTGAAAGATTTTCTAAGGGAATCTGGCTGGCAAGGGGAAACCACGATAACCAGTCGCAAAGCCAGCATTCAGCGGTATTAACCACTCAGCCACTATCCTTCAAAGAGCACAAAGGCACCTTGGATCACGAACGCCATGGACCACGCCACAAACGAAAAAGTCTTAGATGACGAACACGTATCTTGAGATACGAACACGTAGCTGGCAACAAATGATGCTCCTAAATGCGGGGGAGGAAAGAATAAGATCGAAAGAAGGGACATATATATTCCTAGTTATACGAGCAGGGAAAATTGTACAAAATGAGGTAAAGTGCAAAAGTTCATAGAACTCTATCACATTCATGAAGCAATAGCGTAATATTACGAACACTTTAAAATGTAGACAGAGATAAATCGCACTGGAAAACAATCTTAAAAGAAGAAAAAAAAAAAAAAAAAAGTCGGCGATTTTGAAGTAGAGGCTAGGCATGTTAAGAGAAAGAAAAGAGAAAAAAGAATGAAAAACCAGAACTATAGCATATATCTCATATTTTTAAGAAATACGATTCCCCTTTCAAACGATAACATTTGGCACTTTTGACCGACTTCTTTACCTTTTTTACTTATGACGTCAACTTTCCTTCGAAGATATACCGTAAAACGTAATTCAAGTTTATTACATTTTATACACGTTTTTAACATTGTGTTAAATATATTATGCATATGTTAATACAGTACATTTAATGAATTACCTTACGTTTGCATTATACGAATTTACGTACAAAGTACTCTTTTCTAAGAAATCATTTGAATGTTACGAATTCTGTACATCGATAGATGATTTTAGTGCAACTATATGTGAAACTGTTGCATTATTTCTGTATTATGTAACACGAAATTTCAGAGATCGAAGGTTGCCGGAAAAGTAAGACGACACAAACAAGTCTCTTTAACATTGAGTAAATGGCTTCTTCTCAAATGGGCGAGATATCTACAAGCTGGCTACGGTTCTGGTGAATAATCTTCGTCGCCAAAATTTGTCAAACGTGGCAACCATTTGGCAACACTTCTCTCTTTACCTGTATAACTGTAATTGATATTGTAACTGTAATTATTGCTTTATGTAGCTGTAACCGTAATTCGGCACTCATATGCCTTCCAGTAATTTCAAGAAACAGAAATATCTCGGCGGCCAGGTGAAAACTATACAAGACCGGAGACAGCATCTGCTCCCAGTTGAAGTTATTAGTTCAGCTTGAGTTCGGAGTACTGAGATATCTCCGGGTTAGCTTCGCTCTTTAGATGAGCGTTGCATTGCGTTGTGTTTAACGTTCTTAGCAGTTTAAAGTGTAACTACTGATTGCACTTTGTGATGCTGTGAAAATATGTACGACTGCTTTTGTGCAAAGTACTATAACTGTGAAATGCTTCTTTCGGTGAAATTAAATTTTTTCAAGCTATCGTCGGTTTTGTGAGCATTCAATCTTGATAAAATTGTACGCACGTAACAATATGTTTAGTATTGTGTTCAATATTATGTATAAGTATTATTTACTAAGAAATCATTTGGAATAAGGGAAGGATTTAATTCATTTTACATTAAATCCTACAGGGAAACCTGCTTCGGTTTGCGAATATTTCGGGTACTGAGCTATCTTTAGGAACGAATAAAGTTCGTGATTCACTATACAGAAAATGACTTAAATGGGAATTACAAGAAGGGAAAACAAAACTCTTCCTTTCAGTCATACAGGACAACAGTGAAATATTTAACTCACAAAAACCCATTTCTCTTAATATATTTATCATCAGTTAAATAGATTACTAAAGTTTAAGAACAATATAAGATTAATAAATGACGCAATACAGTGAATTACACCAGTCATAGCACTGATTAAGTAATAAAGCTTGTAAATTTTAGCAATATATTGCTAAATATAGAAATGAGAGAATTGCTATATTCAACGACGAAATAAAATTTTATTTATGCGCTTACTTCATTTATTCTCTAAAAACTGACCAGTTTATTACTTCTTGGTATTCTTTTATTGGTTCTGCATATTTCTTCGTCCACATATTTCTGCAGCGAGTTATTGTTGTAAACGAAACGGTAAAACGTTTTTCTGCCCTTTTTCCAATATTTTCTTTGCATTGTTACCGTTATAAGATTACTACTTATTGTTAAATAAATTTTAAAAGAATGCTTCAGCTATAACTTACTCTTCAGGTGTTAGTTCAAGAAGAAACAATTTACCCTTGCTTTACATTTTTTCTTCTGGAAGATAGGGGGTAGGGAATATTAGGGAAGGGAAGATCACGAAGATAGGGAATATTCAGTATGAATCTGTATTCATTTCTCATTTCTAACTTTCTTTTTATAAATATTATCTAACATAAATCGCCACGATTCTGAAACAAGCTAACAAGTAATTCAACAAGTGACATAAGTCAAGACAAACAAGTGGCAAAAATCTTGGGCGCTCGAAAAAAACAAGTGACAAAAGTCACAGGCAATGGAAGAAGACAAGTGACAAAAGAACAATAGAGAAAAGTCATAGGCAAATGAAGAAAATATGTTACAAAAGTTATAAGCAATCGAAGGAAACAAGTGGCAAACGTTATAAGCAATCGAAGAAAATCGTTGACAAAAGTCGTAGGCAATCGAAGAAGACAAGTGACAAAAGTGATAGGCAATCCAAGAAAACAAGTGACAAAAGTCATGGGCAATCGAAGAAAACAAATGACAAAAGTCATAGGCAATCGAAGAAAACAAGTGACAAAATAAAAAGTGACCAAAGTCATAGGCAATCGAAGAAAAAATTCAGCGCAATTCCGTAAATCAGCAAAAGGATTCAGACAGATGTATGTCATGTCGTAATTTTATACTCTTAGCAGAAACAGCAAAAATAAATAATTAAAAAAGAAATAGAGATTATAAAACAATATTCAAAATCAGAGGGCAATACTAATGTGAAACATTCTTGCGAGATTCTTCCCGAAAAAGGGTGGAAAATAAAAGTGAAAAGCTGCCTCTCTTGTAGAATGACGACAACCACGGTTATCTCTCTTCAACTGAATCACTTTTCAGCTATAAAACAAAATTCTATTTCAGGGTTCTACAGCTGCGCTGTAACTTGTTATCAGGAAAATGCAACAGACGTCTAATGTTTCGTTTTCAGAGAAAAAACCTCTCGATTTTTTCCTTAATTAGTTTCTATATCAAACAGTTTTCAACAAATTCATAAGGGCAGACCAATCTTCAAATCTTTTTAGCTCAAAGGGGTAATTTCCCCAGAAGGGCTATTAATTTCGTTTTGGCATTTTGAATTGGTTCACTATAAACAGCGTTTCACTTTTCAAATTGTTGCCACCAAATATTAGAGCCTTGCATTATATTTACAGAAATTAAAATAATGAAGAAACTGCATCGATGTATGTATGTTTCTCGCACTGTGAAAAAGCAACGGTCCCTAAAACACATCAAATTCTGAATACCATGGTCCTCCACTAGAATATGGGCATCTGGAAGCCCATATTTAGAATTTGTTTTATTATGTATTTCATATTTTGTCAAACAATTAAAGAATTTCTGATTAAAAAACTCAGCGATTTCAAAGCGAGCAATAACAACACTGCACGGAGGGGGGGGCATTTTTTTTAATCGCCAGCATGCAAACTGTACATGGGGAAATCCTAAAGATATGTTCGTTTTAAATTATTTTGCAATATTGCTGTTGAATTGAATTTTATGGTTTTAAGTGGGAAGAACATGATGTTTAATAAATAAAGGTAACAAACAAAAGCTAAAAAAACGTCCCTTTGAGTGTAATATAAAATCTGAAAACTTTCAGAAATTTTTTTGCATTAATTACAAAGTTTCGTTTATACATGTTAGAAAGCTAAAATTTTTTAATTTTATATTGCTTCATTATGGGCTAGAAATTTCAAAATGAAGGTCATGGAATGTTAAAATAATGGAGCTTATAAAATGAATTCAAAATTCTTATTCTTTGTCGTTACAAAAGGCATTATCGGGGTGTTCAAATTGTATCTAATGAATGAACAACATTATACACTGCGAAAATAGTGTTTTTTAATTTTTAACGGCTCAGAAGACCACTAGTTTTGAAAAACTAAGATGCTGATTGGAGAGAATGCAAAGAAGCCCTAACCCTAATTTGTGGATTGCAATAGCTAAATTTGATGCAGATAAATTTGATAAAGATGATATGATCAAATAAGATCACTAAGATCATATGATATATAAATAAAGATGATATGATCAATTAAAAAACAAATGATAATTACTACCATTAGATAACAGAAAAGAAAATATATTCTAAAAAACCCTGAACGGTAAAGAATTTAAAACAAACATTAACTTTTCCGAATACCATCCTCACATCTCCACACCCTGGAAGAGGGCAATTAACGTCTGAAAAAATAACTCTCGAAAGTCTTTCATCTAGCCTTCTATGCCTAAGTAGTTACGTTATGTAGAAGTGAGGGGGGCCACCTAATATTTACCTTAAGTAAGCAGGTATTAGACCCACAGACTAACTAGAAAACTTAACATTCTGGCATCATTCCTCGAGTTGTGATGGAAAATGTGACTCAAGTGAGCACTACAAGTACTGCCACCGGCGGCGGCATCAACGGTACTCCTACCCTTTCAGCGTTAAATTAGCGCAAGTAAAAGGGATTAAATTACATGACATACATTGCAATCTATGGCTAAGATGGCCGATTTCTATTAATCTCGTTCTGGGTTCGGTTCCTGTAGGGATGTCTAGGGGGGAAGCAAAGAGGAACATTCGTCCCTGGGCGCAGCATGCAGTGGGAGACAAATTGATGTTCGGAAATTTTAGAATGAAATGTTTTCCATTCTTGGCAAATAGGAGAGGGGCGCTGGAAGCTCTAGGTGTTCTGGATTCCTCGTAAACGAGAGTTGCGTGGGGTTTCTGTGGTTTTCCTCATTTGTTAGGTGGTACATGTCAGCTCCCCTAGGCATCCTGTACAGCTGATAACTTCTCGCTGGCTGTGTTATATTCAGTTAACTAACTGGTCTTGGGCATCTGTCCGTGGCAGATTACCATTTTTAATTTATAACATTCATCTTGTACATCATAAAAAAATAGAAACCTATTAAATCTAAAAATTACAGGAGCTAATAAAACTATCACGAATCCAACTACCAAGCAGTACAAATTCTTTTCTATTAAGAAACAAAAATACTTAATACTTTATTTTGGTACCATTTCAAGAGCTGTTGCTAATTTAGCGATGTTATACGAAACAGTGACCTCAGCCAAACACCAAAATAGCAACACTACTGTTTAGTAAAGGTATAGTAGAATTTTACTCTGAAATGTCGTGAATTAATCAGACGATACAGTTGGTTTCACATGTCTTTACAGGAAAAAAATATTTTTTTTCGTGCGTACTAAACTTTTGTTTTTTGAATGAACAGATAACCTAAATTTGCAAACCGAAGACAGAGTGACACCAAAAAGATATAAAGCGATACTACAAACATTGTCCATGACAAAACGATAAGCTAAATAACAAAAACACCTAGACCACCACAAATTTTAAAGTTTGTCTCAGGATGTTTAAAAACGGAAATATCTTTCCTTGTTTCATTTTTACCACCACCTAATCTTAATCTTAAACAGAAACAAATACACTTTTGTTTAACTGTTAAGGAAAGAAACAAAAAACAGCTACAGGCTGAGGGAAAGTAACTTCATGCTCAAAGGGTACACCCTCCTCTATACTGATAAGCTACAGACGACATTAAAGGATTTGTTGTCGGAAGGCAAAACTCATGAATCATTTTCTGTCACTGGGATTTAGAAGACTATGGTTGGTCGAAATGAGCACTTTGTCTCAATGGGTGACCAATAGGCGGGTTGCTCTCACGCGTAGTGTTAGAATAATGTACGTGATACGAATAACAATTTTTCCGAACACTTGCTTAGGAATATCGCATTGAGAAATAAAATTTCTATGCGTGAAGAACTTACGATGGACGAACAACTATCTGTAAAGCAATAATTTTAACGCCGTCAGTAATAAGTATACTTAGAAAGGTACTTTTTGTAATTAAGAAAACAGATACAAAACTCGTGTTCAACGAGGCTTACAGATGCAAGTAAATAGCTCACAGTACAATGAACGCAACAATAAAAACATAAAATCTAGGCCTGGAGCGAGCAAAATACTAAAATATACCATGAATCATGAATAAGTGAACTACGTTAATACTCGTATAAAAGAAAATAAACTAACATAATAAAATAATAATAAAAACGAAATAATAATTAAAAAATAATACTGATACAAAGAAAAATAATACACCAACAGTACAAAATATCAATACATAACGTAATACACAGACACTACGCAAAATAATACAATAACACATAATGTATTATTTTACGTAGATAAAAATCCAATCATAACTACAATGCAGTAAAATATGTTCCACATCTTCCACAGCATCGCAAGCACAGAACCCACTAGTAACAATACTGAAACGAAATAAGTAAGTTCCAAAATTCCCATGACCGGCCCAAATCTGAGTAAGTTTATAATCCTGTTGAAAATGCTTATACTTAAGTCGTTGAAGAACACTTGGGAAAAATCTCTTTGTACACTGGACCTTCGAAGAAGCAAGATATTTAGCATTCCTATCAACCACAGATTCCTTCCAAGCCACCGACTTCCAGTAAGACTTGGAGCAAACAGCATTCAATAAATATCACGACAAGTCGCTTGCTTAGCCAACTGGTCAGCCCTCTCATTACCGAGAATACTACTGTGGCCGCGAATGTATGTAAAATGAATATCTTGTCTGTCTACGAGAATAACAGACCCCGCCACAGTGTCTGGCGGGTGGCAATCGCTATAGCAACAGGGCTAGTATATTTCAAATATGGACAAACCAATTGTTATTTTGTTTTGGGCATCTGCTGGCTGAGGGAAAAAGAGTTACCTTTCGTCTTCAAGACACCTCTACGGAAAATGGGTCAAGGCTCACAGCTGCAGACCGACTGGTGATAGCTTTTCTTATGATAGACAGACTGTAGTATGTCCAGTCGCGTGTACTACAGAGTGAATTTCCACCACTAGTTTTTCAGTCGATAGTATATCATGTAAAAGGAAGCGAAGACAATGTTTGCAAATAAAGGTATTTAAACGTCACATTCTTACGACAAGAATTCTGTAACCATTTAACGGAACGATTTAAGCTCCGAAGCTCGGTTTGGAAAACAGAACATACATCTGGTATCCTATATTGAAAAGTTACATTCTCCCTCCCATCATCATAAATAACAAATGCAAGACCAACTCTTCCATTTAACTTACTACCATCTATGAAACAAATAGTATTATATTTATGGAAAATACTAATATCATACGTAACAACTGTCACAGGGTTTTTGTCTGAAGAGTGACGTAAGTCTGAAAAAGAAAGCACAGTTTGCAAGGGTTGTCACTGGATGAAATTTTACAGTTTCTTCGGTGAAAATTTAATAATAAAATCACGGAGGACTGGAAGTCAGTTGCTCTTTGAAAAACGGTTTCATCTTCGTGTTCTCGGCGGGATATAAACTGTTCGGAGGTTGCGAATATGGATACAAAACACATAAGTATTCTCATTTCATTCGCAAAATGAATTGTCTTAACTACTTTGAAAATAGAAATTAATAATAAATTTAGAAGCTTTTAACTATTGCGATGTAAAACCTTGCGACTAACAGTGCCAATGAAATTCTGAGCTGCATCTGACAGCAAACTCAAATTCAGTTTTTTTTTTTTTTTTTTTTTTTTTTTTAAATACACAAAAACTACAGAATATCCCCAGCATATTGATAACTATGTCTCTAAACATTATCTTTACGCATCTGCAACCATATATATGACAATAAATTTGCAAACTATGCATCTTCAAATGTTCCAGAAGGATAATGGCATCAGAAAAGTCCTGAACCGTTTGTATACTGGAAAATGTCTCTAATATTTACTTGTTATCGTTTCTTTTTTCCTATGTAGCTGGTATGGACACGGGTGATGTTATAATGCAGTTTATATTGCGCAGATTCTGCAATTAAGCTTGTACAGTCATTAGGTGTACTGAAGCAGGAGACTTGAAAAATGACGTGCAATGCTCTCGCCGAGAGTATAATTAACAAATGCACATAAGTATCGCCACTGAGGAAGGGGTTTCAATAATGAACCAATGAGCTTCTACTGCTCTTGTGACGCTGAATCTTAGATATTGTGACATATGTGCGTATGTTGTTGTTTATGTTTTAGTTTGGAATTACTTCGCAGTTACACAGGGTGTATCAGTACAGCGTTGACAAAACTTTTAGGAGAGATAGAACATATACGATGGGAAATCACATAGAAAGCTGCACATATTAGTAAATATTGTAATATTTTTGTAAGTATTTTGTAGCCTATATTGCAGCATTAATGACAGCTTTGAAACGTCGGAGCAAAGAGTTCACCTGATTTTTTTTTTTTTTTTTTTTTTTTTTTTTTAAAGTTTTTTATAAATACCTACATCAGTGTTCCTCCATTCTTCCATCATTCCTGTTTTTAGTTCGGCTTTAGTTTTTATGTTGTGTCTTCGCACTCTAACCTCTAATTCTCTCCAAATGTATTCTGTTGGGTTTTAATCTAGTGACTGAGGTGGTGTTTTCAGAACTTGTGCATAATTATAGACGCACCAAAGGGGGGGTCGTGTGCTTAGGATCATTATTTTCATAAAAAAAAAAGTTGTTTCCGATATCCAAATTTTGGAGGGATAATTTAAAATTATCTTTTAAAATACTTAAATAAAGAGCATGGTTCATTATTCTATCAGTAAATACTAAATTACCCAATTCTGACATGAACCCCCACAGAAAAACACCACCATGTTTTACTGTTCCAATCAGGTTTTGGGGGGGGGGGTTAAGTTCCTCGTTTTTTATTCGCCATACAATTTTATACGCATCGGAAATAGAAATGTTAAATTTGCTTTCAACTGCAAGTAAGATATGGTTTCAGTATGCTTCCGTCTCACTTGCCATTGATTTTGCGAAGGAAATTATAAGCTTTCTATTTTTTGCACTTACAAAAAATTCTTCGAGCAGAACGTCGATGCAGATCAGCTGATCTAAGTACTCGTCGAACAGTTTCAGGTGAAATTGAGGTATAAACGTTTTGTAGTAAATTCAGTAGAGATCCACTGAAACGATGAGTTCTCACAAATTTTCTAATTACAAATCTCTGACCACTACAACCCATTTTTAAATATTAATTAAAGTATTCTTAATAGTAAGCGAAGAATGAATTTTTATACGTCATCAAAATGCAAAAATAAAAAACGTGGCAGACGATAATTTTGCTTATGAAATTTCACGAAAATGTTTTATCTATGTCTCCTAACATTTTTAAATTTTTGAAAAAAAAACCCTCGGTATTAAAAAAAGCTTAGTTTTATTCCAAATCGCGAGGAAATGATAGTAAAAAAATATTGCGCTTTATATTCGAATTCATTATCGGGCTGCGGCGTGTTTTCTACAAATTCTTAAAGTGTACGAACCCTTTTGTGAACCACAGTATAAAAAGGAATTTATTTAAAAAAAATCAGAAAGCAGAAATATAACTGCTTTTTACAAAACCTCCAACCATATGGCGAACACTTTAAATTTACCTTAAACATCGGTCTTAATTTAGAACATTCTGTAAGCAGAACTTAGCTCTGGTACTTATATGATAATAACTCCCTTTTTTACCCAAATTTATAATTAATGGGAATGTGAATTAAATGTCTACTGTTATCGAGAAAGCACATTTCAGACCTCTACAGCAGGCAATATCATCCCAACAGACGTACAATGATAATAAAGAATTAAAAAAAAAAAAGAGAAAATGAAAGCTTTCAGATTTTACATTTCTCCCAGAGGAACGATTTTTAGCGCTTTGTGTGTTAGCTTTGTTTATTAAATATAATGTTCTTCGCTATCGAAAAATAATTTTGAAATGAGCATATCTTAAGAATTTCCGATATACAGTTTTGCGTCCTGGAGATAAAAATGGTTTTTTTTTCCCAGTACAGTGTTGCCATTGCTCGCTTTGAACTCGTTGAGTTTATCAATCAAAAATCCTTTAAAGTGTTACAAAATATAAAATCGATAATAAAACACTTTCCAAATTAGGGCTTCCAGATGCCCATGTTTGGTGCAGGATTACGTTAATCAAAATTCGATGGCTGTAGGTACCGTTGTTTTGGTATCGTTGTTTTATCACAATGCGAGAAACAGACATACATTTATGCAGATTCTTCATTATTTAATTTCTTTAAATATAACACAGGGCAATAACTTTTGGTGGCAACAAAAGTGAAACGGAAATTTAAAGCTTTCAACGCAAAATGCCAAAATGAAATTAACAGCCCTTCTGGGCTAAAAATAGATTTTAGCCCTATGGACTAAAAATAGATAAAAGTATGTAAGTCGCATTTTTATACTAATAAAATAACAGTATGTGTGTGTAAAGAAACTTAAAAGCTTGCTGACTGAGGTCAACGATCCATCAGCAAATATCGTTCAGCTGACTCAACACTGAGAATGAAACGAACCCTCTCAGAACAGCAAATTCATAGAAATTTCCAATGCTTTACAAATTTATACGCCTTGACGCAGAATACATGCTATAGAAGCTCGTAAATAAATATTAATGATCAGGGGGAAATGCAGTAAAGATACTCGAGTTAATTTAATGTATTAGGAAAGTACTTGAAAAATATTAGAAAATAATTAACGACTATTTTCGTGTAACATAATGGTGATATAATCGTTCAGATAGAATAATACGCATGATTATTGTATACTTTAACGAAAACAGTTTAGAAGCTATTTATAAAGCTTAATACCGCTATAATTACAACGTGTAATAATGCCATAAATGCCATATCAATATTCTACGAAGAGTAATTAATACAAAGGCCTTTTAATCATTTTCTAACGATTTTGCTTCGCGATGAAAAAAAAAATCGTCTGCTTGGAAATTCTTTTTGTAACTGCAACTGCATTTTTGCAACTATATTTAACTATATTTTTGATATTTTATATTTTTTCAGTAACTGCAACTCTATATTTAATCGTCTGCTACTTGACACTTTTGTTTTCATGCAAAATAACGCTTTTAAAGAAGCAGATGGATAGAACGCTCTGAAAGCTATGATGTTTCGATATCTAAAGCTATGACAGGTAATATTAGCAACAAGAAAGGAAACAAAACGGCACAGTCTGACTTCCATGTGGATAAACTGATCCAAATACTTATCCAAGGGGAAAAAAATTAATGTTTAGAATGTTGGGGGCCAAAGGTAAGATTTTTAATATTAAATGAAAATCCGCCAAGTCAAAGGACTGTTACAAAATCACTAAAATCCTAAGTGTCAACTTTAAACAAAGTGGTTAATGCTGATTTGAACTTTAAAAAGGCGAAAAACACATAATGTGCACCGTCTTTCTCCACGACAAATCGCCTAACGCAGAACGCGCTGCAGAATTCTTTATGTCCAACATATATCTGGACAAAATAGAAAAAGGTTGTTACAATAGATGAAATCTTGGGTGTATTTAAATGGCTGCAATAAAAAGAGATCGATATATTATTATCAAAGGGGAGAAAAAAAGTCTTTAAACATGGTTCAAATAATCCTGAAAGTTTTTCAAAAGGATTTGTGATTGTTGCTGATTTTTCATATAACGGCAAATTAAAAATAAAGAGAGTAGAGGAATATGTTAAACTCCATATATTATCAGGAACCGTATTTTATACCTAATTTTCAAATATGAAATACCTCCTGTTCGCACACACAGTTATCCATCAATTAAGACAAAGCAGGCAGCCATACGTCAAAATCCACTGTTAATTTCCTTGGGGGGCGAAAAAAGGGGACTGACCAAATGTCGACCAACAACCTTCCTTGGACTTAGGGAAGCTATTCAAGAGGAATGGGATAAAATACTTCTTCCGATACTAAAAATGGCTTTATTGTCTTGGAAATCACGGCGGAGAAAGATATTGAAGAATAAGGGTTAACAACAGAACATTTAAAACTTAAAAGAATAAATATACAATTTAGGATTACAGAATAGTTCCATTGCTGTTTCCAAACTACTTGACAAAATTGATTCTCTAATCGAAAAGTGAGAGTTTGGGAATGAAATGCCAAATTACCATCATGATTAAGTTCATGATGTAGTTTTATGCAACTGAAAAATTACTATTTAATTTTTTGGAATTCAAGTTTCCAGTTTTATAAATTAAAATTTTTAATTAGTCCATGTTAAAAAATCTCAATAACTGCGTCTTTTAAAAATTATTTACAGGTTTAGCATGACACCATATTGCAAAATGATACTTCCAAACACTCAATGCTTTGATAAAAGAAATTACAGTCGATATGTATTAAAATATCAATAGGGTACGCATCATTACTGCTAAAGCAATATCATTAGACTATTAAACCAGTTCTAATGACCCAAGTATCATTAGAATCATACTAGTCCTAATGATAGCCAATGCACTCCATTCACTATCATTAAAACTTGAAACAGAAAAGACGGATCGTACAGAGAGACACATTTGAATTTGATCACCGTACAGCGGAACACACACAAGAACTATTCACAAGTTAAAAATACAATTCCCTAACTTTTAACCTGCTTCAAGAAGCAATGAAGAAGAAAAGCAGAGATCCAGCCACCATCTGTGTTGTTATCTTATGCTTTTTTGATATCACGTTGTTTAAAAGTTTTATAGTAATGAAAGTAATTGTCAGCTCTGATTTCGCATATTTTTCTGTCAATTTATCCATGATATCAAGGCTATTTTTTATTACCTTTTGCTCTTCCAGAATAGCACGGATATGAAATTAACTCTTGATCCCCCAGTTTCCTGTCCTACAAATTTTAGAACAAATATCACACGTATTGTTTCCTGAAATATCTCAATTTTTAGTAGTAGGGTACCTCTTATCATTAGATACTCAACGACCAACATATTTAAACCAAAAATGTCGGAGTCGATTTCGTAAATGATCTCTTTTAGCACTTACCACAAAAAGTAGCTCTAGTAGTTTTTTGTTTGAATTGTTACCACACGTATTTTTTCTGAAATATACTCATATTTTATGGCATGGTACCTCTTATCTTTAGATACTCAATGGACAACATATTTAAAGCAAAATATGTAGGAATCGATTTCGTAAATAATCTGTTTTAGCTCTACCACAAAAAGTAGCTCTAGTAGTTTTTTGATTAAATCGTTACCACACGTATTTTTCTGAATTATCCCCATTTTTTGCAGTCCGGTACCTCTTATCATTAGAGATACTCAATGGCCAACATATTTAAAGCAGCAAAATTGATTTTTATGTAGAATTTGATTGAATTTGTATGTAGAATAAATATCTCCCGAACAGAAGTGACTGAAGCCTTTGCGAGACGAAATAATCTAGTTATACATATAGAAAACAATGAAACATCTATGCAAGCCACTTCTCTTTTCAAGAAAAATAACATCTATCCAAGTTACTATCATATTTTACACTGTTTAGCCGTTCATTCGACCACTGTTGGTTCTCGGTTGTAATATTGTTGTGATGCTAGGATGTATGTCCACGTAGCCACAGCTCTCACAATCGTAAAATAATGCTCCGACTCAGTTTCAAATTTTGATGAGCAGACAGTATGATCGGTTTCGTGGTTTTCGTCAAGTATGATACCAATATTACTAGCATGAATTCTCTTAAAATATTCTTCACGTACATATCCCTCCCCTCTTGGGAAGACAGGGCTGCATATTTTCTCATAGCCAAATAATTCCACAACTCAAAAATGCTTTGGTAACAAAACTGTACACTTAAGTGAATATACTCCTTAATTGAAAAGGGGGGCTGTGCTACGATTCAATTTACAGTTCCTCTTTCATTAAGTCGTCTCGAAAATACTCCATCAGAAATTTTTATCCCATAAAAGTTAATTTCTTCAATCAACCTACAAAAACTTTTAAAAAGATATATTCGGAACTTTTATTTTCCAATTTAGTACACTATACAAATCCGCAAACTCGACTCCCGATATCTCGACATTCCGTATAATTCGACAGCCTTTTAGGAACTTTTTAAGATATCTCTAGGCAAAACAGAGCAAATATTACATAGAGTACATATAATTATTATTTATGCGTGTGTCTTTCCTGTTCTGTTCAAAGATTTGAGTGTTCTTTTTCTGCGATTTTTGCCGTTTTCGCATTGTGCCATTAATTCTTGGAACTGCCAAACAAATTTTAAGATATGTTGCAATACTTGGCAATGCTTTTTGCTTCTAAGCAAAGCTAAAATGATGTCCCATAGTGAAAGGCAGGAAGCCGCTGAAGGAATGCTCCGTTATATGGAGGAGCAAGGTGCATCTGGTATGAACATTTTGTTCCTCCGTTTCGCCTATTGGATGTAGCTGCACGACGATGGAGTGAGTGTGAGAGACAACCTACCATCACACGATATTTTTCTACCAAGAACTACTAATAATTTTCGTTGACTTTTATATGTATGTTTTTTACTCAATTACCTTACAATGTTCCTTTTATGACTTTTATTATACTAAAACTTGACATAAAAAATCAACATTAATTTAATTGTATGCTGTACTTTTCCGTGTTCAATATTCTGCTACAAATGTCTAGAGTAATTTACAGTTAAATATTTAGAGTTCTGAAAGACCCATCCCTTATTCCGTAAAACTCGACAGTCTGTCAGTCCACATTATGTCGAGTTTTACGGGACTCTACTGTATTTGTTTTACCGAACCCGTTTATCGAATTTAAGAACATGAACACTGTGCAAATATTAACGCATCGAACGCAATAGTTATTTCTGGGTTGAAGTTAGTACATTTGATCCGAAATAGGAATAAACTTCAAAGTTGCCAGGACACTATTTACTTTTAATATGCTGTGTTTCTTCTTGAATGCTGCTTTTCTTAACACACGGTAACAGATGATACGATACGCAGGATTTTTAGATACAAGTTAAATAATGTACACGTTCTTCTTCACACACCTACACTATCTTAATACGTTTCTTATTTGAACCCAAAGCATTCGCCCATTTTACTGCATACAACAAAACTTTTAAGAATGTCGAAAGCAATCGATGACCTTTACCAGCCATTACGTATTAAATGATCGCCTAAATCATCGAAGAAATGTAAACTTGGCCTAATATATATAGTAAAAAAATCTGAAAGCTTTCAGATTTTACATTACGCCCAAAGGGGCGTTTATTTAACGTTTTGTGAAGTTCCTTTATTTATTAAATATCATGTTCTTTGCACTTAGATCATAAGATTCAGTTCAACAGCAGTGTCGCAAAATAATTTTAAAATGAGCATATCCGATACAGAGTCTCGCGGGCTGGAGATAAAAATGTTTTTTCTGTACAACGTGGCCATTGATCGTTTTGGAATCCTTGAGTTTGTTAATCAAAAGTTCGTTAAAGTGTTACAAAATATGGTGTATTTAATTTAATTATGGCACACGAGGGCTATCTGCCTAAGGGGAGGGATGCCTTCGTGGAGGACTTTCTATGGGAAACTGGCTCGTATACACGTTACACATGGGGAAAACCACGAAAACGCCCATGCAGCCAGCCCGTTCGCTGTTACAAAAATATGAAATCGATAATAAAACAAATTTCAAATTCCAAATTCGGGTTCCATATGCACATATTCCGTGGAAGATTACGTTATTCAAAATGTGATGGCTCTAGGTACCGTTGTTTTATCACATTGAGAGAAACATACACACATTCACGCAGATTCTTCATTATTCAATTTCTTTAAATATTACACAGGTATCTAATATTTGGAGGCAACAATTTGAAAAGTGAACCGACATTTACAGTGAACCAACGCAAAATGCCAAAACGAAATTAACAGTCCTTCTGGGCTAACGCCCTTTGGGCTAATAATTTATGTTTATACAGTATAATGAAACTACAGCTTATAATCCAAGTCGAACACCTGTGATGTGATTCGCTAAAACAAATATCTATAAATACTGACTAAAGCACATACATTTGCAAACTAACTCGTTGATAAGTCGATTTGTTCTTTAATGTTCGCTTTCTTTGCTTTGTTAAATCATTTATAATAATTTATAATCACACACTAAGATCATTTATAATCACTACGCTGTTATAATCACGTATGTTTAATCTTAAAAAATTATACGAATGTAAAATTGTCGCTCTACTCTTGCAATGGCAGATCGTTTCGCAAGCACGGGTATTATTTCTGAGCTTTTAATTCACAGCTTTTAAAACTATACTTGATTAAAGGAACACACATTGCATAACTTTGAACAGATAATGTAAAATAACTGTTGTACGGTGACAATCAACTTTTTGTGATCATGCAATGGTATATAAAGTCTACATGCTTTTCCATTATTACTTCTCCTCGATCGATCGTCAAATAATTTTCGATCATCGAGCACTGCGATCAATACCTATTGGAGGAGGAAACTTCACTTAAATGGTTTGAAAATTTAATATGCAAAATATTTTCATAAACTGGCTTTTGCAAACAAACACACATTGTTTTTAAATGCTTTTAAAAAGATGAATAATACGTTAACGATTCTCAATATTATTTGACTTTCACGTGTAGTAAGTATCTTGCGAGGAGCGAATATAATATCTTATTATAAACCAGTCGAACTAACTATTCGGATGTCCAAATCCTGAGAAAATTGAACTTCCTAGGAATCATCTGTTAATATTCTGATTTATGCTTCAGACTACCAGTGGTCAAGTATTTAAATGCCGCTGAATAACTGGTAGTCCAACAGGGGTTTCAGCCCTAGCCGAACCGGTTGGCCGCTTATTTGGTTTTCCCCATGTGTAATGTAGGCCAGTTTTCCTTAAGAAGTCCTCCAGGAAGGCATCCCTTCCCTAATGTAAAGATCCATCGTATTCTCTGCCATATTCAAGTAATATACTTACAGTGGCATGAATTACCTTAAAATTGAAACCGAAAGACATAAGAAACTAACTCAGCATTTAATTTTTAAAGAATCTGAATTTAGTTGAAACAAATATTGAAAATAGCACAGCTGAGAAATGTTTCACGATCAAAACTAAAGAATATGTTTTGTTAACTGATTATGTTAAAGAACACATGGGTTATCTACCTAAAAAAATGTTGCTAAGAGAAGAAAATACCACAAAGAACATTCTGAGTGAAAGTGGTTGCATTCCCGTTGTACATAAAGAAAACCTAGAAAACGCCTACGCAGCTAATCCATTCACAGGGTTTTGAAAGCTAGGCCATCAGATAAAAGCAATTTTCCCTTAGAAAGTCCTCCACGAAGACATCATCCGTTTCCATGCGCAGATAGCCCTCGTGTGCTTCGCCATATTCAACCAGTTAACTATCAACCAACCTAAGCCAGGTCGAACTACGCTGTTAAGCTGCCTCATTCACTTGGCCAAAACTAGTTTAAAGTATAATCTTTTTCGCAACCTTAAAAGCAAAAAGGAGTATGCTGATACGGATATGGCATCTAAAAGCCGGGGGGGGGAAGTGAAGACATGTACGCCAACGTGCCAAAATTATCATCTGTAAAGAAAACAGCAGACAATTTTTCATTGTTCAGTAAATATTTTCATACTATAAGAAAAAGGATTATTTTAAAATCTTTATACGCTTGTATTTACTTATCTGTTGAGTTACTTTTCTGTTATGATGACTGAAATTCTGGCGACATCTGGCGCCCGACTAAACTGGCTGCAGGACGTTTTGTGATTTTACCAATAGGTAAGGTGAATAGGAACCAGTCTTCTCTTAGGCTGCTCACTAAAAACAGTATTCTTCTTAAGACGGCGAACCCCCGAACAGTAATTCGACTCGTATTCGAATCCTGGCTGCATGCGTGTTTTCGTTATTTTTTCTTGCGCAACGTTACTATGTACCAGTTTCTCTTAGAAAGTACCTTCATGAAAGCAACCACCGCCTTAAAACCATTAGCTCTCGAGTGTTCAGTCATACCGCATTAAACCAATGCGTACCGTGACTATGTGCCAGATTCTTTTAGAACGTTCCCCCACGAAAACAACCATCCCCTTGAACCGTGTCTAGTCATGCTTGATTAAACCAATCTTAAGACAACATTTTCGAGTATTCAGCCGTAATATATTGGCAACTTAATTTATTTATATTTTTGTTAATTTCTTTTTAATTTATTTGGGATAAATGTGTGTATTCATTACTACTTAAATAATTTCTTTAGTCTTTCAGGTTTAGGCTTTGGAACTTTTGTTTACTCCCCTTCTCGTATCTTCATTTTCCTTAGCTTTTAGCCCGTCATTTGGCTTAAGATTTCTTTTTCATCTTTCTTTTACTTATATATTATTTACATACATACTTTTCATCAGTTTAATAGTTTTATTACCTTCCGTGCACCAATCTGTATTATTTTATGCATTTAAAAGCATTTCTTTGAACCTGTGAGGTAAGAACCACTTTTAATAATCCCGAAAGCTAGCGTCTAAGTTAACAGAACCGTAAATTTAAGAACAAATTTACCGGCGTGAGAAATGCCAGATAACGGCATAAACTGCGAGAGAGGTTTCGCTTGAGTCCAACGTAATCAATTAAAAGGGAAAACAGTACGGTGGTTCATTCCAAACCACGCGGCACGTAAAGCAACCAGCCGCGGCACAGCCGAATAACGTTTTCCCGTCACCAGGCAGAACTAAATCAATGCGGTGTTTCATAGTCTAAAATAAAATTAACACATTCATGCCGTACAACAACACAATCGGAATGTTATCACTTATTAATTACTTTGCTAACAAATGTTAATATTCATATTTCTTTTTTAAATGAATATTCTTTCAAGAATATTCTTTTTAGCCTAAAGGGGTGTTACACCCAAAGGGCTATTAGTCTCAAAATGTCATTTTCCATCTTTCCCTTTGTGCGTTGGTTCACTTTTCAAACTGTTGCCACCAAATATTATCGCCATTTATTATATTTAAAGAAACTAAATATTGAAGAATCTGCATGAATGCATTAATGTTTCTCGCACTGTGAAAAAACAAAGGTCCCTAGAGCCATCCAATTTAGAATAACACAGTCCTCCAACCGTGGGCACTTGGAAGCTCGAATCTTGAATTTTAGATTTGTTTTATTGTCTATTTCACATTTTGTAAAACTTTAACAAATTTCTTATTAACAAACTCAACGATTTCAAAGCAAGATATGGCAACACTGAACGAAAAAAAATTTTTTTATCTTCAGCGTGTGAGACTGTGCCTCGGAAATTCTAAAGATATGCTGTTTTTAAATATTTTGTGATATTTGCTGCTGAATTTAATTTGATGTGTTTTAAGTGCGAAGAACATGATGATATTTAATCAATAAAGGTAATGCATACAATTTTATAAAACACTCTTTTGGGCGTAATATAAATTCTGGAAGTTTTCAGATTTTCATTTTTTTTTTCTTTTCAGTATTAACTTTATATATATTTTAAAAGCTTCCTGTGAATTGTTTTAGCATTATCGTTCAAAATTACTTTAATAAGTTCAAGAGTGTAGAAGGACACCATCAAAAATGCAAATTGAATATAAGGCGGTATTCAATCCTAGGAAGGTTTCACCTAAAACAATATCCAATTTAGATGAAAGGCTTAACAATTAAAAACAGTTCTTCACCTATCCCTTAAACCTAAAGTTAAAAGAAAATGCACTTTAGTTTAATCAAACCATAGTCGAATTATACAAAATTACTAATGTGTCTTGCAGAATGCAATGATTTTACAAAATAAAAATACCTTCAGAGATGGATGGTACTCTTACAGTTTGAGTCCGTAAATCATTACGGCCAGTGTAAATATGTTATGTTCATGTTTTTCTCATGAACGTTTATATGAATGAATAATATAATAAGAATAAATGGCACAATACGCTTTTAAAACATCTTACATTATTTTTCTGAATTACTCAAAAATAATTAGTTCTCGAAAGACCAATAAAAATAAATAAATAAATAAAAACAAAAATGTAAAAGTTTTCAGATTTTGTATTACGCCTAAACGGGCGTTTTTTCATTTACAGTCACATACACGTTTCAAGAGCATTTGGGCTAACGCCACATTGAGCTAAAGATTTTTAAAAACAGAATATCTTTAGAATTTCTATCAGAGAGTCTCGTGGGGTGAAGATAAAGTTGTTTCATTCTCTACCGTGCTGCCACTGCTTGCTTAGAAATTGCTGAGTTTTTTAATCAAAAATTCGTTAAAGTTTTACCGAATTATGAAATAGACAATAAAATAAATTCCAAATTCGGACATCCAGGTGTCCATATTCGGGTGGAGGGCTATGTTATTCAAAACTGGATGACTCTAGGTACTGCTGTTTTTTCCCAATGTGAGAAACAAACATATATTAATGTAGATTCTTTATTATTTAGTTTATTTAAACATAATACACGGCGCTAATATTTGATGGCAACAATTTGAAAAGTGATTCGGACAGGTGATTCGACCCAAAATGCAGGTTCGAGATGCAGGTTTGCAGGCTTTCCTGGCTTTTTTAAAAAAAAAAAAAAAAAAAAAAAAAAAAAAAAAACTGAATTTTAGTTTACGTATAAATTTCCACAAGTAATCAACTAATGATAGTTTTTTATATTCGCTGCAGCGTTTCTCAATTTTTTTTCAAGTGGGCACTACTTTGATAAATTAAACCGTTGTGCGGCCCATCTTACATTTTCTCCCTCTGGAAATCAATTTTTTAGCATATGTTAAACATATTGTTGCGTTTTTTTATTACTTCTGCTTCTGACACCAGTTGTTACGTTATCTTCTTCCTTCACGTTCGTACGGGGTTCGTAGATTTGGAGTGAAAACCGACGACACTACTTGATGAAGTATCGAAACGCACTTTATTTGCCGGTATTAATCAGGTCAGCCTCCAATAACAATTTTTACAGTCGTCGAAGATCTACTATAAACACGCTGGAACAATCAGCGACACAGCCTTCACACTGCCAGGCAATAACGGTGGAGACAGCTTCCTGCAAAGCACCCGACTCTGCTTTCCGGAGTACAGCTCCCGACTCTGCTCGGTCGTTCTCGGAACTCCACGCACTCTCGAGACTCTCCACGCTTCAACTCGCGATGCACTCGACAAAAACAGAGCACAGCTCCTGACTCTTTGGTTCAGTCGTTCCAGAAGGTTCTCCATCTGTCCATGGTATAGCGCCAATTTTGTTGCTAAATGGGCGATTTCTTGCCAAATGTGGCAACCCCGTCCTCCTTGCTGTTTTATGGTAACCCTAAAACTGCTTTACGGGGAAGCTATCTTACCGCTCCTAGACATTTCGTAACAATATGTATATTTCTCACATTGTGATTATAAATAACGGTATATAGAGCCATCAAATGTTGAATGACGTAATCCTCCTGTGAATATGGGCATCTGAAAGCCCGAATTTGGTTTATTATCTAATTCATATTTTGTTAGACATTAAAGAATTTTTGATTAAGGAACTCAAGGATTTCAAAGCGAGCAACGGCAACGTTGTACAGAAGAAACATTTTTAAGAGACTGTATATCGGAAATTCTAAAGGTATGATCAATTTAAAATTATTTTGCGATATTGCTCTTGAACTGAATTTTATAGTTTAAGTGCAAAGAACGTTATATTTAATAAAGGTAACAGACAAAATGTTAAAAAAAACTCCTCTTTGGACGTAATTTAAAATCTGAAACCCTTCGGATTTTTTTTTGGGGGGGGGGTTAAGAGCAAACGGTAATTACATACAGCGACCGAAACAATAAGTTTGTAAGGAAACGAAAAAGGAAAACCACAGACATTTCGAAAAAACAATGCGTTATTTTATCATTCGTAATCGAATTTGCGATTTTGGCATCATTTAATGACAGTATACTATTAATTAATTATTTACAGCAATTTATACTATTAACAAGACCTTATTCTGCAACATTTAACAACTGAAAATAGCACGTATCCTTGAAGTTTTATAAAAATGCAGAAGATGCAAAGGAAGGGCGCAAGTTAGTTTAGAACTCAGTCGGGGAAGAATTAATAACCAAAGCTTCAGAACTTTCTTTAAATGACGCACGCATAAACTAGAACAATTTTTTCAAATCTAATACTGTACATTACTCCCCATAACACTGTGAAAAGCGAAAGCAATAAACTAAGTTTTTCAGATAAAAACATTTGCAGTAATTGAAAACAAACAGCGTAAAATATTACATAATTTTATTACTTGTTTTCCAACTCGCTAAGAAATTATTCCGACGAAAAAAACAAAGCATTATATTATAAAGAGCAGAAAATAACTGCGCAGAAACATGTTTAAAATATGATACAAAAATTACGCTTTTCTATAATTATTTCTTAGCGGAAATAAACAAATGAATAAAATTTTTTCTTCCTTCCTGCAGCCGGAGAAGTTAGAAATTACGTTAATTGTAAAAACACAAAAAACAAGAAGTGATGTTTTCATAAATAAGTTATAAGTTTAATTACACTCACACAGTCACCATTCATTTTTTTCTTTTCATAGAAAATATACAGTGTGGAGGAAATTATAAAAAATATTTCAAATATATTTTAATAAAATGCTGACGTTAATAAAAAAAAAAGGCAAGGCGATAAATAAAGCCGTTAATCTGATTCGATCTTCATCATTTAAATTTATTTTGTATATATTATTATAAAAATATATTACACGTGTATCTTGGTAAATTATGGAAGACTTTTGGAAGTACGTAAAATATATAAAAAAATTAAAAACAAGTAATTAATAATAAATTAATACTGAATGAACTAAAATTAACGGGAAAAAATGAAAGATTTCAAATTTTATTATTACGCCCAAAGGGGCCTTTTTTAACGCGTTGTGAGTTACTAAGAACATGATATTAATTAAATATCATGTTCTTAGAACTTAAAATTCAATTCAACAGCAATATCTTAAAATAATTTAAGAGTATATCTTGAGAATTTCCGGTACACAGTCCCGCGTGCTAGAGATAAAAGTGTTTCTTTTTTTTCATACAGTTTGTCATTGCTCGTTTGGAAATCGTTGAGTTTGTTAATCAAAAATTCGTTGACGTTTTATGAAAATATGTGGTGGTGTGGTGTATTTAATTATGGCAAAGCACACTAGGGCTATCTGCCTAATGGGAGGGATGCCTTCGTTGAGGACTTTCTAAGGGAAACTGGCTCGTATACACGTTACACATGGGGAAAACCACGAAAACGCCCATGCAGCCAGCCCGTTCGCGGGATTCGAACCTCGGACCGAACTACCAGCGTTCAGAGACTTTACCGCTCGGCCGCTGGTGGGCTTTATGAAAATATGAAACCGGTAATAAAAAAAATTCAAAATTCCGGCTTCAAGATGCCCATATTCAGGTGGAGGACTACGTTATCTAAAATGTCCCCTCAGATGGTATACAGATTAGGGAAGCCCACTACGATACCGAAGGGCCAGGGTTCGAATCCCGGAGAAGGCATGGTTGTAACTATCAGTCCCCTTCATAGGAGGTAACGGTGGAAGCCTATTAGGTGCCTCCACAACAAAATGGCCTCCACTTGAGGCATTAGGGATGGGCAATGTCGAAAAAAGATAAAATAGGGCACGCCGTTCGGGGGCAAAGATGTCCCGCAAACAATTCGTTCAAATGGATTCGGGAGCGGTCAAAATGGATGGATATTTTCTTTGAAATCTGATACCTCGAAATTTTTCGCGATGACAATACTTCCTTTACTTACCCCAAAGAAGTAAAAATATATTAAAACGGTCATTTTGAATTTCACAACTGGCATTGGCCTATCTGCAGAATTGCTTACAGCCACAATTTGAAGTAAAAACCATTAGGACCTTAAAATAACCAGAAATTCTAGATTGGTGCATATTCCTAAATATCTCCTAACCACATTGTGCCGTCCGTAATGCCAACGCTATTAAATCTGCCTCTCGTATGTTGGCCACGATATATTTAAATAAATGATTATAGACAGCATTAGTATACTTACTGTAAATTGAAAGCGTTTCCAGATGTATTCTCGGAATCATTACAGAAGACATCACAGAATATTCCGAGCGTAATTTACTCAATCTTTACATGTATTATGTTATTACATGTTTATGTGATGATTTCGGAAACAGTTCGTTTTAAAATATGTTGCAGTTGATTTCACGCCAAACTAATGATGCGTAGATAGAATTCGTTCCTCTGGTAATACAGCTTAGACCGATGGCATTCATCTTCGTTTCACACCACGAAGAAAACTGACCTGACGTCATATTTTACACCACAAAGAACACTAATATCAAAATAAAAGGCTAGAAAACTTTTTTCCAAAATAGGTATAAATAGAAATTTGATTCTAGAGCAGCACCCTAATGTTTACTGAAGCTCAGACAGTTTTTAGCCGAATCATCCCCTTACGAAGAAGGAATTAGAAACACAAGAACGAAATTGTCAGTAAGACCATAATCTCAACTAAATCAGTTAATTCTAAAATACAGAAAACTGCGCAAAAGTGATATCATCAGCTTTTAAATTACTATTTTTTTTTTTTTTTAGTCCAAAGGGGTCTCTCTCCATCAGGGACTATTGTTTTCGTTTGGCGATTTTGCGTCGAATCATTCTGAACGTCCGTTTCACTTTTCAAACTGTTGCCACCCAATATTATTGCCCTGTATTATATTTAAAGAAATTAAACAATGAAGAATCTGCATAAATGTATGCATGTTCCTCGCATTGTGATAAAACAACGGTACCTAGAGCCATCGAATTTTGAACGACGTAATCCTACTACGAATATGGCCATCTGGAAGCCCAAATTTGATATTTGGAATCTGTTTTCTTATCGATTTCATAATTTGTAAAAATTTAACGAATTTTTGATTAACAAACTCAAGGCTTTCAAAGCGAGCAACGGCGTACAGGGGAAAAAAAAAAAAAAAAAAAAAAAAAAAAATATCTCCAGCGCGTGAGACTGTGTATCAGAAATTCTAAAGATATGCTCAATTTAAAATTATTTTGCGACATTGCTCTTGAACTGAATTTTATGGTTTAAGTGCGAAGAACATGATATTTAATAAATAAAGGTAACACACAAAATGTAAATAAAACACCCTTTTGGACGTACTTTAAAACCTGAAACCTTTCAGATAGTCTTTTTTTATTATTATTTCCTCTATTTTTAATTTTATTTAAAGCCAACTTTATCATGTTTTAACTTTTCATCTATATATTAAGGTTGTAAAACTGCACCAGCGGCCGAGCGGTCCTTGAACACTGATAGTTCGGTCCGAGGTTCGAATCTCGCGAATGCATGTTTGCATGGGCGTTTCTGTGGTTTTCTCCCATGTGTAACGTATTAATACGAGGTAGTTTTCCTCAGAAAGTCCTCTACGAAGACATTTCTTCCATCCGTGTAGTGCCTTAGGGAGGAACACGTAATTAATAACAATGATAGTAATAATAATAGCAATGCAGTTGTAAGGAAATTGTCACGTTGCCATGTACGAGCTAGGCCAACAGCGGTAAAGTCGTTGAACAGTGGTAATTCGATTCGGATTCAACTTCTGGCGAAGGAGTTCGAATGGGTTCGAACACAGGTGTTCCTCACGATTTCCAACGGCAACATAAACAAAGTAAAATCTGCTCATCCAGATACCTCGAACATGCATTTTTTGTTGTTGTTTTCTTGTCTATGTAATTTCATTGAAGAATGGTTGCGATAGTACCAGGGGGGGAACTTCTACTTTCCACCTCAATGTTGAGAAAGATCGCTCCACGGAGTGATCCGGGTGTCTGCCACCCCTACCACAAACCACACGAGAGAACTTTCGGCTCGCCGTATATTTAAAGTGTTCCCATGCCGCAAATAACTATACATTTCAAACATCCATGCTTTCCTTGGGATTTCGACCCGGGCCCTTCAGTAACGCAGTAGACTTCCCTAACCACTATACTGTCTGGGCGGTCTTGCATTTATTACATCTATTAAAACCACATCACGCTGTTTCAATGTTTAACCGCCAATAATGCATCCTATGCAGTACTTTAAACATTAAATCACATCTTGCTCATCACAGGGATTTAATTGTAAACTAAATTTCAATTATTTGCGTAAATGTCACGGATCGGTCGGTATGTTGATTTCAAATGCGAAATAAATAAATAAGCAAATTTTTAAGCGATTTTGTGGAAGAAATTCAGCTGCTACAGGGTTAAGTACTCGTTTACTGGTCGGGCCTCTGGCTGCAAGGGAACATTGTGGTTTTTCCCATATATAACTAAGGTAAGTTCGAGGCAGTTTTTTTTTTTGTCACAGCCCATTCCGAAGGCATTCCTCCCACTGGGCAGACTGCCTCAAGTGCTGTACTGTAAACTAAATCGAATCCACGTGCCTGATGTCTTGGTTAATACAAGCAGCTATCAAATGGAAGATCCTTGATTACCTTGGCTACCATATGGAAGATTCGGCGAGTCAAGGATGCGGCTGTCTAACGGCAATGTTACTCATACTCCAGCATGTGAGAAAGGTTAAAATGCCACAAAATGGTAAATTGCTTAAGCCGAAATAATACTGGGATTATCTACTTAGTGGCTATCCAGGTGAGGCAAAAGCAAAAGACAGGTATCTGCATAAGGAAGGGTGCCTTCGTGGACGACTTAACTAAGAAACATTGCCTTGGATACACGTCATATACGCAGGGAAAACTATGAAAATTTGCTGCAGCCAGATAAAAGGAGCAGTGTTCAGGAGTCTTACCTACTCTATCACTGGGAAGAAAGACTAATGGGTGCCTAAAGTCGGTAAGAAATTTCGCTTACAACTGTAGCTCAACTTTTCAAGGGGAAGAGGCAGACTGAAAACCCATACATAAACATGACCATGAAAGATAATTTGCATCGATGACAGATTTAAATTTTGAATAAAATCTAGAAATTAATCATTTTACACTTTTTTGTACACTGCATTTCGATAGTTTACTCGAAGTTTAAACCGATATCGTATCATTATCGCATAGTTTTTTTTTTTACCTTTATGTAAACATTTACCTTTATGTCTTACATTTTACATTTCACCTTCTACCTTTACGTCAATTTTACCTTTATGTCTGTACTGAATATACTAAACATGCATTGCTATGAATATTGTTACGAAATATACAGGCGCGGTGAGATAGCTTCCCCGCAAAGAAGTTTTAGGGTTGCCACATTTGACGAGAAATTGCCCATTTGGCGACACAATTGGCGACATCCCATGGACGGATGGAGAACCTTCTAAAACGAATTCTTACCGGTTTAGCCCAGAATGTTCTCGAACAGAAGCCGAAAGCTATATAAACGCTGCTGGTCCGCAGTCAGTGTGAGAGTGTGCCTCGTCTAGAGTGCGAGTTAGTCCATGCGGAGTCGATCGAGTTGACAGCGGGTAGCAAATGCCGAGTGGGTCGTCGAGTGCATCGAAGAGTCTCTTACTGTATCGCGGTTAGTGCATCGTAGACAGAGTGTGTTAAGCTTCGGAAACGACTGAGCTGAAGAGTCGACAGCTGTGCTCTGCGTGTCGTCGAGTGGATTGCGAGTTGTAGCGTGGAGAGTCTCAAGAGTTCGTGGAATTCCGAGAACGACCGAGCAGAGTCGGGAGCTATACTCTGGTGCTTTCCAATGAAGCTGTGTCCACCGTTATTGCTGGACAGTCTGAAGGCTGTGTCGCTGATCGTGTCAGCGTGTTTACTGTAGATCTTCGACGACTGTAAAAGTGTTTTGGAGCTGTCCTGATTAATATTGGTAAATAAAGTGTGTTTCGATACTTCATCAAGTGTCGTCGTTATTCACTCCAAATCCACACGAACCCCGTACGAACGTAACAACTGATGTCAGAAGATAACGTAACAATATTGTTTTAAAATGTATCGATATTAATCCTAGACAGACAAATCAAAGACATCTATCTAAATAAGTAATTCGAAAATGTATTACACCGTAGAATGTGGAAGCAAAATTACGTCCATGCTTTAAGACGACCAGCGTTATACTGAAAATGAAATTTATAATTTCTCTATTAAAAACACCGAATACTTACTTACTTTCACGCGGTTAAAAAATTTCCCTACATATTTAATCCAAAGTTTCAAAAATATTTCGTACGTATTTCAGTCTAGGTATCGTGAAGGCAGGAAGGAATAATTAAAACAGATATAACATAAAGGATACAAAAACGTAAATATATATAGCCGCATGAATCTGTAATTGAAAATCGATCACAAGTCCACCAGCGGCCGAGCGGTAACGTCGCTGAACACTGGGAGTTCGGTCCGAGGTTCGGGGCGTTTTCGTGGTTTTCCCAATGTGTAACATGTATACGAGCCAGTTTCCCTTACAAAGTCCTCCACAAAGGCATCTCTTCCTTAAGGCAGATAGCCCTCGAGTGCTTTGCAATATTCTAATAAAACCAAACCCAAGATGACAAACTTCTGAAACTGACCAATATTTTTAGAACATTTCCTCACTGCCAAAACCTCACTGCAGTCACTGCCAAGGGGTCTCTTTCGCATCCTGATAGAAACCGACGAAAGTAGAAGTGACAGTAAAGATTAAAATAATAATGGGTTTATAAAAAATGAAACCTTACAAAATAAATGGATATTGATAAATTATTACGTTAGTACTATTTTTAATTTAATTTCCAACAGAAAATAAACTGATACATCAAAGAGTTACGGCAAAAATGAAAACATATTGTTAGAATAAAGGTAGACATAAATTACCAAAATATTTTAGTTGGATAAAGAAACAAAACAATTTTTATGTTATTACGCTTATATTATTAAATTCAGTTCTATTTATAAGTGCTGTTGGGATTATTGTAGAGATATTTAGGTTTGAAAACATCGATCTCATTACAATACTTCCTCACATTTAGATTTTTAAAAGATAACACATAGATCGAAAGATGGGAAATTTCGTTAGAAATATTTCTAATACGTTACCGAAAATTGAAACTTCATAAAAAATATTTAAAATGTAAAAAAAAAAAAAAAAAATATCTGAGATTTTCACTAATTCAAGAAAAAAATTGCCTAACATAATTATCGTATCTGAAAGTCACTGAGGACTTGTGTTTCATTAAAAGGAAAAGAAAAAAAAATAATTATAAAAGCCAACTGAAACTACTGCAATACTTTTATAGTAGTTGTTTTATTATAATTTATTTTTCTAACCTAACTACCAACAACAATATTTTCTGCTTATTTTTTTAAAAATAATTAACTGTTTTAGATTCCTCGTCGTAACGATCTACTTTCAAATCTGATATAAGTTGCATTCAAATCAAAAATAATTACAATAAAATTTATTAAATAAAAATGTTCTACAAGAATTACCGTCATATACGTTTCACACTTAAAAATAAATTTTGTTAAAATAAAAAATACCTTGAAACTCAATATTGCAACATCTTCAACAAGATAACTTTCTACACGAAAATATAATACATGATTCAAACAATTAACCTTTAAAGTAATTCAGTAATACAGTGTATCCTAATTCTGTACGAAATTCCAGATAGCCATTCAAGTGTTAATGTGTAAAAACACTGTTTAAAATTCCGCCACAGCATCAGCTGGAATTTGACATTGAACCTCGGATTTTTGACGTTCGAGCAAATTTCACGGTCTTCCGATTTCGCCATTTCGTTTTTTATCAAATCGTCTACTGGCCGGTCTGCACTCGGAGGCAACAAATATCCCATTACATAGTTTACAACTACATTTAAAAGTGCCCTCACACGCACATTACGAATAACTGGTTGGATACCAATTAAGGTATGTATGACCGGAAAAAATATCCGGAACCTCCAAATTAAAGTAAAGAGCTATTAGGAACTGATCCGTTAAAATTCGCAGAAGCAATTTTAGTAGACATTTAACATGAAGCTAAGTATTTACAGACACACGCACACAAAGAAACAAACGGGAAAAAGTGTCTGAACCTAAAAAAAACCTTAAGAGCTGATGCCTTATCTACTTTCTTAGGAAGAAGCTTCCAGTAAAATATTCAAACGCATTTAAAAATAAAAAAAAAATTTTCTATATGTTAAAGATGATGGATGAGGTAATTTTTGACATTTCGTGCAACACATTATTTTAAAAAAGAGAAGGTCACTAAAATTTGGAAAAAGAAAAGGGTTTAATGATATGATAAAATAAGTTTACACAGTACGCAATCTGTTATAAATATTTGATATTATGCATATTTAAAACTTATAAAACAAAAGGCAAAATACTATTCAGGAAAATATGGCAAATTCGTCTACGTTAAAAGAAAACATCTATTTACGATTATCAAATAATTTCATTACTGTCCTTACTTATTTATTTATTTTAGTGAACATTTTCAATAATGCATATTCTTCTTCTATGTGAAGAGGCATTAGGACCAAGTTACTACGGCATATTAAGCAGATTTAACTAGCAAAATTTATACGTATTTATACGTTAACTATATGTAAATTTATATCCACATTTCTACACATAAATTTAATTGTGAGTTGTATACAGTTTTAGAATTATAATGAATAAAATGGTATCATAGTTAATTCTCTACGGAATAATAAACCGTGATACACTGTGTAGTTAGCGATACACTGTGTGTTAGTGATACACTGTGTAGTTAGTGATACACTGTGTGTTATTGATACATTGTGTAGTTAATTTCTCTACGGAATAATAAACCGTGATACACTGTGTAGGTAGTGATACACTGTGTAGTTAATTCTCTACGGAATAATAAACTATACAGTTTTTATTCGAGCTGTGGCATTTCCATTAAAAAATTAACTATCAGTTCTCACTAGCGGCCCACCCACCAGCACTTCAATCCCATCATAGGTCCAGCGGTAAAATCGCTGAACACCGGTAGTTCGATCCGAGGTTCGAATCCCGAATCCCACCAGCGGCCCAACAGTGAAGTCGCTGAACACTGGTAGTCCGGTTCGAGGTTGGAATCCCGCGAACGGGCTAGGTGCATGGTCGTTTCCGTGGTTTTCCCCATGTGTAACATGCACATAACATAAGCTAGTTTCTCTCAAAAAGTCTTCCACGAAGACATCCCTCCCCTTAAACAGGTAGCCCTTGAGACCTTGCTGTAATCACATAAACCAAACCAACTCTCAGTATTTTATTCTCATTTATGAAAGCAAATTTAATGATATATCTGTAAACATAAGTGGAAAATAATGAATCTATAAAATGTATAAATAAGCCTCAACACTGGAACAATTTTTAATTTAACACTTTAAATGAAAAACAGAAACCAGCATGCATGTCAAGAAACAGACAGTTAAAAGAAAACGTAAAATTATTTTACAAACGCCAAACGATATACTTCCAAAAATCTCGTAAACTTTGGATGTTTATTAAAACGAAATATCGAAAAATTATTTTAATTCTTAATTTTTGTTTACTCATATAATTACAGAAGTTATATTTACACATTTGTTTCAGTTCCCGAATAGTTTGAAAATACATCAACAGAAGCAAAGTTATTTAAAATAATAAAATGATACTTTAAACACTTTCAAAGTTCGTTTCAAATATATTGTACATTCAGGGAAAACTTACGCAACTTTTAAAAACCCACGAATTACGAATTGAATACGATGAAACCTCGGTTTACGAATTTTTTTCCCTGAAGGCCATTCGTCCACAAAATGTTCGTAAACCAAGAAAATTTTCTCCACAGATATTATTTTAGAACTAATTAATTCGCTCCGGAACAGATGACTGCTTGCTTACTTTAGAACAGGATTTTGTTCACAAATTCATCATCCAAAACTAATAGAAATCATTTTATATAAGACTAAAGAATTTAAACAAAATTTGTACTTTACAGATAAAATATGAAAAGTTAATTTTCTTGATGGGCAGCGTAAGTGGAAAATGATGAGGAAGTTGATATTGTGTGGATCGAAAATCCCTTCTATTGAAGAACAAATCAGTGTGCGTGTGTTATGACTTATCTCACTTGGTCAGACACTAACATCAGAACAAGCCCACGACATTTATCATGGCAAAGTGTCTAAGACTGCGCCTGTGGTTGCCAAGAGCCTTGAGCACCATACAGGTGACAGTACGATTTTAGCTCAGTTCCGCCCCCTATTTTGAGAGGGAGCTTTCCAAGGGGAAAGGTCTCTCACCCTTCTTCTCCTACCAACAACCTCTCGAGACCTACCATCAACCTTTCGGCTCGCCGTATATTTAAAGTGCCCCCTCACAGACACTATACATTTACAAACATCCATGCCTACTCCGGGATTTGAACCCGCGCCCTTCGGTACGGGAGACAGCTTCGCTAACCACTAAACCGTTTGGGTGGTAAACCTCAGTCTTTAACAGTCATCTTCTTTCATCTTTTCTTTGCCTGTATGCGCCACTCCACTCCGCTTACCACTCACCTGGCACAGTTTCACTCAAAATTTCTCTAATGTTGTTTGTTATCGCGATATTTTGAAAGTTTCTAAAGCAAGACTGGCATCGTTACTGAAAATTCTTATGTTAACTGCCTTAGCATGGTGAAATCTTATGTAGAAATTTTGCACTTTACCCAATTTTGCACGAATTTCAGAAAAACAGGATTATTTTTCTCTTGTTCTCGTCTTCTGAAGAAAATTCCTTCCACAGTCGTTATTTTGTTGCTGTTTTCGAAGATGTAATTCTTTCTTCCTGCACTGATTTTTAAGGTTCTCTAGTAATTTGTTCATAGTTTCACTGTTAGCTGCTTAAACTATGGTTTACCGTAGAAACACAATATCATAAAGGAGAAAAAAGGGAATATGCAGCTATTCCTCTATGCCGAATTCATGGTCCTCTAAATTACGTACTGCCAAACACTGTATTGAAAACCAAACAATGGAAAATATTAAAATGATGTTTTTCATACGTCCTAGAGAATTAAATATCTGCCACAGGTTACTCCAACATAAAAAAATCCTAGTGACTCTACAGTGGCGCCCGAACTGAATAGAGAGGACAATAATTCGTCAGAACCAGGATTTTGCGATTGGGTTCCTTCATGGTGTAACTAGAAGCACACTCGAAGCGTATGCGAGAGGTCTGCATTGCGAATCCAGAGGAGGGCATTGCATATGTCTAACGTCTAAAACATTACACCCCCCGGAAAAAACAATAACGGGTTATAACTTTTTACATATTCTTTACTGAAAAGATGCTTCATATTTTCTCCACACCAACTTTTAAGGAGGCACCATTAATAAGCATTATACTGAATAAGATATCTTTAGTAGGATTGTTTCTTCAGGACGCCTCCCCACAGACGTTAGTCCAAAATGGAATATACACACCACACACTGAAATTTCCACTCCCTTCTTTTCGTAAAATATTCATAAAAGTATACATCACCTCGAAAAATAGTTTTAAGGATGATTCTTTTTTTTTTTTACGTCCTTGCATTTCAAGTAACCTAAAGCTGATAATAGTTTCGACCTTCCATAAGGACCACAAGCGATTCTTAAACCTGTTTGTTCTTTGAAGAAAATAAATTCAAACCCACTAGACCATATTTTTTTCTTTACATACATATAAAACAATACAGAAATATCTTTACATGAGACCCAATTACTGTTATTTTTAAATGAGAAAGGATAACAAAGACCACACAATGAAGTTATATATACATGCATTTTCAATATAATGTCTTTACGGAGAATAAGTTAATTTCTTTTAACATTTAAATATTTGTAAATAGCTTTCAATTAATCCAACTAGTAGAAATGCAGATGGTGTTCACACATTTTTGTAACGATTTTGATTTTCTCCATGAATTTAAATATCAATTTTTAAATACAAACGTGACAGGCATTCAAATGGAAAAAGGTTTAAATAAAATATTATTTTCTTTAAAATGTCGCAGTAAAATAAACGAAGGCTATACTTTTACGCTGTCCGAAGAGAAATAATCTTATTCAATTATTAAAAAAAGGTGTGAAAAGTATGGCTTTAGTATTTCTACACGTAAAATAAGTACATAATTAATATGAAGGAATGAAATGTCAAAGTTTACATTGACTCGGAAAAAGGCAAAAAATGCATACCCAACAAAGGTAGGTACAGCTCTTATTAAATCTAAAGTCGCATCTCATGTTTTAAAGGGAAATCCAGGCCCCTAAAGAGCTATCGCAAAATCTTTAAATATCTCTGTAGGAACCGTGAACAAAATTATAAAAATCTCATTTAAATTTGATCAAAACAAAAAAAACATGATGTTCATCGCCTAACGCCGAAACATGTTTCTTAGCGTCAGACTATGTGCAGATTGATGTATGAAAATCATTTGGCAGGTGACAAATGGAAATATATACAGTACAAAGTCTTTAATCCGGACGTCCATAATCCGGACCTCAAAGCTACAAATTTTCTGCGCATGTGCATAATACCTTTACGCATGCGCATAATACGTTTACGCATGCGCCTTTAATGTATAATGGACGGTATAAGCTAGGCTAAAATTATTTCATTACCTATTTCAGTTAGTGTTGCAGATTGCGTTGTTCCTTAATCTTCTAATTGGATCCGGCTTATTATTTTTTGCAGACTGTTAGAACAATTTTATAAAAAGTAAGCTTGAACTTTCGATTATGTCAAAACGAGTTTCCGATTCTGGAGCTGCCAAAGGATCTACAAAGCGAAAGCATGTTTCGATGTCCATCAAACAAAAAGTGGAATTGCTGCAAAAAATGAATAAAGGCATAAAGAAAGTGACAGAGAGGTTAGTGAAAACGAAAAAATTTCGATTGACAAGTTAGTCGGTATTCTCGGCACAGCAATTAACAGGACTTGAACAGCGGAACTTTGTAACTGAACAAGAAATTATGTCTGTTTATAGAATTAAAGAGAAAGTATTAGCACATAAAAATAAGCAACTTAAACAACTTACATTGAAAGAAATGTTTAATAAAGTAATCAAATAAATATTAAGCTTTTTTTGTAAATTTTGATTACCCTTTAGATCATAATTGCTCTTTATTTCACAAATTACGGTTTCATATTTTTAATTTTATAATTTCTGCATGCCATCTAACCAGATTTAAATTAATGATATATAATCCGGAAAAACCCTTAATCCGGAACCCGAAGTCCCGACGAGCCCGGATTAAAGACTTTGTACTGTAGTTACAATTGATGAGGCTTGAATATATCTATCTGACTGCAATAGAAAAAGATCGATTTGCTACCGAAAAAGAGGAGAAAAAGACTTAATATGTTGGTTCGGAGAAAACAAGGAAACGTTTTCTAAAGGTTTTACGGTTATTACTGGATTCTCTTATAACGGAAAAATTTAAATAAGGAAAATAGAAAAAAATGTCGAAATTAATTCGGATTTCTATCAGAGTTATATTTTAACATCTGTTTTTAAAGAAGAAATTCCATTATTTTATCCAAACAATCTTCACTGTGTGAAGTTCCATCAGGATAAATTTCCAAGCCATACCTGTAAATCTACTGCTCTAATGTTTTGTAAAAATGAAAAATGAAACCAGAATTGAAGCTATTCCCCTTACATGCATCCCGCCCAAGTCCCCTGATGTGTCTTCTATGGAATGCTGTGCATTTGGATTTTTAAAAGAAGATCTCTATTAACGGCATCCAAAACACTGGATGGACTCTGGAAGATTGCGAAGGAGGAGTGGAATAAAATCAACCTTAATGTTTTAAGAAAAGTTTTTTTTTTATCTTGGAAATCAAGATGTAATTTGATAGGTCAACAAAAGGGCCATCAGATTGAACATATTAGAAAATAAAATTCTAAGGTTTGTTCATATATGAATCTTTGCAAAATCGTTACAAAAATGTATGAACACCCTCTGCACATAATTTAATTTTACGACTCAGAGCAAGAAATGATTCTAATGATAAAACTACAACAGTCATAAAGAACTATCTGACGAAACATTTTCATTCATGAAGAATACATTCATATCGATCAAAATAAAAAGTACCAAGAGAAAGAAAGAACGAAAAAAGAAAAGAAAGAAACCACAAAACCTCCGTACAGGAATTCTGAAGCAAATCTTAAAGGATCATGTTACAGATTTGATTTTTTATACTTTTTTATTTTATCTTATTTATTTAACTCACCACTACATTTATGTAAACTGGCTTATGTATATCATCGAATCAACTCATGACACATAAATACATCTACCTGCTATTGTTTTATACAGGCGAGAAATCGTTTATTTAAAAAGCATTTATTAAATTATTAAAATTAAATAATGTTAAAATTGCATCTTTCCATTTCATTAAAATACTTCAAATAAGCATGACCTAGTTTTCAAATACAATAGTTGAACTTTCTTACTTAGTTGCAACTATAAGAAATTAATATATTAAATACAGCTTTTGTTGGTAGCGTACCTTTTATTTAAGAAGAAAGTTATAAGGTATTTTCTCCTTCCTTTCTGCATGCCTTTGTGGTGCGAAAATTTTCTTTTTAGCCCAAAGGGGTAATTTGCCCAGCAGGGCTATTAGTTTCGTAGAGTTCACTATAAACGGCGTTCCACTTTTCAAATTGTTGGCACCATATACTGGAGCCCCGCATTATAATTAAATAATGAAGAATAAAGATAAAATTAAATAATGAAGAATCTGCATGAATGTGTGTATGTTTCTCCCACTGGTGAAAAAACAACGTTACGTAGAGGCATCGAATTTTGAATAACATTGCCCTCCATTCGAATATGGGCATCTGGAAGACCAAATTTAGAATTTGTTTTATTATCTCTTTCATATTTTGTTATTATTTATTTCATATTATTGATTAACAAACTCAGCGATTTCAAAACCAGCAGTGGCAACACAGTACAGGGGGGGGGATTTTTATCTCCAACGCGCGAGACTGTGTGTCGGAAATTCTAAAGATATGCTATTTTTTAATAATTCTGCGATATTGCTGTTGAATTGAATTTTATGATTTAAGTGCGAAGAGCATGATATTTAATAAATAAAGGTAACCCCTTAAAACGTTAAAAGTACGCCCCTTTGGGAGTAATATAATATCTGAAAGATTTAAAATTGTTATTCATATTTTTAAATTTTATTATTAGTCCAAAGGGGCTTTGCCCTGGAGGACTATTGTTTTCGCTTTGAGATTTTGTCTTGAATCACTATAAATGTCCGTTTTACTTTTCAAACTGTTGCCACCAATGTTAAGAATCCTGCATTATATTTGAAGAAATTAAATAATGAAATATCTGCATAAATGTATGTATATTTCTCGCATTGTGATAAAACAACGGTACTTAGAGCCACCGAATTTTGAATGACGTCATCCTACTGCGAATATGGGCACGTGGAAGACCAAATTTGAAATTTCGAATTTGTTTTATGATCGATGATTTCATATTTTGTAAAACTTTACGAATTTTTGAGTAACTAACTCAACGATTTGAAAGCGAGCGGTGGCAAAATCTACCGGGGGGGACCTTTTTATCTCCAACGCGCGGGACTGTGTAGAGGAAATTCTAAATATATGCTCATTTTAAAATTATTTTGCGACATTGCTACTGAACTGAAATTTATGGTTTAAGTGCGAAGAACACGGAATTTAATAAATAAAGGCGACACACAAAACGTTAAAAAAACGCCCTTTTGGACGTAATTTAAAATTTGAAACCATTCCGAATTATTTTAAAAAATATTATTATTTTTTTTTAACTTTTTGTGGAAATACACAGATTCAAATGAATCAATTTTTTTACAGAAAATCAATGTTAAATAAGTGTTTTGAAATATTACATTCGGAAGCATTATTTGATACTTTAGAAAGTCCTCACCGATGCTCTTCCTCCTAAGACAAACATTCCTTAAGAAAACCTTTCGTACCCCATATAAATTACGTATCCAAGACCTCTTTAAATCTGACATTATAGCGAGTGAGAAATATTTCCTTACCACAGATAAATATACATTAATATCAGTCGGTACATGCTTACACTAAAGGAGTTGATATCTTCCTCGCACTTACTCAAGTACACTATTTTCGCAATATGATAAAACTCTTTTATCATGCCGGAACATCGCATTTGCATGCGTAAGCCGATTAAGACTATGCAGATTCAAACGTTTCAATATGTTCAAACACAAGCTCTTTAGAAGCACCGGGAAAAGTAAAATCAGAACACATACGTGTATTTTGGTATCATTTAAATCTATCACTTCATAACATTAAATGCGCCATATAAAATCTATTTATGAATTTCTATGAACTAATAATCTGTTTATCAGTTTCATGTACTATTTCTGAGAACAGCACATGATAGACATCCCAAAATGAATTTCATCATTACAACAAATGGATTGTCTCGTGAAAAAATTTCTCTTGTAATGCGGATTTCTGCAGAATTTCATTAAAATTTCCCAATTCCGATTTCGCTTTAATTAATTAATTCGTTAAGGCAAAGCACACACGACGACAAACTGAACAAAAAGAGGTAGATTACCCTCTTGAATGACTTGCTAAGGGATACTTATTCGCATTCACGCGTAAACGCCGATATATCTATCCCGTTAGCCTAAATTCCAGACGAAATTTTCAGCAATTTTAATCGTTCTGGTCCATACTGTTGCGTGAAGTACGGGTTCGAAACAGATGGAATGCACACAGGTCCGATGATAACCTGATAAAATCGCCAAAAGTAACACTTCAGGGTTCTGGAACTTTCCACAGAAATACTCGTACAGGTATTCACAGTATCACACAGTCTGTAGTTAATACTTCCAACTACTAAGAACATTAAACACAACGCAAGAGAAAGCGCATCGAAAAGACGAAGCTTTCACGGATTTCTCAATACTCCGAAGTCGCCTTGAAGTTAACCACTCAACAGCAGCTGAGTGCAGATTCTCTTTCCAGCCGGTCGGGCGAGATATTTCTAGTACTTTCTGCTTCTCGAAATTACTCGAAGGCGATGGGAGAATACGGCTACCTAGCATCTAAACATCAAGTACAGATATTCAATTACACTACCTATTACGCTAATATAGTGATCGGACCAAACGTTCGCCGTATGATCGGCACGTTTGGCGATTTTTAGCAAAATTTGACGACAAAATTACTCGTTAACACTGTTTCCAGGTTTGCAATATCGCGTCAAATTGAATACCTATCGTAATAGTTAAAGTATTCAATTACACTACCTATTACGGTAATACAGGGGAGCAGACCAAAATGTTGCCAAATGACCGCCAGGTTTCGCGGTTTCCAGCCAAATTTGGCGACAAACCGTTGGCAACTTGGCGACATCGCGCAAAATTAGCGAGACGAGACTTGCCCCTTTATTTTTTCGGCAGATTTTCATGTTGTACTATACAGAAAAATACAACAGTTTCATATATACACTGGTGTGCAAAAATTAAGGACGAAGTCGAAAAATTAGCATATCAGCTGAACGAAGAGGCAGACTACAGAAAGACTAATCAGGAAATTAAGTAAGGGGATGTACGGTAGCACGTGCGCAGATATGCAGGTAGACGTAATGGGGGAGTGTCTGAGTAGTATAAAGCATGTTGTCGGTGTAAGATCAGTATTTCTGGCAAAGAGATTGCACGCCGTATAGCAGTTAAAATCACACCGAGTTGCTGCCTTAGCGAGAAATGACTAATAATCAATCTGTTAGACGACATCTGGATGCTTTTACCCGAGGTCGAATCATTGGGAAGTTGGAGGAAGGCCGCAGTGTGACAAGTGTGGCTGCAGAATTCGGAATTGCTCACAGCATCGTTTCACGACTTTGGAGACAATTTCAAACTACGGGAACAGTTATCCGGGGGTTTAGTAGTGGTCGTCCACAAGGAACCACACCCGCAGATGACCGGTATATTGCCTTACAGGCCAGAAAAAACAGGCGGCAGACAGTGGGAGAAATCGCTAGACACACGACTCAGGCGACTGGACGACCGATATCGCGTTTTACCGTCGCCAGAAGACTGCACGGTGGTGGTCTGTTTGCACGACGCCCTGTACAGTGTGTACCTCTAATGCCTGCCCATCGGAGAAGGCGTTCTCTGTGGTGCCGGGAACACCGGAATTGAAGAGACAATGAATGGGGACAAGTACTCTTTACAGATGAGAGCAGATTCAGTCTGAGTAGCGATTCTCATCGCATACTCATCTGGAGAGAGCGGGGAAGCCGCAATCATCCCTCGAACATCATTGAAAGGGACAGGTATGGAGGTGGCGGAGTTCTCGTTTGGAGAGACATCATGCTTGGTAGTCGTACAGACCTTCACATCTTCAACGCAGGTTCAGTTAACGGGACCCGTTATTGTAACGAGATTCTTCTTCCATATGTGCGTCTTTTTAGAGGCGCTATGGGTCCGCAGTTCCTTTTCATGGACGACAATGCACCATGTCATCGCACAGTAGCTGCCGAACAGCTCTTAGAGATTGAGGATATTGAACGTATGGATTGGCTGGCACGATCTCCGGATCTCAATCCCATCGAGCATGTATGGGATTTTCTATGCAGACACTTGGCAGCTCGTACCTTACCACCAGTAACGATTCCGGAGCTTCGATTGGCGCTGCAAGATGAATGGGCAGCAATGCCTCAACAACTCATTGACACCCTCATTCTCAGCATGGGCAAACGCTGTGAAACCTGCCTAGCAGTCAGGGGAGATCATTTCCCCTATTAAAGACCGGATGTTTCTTGCTGGACATCCATCACAGGGATGTTTCGGCCTTCAGTCGCATTGCGCTCCATGCTACTTTTTCAATAAAGCTTCTTTTTATCCCTCTGATTCCTCTTTTAGTAAGTGTTGCTTACATTACTCATATCCTTACGTATTGGGGATCTTACGGTATTAAATGTGTTCATTTGGAAAGCTTTTGTACAAAGTTATATTGAAAAAACCGTCTCGTCCTTAATTTTTGCACACCAGTGTAATTTCACTAAAATTATCCGCATATGTACAAAATTCGTAAATATATGCGTTACATTTTCAACAAAACACACTTCCTTAGGTGTAAGTTTTTTTGTTGTTTTTCCCCCTAAATCTGTGTGTATCGTCGTAGGATTATTGCAAACGATGTTATAAAATTCACAATTATGTATGCTTTTCAGACCAGTTACATACCTGTAAATGCGAGTTCAGGAATTAAAATAAATTCTTTGGCTAATGGGTGTATATGCACCATCTGGTATGAAAAGGTTTTGTTTCTTGCGGTGGCAAAATTATACTTTTCATTATCCAAGCATTTGAACGTTAAGCATAGGTCAGTTCATTTTAATGCCATATTACCATGTCCAAATTAAGAAGCGTTTCACCAGTGGCCCGAGTTGCTAAGACTGTCGTTGAACAGCAGTAGTTCGACACATCTTTCAGATCCACCGATCTTACCACCGAGAACGTAGCCAAGGGTGACCCGCAAAGGGTAAGCCATTATTACACCCGCAAAAAGGAGTCTAAAAAAATTTCAAAAATCCATGCTCCTTCCCTTCTCCAGGATTCGAACCCAACCCAATGCCATGGCAGCGAGTTTCGCTAACTAGTAAATTACCGAACATGGCTTAACACAAACATACAACTCATACATTTCAAAATTAGTGAGTTTAAATTCAGTTAAAATTAGCCTACTTTTCCATATTTTTAGCGAAATAATAAAGCTCTAAGTTACACTAGTTCAGAGTTCCTGATCTAATGTACTCGACAATCAATAGAAGCAGCAGATCTGATGAAAACTACAGAATAAATATGCGTGATATCATTAAAAATCTGTATATTAATACCGACAACGACATGAAATATCCCACGGGAATGTAGAATTACTATGAAATAATAAATAAAAATATATTTACAAATTCCATCTTCAATTTATATGACTTCATTTTATATGCTTTTTTTTTTGTTATGGATTTAATTGTAATTATAGCTTGAAGTATCTTTAAAAATGTTTTTTCTCCCCATCCTTATCCTTCATAGCCAAAAACTAATTAAATATTCGATGGTTTCACTGTTATACGTAAAGACCTTTAGTAAAAGATACTATCAACTGAAATTTAAAGCTGGAAGATGGGATAGAAGATTTTACGGAGCTGAGAGATTTCGGGAAAAAAAAAAAAAAAGACAGACAGGAAGAAATGTCCTTAACTCTAAAACTGTTAAGTCATCTTAAAAAAAAAAGAAAAAAAGAAAAAAAAAGAAAAAAAGAAAGAAAGAAGAAAAAGACGAAATACCAGTTCTCAACTAACTGCAGATCAGCTTAGATAATATTTTAGCAAAAGTTAATTTAAATCCATAATTGCATTTTTCTCAACAGTATATATTTTATTAGCAAACTTACTACTCAACAGATTATCTTTAGACTTTGATATATTATATTGCATACAATGATCAACAATGAAGGAGAGTTTTTTTAAATATATTATAAATCAATTATATTCGCTTTCAAACAGCTGTAATTTTCCCAGTTTAAAAAGAAGTCAAGAACTGTATACTGCTTCGTAGAAAATCTAATTTTTTATAGCTTTTGCTGAGAGTGAGTGTGTAACTCTGTCGTTTTGTCTGTTATTACATTAACGCATAAGCATGAAATCTTGATTTACATACGATATGTATGACAGGTCTTTAATTTAGAAATTATCTGTGAAATGAAAATTACGAAATTTACTTCATTTTCCAGTTACTCAATGTAGCGCAATTCTTTACTACAGGCTCAACAGTGGGTGAGTGTTCAAAACCACTGGTAGTTCGACCTCGGTTTGAATTCCGACGGCTGAACTTTTTTTTATTACGTCCTTCGGCTGAAGGCACTACACGAAAAGAAAGGGATGCTCCGTGAAGGACTCTTTAAAGAGGTCTCATACACCTTAAAACCCATAAGATGTTCGAATATGTGACTGTTGTAAGAATTGGGAGAACTTATTTATTTTAAAAGCAATTACTACCAACTTTTTACAGACTACATATTATAGCTGCTTTCTGAAATAGTAATCAGAAAGTTTGTGTTGCCACAAATATTTTTATAATTTAATCCGCTTTGTGACAACATTTTTCATAATATTTCCAACTTGCGCGCACAGTTTAAAACATTCTGTTTCATAATTTAATTCCATATTTAATATATAGCTTTTATAACATTTGGAAACTACTGTGAACCTAAAATTCTAAAACATTCATGTTAAATTTTTACTTTATTTTGAGTTGAGTTTATAAAATGTATTTTATTAAAAAAATTTGTAATGTTTTCGTCCATAAAATTTTTCAGTAATAAAATATTCATCAGATTGTTGGTTCAGTTAGAAAATAGTGCCCATATAAAGAATTCCATCCAATTTCAAGTATGTACCGTTAGCCATTTTTAAAATATCATGCGCGCAAGGTGGAAACATGGCGAAATATTTTGTCACAAAGAGGATTAAATTACAAAAATATTTGTAGCAACATAAACCTTCTGGTTACTAGTTTCCAAAGTAGCTATATTATGTAGTTAGCTGTAAAAAGTTGGAATTAATTAAAGTTTTATTAAAATAAATAAAAAATTCTCAATTCTTGCGACAGTCACATATTTGAAGATCATGAGGGGTTTAAGGTGTAGGAGTCCCCTTAAGGGAAATTGGCTCGAAGCCACGTAACACATGGGAAAAACCATGAAACGACCATGCAGCCAGCCCGTTCGGCTGAACTAGAACCTCGGACCGAACTACCAGTGTTCAATGGCTTTTGCCGACTTGCCGCTAGTGGGTCGATGAGTGGATTGAATGGACGTCTTCGTGCCTTTTTTTACTCGAAAAATCGATAAGACGTGCAATAACTATTATAGACGTACAATATCTATTTCAGTGTCAAACCATATTACTCCGTGATTGTGAATGAATGCACAATTGGCATTTAATTATGTATTATGTTTATCATCATTTAGAAGCTCACAACTCGTAATCAGTCATTAAAAATTTTATATTAATTATTACTATAATTAATATTGTCACGGATTTTGTATATATGTAAATAATCTTAATGAAATTATATGTGGAATTATAGTATTTTTATGGACAACGTAGCATGTTAAAAATGACAGAAACGATTATCTGCCTGAAAATTAAGACTACAGGGGCAAGTCTATTTAACATTAAATAAATGGCTATCTAATTTTGGCGAAATTTGGTTAACCCAATTGGCTGACCAATTTAGCGAAAAACCACTATGACGCTAAACTATTTGACCATTTGGCAACAGCTTGGTCCGGTCCCTTTAATAGAGATTGTAATGGAATAATTGCAATTGATTCCTATATTAGCTGTAATCGTATCCGACCATGTCTACAAGTAATTTGGAGAAGCAGAAAGTACTAGAAATTTCTCGGCGGTTGGGGGAAACTTTGCAATGCCGGACACAGCATCAGTTTCTCAGTTGTTAGTACAGCGTGGTTCGAAGCATTGAGATATCTCCGTGTTAGCTTCGCTCTTCAAATAGTGAGTTGTGTTTAACGTCGTTTGCAGTTTGAAGTGTATCAACTGAATGTACTCTGTGATACTTTGACGACCAGTACGAATATTTTTGTGGAATGTTCCAGAAACGTGATGTCTTTCTTTGAATGAAATAAATTTCATCAAGTTATGATCGGTTTTCTGTGCATTCAATACGAACTTGTACGAATGCCACAATATGAAAGACATCATTACACTGTAAATGATTAGAGCTCGAGAGAAAACTACACTGAATTTAAACTGTTATTAACTAAACTCCCCCAGCAATTACACGGCTTCGCATTTCCCTAGTTACAGAATGCACGCAGATAATAAGGATGAATTCCACTAGTCCAGTTAGTAGCTGACAATAGCCCTATTAAACTTGCACTTATTCATTGAGGAACAATTTCATTACCTCTAGCTATTTGTTTATTATATACTTTACTACTTTACTAAAAACAGCTAAAATGTGGGCACAAAATCACAGATTTGGGTGCTGATTACTACCCGCACTGAAGGTACTGCTTTCATGTTTCCCCCCCCCTAACTTTATTAAGAACGTTTTTTGGCTGAAAACTTTCGTTACAACCAGATATTTATGCTGTTCGCAGGTTCTTTAACGCTTTTATTTAAAATTTAAATAAATATAATATTACATGTATTAAAATTCACACTGAATAAACAAACAATGTAAAATGCTTTTTACACCAAATTTATAATTATGGAGGTTTTGTCAAGCAGTTTCTAATGAGCAAGCTTACATGGATAATCTGACGAATTCGCATCTATCTACACAGACTTCATAAAATTAAATATATATTTAAAATAATATTTTCCACAAGTTTGTCTAAAGAAACAATTACTATTAAACGGATATATATATATATTTAAACCATTAGGTTTATGAAGAATGAGTTTAATATTTCGATAAAATTTATTAAGAAAATAAGAATAAATTTGAGGAATTGTTGGTAAAACATTTTAGTGCCACTTCCAATTTACAAGAATGAACTCTGTATTCTAGGATGTGTATATATATATATATATATATACAGTCAACATTATTTTTATTATTTTTTATTTGCTTATAAAAACATTACACTATATGTTAATCGTTATTTCCATTTCAAAGCTTAAAAGCTGCTATAAAAAAGGAAAAAGGAAGGGCTTATTTTTTCCTCAGAGGGACTCAAAATCATTAATGGAACTAAAATAATGGGGCAAAACTGCAACGAAACGGAGCAAAGGTAAAACTTTATTCAAACGAGAGTCAACAAAATTATTAATGGACGCAAGATAACATCAAAAAACCCTTGTTACGTGAAATAATGCTAAAAAGTGCAACAATTCTAAAATGAGTTAAAAGTAATTTAATTGTGTTATTCATTCATCAAAATGGAGGAACTTCCCCCTTCCTCGCAGCAGGAAAACGGTTAAAATTATGGTATAAAATTAATGATAAAATATCATAAATGGTAAATATATAGTTTATTATGGAATATATTACTTAATATTTCATAACTCAGCCGTAAAACGTCATTACGTTAGGTAAAAGTTTTGCTACAAATTTCACCTGATAATAAATTCATATCAGCTTGAATTAAGTTTAACTAATAATAGTTTTCAAAGTTTAGTTAATAAGGTATTTCTCCCGCCTTCTTAGCGTGCCTTCGTGGTGTTGTGGTCTACACTCTGGGCGCATAATCCAGAGAGAGGTCCGTGGTTCGATTCCCGGCGAAGGCGTTGCTCATTTTTCCTCTTTTATGCTTCCAAAAAAATCCTAATGTCTCTACTAGTTTGTTTTCTTTAAATAAAGAAAGAAAACAAGGAAGTGTAGTTTGTTTTCTGTAAACAAATCTAACAAGTAAAAAACTGTAAGCATTTTAATTTTAAATGATGAAATTAAATAAAATCAGTACTTCTGGAAAGTACAGGGGTATGCAATCAATCAATCAATCAGTCCCTGTTCTAAAATTATTATTTTTTTAAAGTCTTCATCTATTACACATTTTATTGAAAATACATTTGGTTATACAAAGATTATTCCTCAAGGCTTTGCTGGGTATATTTCTAATATTTTTAAAGCACCAATTTCTGGACACATATAAGTCCTTAAACGAACTTGAAAATCAGCTACCACCGACAAAATGCTCGAGGACTTCAGTAAACGACCTAGAAACTAAAGACTGATACTTCCAATCTTTCAAATTGCACTTTTTTAAACTTCCTTTCCATCTGTCTTTCCTTGGCCCCCAACCACAGTCGCAGAAAGCCAGAACCAAACTGCAAACAGGCCATTCGTATGCGTTATACCTGCCAATCCATCAACCAGGTTCTCGCAACTAATCATGGATGTCATTTGTAAATTGGCTTTGATGTTGCATATTTTGAAAATGATGTCTGCGAGACTGGCTGTATGATCATTTGCCAGGTCAGTGGACTGGCAGATGTGACGGACAAGAATGATCCACACTTGAAATCTGATTCTTTTTTTTTTTCCTCTTTAAGGATGGACCAAGACAGAATTACACACATGAAAAAGAGACTGAGGAAGGAATGGTACAGCACTACTTGAATGTATTTGAAACAAGCTCAATTATATTCTACGGAGGATTTTGCAATTTGCATATTAGTTTGCATAAGGAATCTTTCGACAGTGTTATTCTGGAGCGCTTGCGGAATGCTGTTAAAAAAATAAGAAAGAGTGGAGTGCATATCAAAATAGAGTTTTAATAAAATAAATATACCGTATACGCGCACGTAATATCCGATCTTTTTTTACTAAAATTACATTACTAAAATGCAGGTGCGGACATTACACGGGTCGTTCAAATGTCGTGCTTTTTCTGGTAATTTTGGGCCTAAATTTCATTTCAAACAGCCAAGTTAAGTTCTAAGCTGTAAAAAATGACATAAGTAATAAAAGAATGAAATTTAAAGTTCTCTAATAGGTACCTAAAATTTACAAACTCACTTTCTTTCATCCACATACAAAAAATTACTCCGTTTACGTTATCACCACTCGGCGCGTATTAGTTCCCACAGGAGCACAATACAGAGGCACAAATTAACCAACACTTGCAATTTTAATATTTACTTTAATACAAATTAAATAAAAGTTGGTTCTTTTAATATCTTGCACACATTAATTTTTAAAAAATATGTTCTGACGCACTGTATGAAAATCCATTTAAGGTTCATCATTCGCCGCAACCAGCCTTCAATTGCAATGTAGGAACATCTTCTTGTCGTGCCGCAGCAATCGTTCTTATTTGGCACATTTCTCGTGTTACTGCGTACCCTTGAGCACGTATATCCCGAACACACGCAGCTTCTTTTTTCCTAAGTTCGGAAACTGACATTTCGAACCGCGAAACGCACGTCTTTTTTTTTTGTTCGTTGCCGCCAGTTGATCACGCTGTTTGCTCCAATTGCGCACACACTTTTCGTCCACCATATATACTCTTGCTGCTGCACTTTTTCCATTTTCCTGCGCAAATCTAGAACTTTCAGTTTCAAAGCCGCTGTATAGCTGCTGTACTTTCCCCATTTCAAGCACGCTACATGCTATCTACCACGAATTCCAAATGATACAATGAATGAAAAGAAAAAGCTTGAAAGATGCGAATGCTCCAAGAAGGAAGGAAGGGAAAAGTAATTTCATTATAAAACAGTATTTTCTGGAAGCCAGTGTGATGAGAACCTGTTTGAACTGCCTTCATTTATTATCGCTTCCGAGTGGATTTCTGGCGTCGATGTTATAACTCAATAACAGCTGCACCAGAATGCAAGGAATGTCTCTGCTTTCTATCCTGGCGCCAATCAAAGACAAAACAAATACATATCCTTTCTTTAAAGATGTTTATTGACTACTGTTATTGACTATAGGGAAAAAGCCGATGTTAAAAAAAAGTATATTTTAAAGTAAGAAATTCTTTAGTTTTTGGGGTGCGGACATTGGTGCGAGTCACGTTTTTTAACATAACTTTCATCTGTAAAGTTGGGGTGCAGACATTACATGAGCGCGGACATTACACAAGCGTATGCGTTATATGATACCAACATTAAATAAGGTGACTAACTTCTAATATACTCTGCTTAATGACTATATTCTTTAGGGCTTTGAACAATTTTTTATAGAATGCATGCACACAGTAGCGAATATTCCTTTCTGAATTGGAAACTAAAAGCACTTACACTGAATATTTCAGGAAGCATTTTAACTGATTGCCAAATTAAAGATTTCTGTTGAAGCCAGAACTTCAGTTTTTACTACACAAAAGTACACATTTTTCCATGTATTAAAATATCGAATTTCTCAGAAGTTTTTACTCCAAACGACAGATTTCGTTAAAGGCCATAATATCTTCCATACTTTTTCTGGAGATAATTTTTATCTCTCATACAGCTGACTTTATAATTTTTGCTGAATAAGTTAAATAAATGAAAATATCGAGTAAGCAGTTATTTTCTAGAATTTTCGAATCATAACTGTCACTAACCTAAATAGAAAGGTAGCAAGTGGAAACTTTGTTAAAACACGCAACATAGATTTGTTTGAGAAGCTATTTGCAAAAATATTGCAAAAGTTACTTGTTTGACTCAATCCATTATTCAAACTGAGTGAATGTTTACCTGAACTATCTCATATGTGTAAAAACTATTAACTTCCGCAAACATCACTGATAAATATTAGGAAAATTATAAAAGAATGTAATTATAATAAGGTAGATTCATTTCAAGAATAAGCAGGTTATTATCCACCTTTTCCTTTCGCCATCAAATGCATTAAACCGTCTATGATCATCATAATTAAATTCTCATCTCGGCAAACTTCATTTATATCTTTTAACGACGGCTGATGGATGAAAAATGATTTACTCGAGTTGGGAGGAGACAGTTCAATGAAACGTTAAGGAAATGGAACATAATGAAAATGCAAAGGATTCGTTGAATCTAAATTGACAACAATGTACGATAGATGATCTGGAGACGTTAAGGTTAACAGACGCGTGGGGCCTGCAAGTCGAGGAAAAGCGCGAAGACTTATTTCACCTGACATTCGTGAAGTAGCGCTACATTTGGAGGAAGGCGCACAAGTTGGCGCTTGGCGACACCTGCTGTGCCTTCCTTCTTAACTTAGTGACTTCTAGTTTCCTTGCCAGGCTCGATTCCGGCCGATTTATGTACTTGCTGGATGCAGGGTATTTCCACAAATTTTCTCACGAGTAACGTGAACACAAGTCAATTTCCAACAAAAGGCTTACCCTCAGAAGACAGATATAATAAACTATCAAACCTAACTACCTAATTTTCCGCCACCAAACCGGTAGAGTGGTTAGGGTCGCTGACTAGCGTGCCGAAGGGGCGAATCCCGAAGAAGGCACGGAGTGTTCGTAAATGTATACTGCCCATGCAGCACAGGGGCACTCTAAATATGTCACCAGACGAAAGTCCTCTCGAGAGGTTGGTGATACGGGAAGACGGGTGAGAGACGCTGTGACCCGTCCCCCCATTAAAATTCCGAAATAAGAAAGCATTTACATCATGTTATAGTGTAATGGCATTGATTGGTAATTTTTGATTAAATGAGTGAAGCTTTCTCTGACGTCACGATTCGTGTGCCAAAATCATATCCCGACATCATTATTTTGGAGGAATCGACAGTCCAAGATTTACAAATGTCCATTTCATCATATAACAAAAAACTGTCTTTGGTCGAACCACTATACATCATCCTGATTATAAGAACAGTTATATTATTTCTATTCCTTGTGGTTTTCTAGTCAAACTTGGAACAACTGGCAGGCATTTTATTGATTTTCATGAGTGTTTTAGAATATTATGCGGTTTCAAATACCATGAATTGGGTCGTTGTGCACGTTACTGTATGGGTTCATTGCTCTTTATCACATGAAAACTCCACGACTAATTGTCACATCAGGTATTTGAACTTAATGAACTATGGAATGTCCTCATTCCTATCAGGCTTTTTTTATTAAATGTTATGTTTTGGCAAGTTTTAAGATATTTAATATGAACCAAGGTTTAGTGCTTAAAAATGATTGGTTACATTGCTATTCTATGCATATTTATTGGGGGGGAATCCATCAAAATTGCGGGCGAAATTGAGCTAAATCGCACTGTCACCTGTAAGGCGCTCAAGGCTGTTTTCAACGGCAGGAGTATCTTGCGCTCCTTGCCACAAGGAATTTCGTGGGCCTGGGTTGACTTTAGGTTCAGGCATGTGAGCAAAAGTCAACAACATCCTAATGTTACTACAGTAGACAATGTTCAACTATCGTGACGAGTTTATAAAGCTAAGAAATGTCAACAGCTTTTTAACACACAAATTTTCGACGTTTCTAAAAGAGACACCAATAATGTAAGTATAGCGACTTGAACCAACTATTACTTAATTACGAAATGCATTCCTATAAGTAATTTATATTTTGTTACTTTTCAGTGTTTCCTAATTAGGCTAAAATCAAGGATTCTGCCACACACATTACGTTTATATAAAAATGTTTTAAATTTCGCCAGTAAAGAGCTAAATAAAAACCACCTCCTACGTTAATATTGCCGTAACGGGAAAAAATTGGCAAAATGCATACACGTTCTTTAATTGCACATCAAGAATAATGCACATACAGTACAAAATATTTGATAATACCAACTGAAGCCCATACAGCGCAAAAGATTAAAATCTACTGAAAAAACGAGGTAAACACTCATTTACATATCAATCAAACTTAAAGTATTTATTCAGGACTTTAAGCAATGAATATGTTCAATCACGAAATATCTGAAACGTTGGACAGTCCTCTTCATCTTTATCTGCTGAATTCCTCATCGTCTCTACGTGCTGACAGATTTAGATTTTCTCGTTAATGATTTCCCCATGATAAGAGATTTGTCGATTTATGATAATACTTTTCGGTACAGACCTTAAAAGTGGATATCAAATTGTGAGAACAAACATCTTAATTTATTGAAGCTTGGTGAGTAGTCACCAAAGAAGTTATCAGTTGATGAGAGATGAACTAAGAAACACCGACTTGTAAACACCGATTTTGGCTTTGGATGAACTAAGGGGGAACCATCTTACAGATCTTATCTGATAGTAGGATAAACAACAACCTAATAAAAGCAATAGTACTCATCTTGTATCTTTCATTACTGAAAACTGGAAGATTGCAGACATCTTTAACTGTTAACATTTAGCCAGTTATTATATTCTAAATTTCACATAGTACATCCTTACGGACTAATAATTTAAATTAAATATCTGAACACAAGCTATTTACAAAATATATAATATACCAGCGACAGAACACAAAAAAAAAAAACAGTGAATACCGGTGGTTTATTCCGAGTTTGGTTTCCAATGAAGATGGGAGTTCAATGATCATGAGACATCAAAACAGAAGAGAAACAAGTCAAAAACAGAAGAGGAACAAGTCAAAGTGAAATATAAAATCAGCAAAGCAACAACCATGTGTCTAGCGTAAATTTAGTGAGGAACACAATTGATTTCGAGGGAAAACAGGTACACGTCCCTCTTCATCAGGAGCAAATAAAACTACAAGACTGGAAAGAATCAGCAAGTTTTATTCATGCGCAAGTACGCTTGTAATTTAACTAAAACATCCATTATATACGGGGGAAAAATTCACTTTTTAAATAGCGGCTCACACAAAAAGTATCTTATAGCAAGAAGAGCTATAATTTAACAGTAAACACAGGATTATTTACATAAGTTTTCACCCACTCCCAAAATGTATTAAAACTGATGAGCCGAAAATTTGTATTTGACTTTATCAACGACTGGACCTCCGTTTTAAATAATGGTTCACACAATAAGTAGCTTACGGCAAGAAGGGTTGTAGAGACATTAGGTATTTTTTGGAAGCATTCAAGATGAAAAATTAGCAACGCCTTCGCCGGGAATCGAACCACGGACCTCTGGCATACCGGCCCAGCGTGCAAAACCACTACACCATGAAGGCACGCTAGGAAAGTGGGAGAAATACCTTATATACTCCCCTTTTTAAAGGGCGACTGGGGTTTTTAGGGGACCCAATCGCCAAATCCTGGGTGTGCAGAAATCTCATCCAACACCTTTTAATTCGAGGGCCACTATAGAGATATTAGGTATTTTTTGGAAGCAGGCAAGATGAAAAATTAGCAACGCCTTCTCCGGGAATCGAACCACCGACCTCTGGAATACCGGCCCAGCGTACAGAATCACTACACCACGAAGTCACGCTAGGAAAATGGGAGAAATACCTTATAGCTTATACGGTTACAATATAATAAGAGTTTTAAAAGTAAACAAAAGATTATTTACATAGGTTTTTACCGATTCCCAAAATATTTTAAATTGATGAGCCGTATCAAACTTTAAGACGACTGGGCCACTGTTTTAAATAATGGCTCACGCAATAAGTATCCTATGGCAAGAAGGGTTACAATATATCAGAGTTTTAAAAGTAAACAAAAGATTATATACATAGGTTTTTACCGACTCTCAAAATGTATTAAATTGATGAGGCGTATCTGACTTTAACAACAACTGGACCACTGTTTTAAATAATGGTTCAAACAATAAGTATCTGATCGCAAGAAGGGTTACAATATAATAGTTTTAAAACAAACACAGGATTATTTACATAGGTTTTCATCCACTTCCAGAATGTATTAAACTGATGAGCCGTATCTGACTTTATTAATGACTGACTGACCCGATAATCACTCCGTCATACTGCAGTGTCTAAGGAATGCTTTTAAAAGCAACATTCTGTACTCGTCCTTTTAACCTACAGAAATTTCCCTTTTATATACTTTCCTGTATTTATAGAAAAGTTTTGGAAGGCAAACTAATTTTAACTCCTCCTGACCTTTGCTTCTATTTTGTTCAGCTGCAAAAGTTTTACTTTTTTTAAAAAAGCCTCAAAGGGTCTAGGAGTCTTAAAATGGGTTTTTGTTTCGGTTCACTATAAAGCGTATCACTTCAAACTGTTTCCATCCAATATTATATAGCTCTACATTACTTAAAAAATTAAATAACGAAGAATCTGCATGTACGCGCGTATGTATGTAAGTTCCCAGCATTGTGAAAAAACGATGGTACCCTCAGCCATCTAATTCTGAACAACGTATTCCTTCACCCGAACATGGGCACTTAATAGCCCGAATTTTGAATCTGTTTTATTATTTACTTCATTTTTTTATAAAACTTTAATTTCTGATTAAAAACTCAAAAGATTTCACAGCGTCTCCATCGCGCGAGACTAAGTCGAAATAGCAGTGGTCAGCTGTCCTAAGTCACTTGAAATGATAGGATCTCTAATACTGAGAAGGTAGCCAAAATAAAAGGTACTTGATTATTTTAAACTAAAATTAATTAAGAAGCACTCTTATTCCGGCTTTAAATGCTAATTAATGAAACAGAAAAATTTCTCGATGGTTAAAAATGGTTCGCCTGCTTTCTTTAGTGTAATATTTTGTTTCATAAATAATGTGATAATTTTGTACTTTTTAATCCCAGGTAAGAGGCGAAATTAATGCCTTTTATTTCCACGAAAATGTGTTGCTGAAAAGAAATCAAGTGTATTCCAAGACTTTTTTAAACTTATTTTCGAGTCCTTCATAAAAAATGAAACGCTTTTCTGTGAAAATCTCATTAAACCTTTTTTCAAACTCCCTCACAACTTAACAGCTTTCAGGGAAAAAAAAAAAAAAAAAACGCACAGTAGCTAAATAAGTCTTAATGAAAAAGATCTTACTTTAAGTTTTCTTCTCCCTTTAATACCTATTACTTTTAAGGTATTCCTATCTTTATACAAATACAATCGAAATACACTCCCCACCCCCCCCCCAAAAACCGACATCATTATATACTTTGCCTAATACTGTAAATTCCATTCACAGAAAATATTTCGTAGAAACGTTGTATGATCTGAAAGCAACTGAGGGATAGCCAAAAAAAGAAAAAAAAATTCTGAAAGATTACAGATTATAAATTACGTTCGAAAGGGCGTTTTTGTTAACATTTTGTGTGTTTCCTTTATTTATTAAATATCATGTTCCATAAAATTAACCATAAAATTCAGTTCAAGAGTTATATCGTAAAATAGTTTTAAATTGAGCATATCTTTAGAATTTCAGATACATAGTCTCGCGCGCTTGAGATAAAAATGTTTTTTCTTTACAACGCTGCCATCGCTCGTTTTGAAATCCTTGAGTTTGTTAATCAAAAATTCGTTAAAATTTTACAAGATATGAAATCGATAATAAAACAAATTCCAAATTCGGGCATCCGGATGCCCATATCCGCAGTAGGATTACGTCATTCAAAATTTAGGTACCGTTGCTTCACCACAATGCGAGAAACATACATAAATTTATGCAGATTCTTCATTATTTAATTTTTTCAAATACAGGGGCGACAATATTCGGTTTCAACAGTCTGAAAAACGAAACGGAAGTTGAGTGATTCGACGCAAAATCGCAAAACAAAAACAATAGTCCCTCAGGTACAAAGCCTAATAAATAAACTAATAATTAAACTAATAATGAACTAATAAATAAAAATAAAAAAAATAAAAAAGAAGTTTAAAAAATCTGAAAGCTTTTCACATTTATATTACGCTTAAAGAGTTTTTTTAACGTTTTGTGTTACCTTTATTTATTAAATATCTTGTTCTTCGCACTTAAACCATAAAATTCAATTCAGCAGCAATATCACAAAATAATTTTAAAAAATCGGTTTGAAACCGTTTCAAGTTTTACAAAATATAGAAATAGGTAATAAAACAAATTGCAGTTTTGAGCTTCCGGATGCCCATATTCGCGTGCAGGACTACGTTATTCAGAATTTGATGTCTCTAGTTACCGTTGTTTTTTCACAGTGCGAAAAACATACATACATTCAAGCTGATCATTCGTTATTTAATTTCTTTAAGTATAATGCAGGGCTCTAATATTTGGTGGCAAGAATTTGAAAACTGAAACGATGCTTATAGCGAACCAACACAAAATGTCAAAACGAAGTTAATAACCCTTCTGGGCAAACTGTCCCTTTCGGCTAAAAAAAAAAAAAAAAAAAAAAAATGATAAAGAGAAAACAAATTGACAAAATAAAATTTTTTGCTACGTTTTTATATTTCTTATACATTAAATTAAAATCTGGAAGTTGGGATTAGCAAGAAACTTTTGATCACAGTTGGTAATTCAAGGATATTTGACAGCTAAAAATTAAAATTTTCCGTTCGATATTTATTCAAAAAAATTGTAATATAACGGAGTAATCACTAAATAACTTACTTTTAAATTAAAACTAAAAATGAATACATGAAAACGTCCTAAGAGGGATAATACTTGAGAATAAATAAAGACAACCTATTCTCTTTTTACTCATAACATTTTTCTACGACGCATATAGAAAAAATACGTCTTTTTATTTAAATAACTATAAACGTCTTTGTTTCTTACGAAGTATTCCAACTACAATATCGCATGGCCTTTAGATTTTCATGAAGTTTGTAATCTTGGAGGAAAGTTTACTAGAAAATAATTTTCATAAAAAAATGCTTATATTGACAGGCAGTGTTTTCGTAGACTTAATAATATTCATTTACGGAGAAAAACTGTTCACATTTAAATGTACTTCCAAAAAAGCGATTTTTCTTACTGCGAAAATTTGTTACTAAGGATATTATTAATACTTTGACAATTACTAATAAAAATTAATCGATACTGTACCTTCAAAATCTTTGAATAACATTTATATTAAAGTTAATCACAATGTAAATTATATCACACTGTGATACAGTGTTGTATTGTGACTTATCTCACTTGTCTGACAGTATCATCAAAAACAAGCCCAAGGAATTCATCATGGTATGGAGAGCTAGACTGCGCCTGTCGCTGGCAAGTGCCTTACCCACCATACACGTGACAGTACGACTTCGTTTAGTTCGCCCCCCCCCCCAATTTTCAAATTTTCACGGACAGCACCCCGGGAGATCCGAGGGTCTCCCACCCCTCTTACTGTCTTGAGGACTTTCGGATATTTAGAATGCCCTCATGCCGCACAGATACTATACATTTACAGACATGCACGCTTTCTCCGAGATTCGAACCTGGGCTCTTCGGTATCGTAGTAGGCTTCCCTAATCACGATACTGTTTTAGCGACCTGTGATATAGTAATTTACATTGTGATTAACTGTGATATCTATATCTATATCGACCGGATTCAGAAGAAATACATGTATGCACTTATGGATGGATGTTTTCATGTATGTGTGTGTATACACAAACATGCGTAAGTACGTACATATGCACATGCATACATGAACACATCCATCCATAGATACATGCGTACATACATGCATTTCTGAATTCGGTCCCGATAACAGAAGAGTAACAAGTGTAAATTAATCAGGTGTATTTCCACATTTTCCAAAAGTTTACGGAAAAGGCATTCGTTCACCGCATGCGGCCCGTGGGCTAATATCTGCAGACCACTGCAACAGATTATGGTTCAAGTGGCCTTCAAGAAACTTTCTTATTAAAAATAAATTCACATTTTAAGTGCAGTTCTGTTCCAGATAGCGGACTTCTGTTTACGAAACGACTAGAATATTACGTAAATTGATTGGTAAGCACTTCTCAGCTAGGATTTTGAAAGCGATACCATGATAACGTTGTATGTTATATGTTACGCAAATGTAAACAGTTGCTTTTCCCCAAAGGTATTACTGAGAGAAACAGTATGCTTAAAAATGGTACTGTGATAAAATTAGCAGTGAATACCCTGAATATATATACGCTAACATACAAATTCAACATAACAATCACTCATATATATGTTACCGCTAACACTCGAAAGTCGTTATTGTGCACATTACCTAGCTAACCTGCAGATTAACGGATTTGCTTCCCTAAAGAGTTTTCCGCATTTCACCTACGTAATGGGCAAATAACCCATTAGCTGTCAAATTTGTTTTCCCTCAATTTGAATTTATTTCTGGATGTCTAGATGGACATAGATACTGTGTAGGGTTTCCCTTAGTTATTTAACCAATTATTCAAATTTTGTTATCTTTCCTGAACTCCTCAACTTCCCCTCGTGTTTCCTCGCCAAGATGTCAATTTAAAGTTTAGAAGCGAGTATTTAAACGGATGAATATTGGACGTTATTCAGAGCGTGTTTTTGCTAGCCAGCGCACGTTTCGTTTCTGATCTTGCTGTTACGCTAATACGCCCCTTGGCCATTTCGAATTACGTCACGCTTGTTAGGTTTGTTGAGTCAATCTAAGCTAGCCGTAAGTTAACGTGCTTATCCAGCACTAGTCTATTTAGACTTGAATAGATTTATGTAAGGACGGTTAAGTTCCACCGCAAGTTGTCGTTATTGTAAAGCACGAAGTTGTTGTTATTGTAAAGCACGAAGTTGTTGTTATTGTAAAGCACGAAGTTGTTGTTATTGTAAAGCACGAAGTAAGCGCCTTTCTGTCCCATAGTTGGAAATAATAAAGGGTTATTTTCACACTTCTTCTGTGCTGGTAATTACTTCACACCTGTGCGAGAATTCGCCAGTGCATTTGTAGGATCTAGATTAGTTAATGTGGGAAAGGAGAAATAGATCTTATAACTGGAAATTGGAATATACGTGTAATATAGATGGAATGTGCCATGAACCTAAATGGGGATCGACATTCAAGTAGCCCTCACCGGATAATAAAATTCACATTGACAAGGAATAGTTAGCAAATATATTCCAAAACCAATTAGAGAACACGGCAGTACACATGAGTTGAAAATAATATACACTGTGGGATAAAAGGGGGGACAGTTCTATATCTCCCGTTCTAGTGGGTCGATTGACGACATTCAAATTGGATTTTCCATGTCTCGAAAGCTCGACTTAAGATATGTTTTATATTCATATATAGCATTATTCTAATGTAGGTATTTTCATACAAAATCGGACTTTTTCTGAACTGACATGCCAATTTTTTTCCATATTTCGATTCTAAGACCCAAATTATGCCAAACTGCCAATATTTGTAAAAATCGCACGAGTAGTTTTTAAAAAATTAGCTCTCAAAATTTTAGCTCCTCAATGTTATTTCAATAAAGTATGTATTTATTAACATCTCTTTCTTTATAACACTTACTTGATTCCTTCTTTCCCAGATTAAAATTTACGTTCATTCCAAAAGAAAATCCACCCAATTTCTACGATTTATTTTTAAAATTTGTATTTTTAAGTAATTTTTATAAATTTTTGCAAAAAAAATTTGAATTACAACCTATAAAACTTTTACAATTTTCTTAAAGTATATGTATTTCCAAGTATACCTGCGAAACATTAGAGCTTTTTATTCAACATTTCCGAAGATATACGTGAATTTATCTAATGGAGCATTTTGAAATTTGGCAGACTTATTGAAAGCGATAATAACATCTAATGTGGTTTACGCACTTTGTTAAAATTATTTGAAAATAGGAACGATGTGACTTTTTTCCCAAGTCAATACACAATGGCAGAGAAAGGAAAATAGGTTGTCATATATTAAGAAGTTCGCCAAGTGAATTATTGTTGACGCGAACTGAAAACAAAAATTCGCCAAACTCAATTTTTGAATTCCTCCGTAAATTTCGCACCAAATTTTACAAAATTTAACATTTAGGCATAATGTGAATCGTAGAATCGAAATATGTAAAAATATTGGCATGTTATTTCAGAAAAAGTTCGATTTTGTGACAAAATACTTATGTTAGTGCTATATATAAATCTAATATATATCCTAAGTCGCGCTTTCGAGACATGTAAAACGCATTTTGAATTTCGTTAATTGGCCCGGTAGACCAAAGGATATAGAACTGTTTTTCCTCCCGCAGTGTATATTATAATATCCCGGCATTTTGAAAATGTTGAAATCCGTAAACTCACAAGAATTTTACTTCTTCTCACAAATAATACTCTCCAGCTCACTCACCCAACAACTCAAGCAAAAGCTTGAGAAAGGTCTAAACAACAACGTAAAAAAGTAATCATTGTTGCCAACCTAATTAATGTTACCAAATTTTCGCTACTAAGGCAAATCCCCAAATGAGAATCATGGCAATTCATGGGTTAACGCCTTCCGTATCATTAAAACACAAACGTTTGTTTTTTAAAACAGTTATATGCAAGATCTGAATTCAATATTTGCAAAGACAGACTTTTTACAAAAGCAGATGACCCTCCTGGAGAGATATCTTTATGTCAAACAGCAATAAACGATCGCTCAGCACTGGGCAGGGTTTCAGAAAGTGTGACTGCAAATCTAAATGTACTACAAATAGGTGTGCTTGTAGCAAAAACCATCAACTAATTTGTTGATTGTTAGATTGCATTATAAGGTATTTCTCCCCCCTTCTTGGCATGCCTTCGTGGTGTGGTGGTCTGCACGTTGGGCGCGTATTCCAGAGGTCCGAGGTTCGATTCCCGGCGAAGGTGTTGCTCATTTTTCATCTTTCCTGCTTCAAAAATACTCAATGCCTCTACAGTGACACCCGAACTAGAGCGGTGGTGCATGATGATTCTTTACACCCAGGATTTGGCTATTGGGTCCCCTAAAAACTCCAGTCGCTTTTTAAAAGGGATAGTATATTTCCTTCGCCTTCTTAGCACGCCTTCGTTGTGTAGTGGTCTGCACGCTGGGTGCGTATACCAGAAGTCCGTGGTTCGATTCCTGGCGAGGGCGTTGCTCATTTTTCATTTCTCCAGCTTACAATTAACCTAATGGCTCTACAGCATTAACTTGATTTTTTAGATATCGAAAATAAGTAAATAACATTATGTTGATTTAAGCGTACAGAAACGTTGGTATTGTACCAGCAAACATCTTATTTTCAGTTTTACGAGGGCCTAGTAGGGAATATGCAAAGTGGAAGGAGAAGGAAAAAGAAACGTTGCTGTTGCCCCAGCAAACATATTATTTTAAGTTTTACAAGCGCCTAGTAGGCAATGTGAAGATTTGTGAGTGCCTAGTAAGTAATGTGCAAAGTGGAGGGAGAGGGAAAGGAAATGAGAGAAACAAACTTTTAAACCTTAACGATACGGAGGCCGTTAACGTGCACATTTACCTACGTAAAATGCGGAAAACTGTTGGTTCCGCGCTTTAACGGAACAAATCAGTTAATGTACACAGGAATAGCTAAGCTAGGAAATGAGCCACATGAACGACTTTCGCACTTTAGCGATAACATAGACACTAACATGCAACTTTCACACCATATCAGAAATACAAGTCACTCATAATGTGCACTTTCAATAAGCAGTTTGCACAATCAAAATGATGGGCTTTCAAATCACTCGCATTTTATCCATGTGAATATATTATTCAAAATACTGGACATGAAACGATGAAGACAAATCAACTCCTAATTGGCAGCAGGCGACCGTGAGTCTGCAATTTTGCCTCGGTATTAAACATCCTTTCAGATGTGAGGATACCCTCGAGTGCTCGTCAATAATTAATTACAGAACTAACCAATCTTTCAATGAGAAAAGAAACTAAGTTGCATTATTATACAGCTAAGGACAATCGCACAGATGGGAAAAAAGTAATACTCCAGAAATGCAAATCAATTGGATCAGCTAGCTCATTATCTGTTATAGAGAACACTCTATTGCAATTAATTTAAACAAATTAAAAACTAAAATACCTCGGTTTTACTTTGTTATTTCTCAACAACTTACACAGCCCAAAAGAAATACGCAGTTGCTTGATTGGATAATTGTGATGCAGCGGGAATGTCACGAACAAACTAACAAAAAGTATAATGATATAATTTGCTTATTAAGACATAGACACTAGTCTAGATTTATTTTTAAGCCGAGAGCATTTTCGTGAAGTCATGGCCATGCTTAGCATCCATATATATAATATATAAAACATCCCTATAACATAAATTAAAAATAAATAAATAAATAAAAAAGAAAATCTGAAAGGTTTCAGATATTAAATTACGTCCAAAGGGGCGTTTTTAACGTTTTGTGTGTTACCTTTATTTATTAAATATCATGTTCTTCGCACTTAAACCATAAAATTCAGTTCACGAGCAATATCGCAAAATAATTTTAAATTGAGCATATCTTTAGAATTTCCGATACTCAGTCTCGCGATCTGGAGATAAAAATGTTTTTTCTGTACAACGTTGCCGTTACTCGCTTTTAAATCCTTGAGTTTGTTGATCAGTAATTCGTTAAAGTTATTCAAAATATGAAATCGATAATAAAACAAATTCCAAATTAGGACTTCCAGATATCCATATTCAGTGGAGGATTACGTTATTCAGAATTTGATGGCTTTAGGTACCATTGTTTTACCACAATGCGAGAAATATTCATATATTTATGCAGATTCTTCAAATTTCTTCAAATATTACACAGGACGAAAATATTTGGTGGCAACAATTTGAAAAGTGAAACAATGCTTGTAGTGAATCAATGCAAAATGCCAAAACGAAATTCCTTCTGGGCAAATTGGCCCTTTGAACTAATAAATAAATAAAAACCAGCAGTCAGCATAATATTATTCACCGTAATTTTCATGCTACCAAAATTCTATCACAAATAACATCAAATCATCAAGATTGTTTCAAGAAATCTCTGGTTAATAGAAGAAAATATATTCAAACTGAGAATCCAATTATTTAAACTCGACAACAACTTCCAAAATCGTGAACAAATTTACCTAAAGATATATAGACGGCGTAATTATCCACTAATGGTAAGTGAAATAGGAAAACCAAATATCTATATCTTAAATGCATTATATTATATAAACTAATAATAATGATATATAAACTAATAGTAATGATATATAATAAACTAATAATAATGATATATGTTATCTATACGTACAAATGTATAGCATAACCAAAATTAAAATCCTTGTCGAAAGAACAGTATTAAATTTCAATAAAATAAAACTATTTATATGGCAAACATTTCAAGAAAACCATAGCTAACACTAATTAATCAAACTACCAGAATAGAAAAAATCTGTAGAAACAGCCAAGAATTTATAAAAGAAAATAAAATTATTACTTGTAATGCTTAAAAACAATAAAATTCCACATACATTTATTAAAACGTAGTTAGATAAATTATACTTGGTAATCTAAATTACACTTTTATACAGCATATTTTCAAGTAAGGTTACACCTTATTAGATGATTGTAACTTGATTGGTATTCGAGCCGACCAACGGCTGAGCTCTTACGTCGCTAAATACTGGTAGTTCGATCTCAGGTAACGTGTATAGTTACCAATTCCCTTAGAAAATCCTCCATGAAGGCATCACTCCCCTTAGGCAGATAGCCCTGGAGGGCTTATTGCCGTAATCAGGTAAGCCAAACCAACCATTAGGTGGTATGACAGGAAATACTATCACAGATGAAATGATGAACTTTCTTTTAAAAAGTCTTACATTTAGTACCCCCCGGGGGTCGACGTAAAGAATTCGGCGATGCTGCTGGTTAGGATCTGTACCTAGGCAGTCTCGGCCACGGGGGAATAAAATTTATGAACTTGGTGGTTCTGAAGGCCCCTGAAAGGTCACTTATTGGTCGGCCCGATGGTCTGGCACGTCCTAGCGCGGCGTGGTTCTAGTGGCCCGGTAGCGTCCCCGGGTTCGATGGGTAATGTTCCGCTGCGACGGGCAGCCCGAGCGACTGGTAGATAGCAAATTAACGATCAGTGCCGTCTGAACTTCTGTCCAGGCGATGCGTCTCTCTCTCCAAGGTACGAAGGTGCAGGTTGAACCTCTGTGCCTGGTCTTGGTGAAGGACTACAGTGCGAGTTCAAGACACGCGGATGCTCAAATCCTGTAATTACATTCAGGAACAAGCTTCGAAAGGGTTCTTAAATAAACTTCTTTCCCTTCTTTTATTAAACAAAAAGGCCGAATTTAGTTTCCAATTATCAAGGTAGCCCGCTTGAATGAAATCTAAGGTCTGTAACAATACCGTATTTCGTCTTCATAATACCTTTTCGCCTGAATAAAAATTACTACAACTTCTAACAATATTTATTTGAGTCCTTCAGTGAATTTGCTTGGCATGCCAAAATTCTACAAATTTGTTAAGAAAAAAATTATGTTTCTTAATACAGTAGATTTAATACTTTTTATCTGTTTTATTGCATTATTGCTTTGAAGTTTTAATTTAAATTTATTACTTTATTGTAATTACAAAAAACTATCATTTCACAGATTGCACATGCCAGAGTTAGCGACTTTTGTTTAATTTTTTTGGACAGTATATCGAATGCAGTTCATTATTAATCACTTAGTTAGAAGTTACTTAATTTAGAAACATTATTTGTGTTGATTTTAATTAACATGAAGATCTTTATTAATTACGGTTTTGAACAAAAAATATCATCATCAATATAAAACACTGATTTCTATTCAATAAAGTACTTTATTTACGATGAATGAGCTTGATTTGTTACAGATCACAGCGTTTATTTATTTATTGAATTATTCTGTACTCTTTCTTATACACTGCATTTTGCATAAAATTTAATTAAATTAAAATGGTTCTTTGTGCTGATTCTCCAAGTTTAAGGTTCACTATTCAAGTTTGGGATTCACTATTATTTCATATTCCGTTAGGCTTGTTTGGATCTGGGGAACAAGGTACCTTTTCCTTTCCAGCCTGAAGACGTTGGACTGTGGACGCACAAATTGATTTCATTTGATTTGAATCACGTTTTTTGTTTACTTATGTGTTTATGCAATTGTCGGTTCAGAAACAAGCTTTTTTCTTTCCCTTCCCTCCCTGCCCCAGCCCTCTGAAGGAGATGCAAAATCCATTTACCAATATATACATTTTAAACTTCTCTGTTGCGATGATTTTGGCATGAAATTTATTTTTCCACACGTTGGCTTGCTTGGAAATTTTAGAACAGGTCTCATTAATTTTTGACGATAGTATTTTACATTTCCAGGATAACTTTATTATTCAAATGTGAATGTGACTTGGATTTATTTTGTTTAGTTTAATATATATATACAACTGGTTAAGCCCAAATTTATACAAGATAACAGCAGAGCTAATAATTAAATCGGAACTGGTAGCCAACCATCTACATCAAAATTTAAATAAATACAAAATCATTTGAAACATGCTGTTTTGTTTATTCATAATGTCTCTATTCATTTGATAGTTCAGAAACAACTTTTTCTTTTACTTCTTGTGCTGCACTAACCATTTAATTAACAATTATTTCATTAATTGCGTAGCATACTGCAAGACTTTAATAGTTAGTATTTTTAGTTTTCAAATCCGGAATGGTTGGTTCTCAGAGGGGGATGCCGAGATGATACAATGGGTGGTTAACGAACAAATCGGACAACGAACACTTTCACGAAAGCTTTTTGTGTTCGGACAACGAACACATATTCGGATAATGAACAAAAACAAATTCTAACGGACACTTCTCAGCTCTCGGAGCATAATGTGCAGGGTTGCCAAACTTAACGGAACAAAAATCGTTTTTCATCTCTCTTGAATTATGTTGCTTGCCTATTAAACTTCAAAGTTTTATTCTGGAAAAAAAATTGCGAAAGCTGTATCCATCCTTCGCTCAAGGAGACAGAGGTGATCAGGAAGACACCCCTGAACTTATGGATGAAATTTTGACAACTGCTAGAAATCTGGAATTGGAGGTGAACGAGGATGACATAGAAGAGCTCTTAATGGAACATGAAGATGAACTGGCGACAGAAGAACTCCCAACAAATCTTGAATGAAGAACAACAACAAACACAGCGAAAGTGTCTCCTTTCTGAAGAAGAGGAAGACGAAAGAGGACCCATGCTAACAATCTGCCATTAAAGATCTTTTGAAGAAGTGGGAGGATGTCAGAGTAATGGTTTTATTAAAATGGCACCTAAACCAAGCTGATGTCAGTGGGGTTGGGGATCTTTACAACGACAATGCTATTAATCACTTCCGGAAAATCCTGAAAAAGACAGAAAAGCAATCGACATTGGACATGTTCTTAAACGTCCCATAAACAAAAAATGAAAAGTACGGATTAATATGCACGTATTTTTTAATAAACTTACTAAGAAATTATACATTCATTTCTTTAATTCAATTTTTAGGGTCTCTAGAGCAAATTAATTGATTTCACACACACACACAAAAACAAAAACAAACAAAAAAAATCTATCGTAAATCGATGATCGTTTAACGAACAATTCGGATAGCGAACATAGTCTTGTAACATATTATGTTCGTTAACCGGTCACCCATTGTATTGCTCTTCCAACACGTCCTAGGCATTCTCTACAGGAATAAGTTCAGGAGATATGGCTGGCCAGTACAAGACGGCGAATATACTCGCTGTACAGGTAATCGTCTACCAGCTGAGCCATATGTGGACGACAGTTGTGGCCCAATAACAGGAACGCAGGACCAACTGCGGCCCTTAAAAGTAGAACACAAGGCTCTATAATCTCCTCTTTATACCTACCTCACAGCAGTCAGGGAGCCTTTGTGAAACACATGCAAAGATATGCGGACGTGCAACGTACTCCTTGCCCAAACGATTACACCTCCATCACCGTAATGATCCTGTTCACTGTAGACAGGACTAATGGTATCGTGTTCCAGGCCATCTCCAGATACAGGTACGCCGAGAATCAGTGTCTAGACTGAATATTGACTCATCTGTAATAAGCATTGCGTTCCCTTGCGGTCTTTTCCAAGGTGCATTTTGTCTGTACCATGCTAAATGCACTATCTTGCGTGTTGAAGTGAGCGGCACGCAAACAAAGGGTTTTCTAACATACAGCGCTATCTCATAAAGCCTTCGGGCAACTGCGCACAGTAGAACCTGGTTTCCACTGGCAGAATACAGCTTACGTGACAGGTCTGAAGCTGTAGAAGTTCTGTGTCGCCGCGCATAAAGTGCCAAACCACGATCCTCATTCGCCGTAGTGGATTTTAGTCGATCTTGTCTAGGTCATCTCGATATGGATCCCGTGTCCTTAAGCTGTTTCCAAATTGCTGCCATTTTACAACTGCAGACGACTGTGGGCGTTACATCGAGCTCTAGAGTCGCCTGTGCTCGTCATTGGCCTGTCTCTAATCTACCGACAATTCTCTATCTCATTCTTTCATCCGTATATCTTTCGCCGCCCACCCGGTGTAAAGGTTAGCATCGCTGACTGCCGTGCCGAAGGGCCCAGGTTCGAATGCGGAGAATGTATGGGTATTTGTAAATGTACAGTGTCTGTGCGGCATGGCGGCACTCTAAATATGGGGCGATCCGAAAGTCCTCTGGTGTGGTTTGGTGGAAGGGGAGAGGCATGGAAGACTCTCGAATGCGTCCCCCCCGGGGTGCTCTCCATCATAATTGGGGGCAGAACTGAGCTAAATAGCACTGTCACCTGAATGGTGCTCAACGCTGATGCCAACGGCAGGCGTAATCTGTTCTCCTTGCCACGAGGAATTTCGTGGGCTTGAGCTGACTATGTAAGACAAGTGAGCATAAGCAACAACAATAAATATTTTTCGCTACTCATTTTACCTGGCATATTATAAAATTTATCCAACTCTTGTAAGAAACATGGCAAATGTTATGACGGTATATGAGCACACAAATCGCCGAAAACCCCTTGTACGCTTATATCCGATCAGCAATCACAGCTCCACAGACACGCACGTGTACGCTTAACGTATTCGATCATGAGTATTTGCACAACTCTACGACGGTATAATCAGTACCTTTTGTTCAATACATTTCGCAAAAATAGACAAACTGCAAGTTGTCTGAATTTGCACACGAGTGTACGTGATTTTCAGCAGTGTTTTTTAAGGAATAAATCCAGTTCTAGACAATAAGAGATAAGAATAAACATAAGAATCACATGAACATAAACATCCTCTAGTCAATCACATAAATAGTAGTACAAAAATTAAGCAGAAATGGCATATCTTTTACACGAATATCACACCAAATTGTTAGCAGTTACAGAATACCAAATAATTAATAAGCATTAACTCATGAATAAAATTTTGTTTCGAAACATATTATTAAAGAGTTTCAAACGGACGGTGTCTTACAAGAGTAAAAAAAAATGTAAACCCTGTTGATCAATTTCTTTAAAAGCACGCCAAGTAAATTTATTAAGATGGATATATATGGTCTGATTGAGACTCTTTACGTTGGGCGGAAAGCCTTACATTAACGACGCTACTTCACTTCTCGAAAAAGAGGCGTATTATTTTTTCATAACTGGTAATTATAAAACGATAATAGCTAGTTATAAAAGTTATAATAGCCACTTATAATAAATTTTTATATGAAAACCATCTACAGAAGAATGCCGTTATGTAAGTCTTCCCATCACAAGTAGAATATGTAAAGAATTAATTTATAGATTAAGTAACCTTAGAAATATTTACTATAACAAAGCTGCCAACCTTGAAATATCGAAAATTGGAAGGTTCTCGAACACCAGGACTTTCAATTGGGGGAGGGGGCTGCGCAGCGATACCATTTTAAAAGAACTCCTAATTAATTTAAATTCACTCTACAATATATAGTTCATATTCAGATGCACACTATATTGTATTTAAATAGATGTTCTAAATTTTAAAATACAGGGGAAAAATACTTTATTTATTAAAGTACTTTTAACTATGATGGTTTGGTTTACATAATTACGGCTAAGTACTCGAGGGCTATCTGCCTAAAGCAGAGACGCCTTCGTGGAAGACTATACGACTTCGTGGAACTATGGGCAACTGGCTCCTTACACATGGAGAAAACCACGCATACGCCCATGCAGCCAGCCAGATCGTCAGGATTCGAACTCCGGACTGAACTGCCCGTGTTCAGCGACTTTACCGCTCGGCAAAGTATGAATGGAATTTAAGGTATTTAAATATGATGAAAATAAAATTATTAATTGATGTGCATGTTACTGTTCAGATAAACTTGGTAAGTTACTAATTATTGATGTAAAGGAAAATTAAATACATATATTAAGTGATAAACATTAGTCGAACGTTCACAGAAAAATCTACAAATGTCTACAGCAGTTTAAGAAAATTCAGATCAAATAAAATTTAATGTGATTACACTAAAAATCGCTAGGGTAAAGTCGGAATTGAACAGTTTATGTTTCATTAATTCGAAACATTTTCCTTGGCAGTTAGATGTAAAAGAAAGTGAAACGCTAAAATTAAATAAAAGAGGGATTTGGTGACCTTCCTGGAGATTGGACAAAAAAAAAAAACTGGGAATCTCCTGGTAAAATATATATAACCAATATAGCTGGCAGCTTTGCTATATATGTAAGTTAGTGTTTTAAAGAAAAGAAACGGAAAACAGTTAAACTGATAAGAGCTATTATAAATTAAAATATTAGCTTATATAAAAATTTATGTGATAATTTGTAAAATGGCGAAGGATTAACAAGAAAATCCTGCAGATGTGATCGAATTTAATATTACATTTTTATATTTGTTAGCTAAACATTTTAATAAACCAACAGAAATAAATAGTTACAGTTATCGCGTTAGAATATTTTACATTTTATGAGAGGGAGCAGGCACCGGCAAGTTGGCACAAGCAAAGCGGAAAGCGAAATGAGATGTATCCCAAGGCGAAAGCCTATTTCAAAAAGAGAAGTTACAAATTGTAGGTTTCTCATTCGCTATTAAATGTTTCGCTGTTGACTGCTTGAATTTCAGTTTCAAAATTATCTGCGTCATCAGTGATATGTAAGGCATAAATAAAAAGGGGAAATACCCAAATTAAAATAGAGAATTGAGGAAAAAATGCAAGTTAGTATTTTTAATTACACACTTTTTATCTTACATGTGAAACAAGAACAGAACGTATAAAAAGACAGATGCGAACAGCATTACTCACCGAGAAAATCCTTAAAGGAAATTAAGATTACAATATGAACTCATTACAAGACAGAAATTGCTGTTTCGCTTTACTATTTGTTGATTCTAAAGTTTTTTGTCTTGAGTTTGTGTCTTTGTGACGCCTTCTGTCTTGAGTGTAACATAAAAGGATTATAATTTACATAATGCAGTACACAAATATTTATTTTAACCTATATTACTGTTTTTAAAATGGGTCAGTAACTTAATGCAAAGGAAAAACGCTATTTCAAATTAAAGTTAGAAATTTAATTTAATTATATCTACGTAATTGCCGCCCAGAAGGTATAGTCACTATATTGTCTGGGCACTATACCGAATATTTTAATTTCAGGGGGAGAAAGAGATAGTGGAAATGTTTTCTGCTATTTAATAGTTTTCAATCAAAATTACAATTCTGGAAAGAAAATTTATCAAAAAGGTCTATCGATCATATGCCACGAATGAAAAAAGTCATGAGTGAAAATTCGTTTCACCGAAATTTATTTATTGGTCACCTTCAGTAGCTTTTGGAATAATTCGAAAATAGACTGCATAAGCCAGTGGCTTCACTTTTGTAAACCTGTTCAATCCTCATATTAATATTTCTGCAGTTGCAATTTCATGGTGAAAATTATTCAGGAAGAAGCATCTTCAATTGAAAATGGGGTTTTAAATATTCAGACTGATATTGTAATTAAAATCGTGCGGACTTAAACAAAAACAGAATATTTGGAATCTAGCCAAAGATAAAAAAAATATTCCCTTTTGGAAAAAATGAGCTTACAAATTAAAATCCTGTTTCGGTTCCACATAATTATGTGAGTCGTTGTTTTCAACAATGAACACAATTAAACAAACAATCAGATCTCGACTTAAAAGATAGTAATCTCGAAGATGCTATAAGATTGGAAGTATCATTTTATACCCCTGATTTAAAATGAGTGGATAATATGCAATGCCAAAAATCGCATTTAAATGTAACTATTTATTTTTTTAACCTTTCTAGTGTAGGATATTTTTATGACGCTTATGGTTGCAAAAAAGTAAAGAAATATTAAGAATCGTTGTAATGTTTATTGAACTGCGCCCGCCAGCAATTTCCTGTTTGTTAGATGTGCCAAGACAGGGATAAGGTTAAGAACCCCTAGTATAGTGATTTAAGGGAGCTTGACTGCGATATCGAAAGGCCCGGGTTCGAATCCTGCAAAGGGCATGGATGTAAAGTTGTCTGCCCCTTCATAGCAGGTAAAGGTGGCCGCCTTTTAAGTGCCTCCACAATAAAATGGCCATCGCTTCTGGGCTTAGAAGTGGCCAGCGCCGCTATAGGAAAGTGGCCGCCATTGGAGCGGGAAAAAAAATATCTACTTAATTGCTTTCATCTGTTTCCTTTCAAAATAAATAAATAAATAAAATGAAATAAAACTTTAACGCTTAATGATATTTGTACTTATATATATATATATGTCATAATAAAAGCACAAGGAAAAGACGGAACACTGTAGATGCGTGATTAGATCCATATTGAAGAAGAATTTTGATTGCGTAGTATTTAAAGAACTTGGCAGTCGAGGCAGTTTTAATTCCATTTTTATTTCCAATTGATATTTGTGGCCACAATCACTTGACACTCTAGTCGTGTCTTTTCACAGAAGATTTACATTTTTGATGTTGTTGAGATAGAAAGCAAGCCAGCGAAATTACATCTTAGCAGAGCAGAGAGCAAAAGCTGAAGTGCGTAGTTATGCAAGATGGAGGCACGCGAAGAGAAAAGTTTTGGTTTACAAGGACAGTTTCAGTTCCCAATGATTACGTCATCAGAGCTGCGCCGATCATAGAGTGATCTAGAAATGACGCAATACAGAAAAGTTATTACGATTTTAGAATAGAGAGGAAGAATTTATGTTTATAGTTATAATTCTGATTCATATATTTTTATCTTACATATATATATATATATAGAGAGAGAGAGAGAGAGAGAGAGGGAGAGGCAGACAGACAGACAGACAGAGGAGAGATGGGAATCACGTGGATCATAAATTTATAGAATAAATATATACTACTACTACCACCATCCCTAGAGCAACAGAAAAAAAAGGGTTACGGTTAAAAACAGAAAAAAAAAGGGTTACGGTTACAAGAATTAAATTTATTTCATGTAAGTTAACATTTTTACGGGTATAAAAAAATGGGCAAATCTTAAACAACATATATTTTAAACTCTAAAAACTGTACAAGAGAAAAAATAACAGTACAGGATCATTCATGAAAGATGTTGCCACAAAAAAGAGAAATACATTGTAATAAAAAACAATTCGGCAAATTTCCACTAAAGAGTACATACGCAAATATATATATTTTTTACACATAAAGGAATGCAATATCACGTGAAGTTAAATAAAAATATTTAATTTGAAATATACGCACGATAAAAACACTCTTTTATATCTCATATATTCAAATTCAAAAAATCGCCGCACAGAATTTTCGCAATGGAATTAAAAATCAATCAATTAATCACGCATTTAAAAAAACGTAGAACCGGTATTTGCAAAAATAAGATAATTATAACGCCCAGAATTGATATTCCAAATGTAATAAAAGTTTCATAGCACATTCGGTGGATTTTTATAAAAAGTATAAAGTTGATTGCAAAATAAGTTTAATAATAAGATTTAAGAGATTCCGGCCATTTATATTACTGTTTTAAAATGTAATTTACATAAATAAAACTGCTTTTTTTTATGTGGCGGAAGACCTGAGTATTTTGACACAGTTAAAACATGAAAGTAATCAAAATATAAAACCAGTTTTTGCTGGTCACAGATCTAACTTATTAGGAGATAACTCAATTTATTAACACACAAAACATCTGTATTAAAAAATTGTTAAGTTTTCACTTAGCTTCAACCGCAGCAATGTAGAAGACAAAGTGGAACGAAGTTGGCATTAAATAAGAAATAACACGTTTTCAATTTATTATCCCAGATAACAAATTCCGTTCTTCTCAAAAGAAAAAAAAAAAAAAACGCTTTTTTTGAATAGCTTTAACTTTTAAGTATTCAAGTATTGCTTCGATAAAAAAATTAAAAAGACCATTCCCAGATTTCGGTTGAATAAATAAATAATAATACACAGTAAACAAAATGATAAAGCATTTACTGAGACGAATTTATTGTTCAAAAAGGCGTTAAATTTATGCAAACCAGAAAACTTTCAAGTGCATTATTGAATTAATCAAATTTCAAGTGCCAAACTCCCAATAAACTCTTCTTTTTTCTAGATTCTCTCTCTCTTTTCTTTTTTTTTTTTTTTTTTTTTTTTTTTTTTGTAGCTTAAAGGGCGTTAGCCCAGAACGGCTATTAATCTCGTTTTGGCATTTTACGTTGAAAACTTTATATGCTAATTCACTATTCAAACTGTTGCCACCTAATATTAGAGCCCTGTATTATATTTAAAGAAATTAAACAATGAAAAATTTGCATTACTGTATGTATGTTTCTCACATTGTGATAAAACAAAGGTACGTAGAGCCATCCAATTTTGAATAACGTACTCTTCTATCCGAACATGGGCATCTGGAAGCCCAAATTTGAAATTTGGAATTTGTTTTATTATCAATTTCATATTTTGTAAAACTTCAACGAATTTTTTATTAAGAAACTCAAGGATTTCAAAGCGAACAATAGCAACGTTGTACAGAAAATACATTTTTATCTCCAGCGCGCGAGACTGTGTATCGGAAATTCTAAAGATATGCTCATTTTAAAATTATTTTGCGATATTGCTGTTGAACTGAATTTTATGGTTTAAGTGCGAAGAACGTGATATTTAATAAATAAAGGTAACAGAAAAAATGTTAAAAAAACGCCCCTTTGGACGAAATTTAAAATCTGAAGCCTTTCAGATTTGTTTTATTTAATTTTTCCCCTTTCCTAAAAAAACTTTTAGTACAATAAATGCAATGAAAGAACTATTATTCGCATCTGATATCCAGAAGGCATATTTATTGTAGCGGAGTTGTGTCTTACTTTAATCACATGCATAATAATTCAGAAATAATATTTTGAAAAATTAATGCAAGAAAAGTTGGCATTTCAGTATATAGAAATGAGCAATCATTTAAAAGAAGTACAAATCAAAATGGCACACTTAACACTTTAACAGTTTTTATATTGTAGAGACATTATGTATTTTTGTAAGCAGGAGAAATGAAAAATTAGCAACGCCTTCGCCCCGAATCGAACCGCGGTCCTCTGGAATACGCGCCTAGCGTGCAGATCACCACATCAAGAAGGAACGTCAAAGGTGGGAGAAATACCTTATAATATAAAAAGGCATATTTACTTTTTTAACAGAAAAATTACTTTACTTCAATATTTTACTGTTAACGCCATTTTCTCTATAATCCATTAAATATAAATTTGCAACAAATAAATTTTATTGGATGAACTTTTTTCCTTCTAATTTATATGAATGATCAATAATATTTAGAGAATAATTAAATTATAAGACACTTTACGTATTACACATATTCCCTTACACATACTCCCCCATCAAACATAAACAAGCAACCCGGGGGGATAATTATTAAAAAATATTAAGTTTATTTTATTACGTGGTAGATGACGTTTCCAAGTCATTCAGTTCTCTTTACATATTGTTATTTCAAAACAATTTTATAAATCTTAATTTACATCAAACTTATTTATGCGTATAATACCTGTTTTATTTTATCATCCTGTATTGTTCAATTGCTTAACAAACAAAATTTCAAAACAAAATAAACCGAGTGTGTAAAGATCGTAAATTATGAATAAAAAAAAAGAGTTGTGCTTTTCTGGAATGGCAACATCAGAAGAAAAATATCGTGAATTATGAATAAAACGAAAAGAGTTGTGTTTTTCCGGAATGGCAACATCAGAAGAAAAAGATGTTTTCAAATCGGATATAAAATTTGTACTTGTAGTTTTTATTAAGATGGAGGAGTTATATGTTTGTGCTTTCAAAAGACTAAATAAAATTTATTAACATTATCAAAGATGGATTTTTATTGACAAGAACCGAATTTTCACTTCACTGAAATACAGTGCGGAAAGATAAATTTCATCTCAGTATGGAATGAAGAGGAAGAAGAAAGTTTACTGAATGTGACACTCTTCTGACCAAGAATACGAAACGGCAGATGAAACGCTTTACAGCCTTCTGTGAGTGTGACATGACTTCCCCCCCCCCTCGTCTTCAATAATTCTATTGGCTAAAAGCAGAGTTCGCTGGCGTCTTCATTTGGACGACTTTTCACCGCCGATGTGCGTTTCGTTCTCCGATTTACGTCTTCTCAATAATCCTTACTTCTTACAGTTTTTTGCCATACAATAATATATTATATAAAATAACTAAAATACAATACTTTCTACACTTCTTGAAACATTTTCTGGTTAGGCTAACTGAAAGAAATTCGTGACAACAGCGTATTTTTAATACCCCTGAACTGTGCTAAAATGGGCTGAAGAAACAGGATAATAATCCAAATGATCTTAAAATAATAACAATTATTAATATTTCTTAATATTAAAAGGATTACAAAGAAAGGTAGTAGTAACAATAATTCTAATAGCCCAAAAAGCAACAGTAAAAAAGAAAAAAAAAAAATCTAAATGCTTTCAGATTTAAAATTACGTCCAAAGGGGCGTTTTTTTTTTTTTTTTTTTTTTTTTTTGTTTTTGTTTTTAACATTTTGTCTGTGACCTTTATTTATTAAATATCCTGTTCTTCGCACTTAAACCATAAAATTCAGTTCAACAGCAATATCGGAAAATAATTTTAAATTGTGCATATCTTTAGAATTTTCGATAGACAGTCTCATGCGCTGAAGATAAAAATGTTTTTTCTGCACAACATTGCCGTTGCTCGCTTTGAAATCCTTGAGTTTGGTAATCAGAAATTCGTTAAAGTTTCACAAAATATGAAATCGATAATAAAACAAATTCCGAATTTCAAATGTGGGCTTCCAGACGCCCACATTCGCAGGGAGATTGTGTTATTAAAAATTGGATGGCTCTAGGTACCGTTGTTTCATCATCATTTAATGCAGATTCTTCATTATTTAATTTTTTCAAATATAATACATGGCGATAATATTTGGTGGCAACAGTTTGAAAAGTGAAACGGTTGACTCCAAAGTAATAAGTCTTGACTGTACGCATGTGATTTTCTCCCACCCCTCTTTTCGTAGGTGCAATATTGGTCTATCTGGTGAACTTGGGAAGCCATTTTGGTGATGAGATGACTAAAGTAATCCATGGGTTTGAGGAAAGCATTTCAAAAACATGTAGTCATGTAAAACCCCTCCTTCCCTGGGGGGGGGAATCCGTCCTGTATTAAATGTCACACAATCTAACGCCTGACTTTTTTTCTTTTTTTTAAATTAAGTCAATGTACTGATTTCTGACAATGATAGTTCAAAAATGGAGTCATACACTCAGCAGTCTGTTCAAGTTACACGTTGTCTAGCGGACATAAACGGAATTAAAAATCTGACTATTAAAATTACTTTGAACACTTAGTGCCTCACTTTTAATGCATCATATAGCCCTTGTTTAATAACTCCTATTCGTATTTTAAATATCTAAAATTTGCTTTTTTTTAATATGTTGATAATGTTGTCGACTTAGAAAAAACATCGACAGATTGATCTTTTTGAAAAATGTCGCCAAAAATCACCATCTTGTATCTAATAAGTAACTTTTACTTAATAATATACCTCTTCAATAACTGCAGTTTTGTTGATTAGTTTATTCATAACAAGCTTCATTTGACTGAAGAAAATTCCGCTTGACTGAATTTTGCTGTTAATATTCTAGTAACACCATTTTAACAGTGGACAATAAACGCCAATTAGAGTTTGAAAGTTTTGCCAAAATTCAAATATAAATTGGCGTTGATTTGACAAAATTTCAGCGCATTTTCGAGGAACCGAACATGGGTTTGTTTCAACACACACAGCTATGATATTAATAATACTATTAAAACAAACAATATCCAATGCATAATTATAACAGTTCCTCTACAATTTAATTTATATGAATGCCCTCCCAACGGCGGGCCTAAACCGTCGACTACTAAGGGCAGAAGCGGTGGTCACTTTATTATGGGAGGCACTCAATAAGTGGGCCACCTTTCCCTCCTATGAAGGGAATTAATTACAAATACAGCCATTCATAATCCGAGATTCAAATCCGGGCCCTTTGGTATCGCAGTCGGATGCTCTAACCGCTATTTGAAGGTAGTATATTTATTTAATATAAAAATTTTCATTATTTGTTTGCATACTTAACTGTTTATAGATGATATTTCATATTACAGGTTGTCAACAAATGAAAAAAAGTATCTTTCCATATGTTTTGTATTAGGGACAGGTTTTCCGTTCCATTAAGTGCCCTGCTACAATCTAACGGCTCAAAGAAATAATTCTCCCCCCCCGAACACACACACACACACCCACACCCCAAAAAAAGTAAAAAAGCAATAGAGAAAGTTCTCCAGAATCTAAATCAAAAAAGATGAATACACAGACAATCATTACCTGTTACAGTTCGGAGCACTGAATAGCAGCTTTTCTACAGCATCGAGAATGAGAGAGGTAATCAAGGACAATAACCTAAGGCTTGCTTCTCTAAAGATCCTTCAGAGCACTTATTCCCCCTCGAGAGTGCAAGGAATAGTAACTGTTTTTTTACGGCTTTTTCCAAATGATGAAGTCAATTTCTTACCCCAAAATCAGCATATGTTACAATTTTTTCGTAACTTTCAAAAAACCTACTATCAAAGCTTCTAGTAAAAATAAGTTACTTACATTCTGTAAGGTTTACGGTGCTTCAGGATTATCAATAATAATAATAAAAAAATTAGGTCTCTGTGAGGCAAGATTCCATTATAAGATGTCAAAATTAGAAAGAATACTTGGAACTGCCTACAAGCCTCGACAGTTCTTGCTCACAGAAATGTTAGTTGATGTTATAAGATATTTTCTCCCTCCTCTTCGCATGCCTAGGTGATGTAATTGGAAGCCTACTCGACGCGTATTCGAGAGGTCCCGAGTTCGAGTTCCGGCGAGGGCATTGCACATTTTTTACGTCTCCAACATCAACTAATGACCCTAAGAGTGACGCGCAAAACTAAAAGGTGGTGGATGATAATTCATCATCACTGGCGATTGGGTACCCTGATCTCCAGTCCTCTTTGAAAGAAGGCGTATATGTATTATGTTATGTAGAAGTGAAAGGGCCGCCTAATATTTGCCCAAGTAAGTAGGAAATAGCAGCACACACTAACTAGAAAGCCAACAACATTCCGGCGTCCTCGAGTCGTGTGACTCTAGCCAACGCTACTACTAGTTCTACCACCGCCATCAACGGCACTCCTACCTTTCAGTGTTTAATTAGCTCAAGTAAAATGCATTACATTACATGACATACGTAGCGGTATATAGATGTGCAGGTGCATGTTTCATGGTGTTATCTATTGTAAGTGTGTATGAGCATCCTGTTTTAAGACATGATATACTGCAGTAGATACAAGCGTGATGATCCCACGTTACAAATCATTTTTGAAGACATGATCTTGTTTACATCAGTGTTTACTATCACATTTAAGTTAGAACTATAAAACTGTTTACGAAGCTTACATTTAAGTATTGTTGCATAGTTGTGCTGATACTTTAGCAACTCAATTTTGCCGAAAAGGAGGAGTATAAGATATTTTCTCCCTCCTTTCCCCACGCCTTTGTGGTGCAGTTCGAAGCATACTCAACGCGTATTCGAGAGGTTTGGAGTCCCGGCGAGGACATTGCACATTTTTCACGTATCCCGACTCAAAAATGAAGACGTTATCTTTGTTATTGAGAAGCCTAATCTCTCTCTCTAGATTGGCAACAAATCTACTATTATGCTGTTTCAAATGTAAACAAACATATCCGCCCCGTTAATTAAAAATTAGGCTTAACCGCACTTAAACAGCTTTTAAATTGTTGATAATTCTACAATATTGCTTGCAGATTTCCTAAAGGCATAAAAACCTTAGCTGGAAGATAAGAACAACATAATTCAATCTTTTTTAAAGCAAAAAATGCGCAATTTACAAACATATAAGAGTAATGAAACTGAGATCACTGAGCCGGGTAACAGAGTGGATATATATATATATATAAATATATTTATATACGTTTGGTGCGGCTGATTGCAACCAAAATACGAGGTGCACATCTACATGTTATAGCAGTCCTATATACAAAATTTCAACGTCCTGAGGCTATTCGTTTTTGAGTTATGCTCAAATTATAACGTACGTACGTTCGTACAGACGCCACGAAAAATTCTCTTCAGAATTCAATTTAAAGCAGTTTTATAATTTTTTTGGAGAAAAAGAGTTTTTTTATTCTTTCCTTACGTACAGGTATCACGCAAAAACATCGTTAAATTGCATTCGATAGCGGTAAAAATGGATATTTTCGTTGAAATATGCTGCCTGAAACTTTTCGCGATTACATTACTTCCTTTTTACTTCGTACAAGGAAGTAAAAATCTAATGACTCTGCAGTGTAAGCACGAGCTATTAGCAAATGGCAGAGGAATCTTAATTGAGAGGCAGAAAAATATTTTAAGAGATATTTAGCCACGATTCCATTACGTAATTTTCCTCGATTTGAGACAGCATAAGGTCTATTTTTCACGCAATTCATTAAGACATTTTTGGCAACATATAGCTTGGACTTTGTTTCCCGAAAAACTTTAGCGGTTAAACGCCACCATTTGACTGCCACCGTCAGTTTGTCCCATGCATTTAAAAGATTCGTTACTGTTCATTACTCGCTGTATTGAAATCAATTTACTATTTTATTCACGTTATTAAAAAAAACAATCAGCCTCTGAAGATACTTTCTTCAATTTGTGTTTTTGATACGGCTTTAGTTCTAAGTAAGTTGTAGACTTCTCGACGAAACAAGAATGGTCAAAATCCTGTTGCTGTATCACAGTTTGTTCCTTATCCCTTGCTTTCTGAGTCTTTTTCTATGGCTTGATGACTTTTCTATGGCTTATTCTTTAAAGTCTTTTTCAAATTCCATAACCAGCTGACACATCACTAAATTACTTAACACTGTTTGCTTATCAAGAAGGTCTCCCTAATATATATATATTTTAATCTAGAATGTTTCAGATTTTAACAGTCGCCTACCCCAAAAAGGTTTATTAAATGTTTTTCAAGGCTCGCTGAGCTAGCAGACTACCAGTCTCCTGCTACACTCATTCCTACTAGCCTACTTTTTTTTTTTTTTTTTTTTTTTTTTTGTCTTTTTAGATTTATTACTATGCATAATTTTCTTTTAACTTCGCCGTATATAATTCAACAGAAAAATTGCAAAAATTTTAACAGCAGCATAGCAGTATACGTTTAAAATTCCCGATTCAGCCTTAAATATTGGCAGTTCATCATATCAGTGCTCAGGTTTCTACCTAACATGGCTTTGGAAACTTTTTTTGACTTTTAATTTTAAACTTTTTTTGTGTTTAGTTTATTTATTAAATATCAGCTTCTTGGAGCTTGCGTCATGTAAAATTCGATTCAACAATAAAATCACAAAATATTTAATAACAGCATATCTTTAGAATTTTCGATACAGAGTCTCGCGCCCTGGAGATAACGATGCTTTTTTCCCGTGCAGTGTTGCCACTGCTCGTTTTGAAATTGCTGTGTTTGTTAATCAAAAATTCGTTAAAAGTTTTACAAAATGTGAAACTGATAATAAAATAAACTCGGATTTACAGGTGCCCATTTTCGCGTTCAAAATTTGATAACCTTATAGGCACCGTTTTTTTTTCACAATGCTAGAAACAAGACACATTCATGCATATTTTCATTATTTAGTTTCTTTAAATATATTACAGGGTGATAATATTTGGTGGTAACAACTTGAAACGTTTTACGCCATTTAATGGCGTGGTTCAACGCAAAACGTCGTTTAAAGATTAATGTCTCATTCGGAATTAACATACTTTTTGGACTAATAATACACTGAACAATCGCAGTTGTACAGTTCAAACCACGTTGCTCAAGAATCAGTGATACATAGTCATTGATGCTTGAGTAAAGTGAACACAATCGGCAACTTCTCTGCTTTCCCAATCCCGAATATTCACTTCTCTACTTTCTGACCACCAGAATTAAAACGCAACTGAAGATGAAAACACGCACGGTGAAAGAAGATCCTTTCTGAAAGATATACTGCTTTCATCAGGACAAATTTAGTAAAAAATAAACGCCTCTTTTTCAGGTTTCGCATGAAAATGAATGCGTGAAATCACTCGCTCATGATAAAATCTTATCAGCTGCATAATGTAAACAAATATATTAGCCAAAAAGTATAAATTTTGTAGAGGAATGGTAATATCGATTTTTTTTTTTTTTTTTTTTTTTTGTCTGAACCGATAATAAAACAAATTCCAAATTTCAAATTTGGTCTTCCACATGCCCATATTTGCAGTAGGATTACGTCATTCAAAATTCGATGACTCTATGTACCGTTGTTTTATCACAGTGCGAGAAATATATATACATTTATGCAGATTTTTCATTATTTAATTTTTTCAAACATACTGCAGGACTCGAACATTTGGTGGCAACAGTTTGAAAAGTGCAACGGACATTTATAGTGATTCAAAGCAAAATCGCAAAACGAAAACAACAGTCCTTCACGGACAAAGCCCCTTTGGACATTCTAACTTCATAACATTCTTTAAAATTTACATATTTAGACAATGGATGAAGCAGAGAGACCTCGGCATGTGTTAGCACAGCAAGGCAAAACGGGAGAGAAAGAAGCGTTGGAGACTCAAAAGGTATCTTGATTTGTGATTGGATAGGAGACTTTCGCATTGCGTAAGAACGCATTTATGTGGAATAATTTTGAAATGATGCACTATGAATTCGTATATTATAAAAAGTTACTATTTTTAGGACTAGTAAGGGGACGTCGCCAAATTAAACTGAGGAATAAAAGGGACTGATGCTAAAACAAAGTTAGTAGTTTGCTTTCGTATTTTATACCATAAATATACTTTATTTTCTTCCTCCCTTTACAATGCCGAAGAATTAGAGAATAATGTAGAAAGAAAATTAAAAAGATCTTCACTATTCGAACAATAATAAAATCAATCAACTAGTAAAAGCGTGTTTTAAATTTCTTATTCGTGTTTCTACCGAACATCATTACACACTAAGTATTAGCGTTACGACAAAGTCCTAATGAGCTCTGCGTTTTCCTTCTTTGGACAGTATCTATAGTTAGTAATATAGTACCTATTCCTTGGTTAGAAAGTAACGGAAGTATCACTTTTAGCGACTCGAGATCCTAGAAGAAACTGTTCCGGGAAACGGGAAGATTCGTAGCCGAAACAATTCCGCTGGAAAGCATGTCTCAGCTACGTTTGCGGGGCATTTTTCGACGCTGACAAAAATATCTCGTTCGTAGTTCTGTCACGTGTAGGTTTTCGTCAAAGAATTGGTTTCCGAAAAATTCAAGTAATCAGATATCTCGAAAGCGAAGATTCCCGGAAATGTTTTTTTTTTTTTTTCCCGATGGCGCAGTCACGGACAGCTCGCAGACCTGATAATTGTTTAACAAAAAGGGCGTACTTTATTACTATTATTAAAGGAGAAACATGAATTGGCGTAACACATCTACTGATGTTATTTCGAATTTTATTATTATTAGCGCCGGCTTGATCGGTATATAGGTCAGTAATGGTAGTTGTAGTATGGTTGGCCCGGGTTGAAACACTTCTTCGGGTTACTTTTTGACCACCTGCATCCCCCACGAAAAGTCACCAACGAGTATTGGCAAATTTGTGAATTAGCGAAAAATAATTGGCTATCTTAACGGTTAATTGGTTAACTATTCCGCTCGTAAATAATAATAAAATCAAATATTTTACAGAACATAAGAAATCTGAAAAAGAACAAAATTTCGCATGGCTGATATTTACAACCGACAGATGCTGTTCAGCGAAATGACGGCTAAATATAAAATCTAAATTCACGTGTACTCAAACACGTGCAGGATGCAACGCGCGTGTGTGATTTATCACGTGTATATTCAAAACACACCAAAAGCACGGAAATTCTACCGACTGTTGAAAATGAGGGGTGCGAATAATCAGATAGGTACCAGCTTTAGATGGTTTTAAGTGTGTAATACCAGCGCGGCATGGAAGCATTAAAATATCAGCCAGCTGGAAGTTCTTTCAAGAGGTTTCGTGATATAAAGAAAAGAAGGATGGTAGACCCTCGGATTCGTCCCCTCTGGTGTTTTACATCAAAATATAGATGAAGAGGTACAGTTAGTGCACTGGAACTGCATAACCTGCGTAATTACGTACGGGATTCTGGTGGTGAGCCCGCATTTTCCAGTACAGCCCATATAAATTTGATGGTTTAATATCAGTATCGATGTTTGTTCAATAATGAATTTACTGCACCCCAGTTTTGGAAACTACAAAAACTATAGCACTACTATAGCAGAGTACACAAGCCGAAAAGTACGTGTGAACAAGAGCATAAAACAACATAAAAGAGTTGCTTACCCTAATAATTAACATACGCTGCATACCGTGATGAATTAAAGATGAAATGCATGCCGTGATGAATTAAAGTAACATTAACTGGATCGAAGAAGACACATCAGGACAATCCATTTTGCAATGAATATTATCTGCATTCTACTTTCTTGTACGAAGTAAAGGAAGTAGTGTAATGACGAAAAATTTCCAATATCATATTTCAACGAAGATCTATTTTGACCGCTCTCGAATCCATTTAGACGATATATTTTACGTGACATCCGTATGTAAGGACAGAATAAAGCGCTCTTTTTTCCAAAACGAATAGAAAATGGTTTTAAAATGGACTAAGAAGAGATTTTTTCGTAACGTCTGTAGGTACGTATGTATGTAACTCAAAGACGAGTAGCTGTAGAACACTGAAACTTTATATATAGATTGCTATAACATCTAGTTTTGCACCTCCCTTTTTTGCTTCATTCGGCTGCACCAAATGTGTGTCTGTATATACATTAAAAAGGAAATGTCGGAACTAAATCGTATATATTGTAAGGATAATGCTAATTTTATTAACAGTTAAATTTTCAGTTAAAGTTCCTTTCCTGTCCATTCTTAACTTCAACTTACTACTTCCGGCCAGAACGTAGTTTGAGAATCACGTTTGAATACATAATGAGGAAGAGCGGTGTTTAACCGAAAAGTTCTTCAGTCTTAGTGAGAGAGATACCAGGTTTCGGCTGGACGCGTCCGCTGTTTTAGGCTACTCTCTTGTAAGCTATTTATTACGCTCGGCCGTACTTTAGGCCTTTGATAGCTTAACAGTCTACTGACGTTAAGGGGGCCAACTCGGTTAGAATCTTGATAGCTTCGGCTATATCTTTTTAGTTTAGATTAGTTTAGTACTATTCTTAGTCTCTTAAGTTCAAAGCCCAAGTGTCGGCTTTATTGTACATTTAATGTACATTCCAAGACGGAGTTTGTTAAACTTTAGTTGGAATAATAAAGGGCTAGTTTACCCATCTATCTTGTTGTTTCCTCAAGCGATTATTCTCTTAGCAGTTCTTAAGATTCTTCACGTTCAACAGTACCTCAGCATTTACAAAGTGAGGAACTCTACAATATATATATATATATCCATCCTCACTGCAAACTCGGTGAGCTTTTCTTTTTTAGTCTTACGTGTTGGTAAATTGTGCACTTTTTGCTCTAAAACTGATTGAATTATATTGTTATGTTCCGGATAAGGTTTTTATAATTTTTGGTTAATCTGCATGCAATAGTTGTAGAATTATCAATAATTTAAAAGTTTACGTGTCGTTAGGCCTAACGATACCGCATTTTGTTTACATTTGAAACTCTCAGTAAAATAGTGAATTATGTCAGTTAGCGCACCAACTTTAGTGTCTTTTTTGCCCACTTGGAACAAAAGTTAACTTTCAATTTTGTGTACCTAAAATTACAGCTTCATATACGTTGGCTTAATTACTTGTTGTAACGCACAAACTGTAATTTTAATTGTAAAATTTGTTTTTAACTGTGTATGGTGATTTAGGTTTTTCTGTATTTTACAATTTTTAACGAATTTGTGTTTTTATGTATCTTTGCCCTGCTGCGAAAATAGAAATGCATTGACAAAATGAGAATTAAATCTCTAATGAACACGGAAATGAGTTTAAAGAAAGCGCAGCAAAAATGTGCATAATTTAATAGGCCATACTAGGAAGTCATGTGGTGGCCACATCCGATGATTTTTTACACAGAAAGCTTATTACATTTACATACTTGAGTTTTCTTTACGTTAACAAATATTTTATTCAGATATCAAAGTTTTCATTTTATTAGCTGGCCAAATAAAGAAAGCTACATAAATTCATGCATAATTTTCTACTTTTTGTAATGCAGATTTTCTGAAGCAGATATTTAGCAATAAACCTTATTGCCAAGGCGGTACACTTGGGTTTTTACATCCGTCGTTGGATATTACTTTTAAAATCTTGATACAAACGCTATTATCCGCACCAATGATTTTCCATATTTTACACCAGGCAAACTAAAAATATGCATATACAGAGAACACGAATGGCAAAGCGTTATCGTAACTGACAAGAGTGGATACATGATGTGAATTCATAAATACTTTGCACATAATAACGAAACAGAAGACGTCAGATGTTTCTTCAGCATATCTGAGACTGAAACAGGCCTCTTTTTATACGGGTTTTTAAATCTCCACTCTACACCAACCAGACATCTTAACGTGAGACACTTTTGAGAACTCTCGTGACTTTCATTTTACTATTCGCTTAAAATTGAGTTAAGATGGTTTTCCTCATATTAAGTTCAGCTATTTTTTTGTAGTCCAAGGGACAATTTTCCCTGAAGGACTATTAATTTCGTTTTGAGATTTTGCGTGGAAAACTATAAACGGCGAGTCACTTTTCAAATAGTTGCCAACAAATAGTATCGCCCTGTAATATTAAAGAAATTAAATTATGAAGAATCTTCATGAATGTATGTATGTTTCTCGCATTGTGATAAAACAACGGTACCTATGGCTATCAAAATTTGAATAACGTAATCTTCCATAGAATATGGGCAAATGGAAGCCCTAATTTGAATTCGAAATTTGTTTTATTATCGATTTCATATTTTGTAACACTTCAATGAATTTTGACGATTTCAAAGCGAGCAATGGCAACACTGTACGAGGGGGAAAAATTTTTATTTCCTGCGCGCGAGACTGTGTATCGGAAATTCTAAAGATATGCTCATTTTAAAATTATTTTGCGATATTACTGTTGAACTGAATTTTATGGTTTGAGTACGTAGACCATGATATTTAATAAATAAAGGTAACACACAAAACGTTAAAAAAAAAGCCCCTTTGGACGTAATTTAAAATCTGAAACCTTTCAGATTCCTTGTCCAAAGGGGCTTTGCCATTGAGGGAATATTGTTTCCGTTTCGCGATTTTGCGTCGAATCACTCTGAATGTCCGTTTCACTTTTCAAAATATTCTTATCAAATATTATCGCCGTATATTATATTTGAACACATTAAATAATGAAGCATCCGCATGAATATATGTATGTTTCTCGCACTATGATAAAACAACGGTACCTAGAGCCATCCAATTTTGAATGACGTAATCCTACTGCGAATATGGGCATCAGGAAGACCAAATTTGGAATTTGTTTTATGATCGATTTCATATTTTGTAAAACCTTAACGAATTTTATATTACCAAACTCAAGGATTTCAAAGCCAGCAATGGCAACGTTGTACAGAAAAAACATTTTTATCTCCAGTGCGTTAGTCTGTGTATTGGAAATTCTAAAGATAGGCTCAATTTAAAATTATTTTGCGATATTGCTCTTGACCTGAATTCGATATTTTAAATACGAAGAACGTGATATTTAATAAATAAAGTTAGCACACAAAAGGTTAAAAAAACGCCTTTTTGGACGCAATTTTAATCTGAAACCCTTCAGATGTTTCTTTTCTTTCTTACTTTTTTTTAAAATACATTCAAACCACTCTTCCAGGGATGCTAACGTTTCTAATCTCTTTTTTGGAGTTTTCTATTGCAATTACATCAGATTAATTTTACAGAAATTTAAAGCTTTAAAATATAAATATTACTAAGGCTTTTGTTTGTAAGTGGTTTAGTGGTAGGGAAAAGAGGATGGGGATCTTGATCCCGACCAATCGGGGATTCTGCTTGAAAATTTGGACTAAACTTAATACAGTGTGGTACTCTAACTATACTAGGTCTATAACAATCGCAGGCACAATCCTCAACTTCTCGTCACTTCTCGCGATAAAATTCGTGAATTCGTTCTGATAATGTCAGGCAAGTACGATGAGTCAGAACAATAATAGAAATACAGTACAACTTCAATTATCCGAACTACAGCTATCCGAATCGCTGATTATCCAAATAGCTTTCAGAAGTTTTCAGAATCAATTGCAGAAGAGAAGGAAAAGGAGAAAAAGGAGCTCAAGAAAAGAAAACGGAAGAGACAGGAGAAAATGAGGATGACGTGTCACTTGAGGAACTAAAAACAATTCTTTTGAAAATTCCTACATGTTCAGTAGTTAGTACTGCAGATAGAGCAGAATGAATGGTGTGTGATTCGTCAGACGCTGGGTTTCAAATTCTAAATGATGATGATTCTACTCAAAGTGTAAGAGAAGATGACCTTAATGTCGAAGTTGAAGCAGACACGAGTGTGACCACATACAACTTCTCACTGTCAAGTGGATGCACGACTTAGCTGCCCGAAAATGGTGTGTTGGGTGTATTTAATTATGGCAAAGCACACTAGGGCTATCTGCCTAAGGGGAGGGATGCCTTCGTGGAGGACTTTCTAAGGGAAACTGGCTCGTATACACGTTACACATGGGGAAAACCACGAAAACACCCATGCAGCCAGCCCGTTCGCGGGTTTCGAACCTCGGATCGAACTACCAGTGTTCAGCGACTTGATCGGACTTCTTCGATGCTGGTGCGCTCGGCCGCTGGTGGGCGCCCGAAAATGGATGAAGACAGTTAAACAGCTTACTTTGACCGAGATGTTCAGCACTTGTAAGTACTGTAAAGTATTTCTCCCACCTTCTTAGCATGCCTTCGTGGTGTAATGGCCAGCACACTCGGTGCGTATGGAGAGGTTCGTGGTTTGAGTCCGGGCGAGGGCACTGCTAATTTTTTATGTCTCCTGCTTTCAATGCGGTTAACCGAATGGGGTCCTGTCCCAATTGATTCGGATAACTGAAGTTCTAGTGTACATTTATATTACAAATACACTGTTATATAAATATACACTAAACTTTTAAAAATGTCGAAACACATAATTTCCTCTAGAACAAAAAGATTACGTTATGCAATGCTCCCTCTATCTTTTTAAAGAACTGAGTGTGCAGAAATATAGCACAATATCAGCTCAACTTCATAAAATTCCCTAGGCGATCACCAACGCGTGCTGACTGGAGTTCGGCTAGCTGATTAACTAATTACGGAAAATAGTACTTGGGCTATCACATTTAATAAATTTCACTAATTAGTTATATTAATAAGCATCAAAGATTAGGCCTTAACAAGACTTGTCTTCGATGCTGGTTTTTCTAAGGGAAACCACGGAAACCCTCACCCAGCGTCCGTTCGCCAGGAATCAAACATAGAACGACATATAAACAATTCTGTAAATGTCTGTCCCTCGATCACTACGGTGGTTAGGTTAATTGAATAACTCAAGGGAGATGCCTTCGTCGAGGACTAAGGGAAACTTGCTGATATTCACGTAACATGTGAGGAAAACAAACCATGCAGCCAAGCTGTTTGTCTGGAACGGAACTTACAACATTCATTAGTCTTAATCAATCGTCTGGTGGATACGAATCACTGCAGAATATCTCAGACAGAACAGATGATATTATACAGAGATACATAAGCATTCCAGTTACTCAAAATTTCCCAATTTGTAACCTTTAAGAAGTGTAACAGAATGTCTCCGACGAAAGCCATTAAAATTTATATTAACTTTTCTAGATATTGTAGAATTTTTCTTAAATATTCTACAAGTTGAAGTTTTTTCAAATGATGATGGAATAATTTTCTTGATTTCTTTTTTTTTTGGGGGGGGAGGGTAAGATTACGTTTGGCGTTACTTCCAAAACCATGGACCTTAAGCATTAAAACTCTTCTGTGGAATCCTTTAAACGCGAAGAAATTCACACTACGCCGGTTTTCTGGATCATCATCTCCTGGAACATCAAGTAAATGTGCTCTTTTTCTTTTCCTTGCGATTACTTGCGAAATGTTATTACAGAAAAACTGAAATTTGTTACAGAAAGGCAAGCAACATTTTTGTTTGAAATAATGCAAAACTCGACTGTTTGGCATTCTACTGCGTTGTCCGGAATGTTCATGCCGAATTTTGACAGGCAGCGTAGGGACATGTCTACAAGTCTGAACACATCAGAAAGATTGAAAACAAATGACATCGTACGTAAAAGACGGTACTTCAGGCATATTTGGAAAACATTTGGTTATGATACGCAAATTTTTGCCAGTTTTATACGCCTTTGAATATGAAAGGGAAAAAAAGTGCATTTTAAGCATAACACTTTTCTTTTATCGTAAAAAGCAAAAATACCACACAAGCGGCAAACAAGATAAGCTCTGTTTATGGCGAAGGTGCTGTAAACTGTCAGAACTCTGAGGAAATGCTGTTTGCTATGGAAATGGTTTAAAGCTGGTAACTTCAATTTCAAAGATCAAGAACACCAGGGTTGGTCCTCCACCACAGAGGAAGACTAACTCACGCCAAAATCCACCATCCACAAGCATTTTGTGAAGCTTGGCTACATTAACCTTGTTGATGTATGGCTTCCCCACGATATAACGGACAAACGTCTGTTAGATCGCGCTTCTATTTGCGATCGCTCTACAAACACAAAGAGGTGACACCATTTTTGAAGCAGGATAGGAAACCACAACATAGACAACCGTATCGGTTGATTGTCCATAATGCGGGGCTACCATTTTTGAAGAAAGTAGTGACAGGGAATGAAGAATGGATCATTTATAATAATGCTGAGCGAAAACGATCTTTCAAACGATTCGATTGAAAACGAATGAACCACCTTTAGCCACCCAAAAGTCGGTCTTCAACCAAAGAAGGTCATGCTGTCTGGTGAGTCTGGAAAGGGGTCCTGTACTATAAGCTTTTAAACCCAACGACAAGACGAAAAGTATTGTTCCCAGTTAGAGGAATTAAAAAAAAGCAATTAAACAAAAACGTCCAGAAATAGCCACCTGGAAGGATGTAGTATTTCATCAGGATAATGCGTGGCCGCATGTATCTCTGACAACTCCACAAAAGTTGTTGGAACTCGGCTGGGATGTTCTACCTCTTCCAACATATGGTGAATTCCATTCACCAGACCTTTTTTTTTTTTTTTTTTTTTTTTTTGCTCTTTACGCATTACGATATTCCCTTAATTGAAAAAACTTCAAGTTTTTGGTCGAGATAAAAAAACACGTAGAAAAGTTTTTCGCTGAAAATCCTCAGAGATTCTGGAAGGGCAGAATTTTCAAGTTGCCTTAAATATGCAGAAAGGTTGTAGAACAAACAGAATGGCACCTATATGATTTAATTATTATATACTAAAATTTAATCGCCTGCGTTTCAATTTTCCTTCAAAATCGGCATGAAGTTTCCGGACAACGCAACACACTTTTTTATTATAAATTTTATTACAAAAATCGGAAGACACTTCTTTTGTTAAGTACTATTTCATATAATAACGAAATTAAAGAAATATAACAAAATACAAAGAAATCATTATTAACTTTGTTGTCACTTCGAATTTATGATATTAATTATGTTACAAAATTTTTTGCGTTTCGAAAGAGTTTTTCATCTTTAAGATAACGCAACAACTTAACGTCTTGTTATATATATATTAATATGCATATCTATGTAAAATGCTAGGCGTTTTTAAGGCGCAGTTTGCAAAAAAAATCTTGTTAACCCTAATTCATGATTACTACAAATTTTTCCTACTGCTTTCAATTTCGCCTTATCGAAATTCGAGTGTGACCATCGTAAAGAGATTGGTTCTTGTCCTAGGTACTCAGTGGATAATTTTTAGGTGAAATTAGCGTTGTATGCAACAAAACTCTCGTATGAGGAGATTGTTGCGCAGTCAGGAACAAAATGTAGTGCGACCTAACTATGCTCAGATAATTAACCCTTATCCCCCGCGAAAAAATTATATAGTAATTAGTAACTAATAATCATACATCAGGGACACAGTTAAAAAATAGAATTTCGTGACGTCATGATATGATAATATGAGCGGAGATGGAATATTCTTTAATCCAAAACAGTCGCCAAGCGGTAAAGTTGAACACTTGTAGTGCGGTCCAAGATTCGGCTGCATGGGCGTTTTCATAGTTTTCTTCATGTGTAACGTGTATACGACCCAGTTTCCCTTAGAAAGTCCATCACGAAGGCATCCTGCCCTTAGGCAGATAGCCCTCGAAGCTTTCCTGTAGTCATATAAACCAAACCAAAAACAATTACAGAATGTATATAAAACTCAAACTTCAAAACGGGGCGTTTTCGTGGTTTTCCCCATGTGTAACGTGTATACGAGCCAGTTTCCCTTAGAAAGTCCTCCACGAAAGGCATCCCTCCCCTTAGGCAGATAGCCCTCGTGTGCTTTGCCATAATTAAATTAAATACACACCAAACCTCAAAACGTTGGAAACATTAATTTAGAATTCAAACAACAAAAATCAGCGTTATTTTTGCAAACTTTTCACGGGACTGGTTTCGATTGTTTTTACCGAACCATCCTCCTCAGCTGCCAAAGTGCAAATGATAAACTGCCAAAGTGGTGGAAGTATATTGTTATCTTCGATATCTGGTTTTGTCCCTCAAATATAAACTAATATAAGAGGAATAGGTAATTTTTATTCCTTATATTCTTTTATCTTCTAGTACAAAATATTCATTGACAGACTTTGAGATGGTAACTTTTGAGACCCCCCTTTTCTTTTTAGTAGTTTCTTTTTAGTGCAAAATGTTTACTGACAGGGATGGGCAACCGTTACCATTTATAACCCTTTTTCTCTCGTTTCAGTGCAAAATATTCATTGATTGTGATGGGGAATTGCTATATTTTTATAACCCTTTTTTGTTTTAGAGCAAAATATTCATTCATAGACATATGTTAATAGTATCTTTCAGAACCCCCTTTTTTCGGTAACACTGTGCAAAATGTTTACTAATGGGGATCAGTAACTGCTACCTTTATAACCCTTTTCTTTCTTGTTACAGCGCAAAATATTCATCGATGAGGATGGGGAACTGCTACATTTTATAACCCTTTTTCAATTCCAGCGAAAACTATTACTGATGGGTAATTACTGCCCTTTCTGGGCCTTATTTCTAATCCTACTCCAAAAATATCACCTCCCTTTTTTTTTTCCTTTTTCCTCTCAGCGCAAAATATTAATTGATGGCTCTATATGTAATTGCTACCTTTCACGTCCGCCCCCTATTTTCTTATCACTGTGCAAAATATTTATCTACGGGGATGGATAATTGCTACGTTTTATAACCCTTTTTCCCAGCGCAAAATATTCATTAATACAGGGAGTAAGTAGTTATATACTTTTTTCTCTTGGTCTAGTGAAAAAATAGTTATTTAGGGTATGTAATTTTTAACTATTATAACCTTTTTTCTTCTCTAAAATCTTCCTCGGTGCAAAATATTCTTTTACGTGTAATTAGTAATTATCATTTATTACCTCCCTCACCCCCTTATTTCGCGAGTGGAAAATAGTCACTGATGTAAGGAATAGGTAACAGCTTTCTTATCTTCTCCATCCAATGCAAAATATTCATGAATGTATATCGCATAGACGATATAGAGGAAAGACGCCATACAGGGATATGTTATTAATTACCGATGTCTTCTTAGGTGTTTTTGCCTCCTGGAACACATAAGGTAAACTAAATTACATTTATATCACACATGAACCGGAATCAGTATTCGAAAAGAAGTAATTTATCACCGAATACAGAATAGAACACCGCCGAAGTAGGTCCTAGCTCTGGCGTTAACCGTACAAGGATGATTGCCAACACAGGATACAGAAAATCACTATTAACATCTTAATTTTTAAGGAAAGCTCCCAATCAACTAATACAGTGAAATATTTAAAAAAAATATACTTTTTCTTAAAAACTTCTGACAATCTTCTAAAACTTTTAATCTGAACCGAAAACAACTTTGGATATTAGGAGGCCCTCAGGAGAAAGGGTCAAATTTGAAAATTTGTCGCAAAATCTGCTCGGCTAGTTAATTACACCACAACACTAATATTACCTGCCTAAGGAGGGATGCTTTCCTGGAGGACTTCGAAAGGAAAACTAAAGTCGTATTTGCGTTACACGTGTTAGAAAACAGGGAAAATGCCAATCGCATGTTCAATTCCGCTCTCAAGCGTAACAGATGAGACGAAATATAATTTCTCTGCCTATCTTAAAACATTGGGAGCAATTTTATAATTAGTCACATTTATATGAAAAATTCTTTTACACTTATTAAGCAGACATCCTCTATCATTTATTTGATGGTTTGGAATAAAGATGAGCTAATAGCAATTCCTCTCCAATAGCAATTCTAAGTGTCCTCAGACACGCCAAATTGTGACATTGTTTATCCTCAGTTAAACTTGTTACCAATTTTTAAATATATTTGCGTGACCTTAAATGAAACTAAAGGTTTGTAGAGACATCAGGATTTTGGAAAAGCCGGAGAGATAAAAAATTAGCAACCGCCTTCGCCGGGAATCGAACCACAGACCTCTGGAAGACCGGCCCAGCGTGCAGACCACTACCCCACGAAGGCACGCTAGGAAGGTGGGAGAAATAACTTATATACTTCCCCCTTTTAAAGAGCGAATGGCATTTTTAGGGGACCCAATCGACAAATGCTAAGTGTGGAGAATCTTCATCCAACACCCTTTTAGTTTGGGCTCCACTATGGAGGCATTAGTTTTTTTTTTTTTTTTTTTTTAAGCAGGCAAGATGAAAAATGAGCAATCGTCTTCGCCGGGAATCGAACCACGGACCTCTGGAATACCGGAAAAGCGTCAAGAATCACTACACCACGAAGGCACGCTAGGAAGGCGGGAGAAATATATTATAGGTTAAAAAAATTTAAAAAAAAGTTCTAATAAAATATGGTTTATATCTGGAGAATATGCTATAATTACACTGTTTTGCACATATATGAATCTCAGTAATACAATTACATTATTATAATACATAAATGCATGATAAGGCTTATATAAAAATACTGGAAATATTTTTAAAAAAATAAAAAATTTTGTTATATACCATTATTTACAAGAGTAACTAATACTTCTCTGATAATGAATTCACAAACGAGATAACACTGCTCTAATATGATATTCTTATTCATTATTTAGTGTCAAACGTTCCGAAATATACGTATCATACGCAGTATAATGGTGATTTTTATGACTGATATATTATTTTCTGCTTAACGATATGTAAAGCAGTGAATAAACAAGATATACGATGACATTTTAATACTAGTGTGAGAAACGCTCACAAGCAAAGATTCAATGTTTTTACGTTGCGTTAACCGACCATTTCTCATCCACGCGATATAGAAAGTGTTGCCATTCCAAGAAGGATATATTCAGAAAAATTAAAACGTCACAACAATAGTTGATTTTAATGTTAGAAGCTTATTTTATTATAGACAATTACGGAGTTTCGTAATACATAGCGCTCATTTGTTATAAATTGCATTTATATTTAATGTAACACGCAGCATGGTTAATATGACTTCCGACAGTACCATTTGAAGTTGCAAAAAAATCCTTCATTTATCCTTAAAACGGTAATAAAACCGAGCCATTTTAAATTAAAAACAAAGTATAGAAAAACAAAATCTGAAAGCTTTCAAATTTTATATTATGCCCGAAGGGGCTTTTTTTCAACGTTTTGTATGTTACCTTTATTTACTAAATATCATATTCTTCGCACTTAAAACCATAAAATTCAATTCAACAGCAATATCGCAAAATAATTTTAAAAGCATACCTTTAGAATTTCGGATACACAGTTTCGCGGCGCGCTGGAGATAAAAATGTTTTTTTTTTTTTTTTTTTTTTTCGTACACTGTTGCCATTGCGCTTTGAAATCGTCGAGTTTGTTAATCAAAAATTCGTTAAAGTTTTACAAAATATGAAATAGATAATAAAAAAAAATTCAAATTAGGGCTTATAGATGCCCATATTTTACGGAAGATTACGTTATTCAAATTTTCCTAATTAGGGCTTATAGGTGCCCATATTTTACGGAAGATTACGTAATTCAAATTATGATGGCTTTAGGCACCGTTGTTTTATCATAATGAGAGAAACATGCATACATTCATGCAGATTCTTCATTATTTAATTTCTTTAAATATAATGCAGGGCTCCAACATTTGCTGGCAACAATTTGAAAAGTGATATGTCGTTTATAGTGATTCCACGCAAAATGCCAAAACGAAATTAATAGCCCTTCTGGGCTAAAAATATATCTCAAGAATAATGTATTTATGTTTATTATATTTTAAAATAAAATATTTAACTGGCATGACTTGTTATACATGTAAATAAAATGCAATTTACAACAAATGAGCGCTACGTATTACGAAACTCTGTACATAATTGTCTATAATAAAAATCCGCTTCTAACATTAAAATCAACTTAGTTTTGTCGTTTCAATTTTTCTGAATATCACGTAACAATAAAACACATTTCGCATGCCTCATATGTTCGACAGTCCATGCCAAGCAGTAATTTAACACTGCAGCTCCAGTGTGACAAAATAAGAACCAGCTGTTTAAAAGCAGAACCTTTTTTGTTGCTTTTTAAATTTAAGCTATTCATAGAAAGAAATTACGAAGTAGCCAAGTGGCGGTTAAAAAGTCCGAATACTGACACAAGGTTTATCTTCGACGAGACTGCTTGGAGTTTCCGTTTTTCAATATCATACATTAATAAATTAATAATAATTTCCTTTATAAAGCCTTGCAGAAAAGCCCAGTCTTTCCTTTCGTCATCGAGTCTTCAAATGCGTTGCCATACTGAATTAATCAAACAAGCAAACAAAAAAGGGCGTGAGCCCAGAAGTTATATTAGTTTCGCTTTGGCATTTTACGTTGAAAATTTTTAAAAGGATGTATCAGTTTTCAAATTGTTGCCAACAAATATTATCGCTCTATATTATATTTAATAAAAATTTAATAATGAAGAATCTGCATTATATATATATATATTTCTCGCACTTTGATAAAACAACGGTACCCAGAACATCAAATTTTGAACAATAGCACTCCACCAGAATATGGGCATCTTAAAGGACAAATTTCGAATTTGTTTTATTATCTATTTCATATTTTGTAAGACTTTTTTTACTTACTTTTCTTATTTTGTAAAACTTTTTATCAACGAATTTTTTATTAACAAACTCAACGATTTCAAAGCCAGCAAAGGCAACACTGCAGGGGGGAGATTTTCTCCAGAGCCCGAGACTGTGTATCGGAAATTCTAAACATATGCTCTTTTTAAATTATTTTACGATGCTGCTGTTGAATTTAATTTAATTTTATGGTTTGAGTGCGAAAAACATGGTATTTAATAAATAAAGATAACACACTAAACGTTAAAAAAATCTCCTTTGGGCGTAATATAAAATCTGAAAGTTTTCATTTCATTTAAGTTACATTTAAAATACTAACTAACAGTCAAGTTAAAAAAAAAAATAACTATTAGGATAGTTTAGTACTACGGTAAAAAAAGGAACAAAATAATATAAAAAAGGAATAAAATTTTGATTATATTTACCACGCTATGTGCAACAGACGTGTAATAAAGCTGACCATAATTTTAATACGACAACGAAGGTAAATACACTGTCCAGAATGTTATTCTATTTTCCCTACACGATTATAAATTTCACGGTGATGTTGCTACTGATTTGTTACTATCGTCTGAATCTACTGCGATCACCTGGATACACAGAACGTTGCGCGTACATGTCCACAAAACTCAAGGTTTCGCATTCTAATCATATCTGAAGGAAAAGCTTAAACGAGTAAAGGTTTAAGGCTGCGATAACTGTCGAAACCTTGACACAGAAACAAACGGACGGTTCAAACTAAGAACATAAGTTTTAAATATATTGTGGATATTTTAAATAAAATAACAGATCAGCTGTTACTCTGAATCGCCTGCGACATAAATCGTCTGCCACGCCGAATGAAGGAGTTAAGACACGTGACTGACTGATGCCGGTTTCAGTTCCAAGCATTATCATCTCTGCAAATTACTGACCAAGTTTTTACAAAACGATAAATGAAAATACGTAACGCTCATGGTTTTATTTTACATCTACCAAAATATCTTGAAGCGCAGAGCGCCGTTCCTGCTTGAAATCAGGATCGCCACTCGATGCCCAAAAGGTCATGAATTTAAAATACATCCTTACGAAAGCAAGATACAGTGTTCAAAACAGCGGCATTATCCGAGTTCTTCATTTTCAAGGACATCTCAAGTACCTTATTTATTCATGCGTTGCTACGACAGATACGCACTGATAGAAACAGTTACTCTACAGTAAAAATAAAAGTAATTTCAAATTTTAAAATTTAATTTTTAGAATTTCGCCAAATGAACTTTCTGCTCCGGCGAAAGAACTACGTCAAGCAAAAAAATATTTTTTGCAAACTTAGAATGAAAAAAACAAGAATGTAATAATTGATATGCAAATAGCGCCAGATCATATGTATAACTCAAAGCATATCAAACAACTAATCTTACCTTTGTGGACAGAGGACATCGTTTTAAAAATGAATCTTCAAGTTTCCTATTTTAATCCAACTACGGGACAGGTTTCCGAGAGTCCATTCTGATCTGGAAAGCCGCGAACATCGCTGGCATACCCAACAAGAGAATCGTGATTGGGTGAAGCTTCTCTTTTTATTATTATTTAGTTGGAAGTTGGACTTCGTCCGTCTATGCGGCGCATCATTGAAGAGCTAATCGAATCTGCGGCACCGCCGTACGACTTTCAGCACAACACTGTTGCTTTAGAAAGCTAAACAACTCTTTCGTTCGCTCGGCCCGCGCTGCGTGGTTAACTGACTGTAATGTGTGCTGCCATCTACAGGCGCTCTGAGTAGTTAATTAGCATAACTAGTAATTTTCTCATACAAGGCACTAAGGCAAACTATTTTCCGAAGGCGAATAACAAAGTCGCCATGAAAAGGAAGCATATAGAATCAAGTATAATCGAACGTTTCGAATGGTGAATGCCATGGAAACAGAAAGCTGTTGATTATTTGAATTTAAAATACTGTGTGGAGGACTGCGATACATTTGTTTTATTTCCATGCAAATTGTATATGTTTACATGTCATTTTAGATGTTAGTCTTTACTGGCATCTTCCCAAAAATTTTTTACTCCCCTTGACTCGGCAAATAATGTAATTGCTCGAAATATAAGGTGATTAATTCATGCTAAGATTTCTCACTTTGCCTTTCGGGAAAGCAAAAAATATTTATGTCTCACATTTGATCAGTTTGTTACTATTTAACAAACTGAGCGAATTAAAAAAATTAAATCCATTGCTAAATAAATTTAAATCTGTAATTTAGTTTAAGAATATTTTATTGATATTTTTATAAGTCTCATAATTTTATGAAGATTTGAAGCATTACTTAATTTATCAAATATGTTTCTAGCGCAATAATTATATACATTGAAATTATAATTTTTTTTCTTTCCCCCAACAAGCCATTAATTATTTTAATTCTTAGTTATGCACTTTGGAACTACTTTTAATATACATATAAATTTTACTCTAAACTGTATTCGCACAAATATCCTCTGAATTGTAATCTTTAAATTGTGCATTGAATAACATACAGCATGCATAATTATGTTCCTTAAGCTAGTATAGTGGCACATTGCGGTAACGAAGGACTCAGGTTCGTATCCCGGAGGAGACAGGGCTGTAACTGTCCGTCTCTTCATAGGAGGCAACCTATTAGGCACCTCCATAATAAAATGGTCACCATTTCTAGTCTTAGGAGTGGCCTATGCGGAATAAGCAAGTGCCAACATTGGATTAAAAATATATACAGTTAGTCACAAAAGTCTGCGTACAGACTAAATTTTAAATTAAAAAAACACTTAAAGCATAGAAAAATGTATTTTAATCATTGCATTTTTTTTTCTTCTATTAGCTAAAATTGTAAGCTTAAATAAAAAGTAAATAATATCAGTGTAATACTTTTCACATTTTTTCAAAAATATATTTTGTGGAAAAAACTCAGAAATTCCCTCCAATAAGTCTGCGTACACTATCAAAAAAAAAAAAAAAAAAAACTTTTTTTACATTACTTCAATACTTTGTAGGATATCCTTTATTCTTCAAAACAGCTTGCAGATGTCTGGGCATTGACTGAACTAGTTTTTCAGTGTCATCCGATGTAAATTTCGCCCATTTAATCCTGCAATTAACTGATTAGCTTATCTCGCGACGTAATATTGTGTTTTCGAATTCGTTTCTCCAATTTTGCCCGCAAATGTTCGATTGGATTGAGGTCTGGTGACTGTGGAAGGAGTACGCAACTGTCTTGGAGTGTGATAGAGGAGATATTCCTTCACAATTTTAGCTGTATGTTTCGGGTCGTTGTCTTGTTGGAAAATAAAGGTATTAGAAAGGTTTAAATTTTGGGCACTGTCTCGTAGATCTTTCTTCAGAATATCCAGATAAACATACTTATCCATGACTTTATCAATAATGTGAAAATTTCCAACTCCTTTCGAGGACATACACCCCCATACCATCACACCGCCAACTCCATGTTTGACAGTTGGATTTAAATTTCTCAGATTCAGTTCTGTTTCTGGTTTTCTCTATACAATAGGGTGCCCATTAACTTTAAATATTGTAAATTTACTTTCATCTGACCAAATTACATTGTTCCAGAAGTCCTGCGAAGAGTTTAAATATGTTTTGGCAAAAGCAATTCTTTTCTTTCTATTCGTCTCGGAAATATATGGCTTAGACCTAAATTTGCGTCCATGATAATCGGACTTTCGCAGCACTTTTCGTACAGTTTCAGGAGAAATTTCCTTGTTGCTAGTTAAAAAAATGTCTTTTGAAATGCTTGCAGCAGAAAGTTTAGGATTTTGTTTAATTCGTAAAAGAATTTTTCTTTCTCTCTCTGCGTTAGCTTCTTCGGTCTCCCACATCTTGGCTTTACAGCAAGACTACCAGTGTCAAGATAGTTTTGAAAAACTCTTTGCACACTAGAAGATGGTTTTCCAATGGTTTTTACCAATATAACGAAGAGCTTCATCTTCCTTCATCTCTCAATTTGATAATTAGTTGTCTCGTAACTAAAGGAATTTCTTTATTGGGGTCATTTTCGTCAAAGAAAATAGAAATAACAACTTCCAATCAACGTGAAATTTGCTTCGGAAGTCAATGACCTTAAAAGTGTAACCTTCTTTACATTCTCAAATTTAAAGTTTAAAAGTTAGATAAGAAATCCCCCGCCTCCTTCGCGTCGTACGCAAACTTTATTGGCTTTGATTTCTGGCCACTTATCTTTTAAAAATTAGTGTGCATAAATTATTAGATATGAAAATATTACAGTTAAATACTTTCAAAGCCCCTTATTGAAATTAAATATTTAAAAAATTAAACTTTAAGAAACTACCCTTTTCGCACCTTAAAATTTGGATTTGATATTACTTTTCTTGATGTACGCAGACTTTATTGACTAACTGTATATATTTAATCAGGTAAATTTATTACTTAAAACAATTACTTTCAATCAAAAAGCGATATATTAATGTTGCATGCAGAGATTATTTAATAAACAAAAAATAAGACAATCGGAATGGTTTCGAGAATGACTTCTTTTCTATTTCAGGCAATAATTATAAATATAGTAAGGTGGATTTTATATATATATATATATATATATATATATATATATATATTCACAGTTGTATTACTTTGGTAGACACTTTATTCGGCCTTCTAAAATTTTAGTAGGTTGTTTAAAGACCATCATTATACAAATAAGTTTATCATCAACTGTAATTTTGATTTATTAAATTTGTTTTGCTTTATGTGATTACGGCAAAGCCTCAATGGCTATCTGTCTAAAGAGATGGATGCCTTCGTGGAGGACTTTCTAAGGAAAACTGGCTCGTATACACGTTACACATGGGAAAAACCATGAAAACGCCCATGCATCGAGGAACTAGAAAGTGGGACCGAGCTACCAGTGTTCAGAGACTTTACCGCTAGGCTACTGGTAGCCTGTTTTATTAGAACTTGATCTGTAAGGTTTCAATTTTGTACCGTTTTAAGTTAGTTAATAATAAAATGTATTAAAATTTCCGAATTTATTTACATGCGGGTTTATTGTTTAATTTCTCAAGTATGATTTGCTTTTCTATGCCATTTGAGTCGGTTTCATTTCATGTGCCAGTACAGATCTCTTGGCTATGCTAATGAACTTTCTGCTATTCGTTTAAAATCTGTGTTATCTATATTAACTTTTTAATTCTCTCTTAAATATTCTCACATATTAAATTTGTTCCCCCCCCCTTTTTTTTAAAAAAAAGAAGCAAACATTTTTAAACCAGCGGCCGAGCGGTAAAGTCGCTAAACACTGGTAGTTCGATCCGAGGCTTGAACCTGCTCCGCGACGGGCTGTCTCCTTGGAGGTTTTTGTGGTTTTCTCTATGTATAACGTATATACGAGCCAGTTTTCCTTAGAAAGTCTTACACAAAGGCATCCTCTTCTTTCTGGAGGCAGATAAGCCCTCGAGTGTTTGGCCATAATGAACATGCCACCATAAACCCTTTTTAAGCCTGTTTTTTAGCTCTCTACTTATACATCGATTATCTTAGTATTGATAACAATTACGATGAACTGTCCTAATAAAGAGTCAATCATGCAATTTTCCCGTTTTTCTTCAGAATAATTAGTCACATATTTAGCACAATGAAGTAATACCGTCGGCAAGACAAGTTTGGTTTAGTTTAGTGTGTTTGATTATGGCAAATCAGGCAAGGGATATTTGCCTAAGGGGAGGTATGCCTTTGTGGAAGACCTTCTGAGAAAAAAATTGGCTCGTTTCTGAAAGATAGGAGGATTCAAACTGCCACAAGAAAAACTGACATTGTATGAACGAAGATTATATTAATAGGATCGATTTTAAAATGAGGAAGTTCCTTAGTTCTCGATTAAAGTAGCATAGTAAACACCTTTATTATTATTGCTTACTAAAACTACTTTTACAAATATCAACAAATAAATGATTTTCGCATTCATTTTTGCTGTTATGTAAATAAGTGAATCACTAAAATTTTGGAGGAATCATATAGCAGAGGTTAATTTTGGAATGACGCACTTCAGGCTGATTTTCTGTAAGCATTTAACTATTGTTGCGTTGTACGGGTTCATGGATTTGGAGCAATTGCTGCTAACACTTGATGAAGCACTTTTGCAATTCCGTAGCTGAGGATGATGGTTCGGTAAAACCATCGAAACTAATCCTGTGAAAATTTGCAAATATAACTCTGATTTTTGTTGTTTGATTTCTAAATTAATACTTGATAAAGAATTAAAACGCAATTTATTCACTAGTATTACACAGGACATTTCCAAAGACACGTTTACGGTCTTCGAAAAACTATGATAAACAGCCTGAAACAATCAGCAACACATCTCTCAGGCTATAACGATGAAGACAACTTCACGGCAAAGCAGTAAAGTACAGCTCTTGACTTGGTCGATCGCTCTCTGAACTCAATACAGTACTACTACTCTAGTTTTTCCGCGTACTGGCAGAGTATATATATATATAGCTTCAACCTACCTTCGAGAATGTTCCCGAGAAGAATGCATTCTAGAATATTCTCGCTTCGTCTATGGGATATCGCCAATATGTTTGTGAAATATCACTAACCGAGCGATTTCGCTGCAAATCTGGCAACTCTGCCTTTTCCTGCCAATTTCTGGCAACCTCGCTTTGCTGGGAAGCTATTTCACCTCAACTGGGCATTTCGCCATTCTATTTTGAGGACAGAAAAGAGGAAAAACAAAATTAAAAGAGAGGCTTTGGAGCTATTACAATCTGATTTTTTATCTTTTAATCTTTTATTAATTAAGTCTTATCTTTTATTTATTATTCATATCTTTAGATGATTCTTATATTTTATTAGCCCACCAGCGGGCGAGTGGTAAAGTCGCTGAACACTGGTAGCTTTCTCCGAGTTTCGAATCCTGCGAACGGGCTTGGCTGCATAAGCGCTTTCGTGTTTTTGCCCATGTGTAACGTGTATACGAGCAACTTTCCTTTAGAAATTTCTCCACTAAGACATCCCTCACCTTAGACCGATAGCTCTCGAGGCTTTGCCGTAATCACATAAACCAAAGCTTATACTTTATTAATTAATAAATGGCTATCTAAATATAAATTAAGAATATTTGTTTGTTAGTGTTAAATTTCTGTATTTTGATTTGGTTGTCTTGATACAACATAGTGTTTTGAAAATTACAAATACAGTAATTTAAATATATATATTTTAAATGGTTTCGCACTTATTAACTTCGAAAGTGTATTTAAGATTTTTCTTACTACTTGAGCGCAATTTAACTTTGTCAGAGGAATAAGTAGTTAATTCATTAATTTCTACTGTTAAAAAGAATTTTAACAGTTATGATATAAAACCACTGCATGCATCAGTATCAGTGATATAAAATGATATCAAGTTAAAATTTTATACTTTGGGAAGATTATTTCTCCCCATGACGTTGCGTAAATTAATTAATTTTAATGATTTATAAACATTTGAATCGACAAAGTTATTAATACTTAGTATAATACTTATTAGTCCAAAGGGCCAATTTATCCTGAAGGACTATTAGTTTCGTTTTGGCAATTTGCGTTGGTTCACTATAAATGCCCGATTCACTTTTCAAATTTTTGCCACCAAATATTATCGCCCTGTATTATATTTAAAGAAAATAAATAATGAAGAATATGCATAAATGTATATTTCTCGCATTGTGATAAAACAACCGTATCTAGAGCCATCCAATTTTAAATAATGTACGTTTCCACCCGAATATGGGCATCTGGAAGCCCAAATTTGGGATTTGAAATTTTTTTTATTATCAATTTCATATTTTGGAAAACTTTAACGAAATTTTGATTAACAAAATAAACTATTTTAAAGCGAGTAATGGTAACGCTCTACGGCGGAAGAGGGGCAAACTTTTTATCTCTAGCGCGCGGAACTATGTATCAGAAATTCTAAAGGTATGCTAATTTAAAAAAATACTTTGCGATATTGCTGTTGAACTAAATCTTATGGTTTAAATGCGAAAAACAACACGCAAAACGTAAAAAAAAACTCTCTTTTGATCGTAATTTGAAATCTAAAACCCTTCAGATTTTTTAAAGTTTTTATACTTATTTTTTATTTGTTTGTCTGTTTGTTGTTGTTGACTTAGAATGTTATAAAAATATTTTGGAATAATTATGAGAATGAGATAATATGATGAATGAATAAAATCTGCATATAAAATAATTTTGCTTTGTTATTGAAACAGCGAGAGAAGATCAGAAATTTTTTGCAGCAGATAAAATATTGCTGCAAACGTACGGGTTCGTAATAAATTGAAGCACAGGGAACCGACCTTAACTTGATAAAATTTATCTTACGAAAAGGAACAAACACTATACAGTTCTGGAAATTTTTACAAAAGTACTCGTACAGCTCTTCTAGGTATCATAAAGCACAATCCGGAGTTACACTTTAAACTACTAAGAACGTTAAACACAATGCGATGCAAAGCGCATCTAAAAAAGCGAAGCTCATACGGAGATCTCTTAATACTCCGAACTCACGCTAAACTAAACAGCTGAGAAACTGATGTTTTCTCTGATCTGATATAGTTTCCCCCCCGGCCGTCGAGAAATTTCCGTATAAATGTTTCACTTCTTGAAGTAACTGGAAGGCATATGAAGCTGGATACGGTTACAGTTGCCTATAAGGATCAATTACATCCATTCAATCACAATACCAATTACAGTTACACAGGGACTGGACCCAAATGTCGCAAAATGGTAGCCAATTTCGGCACCTCTTGGCCATTTCTCGCGAAATCTCACGACAAAAATTAGTTGCCAAAACCATCGCCAATTGGCGATATCTCGCCAATTTAGCGAGATAGTCATTTATTTTAATACTAAATAGACATGCCACTGTAATCTTATTTTTCTGGCAGAGAATCTTTTCTTTCAAGTATTTCCTGTTAGATTATACGGAATAAAACAGTACATTATCATATATAATTTCACTAAAATTATTCGCATATATACAAAATTCGTAACAATACATTCTTGTTACTTTTTCTTCTTCGTAACAATATTTTTTTTTAGGTTATACAAAAGATATTGCAATTTCACGTATAATTTTTTAGGGCTTATTTTCATGTCTATCAAATCTGTAAAAATATTAATTATACTTAAAAAAATCTGAAAGGTTTCAGATTATAAATTACGCCCAAAGGGGCGTTTTTTAACATTTTGTGTGTTACCTTTATTTATTAAATATCATGTTCTTCGTACTTAAACAATAAAATTCAGTTCAAGAGCAATATCGTAAAATAGTTTTAAATAGAGCATATCTTTAGAATTTTCGATACACAGTCTCACACGCTGGAGATAAAAATGTTTTTTCTGTGCAAAGTTGCCATTGCTCGCTTTGAAATCCTTGAGCTTGTTAATCAAAAATTCGTAAAATTTTTACTAAATATAAAATCGATAATAAAACAACTTCCAAATGTGGGCATCCACATGCCCGTATTCGCAGTAGGATTACGTCATTCAAAATTCGATGGCTGTAGGTACCGTTGTTTTATCATAGTGCGAGCAACATACAGACATTTATGCAGATTCCTCATTATTTAATTTCTTCAAGTATAATACAGAGAGATAATTTTCGATGGCAAAGGTCTGAAAAGTGAAAGGGACATTCAGAGTGATTCGACGCAAACACACAAAACGAAAACAATAGTGCTTCAGGGACAAAGTCCGTTTGGACTAATAATTAATATACAATTATTAATGACGAATTATGAATTATGAAATTCTAAATGATGATAAACACAGTGGATAATAAAAAGTCAAGCGTGCATTCATTGAAATTCATGAAAAAATATGTCTTGACTCTGAATTAGACATTGTACGTCTGCTTATCGATTTTTTGTGTAAGGAAAATCCCGAAGACGTCCAATCAATCCTCTCGTTGGGCCACCAGCGGTCGAGCGGTAAAAGCAGCTGAACACTGTTAGTTCGGTCTAAGGTTCGAATCCCGCCTAACAGTGTGATTGTATGAGTGTTTTCGTGGGTTTCCCAGTGTGTAACGTGAATACGAGCCAGGTTTCCCTAAAAGGTCGTCCATGGAGCATCTCTCTCTTTCCGTGTAGTGCCTAATGGTGGAGGATGTAGTAAAAAAATGCACTGCTGGAATTCAAACCCAGGCCGAACTACAAATGGTTTTAAACACTCGGCCACTGGTGAGCGTCTAATAAAGTAAATTCCAAATTTAAATTTAATTTCCAAAGAGTTGCACTACATCGAGTAACTGGAAAATGAAGTAAATTTCGTAATTTGATTTCTAAATAAAATATCTGGCGTTTTTAATCAATATAATAATAATAATAATAATAATAATACAATAATATCAATATAATAATCATAATAATATAATAATACAATAATATCAATATAATAATAATAATAATATAATAATACAATAATATTAATATATTAATAATAATATAATAATACAATAATAATAATAATAATAATATAATAGTAATATAATAATATTAATATAATAATAATAATATAATAATACAATAATAGAGGGTGATAGTGAATAAGCCCTGATTTCAAAATTAATTGAATCAGTGAAACTTGAATTGTGCAAATTTCCTCTAAATGTATTCTATATAAAGCTTATTTAAATATTACATTATTTTATTTTTAAATCTTGGCTTATTCGCTGATCACCCTGTATCAATATAATAATATAATAATACAATATTATCAATATAATAATATAATAATGCAATAATATCAATATAATAATAATAATATAATAATAATAATATAATAAGAAAGCAAAACGACAGTGTGACGCACTCACTCTCAGCAAAAACTACAAAAAATTAGATTTTGTACAGAGCAGAGTACAGTTAACTTCTTTTTTAAACGTGGGAAATGACAGCTGTTTGGAAGCCAATATAATTCATTTAGAATACTGAAAAAAATCTCTACCTTATTGTTTTATTAATATTGTTGATGATTGTATACAATATAATATATCAAAGTTTAAAGATAATCTGTTGAGTAGCACACAGATTTTTAATAAAATACATAAAAATGCAAATATAGATTTAAATTAACTTTTTCTAAAATATTCTATATTTTTCTAAAATATTTGTTTAGCTGATCGATTCCATATGACGCAGTTCTTCTGCGTCTAAAAAAGAAACAATCAGCTGCAAAGATTATTTAGAACACTTCTGTGTTTGTCATTTAACGCTCTCAGTTCCCTAAAAAAGACTGAGGTATTGTATCAGGCAGTTAAACATCTAATTTGTACCAGAATTAAAACGCTTTTGCATCCATCGTTGAAATACTCGCAACAAGAAACACTACTGCAGAAATTTTGGCTCTTTTGGACTTTCACATACACACTTAACATTACATTCGGAGAATTTAAAAATATATATACTTCTACTATTTTAACTTCATAACATTGTTTTAACAAAGAAAACCATACAAATCTCACTGATAACGAAACTTCCTGAAATCTTTCCCCTTTAGAAACAGTTCGCAAAGCCTTCCTAGGTGAGAGATGTGTCATTTTTTTCAATTCTAACTTCCCCGTTTGGTTCAAATTTTAAAAACCATGTAAGGTATTAAAGAGTATGAATAGAAAATTGTGTATTTTGCGCAATTTGCACGTTGCTAATCATTAAGACCAGGAAAACATAAAACGATGCATTTTATTGGCCTGAAATTTTTGTATTGATGGCAACAGGGTTTTCTGAAAATAACACAAAATCATTGCACAGGCTCGGAACTGCATTTACGCTTACGTCGTATTTATAGAATTCTGTATACTTTGCAAAAGACAATGAAAAAAGATTGGTGAGGAATGATTATCAGGGTATTGGTAGGGCATATTATGAAAGCTTGGTTTGGTTTATTTGATTATGGCAAAGCACTCGACCTGTCTATAAGAAAACCTATGCAAAAACCTATCTATAAGGAAAAATTGCGGATAACATTTACAAAATGGCAGAAAGCGTCTACAGTAAGCTTTTTCTTTGCAAATTATTTATTGAAAAGGCATGAGATAATTAAATAAAAAAATTCTGAAATTTTCGGATTTCATATTACGCTAAAAGAGGCTTTTTTTAACGTTTTGTGTGTTACCTTTATTTATTAAATACCATGTTCTTCGCATTTCCACCATAAAATTAAATTCAACAGCAATATCACAAAATCATTCAAATAAACTTTAGAATTTCCGATACACAGTCTCTCGCGATGGAGATAAAAACGTTTAATATTTTTCCGTACAGCCTTGCCATTTTTATTACTTTGAATTATTACTTGCTCGCTTTGAAATCGTTGAGTTTCGTAATCAAAAACTCATAAATGCTTTACAAAATATGAAATAGGTAATAAAACAAACTCCATTCTAGATGCCCATATTCGGGTGGAGTTATTCAAAATTTGATAGCTCTAGGTACCATTGCGTTTTCACAGTGAGAGAAACATACATACATTTATGCAGATTCTACATTATTTAGTTTCTTTAAATATAATACAGGGCGATAGTATTTGGTGGCAATAATTTGAAAAAAAAAAAAAAAAAAAAAAAAAAAAAAAAAAAAACGCCGCAAAATGCCAAAACATTATTAATAGCTGTTCTGGGCTAACGTTCTTTAGGCTAATAAATAAAGTAAAATTTAAAGAAATGTATATAAAAGCAAATCAACTAGTGGCGTAATGAGATCAAAACCTTGAAAATGAAGAACCGATAGATCCCATTCTGTTTCAAATTGTATTATATTTTTTTAAATGTAGAAAATCACCTAATTAATATATTTTTATCATTTCGTGTTAAAAGTGTACGGAGAAAACGTTTGCAATCTCTGAAAATTTCAAAATTATGTAATCGATACAATTTCAGATGTTACAATTGTAAAATCACAGATATAAAAAATCTGATGTGTACACCACATGACTTCTTTGTACGGAATATTAAATTATATGCATTTTTTCTTGCATTTCATTTAAACTTATTGGATTGAATTAAATCTACTTCGCGGACAGCGCATAAACCACAATAGAATAAATGCATTCTTTAAAATTCACTCTAGTATTTGTTTACCATAGCGACACTCTGTCGCTAGATTCTCTTAACAGTATTATATTTCGTTTATATTACAACTCATAATGCACAAAATTCATATCATTTAAAGAATAGAATTATCTAATCGTTGCCACATGTTCTATTCAAATATTATAATAACGCTAAAACGATGTATAAAAGAAATTAAGCAAACAAAACAAAAAAGAAACAGTTTTTCACAGACGACTGAGTATTTCTCTTTCAATTAACACAGTCTCACTTCGCGACAAGGCAAAATTACATACAAACTCAAAATATCTATATTAAAAGTTACGAAGCAAATCTTAAACACTTACTTCCTCGAAAAAATTCCAGAAAGGATTAAGCATGATTTAATTGGCAATAATAAATGAAGGCGTTATCTTTGTTGTTGCGAAGCTAAGTTTCTCTATATTGGCAACAAATCCACTAGTCTGCTGTTTCAAATGTAAACAATCAATGGCCGCCATAAAAAAAAAAGGCTTAGCGGCACTTAAAGAACTTTAAAATTGTTGATAATTCTAAAAATATGCATACAGATTTACTAAAGGAATAAAAACCTTAACCGGAAGATAAAAACAACATAATTCAATCATTTTTAAAGCAAAAAATGTACAATTTACAAACATATAAGATTAAAGAAACTGAGATCACTGAGCCGGGTAAAAGAGTGTATATATATATTTATATACGTTTGGTGCGGCCGATTGCAACCAAAATACGAGGTGCACATCTACATGTTATAGCAGTCCTATATACAAAATTTCAACGTTCTGAGGCTTCTCGTTTTTGAGTTCTGCGAGATACGTACGTTCGTTCAAACGCCACGAAAAATTCTCTTCAGAATTCATTTTAAAGCAGTTTTATAATTTTTTTGGAGGAAACGAGTCTTTTATTCTGTTCTTAGGTACAGATATCACGCAAAAACATCGTTAAATTGCATTCGAAAGCGGTCAAAATGGATATTTTCGTTGAAATATCCTGCCTGAAATTTTCGCGATTACAATACTTCCTTTTTACTTCGTACAAGGAAGTAAAAAGGCTAAAACAACCAGCGATTTTCGAAATTTTCCCCCAAATTTAGAAATTACTTTAAAAAATGTCATACTAATTTCGTTTAAAATATTTTCTCCGCTCTATCCGATGGTCCAAGCAGCAAATTGCTGAGATCTTTATTTTATTTGTTGAACGAAACTATTTATATTATGTGCGAAAAACTATTTCAAATCAAAAACAATCTAAACGGAAAACTGAAAAATCGCTTTACCACATTGTATTTAAATCTACAAGCAGTATGCATGCGAAATTCAAACTTGCTAGCATATCAGATAATTGTTTGAAATGTCGACTTTTGACCATAGCAACAATCACTGAGCTTGAGCTAAATAAGAGCTTATAATAAAGCAAATATAAGATTACTAATGATTAAGCCATGCGTGGGGTGTGTAAATCGATATATCTTCATACGTACAGTTTCAGAGAAAGAAAACAGATTAAAAATATTACATTTCTAAGAAATGTTTTCCTATGGTTTGCTTTTACATGATGATTTCTGAGTTTTTAAGGACACAGGCACAAGGAATAAATCTGGAACACACTTTAAGCAGCTTCAAGTTACCAATAAACAACATAACAATCATACAGAAGAAATCCAATCATCCGAATTCATTTGTACCACAGTGCATTCGGATAATCCAAAATCCGGATAACTGGGTTGCCTTTTTTCTTGTAAGCCAAATCCGTGCATACTAGGGCAAGGGAGGAATTTAAATTTTTCGTTTATCACCTCGCATTAAAAAAATATAAACTTATAAAGCATAAAATGATTTTTTTTTCATTAGATAAAATGCAAAATACACTTCTTTTAATCAGTTTGATAAATTATATTATGTTTAGTGTTTTTTGCTTTAACCCTTTGCGGCACAGTGTGTCCGGTCTGGACACACCTAAAAGTACCTTACCATACCTGTCTCGTCAGCTCCCTTCAGCCACTGGTACGACAATTTCAAGGCAGACCGTGTACAGACGCTTAGGGCAGATTGGTCTATGTGCTCGTAGACCTGTCAGATGCGTTCCACTTACTGCAACTCACTGTCCCCTGCGGTTAGCCTGGAGTAGTGTGCATGCATTGTGGACACCTCAACAGTTGGTTTGTGTGATGTTTTCCGACGAGTCCAGGTTTAGCTTGCAGTCTGATTCTGATGGATAGCTCCAGGTACCCGTTACCACCAAGAAAACATCATTGAACGACACCGTTACTGTGGTGCAGGAGTGCTCGTTTGGGGTGGAATTATTCTGGGTTCCAGAACTGACCTGCATGTTCAAATTGGAACCATGACAAGCCAAATCTATCGGGACGATATTCTGGAACAACATGTACGTTTGTTTCGGGATGCCATGGGCGCACAATTTGTGTTTATGGATGACAACCAACGTCCTCACCGTGCAAACATCGTAAGCGAATGCCTTCAATCGGAGGATATCACCCGTATGGACTGGCCAGCATTCTCACCGGACTTGAATCCAGTAGAGCACGTGTAGGACATGTTTGGCCGACGAGTTGCAGCCCGTCAACCTCCTCCTACATGTCTACCGGAACTTCGGAGAGCATTGCTTTTTGAGTGGTGTAATATCCCCCAAGATGAGATCGATAATTTGATATTCAGCATGCCTAGGCATTGTACGGACTGTATTGCATCGTTTGGGAGACATACAATGTATTAACAATAATACCAACCATTTAATATTGGTTTTTTGTAAGTAGTTTTTTTTCTTTTTTTTTGTAATTTGCTCCAGGGAGACAAAATTGCTAATTTTTTTAATAATATCAAACATATAGCATCTTTTTGCTCTTTACCTTTTGTTTAATAAATAAGCTTTACAAATAAGTCAAATTTGTTTTGCTTCTAACTCTTCCTTTGCCTGATTTTGCATTATCCTTAATTTATGGATATGAGTGTAGCTTAGGGCCTTATCAAGTCCCAATCCGGCCCTGCTTTGGACCATATAGGAATATCATATGCGGTACATTAGGTAAGCTTTAAAAATCTATAAGGAAATTCTAGACACATTCCGAATGATTGCACTTTATAAAAAGGCAAACTGATGGATGGAAATTTGCACAATTCTTCTTAACAAACCTGTGGAACTGCTGCTTTTCAGACGTGCGTTGACGTGGTAGAAGTTGATTTTACGTACGAAATGCAAACTATCAGAAACAATGCTAGTGGAAACCAGAACTTGATGCAATGCAGGGACGATGCAAGCAAATGCTTATTACCAGAGTCTGGGTAAAATTTCAGCAAGTATAGTAGAATCTCTTTTATTTGGCAACTACGGTACCTCGTCGATTCCGGATAAGATATTTTTCCGGATATTTGAAAAGATATTTCCAGAACTTATTTCTTCGTGTTTTCTGACGTAGAAATTGCAGCATGTGAAGTCAGTCGGTGGTGTGTGTTTTGATCTATCTACCGCAATTAAATAAATAATATTGAAAGTCATACGGAATATTTAAAATTAAAACACTGTTAAGTCATTAGATTATTTTGAAGGAGGAGACATGAAACATGTGCAATGCCTTCGCCGAGACTCGAACCTGAATTTCTCGAATACGCGCCGAGTGTGCTACCGTTACACCACGAAGACATTCAGAAAAGAGGGAGAAAATACCTCTTTTAAAGGGCGACTGGGGATTAGGGGACCCGATTGCCAAATACTGGTGGTAAAGAATCATCATACACCATCTTTTAGTTCGGGCGCCACGGTAATGTATTTATGTTATTTTGAAGCAGGAGACATGAAAATGTGCAATGCCCTCGCCGAGACTCGAATCTGGATTTCCCGAATACGCGCCGAGTGTGCTACCGTTACATCACGAAGGCATGCAGAAAAGAGGGAGAAAATAAATTATAAACATGACTTTTATTATTCATAAAAGCAAAATCAAACAACATTTAAAAATATTATATATATTATTATACAAAAGTTACAAATATTTTAGCGTGATGGCACATGACTTACAGAATTGTTTGCTTGCTTACTGGATTGTTGCTGTAGTTTGAAAAATTTCCTGTGTATACGATGAAGCTTCAACATCATGTACGGACATAGATGCACATTTCTCAGTAAGTCTTATGAAAGTCTGCAATATTTCTATAGCTTCCTTCAGAGTAACTTTCTTGGTGTGCGTATCATCAACATTCTCATCCCCTCCCTTCTCGTCATCTTTCCCATTTCTCTTTTCATCTTACTACTTTCGCCTAGATGAGATTCAAAAGTTAGATAAGTTTTGCATTCTTCAGTGATTTCCAGAGCATGCCAACGTCACAGGCAGCGAGAATGCAAATAAACTAGCAAAAGAGGCTCGAAATTTCAACAATAATAATAGCGAAAATGTTACCCTGTTCGGATGCAAACCCCTTGGCCAAATGCAGATTGAAGGAACATTCAATTCCAATAAAGCACCAGCTCCAGATCGGCCTATAACTAATACCGCAATCAGGCCTAGATCTGGCCTTGACAGATGATTGAAAATTAGAGACAGAGGGTAGAAAAAACTGCAGAAACTGTGATAACTGCCCCAAACACCGAATTGGGAATTGCACACAATTTTGATTGTCCGGCTATATTTGCTGAACTATTAAAAAAAGGGGTCTTGTTTAAGAGACCGGACCTCTACAATGATAATATTTTGCAGATTGCCAGGGCTGTCATCCTCGCCCGTGATACTATTTCAATAGGCTTTATCATAGACAGGTCAACAACAACAACTACTACTACATGTCAGTTTATTTCGCGTCATCTTGACAGAGTTTGATAAAAACAACATCGGCATCTGCATGCACCTAAATCTGCACTTCCTCTTGGCAAATAATAGCCTTCTCCGTATTCTTACGTAACTTCCTCATGACCGGCCATGGGCGCCGAACGTGTTTTAAAACCGATAGAATCTTCGTAATTCTGTTCGTCTTTAACTAATATGTTCATAGACCAATTTACGCAAACAACCATGTTGCATCTTTCCAAGCAAGAGATAAAGTAAACATCTGGCGTTTCTCGCCGTGGATTGTTCCCAAACAATCACAGATACTACCATTAAAGTTCATATATCGAATGATGAGAATCGCTCGATAGTTCATTTTTATATTCCGAATAATTCCGTGGTTCGTCGGTTGAATAAGGCTTGTAACGTTGGGTGACAGAAACATAACGCAAATTATTTCCACTTTTTAGCCATCAGAAAGTGTTAGCACATTACATATTTTTTATCTCATGAACCTAAATTTAGTATTTAAACGTATTTTGATAAACTAAAAAGTACCGTTATTTTGATGTTATCGTTAATAGGTTGCCCGTTACGAGAGATTTTAAAGTAATCCATTTTAACATGGTAACAGGTGACTGGCAGATTTCATAATTATATTCAATTGTTGGAACGAATGTATATTTCTTTACGTGAAAAACATCCCTGTTTGATCGATAGATGAACAAATCTTCTATAGCAAAGCTACATCTGTCCTCATATGTCTGGAAATATTGTCCAACAATTTCAACATTTCATAGAAGTTGAAATCTTGCCTTGTTCGTCATATTGTCCGCATCATTCCGTTTTTGAACTTCACTTGCTGCAGCCTATGATATCAGTTAATCGTTGAGTGTACGTTGCTTCTGTTGTGATCTGTAAACAGCGTATTTTGAACATTTTGTGTAAACCTGACCAGTCACTGATAATCTGGAAACAGCATACTTTGGACATTTTGCCTGAAACCTGACCAGTCATTAATGATCTGGAAACAGCATACTTTGGACATTTTGCATCAAACCCGACCAGTCATTGATGATCTGGAAACAGCGTACTTTGAGCATTTTGCGTCAAACCCGACCAGTCATTGATGATCTGGAAACAGCATACTTTGGACATTTTGCATCAAACCCGACCAGCCATTGATGATCTGGAAACAACATGCTTTGAACATTTTGCATCAAACCCAAACAGTCATTTTGCCAAAGAGCTGAAAACCTGGAAAGCAAGCCAGTTATACTTTGCTTTGCAACAGCTTTTTTATATACCGCAGTAAAAAAGATACAAATTATAAATACAATTACTTTGTAAGGATTATGCCAGTTTTATTAACAGTTAAATTTTAAGTTAAAGTTCCTTTTCTGTCAAATTCTTAATTTCAACTTACTACTTTCGGCCAGAACGTAATTTCGGAATCTTTCTGAATACTTAATGAGGAGCGGTATTTAAACCGCGAAGTTACTTACAGAGTGAGAGAGAATCAGAGTTTCTGATTTACGCGCGTCTCCCTTTTGTCTACTCTCCCTCTCAAAGCTGTTATTACGCTCGGCCGTACTCAAGCCCTTGATAAGCCTCGTAGTCAAATAAAGGGGCCTACTCGATTAGAATCTTGATAGCTTCGGCTACATTTCTTTAGTTAATCTTAGTTTTAGTTTAATTTTTAGTCTCTTAAGTTCAAGCCCAAGTGTCGCCTTTGAATGTACACTCCAAGAAGGAGTTTTGTTAAATCTTATTGGAATAATAAAGGGTTAGTTACCCTTCCATCTTGTTGTTTTTTGTCACACGAACTTAAGCGATTATTTGCTAACTAGTTCTTAAGATTCGTCACTTTCTACAGTAACCGAGAATCACACTAGTGAGAATCTTACAACTTTAAATATTCCAAAATTTAAAAATAAAAATGGGACTTTGACCACAAATTATCATGAAGTAACTGATTGTAAATACTCAGCATACCATAAATTTAATTTCTTGAGCGAAGAGGGAATAGACGCAATTACCATGCTTTTCATTAAGAATTTACTTTTCATTTTAGAACAGAAGCACATGTGATATAGTGCCATATAAAAAGTCTCCGCTGATTTTTAGTACATTTTTGAACAAAAATTTTCTTTACTGAAAATAAGTTTTAATCAAGTACATATTGACCATTATTATCTATTACATTTGCCATTTTCCAGGTAGCTTCATCGTCGAAAAACTTGGCTAATGATTTTCAGCGGAGCTTCGGTCGGCCACTTTTTATCATCAAGAGAGTTTTGCAGAGGCCAAAACAAATGATAGCCAGGTGTAAGGTCCGGGCTATACGGCGGATGCATCAAAACTTCCCTACCAAGTTCAGTTTGTTCCGAGTCATCAAAGATGTGTGTGTCCCTGCACCAGTCTTTGACCATGATCGCTTGCGTTTGATATTCCCTTATTTCACCCACTTATCATCGCGTATAATGATTCGCTTTAAAAGTGATTCGATTCCATTGCGTTTCAGCAGCATTTCACTGATGGTAATTCTGTCAATCAAATTTCTTTGCATTAGTTCATGTGGCATCCACACATCCAGCTTCTTTTTATAGCCTGCTCTTTTCAAATGATTCCAAACTGTCATATGGTTGATGTTTAATGCCTCCGCTTTTTCCTGACAGCTTGCGGGCCGGTCTTACTCCTCCAGTCGCAAAATTTCATCGACTTTTTCGACTCTGACTGGCCGATCAGAGGGAGGTGCATCTTTGAAATCGAAATTTCCGGAACGGAATCGAGAGCAAGCCACGCCTGGATCCTTCTTCACTCACAGCATTCTCACCGTACACTTGGCCACATGTTTTTGCTGCGTTTTAACTTTTTTATAGTAAAAACGTGCCACACAGCGCATTTCTTCAGATATTTCATTCATTTTCAAATCAATATAACTTTTTACACGAGTAACGAATTAGAAAACTATCTTCATAAACAATGGACGCTTAATGTCACCTTTTAAGCCTATGTTCGTTTGAGACAATCGGGTGAGTGTTGCCGGATATATAGGCATCAACACCATCTAGTGGCAAAAGTCCGTGGAGACGTTGTACATGACATAATATTTACTCTGTTGTGTGTGTTGTTGTGACAAATCTCATTTGTCTCAACTAATCAGAACAAGCCGACGAATTTTATCATAGCAAGGAGTACAAGATTGCGTCTACTGTTGGCAAGAGTCTTGATCACCATATAGGTGTATTCTGCCTTTGCTCAGTTTCGCCCTAGTTTGAATGACAACACCCGGATGGACGTGTCCGAGGCTCTCTAGTCCCCCTTCCCCTACCACAACCTCTCGAGAGGACTTTCGGTTCGCCATTTATTTCGAGTGCTTCCATACCGCGCCTACTCCAAGATTAGTACCTGGAAATTCTGGAACAGCAGTCAGCGTCACTAACCAGTTCCCCGTCTGATGGACGGACGTCTACTCAGTGATTAGCGGATAAACCAATAGCTATAATCTGGCATGCAATATATATTTGTCTTTCGTGACAGTGTCTGTAATACGTATGTTTGCCAAAAGATTTATAGTTGCATGCGATAGTTGTACACTGTGCTAAAAAAATGGGACAGTTCTATATCTCCCGTTCTACTGGGCCGGTTGACGAAATTCAACTTGAGATTTTCATGTCTCGAAAGCACGACTTAAGATATGTATTAAATTTATATATAGCATTGTTTTAATATAGGTATTTTGGCCCTAAATCGGGCTTTTTCTGAAATGACGTGCCAGTCTTTTTCCATAATTCGATTCTACGACTTTTAAGCCTATGCCATACTGCCAAATTTTTAATTCAAAGTATTTGCTCCTCCATGGTAATTGAATATGGCATATATTTATTAATATCTTTTTATTTATTAAACTTGATTCCTTCTTCCAGAATTCGAAATTTAGGCTTAATCCAAATATAATCCGCACATATTTTATTATTTATTTTAAAAAATTCTACTTTTAAATAATTTTTGTAAACTTTTCGAAATTTTTTTTATTATAACCTATAAAATTTCTATTGTCATCCTAAAGAAGATGTATTTCTAAGCATATCTGCAAAAAAATAGAGTTTTTTATTTAAAATTTAGTAAGATATACTTGAATTTACATTTTGGAAAGTTTTAAAATTTGGTGTATTTAATATAAGCGATAATAACGAAAATGTGGTTTACGCACTTTGTTAAAATTATTTGAAAGAATGAACGACGGACTATTTTCCTCGCGAGCACCAATGAAAAATAAGGAAAGTAAGTAGGTTGCTACAAATTAAGAAGACCGCCAAGTGAATTATTCTTGGCGCAAACTGAAAAAAAAATCCGCCAATATATATCTTAAGTAGGGTTTTCGACACATGAAAAACGCAAATGGAGTTTTGTCAATCGGCCCAATAGAACGGGAGATACAGAAAGTTCTTTTTTTTTTTTTTTTTTTTCCCAAAGGGGCTTTGTTCCTGAAGAATTATTGTTTTCATTTTGTGTTCGTTCACTATAAATGCCCGTCGTTTCACTTTTCAAATTGTTGCCAACAAATGTTATACATTTGAAGAAAATATGCATAAATAATAAAATAATAAAAATATGCATAAATGTATGTATATTTCTCGCATTGTGATAAAGCAACGGTACATAGAGCCATCGAATTTTGAGTGACAAAATCCCACTGCGAATATGGACATGTGGAAGTCCAAATTTGAAATTTGGAATTTGTTTTATTATCGATTTCATATTTTGTAAAACTTTAACGAATTTTTGATTAACAGACTCAAGGATTTCAAAGCGAGCAATGCCAACGTGGTACAGAAAAAAACATTTTTATCTCCAGCGCGCGAGACTCTGTATCGGAAATTCTAAGGACATGCTCAATTTAAAATTATTTTGAGATATTGCTCTTGAACTGAGTTTGATGGTTTATGTGCGGAGAACGTGATATTTAATAAATAGAGGTAACAGACAAAATGCTAATAAAATGCCCCTTTAAACGTAATTTAAAATATGGTACTTTTCAGTTTTTTTTTTTTTTTTTTTTTTTTATAGTGTACGTTTCCATGTTACTGAGTTAGGCGAAATAAATACATATTTGTCTAGAATACAATATTTTTTGGAATGTCTATGTACTTCAAACTTATTATTTGTGTTTGGTATAAACGTTATTGAAGCTGGAGTTTTACTGCACTTCAAGTACTAAATTCAATTTTTAATTTCTTCCATGAAATACAATGAAACACGCTTTACATTAGATTTCCAGTAATTCAACATGAAATAAGATTTCTTTTAAGACTATTTCAATATATATATATATATATATATATATATATATATTCTTTTCTTAAAGGTGTAGGTGTTTCAGAAAGTACATATATATATATATAAGTTCCAGGTAAAGTAATAGTTATCGAATATGTTTTCATTTTTAATAAAAAGGTCTATTATTTCAACGATAACTAACTATGTTTTAAGGCAAGATCAGATTTCTTTTTTCTGGAATTATATTTCTTTCTAGAAAGTAAAATTGTTCTTTTCAAATAAAACTGAATTTCTATATCATATTACCTTCTTAATTAGATGAAATATTTAAAGAAATTATTCTAGGAAATATTTCCTCTTAAATGCTTAATATTGTTGCATGCGTACTGGTTCATAATATATTGAATGCACAAAAATAATAAGTTAATAAAATTTATTTTTTATCAAAACAAATATTTAAGAACTCTGGAAATATTCGTAGAAGCGTTCACAGTATCACACCGTATAACCAGTAGTTGCCCTTTAAACTACTAAGAACGTTAAATACAACGCAAAGAAAAGCACATCTAAAGAAAAAGCTAACCCGATTTCACGCTGAACTCCCTTCACGAAATTACTAGAAATCAATCCGAGGGTGGGATTACGGTTACAGCTAACATAGCGGTTAATTACATTTATTCAGTATCAATAGAAATTTCTATAGATATCCATTTAATGTTATCCATGTTAAATGCAGACGCCCCTGTATTCTTTCTTTTCTGGCATAGCTTTGTCTTAAAATTTGTCTCGAGCGGAAATTGGCAGGAAATACGACAATTTTAATTATAATTCTACTAAAATTAACTATCTTAATACAAAATTCGTAACACTATTTTAATTGAATGATCTATAATGCATCTTACTTAGTTTTACATAGATGATATGTTTAATTATTGTGATCGTGAATTGACAGGAAATGCAGTGTGAAAGCCCCCTGGCGTGTATGTCATCATTAACAGATAGAAAGATTCTTGAGTTTAAAATTCAGGGAAATACTTGTGAACAAAATGATACAAAAAGACTACACGCAACTAAATCACATAAAACAGAAACACTTTATGCTCCATGACTTTTATTGCATGCATTTTTTTTTTTTTTTTTTTTTCATTTTGTTGTTCAGTTTATGCAATCCATGAACGCATGAGTAATAAAACGTGATGCGACACATAGTCACATTTCTATTTCCTTGTCAGATAGAGAGCAGAAATACTTTTTAGGTGATTATTTGAAATTATGTTTAAAAAAAGAACTGTAAACTTCAGATCATGTTTTGATTTTCAACGTTTAGTTCTTTACTAATAGCAGCTGCTCGATTCGTTAACTTTTAAATGAAACTTTATCAACGTTTAGGAGCTGGTAGATGATTTTAAGAAAATTTCCTACAATAATTTACGCTTCGGCAAATGGTGTTTTTTTTATAATAAAATGAACTGCATGGTTTCTTAGCTAACTGCTTGAGTCGTCGAGCGGTAAAAGCCGCTAAACACTGGTAGTTCGGTCCTGGTTCTCTTTTCGGCGAATGGGCTGGCTGCATGGGCATTTTCGGAGTTTTTCCCATGTGTAACGTGAATACGAGCCAGATCCCCACCACGGGAAATCCCTTTCTCTTCGTACAGTGCCTAAACAAAGAACCAGCTGCAATATTTCCGGTAAATTAACTGCCATTGCTATGTCATTATCATGATAAAATTTAAGATATGCTGTTTTTAAATATTTTTAGCCAAGGGGACATTAGCCCAAATGCTCTCGAAAAGTATATGTATGTATACAAGAAAAAACGTCCATTTGGGCGTAATATAAAATATGAAAGCTTTCAGATTTTTTTATTGAGTTTTTTTTAATAAATTCAATCAATTCAATGAATTTAATGAATGTATTTTTGCTGTATGCTTCAAAGGAAAATTTAAAAAATGAAAGAAACATAATAGGTTGACATTATTTATTTTCATGTTTCGTTCCCATTTGGAAAGTTTTAGTAATTTGTTTATTATTAAGTTTTTTGGTCGCTTATTCGACATAGTGGAATTATTAACATAAATACCACTTTGAAAATGTAATATTTAATATCGATAGATATGAAAATATCGATACATATAAAAATTTAATATCGATATATATGAAATACAAATTTCTTGCAGACACCAAGTTAGTTTTTACACAGAAAATGCTAAAATATTGGAATTTTCCCCTTTGCGTCATTATTATTACTGTTTATGTATGTTTTAATAAATATACTAAACTAAGTAACTAAAGTTTAAAGTTTAATTCTGTTACAAAGAAATTTTTTTGTTAAAAAAAGTTTCTGGGCGTGTATTCAGCCCGCATGCAATTTGAGTTTGAGACGAATGTTTTACGTCGGTATTAATAACAGATCTCTCATTTATTGCCTTCTTTTTACTTCTTTGTGCGAAGTGAAAAGGAAGTATTGTCATGGCGAAAAATTTCGGGTATCATATTTCAACGAAAATACCCATTTTGACCGCTATCGAATGCAATTTAACGATGTTTTTTCGTAACATCTGTACGTAAGGACAGAATAAAGCGAAACGAATTATAAAACTGATTTAATCTGGATTCCAAAGAGATCTCTTTTCGTGGCATCTATACGTACGTACGTATATATGTATCTCGCATAACTCAAAAACGAGTACCCTCAGAAAGTTGAAATTATGTGTATAGGACTGCTATAACATGTAGACTGAACCTCTTATTTTGGTTGCAATCAGCCGCACAAAAACTATATATATATGTCCACTCTGTTACTGGGTTCAGTAACCTCAGTGCTTTTATTCTTATATGCTTGTAAATGGTGCATTTTTTTGTTTTAAAAATGACTTACATATACTGTTCTTATCTTTCGGTTAAGGTTTTTATGCCTTTAGTGAATCTGCATCCAATATTTGTAGCATTATCAAAAATTTAAAAGTTGTTTTAGTGCAGCTAAGCATAATTATTTTTACCATGGCGGCCATATTTGTTTACATTTCAAACTTAGCAGAATAGTGTATTTGTTGCCAGTCTAAAAGAACTAAGCTTCGCAACAAGAAAGTTAATGCTTTCTTTTAATATTGCGAATTAAAAAGCATGCTTAATCCATTCTGGAATTTATTCGAAGAAATAAGTGTTTAAGATTTACTTCGTAATTTTTAGTATAGATATTTTGAGATTTATGTATTTTTGACTTATCGCTAAGTGAGAACTGAATTAATTGAGAGAAATACTAAATCGTCTGTAAAAAACTGTTTCTTTTTTTTTTTTTTTTTGACTCCAAAGGGGCTTTGTTCCTCAGGACCTATTGTTTTCGTTTTGCGATTTTTCGTCGAATCATTCTGAATGTCCGTTTCAATTTTCAATCTGTTGCCGCTAAATATTTTCGTCCTGTATTATATTTGAAGAAAGTAAATAATGAAGAATCTTCATAAATGTATATATGTTTCCCGCATTGTGATGAAACAACGTTATCTAGAGCCATCCAATTTGAATGACGCAATCCTACTTCGAATAAGAGCATCTGGAAGTCCTAATCTGTAATATGAAATTTATTATTAACGATTTCACATTTTGTAACACTTTAATGAATTTTTGATTAACAAACTCAAGGATTCCAAAGCGAACAATGACAACATTGTACAGATTTTTATTTTTTTTTCTTTTATTTATTTATTTTTTTTTTTAAATCTCCAGCGCGTGTATATAAAAAATTCTAAAGATATGCTCAATTTAAAATTATTTTGTGATATTGCTGTCGAACTGAGTTTTATAAGTTTAAGTGAGAAAAACGTGATATTTAATAAATAAAGGTAAGTGACAAAATGTTAAAAATACGCCCCTTTGGATGTAATTTAAAATCTGAAACCGTTCAACTTTTCGTTACGTTATTTTTTTTCCTTTCGGTACAGTATTGCCATTGCTCGTTTTCAAATCGTTGAGTTTCTTATTCAGAAAATTCGTTAAAGTTTTACAAAATATGAAGTAGATAAAACAAATTCCAAATTTGAGCTTCCAGATGCCCGTATTTAGTTTGAGGATTACGTTATTCAAAATTGGATGTGCACGAGACTTTCTGTCGGAAATTCTAGAGACATGTTCTTAAATCATTTTCTCAAATTGCTGTTGAATTGAATTTTATTGTTTAAGTGCAAAGAACATGATATTTAATAAATAAAGGTAACGAACAAAGTGTTAAAAACCGTCCCTTTGGACGTAATTTAAAATCTGAATCCCTTCATATTTTTGTTTGTTTGCTTAATTTCTTTTATGCGTCGTTTTATATTTATTAAAGCAAATAAATACAACTGGTGGCAATTAGATAATTCTTCAGATGGTATAATTTTTGTTTTTGAGTTATAAAATGAATGAAATGTAACGCTGTTAAGTGAACCTAGCGCCAGAGTTTCGCTATGGTAAACAAATATATTGAATTTTAAAAAGTGGATTTATTCTGTTGTGGTTTATGCGCTATCGACAAAGTAGATTTAATTAATTTTCTTTATTCTTATATGTTTGTAAATTGTGCATTTTTTGCTTTAAAATGATTGTATTATGTTGCTCTTATGTTCCGGTTAAGGGTTTTATACCTTTAGTTAACCTGCATGTTAAAGTTGTAGAATTATCAACAATTTAAAAGTAGTTTAAGAACGGCTGAGCCTATTTTTTTTTACTACAACAGCCATTTTTGTTTACATTTGAAACAGCAGAGTAGTGGATTTGATGCCAATCTAGAGAAACTAAACTTCGAAACAAACTTAAAAAGTACTTAAAAAGTAACGTCTTCTTTTATTATTTCGAATTAAATTATGCTTAATCCATTCTGGAATTATTATTTAAGTTATTAAATTATACCATATATTGACTATGCATAGTGTCCACCACAAATTCAGTTTCTACGCCCTCAGTGTATTTTGGCCGAGAGAGACCAAAAGTAAAAATACAGTTTCGTGCCCTGAAAAATCTGCCTTCTTGCACGCTGGTCGAATGCTGTTTTATGTTTTTCAATATCTTTCCATTTTTAATATAGATATTTTGAGTTTTTAAGTATTTTTGCCTTGTCACGTAGTGAGAACTGAATTAATTGAATGAGAAATCTATCTCTAATGGAATTCGAGGAAATAAGTTTAAATGAAAGGCAGGTAAAAAATGCGTATAATTTAATATTATGTGCAAAAGAAAGTCATGTGGTGTACACGTTAGATTTTTTATATTTATTTAATTACGAGTTTTGAGCAGGCCATTCATTTTGAACAGGTTTTGTTAAAGGGGGTTGAGTTTTTTCGAAATTTTGATACCAAGCCAGGCTTTTGAAAATTACTTTTACTGAAGACGAAAATTGGCAATTTACATTGAACCCGCGCGCAAGTGACCAATGCTGATTGGGAACAATTTTGAACCCAATTTCAAATCAATGCGCAGTTCGTTTTGAGATAGACCACCAAAAATATCTCTGGTAATAATTTGTAGCCTAAAAGGGAAATTAGTCTCGAAACGGCATTTTGCGTTAAATCACAGTAAATGGCGTATCGCTTTTCAAACTGTTGCTACCAAATATAATCGCCCTGTATTATATTTGAAGAAATTAAATAATGAAGAACTGAATGAATGTATCCATGTTTTTCGTAATGTGAAAAACCAACGGTACTCATAGTCATCAATCTTTTAATATCGTAGTTCTCCACCCGAACATGAAGCCGAATTTAGAATTTCTTTATTAATTATTTCCTATTTTTGAAAACTTTAACTTATTTTTGATTAAAAAACTCAACAATTTCAAACCAAGCACTGGTAACACTGTATTGATTAAAGCCTTTTTATCTCCAGCGGACGAGACTATCTATCGGAAATTCTAAACTTATGCTGTTTTTATATAGTTTTTGATTTTGCTGCTGAATCAAATTTTATACGGCATAAGCGCCAATAATCTGATATTTAAAAAATAAAATAAACACACGAAACGCTAATAATAAAAAGAGAAAAACAGTTTTGTAAAGCTATCTTCAAGTAAACTGAACATTGATATGATGACCTGAGAAAAGATTGGGGGGAAGAAATATGTATGCCCCCCAAAACTTTAACGCTACGTCATTAATTCTAAACGTATATTGCTATTCTGCTTTTAAAATTTTTGTAATTTTGCTGTTGAATTGTATATGGCGTAAGTGCGAAGAAAATGATGCTTTAAGAAAACTATAAAGGGGGAAAATGGTTCGTAGGAGTGAGTGATAGCAGACTGATAGAGTGTTCGTAGGAATGAGTGTAAGAACAGACTGATAGAGTGAGAGTTTAACGAGAGAGAAAAAAACCTTAAAGAAACCTTTCTGGGAGATCGTTAAATTCTAAAAAACCTCTCGGCTTTGTATTATTATTATTGTTAGATTTATTTCTAAATTTAAAACATTTATATTTTTGATTTGAAAGCATTTTAATGTAAAGCAATCACCATAGACTTCCTTATGCGGAATATTAAATTATACACATTTTCCTGCCTTTCATTTAAACTTATTTCCTCGAATTTCATTAGAGATATATTTCTCATTCAATTAATTCAATTCTCATTTCGCGACAAGGCAAAAATACATAAAAAATCAAAATATCTATATTAAAAATTGAAATATGTAGAAAAACATAAAACACGAAATAAAGTTAAAACAATTAAAAAAAACAATTTTTGCAAGTAAAGTTACAGTTTTTACGCAAAAACAAGCAATTCGGCCAGCAGACAAGAAGGCAGATTTTTCGGTGCACAAAGCAAATTTGGGTCTCACTCGGCAAAAAGTCACTGAAGGTGCACAAACTGAATTAATTCACTCAGCTAAGTTTCAAATGTAAACAAATATGGCTGCTATAGTATAGTAAAATATTAGGCTTAGTCGAACTTAAACAACTATTGAATTATTGATAGTTCTACAGATATTACATGCAAGTTAACTAAAGGCATAAAAACCTTAACCGGAAGATAGGAATAACATAATTCAAGCATTTTAAAGCAAAAAATGCACAATTTACGAAGATATAAGAATAAAGAAATGGAGCTCACTGAGCCGAGTAATAATGTGGATATGATATATATATATATACATATATACACATATATTTATATACTTTTGGTGAGGGCGATAGCAGCAGTGTTATATACAAAATTTCAACGTTCCGAGGATACTAGGTTTTGAGTTATGCGAGATACATGCATACGTACAGATGCCACAAATTTTTTTTTTTTCTGAATCCATTTTGAATCAGTTTTATATTTTTTTCGGAAAAAGAGTCCTTTATTATGTCCATGCGTACAGATGTTTCGCAAAAGCATCTTTAAATTGCATTCGATAGCGGTCAAAATTGATATTTTCGTTGAAATATGGTACTTGGAATTTTTCGTGATTACAATACTTTACTTCGCGCAAGGAAGTAAAAACCAACTCTGATTTTTGATTGCCAATATATATTACTTCCATGGGTGTCCACCACATTTCTCCATATCCATATCCATAAATAACCATTAAAAGGCTTTAAAGGAAAATGTTAAAAGTTACTATGCAAGAAACTTAAATTCTTAAAAACGTAAACTTTTAAACAAACGTAAACTTTTTAATTTTCATGAAAAATTTTTTTGCCTATTAATAAATACTATATACATATATATATATAAATTATGGACTATGCTATTTTAGTCAAAAACTGCAGCGAACGTATAAAGTGAAGATTTGGTTAACGAACGCAATTCGTTCCTAATGACAGTTCGTCACCCAAAATATTCGTAAACCGAAATAATTTTCCCTGTAGGATTTAATGTAAAATGAATTAATCCGTTCGGGATGATAAGTGAGGGCTTGGAAAAAAGTACTTTGTGAGTGTGTTCGTAATGCAAAACTAATGTACTCACATTTAACCGTATCTCTAAATAGTAAACGAGGAAGAAGCAAAAAATGCAATTCTGAAGTTTTAAGGGGAAATCCTATTTCAGAGATAATATCAGAGAATAGCTGGTATCTTTCTGTTCTTCCTTCTCTTTTCTTTTCTTTTTCTCTTAACCCCGCCAACCTCAGCTTCAAAATCCCTGGGCCTTTTTTCCCATGAAATTTCTTTTTAATGTGATTTATGTCTGTCTACCTTTTAAACTATTCCTAAAGTAAGACATGGCATTGTCATTGCAAATAATATGCTACTGCTTTATCAAGGTGGTTGTGTTCTGTAGACCTTTGCATCTTACCCCAATTTGCACAAATTTCACGGCTTAAATAAATCTTCCCTTCCATCTTCTTCTGAAGACATTTCTTCCTTTGAATTAATTGAGTTTTGGAGTAGCAGTGTTTGCCAGTTATTCATTCAAGGCATCTTTCGTTTGTGAATAGATTTGTTCGTGATCCAAGGTTCCACTGTATCTCAAAAGAAGATTACTCATCATTAAAATAACATAGGTATATAAATTTAATCCAAATTTATTTTGGAATTTAACTGCGGAAGATAATTATAGGTTATTTTTAAAATTTTTATTTGAAATGGCTTCGTTGGAATTTATTCTAGTAAATGGAGTCTGCCATATCGAGAACATCTTTAAGACTATCCACGGCAACGCACGAGATACATTCTAGTTATTCAAAATGGACAAACTGATTTCTTAACAGGACTTGGATTAATTCATTTCATCTCCGTGTATTCATATTTACTACAGTTCCAAAAGAGTTGAAGGTGAAAAGATGTACTTGTTACGACTAAAAATAATTACTGTACAGCAATGATTTTTATCGGCAATTTCCGAATATTCAACAATAACTCGCGAAAATGTACGCATAAGACAATGAAGTACATGATCAAAATAGTTATGTGGCAACCTACGATGTTGCCAAAAAGTATTTATGCGGCAGTCCAGATACGCGCATAATACACGCTTATTTTGGTTGGTGCAATACTGAGACTGTGTGAGATGTCTAATTCGTGCAACTTTTTTATATTTTCTTTACCTTTTTTGTAAGCTAAAACAGATCGCTGAGAACATGGGAAGAACAACAGCGCAAAAATTTCCAGATGATTTCTCGAAAAAATTAAGTGTTTCATTACCGATGGTTCTTGCTTTTTAATTTTATTGCTCATTTACGGAATTCTTAACCCACCGCCATTTTGAAAACGACTTTTGTCTTAGAAAGAAGCTCGTTTCTCTCTAAAACAGCCAACGCGTTCGCGAATTGGGGTGCGGATAATCCGACAATCCTGTTTGATCTTTCAAATCCTGTTTTACACTGTAATTTTCTTTCTCAAATGACTATTCTCATGATTTCATTCTATGTGGGTACAAATTTATATCTATAGCTTTTAAATTATGCTTTCTAAAAGTATTATTGAAATCCTTAAATTATGAAATCGGGACATTAAAAAAATTAAGACTACGAATATTACTAAGAATTAAGGAAACAATTACGAATTAATACGAAATCAACACTACAAATACATATTAACTATGAATGGAAGCATTCACATTTGAATTTCGATTATTTAATCGCTATCGAGGTCGGGCAGCGAGTTCTTAAGTTGTTGTCGAACTAGTTTTTCCTTTTCTCTTGAACGATGGACAACACGGATGAGGATGTTTCGACCTCGTTCTTCCTCATTACCTGTTTTACCTTCCTCACTACCTGTTACATCGTCTGTCGAGTTTGCTTCAAGTTTGTATTTTGCCATGGTAGAAATTAGTTAAAAAGTAAATTTGGAAATAATCTTCGAGAGCTTTCAATCACCACGAGAGTCAATGTGTTTCCCTCGACGACCATCTCTTTTACCACTTGCTGATATCTTAGTTCCATCTTGATCCTAAAAGAATTCTCTTTGTGTTAAAAATGACTTTGGATATGGGAAAAAACACGAAAACACCCATACAGGGAACTCAATGTGAAAACAGGGTTTGAATTATCACTGTTGAGCAATTCTATCCACTCGGTCATTATATTTATTAAGGTCTATTAATCATAATTTATTTTCGCTTGTCTTTCTACTATTACAGAAAAAATATTAATATTGTAAGGTATATTTATTTATTTTAATTAACAGTTTATTTTTATGTTCAGTATTTATACTGTCATTTCTCCCCTTCCAAAGTACTGCCAGGATACAGATTTTAATTCACGCATATTTAAAGAAGGTAGAAAGAAACAGCATTTAAAAGAAGATTTTAGATTTCTTAGTCAGAGGATGTTCCGCCTGCTTAAGGTCACGTTACAAATTTGAAACATGTATTGTATAATATTATATTTATATTGTATAAACGTGTATTTATATTATATGTAGTGTAAAATAACTGGTTACATATGCATAATTAAACATATTAATATGTATAATTATTAATATGAAATCGGAATTTTTCTGAAATGACATGCCAATTTTTTCCATATTTTAATTCTATGATTCAAATTATGCCAAACTGCCAAGTTTTGTAAAAATCGCACAAGTAGTTTTCAAAAAATTGGCTCTCAAAATTTTAGCTTCTCAATATTAATTCAACTTGGTATGTATTTATTAATGTCTGTTTTTTTATTACACTTACTTGATTCCTTCTTTCACAGTTCGAAATTTAGGTTTATTCCAAATAAAATTCAGCCATTTTTTATGATTTATTTTTAAAATTTGTATTTTTAAATAATTTTTATAAATTTTTCGAAAAATATTTTGTATCATAACTTATAAAAGTTTTACCATCATTTTATAGTAGATGCCTTTCTAAGCACATCTGCAAAAAATTAGAGCTTTTTATTCAAAATTTCCGAAGATATACGTGAATTTACATATTGACGCGTTTTGAAATTTGGCATATTTGTTATAAGCAATAATAACGCCAAATGTGGTTTACGCACTGTGTTAAAATTCTTTGAAAGTAGAAACGATGTGACTTTTTTTCATGCACAATGTAAGGAGGTAAGAAGAAACAGCATTTAAAGGGAGATTTTAGATTGCTTAGTCAGAGCATGTTCCGCCTGCTAAAGGCCACGTTACAAATTTGAAACGTGCATTTATATTTATAGTACATAAATATGTAATTAATAAATAATAATAATTAATAATAATAATAAATGCATTTATGTTGGTATAACGCATATAGAAAATTTTATTTGTATTGAATATGTATAATTAACGGTACAGTTTCACATACAATCTTTATCATCTACATAGAAAACTTATGACTTAATTTACTATTTGTAATTCTCCGTTGGAAGTCTGATTCAACGTTCTTTTATTCCTCCCAATAGTGGTTGTCACTCCGGTGCAAGTTTGAGCCAACTTGTGGGTTAATTATTTTAGTGCAGCCTTTGGGCTAATTTAAGACTTAGCTTTAGTTTGAAATTCCTTACTTTTTGAGTTACGCCACAAATGGTGGCTGGTGTTGTAAGCACAAGAGAAGTGCCTTCTGTTCAATTACTTGAGTTCTGAATAAACAGATCTTTTACATCCTTCATACTTAGTATAATATAGTATGCTTGATTAACTTGTAGAGACATTACGTATTTTTTGGAAGCAGGAGAAGTGAAAAATGAGCAACGCTTTCGCCGGGAATCGAACGACGGATCTATGGAATACGCGCCCAGCGTGCTGACCACTACACCACGAAGGCATGCTAAGAAGGCAGGAAAAATACCTTATGTACTCCCCCTTTTAAAGGACGACTGGGGTTTTAGGGCACCCAGTCGCCAAATCCTGGGTGAAGAGAATCATCATCCACCACCCTTTTTTAGTCCGGGCGCCACTGTAGAGACATTAGGTATTTTTTGGAAGCAAGAGAATTGAAAAATGAACATCGCCTTTGCCGGGAATCAGACCACGGACCTCTGGAATACGCGCCCGGAGTGCTGACCACTACACTACAAAGGTATGCTATAAGAAGGCGGGGGAAATACCTTATAAACTAGATATAGCAACAAGTTACTTACGTTTTGCAAGAGTCTTCACTTACTGCATAGTAAAATTGTATTTTTATTGAATATGTATAATTAAAGTTACAGTTTCAAATATAAACTTTAATATCTACATAAAAAGCTAATGACTTAATTTACTTTAATGGGCTCATGCAACATTAAATTATACTTATTGTTTCTTAAAAATTTATTCGTCTGAAATATTACAAAGTACTCGTGTTTTCTTTCTGATAACAAAATTTTGTTGTTGCTGAATACAACCAAAACAATGTTGCTATTTCATAAAATAGTTTTTAATACTTCCGAAATAATTTGAAAGTTAATTTAGTACACAAATTACTGACCTCTCCCACCAGAAAATATATTCGATAAATTAAAGTATAAAATAAAAGAAAAGGTAATATAGTAGCCCCCTTAGGTTTTCTTCCATTAAACAAAATAATGAATACTTTCTTTTCCGATTCTGAACCTTTAAACTCAGCAGAGGAGACTTTTAAAAATTAACACAAAGCTTGCCTTTTCAGGCATTAACTTAATTGCATTTTCTTCACGAGCCAGAGACGTAAAATATATTTTTTCCATTATTTTTGCTGTCTTTCTTTTGTTCTTCTTTTATTAAAGATATGCTACATTATACATTACAGAATAATGTAAAAGTAAAATTAAATTGCTTAGCAGATGATGAACAGACGTAAAGTGGTACATTTTTTTTCCTGCATATGAAATAATCCTAAGCAGGAAAAAGAAACCTTTTAGCAATATATTTTATTTTCATTTTAAATAATAATATCCTAAGAGGGGATAGTTAGTAAAAAAACGCAACCCGAATTCTTAATGCAATAGAATCGAAAATCTGATTAACAATTTTACAGACAATTAGGTAAGCACCCACATATTAACCCCATTTCTTCATGCGTATTAAGTTTCAAACATGCCTACATTCTTATGAATCAATCAAATCTCTGAAAATTGAAAAACATTATTACTGGGAACTCATTTTGCATACCTGGAAATAACACAGAATAATTCCATAATGACCCCTAATCCATAATAACTCCAAATCAGGCAGCTCATTCGCCGAGATATATGCCGGGTCGAACTACCACTGTTCAGTGATTTCACTTTTCCGCCGCTAGGGGGCCGAATATTCTCCTAAGTCAAATATATAGTTAATACAAGTGAGGGTACGTTTTTTACGCTAATACTACTTTCTTTAAGATTGTACAGTTACAAAACAGGAACAAGCTATTTCTGCTTCTATAAATAAAATGCAAGACATATTTTTTCCGACAAAATTAAATTATGAAATAACTCTTGTCTTATGCCGCCCAGGCGGTATAGTGGTTAGGGAAGTCTGACTGTTATACCGAAGGGCCTGGGTTCGAATCCCAGAGAAGGCATGGTTGTAACTGTCCGTCCCTTCATAGGAGGCTATGGTGGCCCACCTATTAGGTGCCCCATGTGGCCTTGTATAGATTAATGGACTGGGTTACACTATAACTGTTCACAATCTGCCATTAAAAAAAAACTCTTATTTTATTAAACACATAAACGGTTCTAGTGTTTGTATTTCAATTGAATGAAACAGAAATGCACTTTTTATTTTTATAGGCTGATCGTAAAGTTAGATCTATAATTACATGTAAGTAACTTTCTCCCTCATATATAAGTATGTATTATTCTTATACTCCACATTTATTTGGGACAGGAATTTTTGTTTTTATTTTATTTTTTGATAAGTACGCTTGCTAACCATGACGAATATGTAAAATTTTGCAATATTGGTAAAAACGTTTTTGCTTAAGTTTTATGTACGTTCTATCCTAAGAAAAATGACTATTCGGTTATCAGGTGCAATGTTCCGTCTTACTTTCTTCGGGAACATGCAAGGACCTGACTCGGAACAGAGAGCTTACTAAAGCTATGTTCAATACTGTGGGAAGTAGACAGGATACACAAGAAGGGTATACAAAACCCTTTATTTTTCTCTATTTACAATAACTTCCGTACTTCGGAATACAAAGACCCACTACTTGTGGTCTAAACGTAAAAATATAAAAATAAAACTAAACTCTAATTTAACTTTAAAATAATAAACGTGGAAGATTGGCCTTATATTAACAGGAAGCCGTATGTAGTACAGAGAACTGTGAACTCTACAATACGCTTTAAAAATTATCAAGAGGATTAAACCTCTGGCCTGGAAGGCAACCAGCAACTGAGTAAAACTTCTAAGGTAAGCGGCCTGCTTCGACTAACTGCTTTCTCTCTCTCGCTTGGCAAAAAGCCACAACTTAAGTACTTGGCGTTCGCCAGACAAACTTTGCATAAATACTTTAACGCTTATAATTCTGGCCGGAAGTAGAAAATAAGAAGTGATAGTAAAGATTTAAAATAAAATAAACGTTAGTAAAACTTAAGATCGTTACACGGTAATTCGTGAAAGCAACTGAAGAGTCTCTAAAAGTTGATTTTGGAAGTTAGTGACCTTTTCTGGAAAACTAAAATAAACAGCGAAACGCGTCAATAGCAGATATGTAGAATATCATTTAGGAAATGATGGCCTATACTTACCGATAACTTAAACACAAGCACTGAAACTGAGATCCTTAGTATCTGATCACTGCCATAAATGCATCACTAATGCCCCTGCAAAGCGTATTTTTGAAACGCAATTTGTTTCCAAAACAGTGATGAATAAATGGTAATACAAGAATGGAATCTCTTTGTTGTACGTCATCGAGAAATATCAATTGACAGCCAATGAATGTTCGGCAGAAAGAGAGTTCAGAGCTGCGATTCTAAACGTCGCTAATTATTCCAATGTGAGATTTTTTTTCTTGCAGGGAGAATGCATACAACGAACCAGAGAAGTAGTATAGCAATATGCATTATAATCAGTTCCGATCGCCAGCTTAAAGAAACATGGAACATTAGAAACCCCCTTTCGGGTGGGTTGACACTTTCAGGTGCGCACATCCAGTGGACGTTCTGCTTTAAGCATTGTGAGAGCCATAAGTGCGAAGTATAATCCTTATCTTTGGCAGGAGAAATTGTGCATGAATTGATGCTTCACCTATGCAGTGCAGCTCTAACTGCATGAGTGAACCAACTCACTCCTTTGACAAGAGAATTGTTGTCAAATGATTACCAGAGATAATACGACCAATGCAACTTTTTGATGGGCAATCAGGTATCTTGGCTATTATATGGATGGACATGAAGAAAAAATGAAAATTTAAATTTCTTGAAATTTCTGGACCAGACTAAGTTTTTTGTTTTCTCTTTGAGCAATACTTTGATAAATAAAATAAAATTCAGCGATTGATCTGAAAAAATCGAGTACTTCAAGATTTGAACTCACAATTGTTTATCTTCACCTCATGTGTGTTATTATTAAATTAAAACTGCGTATGGTAATTGAATAATCTAAGTTGTCAGAATGGTTTATTGAAACCCAATTCAAGAACTCTTTCTTTCTTTTTTTATCCATGTTAAACTGGCACTAGAAATTATTAATCGCATTGGATTATTTAATTTCAATATCCATCTTTCTGTGGCGAAAATTAGATATCATGCGGAACGTTCTAAGAGAAGTTGGTTCCAATGTCATTTTCTGTTTGCCGTATCATTTCCTTGGTTTGAACCTTGGAAAAGGCTAAGATGTTTGTATGTATATATTATCTGTGCGACGTGGGGACACTTAACATACTGGAAAAACTTCTCGACTGATTTGGTGGAAAGGAAAGCGAGCGGGAGACCCTCAGATCCGTCCCTCAGAGTGTTCGTTATCGAAATGGGACGGAACTTTCCCCTTCTCACAAGAGTCCAATCAATCACTTCCTGTACTGCATTTTGAACAACGCTCGCGGTGATGAGATGGCTAAATGGGTGGTTGAGTATCGGCCATTCCCGAGGAATGCATTAAGCTGCAAGTATCCCGCCATTTGAAACAACAATATTATTTTGTAACAAACACGAAAAACAGAACAGAAAACCTATCAGTAAATTCTTTTGATGGGAATAAAAACCTGGCCCTTCGTTATAACTTGTTAAACAATTCTAAATCATTTTCTCGCCCGTGACTTGCCTCCACCGCCCTACTACCTTTATTTATTGCTTCTCTCCCGTCACTTGCCCTACTACCTTTATTTATTGCTGAAACATAGCAATAAATAAAAACTAAGTTTTCGCACCCCTGACGTCACTGACTTACAGAAGTGGGAGAAACAAAGACATAAAAAGAATAGGAAAGAAGCTGCTTTTGAACATATGAGTCAGCGACGTCGTACAATAAAAAGCTTTAATATTTTTATTTCGTGTTTCACTACACTGAACTAGGGCACTACACGTCTTGCTCCACTACTGAAAACCTGTTAGATGGGAGGCCACCAAATGGGACATGATCCAGTAAGATTCTCCAGTTACTGCTGCCAGTTCCACATTAACTGACAAGAGATTTTAAATTATCCCTCAACCCAAACAATCCGATTGGCCAAGCGGTGTCACTACTCCCGGTTCTCGGTCTCATCGAGGGGCGTGGCAGTCGTTTTAAGCCTGGCGATCTAACTAGTCGTCGATTAATGCCCTCACCAGTACTGTGCGAATGGACCCGCACTGAAGGAATTGCATAGAATTCGGTGAACAGCAGGCTAGCCACTGCACCGTTACTGACACCTAAATAATTGGGATCGAACGACAAACCTTAACCGCTACAGCAAAGAATGTCTATGTAAAGAAGGAAAGGTTCCATAGACGTAATGTAAACCAGTTTGCTATTACACCACTAGAAAGGGGAGGGAAAATTCACCAAGGGATTTGGAGACAGAACTTGGCTGCGAAAATTTCCTTCTCAGGGATGTGTAACAGGAAATTGAGTAACACGTGTTAAGAAGAAACGTTCTTTGACCAAACGTTTCTTCTTTGACTTTTCGCGATAATTTAAACTCGGATTTTCGTACTTTTTTGGGGCTCAAAATAACTAACCCATTAATTAATTTATTTGCGCAAAAAATATTTTCTTTTCCTTTAAATTTTAAATAAATTTAAAACGATATTCGTTTTATAAACTCTTGGTAAACGTGACCTTTGAACTTCGACTCCGGCTTCGAGCTTTAGCGACAAAGATTTCGCGCATCCGCAGCTGCTTCCCTCTGCGTTGGGACGAAGCCACTCCTGTTGCCGGAGAATACATATTCTTTGGCTACAGATCAGTTTGGGGACTTACTGCCAAGCGACTCTCGGTCCGACCGTATTGTACCCTCTTCCCTCGGGGTTCTGGAATCGCCAGGTTCGTGTTATTTTTTCTCCAGAATGCTGTTGCCATAGTAAAATAAATACTCAGTCAGTGTGTAACCCCAGGGGGTGTTACAAGAGTAAACCCAGTCAGTAGTACAGTAACCTTGGTCACGACAGCTGCGGAAGATTTCCTAACTCTTTTTTCCAGTTCATTTCCGTTCAACATGTTTCGTTTCGTGTAAAGCGCACAAATAAAGAACGACTTGAGTTCCAGTCTCTAGTGAGGTGCAAAAGATAAATGTTGTGCGGGGATGACGACTTGCGTCATTTATCATAAATGAGGAAGGCAGGGAAGACCTTGAAATGCCTGTTTAGAGAAACAGAATGTAGTTATTTTTCGTCTTTAAATAGACAGAAACACCCCAAAATAGCATGAAAATTCACCTGTCTTTAGTTCTTTACATGAAAACGCATGCAATTTTATTTAATATTTTTCTCTCAAGATCATTTATTCGGCTATGAGTGGAAATCTAAGAAAACAATCATTATCCCAAGAAGGAAGTAATTTGAACACTGTAAATCTTCAGTTTCCAGGCCGTTTCGCTTTAGTAGCGATGAGAGTAAAATCAAAACTTACTGTACAATTTTTTCTAAATTTCAGAACGTCTGGATGTGGTTCATAATCACACAAATAGACCATGAAATTATAACTTTCAATACATACTTAACTCATGACATAGTTTAGAACATACTCATATTTACATCCTCATTAAAAGCGAAACAAACGATGGGTTGCTTATAAATGCTTTTGGCAATGAATGAACAAAACCACGAGAAGACTGTTTAGAAACTATTATTTCCGTACTTACTAATATTTACTTTACGTCGAAGAAAGTATAAGAAGAAAGCATATAGAAATTTATTTAGAAAATTTGTAAAAGTGAAACAGTCTTCAACGTTTCATTTGCGATTTAGTTTTTTTAAATTGCAGGAAATTATTCAAGGATATAGTATACTTTTCAAAAACTTTCTCCATTTTCTGTAGATGTTTGGCAATATTATCTACCTAACGGAGATCTGCATATTTGTTTATTCATATTCGTTAAGCATAAAAAATGGCAATAATCACACAAGATATACTTATATTTAAATACGTATATTATCCATTATATAAAAACATTGGTACGACAAAATATATATAAATTATTAGTTTTTTCAAATTTTGGGAAATAATTAATTTATTTCAATAATCTATCGTTGCATTGTTCTGTGTAATGTAATGAGAAAAATGAAATTAAAGAGACAAGCTATGCCGGAAAAGTAAGAATACAGGGGCAAGTTCATTGAGTAAATTGGCAGTAATTTGGCGAGATATCGCCAAGCTGGCAACGGTTTTGGTGACTTACGTTTCTCGCCAAATTAAGCGAGAAATAGACAAAAGTCGCTAAACTTGGCGACGTTGTGGCAGAATACCTGTCTCACCATAATAGATATTGTAATTGAATAAATGTAATTGATTACTACATTAGCTGTAACACTAAGTCGACACTCGTACTGCTTTCCAGTAATTTCGAGAAGCAGAAGGTACTAGAAATATTTCTGCGATATTAATGAGATGATATTAATGAGATATCTCCAGGTTAGCTTTCTTTTTAGATGAGCTTTTCATTGAGTTTTGTTTAACGCTCTTAGTAGTTTGAAGTGTAATACTGATTGTACTCTGTGATACTCTGAATATCTCTTTCTGTGGAATATTCCAGAATATTGAAATGTTTCATTTGATAAAAATAAATTTTATTAACTTATAAGGTATTTCTCCCGCCTTTCTAACGTGCCTTTGTGGTGTAGTGGTCTGCATGCTAGGCCGGTATTCCTGAGGTCCGTGGTTCGATTCCCGGCGAAAGCGTTTGCTCATTTTTCGATCTCTCTTGCTTCCAAAAAATCCTAATGTCTCTATAAACTTATCACTGGATCTAAATGCATTCGATCTATTACAACTCGCATGCACGCAATAATATCATTTAAACGCCAGATAAGTAAGAACTATAAAAATTTCGAACTGTGTAAATCGAACTTTGCTGAAATAAAGACCAACAGAAAATCGTATACTTTCGTCCTCTTAATTGAGATCGAAAATTTTTAGATTGCGGTTTAACATTTCAATGAAGTGGTACCAGTAGAAAAAAAAGTGTTTCGAGTTAAAACATTTATATAAAGTTAAAACATTTTGCGTGGAATCATTTAATTTATCTGATAGTTAATTTTTATTTAAACCAACTTTCCTTTGATCCTCATTTTCAACCCACGCTTCCTTGCCAGAATGTTAATAAGCTAGCACACGTGTATTCAATTGAGGTGGAAAGAAGCAATATTTAAGGAAAAATTTTGGGAGGTGATTTTTTTTTTTTTTTTTGAGCGTATTATGCCTGCTTGAAGACCACATTGCTATCTTGAATTACCAGGGGTTAGATTTCTATGGCATTGATCGTTTCTAGCCATTAGACTTGTTTACGCCGAAATTTTAAGACTCAGAGACTTCTTGAACGTTAAATTATTCGGCGAGTCGTTAGGCTAAACTTACTACATTTAATTTTAAGTTCATTGTTACCTATTTAAGCCAGAAGTACGCCCATATGGGGTACTTCTGGCTTCATGTGCGGTATTCAAAATTTCAAGGCTCTACGTACCGTTGTTTTTGTCCCAGTGCGAAAAATATACATACATTTAAGCAGATTCTTTATTATTTAATTTGTTTAAATATAATACAGGGCGAAAATATTTGGTGGCAACAATTTGAAAATAAATTCACACTTTTAAAGTTTTAGACACAAAATACCAAAACGAAATTAATAGCCTTCTGGGTTAACGTCCTTTGGGCTAAGAAAAGAAATGCAGTGTGTGCTGAATTATCCGTACTAATGCCGAGGAAGCAGGTCATGAATAATTAAAAAACACGGATAACTCTAACTATCAATTTTCAGACTTATAATGTATGCGTTTGTTACCTTAAAAAATCTATAATTTTCCTTTGTTGGGAATTGAGCACCGACAATTAAATGAGCAACATCATTTCGCATAATCATTGAGAAATATCTTCGGACAAATAAATGCATTTGATATTTTTTAGAAACCGTAACTGCAAATGCTTGTTGGATCTTGCAGTGCATTTAAGGTATCTATACTGTTGCGTTTTTCTATTCTGACACCAGTTGTTACGTTATTTTCTTCCTTCTCGTTCGCACGGGGTTCGTAGATTTGGAGTGAATAACGACGACACTTAATAAAGTATCGAAACAAACTTTATTTAGCCAATATTAATCAGGACAGCTCCAACTTTTTACAGTCGTCGAAGATCTACTATAAACACTCTGGAACCATCAGCGACATAGCTTTCACACTGTCAGGCAATTACGGTGGAGACAGCTTCCTGCAAAGCACCCAACTCTGCTTTCCGGAGTACAGCTTCCGACTCTGCTTTGTCGTTCTCGGAACTCCACGTATACTCGAGACTCTCCACGCTATAACTCGCGATGCACTCGACGACACACAGAGCACAGTTCCCGACTCTTCGGTTCAGTCGTTCCCGGAACTCAACACGCTCTCTCGACGATGCACTAAGCGCGATACACTAACAAACTCCTTTGGTTCACTCGACGACCCACTCGGCACTCGCTGCCCGGCTGTCAACTCGATCGACTCGCTAGACGAGACACCAACTCGATACTAATTAACTCGAGGCGCACTCATTCACCCTCTTGGTGAAGCACACTCTAACTGACTGCGGACCAGCAGGGTTTATATAGCTTTCGGCTTGTGTTCGAGAACATTCTGGACTAATCCGGTAAGAATTCGTTCCAGAAGGTTCTCCAACCGTCCATGGTATATCTCCAATTTTGTCGCGAAATGTTGCCAAACGGGCGATTTCCCGTCAAATATGGCAATCCTTCTTTATCTTGCCATTTTATGGCAACCCTAAAACTGCTTTGCGGGGAAGCTATCTTATCGCGCCTGGACATTTCGTAACAATACTATTAAAACCAGTGCGCGTCTGTTTGTTTGTGGCATCATTTATCCGGAAATGCGAAGAGCTGAGTTTCGACAGAGGTACTCTCGAATTCCAAAAACTCGTGGGAAGCCATTTTGACCATTCTCATCTTCGTGCGACTTTAATCAGCCGAGATGTTAATTAAAAACTCTGAAAACGCTAATTTTCGCCCTCATTTTTCCGAGTGGCAACAGTTTTGCGCGCTGGAGATGAATATGTTTTATTGCGAGAGATGTTGCCACTACCCGCTTTCAGATTGTTAGAGTTTGTTAATTAAAAATTTGCAAGTCTTACAAAATTTGAAATAAAAATAGCATTACCAAACATTAAACATAATATTATGTCAGGTCATATTATGACTTATGAAAACACGCGATTTCACGTGATGTCATTTTATGTCGAAATGTTTCGTTAATGACAACACATTATATAAATATAGCTACTGTTGACAATATTTTTGTTGCAAAGTTAGGATAATTGACTAGATATGTTATTGACACATTAATTCTTTTATTGATGAGAAAAAGTTGTTACATTACATTAAATTTAATTCATGAAGTAATGCGTATACCTGAAGTGTCAAAAGTTTTTGTTTTCTAGTTTGGCAACAAAAAGTTATTTATAAATTGTTTGTTCGTTGGAAAGAATGAACTGATTTCATTCATACTGAAATGCTTTTGAACATTTTCATTTCAGATGTACACTGCTCAAAAAAAAAAAAAAAAAAAAAAAAAAAAATGGGACAGTGCTATATCTCCCGTTCTACTGGGGCGATTGACAAAATTCAAACTACGTTTTTCTTGTCTCGAAAGCGCGACTTAGGATATATATTAGATTTATATATAGTACTATTCTAACATAGGTATTTTGACACAAAATCGGACTTTTTCTGAAATAACATACCAATGTTTTTACATATTTCGATTCTACGACTCAAATTATGCCAGAATACCAAGTTTTATAAAAATCGTACGATTAGTTTTTAAAATATTAGCTCTCAAAATTTTAGCTCCTCAATGTTAATTGAATTTGGCAAATATTTATTAATATCTCTTTTTTTATTAAACTTTTTTGATTTTTTCTCTCACATTTCGAAATTTTGTTTAATTCCAAATAAAATTTACCCATTTTTTGCGTTTTATTTTTTAAATTTTTATTTTTAAATAATTTCTACAGATTTTTCGAAAAAAATTTTGAATTATAACCTATAAAATTTTTACCATCATCTTAAAGTAGGTGTATTTTTAAGCATATCTGCAAAAAATTAGACTTTTTTACTCAAAATTTTCTAAGATATACACGAATTTACATAATTTCGCGTTTTGAAATTTGGCACCTTTTTTTTGAGCGATAATTACGCCAAATGTGGTCTATGGATTTTTGTTACACTGAATTGCCACAGCTATTTTTAACCTTAAACTTCAAGTAAAATTTTACGGAGAATTAATTATATGACATTTTTTCCCTCAATGATGCGTAATAAATATTTATTAATACTATATGAAAGGCTATGTTTTTAAATTATAGATGATATTATTCAAATTTTTAACTATTTTTTTTAAAATTTCTCTCGTATCTTTTCTTTTTTAAAAAAATTTAAGAGTAAGTTTTTGTAAGAGTAAATTTTTACCTTCGGCGTTTTATCGTCTGCTACTTTACTTCGTTTAAATCGAATTGTCTAAAACTGAGAATTTTCGTTTGATATTTATTTGAATTTTATGACATTAACTGCATAATTTATTTCTAAACAAACTGTTGCTTTTGAAGTGGCTGAAAGAGCGGCTGATACTATTATCCATATTTTTAAAGCACAATATATTTTTATAGAAACATAATATTTAGAATAATCATTTTTTATAAAAGTCAAATTATGATATAAATATACAACCCTCTAGAGACTGAATTAATGGAAGTTCAATGGTTATGTAGAAATGATCTGCAGCTACTTAATGGCTGGATAAGTCAGCAGATTCTGTGGACAAGTAAGAATAATTATATAAACGACACCAACATTCTGCATTCAATAAACAACGATGATATGATGTTTACTAAATGAATTAAGAAGTTTTAAAGCATAAAAAATCAACTCACTTTTTTCCTAAAATGTATTTTTTTGCGTAGCGTATTTTCATTATATCCTTAAAATTCTAATTTAGAATGTAATTGTCAAGAACTGAATCCTAATCATCAGTAATATAATAAGTAATTATTGCTGTTATTAATAAATCCTTCTTATAAAGTAATTGCAAATATTTCAAAAAACTTTCTGTCTGAATGCAAACATTTTTCTATGCAAATATTTTTAATTTTTTATTAATCAAGATTGCACACCATATTACTTATTTCCACTTCAATTCTTACCGTCAGTTCTAGTAGAATTTACAAATCAATTATATTTAATTAAGAATTGAATTGGATTATTTAATTATGGCAAAGCACACGAGGGCTATCTGCCTAAAGGGAGGGATGCCTTCGTGGAGGACTTTCTAAGGGAAACTGGCTCGTATACACGTTACACATGGGGAAAACCACGAAACCGCCCATGCGGCCAGCCCGTTCGCGGGATTCGAAACTCGAACCGAACTACCAGTGTTCAGCGTCTTTACCGCTCGGCTGTTGGTGGGCTATTTAATTAAGGAATGACCATCTAAGTTAAGAAACAGCGTACCGTAACAACATTTCAATTATTGGTTCCGTATCTTTCATGTTACTCCCGATTGGCTAGCTACAGGATTTTTAATGAGTATTCGGATTTTACTAGTAACTTCACTTGGAAATCGCGCTTAAACTAGGTTAGTTGGTTATTTGAACATAGAAAGAACATGGGAGCTATTTGATTAAGATGCTTTCATAGAGAATCTTTGTAAAGAGAACCTAAAAACTACGAAAACCAACCATGCAGCCTGGGTTAGACTGAGCAGCAAACAATTAGTATTTAACAATATTTTCTTTTTCAAATGCTAGGCAACTGATGAGGCTCCAATTAAATCTCCAATTTAATATTTTATTTGTAAATATTTAAAATATTGTTGTATTCTTTGACACAAAAAGCAGAATTTAAGTTTTGTTAACTCGTTAGTAAACTACCAAGCCGTAGTGCAAATGAATATTCAATTTCTTTGGCAATAATTGTATTCACTTAATATTCTTGGAATATGAGCTAAAGAAAGAACGTTCTCGTAAGATTAAAGAAGTGTTTAAATCCAGTGATATTAGGTTTGTCTTACAAGCTCAGGAAAAAAACGATTCTGCAATTGCCCGAGTAGTTGACTTGTAAATGGATGTGAATTAAGCAGATGACTTTTAATCTTACATTATTCAGCCAGAAAACGTATTCCAAATGTTTTGTATTGCATGACAATGCATCGTTTCATTATTCAATAACCAGTCGGAGAACCGCTTGTGTTCGGAAAATAAGTATGTATATTCAATCGTCCTGCATGTTCTTCAAATTTGTCTTCTTGTGATTTTTTTTCTTTCTCAAAAACTAAAGTTGCCTCTCAAAGGAAAGTTTTTTGACATTGAAGAGACAAAATTAATATGACATCTACTTTTAGAGGCATGTCAAAAACAGATCTCTACAAACCTTCTCTTCCATTACATGTTGTGCAGTCAGACAAAAAGTTACATCAGCGTTAATTCTATAATCTATTTTTATTACACTCTGATTACTTTATTAAGATACAGTGAATATATACTAAATCTTTAACTTTAGCTTAAGTAATTCGGAATTTTTGACGGAATTGTTGTCGGAACTAGGACTTAGAAGATAAGTCAAATTAAATATTTCGATAACCCAGTAAATTCAAGTTCGAAATTTCAATATTTTACTTTCGGAGGGAGGGGAAATGTTTTCAGTTTTGGTCCATTATACTAAGTATATTTGCTTCGATTTTTTATTTTTCCATAAAAGCGAAAATTTTACGCATGGTATACATATAACGCATAGCTTCAAATTAAAATTTAATAATATACAGAGTGGTTATAATTAAAGTTCCACATTGAAACGGTCATAAAAGGAAAACTACTGGATCAAGTGTTATCAAACTTGGAAATCGTGTAAAGGAGGTCATGGGAATTTATTTTCCGCGAAGAAAAGGAAGTTCGAAACCTCACCACCAGGGAGGGAAATGGCGCTGTATGCAATATTGTTAAACGAAATATGGGTCGGAATCTAACTTAACCTTTTGTTAAACGGGTTTAATATGTTGTATACCCTTAAGAAACTTTGAAGTAGGCAAATTATTATTTAAAGACGTTAAATTCGATAAATGTCGAGTGCGCCATCCCTGTAAGTGAGAATTTCGTCCGTGAAAACCACGAATTAGCGATTAGAAAATGTGAGATCGCAAATCACTCTCACAAGTGCGTACAATCTGGAAATCGTTTTCTTACAGATCGCTAATTTGTAATTTTTTAAGCCTGAATTCGGCACTAAAACATGAAGATACTGATTCAAAACGCTTTTAATCGATTTGGGCCAAAGAAATCTCTCATGTTATCTATCTAGTTCCATTGCATTCTCCTACTGCATTCGATTGCATAACAGTCATTTCACACCGTTTACTGTTGAATGACAGTAGTTTTATAACTGAACCATTTTTTTCTGAAGAGCAATCGACAGCTGGACCACTGCGATTGCAGTTCCTTAGAGCCAATATTAAAATGTTTCGTGATACATGAACTGCAGTAACGTGGCATTTTAGATACTACGATTTTTATGCAGGGCTGGGCACCACCTCAAGAGTGTCGCATAGTTACTTAGGCAACATTTCACAAATGAACGTCTTATAGGCCAACACTTCCCCTCTTCCCACCAGACCTCAACCTCTGTGACTTTTGTCTATGAGGTTATCTCAAAAGCACTGTTTATGGTGATAATCTAAACAATTTGGCAGAAATGAAAAATGTGATACACTGATAACATTCCTGCTGATATGCTATGTGTAACGTATATACGAGCCAGTTTCCTTTAAAAAGTCCTCCACGAAGGCATCCCTCCCTTAAGGCAGATAGCCCTCGAGTGCTTTGCCGTAATCTAATAAACCGAACCAAAATCAAACTTGATATGCTAAGAGCTGCTGTTGAGAATGCAGTAACATGATTTAACTTGCTTTCGGTAAATGCTGGACGGTACATTGAACATGCTTTGTAACACGTTTCGGAAAATATTAAACACATTTTAAACAGATGTTTTCGTGTCTTATTTCTGTTATGTAGAGAAATTATCTGATAGCGTTATAAAAATTAGGTGAATGATTTTATGATTTATGGAAATCTTAATTTTTATTTGATTATGAATTATTTATTTTAAGGCTTTAATTTTGGGGAAAGACAGATGCTTCTGGGAATATTATTTAGTTTAAAAGAGTATTATTTATTTTCCTCTATTTGTAAATCTTGTACAAACTTTTATTCATTGTGAAAGAAGCAGGGAAAGGGAGGCAATTTTCGCCAAGTCATGATTTCGCGCGCTTTAGAATGTTCGAGAAAGAATTTTCATTGTTAGTTGACCTTAAGAGAGGAAAGTACGTGACGGAAAGGTCAAAGGTTGTCTTTCAATGTAAGTCATTCAGGTTTTGGCGATTGAGGGTCCGGTTGTTGGCTAAGTGAAGAAGGGCGCGCATGCGCGATCACCCTTATTTCCGCATTCTGGAGTTGAAAACGAAGATTTTGCCATAATTAAGGGGGCGATAAGTGAAGCCATAGTGGGAGCCCGTTTTGTGAAGGAGACGAAGGAAATTCGAGTTGGATACACACTCACTTTGGGCTGACTCTCGGACTGACTCGCTGATTTTTGGGCTTGCTGGACAAAATGTAAGTGACTCCGAGAGGTGTTTTCCGGCGGGGAGCGGCAAATATGCTCCCCGGCCGCGTTTTGGTTAAGAGGCGAGACTCTCTTACACACTTACTCTGGACTCGCTTAGGCACTCACTGCTTGGATTCGCTGACTTTCGGGCTTGACGGACTTGTTGACGGAGACTGAGAAAAAACTTGTGGGTGTTGCGAAGGAGAAAGGAAAAGATTTAGTCGGCATCGAGCAGTGCTTCCGGCGGGAAGCGGCAATTATGCTCCCCGGCCGCGGGTTTTCTCAAAAATGCGAAGAAATAAAAAACTGTTGAGCGAATAACAAAAAAATTAACAGAGACTTGGGTCTCTATCTGTATCGGCAAAAGTCAGGACGATGTCCTCTGAACTCCGACTTGAAAACAGAAGGAATTATGTCACCTTAGTCAACTGGAAGCCTGCGTTAGCCGTTCTCTAAAATGCCTAGCTTAATTGTCTCCGTTTTCCTTGGTGGAGCTGAGCGTCTAGGCAGACAGCCGTGCGGTGTAAGCTGTTCTCTTGCTTCCAGTGGGAATAATTTTCTTCTATGGAAACCAGTAGCAGGCGTAAGATTTGACGGTATAGCTGATGTAATTTATTGTCGTGCCGTTCGAGTCTCTGTCTTGCGGATTTGCCAAGTGACGTAAGGATAGAGCTAAGATATGAGCTCTCCTCCACTTCAAGATGTCCACTCAAGATAAGTATTATTTTTTTTTGGTGTGTTGGAACTTTAGGCAAGTTTTTTCAAAAACGTCCTTAGCAGTAAAAACAACGTCGAATCTAAAATTTAACTCTCAGGCCATAAATTGTTTCCCTTTCCTTTCTTTTAAATCACCAGACAAACCTTAAGTTTTTTTATGAATTTAAATGAACAGACTCTCAGATGAGGTTAAGATTTTTCTTATTGTGTTGTAATTGAATAAACTGATATTTAATCTGGAACCTCTTACAGTATGTTTTCTTTATATATTTAATATGAACTTTTCCTTTATATCTTGTATATGTTTTATGTTTTCGATCCTCTCACGGCGCGGTCCCGGAATGCATTCTTTTTCACAACGCAAAAATGCTGTACACGTTTCACTATACGATTACTACCTTTAACGGCAAGTAGTTTCATATTTAACATTTAACAAAATAGGAATTTCAGATATAACATGGTACCTAGAAGTAAAACTATTTAACCTTGGTGTCGAAACTTTTTAATATAACATTTCATTTAACAATATTGTATACAGCGCCATTTTCCCCCTGATGGTGAGTTTTTGAACTCTTTTTTTTTTTTTTTTTTTTTTTTCCGCCGAAAATAAATTCTCATAACCTCCTTTACACGATTCCCAAGTTTGATAACATTTGGTCTGGTAGTTTTCCTTTTATGACCATTTCAAAGTGGAACTTTAATAATAACCACCATGTAAAATAAGCTTTAAAAGTCTGACAGTTTGGTTCAAGTCCCAACTTTAAAAAATATATATATAAATATAAATTTTTATATTAATTCTCTTAGAAAGCATGTTTTAAGAAGCTAATTTTTTCTCTCGCGTTATAGATTGTATAAAAAAACATGATCTTTAATATGATTTAGATTGTTTCAGCCGATATAAGAATCGGGTTACTCTGTGGTACAGAATAAACCCTGCTGGACTGTTTTATTTCTTTGTCATTTAGCAAAAATCTTTTAATTAAATTATTTATCCTTTGGACTTCGCTTTAAACTTTATTTATAGCTAAAATGACTAGAAAATGAAAAGCTGTCTTTAGCTGAAACGCAATTCATATAATTGATATTTTAAAAAATTGACAAGAATGCAAAATGTATGGAAGTCTAGCAGTCGAAAAATCTTAATTTTCTTGTGTGAGCACTGAAAATAACTGTAGAAGGAAAGAAGAAAATTAGGGAGAAAAGTAAGCAAAAATTTGCAGGGAAATTTGGCTGTCAGACGTACCAAGATTGTTGTTGTTGAAAAGTTGGACGCTTTCGAATATACTTTCAGGATACTTCAAAGAATTTAGGTGTTCAAAGAGAAAACACTTGGACGAGTACACCAGCAAATACCATCAATTGAGCTTGTGTTAACAGAAAAGACAAAACGATATCATTGCAGATTAAAGTGAAGAGCGACTGGTTTTAAACTATATGATTGTGTAAATTACGTTATAGAACATCATATCGTATCATAAATGGTGAATCCCATGATTTCCTCAGTCGAATTATTTGAAGATTCAGGAGTTTATCCAGTGATGTATGTGGATGTCACTTAAAGATGTTTTTTTCCCTTCCTGATGAACTAGAGGCCGAGCGGTAAAGTCGCTGAACACTGGTAGTTCGGTCCGAGGTTCGAATCCCGCGAACGGGCTGGCTGCATGGGCGTTTTCGTGGTTTTCCCCATGTGTAACGTGTATGCGAGCCAGTTTCCCTTAGAAAGTCCTCCAGGAAGGCATCCCTCCCCTTAGGCAGATAGCCGTAGTGTGCTTTGTCATAATAAAATAAACCAAAACCTTTTGATGAAACCAGTCTTTCCTTTCATCTCATAGCTTCAAAATGTTTAGCCTCTAAAGACTGATAAAGGCTCTGACGAAATACTTCGTGAAGAACTTTCTAAGGGAAACCAGCTGTCATACGCGGTACACATGAGAAAATCCACGAAAACGCCCATGCAACCAGCCCGTTTACCGGGGTTCGAACCCCGGAGTGAACTACCAGTGTTCAGCAACTTTACCGCTCGGCCGTTTGTGGGCCTTTATGAAATGGAAGGCGATAACTTTATTTAAAATGATTGTCAGAAATACCAAAATGTTTCGAAAAGTTGGATACTTTTCAATATACTTTCAGAATGCTTAAAGAAACAGAGAAGAAAAATAAATTTTTTCGTAAAATTTAGTATTCGTATTTTTTTAAATTTAAAACTTTTCAATCTTATGATATTTGATTCTTGCGATTTCAAAAATAAAATATTTGACTAAAATATAAATAACATTTTAAGAAACCAAATGTAGGATAAAATTGTGTAAAGCAATGGGCACAATGATAAAACTGTTTAAAGCAGTGCATGCAAGTCATCCTAAGTTAAAATATCGGTTATACATCTCTCTTATTTATATATATTTTTTCTGAACGGAACATTGAAAGGCGTGTAAAACTGTGCTTTACTGTATTTTCTCTTTTAATATATTATGCAGTTTTCAAACGCATCGTAGTCTGGGTTACTAAGTATTCTTCCGAAAAAAACGCAGCTCAAATAAATAAAATCAAATTCTGGAAAATTGATATTAATAAATATATTTAAAATGCTCAGTTCGAAGAAATAAATAGAAAATTTTAAAACAATTATCTGAAGAGACAATGCAACACAAACAATTAAAATAAAAGTATAAAAATTTAAAAATGACCTAAAATAATAGCTATGGCGAAAAATATATATAAAGAAAACTATTTGAAAAGAAAAAAATAAATGCTGCACCTTTATTTACGCAGTTCGAATAGGTAAATAGAAATTTTTAAAACAGTTATTCGAAAAAAAAAACGTGCAACTTAAACAATTAAAATGAAATTCGAAAAGAAAAAATTACTTAAAATAATAAGTTATAATTAAAAATATAATATAAAGAATATTATTTGGAAAAAAGGAACGATGGTGACTTTTTTTCCTAAGGAAACTAGGTTGCCATATATTAAGAAATTCGCCAAGTAAAGTATTCTTGGCGCAAACTGACAAAAAAGTGCCAACATAAATTTGTGAATTTCTCCGTAAATTTCGCTCCAAATTTTACAAAATTTCATATTTAGGCGTAATTTGAGTCGTCGAATCGAAATATGTAAAAAAATTGGTATGTTATTTCAGAAAAAGTCCGATTTTGTGTCAAAATACCTATGTTAGAATAGTGCTATTTATAAATCTAATATATATCCTAAGTCGCGCTTTCGAGACATGAAGAACGCAATTTGAATTTTGTCAATCGGCCCAGTAGATCGGGAGATATAGGACTGTCCCATTTTTTTTTTTTGAGCAGTGTACATAGAACTTATAAATTTTGCTTTGGCCGTAGCTCCCTCATCTGGTGGGCTTGCCGCTAGTCATTGTTATGTTATTTTTATTATTTATTATTTTATTATGTTATTTTTATTATAATCATTGTTATGTTATGTCATATGTTATTTGATCACAAACAATATAAACAGGAATTTTTAATTGAGATATTTAGATATGCATTTCATCAACTGTTATCTATCTACATATATAAAGTGGAAAGTCTGTTTGTTTGTCCTCTAATAACTTAGTTACTGCTATAGCTTCCGTCACCAAACTTTCTATATTTCCTTTCTGGGTCCTGAAAAAGGTCGATGTTCACTTAAAAAAAAAAAAGAAATGTTTCATATTTTAAATTACGTCTGAAGGGGCGTTTTTTTAACATTTTGTTTTTGTGTGTTACATTTATTTATTAAATATCACGTTTGTCGCACTTAAACCATAAAAATCAGTTCAACAGTAATATCCCAAAATAGTTTTTAAATGAACATATCCTTTAGAATTTCCGATACAGAGACTGACGCTCTGGAGACAAAAATGTTTTTTCTGTGCAACGTAGCCATGCCTCACTTTGAAATCCTTGAGTTTGTTAATCAAAAATTCGTTAAACTTTTACAAAATAGGAAATCGATAATAAAACAAATTTCAAATTTGGTTTTCCCCCTGCCCATATTCCTAGGAGGATTACGTCATTCAAAATTCGATGGCTCTATATACCGTTGTTTTATCACAATGCGAGAAACATACGTACATTTATGCAGATTTTTCATTATTTAATTTCTTTAAATATAACACAGGACGATAACACATTGTGGCAACAGTTTGAAAAGTGATTCGCCGTTTGTTGTGAATCGATGCAAAATCGCAAAACGAAAACAATAGTCCTTCAGACACAAAGCCTCTTTGGACTAAAAATACCTAAAATCAGAGATATTAATTAAAAACTGGGGAAAGCGATAATTTTCGCCATCGTTTTACCGAGTGGTAACAGTCTCGCTAGCTGGAGGTTGTTGCCACTGCTCACTTTCAAATCCTAGAGTTTGTTAATAAAAAATTTCTAAAGTTTTACGATGAAAAAAATAGCATTGCCAAACATTAAATACATTATTCCCGATTCCAAAAATTCGTGGGAAGCCATTTCGGCTATTCCCAGTTTCGTACGTCTTTAATCAACCGAAATATTAATTAAAAACTCCAGAAGCGCTTGGCGCATCTGGTACTTCAGCTAGTTATAAAAGGATGAACGTAAATATCACCTATCATTATTTTTAAACGATTAAGCACGCCAGTGAACAGCGTTCTTTTATGGTATGGAAGGTAACTGAAAGAACTCCTGCCTCATCAGTTGGAACATGTGTCTTCTTTTTTGACAGGACACGGGCGAATTGTGAAAACAGTATAAAGCTCATTTGAGATGTTGAAAATTCCAAATAATTGCTTGGTTATTTCTCAATGGCATTGTATAGATTAGATGTACGAATGCACAATGGAAATATAGTTTAGTGAAATACATTAGAAGTAAATTAGATGAGAATGCTTCCAAATGAGGACATGCAAAGGAACGTTTTAAGTCATAATTAATACTGTTTCTTCTACTGACTAGAAGGTAACAAAATGAATAACACACACATACACACATACAAAACAAACATGCCCAAAATAATGGTAATAACAAAAAAAAATAATAATAATGGAATTTAAATTGTAATGTTTCATTTTGTGTTATAGGTTTTCATATCGAGTCCCGGAAGCTGAATTTTATTTCCTTTAGAAGACCTTTGGTTGACGTAAATTTTATTTCAGACATTTTTAACACACTTTCAGATACCTTTAATAGTTTAAGATTTTGTCACATGCTATTCTCTCAACGTGATCTCGTCTGCTATAGCCGAGGAATACATAATAAAGCGAGGACCGGTCCACACGTTATTCTGCGTGTTTCATTATCTGCTGATATTTTAACCAAGAGTCCTATCAGGTCACCTTTCATGATACACGCAAGTAATGAAGCGTGCTTGAAATATAGCTGTTCTAACTATTTAAAGTTGCTAAAAAAGATTCCAGAGATGGAGGACAATTAAGTCCTAAATTATCGACTGTATAAAAAATTTATATTCAAATTGCGTTCTCGCAGAAATTTACGCGATGTGTCGCCTGAGGAATATTTAAATAATAACAAAAGCTCAAAATGTGAGTACAGATTTAACACAAAATTGAAGGTGGTTATAAAAATATTTATTCCGAAGGGAAATGCGGATGTCCAATATTATTATTCATTAATCTTATATAAAAGCAATTCATTTTTTAACTTCACAGAGAGAGAAATTGAAATAGTTTAATTATAATGAGAAGATTTCGAAAAGCCTATTTCGAGCAACTGTATTTCTAATATTGTTATGGATTTGGGATTTAAGTAGCTAATATTAGTAGAATTATAAATTAAATTGTTTTATTCCCCGTACAGTGCAGCACGTGACGGAGAAAGCTAAGACGGAAAATTAAAAATACAAGAGCACGTGAATTTAACATTTAATAAGTAAATATCTCTTTTTGATTTCGAGAAATTGCTAGAACAATCTCGTCCGTGATTTAAAAAGGTTATAAAAGGAGGTAAACCTCTCAATTCGTAGTTGGTTTTATTTGTTTAGAAAACCGTTGTGTTTACTGTAGCGAATTCGCGGATTAGATTTCTTTACGGTTCTCTGTCTTGAATTAAGTTCTGTTGAACGTTTTTAGTAGTTTAAAAGATAACTACTGTGAGATATTGAGATATTGTACGAATATCTGAGGAAATTTAAGCATCTTGTTTTATTTGTTGTGATAATAATAAATTTTATCCATTTTTCATCCGACTTGTGCATTCAATTCATAACGAATCCGTACGCACACAACACGTTTTGGTGTCAGAAGTAGGATTTGAATGCCAGTCACGAGAGCGATGGAAGACCAATTAAGGCAATTCATGGCAGTCTTTGCTGCATTTATTTAAAAAAGAGACGAAAGGTACTGTTAAAGCAGGGATGACATCCGTTAAAGAAGAGAGGACACAGCTTTAGTATAGCCCACCCAGAATTTTAACTAAAAAATATCTCCAAGAACGGCGATAAATGATATGATGTAGTAACCCATACTATTCGCCAAACGCAATGTAAACAAGAGGATAGAATTACGGTTACAGCTAGCATAGTAATTACATTTATTCAATTTCAATACAAGTTTCCGAGATATCCAGTTACTCAAAGTTAAATGTACGTGCCTTGTATTCTTACTTTTCCGGCATAGATTTCTCTCAAAATTTGTCTCGCGCTGCATTGCACGGGGAAATACAACATTTTTAATTAGAATTGTACTAAAACTACTATTTAAATACACAATTCGTAATACTGTTATCGGCGATTGTTTAACGCTCAGATACCGTGGAGAATATTGTTTTGGATATAATTTTTTGGTTATTTTGGAGGTGATATTTTTGCGTTCAGTTATGGCTTGCCCTAAACCTGCTGTTAGTGATGTTGTAATTAAGTATCAGGATATTTTAAAGGAAAATTTAAAGTAGGAGATTTCAAACAACCGTAAAAGTTTAGGAAAGCCAGACAATGCAAACAGATATTTTTATGTATGAATTAACAAGAGAGTATGTACTGTTTAGAGGATTTTCGATGGATTGTGGATTATTGAAGGATAACTCTTGCTGTGAAAAATGTACATGGGCAACGCCAAGGTAGTGCGCGATGCCGAGTTGATGCAATTCTCTGATGTTTTTTTAAAGTGAAAATAGATTGATGTGTATATGGGCAAAGCCAATGTAGTGCGCAATTCCGAGGTTGTGCGCGATGCCGCGTTTGTGATATTCTCTGAATTTTTTAAGTGAAAATAAATCGATGTATACATGGGCAAAGCCAATATAGTGTACAATGCCGACTTTGTGCAATTCTTTGATTCTTTTAAGTGAAAATAGGTCGATGTGTACATGGGCAAATCGAATGTAATGTGCAATGCCGAAATGGTGTGCGATGCCGAATTTGTGCAATTCTCTGATTTTTTTAAGTGAAAATAAGTCGTTGTGTACATGGACACCGAGTTTGTGCAATTCTTTGATGTTTTTCGAGTGAATACAAATCGTTGTATGCAACGGAAAACGAGGTAGTGTGTGATGCCGAGCTGTAATGCAATGTATTTTATGTGCAATGTTTAGCATATCGTTTGTGTATTTTAAATTTGTATTGTTGTTTTAATTGTAAATTATATTTGAGACATCTTTTTCATTTAAATTGTATTTTTAATTGTTTGGTTTTGATATATTGATAATGCTTTCCGACTGACGATAAATATCGATAGTCCGACGATAGTCTTTAAATATTAAGTTTGTGACATAAATAGTCGTGAAATTTATAAAATGATTTTTGAAAAGAAAAAAAAAAAAACATCGTCTTATGACGATAATTGATTAAAATAATCAACAATTTTTTTATTTTTTTATTTTTTAAAGTAATTATCAAGTATTAAATTTAGTTTACAAATTTTATTCGCAAGGTGAGAGAATTATGATATTTTTGTAACTAAAACGGTTTGTTTTATAAATCAAAATCAGTTATTACTTCTTATGTTGATTTTCAGTTAATGTATCAAAACATGGTCAGATGAAAGTTTACGATTTAAACTTTTTAATACAGACTGTTATTTCAAGAGAAACTTCTTGAGTACAAAATATACTTAAAGATACAAAGACCTAGTTTCGATAGCTACGCTTGATCGCGCTCTTAACGATTGCTGTTGGATCAAATTCCTCTCTTTCGGAGTAACACTTGGCAACAGTCGTGTTTTCACGCGAAAAGAAAACTTGTGATCGACGCAGACTAGTGGCTGTTACTTAGGAAAATAACTTGAGAAAAGAGTGAATAATTTGATCAAGATAGAGAGAAAGTCACATGTACAAGTATATTTTATTATACAAAAATTGCCACGCATATAGTTTAGAGATTGCTGTATCTCCACGATCAGTTAAAAGGTGCCGATGTCTATTAGAAAGAAAAAATTCTTTGTCTTTGAATTTATATTTATGGTCTGCTGAGTATGTGAATGACATATAAATGACTCAGGTTAGACATATAAGTGACTCAATTCACAAGATCGAAATAAGATGTACTTGAAAATCTGGATTTTAGATTAAAAAAAAAAGCAAATTTGATATCTGTATCTTACATGCCAAATTTACAACAAAATATATGTGATTTAAAATCAACACGAATTTGATCTTTCATAACAGAAATCAATGTTTAAATGTTAAGTCATCAAAATTATTTGTTTTGTGTCTGTAATTATTACGATTGTAATTTTATCGCTGTAATAATTTTTCGTGAAGAATTATTGAATTTTAGAAGATTTTTCTGAGATTTTAGAAGCGTTAAAGTTTCTGCCATTATCAGAAAATTTTTTCGAATTATTTTGGAATTTTCTTAGAGAATACCTGTTTATTTTACACATTCGAATCATCTTAAAATTAAAATTTAGTAAAAGTAGTTTTTACTTTAAATAATATAAGTACAATAAGTCTTTCTATGGTTACCCCTGCCGTAAACGACTAACTCTAAATGTTATAAGGTATTTCTCTTGCCTTCTAAGCATGCCTTCGTAGTGTAGTGGTCAGCATGCTCGGCGCGTATTCGCGAGGTTCTTAATTCGAGTCCCAGCAAAGGTGTTGCTCACTTTTCAAGTGAAGTGCCTCGTATACAAATGTAGGGAAATAATACTTATATGACTCCAACAGAACCAATGTTTTATTCCTTACGAAGTTATAGATACTTATTCATAAATTTATTTACATTTTACATGCACGCTGAATCGCGTGATAAAAAACCGAACATTGTTTACTTCGTTCTTCGCGAGGACTAGAAAGTGTTGTCATTCGGCTTTAACTAAATTAGAAACTTGACGGAACTGAAGCGACACTACACACCCCCTTCCTAGTGACAGCGATTATGGAAGATAGTCTTTAAAGTGACTGGGGAACTTCACATGTCTACTGGTTCTAGTAGTCTTGGTTTGATGATGAGTTTCTGAATTTTCTTCAGTGTTTTTGAGTGCAGGTGTTTCCCCAAGTTCCGTTTTCTTGGAATGGGAGTTTTGGAAAGGAATATCAGAATCTTGCACTAGGAAACATGGCTTTAGTTTGTCTATCTTTAATCGTTCGAAATTACCTAATGTCTCTACAGTGGCGTCCGAACTAAAAGGGTGGTGGATGATGATTCTCCACCACCAGGATTTGGCGATTGGGTTCCCTAACTCCCAGTCGCCCTTTAAAAAGGGGGATTATATAAGGTATTTCTCATGCCTTCTTAGCATGCCTTCGTAGTGTAGTGGTCAGCACGCTCGGAGCGTATTCGAGAGGTCCGTGGTTCGAGTCTCGGCGAAAGCGTTGCTCATTTTTCATATCTCCTGCTTCGAAATAATCTAATGCGTTTACAAAGTGACCGATATTTTTGAGAACATGAATAGAAAACCTTGATATAAATATTTATAACATTCTTCTCTAAACTTCTCTAAACCCAATCCAGACTATTAAATACATTTATTTGCAACTCCCAAAGTATCTTACTTCTGATATCAACGTGAAATATTTCAAATAACGTATATATATGAAAATCTAGAAATGTATTTTCAATAGAAAAAAAAACATTTATTTTTATAGAAAAAGGTATCTTATAGAAATATTAAATCTAAACGTTGTGCTCATCTTAACATAATGTAATGTATTTTTGCATTTGGCAATACGCACTAATCAGTTTAACCCTTTGACTACTAAGGGGGTTATATATCTCCCACTAAAAGTTTAAAGATTACTACTGGGGCAAAAAGTACGTAGAAAATCCTGAATGTTAGGAATCATCTTCCAGTAGTTGGAAAATCAAGATGTTGCTGGGCTCATTGTACACAAATGAACATAGAGAAAAGACAAGTATGAGTTGCCCAACATATAATGTTATGTTATGCAAAGAATGCTTTACCCTGTACAATACGATGTAAAGCTATTTCATATAATAAAGTTTTACAAAATAATAAGTAAGCTTATAGTAAGTCGATCATTACGTGTGGGACATCACCATTAACTACGGCTGGGACATATGTGTCCCAACCTTTGGCTTGAAAACCGTTTGTCAAAAAAAAAAAAAAAAAAAAAAAAAAAAAAAAATCCCAAATGTTAAATTTATCTTATTTATGACATATATTATACACTAGGATAGAAAACGGGGTAATGTTTTTTTTAATTCGTAGTCAAAGGGTCAGCGCTATTCATTTCTGCTTTCGAAGTAACTGTAGTCTTTCGTGTTCATTTCAAAGTTTACAAATCAAGCATGCCGCTTTACGATTTCAGGCCTACGAGCGGCCGAGCTGTAAAGTCGCTGAACACTGGTAGTTCGATAACACTGGTTCGAATCCTGGCGATCAGACTGGCTGAATGGATGTTTTTCGTAGTTTGCCCCATGCGTAACGTGCAAACGAGCCAGTTTTCTTCGGAAAGTCCTCCACAAAGGCAGCCTTCCCTTAGGCAGAGAACCCTCGCATGCTTTGCTGTAATTAAATAACCCACACCAAACTTTTACGATTTCATATTGTAAATTTCACAAATCTTGAATGATTATCCTTAGATTAAAAATATCTGCCAAATAAAAGTGTTAAATTTAGCAATTTGTTTATATATTACTGAAGATACTGCTAGTAGGGTATCGGAAGACAATTGGCTAAAACGTACAATATATGGTTGGGGTTATACCTTACGGTTTTCAAACTGCTTTAGAAACAAGTTAAAGACAAAAGAGAAAGATTATGTACATAGATTTCATCAAATGTATAATTTAACATGCACTGAGTATTTCTGAAATTACAAATTTTTTTTTACAATGTAAGGCTTCCTTAGTCAAAATCATTAACCTGGCTTTTGTGGCAGCCAGGTGTATACGAGTCAGCATCTTTTAGAAAGTCTTCCACGAAGGCCTCCCTCCGAGTGCTTTGCCATGATCAACTAAACCAAATCAAACCTTGTGGCAGCCAGGCAAAAAGTTCTTCAAAGAATATTTACTTTTATCTGTTTGCGTTCAGGCTGCATTCTATGTCCTCAAATGAGAAGAAGCCAGCATGGGAATGTCCTTCATATAAAATGAACTTCAAAAGAGTTTCATATTAAGCAAATCTTGTTATATTTACGAAAAACCTTCGCATAAACCATGAAGTTACCTGTATTTCGTATCCACATATAACAGCAAAACACGAACCTTTTCTAAATTTAAAAAGAAAGTGTCATACAGCAATACTGCATTAAAGTAAAAGTACATCTGCAATAAAATTTATTAAAACTCTCTTCACTTGAATAAAAATCTTGATCTCATTTAGAACTGATAAGAAAGCAAAATATGAATACTTTATAATTTCGTCTAGAAGGACGATTAAGATGCCAAATGTACTATAACACTTCATAAACTAATACGAATACTTTATAAAATATCACTTAAAAATATGTATGTAATAAAAAATCTGAAAAGTTTTAGATTTTAAACTAGTCCAAAGGGGTGTTTTTTTAACATTGTATGTGTTACCTTTATTTATTAAATATCATGGTCTTCGCACATAAACCATAAAACTCAGCGCAAGAGCAATATCGCAAAATAATTCTAAAATGAGCATATCTTTAGAATTTCCGATACACAGTCTTGCGCCGCTGGAGATAAAAATGTTTTTTCTTTGCCGTTGCTCGCTTTGAAACGCTTGAGTTTGTACCTTTATATCGAAAAAAAAGAGAAAAACTGCATCCTGATTTAAGGTGTCTAATGCTATTTTTGTGCAGTATGACTTTGGACTTTTATTGACAAAACCATTGTTAGTTTATAGATCTTTAAATCCTTGTGCACGTAAAGGCGTAAATAAAAACACCTTACCGTGGAAAGAAAATCCAAGAGTTTGGAGAGCTGGAAATATATTTAAAGATTGGTTTTTAAATTGTTTTTTGCCAGACGCTGAACGTTATTTAAGTCAGAAAAACTTGAGCTTCAAGGCGCTTATTACTAATAGATAATGCTCCATGCCACCCACAACATTTGAAACATCCCAATATCAAAATACTGTTCCTATCTTCTAACATTACTTCGTTACTCCAACCATTAGATCAAGATGTTATTTATACCTTTAAAACCATATTACATAAGAAGAGCATTACTGCAGATTTTGAAGTAACCGATTCAAAATCTATTAATGTAATGGAAGCTTGGAAGACCTTTCCAATCAAGAACTGAATCGACATCTTATCTTTGTCGCTGAAAGAACCGCAAGAATCAGCGTTCAATGCATGTTAGAAGACAATATAGCCCTCTTCGGTTGAAATAGAAATCGTCAGGAAATGAAATTGGTGGCATATTAGAACTTGTTAAATCCATAAGAGGCGAAGGTTTTGTGAACATGGCTATTGAGGACGTTCAAGATTTATTAGCGGAAGAAGAAATTTACGAAGCAGATTTGATGGAAATGGCATCCGAAGCCGTAAATCAACTCGATTCTGAGGACACTAGCACTGATGAAGATAGTGCAGTTAATAATTCAACATTAAAAAAATTAAAACAACGCCTAAGCTTAGCTACAAATCTCGAATCATATTTCTTGAGTACAGATCCTTCCGCTGAAACAAGCCGAAAATTCAAAAGAGAGCTGCAAGACTGTCTAGCTCTATATCGAGAAATTTACATTGACATGGTAAAAACTAGTAAGCAATTAAAATTACAGATTTTTTAAAGAGGGAAGAAAATTCCAGAACTTTAAATGACGAAAGAAATTCTGAAAGTGAAATCGATCTCATTCCACCGAAAAAAACGTTGTCTGTTGATTATACTGAGCAGTGACAAAGAAGAAATTTATAAACTAAAGTGCGTTAAATTAAAATATGTAATATTTTTTGTTTTTGTGTTATACATACATATATATTTTTAATAAAAATTAAGTTGTTTATGTATAATAAAAAATATTTGTTTTTAATTAGTTTTCAGAACGTAACCCCCTTTTTTATACTACCTCTGGGTCTTATACAACACGGTTTTATAATAATAGGCATAATTTTTAGCATGGTAACCTTCGTGGTTTGGCCAAAGAACATTTATGTGTGTTTGGTTTGGCGATGGATTCACAATTCAGATTTCAGCGATGCGTAAGTGAAGTGCTGCGGAATGTGTGGAATTTGTTAACTTTGTGCCCTATTATGAGAGCATTTGTTTACTGGGGACTTAAAAAAACGTATGGGGTGAGCTTTGTGCCCAAATATGCAAGAATTTATTTACTGGGATCTTGAAAAAGCGCATGAGGAAATAGACTTTATTTTTTTCTCACTTGTGTGATGATTATGAACTGCTTAAATTAATACTGTAGGTTTCAGTAACGTGAAATAATCAATTAACTTAATCGTATTTTACATTTATTATTTCCAGATATATTTTTTATATTCAACTTAAATTTATTATTATGATAAAATTTCTTTTGAAATTCATGCTTTCCACAAAGGCGTGTCTCATCGTAGGCAAATAATTCTTGAAAACTTAACATAATCAATTAATTTAACCTCATTTTAGAAATTTAGTTTTTATTTCATGTGCCGTTATCATAAAAATTCATCTTTTAACAAGCATTCAGAAAAATAACATACTGTTACGAAATGTACAGGCGCGGTAAGATGGCTTCCCCGCAAAACAATTATAGGGTTTCCAAATTTGGCGAGAAATCGCCCATTTGGGGACATTTGGCGACAAAATCTGCGATATGCCATGGACGGATGGAGAACCTTCTGGAACGAATTCTTACCGGTTTAGCCCAGAATGTTCTCGAACACAAGCCGAAAGCTATATAAACCCTGCTGGTCCGCAGTCAGTCAGTGTGTGTGTGTCTCTCATCGAGTGTGTGTCTCGTCTAGCGAGTCAGTCCCTGCGGAGTGGATCGAGTTGACAGCCGGGCAGCGAGTGCCGACTGGGTCGTCGAGTGCACCGCAAGAGTCTCGTAGTACATCGCGGTTAGTGTATCGTCGTATATCGAGAGCGTGTTGAGCTCCGGGAACGACTGACCCGAAGAGTCGGGAACTGCGCTCGTGTGTCGTCGTGTGCATTGCGAGTTGTAGCGTGGAGAGTCTCGAGAGTACGTGAAGTTCCGAGAACGACCAAGCAGAGTCGGGAGCTGTACTCCAGAAACAGACTCGGTAGCTTGGCAGTGAAGCTGTCTCCACCGTTATTGCCGGACAGTGTGAAGGCTGTGTCGCTGATTGTTCCAGCGTGTTTATAGTAGATCTTCGACGACTGTAAAAAGTTGGAGCTGTTCTGATTAATATTGGCTAAATAAAGTTTGTTTCGATACTTTATTTAGTGTCGTCGTTATTCACTCCAAATCCATACAAACCCCGTACGAACGTGAAGGAAAAGAAAATAACGTAACAACTGGTGTCAGAAGAATAAAAAACGTAACAATACTTTGGTCCTTTCTTTTCTTATTCTTGATTATATTATCTTTGTCCCAAAGCACCCTTTTATATTTTCACAATACCCACGGATTTTACACATTTGCACATTGTATTTGCCTGTTTCGCTAAACAACCGCTGGAATACACTAATCCTTTAAGTTGCAAGAGTCCGGCCGTTATAAATAACATTATATTTGACCTTTCTATTGTGCAATCTGAAAATAACTGTCTCGATTTTAAAATAATAGTGATCTGTGTAAAACGCCACTTATGCATGAAAAGAGGTTTTGGATATTTATTTTTTTATATATTATGCCAGATAAAATAAACACATTTTTAGCCCAAAGGAGTGTTAGCTCAGAAGGGCTACTAATTTCATTTTGGCATTTTGCGTCGAATCACTGTAAATATCCGTATCACTTTTCAAACTGATGCCATCAAATATTATCGCCCCGTTTACATTTAAAGAAATTAAATAACGAAGAATCTGCATAAATGTATACATGTTTCTCGCATTGTGATAAAACAACGGTACATAGCGCCATCCAATTTTGAATAACATACGTCTCCACACGAATATGGGCATCTGGAAGCCTAATTTTGGAATTTGCTTTATTATCGATTTTCTATTTTGTAACATTTTAACAAATTTTTGATTAAGAAACTCAACGATTTAAAAGCGAACAATGGCAACACTATACGGAAAAAATATTTTTATCTCCAGCCTCCGAGAATGTGTATCGGAAATTCTAAAGTCATGCTCTTTCAAATATTCTGTGATGTTGCCGTTGAATTGAATTTTATGGTTTATGTGCGATGAACATAATATTTAATAAATAAAGGTAACACAAAAAGTATTAAAAAAACGCCCTTTTTTGGCATAATATAAAATATGAAAGCTTCAGATTGTTTTTAATACTTTTAGTTTTTAACCAGAAGTGGTTCCGTGTTTTCGCTTTGTTCGAATGTTCCTCTATCAGAAGTGATGCGATCGGCATGTATTACGTCGGATAATCGGAATTCTACAGTGCTGGTGAAGAATTAAATTATAAAAAGGAAACTCAGATAGATTATATAAGACTTTTCCTGTGAGATTATTTAAATGCACTTTCAAATACAGATAAATTTAACTTTTTAGTTTCTCTCTAATGTGATCAAGATACGTGCTTTACATCGGTAGGAAAACGAAATGGCTCAATGCTTGCGGCCATTTCCATTCTTATCGACTTATCACAGGAGAAGTCTTATATCTTTGAAAACACAGGATATAGTAATTCTAAAGTTTAATTTATTTTCTAGTGTTTTGGACTTACACATTCTCAGGATTAAAAGATAATGGGAAATTTGAAATGTTTTTCGCTTTTGAAGGCCTAATCTAGGTGTGTGATTGCAAAACTGAGCGTTTAATTCCAGAATGTAGGTTTCAAATCCGTTTCGAATTGAATATCGTTTCATCGTAATCGAAAGATGCTATAAACTAATCAAAGATGGAAAGATTTTATTTCGATATTTCCGCACAGCTTAAATGATTTTAGGACGGCTGGGAGATTTCGAGTCATTATCTGAACAGTCATACGCAGAAAGTTGATAGAATGAAAATGAAAGATAAAAACCTCTTTCGCACCTTCTTTCAAGGGCTTTTATTTTCGGGATTTCAAATTCCCATTATTCGAAAGCGTAACGGAAGAGAACATAGTCAGATGCTGATTTTAATATACTATGATTTATTGTTTACCATTCAGATAATAATGAAATGCAATTGTTTAGATCTGAATCCATATTAATTAAAAATATGAAAGATTTCAGATATTAACGGTCATCCAAAGGGGTTTGTTAAGGTGTTTAACGCTCTCGCGGAGCTCGCAGTCTACCAGTCTGCTGTTACTCTCACTCCTGCAAAATTTCCTTTTTTTTTTTTTTTTTTTTTGTCATTTCAGCTTTATTTTATTAAGCATCATTTTCTTCGCAATTAGGACATATATAAGTCAACAAAAAAACTAGAAAAATTTTAAAAGCAGCCCAGAAGTATATGTTTAGAATCCCCGGTGCAACTTTAAGTGTTATCATATGTTTTTCTGTTTCTTTCAGTCTATTCTCCGTTCATCATGTTCAATGTTCAGTTTTCCTACTAAGATGGCTTTACAAACTTCTTTCGTCTTTTTATTAAAGTTTTATATGTTTACTTTACTTATTAAATAACCTGATTTTGGCGCTTATGCCATATACAATTCGATCACGAAATTTTCAACAGCATATCTTTAGAAATTTCGATAGACAATCTACGCGCTGGAGTTAAAAATGTTTTATTCCGTTTCAAAGCGAGCATTAGTGTTGCCAATGCTCACTTTGAAATTCGTTAAAATATTACAAAATGTGAAGTAGGAAATAAAAACAATTTCTAATTCAAGGTTCCAGATTCGGGTAGCAGACTTAAGAATTCAAAATTTTAATGGCTCTAGGTAGCGTTTTTTTTTTTTTTTTTTCCCCTCAGTGCGAGAAACATACATACATTCAGCAGATTCTCCATTATTTAATTTCTTCAAATATTATACAGGGTGATAATATTTGGTAGCAACAATGTGAAAAGTGAAACGGACATTTATAGTGAATCGATGCAAAATGTTGTTTCGAGACTAATAGCCCTTCTGGCCTAACGTCCCTTTTTGGGTTCAATAAAGAACTTTGGAGTGTGAAAATGAAATAAAATAAAACGTACACGTATACTTCTGCAGACATGTTATTAGCCCAAAGAGGCAGTAGCCCAGAAGTTTCAAAACGGCATTTTGTGGCGTTTCAGTATAAAGGGCGAATCATGTTTTAAATTATTGCCACCAAATATTATCGTTCTGTATTATATTTAAAGAAATTAAATAATGAATAATGTGCAGGAATCTATGTATGGGTTTTGCATTGTTTAAAAACGAAGGTACCTAGAGCCATCCAATTTTGAATAACGCAGTCCTTCATCTGAATATTGGCACCTGGAATCTCGAATTTTGAATTTTGAATTTGTTTTATTATCTATTTCATATTTTCTAAATTATATTGAATTTTTGGTTAAGGAGCTAAAAGATCTCAAAGCAAGCAATGGTAACACTATAGGGAAAAGCATTTTTATCTCCAGCGTGCGATACTAGTTATCGGAAATTCTAAAGATATGCTGTTTTTAAATATTTTTTGGTATTGCTGTTGAATTAAATTTTATATGGTTTATGTGAAAAGAACATAATAAAGCCAACAGACAAAACGTTAAAAAAGTACCTTTGTACTAATATAAAGTCTGAAAGTTTTCTGATTTTATGCTTCTTCTTATTGCTAAATAATTTCTACCTCGATAAGATTGTTTTGATATTTGCAATTGTTAAGAGCTATAATAAATTGTGTGAAACCCAAATAATAAGAAACTAATTTGAATGTTTAAACTGTAAAGACATTAGGTAATTTTGAATCAGAAGATGTGAAAAATGTGCAGTGCCTTCCCCGGGATTCGAACCTTGGACCTCTCGAATACGCGCCGAGTGTGCTGTCATTACACCATGAAGGCATATTAAGAAGGCGATAGAAATACCTTACATACTCTCCCTTTAAAGGGCGACTGTGGTTCAGAGGGCCCAATTGCCAAATCTTGGTGGTGGAGGATCATCATCCGTCACCATTTTTTTTTACTTCGGACCCACTTTAGCGGTGTCGCATTTCCTGCTTTAAAAAATCCTAATGTCTCTACAGTGGCGCCCGAAATAAACAAATGTGGTGGATAATGATTCTCCACCATCAGAATTTGGCGATTGAGTCCCTTAAACTCCAGTCGCGCTACCTGAACCTTCCCCAAATGTGGAGAATCATTATCCACCATATTTCCTTTAGTCTGGGCGCCACTGTAGAGACATTAGGATGTTTTTAAAGCAGGAAATGCGACACCGTTGAAGTGGCTTTCGAGCTAAAAAAAAAGGGGGTGGATGATGATGTTTTTTTCCCATTCTTGCAAAATGGAAGGGAAAGGAAAATAGGTTGCCATATATTAAGAAGTTCGCCAGATGAACTTCTTGGCTCAAACTGGGAAAAATGCGTTAAGATAAATTTTTGAATTTCTCCGTAAATTTCGTACCAAATTTTACAAAATTTAATATTTAGCCATAATTTGGATTGTAGAATCGAAATATGGAAAAAAATTGGTATGCTATATCAGAAAAAAGTCCCATTTTGTGTCAAAGTGCCTATGTTAGAGCAATGCCATATATAAATCTAATACATATCCTAGGTCGCGCTTTTGAAACATGAAAAACGCAATTTGAATTTCGTCAGTCGGCCCAGTAGAAACGGGAGATATAGAACTGTACCTTTTTTTATCAGCGTACGTAATTTATCTTAAAATAATTAATTTTTTCCTTCACAGTTTTTTTATTGTAATGCACTGTATTTAAAATTTAATTAATAATGTACTTTTTAAGCATTTTTGTTTCTTATTTGATAATTTTTACAGCAATTATCTCATGAACATCGTTAATATTGGTTTGGGTTATTTGATCATGACAATGCACTCGAGGGCTAACTGCCTAAAAAAAGAAATGCCTCCGTGGTGGACTTTCTAAGGGAAACTGGCTTATATATATGCGCGTTACAGATGGGGAAAACTACGAAAACGTCCATGCAGCCAGACTATTCGAGGGATTCGAACGTCAGACCGAACTAACAGTGTTCAGCGACTTTACCGCTCAGCCGATGTTGGGCATGAACATCGTTAGGAGATATACGTAGCGAACCTAGTAATATTTTTGAAAAAGAAATTAATTGTACGCAGGGGCTTGAGATTGTAACTTCTTTGTAAGATGTCGAGCGTCTGTATTGTTCTTTTTTTCTCTTCTTCCCAGGCCATGTGACCTATTACATTTTCTATTATTAATCTAATTTTTACTTTGATGTACGTTTTCGTTCTGCGCATGTCAGATAGAAGGATGGTTGCGCAAGTGGACTGGATAAAATTTCTTCCAATTAAATTTCTTCCAATAATGCCTTACAAATGAAGCTTTCTGTTTCCTTTGACTCAGCATTTTCTAAAAACGATTTACGATTAAAATAATGAGTTACTTATGCTAAGAAAATACAATTCCTAGAAATTTTAAAGGTATTACAGGGGGAAAAAAATCTGATGCGTACACCACGTGACTTCCTTGCACGGAATATTAAATTATACGCACTTTTTGCTGCCTTTCATTTAAACTTGTTTCCTCAAATTTTATTACAGATAAATATCTCATTCCATTAATTCAGGTCTGACTTCGCGACAAGGCAAAAATACATAAAACGTCAAAATATTTGTATCAAAAATTGAAAACTATAGGAAAATATAAAACACCAAATACTGTTAAAGCAATTAAAAAAACAATTTTTACAATTAAAATTACAGTTTCTACGCAAAAACAAGTAATTCGGCCAGCGAGCACGAAGGCAGATTTTTCGGTGCACAAAACTGAATGTTTACTTTTGGTCCCTCTCGGCAAAAAGACACTGAAGGAGAAGAAGCTGACTTAATTCACTATTCTGCTAAGTTTCAAATGTAAACAAATATGGCAGATATAAGAAAAAAAAGGTTTAGCCACACTTAAATAACTTTTAAATTATTGAAAATTCTAAAACTATTGCATGCAGATTAACTAAACGCATAAAACCTTCAGCGGAAGATAAGAACAATATAATTCAGTCATTTTTGAAGCTAAAAATGCGCAGTTTATCGGCATATAAGAATATAAACTGCCGAGTAACAGATTGGGCATATATATATTTATATTTATATACTTTAGGTGCGGCCGATTGCAACCAAACGGGCAGGTGCACAACTGCATGTTATAATAGTCGTATATACAAAATTTTAATTTTCTCAGGCTACTGGATTTTGAGTTATGCGAGATACATACATACGTACGTACGTACACACAGACGCCACGAAAAATTCTCTTTAGAATTCATTTTAAAGCAGTTTTATAATTTTTTGGAGGAAAAGAGTTTAATATTCTGTCCTTATGTACAGATGTCATGCAAAAGCAACGTTAAATTGTTTTCGATAACGGTCAGAACGGATACTTTCGTTGAAATATGATACCCGAAAGTTTTCGCATAAGTAATATTTGTAGTTAAGACTACAGACTCATAAAGTTTATTTCGGAGTAAAAACAGAAAAAAATCAGCAGTACTCTCGTCGAGATTGGAATTGCGGATCTCGCCAATGGTTATCTGGATCTACTTCCAATTACGCCAGAACCGTTCAGCGTTGAGAAGGAGAAAATTCATTTCCTTCTTCCCCACTTAAATGACGATTAATGAGGAATCCAACTGCCAAGTCCAGGTAGTGATGAATTATCGCCTATTACATTTTAGGTTGGTGGAGAAATCTAGAATTTCTAAGCTAGAAACATGAAAACGCAAGCTGTATTCTCTCAGGTTTAACTCCGTACCTCAAGACTGCTGGTTGGGCGTGCTTCCAGTTGCACTACGTTATGAGAGACACGTGACGATTAAGGATAAAATCCCTTATAAGAAGTTCTTTTAGTATTCAACTAGTATTATTTAACGAACGTATATTTTGTGTATTTATTAACCATTCATTTGAAGCCTCTAAATTGCTATCATTATTAGCATTGGAAGAAGAAAACATTAGAATTTTATTTTATAGTTTTCGCTGGAATATACAAAATTTAGAATGTTTTTATTCAAGCTACTCGAAATATCTTTAAAAAAGTCTGATATTGACACCCCATGACTTCCTTGAACGGATTATTATTTTTTTTTTTCTGCATTTCATTTAAACTTATTTCTCTCTCATTTAATTAGAGATATAGTTCTCATTCAATTAATTCAGTTATTACTTCGCAGCAAGGCAAATGTACGTAAAAACTCAAAACTTCCTTAAAAATTGTAAAATATAGAAAAACATAAACTAAATATAGCTAAATATAGCTAAAATAAAAATTTTTTTATCTAAATAGAGCTAAATTTTTTTTTTTCAAATAAAATTAGAGTTTCTATGCAAAAAACAAGCAATCCGGCCAGACAGCGAGCAGGTACATTTTTCAGTGCATGAAACTGAAAGTTTACTTTCGGCAAGAAGACACTGAAAATGCAAAAACTGACTTAATCCACTATTCTACTAACAGCTTCAAATGAAAACGAATGGCTGCTTCGTTTGGGTTAGCTGCACCCCTTACACTTTTAAATTGTTGATTATTCTACAACTAGTGCATGTAGATTAATTAAAGGCATAAAATCCTTAACCGGAATACAAGAACAACATAATTCAATCAATTTTGAAGCAAAAAACGCACAGTTATATAAGAGTAAAAAATGTAAGCTGACCGAGACGAGTAACAGTGAGAGTATATACAGCGTGTATCAGGACAGGTGACAGGTGAATGCAGGGCCCGGACACCCGGACGGCTTAATATGACAAATCGGGTGTCGTCCGGTACCCGCACCTATTTAGAACAACACAACCCTGGCGACTTCCTGAGAGGGCTGCATCGGGAATATATTAATGGAGAATATGTGGTATTGACGTGGTCAAACAAGGGCGTGTGTTCATATATGCTTCAGTATACAATTAATAAAAAGTTTCATGCACAGGTACATTAGTGGTATAGGTACATTGGATACATATGTATACTGGTCTAAGTGGTTAATGAGATAGGCAAACAATAAACACTTATACATTAAAAGAAATGAAACACTGACGCAACTGGTGCATTAATGCAGAAGATGACAATTAATGAATACACGTAATCGTGTGTCATCCTATATGACTATACATAAACTACTAGAAATGATATGCATAAACACATACGAATGATGGAGATAAATGAAAACACATAATCATACATTATTCTACTGGACTATACACACATCAATAAAAATGATACATACACACCTATACATTGACAGAAATGATACACTGAGAATGAAAATTGTGTATCAGTGTGAACGATGACAATTAATGGTTACACATATTCGTGTATTACCTTACTTGGCTATACATATATGTTAGTACAAATAATACACTTAAGGGAACTCATACACCTCAAAACCCATAAGATGTTCGAATAGGTGACCGTCGCAAGAATTGGGACGACCCATCCATTCCAAAAGCAATCACCACCAACTCCCCACAGCCGACCACACAATACAGCCGCCCCCCCCCCGAAATAGTAATCAGAAAGCCTGCGCCGCCACAAACACTTCCACAATTCAATCCGCCCCGTGACAACATTTTTCGTCATGTTTCCAACTTGCACGCACAGTTTAAAACATTCTGTTTCATAATTTAATTCCATATTTAATATATAGCTTTTATAACACCTGGAAACTACTGTGAACCTAAAATTCTAAAAATTTCATGTTAAATTTTTATTTTATTGGGAGTTGACTTTACAAAATGTATTTTATTAAAAAAATTTGTAATGTTTTCGTCCATTGACAAACTTTCAGGGGAGACAGAGTACACCTAGATGATAGGAAATCACATGGGTATGCATGGTCGGAAACGCTTTCCTGGCGGGGTACTGACGACACATGCCAAGAAAGAAAGGACACGAACGGGGTGGGAAAACATATTTATTATTCGGAGTACAACAAAAACAAAGAAAAAACAATATAAAGAGACAGCGATCATCATCAGAGAATGTGTTCTAAATTACGACCCGGACCGTGATGCAGGAACCGCGCGTCACGCATCTTCCATTCGTGATGCAGATCTTCCATGCAGAGATGTAAGGCTTGCATCACGGTCCGGGGTCATAATTTCGCACACCTTCTTTAATGATGACCGTTGTTTGTTTTTGTTCTTATTTGAAGGTTTCTGCTGTACTAAACATAATAAAACATATTTTGTCTTGCTGGTTTGTGTCCTTCATTTTTTTTTCTTTTTGTGTCGTCACTCCGCGCCAGGAAAGCGTTTCCGAAAATGCATTCCTATGTGAATTCCCATAGTCTAGGTGTACTCTATCTCTCCTTAAAGTTTGTGAACGCTGTACTGATACACCCTGTATAATATGTAAGATATAACAAAATACGAAGGCTGCTTTACAAAATAATTGGCGACCTCAAAATTAACATTCAAAATTTGCAGCTCTCTCCCTTAAATTCATCTCTTCTCCCAAATTACAGATCCTTCCAAATTACATAACACTGCTTGAAGAAGGTAACTAAAACTAATATTGACCATTCATAGCTTAGAATACTTTCTGCACCTACGAAATATAAGTACTGAGTCACGAGCACTACTCTTCCTTTTTTCCCCTGACTTCTGCCCTGCAAATATAGCTCAAATATAGCCGCTCTGCCTGAAATGACGTCGCATCTTTTTACTTGTGCATTAAGCGTAATTGCTATGATTTAAAGGTATACTATCTACAAGTAATTATTCTAGTGTGCCTGCAAATCTGCAAACAAAGATGTTTATTGGCCAAAACTTAGTTTGGTATCAACATTTTCCTCTAGCCCTGCCACTCAGGCATCGCGACTGTGCTTCGAAATTACGACATATATATATATATGTAAGATAAAAATGTATGAATCAGAATTATAATATAACTATAAACATAAATTCTTCCTCACTATTCTAAAATCGTAATAACTTATCTGCATTGCGTCATTCAAATTAATCATGCGATCTTACGTAACCGTTAAGATTACCGTTAAGTTAAACGTAACCGTAAGTTAAGTAACCGTTAAGTTAGCATTACTAGCATACTACGCAATCAAATTCTTCTTCAGTATGGGTCTAATCACGCATCGACACTGCTCCGTTTTTCCTTTGCTCTTATTATGACATATATATATATACAGTGGATGGACAAAAATATGGAAACACCTTGTGAAATGCATGTTTGAGAAGAAAGATTGATTTTAATGAAATATGTAGGTGGCGCTGGCGTTTTTGACTACTGACGCCACCTATACAACTTCGTAAATGTGCTAAACAGTTCGGTTGTTGTCGGAGTACTGTTATGTGGGGTTGTCATTGCATTATGTCAGAGTTAACAGACTTCGAACGTGGGCAAATTGTTGGAGCACGTATGGTAGGTGCTTCCGTAAGCAAGGTAGCCGAGGTGTTTAGCGTTTCAAGAGATACCGTATCAAAGATTTATTCCGCTTATTTGAAAAGCGAAAAACATCATCTGCTAAATCACAGCGCGGACGAAAGTATGTCCTGAGTGATCGTGACAGGGCAATTGTGACGAAAAATAAGAAGACCACAGCTGCAAAAGTTACTGCTGAAATGAATGTTGTGTTACCGAACCCTGTGAGTACCAAAACAATTAGAAGGGAGCTTCATAAACAGGGAATTGCTGGCCGTGCTGCAATTGAGAAGCCACTCATCAGTGATGCTAACGCCCGTAACAGGAAAAGGTGGTGTTTAAGTAATAAAGCCTGGATTATAGAGCAGTGGAAGCGAGTAATATGGTCTGACGAGTCTTCTTTCACATTGTTTCGCACTTCTGGCCGAGTTTACATCTGGAGAACGCCATCTCAAGCCTATAATACAGACTGCTTGTTGCCAAGAGTGAAACATGGCGAGGGTTCTGTTATGGTTTGGGCAGCCATATCGTGGTTCTCTGCTAGCCCCTTGATAGCTGTGTCAGGGCACATGACTGCCAAGACTTATGTGAACATTTTGGACGATCAAGTTCATCCCATGGTACAAACTTTGTTCTCCGATGGTGATGGTGTCTTCCAAGACGACAAAGCCCCTGTTCACACAGCTCACATTGTCCAGGACTGGTTTTCTGAGCACGAGGATGAGTTGTCCCATCTCCCCTGGTCACCACAGTCACCAGACCTGAATATTATCGAACCTTTGTGGTCTACATTGGAACGGAAAGTGCGTTCTCGTTATCCACCGCCAACATCGTTATCTGAACTTGCCACCGTTTTGCAGGAAGAATGGTATAATATTCCCTTGGCAAACATACAGGAACTGTATTTATCCATTCCGAGAAGACTGCAAGCTGTTTTGGATGCCAACGGGTTTCCTACACCATATTAAGCAAAGAAACATGTTTTTTTAAAGGTGTTTCCATATTTTTGTCCAACCCCTGTATATATATATATATATATATCTATGCGAGGCAGATCTAAACATAATTTTTGGAAAACCATGACACGCAAATAATGTAGCTTAGAACAACATATGGCGTTCGTTACTACTAAGTCAAATAGTCTGAATGTTATATATATATACTTTTGGACTTTTGGTGCGGCCGATTGCAACCAAAAAGGGAGGCGCGCAGCTACATGTTATAACAGTCCCATATATAAAATTTCTAGATTTTAAATCCATTTTACAATCCGTTTTGGGAAAAAAAGAGGTCTTAATTCTGTTCATACGTACAGATTTAACGCAAAAACATCGTTCAAATGCATTTGAGTGCGGTCAAAATGGATATTTTTGTTGAAATATGATAAACGAAATTTTTCGCTATTAAAATACGTCCTTTATTTCGTACAAGAAAGTAAAACGCAACTGATAATTTTGCTTTAAATTTTAATGGTGATGTTTATGCTGTCAAGTAAGACGGACGCCTCTCGAACGCTTTGCCAGTTTAACTGAAAATGCCCCTCGATAAAGCCGCGAAAGGTTGTTGGCTTGACTGCAGTAATTCATACTATGTGAATTTTTATAGTCAGAGTTTAATAGTTAGTAAGATTTTGATAGTTGATTGAAATGGTTATGAAATCGTCCTCGCTTAGTGATGATGTAATTTGAATAAACTTCTCATTTAGTTCCTCTGTGGATTATTACAGTCATTTCATCTTCAAAAATAATCCATAAATCAGTTTAAGCGCGGAATAAATACGCAGTAAGTGAAATAATGATGAAGAAAATTTCGACCACAACAGCAAACATTAGTGATAGGCATCGAAGCGGCGCAGGAGACATGATTATTAATTGGCATGCGAGCACCCGAAAGGAAAGAGTAAATGGCTTTAGAAGACAGGAAGTGACAGATATCTGGCCATGTCAAATAATTTAGTCGATAATTATTCAAGAAAAAGTTCATTGCGGGAAAGTATGCGAGTTACCGGCCAAAATGATGGATAAAGATCACCAATTCGTAGAGTCTTTTATCGTGTCCATCAATTTAAAGAAGAATGAAGTATCAAGAAAACAATGCCACCGCAAATATAACCCCACTTAAACATGTCTAAAGAAACAGATGATGTAGTACAGCGAGAACATCATTATCATAGACAGCCACAATTACCGTATTTGACGGCATATAAGACGCACGTTTTTTCCTAAATTTTTTCTCAAAAAAGTTACCTGCGTCTTATACGTGAAGGTAATTGTATTCAATAATTGTTTATTTGACTTTTACGAAACGTGAGAACTAAAAGAAATCACGCTATTGAAGCTGTTTTTCCTTGTGTGTGGCCGTTTAAATAAGGGTGAGTCTTATATGGCGTCAAATACGGTACTTTCGAAACATAGCCTAACGAATAAAATTTCACTTTAACTAACTAGTTTACGGTTTTCTTACAGTTTCCCGTCCGTTTCAACTCAGTGCGCTTCAGAAGGTAGCGGTTTAACGCGTAATTAAACAATTGAAAGGTCGGGAGACAAACAAAGGAAGAGAAAGTGGCTTGCTCGCAAAAGTACATACATTGTGTAAGAATTTTGTGATATCTGCTGTACTGGTAATGGCACTAAACAGACATGATAACTCAGTTAAACTTTTGGTCTTTTCTATACATTCATTAACTTTCTGGAATAAATCCCTGCCTAAATATTTTTTTACAGCCAGCCCTCACTAATAGGGAAAATTACCCATTGTCGCTAGGGTTGTGTAAAAGCTTTTTCTCGGTGAGAGTCGGATAGAGTAAAATAAAGAAGAAAATCCAGGCTGGTAGTTCTTGGTGTAGATTTTTAGTTTTCGTAACGGCAGGTATTAGATGCCATGTCGAAAGAGACTAATAAGCGTAACAGCTTGGTCTGATTTATTTGAATATGGCAAAGAAATCGAGGGCTACCTGCTTAAGGAGAGAGATGCCTTTGTGGAGAGCTTTCTAAGAATAACTGCCTCGTATATTCGTTACACGTAGGGAAAGCTATGAAAACACACACGAAGCCAGCCGAATCGTGGACCTAACTACAGGTGACAGGTGACAGCAGGGCCGGACACCCGCGCGGCTTTCTGAGACTATTCGGGTGTCGTCCGAACCCTGCAAATATCCTTTACTATTACACTGCCATACCTATTCATTTCACATTGTACTGAGTAGCTACACTAATATTGCACGGTGACTTGTGCAAATGGAAGTAGTTCTATGCTTTATAGTAAGAAAGAGCTTTCATGTATACAGGCCGTGGCTAGAAGACTTTGTGGGTATGACTAGTGCACAAGAATGTCAGCAGATTCAAAGGCAAATATACTACTATTATTCTGGACGACAAATGTCCTGCCCCAGCGCCTCTAGTTTCGTCATGATACTATGCAATTTTTTAAGCAATGAGGGGTGCTTAATCAGGAAACGTTTGAAAGCGGCTACCTCCGTTGTAGGCAGCTTAATGTGCCAGACCTTAGTCAGGGGGCACTTGGTGAAGTAATGGTCTGGAAGTCCTGTGTCGCCACATATGCAGATATCTGTTCTGCTTATACCTCTTTCCGCAAAGCAAGAAGGGAAATGGCCAATGTCCCGTAATGAATCTCGTAAGAAAAGGGGCTGAAATAAGCCGATCTGTGCTTACTTTATGAACAAATTCGTAGGTCCTTCGGCTTTTCTGTGTCGTTGCCCAGTCCTCTTTTGCCACATCTTTAGTACTGTTGCTGTTTTTTTTTTTTTTTTTTTTTTTTTTTTAGAGATGGGATTTAGGAAGCGGGATTGCAATATGGGTTGCGTTGATACTTTGTGCTGTCTCCTTAGCCAAGGCATCTGCTGTGTTCAGTGACTTTACCACTCGGTCGCTGGTGGGCCTGCTAAGATTGAGCTCTGGAGTTTCCAGATATTGATATAGTGATGAACACATAATTTGTAATAGCTTTTGCAGCTGGGAAAATCATCATTACTATGTTTACGAATGTCCAAAACACGCTATCCCTTAATTCATATAGTTGGCCAAGAGTTACAATAAGCGATTTGAAGGAAACTCAGTCGTTTTCCCCAGAAATGTGCATTTTCTTCGTAATGCACTTCACGCACAAAAGGCAAATAGAGAAGCACATGTAATATATTTCTAAAACCTAGAAAGTACCAATTCGGCTACAACATAAATTTTTGTCTTGGCGAACTAGTTTCAACTATGGGAATATAAATAAAACGACATTCAAATTTTGCATCACAATTTAGTATATTTAAAATGATCACTAGTTTCTTAAGCATCGAGGAAAACAAAAAATTGATAATCATATAAGTTATTAAACGTTTGGTCGTCCAGTTCAAGTACTAAAGGGAGATTAATAATTTGCAACAGTCAAGTCAACCCTAAAATAACTGGTATTGATCTCGAATGATCTATTATTAATTTTCGATGGCCTAGAATTACACAAGAATGAAGAATGGTGTTAACGGAGCAATACGCTAGCATTAAATCATAGCTCAAGGTGCTCGAGGCTCAAGGTAGAATGGTACTCAAGTCTCTCGCCAGTTTTGAGATGCAGAATATATATTATGGATCTGCTATGGAAAATGCAGTCCGGATAACAGTTCTGATGCTAACAGATGCAGAATGTCCGGATAACAGTTCAGATGCTAAATGCAGGATGATGTTACTGTCCGGATAAATCACAACAGCAACAACAAATCATTGCAGAATTGATTTGAAATTATTTCTTGAGTCGGAAAAATGTCCATGCTTCTTTGCTAAAGCCATATGGTTAAATTCGGAAACATCGAAGGACAAGATAATAATTATGTGACGGATTTGACCGCTAGTAATTATATATAAGCTGAAAATCATTTACTGAAAATGAAGAACAATTTATACACGTGAACAAAAGCTATGGTTAAAAAAGGTAACAGTTTTGAACCCACGTAATTTTAATTTGTAAATATTGAATTTAATAGATGGTTAAAACGCCGCAGGATTTATTATATGTATATTCTACTGATAAAAAAGCGATGTACCAAGCTCAGCTCAGTCACAAACACCACAAAAGAACAATAAATTTGAAGTCATCTTGCCGCTAATCAATAGCCGCTAATCAATCAATAACCATCTCTTTTCCATAAATGATATCAAATGAGAAACAAATAAGTCGTACTATCGTATTTAATTTATTATAGTATAGTATTATGCTGTATATCTTTATGAGTTTAAGTATCCCGTAATAAGGACTTACGAAAGAATTTGCTTTATTGAATGATTGTTGAAGGAGTTGAGAAATGTTCAAAGAATACATAAAGCAGTTGGTAATAGAAAAATGTGGTTCCCTGAAGGTTGATTGCCACCATCAAGTGCCCCTTTGCATACTTACGGACGTGTGAAGTTGATATTTCTTTTTGTTTCTGTTTGAATAATAAATAAGATAGCTTGTTCAAAAAAATCTGATACGGACACCACATGATTTTCGTCGGCGGCCTATTAAATTATACGCATTTTTTGCTACATTTCATTTTAACTTATTTCCTTGAGATATATTTCTCACTCAGTTAACTGAGTTCTCACTTCGTGGCAAGGCAAAGATGCATAAAAACCTCAAAATATCCTCATTAAAAATTGAAAAATATAGAAAAAAAATAAATAAAAACACCAAATACAGTTAAAAACAGGTAAAAAGTAATGTTTGCAATTAAAATTGGATTTTCTACCCACAAACAAACAATTCCGCTGGCGGGCAAGAAGGCATATTTTTCAGAGCACAAAACTGGAAGTTTCCTTTTGGTCCCACTCGGCAAAAAGAGACGGAAGCTGCAAAAACTGACTTAATTCACGGTTCTGCTAAATTTCCAATGTAAAAAAATATGGCTACTAATTTAGGATTAGACGTACTTAAAAAGCTTAAAAATTTTTATAATTCTAGAACTATTGTATGCAGATTAATTAAAGGCATAAAAACTTTAACTGGATCATTAGAATGATATAATTCGATCATTTTTAAAGCAAAAGTGCACAATTTACCAACACATAAGAATAAAAAATCTTGAGCTCCCCGAGCCGAGTAGCCGAATGGTTTATATATATATTTATATAATTTTGGCGTGGCCGTTTGCAACCAAATAGGGAGGTGCACAACTACATATTATAGCAGTCCTATATACAAAATTCCAACCTTCTGAGGCTACTCTTTTTTTAATTATCGGAGATATATACATGCGTACAGACGTCACGAAAAAAATCTCTTCTGAATCCATATTGCAACCCGTTTTGGGAAAACGAATCATTTATTTTGTCCATGTGTACAGATGTCACGCAAAAACATCGTTAAATTGCATTCGATAGCGGTCAAAATGGATATTTTCGTTGAAATGTGCTACCCGAAATTTTTTGCGATTACAGTATTTCCTTTACTTTGTACAAGGAAGAAAAAACATAAAGGAAATTAATATGACTCATCATTTCCTGCGACGATACTTCTGCTCTGTTTATTGCAAGCTGGTCATTGACTGGATTGAAACATTTGATTTGGTATGGACATTTGTGCACATACATTACGTAAAAATGGGCATTTAAATTCTGTGAGAACAAAAGTCTTCTCCAGAGGTTCCTAGTAGAAACCTAGTAGAAACAAACTCTGATGTGTACACCACATGACTTCCTTGTACGGAATATTAAATTAAACGCATTTTCCCCAGCATTTCATTTAAACATACTGGGTTGAATTAAATCGACTTCGTCGAAAGCGCATAAACCATAATATAATAAATCCACTCTCTAAAATACATATTAGTATTCTCCAAAATTCATATCATTATTCATATTGTTATAAATATATTTGTTTACCATAGCGACACTCTGGCGCTAGGTTCATTTAACAGCGTTACATTTCATTCATTTTATAACTCAAAAGCAAAAATTATATCATCTAAAGAATTATTTAATCATTGCCCCCCCAGTCGTATTCGTATGCTTTAATAAATATAAAAAGACGCATAAAAGAAATTAAACAAACAAACAAAAATATGAAGAGATTCAGATTTTAAGTTACGTCCAAAGGGACGTTTTTTTAACACTTTGTTTGCTACCTTTATTCATTAAATATCATGTTCTTTGCACTTAAATCATAAAATTCAATTCAACAGCAATTTGAGAAAATAATTTAAGAACACAACTCTAGTATTTCCCTCAGAAAGTCTCGTGCGCATCCAATTTTGAATAAAGTAATCCTCAAACTAAATACGGGCATCTGGAAGCCCAAATTCGGAATTTGTTTTATTATCTATTTCATATTTTGTAACACTTTAACGAATGTTTTGATTAAGAACCTCAACGATTTGAAAGCGAGTAATGGCAATACTGTGCCGGCGAAAAAATTAACATAATGAAAATCTGAAAGGTTTCAGATTTTAAATTACATCTAAAGGAGTGTTTTTTTAACATTTTGTCTGTTACTTTTATTTATTAAATATCACGTTTTTCGCACTTAAATTATAAAATTCAGTTCAACAGCAATATCGCAAAATAATTTTAAATTGAGCATATCTTTAGAATTTCCGATATACACGCGCTGGAGATAAAAAATATGAAATCGATAGTAATAAATTTCATATTACAGATTAGGGCTTCCAGATGCCCATATTCGAAGTAGGATTCCGTCATTCAAATTGGATGGCTCTAGGTTACATTGTTTTATCAGAATGCGAGAAACATACATACATTTATGATGATTCTTCATTATTTACTTTCTTCAAATATAATACAGGGCGATAATATTTGGCGGCAATAGATTGAAAATTGAAACGGACTTTCAGAATGAATCGACGCAAAATCGCAAAACGAAAGCAATAGGCCCTCAGGGACAAAGCCCCTTTAGACTGAAAAAAAAAAAACACTTTTTTACAGACGATTTAGTATTTCTCTCAATTAATTCAGTTCTCACTTAGCGACAAGGCAAAAATACATAAATCTCAAAATATCTATATTAAAAATTACGAAGTAAATCTTAAACACTTATTTCCTCGAAAAAATTCCAGAATGGATAAAGCATGCTTTTTAATTCGCAATATTAAAAGAAAGCATTAACTTTCTTGTTGCGAAGCTTAGTTCTTTTAGACTGGCAACAAATCCACTAGTCTGCTAAGTTTCAAATGTAAACAAATATGGCCTCTATGGTAAAAATAATTATGCTTAGCCGCACTAAAGCAACTTTTAAATTGTTGATAATTCTACAAATATTGCATGCAGATTCACTAAAGGCATAAAAACCTTAACCGAAAGATAGGAACAATACAAGTCAGTCATTTTAAAACAAAAAATGCACCATTTACAAACATATAAGAATGAAAAAACTGAGATCACTGAGCCGAGTAACAGAGTGGATATATATATATACATATATTTATATACTTTTGGTGGGGCCTATAGCAACCAAAAAAACTCTCTTTATAGTTCATTTTAAAGCAGTTTTATAATTTCCTTACGTACAGATGTTACGCAAAAACATCGTTAAATTGCATTCGATAGCGGTCAAAATGAATGTTTTCATTGAAATATGGTACCCGAAATTTTTCGCGATTACAATACTTCTTTTTAACTTCGTACAAGGAAGTAAAAAGGGGCTTAAATAAATTAACATGTTCTCGATCGAAATTGATAAGGACAAGAGCAAAGTGGTTCTGCTCAAAGGCTTGGATAAACGCACTACCTAATACAAGCAGGATTAGTCACGTGAGGTTTACCATTGACTGCATGCCTGAGCAAGGGTATAAGGAATATTTTTCTTTTCGTATGAAATATTGATCTCGTACTTTTCGAAGAAATTTATTTCATATTTTCTTCCTCATTTCTGTATGCTTTCGTGGTGTAAGGGTAGCACACTCGGCGCGTATTCCAGAGATCCAGATTCGAGTCCCGGCGAGGGCATTGCTCATTTTCCACGTCTCCAGCATCAAAATAACTTAATGACTCTAAATGGAAATAAAAATAGTTTGGAAAAGATTCTCGCTTTTCCGTGTGCAAGTTCTTGTATGGTAAATGGATAAGACGTCTAGAAGGGCTGCATCTCGCGACTGTTCCCAGCTAAACTTTAATTGGAACAGAATGTGAGGATTTGTTGCTTTTTCCCATGTAGGCTCACATTATGTAAATGATTAGCCCATCCAGCGTGTAGTTGAAAGTTCTGTGGTTCGAATCTCGACGAGGTCATATTTGATTTTTCCAGTTTACCGCAATGCCGCCCAGATGGTATAGTGGTTAGAGAAGCCGACTGCGATACCAAAACGCCCTGATTCGAATCCCGGAGAAGGTATGGTTGTAACTATCCGTCCCTTCATGGGAGGCAAAGGTGGCCCATCTATTAGGTGCCTCCATAATATAGGACCACCACTTCTGATCTTAGTGGTGGCCAAGCCGAAGTCGGCTAAGAACCCGCCATTGGGGAGGGGGAAGTTTACCACAATGAATAGTCCTAACAATGTTTAGATGTAACAACAAAGTTTAGATGCTGAAAGGTGTTTTCCAGAATGGCAAGCAATCATGATGAATGAAATGAGTAGCTAGTTAAAGGTTTACCAAAATTCGGGAGCTTATTTTGTAGATTACAAAAATTAAATTACTTTTTTAAACTGGTATTAATATAAATTAATTACTTTTCTTCTAGGAATGGGTAAAATGAAAGGGGCAGGACCATTCAATAGGTTTCTTACATTTTGTATATCTTTCGTCCACCAGCTGAAGGGCGATAAAGTCGCTTGACACTGGTTGTGCGGTCCGAGGTTCGAATCCCGGGAACGGGCTGTCTACATGTGCGTTTCCGTAGTTTTCCCCATGTGTAACGTGTATACGAGCCAGTTTCCCTTAGAAAGTCCTCCACGAAGGCATCCCTTCTCTTCTGCAGATAGCCGTCGAGGCTTTACCGTAGTCGCATAAACAAACAAACTTTGCATATCTTGCAAATTACTTACCTCATTTGAATTCCACTTGGAAACCCAGATCGTTCGTTTATTTCGCAATGCAGTAAATTACAAATCCAATGCAATAACTTACAAATCACTAACACTGATAGAAATTACTAATGCAAAACGTATGAGAAATATATGGCCTAATATATTCTAAAGTGTCACATATTCACCATCGATAAAGTTAATACTATACCGAACTCTTTTAAACTTTCTGCAAAAGCATATCAAAGCTTTTAGGAAAGGAAAAAAAAGTAGGCCTTCCGTATGACTGCAAATTTGAAGTTTTAGATTAAAATGACCTTACTGAAGCGAATGCCTTTGCAAACCGAAGGAGGCAAAATATCCGTAATCACCGCTTTAAAGACTTCGCGTCCATTAGCGAGACTAGCTTCGGATTACATCTGAGTAATCAGAATTTTTCGAAGCTCCCAAAGCAATGCTCTTATACTTGATTAAGAGTGAACTCCGTCGGTATTAAAACTGTTTGAAAGGCCTTCTTCCTATCTTAATTTGATCTAGTTTAAGTGGTTCGGAGTATGAGATGTTTAGGATTTTACTTTGCAACAATATTTTAAAGCACTTATTGAAAGAGAATGATTTTTAAAAGTTGTCTAAGAACCACCCAATATGTATACGATAATTCTTCCATAAACCTGAAATATGGCCATTACTAAATTATTTAATAATAAAGAATCTATGCGTACGTTCTTCGGATTGTGGGAAAAAAAGAGTGAAAAATAAAATTAAAAAAAAAAAAAAAAAAAATCTGAATTTGTTGGTTTTTCAGAATTTATATTACGTCCAAAGAGGCTTTTTTTTTTTTTTTTTTAACGTTTTGTGCGTTACCTTCATTCATTAACTATCATATTCTTCTCACTTAAACCACATAAAATTCAACTCAACAGCAGTATTGCAAAATAATTTAAAAAGAGCATATCTTTAGAATTTCGGATGTACAGTCTCATGCGCTGGAGATAATTCCCCCCCCCCAGTACAGTGTTGCCTTTGCTCGCTTTGAAATCGTTGAGTTTGTTAATCAAAAACTCATAAATGCTTTGCAAAATATGAAATAGATAATACAACAAATTCCAAATTTGGTCTTCCAGATGCCCATATTCGAGTGAAGACGTACGTGATTCAAAATTTGATGGCTCTAGATACCGTCGTTTTATTTGAATGCGTTTATGCGGATTCTTCATTACTTCATTTTAAATATAATACAGGGCGATAATATTTGGTGGCAACACTTTGAAAAGTGAAATCCCACAAAATGCCAAAACGAAATTAATAGCCCTTTGGGGTAAAATTTGTGAACAAATCTAAATTTTGAATACACATATTCTTCTACGCGAGTATGTACATCTCGAAGCCCTAATTTGCAACTTCAGTTTTTTTTATTTAATGAATTTACGTGGATTTAATGAATTAAACTCAGCGACTTAAAAAAATGCGTTGCCACTGCTCGAAATGAGACATTTCTATCGTCCGCCGGACAGGGTAATGACATTCTCCATTCTCCTAAGTTTTTAACATTATCCTAAGATTTTAACAGTTATCTTTAGTTAAGCTACTTTCCTGTCCCTTCTAATTTCGGCTTACAAATTTCCTGTGTTTTTAGAATCGCGGTTAATGCAAATGAAGGAAGAACGGTACTTAAGTCGAAGTTCCACTGACTTCATTAGAGAACCAGAGATTCTGACTAGCGCGCGTTTGACTTTTGGCTACCCTCTCTCCAAGCTATTACTACGCTCGGCCGTATTTCAGGCCCTTGAAAGCTTTGCCATTTAGTTAGCATTTAGGGGCGAAAACCTTTAGAATTTTTGATAGCTTCGGCTATATCTTTAAGCATTAGTTAAGTTCGATTTTCTTAGTACTTCTTGAGGTCAAGCCCATGTGGAAGCTTTTCACTACTTCTCGAGAAAAAGGCCATCTGTTAGTCCTTATTTTGAGCAATAAAAGGAAATTAACCCTTCTTGAGTTTACGTTTCTGTTTGCTGAGCTAAAGCGATTATTCGCTAACCAGTTCTCAAGGTTCCACCCACATAGCTGTAAATTCAAGGTTGGAATCCTATAAGGTGAGAATAAACATAAGATTTCTCTGTACAAGTGACAGCAGTGGCCCCCTCCTCCGTTTGGTTACATCATTCAGAAAGTTTACAGGAGCTCTGCTATAGGAAGTCACTAGCGCGGAACGTGCAAGACCAGGATATCACTTTTAGTACTTTGAGGAACACAGAATTTGCTCTCAATTCATTGCACATCGTGGAGAATAAGCGTTTGACATATGTTTGAAGAGGGAGCTTTTCTTTCCTTAAAAGTCTCAACCTCCGTGCAAGGCTTGAGTGCGATGGAAAGACAGGCCTGCATTCAGAAGTTAGAATCCATTTTAAGGCATGTTTCTGTGCGGCGTGTTTAACTCTTTTAGGGGCATGGAAAAGCAGTTAACTTTTTCAGAAAAACTTTTGTTTTATTTACTATATATCAGGTGTTACAACGAAATTATTTGCGACAATAACACATATTTTGTCCAAGACACGTGAATAAAAATGACCACTTCTGGTGGTTAGGGTCAGTGACCACGGCCCACGGAACACATCCCTACAAATCAGTCTCTATGGTACTCGTGGAAACAGTTTTTCATTTTCAAGCAGAGTGCAACTTTGCATGTGCTGCATTCCCACACTGTTCTTACAGGCTTTTTCTTGGTGCTGCAGCGTGCACGTCATCGTGATGTTGTCTTCGATGGTTGATGCTTATTTTCTTGAAGACGAATTGCTGCATCAACTACTGGTTTATGTTTCTTGATTGCAATCTAGTGAGAACTTCAGAAACGGTCAGTCTCGAAAACCACTCACACGAGCGAGTAAGACGTTCAATAGAAAAGGTGGTTACTTGTAGGTAACCAGCGCCCTTCAAAGAGTTAAGGCACATTTAAGGCATGTTTTAAGCAAAATTTATCTGCTAAAATCAAGGTTCACTTACATAAAAGAAGTGCCTGAGCCCTTTTATTTACCTCTCCGGTGTTCTCCGGCTGAAATTATGATTTATCTCGAAAACTGAGAACTACCAGAGCCGGACTCCAATGGGCTACGGCGTAATTTAAGCTTTGCCAATGTCGGGCAAATAAGATCGTCCATACAGATTCGGGTGCGTCAAAATGGATGTTTCCCTTGAAATATGATACCCGAAATCTTTCGGGATTGCAATAATTCCTTAATTTCGCCCAAGGAAGTAAAAATATAGAAGATTATTTAATTACTAGTTTTGATCATTCTTGTTTTAAAAGACAAGCCGTTCGCTCTGCCAGCTGCTTAAAGTATTTATCATTAAAGAAATATAATATCATGATTTTAATGAGTGCACCTAATGGAATTTCTGAGGCTAACTAGTAATTAGCAATAATGAAAATGAAGAACTGCGTTTATTACTTTAAAATCGCCTATTGCGTTAAGCAATGACAGACAGATTAAACCGAAGAAAAAAATGAAGTATCTAATGCATTACCGAATGGCAACACACTGGAGTGTGGAAGATAAAAACATTTCATTTCGGCCAGTGACAACACATTTCTTTTAAATTGCTGAGTTTGTTGATTAAATATGAAGCACAAATACATTACTTGTTCTCAAGTGGCTACACATTGCTTTTAAGTCTCCAAGTTTATTGCTAAAAATTCGATTAAGCTAGCACAAAACATAATATAAACAGAAGATAAATTCCGTGTTCCGTTCTTCGTGTTTAGAATTACCATGTCTCTTTGAAATATGTAACAATGGTAATGGAATTCAGATTGCTCGAGCTACAAAGTTTGTATTTCGCTGATAAACAATATACAGACAACCGGAAAATCCATCTATGTCTGGTGTCGATACTGTGAAGCACGAAAAGTGAGTTGCTGAACCATGACAAATGCTCAGCCAGCCGATTATAGGGAAGAGAGGAATACCCGAAGAAAATACTCAGAGAAGGTAAGTGTAAAGTAAAACTTTTCTGAATATTGGATTTTTGTGTTCCTGATTGTCCCGATGTTATATATAATGAAATAGTTATGAAAAAAGACATATTATTATTATTATTATTATTATTTTTTTTTTTTTTCATAACGGAAAATCCTCGATTTACGAATGGGATACCTTCACGATAAACTTTGTAGATTGAATTTTTACACAGATCGGATCCTCGATAAATAGCGTATAAGCGGTAATGATATTGATAATAGTAAAGAGAACACTTCTAACACTTTTGTTCACATGTCATAAAATAGTATAATGTCTAAAGTAAAAATAATGATAATAACAATAGCAATAAAAAACTGAAAGGTTTCAGATTTTAAATTACGTCCAAAAGGCGTTTTGTGTGATACATTTATTTATTAAATATCATGTTTTTTTTTTCACTTAAACCATAAAATTAAGTTCAATAGCAATGTCGCAAAATAATTTTAAAATGAGCATATCTTTAGAATTTCCGATACACAGTCTACGGGGGAAAAATCTTTATCTCGCGCGCTGGAGATAAAGATTTTTCCCCCGTAGAGCGCTGTCATTGCTCGCTTTTAAATCGTTGAGTTTGTTGCTCAAAAATTCGTTAAAGTTTTACAAAATATGAAATCGATAATAAAACAAAATCCAAATTTCAAATTTGGGCTTCTAACATGCTCATATTCGTAGGAGGATTACGTCATTCAAAATTTGATGGCTCTATGTACCGTTGTTTTATCACAATGGCGAGAAACATACATACATTTATGCAGACTCTTCATTATTTAATTTCTTTAAATATAATACAGGGTATAATATTTGGCGGCAACATTTTGAAAAGTGAACCGACATTTATAGTGAACCAACGGAAAATGCCGAAACGAAATTAATAGTCCTTCTGGGCAAATTGCCCCTTTGGCTACTGCTAATAATAATAATAATAAAAATCACACTCTGCAAAATTACAATTAGCCCTTTGTTTACTGAGCCTTTCTTTTTATTCAAACAAACATAGTGTGATAAACAAGGCTTAAATAATTTAGATAAGTAAAGTGACGATTTTATCCTGATCTTCAGTTCACGAAAAAGGTACTACAGGTATTGGGAAGATTATCTCGGTGGTAACAACTGATTATTTGCAAATAGGGCCACCATTTTTTTCCATCTTAAAATTTCCGATACACAATCTCGCGCGCTGGAGATAAAAGTGGTTTTTTTGTGCACAATGTTGCCATTGCTCACTTTGAAATCGTTGAATTTGTTAATTACAATAAAGTTTTACAAAATCTGAAATAGATAATAAAACAGATTCCAAATTCGGGCTTCCAGATGGCCATATTGGCGTGGAGGACTACGTTATTCAAAGTTCGATGTCTCTAAGTACCGTTGTTTTTTCACAGTGAGAGAAACATACATATATTATATTCATGCAGATTCTTCATTATTTAATTTCTTTAAATATAATGCAAGGCTGTATTAATTAAGTTTGTTATGTATCACTTATAACAAACTCGTATAACAGGGAATCTACAGCATCATTTTTTAATTAAAATACAGTGTCGTATCTTTATTTTATGCGAAATAATTTGAGGAATATAAATAAATATAAAAAGTAGGAATGAAGCAGCTGTTTAAACTGCACATATTTTTTTTTAAAAAATCTCTTTTTGCCACTGCGAAATACGAAAATATGTCTATTGCACTGCTGATTAGTTGATTAAAATGCATAAAAGCGCCAAGTAATTAGAAACAATCATTAATTTTGTCTCTCCGTTTCGGTTCTTCTATATTCCGCTGCAAAAAAGACTTTTTTGAAGATAATAATATTTTAATCTGATTATAACCCAAGCAGCAGCGGGACGTTCCGAAAACGTTCAAAGACCGTGTCATACCTCTCTATAACGGTGTTAGGTGTATTTAGAACGTTCTACATAACGTGCTAAATTGGTGCGTGTAACAACCACGTATTTAGTACGCAATACTGTTTTTTGAAACTTTCCCAAAATGTGTTATAAAATGCGTTCGATATAACGTGCTAAATTTGTGCGTGTTAGAACCGTGTTCTTAAAACGTACATTTCAACGTACAATCATGGTACATTTCGAAGCGTTCTCAACATGTGCTGTGAAAAATGTTCTAAACGACGTGCTAAAGTGGTGCGTATTATAACCGTGTTCTTAGGACGTATATTTCAACGTACAACACTGGTATGTTTCGAAACGTTCTCAACATGTGCTAGAAAATACGTTCTAAACGACGTGCTACAGCGGTGCGTATTATAAACGTGGTCTCAGGACGCATATTTCAACGTACAAAACTTACACTTTTTGGAACCTTCTCACCATGTGCTAAAGTACGTTCTACAGGACGTGCTAAAGCTGTGCGTTATAATAACCGTGCTCTTCGGACATACATTTTAAAGTACAACACTGGTATTTTTCGAAACGTTCCCTGACATGCTATAAAGTACGTTCTGCATGATGTGCTAAAGATGTATGTGTTACAAATATGTTCAAATAACGTACATTTATACACACAATACTGATGTTTTACAAAACGTTCTCAGCATGTGCTATAGAGCCCCCAGCGGCCGAGCGGTAAAGTCGCCGCTGGATACTGGTAGTTCGGTCCGAGGTTCGACTCCCGCGAACGCGCTGGCTACATGGGTGTTTTCGTGGTTTTCCTCGTGTGTAACGTGTATACGAGCCAGTTTCCCTTAGAAAGTCCTCCACGAAGACACCCCGCTTCCGTATAGTGCCTAAGAGCGAAGCACGTCAATAAAAAATAATGTGCTATAAATTTCATTATACATGACGCGCTAAAGCTAATTACACCGTGTTTCTTAGGATGTTCTTTTCAGAGCACCCACTGATAATTTTCGAATCGCTCACTGCATGCTATCAAGCGCATTCTACATGACGTGCTTGTTACACCTGTGTTTTTATGTACATTTTAGTATATAACACTGCAGTGTTGTACTATGGTCTTTGTTAAAACATTTGGAGCATGTGTTATAAAGAACATGCTGCTCAGATTTAGAACTGTAACATATAGACGGCATTTTGAACGTTCAAGCAGAACGTTTGTGAAGCACTTGTACTGAACGTTCTCTGAAAGTTCTTGTGCTAGTTGGAATATACTAAGAGAGTATTTATGGAGTGTGCATACATTGTGTTCATAAAAATTAATATAAGGCTTTTGTTTTCACAACTGTTGTTCGTAAATATATACTTCGAATTATAAAAATGTTTTAGTAAGGGAAATATTCATGCTATTTTTGAAGTTAAGAATAAGTTTTGCAAAAACTACTAAATGTAACTTCCTGTATAGTCCCCTGTCTCTAGACTGATACAGAAAGAATTTGAAATGAATGAATTGAAATGAATTTGAATGAATTTAAATTTCAGAAAAAATTTGAATTTGTCAAAAGCATTTGAAAAAATGTTCTTTTTTTTGGAAAAAAAAAAAACTGACTCATACTGAGCCAATTTCGTGTTAAACTGATCTGCGTAGTGTTTGGCTACTAGCTTATTTAATTTTACATTTGAACTTAAATGTTACTCATCTTGCCAGAAGTGCTGGCTGAGCTTGTAAGCACCAGCTTTACCTTCAGTTCTTCCTTAGTTTTAAATAAACGGTCTTTTACGCACTACTATATGCTCAGTTTTTATTTTATGCTTAGCGATAGTTCGCTGTCAGTCGGTATAAAGTTTTGTTACAGTTTATGATACCCAAGAAGATCGTGGAGTCATTAGGATTTTTATATAATTATTATTATTAATAATTTTTATACAATTTATTATTAATTTTATATAATTATTATTTTTATATTAGGATAAGCAGAAGACATGAAAAATGAGCATTGTCCTCGCCAGAACTTGAACCTCTCAAATACGCGCCGAGTGTGCTGACCATTACACCACGAAGGCATGCTAAGAAAGCGGGAGAAATACCTTATAAGATTACCAAACTTCATAAATTGAAGGGCGAAAGGTTTGCATTTGTACATAACTAAAAATAACATATGAGTTTAGGAAAATGTTTCTGATTTTCATTAACTTACCAGCACTGCTATGTAGATTGCCGTTAAAGGTATATATTTATATATATTTCATGATGGATATTTTATTGGCAGAATCTTACATAATTAGAAATGGTTCCAGGCTTCGGTATTGGCACGCAACCAACCCTTAACATTATTTACATAAATTTAAAATGAAAAATATTTGGGTTTAACGAATTTGCTTATACATGAGTATTAGATTGTGATTTTAAACTAGTAAAACTGCTTGAGAATATTAACAATATATTTTTAGCGTTTCAAAACTCATAAACTAGGTTAAATGCTTTAGGCGTACCATACATTACTACTTAATTGTTTAAAATTATGTAGGTAATTTGGAGTTTCATTTAAGGGAACAATTAGGATATCCTCTCTTCTGGCCACAGAGTCTTTTCTGTTAGGAGTAGAAACACTGGGTTTGTAATTCGAGATTCATTTTCTTTGAGTCATCTTCGGCTTGAAGCATTTCGTTTTCTTTGACGTTTTCGTTATTGTCATTACCTATCATTAGATCTAGTTCAACAACTTCATTTTCTGTCTAGACTACAATTTCTTCATTTGTAATTTCCTCCAGAACAAACCTCGGTTATTACCGATTTTCATAAGATACATTTTGACCTTATCTTTTCGTTCACAATAATCCTTGCGACTTTCTTGCATTCGACTACATCAACGAAGGACTTTTTTCTTTTTTAGTTCGTTCACCTTGATTTTCTATCGATTTGAAAATTATACGACATTGATAGTAAAATTTAAACATTTTTTTTAATCATGACTGCTAGAGCCTTAAATTTACTAATTGTATTATCAAGTAAATACAATAATCATATGATGCATATCGAAATTAACACTTTATTATTATTAGCGCAAAAGGACAGTTTGTCCAGAGGGGGCATTAATTTCGTTTTGGCATTTTGCGCTGATTCACTAAAAACGGCGAAACTGTTTTTAAATTGTTGCTACCAAATACTATAGCCCTGTGTTATATTTAAAGAAAATAAATAATGAAGAATCTGCATAAATCTATATATGTTTCTCGCATTGAGGTAAAACAGCGGTAACTAGAGCCAACCAATTTTGAATAACTTACGTCAGATTCCATATTTGGAATCTAGAATTTGTTTTATTATCTATTTCATATTTTCTAAAGCATTTATGTGTTCTTGATTAAGAAAATCAACGATTTCAAAGCGAGCAATGGCAACACTGTGCGGGAAAAAAAATTATCTCCAGCGAGCGAGACTGTAGATAGGAAATTCTAAAGACATCCTGTTTTAAACATTTTGTGATATTGCTGTTGAATTGAATTTTAAAGTTTAAGTGCGAAGAACATGATATTTCATAAATAAAGGTAACACAAAAAATGCCTCTTTTCTAGGCGTAATATAACATCTGAAAGCTTTCAGTTTTTGTTTTTTACTTCCTTGTACGAAGTAAAAAGGAAGTATTGTAATCGCGAAAAGTTTCAGGAAGCATATTTCAACGAAAATATCCATTTTGATCGCATTCGAATGCAATTTAACGATGTTTTTGCGTGATATCTGTACGTAAGGACAGAATAAAATACTCTTTTCCTTCAAAAAAAATTATAAAAAGTTATAAAACTGCTTTAAAATTAATGCTGAAGAGAATTTTTCGAGCCGTCTGTATGAACGTAGTATGTACGTACGTGCGTACGTACGTATCTCACAAAACTCAAAAACGAGTAGCTTCAGGACGTTGAAATTTTGTATATAGGACTGCTATAACATGTAGATGTGCACCTCGTATTTTGGTTGCAATCGGCCGCACCAAACGTATATAAATATATTTATATATATATCCGCTTTGTTACCCGGCTCAGTGATCTCAGTTTCTTTGCTCTTATATGTTTGTAAATTGTACACTTTTGCTTTAAAAATGATTGTATTATGTTGTTTTTATCTTCCGGTTAAGGTTTTTATGCCTTTAGTAAATCTGTATGCAATATGTTTAGAATTATCAACAATTTTAAATTTGTTTAAGTGCCGCAAGGCCTTTTTTTTAATGGCGGCCATTGATGTTTACATTTGAAACAGGAGACTAGTGGATTTGTTGCCAAACTAGAGAAACTTAGCTTCGCAGCTACAAAGATAACGCCTTCATTTATTATTGCCAATTAAATCATGCTTAATTCTTTCTGGAATTTTTTCGAGGAAATAAGTGTTTAAGATTTACTTCGTAATTTTTAATATAGATATTTTGAGTTTTTATGTATTTTTGCCTTCTCGAGAAGTGAGAACTGAATTAATTAAATGAGAAATACTCAATCGTCTGTGAGAAACTGTTTCTTTTTTGTTTTGTTTGCTTAATTTCTTTTATGCATCATTCTAGCTTTATTATAGTATTTGAATAGAACATGTGGCAACGATTAGATAATTCTATTCTTTAAATGATATAAATTTTGTGCATTATGAGTTATAATATGAACGAAATATATAAGTTAACTGTTATATAATTGTTGTATTATATAACAGTTAACTTAGTTTCCGTTATATAATTATTTGATTATATAACAGTTAACTTAGTTTCCGTTATATAATTATTATATAAGTTAAATGTTATGTAATTATTAATACTGTTAAGTGAATCAAGCTCCAGAGTGTCGCTATAGTAAACACATACTAGAGTGAATTTTAAAGAATGCATTTATTCTATTGTGGTTTATGCGCTGTCGACGAAGTAGATTTAATTCAATGCAATAAGTTTAAATGAAATGCAAGAAAAAATGCGTATAATTTAATTTTCCGTACAAGGAAGTCATGTTGTGTATACATCAGATTTTTTAGTCTAAAGGAGTCTTATCCCTGAGGGTCTATTGTTTTCGTTTTGTGATTTTGCGTCGAATTACTCTGAATGTCCGTTTCACGTTTCAAACTGTTGCCATTAAATATTATCGCCCTGTATTATATTTGAAGAAATTAAATAATGAAGCTCTGTATGAATGCATGTATTTTTCTTGCACTGTGATAAAACAACGGTACCTAGAGCCATCCAATTTTGAATGACGTAATTCTACTGCGAATATGGCCATCTGGAAGCCCGAATTTAAAATTTGGAATTTATTTATTAACTTTTTCATATTTTGTAAATCTTTAACGAACTTTTGAGTAACAAACTCAAGGATTTCAAAGCGAGCAATGGCAACGTTGTACAGAAAAACAATTTTAGCTCCAGCGCGCGAGATTGCGTAACGGAATTCTAAATATATGCTCAATTTAAAGTTAGGTAGATTGTTACTGTAATATTATACTTAAGGAAAAGGGCTTCAACAACATATTTGACTGGTACATTGTCTTCGGTGGAAGTACAGTATGTATCAGAGTAGAAAAACACAACTGGTATACTTATAAGTAAAATTTGTGTTTATATTGTAATGCGAAAAGGGCATATCCCATCATATTTTAATACTTGGTTTAGTACTTAATACTAATAGAGAATGACCTAATAAAAGTTCGTTCTTTTCATAAGTTCCAGGTAAAAAAAAATATTGGGAATGTTACGTCATTGTACTCAAGTATTCTTAATTTTGAGCGCCCAGACTGAGAGTGACCCTTAACCACCGTACTCAGTAATTTCCAATTTGATTAACAAATATTGTATTAGGTAACAGAATGATGCTTGCAAAGCTAGGACTCTTTTTCAATTGGAAAATTATGCGGATTTGGAAGAACATATGGTGAAAGTTGCGTAAGACCGTATATATTTTTTTAAATTTCCGGTTGTGTCTCTTGAACCCGCTGAGTCATCTCATATGCATGCAATCTGTTAGAAAACATCATAAATTATTTGCGGCAAAAAATGGCGAAAAAAAAAAAGAAATAGAGACAGAAGAAGACAAAGAACATCAGTTTTTGTGCATTTGAAAAAAAAGTTTGATTTATTTCTAATATTACATAATCAGAAAGAACTAGTAACAAAATTGAAGGAAAAGGAGGTTATAAAAACAATAATTAAAAAACATCGTTTCGAAGTTACATAAATTTGAGCATGAAATATGTTGTATATTAAACTTTGCAAAACTGTCGAGAAATGTGTTCTAAGATTGTCAAGTTGAAAGGAAATATTGCAATGAAATTTATGAGTAAGATGATGGGTAGGAACTGTGATACTCTTGATTAGTATTTCCTCTAATTTTTTACAACTATAACGCAAATTTATATTAATCTGTGCAACTATTTTTATTACAAAACTCTTAAGGTTCTATTTATTATTCTCACTTTTATATTTAAATTAATTCTATTTTAATAGCATTTAATATTTTAAAAAATAATAATATATTTAATAAAAAACTATTAAAATTTAATAATATATTAATATACATGTAGACATAGTAATATTGACTAAAACTGGGCTCTAATAGTAATAATATTCAGATTTATCCAAAAAAATCTCCAGCAGGCGAGACTGTGTATCAGAAATTCTAAAGATATGCTCTTTTTAAATTAATTTGTGATACTGCCGTTGAATTGAATGCTATGGTTTAAGTGCGAAGAACATGATATTTAATAAAGGTAATACACAAAACATTAAAAATATGCCCCTTTGGGCGTATTATAAAATCTGAAAACTTTCAGATTTTATTTGTTCTTTAGCGAATTAATTGAACTGAAAACTGGTTCTAATTTAGCACTAGGCACAAAAAATGTTCATCCAATAACCATTAATTTTGAAATATTGGAAAATTGTTTATTTTCTAATGAACATATTATCATACCTGAAAAATTTGTTATCGATTAATATTTAATTTTTTTCACACACGGGAAATTTAGTCATTATATTGTTGTAGCGCAGTTGTTTTATCAGTTGTTTATACATATTATGTATGATGTTTTATGTTTATACATATTATGTATGATGTTTTATGTTTATACATATTATGTATGATGTTTTATGTTTATACATATTATGTATGTGTATGATTTTTTGACAAGTTCTGTGCCATAATTGAAATCACTATTACTTAATGTTGTCAAATCAAACGCTAGCCATTCCTGTACTTCATTTTCAGATAATCTTTCTTTCAAATGAGAATAAAGTAAATTTATAAAGGTAATCATAGATATAGTGCCAATTTCGATAATTTGTTCCCGCTTACGGAAGGAAAGGGGTGCCTTATAAGGTATTTCTCCCACCTTCTTAATATGCCTTGGTGGTGTAGTGGTCAGCACACTCGACGTGTATCGAGAGGTTCGTAGTTCGAGTCCCGGCGGCACATGAGCATTCTGTACCGCAATACACGAATAGGGGAGAATACATCGTCGCGATTGGGTATGTCTTCCGATGAGATCATTTCCTCTACGCTTAGGAGGCCTTCGCTTAGACTCGAGAGTACAGCTCCATACCATTTGTTTACATTTTGATAGCAGTATTGAAAAGATTATTACTGTTAATGCCGTGCTCTGTATTTTTGGTGCCATAAGATTACACTTGTTACGGCATTGTAGTGTGGCGAATTAAATTTAAAAATCGTAGTGAATTTTACACCTAGGGAGAAAAGTATTATTTCTTCTAGTGTGCTAGATATTTTTAATAAATATGAGTTAACATAATACACAGTAAATTCCCTATATTTCTAGCTAGTCAAGAAGAGTAAAATTTATTTTTGAAGTTAGACAACTATAGATTTGCATTAGAGAAATAAAGACACAAATGTTTAAATTGAATAAGATTACTTTATGAATATTGCCCATTTTTGTACAATACATTTCACAGACACAATTGTGTAAAAATAGTGTTTATCAGAAAAGGCAGCTCCTTTCCTTACACACATGTATTAAATTCAGCGACAATACTAAATGCACTTTTTTCCTTCATTTAAGGCAACAGAATTTTAGAAATGGGAAAGTCATGGACACTAATATGGAAAAAACATATGCAGTTGCAAAAGAAATATTTTCTGCAATGTGAAAGGAAACGAACGCAACGAAATTGCAATAATAATATAGCGTATACGAGCGTACAGTGCCTTTACAGGTAGAAATCATCGGGTAATCCAATATGTTTTGGTTTTTGTACTAAATTCTAGAACATGCTATTTATATAATCTAAGCGCTTATGTTTGCTTCTGGTATTAATAGCATCTTTAAAGGATTTTGTAATTTTATTATTCCATAAAACAATCAGCCATCGGCAGAATGCTGCAAGTAAATCTTTTCGTCTGGCATTATTGTTAAAAGGAAACAAACGATAATTTTAACATTACCGTGTCACTCACGCACGTAATTCAACGAAACCAAAACCCTAAGAATCTCTCCTAAAGTTTCGTACGCCAACAGAAAAGAATGTCATCGGAAAGTACGTCCAATCACAAGCTCGGATTTTCCCTATGCGCGCGGTGCGGTACAGAATATTTATATGCATCCCGGCGACCGCATTGCTAATTTTTGCTGCTTCGAAATAATATGATGTCTCTTCAGCCTTCGTGGAGGGCTTTCTAATGGACACTGGCACGTTATACACGTTACACATGATGAAAAACACGAACACGCCCATGCAGCCAGCCAGTTTGCCGTGTTTCGATCCGTGATCATTAAAGAATACTGGGAACCGGACGCTCTTTCCACCACGGAAAAAGCAACTTCACCCACAGTTTCCTGAAATCCGTTTCCATCTTCCTCTACGCAGCACACACAACTCCTCAGTCTCTTCAAATTTAGGAACCATCGTTTTCAAATCTTGCCTCGACATAGGACCTTTTCGTAAGCTTCAAGCATCGATATTCTCGCAGTGCAAAGAAATTATTACCGTTTTCATAAAACAATTTGATCTGTAAAACGTTATCTCTCTTCTCTAAAGGCATAGTAAGGCATGATTTTACGGCATTGATAACCGTCCTTTTAGAACGTTAAAAGCTTGCATGACGTCCTCTCTACATTGCATGAAAAACACAGTCTGTCGGTCGAAATTTGAACTATTAGTTTTTAATGCAGATTTCTTTTCTCCGTATTTCACATAACGCATATACCGAGTTTCAACGAAATAAGTCTACCAGAACGGAATCTACGTATGTCTAAATCGGGTAACTTTTATTTATTACCACTATATATTTGGAGATTGTAACTACAATGCCTTTAAAAGGCGAAGGCGTGTCCACTGCCAGGTCCAGGTGACTGGTAACTCTAATTTGCAATGTTTTAAAACTCACAAGGGGTGAAGTAAAGGAATGCAAGTTAAATAAATATATTTCTTACTGTATATGTTTGCTTCTGAGGAAGGAGTTAAGCTATTAATGATAACCCTCTCGAGAACTGTTGCATAACATTTAAGGAGAGGAGTAGTTAAAAAATAGAGACAGCTCCCTTATAAGTGCTAAATTGTTATTTATTTATTTTACAAATGCCAAATATTAGCGCTTAAGCCATTAGTTGACGGGCTCGCCATTACTTTTTAACAATGTTCTCATACCGAGATTCAAAACCCATAGGCTGATTGGAGTCACAGGAGACAGGAGACCATCAACAGACAACTGCACCATCATTACTACTTTCAGCTTTTGTGCTCTATTGATGGAAACTATCTATCATCCGCTATCAGTGGCATTTATTTGAAATAAAATTTTACAAAGTTACAATGGTTGTACAAAAATACATATGACATACAGAGACAGAATATTCAGGTCTTGTGGTGTTTACATAGATGGCAGTGTTTACAATAAAGCTCATAACATAAATATTTAGAGAATTGTTACTTAAGATGAAAATTTATGTTTACTGATTTTTATATATTAATTTTGAAGAATAACCAAATTATATAATATAAAATGATATTATAAATTTTAAGGCATTTAGACATATATAATTTAGAAATAATTAAGTCAAATTAAAAAAGAATGAGAAAAACACTAAATATAGAATAAACATTAAATAAATTTAGAAAAATGTAAAATGTAGACTAGATATTAATATTAAAGATATACTAAAAGTAAATAATAAATGAAATAATAAAAATATTAACAATCTTATAATCTTATATTAAATAATCTTATAGTTAAGGAATAATCGTATAGTTATGAGCAAAGGAGTATTATAATTAAAAATGAGAAAATAAAAAGAAAAGGAGTATTATAAATAAAGTAGGTGAATAGATAGTAAGATGAAAAGTGAAAAACGTGGGAAAGATGATTAATATTGAACCACTTTTTATAAATGTTGAACTATTACAGCTATAAATCTTGATAACTAAAGTACAGAGTTAAATAGAACACTAATACTCATAATGCAAAACTATAATAAGGATAATTAAATGTAAATGATACAATGATTAACAGGATTGTTATTATCAATATATGAAATAGTAAATGTAATAGTAATAAAAATTTCAACAATAATAGTACTAATAGTAAGTAGGAGTAAAACTACTATCTGATAGTAAAGTTAGTAGAACTGCAATGCGTTAAAAATCGTATAATGCAGAAGAATCTGAAAGTATGATGATAAACATAAATAATATAATATATATAAAAATGAAGTAGATTAATAACATTAAAGATTATTAGTGTTAAAGATGTAAGGGATTAAAGAGATGAAGAGTTGAAAAGTGAATATTAGAAAAATATGGGATTCGTGTTAATATCTTATGTATTTCTAGTTATTAAGGAAGTCTGACAGTCACACTAAACACAGTTTGGACAATCCAACACTCCAGTTCTTTGGAGGTGGTCTCGCAAATAGTCAGTCAGACGCCTACATAGAGCCACCGCGGCCTTTCTCGGAAAACTGGGAATGTTCCTCTCTTCCTCCAGAAACCTCCATCTCTTATCCATAGCACTTTGAATCATATATCCTGTTTAAGAATTTTCTTAAGTGTCGTTTAACAAATGATTTAGTCGTATGAAAAGAAAGCTGTCGATTAATGCAATGCTTTATCAAAATTTGTTTCTCAGCCAATGTGTCAGCTTTTCCATTGCCCATAATTCCACAGTGGGCTGGCTTTCCGTTGACCATAATTCTACAGCAAAGGCCCACGGTCTAAGATTCTTTGGGAACTATTTTGATTATTCAGAAAAGCTTGAAGCGCACTTTTGAAATCTGACATTATGACTTCCTTTACAAAAGAGTGGGCACGAATCGACAGTTGTTTAACAGCCACAACAATGGATACGATTTTCCCTTCAAAGGCAATAAGTAAGACGGTCCCTGGTAAGTAGAAACTAAAAATTTCGCTATGGATACTTGCTCCAGCACCGTGCGCTCTCTCCAACAGAGCCGTCAGTATAGACATTTTGAGAATAACGAACCCCAATAGTTTCTAATGCAGTAGATCTTAATTGTGAATCTCTCAATAAGTTTTCAATAGCTCTTTGTAGATGATCAAGATTTATATTCAAATTTAAAATTTCGGGGGGCAAGGAGGAGGAGTTAAAATGAATACTACGATGTTTATGAGCCTCTTTACTTTTTTATGTTTCACACGAGAACATAATTTTAATTTTAGTATTTAAAATTTTTCTTCTTATACAGTTCCATGCTAAAAAAGAGTATATATAATGGCCGAAGCTGTTTATCATTGAAAAATATTTAGAGTTGAGCTTTAATTTACTTACTTTTATGAATTTTAGTAACGAAAAGTGAAATAGTTATATGGTTTTCATGTATTTTTAGCCCAAAGGGGCGTAACGTCGAAGGGCTATTAGTCTCGAAACGACATTTTGCGTCGAATCACTATAAACGGCAGTATAACATTTCAAATTGTTGCCACCAAATATTATCGTCCAGTATTATATTTAAAGAAATCAAATAATGAAGAATCCGCATGAATGTATGTATGTTTCTCGCATTGTGGAAAAATAATAGTTCTTAGATCCAACAAATTTTGAATAACGTAATCCTCCACCCGAATATGAGCACCTGGAACCCAGAATTCGGAATTTGTTTTATTGTCTATTTCATATTTTCTAAAACTTAACTAATATTTGATTAAGAGTTACAAGGATTCAAAGGTTTCATAGCGAGCTGTGGCAACACACTGTACGGAAAAAATATTTTTATCTCTACCACGCGAGATTCTGAAGATATGCTGTTTTTAAAATTTCTTTAGCCTAAAGGGGCGTTAGCAAAAATGCTCTCGAAACGTGTCTGTATATGTAAATTAAAAAACACCCATTTAAGCATAATGTGAAATCTAAAAGCTTTTGGATTTTTTTAAATATCTTTTTAATACTTTTCATTCTTAAAAAATATGCCTAATAGTAAATTCTTTTTTGAGATGCTAGACTATAATCCCAAATTTTGAGACTTTAAATATTTTTTCTCTTGCAGTGACAGTACGAATGACAACAAAAGGTTCTTCGGACAACCTGAATTTTTCTTTACAAATACCCTTCAGAAGGAAATATAACTTTCTCTTTTTAAAAATATCTTTCTAAAAATACTACCACCTTCCTGTACATTTCGATTGGTTTTGTACAGTTGACACTAAACCGTCTATTTTCTCACTAATGTTTCAAATCGACTGCGAGGAGCTTTACGATTGACGGCATTAAGCGCTCAGAGTCGAAAGAGATTGGCGATTCCTGCTAATAGTAAGTTTAACGCCTAAAGACTTAGTCGAAATTAGGGGATTGGATTCTGTGGATTTGTGCCACAATCTGCTGTTAATGAAAGACGAAGCAGTTAAGTCTTTGCGGTTATTTCTGAAGAACATCTGGAGAATCTGCCAAAGCAAATGGAATTCAAGAGATTTTCTCATCATATTCAAGTGATAGGAAATATAGCTTATGGAAGACATAGTTATATAAGACACGTGTCGTGAAATTGTGACGAGATAAGTACGGATAATAACACGATGGTTCAATATAAAAAGTCACAGAGATTTAGGTTAGCAGGAAAAAATGAAGATTAATATAAACTGATAAGCAATTAAGTATTTAGAATAAAAATAATGGCGTTAATTTTCAGTTATTATTCAGTTCTTCCTAATAAGGAATAAAATGGTCATAAAACTTCAAACAAAACTTAACTAAATATCATTATTAACAAATATGTATAATTACAGCGATGATGTCTCAAAAAATAGAAAATGGAATTCTTCCAATTTGTTGAAATATTTTTGCGAAATAAATGAACTAACGTAAATATATTAATTCACACCAAAAAATATACATATTGCTGTAAATGCTTAAATCTTTTCAATTGCACCATTGTTTTTGTCTATTGTTGTAATATTCTGTATTGTTTTATTTATTTATTTGTTGAATTTTTGCATTTTCGGGTAAGTATTTTTTAAATTTTAATTAAAATTGTTGCCAAATGCATATAAGTGTTTAATTCTTATACGTCATAAGGTACTCCGGCCTTCTTCGCATGCCTTCGTGGTGGGGTGGTCTGCACGCTGGGAGCGTATTCCAGAGGCCCGTGGTTCGATTCCCGGCGAAGGCGTTGCTCATTTTTCATCTTTCCCGCTTTAAAAAAATAACCTAATGTCTCTATAATGTGAGGTTTCATATTTCATTACCGACAAATGAACGCCGTGTATGACGATAACGGTGTTAAAAGACGTAATTTCATCTGAAAATAATTTTCATCTATTTCCATCTACGTACCTAAACATTTCCTTTATTATCTTCATTAAATGTATTAATTAACAACCACTTTGGTGTATGATGTGTTTTTCCCCTAGACATCGCAAAGAGTTAAGATGCCACCCTACCGGGATAGGGATACTCTAAATATACGGAGAGCAAAAAGTCCTCTCGAGAGGTTGGTAGTAGGGAAAGAGGGATGGAAGACCTTCGGACCCGTCCCGCCCGGAATGTTCTCCTTCAAAATTTGGGGCGGAACGTAGCAAAGTCGTACTGTCATCTGTATAATGTTCAAAGTTCTTGGCAACGACCAGTGCCATCTTGCACTCCTGGCCAAGATTAATTTCGTGGGCTTGTTCTGATGTTACTATAAGACAAGTGAGATAAGTCACAGCAACAACAGCAACTAAAGTTATGCTAAATTCTATGAAATTATTTTTTGCAGATAACATGGTTTTCGTTTTGTTTATGCGATTATGGCAAAGACTCGAGGGCTATCTGCCTAAGGGCAGAGAAGCCTTCCTGGGAGGGCTTTCTAAGAGAAACTGGCTCGTATACACGTTACAAATGGGGAAACCCACGAAAACGCCCATGTAGCTAGCCCGTTCGCTGGATTCGAACCTTCAGACCGAACTACCAGTGTTCAGCGGCTTACCGCTCAGCCGCTGGTGGGCCGAGTGGTAAAGGCCTACATGTAAGACGGAATCTACATATATGTGACTGTGAATCATTCCGTTCTGAATCCAACAATATGCACATTGTTAAATTAGATCAACAGGATGCAATATGTAGACAAGAACGTTACTGACGGCTTTGGCTACAATTTTTGCTGCCAAGTTGGCGATTTCTTTTGAAATTTTGGAAAAACTTCTTTTTATAGCCTTAGGACCAATTTTTCCCGAAGCATCTAGAGCATCACATAAATCTAAGTGGAACATCACATAAATACGGTTTCCAGAGAGTTGTTAACAGATATTTATTTTGCTGCATGGTTTTACTTGTTATAATAAATTATCAGTTTTTTTCTTTCTGATCTGGAGTAATTATTTAAAGCAAGATCTACGAAACCATAGTTCGCGACAATATTAAATAATTGCAAGTAAAACTATTGGGTTGGCTAGAAAGTAATTTAGGTTTGCACAAATAGATAGTATGTTCATTTTGTTATTCTTCTATCAATCTTATATATTTTTTCTTTTTTTGGGGGGTATTTGCAACTGCATTTTTCGGTTGCTAAAGAAACAAGTCCCATGTACTTTTGTTTAAAAAAATTAGATTGTTTGAGGCCAGTTTTAACATGGGATGCAGAAATAAACGTTTTCGACATATTTTACTTTTTGATCTTCTGATAAAGGCAAGAAAGCGACTTATGTTTACAAAAAGTAAGAGAAATTTATGGTGTTGATTGCTTAAGAGAACGCATGTGTCAGCATTGTTTTAAAAAATTTCGTTCTGGAGATCATATACACTTGAAAATGACATACTATGTTCTGGCTGACCTTCTGAAGTTGATGATGACAAAATTAAAGCCATAATTCAATAGAATCGTCATATTAAAGCCAAAATTAGCGAGATATTGGAAAAAGGTTGAATGCTGCAGACGCAAGAACTGAAAATTACATAAGATGTCTTGCACTCTTTAAGAAGCTCGATATTTGGTTTCGCATAAACTGAAAGAAATTCGCTTAATAGAATGAATCTGTTATTTTTTATACGCATTTCAAACGTAAAGCAACTGACACTTTTTTGGAAAGAATTATCACTGGTGATGAAAAATGCATCGTCTACAATAGCATTAATCGAAAACATTTATAGTTCAATTATGATGAATCAGTACAAATCGTTTCGAAAGCTAAATTGCGTCAGAAAAAAGATCATGCCGTCAACTTGGTGGTATTGCAAATGTGTTACGTATTTTGAGTAGTCAAAGAAAAAAGGCCAGAATAGGCAAATCTCAAAGGAATTGTGTTATACAACGACAGTGCGAGACTCACACAATAGCAACACATAACGAAATTATTTGAGCTTACTTGGGAAGTGATGTTACATCCTATATAGCCCGACCTTGCACCCATAGAATTATCATTTATTTCGAAGTTTAACAAAACGTTTTATATGGTAAAATTTCAGTACTAACGATGACCTCTAATTGCATTTTGTCAAGCTTTTTGCTGATAAATACCAATCATTCTATGAGAGCGTAGTCATGAAGTTACAAGAAAGATGGCGAAAGGTCATTAAACGGAATGGAAGATATCTGAATGATTAAAGTTGCTTTCTTGTAAAGAAAAAATTGAGTTTTTTTCCACACTTGAAAAAAAAGAAATTAAACTCCTGCCCACCAGATAATTAAATGAGGATTTTGATACATAAAATTTTGGAAAAGCTCACTAGGACTACCGCCTGTAGAGTTGGCACTGATGGAGGATTTTTTAAAGGCAACCGAGTCGCATTTACGTTACACATTGGGGAAACTACAAAAATTCCTATGCAGTCTGGTGTCTTTTCAATCGATGGAAGTTTAAGTGGAAGGGAAAATAGTGTACCTTGAGCCGAAATTTCCCCCTCCCCCCTCACAGAAGGAGAAACGAAGCAGGTGCTAAATAAATAAACGCTTTGTTTTAGCCAAGACTTTGCAATTTCGCCCGTCTTATTCAAATGTTAACTTTTCTTAAGTCCGATGCCTTCAACCGGCTTACATTTGGCGACTGTTAGCCAAATTTAGCATATTAGTTAATAGCATCATTTTCTTCAAAACAGACCTTTTGCGTTTTCTCCGTTTGAACATATTTAAAACGAAATTACTCAGCATACAATACAATTTATATAGATTTAATCGTGTTTAAAAATTGAATACTGAAATAAACTCCAATTGGAAAGATTAAAAATGTTATTCTTTGCAGCTTTGATTTAAAAAGCATCCAGACAAATTAACTTAAAATTAAAATGAGTGGATTTATAAATAACTCCCTTCTTAAGTATTAAAAGGCATTAGTTTACTCTGTTAACTTAACATTTCTGTCTTCGACATGCTATTTCAAAAAAAAAAAAAAAAAAAAAAAGTAAGACAGTGGTAAAGCTTTAATTTACGGTCATTTAATTAATTAAATTTCATAGCAGAAATCATAAAAATTATTTCACAGATATTGTTAGGACTTGTAGCTACTATTTAAAATGAAATGAAGCAACAAGAGTAACATGTATGGCTTACGGCTGCACTCCGACTTTTTAATTCAATTTCATATTCGATATATTTACTTTAAGTACAGAAATTGCAGTCAGCATTAATGAATAGTTAAAGCTTTGAAGACATTGAAAACAGTTTTAAAAATTCTCAAACTGAACTATAATATGGGAGATAATTTGGAAGATTCGAACTTATATTTCACGGAAAAAGAAAAGTATATATACAACATTAATGTAACCCCCAAAATAGTTTTAATTAATTATGTAAAGTATTCCAATAAATTGAGAAATCCGTATCGAAAGACTAAGCAGTAAAGTTAATAAAAATATGTTTCTAAGGGATAACACTTACTTGTCTTTCTATACGTATCGAAAGAAATATGTTTGCAAAATTGCATTTCAGTTTATTAAAAATTTCATCATTTCTGAAAATGCGAGGCTCCCGAATTAGCTGGCTATATAGGCATTTTCGTAGTTTTATTCATGCATAACGTGAATTTGAGACCGTTTCCCTTAATAGGTCTTCTAATAAGGCAAACGTTTCCCAATCAGGGTTTCGCGAAACATTGCTAATCCTTAGAAAACCAAAACATTCGCTAACCACGCTTCCAATAACATCACGAAGGCATGCAGAAAGGAGAGAGAAAATACCTTATAATCTAAAAAAAGCAATCATGGCTTCAGCTAATAACGTAATACATTACGACAATATAAACTGGCTAGTCATAAAAGAAAATGTCGAAAATTGGATATACGGGTATGAAAAAAATAAATATTTCACACATATTCTAGATATTTTGAGCTAATAATGTAATACATTTACGACAATATAAATTGTCTAGGCATAACATCGAATATCAAAAATTGGATGCAGGGGTATGAAACAATTAATATTTCACACATGGGCTAGGTATTTTGAGCTAATAATGTAACACATGACGACAATATACATTCCCTAGGCATAATATAAAATGTCGGAAATTAAATACAGAAGTATAAAACAATATGTAGTACATATCCTAGGCACTCTATACAATGCAAAAATCTGAATTATTCCAGTGCTTCCAGGAATGAGGAATGCCAGAAGACTTTTATGAATGTGTTTCTATAAGATCAACACTTTCAGACAACTCCAGTTATCCAAATTAGCATCAGAACCAAGTTATAACAGGAGACTTTTTCCAGTGTTTCAAGAAAAGTTAGGAACGCTGAAGTAGGTGTGTGCATTTTCCGATGGATGTTATTTCGGACATCACTATGCAATACAATTTTACATTTTAAGTAGACCTGCCGTATGTATCTTTTAGTGAACTTTCTTGAAAAAAGGATCACAAGCCGAACAGCTGTAAAGTGAAACAATGATTTACGTAAATTGCCCGAAAGAAACACCTAACAAGCAGATTAAATACTACCTAAAACTGGAAAATAATATTTGATAAACATTTGTGAGCGGTGTTTATTCATGGACATGTAGTTAATGTAACTGCTTGTGTATAATCATTTGAAGTTGCATTTTAAACACTAAATGCCATTGCGACTTCAAAAAAGTTCAAACCTGGCAAAGCGTAACCAGACGAAAAATCTGGCAACTTGCAAAAGAACCAAATGACTGGAAGGACAGATGCTTAGTGCAGATGGGAACTTCAAACTGAAATCTAAACTTTGATTATAAGAGTATAATATGTGTTTGTAAATAAAACAGCTACTTTTTCATTAAATTCCATTATTTATTCCGCTATTAATACACTATATTTCAAAGCCGGAAACTCATGAACTTCATTCAAGAACCCGGAAGCTAACGACAACCGAAAGAAGTATGGTCTTTGCCTTGCATGAAACAAGCAAATTTCATGGATACCCCCAACCGGTATGAGTAATGGCAAACAGTACATTGAGCGGATCAATGTTAACGAATTTCGCTTACTGCGCATGCTCAGTGTTGTACCGTTGGCGTAGGAGGAAATACTGGCGAGAAAGGGCATAAGCCCAACCGTACACAAGCCTGTTCGTCACGTAGGTCTTACCTACTGTTTACGATTGCAATACTATGGAAATTGTTTTCGCTTAATGCATTTGCTTCTGTTTCGTTTCATGTTGATTTATTTTGTTCATAAATATTATATTTAATATCAGTTATTTATAATTATTTTCTTTGACTTTCAGTAATTTAACCTTTTGAGGCACTAAAAGCTACCAAAGGACGGGGAATCTTGAACCGAATGCTTTCCCCCCTTTAAGAAATCACCTCCTGTAAAGATCGTGACTTGTTGTAAAGATCGTGACTTGTAAAGATCATGACTTGTGAAGATCGTGACTTAAAGAGAACGTAAAATATAAATAATAGGACAAGAACTTGCATTTTACGGTGTGGTAACAAGAAGAGGATTCGAAAGATTTTTATATATTTTGTTTTTAGAGAGTTGAGGATTTTTTTTGAATATTTTAATAGTTGTAAGAGTTTTAACTGCAGTAGTTAAGAGTTTAAAATTTTGATAGTTTAGAGCTGCAGTATTTATTTTTTTTGGTTCTGTTTTAAAATTTAAATAAAAGTATTTTGTTTATTCTAAAAAGAATAGCTAATTTTTTAGAATAAACAAAATACTTTTATTTAAATTTTAAAACAGAACCAAAAAAAAAAAATAAATAAATACTGCAGCTCTAAACTATCAAAATTTTAAACTCTTAACTACTGCATTTAAAACTCTTACAACTATTAAAATATTCAAAAAAATCCTCAACTCTCTAAAAACAAAATATATAAAAATCTTTCGAATCCTCTTCTTGTTGCCACACCGTAAAATGCAAGTTCTTGTCCTATTATTTATACTTCACGTTCTCTTTAAGTCACGATCTTCACAAGTCATGATCTTTACAAGTCACGATCTTTACAACAAGTCACGATCTTTACAAGTCCCCCCACAAGAAGCACATTCGTCACCGTAGAGACAATGTTGCTCAGAGTTCATTGAGAGAGAAAGAATTAACAGCTAACCTTGACAAAGCATCAGCATTCCCATGTGAACTTCCTTTGCGGTATGTCACAGTCATGTTATACCGTTGTAACGCTAAGGCCCAACGAGACAGTTTAGCACCATGAGGGGCGCTTTGGGTCAAGTATGTGAGGGGATTGTGATCAGACACAATCTGCACTTTGGCACCGAAAATCCATGTGTCAAATTTTTTCAAGGCTTCGATGACACAAAATGCTTCTCGTTCGATGGTTGACCATCATTGTTGACAGGGCGTTAATTTCTTGCTGAAAAATGCTATGGGCATTTCTTTGCCATGTTCGTCGTTTTGAGCTAAACACGCTCCAATTGCGAAAGCAGATGCATCCGTATAGAGTTGAAAGGGCTTGCTGATGTCCGGAGTATGCAGAGATGGCATTTTAATCAACTCTTCTTTAAGTTTGTTGAAAGCTGCTTCTTTTTCAGAGTCCCATGGAATATTATTTGGAACACTCTTCTTTGTAAGGTTTGTTAGAGGTAAAACAATCTCAGAAAAATTTGGGATATAATCCCTATAGTAGCTTGCTAGCCCTAAAAGACTCCTGACTTCTTTTTTAGTGGTAGGCTTAGACAGATTTCTGATGACTTCTACCTTCTCAGGATCTGGAGAGTGAGTGCCAGAACCTATTACATGTCCTAGAAACTTCACGTGACTCTTTCCGAAATCACACTTTTCTAGATTTGCGGTTAGACCTGCGTTTCTCAGTGTCTGAAACACTTGGTCGATGTGATAGAGGTGGCCATCCCAAGTTTCAGAAAATATTGCCACATCATCAATATATGAACGGCAGTAGTTCTTATGGTTTGCAAGCACCTTATCCATCGATTTTTGGAAGGTACTTCCAGCATTTTTCAAACCGAAAGGGAGAACTTTCCATTGGTAATGGCCGGAATGAGTGATAAATGCTGTGTAGGGTTTAGCTCCTTCTTTCATAGGAATTTGCCAATATCCCTTGGTTAAATCGAGAACTGTTATGAATTTGGCTTTCCTATTTCGAATAGTAAATCTTTAGCAATCTTCATCGGATAGGCGTCCGGAATTGTGAAGCTATTTAAAAGCCTGAAGTCTATGCACAGTCTAACGCCGCCATTCTTTTTTGCAACATATACTATAGGATGTGCCCAGTTACTGTCACTGGGTTCTATAAGATCCCATTCTAACAGTTCTTTAACTTGACGATCGACTTCCTCTTGAAGTGAAACAGGAATACGGTAGGGCCTCAATCTTTTCGGATTACATCCTTCTGTAACCTTGATGTCATGACCATCAACATTGGCTTGACCAGGTTTGCTACTGAAAACATCTACATAAGATTTTAGTACTTTAAATAGTCCTTCCCATTGGTAATATTTTAAGTCGCCTTTCAAATTTTGTAAATGGGTCCAGATATCATCAGCAGATTTATTCATAAGATCTGCTGGTGCATAGTGGATATCTCCAAACTCTTCATCTTGGTCAAAAATGATACCAACGTGATCTACACGAGCAATATATGGCCTTAACTTATTTATATGGAGTTCTCTAATACTTCCGTTTTCCATTTCGATTTTGGCAGAGTGTGGCCTGGTAAGTTTGATCACGGTAGCTGGTCCTTGCCACGTGTTGAGCAATTAATGAGATGATGATGGCATTAACACGAGGACTTTGTCCCCAACATTGAAAGTCTTTTCTTGAGAACGTAAATTGTATCTTGAAGTGTACTCTTCTTGAGATATTTTGGAATTTGCTGATGTAATGTCATGAGCTTTTCTTAATTTTTCTAAAAGGTCTTGTAGATAATTTTCAATTGAACGGGAAGCTGTAATTGGAATGCTACGTTCACCTGTCCATATTTCTTTCAGAAAAGATAATGGTCCTGGTGGTATTCTTCCATATACCATCTGGAAGGGAGACGAACCCGTGGTGCTATGTGGCACTTCTCTGTAGGCAAACAGGAGATAGGGAAGATGCAAATCCCAGTTTCTGCCATGTTATTGGATATTTTTGTTCATCATCTCATAAATTGCTCAACACGTGGCAAGGACCAGCTACCGTGATCAAACTTACCAGGCCACACTCTGCCAAAATCGAAATGGAAAACGGAAGTATTAGAGAACTCCATATAAATAAGTTAAGGCCATATATTGCTCGTGTAGATCACGTTGGTATCATTTTTGACCAAGATGAAGAGTTTGGAGATATCCACTATGCACCAGGCACTAAAAGCTACCAAAGGACGGGGAATCTTGAACCGAATGCTTTCCCCCCTTTAAGAAATCACCTCCTATTTGCAACAAAGATTCTTATGTGTAGTTGAATGGATTCTCAGAGGGGTGCATCTATGTCGCAAAAGGAAGACCTTTAAAAGAGATAAGTGGTTAAAACCCCAGGGACGTCAAATTTGACGTTTCACCCCACTTTTCAGCCTGGAAAATGGGGGGAAAAGACATGGCCACTAAAGTGGACAACCCCGTCTTTTCAAAGAGAGGACTCTATGGCCACTATAATGACCATCCCGTCTTCAAAAGGTTAAACTGGATTTACTCCTTGATTTGTTAAAGTATGCACGAGTGGAATGTACTGTTAAATACTCAATTGCTTTTATTCCTCAGAAGTATAATCAATAAACATTCAACTAATAGATCTTGTAATGTTTCCTATTTTGTAACCATTCTTAGATAAAAATCTGCGTCGTTTACAATCGACGTTTCCACTTCAAGTAATGAAGCAACTTACAACGCGACATGTTTTAATACCCTGAACTGTTTACCTCCTGATAATAGATTATCAACCATACACCGTACTTATCTTCTTTTAAAATCGTGCTAAAGTTGTAATTGCACAAAATTCTGTTCTGGACATGCGCAGTATGCGAAATTCGTTTAACATTGGTAAATTGAATGTGCGGTTTGCCATTACGCAACCGGTATAATGTTTAGTGTCGCTGACTGCCGTGCCGAAAGGCTTGTGTTCGAATCCTGGAGAAAGCATGTATGTTTGTAAATGTAAAGTGTCCGTGCACATGGGGGCTGGTGATAGGGGAAGATGGGTTGGAGACCTTCAGACCCGTCCTCCTGGGATGCTCTCTATGAAAATTGGGGGGGGGCGGAAATGAGCTAAATCGCTCTGTCAACTGTATGGTGCTGAAAGCTGTTGCCAACGGCAGGCGTACACGAACGCTCCTTGTCATGAGGAATTTCGTGGGCTTAAGCAGATAAGTGAGGATTAGCAACAACAACAACAGTACTTCATGCATGCGTGACGTACTCTTGTTGTTTTATAAGATCTTGAATTAGCTAATCATAAAATTGAGAGCCTATAAAGATAACGTTTCATTTTAAGCAACAGCTTCACGTGCAATCTCTTCAAGAATTTCGAGACGAGACCGCAAATTTCAGTTTTATAATTAAGTACGCATAAGTTGAGAAGAAGTTGCAGTTTGAGACAAACTTTTCTAGCGAACAGCTTTAACATAAATCTTTAAAGAAAAGATTTCAACATAATAAACTATAACTGGAGACTGCTTAAGTTCTTAATATTTAAGGGAACAAAAACACGAAGCTAAAAGAAATAAAAAATAAAGTTAAAATGTTAGCTAATAAGTTTAATTATGAAAGTTTGAAGTTCTTATAAATTGTGATTGAAGGAAGTAATAAATACTAATTTAGTTACAAATTTCGTGACTCCGATTGAATTATGGGGGAGAAATGTTTTTGCTGCTCATAAATTCAAAAGAATTTTCGTGCAGTGTAACATCTTGTCTTGGTTATAAACTTTTATAAAATTATCTACTATGACTTGCAAAAAAAGTTAATCGAATTAAATGAATTAACAAAAATTTTAAGCGAAAAAAAATCCCTTGAAAGTTGTTATAGCTCTTGTTGTTTACGAAATAATAGCAACAGGCGTTACTGACGATCACGGACAGTTGTAGTATTGTTTCCGAAAGAGATAAAAGAGCGCACTGACTCACTGAATTCGAATCATACTCCATACAAATGCCATATAGTAGAAAATAAAACGTTTCGCGCACAAGCAAGACGTATATCAAGTTGGACGTCTTTCAAAGCGGATGTTTACCGATGTACTACTGTATTCTGCTTTTTGTCTTTGTATCTAACACAGAACGTTACCTCAGTTATGCATATTTTCTTTTATCTCTCTCTCTCTCTCTTTCTCTCTCTTTGTTTTAGCAGAAGGGGACATTAACCAAAAAGGGCTGTAAGTCTTCAAACGGCGTTTTCGTTTGAAACCACTGAAAGCGTTGAATCAGTTTTCATATTGTTGCCACCAAATATTTCATAAAATAAGAATAATAAATAAGATTAAAACTTCAATCTGTCACTTCCATTATTTCTGAAAAATATTTTATTCTGAAATTAGATCTGCTATCAATTATTTCTTGGCAATCTGATTTATTATAATTTTTTACTTTTTTTCTCGTTCTGTTGATATATTAATCGGAAAACCTAAATTTTCGTATTTTTCAAGAGTATTTTCTCTCATTTTCTGTAAATAATGAAAAATCCGTGTACTGCATTTCTGTTTAATTCAAATAAGGTAAATTATACCAGAGCTATTTGCTTAAACAGAGAGATGCGTTCGTGCAGGAATTTCTATTAGAAACTGATTTGTTTTGACGTTACAAATCGGGAAAGCTAAGAAAAACCCATGCAGCAAAGCCATTGATTACAGGACTTTATTTACCTTTTCCTTTTTTATGTTTTATGAAAGTTTAGGAGCATCACAAGCTTCGGCGACAACTTGTAGACCACCGTTTGAGAAATACTGAACTAGAGTATTCTTTTTGCAGTGTTAAAATTTGTACTGGCAGACGTGAATTTTACTCTTAAGAAACTGGCCTTTAATCTGATATATTATGTGCATTTTTATAGCTTCCTAAATGTATCCCATACCAAATCGATATTTATAAGTTGCCTTGCCGTTTAATTTTTTTATTTTTTCAAATTTACTAGACTTCTTGACAACCTATCTTAATGTTTTTGCAACAAAGGTTTCCTTAAACCATTTATATTTTCAGCTACATTCTATTCTTACTCATTTACAATCTCCACCACTTTATTTTCTTCTTCAGTAAAATTCGCTGTTGCTTTTTTTTTACTTTTTTTGTCAATTTGCCGTGTTTTGTCTTGGCTAAGAACCAATAAGTTGTAAATTTCTTTGGAGAAGTGCGTGCGCTGGATAATTGCTCCACAGTAAAGTTTGATTTTTATTCCATTTGATGCTCAATAACATTTCTGATTTACATCTCAAATTAAAATACTACATTGATTAAATAACTAAGAAATGTAAAAGAAATAATTCATACATTTATAATATTACATAACATCTCTAAGTTATGCAAAATACAAATCACCTAATTCACGCAATTAATATATCTGACTTTATTGTTTGTACTATAATAAAATACTCCATAGTATAGAATATCCTCAGGGTGTCCTATTTAAGTCGCAATATCAAGGGACATATTTAGGGTATCCTGAGTATGTTGATTCTCATATGTCCTGAGGACATCGTAATTTAACATCCTGAGGATGTCTTGTTTAAATCGCGAAGTCCCGGGATATGTGAGGATGTCTTGAAGATGTTGATTCTCAGACATCCTGAGGACTTCACTAGTTTCGCATCCTGAGGATATTTATACTGTATTTCTGGAGGATTTCCGCTGTCAAATATTCTGAGGATATCTGTTCTCAGATCTACATATTTCAGTTTTCTGACACTACACATCGGAAAGCATGCACTTAATTTAATTTCCATAAGTATTTTTCTAAGCGGTGCTTCTAAATGCTGTTCAATAAAAATATTGATATCCAGTTATTCTTGTTATTTCGTTATTAATTTTAACTGCTATTTTTCTGGCATTGTTTAAAAATTTATTTATACATGGGAAAATATTTTCAATGGATTAGAAGTTTCTGGAATATTTACTAAATTCTAAATACTATAGATTTTTCATAAAAAATTGTTTAAATTGCTTGTATAATTATTTGCAGATTACAAACGTTTCTATAAATTTAGGCACAATTTGCATAAGTATGTTTCCAAAATAATATATTTCGTACCTCGGTAGAGAATAGTTGTGTGGACTTGACCTAACAAAATAAACATCAAAACAGACCTGTTTTGATGTTTATTTTTTGCCTATTCTTGATCATTATCATAAAAAGTTTCTTTTTAAATTTAATTATCTTACTCGCTTGAGGCAAAAGCTATACTCATCCATTCATGGCATATATATCTGCGCTCGTGTTTAAATCCCAGATAAGGAGGACCTGTTTACGAGTAACATTACAGATCAAAGACATACAAAAATTGTAGATCTAAGGATGGTCTTTAGACATTGGTGGTAGGGAAACGGCTAATTCACAACTGTAGTACTTTCATTCATATTTAGTATAGAATTGGATAGCTGTAATGGCTAGTGCTGAAAATTAATGGTCAACGACAGGTGCATCCAGATTTGTGGTCCATAGTTTTGTGTTTTTATTACGTTAGAAGAAGGTCTACGAAATTACGAAAGCACAACAAATTTTCTGTTTCACATCCGGGAATGGAATTAGAGGTGAACTATTAATGTTTGTGCATTTTAACCAGAGTATATTACGTAAAACTATTATGGAAATACAGTAGATTTCATTTCTAAATATATGTTGCTGTTTTAAATTAAGGCTAAGCTTAAATTTGCATTGTTACGGGTTGTATAGAGCTACTCTTTCAGGTCAGGTTTATCTTCAAAGAGTCTAAATATATTTTTTTCCCAAAGTTGTAGTGTTCTTCCTTAGTTCACTAAATACAGTAAAGGAATATATTTAATAAATGCAAAATACATATATTTAAGAATCCAAACGGTATTTTTAATGAATGTGTGACGGATATTTATGGGATGAATGACGAACCTATTTTAATGAATGCAAATGGAGTGATTTTGGAGAAACATTTATGCTTGTTGGAAAGTGCTCAGTTAAGTTCTCTAAACGATGTACCGCTGAGATCGTTTACCATCTCTAAGACTGTATAGAATTGGCTGGATGGAATTGGGCCTATCACAGGTTGAAGCGAAACGACAGTTCGTATCAGTCGTACTGTTATTCGCAAACTATGAAATAAATTTGTCAGCGATTGAACAATGTCAATATTGCTTTCAAAGTCTTCTACCGGTCATACATCTGTAAATGCTTTCTAAATCCTTCATTTAGAAAACGAACCAGTAACTCACGTACCACGGTGCCTCAGCTTGTTGCTGATCATGTTAAAGCCACAAGTTAAAGATTATCTTTTTTTTGTGAAGAAAAGACTACATATAAATAAAGTCTGTTCTTTATCATTCTTTTTACGCAAGGGTATGGAGAAGTGAACATGCCGCGTGGACCAGAGAACAATCACATTTAGTGCACAGTTACAGATGAATTCCGGTACTTTCTACAGTGTACTGAGAACATTGTGTTTTCATTTGCAGAGGAAAAAATAGCACGATAAAGCTGCTCTGAGATTACTGAACGCGACCACTATTTGCATTTGCACAGGAATCAGTTTATGGCATCAGATTAGCTTGCATGCTGTTTCTTGCGGGATCTATCACATCTTAGACTCAGGATTCGTTTTCTTTGATCTTTCGAGCTTTATGTAACACCAAATACTGTCGTAATAAGCAATTTCTTTATTTTAATGGATAGTACTCGAGTATGTTACTAGTGCTTTCACAAGCAAGATATGTAACGAATAGGATGGCCAGACCTATCTCTATATCTTAAGTTGATCGGCCATATATGAGACAACAACGACAAACGGATAAAGGCAACTGTTTGTCGTCCCTTTCAAGACTCTTAATAACAGCGGAAGCTGTGGCATGAGTGGTTTTCGCTGCTGGGCGGAGTATCTGGTAATTGAATCAATAGTGAGGAGAAGAAATGCTAATCTTTCATTTACACCAGAGGAAAGCAACATTTTACACCAAGGAAGGAAAGCAACTAAGGAGGAAACAAGGAGGAAAACACAAGAAGGAAAGGACCAAGGAGGAAAGCAACATTTATACCAAGGAAGAAAGCAACATTTACACCAGAGAAAGCAATATTTACATTCTTCTCATTTAATATTTCGGCAAAAAGCGTCTGCTCATTGCCCTTGTCTTCTGACAAATGACGTTCCATACGCGTTTCAAAAGTGCAAGTCATAAAATGTCTGTAACGTGGAATAAATCATTAAAAGGTCAATATTCATGCGAATTTTCATATATTGCATTATTTGCTTCAGCGATTTTGCTCTCAAATTTATTTGTTGCATAATTACTCGACAACAGTGCATTAGCGTTTTAATGTTAGAAAGATGCGTGCTGAAATCTCTTTTCTATACCTATGTATGCATTTTAACGTTTACCTGAAATAGAGCAGGGGTTCACACGTAGCAGGGACCCTGTTAAGCATTTAGTTTTAATTTGTGAGTATAAAATCTAATTTTGTTAACATTTTGGTATTTATCATTATTTATACATTTTTCCTTGTCTAAAGTTAAATAAATGCACGTATATTTTTCGAGTTCGAAAGGAAAGGGCAGAAAGATGGTCTAGCAATAGTGAACATGAGAGCATGAGACAAAAAAGGTTGAGAATCCCTACTCTGGAGTTACATGGAGAGGTTTTACTAATAGGAAAGAGGTTATCAATTTTAGATTGATTAAATTTTGGGCGCTTCTAGTGATGAATATAAAAAGGCATACTATCGTTTCGAAAAGAGTAATGACGTGTAAGCTCAGTTGCAACCTCTTGATATTCGACCCAGACCCGACCTGCTCGGTATGCACCCCGAGACTCCGAGTTGGATACTGAGCAGATCTCTCTTTTAAAGCAGATCTCTCTAGGTTTCAAGTCGTTGTCCTTTTACCAATTGAAACTCCGGAAATGAATAATATTTTTTTTATCTGCCGCTAACCTATACATACAGGGTGTACCGCAAATGTTACGACAAACTTCTAGGGGAGGTAGGGCAAATCATAAGGATTAGAAATTGTATAGGAACCCATGCTCGGAAATGTCAGGGGTAAGTGGTAGCAGAGGTAGAAGATGGGAAAAGAAACAAGGGTGATTAATGAAACATTTATTGGATATGATTACAAATGGTTTAGACAGCTTGAATGTTAGAACAGATGCTCGAAGTTTGCACCATCAGACGCCAAACATGTCTGGCACCGACGGACCATTGATTGCTGGAAATGTTCAAACACACCGGGAGTTTCTTTGATTGTAGCAGCTGCGCAGGCGAGGCTTGCCACCAAGGCTCAATAAATCCGGTGAGCGTGGCGAGCAAGGAACTGGTCCACCAGACACTGGATGCGGGAATGATCTCTTAAAACGGCTTTTGAACATCCAATCCAAAATGAGCAGGGGTCCCATCATGTTGGAATCAATAAATGTTTCAAATTAATCACTGTAGCTTCTTTTCCCATCTTTTACATCTGATACCACTTACCCCTGACATTTCCGGGTATAGGTTCCTGTGTTATTCTTAATCCTTATGATGTGCCTCGCGTAGAAGTTTGTCGCAACATTTACGGTAGACCCTGTATATATAAATAAGGGAGATAATGTTTTCTGTCCAAAATTTTGATAGTTAGTTTTCAGAGAATAAGCATGAATTAGGGTCCCCACAACACGTTTTTACTTTTTTTTTAAATGATATGCGTCTATGTGAAACGATTTTTTTTCGTCCGCGATAACTCTTATATGAAACCTCTAAAAATTTCCATTTTCCTTATTTAAACTTTCTGTATTCATATAAGGAAGTTATTAGATTGTGGGTAAAATTGGACAACCAGAAGGGATACGTTACTTGAAGCTTATAAATGTCTGTTTAAACCAGTGGTACTTAGAGCCTAAGAAACACGCGGCTTCACTAAAGGGAACATAGGGCATTTAGTATGTTTACCTCTCGCCTTCTTATAAACATAGGAAATGTTTTCGGCTCAAAAATTCGATAATGGGTTTCCAGTGAATAGGCTGGACTTAGGATCTCCATAACACGTTTTTACTATTTTACAGTGCTGTTAAAGTGATGATGTTTCTGTGTGTATGTGTATGACAATTGTTTCATCCATGATAACTCTTAGGAGAAACATATAAAAAATTTTATTTCCCTTATTTGCCTTACACTCGTAAGAGGAGTTGATTATTTTTGGATAAAACTGACAGCTGCAAGTGGTACTTTACTTGAAGCCTTTAACAGTTCTTAATGAAAAACTGTATTACAATATAATGACTTTTTTTAATCAAAAGGAACAATATATTAGATTTTGGATAAGAGCTACTGGTTTCTGTGTGCCTTTTGCTGGGATATTCTGTATTGGATGCTTATTTTGAGTGCATATTGTTTTGCTGTGTGTGTGTATTTTACTGCATTTGTGTATGATAAGCTTTTGCATGGCCTGTATTCTGCTATAACTTTCTCGCCTCTACAAAAACACCCTGTTTTATTGAATTTTATTAACTGCACCTCTTTCTCAGACTTCCAGTTTAATCAACATCTAGAGAAAGCTATATGTTTCCCTTTGAAATTAGCACATTATGTGTTGGGGTTACAATTATCGCTGTCGTGGTCTTCCCAGAGCAACGTACACATATGAGCTTGCCACAACAGAACATGTATCAGTTACTCTCAAAGAAGTAAGATCATTGCGCTTTCAGGAGATAATTTGCAAGTGCACTTAATGCAAACTACCCATATGCTCTCATTCGAAGGACATTTTAAAAATATTTAATAGATTTAAGAAGACATCTTTATTCTAAATAAGGGTTTCAATGGCTATATTTTAAAACGGAATTAGGCTAAGTATTTATGAAACTTATTGTAACCATTTTTATTTTCCTGTTTTAAAAAAAGCAGGGAAACTTTTTACAACTACCGTCTCCCGTAAATGACCACGTAAAAAAGTAGAGAAAAAGCACTTTTGAAAGCACATTGAAAAGTAGAGAGTAAGCACTTTTTGAGGACACAAATATTGTTGCAAAATGCCCAGCTGCGGTAAGATAGTTTTCCTGCAAAGCGGAGTTAGGGTTACCAGAATTCTCAGGGAAAGGAAGGTTTCCATATTTGGCGCGAAATCGCTCGTTTGGCGACAAAGTTGGCGATATGCCATGCACGGAAGGAGAACATTCTAGAACGCATTCTTAGCGGTTTTCCCGAGAATATTCTCGAAGATACGTTTTAGAGTCATTACGTTGTTTTTAAAGCAAGAGTGGTGAAAAATGAGCAACGCCCTCGCTGAGAATCAAACCACGGACTTCTGGAATACACGCCCATCGGCAGGCCACTACACCACAAAGGCATGCTGAGAAGATACCTTATAAGGTTATAGCTATATATACCCTACCTGCACGCGGAGTAGCAGCATCTTGAATTCAGTAATGTAGTAGTAGTGTCTGGAGTTCAGAGATTAGCTTAAGAGCGGTTGACTGAGTCGTTAGCTGAACTTGGTGTTTTACCGTGAACCTGTCTTCACCCTTATAGCCTAAAGGCTGTGTTGCTGTTTCTATCAGCGAGCGTCTTTATCGTAGTTTTTCGACGACTGTAAACGTGCCTCTGGAAATGTTCTGTGTAATACTAGCAAATAAATTGTGTTTTAATTCTTCATTAAGTGGTTATCATCAATTACTCCAAATCCACGAACCCGTAATAACGCAACAATATAATAAATATATAAATATTGAACGTAATAATTGAACTTATTTTGCATGATCGTTGCGTGTGGATGAGAAGAAGCACTGTTTGAAACTGAACTCTTGTTAAAGCACGACAAAAGTCGAAAATAAAGATAAGAATTCTTTAAAAGGAACAGGCAATTTCTACTTTGTACAAGGCCTGTCGGGTAATGCAGGTACATCAAAATGAAGTTGTAAGATGGCGTTCTGTGTCGATGGTAAATACTAAAATTTTCAGATCATGGAGATATAAACAGATTTCCGTCTTACATTCATATTTCAGACATTCACCTCACACTGACAGGTCTTCAGGAGGATTACCAGCTGTAATAAGATGATTATCTACTCAGCATGTGCGCAATTACGAATTCATTTAGTTCTACAAAAGTTATTCTTCATTTAGATATCAATTTAATCGAGTTCTTTTTACGGACAATGGTCATATTGAATTTGAAATGAAACATGGAAATGTTTTCGACCTTCATATCAATAAGTTCAGCTATGCTAAAATGACAGTTAATGATGAAAAAGTCACGAAATGTTCGATAATTACACATTCGGCATTTGCTCCCTATATTTATAATAGTTATGCGCTGTCTTAAACACGAGCTTTTCAACAACCTAATGGACGCAGCGTTTTGCTATCAGGATAAAATTTCTGAAATCTCATCACATGGAATTAGAAGCAAATCTTATCGTAATATTACACCATAAAATCTGATATTTTATAGTTCAGACGGTGATGTAATTTTTACGTTAGGTTTCTTTATGAATCTTTCTGTTTGTAAGTGTAACAAACAAAAGCGAGAAATTTGACGGCTGTTTCTCCAGAATACACAAGGATTTAGGGGAATCTTTCTGTTTGCAAGTGTAACAGGCAAAACCGAGATATTTGACGACTCGTTTCTCCAGAACACACAAAGATTTTGGGGAAAAAAAGCTAAAACATTGAAAAGTAGAAATGTACTTTAATCCGAATAAAGATGTACAATCCTGATAGGTGCACTAGGAAATTTATGTGTGCCACTTTCGACTGGATCTTCGATTTGAGTAAAGCATTTATAACCAAAATAATAGACTCTTAAAGTTCCCAACAGAACATGCAATGAAGAAATTCCCTTAGCGGCACTGCTTTCGACATCCCCTACAATTTTAGGAATTTTGTGAGGACTTATCTATTTAGTTTTGATTAACAGTTAATTTTGAGTTAAGTACTTTTCTGTCGCCCTCTTTTTCTACCACGCTTTTCATGCCAGAAAGTAAATGAGTTGGGGGCGTTTATTCAGATTAATGGGGAAAGAACTGCTATTTAAGTTTCGCAAGTTGATTTTACAATCAATCAATTTATTCGACTATGAAATCTTGCAAGAGGACCGACACTTAAGACCTTACGCTGCATTTCCCCTTAGTGGTAACCAAGATTTCCCAACCTAAGTGACTTTGAACTATGCTTATCTTCAAAATACACTGTTCGACATTGAAAATGCAACACCAAGAAGGAGTGGCCAGAAAGTGATGAAATTTGGAAAAAACACAGAGACAGCAAGCAGCAACAAGTAATCTTTATTTCAAAATGATAGTCAGAATACAGAGCGAGAACGGCGTCGGCTCAGTAGGATAAGTTGTGTGACGGGGGACATGGACACTGTCCCTTTATCATATGGTTAATCAGTACAGCACCACGCCCACCATTATTCAGAGAACAGCATTAACATATGTAACTAGCATTACAAATAAAGCATGATACGATGTATATAGAAGGAGTAATTACATCGAGAAGGAAAGGATATAAACTATATAACCTATGTAATATTTTCAGATTGTTGTGCGTCCACACTACCTTCACAAGTGATGCTATACCAGAGGTACATATACACACGCATACTAAAAATGCGTGCACATATTATATGACATATAAGATAAAAATAGTGCACTAGTTCAATATAGAAATTCAGATGTAATACATAGAATAAAGCGCAGTAATGGAATGTACAGTCATACGTATAAGACATGCGGTACAGTCAACTGCTAACAAATAACTTGCAAATTACTATATGGTGCAACTACTATATGAGATGAGATTCCAATGTTACAGTTGAAAAATTAATACAACGTGTACATATTTATATAGTGTTACTATTGTGGCATGAAACGATGTACATAGCAAGAGTAATTGCATCTCGGTGGGGGGCAGATATAAACAATATAACATATACAGACTGTTATGCGACCAGATGGCATTCGCAATAATGATGTTATACCAGAGGTACGGATATATGTTGGACGATTTGTACGACATGCATGACATGTGAGAACTACGAGCTAAATGATACAATACAGTTACCATACAAAGTACAGGTTACAATATTACGTACAGACCGATTATAACAAAGCTGTCCATGTGAACTACAACATAAACTATAATAAATACATATCTGGATTAACATGTTACTGATATTCTGGAGTCGCGGACAGCGATGCACAAAGAAACACGTCTAGGCATAGAGTCAATAAGAGTGCGGATGGTGTCCTGAGGGATGGCTCTCCAATCTCTTTCAGACATTTGCCACAGTTCGTCTTCTGAACGAGGCAGGGGCAGAGCCTGCAAACGGCGTCCAATCACATTCCACACATGTTCGATTGGTGACAGGTCAGGACAGTACGGTAGCCAGGGAAGCATCTGTATACCTTGCAGAGCATGTTGGCAGCAGATGCGAGCACTGTGTGGTCGGGAGTTATCCTGCTGAAAAATTACATTAGGCAGCCTCTGAAGGTAGGGGATTGCCACCGGCCGCAGTACATTATCCAAATATCGTTGGGCCGTCATAGTGCCCTAAATACGAACTAGACGTGACCTGGAATCGCAGGCAATAGCGCCCCAAACCATTATGCCACGTTGTCACGCTATGGGGCGTTCCACGGTTACTGCCGGATTAGATATGTCTCCACGTCGACGCCACACACGTATGCGGCGACTGTCACTAGATAAACAGAAGCGTGACTCATCTGAGAACACGACGTTTCGCCATTCTGTCATCAACATCGCTCCAGTCCGGCACCATTCTAAACGTTGGCGTCATTGCTGTGGGGTCAATGGGAGTCTTCTTAACGGACGCCGTGGGTGCAGGCAACACGTTCAACCAATCGACGGGAAATGGTTCTGGTCGACACAGGAACATCCAGGCTATCTTGCACATGCTTCAGAATCGCGGTACCAGTAACTTGCGGGACCGCCACAGCGTGTCGGTGAATGCGTCGATCCACGCGTGCTGACATCACTCTGGCTGCACCTGCACCCCTCCTTCTTCCCACATTTCTTTGTTCCAATCCTGTTCGCCATAACCGATGCACCGTGCTCGCATCCATGTGGTATCAGCTGCGATTTGACGTAAGGACCAACCCGCCCTTCTCAGTCCGATCACCTCGTAAAATCGTCTATCTCCAGGAAGTGTCTTTGTTGACGACGGCCTGGCATACTCTCCTATTACACGTATCCTCCGGGACAAAACCAACTTTCTTCGATATTTCGTCTGGCTGAAAGAACGACACGAATATTGCCTATTCTGCACGTTCCTTCCCTTATATCCTACTTCATGTTCGTCGGAGAGCTGCACATTTCACATCATTCGCATAACTCAGTGACGTTCGTCTACTCTAAAATTTGCATAAATTTCTGATCACTCCTTCTTGGTGTTTCATTTTCAATGTCGAGCAGTGTATTTCTATAAATAGTTACGTAATCTTATAAATCATGCTTCAGACTGAGAGATCAGCACCCGGGAGGGTGACTACCCATGTGACACACTATGCAACGCCCCTAGAATAAAAAATGTATCTGTAAAATATTTATCTGTACATATTCCTACATATTTGGACTTGAATATATTTTAGTCATCATTAGGATTTCAACCCAGTTTTTTTAATGCTGTTGGTTTGTCTATACGCGAATTATTTTCTGTAAAGTGCTATTTTTCAGCCTACCGATACCCAGATAACTTTCACCACTCAGATGTCTCAAGCTTATCACGTGGAAACTGGCCACGCCCCTACTACCTGATATCCTGCCTCCCGAGACCTACTTTCAGCATTTCCCTACCTGCGTCGCTCATTGAAGCATCTAAGTGAGATAGCTGGAAAACAAGCTGCATTCTTTGCAAGTTAATCGCTGTATACAGAGGGAGTTGGAGTTGGAGTTGATTTTACAGTGTTCTGCCTACTTGAGGCCACGTTGCTACCGTGACTTAATATCAATTTGATTCTGTGGCGTTGAGTGCTTATAGCCAAGTAGACTTGTCTTGCTGGTTTTCTACAAACCAGAGCCTTCCTGCACGTTAATTTATCCTGTAAGCCATTAGGCTAATCTAACTACATTTAATTCTAGGTCAACACTTCTTGTTTATGTTAAGCCATAATTATTGGCTTGTATCAACCCAAGTTGAGTCATTCTTACTTCTTAGTGTCCAAATAAACGGGTTTTATACACCACTTTTCTGACTTTTGTTTGTGTCATAAGACTTGAAGCTAATTCTTCTATAGTTTTTTTAGAGCTCATCAGTGTATGCTTCCTAAGCATGGCAGACGCTAAAAATTGATCACTGATTGTGTAAGTGGGCAAAATAAAGATTTTCATTTCTAAACAGTTACTTGCTTTTTCTAAGTTTTTGGCAGAAATAACGTCTGTTATTCTAAATGATCCCGATATCGATATTGCACCTATATTAAGTAAAGGTAATACTTTTCTGTTGAATTTCAATGCAATTTTCGAGCTTATTTAAATTTAATATCTGAAATAGTATAATCTGAATTTTTGAGAAATTTGTTAGATTCGCGCATAATGGTATATGTTCCACAATCTTTTTATTATATGAGGAATATTTCCTGAATTCCACAATTTGACGTAGATTTCAAAACTATCATGAGATTCAGAGATTTCTTTATATATATGTCTGCAATTTAATTCTCATTTTGGCAACAAAGAAGATTTAAATTTCCAAATGTTGACTTATCTGTTCTAAGAGGAACATTTAAAAAATTCTTGATTTAGTGATGAATATTTTCCTTTTCACATGCCATAAAATATTCCATTATGTACATTCTACTTTGTGACTGGTTGCATTTTGGTTAAAACATTCACATTTATATTACATATCTAACACTGTGTAATATTAAAGAATTATTGACTAGACAAGCATATTGTTCACATGGTGAATAAAAATAATTGAGATAGAAATTGAAAAAAAAAATAATATTTTGTCATGTTATCACAATGCAATTCGATATTTGGAAATAAACTTATTACATTAATTTCTGAAATAAATAATGGACAATTTTGCATTTTTTTAGATATAAATTTTACCTTATAAAGATATTGAAATCATGTTATTAAATTCATGCTCTAACTTTAAATGTCTTCTGTGTATCCATTTATGAAATGAAAAGGATATTGAAATGCTTTATTCATGACTGGAAAATAACTTATATTTTATTTATTCATTGAAATATTTCTTACGCTAAAATATTATATTATTAAAATTTTATTTATTAACAAACTGCTTACAGGAAGTTTTTTTATAGAATAAGTAGAAAAGACGTTTTGAAACTTAAACATTTTCAGTAAAATTACTTTATTATCTAAGGATAATCAATACAATGATATGAAGGACAATATTAAAAGGAGCTATTGAACAGAGAAAAATAATTTCTTCTTATTCCCAACATATTAGCTGAGTAAACAAGCATATAACCGCATGCAGAGAAAAAATTTGATTCTATTAATTACAAAGATTTATAAGATATTTTAAGCATTATACAACTGAAAATTAATTTTACCATTCTTTCGTAGCTTTTCGGTTATATTGTAAAAGGTTTAAACACATAAATAAAATTTCCTTTCTTAGATAATACATTTTTACTTATATAAAGACTAATCTGTGTCGAGTAATACGCATAGTCAAAAGTTTTAATACTGAACGATGAACAACGGAACCAATATTCGCCACCTATAAATTTACTTAAACTGAATAAGAACACTTTTTATATCTTATGAACGGAAAGTATTATATTACTTCTTTTAATAAATCGAAAGAAGACATTTAAATGCCCCAAGAATTTTCGCGAGCCTAATAAAGGTTTTGTTTTTCGTGATTTAGGGTGGATGTATTTTTAAAAACATCGATATTTTAAGATTAATATATTATATATAATTAAATCAACTATATTTCTTAAAGTATAAATTATCGTCTGCTACTTGTTAGTTTATTTTCATGCAAAATGTTGCTTTTGAAGTACTAGTGGATAGAAGGTTATGTTTGTGTTCTTTCTAAAGAAACTTATTCATATCCAGTTACTAAAATCTGAAAGCCATGGTGTTTCGATATCTAAATCCACGGCAGGTACTATTGTCAAAAGAAGGGAAACAAAACGCCAAAGTTTGGCTTCATGTGGAAAAATTATTCCAAATACATATCCAAGGAAAAAATCTGATGTGTACATCACATGACTTCCTTGTACGGAATATTAAATTATACGCATTTTTTTCTTGCATTTCATTTAAACCTATTGGATTGAATCAAATCTACGTTGTCGATAGCGCATAAACAACAATAGAATAAATGCACTCTTTCAAATTCACTATATTTGTTTACCACTCTTCACTCATATCCCTACTAAATCTCTTGATGTGTCACCCATGCATTTTTGCACTTTTGTACTTTTAAAAATGGAATTGACCAAAGTCGACCAACAAACCTCTTTGGACTTCGTGAAGTTGTTCAAGACGAATGGAAAAAGAAAATAATCTCTCCTGATAGTATACAGGGTGATTCTTAATTGTTTTTACAAATTAAGAGGGGTGATAGTACTCATCCAGATGAGCAATAATTACTAAAATCATAGGGTCGCATTCCACTCTGAAAGGCAGAAAAAAGGAATATTAGAATTCCATCCTGAACTTACAACAGTGTTGGGAGAGCGAATGAACGAGACCAAAAGCTGCATAAACAGTTTAGTGAAACACTTACACAGAGTGCACAAAACGGATAAAAGCGAAAATTTGGCGTTCTAGTGTTAAGACGAGCTCAGACTTTAATGGCAAACACTCAAATGCACGTCTTTGGTTGTCAAAGTCTCAACCTCGCAAACGATTGCAACAAGTTAATTATCTAATCAAGGGCTGAATATTATCAACTTACTCCAATTTCCGCTGTATGCTGAGATTAGTATGAAATGCTCACGCTATGTTCGGGCTGTCAGAAATTCGTGTCCTACAGAAAGGAGCTTCAAGTACACTTATGTCCATAAATTAAGGATAATGCCAAATCAGGCAAAGGAAGAGTTAGAAGCAAAACAAATTTGACTTATTTGTAAAGCTTATTTATTAAACAAAAGGTAAAGAGCAAAAAAAGATGCTATATGTTTAATATTATTAAAAAAATTAGCGATTTTTTCTCCCTGGAGCAAATTACAAAAAAAAAACCTATTAACTAAAAACCAATATTACATGGTTCGTATGATTGTTAATACATTATATGTCTCCCAGACGATGCAATACAGTCCGTACAACGCCTAGGCATGCTGAGTATCAAATTATCGATCAGATCTTGGGGGATATTACACCACTCAAAACGCAATGCTCTCCGAAGTTCCGGTAGACGTGTAGGAGGAGGTTGACGGGCTGCAACCCGTCGGCCAAGCATGTCCCACACGTGCTCTACTGGATTCAAGTCCGGTGAGAATTCTGGCCAGTCCATACGGGTAATATCCTCCGATTGAAGGCATTCGCTTACGATGTTTGCACGGTGAGGACGGGCGTTGTCATCCATAAACACAAATTGTGCGCACATGACGCCCCGAAACAAACGTACATGTTGTTCCAGAATGACGTCCCGATAAATTTGGCTTGTCATGGTTCCAATTTGAACTTGTAGGTCAGTTCTGGAACCCAGAATAATTCCACCCCAAACGAGCACTCCTGCACCACCGTAACGGTGTCGTTCAATGATGTTTTCTTGGTGGTAATGGGTACCTGGAGCTCTCCATATGAAAGTCCGGCGAGAATCAGACTGCAAGCTAAACCTGAACTCGTCGGAAAACATCACAAAAGCCCACTGTTGCGGTGTCCACAATGCATGCTCTCAACTCCAGGCTAACCGCAGGCAACAGTGAGTTGCAGTAAGTGGAACGCATCTGACAGGTCTACGAGCATATAGACCAATCTGCCCTAAGCGTCTGTACACGGTCTGCCTTGAAATTGTCGTACCAGTGGCTGAAGAGAGCTGACGAGACAGGTCTGAGGCTGTTCTCCGCCTGTTTCTTTTGGCAGTAACTGCCAAATACCGGTCCTCATTCGGCGTTGTAACTCTGGCGCGATCTGTGCTGTAACGTCTACTCACATTGCCACCATCTTGGAATCGTTGCCAAAGCCTGGAGATGACACTGTGGGCAATTCCAAGTTCGTCTGATACTTCCAATTGGGTACGCCCACATTCCAGACGGCCGATAATTCTACCACGTAAAAAATCATCCAAATGCGTCATTCGTGTCATAACTATTCGGTTATTGCACTGAAATGCTTATAAAGCGCCTGCGAACATTTTTACTTCTTTGCCTGGATTCCTTATATATCACTCTCTTACACTCTCGTCATTGTGACGTACCATCGGTGTCATCTGGTTACTTCCTGAAATTTGCATGTAATTCTTGAAGATGTGTGTAGTGATTTTACAGGTGACATATTTATTTTAGAGTTCGATTTACGCGTGATTCCCAATTATCCTTAATTTATGGACATGAGTGCAGAATGAGCGTAGTACAGAAAGTCCAGGAGAGCAGGATAGAAGATGGCGAAGGGGAAAAATCTGCTACCTTGATACTTGATATCAAGGTGCAGTTTCCCCCTAATAATTTAGATAATTAACGTGTTGCAATCATTTGTGAGGTTGAGACCTTACTAATCAGAGATGTGCATTTGATTGCAACCAAAGACTTGAGTGTTTGCCATTAAAGTCTGAGCTCGAATTAACACTCGAACGCCAAGTTTTCGGTTTTATCCGTTTTGTGCACTCTCTGTGAGTGTTTCACTAAACTGATTGTGCAACTTTGGGTCTCGTTCATTCGCTTTCCCAACGCTGTTTTAAGTTCAGGATGGAAGTTTCAACATTCATTAGATTATACAGTAAAAAACTGTTTATTAAAAATAGAGAGAAAACAGAGAAGATGGAAAATTCTTAGGTGCATAGAATTGTGAAATATTTTCTCTGCGCCATAAAATTCATTAATATTTAGAAGAATTTGATAAAAAAATAAAAATAAAAACTGAAAAATCTGATGTGGACACAACATGACTTCCTTGTACATAATATTAAATTAAATGCACATTTTACTGCATTTCATTTAAATGTATTTCCTCGAATTTCATTAGAGACAGAGATTTCTCATTTAATAAATTCTATTCTCACTACGGCAAGGCAAAAATACATAAAATCGCAAAATATCTTCATTAAAAATTAAAACATACAAAAACCATACACCACCCAATAAAGTTAAAACAGTTAAAAAACTATTATTACAATTTAGAGTTTCTACATGAAAATAAACAGTTTGGTCAGCATGCATAAAGGCGGAATTTAGTGTGCGCAAAGTTACAGTGCACTGCTAAGTTTCAAATGTAAACAAATATGGCTGCTATGGTAAAAAAAAAAATTAGGCTTAGCCGCACTTAAACAACTTTTAAATTGTTGATAATTCTAGACTTATTGCATGCAGATTAACTAAAGTCATAAAAAGATATGCCGGAAGATCAGAGCAACATAATATAATCATTTTGAAAGCAAATAATGCACAATTTAACAACATATAAGAATAAAACCTCAGCTCTCCAAACCTAGTAACAGACTGGGTATATATATATATATATATATACTTTTAGATGCGGCCGATTGCAACCAAAAAAGGGAGGTGCACAACTACATGTTATAACAGTCCCTATGTACACACTTTCAACGATCTGAGGCTATTTGTTTCAACGATCTGAGGCTATTTGTTATGCCAGATACATACATACATGCGTACAGACGCCACGAATTAATTTCTTCTGATCCATTTAAATCAATTTTATAATTCGTTTTGGGAAAAAGAGTCCTTCATTCTGTCCTTATGTACAGATGTCACAGGAAAACTTTGTTAAATTTCATTTGATAGTGGTCAAAATGGATATTTTCGTTTAAATATGATACCCAGAATTTTTCGGGATTATAATACTTCCTTTACTTCGTAAAAGGCAGTAAAAATAGAGAATGCGCTCACTCGTACTTAACAAAATGGAAAAAAAAAAAAAAAAAAAAAAAAAAAAAAAAAAAACATCCCAGGAATAACGAAATTAAAAAAAAAAAAAAAAAAGTAATAAATCTTTTCGAAAATATATTTCGTAAACCTCAATAAAAATTATTAGCTGACAAATAATAGTCACCTAACGTCTCCTTTAAAAACATCATTTACATAGTAACAGTAGCAGTAAATGGAAGACTTGGGTGGTATTGAAAGCAGACTGCTTTTTCACCTTCCAGCGAGAGTTCTTGAAGCAGTGGTCCGTGAAGCGTAAATGCGTGTCGGGCATTACGAATGTTACATTGTCCCACGAAATGAAGTGAATCGACGAGACATTTTTATCAAGAGTATACAATCGGAGACAATTGTTACGCCAGACGTGAACGACAGATATCGATTTCACGTCAATTTTCATCAGTCCCTGAGATGGTAAAATCAACTTTTACTTACGATGGTTCAAAGATTACTACCGTTTCACACAACGTCATAAAATCTACCTCTTGCGTGCGATTTCGAGAGGACTAATGCCCTGTTTTGCTGCGAATGTCAAAAGATGAGGCTTCGGTTGCTCTATAAGATAGTTTGCTGTGAAACGATATTTCACTCTATATGGTTTCGAAGGTGCCGCTTTTCTTTTTCATTTGCCACGGCAAATGAAAGAGTCTGTTGACTTTAAGGTAATAATCCTGTAATGAAACTTTATTATTGCAGTTCCAAATGCATTTGTCTTAATTCACAGAATATGATAGAAAATACACTTCGGCTTACTAAAATTCAACAGGCATAAGATATTTCATTTTATACATTTTGTCAATATTATCAATTTTATTAAAGTTTTTTTAAATACCTTAACGGCTTCTGTTTGGAATAAAATAAGCAATTTAAAAAAGGCAAATTTTACATCTTAACACATATACCAGAAAATATTCTTTTAAAAAAGTCTGAAAGTGTTCAGATTCTATGTTACGCCCAAAGGGGCATTTTTTATAACGTTTTGTTTGTTACCTTTATTTATTAAATATCATGTTCTTTGCACTTAAACCATAAAACTCTATTCAACAGCACTATCGCAAAATTATATAGAAAGAACATATGTTTAGAATTTCCGATACACTATCTCGCGAGCTGGATATAAGAATGTTTTTTTTTTTTTTTTTTTTTTTTTTTTTTTTTTTTTTTGGTACAGTTTTGCCATTGCTTTTTTTTTTGAAATCGTTGAGCGTGTTAATCAAAAATTCGTTAAAGTTATTCAAAATATGAAATAAGTAATAAAAAATCGAAATTTGGGCTTCTAGATGCCCATATTCACAACTCTCTATCGGAAATTCTAAAGACATGCTGTTTTTAAATATTTTTAGTCCAAAGAGTAGCTAGCCAAAATGCTCTCGAAATGGCTGTCGAAACGTGTATGTGTATGTAAATGAAAAAAAATCATTTTGGGCGTAATATAAAACTTTGAATTTTTTAAAATAATTATTTAGAGCAAATTATTTATAAAAAATGTCTTTTAAAGTCGTCCTAATGATTCCCTCAAGCTAATCAAAATTCGAACTCGAGTTCATTGTTAATTATGTCTTTGTATTTTGGATTCTTAAATTTTTGAAATGAACATAATACTTAAATTATAGTAATAAAATCTGTTGAAACCGCATTGGATTTATTAGTGGATACGTTTGACAAAAAATGGTAAATATTACTTAAAAGATCAAGTCACTGGATTACTTTTCCCAGAGCTGAGCTTTTTAATCTTGATAACACTGAACCAATCCAAATAGCACTAAATCCTTTTTTTATTTAAAATTATATTTTTCTAAACAAATATCAAAGTTGCTGTAATAATGAATGGGTGGTGTGCGCAATAACCCTGAAATACTTGATAACGTGCAGGATGAAATGGGTGATCTGAAAAAAAAAAAAAAAAAATATGGAATTAAAGTAACTTACCCCCAAAGGATGACACTTCAAATAATGTGAATTATCAGAAATTTATTATATCTTGACATCGTGCAATTTTAAAGTAATACTAGTATAATTCAATAAAACATAGCCAGACAGAAGATAATAGACCGCGAACTACTGCAGCAGTAAGTATGAGTCCTAACCTTTCGTGCAGGAAATGCGTAATATTCCAATCTAAGTAAATCTCAGTTCATCTTCGTTACACAAAGGTACATGATAACAAAATTCAATTTTTATAACGAAGGAAATTGCGTTAACTGGTTACTTCAATATATTTTGTAGAAACACAAGGCAAATTCTCGCACCAAGATGCCACACGTGCACATGAATTCCTTTCGGAGATATCTCAAGTCGTAGAACATCATTAATTTACTGCAGAAGTCAGCATTTGATAAATTTAGTTGAATCTTCAGTGCCAATTTTTATTGAAAATGCATTCTCTTCAAACTATATGGAGATGGTCGTCAGAAAGGCACGAAAAAGAACAAATTGCAGACACGCGTCATCCATGGTGAGAACGGACAGAAGCACGTCCTACCCCTTCGGAGTGTAGCAGCAGAAGAAGGAAAACCGGTTGTAGTGGCCAATCTCGCTCTGTCATTGAGCGGTCGCAGTGAACAGACTTGATGTTGAATAAATGTGGAGGCTTGCCTGCACATTCCCTCCGGCCAAAGAAGAAGAAACGTAGCACAGTTCACAAAATCATATCACAATATTTTGATAAAGCACAGCACCAATTTGCAGATGAGACTTGATGTATTTACAATCACGTAAATCAGAATTTTGGGATCTGTTGTCCATTTGAAATTAACACATGTTGACTTGATCAAATGTATCTGTTTGGCATAATCCAGATTATGATCAAATATTAAATTGTCAAAATCTCATTGTCCGGCATGAATATAAAAAAAATTGGGGATAAGCTGCTACACATGTGAGTCAAGTTAAAAATTAAAACTAAGAACTAATACATACAATACAATACATGATTCACATACAGTAGCATAGATTTCGCTACAATCTGTAGACACATTTGTAACTGAATACATCTCATGTTTCATACAATCTTTCACTGTTGTTAACAGTTCTTGATTGCTATATATCTCTTAACAATTTTTCAAATTATATCATTTTATCAACTCTTTTAAATGGCATCAATTTTTTCTAATAATTTTATAAATGTGTAAGAATGATTACTCTACAATTTTCTTTTACAACTTAGTAATTCCAAATTCTCAAATTGTTAAAATAGCACATTTTCATTACTAGCTGGATACTTATAATAACCACTAAGCGTTCAAAAATTTTTTTCTTACTCTCTCTTATTTTATTTCATTTATTTATTTATTTATTTTTTTGAAATTCCATGACCTTAGTCAATCCGGACCAGCCTGCAACTGACCAAACGTTTAAATGAAGGTGGCCAACCTACACCCATACTAACCAAGAGAGTCCACAAAAAATTTAATTGGAACTAAATCCACTACATTCATAATCAAACACTAAACATGTGGGAATTTTTTCTTTCTTTCTTTAATGCTTATTATTTCTTTTACTTAGTGAGTAAGAAAAAACAAACTCGATGAAAACAATGCTATTAATTAGTTAAATTTGACCTCAGAGGAAGTCTTTTAAACAATTTACTACAACGAATTTTTTGAATTTTGTTGTCAGTGATATTTTGAATTAAATAGTTTTCATTTCGAAAAATTTTTACGATTTTGAAAGAACCAGTGTATTTTTGCTGTAAAGCATGAGGTCGTTGTAAAGCCTTTAAAAATACTTCGTCTCCAATGTTAAATTTGGGACTTTTTCTGCCCTTTACAACTTTATCTTGAGTTTGAAAATACTTTTCTTCATTTTGTTTCACTAATTCTCTAGTGGCTTTAATGTGTTCCTTTTGACGCAACAAGTATTGTGAAGGATTGTCTACTGCATGTGGTTCATTAATTAAGTCTAAAGGTATTGAGATCTCGCCCAAAAAATAACTGAGCAGGAGTGAAACCAGTTACTACGTGTTTTGAATTATTGTAATACAGTTTAAAAAATACCAATCTATCAGAGCATTCAAAGACCTGATTCGATAATGAAGCTATGCTTTCTTTCATAGTTCTGTGAACTCGTTCTATGATACCATTAGATTGTGGGTAATAAATGGAACTTTTTATGTGTTCAATATTTAAATCTGTTAAAAAATTCTCAAATTCAGCCGAACAAAAATTTGACCCGTTGTCAGATAATATTATCTTTGGAATACCGAATTTTGAAAAATACAGATTCATACATCTTATGATTGTTGCAGAAGTGATATTGGTTAAAGGAATAGCCTCCAAATATCTCGAATAATGATTAATAATTGGCTTGCCTGCACAGTCGCGAGCAATAATTAGCACTGAACTAACAAACTGCTTCTCAGTAAAAGAAATAATGATGTTTATCTACAGCAATTACAATTTTTTTACCATATTTATTCTCATTATGAATTTGCCTACATCTACAATTAGTAAGAGGTTTGATGAGATTTCACAGAAGTGTTTCAAGACATTTCATCAGTCCATAATGCATTCCTAAAATATAAACTTTTAACGAATTCAGAGTTAAATAAACTCTAGAGAACGCATTTAACATTTCTGAAATGTTTTTAAAAGCAGTGGACACTTTAAAGGGAATATGTATAACTTTTGAAACAATGGCGACTGCACCTATCATTATTTTAAAAATAGAAATATGGCTGCTGTGAATAGAAGTATATGTAGTTTGAGTCACTTAAATATGTCTGAAATTTATGAGCGTAGTAAAAAGAGGACAGTAATAGGGTGCAAGGATTTCCTTTACACTGAGTTAGACAGGAAACAATTTCTTTGTCCATAAATATTAACCAGTTGTTACTATGATATGTTTAACAAAATATAAAGAACGTGCACAGAATAAGCAATATGGAAACCATAGCTCTAGGACAGCTCGATTATTGTTATATAAAATCATTCTTATATAAAAAACAAAATCAAATGTAATAAAACAAAAAATAATAAAAAACCTGAAAGGTTTCACACTTTAAATTAAGTCCAAAGGGGCGTTTTTCAACATTTCGTGTGTTGCCTTTATTTGTTAAATTTCACGTTCTTCGCACTTAGACTAAATAAAATTCAATTCAGCAGCAATATCACAAAAAATTTTAAAATGAGTATATCTTTAGAATTTCCGATACAGAGACTCGCGCGCCGGAGATATTTTTTTTTTCTTTTCGTACAGTGCTGTCATTGCTCGCTTTGAAATCGTTTAGTTTGTTATTCAAAAATTCGCTGAAGTGTTACAAAATATGAAATCGATAATAAAACAAATTTAAAATTCAAATTAAGGCATCCACATGCCCATATTCAGTGGAAGATAACGTTATTCAAATTTTGATGGCTCTAGATACCGCAGTTTTATCACAGTGCGAGATACATACATGCATTTATGCAGATTCTTAATTTTTTAATTTCTTGAAATATAAGACAGAGCGATAATATATGGTGGCAACGATTTGAAAAGTCAATTAAGCCTTTTAAAGTTTTCAATGCAAATTGCCAAAACGAAATTAATAGTCCTTCAGGGAAAATTGCCCCTCTGGACTAAAAACTGAATGATTTTTCAGATTTTACATTACTCCCAAAGGGGCTTTTTTTAAAGTTTTCTGCGTTACCTTTATTTATTAAATATCGTGTTATTATAATATATATTTATTGTATAACATAGTCGTCGACTCAAAAATGGGCATCTGAAAACCCAAATTGGAATTCGTTTTATTATCTATTTCATATTTTTTAAAACTTTAACGAATTTTTGATTAAAAAACTCAACGATTTCAAAGCGAACAGTAGCAACACTGAACGAAAGAAAAGAAAACATTTTTTATCTCCAGCGCGCGAGACTGTGTATTAGAAATTCTAAAGATATGCTCATTTTAAAATTATTTTGAGATATTTCTGTTGAATTAAATTTTATGATTTAAATTCGACGAACATGAAATTTAGTAAGTAAAGGTAACATATAGATCGTTAACAAAAGACCTTTTGGACATAATTTAAAATATGAAAGCTTTCAAATTATTATTATGCTCCCTTGACGAATTCAGTTATAGCCGGACTTTATTATTATTTACTTCGTTTTCTGTTACCTCGTTAGAGGAAAAATAAAACTATTTTAAGAGGGAATATTATACATAATTCAGCAAGCTTCAATTTGAGAACATCGACATGTATCCTATTCTTTTACAAACTAATTCATTTGCAGTGCTCATTCATTCCTAAGTATAATTTCTAAAATGCCATGTAATAATTATGTAATTTTTAATTTTTGGTTTAACTATTTATAATTTCTCGTTTTTTCCATATGTGGAAATCAAACATTTCTTAAACCACTTATGTGCAATAAATAATAACAAAATAACGAAATTATTTTAGCAGAAAAAGAACAGTGTGTTATAAACTGTTTCCACTGTAGAAGTAGTTGAAGTAAAAGATATATTACATGACATTTGACAGAAAGTCAGTTCAATATATTCTCAACTTGGAACAGGTTTAACTGAAAGCTAGGGGAACGATGTTATAAAGCCTCGTATTCTTAGGTAACATCAAATGTACCAGAACTCCCAGACTAAAAGAGAATTATTGCCATGTCTTGTAAATATCACAAACAGAGGAAAAGGTGTAAATGACCCTTTTGTTTGACTAAAATAAAAGTGAAAGTTTAAATTGTTGATAATTCTACAACTATACTACGTAGATTAACTAAAGGCATAAAAACTTTAACCGGAATATAAGAGCAACAGAATTCAATCATTTTTCAAACACAAAATGTTCAATTTACCAATATATAAGAATACAAAATCTGATGTGTACACTACATGACTTCCTCATACGGAATATTAAATTATACGCAATTTTTCCTGTATTTTTTTAACCTTATTTCCTCGAATTTCAATAGAGATATATTTCTCATTCAATTAATTCATTTCTCACTCCACGACAAGGAAAAAATACATGAAACATCAAAATATATTTACTAAAATTTGAAAAATATGGAAAAATATAAAATATAAATATAGTTAAAACAATTTAAAGAACAGTTTTTACAATTAAAATTAGTTTCTAAGCAAAAACAAGGAATTCGACCAGCAGGCAAGAAGGCAGATCTTTCGGTGCACAAAACTGAAAGTTTAATTTGGTGTCGCTCGGCAAAAAGACACTGGAAGTATAGAAACTGACATTAATTTTTTGTGGACGCTATGCTGAGTTAATGTATGAGGTAATTTTATAACTTAAATGATAATTCTAGAAGTGATTAAACATGATTTAATAAAAGAAGAAGTTATTCTGTTTTTGCGAAGTTTAGTTTCTCTAGAGAGTTTACAAATCCAATATTCTACTAAGTTTCAAATGCAAACAAACATGGCTGCTATGATAAAAAAAATTAGGCTTAGACTCACTTAAACAACTTTTAAATTGCATAACCGAAAGGTAAGTATAACATAATTCAATCATTTTTAAACCAAAAAATGCACAATTTACCAATATATATGAATAAAGTTGCTGAGATCACCGAGCCGAGTAACAGAGTGGTATATTTATATAAGCGTATATTACGCATATATACATATATATACATATATGCGTAAGATATAGAAAAATATAATTGCCCACCTCAAAATTAGCTATTCTAGATTTGGTGCTCTCCCCCTACAATAAATACATGTGTCCGATCCCCAAATTCGAGATCCTTCCAAGTTATAAAGCACTGCTTGAAAAATGTAACTAAAACTAAAATTAACCAATCATAGCTTGTATCTACAATTGCATCTACTTCGGTATAAATACTGCTCACAAATACTACGTCATTCTTCCTTTCCTTAACTTCTGCTCTACTAACACCGCACTGCTTTACCTTGCTCAAATGCCTACGTCATTTCTTTTAAAAGACGAATGTACATAGAAATTATCGTATTTCGTTAGTATTGGATAAATGCCTTCTAAGATGATTGGATAAATGCCTTCTAAGAAAATTTAACAGACGACACCTCCTCGTGATTACAGAAGCCAAACGTTTTGGCTTAAATTAAAGATAATGGATGAACTAAAACTGATGAAATTAACCTTAGCCTAATTGCTTCAGAATTTACAAGCTGGCTCTGAGCTAAGGTAGGCGAAGCAAGCCTAATTGAGAGAATAACACAACGCCGCAGAACACTACTCGCAAGGAAATCACTGAGCAGCGTGGCCTTCAGCAGGCAGAAAACGTTCTGATTCTACCCTCTAAAACATTGGTTCTCAACGGGGGTAGTGGAAGGATGCTGAGGAGCGATGAACTCGTTTTGGGTGGTAGGTGGCGGCGAGCATGTTTTGGGAGGTAGGGGCGATCAGCATGTTTTGGCATTCGAACTTAATTTAAAAACTCCCCACCCCAAAATTATTAAATCAATTATCCGATTTACACCATTTGTACCAGCAATAAAAGGAACTTAACGCGACGGCTTTCCTCATGCAGTTCTAAGAATGGTCAGACGAATCTGCAAAAAATTCATTCTGACAAAGAAAATAAAGATTTGTCGTTTTTTCCGGACATCAGAGCCATGTTTCTGAAGGCACTGTCTAACTCAGGGTTACAAGGAACCTCATGAAAAAAATGCGACGATGCTTTGGTAGCCTTTTATAATATATACATATTAGTTTTTAAATCGGGAAAAGCTCATACCATGGGCGAGAGGAGGAGTCAACTCGAAATCGTCGGAAGAGGGGTCTTGCAACTTCATCTCTCTAAAATTATTGAATCGAACGTTCAGAAACTCGCTGAACCATTAATGCGCAGACATACTTGATTGTTTCATTGATATTACTGTCCTAGTGTTTTTTTTTTTTTTTTTTTTTGCTGTTCCTTTTTAATTATTTAATTAAAAATAAAGAATTTTTGGCTGATCTTTGGAATTATGGTAACAGGTAGTTTGGCGACATTTTGGAGGCGATGAAGGTTACTACCTAGGACTTTGGTAATAATGTGAGAAGTACTCAGTTCCGATTACGCATTATTTTGTGTGAGGGAAATGAGAGATCATGAGATATGTCATGTGACATTAATGGACGAATTGTAGTTCTTTAATCGGAAAAGGGGATAAATTTGGAAAAATATGTGTAGTACTATATTATTTTGTATTAAGCTTCATTGTGTGTTGTGTGAAATAGTGTTGATTAATTTTCGGATTGCATGGCGCTATGTAAAGTGAATTCTAAATTTTTAATACGTTTATCTGATAATAATAATAAGTCGAGATTGTGTGAGAGGAAGGATATTACAGATAAGTTTGAATGGAGGTGCAAGAAATCTGGTGAAAATGGACATTTTGTGAAACGGAGTGTAAGGAAGGGTACGTGGTTTGCTGAAAGTAGTTTGAGTATGGGTGAAATTTTATTAATTGCTTATTACTGGATAAATAGACTGCCAGTTGACTACTGGATTTCGGATTTAGACATTAGCAGTATTACTGCAGCCGATTGGAACTCTTTCTGTAGGGAAGTGTGCGTGCCACGTAATGAAGATTCTGAAGAAGATTAGGTAAGTTAGTATTTTTAATCATTTGAGGATATTATTTTTATGCATTGTTCTAAATGTAAGGAGTAAATAAATTAATATGGTATTATTGGAAAATTGTTATTAGCAATGATTTAGTTTAAAGTAATTAGGATTGTAATCTAATTTTTATTAATTTAATGTGTGTGCTTATTTATATTTTAAGTAGTGTTTTTTAATTTAATTATATTTTAATTTAATGATCGTGATTTTGTGAGTTATATGTTTGTAGTATTTTGGAATACGTATGAGTAGTATACGTTGAGTATTTTCATGCATTTTCGTGAAATTTTTCTAATTTATGAGAAAAAAGCAGTGTACATGGATATAGTGAAGAGTGTGCGCAATGCCATTTTTGTGCAATTCTGGGATGTTTTTTAAGTAAAAATAAGTCGACGTGTACATGGTTTAGTTATATTTTAATTAAATGATAGTTATTTTGTGAATTTTATGTTTGTAGCAATTTGGTATACGTTTCAGTTGAAGTAAACATGAATGGAAATAATTTAAATATTTGACACTAAGTATTTGTAACCATTTTTAATGTTTGCGGTAGAAATTCGTTGGTGACGTTTATAATATAATAGATAATTTAGAGGTAAACGTTTTTGGATATTTTATTTATTTTATACGTGGAAACGTTCATACTTGGAAAGGGTATATACTTTTTCGCGATCAGGTAATTTCATATATGTGCTTTTTACCGAGTTTAAAGATTCAAAAAATTTTCCTGCATTTTCGTGCAAATTTTTGTAATTTATGAGAAAATAGCAGTGTAGATGGATAAAGTTAAGAGTGTGTGCAATGCCATTTTTGTGCAATTCTGGGATGTTTTTTTAAGTAAAAATAAGTCGACGTGTAAATGGTTTATGTGTATGTGCTATTCTGAAAAACGCGCAAGGAGTTTGCGATTGTGCACTTTTTCCCAATTTTGCAGTTAATATTTGTCATGATTAAGCAGTTTTGTTACATAAAATTTCTAGCATAAGTGTAATTCGGCTAGTAGATTGTTGGAAAAAATGTTGAGTAAATAAAAAGAAAAGAAACATATCTTTACTTTGTGAAGACAAAATGGCGGCGAAAAAAAAAAAAAAATAAAGAGTTGCTGTAGCAGAGTTTGTCGCCAAATTTTCCCCAAAAAATCGCCAAGTTACCATAATCCAAAGATCAACCGAATTTTTAAACATAAAACATCGCTAAGCAATTTTTTTTCTGGTATTGGTCATTTCAGTTTTAACAAAAGGAATTTAATTACCTTTTAGGAAAATATGTTTATGTGTATAATATGTTTATATGTTTATGAGTTAAATAAAAACAGTTGGTGTGCAAATCTACTGAAAAAATTACTTAGGATTTTTGTCTTTTATAAATCAGGAACCCCCTTTCCCATACTTAAATTCCAGAGTTTTCAAAAAGGGGGGCGTTTAAAACTTTTTCGCTGCTTAGGGGGGCGGCAGCTTAGGGGGGGCGGCAGGTTGAGAATCTACTCTAAAATCTTCCTTTGAACTCCTCTCTATTTTCTACCTCATTTAGAAATACACATTCTGGAAGGGAAATAAAAATGAGGGAGCTGGGAAAGCGATTTGTTCATAAAATAACTAGTTAAAGAACTTAAACGAGGCCTTATAATGTTTAAGAAAATCTAAATCCAATGTTTGTAAAAAATATTAGATTACTTCGTGTTTGACAAAACATCGAGAAATAAAAGTAATTAAAACTCATGTTAGGATAACAATACGATAAATGAGTAAATACACCAGGAAAAGTGAGAAATCGCAACATGTTGTTTTAAGACAAATGAAATATTTGCTGTGATTACGTGGAAAAAAAAGCAAGTAATGGGTTTGGTCCCAAAGGAAATTATCTTCATTAACGCGAATTAGCAAAGGAAATGTTCACAATTTGCCCCTCAGTAATTTGTAATAAACAAAAAATAGCATTTTGTTCTTTCTTAGAGATGAAAAAAGTTGTGCTGTTATGCTCTTCCTACACAATTTTTTAGATGACTGTGATTATTAGAAATAATCAAGAAAAAAATACTTCCATATTTTTATCCCTTTTCTGCTTTACACATAAAGCTCAGTATAAAAAACGTGGAAAAAAAAGAGATACTTTTTTTTCCCTGCTATTTTTTGCGCTTTTCCCTTGCATGAGTGAAGGAATTTTGTTAGCTTTCTGAATAGGTTTTTCACTTTTGCGGATATATTTTTGCTTTTGAAACGAATAAAATAATTCACGCACTAGAAAGTAATTTTTATAAACTCTGCGGATTCCTGACAAATTACCTTTACCTTTTTTTCATAATTAATATATGAATAATTACCATTCCTCACCATCTAAACATATTTCCAATTTGGCTCATATGACATTAAGAATTTTTCATTTAGTACAGATCCGTTAAGAAAAATCGTTAAAGTGTGAAATGGTATCCATTTAGTAAATGCAAAATTTAAGTAATTTATCCATTTAGTAAAGGTAAAATTGCAAAATGCTATCCATTCAGTAACTCCGTTAACATGTGAAAATATCAATAAAAAAATCTGAAAGATTTCAGATATTACATTCTGCCCAAAGGAGGCGTTTTTAACGTTTTGTTTGTTACCTTTATTTATTAAATATCATGTTCTTCGCCCTTAAAACATAAAATTCAATTCAACAGCAATATCACAGAAGAATTTGAAAAGAGCATATCTTTAGGATTTCCGATACGCAGTCTCGCGCGCTGGAGATAAGAATTTTTTTTTTTTCGTACAGTTTCGCCATTGCTCGCTTTGAAATTGTTGAGTTTGTTAATAAAAAATTTTCAAGATTTTGATAGAAATTTGATTCGTTATTTTGATTTGTAGAACTTTAATGAATTTTCGATTAAACAACTCAGCGATTTCTAAACGAGCAATAGCAACACTGTACAGAAAAAACATTTTTATCGCCAGCGCGCGAATCTGTCTATCGGAAATTCTAAAGATATGCTGTTTTTAAATATTTTGTGACATTGCTGTTCAGTTGAATTTTATAAAAACATGATTTTAAATAAATAAAGGTAACACACAAAACGGGAAAAAGAACATCCCTTCGTATTATAAAATCTGAAAGAATATTTTTTTTTTACTTTTTCAATAAAATGTCATTAAAGTTTTACTAAATATGAATTGTCGCCCAGACGGTTTAGTTTAGTTTAGTTTAGTTTACGAGTATGCTGCAACCCTCCAGGCCGACAATAATCGGCCTCATGGTTAACGCAGCACATCCGACGCAGACAAACAAACAAACAAACAAGAAAATTAAAATATTTAAAGTCCTATTCCTATGATAGACTTGTTTTCATTCACAATCCTCATAATTTCTGTTGCATAGCTATTCAAGAATTTTCTTTTTTCAATTACATTCTGTTCATTTATTTTTCCAAATCTCGTCCTCACACTCTCGGTGCGTTTACATTCTTCCATAAAATGAGCTGCATTTTCGTACTTCCCACAAGCCAAGCATTGATCATTGCCCTGGAGATTAAAACGTTTTAAATAGGCCGGGAATCTACCATGATCCGTGATAACTTGAATAGTATCTATATTATTAAATAGATCCATTTTTCTTTTTATGGTCAAAATCCTCAAGTAGCCCTTATTTTTATTTGAACCATTCCATTCCCGAGCCCATTTTTCAATTATACTTGCTTTCATTTTTCTCAAGGTAAATCTTCTGGAATCATTAATAGCCTCATAAATATCACCCTCTCCCAGGGCAGCCTCTTTAGCTAGCATGTCCGCTCTTTCATTTCCGATAACACCGATATGTGCCTTGACCCAATGAAAATATATACCATTTGTCTCTCTTATTTTGTTATAAATGTTTTTTATATCCAAAAGAAGTCTATTGCTTGTTTCCGGATTTGCCAAGCCTTGTAGGGCCGAGAGAGCATCAGAATAAATATGTTTTGTAAAGTAGTGTTTTAAGTTTTTATAACTCCACCGCAGTGCCTCTCTAATTGCAACCGCTTCAGCTTGATACACTGATTTATTTCCTTCTAATCGTATTTTTCTATTATAGATTTTGACTCCGTAATAAAAAGTAACAAAAGCGCAATCAGTTCCACCTTCATATCCGGAGCCATCAGTGTATATATCAATCATGCCAGTATTCATATAATCTTTACCGTACGGCATACCCTTGAAATCTTTTAGATGCATATTAATAAAATCTTTTCCTGTCAAGGCATTAAGGTCAGTATAGTCAGACGGTATAGTGGTTAGGGGTGCCTAATACGGGGCCGAAGGGACCGGGTTCGAATCCCGGAGCAGACATGGATGTTTGTAAATGTATAGGGTCGGTGCGACATGGCGGCACGCTAAATATGCGGCGAGCCGAAAGTCCTCTCGTGTGAATTCGTGGAAGGGGAGAGTTGTGGGAGACTCCAGGATCCCCTCCGGGGTGCTTTCGCTCAAAATTGAGGGGACTAGAAGTTTATCCTTTCGGAGTAGGCTCTGGCAACCGTTGTTCCACGTAATATGGGCAAGACAACAACAACAAAATCTGAAATAAACAAAAAACCAAATACCAAATTTGGCTTCCAGTTGCCCATTTTCGGGTGGATGACAATGTTATTCAAACTCTGGTGACTCTAGGTAGCATTCTTTCTTCACAATACGAGAAGGCAGATTCTTCATTATTTAATTTCTCTAAATATATTACACGGCGATAATATTTGGTGAATCGCCAGTTGGTGCGATGCTACAAAAATAGTCATCAATTCATTCTCTCTTTTGATGGGTTTATAGATAGTAGATGAAAGGCATAAAAGCGTAAAGTTTTATAAAATATGAATTAGATAATAAAACAAATTCCAAATTTAGGGTTCCAGTTGTCTATATTCGAGTAGAGTACTACGTTATTAAAAATTTGATATCTCTGGGTATACCTTTGTTTTTTCACAGTGGAAGAAGCATACATACATTCATGCAGATTCTTCATTATTTAATTTCTTTAAATATAATACAGGGCTCTAATATTTGGTGGCAACAATTTGAAAAGTGAAACTGCGTATATAGTAACCAAAGCAAAATGCCAAAACGAAATTAATTGTCCTTCTGGGTGAATTGCCCCTTTTAAGTAAATAATAAGAAACTAATGACTGTACAAAACCGGGTACTGTAAATGAAGACTAACATTTGAAAATTAGGTAAAAAAGTAATTTTAGATTGACGTAGAATTCAATTTTAATTCTACTGTTTTCAATGACGATCAAACATAAGCCACTGTTCTTCAGAAAAATTTATTATCCAAATTTTGCTGATTTATGATATTATTTGCATTACGTTTGTGCCTTTGTATTATGTTTTATATCTGTTAACTTGTTTAAAGTGTTCTTTAACTGCTTTTCATCAGTATCTTTTTAATTAGCAGCGGATTAAATTATATTCACTGATACATATTTCCACTTTATATCATTAAGAGATATTGAAAGATGCCGTATTGTTCTTTATCCCGATCCCATTGTTATTAGTCCAAAGGGATTTGAGTCCCCGAAGGACTATTACTTTCGTTTTGGCATTTTGCGTCGGACTCCTATAAATGCCGGTTCACTTTTCAAACTGTTACCACCAAATGTTAGACTCCTGCATTATACTTGAAGAAATTGACATATAATTAATTGACACACACACACACACACACACACACACACACACACACACATATATATATATATATATATTACTTCTTCAATAAAAAGTCGTTAAAGGTTTAGAAAATACGAAATAAACAATAAAACAAATTCCAAATTTGGGCTTCGAGGTGCCCATTTTAGGGTGGAGGATTATTTTAATTAAAATTCTGTGACTCTAGGTAGCGTTGTTTCTTCACAATGAGAGGAACATACATACATTCACGCAGATTCTTCATTATTTAATTTATGTAAATATAATATAGGGCGATAATTTTGGTGGCAACAATTTTAAAAGTAATACAACTCTTTTCTTTAGTGATTCGACTCAAAATACCGTTTCGAAACCGTTTGTGTGAACGCACCTTTGGGCTATTAAAAAAAAAGAAAATCAATTTTTTAGTCTAGAGTTTGAGCGCTCTGAACCTAAAATTATCTAACGCAATGTATTTACAGGAATCGCTAATGGGTGAGATGCTACAGAAATAGTCATCAATTTATTTTCTCTTTTGATGGAGCTATAGATAGCAGATGAAAGGGACAACGGTATAGACACTAATAGGTACTCTAACTGACGATGATTTTTAGTTTTGACAGCAATATTATTTCTGTGTACCGTTCGTTGGGCATTTCTTCGCAAAGCGTTGCTCGTCCTTTTTAATTGTATTAGCTTCACGTATATATTATTTGCCTAATAATGATATGAATATTTTTGGTTTTAAAATGAAAGAGGTGGATAATATCAAACGCATTTCGCTGAATCGTAAAGTCGAAACACCGTTGCCTCGAAACGTAATAACAAAGACCGTGTGTACAGCCCTTTTTTATTTTATTACGTGCTCCGCCATTAGGCACTACACAGGAGCGATGTTCCTGGAGAACCTTTCAAGGAAAACTGGCTGGTATCAACGTTACACATCAAACTCTGTACCTAAATACTAGTGTTTAGCGGCGTTTACCACTCGGCCGGTGGTGAGCACGTACAGAGCAGTTGTGGGTACATTTTTTTTTCTCATTTTACTTTGTCTAGCTATACCTTTGAATGACTTCGCGAGAGCTAGTTTTCTTTATTTCACTTTTCAGTCTGCTCGTTAATTTTATTTCCACAAGTTCTGCTTGAAATATTTTGTTTCTGAATTTTTTTAATTACTTTTCAACTGGTACTGATGGATTTAAAATTATGATCTTAGAATATGCATTAATCTGCTTCTGTACATCAAAAAAAGTTCTACAAAAATATACCCCAAATATTTGCTTTTTTTAAATGAAACAAAACGACTTTCTCAAAAGAATTTTCTTACCTATTTTTATTGAATTCTCTTACTCTCACAAGAAAACCTTTTCTCCTTTGTTACCGGTTTTCCGGAAAACCATATATTTTCTGAAAGCTTGTCACAAATAGGAAAACAGTGAAATCTTAGGGGCAGAGGGACAAGAGTTTAAGAGCTATAGGGCCCACAAAGCATCAGAAAAGTGTTGGAAACATGACACCAAAATTCGCTAAAATGTTCGGTTCACGTGTTTATATGAGCTAATAATATGGTAAGAAGGTGGAGATCTCAATATAAAGGAAGAAACAACTCGTTGGAAAGAAACATTGTACGTTGGGATGTCGAAAAAGTGATTTGTTATTGACTTCAATTAAAATCTATTACAGACAATCAATGCGCAATTCATCAAATAAACAGTGAGACAGGCAGAAAGACAGTTCACAATGGACACATTTTACGAAAGCGATAGCGTCACACTTTGCACACTCATTATTTTGTCAATGAATCGAAGCAGTCATCCATCGGCGCAATCCAAATTCCAAGGTTCGTCTACCAAATAGCTGCCCTTATAAAAAGCATACTTATCAAGTTCTTAAAACGAAAAGCTCTGAACTGATACAGTGAAAAAGGACTGCAGGGCCAGAAAACTATCGCGATGCCAAATATGCTCCTGTGTCTCGATAATGATTGTGCCCGTTATGTAACGAACAAAAGATTTGTAGTGTCTGAGAAAATGATTATCTAGAGGCTGGATCTTTCCAGTAAATTCTTCAGGTGCCAGTTCTTCTTGCAGGACTTTACCATCAGGTACTTCGGAAGAAGAAAATGCATGAACATACAAGAAACAAAGACACCATTACGGAAATATATCCATCTATACACACTTCAACCATACTTTGACGGTTCTATAGCTCCTAAACGCTTGCTCCTCTAAGACTTCACTGATATAAGCTTTCAGAAAATATATGGGTTTCCGGAAAACCGGTATCAAGAGAGAGAAGGTTTACTTGTCAGAAAAGGAAATCTAGATATATATCAAACGTTTTACCTCATTAGTACTAGTCTTCAGAAATGTTTTTTTTTTTTTTTTCAATCACCTGCTAAACCATGATGATATGATTTTGAACAAACAATTAGCATATGTTAACGATTATGCGTCTTATCGTTTGTCACAAGAGGTAATAATTTAAAAGCGATACAAATGAAACATCAAAGACATCAAAACAATATCATTATATTGCTTTACACGCTGGTTGATTCATGTAATGACAAATGTCTCGCTCTGTCTTTGCCGACAAAGAACACCGCTTAGATTAATAATGTATATGTACGCAGTAGATGGTTTCTTATTTACCGCACATAGTAAAGAAAAAGGGAAAGCTAGCCAAGAGGAAAAGATATGGAAAAATAAAACAAATCGTAGTAGGAATTTTATATTTTTATATTTCATTCGATTTTTCTATTAAAAAGCCATTTTGAATAAATAATTACAGGTAAAGTTATGTATGTGGAACAACAGCATTTTTTTTTTAGTTGCCGAGCGCTTTATTTAATAGCCATTCGCCTTGCGCCATTACATGGACCGGAAGTGGTGGTTCTTTCATTATGGAAGCACCTAACAAGGGGCCACCGTTGCCTCCGATGAAGGGACAGATAGTTACAACCATGCCTTCTTCGCGATTCGAACCCTGGTCAATCGCTACAGCAGTTAGGGTCACTAAACCAGTTGGGTGGCACACCAACAAAGTAAATACCATGGATCAACTGGTAATGCCTTCCCATATTAACTACCCGCTCCCCCCCAAAAAAAGGAAAAAAATATAAACTTTATAAGAGTTTACGAAGAATGGTTGAGGAAATATGCAACTGAAGTTTTCTAAAAGACTTGGAGTTTACCCATAATGGTACACTGCGAAAAAAAGGGGGAGGTAGTATCTATATCTCCCGTTCGAATATTTCACATGTACACATCTGTGTAGCCATCGAGGGAGTGGCTTCTAGGATGGACCAATGGGAATCCAGTAATATTTCTGACATGACCTTTCGCGTGCTTTAAGATTCAAGCGGGATGGTCGAAAATATTTTGTCACGCAATTTTCTGTACAAAAACATCGTCGATTTTTTCTGAATATTTTCATTGCGATGGTAGATCAAATATAAGCAACTGTGAAGATTTCACTAACTGGGTGAAAAAATTTTAAATAAATACAAACTCATGTTGGATACTCCGCAAAAGTATCCATGTGAAATATTACTTAATAAGTTGTAAACAAAATGAAGAAAGAAATATGTGATAAACATCTGATTTCAAATGCTATCTTTAAATAAAAGTATGCATGTAAAAAAATATTTACACCAATTATACATGTAAATAGAAGTCAGCACTTCTTATTGAAGTCTATATGAAAAAGATGTTCCATAATAATAGCCAATGCAGAATGTTATTCAAAGTAAACCTTGCTAATTTGCATTCGTATTCATTTAGTGTGTTAAATTTCCCATTTAATAACTACTCACTCTTAAATGTACTGTTTACACAAGAAATACTCATCAAACAGAATGAATTTACCTTATTCACAACGAATATATTCGATTTATTCACATATAACTTTTAATGTTAACAATGGATATAATTAGATCAAATACAATATATATTCTGAATCTTACACATTCAAAACCAAAAGAATGCAAGCACTGAAATAAGAAAACACTAGATTCATTGTAACACTTTCAGTCCTTCTCAGCTCAATTAAATATACATATATATACACACTTAAATTCTCTTAATCCACAGGTGTTAATAAATGCATAATATTCGAGGCTAATTGCAGCTTGAGTCATTTTTTCGATGTAAAGAGCTATAATATGCCATAAACATTAATCCAAATATTAATGCGTGATAAAAAGCGGTTAGGTTATAATAAAAAATTTTATAAAACATATTTAAAAATACATCATAAACAATGTGCGAATTACATTTGGATTCAACCTAAATTTCGAATCCTGGAAGAAGGAATCAAGCAAGTTTAATAAAAAACATAGATTAATATATATATATATATCAAATTCAATTAACACTGAGGAGCTAAAATTTGGTGACAACGGTTTGAAAAGTGAACCAACGCAGAAAGTGAAACAACACAAAATGCCGTTTTGAGACTAATAGCCTTTAGGTCTAACGCCCCTTTCAGTTAAAAAATTTCAAATTTTATATCACGCCCAAGGGGGCATTTTTTTTACGTTTTGCGTGTCACCTTTATTTATTAAATACATCACCCTTAACCTATATCACGTGATCTTCGCACTTAAACCATAAAATTCAATTCAACAGCAATATCACAAAATAATTTAAAAACAGCATATGTTTGGAGTTTCCTATAGATAAACTCGCGAGCTAGAGATTTTTTTTTCGTACAGTGTTGCTATTGCTCGCTTTGAAATCGTTGAGTCTCTTAATAAAAAATTCGTTAAAGTTTTGAAATATATGAAATAGGTATAAATTAAATAATAAATGTATGAAATAGGATAATATGAGAATTGAAAATATGAAATAGATAATACAGCAAATCCTAAATTTGGGCTTCCAGATGCCCATAAGTAGGTATAAAAGGTTGGTTTGGGGCCATGTAAATCTACTACTTTTGCAAGTTAAACGTAGGGGAAAAGAATGCAAAACTTAAAAATGTGGAAGGAAAAGAAAATCTTATGATTGTATATAAAAAATATGGTGTGAAAATTAGTGAATTTAATTTAACGGCGAGAAGAAAAGAAAATTACGTAAATTATGTTTGTAAGATAAAGAAATGAGAAATTTAAAATATCTTCACCTAAAATAGAAACAACATAAATTTAAATTTATGAATTCATTGATTGTGGAGGATGTACAAAGGTCTGAGCAAGTTGGAATAGAATTGCCTATGCGCAATCCATCAGCCTCATGCTGGTTTTCCGCTGCACAAGATCAGTTGCACGAAGAGGATAGACACGGTCAAATATCAGGATTCATAAGACAAAAGCATGGCTTTGTATTATCGTCCACGTTTCCCATGCCATAGATGTAGGGTTCAAGTCCCAGCCGTGGGGTTATTTTTAAAACTCGTGCAAATACATGAACGTTTTTCATTAAATACTACTATATTAAATCATATGGTATAATCAATTAAAAATAATGGTTAATAACTTAGTCAGGATCCACGAGAACCAAACCAGAAAGCGCTGTGGGTACGACTACTGCCCCCAAGCGGTCCTTGCTGAATTAATAGAATGCTCTAGAAACTTCTAGCATATATCTGCACGTTGCAATTAGGTTGCGGATTTAGTATGACATCAGAGCAGCGGGGAGTTCTGCGTTAATAGATAAACGTGTACCTGAAAGCGGATTACAACATAAACAGGATGAAACATGCGGCTGACGTAGCAACAGCAAGATAATCCGAGATGAAAATGCGTGATGACGTCACAAACAGGATGCAACGCGTCCGAGGTTAAACTACGTTGTTGATGACCTAGCAGCCCCGGCGAGCTGCTTGGCAGATCCCCCCCCTTTCTGTGCGCCACACAGGACCAGCGCCACATGGCCCCAAACCAACGTTTTATACCTACTCCCGTATTCGTGTGCAAGATTACGTTATTCAAAATTTGATGTCTCTAGGTAACGTTGTTTTTTTACAGTGGTAGAAACATACATGCATACCTGCACAGTCTTCATTATTCAGATTCTTTAAATACAATGCAGGACTTTGATATGTGGTGGCAACAATTTCAAAAGTGAAACGCCGTTTATAATTAACCAACGCAAAAATGCCAAAACGGAATTAATAGCCCTTATGGGCGAATTGCTTCTTTGGGCTGAAAAGTAAAAGATAAAAGGTGAAAGATATGTTAGGAGAAAAATTTTGATTGATTTCAGCCAGTGCGCATGGCAGCCCGCTAGAAACATCCCTGTTTCTGAAAACTTTTCGAAACTCTGGTCAAAGTGCCTTGGATATACTTTGATTTATTTCTCAGATATTGTAATGAACTAAAATACATAAACAGATATTAAAGTGTTTCAGGAAGCCTAATTATTCTTAATTTTGGCCGAATTCCATTTTTGATGCAGATCAATTGAAGTTATTAGCTATTAACGCATTCCCTCATGCGTATCTTCGTGGTGTAAGTAGAAAGTACGAATCGGATGATCCATTGTTTTAATCCTGAATGCACTATTCAAATATACTTTACTACTACTACAAATATTTAGTCTTTTACAGGAAATGTCAAAGAAAATTGCAAACTTTTCTCAACAACAATTTCTGAACCATCTGAAACAATTTTCTATTTGAAAATAAACAAAACTAAACAAAAAAAAAAAAAAAAAAAAAAATCAAGTTAATAAAAATAATTATTTATCATTGTTGTTGCTAGTTTCGACTAATGCTCGCTTGTCTGACATAGTCAGCCCACGAAATTCTTTGTGGGAAGGAGCGCAGGATTACGCCTGTGGTTGGCAACAGCCCTTGAGCACCTTACGGGTGACAGTGCGATTCCAAGGATCTCCCACGACTCTTCCCGAACCTCAGCCTCTCGAGAGGACTTTCGGTTCGCCGTATATTTTAGAGTGCCCCCATGCCTTATTCGGGATTTGAACCCGAGCCCTTCGAGACGGCAGACAACGCTAATCACTATACTGTTTGGGCGGCGTAATAAGGATAATTAATATTATGTATTGACATTATATAACAAGGAGTTCAAAAAGAAATTGACTCTTCGAAACGAAATATATTAATTTTAGAACTTCGTAATTAAATTTGCTGTTAACATTTTTATGGTACAAAGTGAGGCATTTCAAATTATTTTAAAAACTTCTGCAACCAGCAACTTTCATTCGATAAAGTAATTTTTAAAATAAATAAGAGAAATATATGTCTACAACTGTGTTTTCGGTATTTATTTTCCATTAAGTGGAAGAATATATTTTCTTTAAAGCAATTTATTCTTAATCATGTTTTCGGTATATATGTTCTATTAAGTGGAAGAATATATTTTCTTTAAAGCAATTTATCCTTTACCATGTTTAAAATTAAAGTTGATATTACAGTTATATAATGTGCTGTTATATTACTTTTATTTTATGTATTAAAATTTATTCTAAGCAAAGCATTTTGCTTCGGGAAGCTAGTGTACATAATTTTATCACACTATAAAATACGAGGTATCTACGTACATAAAATCTTGCATTTCTAAATACAAAGAACCGAAAACAAGGCAATAAACTGAAAGGGAAAAAGTAAACAAAAAGGCTTGTAGCAGAAGGCATGACAAAGTCTAAATCCGCAAAGGACATGGAAGGTGACACCATGATGAAATATGTATGCTATTCCGTGGCATGCTTGCATGTATTATATTACATGAACTGCAACCGTTTCTTTAGAAGTTAAAACGTATTTCCTTTTCTATGTTCTACAAAAAACTCGGCAGTTTTTATTTCTGAGAGAAAGCTTATTTTGAATCATTCGTGACAAAATTTTGGAGCAAAGTATACTTTTAGATATGTACATCTTGCACAAAAAAATGAGACAGTTCTATATCTCCCGTTTGATTGTCGAAATTCAACTTGCGTGTTCTATGTCTCGAACGCGTGACTTAGGGTATATATTAGATTTATATACAGCATTGTTCTAACATAGGTTTATTGATACTAAATCAGACTTTTTCTGATATAACATATCAATTTTTTCCCTTATTCCGATTTTATGACTCAGATGACACCAAAGTGCCAAGTTTTGTAAAAATCGCACAAATACTTTCTAAAAAAGTAGCACTCAAAATTTTAGCTCCTCCATGTTAATTTAATCTGGTATATATTTATTTATATCTCTTTTTATTAAGCTTATCTGATTCTTCCTTTCACATTTTGAAACTTAGGTTCATTCCAAATTAAATTCACCCATTTTTTTATGATTTATTTTTTAATTTGTATTTTAAAATACTTTTAATAAATTTTTCGAAAAAACATTTGAATTATAATCTATAAAATTTTCACCATCATTTTACAGTATATGTATTTCTAAGTATATCTGCAAAAAATTAGAGTTTTTTATTCAAAATTTCCTAAGATATACGTGAATTTACATTTTGGCACGTTTTAAAATTTGGCGTATCTTCTATCTATATAAGAGGCTTAAGTGTTTGTCGCCGATAGTTTATAGGTTGCTTGCATAATTGCAAATTGTTTTATTCCCCGTGCAGTGCAGCGCGTGGCGAATATTATGAGAAAGCTAAGCCGGAAAAATTAAAAATACAAGAACACGTGCCTTTAACATTTAATAAATAAATTTAACATCTATATATAATAGATGTGTTGGTGGTGTATTTAATTATGGCAAAGCACACTAGGGCTATCTGCCTAAGGGGAGGGATGCCTTTCGTGGAGGACTTTCTAAGGGAAACTGGCTCGTATACACGTTACACATGGGGAAAACCACGAAAACGCCCATGCAGCCAGCCCGTTCGCGGGATTCGAACCTCGGACCGAACTACCAGTGTTCAGCGTCTTTACCGCTCGGCCGCTGGTGGGCCTATATATAATAGAATTCGGAAATATGCAACCGGCAAAAACCGGCAACGATGAAAAAACAAATAAAATGAAATAAATAAATATCTTTATTATATGCGGCTTAAGTGTCTGTTTGTCACCGATAGTTTATTCGTTGCTAGCGTAACTGTACTAGTCAATAAAGTGAAGTTGCCACGTCACAGGGTTGCCGTTTCAATTGAGACGTGGACAATCTCCTGTAAAACTTGCTTTTGCTACAACCATCCATAAGTCTCAGGGCCAAACGCTTAAGCGTGTTGGCATTTTTTACCTGAGCCTGCATTTGGACACGGTCAACTTTATGTTTCCTGTTCAAGAGTTCGTGAAGGAACGGATGTAAAATTAAAAATAATGGATGGTCCTCTGCACGGCGAGCTTAAAAATGATAGAAAGATCTACATAAGAAATGTAGTGTACAAAGAGATCTTTGACATGCGAATTAAAATTTTATTATTTAAATCACCTTTATTTATTGAGCCAGCGGTTTCCTTCATTGTATTCTACATTTAAGCAATTGAGCATGTAGAAGGGGAAAAGCCCGCGGGGCAGTAAGCAAAGGGACGTCCTCGCCGCCTGCCCTGGGTAATCCAATTTGAACTAGCAGACACATTTGCACAAATCATTTTAATGACAATTTATAATGTCTAGAAAAGCGGTCATTTCGTATGACCGCCGGGCTTTCTAGTTTATTATAAGCGACAATAACGTAAATGCGGTTTATGCATTTTGTTAAAATTATTTGAAAGAATGAATGATGGACCTTTTTTCCGCTTGTGAATCAATGAAATAAAAGGAAAGAATTTCGCCAAGTGAATTATTCTTTGCGCAAACTGAAAAAAAAAAAAGTGTTCCAAGATAAATTTTGAAATTTCTCCGAAACTTTCTCACCAAACATTACAGAAATTAATAACTAGGCCTAATTAGAGTCGTATTTCAGCTCATTCTCGCATCGATGGAATTGGGTGTGGTGGACCAGTTCCCTAGTCTCCACGCTCACCGGATTCATTGAGCCTTGATTTCTTTTTTGTTGGAAGCCATCAAAAGTGACCATCACGATCCTGTTGTGTCTGAAATGGGTCTCGTGGCAAGACTCGCTTGCGCAGCTGCTACAATCAAAGAAACTCCCGATGTGTTTAAGCATTTCCGGGAATCAATGGTCTGTTGGTGTAAGGCATGTTTGGCGTCTGATGGTGCAAACTTCGAGCATCAGTTGTAACATCCAAGCTGTCGTACACCATTTGTATTCATGTCCAATAAATGTTTCAAATTAATTACTCTTACTTCTTTTCCCATCTTCTACCTCTGATACCACTTACCCCTGACATTTTCGGGTGTAGGTTCATGTGGAATTCTTAATCCTAGTGATGTGCCCTTCCTTCCCTAGAAATTTGTTGCAACATTTACGGTACACCCTGTAAAGGAGCGGACACAAAATGAGGAAGGAAATCTTTGCATGTGAATTTAACATTAAAAAAAATATATATAAATTTAGAAAAAGGTTTCTGATGTTAGGATGTTAAGTGATGAGCATTTCTACGCAGATTATCATGAAAAGTATTGGTCAATACAATTTTTTTCAATCCCTATTCACGAAGTCTTATAGAATTCGTGTTCTATGAAACGCTGGAAGGCTTCAGTAATGGCATTCATCCAACGTGTGACACTAATTGCATTAAAAAAATGAAAAATATTTCAAATTTGAGGAATTTTTGCACGATAACCAGATTATTATTCTATATCAATGAAATTTTACGAAAATGTTAATATCATGTTTTAGAACTTTGAAAGCTTCAAAATTACTTGAGCAAAATTTTTTTCGCATATCAAATATAAAAAAAATATAAAATAAAGACGTTAATAAATCACAAAGTAATATGATCCGTTTAAGCGAGAGAAAAAATAAACCTGAAATTAATTTATTTATTAATTGTTCACTCAAAGCAATTTGAAGGCATTTTGTGAACATGTTATGTATATATGTAAAATATAAAATACCTACCTTTCAAATAATATATTAATAACACTCCTTTAACTTCCGTCTTCGTTCTAAAAATAATAATAACATTTATAGACTGCGTCATTTCTAGATTAATATATGTCAAGAAGTTTGCGTAACGCTGATGACGTAGTAATTGGGAACCTAAACTCTGAGAACTGAAACTTTTTTATTTCAAACCAAAACGTTCCTCTTCTTGATCTCCCATATTGGATAACTACGTACTGGTGTCCGACGAAAACATCGCGGCGGAAACAACGCAAGGCAAAAACATCGTGGGAGAAAATAAAGCAAAAAGAAAACATCGCAGTTCTAAAACATCGTGATACAAAATATCGTGGCCGAAAATCAAGCGATTCAAAAACTTCGCAGTTTGAAAACATCGACGTCAAAAATATCGTGGTAAAAAATAAAGTACCTACAAATCATCGCATGACGATAACATCGCACACATGCGTTTTCAGGTCTTAAACGTTGAAATTGCATGTTCGTAGAAGGGTTGGGGAGCGCTATAGAGACATTAGGATTTTTTTTTGGTGGCCGGTGAGATAAAAAATTTGAAACGCCTTCGCCCAACAATCGAACCACGGACAATTACGCGCTGAGCGTGCAGACTTCCACACCGAGAAGGCGGTAGAAATATCTTATAGCGCTAGAAAGAAAGAGGGATTATTTTACTTCCGTATTTCATATTTTTGAATGAACTAATAAATTTTTGCTGAAAAAATAAGAAAAACTCAAGTATTTAAAATTTGAAAATAAGTAGAAATTAACGCAACTTATAGAACCTGATAGAAATTTTAATTTACATGGTTAATTAACAAAGTCAATAATAAATTAATGCTCGGAAAAATAAAGCTAAATAACTGCTTAATGTTATCTCTATAAAAATTGCTTAATTAATTATCAAATTATTTTCTTTCACATTTATTAATATGATATTGTTGTAGTGAAAATTACAATATTTTTGTTTCCGTTTGTTCTTAACGTGTCGTTAACATTTTTATGTATAGAGTGTAATCAATTTTTTGGATGTCGATTTGTTAGTTCTGATGAAAGTCAGTTACATAATATGTCAGTATGGGATTTGAAAAACGTATGTGTGCGATGCCATCGTCATGGATGATTTGTAGGTACTTCATTTTTTACCACGATATTTTCGACGATGATGTTTTTAAACTGCGAAGTTTTTGAACCACTTTATATTCGACCACGATATTTTGTACCATGATTTTTTCTCTTTGCTTTATTTTCTCCTACGATGTTTTCGCCTTACGTTGTTTTCTTTGTATTCTGCGTTATACTAATACGTATATATATACGTTATACTAATACGTATATATATATATTGCAGCATATTGCGCAAAAAAGTTTTAATACCAAATAGGTCTTTTTACACAGTACATACTACCTAGCTTTTTAATTATATATATATATACGTATTAGTATAATGCAGAATACAAAGAATACAGTATTTTAGAAGAAAGGACTTATACACTTGTAATAATGACCATTCTACTATTTCTTTAATTTTGTTAACGTACATTTTTAAGCTAATATACGCAAATTATCACAGAAAATCGCGTTTTCGTTGGAGAACTGCTTTGGTTCGTTTCAGACTTTTGAAATGTATTTGAATAAACACAGTACGAGTTAGAAAATTGGCAGCAGTTAAAGGAGAGAGAGAATGAAATGCATTTTCAATATGAAAGCTTAGTTCATAATAATTTCGTTTCAATTCATATTTGCTCCCATTGGCTAATTTTAAATTTTGCTTTTCAAATTGTAGAGACATTAGTTATTTTTTTGGAAACAGGAGAGATGAAAAATGAGCCACGCCTTCGCCGGGAATCGAACCGCGGACCTCTGGAATCCGTGACCAGTATGCAGACCACTACACCACGAAAGCACTCTAAGAAGGCGGGAGAAATACCTTATAAAATATGAAACCATCATTGAATAAAGTGTTATGTATGTGAGAGTTCTTAATTTTATCTACGAATCACACTGCCCAGACGGAATAGTCGTTATCTGCCGATTCAAATCCCAGAGAAGGTATGAGTGGTTATAACTGTATAGTGCCTGCACGACATGGGGGGGGGACACTGAAATCATACAGCCAGTCGAAACCCCTCTCTATTCGTATGGTGGTAAGGGAAGAGAGATGAGAAAGACCCGTTCCCGGACTGCTGTCGGAAGTGCGGTAGGGTCGTTTATCATCCAAGAATATTTTATATGTCTTTCACTTGTGTTATTCATCTTTCTGAAATACATTCATGCATACAAACATATCAATCGCAAATCTACACCTGTAATTCATATATAGTAGATTTTAAATTGCAGTCGAAGCGTTTTTAATTTTCAAAGAAAATTTCTATCTATAACATCCTTTGAATCAAGTAAAAAAAAACTGTGATAATATATTACAAATAATTATAAATATGAATAAAGCTTATTTTCTTTTTATTGTATACAGGAAAAGTTTCTACACTTACTGCAGTCCTTGATATCTATATGTTTTGAGCAAAGTTACGTAAATAGTTGATTGTGTGTGTGTGGGGGGGATAGTTTTTCTGGAAGCCCCTAAACACTTTTATTCCTGTGAAGCAATTGCTTGCCGTGAATTGGTTTCCATCGGTGTCGCATTCCTTGTAACTGCTAAAATTCAATCTTTTGTGGCTTCTCCCGTTTCAAGAAGTCTTTCAGGACTCCAAATGAAATTGGACTTCAATCTCGTGTTTCCACACAAAACCGTATATATATATTTTTTTCTAAAGCACGTGGTGGGGGTTTGGTAGTTTTTAATTTGAGGTGTCACTAACCAATAAGAGTAAGAGATTACATCTGTCGGGATATCAAACCGCCGAGGTGTTCCGAGACTCACAATTATTCTTATTCCAACTGGAAACTACGGATGAATTTGATGCAGACTTTAAGTTGAATGAGGAAGAAATTGAGAATTAGAGTAATTCTACGTTTATCCAAAGTAGAAATTAGAGCCAATTTTTTAGATAGCAATTGCTTTTGAATATAACTAATTAATTATCCTAATAAATAAATTAACCATCTTCCCGTTGCAAAATTTTAAGCATTCAAATGATATAAAGGAAGTTAAGAACTTTGTTTCCTAAAGCAATCATGCAAAACTTTTCATATATTTAAAATTAAATATTATTAAAACATAATATTAAAAAGTACAATGAAATGAGCAGTAAATCTCATATTTGCAAGAGAAAATAGTCAGCAGTCCGGTATCCAAAACAATGAACAATGAATGCAAACAACTGTAGCCAAAGCCACATTTCTAAAAGAATGAAACTATCATCAGAAAGCAATAACCAATCAAAACTGTGCTTTTTAGATGACATAATTCAAAATATACACACCTCTTTGCCATTAGCTAATAAAGAGAGAGAGAGAGAGAAAGGAAATTCTTTCTGTTGGTGCGTCGCGAAACGCGCGTCAGAATAAGAAGACTTCGATATGCGTGTCCAAAAATCAAAAGAAAATGGGCAGCATGAAATAAAAATAATAACATATATTAATTATCCTAATAAATAAATTAACCAACTTCTCGTTGCAAAAAACTTTTCGTTATCTCAAAAACAGTGAAATAAGCAATAAATGTTTTATCTCATATTTTCAACAGTCAGCAGTCCAGTATATAAAACACTGAATGAAAAACTGTTGCCAAAACCACATTTCTAAAGGAATGAAACTATTCAAAATGATGCGATTTCATCAAAAAATATAAAATTTAAAAAAATCTCTTATCGAGATGCACCTATGTACCAAATTTCGTAGAACAGGGTCTATTAGTACGCGTAGCACGAACGAAAAACACACACAGACACTCTTTCTTTTATTATTACTAAACATGCTTAATGTGTATACACACACGCGCGCGAATTTATATTCCAGCGTATAACGCGCAATAGAAAATATAAGACCGAAATGTACGGTGCACATTATACACCGGATATAAAAATGAAACATTTAAAAATTAGGAAACAAAAGGCATACAGAAATTAGATTTCTGCATATATACCTGAATGCTGTGTACATAAAAGAAATAACATACCACATGAACTTAAAAATTCTCATTATCGGGTAATTTCCTTTAGATAAAGCATATTAATTATTGTACTTTCATTCATTCAAGGAAAATATCTGAGACCTAATTCCGCGAATTCTTTCGAGTCGGAATTGCATTCTTACCCTTACTTATATCACTTTAACACTTTCTCAAAACCTTAGAATAATATTCTTGTGCACACCTGCACTGAATACAACCCATCCTCTTTGCAGAATTATATACTTCATCAAACATTCCCCCTTCAACACACACTTATTGTTTCTTATATCGCTTGTCAGTTCAGGATACCATTGTTCGAAATTCTATGTTTCAAGTTTCTTCTTAAAGAAAACGGTACGCGTTATAAGGAGAATATATCTAAAAATTAAAATATGTAATCTGAAATTATAGTGTTCGTTATACGCCGAAACGTACGGTACATATATTATTTTACAATAAAATGAAAATATGTGTAATAGGGACTTTTGAAAGCCTTTTAACTTGGAACTTTCTTTCTGCATCCTATCACGCTAAGCCAAAAGCTATAGGGTGTCCGCCGATAACATCGCGGCAAAAGCATCGCGGACAAAAACGTCGCAGAGAAAACAACGCAAAGCGGAAACGTCGTGCTACAAAACATCGTGGGAGAAAACATCGCAAAGAGAAAACACCGCAGTTCTAAAACATCGTGGTACAAAACATCGTCGTCGAAAATAAAGCGGTTCAAAAACTTCGCAGTTAAAAAACATCGTCGTCGAAAATATCATGGTAAAAAATAAAGTATCTACAAATCATCGCGTGACGATAACATCGCAGACATGCTTTTTTCAGACTTTAATAACTGCAAATAGATATTCCCATAATAATTTGTGAGCACAAGATAGAAAGAAGGATAATTTGTTTTTCATATTTTATATTAACTAATAAATTTTTGCTGAGAAAATAAGAAGGAAACTTAAGCATAGAAAATTAATGCAACTTAATAGAATGCACTTAATAGAGTTTTAAACCGACATAGTTAACTAACAAAGACCATTAATAAATCATTTTTATAAAGTTTTTACTGGTAATTTGTCATAAAAAGTATAATCTATAAGTTGCATTTAATTTTCTATGCTTAAGTTTCCTTCCTACGTTTTCACCAAAAATTTATTTGTTAATAAAAAAAATGTGAAAGTAAAAATTATCCTTCTTTCTATCTTGCGCTCAAAAATTATTATGGGAATATCTATTTGCAGTTATTAAAATCTGAAAAAAGCAGATCTCCGATGTTATCGTCACGCGATGATTTGTAGATACTTTATTTATTACCACGATATTTTCGACAACGATATTTTTAAACTGCGAAGATTTTGAACCGCTTCATTTTCGACGACGATGTTTTGTACCACGATGTTTTAGAACTGCGATGTTTTCTCTTTGCGATGTTTTCTCCTACGATGTTTTGTAGCACGACGTTTTCGCCTTGCGTTGTTTTCTCTGCGACGTTTTCGTCCGCGATGTTTTTGCCGCGATGTTTTCGGCTGTAACCAGCTATAGACAGTTTTTTCGCCTGCATTAAATTTAATTATTCATTAATTTCAAGTTTATTTAAAATCTTGGATGTATTGTAGTCTTTGTACAAAATTTAAAATAAAAAATGTGTCAATGATTATAATTTAATTTCAAACTCAAAAATAAATAAGCAAAAAAAAAAAAAAAAAAGTGTTAAAAAGATAACGATCTAGAGAAATTGCTGCTAAGTCTATAAATTTAATTAATATTTTTAGTCACGATTATCTCCTAAAATGATGATTCTCCTGAGAAATGAAGATTACAATTATTGTAAATTTAATTTATTGAAAAAAAAATTCTGAAGAAGATTTTGATAAAAATATTAAAAACGTGTAATGGACTTAGAAGAAATCTAAAACTGTAATGTAAATCATCAGCAACTCAAAGTATAATTGTTTATATATCTGTTCAATTATAAATTCTCTCAGGTTATTTTCCGTACTGTATAGTTAATGACCTGCAGCTAAAGACTAATATGAAACTTGGAACTGAATTTCAGGTCAGTCTAAAGAACGCGCAACCTTAATAGTGTTGAGAATAACTTGAACAAATTTACAATTTAAAACAGCTTACAATGCATTCTTAGAGTGGAAAACAGAGGTTTTTAACAAAACTAAAAAAACAATAACTAAGTTGAAATTTACACTGGAAAGCAAAATTGAGTAGATGTATAATATAAATGAGTAGCGTGAATTTTAGAAAAACGTACATAATTTGAAATTTCGGACCAGAATGGAATATTTGTTTATGAAGAAAGCATACAAAGAGTAGCTGATTTACTCTCGTGGAGGATGTTCTAAGTAAAACTGGCTCTTATGCGTATTTCACATGGAGAAAACCACGAAAACGCGCATGCAGTCAGTTAATACACGAGTCAAACTTAAGCTGGTGATAAAAACAACTGATATTGCTATATAGATAGAAGCAAACTGACGAAACTCTTATATATCCTGTTTATTTGTGCTTTTTATAAGATCTGCTTTACATCAAAACCTGTAATTGGAACTGTACATAACTTTTAAATGATACTTTTGAGCGAATTAAATACGTAGCCAACATAACTTTTTTGCAGGTACCAACCTATAGATATCAGATTTAAAATTGAATCTTTCCTTTACCGTGATAATAATTTGTATTGCTTATGTACTTATAAGGTATTTTCAGCCTTCTTACCGCATACATTTGTGGTGTAACTGGAAGAAAACTCGAGAGTTCTAGGGTTCGAGTCCCGGCAAAGACACTGCACATTTTTTACCTCTTCTGCTTAAAAAAAAAAAAAAAAAAAAAAAAAAAACTAATTACTCTACATATTTTTTGATAAATTTTAGAGAAAAATTTAAAATTTACATAACAGTTTTTTACTTCGTTAAAAAGATTTTAATGAAAATTTTCATTTTTTTAAAAAGAAAAATTCCTGTCAGCTGCTTTCAAATCGTGCATTCGGCAGGATGCAACTGGCAGTTGAGGTCCCTTGCATAGTGTATTTAATACACATGCAAGAAATACCAGCTTAAAGTGCGCTTATATGAATACTTTAAACAATAATATCTATATAAATGCCGCGCAGATAGTATTAGGAAAGCCTGTCTACGATACCAAAGAGGCTGGGTTCGAAACCCGGAGAAGGTATGGTTGTAACTGTCCATCCCCTTCATAGGAAGCGATAAGGGCCCACCTATTAGGTGCCTCCATAATAAAGGGACAACCACATCTGGCCTTGTAGGGATTAATGGACTGTGTTACACTGTAACTGTTCACAATCTGCCATTGGGAAAAAAGAAAAATATTTATTAAAAAAAATATCTGAAATGTTTCAGATTTTAAATTACGTCCAAAGGGGCGTTTTTTAACGTTTTGTGTGTTACCTTTATTTATTAAATATCATGTTCTTTGCACTTAAACCATAAAATTCAATTCAATAGCAATGTCGCAAAATAATTTTAAAATGGGCATATCTTTAGAATTTCCGATACACAGTAGATAGCGCTAGAAATAAAAAAGTTTTTTTTTTTTTAGTGTTGCCATTGCTCGCTTTGAAATCCTTCAGTTTGTTAATCAAAAATTCGTTAAAGGTTTACAAAACATGAAATTGATAATAAAACAAATTACAAATTTCCAATTTTGTCTTCCACATACCCATATTCGTAGGAGGATTACGTCATTCAAAATTCGATGGCTCTATGTGCCCTTGTTTTATTACAATGCGAGAAATATACATACATTTATGCCGATTTTTCATTATTTAATTTCTTCAAATATAATGCAGGAGTCTAACATTTGTTGGCAACAGTTTGGAAAATGGAACGGACATTTATAGTGATTCAACGCAAAATCGTAAAAAGAAAGCAATAGTCCTTCGGGGACAAAGCCCCTTTGGAATAATAATAAACTGATTAATTGTTGTAAAAGTCTTCGATAATTCCTTACGTTTAACACAAGACATTCTAACTTTTTATTTTTCTAATTCATTTCATTTCCTTCTTCTTATTATTATTCATTTTTCTTTTTATTATTCAATTAATTATGTTAATTCATGTTTGTATTACAGGCAAGGAAGAAACATAAGCTATTTTTTATTTTTGAGAAATTTAATAGGTTTTTAAGACTTGATTTTGATTTTCGCAGTTTCAAACTTATATCCTAAATTTTGATTTAAAAATGTAACACATAATATTTCAGAATGATTCTTATATTATTACTTGGTTTTCAATTCCGCTGAAGAAGGTATAAGTTATTTCTCCCACTTCCCTAGCGTGCCTTCGTGGTGTAACGGTGGGCACCACGAAGGCACGCTAGGGAAGAGGTCTGTGGTTCGATTCCAGAGGTCTGTGGTTCGATTCCCGGCGAAGGCGGTTGCTATTTTTCATCTTTTCTGCCTCTAAAAAAAGGTCCTAATTACTCTACAAGTGTCGCCCGAACTAAAAGGGTTGTGGATGATGATTCTCCGCACCCAGGATTTGGCGACTAGTTCCCCTAAAACTCTAGTCGCCCTTTAAAAAGGGGAGTATATAAGGTATTTCTCCCACTTCCCTAGCATGCCTTCGTGGTGTAACGGTAGCACGCTGGGCCGGTGTTCCAGAGGTCCGTGGTTCGATTCCCGGCGAAGGCGGTTGCATATTTTTTCATCTTTTCTGCTTCCGATTAACCTAATGACTCTACAAAGGTAAACTAAAAGCATCACATTTCAGCTAAGTTTAGATATAATAAATACGTAATTTTCATCGAAATTTTAACACAGAATCCTAAATTTTGACTTACGTGCTATTACGCACAGATATAATAAAAAAAAAAACTGAAAGGTTATTAGTCAGCTGAAAAACGTAAACTAAAGGTACATTTAAAACAAAATATTCACCTACATTTGAACTTATAAACCTATTTCTGAGCACATGAAACATACATTATTACATTCCATATGCATATGATAACAAATTACTTCTGAACATATAGACAGAGTAATATATATATATATATTTTAAATATATTAATAAAATAGATATCTCGCTATTATAGATTAATGAAAAGATTATATCTTCCATATACCTTAACAGAAGACCTTCGATGTTCTTAAGAGGTAACATGCTTTTAAATCAGTTAAATGTATTTTAAAAAAAGATCAAGGTATGCAATATTTAATTTATTTATATCGAATTTGGGTACTGAAGAGGAAGTTTTGCGAAAATGTAAATCATAAGGATAGACATATGAATATTATAGTCTAGAGTTTTGCTATTTATTGTTTTTGCTATAGATAAATTTAATGCCTCAAATTCATATTTGATTTCTATAAGTCAAGTATGATTATTATCTATAGGCATAAGAATATATTCGTTTGTGGCCAGGTGAAAAGTATATTTTACTCTTAACTGAAGTTTGAAAGCTAGTTTGTTAAACAGAATACGGAAAAGTACAAGAGGTTAATCTTTTGAAGTTTGGTTTTGTTAAACACTCGAGAGCTAACCATTTTAAGGGGAAAGATACCTTCGTGGAGGATTTTTTAAGGAAAACTGGCTAGTGAACACATTACAGTACCCCAAATAATCGAACCTCCGTGTACAATGTTAATACGAACTCATTTTACCAAGACCTTAGAATTAAGGTATCTCTTCCTTTACACAGAAGCAGTGACCCAGCGAACTACCAGTGTTCAAGTCGCTGAACACTGGTAGTTTCATCCGAAGTTTGAATCCCACAAACGGGCTGGCTGCATGGATGTTTTCGTGGTTTTCTTCATGTGTAACTAGTCGATAAGAACCAGTTTCCTTAGAAAGTCTTCCACGGAGGTATAATAAAAAAAACTGAAAGGTTATTAGTCAGCTGAAAAACGTAAACTAAAGGTATATTTAAAACAAAATATTCACCTACATTTGAACTTATAAAACTATTTGTGAGCACATGAAACATATATTATTACATTCCATATGCATATGATAACAAATTACTTCTGAACATATAGACAGAATAATATATATATATATTTTAAATATATTAATAAAATATATTCCCTTCCGTGTAGTGACTTATGACGGAACACGTAAAAATAATAATATATATACGGTAGTTAAAGTGACCCAATCCAGACCCCTGTAGTACCCATTCTACTTATCGAATTTTGATAAAATTTGGTATATACGCTATATGGACTACGGGGAAAATATTTCTGCAATAAAAACATAATTCGAATTTTGACCACCAGACAGCAATTTAAAAAAATTCCTTGTGCAAATTAGTCAAACCTATAAAGAGACTTGCAGTCAGAGCCAGAAAATAATTCTGTGTGTCTTTGTCATCGTTAATTATGCCCTTGCAGAAGAAAGATCGAGCTTTACTGGTAAAACTGTTTTATCAGAAAGGCAGCAATAGCTTAGATGCATTGCCTGAATATCGTCCTTTAGAGGAATTGCGAAAAGGGCCCATGTCGAAGAATGGTTTGAAGAAGATGGTTATGAGATGCTTTATTGCAGAAATCGTTTCCTCATGGCGCATATAAAATTTATACCAAATTTCATCAAAATTCAATACGTAGAACAGGTTCTAGAGGGGTCTGAATAGGGTCACTTTAATTGTAACCACCCTGTACATTACAAACAGAGAAAACCTCGAAAACGCCCATGCAGCCAGGCATATATTCCAGTTATGCACGGACAAAGTCAGTTATATATTCGACAGGATTCGAATCTACCAGTGTTCAGCGATTTTACCGCACGACCGTTGGTTTACCTGATGTGTTAAGGTAGAGGCTATTCTAAAAAAAAAACCTCGCTCATACTTTACGTTGCACATGGAGGAAATGTTTCTAAGAAATTACGAAAAATAATTTCGGAATTTCGTCATATAAATAGTAATTAAAAAAAAAAGACGGAGGTTCAGACATACCTTCTTTTGTACCCCAAAAACAATTTTTTATAAATAACAGATTATTAAAAACATGAAAGAGGGACTACTTTGTATTTCCAGTATGAAAGAATTAAATAAATGAGAACAGACATCCTGGATATTTAAATATCCCTTTTTAGATAAACCGCACAAAAGTTTCCTTTTACAAAAAGAGTTTTGGTGGTAAGTTATGTCTCGGTTCTTTATGCTGGACCTCTTGTCAGGCGTTTTATAGCTTATCATAAAATAAATTTGCCTAGCAATAAATATAAGTACGAAATAAAGTCTTCATACGTTAACTGGCAAAATATGCTAATAAAACGACAATGAAAGGTTTGGTACTTGGATTTAAGCGAAATTTTTTGCGAAGTATACTTTTAAAAATAGAGAATGGACGTTTCAAGCGGACCCAGTACCCATCAAATTTCGAGGAAGCAACAAATGTTTTTACTGCTTTGACCTCTGTGTAATTTTGGTTTCTTATATTCAAATGAAACAAAAAAAGCATTTTAATTCCCCCCTCGTGACTAGACTAGATTCCAGTGAAAGAGAACATGTCATGTTATGTTATCTTTGCAGTGATTATTTTGCTGAAAAACATAGAAATATATTTCTGTAAGGTTAGAATGCGTTCTTAAATTACAAAACTGGATGCTGTTATATTTGTTTTATTTAAACTCTTTGAAGAAGTGGGAGGAAGGCTTATCACCGTATTTACAGGAAGGCTTATCACCGTATTGTAGAAATTCGGATTATTTTTCTAAGTACATTTTGAAGCTCAAGGCGCAAAAGCTTAGTAATAATACGTACTTTTCATCAACTTTATTACATTCACATTTCCAATATGTGTAGATAAAAAATAATAAATTTATGATATTACCTTTAACTAGAAGAGGAATTTTTTTAACTAATTGTAAATTTTGTAAAATTGAGTAAATTTTTGTAAATTTGGTAATTTTGCAAAAATGTGTGAATTTTTGTAAATTTTGGTGATTTTGTAAAATTGTGCGAATTTTTGTAAATTTTGTTATTTTGTTAAATTATACAAAATTGTGTTTGTGTGAATTTTTGTGAAATATTTTAGCATCTGTATAAGATGCACATAAACAAACCCCAAGCAGACTTCGCTTATTAAAATAGTTTCGCACACTCTATATTAAGCAGTTACAAATGTTAACTTTTTCTTATGGTATCTAATACAGAGAAAGAGCTCCATATCTCTTCAGCCCCAATAACAAGTTTCTGCCGTCAGGCCGATTATACCCGAACTGAAACGTCCATCCAAAGTGTTTTTGGAGCTTAATATGTGTAGATAAAAATAATTTAATTTATCTAACAGTTAATTTTTATTTTAAAACAAATTTCATTCGATCCTCGTTTTCACACACGCTTTCTTGTCAGAACGTTAATACGCTTGCGCGAGTGTATTCGAATGAGGTAGAAAGTAGTAGTATTTAAAGAAGAGTTTTGGAAAGAGATTCTAGAGCGTGTCGTGCCTGTTTGAAGGCCACGTTTATATCTCGATTAACCAGCAATTAGATTTCTGTGACGTTGACCGGTTCTAACCATTAAGCTTGTTTATGCCGAAGTTACCGAGTCAGAGACTTCCTACGCGTTAAATTATTCTGTGAGCCTAGTGTTCACAGAATAATTAGCTTAGTTTTCGTATAAATATAAGTATTTTCGTACTTATATTTATACGAAATGAAGTTTTGATATTTATGTACGCACAAGTGGAGGTAACAGTAAACAGATATTGATTGAATAAAGGAATTATCTTTAAGTTTTACTTCTCTTCTGACTTTTGTCATAATTAAGACTTGAGGATAATTCCTCACACAGTCTCTTAGGTTTCGTTATTTCATGCGACCTAAGTCTACGAGACGTTATATTTTCATGGAAAGCTGATATCTCCAGAAAGTTAAAATGGGATATCTCGGTTTGAAAATAATTATTGCCTTCTCATAAAAGCAACAATACGTAGCTAGAAAATACTAAAATGAGTCAGGTTAAGTAATACAGATCAACATGGGGAGTTGAAACATTTTATGTTATAGCACTATCTATGTTGTTTAAAAAATAGTAGGATTACATTTTTTTTTCAAATGTCACCACTTCATTCAATTAAAAATTGCTTCAAAAATTTTTGGCAAAAAGACATTAATGTACCAGATAAAATAGAAAAAGCTAACTAAGCTGTCCTGCTTTGGTAGAATCCTGCATAAAAGAATACAAATTCGAAACATCCGAATTTTATGTACGCTGCATAACGGTAGTATGACATTGACTCAATTAAATCAGCAACAGAATATAATAATTAAAAAAAAAAAAAAAAGAAAGAAAAAAGAATGAAAGGAAAAAAAATCTGAAAGTTTTCAGATATTTTATCACGCCTAATGGGTTTTTTTTAACGTTTTGTGTGTTACCTTTATTTATTAAATATCATGTTCTTCGCACTTACACCATAACATTCAGTTAAACAGCAATATCATAAAATAATTTAAAAAGAGCATATCCTTAGAATTTCTGATACACAGTCTGTCGCGCTGGAAATAATTTTTTTTCCGTACAGTGTTGTCATTGCTCGCTTTGAAATCGTTGAGTTTGTTAATAAAAAATTTGTTCACAAAATATGAAATAGATAATAAAACAAATTTCGAATTTTAAATCTGGGCTTTCAGATGCCCATATTCGAGTCGAGTATTACGGCACTCAAAATTGGACGGCTCTAGGTACCGTTGTTTTATCACAACGCAAGAAACATAAATACATTCATGCAGATTCTTCATTATTTAATTTCTTCTAATGTAAGACAGGGCAGTAATATTTGGTGGCAACAATTTGAAAAGTGATACGCCTTTTATATTGATTCGACGGGAAATGCCAAAGCGAAATTAATAGCCCTCTGGGCTAACACCCTTTGGACTAAAAAAACGAATCCCGCATTTTACCCTGAAACGACCGCATTCTAGTTTTATTATGCTACTTTTATACGCAAGAAATAAAGTAAGCCTGAGTGAATGTTTACGTAAGCTCTTTTATAGTATAAAAGCTTAATTAAAATATGATTTTTAATATGATCAATTTTATGAATGTTTAACCCAAATTAATAGATTACATTAACTGTGGACATTATGTAGTTTATTTTAATTCAGTTGCATTTAATTTTAGCTTTTAGTTTTATTATTCTTTCATGCAAATACATATCAACATTTATACATTTAAATTATGCATTGCCTAAGGTATCTTCTCCCTCTTCCAGCATGCCTTCGACTAGTAGTACGCTCGATGCGTGTTCGAGCGGACCAGGGTTCAAGTCGCCGTGTTCCCGTTAAAAGTCCCCTGCTTTTAAAAATAAAAATTAAAACAAAATTAATTTTAAAAAAATCTGCAAGTTTACAGATTCTAAATTACGTCCAAAGGAGCGTTTTTTAACACTCTGTGCGTTACCTTTATTTATTAAATATCATGTTCTTCATACTTAAACCATAAAATTCAGTTCAAGAGCAATATCGCAAAATAGTTTTAAATTGAGCATATCTTTAGAATTTCCGTTTCGCGCGCTGGAGATGAAAATGTTTTTTCTGTAGAACATTGCCATTGCTCGCTTTGAAATCCTTGAGTTTGTTAATCAAGAATTCGTTAAAGTTTTACAAAATATGGAATCGATAATAAAACAAATTTCAAATTTCAAATTTGGGCGTAGGATTACGTCATTCAAAATTGGATGGCTCTAGGTACCATTGTTTTATCATAATGCCAGAAACATACATACATGTATGCAGGTTATTCATGATTTAATTTCTTCAAATATAATACAGGGAGATAGTATTTCTGGCAACAGTTTGAAAAGTGAAGCGGATGTTCAAAGAGATTCGACGTAAACTTGCAAAATGAAAACAATAGTACCTCAGGGACAAAGCCCATTTGGACTAATAATATTCGGTTTTTAAGTTTATATTAAAATAGAGATATTTATAGATTATTTTAAATCAACAATTGAATAAGAAAAGTTATTATTCCACGTCATTTTACACTAAATCATAATTCATTTTTATATGTAATGGAGTTAGTTCGATGAATAGTTAAAAAACCACTTTTGGGTTATTTTACACGTTTATTGTGCCTAGCAAAATATGACGAGTTGTGTTAGCTGCATTCCCTGAGGATCTCATTAGCTACAGCAATCTGTAAAGGATTAAATAATGCATTAAAAATTTACAAAAATAGTAACTAGGCAATTGTAATGAATTTAAAACTATTTATTCTTCTGTATAATTTATTCATATAAAATGTTTCAATATTTTCCGTTTAAATGAGCAAAAAGCAAAAACTGAATATTCATCTGTCGTTAAAATCAGTATCAAAAATTCAAAGCTCTTCAAAACCAAAAATAAATCACGCCTACTGCCACCTTTGAAATTTCCTGGGATTTCTTTCTCTAACTAATTTAAGGTAAAAATTAAATTTTTTTCTTATTGTTACGAATTTTGTTCTTAGATAGGTAATTCTGTTATAAGTATATTTGTTGTATTTCTTTTGAAACATGAAAAATCTAAAGAGAAGTTATGCCGGAAAAGTAAGAGTACAGGAGCATTGTTGCACTTAACATTGAGTAAATGGGTATCTCGGTAATTTGGCGAAATATAGCCAAGCTGCAACGTTTTTGGCGACTTATTTTGTCGTTAAATTCGGCGTGAAATCGCCAAATTTGGAGACATTTTGGTCCGGTCTCTGTATCAAAGTAATATGTATTGAAATTGAATAAATGTATTTGTTAGCTGTAACCGTAATCACACACTCATATTGCTTTCCAGTAATTTCGAGAAGCAGAAAGTACTAGAAATATCTCGGCGACCGGCTGAAAATTATTAAAGTAAAGAGAGAGAGCATCTGAGTACAGTTGCTTAGGTATTGTTGTTAATTGTAGTTACGCGTGAACTGAGATAAATCCGCGTTAGCTTTCTATTTAGATGCTCTTTGCATTGCCTTGCGTTTAACGTTCTTAGTAACTACTGATTATACTGTGTGATACTGTGAATACTTGTCCGAGTATTTCTGTGGAAAATTCCAGAGTTCTGAAATATTTCTTTCGATAAAAATCACATTTTATTAACCTATTATCGGACTTGTGCCTTCAATCTATTACGAACTCATACGCACGTAGCATTATGTTAATGTTTATATTGCCTAAATTCTAGAAATTACGCTTTAAATCTCTGTTCTAAAATCAGTTATCTTATGATATTAAAATTTACTTTAGCAAATTTAATTCAAATTAGAATTAACGCGATTTAAATCAGAAGAAAGATAAAAGATTGTCCAGATAAAAAACGAAAATTTCCTTTCGTAATACAAAAAGATGAAAGTTCGTGGTTTACATGGAAAAATGTTTTAAAAATTTGCAACACGTTTATCTACCCAAGTCATATTTATGAAAAAGAACAGATTTAGTATCCAAGTGCAATAAATTAAAATATTTAAGAGGTCCTATGTCCATCCTTTTCAAACGTTCACCTGAGTTAGTTCGATAAATTTATCATTAATTTATTTTGTTATTTCAAGGTTATATTTAACACATTCTTGAATTAAATGAAAGCTAAATACAATACTATTCATTATCTTGAAAATTGAAAAATGGAACATTATAAGTTTCTAAAACGTTCCGAGATGTCAGACAAAAATTTACAACTGAAATTAAACTAGGTCAAGAAAAATAGTACAGAAATATTATGGTGTAAAGCAGGGGCTCTCAACCGGTGGTACGCAAGAGAAAAATAGGTGGTGCTCAAAGAAGTAAAGTATTTTTAACTATTAAATTCAAAAATTAAAACCCCGACATCCTGATTGAGTTTTCTCTCTAACACTCGTAAATTTATGCGATCTCAGCTTTGTTCAAGGTCAATAGCCGCCTATAGCCTTTAGCAAGAGGCGAACGATCTGTCTGCATGGCAGTTTTCGTGGTTCTTCTATGTTGTACGTTTCACTTAAATATTCGTTTAGCCTTAGACATAACAAAATTTGCCATAAATGATGTTTTTAAAAAGATTAATAGAAAGGATGCTGTATTTAAAAGGAAATAAGAATAAGTTCCTATAAAAAATAATAGTATCTCATTAATTCTCTTAGAGTTTAGAGATTTATTAGCATCTCAGCACTTTCTGTCGCCATTTTTGGGTCCATATTGCACAATTTTCAATGAGAATAATTTTTTGCGTCGGTTTGCTGTCTCTAACAGCAGGTATTTTGTCTTCTTGTTGCTTTGCATTTTGTTCTTCTGCTTTGTATTTTCTACTTTTTTATGCGATTTGAGAATATCGTTGTCAGTTTTTGAAGAAATGGTAATATATTGTGCATTTAAATATTTGTGAAAAATAATAAAACTAACCTAGATTTTCAAAATGGAAAAATGGCTAAGAGTGACTAAGCGGAAAAGTGACGATTCACAGGCGATGGATCCAGGACAATCTACTAGCTTTAAGACTATTGAAAAGGAAAAAAAAATCTAGAAAATATAATGAATGTTATTTATGATTTGGATTTACTTGGAGTGGAGATTACTTTTACCTACCTCCTCATTACCTACGGGTTTAATGTACTCACAGTCTAACTTGATGCGGACATGTGGCAATAAATTGATTGAGCCGGAAAAACCGCACTTCGTGCGGTATTCCGGCCATACCTAATCAGTCAGTCAGTCAGGAGCGGAGATGAAATGGACCCTCAGCCTCAGTGTGTTGTTTGAGGTGAATTGTTACACAATCAACGTATGAAACCATCGTTTCTTGAAAGACATCTTAAATCTAAGCATGCCAATTTAAAGGATAAATCTGAACATTTTAAGAGGAAATTATTGGAGTTCAAAAAGAGACAAGTAATAAAAGGTTTAGTTACTTCAAGTTAAAAAGCTCTGGAAGCTAGTTACCCGGTAAGCCTAATTAATTGATAAGACTGGGTAAGCCCACACTTTTGAAGAAAACCTTATATTACCAGCAGATAAAAATATCGTTTTAACATTATTCAACGAAAAAGCGACTTAATGATATTCCGTTATCAAATGATACAGTATGTCGACGAATTGATGAAATGGCAAATTCCACAGAAGAGACACATAATCAAAGTATAAAACAGAGTGAGTATTTCGCATTGCAATTGGGTGAAAATAGTGAGATAACGAACTTTGTTCAAATCAGATTTTCTTTCTTTCTAGCTCAAAGGGCGTTAGCCCACAACGTCTTAACTTCGTCTTGGCAGTTTGCGTAGAAAACGTATATCTCCGTTTCGCATTTCAAATTGTTGCCACCAAATATTATCGCCCTGTGTTGTATTTAAAGTAATTAAATAATGAAAAGCCTGCATAAATGTATGTATTTTTCTCGCATTGCGATAAAACAAGGGTACCTAGAGCCATCCAATTTTGAATACTGCACTCTTCAAAAGGAATATGGGCACCTGGATTCCCTAATTTGCAATTATATTTTATTGCCGATTTCATATTTTATAACACGTTATCGAATTTTTAATTAACAAACTCAACGATTTCAAAGCAAGTATTGGCAACATTGTATAAAAAATATATATATTCAGCTCTCAAGACTGTGTGTTGGAAATTCTTAAAGATATGCTCTTTTAAATATTTTGTGACATTACTGTTGAATTAAATTTTATGGTTTAAGTGAGAACATGATATTTAACAAATAAAGGTAACACACAAAACGTTAACAAAACGCTCCTTTGGGCGTAGTATAAAATCTGAAAGCTTTCAGATTTTTTTTTAAATATTGCAATCAAAAAATTGAAAAATAATCATTGTAAAATGTAGTGGTCTTCAATTTAGGTCTAAAGGGTCTTCAATTTTTGTTTACGTGATACGCGTTAGTCAAAAGGTTGAGAACCGCTGGTGTACAGAATTAAGTTGTTAACACAGAAGATAAAATGGATAGGAATTTTCGAATAATGTCATTTTTATACAATGTCGTATTACTTATCTATATAACATTTTGCACAATATATTAAATCACAGTACCTATTACTCTGTCAGCCACACAAAACTGGTGTTTTAGCTGCCTAAGCATATTGTTACGAAATGTACAGGCGCGGTGAGATAGCTTCCCCGCAAAGCAGTTTTGGGGTTGCCATAAGATCACAGAGAAAGGCAGGCTTACCACATTTAGTGATAAATCGCCCATTTGGCGAAATGTTGCGACAAAATTGGCGATATGCGGATGGAGAATCTTCTTGAACGAATTCTTACCGGTTTAGCACAGAATGTTCTCGAACACAAGCCGAAAGCTATATAAACCCTGCTACTGACTGACACATACTAACTCCGCAGTCAGTATGTGCCTCGTCGAGAGGGCGAGTATGTCTGCCTCGTCTAGCGAGCTCATAGTCAGTCATTGATCGAGTGTCTCGAAATCTAGCGCCGAGTTGGTGGTCGAGTGCATCGAGAGAGTCTTTTAGTGCATCGCGAATTAGTGCATCGTTGAGTTTTGTCTTAGACTGTGCTGAGTCGAGAGCTATACTCTTGTGTATCGTCGAGTGCATCGCGTGGAGAGTCTCGAGAGTACGTGTAGTTTCGAGAACGACCAAGCAGAGTTGGGAGCTGTATCCGAGTGCTTTGCAGTGAAGCTGTCTTCACCGTTCTTGCCCGACAGTGTGAAGGCTGTGTCGCTGAACATGTCAGCGTGTTTATAACAGTTCGACGACTGTAAAAGTGATTTTGAAGCTATCTGATTAATAGTGGTAAGTAAAATGTGTTTCGATACTTCATCAAGTGTCGTCGTTATTCACCCCAAATCTACGAACCCCGTACGGACGCGAAGGAAGAAAATAACGTAACAATATCATGGTAAAACGTAATATCTCCCAGAACGAAACTTACCCAAGTTGTTTATTCTAATATTTTTGAAAATTTTATGAATGAATGCCGTGCAAACTCTTTCAAATTAAAGAAATAAATGCTGAGAAGATAAGAGTATTTTGAAGTAAGAATAGACAAAAATAGTATTTTGTCTATTTTTTTAAGTGGATTGATGTAGCACATTAATAGAAATGTTGTATGCTTTTTATCCCAAACGGGAAATTTGCCCAGAAGGGCTATTTATTTCGCTTTGCCATTTTGCGTCGTCCGATATCAAACTGCTTTTCACTTTTCAAATTGTCCCCACCCAATATCAGAGTCCTGCGTTATATTTAAAGAAATTAAATGATGAAGAATCTGCATGAATGTATGTATTGTGAAAAAGCAACGGTACCTAGAGCCATCAAATTTTGAATAACTTAGTTCTCCACTCGAATATGGGCACTGAAATATGGAATATGGAATTTGTTTCATTATCTGTTTCATGTTTTGTGAAACTTTCTCGAATGTTTGATTAATAAATTTTAACGATATTTCAAAGCGAACAATGGCAACACTCTACGAAAAAAGAATCTTGCTTTATCTCCAGCGCGCGAGGTTGTGTATCGGAAATTCTAAAGATATGCTTTTTTAAATATTTTGTGATATTGCTGTTGAATTGAATTTTATGGCTTAAGTACTAAGAACATGCTATTTAATAAATAAAGGTAACACACAAAACGTTGAAAAAAACATAATAAATATAATAATAATATAAACTTTGGGCGTAATATAAAATCTGAACGCTTTCACATGTTCTTTTCCTTTTTATATGTCATATTTCATAAAACGTAAGAATTTTTATTTTTTATTTTTTTCAAACTTAACTAGTTATTTTTATGTTAATTGTTTTAAATATTTCTATTTTTTTCTGACAGTCTTACTGTAAATTAAGATAACTATAACCTATAAAAACGCTAGTGTATATTAATTAAAATAGCTATGGTAACTCCTAGCTCATATTCTGTAAAATAAATTATCGTCTGCCCAACGCGATTCGCAAAGAATTAAGAGATTTGACTGATTCAAATTCTATTTATAAAAAATATATTTTTGTTGTTCTTTGTGATATGTACTATGAAGTTCTCGTGCGTTTGATAAGTATGCAGTGCCAAAATGTTGCTGAAATACCAAAATTTAATTTAAGAAGGAATATTTAATTATTGTAAAACATTGTGCATCTTCATCATTTGTGTAAATAAAAATTGCCTATAAAACTTAAAACGAGTATGAATTATTTAATTAGCTGCACTGAAAGTTCATTGTTGACCATTGAACAGCGCTTTTTAAGTAATAACTTTCTGTATCAGACTGTAATCCCGTATTATTTGGCATTTAGTTTGAGATAACTAATTTTAGTTAAAATTTCAAAGCCGGAAAATTATTGTGTGTAACGCTTTAATCAACTTAGATTGTTTCCCACTGGCTAGAGATGTAAACAATCTTATGGTTGTATATAAATTTCTGTAACCTTAGAATCAAGTGGCGTTAGTGTAGAAATGCTATTAGTCTTGAAACGGCCTCTTGCGTCGAATTGCTAAAAACGTTGAATCACCTTCCAAACTATTGCCACCAAATATTTTCGCCCCGTATTATATTTAAACAAATTAAGTAATGAAAAATCTGCATGAATGTATGTATGTTTCTCACAGTGTGAAAAAAAATGGTATCCGAAGACATCGAATTTTGAATAACATAGACTTCCACCTGAACATGGGAACTTGAAAGTCCGAATTTTGAATATTTTTTATTATTTATATCGTATTTTGTAAAATTTTAACAAAATTTTGGTTAAAAAATCTCAACGATTTCAAAGCGAGCAGTGGCAACACTGTTCGGTATAAAATATTTTTATCTCCAGCGTGCTAGACTATCTAACCGAAGTTCTGATGATACGCTGTTTTTAAATATTTTTGGCCCAAGGAGGCGCTAGTCTAAATGTTTTCGAGAATTGCATGTGTGTGTAAATGAAAATAATGCCCTTTTGGGCGTAATATAAAATCTGAACGCTTTCAGATTTTTTTTAGTTTTATTTTTTATCTCTTATTATTATTCAGAAATACATTCTACCACATAGTGTTTGCTCTAATTCTTCAATCTAGAGAAAATATGAAAACTAGTAAAAAACCATATTCTTTCAAGATCAGACTGATCTCCATCCTAAAACTGCTTACATATCTCGGTTCAAGATATCCTGAGATGTGTATATTACTTTCAGTCCTTTGTGAGGTCACTGAGTTAAGCTTTCAGTTTCGATTCGGAATTACAGCTTGAAATTCATTAAAAGGTCAAGCCGTTACGAAGAGTGTGGGATTAGACCTTGAACATCAAATCATTCCCACGTTGCATGAGAAATAACATTGTGAGAAACTAGAAGTACGAAATGATTTGAGATACAGACCTTTGAATCCTAAACGTTTCTATCATAAAACTCTATCATAATGTTCACATGAAAGATTCGTGAGAAGGAATTCAGATTTCAATCAGAAAGTCCTTATGCTTGCAGCCTGAAATGCCACAGCATGAAAAGTACTTTTATTTTAAAGCCAAATGATTGCATAAGAAACGTTTGTATTTACTGCTGACAAGGCATATTATGAAAGAACACAAGTATACTGCAGTCTCGTTTAAGATTTTTTTTGTTTTGTTTGGATTTCCAAAATAGTTTTCATCTCTGATTCTCTTAAAAGGAATTAGGATGAATTTGCAGTTTTTATGTTCACCATCAAAGACCCTCAGAGTGGTTTCAGTATCCTTGAAACATTAATATTAATAACTACAAACAAATATTTTAAAATTACGATTATTTGTTTTGCGACTCAACGGAAATGTAACTTTCTTATGGAAACGGTGAATTCATTCCATATGGATACCAGCTGATTGGACATTTTGCATCATTTTTGAGCTCTGAATGATAGTTAGATCTGAATGCAGCATACCTATACAAAGTAATCCCTGCTGTTACCTGCTATATATCATCCTATTACCTATTATGCGTACAATTATAGAGCAAATATAGTGAGATTATGTGCAGTGTGTAATATTATATTTTAGTTATAATTTAATTAGTTACAAAGCGATGTTGAAAAATAATGCGCCATACACGGATATTAAAAAGATGCAATTAGAGCTTAGGAGGTATTTTCTCCTTCCTTGCAGAATGCCTTCGTGATGTAATTGGCGATGGGTTCCCTAATACCCAGTCACCCTTTAAAAGTGGAAGTATATGAGGTATTTTGTCCCTCCTTCCAGGATGCGTTCGTGGTGAAACGGTAGCACACTCGGGGCGTATTCTAGGGGTCCAGGTTCAAAACGGTAGCACACTCGGCGCGTATTCGAGAGGTCCAGGTTCAAGTCCTGGCCAAGGCGTTGAAAATTTTCGCATTTCCTGGTGCAAAATAACCAAATGACTATACAAGATGCACCCGAACTAAAAAAGGAGGTGGACCATAATTCGTCACCGCCAGCATTTCATGATCCTAATCCTCAGTCGCCCTTTAAATATGTGTGTATATGAGGTATTATCTCCCTCCTTCCAGCATGCGTTTGTGGTGTAACGGCAGCCCACTCGGCACGTATTCGAGAGGTCCAGGTTCGAGTCCCGGAGAGGGCATTGCACATTTTTCACATCTCCTGGTGCAAAATAACCAAATGACGCCACAAGAGGCGTTTGAACTAAAAAAGGTGGTGGACAATAATTCGTCACTGCCAGGATTTGGCGATGGGTCCCCTATTCCCCAGCCCTCTAAAAGGGGGATTATATGAGGTACTTATGTATATGGGTACTTATGCATGGCACTTTAAATAGTCAGCTTGGGATTGCCGCCTGAACGGACAACACACAACGGCATTCAAGAGATATTACCGAACAGCCTGATTATATGAGGTATTTTATCCCTCCTTTTTAGCATGCCTTCGTAGCGTGACGGTAGCACAATAGGCGCGTATTCGGAAGTTTCGGGTTTGAGTCCCGGAGAGGGCATCCTTCACATCGCCTATTTCAAATAATAACCTAATGAGTCCACAAGCTTTTAATATGAGTTATAATAAGAACAGCAGTTATTATTTCATTCATATTAAAAGCCATTCAGGCTGAAATTAGAAAATCATTCAAAATTACGCATATAAAGACTTATTTAAAAATAACACTTTCATATTTTTATAACAGTATCTATTCGATGGAGTATCATGAAACTAAATTTAAAAGGCAACATGAACCTTGAAATTTCTAGGGAATTCTAAGACTGACGCATAATACGAAGTGGGAGGGGGGAAAACTCTCATTAGAATGTTTTACAGTTTAAATATATTTGTTACAAATCGATATAATTATTTGTAATACAAAGAAAGAATGAAGTGCATAAATAATGGCGTATCCTCACTGGTTTAAAGTATTTTTAAAATAAAATTTCGAAAATACAGATTTTTCTGTGCATTTCATACATATGCCCAGACACAAAAGGAAGAGTAAAAGTGGAAAAGGTAGACATAGTAGAGCAAATAAAGATTGGAATTTCTATTAAAAATGCAAAATAAAATTTTTTGATAAAATTTTTAAAAAATGTAACAATTTTTATTTGTCTAAATGTGAATAATCATACTTCAATGCATTAAAAAAAGTGTAATTAAATTTTTATGAAAGCCCTTTAAGAGTATAAATGACAACCATTGTTTTAACTTATAAAATTAAATGAAGAATTTTTTTTGGATGCAACAACAAATGCAACGAATATCAGAAAACTTCTTTTTTTTTGTTTTTTTTTTTTTTTTTTGGAAAAAAAAAAAAAAAGATAAAAACAGACTTGATTCAAGGATAACTAATAAAAATAATTAATAAAATCATATATGCGAGCTATGCAGATAATGTAATTAAAGAGTTTTTAAAAATCATTCTTTAGTGCTTATTATTAAAATAAAAAAAATTCTATTGTGTGTTGTATAACTACCAAATTTATAATCGCAATACGTAAGTGATTCAGATTAGGAACATTTAATGTGCAATACAATTAATGACTGATTTGAAAATTGGCTAGAATTATGTTCAAGAATTATCAATAAATACTTTGCAATATAAACTACAGGTGGCATCGGAATGAAGTTGTATGAATGATTTGTAAATTGGTTAGAATTATGCTGAAACGTTACCAATAAATGGTTTGCAACATAAACTACAGGTAGCAACAGAATGAAGTTGTATGATTGAATTGTAAATTGACTTGAATGAATACTGAAAAATTACCAATAAGTAGTTTGTAATATAAACTACAGGTGGCAAAAGGAATGAAGTTGGATGATTGATTTGAAAACTGGCAGGAGTTATACCCAAAATTGACCAACATATAGTACATAACGTTCTATTCTTGAAGACGAAAGCAGCATCAGTGCCGAAAGCATCCTTCCGATTTTTATATTCACCGGCCATTTGGTTTAAAACATTGTGGGAATTTATTTTAATTTTTAATAATTTATTTTAATTTAATAATACTTTATAAATATAATAACACTTTATTATATTTATAAAGTATTGAATTTATAAAATATTTTAATATTTTATTTTTTATTTACGAAGTATTTTAATTTAATAACATTTTATTTTTAATTTAATAATAATTTTTATAATAATTTATTTTAATCAAATTTCTTATTTTTATTTTGGATGCTGTTGCTGCTAATCTAATCTTTTTTTTTTTTATTTTGGAAAAACCTTTCCTTTACGTTCTCACTTTCCAGCTACGTCTCCCTCCCAGAATGAGTTTTCAGGATTACGTTTTATGTAAATGAAGAAGAAACAAGCATTAAGCTCTAAATCGCTTCACTAGAAGAGCTTAGCACAGCTTAGAAGCGTGTGTCTGCCTTCCGGCCATGTTGCTGCTGCTAGTTTAATCTTACTGCTATTTAGCCGTATTGTATAATTTGGCCGTAATAGTAATCTTACTACTATTTGGCCGTCGGTGATATTAAACATCGACCAACTTTGTTAGTTACTTCTTTGCAGCTTCGGCTGGTTTTATTTTAATTAGCATTAGATTAGTTCTAATTTTCAATCTCAAGTTAAAGTTTGTGTGATTTTGGCAAAGCCTCAAGGGCTATCTGCTGAAGAAAGGGATGCCTTCGTGGAAGAGTTTCTAGGGGAAACTGGCTCGTATGCATATCACACATGGGGAAATCCGCAAAAACGTCCATGCAGCCAGCCCGTTTGCGGGTTCCAAACCTCGGACCGAACTAACAGTATTCAGCAACTTCACCGCTCGGCCGCTAGCGGGCGAAAACCGTAAGGAAGTTAACCGTAAGGAACCGTAGTTGTTTATCTAACCGCGCAACGCACGCAATCCATTCTAATAAAAGCACCGTTCAAGAAATAAGCACGCATTTTCTTAAATTACTGTTTGACATTCACTGCTTTTCTACTTAACAGAGAAATAACTACAGATATCACTGTAGAGAAATATAGGTATAAATGTGTAATAAAATATAATTTTTTTAAAAAAATTTATACATTTATTAAAACAACTTAAAAAAAATATATATTTATTAAAGTTTTTTTTTTAGAAAAATTATACTTTTATTACATTCGAAATGTGTGAGTCCGTTAAATGTTCCACGTGATTTTGTAGATAATACCCTAGTGATCAACAGTCTAAAGCTTACAACATTAGGCGATCGTATAAACAATTCCAAGACACGGGTTGTCTGTATAACAGAAAACACCAGGCCGACCCCACATGTCAGTTGAAAATGTGGAGCACATCCAACGGAATTTAGCACTCAGTCCACAGAAGCCTTTAACTGAGCCCGTATAATTTGGTTTGTAAAGAAAACAATTATGACTCTACAACATGACATGATTTGTCATGTTTGTAGAGTCATAATTGATTCAAATATTACATTCAAAATGCAATAAAATGTAATAAAATACACTCAAAATGTAATAAGAAATATAATTGTTTCCAAAATTTGACCTGTCCTGTTAATTATTAGTATCACTAAGTAGTTTCGTTTGCCACGGTTCATATAACCTGCTTCCACTTGGCAAAGTAGTTCCCCGAATCATCACTAGGAACCAATTACCTGATTCATCGACCTATTTGACATATTTTCTGATAAATTGTCGAAGACTGACGTATCTCAGTACCTCATTGACAAAGCAGCAGTAATACTTTTCGATCATTAATTTTGCGTCGTCATAACTCATATTTCTTAGTCAATAAGCGCAACATTTCCCGATGTTGTATTTGTCTGCTAACCAGGCACGTTCTCGATGATTTATTCAGAATGTCAACTCAAACTGATTGTTGTACCTGCTGCTTCGATTAAGATAAAATCGGATAAAGATTTCGATACATCAGTATTAAAAGCACTTAACAATTCCTTCCTTCGGCTCAATCACACGCACGAAGAAACAATCTTTCAACATCATTGTTTACAAAACCGATTTGTAGGATTGCCCAACTAGAAAATGAGCCACTAGAATAAAGGCGAAATTTTTTAATACAGCAGTAAGATAATCTAGTTAGAACGCAGAGGTCAACCGGAGGTGATATTTACAAAGAAGAAATATTGCAATGTGATAAGAAAACATTAAGAAAAGCTCAGATACCTCAGGATTTGTTCTAGCTAAAGTAACATTTCCTAAAATACAGGGTATTTAAAGAAGAATCACCTGATTTCAAATGCGTATTCTATGAAAAATCTTAATCTTCTTATGAGAATCTTAAGATTCATTTTATATTATATTACAATGTATTTTCTTCCTCCTTTTTGTATGCCTTCGTGGTATAACGCTAGTACACTCGACGCGTATTCGAGAGGTCCAGGTTCGAGTCCCGGCAAGGGCATTGCACATATTTTACGTCTCCATCATCAAAAAACCTAATGACTCTACAAGTGGCGTCCGAACTAAAAGGTGGTGGACGATGATTCGTTACCACGAGATTTGTCGATTGCATTCTTTATTCCCAGTCGTCTTTTAAAAGTGGTGACATATAAGATATTTTCTTCTTCCTTCCATCTTGCGTTTGTGGGGTAACGGTAGCACATTAGGCGCGTATTTGAGAGGTCCAGGTTCGAGTCCTGCCGCCGAGGGCATTGCTCATTTTTCACATCTCGAGCATCAAAATAACCTAGTGATTCAACATCATGACAAATCATAAAATTTTCTTTACAAACCAAATCATACCAGTTAACGGTTTCTGTGGACTACGTGCAACATTTTGCGGGATTCTGTCCACATTTTCAACTGAAATGTGGGACTACCTGGTGATTTCGTTTTATTATGCCTCACTATGTGGCCAGAACTACCTATTTTGACTGTGCATGATATTCATTGCATACTGGAAACAGAATTACTCTTTATTGTCCCAGTAAAACAAACCATTTACAATAATATATTAATAAAATGCTAAGTGAATTAAACAAAATCATTCAGACATTCTGCGTCTAAAATCTGGAAATAACTAGAAGAAAGACTGTTCAACTAAACAAAAAATGATGGTGAAACCATAAAACTTTTTAATTTGTACTTAAGAATAGCACTTGGGAAAAGCCCTTCAAATTCCTTCTTTCATTTCTCAGTCTACTAACTGTTCCATTTGTTACAGTCAGGCAAATTCTGTTCCTGTCAAATGGTCTTTCAGGTTTTATCTCAAAACTCCAGAAGTTTTTTTCTTTTATTTAAACACTAGAGCTTCCAACTTTTTCAAACAAGAATTCTTATTAAGGCGTGAAGAAGGGGATGGGACAGAAAGTTTTTGCGACGGAACAGTTAAGTAATATGTTTTTCACATTTAGAAAAAGTACTTGCCTCTAGATAAATGCATTTTAAGTTTCAAGTTCAGTCATATTAATAAAATATTTAAAAAGACGCGAACATTGTTAAAATTATGATATACATTTGAACTTTTTATAATGAAGAAGGTTATACTGAATTTACAGTTTTAACAAATGTAATTTATTGTTCTATGTCTTATGATATTTAATTAAAAATGTTTTAAAAAAAGAAAATCTGAAAGGGTTCAGATTTTAAATTACGTCCAAAGGGGCATTTTTTTGACATTTTGTCTGTTACCTTTATATATTAAATATCACGTTCTTCGCACTTAAACCATAAAATTTAGTTCAAGAGCAATATCACAAAATAGTTTTAAACTGAGCATATCCCCTTTATAATTTCCGATACAGAGTCTCGGGCGCTGGAGATAAAAGTATTTTTTCTGTACAACGTTGCCATGGCTCGCTTTGAAATCCTTCAGTATGTTAAACAAAAATTCGTTAAAGTTTTACAAAATATGAAATCGATAATAAAACAAATTCCAAATTTTGGCTTCCACATGCCCATATTCGTAGAGGGATTACATCATTCAAAATTGGATGGCTCTATGTACCGTTGTTTTATCACAATGCGAGAAACATGCATACATTTATGCAGATGTTTCATTATTTAATTTCTTGAAATATAATGCAGGACTCTAATATTTGGTGGCAACAGTTTGAAAAGTGAAACGGACATTTATAGTGAACCAACGCAAAATCGCAAAACGAAAACAATAGTCCTTCAAGGACACAAATCCCCCTTCTTCTTCTTTTTTTTTTTTTTTTTTTGTTGCTTATTACGTGGAGAGAAAGTTAGAGTGTGTGTGTGTGATTATGGCAAAGCCTCGAGGGCTATCTGCTGAAGAAAGGGATGCTTCGTGAAAGTCTTTTTAAGGGAAATTGGCTCGTATCCACGTTACACATGGGGAAAACCACGAAAACGCCCATGCAGCCAGCCCGTTCGCCGGGATTCGACCGGCCCCGTTCGCCCGGACCAAACTACCAATGTTCAGCGGCTTTTACCGCTCGGCCGCTGGTGGGCCTACAAAGCTCCTTTGGACTAATAATTTTTTAGTCTCAGCTGTTTGCTAAGTCAGAGATAAAAGATTTTAAAAACGTTTTCGCTATTGTTCTTTTAGAACTAACTGGTTGGATATACTGCACGGTTTCGGATAATAATATTTCCTTTCTACCTTTTGTCTCTCTACTTTTATGCAACCAAAAAAATTTTATTAGCTAAAATTTTGGATGTAGGAAAATACGTTTGAGAATTGTTGCAGTAAACTCAGATTTTTCCTTGGCGCAAATGGGATTCATAATCAGTTCAGCCTCCATATCGTTTCCTAACAAGCTAACTCATTACATGCAAAAGATAAATTTATCCATTTTTCACAGCACCAATTTAATTTAACTTTTGATAACTTTTAAACTTTCTTCTTATTATAATTCACCTGGAATTTGTGCTGAAGATTGCAAGAAATGAAGTTATTGATTTTATGCAACGATTTCTCCAAAATGCGGAGGTTTATCTTGAATTCAAAAGGTTAAAATTATACGTGAACGTGAGGAAAGCAAGAAAATATAGATAACATAAAACAGTGTAACTAAATTTTATAGGAATTTTCTTCGAATTCGTTATTGACAATTCTGGAAAACAAAAATAAAACGCTTAAGGAATTTTCAAGTCACTTTGTATTATTATTTTATTGAATCAAGTGTTTGAAATATTTAATATACTGCGTCACGAAAAAACTTTACTTAATAGTGTGCCAATATCAATAAAAATCTCGAGAGTTAGAAATATAGTTATGCTATTCAAATTTTGATCCTGGTAAAGGTTAGTGCTAAAAATAAAAGATCGTGCTAGAATAAATTGGGAGACTGTTTCTGGACATTTTTTACAGCGGATACATATAAAAGCAAAGGAACAGGACACTAACTTAATATATGATTTTTCAATATACATTGTCGAAAGTGATGAAATGAAAGAAGAAAACACTGTAATGAACAAATAAGCCTTTTTTTTTCCTGTACATATAAAATTGCAACAATAAGCATTAACATCTTCTTATAAGAACACTAGCAAATTGTGCCTTTAAAAATTTCAAATTGACTTCCGATAAGGTTTATGAATCTTCAATGAAGCCTGGCGAAACATGAAAAAGATTCAAGAGAACTTGAATCTTTGAGATTTTTCGTTATTCAGATCTTTCAGATCCTCAACCGAAACCTTTTAAACATTTTAATTCAAAATTTTGAATTAATTAATTTTGTTGATGGCAAAGAAGCACTCATAATTTTAGAGAAAAGGCGTTGAGACGCGAATATTACCGTTTCAATGCTATCTAAATGCTTACCTCCCACTTCAGAATTCCTCACGGAAGACCTTTTTGAAAACCGTTCCATTTCATCTATTTCAGTCTCTTTCGATAGAGTAGGTAACAGAAACACCCATTTCAATCTTTTAAATCAGACTCAACACTAAAACCGAAATTTGAACAGAGATCACGTGACAGATAAATATATATATGAAATTCTGGTCGACTGGAAGGGGAGAAACTCCCAGAGTCCTGTCTAGGACTCTGGGAGTGGTATCAGACTGGGGTAAGTAATCAGTCTTCACAGTGACTAAAAGCATTGTTTGTTTGATGGTAAATTCTGCCTCGGCAGGGACCATATCGTATTCTCTTGTCTGCCCCTGGGTTGTGAGGTTAAATATCAGACGTTGTCCTTGGGGTTTGGCTTCCCTTGGTCAACACTGAGGAATGGTCGACTACGTTCTCGATGCGCTGCCATCCACCACTGACTGGTTAAAATGACTGGTTCAGCCTGGGTTAAGAAAACCTGGGTGTTATTAACACAGACTGTATGGAACAAAATTGTCCCCATGGGTTGACCTACAGGTTATGTCTCCTTGGATGGCCTCCAATGGTTGGGGCGTTTAACTGTATATCGCTTTTGTAGCAGCTGGTACTAGATGCCCGTTCTCATTAGTGAACTATCACAATGACCCTGTGGCCCTAACGCTTAGAAAATGCCTAGATGTACCATTAATGTTACTGGTGGCGATATCCAAGGCAATAAAATATGATAACTTTTTATGTGGTTACAACAATTCAGAGCTGTTGTTATGCTAAGATATAGCCACGCCGAGTTCTACAGAACACTCGTGACTAAAATTATTTTGAGAATTCTACACCTTATAGTTTAAAATAGGAAATTTTGAGATATGGAAGGAATTCAAGGTAACATGAAAATCGTAAGTGAAGTTGTTATCAGAAGTATGATTAAGTAGATGCGTTATTTCAATAGCCGGTTTTTTTTTAAAGCGTACGTTTCGTCATGGAGGAGAATATTGACTCATATATTAGAAATGTAATATTTGCGATAATTTTGACAAACTATATGATATCCACGAGAGGATAAGTCATCCTATTCCAGCTGAACTACGTGTTTTCGCCGACATTATGTTTTTTGGGTTTTCTTGTTTTACACATAAATTACTCTGGGATATTTAAAATATATGAGTTTCGTTTTTTAAATTTCGCTTTCTAAAGCAAACAGCGATACAGTTTTCTCAAAAATAAGCATGCAGTGGCGCAGAAGAAGATTAGATTTAACGAAGCCAGTTACGTTACTCTGGTACAAATGCAAAGCAATTTTAGGATATGGTGTCTTTTGAAATTTTTGAGTAAATATAGATCGAAACGCAACTTCTTTCATGAGGTTATATTTCAATCATTCAATTTGCTTTATGAAGTTTTTTTTTTTTTTTTAATTTCAGTTTCAACCTTTTACTATGGGGAAGATAAGGCGAGATACCAATTTCAGTCTTTTTATTCAAGGTTCAAGTTAAGACCAAAACACGATGGAACATGATGGTAAAATATGTACAAATTGATTTCATAATGGCTCTTTGAAACTCCATGTTCAGACACTGTTGAGATACAACATCAGATTACTGCGGTTGCTACGTAGTACAATATACATGATTTTTTTATGAAAACGTAAACGTAGTACAGCACAGATTTAGAATTTTTTCGTCCAGCTTTTTTCTTTGAACGTTATTTCCATTTTAAATGTCTCCCCACCATATATCATAGCGAATACGCAAGGAGAATAGATAGAGAACTCAAATGGTACAAATTTTGATACTGGCACTCTAAACCGCCTACTTTGGAAAAGAAAAAAAACCTAAAATGGCATGATTTTTGTTGCCATCTCCAGAAATCGTTAAGTGGGAAAGGTTGAAATGGGACATCAGTACGTGAACCAGCAATACTGTTGCATGCACCTTTGATACCATATTTTGTTTCACTATGCTGGTTAACTAAACCTTCCGGAATTTTCAAGTACTTAGTACACTGCATTTTCTCAAAAATTCTCGGAGTTTGCTCGCCAAGCGTCCCTCTAGATGACGTACTACTAAGTGGTCTTGAAACTTTCCAGTAACTCATATAATTGTGTATAAATGCTAGCTCGCTCGCATCACACGAGTTTTCCATCATTTTACCAACTGATTTAAGACTGTAGAAGTTTGGATTTAAAATTGAACGATAATTAATAATCAAATATTTTTTCGTTAAATTATGTTGCAAAAATGAACTTCAAGGTCCAATTATTTTAATATCACGTTTAATACATTAATGAGATTTCATTTTGAAGGGGTTTATTTTAATTTTCTAATAATTGTTTTTATTTTTAAATAAACTGTCTTTCACATTATTATTTCTTACCTAGAATTACTACATGATTTCCCTGCTAGAATGAGTTTTTAGTATAATGGTCTATGTAAATGTGGTAGAATCAGTATTTAAGTGGAAGTCTCGGTCACTTCAGTAGAACAGCTTAGAAGTTCTTAGCCTTCTGGCCACGTCGTTGCTGTAAGCCTAATCTTACAACGTTTCAGCCATATTATTACTTGCTTGCTAGTATTTGCCGGTAATATTCAGTCAGAGCCAACTTTGGTAGTTAGTTCTGCTGAGCTTCGTCTGGTTATAGTGTACTTATCATTAGACTAGTTTCTTATTTTTTATCTGACGCCCAAGTGAAGGCTTCATGTAAGCTCGAGAAGGGGCCATCTATGAATCATACTTGAGTTGAATGAAAGGGTAATTTAACCCTTCTTTGGACTTGTCTTTCCCACGTGATCTCAATGATAATTCCCTACACAGTTCATAAGTATTCTAACTGCCTAGAACTGCAAATTTATCTAGAACATTATAAGTTTCTTCATAAATATACTTTTGCTTTTAAAAAGTGCTTTCTGAAATTTGTTTGTAGTTAAACAAAAAGTTCAAGCATTCGTTTTTGGAAAACTTTAAATATTAATTTTTTCTCCTTTTTTTATTTGAATAATTCGAAAGTTGCAAGAGATTCAAGAACCTCTGAGTATTAATTTGGAATTTAAGGCAACACAGCGTTTGACAAACTTCTAAAATTAATCTGTCAGTCTCATCTAGACAAAACAAGAAAATAAAAATGTCACAAAACACTTTTCGAAAATGGCCTTGTTCAGTTTTATCTTTAAAGGGAAGCTAAAGACTAGAAAGATACTTTTATTGCTTGATAACTGCACAGTTCACAATACCAGGTTTTTATTGTTATGAGCAGTTAAATGGGTTTTCCTTCTCCCAGTATATATCTGGGTAATAGTTCCAATTTTAAATATCACCGTTTCGTAAGAGACGTTTACTCAATTTGCGTCGAAGGAAAAAGACAAAGTTTAGAATAAATCTTTCAACGACTTTGGAATTAGCTCGCATTTCGTTAAAGTATCGACTGTGCTTACAAAAATTCTAACCCGGAATTTATTTTCACAACCATTGACCGAAAATACGTACTTCTAAATACAAATATGTTCCAAATGACGTACATTCACGTTTTCGTATATTGAAACTGAAAACAAAATTCATAAAATGCAAAATATAACTTTTCATACGTTATCACAGACCGTGTACTTTTACGAAAATATTAAACCCATTATGAAAAATAAAATACAAAAATTTTGATTTCTGTAAGACAAAAATTGCAAGAGATATTTGCTTTCAAAGTATGGAATTTTTTGTCATTTTCAGTTTTTCATGAGAGGGTCGGTTAATAAATAAATTAAAATAATTCGTGGTTGATTTTTTAACCTTAAACACCATTCAGTGATATTATTTTATGATTTAAAAATGTATAATGCTCTTGAATTTATAATTCTGTTGTTATTGGTAAAGAAATTTTTAACAAACAAGTAATATATAAGCTTCGAAATATTAGGAATGTATTTACAATATTCTCATGGAGTTTTATTAGTTTAGAATCCTAATCTAAAATCAAACAACAAATTCATTAAACTAGAAATGTCATATTTACTTCAGTATCCATCTTATTTTCTTGTTATTTTTACTGCTCGAAAATAGGAAGGGGAAAAATACGCGATGTATGCTATTTTTGAGGAGAGAACTTAAACGACAAATGCAGCACATTAAAAAGCACGGATAAAGACACACTAATGTTATTATATTATGTATTTAAAAGGACTTACCAATTTTAATAATACAGAGGCTGTTCACACATTTTTAGACAATGTATACTGTATTCACAAAACTAAATTACATAAAATTCTTGTGTTCTAAATGTTCTATTTGACATCCCTTATTCTGAACTATTTTTCAACACCGCAATTTCCAGGATAATAATGACTTTTAAAGTGGAAGAAGAGGTTTTCTATCCCATTCTTTCCGATTAGCTTTCCAGAGTCCTGTTAGGGTTTTGGGACAAGGTTTGGATAATGCAGTTTTTAAAAGTCCGAAAGCAGAAAAATCCATAGGTGACACATCGGGAGATTTAGTAGGGCTATCAGTGAAGGGTATGGCCTTGATACCAGTTTTTTGTTCCAATTCTTTTAGGAAATTCACAGTGGATTTTGATGTCTGACTGCTAGCTTTGTCCTGATGAAGTCTCACAGATTGATGGCACTGTGGGTAAAGCGATGGTACTTCATTCAGAAAAATTGGCGATAAAATATGTTCCTGATAGTATTTGGAGTTAATCTTGACATTTTTTGCACTCTCTTTATTTTTAACTTGCCATTATAAGAGAAACCAGCAACAATCATGAATCCCTTAGAAAAACTTCCTTTCGATTCTTTGAACCATGTACTTAAAATTGTTTCTCCCCTTTTATGATAATAAATGGCTCTTTTTTTGTTACAATCATTTAAATACACCCATGCTTCATCTATTGTGACAATTGTTTTCCATTTTTCTTTGGATAAGTGTTTCTCATATAGAATTCTGCAGCGTGTCCTGCATTGAGCGATATGCTTTGGAAGAAGACGATGCACATTGTGTTTTTTCGCTTTCTTAAGATTTAAGTCAACGTTTATCATTTTGTTTACAGTGGACACCGAGCATTTTAATGATTTTGCAACTGTCCTTTGACTAGGGGGATTTTCTTTTAACATTAAACAATGGATCTTTGCAATAGTCGAAGATGTCAGTTTTTTCCGTGGATACTTGTTTGGAATTTTTGTCCGCTTGAGGCTCCAATTTGATGTTTTTTTTTCTCCTTTCTTGTTGATGATATTACCTATCGAAGCTTTAGATATCACAAAAGCATGACTCTCACATCGTTTTTGGATAACGGAGTATGCATATTTCTCTTCGGAAAGAGCGTAAATGTAGCCTTCGAACCACTGCTTTGTTAAATTCGCCATTTTGAATAAAAAAAAAACTTTCAAGCCACAGACGATAATTTTGACTTTTAAAAACATAGTGCAATTGCAATTACGTCTTTTGCAGCAAACGATTTATTATTACCGCTTACCAAAATCGTCTAAAAAATGTGCGAACAGCCTCTGTAACGGATAGCAACTTCCATAGAAATTCCTTTAATCATAGCTGTAGAAATATACAAGTTCTTCAATTCATTTAAAAAGAAATTTATTTTCTTTGATATCGGATTTCTAACTTGACAAATTTTAATTGTCACTAAATTACGTTAAAAAAATTTGACTTCTCCAATTAGAAATTAACTTGCCAGGTTAGAAATCCGATATCAAAGAAAGCAATGAATTGTTTTTTAAATGAATTGAAGAACATTGTATATTCCTACAGCTATGATTAAAGGAACTGCTATGGAATTTGTCATTTGTTTAGACTTCAATTCTTTTGTTGGTGACAGCGATTACACCGAACGTCGTTTCTCCTGAACTTGACTCCTTTCCCACATTTATGTTGTCCTTATGTTCTTATTCAGGTATTTAAATGATAAAGCATCTAAACAAATACAACGTGACCTTCAATTTTTTTTTCGTTTAAACTGCGCTGCTTTCTTTTTATTAGTTATTTCTATATTTTTCATAACGATGGAAATGTTGCGTTTACGTTGCATTTGTTTCTGTTTACTACATGAATATCATTTGGTTTTACCCTCGATAATAATGTAGTTTTTGAAGTTTTAGATTTTTAAACGGACGTAAAAATGTAAACAATAACTTAAATAAACAGCTATTTTGAATTATTAAACAATGTAAATGGTCAAATCTTTTAAAGTACAGGTCCACGTTTCCTTTTTAATTTTCTGTTCTTTTATTTGCATCTGGCATCTACTTCCTTACTTAAATTTGAGCTGCTGAATGGCAATGCTTCTATCGTTTGAAAGCTGCTTAAATTCTTTTCGCGATACCATTATAGTTAGGACAAAGCCCGCTATTAAAAAACGCCGGGCCTGCACTCTACCTCTGCGCTATCGTTTCATCTATTATAAACAGGTTTTTATTCTTCACTTTCGGCAAAGTTGATTAGCATCGGAATGGCACAGAAACTAGTGATCGGTGCATTTCTCCTTTTCTGTGTTTCTGTCATAACTATTCTGAGTAGGCTGCTTTCGAGCATTAAGTGAAATTGAGTACAATTGATACTAGAATGATAACAAGGGAAATATTAAAAAAAAAAAAAAAAGGATCAGGACACAAGACGGTATAAAAATGTAGAACGAAGCTTTATTTTTTTAAATTCCAGGTTCATAGCACTTACTAAATTATTATTTATCTTAACACTTTTATGATCAAACTGGGAAGATTTTTCTGCAGTGTGATTATATAACCCCCCACAAATAATATAGAAAAATAATGTACATTTAGAAACAAATAATACACAAAAATAATATACAACAATAATATATGTTTAAAAACAAATAATACACAAAATAATATACAATTAAATACACTTACATTTGAAAGTAATAATCCGCTTCAATGCAGGTTAGTAATTCTTACCACACAAGATACGGTTCAATAAAGTCACTTCCATGTGAAAACACATCACCACACGGACTAAAACTATATACAGAATTAATTTTAAAAATTTTATCTATTCTAAATTACTCTCAAACGAGAGTTCAAATCATTATTACCGACTCAGTCAATTCTTGCTACAATTCTTCAGAACAGAGTGCAACTACAGAGTTGCCACAAAAGTATACAAAATCTTGTTATGCGCTTTAGCACTAACTAACGGCAGTCACAACAGAAAGAAAATTCAAGCTGAAATGTGTACTACGTGATGGAAAATAAAATTACAAATTAAAGGATACTCGGTAATTTGTAGTAAGTATGTTAACATAATATTTTTGGCAAATTTACCAGTTACAGGCCCTGAGAGTTTGATCCCAGGTACGGTTTATAAAATATCCTACACATCGGAGTATGTCAGCTGCATCTGCTTAAAGCTAACGCAACTTTATCCCAAATAAAAACAATAAAGCTCTTGAAGAAATTTTCCTTTAATGGCTTTTAAAACAAAGGAAAAAAAAAGCTGACTTGTTATCTAGTCGAAGATGACTACCAATTCCTTCATTAGATATCCTCCGTAGTATGTGCTCTACAAATTCCAGGCATCTTCCATTATTTTTTGTTTAATTAACAAGATTTGTGATTGAGTTCCAAGAAGCTGCATTTCTAGTTCTATATTTCTGGCAAATTATTGCATTCCTTTCGCATTTTACTTATAAGGAAAACGTAATCTGCTTGATAATATGAACTGCTAATTTCTCATTAAAGAATATTACAATCATTCCTAAAGAAAATTCATAAATATTCCAATGCCTATCATTGTTGATTTGCCCAGCTAATATGTATATAATAGTGCTTTAGCAAAATTTATCTAATATCTTATATTCATGTAATGGCTTATAATTTCATTGTTGCCTTAGTGCTTCTTATCATGATTAATACAATCTAATTTTATTTATATGCTGCGAATATTTCCTATCATTATGCATGAGTCATTACAATAATTTATTTTTCTACTGTTCTGTTTCTCGCCGTTTTTAGATCAATAGAAATTTTCATTGTCATTTGCTTTTAACTAACAAGCATTTTTATTTCTTTGGAGGAAGTAAAAAGGAAGTATTGTAATCGCGAAAAATTTCGCGATATTTCAACGAAAATATCCATTTTGACCGCTAACGAATGCAATTTAACGATATTTTTGCGTAACATCTGCACGTAAGGACAGGATAAAAGACTTTTTTTTTTCCCAAACGAATTATAAAACTGATTTATAATAGATTTAGAAGAGATTTTTACGTGGCGTCTGTGAGTTATGCGAGATACATGCACATGTACATACGTATGTATGTATCTCGCATAACTCAGAAGAGTAGAATCAGAACATTGAAATTTTGTATATAGGACTGCATAACATGTAGATGTGCACTTCCCATTTTGGTTGCAATTGGCCGGACCAAAACTATATAAATATACGTACATATATATCCAGTCTGCTACTTGGCTCAGTGAGCTCAGTTTCTTTATTTTTATATGTTTGTAAATTTTGCATATTTTGCTTATGTTGTTCGTATCTTCAGGTTAAGGTTGTAAAATTCTCACTAGTGTACTTCTAAGTTACTGTATAAAGTAACGAAGCTTAAGAACTAGTTAGCGAATAATCGCTTAAATTCGTGTAACAAGAAACAACAAGATGGACGAGTAACTAACCCTTTATTATTCCAATAAGATTTACCAAAACTCCGTCTTGGAGTGTACAATAAAAGCCGACACTTGGGCTTGAACCTAAGAGACTAAGAAATAAACTAAAACTAAGATTAACTAAAGAAATATAGCCGAAGCTATCAAGATTCTAATCGAGTTGGCCGCTTAGCTCTATTTGACTACGAAGCTTATGAAGGGCCTGAGTACGACCGACCGTAATAACAGCTTTGAGAGAGAGAGTAGCCAAAAGGCAGACACGCGCAACTCAGAAACTCTGATTCTCTCTAGCTCAGCAAGTAGACTTCGCAGTTTAAATACCGCTCCTCCTTATTAAGTATTCAGAGTGATTCCAAAACTACGTTCTGGCCGGAAGTAGTAAGTTGAAGTTAAGGATTTGACAGGAAAAAAGTTTAACTCAAAATTTAACTGTTAATAAAATTAATCCTTACAAGGTTTTTATGCCTTGTTAACCTGCATACAATAATTGTGGAATTATAAACAATTTAAAAGTTTTTTAAGTGCAGCTAAGCCTAATTTTTGTTTGCCATAGCACCCATATTTGTTTAAATTTGAAACTTAGCAGAATAGTGGATTTGTTGCCAATCTAGAGAAGCTAAGCTACACAACAACAAAGTAACGTTTTCTTTTATTATTGCGAATTAAATCATGCTTAACCCATTCTGGAATTATCATTCAAGTTATTAAATTATATCATATATTGACACAGCACAGCGTCCACAGCAAATTGAGTCAGTTTCTACGCCTTCAGTGTGCTTTTGCCGATTGAGACCAGAAGTGTACTTTCAGTTTAGTGCACCGAAAAAACTGCCTTCTTGCCCGCTGGCAACTCGCTGTTTTTTTACGTAGGCAATATAATTTTGATTGTAAAAATTGTTTTTTTTTTTTTTAAATTGTTTTAAGTGTATTTGATGTTTTTCTATATTCTTCAATTTTTAATGAAGATATTTTCTTTTTTTTTTTTTTTTTTTTTTTTTATTTTTTATTTTTGCCTTGCCACGAACTGAGAAATTGAATTAAATGAAGGAAGAATATATCTCTAATGAAAGTCGAGGAAATAAGCTTACATGAAATACAGTAAAAAATGCACATAATTTAATAGGCCGCACAAGGGAAAACATGCGCCTTTAAATTATTTATATACAACATAGAGACTGAAAGTTTAATTAAATGTTTTGGAGTTAGCTAAATTAACTCAGATTTTGATAATATGTGGATAATATTAAGCAAAATCCGTTCAATGCTAAAGAAAATTCGTATCTTCAAGGTCAGTTAAATCTGAAATTTCAAGCGCATTGTAATCTAATCATAATAATAAATATTCAACTCTCATTAAAGAATCTACAATTTTCGTAACGAGTGAGGAAAGAAAAGCGAAGTGGGAAATGTGTTCCTACAATTAAATCTGTTTTCATGCAAAATTAATCCATTTCTTTTTTGTTTTTTTTTAATAGTTTTTTCCAAAAACATCTATCTGAATTCTAAATCCATTACATTTTTAATGAGTTATTTTAGCAAACAAATAGACAAGATTTGATTTTATGCTTTTATATGTACTAATTTAGCATTACGAACAATGTAGCTTTTATTTAGTCCGCAAAGTTTAAACGAAAATAAACCCGAATAAATTTGAATTTTTTAATTATCAAATTCCATGTCCTTGATGCATATAATATTAAAGTAGTCAAGCTTCTTTATCATCTTTCTTATTTAAGTAAGAAATTCATAAGCCGCCAGTCGTGATAGTAGTTAGCGACGTTGACTGCCGTACTGAAGGGCCCGAGTTCGAATTCCGCAGAAGGCATGGATGCTTGTAAATGTATAGTGTCTGTGCGAGATGGAGGCACTCTAAATATACCGCGAGGCAAAAATCCTCTCGAGAGGTTAGTGGTAGGGAAGAGGGGTAGGAGACCTTCAGACCCGTCCCTCTGGAGTGCTCTCCATCAAAATTAGGGGGCGGAACTGATCAAAGATTTAGCATCACCTGTATGATGTTCAAGGCTCTTGACAACGACAGGCATATTCCTACACTCCTTGCCAGGATGTATTTCGTGGGCTTGTTCTGATGTTTACTGCCAGACAAGTGAGATTCAAACGGCGACAGAAATTAAAAGGATGTTTTGAACATGAATAAAAATGGCAGCAGTGTGCTGTAAGAAGTAACGTAATAGTATAATAATTATGTAACAAATTATATATATATAATTACATATGTGTGGGGGGGATAATTTCTCGAGAAATCTAGAGAAATGCAAGGCAAATCCTCTCTCTCGAAAAAGAAAAGTACGGAAAAAATCATAAAGAATACCGAAGATCAGCTATTCCGAAATATGCAGGAAAAATATGATGCTACATGTACCAAACCGGGTGGTTATAATTAAACTTCACCTGTAAACAGTATCCTACAGCGCAAACGGGTGAACAGAATTCAGCGAAGTTTTGTATATGGGGTATACATGAGATGCATTCACAGAATTTCGAAAAAAAAATTAGTTCCAAAATGTCCACCAGAGCGCGTCTTTTCGGGAAAAACGCATGGTTTCAGAATGATAGTCTCCCTTCACATTATAGCCTTGATGTGCGTCTCCACCTGTATGCAACGTATCCTCAACATTGGATCTGCAGGGATGGTACGGTGCACCGGCCAGCAAGATTGCCAGACCTCACTTGCTTGAGCACTTTTTCTGTTAGCACGTCAAGACACTGATTTACGACACCCCCGTTAATACAGCTGAGGAACTTGTTGCGCTCATCATGGCAGCTGCTTGGGGAGTCTGGGACACGCCTGGTATTTTCCAGAATATCAGATCTTATGAGGCCTGCGTCATGGTCCGGTGTTGTAATTTCGAACACCTTCTTTGATGACGATCGTTGTTTGTTTTTGTTCTTATTTCTTAGTTTCTGCTGTACTAAGCATAATAAGCATGTTTTCTCCCCCTATTTGTGTGCTTCCTTTCTTGTGTTATCATTATAGCGTCAGGGAAGGGTTTACGGCGATGCACAAAGACCTGTCTTAGACAGCCACGACAAAAGTGGTGCACATAGATTGTCTTCATGGAACTATAACCAGCAAATATTGGATGGTCCATTCAGCGTTAACAGGGACCTCATGAGTACTGTCAAATCTGTCTCGAGCTGTGTGATAGCTATATAGTATTCGATTTTCAAAGCCAGTCCTTGGGGGTTCAGGAGGACTGATGCTGTCTGTTGTTGTCCATTTTTTGGTGACCATTTGAGACCTGGTCGCCACTGTCTCTCGAGCTTAAACTTAATGAAGTTCATGTTCGTCAGGGGTTGACAGCGGGGGCTCTTCCCCGTCGGTAAAGAATAACTACGACGTTAAAAATCTATCCACTACTCGATAGCCTGGGTCAATGTTTCGACTCTCTAGTATACTGTACGTTCTTTGCATGTTTTGTTTGTTTGTTGTTGCCCGCCATTGTAATAGCAAACGTATTTGCAAATACAGTATTGTGAAAAGATGGGGGGAGGGCATGAAACAACACGAAATTACTTCGTTGTTTTCTGCTCTTTCCCTTTTGCTCCTAAAATAGTTAACTTCATTTATTCGGTATCCGATTTGAGAATTATTTGGAAAAAGAAAAAACATCAGTTTGTAGAGACATAACGATTTTTTTGAAGCAGGCAAGATGAAAAGTTAACAACCGCCTTCGCCAAGAATCGAACCACGGACCTCTGAAATACCGGCTCAGTGTGCTGACCACTACACCAGGAAGGCATGCTAGGAAGGTAGGAGAAATACCTTATATACTTCCCCTTTTAAAGTGCGACTGGGGATTTTAAGGGACCCAATCGCCAAATCCTGGGTGTGGAGAATCCTCATCCAGCACCCTTTTAGTTCGGGCGCCACTGCAGAGACATTAGGTTGATTTGAAAAGTCGTAGAGATGAAAAATGAGCAAACGCCTTCTCAGGGAATCGAACCACGGACCTCTGGAATACCGGCCCAGTGTGCAGAACCACTACACCACGAAGGCACGTTAGAAAGGAGGGAGAAATACCTTATAAGTTTAACGTGTATAATAAAAAATTTATTAATCATCTAGAATGACGACAAAAATCTTTATAAAAATTTGATATTTTGTGACAGGTACTTCTAAGTTATGAAACATATCTGAATATTCATAATTAGTATAACTATCATCATTAAATTAAACTGGCTTAAAAACAAACAGCACTGTATTTGCCATGCCATAAAAATTGCTGGTATAATAGAATTTATATTGATTTCTAAACTGTTTCCAATACAGTATTTTCTAACTCCTTTCTCCATACCTCCGTGGCGTAACGGCAGCACACTTGGCTCGTATTCGAGACGTCCAGGTTCGAGTCCCGGCGAGGGCATTGCTCATTTTTCATGTCTTCTGCTTCAAAATCTTAATGTCTCTATAGTGGCGCTCGAACTAGAAGGTGGTGGATGATGATTCTTTACCACCAGAATTTGGTGACTGTGGGTCTCCTAATCCCCTGTCGGCTTTTAAATAGGGCGAGTATATAAGGCAGTTTCTCCCTCCTTTCTGCAAGCCTTCGTGGTGTAAAGGTATCATGCTCGGCCCTTATTCAAGAAGTCCAGAATTCGTATCCCGGCGAAGGCACTGATATTTTTCACTTCACCAACAAAAATTCCTAATGACTTCCTAATGTCAGTACTTCTACAGACATTCAAAAAAACCTTTGGTATTTAGACGAATGCGGAATATATTTTATATTTGACAAATATGCTTAACAGCTATTGTAATTTATGAAATATTATTTCTGAATAATATCTGCGTATACATTTATAATTATTGTTAACTAGTTCTTGTTAGATTTATGCGCGAATTCTGGATAATGTATGCATCAAATGTCCTTAAATGTTTAAAATAAATATCGCCTTTTGCTTTTGTGAAGATGTTTTATAGTAGATAAAGTTAGTTTAAATAACGTTAGTTTAGATAAAGTTAGTTAGATGTTGTATACTAGATAAAGTTAGTTTTCTATAACTTCTCTCATATTAACCGCTGAGAAAATTAATTATTTAAGATAAATTTTAAAAGCAAATGCATACCAAGCTTTATTATAGGTGTTAGAAAATACACTGGTGTGCTAAAATTAAGGACGAAGTCGAAAAATTAGCATATCAGCTGAACGAAGAGGCAGAGCGGACAGAAAGACCAATCAGGAGATTAAGTAAGGTGATGTACGGTAGCACATGCGCCGATATGCAGGTAGACGTAATGGGGGAGTGTCTGAGTAGTATAAAGCATGTTGTCGGTGTAAGATCAGTATTTCTGGCAAAGAGATTGCACGCCGTATAGCAGTTAAAATCACACCGAGTTGCTGCCTCAGCGAGAAATGGCGAATAATCAATCTGTTAGACGACATCTGGATGCTTTTACCCGAGGTCGAATCATTGGGAAGTTGGAGGAAGGCCGCAGTGTGACAAGTGTGGCTGCAGAGTTCGGAATTGCTCACAGCATCGTTTCACGACTTTGGAGACAATTTCAAACTACAAGAACAGCTATCCGGGGGTTTAGTAGTCGTAGTCCACGAGGAACCACAACCGCAGATGACCGGTATATTGCCTTACAGGCCAGAAGAAACAGGCGGCAGACAGCGGGAGAAATCGCTGGACACACGACACAGGCGACTGGACGACCGATATCGCGTTTTACCGTGGCCAGAAGACTGCACGGTGGTGGTCTGTTTCCACGACGCCCTGTACGGTGTGTACCTCTAACGGCTGCCCATCGGAGAAGGCGTTCTCTGTGGTGCCGGGAACACCGGAATTGGAGAGACAATGAATGGGGACGAATACTCTTTACAGATGAGAGCAGATTCAGTCTGAGTAGCGATTCTCATCGCATACTCATCTGGAGAAAACCTTTATTTATCTTTATTTCATATTTTTATCTAATGTTTTTTTCTTTGGATCCTTGTTATTAATCAGATAACTAAAATTCTGCCGCCCAGCCGTGGTTAGCGTCGCTGACTTCTGTGCCGAAGGTCCCGGGTTCAAATCCGGGAGAAGGAATGGATGTTTGTAAATGTATAGTGTTCGTGCGGCATGTGGGCACTCTAAAATTAGGGCGAGCTGAAAGTTCTTTCGAGAGGTTGGTGGTAGGAAAAGCGAGGGGGTAGACCCTCTATTCGTTCCCCCGGTGGGCTCTCTATCAAAATTGGTGGCCGAACTGAGCTAAATGGCACTGTCACTTGTTAGGTGCTCAAGGCTATTACTAACGACAGGCTTAAACTTGGGCTCCTTGCTACAAGGAGTTTCGTGGGCTTGGGCTGACTATAAGTCAGACAAGTGAGCATTAACAACAACAACTAAAATTTTAAATAATCTGTAGTTCAAACGTTGCTTTACATGAAAGATACATCATTGCAAATAATAGGGAAAGTTTCAAGCTTAGGTTAGATATCATGATCGTATCCATACGGTTGTAAGTAAAGGTATGACATTTATTTATATGATATGTTGCAGAAACATTCAATATGGGAACCATGCGACAAACAACAAATATCCACAATAGAACAGAGTCTGTGTCGTACTATGTTCAGAATTTCCCATTTGCAAAAGTTACGGTAGTTTTCTACTGGTTTGCTTTCTCGTACAAGCATACTATGTGGCAAAGATAGAAATAAAAAAGACATTTTACGTAGTCTCATAATAACATGTTTGACATATTAATATGCCTGCATCGTTTCCTCTAGCGAAACGGATCCCTCAGTTATGTACCTTTTACGCCATCTGCCAAATTTGCCAAATTTACAATGCCAAATTTTTAAAACAAATGCGCAAAATGACAGCGCATTTTGTTTTCTACTTAAATCCCCATTAATATGATTCTGGTACTTACCTTCTGTGGATAACAAATTGTACTGTTTTTATTATTTTAATTAACCAGTTATTATGATTTAGACATTTACTGTTTATTTAGACCAGTTATTATGATTTAGACCAGGGTTTCTTAAACTTTTTTCAGTCGCGACTCTTTTTTTATCACTAAGATTTTTTCGCGACCCCCAGGATCCCATAATATTTACTAAAATTCTGTGGGACCCCATAAGCATTGCGCAAATACGACACACGCGTGAGTTTAAATTGTACATTTGACTGTTAGTTTAAATTATCTCTCCTTAACTGGCTGAGCTGGGAACATGAGATGTGCCTTCTTTTTTCCTTAGCTTTAAATAAAAGGTTCTTTTACACCCTTCTCAAGTTTCAGTTGTTATTTTAGACTTATAGCCAAAACTACCATAAACAAAAGACTCACCTGGCCTTTTTAACTAGCTTTAATTACAAAACACAATTAAGATAAAACATTACAAATAAGGGCGTTATAATTACACATATAAGTTACAAAGTAAACAAAGTACATCGACTGGCTATAGTCTTTTTTGGCCGGCGTTTCTCCTAGCGGCCGCTAGATTGCGCTCGTTGAGTTGTGACGTTACAGACTTAAAGATTGTCACGAAATGTACAGGCGCGGTAAGATGGCTTCCCCGCAAAAGCAGTTTTAGGGTTGCCATAAAAGGACAAGTTAATGCAGGGTTGCGAGAAATCGCCCATTTGGCGACAAAATTGGCGATACACCATGGACGAATGGAGAAACTTCTGGAACGAATTCTTACCAGTTTAGCCCAGAATGTTCTCGAATACAAGCCGAAAGCTATATAAACCCTGCTGGTACGCAGTCAGTTAGTCTGTGTGTCTAGTCTAGCGAGCTGATAGCCAGTCATTGAGCGAGTGACTCGAAGTCTAGTGCCGAGTTGGTCGTCGAGCGCATCGAGAGAGTCTTTTAGTGCATTGCGAATTGGTGCATCGTCGAGTTTTGTCTTAGACTGTGCTGAGTCGAGAGTTATACTCTTGTACATCGTCGAGTGCAGCGCGTGGAGAGTCTCGAGAGTACGTGGAGTTCCGAGAACCATCAAACAGAGTTGGGAGCTGTACTCGAGTGCTTTGCGGTGAAGCTGCCTCCACCGTTCTTGCCTGATAGTGTGAAGGCTGTGTCGTTCAATGTGTCAGCTTATTTGTAACATTTCGACGACTGTAAAAGTGATTTTGGAGCTATCTGATTAATACTGGTAAATAAAAGTGTGTTTCGATACTTCATCAAGTGTCGTCGTTATTCACTCCAAATCTACAAACCTCGCACGAATGTGAAGAAAGAAACTAACGCGACAACTGGTGTCAGAAAGAGAAAAACGCAACAATATGATTCGCATAATGTCTCCAAGAGTATATCAAACTTTGTAAAATTGTTAAAATGTCTTCATCATTTAAAATATTAGTATTATGTTTGAGATTCATACCGTAACGGAAGAAAATTTATTATTTGTTCTGCAGAATGCATTAAATAATACCATATATTAGTTTTGATTGTTGTGACTAATCTCACCTGATTGACAATAATATCAGATTAGATCTCTGAAATCACAGTAAGTGGCACACGAAATTCATCGTGGCAAGAAGCCAAGATGCGCCTGTCGTAAGCAAGAGCCCTGGGCATCATACAGGTACAACATTGCCCAGTTCCGCCCCCCATTTTGATGGACAGCATCCCGCACCGGAAAGACGAGGTTCGAGGGTCTCACATTCCTCTTTCCTGTACCATACTCGCTCCAGAGGACTTTCTAGAGTGCTTCTATGCCGCATAGACAGTATACATTTATATTGCTACGTTATTTTCCTCTTTCACGTTCGTACGGGGTTCGTAGATTTGGAGTGAATAACGACGGCACTTGATGAAGTATCGAAACACACATTATTTACCAATATTAATCAGATAGCTCCAAAATCACTTTTACAGTCGTCGAATTGTTATAAACACGCTGACACGATCAGCAACACAGCCTTCACCCTGTCAGGCAATAACGGTGGGGACAGCTTCACCGCAAAGCACCCGAGTACAGCTCCCGACTCTGCTTCGTTGTTCTCGGAACTCCACATACTCTCGAGACTCTCCCCGCAATGCACTCGACGATACACAAGAGTATAGCTCTCGACTCAGCACAGTCTAAGACAAAACTCGACGATGCACTAATTCCCGATGCATTAAAAAAACTCTCTCAATGCACTCGACGACCACCTCGGCGCTAGACTTCGAGACACTCGCTCAATGACTGATTATCAGCTCGCTAGACGAGGCACACACATACTAACTGCGGACCAGGGGCAGGGTTTATATATATTTTGCTTGTGTTCGAACATTCTGGGCTAAACCGGTAAGAATTCGTTCCAGAAGGTTCTCCATCCGTCCATGGTATATCGCCTATTTTGTGGCCAAATGTCGCCAAATGGGCGATTTCTCGCCAAATGTGGCAACCCTGCATTCCCTTGTCATTTTATGGCAACCCTAAAACTACATCAGGCGCAAGCCATCTCACCGCGCCTGTACATTTCTTAACAACATAAACACATGCCTTCTCTGGAATTCAAACCCGGAACCTTCGGTACGGCAGTCTGTGTCTCTAAGAACTATCCCGGTTAGGTAGCTAGTCTTAATTAATTTTTTGTTTACGGTTTTATAATGTTAAATAAGTAAAAAAAAAAGCTTTGTAGTATTAATAAGCACTTTTGTGGGAGATACTGAAATTAGAGCAAGTACGGAGCTTCTTCGTTTAAATGAAATTTGGGAAGAAATCAAAATAAATTATGCAAAACTAAAGCATGATACTTGGATTAAATTAATAAATATTTGCAGTCATAAGAAATGTCTTTTATTCTTATTTTTAATAAAAGTGGTATTCATTGCGTTGCGAAACCGTTTTTCTTACAACTGTAAGATCAAAGTTCCTTTGTATAATACGTGCACCTGAGTTATGTGTTAGTAATGCTGTCGCAATAGATGCTATTTATCAAAACAGAATCTCATTAACCGTGATTTAACGGTTGAAAGTCAAGCTCGTGGCAAGAATTAAGAACTAAAATTGAGAATTTTCCAGAAATTGGAAAATATTCAGGCAATCTATTGCACCATTTAAACAGCTTATGTACTCACTAACTATCGCTTGGCTGCATGAGCGGTCATAACAGCATCATTTATCATTCATTAGCTATCTGACTGTAAGCCAAATAAAAGTGTGAAATACATTATACGTACTGTATTTTTCGGCGTATAACGCGTATCGATAACTTTAAGTTAGATTCGTTTATTTTTAGGTATATTCGCCGTATAACGCGCACTCATTTCTTTACAAAGAAACCTAAAAGATACATGTGCAATGCTCTTATCTTTTGAGGTCACTTATTCGAAAATTTGTCCTAGCCTTTCAAACAAGGGTATATACCGAATTGACAGGCGATAAGGAGAACAATATGTGCATGTGTTGAATGCTTGAGAGCGTAAATTTTCCTGCAAAGAAGGTGTATTGTATTCAATGCAGCTGTCCAAAAGAATGCTATTGTAGGGTTTTAAGAAAAGGGGGATATAATTTGGAGTAAGAATGCACTTCCAACCTGAATGAATTTGTGGAATTAGGAGTTAGATGTTTTCTCATTCTGTGGTCATTTGAAGCAGTGGTTTTGAAGCGAATTTCGAAGTTTTTCGTAAATCGCATTTGTTTTAGTTGAAATATAATTGATCTAGTGTTCCATTTAGTAGTAAATATAGCTCCCCCGAAAAGAAACAAAGACAGGGCTGGTTTCAAATGCCAAGCCATTCCTTTTGCGAAAGAAAGAAGGAAATAGAAATCCTGCTGCAGCAAGGGTGTTTGATGTTGGTGAAAGATGGAATGGATGATGATGATGATTTATTTATGGATCAGAGTAATAATGATGGTGAAGATGAATCCGAATTCGTTGATGTTCCTGAAGATATAAAGTTATAACGGAAGACTAAGATGCCACACATTTTATGTTTTCCGATAACGAAAATTTTAAGTTCATTAGGTATGTCATTTCTTTTAAATAAACAGCCTTTAAGTTACATATAGAAATTTAATTTTATGCCCATTCCTTATTTTTAAATCTATCATATTTATACCCGGAGTATAACTCCGCACTCGTAAATTTTGATCTTATTTTTTGTATTGAAAGTGCATGTTATGCGCCGGAATATGCAGTATTTTATGACCAAAAATAATTTAGAAACTCTTCATTAAAAACGTACATTGAAAATGTTTAAAATGGGCAATGAAAATATTTAATGGTTGCATAGTTTGGACTTGGAAGTAATAAAACTAAAGTTATAATTTAGATCTGTTGAAAACAAGTAGAAATTTCATTTGGATGTTCGACTCATGAATGTATCGAACATATCTCTTCAATTTAGACAATATTCCATAAATTATTTTAATAGCTTCAGTTTTATTGATAAAAATTACAGGAGGGTGTTTAATTAATTAGTAATTTCAATGCTGCTATGCTTGGCAAAATCCTATTACTTAATTATTTCCTGAAATGCTTGGATTTAAATTAATTTTCGTAATTAAGCATCAGTATGTTTAAAACAAAATATTTATCTTCAATGAATTCCATTATACAAAACTTTGCATAGGTTGTCGTTATATTTCAAACACAAATAACAAGAAAATCCGGCTAATTATTTTAATTCTGAGAATATTATTTTATCAATACTTAATATAAATTTAATGCTTCATCTAAATATATAATACGATATTCCTTTTAGAAAGTCATATTTTCGTTATATTTGCCAATTAGATTAATGTATTTTGTAAACAGTGTTTAAACAAAGTATCTTTTTGAAGTATTAAAAAATTCACCTGAAGTTAATGAAGAGCTTTCATAAATTTCAATTTACTTTTTGTCTTTATAAGTTTTCTATGAATATTTTCCATGAATTTCCATTTTATAATTTTAACAACAAATATTTTTTCTAAGAATTCTAAGTTCTAAGAACAGTTCTAAGAATGAAACAAAAAATTTTGTTTCATTCTTAGAACTGAGTTTCTTAGAAATCCGCGAAAATTGTCTAAGCTTTAAGATTTATTAAATGAATAAAACATATTATGTAACATAAATATTTTACCTTGAACGTAATTTATTAAAAGTAAATTATCATCATTTCGTATTCTCAGAACAAAGGATTCTATTAGGAGGAAAGTAGCTTAAAATTAGAATATGGCTGATACGTTGCCCTCGAATATGCTAATTTTTAATGTACTTCCGATGCAGTGCAGGGATCACCAGCGGTCGAGCGGTAATCCGAGGTTCGAATCTCGCAAATGGGCTGGCTGCATGGGCGTTTTGGGGGTTTTCCCCCATGTATAACGTGTTTTATACGAGCCAGTTTCCCATAGACGATCCTCCACGAAGGCATTCCTAACCTTAGGCAGATAGTCTTCGAGGCTTTGCCGTAATTAACCAAACCAAACCAAACTGATAAAGTGCCTGCTAGCTATGGAAAACGTTTCGCTCCATGCAACGGTTAATAAAGGATTATTGCAATACACGTGGTAGAGTGAGGAAACGTGATTCCACTTGTCAAGATACGTAAACTCACAAAGAATATGTTTAGGGAGTACTGGCAATCAGTACCCAGTCGTCGAGGAACCCCTTTATTCACAGAAAGCGGGCGTGTTCTGTACAGTATCACAGCGAAACATCATAGTGCAATATTTTTACTTCCTTGTACGAAGTAAAAAGGAAGTATTGTAATCGCGAAAAGTTTCAGGCAGCATATTTCAACGAAAATATCCATTTTGACCGCTATCGAACGCAATTTTGAAACAAAATCGGACTTTTTCTGAAATGATATGCCAATTGTTTTCCATATTTCCGTTCTACGAGTCAAATTGCGTCTAAATATTCAAATTTTGTAAAATTTAATGCGAAATATACGGAGAAATTAAAAAATTTATCTTGGTGCAATTTTTTAAATTTGCGCCAAGAATAATTTTCTTGGCGAACTTCTTAATTTATAGCAACCTAATTTTCCATTCCTGTTTCGCATTGCAGACGAGCAGAAAAAATGTCATCTTTCATACATTCAAATAATTTAAACAAAGTGAGTAAATCATATTTGGCGTTATTATCGCTCAAAATAGTGCCAAATTTGAAAAAGCGTCAGCATGTAAATTCACGTATATCTTACAAAATTTTTTAATTAACAAACTCTAATTTTTTGCAAGTGCGCTAAGAAATACCTCTGCTTTAAGATGATAGTAAAAATTTTATAGGTTATGACTCAAAATGTCTTTAAAAAAATTTATGAAAATTATTTGAAAATACACATTTTGAAAATAAATCTTAAAAAATGGGAGAATTTTATTTAGAATGAACATAATTTTCGGATTGTGAAAGGAAGAATGAAATGAGTTTAATAAAAAAAGGGATATTAACAAATATATACCAAATTCAATTAACATTGAGGAGCTAAAATTTTGAGAGCTAATGTTTTAAAAGCTACTCGTGCGAGTTTTACAAAACTTTTGGTATAACTCGAGTCGTAGAATCGAATTATGCAAAAAAAATTGGCATGTCATTTCAGAAAAAGTCTGATTTTGTGTCAAAATACCTATATTAGAAGAATGCTATATATAAATCTAAACCACATCCTACGTCGCGCATTCGAGACATGAAAACGCAAGTTGAATTTCCTCAATCGGCCCAGTAGAACCTGAGATATAGAAACGGCCTTTTTTTTTTTTTTTTTTTTTTTTTTTGGCGCGATGTACAAGTGGAAACCATGCACCATTGACGAGTTACGCCAGAACAAATGAAATTCACGCAATGATATCCAGTATCCTGGCAGTAACATGCACGAACATGCAGCGCCGTGCTGAATTGTGCATACAGGTGAATATCTCTCTCACTTCATTGTTAAATTTACCCATGCTGATATTTACTTCTTTTTAACACCCGTAAAAATGTACTTTTTCTTTTTTCTTTTCCCACCCTTGTTTTTCACGTACTCAGTAGAATCCAGGACTGCAAATCCAAACCTTATTCCAGCTCATTAAATTTAATTATTTGAATAAATCACATTAAATTCATTTACTTCCAATCATCAAATAAAAATTGTGTCTAAATGTTACTTATAAATTACTAAATCCTTGTTAAGGAAAGGAGAAAATATTAGAAAGGACCCTTGCCTGTTTCGCTGTCAGTTAAGTTGTAGCGTTGCGCGCCTCCAACTTGCACGCAACCAAGAGGTGAGTGTGCAAACTGGATAAAAGACAGAGTCTTGTTAAGGGTTTAAGTCCCTTTTTATTCAACGTAATAAATTACAAGTGCGTGCTCTTGACGCTCACAAACTGCGCCAACTCGGCGGTCAAATAAAAATAATAACCTGAAAAGAAACTAAAGACAAGACTCTAACTACGAGGCTCTCTAAAAGTAACTAACTCACCGCGTTATACAATACCGCTGCTAATTCAGCAAACTTGAACATCACTTGAACGATTAACGCTACTTCCAGGCAAGCACACAGGCCGAAACGCGGGGTTCTTCAATTTCTGGCCAACTACCTCCGCGCTCGTGAAGTAAGAATATCACACCTCGAACTCGTTTCCTTTCTATTTAAATCAGAATACTTCCGCTGATAATTTGAATCCTTGCGCGTTCTACTAAAATTTACATACTCTGGCATTGGCAGTTCCAGGGAAAAGTAAGGCTTGACAGGAAAGATAGTTTAAACTTAAAATAAATATAAACCCTACAAAGTCTAAAGAATAACACGCATTAATTCATGAACTTTTATGTACTATGTTAAGAAATCAGTTAGAACAAAGCATATAAGGTATTTCTCCCGCCTTCTTAGCATGCCTTCGTGGTGTAGTTGTCAGCACGCTCGGCGCGCATTCGAGAGGATCGATGTTCGAGTTGCGGTGAGGGCATAGCTCATTTTTCACGTCTCCCGCAAAAAAAAAAAAAAAAAAAAAAAACTAAAATTGTGGAGGATGATGATTCTCTACCACCAGGGTTTGGGACTAGGTCGCCTAATCCCCAGTCGTCCTTCGCAAGGGAAGTATATAAGGTATTTCTCCCGACTTCTTAGCATGCTTTCGTGGTGTAGTGATCAGCATGCTCGGCGCGTATTCGAGAGGTCCGAGGTTCTAGTCTCGGCGAGTGCATAGCTCATTTTTCACGTATCTTGCTTCAAAATAAACCTAGTGTCTCTGCAATTTCAGATTTTATATCAGTCCCAAAGGAGCTTTTATTAGCGTTTTCCGCGTTACATCGATTTATTAAATATCATGTTCTTCGCGCTTAAACCATAAAATTCAATCCAAGAGCAATATCACAAAATAATTTAAAAAGAGCATATCTTTAGGATCTCCAAAACACAATTTCGAGGAGTGGGGACCTTTTTTTTTATTACAGTTTCCCGATTGCTCGCTTTGAAATCGTTCAGTTTCTTAATCAAAAATTCAGAAATTCTTTACAAAATATGAAAAAAAAAAAAAAATAGTAAAACAAAGTCCAAATTCCAAATTTGGGTTTCCAGATGCACATATTCGGGTGAAGACACCCGTTACTCAAGATTTGATGGCTCTAAGTAACGTTGTTTTATCACAATGCTAGAAACATACATACGTTTATGCAGATTCTTCATTCTTTAATTTCTTTAAATATAGTATTGGGCGACAATATTTGGTGGCGACAGTTTGAAAAGTGAATTATATTGAAACACCACAATATGCCAAAACGATTTGAAACACCACAATATGCCAAAACGAAACACATTAAGGCAGGCACGCAGTAAGAAGCAGAAATTTTTTTCAAATTTATCGCCGCTTTAAAGAGTGACTCGGGAAACGCGAAGACCTCAGTTATGAAATCCAAGTGGGAACGAATTCAGGGCCTCCCGATTATTAGACTGATGTACACCCAATTATATTACAACAACCTGCAGCGACAAGTAGAAAATTCCTTTATTCTCCCCCCTCCCCACTTCAGAGAGCAAATATTGAGATTGGGGGTTCAGTTGCGAAATCCATATGTTATTGAATTATGCTTCACCACATTTTAATTGTGTGCCACCGTATAGCGATTAATAAGTTTTGGAGATAGGAAATCTGAGAAATCGCTTATGCCTATTGTGAGATTCCAGCTGTGGACCTTCCGTCGGCTAGTCGAACATGCTTCCAGTTGCAACAGGACATCCAGAGAGGTAGGAGAAAATTCCTTGTAACTGTCCAAAAGTTTTGCTAACTATACTAAAAAACTCTAAAAATGTCTACGCTGAAAACGCTTGTAATATGTATATATATATATACATTCATATGAACCGATCGAAAATGTAGTCTTGACTTCTCCGCATTTTGTACTTATCCAGCAAACTCTGAACGTATTTTCAGACATGAATAGCAAAAGCGGAATTTACCATTTTATACATTATGTTCATGAGACGCCCAGGTTGCCATTACCAATAAAACGTATTATATTTAAGGAACAGATAACTGAGAATTACCTGTATGTTATTTTTATCTGCACAGATGATTTTAACACCGATGATTTAACCCTTAGAAAACGCTACCTTCGCTAACCTGTGTGCTTAAAATACCGAAACACCTGTCCCCGTTCATTACCCATCCCGTCGTTTCTTAACCTGTAGCTTCTCTTCCTTCAAATGACATCCTTTCTACTTCCTAACATAGAAGCTTCATTAGCCTTTTAGGAAAAGCTGTCTGCAATAAACTGATACAATGTATTTGGAAAAACTTGATGTGGTCGTTTGAATGAAAGGTCATTTTGGGCGTTATGGCCTTCAAAGGGTTAAAAGTTAAGTACTACTATTATTTCACTCCCTAATCTCTTTTATTTGCAGTAATTAATATCTTAACAAGTAATATTCGTTAAATGAGTTAAGCAAATGTGTCGCCATCTATGGCCCACAGAACAAGTTATTTTTAATATCATTATTTAGAAGTTAAGCAAATGTGTCGCCATCTATGGGTCACAGGCTAAGGTATTTCTATCATTACTTACACTAAAATTAAATATTCTACTCCCATTCACCAACGCCTGACTTGCTAGGATTTGCAATTGCTTTCTAGGCTCTTCATTGGCTAATCAAAGTTTAGACCAGCTAGCTTCACTCCTTCGGCCGGACGTTCTCAGATTATGCTTATCTGCTGCCATTTGGACTTTCGCCGCTTAGCAGCGCGCACGCGTTTTATCATCCATGGCTTATAATTTCTGAACAGTGGTTTTTCATGCCATTATACCAACGACAATGCTTATCCGGAGTTACGATAGTTCATACGAAAACTTATCTACGCACCTCCTGAGAAATTTTATTCTGAGTTACGAACATCTCATGTTATTCTATAATAAAAGATATGCGAGCGCTACGTTTCTATTTTCAGGATGCGGCTACGACCAGGAGCCTTGTTGATGTGAGGATTGCACCTAAGTCTTCAAAGGGTTAAGTCAGACATACTAAGGTTCTATTATAGGCATGAATAGTTCATGCGAAAAATTAAATTAAATAAAAGGAAAATAATTCTTTGAAATAAGTGTGTCAGCTTTTATCAACAAGTTTACATTTTGAATTTAATTTTTTTTTTTTTTTTTTGCAAGAGAAATTAAACCATACTTACGTAAACAAACCAAAGTTATCGGTACTTAAACAGTAATATAACTTAAGCTCTTTTTTATTCAATCGATATCTCGAAAGTCAATTAAGAAAAATTAAGCCAGGAAACAATTGTTAACATCGATTTGAATTTAATATAAATAAACTCAGTATCTTTTGTACAGATAAATATTTATGATTAAAAAATTTGCAGAAGTTTTCTCTAAAGGAATTATTTTTGCATTTTTTAGCAAAGCAGGTTACTTATAAAATTGACTGCACAGGCTTGATAAGATACGGTATTCAGAAAGAAGTATACTTACTCGCAAAACAAATGGTTTTTTAAGGAAAAAACTGAAGTGTATTCAAAAGAAATGATGCAGATAAGTCGTTCATAACTTAAAGAATAGAACTTTTAACAATGGTGCATTTTTATGGCAATGTACTGTCAAAATTCCGCAAGATTAGTGTTTCCCTTTTGTAAAATACAATTTTTTACTTGAATATTTATTCATTTTACGAATTATATTCATGCTATTCGAATGTGGTCAAAATAAATCTGGTTCCTAGAAATGAAGTTTTATACTAAGTTTACGTTTCAGACTCCTAAATCCTAGAATAGGAACAGTTTCATATATTCTAATTACAAATCTAAATTTCAAATATGTTCTGAAGGAACAGAAATATGGAAATTTCGCGTTACTTTTCTATTATTCTGCTTATGTCTTCTGTTGATCAAGCAAAATCTGTTTACGTTTTATTATCAGAAAGTTTTACGCAGAAATTGGGATGTTAACTATACTGTTATAACTATACGGATTCGTAATAGATTGCATGCACAAGTCCGATAATATGTTAATAAAATTGATTCTTATCACAAGAAATATAACAGAACGCTGAAATTTTCCTCAGAGGTATTCGCGCAAATGCACACAAAATCAGGCAGTAATAATCAGTACAACGCAAATACTTTAAATAGAACGTCAATTCATAACGCATTTAAAGAGCTCTCACGCTGAAATCACAGCAATAACAATGACAGCTAACTACAACTGAGCTGAGATGTTTTCTCGAGTTAATAAATAGTTTTTTTATAACTTAAAATCGCTCGCGCGAGATCTTTCTAGGAAATTCTGCTTCTTCAGATTTCTGGAAAGCAAAAGAGTGTGGAATTACGGTTACAGCTAACATAGTAGTCAATTATATTTATTCAATTTAAATACAAATTACCAAGATATCGATTTATCCAATGCTTAATGCACGTGCTCTTGTATTTTTACTTTTACGGCATAGCTTTCTCTTGAAATCCGTCTCGCGCGGCATTTCACGGGGAAATAAAACAATTTGAATTTTAATTCTACTAAAATTAGCTATCTAAATACAAAATTGGTAACAATATGTTTACAAGAACTCCTATAAATATGTGCTGTGTATATAGACTATACACTGGAATCTTGGTTCACTAATTTGTTTCTAAAGGCCATTCGTCAACCGAAATGTTCGTAAACTGAAGCAATTTTCCCTGTAGTAATTAATGTAAAATGGATTCATTTAATTAGGGACACAGATGATTATTTATTTTAGTTTTTTAGTAGTACTTTCTGCACAAGTCCATTACTCAAAATGAACAGCAGGCTTTAAATAAGATACAATAGAAAGACAAGACAGTTATAACATGAAGCAGGAAAAGTGCACGAAATATTAATTTAACTTTACTGTACCTATTACGAAGAAGAGTGGACGGCGAAAGTGGAAAATGAACGTGAAAATATTATTGCTTGGATACAAAGTACCTTTTCATGAAAATCAGGGGACAGACTTTAGGATGTACCTGCTAGTATCCTTTATGCGTGTTTTATTACCACTCGACTCTGCTTGAGAGTCTATGGACCTTTGTTCCACTCAAAATTTGAGCAATGTTTATAAGTTGTTGCCTACATTTTAAAATGCTTCTAAAGTGAAACATGGAATTGCTATTAAAAGACCCCAAGCTGCAGCTTGTTATTAATTTATCAAGGTGATATTATACGAGAAAACTTTGCATGTTATACCATTATGCATACATTTCGCGGATTAGAGATTTAAAGGTCATTTTTCTTTCTTCCTTTCTTCCTCCGAATGCCTTGACAATTGCCTTTTGTTGCTGTTTCTGAATTTGCTGCAGTTCTTTCTTGCTCCGCTCAATTTTATGATCTTTTAGTAACTTCTCCAAGCTTTCTTTGTTAGTTTTCTAGACCACAGTTTTAGGCAGAAAAAATTTATCATAGATAACAAAAACGTCATAAGTGTCAGTGCGCGCAACGAACTGGTCATAATTTCTCTCAAGCCGAATTCATGATCCTGTAAGTTACTTGCCTTCTTCTAGACCGAATTCATGATCATGTAAGCTGCTTGCCTTCTTCTAGACCGAATTCATGATCCTGTAAGTCATTTGCTGCCAGGCTTTGTTAATCAGAATTAAGCAATGGAAGTTATTAAAATATTATTTCCAGAAGTTCCAGAAGCTAATTAAATGACATACAGGGTGCCTCAAAATGTCATTGCCCAACTTAACATGATCGTCTGTCATACCATCACAAAGAAAATTTACGCAGGAACTTGTGTCTAAAAATGCAAACGGCGACGGCTAGAAGGCAATGTTCGCAAACGTAGAGGGGAAGAAAGAAGGGATGTCGAAAGTAGTGTACTGGGACTTTTATTAAAGAACATACTTAAATCACAGAATATATTCAACATTCCTTCCATTCACCACAATGCATGCTTTACAACGTCGACGCATGGAGTCACCGATCCGTTCAAAATGGGTAGGTGTATCACGAACACGTGTCGTCGAATCCGTGATCCTGATGACTAGATCATTCCATGTCCACTGTTACGGTCGTCTCGTACACCATGGATTGCATGTATTCCAAAAGGGAGAAATCCAAGGGACTCAGGTCGGGAGATCGTGGTGACCATGTGACTGGTTCGCCTCTCCCAATCCAGCGATCAGGGTATGTCCTATCAAGGAATTCCCGCACAGTGCTGCTAAAATGTGTAGGCGCTCTATCATGCTGAAACCAGATGTTTCGGCATGTTGTTGCTAGAACGTCAACCATGAGATCCGACAAAACTCTTTCCACAAAATGTCCATAAAGAATTGTGTTAGTAAACTGATTCATCCTTCTCCTACAATGTCATCGGCTGAAATGATCACACTTCCCACTCTCCCATAAGGCTCTAGCGGTCGCCGTTCGCATTTTTAGACACAAATTCTTATGCAAATCTTGTTTGTCATAGTATATAATAAGAGATCAGCAAAGTTAAGTTTGGCAACAACCTTTTGAGACACTCTGTATATTAACTCAACACATATTTAAAAACCATACGTTGCCATCTTCACTGTTTGTAACTCGCATTTATCATGTTTTTCTTGCTCTTAATATTATTTTTAATTTTAGAGATCCATTTTATGTGGATTTAATAAACAGTTCTGGAAGACTGAGAAGGCAAAAAAGATTTTCCCCGTAATTTAAATCTAATTACTTTTTTGTTTTACTCCATCTCGTCTTACAAAATATTTCAGAAGCGTGCTCTGCTTTCAGCTGATGAAAAATAACATGTATTTCTACGTAGATTAAAATAATTTTCTATTTAGATAATTGTTATGAGAATTGACAGTAGATAATAATGCTTGTTGCGCCGACCTTAAATCAGAGCCAGCTTCCGTCTTATTCAAATTGTGAAGCCGTTGGCTAAACTTAATTTCATCAATTTTAGTTTAAGTGACCACGTCCTCCGTCACTTATCACTTATCTTTAATTTAAGCTAAAAATAGTTGTTTTCTGTAAGCACGAATTAGTGTCATCTGTTAAACTTTATTCGAGTTAATAAAATGGTACTTTACAGCCATTCTCTGTCTCTGACAAGACATAGCGATTATTCGTCACTTGTCTTTTAGTGTTTCTGGGCCTAGTTTAACTTACCTAAGAAGATCAAATTCTATATCATATATGCATATTCACAGAAATACTGTTTTTGTATATCCATGAGTAAACTTCTGAAGATTTGAAATATGTATCAGTTTTTCTAGCACTTCAGTACAGAGACAGTCATATATGTATACATATAAATGAGTAAAATATTCAGATTGCACAATTGATTTAATTTTTTAAAATTTAATTTAAACAAGGACTTCCCACATCTACGTGCTAATGAAGGATGCTTTTGTGAAAGATTTTCTAACATATTCTACATTGTATTCACGTTACTTGTATAAAAATAACAAAAACTATGCAACTAGCCTGTTCACTGAGTTCGAATTCTGTGTAAACTGTCAGTACACAACGTTATTAATTACTCGGCTACTGCTGTACTTTCAGATTGTCATGAGTAGACGAATATTAACAAGCTTCTAATATTTCTTTTTTTCATTTATTATTTACTAATTGCTAAGCAACTCTTTTTGTTTCCATCAATGTCAGTGTCATCAAATATGCTTCTGATTCGTATAATTAAGAGAACTTTTACCTACGTAATGATTTCTTTAAAATTACGCATATTTGTTTCTTAATTAAATAAAAATAATGGTTAAACTATTTAGAAATATTTCTCGTCAAAAGCAGTTTTTCAGAACTTCAATGCCATTAGGGATACAAATCAGGTTCTCATTATCTCAAAAATATCTTTCCGCAAGAAATGAATTTAATGATGCATCATTTATTCATACACATTAAAAATAAGACTTTTTTTCTTGCCAATAGAGAGCGTTTAATGAATTCTGAAAACACTGGTATTTTCCCTGTTAAATTGTTGCAAAATATTCTTCAACTTCATATTTAAACTATAAAGAAAAGCTATTCGGATGCAAATCTTAGAAATAAGTACTACATCTGAGTAATAAAGGCGCCAATGGGATCAATTGACAAGATTTGTTTTCTTACTTGCCTTAAAGGCAAAGAGAACACTGTATAAATACTGAGCTAATTAGAGGTAACTATATAAAATAATTGATCGTCTAATAAAACCATGAACACATAAATGCATTAAATCTAAATTCATGTTAAGAATGCACTAAATATGATAAAGAATGGTAAAATATTAAACTTGTGTTGCAAGTAATTTCTTCAGGTAGATACATTTTCATTCAAATTACAGAATAATTTAAATTTAAAGCATAAATCTAAACAATGTAGATATTGCAGATTATTTAGTTTAGTTATTATAATATTAGTAATAAATTATTCACAAAACCTAGCTTAAAATATTGAAGTTTTCATGCTTGAATATGCATAAGCAATTATGATGCAAATACAATCTGTCACACATACACACAAATTACATGCACCCAGAAGAAATCGCGCCACAATCACGAAACTCGGCAAGAATGTATGTAGTATAGTAAGAGATATGCAAATAATTTAAATTTCGATGCCAATGAGTCAAGGATAAGCGTCCTATGCGCATATGCGATGCGCAACTGGGACAGTCTGAAAGCATGTTTGCTTGTGCCACAATGCTAGTCAAACAAATCTGTCGACCCAGATGGACAGCATTGTGACTAGATATGCCTCTGAGATGTAATCGGCAGTAGTACGAACAGTTGTCGGACTTTGAGAAGGGGCGTATATTAAACCTCAAAGAAGCAGGTTGTTCGAACAGGCGTATTGGCCGCCGCCTCAGTCGGAGCGAGTTGTATGTTAGTTTGTTATGTTAGTTGTATGTTATGTTAGTTGTATCGGAGCGAGTTGTATGTTAGTATGTTGTTAGTTTGTTATGTTAGTTGTTGAAGCGAGTTGTATGTTAGTCAGTATGTTAGTTGCTCGGTGTTGGCGACAATGGATCACGGAATGGATAGGCTACAGTCTCGGAGGGTCAGGATGTCCCCATCGCGTAGTAAGAGCGACCACTTCCGTACCAACAACGTCGCTAGTATCGATTCAACGCCATTTGCCACCTTCCAGGCATTTGGTGGTATCATTGAAAACCTTTCGGAGACGACTGGCCGAAGCTGGTATATGCTATCGACGTCCATTAAGGCTCCTGCAACTGACCCCACATCATACTCGCTTGGAGGCGGCCAGGCCAGCGGTCTGATCCAGCATTTGTTGTCGAGCGGCATATGGCGATTAAAGAAGGCGTGACAGTGTGGGAAGCGATTTGCTGGGACACACGATCACAACTAGTTGTCTTTAAAGGCACTAGGACGGCTCGCAGTTACGTGGACGATATTTTAACGCCGGTTGTACTGCTATGCTATCCTCAGATGCCATTTATCCTCAGATGCCTCCCTATCATCAGATGTCATTTATAAGCAATACAACGTTCGTCCACATACTGCATGACTCTGCCAAGAATATCTTCAAGGATATAACGTACTCCCGAGGCCTGCCAAGTCACTAGACTCTCGCCAATACAGCACGTTTGGACATCCTTGGAAGGCAACTGCAGCCGTCCCTGAATAATTTTGGTTAATTTATTTATTACGATAATTAATATTTGTGTTAAGGGATATTCCTTATTTTACTGTAATGTTTTTTTATATATAAGACATTTTTACTGAATTTTTTTTTTTTTTTGATAAAAATGTTCTGCAGAGTAAAATTCTGAGTAGTTTTTAAATTTAATGTTTGGTGTTCCCTTTAGGCCCTTTTCTGGGACATTTAAAAGCCAGACGCAGACTGTCTGCGTAGCGGCTAGTTCTACATAAAAAAGGTAAGTGCAGTGACACATTATGTTACACATAGGTTAACTTTTTAATTCCGAAAAGCAACGATTTGAGCAACCATAACTACTGTTTACCTCTCATGTTTGAACCATTGTCGTATCCTTGGTCGCGTCAATTACTAATATCTAAACCATTTTCCTCTAAAATCTTTAATAAGAATGTTGTTAGTACTCAACCGGCCGTATCTGTTGTAGCATAAAATACTAAAATCCTTTCTTCAATATTCATGTCTGTATTTTCTAAATTAAGGTATCTCATACAAACCGATATCTGCTCTATCATCAAGTAATATAGAAAAATACTTTGCCTGTTTGACCTTATTTAAAATAATTTGTTTTATATTATTTCCTAATAAGCTAATCGTTTCATTTTGAATTTTATCTCCAAGGTAATGATTATATTTTTGATCTTGAATTTTATTAATATTAGAGACATGATAGGATCGAATTTTGCGATCATTTCTATACATTTTAAAAAATTATTATTTCTTTCGAATAATTTATTACTGAAACCACGGAAAGCTAAGTTTCGTTTGGCTAAAAACTGAATGGCATAGATATTTCTTTCAATAATATCGCGCCAATGCTTAGTTTCTTTTTTAATAAATTTTCAAATTTATTCTTTCCAAGTCGTTCTGAGAAATCGGACCAAAGGTATAGAAATGTATTTTATTTTTTCCATGAAACTTTAAGTGCTCATTTAAGGGGTTTCACTCATTAAATTCAGAACTACTCAATTTTACGTTGCTGAAATTGCTAAAAATTTTGCAATAAAAACAATAAACATAATTTTTTTCGGCAGAATTTAACAGTTAAAGTTTTGAAGTTAAAGATAATTCTCGGGTGAAAACACTTTTTAAATTTCTGATTATTAGGTTCTTTTGGTAATTTTAGTGCTAGCTGACACGTTTATGGACAACAATCCCTTTTAATTCTTTCGTTGTTTGGTAAAATTCGACAAAAGTACATCTAAAAAAATTTACGTCCATTTTTGTCTTTTGGGATACTGAAACTGGAAACCAGGTTTTGATAATATCCAGGACCATTTTCTATTAAGGCTTGAACTTGGGATGGCAATAATGGACCTGGGCATAATCCGGAATCACCAGGAACAGGCAAATGAGTATCTAACTGCAGAAATTGTATATTTCACTAGTATTTTTTCTGTTTTTTCGACCGGCTGCATTGAAGTTAAAGGTAATTCTCGAGTGAAAACACTTTCTAACTCTCTGATTATTAGATTTCTTTGGTAATTTCAGTGGTAGGAGACGTTGATGGGCAACTAGTTCTAGTAGCTTCAGCCTGGGTATTCTCTGGGTTTTGGAAAAACGGAGTAATTGTAAAGCCCTGGTTTATTAAGTCTTCCTCTCGCTTTCGTTTTCTTCATTAAATTCTGAAACACAGATAGTTTTTTCTGTTTTCATTCCGACATTTGGGGAAATGTGAAGACAGAAAAAATGGAAGTAAAAATAAAAGTAGAAAATTACTATTATAAGAACTATTACGTAAAATACTTCTTCTTAAAAAACACTCGGAAAGTCGCTGTTTGAAATATTTTACCTTACTTCTGAAAAAAAAAACTGAGTACATCTTAAAACTTTGCTGTGAAATTGTATGAACTATTAAATCAATAAAAAATAATTCAAGGAGGTAGGGGTTACTCTTTTGGTTGTTAAAATAAATAAATCAAATGTAAAGTGTATATTTAAGATGTAATGAAATAACGAATCATTTTCCTTCAGCAATTTTTAATTTCAGAAAATTCTTATATATTTTTACCTCATTTCAAATCTTGAATAGGTATACTTTAAATTCAGTGGTACTCCGTAAATATGCCAATCCTTTCTTCTCGAATGATAATAAATTTGGTTCAATAAACAAATGGTTCATGTAAAAAAAAAAAAAAAAAATACCAGTAATTATGCTCAAATCTTCGTTTTTCTGAAAAGCAGCCTATGTTAAACATAATCTGTAACTGCATTTATCTTTTTTTTTATGTAGAATAATAACAACAAGCAAGCACACAAAAGTCACAAAAAAGGTAAATGTTGCACGAATTACTACAATTTCAACAGTAGACACAAAACAAGGATTAAGCAATTTGTTGGACTCGTCTGCGGCGCCGGCCTCTACCCTTACATACGCATCAGCTGTAATGGATTCGTGGTTCAATAAGGCACCATTTAACAAGACGAAATGAACATTTACTAAAAATATGGTTCGAAGCATAATAGTGAACAAAGAGCAGTACGTCGCTCCTACAGCATAGCGAAATCTACAACCTTCCTCTTCTAAGGCTAACATGCAACTCTCTTAAAATACATTAAACCTTCTTGGAGAAGAGCTACATGCGCCAAGCACGCTCTGTTGATCGCCAAACAGTCGCCAGATACTACATCGGCATCACATATTTTCGTTCACATATAATTACAAGATCAGATCGGCTTATGTCAAAAACTGGAAAAAGCATTAACTCATAAAAATCAAAGTGTTATAAATAGTATAGATCTTGTGCATGAGCTGCAATTTTTGCAAACTTTTGGAGAAAATGTAGCATCGCCGGTTGAAACTCTAATCCAACGATTCTCAACTAGTGGTACGCAAGAGATAAATATTTGGTACGCAAAGAAATAAGGTAATTTTAACTATTAAGTTAAAAAAATCTCTTGAAGAAAAAGAACTATTGATAGAAGTTTTCTACGATCGAACTCGAACTGAAGATTACAAAGAAAACACATCTGTTAACTTTTGGCTGGATTGAAAAAAAGAATTTAAAGGCATCTCAAAATTAAATTTTTATTGTCGTCTATTTGTGTGAACAAGGATTTTCTTCCATGTTTTATTTGAAAAGTAAAGTGGACCCTCATGTGGATCTTAAGTGGGCGAAACAAAATGTAAAGTGGATCCTAAAATTGGGCCACACATAAAGAAATTGATCTCTCTTAAACAGACCCAAATTTCGCACTAAATTTTAGAATTTAAGTATTATAACTTAAATTTTCATAATTAAAATGGTAACCAATTTTTAATCTGACAGTTTTTATGTGTGCATATTTAATACAAATAGCTAATAAGTTGTGCAAAGGGAAAAATATATATATTTTTTTATATATTTCTATTGGGAATTTGAAAAATAATCATTATAAAATGTAGTGGTGGTACTAAAGTTTTCCAGTTTTTGTTTAGATGGTACACGTTAGTCAAAAGGTTGAGAACCGCTGCCTAAGCTAAATCTTTGTCAGCAAATTAACGGTGTGCAGAAAAGAGATTTGAATATACTCCCAGAGCGTTTTTTGTTCCTTGTTGTAATCACAGTTTCAAGATTGTCGTAAACGACGCTGCTAACAACAATTTAGTTATTTATAACAACAATTATTATTTATTTAATCAGAATTTTTATTAGATGCATAAATCAATTTGTTTTAAATTTTAAGATAATAAACAGTGTTAAGCAATATATTTGGTATCCAGTGGGTTTAGTGTATTATTTTGCTTCGTTTGCAGTGCTACGTTTTTATAACATAAGTATATGTATAATTCTTCAATAAATATGTTTGAGTGTGGGAGTTAACAAAGCACAAAATTATTGCACATTTAGGCAAACTGAAAGATAAAATGTATTTTTTTAGTTTTTCATATTATTATTTTAACAATACTTCATTTTAAGTGTTAACCATAAGCAGTAAACCTTTAATATCGTCACTGCATAAAGGCTCTCGCTAGATATTTGCACGACGGCGCCGATTAGGCTTCGCGCGGGATTGTACAGAACTGTCTGATTTATTTTTTGTGCACGGTATACATGTGAAAAATCAGCATTCAATGAAATACACGCTTTTTCGATTACACTACACAATAAATGAAATGAAATGTGTAAGAGTAATCTAAAATTATTCCAAAACACATTAGAAATATTCCATTAAAGAATCGTAATCTCAGCCGTTTGAAGTTCACATTATTGCCGGTCGTTCGTGAATTAAATATTTATAACTTGGTAGTCTAAAGCTAAAGTACAGCTAAAAATCCTCGAACTGCTTAATAAAATATTGATATTAATAATGAAATATATGGCAAAGATGTCACATTAAATGCAACATTTCGCAGTTTTTACAATTTCAGTATTAGTAGAAAAATTTGAAAACAATTATATTTTTGTACCATAGCTTCAAAGTCTCTATTTGATATATTCTATGAGATTTTCTATAAATAATTTTATTATTGTGTCTTAAGAATATTTAGAATTAAGCCTTGAAAAAACCGAAGCCTTCACTAACCTGCATGCTAAAAAATACCGAAAAGGCAGTCCTGTTCATCACTCGTCCTGTTAGTTTCCTCCCCTCTCCGTGCATTAACGCACAAAGAAGAGTGACAATTTCCAATGACGTCCTCTCTCCTTCCAACAAAGAAGCTTCCATTAGCCTTTTAGGACAAGTTGTCTGCAATAAACTGATACAATGCATTTGGAGAAACTGCACCTTCTACTGCATACTTTAGGGGGAGAGAAAATAACATGGCAATTTCGGCTGTTTAGGGCGGTTGTGGTCGTTTGAATGAAAGGTTATCTCTGGCGTTTTGGTCTTCAGAGGTTTGAAGTTAAAATACAGTTGAATAGCTTGAACTATATCTTCAGATAACTTCTAAACAAAGTACTTTAAGACATTCTATAACTCTTCTATAATATTTTGTAAACATAACAATTAGCATGTTCTTCCTTTCAAAAGGCTACCAGTGTAAAGCTTTGCAATACAGAGGAATTTACTAAGTAATGATGCTAGTTAAAATGCATAGTACATTTGAAATAAATTTTTGTTATTCGTTTTAGCTGTCATAAACGCTTATCAAATGTAGGCGCCTTTAACCTAACTACGATACAGCGATAAAAACATTACAAAGAAACAGACACTGGTAAAATGTGTGCCACATTTATAGCAAAATTTTGTACTCACTGCTTTTGACCTTCTGAAAGCATCTGTATTCTAGATACCACTTACCTGAAAAAAAAAAAATACAAATATTAACAATACAGGTTATACCAATTTGTCGAAAAATTATATTATTGAACACAAAATATTTATACAATGCTTTTTTTAACATTTAATAAAAGTGCTTGCCCTCTAAGATTCAAAGTAAGAACATTTTTAAAAGTTTCATAGATTGTTTATTTTTATCTTTTAATAATACCTCACCGATTACGGGTACGGTTTGAGTAGAACTGATTATAAAATTAATTTGTTGCTGACGGATGATAGACCAAAGATTAGGGACAAAAGTTAGAAATTTTGCTATCGATCTTTAAAAGGCTTAGAAACCCTCTTTATTCATAGCAGTATGTTATGAAATAACAATACTTACAAAGTATTAGTAAGAAGTTCAAATAAAATGATTATGAAATGGTTATATTACGCAATACTGAACAAGGCATTTGTGTATAAAATATACTGAATATAAAATAAAGATATTTATTGCCGATTGGCAACAACTTGTCTTACAAAATAACAGCTGAAAGTTCGCGAATAGATTTAAATCTAATCTACGAATCTATGAGATTTTCTTTCAAAGCGTTAATAGACATATGTGACTTGTAATCAAGTTCCAACATAACAGCTGAAAGCTTGCGAATAGATTAAAAAAAAATATCTAATCATTTATTTCAATTAGAAATATTTAATGATGTTTAATATGAAATTATGATACATAAAGAAAACAGAAATGGTTAAGATTACGATCTGTACTTAGCGAAATTTATTAAAATACAGAGTAGCCAGAATACTTCGTTTCTTAACTTAAATAAAACGCTTATAATCCTTATATGCGGCTCAAATAGTATAGTGGTTAGAGCTTACCTACTGCGGTAACGAGAGGTGGGGTTCGAATCCCGAAGAAGGCATGGTTGTTTGTATAGTATGTTTGTGGCATGGGGGCACTCTAAATATATGGTCAGCCAAAAGTCCTTTCGAGTGGTTTTTGGTAGGGGAGAGGGGTGAGAGACCATAGGACTCCCCACAGAGGTGCTTTTCCTCAGATTTATTGTGGAAGTAGAAGTCCAACTTCTTTGAGGCTCTGGTAACCATTTTTCCATGAATTACATAGACAAGACAACAACAGCCATCCCCCATATAAAAAAACCAAACATCAACCCTTATACAGCATTTTCTTTTTCTTTTCCACATGCTTTTGTATAACTGGAAAACTACGCAACGCGTTTTCAAGAGGTTCAGGGTTTGAGTCCCGGCGAGGACACTTCAGATTTTTAATGTCTCCTGCTTCAAAATAACCTAATGACTCTACACCCTTAACCAAAATAAGAAATGAAGTTACAAAAAGTATTCCGATTTTGAGCGTTTTTGTACATTTTTAATTCGGTGTTAAATAATAAAAAAAAAAAGAAAAATTAATCAAGATATTGTTACAAAGGACTTTACCGCCTGGGGGGAGAGCAAACACATCGATAAAATATATTGAGTATTGTAATCTGCGTTTTTCTACAGGATTTTATCATTGCTGTTATGTTTAATTTTTACGTTGACGATAGTACATCTAAAAAGTAAAGTTAGAAATTCTGCAATAAAGTATAGTATGGCGTTAGAAACATTTATTTGATATACTAATGACAAAAACGTCCGTAACATTTGTTCCAAAATGTTTTTAAGAAGCATAGATGATTTAAGAAATCTTTTCACTTTGTTAGTTTGATGGACAAATTGTGCGTTAATATGAAGGACACATTTTCATGCATAAATAAAATTGCTAGTAAATACTGAGTGATACTGTAAAACTGGCATGTCAAACTCACTACCTCTAGGGGATTAAATTGGCGTTTTACAGCAGTGGGGGTCACACGACGGAAAAAGAAAGCTTCATGTTTAATGGTGTACTTAAAAAGTGAGCAAACACATAAAATTATCTAGTACAATAAGTTACCTAAACATATGTTATCGGCAAACGCCGGCATTCTATAGAATGCCTAGGCATTGTATACAGTGCCGAACGATTTTAGGCAAAGTATGAAATATGAGAATTATTACATACTTTCCCTAGGCATTGTATATAATACCTAGGCATTCTATAGAATGATAAATACTCTTTAGACAAAGCATGAAAAAAAGGCTATGATAAGTTTATTATTTAAAGACGTTCATTCCTCAGAAATACAAATGTTATTTTGAAAAATTAATGAAAGAGTGCCTCCATTAAAAACTTGTTATTCGGAATAGGATAAAAAAAAATAGTGAGGTGATCTTGATACAACATAATAAGTTTGCTATTTGGCTGAGACTGGGAATTGGTAAGATCTACCTGACAACGGAAATTATATTCGAATGCAATCATAAGTTTCACATCAACGGCCTTTTTGTTTTTCTAGCAGGGATCACAAAGGCGGTCGTACAGCTCAATATCATTACGTGTAATGTTTTTGTAATTTGTTGACCATTCCTTCAACATTGTGTCACGTCCATGTCCAGTACTCAAATGTGTTTTCATGAAATACGGAAAATAACTCAGCGTCCGTGACATAATACTGTATAGTACCGACGCTTTCTTTAACACGGTACCTTTATTTTCCACAAACATCACATCCTAGCAATAAACCAGCCATTAGTCCTGTGGTACCTCGTTAGTAGCCATTTTGACCTTTTTCCATTATTTATTAACTTCTGGTAAATAGTTTTGGTTCTTCAAAATGATCGGAAATGTATTTCCTACTTTGCCGGTTTGTTATTTGGCATTCTACAGAATGCCTAGGAAATGTGTGAAATATGAATCGTTTCATACATTGCCTTCTAGTTTTAGGCATTATATACAATGCCTAGGCAATCTGTAGAATGCCGGATTTCAAACTTTGCCGGTAAAGACTGTTTGTTCGCTAATAACTCAGTCACTACTATAGCTATCGTCATCAAGCTTTCTACAATTCTTTTCTGAATCCTGGAAAAGGTCGACGTCCCCTTAAAAAAAAAAAAAAAAAAAAAAAAAAAAAACTGAAATCAGAGATATTAATTAAAAAAATCAGAAAAACGATAATTTTCGCCCTCATTTTTCCGAGTGGCAACAACAGTATCGCAAGCTGGAGATGAAAATCTACTTTATTTCGAAAGTTGTTGTCAAATCCTTGTTAATAAAAAATTTCTAAGTTTTACGATGAAATAAAAATAGCATTGCCAAACATTAAATACATTATTCCCGAATCCAAAAATTCGTGGGAAACCATTTTGACAGTTCCCATCTTCGTACGACTTTAATCAGCAGAGGTATTAATTAAAAACTCCGAAAACGCTAATTTTCGCGCTGATTTTTCCGATTGGCAACAGTCTCGAATATAGGTGAAATATTGGATGGAACTTGAGCTTTCATGCTCATTTGATTAGAAAGACGAAAATCATTAAAACCTGCTTGCCATTGTTGCTGATATAATGAGAAAAATTAGTTCATTTTTATATCCAAATTTTTATGTGGGTCCCATATCGCATCATGTATGACTATGAATGTATAAAATGTATGACTATGAAACATATTGTTTGCACCGTTATTAGAGAAGGATTAAAGCGGTATCGTTCTCTCTGTTGTTAGATGCATTACTGTCAATCTAACTTAACTGGCATCGGGTACTTCGGCTAGTAGCGTATCTCAGACACTCGTGAAAAACCATTTTATCAATCTATGAAAATACCCGGGTGGAAGCACGCTGCTCTAAAGGTTGTCGATTCAGAAGTGAATGATTGTGTAGAGACATTAAGTTATTCTGAAGCCGGGACTCGAACCTGGACATCTCGAATACGCGCCAAGTGTGCTAACCTTACAACACGAAGGAATGCAGAAACGCGGAAGAAAACACCTTATAACTGAAGTCTGCTTTCACGCTGTTAAAATTCTATACGCAGAAAGGTTGTTATTTATTCTTTTTGGATTATTTGCCGATTCAAGTAATGCGGAGTTGAATACCCAAAGAATGTAGCGTATCCTTTTACGAAGAGTGTGCACATTTACGAAATACCCCTAATAGTCGGCGAAGTGGGTGCACATTTACGGAATACCCCTAATCGTCGGCGAACAAAACTCTGCTGGTTACAGAGGCTTGTCTGACTTTAGGCTTTTAATTCACTGGAAAAGTGCAATTACTGGATATATTTCACTGTTATCTTTCCAGCTACACACAATTTCCCTGGGGTATCAATAACAATTCAGGCAGACTTCAGTACTGGCATTCAGCTAACTCGTAACACTATTTGCATTAAAAAAAAAAAAAAAAAAAAAAAAAAAAAAAAAAAAGAAAAAAAATATTTCAAATTTGATGAATTTTTGCACGATAACCAGATTATTATTCTATATCAATAAAATTTTACGAGAATTTTAATATCATGTTTTAAAACTCTGAAAGCTTAAAAATTACTTGAGCAAAATTATTTTCCGCATATCAAATATAACAAAATTATAAATTAAAGACGTTAATAAATCATAAAACAATATGATCCCACAACGTTTAAGCTAGAAAAAAATCAACCTGAAATTAATTTATTTATTAATTGTCCAATCAATGCAATTTGAAGGCCTTTTGTGAACATGGTATGTATACATGTAAAATATAAAATACCTACCTTTCAAATAATAAATTAATAATAGTCCTTTAACTCCCGTCTTCGTTCTAAAAATAATAATAACATTTCTAGACAGACTTATTTCTAGATTAATCTATGCCACGAAGCTTATTGTAACCGTAACGCTAATTGGGAACCTAAACTCTGAGAACTGAAAGATGTTTTTTTTCCTCAAACCAAAACTTTCCTCTTCATAATCTTCCATATTGGATAACTACGCATTTTTGTCCGCCGAAAACATCGCAGACGCAAATGTCGCGGCGAAAACATCGTGGGAGAAAAAAAAAAAAAAAAAAAAAAGCATTTCTAAAACATTGTGATACCAAATATCGTGGCCGAAAATAAAGCGATTCAAAAACTTCGCAGTTTAAAAACATCGTCATCGGAAATATCGTGGAAAAACATAAAGTACCTACGAATCATCGCATGACGATAACATCGCACACAATACGTTTAAAAGCTCTAAATGCATTTTCGCATAATGATTTGGAAGCGCAAGAATGAAGGAGTTATATTTTTATTTTTATATTTCATATTTTTGAATGAACTAACCAATTTTTACGGAAAAAGTAAGAAAGAAACTTAAGCATTTAAAAATGGAAAATGATTAGGAAATTAATGCAACTTACTTAATAGAATTTTAAATTTACATAGTTAATTTATAAAGGTCATTAATAAATTAATATTTTTTATAAAGTTTTACTCATATTTTTTTCATGAAAAATACAGCCTAAAATTGTTTAGAAAAAGGAAGATAAATAAATAACTGCATGAGGTTATAAAAATTGATTAGTTAATGAACAAATTACTTTCTTTCATGATTTTTTTAATCTGATATTACTTTGGTGAAAAATGTATCTTGTTTTATTTCCGTTTATTCTTAAAATGTGGATAATATTTCTTCCAAATCTTTTTGCGAATATGCAGTTTTATCTTTTGAAATCTGAAAACGCATGTGTGTGTATGTGATGCTTCTACGATGTTTTGTACCACGACATTTTCGTCTTGCGTTGTTTACTCCGCGACGTTTTCGTCCGCGATGTTTTCGGATGTAACCAAAGTTTCAATACACATTGCACAAATGAATTTTAAATTAATTTGCTTTAGCGCTTGCATTTGGATAATTTACAACAAAAAGAAATGCTTCCATAGAAATATCTCTTTAGAACTCCGTCTGGAGAATCCTTCTTGAGAGTCTTCCTGTAAACGATTAAATCCTATAACTATATATATCCACGATTAAATCCTATAACTCGTGTTAATTAACACCGGAATATTTCCTTATGCCATGAAAGCTCCGTTTATTTATTTTACCTTGAAAGCATTAAGGAAATTTTCTATAGCAATTTCCAGAACTCCTGATTGAATGGTTTATGCCATGAAACACTGGTAATTCGCTGCCAAGTACATAGAATATTCTGGTACTTCGAGATTTAGTTCTGACATATAAACACTTTACTGTTGGATACAGCGTATATTTAATATAAAAAAAAATCTGAAAGCTTTCAGATTTTATATTACCCCCAAAGGGGTGTTTTTATAACCATATTGTGTGTTACCTTCCGTGAAGTGTTGCCTTTGCTTGTGTTGAAATCGTTCAGTTTGTTATTCAAAAATTTGTTAATCTTTTACAAAATATGAAATAGATAATAAAACAAATTCCAATTTCGAGCTTCCAGATGCCCATATTCTAGTGAAGGACAGCTTATTGAAAATTTTATGTCTTTAGGTACCCTTGTTTTTTCACAGTGCGAGAAACATACATACACTCATGCAGGTTCCTTGTTATTTAATTTCTTTAAAAATAATGCAGGGCTCTAATATATGGTGGCTACAACTTGAAAAGTGAACCGACATTTATAGCGAACCGACGCAAAATGCCAAAACAACATTAATAGGACTATATTATTGCAAGGACTTAACACCCTTTAGGCTAATAATCTCATATATAATTTTTTTTGGTTTTGTAGGTGAATAGTCAGCAATACTTTTGTCTTCTTTTACATACATAAAATATTTCTTTGCAGAATTAATTTGTTTTAAAACAAGATAACGAAATTTCATAAAAGGAAATTAATGTAGACATGGTTAGCAGCGTTGTGCAATATTTCAAATCGTCCCTTTTCTCGTCGAATACTTTTGAAACTTGTCTTCCGTGAGATCAATATTTTCCATCTATTTTCCAAATTATCAGATTCTTTAGAAATACAACTGAAGTACTATTGGAAAAGGTTTCGGAGAATAAGTTCATGTTCCTCGAAACAAGCAGAATTTTGTTTTAATCTTCACTCGAATTCTACAAAAGCTGTGCGTTCATTCAAATACGACTTCCTTGCTGACTTTTTGGTATTCTGTTTATTAATTACACTTTCTTGTTCGGAATTTGTTCATTCGAAAGTTTCATTTTAGAAGGCAAAGTTTTGAGGAAGGTCTACATTTTCAAACATGCACGTATTTAAAATCCCGTACCTTATTTATATGGCACATTTCGTAAACAGGGTGTTCGAAATTAGGAGCTATTTCCTTCAATATAAATGCAAACATGTTCATGCAATTACACCTTTTTTCAAAACCATCTTGTTAATTTTATATCAATAGTTTGTTCACGAAACTTTTTATTGAGTAAAATTCTGGGAATATTAATGGAAGTTTATTTTGCCTCGTATATGGATTAAACTGGTAATCTTCAATTATCTTATCCGTTAAGCCACGGTAGGTATTAAATATTAAGTTACATATTAGTTTACTACACCTTTTTTCCATTAAAATTTCTCATTTTCATATTTAATGGCTACGATTTCACACCTCTTCAACACTTTTTTGAGTTTTACGTTTATTGATTAAAATGCCTTCATGGATTTCATTCAGAAAACTGAAAGATTTTAGCACAGTGTGAAAACTGTAATTCAAAGTCTTCATACAATAGATCGGCAGCAATCTTTTGTTTTTGACAGCGAAGGAAAACAATCTGATTTTAAGCTAGATTCAAACTTCTGTCAGTCAAAGAGAAGCTTCATCTGACGCAAGTTAGATTACAGATTCTTTTGCTTGGATTTGCTTGTCATTGTTTCTGATGCAGCTGTCTGAAGGAAACTCAAACATTTGTTGTATTGTTAGTCGCGACATGGTGTATCTCTAACATCCTTTGTTATAGAACATTTTGTATGTGCGTGCTATGTGATTTAAGGCAGAAACGACAGTAGCTAAAGCCATCGAATTTTGAATAACGTAATCCTCCACCAGAACATGGGCACCTGGAAGCCCAAATTTGTAATTTCGAATTTGTTTTATTATCTATTTCAAATTCTGTAAAAATTTAACGAATTTTTGATTCATAATCTCGACGATTTCAAAGCCAGCAGTTGCAACATTGCACGCAAAAGTACCTTTTATCTCCATCCCGCGAGACTCTCTATCGGAAATTCTAAAGATATGCTGTTTTTAAATATTTTATATCTCCAGCTCACGAGACTGTCTATTTGAAATTTTAAATATTTGCTGTTTTTAAAATATTTTATGATATTGCTGTGTAGGGTTTTCCTTATTTTGCATAACAAATTTATTTTCAGTTTGATTCCTATTCTGAACTTCTCAACTTCCCCTCACATTCTCTCGCCAAGATGTAAATTTAAAGTTAAACGGGTGATTCTCAGAGTTTATTCAGAGCGTGTTTTCGCTAGCCAGCTTACGTTTTGTTGTTGTTTAGCTATTAAGCTAGTAAACCTCTTGGCCATATCGGAATTATTATCACGACCATTAAGATTTTGTGAGTCCACCCGGTAGGCGTAACTTAAGTGATATCTTGCACTATTTATTTGTTTGACTTAAATTATTTTCTATGTCTTAGTTTCACCGCATGCTGGACGGTGCCTTTGTAACGCACGAAGACCGTGCTTTTCTGTTAACTGTTTTGAATTAAAAGAGGGTTATTTTTCACCCTTAGCTCCATGCCTGTGCGAGAATTCGACAAGTCATTTTAGGAACTACTTTAGTTTATTTGGAATAAGGGATGAAGCCTCTCTAGCTGTTGAATGAAATGTTATGTGTTTTAAGTGCGATGAACATGATATTTAACAAATAAAGGTAACTCACAAAACGTTAAAAAGTGCCCCTTTGGGATTAATAGAAAATCTGAAAGCTTCCTTTTTTTTTTTTTTTTTTTTTTAATGAAACTTAGTTTTGGGGATTTTTGCACATTTCAAAAAGTGACTGATAAATATGGCTAATCTGTTACAATATATCGTTGCACTAATCTTTCGATGACATGTTAGGAAATATGTAACATATTATTTCATTTTTATTGAATTATTTTAATTTAGAATGCCCCTAGTTTTCTAATGATTCGAATAAACGAAAGCGTGAATATCGGTACGGTAAGAATTGCATGGGAAGAAAATAAGAGAATAAATTCGACTTTAAAATTGTATATACCTTTTGGGAGTTTATACGAGTTAAACGAAGATGGATAAATTATTTTATTGATTTATTTTTTTTTGCGCAACAACGAGAAGTAGAGTTAACAAAATAAATCAGGTCATGAAATTAATCAAAACCTTCACACTTTTTCTGCGCCTTTCGCTTTTTTCTTCGCTTTTCTGAATCATACTAAACAACATGCAATCTCTGCCAATGCTGGAAATAATAACTAAAGTAAAAATGAAATGTACCTTAAGTAGGCAATCCGTGCCTACTTAAGGTACATTTCATTAAATAATTAAAATAATTTTATCTCATAATATTTTAAACTTAACACCAAAACAGTTCGTAAATTGCAAATCATAAAATTACATAACAATAGCTTATTGATTGAAAATTTTTAAATTTTATCACAATTTTAAATATATCAAAATAATGTCTTTGACAAAACAAACATAAAAAACTATACAGTCATGGGGTTCTTTTGAAGCAGGAGACGTGAAAATGTGGAATGCCTTTGTCGGGACTTGAACCCTGGACCTGTCTAATACGCATCCAGTATGCTTCCAATTACATAAAGAAACCATGCGGAAAGGGAGAAAATACCTTACATACTCCCCCTTTTAAAGGTCGAATGAGGATGATGGTATTGAATCGCAAAATCTTGGTGGTGACAAATTATCGTCCACCACATTTTAGTTCAGACACCACTTGTAAAGTCATTAGGATTTTTGAAGATGTAAAGAATGTGTAGTGATCTGGCGGAGGTCTTTTCCGAATACACGTCGAGTATACTTCCAGTTACATCACGAAGGGATGCGGAAAGGAGGGAGGAAATATATATCCCCTTTTAAAGCCCAACTGGAGATGAGAGGACTGAATCGCCAAATTTTGGTGGTGGCGAATTATCGTCCATCACATTTTAGTTCGGGCGTCATTTGTACAGTCATTAGGTTTTTTTGAAGTAGGAGACATAAAGAATGTGAAGTGCTCTCTTGGAGAATCGAACCCTGAACCTCTCGAGTACACGTCGAGTATGCTTCCAATTACATCACGAAGGCATGCAGAAATGAGGGAGAAAATACCTTATAGAATAAAATAATAAAAACGCAAAGTGAAAAATTTCTATTTGTGTTCAATCTGAAAATTATAGTTTAGTACCTGCAAAACACTTTATAATTCAAACACATTGACAGCTAAATATTAATAGTTCCCACTGATATTTGTTTCAAATGATTGTAATTTATTTAGCTAATCCTTAACTAGCGTACTTTATATTAAATTAAAAATAAAGTATTTATAAAGACATTCCAAATGAGACGAAACTTGACAGTATATAACGACAACCTAGTGTTTTTCTGAAATTTATTAAATTTTTCTTTGACACATAAATTAAAATCCATGTGTTTGTATGCAAAGAATGACAAATTTTATATTGAATTCCGCTCATAAAAGAAAAAAATTATTAGAAATGATTTATTAGATTGTAGAAGCTCATAGGTTGATCGGGCTCATTTCTTATTAATTTTCAACTGTGAAAAAAACCAGGTCATATATAAATGTATTCCCAAACAAACCAATTATTCTTAGTGGAAATATTCGGAATTCTAAGCGCATTTTTTGACAAGTACGGAAAAAGTTAATCAAATCTGCACTTTCGAACCTTTGATTAAGATTTATATAACATTATAAATTAATGCTATGTAAAAAATGTGGTCCGAATAAAGAATAAAAACACAACTTCAAATCTTTAGAACAACCATTTTCATTTATTTTATTTTCAACAACAACAACGGTAAAGAAAAAACTAGTAAACATGGTAACGCTTTGCAACTGCGCAGATAGTCTCGCAGACAATATTCTCAGACGATGTGCCAGCGCATCGCAGAACAAATACAAAAATTTTAAACAAGGTCCAACAGCGACCATAGGGTACAATCGCTGAAAACTGGTAGTTCCAACCTCGGTTCGATTCCAGGCGAACCGGCTAACTGCATCAGCATTTTTGTGGTTTACAATGTGTAAAATGTATATGAGCCAGTTTCCCTTAGAAAATCCTACACGAAGGCATTCCTCTCTAAAATATGTTGCATAGGCCATACCACCTTTGCAGCTTTAATAACGCCAGAATGCGATGTCCCCTTCCAAATGTCCATGTTGGCACTCAGTGTTTAATATTTTGTAAATTGCATCGTATTTCATCTATAATAACTGTTGAAAGCAGCGTACACTGCCCGTATCTCAACACCTTTGCATAGGCCTACAGGAATGCAGTGCTGAATTAACTGTCCACGTCAAACTTATTTCTTCGTGACATACGATGTCAGTTGAAGGCAGAACCACAGATTATTTCACGATGTCTGGAATCGTGTATTGTATGCAACATATATCAGCGAATTATACGCAGCATCACCATGCAAGGTGTCTACGGTACTTAAAGAGACAACAGTTACCTCGGTCTAAGTTACAAACCTCCGGTCGGCCAGGTACTCTCGAATTTTCCTCTGAGTTGGCATTCTTCTCAGAGGGTTTACCCTTTACCTATAAGCAGATGGTGCTTGTATGTTTTGCTATAGCGAACAAAATTAAAGTCAATTAATTAGCCCCGTTTATAAATTTTCTGGTATGTTTGTGACGTTGTGCATTGCTATAGCGAACAAGTCAATCAATTAGCCCCGTTTATAAAATTTCTGGTATGCTTGTGACGTTAGTTTTTTTAACGGTAATGAATATGTATTATAAACTGTAATTTCAAATAATCAGAATCTTTACATTTTTGTGATATTCGCATTTGCAGATATGATTGTAATTATTTGAGGGCTGCATATAATTGTTTCGGGGTCCACATGCAGCCCACTGGCCACCAGTTTGAGACTGGCGTTTGATGTATTATGCTATGATCAAGAACCTAAAGTATTGTTACGTTCTACGGGTTCGTGGATTTGGACTAATTTGATGATAACACTTGATGAAGGATCAGAAAACTATTTATTCGCCAGTAAGCACAGGCAGTTCGAAAGATACGTTTACAGTCGTCGAAAAACTACTATAAATAGGCTGAAATAATCAGCAACACTATAACGGTAAAGAAAGTTTCACGGCAAAGCACTACAGTTCTCAAATCTGTCGATCGCATGTTTCACTCCCCAGGTATACGCGGGCCCTTTTAAAAGACTTCGCACTTTGAAACACTTATTCCTCAAGTACAGGAAAACGTGAGGAAGATAATATTACGAAAAGTCCAGGCGCGGTGAGATAGCTTCCCCGCAAAGCAGGTTTAGGGCTGCCATAAAATGGCAAGGGAAGGCAGGTTTGCCAAAGTTGGCGAGAAATCGCCCATTTGACGACAAAATTGGCAATATGCCATGGACGGATGGAGAAACTTCTGGAACGAATTCTTACCGGTTTATCCCAGAATGTTCTCGAACACAAGCCAAAAGCTATATAAACCCTGCTGATACGCGAAGAGAGAGACAATTAGTTAGTGCCTCGTCTAGCCAGTTGATAGTCAGTCATTGAGCGACTGTCTCGAAGTCTAGAGCAGAGTTGGTCATTGAGGGCATCGAGAGAGTCTTAGTGTATCGTCGGGTTTTGTCTTAAAGTGTACTGAGTCCGAGAGCTGTACTCTTGTTTATCATCGAGAGTTGTAGCGTGGAGAGTCTCGAGAGTACGTTGAATTCCGAGAACGACCGAGAAGAGTCGGAAGGTGTACTCGGGTGCTTTGCCGTGAAGCTGGCTTCATCGTGATAGCCTGGTAGCCTGAAGGCTGTGTCGCTGATTGTTCCAGCGTGAAGCTGGCTTCACCGTGATAGCCTGGTAGCCTGAAGGCTGTGTCGCTGATTGTTCCAGGGTGTTTATAGTATATAGATCTTCGACGACTGTAAAACGTGATTTTAGAGCTATTTTGAATAATATTTGCTAATAAAGTGTGTTTCGATATTCCATTTAGGGCTGTCGTCCTTATTCACTCTAAATCCGCACAAACCCCGTACGTACGTAACGTATAAAAAAAGAAGAAAATTAATTTAACAATAAGTTGATGGCTAAGCATCTCACCTAAGAACTTCGCTTCAGATGAAGCTGGAAAACAGTGACCCTTTGAAGACGAAGCTGAGATTCGGGATGGATATTTCGGTTCCGTAAAATGCATGCAAAGTATGCAAATAATGCAAATAAATGCATGCAAATAAATAATAATAAAATGCATGCAAATAAAAACATAAATCAGCGTTTTTCTGACGGTTTTCGGATACTGTTTAGAGCCATTTGCAACTGTTCCAGTATATACCCTATATCTGCTTCTTGACAGTTTATTTCCAGGTCATCAATATATAATGATCCTGTAAAGGTACAATTTTTTGAAAACAAAATATTTTTAAAATAAAAATGTAGCACTGAAAACGCAGCTTCGTGTTACCTTCTTTTAGTTTGTAGACATACAACAGAACATAGCCAATCTTCACCTGAAAAATCCTGTATTGAAAAACTTCTGTATGAGAACTGGTAAGCTGCGCACACAACTGGTGTCAAGATCACGTAAAATGTCTCATTACGTTTTTGTAAGATTTTTCAATGCACATATGTTAAAAAATACCGAGATTTTTTTAGGTTTATGGATGAAGGAGTACGGATAAAGATTTGCACAAGTAAAATAATATCGATGGTTATTTTACCCTTATGGATGCCAATCTGTTAAGAAAAATTGCAAACACAGAAGCTTGGAAACTGGCCGATAATTTCACGTATTTTCTGGGCTCTTCTCTGCTTTATCTACAGGAACGACAACAGCTTTCTTGCATGCATGTCCTTCCTCACTCGATTGTAAAGAGCGAAACGGACAGTCAATGACTTCTAAAACAGATGCTTCCACATTTCATAATTTATACCATCTGAGCACGAATTAGACATGTCTCTAATACAACCCTTCATATTTCAAGCAGAGTAAAATCAAGGCTCTTAGTTGAAACAGTTGAATAAAGCGGATTTTTCGCAGAGACTAACATTTCTCAGGAACTCAACTGAATGGATTTTAATGAGAACGGCATTAACTAAAACGTTGTAACAGCGTCGATGTTAACCTGGTGAACATTTTTAGTTAATCATTTCTGTTAAAAGTATCTTGGTTACCGACATCACTGTCTCGACAAAATCGTCCTGATTATCGATGTCCTAGGATAGCGTCATTTTGGGTCATCGTTGTACCGCTTAACGTCGTTCTAGTTAAGTCATTCTACTAATTTCCTTCTGGCGAATGCCTTTTCCATTGCTATCTAAATGCCTGTCAGGTTAACATCTTTCCAATTAAGGACGGTTCAGTTATCATGATTTTGGTTAATGTCGCACTGGATAACTTCAGCTAGGTTGTTATCTATGATAGAACCTGACTGTGATAATACCTCATAAAATCTGATTCAGCTGCTCCACATTTGTGCTCTGTTTTGTTCCTCGGATAATTGTACGTTTTCAGATTGCAAGAAAATTCAAAGAAATTTGTTTCTCCGAAAATTCTATGTCCGTAGAAAAATCACGGAAACCTCCACGCCCGTGATTTCCGATGGTGAATGAACAGTGAATAAAAAATTTACTTTTTCTTTAAATTAAAAACAAAAAATTCTTTCGAATTTTAACTAAAATTAAAATACAAGTTTACTTTTTTAATAAAGAGATCAGAGAAAAATGTTCCTATTTTAAGTATTCATATTCATATAAAAAATCTTATGTAAACGTTAACCGAACGAAAATCTTAGGTAAAAGCTTTAATCAAAATCACGTTAACTGAAAAGCCGTTAACCGAGTGCACGTTTTCCATCCAATGTTCTCACCTGTTAACGCTGCTACAGTTAACGTCGTTTCAGACAGTTCTATCAGGGTTGATGTCTTCACAGTTAAGTCGTTCCGGTGAACACCGTTTCCGTTAACGCTTTTTGTAAACGTTACCTTAACTAGCATCTTTTCAGTTAACGTTGTTTTGAGTAAATCTCATCTCGGCAATGTTGTTTCAGTTAACTTTGTTCCAATTGACGTCACGTTGATTAAAGTCGTTTGGATTAATGTCGTTTTACTACAGTCTACGAGGGTAATGTCGTTCTGCCTTTTGTTATTATCATTGTGGTTAATGCTGTTCCGCGCAACATCAACACGGTTAAGGTATATGCTAAAAACTCACTATTGCAATAAAACCTAATCAGCTGCTCCAAAGATGTGCTTTGCTCTGTTAATCGGAAATTTTCAAGTTTAGTTACACAGATTTCAATGAGCTGAGAATGATAAATTAACTTTCTTTTAGATGAAAAGAAATATCTTTCGTTTATTAACTGGCTCTTTAATAAGAAGGTTAGATTATAAGTTTAAATTTTTATTCCTTTTTTAAATGTAAATATTTATGTAAAATTCTACAAAATTTACTATGTAAATTTGTACGTACGTAACGTATAAAAAAAGAAGAAAAATAATTTAACAATAAGTTGATGGCTAAGCATCTCACCTAAGAATTTCGCTTTAGATGAAGCTGGAAAACAGTGACCCTTTGAAGACGAAGCTGAGATTCGGGATGGATATTTCGGTATTTACGACAAGTATTAATTTTTATATTTATAATCGCTATATCATGACTCGTTTTTTCAAACAAATTGAAGCAAACAGTTTTTAAACTACACTTGGAATTTTTGCTATTAAATTTCTGAGAAGTATATCACTAACACGTTCCTTTATTTCGACTCAGATATCTAGACAAAAATCGGCCCACCCTTCCACTTTTTTTGGCCCAAATGGCGTTAGCCAGATGGGCTACTAATATTGAAACTGCATTTTGCGTTGAATCACTTTTCAAATTATTGGCCACCAAATATTATCTCCCAATATTATATTTAAAGATTTTAAACAATGAAGAATCTGCATGAATTTAAGAATGTTTCTCACACTGTGAAGAAGAAACGGTATCTAGAGACATTAAGTTTTGATTAACGGACTCCTCCACCCGAATGTGGGCATTCGGAAGCCCGACTTTTGAATTTCGTTTTTTTATTATCTATTTCATAATTTGTAAAACTTTAATGAATTTTTGATTAAAAAAACTCAACGATTTCAAAGCGAACAGTGGCAAAACTGTACTAAAAAAGAACATTTTAATCTCCAGCGCGCGAGACTTTATATCGAAATTCTAAAGATATGTTCATTTAAATATTTTAGGCCAAATGCTCTCGAAACGTGTATGTGTGACTGTAAATGAAAAGAAGCCCTTTTGGAAGTAATATAAAATCTGAAGTCTTTAAGAATTTTATATTTTTTAATTTTTTTTTATTATGAAACACGCTGTATGTTTTTAAATAAACAATGCGAATTCTGAAACCTCATCAGAAATAGATAATTTAAAAATACGCAGCGAGAGGAAAAATGCAACACGGTGCTAATATGAAATTACGTAGCGATTTACACGCAGCCGGTGGCAACGTATAAGAACATCCTTCCAGATTTTGACAAGCTGTCGTCATTGATTGGCGATTTGGTCTCGGGGGTCGCTATAACAAAGAAGTACCTAGCTTTCTTCCCCCCTTTTTTAAGAAGTCTTTTGGTGGTATATATTTTTAAATATATATCATCAGAAAGCTTTCTCAAATAAAGCTCAAACTGTTTTTTTGAAAAAGATAAATCTCCTCATTTAAACTAAAAAAGATTAAATATTTTGCGTTTAATTGAAAGCTTAAATGACAGTAGAATCTGTGACATCTGTGGTACAAAACGTTAACATTTATGAAGTAATTTTTGATTATTTAACTTAAACAAAGCCCATAGAAGTATATATTTGTAAATTTACAAAAGAAAGTATAGGAAAACAAAGAAACAGACAGCAGCAAACCATAATAACAACTGCAAAATGCGAGTTCAACTAAGGACAGAATATTGAGATTAAAACTAAAGGGAAATTTAAAAGGAAAACATTGAAAAATTTGAGACACTGTGTGATGATAATTTCATTTGAAATATGTGATCACAAATAACATAAGTCGGTTTCGATGATTAAAGGAAAGAAATAATGGGCAGTTCTTAATCAGTCCTTATGTGATTTACAAGTAGACATACACTAAATTAATTACCTTATTATTTAATGCTTTAGTAAAATATATAATGCCACCAAACGTATTATTAACTTTTATACTGAAAACTAGCAATTCTTAATTATTTTACAGCGAGTCTGAAGATCTAAAATAATCCGATTTAAGAACATTCATACTTTTAAGTCTTAAGACGAACTAACACATAGTTAGCGAATGATTTCATTCACACACACACAAACACACACAGAAAAAAAAAAGTAGGCTATTTAAGTTGTTAATGTTACATTCGCAGGTTGTATATGCATGGCGGTTCAAAATTGCTTGTCTTAATAGCATAATACTAAGAATGTTTCTTTTTAAAAATGAATGAAGTTATAAATGTTTAAGTACCTTAAATCTGGAACAAAGTATTAACACAGAGCTCATTTTTAAATAAGTCAAAGGAATATGCACTTAATGTAGCTTCATTTTCTAATTTTCCTTTTGGCTTCTGAAAATTTCTGTTTTAAAAGAGCAGGTTTACATAAAACGCGTAAAAAGGTATTTCTCCATCCTTTCCTCACGCCTTCGTAATATAACTGGAAGTTCATCCAACGCGTATTCTTGAAGTTCGGAGTTCGAATCCCGGCGAGAGCAATGCAGATTTTGTAAGTTTCCTGAATTAAAAAAAAATTCTTATGATTCTACAGTGGCACCTGAACTAAAAAAAGGGGTGAACAATCATTCGTCACCACGAAGATTTGGCGATTGAATATCCTCATCCCCACTTGTCCTTTAAAAGGGGGAGCACATAAGGTATTTTCTTCCTGCTTTCCGAGTGCCTTCATTGTGTAACTGAAAGCACACTTGATGCGCATTTCGGACGTCCGGATTCCAATCTGGGCAATGGTATTACGGATTTCTTCAGTTTTTTTACTCTTGTCGTGGTTAAATTAATTGAATAATTTATTAATATTATTATTAATTAATAATAATCATTAACTAATAATTTATCAATAAATTTTAATAATATTTATTAAGAAGTTTTAATAATTTTTAATTAAAATAATTTTATCAAAAATAATTTTATTAGTCCAAAGAGGCAATTTTCCCTGAAGGACTATCAATTTCGTTTTGGCATTTGACGTGGAAAATTTTAAAAGACTGTATCACTTTTTAAATTGTTGCCACCAAATATTAAAGCCCTGTATTATATTTAAAGATATTAAGTAATGAAGAATCTGCATGTTTGTTCATATGTATGTTTTTCGCACTGTGATAAAACGACGGTACCTAGAGCCATCAAATTTTGAATAACGCATGTCTCCACCCGAATATGGGCATCTGGAAGCTCAAATTTGGAATTAGTTTTATTATCTAGTTCATATTTTGAAAAGCATTTATGAGTTTTTGATTAAGAAACTCAACGGTTTCAAAGCGAGCAATGGCAACTCAGTATGAAAAAAAGAAACATTTTTATCTCCAGCGCGCGAAACTGTGTATTGAAAATTCTAAAGATATGCTCATTTTAAAATTAATTTGCGATATTATTGTTGAACTGAATTTTATAGTTTAAGTACATAGAACATGATATTTAATAAATAAGAGTAACACACAAAACGATAAAAATGCTCCTTTGAACATAATTTAAAATCTGGAACCTTTCGGGTTTTTACTTTGTAAAACAATTATTAATAAAATTAATAAAAATCATAAAAATGAAACTGATGTGCAATTAATTTACAAGAAATATCACACGTGGAATTCCTAAAAATTGCATAATTAGCTAACAGACACAGAAATAATTAAAAAATTTTTTTTTTTTTTAGTTTTAAATATTAAATAATTTGGAAATATTTGCTTTTGTAGGAAATCTCCCTGCCTAATAAACTTCCGCTTCTCTAACAACGCCTCAACCTGAATTCGAGTACCAGAAAAATATATATTGAAGTGATAACGTGATAACTGATTGATAACATTCAAACGTGATAACTGATTGTCATAGATATCTAATTCAAGTTAGGCGGGATTTTCCTACAGCCGAAGAGTCGTCATCCAAAGAATGGCGTTATTACAAAGAATTGAAAACCGTTTACACCTAGGAGCAAATCAGGAATATAAAAAGAAACTTATCATAAAATTATCATTAACAATATTATCCAACCAAGTAGGTTGGATAATATCGCTTTTATGAGACAATTCTCTAAAAAACAATATGAAAGCTTTCATATTTTATATTAAGCCCAAAGGGGCGTTTTTTAACGTCTTGTGTGTTACCTTTATTTATTAAATATCATGTTCTTCGTACCTAAACCATAAAATTCAATTCGACAGCAATATCATAAAATATTAAAAAGAGTATATCTAGAATTTCCGATATAGTCTCGCGCAGTTTCGATAAATTCCTTCTTGTTCAGGTCGAGTGAAGAGTATTTCCCCATAATTTGGTATAAGCATTTGATGATTTTAAGTGCCATTCTTCTTGAAGTAAGCTACACCTTCATTAAATACTCCTTCTAACTCATACTAAAACTCATTCTGGTAGGGAATAGCAGATAGGAAACGAGAATAGACAGCAAAGCATGTTTAAACTTAAAATTAACTGTTCAAAATTTAGTGCAGCCTCTACGAACTATTAGAAGGCACTAGAGAAACCACGCTTTAACCAATTCCAAACTTTGTAACATCTTGCGTAACTCGTTTTTCCTTAAATTTACGGCGCCCACCAGCGGCCGCGCGGTAAAATCGCTGAACACTTGTAGTTCGGTCCGAGGTTCGAATCCCGCGAACGGGCTGACAGCATGGGTGTTTTCGTGGTTTTCCCCATGTGTAACGTGTATACGAGCCAGTTTCCCTTAGAAAGTCTTCCACGAAAGGCATCCCTCCCTTTAGGCAGATAGCCCTCGAGGCTTTGCCATAATCACACACACACACACCTTAAATTTACGTAAATTTCTGAGATGTAAAATGAGAAAATTGAACAATTACAGAACTAAAATGCGAAAAATGTACCTAATGTCTTCTTCGTGATATGATGTTATTCCACACAGTAACGCGAAATGATAATTTTCAGTATAACATGTTTAAAAAATTTAACCATTTCTGAACACCTTCATTTTGTTTTTATAATTCTTCAGAGATATCCTGCTGTCAATTTTCATCAGACCACCACACAATTACGTAATGATTATCTAATTTGTCGTGTCTGCTTTTTCCTGCAACGGAAATCATTCCTATCATTTCCTGTCCAGTTAAGGTTTATTTAAAAGGGGCGTCGTTCCCAAGATAAATGATACAATCGTTCAGCTTGGGAAACACATGAAAATCTAGCAGACGAAGTATCCTCATGGCAGGATGCAATTTAGGAACCTAGGGTCGTGAATAATATCCGCTCAATAGTCGAGATTCATCTCGCGCATACACAGAAAGCAACTATCTGCCGACAGAACGACTCAGTGGGTATCATTAGCCAATGTTCACTGTTAAAGATCCAATTCCGCTACGTAAAATTTACACTTTATCTATGATCCTTAGTTTATGAACATCACAGAAGATGCGCAAATGCTCAATGCTAAAGACCCAATTCCGCTACGTAAAATTTGGATTTTATCTCTGATCCTTACTTTATGAACATCACAGCAGATGAACAAAGGTTCACTGCTAAAGACCCAATTCCGCTAGGTAAAATATTCTGAAGAGAAATTTTCATGGCGTCTTTAGACGCACGTACGTACAGACTGAATGTACGTATGATTTCGCACAACTCAAAAACGATTGGCCTCAGAACGTTGAAATTTTGTATATAGGACTGCTATAACACGTAGATGTGCACCTCGTATTTTGGTTGCAATCGGCCGCACCAAACGTATATAAATATATTTATATCCACTCTGTTACCCGGCTCAGTGATCTCAGTTTCTTAACTCGTATATGTTTGTAAATTGTACATTTTTTGCTTTAAAAGTGATTGAATTATGTTGTTCTTATTTTCCGGTTAAGGTTTTTAAGCCGTTAGTAAATCTGCGTGCAATATTTTTAGAATTATCAACAATTTAAAAGTTGTTTAAGTGCCGCTAAACCTAATAATTTTTTCCACGGCGCCCATTGTTTATTTACATTTGAAACAGCAGAATAGTAGATTTGTTGCCAATCTAGAGAAATCAAGCTTCGCAGTAACAAAAATAACGCCTCCTTTTTATTATTATTGCGAATTTAATCATGATTAATCCATTCTGGAATTTATTCGAGGAAATAAGTGTTCATAATTTTTAATATATGTATATATTGAGTTTTTACGTATTTTTGTTTTTTCGAGAAGTTAGAACTGAATTAATGAGATACATTTCTCAAGAGAAGAAGAGGAAGAATGATCTTGCGTGTTTGAATTAGCTGTAGATAAGTCACGTGATTTCTTAGGTCATCTGCATTGTTTGTTTACAAATGGTATACATAAGTCACGTGATCTATGAGGTCGGTGGAATGTATCTCTTTTATACGTCGTTTTAGATTTATTTTAGTACTTGGATAGAACATGTGGCAGCGATTAGATAATTCATCAAATGATGTAAATTTATATGCATTCTGAGTTATAATATGAACGAAATGTAACGCTGTTAAGCGAACCTAGCGCCAGAGTCTCTCTATGGTAAAAAAATATAGTGAATGTTAAAGAGTGCATTTATTCTATTGTGGTTTATGCGCTATCGGCGAAGTAGATTTAATTCAATTCAACAAGTTTAAATGAAATGCAAGAAAAATGCGTATAATTTAATATTCCGTGCAAGGGAGTCATGTGGTGTGCACATCAGATTTTTTTCTTGAAAAAAAGGGACGTTGACCTTTTCCAGGAACCAGAAAATAATTGTAAAACGTTTGGTGACGGTAGCTATAGTAGTGACGGAGTTACTAGCGAACAAACAAACACACAGATTTCCTTCTTTATATATTTATAGATTTATGATGATAATTAAGTATAATTTATGTTACCTGAAAGCCCTTTTTTAACGATTTCAGAGAAATACATTTTATATGTTTTAATTGTTCTAATCAATCTAGTATTAGTTAACTTTTAAGTAGATAGACATTCTAAAAAACGGCTCTGACTGATAACGACTTTTCTCGTACTTATCTGAAATGTCTTTTTAGGTGTAAGCTGTACTAACCATAATTTAACTATGTATTGGCTCTTTCAACATATTATAAAATAAACAATAAATTAGGTCTAAAATTGAGAAAAACTCAGCGTTTTTAATTTACCAAGTAATGAGGTGGATGCTTTTTATTTTTTTTACGAAAGAAGTCTTTTACTTGATAAGCGAGAATGGAAAATGGCCACTAGGTGAAACGTAATTAATGTAAACGACGAAACCACTTGAAGGAGCAATATTTAAAGTTGCAAAAAGAAGGGACACCGTGTTGAAAATTGGCTCAGCGGTTCAAGAATATCGTTTGTCATTGCTATTAGGTCTGTGTATTCTTTAGGAGAAGAGCTGACGTATATAAAAATGGTATAATAAACAGTTTAAAAGTATGTGCGAAAGTATTGCAGTTGATTGCAGCAGTTACATGCGGTAAAATAATAATAATAAGTATACGGTTAAAGATTCTTAAAAATATTCTTAGGAAACGACATGCCAGTATTATTGTTATTATTACATACTGTGTTGTTTATTTTTACATACGCGCTTCCCGAGCTGGGCGAAATTATAGCTGAGATCTTGGCGCAAATCTCAAATCGCAAAATATGGTTGGGGGTCGCTATACAAAGAAGAACCAAAGACGTATTTAGGAAAGAACATTTTGATATAGTTTTTAAATAGCATTTTGAGAAACAGCATCTGTGGAGATATGACCCCAGAAAACTAATTTATCCCAATTTGGAACCTTCTGGCGAATTGGGGTGTCCTAATTGGACTCTCTAACTACACCTAGAAGAAAATAAGCCGATTTCTTTGCCTCAATAAATGGTTTACAGATTTCTTCCTCAGACGTCTATATCCCCGTACCATGTGTGTGTAATCCCCGTTCCACATTCTATTACTGTCCGTTGTGTTTTTGAGAATCTATACATTCTTTCAACGGATACTTCGTTAATATATTTTTCCTGTATTGTACCTTTACGTGGTTTCCTGTTCGCGTAACGTGAATAATCCCCTTTTGTTCCATTTCCCTTGGCAGACCTTTCGTGTTTTCTATAATTAAACCAACCAACAGCCGTTAATTATTCCAGCCAAATCCGGAAATATCTGAGTTGAAATCGGGTATGAAATGCTTCGGTCAATGATTCAAGCCTCAGATGCATTTTCAATGTATGCATTTTCAGGTATGAAATGCATTTTCAATGATTCAAGCCTCAGAAACTAAATATGGCACTCTTCTGTTATCGGAACCGAATTCAGAAATGTATGTATGTAATAAAACGGTTCCATTATTGTGATAAGACTGCGTTATTACTGTAATAAGATGACTTGGTGAAAGTGTCAACGGATTAGCGTTGATGGGGACTGCATAGTTAGAGACAGCGTAGTTAGCAAGATGATACTCGAAGAACACAAATAACGGTAAATTCAGCATATAAATGTTATTTCTTGGATAATACACATTATCACTGTGGGTGCGCTATGCATCTCACAATTTTATACAGCCTACATTTCTTAAAGAGTAGACGAAATTTAGAAAAGCAAACTCTACGTGTCTACCGGCAATGAAAAGCAGCGATACGAAGCAAAAGAAAAGAGAGGGAGATGCAATTAACGAGTTGTGCCATTTCAGATCATATGACAGTTTAGTGCCTAGATGTTAGGTTCAGATTTCATGAATAAGTGCGCAATACAGATTAAATGACGGATCTTTTTCGTTTAATTAGAAAATTTATTGTTCTGCTCTTTTTAGTATGAAGACAGGAGTTAAAGAGCTATTAATTTATTATTTGAAAGCTATATTTTATATTTTACATGTATGTATGCACATGTGTATGTATGTACGAGCGTACATATGCGTGTGTATATATATATAGACACATAATATACATACCTACCAACATACGTATACCATACGTGTAATATGATAGTCCATTTCACGCACGATCACGCATACATGAACATATACAATATGCATACATACATACATTTCTGAATTCGGTTCCGATAACAGAAAAGTACCCTAAATAACTCCAAATGAACTGCAAAAATTTAATTACCCTAAAGGCTTACCGCATATGATGAAATGACATAGAATCACGTTGGTGTTTATGTCTGAACATACATGCTTTAGCCCATTTTTAAATCTCAAGCTTATGGTCTCGTATGTTAGTTAGTTAGTTACTACAATGGAACCCTATATTAATTAATTATTTAGTTAATTATTAAAAAGATAATACAGTAACTGCGTGGGCACGTGAGCATACAAAACGGCTGTCTAAATTTAAAACACCAAACTAATGTCGGATTTTGTGAACAAAACAAAAAATCAGATACTTAAACATTAGTACTGTTGAAAGAGGCTTAAACATTAGTACCGTTGAATATGATGAAGATATTGTTACGAATTTGTATATCGATTTTTTCGCAATTATATGTGAAATTGTTTTACTTATTCTGTGTAGTGATGTAGCGAGAAAAAAATTTAAGAGGCGAGCTATTCTGGAAAAGTAAGAATACAGGGCATGCCCATTTAATATTGAGTTAAATAGGTATCTCGGTAATCTGGCGAGATATCGCCAAACTGGCAACAGTTTTAGTAATTTATTTTGTCGCCAAATTTGGCGACAAATCGCTAAAAGTAACCAAACTTGGAGACATTTTGTCCTGATGCCTGTATCACCGTAATAGGTGTTGTAACTGATAAATGTAATTGATTACTATGTTAGCTGCAACCGTAATTCGACCCTCTTATTGCTTTACAGTAATTTAGAGAAGCAGAAATTACTAGAAATATCTCAGCGGCTAAAACTATATAAGGCCAGAGAGAGCATCTGCTCTCAGTAGTTGTTCAGTTATTGGTGTTGAGAGTTGTTAGTTCAGCGTGAACTGATATATCTCCGGGTTAACTTCTCTTTTAGATGCGCTTTGCATTGCTTTGAGTTTAACGTTCTTAGTAGTTTGAAGCGTAACTACTGATTGTACTTTGTAATACTGTAAATACATGTACGAGTATTTCTGTGGAAAATTATAGAATTTTAAAGTGCTTCATTTAATAAAAAAAAAAAAAAATTACTAATCTATCGTCGGACCTGTATTCATTCAATCTATTACGAACACGTACGCACGCAACAGTATTAAATCTAAAAACACGTTGTTTATATTTTAATGTAGAAGTTCTATTACTTTAAAATCATAATCTCGTAATCATACAAAAAATGCTGTAAACTACAAATACTTTTCATGTATAATTAATGAAAATAATGCTATGAGTTGGCTACGTGCTCAGATTAAATACTGCTGGAACTTTCTAGAATCCGAATTCTACAAAACTCTGTTTTTAAGTTCCCATTTTGAAAAAAAAAAAAAAAATTACAATGATTAATGCATTTACCAATCTGCATAGAAATGCTCATCGCTTAATCCCTTAACATCACAAATCTTTATCGAAACTGATATTTTAGTTTTATGTTAGTTTTCTTTGCGTACAAATGCAAACATTTTACCCTTCAGTTTGCGTATAGGCCGTTGAATATGATGTTTGTCTTTGATGTGGAATACCTCGGTCAATTTTTATCGTACAGGTGTCAAACCGGTATTTACTTATGAGCCCGTTGTCCATAAACTGTTGCCAAACAGCATGATTTAGTCATAAGTATGAAACACGTGACGCAACAACACACTCATAACATCTTCACTTTCATTTGATGTAACTCTGATTGATTCCCGATAAGCCACGTTTTGTTTTTAGAAGAAATAATTTAAATTAACTATTATTAAGGTATTTTTCTTGTATTTTTGATAATAATAACAATAATAATAATAAAAAAAAATTGAAACCTCCCTTCTACAGATTAGTGGCGGTCTATTTTCAAAGTTATGGGATAATGCCATCAAGAAAGTGTGTATTAATGCGATACGAAATGCTCAACTGAATGTGGACGACAAAAGAGTATTGGAGGAATTTACTTGTGGGAAGTTAGTACTTTTAGAGCTGCTGGTAAAGTCCGAGTGTATATTAAAATATTAGACGAAATAGTAGTATAATAGATGAGAAATAGTAGACGAAATAGTAGTATAGTAGATGAGAAATAGTAGACGAAAACCTTTTTACGAAGTGCGCAAACGAAGAACTCGAATAGTGACTTTTTATTAAATAAAGAGGCGATAATTCTTTCAGAATTATGCAGAAACAATTGGAGCTACTTTGGTAGTATCTACGCCAACTTTCAAAATTCAGTATTAGTTAACTTTAACGGTCTACGAGACTATACTACTATTTCGTCTACTATTTTAATAGACACTCGGACTTTACCAGCAGCTCTAAGGGAACTAACTTCCCACAAGTTAATTCCTCCAATACTCTTTTGTCGTCCACATTCAGTTGAGCATTTCGCCTAAGTACCGTCAAATATTTTCGTTCTGTAAGGCATGCAAAATTTTCCTTATTATAATATAAGTATAGCGAGTGGAGGACAGCATAAAAAGTAAGATTTCGTAATTTTTGTAAATTTATTTCTTTAAACCCAAAAATTCCAAAACAAGAACCTTTTCGTCATTCAAATCATTTCTGCATACTTAACATATTATTTCGTCGTCGGCAAAGTAGCACGATTTAGCGCCAAAGTACGTACGTAAAGCCACATTTAGCGTTATTATCGTTCGTAACAAATATACGAAATTTCGGATCACTTCAGTATAGAGATATATTATCATATACCTTTGGAAACTTTGACTAAAAAGCTCTAATGTTTCACAGGTATGTATAGAAATACAACTATTTTAAGAAGGTAGTAAAAATTTGATAGACCATAAATCAAAAGGTTTTTCGAGAAATTTGTAAAATTTACTAAAGAACTCAAAAAAAAAAAAAAAAAAAAAAAAAAAAACTTTTAGATTTTACATTACGCAGAAAGACACGTTTTTGTTTTTTAGAGTTCTGTGTGTTAACTTTATTTATTAAATATCATGTTCTTTGCATTTTAACCATAAAATTCAATTCAACAGCAATATCGGAAGATAATTTTAAAATGACACTATCTTTAGAATTTCCGATACACAATCTCGCGCTGGAGATAAGAAAGTTTTTTTTTTTCATACAGTGTTGCCATTGCTCGCTTTGAAATCGTTGATTCTGTTAATCAAAAATTCCTTAACGTTTTGCAAAACATCAAATCGATAATAAAACAAACTTCAAATTCCAAGTTAGGGCTTCCAGATTCCCATATTCGGTGGAAGATTACGTTATTCAAAATTGGATGGCATTAGGTACGACTGTTTTATCACAACGCGAGAAACATGCATACATTTATGAAGATTCTTTATTATTTAATTTCTTCAAATATAGCACAGGGCGATAGTATTTGGTGACAAGAATTTCAAAAGTGAATCAAGGTTTATATTGAATCAACGCAAAATGCCAAAACGTAATTAATAGTCCTTCTGGATAAGTTGGAACTTTGGACTAAAAAAAATCAGAAAATACCTGTGAATTTTACTTGGATGGTGCCTAAATTTGTAACTGTGAAAGAAGGAATTAAGTAAGTTTAATAAAAAAAGAGATATTAATAAATATGTACCAAAATCAGTTAAATCTGAGGAGCTAATAATTTGAGAGTTAGTTTTTTAAAAACTACTCGTGCGATTTTTATAAACTTTGGCATAATTTCTGTCGTAGGATCCAAATATGGAAAAAAATCGGTATGTCATTTTAGAAAAAAATCCGATTTTATGCCCGAATAACTATGTTAGAACAATGCTATATATAAATCTAACACATATCCTAAGTCGCCTTTTGAGATATGAAAAATGAAAGTTAAATTTCGTGAATTGGCCCAGTAGAATTGGAGATATAACTGTTCCATTTTTATTTTTGCAAGATCTACAAGCACAAAAAGGGGTGTTTTCGAAAGCGATAGTATCTGCTACCATATAGTTGCGCACCTATAAATATTTTCAAGTTGCATTGCGAGAACTAAAAATGCAACATTTTACCCAAACGTACTTTTTAATTCCTTCCCAGCTCTAAATAATGATATAACATTTGGATGAATCAACGTAATTAAAATAGGATAATATAATGGAGCACAGAATAACTTGCATTTGATGCTATGACGTGAAATGATGGAATTTTTACGCTTCAGAGAAATATATAAATGTCGTACTGACTACTTGCTAAGGTCTCAATTTCCCTTCTCTAGTCTAAATTTGTACAAGACCGATCACCGATCACCGCTGTAAGAGCTTCCGACCTAAGGTTATACCTATCAGAATAATGCCCATACAGCGGAAACAGAACTCCATTACGCAGCCCGGGAACGCATAAAAATCTTACAGAGTCACAATTTTGGTATACATAAACGTCTTTGCACTTTCGTGCTACAATGTGCATTCAGAAGTTATATAACATGTTGCATAATGTAATGGTGGATCATTAAACATAAGTACTTGATTAGGTATAACAGTAGTGGATAAGTAAAGCTGGCATTTGTATAATCAAATGCAGTGATTAGATATAATATTCAAAGCAATCTGTACAAAGCTATTTGTGCATACATTATAATCAGAAAGTAGTGATAAATATTAGCGGTAAGTAATTACATAATTACATTTAGTAAAGTACCGTGAGCAAGCAATTGTGGAGAGTAATTACAAAATTACATATAGTACAGTACCGTATGCAAACAAGTGTAGAGAGTAGATAAAATATTCAATACAAACTGTATATTGCTATTTGTGCTTACAGTACAATCCTTAGACGGTAGAATATTAGTGGTGAGTAGTTATATACAGAGAAGTGCCGTGTGTCATCCGATGCAGAAAGTACTATATACAATATTCGAAACAATCCATGCATAGCTTTTCGTGCATACAGTACAGTCAGTAAATAGTTATAAGCATTAGTGGTAGATAATTACATGAAATACCGTGTGTAATCAATTGCAGAATGTAAATATAATATTCAAAAATAATATGTACATAGTTATTTGTGCTTACAGTACAATCAGCAGATGGTTATATAAATGAGTGGTAAATATTTACATATAGCTAAGTGTCGCCTGTAATTAAGTACAGTGAGTAAATACACTATTCGATACAATCTGTACACAGTTAGTCATGCTTACAGTACAATCAGTATATATTAGTGGTAAATAATTACATGTGTAATGAAATGCAGAGAGTAAGTACAATATTCGAAGTAATTCTACAAGACCGTTAAAACCGCCCAGTTCGTAATTCTAGTTTCCAAGAAATATAACATTCTGTAAAGCACTGTGAAGTGCATATACGATAGACAATTGCAGAACGTTGCCATTTTCGTAAAACAGTTATCAGACCAGATGCTGAGACAGTCATTTTCAAAGTTTAATCCGTATTCTTGTTACAAAATGAGGAAGACGTTGTTGTTTCATTAGATTAGAAATTAAGATTGATCAGGACCGATGTTCAAGACAGTATAACAAACTGATGAAATTGTATCCAATGCGTATAGAGTCCAAATAAAATACGTAAGCTATATCAGCCAAATGAGTATATGGTAATTTAAAACTTGAATTTCCCTCCTGACAGCATTCATTCGTTAAAATTTCTGTTTGGAGCATTCGTATTGGTTAGGTTGTGAATAATTAACGTGAACCAAAGATTAAATGCATATCCTAAGATTATTCAAAGGAAGTCATTTAGGTAAATACAAATGTTAATTTGTTGTCGTGGTATTTGGGGGGATTAAAGAACTGAAGGACATCAGATTAGAAACTAGCTCTGATGACATTATAGTTTACAAGCGGATATTTCATGAGCGTATATATTACAGTCTAACTCATTATCTAGGGAGTAAAAGGGAATGTAAATACGTAAGTGAAACGTTGTCTCTTTGTTGTATTTATGAGTACCTGACAAATATCTTTATTACGATTTCAAGGAATGCAAAGCAATCACTGTTTCCTATTAATTTCTTGGGTTAAATACTAATCTGAAATTTTAATAATATATTTAGAAGGGATATATTTGGAATCTCATTTATATTACCGTTATGAATACACCCCTATTTCAAGTAGAAACTACTAAGACAATAAAAATATATTTACACCAGCAGCTGGACATAAACAACAAAATAAACGGATTCAATAAAATAACATCACTCGCAATATACAATATCCATACAATTTCTTTCATGCAGAGTTCAATCCGAAGTGTTGATCAGAAAATGTCTAAAATGTTATTTACGTACATCAATTATACTGTTGCATTCTACGGGTCCGTGGATTTGGAGTGATGGATGACAATACTCGATGAAGAATAAAAACACCATTTATTCGGAAATATTATACAGGAGAGTTCAAAAGACGTGTTACAGTCGTCGATCAACTACGACAAATACGCTGAAACAATAAGCAATACAGCATTCCTATCAGGCTATAATGGTGAAGAGAGCTTCATGGCAGAGCTCTAAATCACAGCTCCCGACTCAGTCGATCTCTCTCCAGCTGATCTCTGAACTCAAGACACTACTACTAAACTCAACATACTTTTCTACTGCTCGAGATATTCTCCTATTTCGCGTACAGACAGAATATACATGGCTTTTCATCTGCCTTCCAGAACATTCTTGGGAAAACCGGTAAGAATGCGTTCTAGAATGTTCTCGCTCTGTCTATGTTATATTATGTTATGTAGAAGTGAGGGGGGCCACCTAATATTTACCCTAAGTAAGTAGGTATTAGCCTCACACACTAATTAGAAAACTAACAACATTCTGGCATCCTTCCTCGAGTCGTGATGGAAACTGTGACTCCAGTGAGCACTACAAGTACTGCCACCGGTGGCGGCATCAACCGTACACCTTTCAGCGTTAAATTAGCTCAAGTAAAAGGAATTAAATTACATGATATACATTGCTAAATACATAGTTGTGCAGTGCATATTTTAAGATGTTATCTATTGTAGTGAGTACAGGCAACATGTTTCAGGACATTATATATTGCATTAGAAACAGGCGTGATGTTCCCACGTTACAAATCATTTTTGTAAGCGTGATCTGTTTACTATCAGAATTAATTAAGAACAATAAAATTGTTTACAAGGCTTACATTTAAGTACTGTTGTAAAGTTGTGCTGAAACTTTAATAGCTCAATTTTAACGATTCATTATTGTGCTGTAAAGTATGTTTTGGTGTTAATTGATTTTCAGAAATTACATTTTTGTCTAGCAGTACATTGTTATTTGCATGTAAAAATTTATCATGACATTATAAATTATGGTGGCTAGAAGCAACTTATTTCTAGTATATAGATCATGTCTACAATCATGACTTGTTTACATCATTTTTTTACAAAGAGCTGTCAAAAATAGAAAAGAATATGAAATAATAAAAACGACATAAATAAATAAGTCTGAAAACATCGCCGACTGGGATGGGCGATTTTGTGCCAAATCTGGTAACCTCGTCTTTACTTAACACTTTCTGGCAAACCTAAACTCCGCTTTGCGGTGAAGCTATCTTACCACAGCTGGGCATTTCGTAATAATATAAAGACTATGATTCTTAAAAGTCTTGGATTGCGTCATTTACAGTAGCAAGTAAATGTGGCTTGAAAGACGTAATGAGAAATTAAGCAAATATGTATGAGAATCGGATTTCAGTACAATACATTATAGTTGAAAATTTCATAGAAGATGTTTATAACTTAGTGTTTACTATATCGACTTCTAAGAAAATCGTAGGAGCCCATAGAAAGACTTTTGAATAATGAAAATTTGATTCGGGCTCGAATAGTAGTAAACGGATGGACTGCATAGGTACGTAGTGGTTTTTCTTCATTTGAAGGCAAATAAGTGCCATGTGCCTTTGGAGAGTCTTCCACGAAGACTATGGCGTATTCTGGAAAAACTTATAAACTGTAAATTGGATCTCATCATAAAATGTAGGGTATAATGAAAAAGTGTTACAGTTTTCTTTTACGACACTGTGCTTTTTTTAATTTGCCCGAAGGAGAGTTAGCTCGGATATGCTAATAGTCTCGAAACGGCATGTTGCGTCGAATCACTAAGAGCTGTATCACTTTTCAAATTGTTGCTAGCAAATATTATTGCCCTGTATAATATTGAAAGAAATTAATTAATGAAGAATCTACGTGAATGTATGTATATTTCTCGTATTGTAAAAAAACAGCGATAACTAGAGCCATCAAATTTTGAAATACGTAGTCCTCCACCTGACTTTAAGCACCTGAAAGCCCGAATCTTGAATTTCGAATTTGTTTTATTGTGCATTTCATACTTTTTAAAGTTTAACGAATTTTTGATTAAGAAACTCGACGATTTGAATGCGGTCGTGTCCTGTTTTTAAATACCTCTAGCCCAAATGCTCTCGAAACGTGTATGTTTGTGTAAATGAAAGAAACGTCCTGTTGGACGTAATATAAAATTTGAATGCCTTCAGATTTTTTTGTTGAAGTTACGTGTTTTTCTTGTAACTTATAAATTATCCAGTTATATCATGGTGTGGGGTATTTAATTATGGCAAAGCACACTAGGGCTATCTGCCTAAAGGGAGGGATGCCTTCGTAGAGGACTTTCTAAGGGAAACTGGCTAGTATACACGTTACACATGGGGAAAACCACGAAAACACCCATGCAGCCAGCCCGTTCGCGGAATTCGAGCCTCGGACCGAACTACCAGTGTTCAGCGACTTTACCGCTCGGCCGCTGGTGGGCCCAGTTATATCATGAGGCGTTAGGTTAGGAAAATTTTAAAAGACGTTTTATTGGTCGAATTATGACAAATAAGTGGTAATGGTTGGCGATTTATTCCCTTGATGTAACGATTTCAGAGTCTACGTTTTTTCGGTGGGGGGCTAATAATTTTGCTTAATACTCGTATAATATCACAGTTCAGAGGCTAAAGAATAAAATTTGCCAAGAAATACTGTAAATAATACAGTTAAAACCTGTGTCTGAAACGCTGCTCAAAAGATCGAAATTGTTCAATAACTATAGTTATTTGGTCGGTATCACACAATATTGGAAAATTTGAAGAAAGTATTGGAAAAAAAAGCCGTAAAAGCTTCGGTCAAATTTGAAATGATTTGCAAACAAACAAAAAATAAATAAATCTGAAATCTTTTAGATTTTACACTACGCTCTTTTAGTGTTTTGTGCGGTTGCCTTTAATTATTAAATATCATATTCTTTGCACATAAGAGCAGGAGCAATATCGCAAAATAATTTAAAAAGAGCATATCTTTAGAATTTCCGATACACAGTCTCGCGCGCTGGAGATCTTTTTTTTTTTTTTTTCCCTGTACGGCGTTGCCATTGCTCGCTTTGAAATCTTTCAGGTTATTAAATGAAAATTCGTTGAAATTTTACAAAATATGAAATAGATAATAAGGCAAATTACAAATTTGGGCTTCCTGATGCCCATTTTCGGGTGGAAACGTACGTTATTCAAAATCGGATAGCTCTAAATACAATTTATCACAATGCGAGAAACATACATATATATTTATGCAGATTCTTCATTATTTAATTTCTTTAAATATAATACGGGGCTGTAATATTTGGTGGCAACAGTTTGAAAAATCAACCACTATTTCAAGTTTTTTAACGAAAAATGCCAAAACGAAATTAATAGTCTTTCTGGGCTGATAATAATGTATCTTTGGACTGATAATAATGTATCTTGTAAGAATCTACCAGTTGCATTTCATATTGAAACCAAATAAACGTATAAAAAATAAAAACGTGCACTTAAACCCAAATAAATTAATAAGTAAATATAAAAATATATAAAAAATCTGAAAGTTTTCAGATTTTATATTACGCTTGAAAGGGCATTTTTTTAACGTTTTGTGTGTTACATTTGTTTATTAAATATGATGTTCTTCGCACTTAAACCATAAAACTGAATCAATAGCAATATCAGAAAACAATTTAAAAAGATCATATCTTTAGGATTTCCGATACACAGTCTCGTGCGCTGGCGCTAAAAAAACTTTTTTTTTTTCGTACAGAGCTGCTGTTGCTTGCTTTGCAATCATTGAGTTTGTTAATCAAAAATTAGTTAAAAATTTTACAAAATATGAAATAGGTAATAAAACACATTCCAAATTTGGTCTTTTAGATGTCCATATTCGAGTGGAAGACTACTTTATTCAAAATCTTATGTCTCTATGTACCTTTGTCTTTTTACAATGCGAGAAACATAAATACATTCATACAGATTCCTCATTATTTAATTTTATTTAAATAGAATGCAGGGCTCTGATATTTGGTGGCAACAATTTGAAAAGTGAAACGCCGTTTATAGTGAACGAAAGCAAAGTGCCAAAACGAAACTAATAGCCTTTCTGTGCATATTGACCCTTTGTGCTAATAATGAAAAAGAAAAAGAAAATTCTGTGAAATGAAAACAAAAACACATGCATAAATAAATAAATAAAACACAATGAAATATGGACTTATGTAATGAAGAAAATTATCTACATAATTGTTATATTTTGCATTTTCATTACGCGGGAAAACAACTTTCGAATTATTATAAGCCTAAATTTTGTTCAGACTCGCTGATTCGTTAACGTAGCAGTCTATTTTCTAACCTATTTTGCATCTTTTTGAAGGAAAAGATAATGTGGTTATGTCTCTTTAAACAATAAAAAACTAAAGCAACTTTGAAAAAGTGATGAAGTCAAGATATTTAGGTAGAAATCAATTACAGGTAATTCCATGATTCATGTATAGTTAAAGCGCTATGTGTAATACATTCTGTTCTCTTTACATATGAAAAGGCTAATTGTTAAAATAAATTAACCCTTTCTATTACATGTTATAAATTCGGAATACATTATAACATTGTAATTACAAAGTTACAACATTGTTATTAAAATTTCAGGATGAATGTGACGGGTATGTGCAAACCTAGCCTTTCAGCTAATTTCCTATTTTCTGAGAATGCTGAAACGTCTATATAATGCAGTAAATTCTATCAAATCAAATATAATATATATATATCCTACTGATTTTCATCATAGGATATATATACTACAATCATAGGATATAGATATTATATTTGATTATAGTAACACTTTTTCTTTTATGAGACATGGAATATGTAATAGTAGATTAAATTATAGAGCGTTTAAAATAGTTAAATAGTTAGTTACATATGTTTATCAGATAGGTCTTTAAAAGCAAAAACAGAGAAATGCTCTTCAGGTTTAACCTTCACATACATCCTGAAGCTCCAGTTTTCTATTAATAGTTTTATCAATAAGAGTGTGTAATAGTAAGAAGAATGTTCACACAAAATAAGCTTAAATTTTAGTGTGTATTGGATAATAAACTTGAAAAATGTTCTTTAAATTACGTGAGGATAAGAAGTGATAATTTAAGAGCAAAAACGTGAGATTAAATTTATCTTGCTGCACAATTTTCGTACAATAGTGCATACACAATAGTACTCTACACATAAGCTAAATGTTTAATGCATATTGTTCATATTCATTTTTATACAAGTTATTTTGACAAATAATGTGACAGAGATGACAGAATATAATTACGCTTCACTAGATATAAACTTATTTCATATTCCTTAAAAGTGACCTTAAACTGATTGAAAAAAGAGGAAGGTAATATAAATATGTATTACAGAGAGAATGCTGTTAGTTTTTAAGTTTTCTGGGAATAAATTTTAAAGCAATTATAATTTGGATTTTAATTTATTACACTTTTTGATTGCTTATATCGTATTCAGAGTCTGCGCTTAGAGATATAGGCTACTAATCCTCAACATAGCATCCGCAGTATTGTTTCATGAGCATGCTTATTAATAATATTGTTTCATTATCTTTAATGAGCGATCATTGGACTAATTTGTAAACATGTGCAACGCTAACTAGGTTGATCTTTGGATTTTTGAGGTGAGACCCGGGTTTCGCATGGATTCCACACATTATCGATCTCACATCCTGCACTTTTGCAAAAGCTAAAAAGTTGTAAATGCGAAATGGGATCTGACCACACATATCGAAAAGAATATTCTACACCACAATCATAGAAATAATAGTCACATATACCATAGCCATATGGGCAGAGCATGTAAGGTCGCTAAAGTAAACATCTCTTCAGACGCCAACTCCCTTTTAAGTTCATGATCGCCGAGGACTATGCCATATGCCAAGCGAAATGTCCTAGCAGGTCTTCCCCCATTATATAGTCGAGAATAAAAAGAAGCAGTATAACAGCAAACCACACAGTTCAGCATTACATTAAATTTCGCTTCCAGGGTCTTTTCCCGGATTTCTGGAAACATTCAGCACCAAGCACCCATACCAGTCCTGCAATAAAATTTCAATGAGTAAATGTACAGATCAAGAATAGATATCAATGAAACAGATCTTATGCCAACTACACACATGAGCGAGTCAAGAACTAACGAAAGATTTGTAAGTATTGAACCATGCCAGTACGATCATAGATGAATGGAAAGGACACTTGAACTCTCAGGAGATTGCATTCCAAGCAGAGGTAGTATAGCAGTAGCCAAAGCATTTAAATATATCGTCGAAGAAACCATACACTATCCACGCATTTACTTCGATAGTATTTCCCTCTCTTATGCCATCGACAGCAGGCACCAATAAAAATAGCTGGAAACCTTGCATAACGCACGAAGAATGCAGCGACATCACATCAAGCTCCTTTGCACAAAAGCATGTGTACGAAACATTATCAGTGAGATCACAAGCAAGATTGCATAGAAGAATATCAGTAACAATAACGTCGGTATTCAAGATAATTCGCTAACATGTTCTTATCTTAAGGATCAAGTAGTTTCCCTTAGAAAATCCTCCACGAAGACATCTCTCCCTTTAGGCAAATAGCCCTCGCGTAATCACATAAACCAAACCAACCCTAAAATACCAACTGAAACGTAAAACATCATTTTATTTGAAAGTAATTAAAACTGAAGCTTACAAACGGTGTTTACAAATCACCCAACCATTTGTGGCGAGGTAACGTAAAGTAACAGTAAGTCAGATGTAAAATTTAATTTAAATAGTATAGTAACTATAGTATAATTTAATTTAAATAGTATAGTTTAATTTAAATAGTATAGTAATTTAAATAGTATGCACAGATCAGTTTAACGCGAAGTTGGCTCACCTATCTACCAGGCGTGAATCCAGTATAATGCAAGGCTGAAGACTTGCATTATACTGGATTATCTGAAAATTACGCCAAAACTTGCGTAACTTGCATTATACTGGAAATCTTATCTTATCTAGCAACCTAGAAATGTGGACTTGAGTGGCAGAACATGCTCTGTTTTACAATCTAAAAACTTAAAATGCACGCGAACTTAATTTGCATTTTAGAGGAGGAAAATGGATGTTAAAAGTGAGCGTAAAGATCCAAAACACAAAATAACTGGTTAATTGACATAAAAGAACCTTACGAAATTTTTATTTAAATTGAATCTTTGTTGTATATTATTAGCTTTCCATTCTCGCATTTCCCAGAAATGTCCAATCATACAAATTTTTACAACATTATTTCAGTAAATAATTTGGTCTGAGGCAAGTCCACTAAACAATAAATCTCCCTAGATGTAATATATAAGTGACAGAAATTTTTATTTTACAGATAATGAAAGGTAAATAGAGTAAGAGATATTAAATTTATATTTGCATATTAACACAGCTAAATTATTAATAACACTTTTGGTTAAAAGTAAACCTTCTTCAACTCCATTTGCCATAACTTATGTATTCAGGTATACCAGTAAATTTAATATTAATATTTGTAAATGATATTTCAAGTTCCTTTTTAAATGCAAATATCCTGAGAAGTGACGAGAGACACGACTATGCATGTTGCTAACCAAAAACTTAAATAATAACACCTGTTGCTAACTAAATAAATACTCAATTTCGGGCCGAATATAAGAATCTCATACAAAAGATGATTTTCCGTTTTTGAAGGTACTGAAAGGACTGGTGGTTTGATTGCATACTAATCTCTCTTGAACACGTGCAATATTGAACTCAATCATATTAAGAAAACTATGAAAGGTTTAATAGTGTAATAACGTAATTAGGACTCGGGTAGTAAAGACTTCGAACCTGTATTAGGTTATCTCTCAAAGTTAACTAAAGGTCATCACTATGCGAAGAGAGCATGTGCAACAGCTAAGAGTCTAGTTGGGTGTTTCAGAGTGTTATGTTACATATACTTTTGACTATAGTACATTTTTCAGAAAGAATTAGTCACGCCTTTTTGTTTCTTTGGTATTTTATGTTCCCTAATTCGCTGTGGGTGGAAGGTGCTGTTAGAAGAGCTGAAAACACATTGGACAATCTCATGAAATTTGGGCTTCTGACTGGGAGTTTCAGTAGTAATGATTCGAAATCGGATACTCCTCGAAAAAAGTGCTAATCAACAGATTTCTATGACACGAACAGTTTTCGTACTGTTCATGCCACACAGACCCGTAAACACGCAAACACTTTATGCCTACCGCACCTTATTTCGATCAGGATGGCCGGAAAGGATAGATCTGAAAACCTCTGGATGGCCATCCGGATCTGTATGGCACCTGTCTTTTCCGAGTTGATATGTATTTAGGTCCGCTGAAAATATTGGTACAAGTCTCAGAGTTCTGAAATACTGGCCAGAGAAAATATGCAATATCATCTTTGACATCCCACATATGAAAACCTGTCACATTGCATCAATGGCTTTATGGGGCTTCTACCATAATATACCATAGAAAATATACAATATCATCTTTGACATCCTACATATGAAATCTGTCACATTTCATAAATGGCTTCCTAGCACTGGCACCATAATACACAATAGAAAATATGCAATATCATCATTGACATCCTCCACGTGAAATCTGTCACATTGCATCAATGCTTTGGCACCATGATACTTACCTTCTGATCAACTAGATACACACGGAATCATGACTCTGTACTAGTCACTGATATGATAACTTATCTCACTTGTCTTGCAGTAGCATTAGAATAAGCCCACAGATTCATCATGGCAACCGCTACTTCGGTTGGGCGACATGCTACTCCCTTCGAATCATCGATGGCTGAATCACGGTGTTCTGTGGCTCATGTAGATGTTGAGCATGGTGACATAGAGTCAAAAGGAATTTTCTTTCTCCTATCCACGTATCTTTATAATGTAAGTGGCAGCTCGTCCGGCTGACAGTCGGAAGGTCCAGAGTGCGAATAATGGCTAGAGTGCTGCTGATTTCTGGGGTTTCATACAGCAAAAGTATTTATTAGACTGTACCAGTGACGTCAGAAATAAAATGTAGTCGACGATATTTCACTCTCACATGGATTTGGCAATGGTAGACACAGTGCAGATCGTTAAAATTCGTGCCGATGGTCGTGAAATTAAGACTTTTGTAATGTTGGAAGGTCTCGTTTAGTTTATTTACCAGTTATATTAATTCGCTTTCCTATCCCCCTCGTTTCTCATTTTACTGCCTTAATGCAAATTTCTAGCTAGCGTGATAGTCAAACGACGTAGAATTCAGACTGTATTTAAAAGAAGGTTTTAGAGGGTAAAATTAGAGCGTGCTCTGCCTGCACGCTGCTAATTCCAATTTCCCTAAAAGTGGTATTCTGCGGCTTTGCGTTATTCTCGCCATTAGGCTCATCACGCAGACCTTTAAGTCAGAGCCAACTTGCGTGTTACTTTAATTGTGAAGTCGTTAAGCTAATTTACTACTATTTACTATGACTTAAATCAAAGATAAAGTCAAATTCTTTATCTTTGATTTAAGTCATAATAGCAAATGACCAACGTTTATAGATAGTATTATTTGCCTTGGAAAATGCTATGGTGGGCATATTTGTTCAAAATACCATTTATTTTGATCCAAACATTATTTAGCTCAAATTGTAACTTGCGTTTGCTTTCCGGCTGCGCAATCGTAGAACTACCTTCACGCTTGCGGGGAAACTATCTTACCGCAGTTGGACATTTCGTAACACTATTTCTGGCGATTACGGGCTAATTTTAATCCCAAATCTTTGGCGCATTTTATTGAGAAAATGTTGGATTAATTCAATTAATGTGATCGTAAAACCGTTAAACTCGTTTCAAATCTCTGTATGTGCCAATTAGAGTGTCACATACTTTTTAAAGTATTTACATCTAAACATAAAATTTCGTAAAATCTGTAAAGACCCTTAAAGAACTGGACTGTCATTCAAAAGTTCGGTTTGACCTTTGATATTCTTTTCTTCTTGAAGAATGAAAAGATATAGGATAAATGTGATCTGAAATAGCACTTTCTGCTGGCGAACAATTTGGCATTCTCTTCTGACTGAGTGATTCTGTGTGAGCTTCATTCTGAGGTGGCAGTCAAGTCTTATAAACATTGTACGGGTTTATTGCAGAAGTGTTAATTCTTAAATTGGATAAAATTCCAAATACTAACGTTAAAACACAGCGCTGAATATATTCACAGGTTTTCACTTTTTATTTAATACATTCCTTACTAAGCATTTTATATTCTTGAATATGCAAACACTTTTCTTATTTGACAAATAAGTATAACTCACGATGATAATAATAAATGTCCTTTATATCTCCCAGGAATGATTAAAACATCAATTGAAGAATTAGTCAATATTTTACTCTTTAAAATTTGAGATTATTTCAAAATTTACGACAAGAATACAGGTGAAAAGAAATCTTTATTTTCCGCCTGATGTGCACAATCACATTTAATATGAACACGAACACGATAAGTATTTCCTCTGTGCAAAATAAGATGTATTTCCTTCGGATATTTTCTAGACAGATACTTTGTCTCACTACGGTTTTCATTGTATCATTAGTAAAAGAGACTCAACCAAGTGTAAAAGCCTTTTTTCTTATAATGTTTCGAGGTCTGGGGGCAAATAAAAGCGTGGAAAATTTTACACATTCAATCCTCCCCCGGATCAGGAAAGAGAAATAGAAAGTGGATCTTTTTGAAAAAAAGTGCAAACAAATCTGTTTTTTTTTTCTCAATGTTGCATTAAACTTCCTTATATTTGACTTCCATTCAATTAATGTTTTGAAAATATAAGATAAAGTTATGCAAAATAGGCTCCTTTTTTCTATGCCTATTACTATTATTCAAGAAATTGAGAAAGGCTCAGGAACAGTAATTAAATGAAAGCTGTTACTAGTGGCGACTGATAGTTTTATTTTGTTAAAAACATAATATTTAAGATTTTAGTAGATGGTTTATTTTTTATCATCAAATATTTCTAATGGGTGTACCCTTAACGAATTCACAGGCCGCCCAGACGAGAACATGGTTAATGTTGCTGATTGCTGTACCGAACAGCCCGTATTCCGAATGGCATAGATGTAAATGTGTTATCAGGTTCAATGTTCCTTCTTACCTTCTTCGGGAACATGCAAGGACCTGACTCGGAACAGAGAGCTTACTAAAGCTATGTTCACTAATTGTGGGAAGTAGACAGGATACACAAGAAGGGTATATAAAACCCTTTATTTTCTCTATTTACAATAACTTCCGTACTTCGGAATACACCGACCCGCTACTTGGGGTTTAACGTAAAAATATAAAAATAGAACTAAACTCTAATTTAACTTTAAAATAATAAACGTGGAAGATTGGCCTTATATTAACAGGAAGCGTATGTAGTACAGAGAACTGTGAACACTACAATACGTTTAAAAATTATCAAGAGGATTAAAACCTCCGGCCTGGAAGGCAACCAGCAACTGCGTAACTTCTAAGGTAAGCGGCCTGCTTCGACTCACTGCTTCCTCTCTCTCGCTTGGCAAAAAGCCACAACTTAAATACTTGGCGTTCGCCAGACAAACTTTGCATAAAAACCTTAACGCTTATAATTCTGGCCGGAAGTAGAAAATAAGAAGTGATAGTAAAGATTTAAAATAAAATAAACGTTAGTAAAACTTAAGATCCTTACAGTGTAATGTCTGTACGGCATGGGAGCATTTAAAATAGAAGTCGAGTCGAAAGTCTTCTCAAGAGATTGGTGGTGGAGAATGAGAGGTTGAAGACCCTCATAACCATCACCCACAGAAAATGATCAATGTCGCATCTCCGTGAACAAAATATTCAAGGGTTTACCAGTACCAACCGGGATAATAGTTGGTGATTCTGGTTGCCATGCTGAAGAGTCTGGGTTTGGATCCCGGAAAAAGCATAGATATTTGTAAGTGTATAGTGTCTGTGCAGCATGGAGAGACTCTAAATATGCGGCGAGCCGAAAGTCCTCTCGAGAAGTGAAGAGGGGTGGAAGACTCTCGCAATGATCATCTTGTGCTTTTTCTCAAAACTGGGGGCGGAACTAAGCTAAAGTCAGGATTGACAATTATAGGTGATTAAAGTTCCTTCAAAAGACCGGCTCTTTTGAGTCTTTGTCTGAGAGTGTCGTGAGCTTGTGTTTACCATTGTCAGACAAGTCAGACTGGGGAGAACAACAACCAGTAGCATTGACCTTAAAGCTGCTGAATATTGGTGATTTGATGTACGTTCGAATCCTGGTGAACATGCGGCTGCTCAGGTGTTTTCATATTTTTCAGCGTGTGTGCGTAAATGAGAGCGTGTTTCCTGTGAGAAATTCCTTCGCGAAGGCATTTCTTCTGTTTAAGTTGAAAGACCTCATATTCTTTGCCACACAAATGCAAAAAATAATTGATAAGGATATATCTCACAGAAAAGACAAAATGAAGAAAAACGAAGAGTTCTGTTGTATTCCATTAGCAAGGTAGAAAAAGAGTGGTCGAAACTCTCGACGAGTAAAGTTAAAAACTGGTATTAAAAATGTCAGAAAAATAGATAACAGCTATAGAATGTTTAAATAAAGATGACACTAGAAGATGAGATAAAAATAAATTCTCTATTAGAAGAAGATATACAAGTTAAAGCTCCGAAAAAAATAGCTCTAGATAATATTATATAATATTGATGGAGACTTAAAGAAACACGAAGTACAGGAAACTATTAAGAAACAAAACCAAATATTGGAAGAAGCATGAATCGAATATTTGTTTCCGATTAAAGTAGAAACTCTAAAGTTCACGTGGTTGCCTTCAAACCTTATAAATTGAAATCAATAATGAAATAGCAAAATTAATTTAAAATGGTACAGAATTTCTATATAAATTATCTCAGTGTAGTGAGATATTTTAAATTTCAAGAATGTGGACATTTGCGTAAAAATATATAAAATAATTGATATGAGCTAAAGTGTGCTAGAAAATGTCAAAAGCACTGGGATTGTAAAAACAATCCTGAATGCATTAATTTTACCTTAGAGAATAATAAACAAAAATCTAAACACTCTAGCATAAATAGGAATAGTACACAGCGGAAAAAAAATGGAACAACTCTATACCTCTTCTACTGGGCCGATTGACGATACTCAACTTGCGTTTTTCATGTCTCGAAAGCGCGACTTAGATATGTATTAGATTTATTTATAGCATTATTCTAATATAGGTATTTTGACACAAAATCGGACTTTTTTTTTGAAAGAACATACTAATTGCTTTCCATATTCCACTTCAACTACTCAAATTGCACCAAACTACCAAGTTTTGTAAAAATCGCACGAGTAGTTTTTAAAAATTCGTTCCCAAAATTTTAGCTTCTCAATGTTATTTGAATTTGATATATATTCAGTAAAGTGAATCTGTTCTTTGAATCGGTGCCGGAGCGGATCGACCATCTCTAGTGAGGACTACTAACCATGAGTACGTTTTAAAAAATTAGCTTTCAAAATTTTAGCTCCTCAATGTTAATTGAGATTGGTACATATTTATTAAACACTCTTTTTTATTAAACGTATTTGATCCTTCAATTCATGTAAATAAATAATTCACCATTTTTTGATGATTTATTTTTAAAATTTGCATTTTTAAATATTTTTTTAAATTTTTCAAAAAGAATTTGAAATATAATCTATAAGTTTTACTATCATCTTAAAGAAGACGTATTTTTAAGTGTACCTGCAAAATTTACAATTTTTTATTCAAAATTTACGAAGATATACGTGAATTTATATATTGGTGAGTTTTAAAATTTGGAATATTTGTTGAAAGCGATAAAACATCAAGTGTGGTTTAAACACTTTGCTAAAATTATTTGAAAGTAAGAACGATGTGACTTTTTTTCCGCTTATGCGCAATGTAAAAAGTTAGGAACGAGGAGCCCTTTTTTTTCCACTCCGGCATAATAGAAAGGAAAAGAAAATTGGTTGCCACATACTAGGTTTAGCCAACTGTATTATTCTTGGCGCACACTGAAAAAATTGCGCCTAGAAAAATTTTTGAATTTCTTCGTAACTTTCCCACCAAATTTCACCAAATTTAATATATAGGCATAATTTGAGTCGTGCAATCGAAATATGGAAAAAAAGGTGGTATGTTATTTCAGGAAAAGTACGATTTTGTGTCAAAATACTTACCTTAGAACAATGCTATATATAAATCTAATATATACCGTAAGTCGCAGCTTCGAGACATGAAAAACAAAATTTGAATTTTGTCAATTGGCCCAGTAGAATGGGAGATATAGAACTGTTCCCGCCTTTTATTTTATAATTATTATTTTTTTGGGGGGCGCGCAGTGTACATGTTTGAAAAGACTATGACCTATCAATAAGAAGAACCGACCATGGTCACTAGTTCCTTACAAGAACTAAGAAGAGTTCAAATGAATCTTCATCTTGCTGGAGTTGTGGTGTCCCATCTTCAATAACTATTGAAAAGTTTTAAAGGAATTCTTATAAGAAAAATTACTTAAATATGGCAGGAACTGTGGACTAATAAAACTAAAGGCTGATATACGAACAATATTTGAAGAAAGTTGATGAAAAAAGAATGCAGTGGATTTGGCCATATAAATCATTTTCTTATTAACCACACATATGTTCCGGTTAATTGCAATAAGTTAATAAGTTGCAAATGTCGAAATATGGGTACTGATGTTGAACATGTTATATTATATGAAACTTTAAGTAATAAGTGGATTGGAATTTTACCAGCTCTATAAAACACTTGCTATTTAATTAGACTATTTCATAATGACAAAATAAAATCATGACTTATAAGCGTTTTAAAAGAAATAACTCAAAGTGAAGATATTATACACGTGAAACTGATATCTTTGCAGTGAGCCAGCTTCCCCGCAAAGCGCTGTTAGGGTTGCCAGAAAGTGACAGGTTGCCATATTAGGCCACACGTTTGCCATATAAGGCGCGAAATTGACCATTGGCGATATATCATAGATAGAGCAAGAACATTCTAGAACTCATTTTTAGTGGTTTTCTAGGGAATATTCTCGAAGGTATGTTAAAGCTATATATACCCTTTCTGTACTGGGTGGTAGTATCTTGAGTTCAGATATTAGCTTGAGAACGATCGACCGAGTCGAGAGCTGCATTTTAATGATTTACCGTGAAGCTGTCTTTACCATTATAGCCCGGAGGCTGTGTTGCTGATTGTTTTTGCTTGTTAGTTATAGTTTTTCAATGACTGTAAACTTGTCTTTGAAATAGTCCTGTGTAATACAGACGAATAAATTTTGTTTTGATTCTTCATCAAGTGTTTTTGTTATCAATTACTTCAAATCCAAGAGTCCGTAGAGCGCAAGAATATTAAAAAGAATTGTTATTATGTTTTATCAGATCAAATAATCTAAAGACAGGATTGTTAAATAATTCTAATTATTTTATATGAGGAAATGTAGACATAGTTGTGTAGTACGTAATTGTGATTCTAATTGTACTACGGTTTGTATTATATTAGAATTTAGTATAAACCTTATAAGATATTTCTTCCGCCTTCCCAGCGAGGCTTCGTGGTGTAATGGTCAGCACACTGAGCCGGTATTTCCGAGGTCCGTGGTTCGATTCCCGGCGAAGGCGATTTTTAATTTTTCATCTTGGCTGTATCTAAAAATTACCTAATGTCTCTATAGTGGTTCCCGAACTAAAAGGGTTTTGGATGAGGTTTCCACACCCAGGATTTGGCGATTGGGTCGCATAAAAACCCCAGTCGCCCTTTAAAAGGGGGTGAATATAATTTTTCATCTTGCCTGCTTCTAAAAATTACCTAATGTCTCTACAACCTAAATAAAGGTTATTGTATTGTGTATTATTTGTTTAATATATTGTAAATAACACATACGTAATGTTCATGTATCATTCATTTAATTTTATTTGTCAAGTCTACAATTTAACTAATAAAGATATTTGTTAGCAGATCCAGGAGGTCTTCCAGTGTACTAAGATTGGATACATTATGGTGGAATTATATCTAAAAGAATAAATAGCTTCATTAATCCTTGTATCTACCAGACAAACTAAACAGGTGAATTTACCAATCGTATCCTTTAGGCAGGCAGCCTTTGCGTGTGCGTGTTTTGTCAAATTTGAATTACATAACTTGAACAGTTTACGAATGAAATTTAGTTTTATGCATGTTATATGAATATGCTGTTTTACATAGCTTCACTAATATCAACGTTTAACGGATTTAAGTAATTCTGCGAACATATTACTTATGGATACGGGAACACTACTATATTTCCTCTGAAATAAAGAAAATACAGAGATTTGTACATTTATTTAATAAAAAAAAATTAATTATTCGAGACGTATCTATGCGTTGCGCAAGAGGTTTGCAAATTTTTTTCTTTTAATTGTCAGAGTTTTGGATTTTGTCTGGTACCAATTTCCCGAACTAAACACAGTAAATGCAGGTGTCCTTCAAGGCGTTTAAAAATGGTGAATCTTAAAAATGTTTTAATGTTAATGATTTTTATATCTTTTATATTTGCACTCAAAAGTGTGTATGCATTTTTCCATTTGATGGCTAAAAGAATTTTCATTCGAGTAGTTATGATTCGCTTACCCTTTATAAATTAATCTCTAGAAGTTTGTGATATATAACGTAAAATCATAAATTCAAAAAGAGGTGTTAAAAGTAGTAACTCCTAATTATAAGAAAAATGTGTGTTATGGTATTCGTTAATCTTGAATTAACGCTATGTGGAGTGTGCATTGTGCATTTATTTAATACAGAAAAGTCTTAATGTTTCCTTACATAGCTGTAATTCCTGTATCATTTTGTCAGGATTACTGTTCCTTCTAATTGCCTTTGCAAAACATCTGCAAATCCTGAATTATAGCAGGGAGTTTACTAAACTATGCTCGTGTGTGTAGAAGATACAGCAAGGATGAAAACGGTTAAATTACCTTTTATTTCTCACAGCGTACAGACGATCTCGCACTTTGGGCTACAGAGACCAGCACTTATGGTCTAAAACGTAGAAAATTAGAAGTAAAACTAACTTAATAAGAATTAAGATAAGAACTTAATACGAACAAAGACTAGTAACGCGAAAATTGACCTTTTAACTCTATGTATGTAGTGAGCGGAATGCAGAAAACTACAATACGTCTTCAAGTATTAGCGAGAATTAAGTTCTGGCTTTGAAGACAGACAGGAACTGTCTGAAAAGCACGCGCGTGGTAAGGCGGCGTGAAGTCTCTCTATCACTCTTTTAGCTAAAGGCCATATCTTAAATACTTAAGAGTTTACAAGTTTATTTGCAGAAAGAAATCTAATCTCACTTTTCTGACCGAAAATCGAATTTAAGAGAAGATAGCAAAGTTTTAAAATAAAATAAACGTTAGTAAAACTTAAAATCCTTACACTTTGCGCACGAAACTTGCAACAAACTTAACTTTCAAGTCACAATTTTTTTAAAAAATATCGGCAAAGTACCAACTTGCTTATTAAGAAGTATTTTCTTCCGATAGTAACATCAGAACAAGACCGCGAAATTCATCGCGGCAAGGAGTGCAAGATTTCGCCTGTCTTTGGCAACAGCGTTGAACAGCATACAGGTGACACTACGAGTTCGCTCAGTACCACCCCCCATTTTGATGGAGAACACCACCCCGGGGTACCGCTCTCTTCCCCTACCAACAACCACCCATCCCTCTTCACCGTCCCACCCCTTTTCCCCTACCAACAACCTCTCGAGAGGACTTTCGGTTCACTGCATATTTAAAGTACCCCATGCCGCACGGACACTGTACATTTTCAAACATTCGTGCCTTGTGGGGGATTAGAACTCGGGCCTTTCGGTAGCGCAGTAGGTTCCCCTAACAACGATACTGTCTGGGCGGTCTTATTAAATTGATTTAAAAAATCATTAGGTCGTAAAAAAACTGATACTGCTTATTTTATTCTGGCTTTGGGAAACTGAAAGAACCAAATACCTTTGCATGTATCTATGATGAATTTTCTGGCCATTTCTAACACATTTTGCTTGTTTAGCTGAATATATTATATCTACCAGAGGAAAAGGTTATCTTCGTTGAAGACTCGGTAAGGGAAATTGAGTCTCATCTACTTCACATAAGGTGAAAATCACGTAAAACTCATGCAGTCAACCCGTTTGCAGGGATTTGAATCCAGATCACACTACCGTTGTTAACCGGCCTTAATTATTCAGCCACTAGTGGGAGCCATTTCTGCTAGAGAACGTGTTCAAGGCAGTATTAATTTTGATAACAGAATCTTATGCAATCTTGATATTGCTGAAACATTTTCAATTTCAAAATACACTATTTTTTTTTTTTCTAAATTCATTAAACAGTAAAGCCTAGTAATTCACCTGTACGAGGAAGTAAGTTTCAATAACATTAAATTCGTATTAATAATTAACTCAGTTTAAGAAAACGTATTTTTTATTGATGATTGGAGAATAGATAATAGCTATTGATGAATGTAGCCCGTAAGAATACCGAAATTCGCGTTCGGATTGCAAAGTTTCGTTCCAGAAATTTTAATTTTGAAAACATAGTAGAACAAATTACGAATTAAGACGCAGTACTATTGATGTGCATTTCAGATACATTTAACTGTAAACAATAAAAATTTAAATATACTTTTATTACATTTTGGCCTATTTGAACGTTAAATGCGAATAATTATGGTGACTATAAATTAAAATTTTCAAATTTAGTGACAAGACTGAGAGAGCTGAAATTCTATACTCCTTCAGTAAAGGAAATTTATTAAACTCAGAATAACTGAAATTTTGTAACCCTTAATGATGACGCTTAAAGATATCTGAAAGTCTAAACTGTGTGACAACAGAAGCACGTTAAGAGATATCGTAAAGCTCAAAAGAATAAAGTAAAATTTTGAGAAAACAAAACTTTAACATGGTATCAAAGATTAGGAATAGCGGATAGTTTGTCGAAAGCATTTTTGACGACATAATCGTTTAGACGGTAGAAATATGGTTACCGAAAATCAAAATAAAAAGTCATTATACACTAGGCCATACAAAATTGCAATTTATTATAGGTAGCATAACATCAAGAATGCTTAATAAGCAAACAAGCGATTTTAGTTACCGTGCACTTCGTAGAAACTAAATGGCGTGCTTTAGTAAAATCCTTTCAGTTAATGTTACTAAATTAACTATGACACATTAATGTTTCGCTCATACTGTAAACTACAACAGTGTGGCATAAGTTATTTTAACATTGCCCCTTCCAGTTGCTTTTCTTATAAAATTAACTCATACATAAGTCACATTGTATAAAACTGAACCAATAAATCATTTAGTTTAACTCGTGAAAAATACTTTAGAGATTTATTTTAACAGGGCTAGAAAGAACTTCGAATCTTTTAACATTATGTGCTTCTTTCTCTTCCCTGTCGCTTTTAAAACATTGTCCAACTTTTAGCCCGTTATTACAGGATCTCTTGGAAGTTATTAGCCCAAAGAGCATTAGCCCACAAGGGCTATTAATTTCGTTTTGGCATTTTGCATCGAATCACTATAAAGGGCGAATCAGAAAGTTGCCACTAAATATTATCACCCTGTGTTATATTTAAAGAAATTAGTTAATAAAGAATCTGCAAAAATATTTCTATATTTCTCGCATTGTGATGAAACAACGGTAGCTAGAGCCATCAAATTCTGAATAATGTAGTCCTCCACCCGAATATGTCATCTGGAAGCCCAAATTTGGAACTTGTTTATTTTCAATTTCATATTTTGTAAAGAATTTATGAGTTTTTGATTTAGAAACTCAAGGATTTCAAAGCGAGCAATAGGAACACTGTACCGAAAAAAAAACAAAAAAACATTTTTATCTCAAGCATGCGAAATTTTGTATCGGAAATTCTAAAGATATGTTCTATTTAAATTATTTTGTGATATTGTTCTTGAATTGAATTTTATGGTTTAAGTGCGAAGAACATATTTAATAAATAAAAGTAACACACAAAACGTTATATTTTGGCGTAATATAAAATCCGAAAATTTTATATTTATTTTATTAAAAATTATGTTTGTATATGTTGAAAGGTTATAATAAAGTAAGACCATTGTTGGAAAATTCGTAGTTAATCGAAATCGTGCCACAGTAAATATCTAACGATCTTAGCTTATTTACAATTCCAGTTTTCACATCTTACTCTCTCCATCCTTGCTTAAAAACACGCATGCACTTTTCGACCAATTTCTCCAAGTATTGCAATGGATGGATATAATACGTGAGGAAATAGTTTGTTATGTTTTTATATTTGTCCCCATTTATATTCAAGAACCTGGATATCAGTTGTATTTAAAATAAGTGTAAACAGTAACCTTATTTTTGAATTTAATACAACTGTATCGATCTCGACGGCAATCAGACACAGTTTTTTTTTTTTTAAGAAAAAAAAAAATTCTGGAAAATTCAATTCTAAATCTTAGATCTTGCTGACACAACAAGCCTGCAACGCTCTAAGCGATTTTACCCATATTTTTGGAAGTAATGCTTGAGGCTACTGGTAGTATTAAAAGTAAAAAAGCAAGACGCGCCGCACGTTGGAATGGAGTGACTGAACAATGAATGAAGATATTTACTGAATGAAACTTAAAAACTTGTCTTAAAAATGCTGTCTTACAAATAAAAAAATAAAGTGCGAATATGGAAAACAGCTAGATTACATATGAAGACAACCACTATTTGGCATTATAATGCATCGTTTTTGGTCTTTTGACACTAAAATCGTAGGATTCTATTCAGGAATTGCAGCGATTTCAGAATAAATGGAGACGAACAGCGAATATGAACAAGAGAAGTTCTATCAAAGCAACTGACCATGGTGCGTAGGTTTTTTATACTGTAGAACTTCAGTTTCTTCCCTGTAAGTTTTTGAGGCAACTGTCCACTGCAGTTTTAGTTCGGGCGCCACTACATAGATATTAGATTATTTTGAAGCAGTAGACATGAAAAACGAGCAGTGTCCTCGCCGGGACTCGAACCTGGACCTCTCGAATACGCGTCGAGTGTGCTAACCGTTACACCACGAAGGCACGAAGGCATGCAGGAAGGAAGGAGAAAATATCTTATATGTTCCCCCTTTTAAAGGACGACTGGGGATTAAAGCACCTGATCACTTAGAACGATCTCTACAGAGGTGATATATGAATTGGCAGGTGTTCCTTATCCTATAAATTCTTTTTTGAAAAATTTTTATTAAGGAGTAGCAAGAAAGATTTTATAACCCACGAAGATTACTTTGTAAAAAGAAGCGCCTTTGAGAAACTAACTATCAATTTAATTCACCCGAAGGAGATAATATCAGTATTAGAAATCCTCTCGAGGCCGGATCAGCCGAGTTTCGATATTCACGAAGTGAAAGAACCCTATAGGAATCTTTCCTCCAAACATCGAATAAAACTTTTTTGGATGAAAGCGCAAGTTGGATATGACGAGCGGACGCCCTTGCAAAAGAGGCTGCTACTGAGGTAAATATAGAAAGAATAGGCTTTCGGGGATCTAAACGGAAAGCAATAAGGAAAGTTGATCTAAATATATATAAAGTATGGAATAAAAAATGGAAAGATTCAGACCGTAGAAAGGAAACATCGAAATCTCGAAAAAACTAAAAACCATAACCGACAAATCCTTTGTCAAATCCTTTCAGGTCACGGTTGATTCCCGGCACACCTAAGCAGATTGAAAATTCAAGGAAACGCAAACCGTTTACCATGCGGAAAGCTGGGAAATAACAGACACTGTGGAAGAATGTGAATTAACAACATACCTTAGGAGTAGCAAGAGAGACTTTAAAGATCTAGTTTATATTGGAAATGAAGCAAAAACATACCAAAAGAGATCGTGGAGAGAATTAATAAAACCCTGGTCGCAACTGGAATAGAACAATAACGAAGAATACCAAATATGATTGCTGTTGGAAACTTCGTTTATTTGCGTTGTGTTGTCTATATGTTTTTCTTTCGTAAACGGTCTAGAAAAGCCAAAAGGCGAGCTTGCAAACAGGGTGGATCGCCCCATACTTACCTACCTATCTTTTTATTCCCGCTTTTAAAGGGGACTTGAGATTAAGGGACCCAGTTGCCAAATCCAGGTGTCGTAAATCATAATCCACCACCTCTTTAGTTCGTGCACCACTTTAGACTCATTAGGTTATTTTCAATCAGGAGACACCAATAATGAGCAGTGCCCTCGCCGGGACTCAAAACTGTACCTCTAGAATACACACCGAGTGTGCTAACCGTTACACCACGAAGGCATGCGCATAGGAAGGAGAAAATACATTATAAGCTATGTACTTTTCTCTCATATATCTACGAAATACAAGCTTGTTAGTGCTACCTATTTACTCATTTATAAGGTATTTCTCCGGCCTTCTTGACATGCCTTCGTGGTGTGGTGGTCTGCACGCTGGGTGTGTATTCCAGAAGTCCGTGGTTCGATTCCCGTCTAAGGCGTTGCTCGTTTTTCATATCTCCGGCCTCGAAATAACGTAATGTCTCTACACACTATGCATCATTGAATATGCTTATAGTCTGAGAGACATTTCATTAAATATTTAACCGTAGGATAGATTAATTCGTAGAACAATTTATTTTAATCTTAAGGTGTGCTTCATCCTTAACACTACCGAAGATGCTTCTCCAAGCTACATACCATTCGAATTCTATCAAGTATAAACATCTCAACTAAACAATGCTTTTAAATATACTTTTATACTAATTATTTCAGCCGACGGTCATTACACTGCAATATGTTATGGCTTTTATTTAGTTTGCCGTACTTGTTTAAAAGAAAATGATATGCGAAATATGATCCCGTTCTCAATAAGTATTATTTAAATCTTAAAGGAAAAAATAGGCTCTTCAAAATGAAATCACTTAATTATAAAGCTTAGAGTATTCTCATTCCATGCGAAAAAAATAACTCCAAAAAGTTAACAACAATTAAATTTAACACACGAAATAACAATTCAACGTTCACTGATCCATTGAGTTATAGTTCAAAACGAAAGAAAGACCAAAATTGTCATATTTATTAGAAAGGAAACATATATAATATAAGTGTTCACAATAGCATACGAACCATGTTCACAAAAGCTGAACATAAATTATGGCCATTTACCTAAGTACGTTTTTGTTCCAATACAAAGCGAGACAAGAAGATAATTTTAAAAGTATGTAATGATAATGAGAAAATAAAGAGAAAAAGAATGGCCAAACAGGTGGAGTTTTATTTTGATTTAATGAAACAAAGCATGCAACTGTGTGAAAACACGAGAAGCAGATTGGTAGAATTTTACGCTAATTCTGAAGTATGGGGTTTTTATTATGACTCGCAAATGGGATGCAAAAAACCGTATTTTAAAACAGATTAAGTCAAACTGGCATATACTTGTATTTTTAAACTAGCAAAAGCTTGGAGTCTAGAAGAAGATATAAATCAAAAGACGCAGTTAATATGTCGAAAACGGATGATGTAATTATATTTATTTTTTGATCCATTCTCCACGCCATTATTTGTTTGAATTTTCTTGGGATATAAACGAATTATCTGGTTCAATAAAGATATTGAAGTATTCCATTTTTTTTAATATGTCGCTCTAAATTTCATTAATGAGTGCTATTTTTATCTAATCTTAGAGGACTACTTTTCAGTTTAGTCATCAAGAAACTACGGGCTTTTATTAAGAATACTTCCCGACACAGCAATTTGTTTTAATGCCCGTGAAGTGTGTGGATTAAAATATTGTTGAGTTCTAGGATTCGTGGATTTGCATGACAACACTTGATGAAGAATCAAAACACAATTTATTCGCCAGTATTACACAGGACAGTTCCGAAGACACGTTTACAGTCGTCGATAAACACGCTGAAACACCAACACAGCCGTTATACCGTCGAAGACAACTTCATGGCAAAGCACTAAGTACAGCTCCCGGCTCGGTCCCGTTGCTCTTAAGCTAATCTCTAAACTCAAAACACTGTTACTGAACCCCAAATACTCTCGATACACTACTATTCCGCGTGCAGGCAAGGTATTTATAGCTTTTGACCTGCTTTCGAGAACATTCTGGGGAAACCCTATAAGAATTCGTTTTAGAATGTGCTCTTTCAGTCTATGGCATATCGAGAATTTTGTCCCTAAATGGGAGATTTCGCGCCAAATATGGCAACCCTGCATTTCCTTGGCATTTTTTGGCAATCATAAACTCGCTCTGCGGGGAAGCTATCTTACTGCAGCTGGGCTTTTCGTAACAAAATTCCCAGCAGAACGTAACCAAAGTAGAAGACGAATGAAATTATAATTATGTTTTTGGTTGCATCTCAATTATTTATTTTGATTAAAAGGCCAAACTGTTTTAAATAAATCCTTTCAGTTATTTTACCAAAAATAAATTACATGATTGCAACGGTAAAGTTCATTGCTTGTTTGTTGTTTCTGTGCTTGCTAAGCCATGAGTTCTGGAGATAAAAAGTTATTCAGTCAAAATCAAAGGCTGGAACAGAAAAATATTTTAGCTATTTCAACTAAAATCAATCATATGCTTACAACTATCGTAAAGTTGGTTTTTCGGAACAGAAAACAAGAAAAATCAGCATTCTCCTCGCCAGGATTAAACTCCTACCTCCCGTTACTTGTCAGATGTGCTTCCAATTAGACCACTTAGGTAAACAATAAGGAAAGAGAAAAATTCCTTATATTCTTCTTCACTTATCAGGCGACTGTCTCCAGATCCAGATGGTGATGAATAATCGTACGCCCAATTTTTTTAGTTAGAATGTTCTTAATTTTTTACTGAGCGGTACACATGATAAATCTGCGATGCCTTCCCCAGAATGCAAAACTCGGAGCTTCTGATCCTAGTCAAACTTACTTCCGGTTGCACTAAAAAGGCACACAGTATAGAAGAAAATGCCTTACATGGTAAACATTTGAAATATTAACCTGTTAAACAATTTTCTAACTCAGTCAGTACTGGAATTTAAGCATTTAATGTGTTTCTAGTGGGCTCCGTGGAGGAAATATAACAGCAAATGAATAGTCCGAGTTGCGTAATTAATATTTGAAGTCTCTAATATAAACGAGACATTTGATAATCCGTTTCTGGACACAGAATAATCCTTTAAATAACGCGTGATATGGCAACCTCCACTTCAAAATGATCGCATCTGCAATAGTCGTAATAGTATTCAGCTGTTTACAAGATAGAAAATTCTTCGAAACTAGAAGTTCGTTAATGATCTATTCTAAGCTTCATAATTTCAAAAACGGTTTTTCTATTCTCCAAACCTAAATATCACAATGAGTGCAAATTTAGAAAATGATGTTACTCTGTTGATCAAATCAGTTAGAACAAGCAGAGACATTGCCCTTTTGAAAACGCTGTAAATCCAGCAACTGAATGGTTTAATAAGTCAAAATTGAAAAGGATTGATTTAGTAGATAAATCAAATAGTAATGTAAAATAATTTTGTATCATTACGCTGTCACAAAACCAGGAATACGGCATCAGACACCCAATCACAAAGCACTACTGTTCACAAAGCACAAGAAAATCCCCGATGGTTTATTGAACTTGCACGAATACTTATAACTTAAAATATGCAGCTTGCGTTATTATTTTTAAATAATTGTTCAAGATATTTAGCTCAAAAACGTCAAACAGTGCGCGTTTTCCCTCTCCCCCCTCCATTGGTCGACTTAGGCTTGACCCATCTTAGTCGACTTAGGCTTGACCACTATTAAGCCCGAAAGTGGTGGCCACTTTATTGTGGAAGCTCCTAATATTTAGGCCACCGTTGCCTCCTATGAAAGGCCGGATTGTTACAGCCATACTTTCTTCGGGATTCGAATCTAGGCCGTTAGGTACCGCAGTAGGCTACCCTAATCATTATAGCGTTTAGGCGGTTTTTTTCCCGCTTGAAAATATACATGTGTGTAATTGAAAAAAAAATGTTTTCTACACATTTGAACTTTTCTTTTATTTCCCAAAAAAGGGGGAGAAAAACTGATTTTATATTGTTTTCAATATTTTTGCAAAAGATTTGAATTTTAATATTATACTGGATATACCATTTCGCATTTATAGTTACTAATACAAAACGAAGAATAAATATTAAATTACAGAGCCAAGTATTATGTAAACTAATCGTAGATTTGGAAAACTCATAAAAATGATATAATAATAACCTAAATTAAATATTAGTGTTCCTTGATTTATAAATGAGAATATGTTGTTGTTGTGCCTTATTTCATTCGTCTGACGGTAACATCACAACAAGCTCACAAAGTTCATTGCGCCAAGGAGTGCAATATTGTGTCTGTCCTTGGCAAGAGCTTTGAGTACTATACAGGTGACAGTAGACACTGCACAATTCCGCCCTCGATTTTGATGGAGAATACCCCGGGGTGACGTGTCCGAGGGTGTCCGTCTCCCAGCATGTGTAGAGGACTTTCGGCTCGCCGCCCGCACGGCACTATACATTCCCTATATAACCTATACTATACTTAAGCCCTGTTCACATGCAACTAAAATCAATCATATGCTTACAACGTTCCTTCGCACAGCTGCCGTTAGCAAGAGGAGAAAAAAGAGACATGAAAGAGTTATCTTTAGGACCTGTTCAGAAGGCCACCATTTTCCTTTCCTTTACACCTAAGCCGCTGTGAACAATCACGTCTGCGAACTGACCGATTTTTAATACTGTTTACACATTTTTAACGTTGTTTACTGTTGTTAATTTTGTAATCTGTACTTTCGAAACTGATACCTGAATTTTCGCAATGGTTTCTGAAAAGTATATTCTTTTTAATTATTATTATTTTATAAGCTGTTATTTAGTTCAGCTTATAAAATAATAACAGAGTTCATTCTTGGTGCTTGTCGCTATGGTTAAAAGATGGTCATGGATTTTTAAACTGCTTCCCGATGAGATATAGAACTCAAACTTTGCACATATACTGCTTGCGAATGTGGTGTCACGCTTTTGATTTTCAGAGGATTCGATTTTTTTCAAATTTAAATTTGAAACGATTTTTTGCAAATACTAACAAATAACCTGAGAATCTCAGAATATTAAAGTTTGCCCCATAAGACACAGTGGAGGAAAAAAAAATAATGAAATTTTAAGCGTAATTTTCTTTTAAAAATATTTTGGGAGAATTTTTGAAAATCGTTCATATTTTTAGACTTTTTGACGCCCGTTACTTTTAAAATTTCGTATCTAAAAATATATCGGCTACAAACTTCCGACATTTTCACAGCTTATAAAACAAACGTTTCGCATTAAAAAAAAAAAAAATGTAAAGAAAGTTAATTGGATGATTTTTTTTTACCTTTTTAAAAGATATGCAGTGAAACAGAATGGGAAATATTGGTTCTTCTTGGGCATCAATTTAAAACATCGGTTTCAAAGTAATAATCTCATTATACCACACTATTTTTATGACATTATTTATACTATATAAGTTGTTATTGGTGACAGTTGTAGTTTAGCGTGAGATTGGAGATATTTCTGTTAACTTTCTCTTAAGATACGTTTTGCATTGCGTTGTGTCTAACGTTCCTATTAGATTGAAGCATAAGTACTGATTATACTTAGTGATATTCTGAACACTTGTACGAGAATTTCTGTGGAAAATTCCAGAACTTTGAAGTGTTTCTGTTGATAAAATAAATTTAATTAAGCTATCATCGGATTTGAGTGCAATGACAATCATTTACGAACTATTATCAATCTATTACGAACCCGTACGCACGCAACAATATTATAATTAATTAAGGTATTAAAATCGTTTTAAACGTGTTTTACAAAACAAAAACAGGTAAAGAAAAATTCTTCTTGCGTTTTGTGATTTTTTTGCAGTTTTTCTGGCCAGATAAGGTTTTAGAAAAAAAGGTTTGTAATTTCTGTTTATATTTATCAATTGAATAAATAGCACTAGGTTTGGTGCGTATTGAAATACAATAGTAAAATTTTAAAGAAATTTGAAATGCAGTCTAGGAGCAGTCTAGCAAATTCTACTTCCAGTTCAGAGAAGCAATTAATGCTTGTTTGCCATGTGAATGGGACACGTTGGAAGAACCGGTTTTCCTCGCCTGTAGAATCTGCTGTTGTGAACGGAGCTATAGTGTGCCTCCATGTCGCGCAGACACACTCTACATTTACAAACCTCTATGCCTTCTCAGGGATTCGAGCCCGGGACATTTGGTACTGCAGACAACGTCGCTAATCACTATCCTTGTTGGGCGGCATAAATGAGAATATTAAATAACCTAATAATTTCAGTTACACAAATTGGATAAAATTTGGAAATTATCTGAAATTAATTGTTTTTTTGTAGACCTGAATTGTACCTATGTGATGCGCTAACGATAAAAGTATATTCCATAATAAAAGTTAATAAAGCATTAATTAACAGATTACTATGCACATATATAATTTTTACTCCACATCTTAATGTCTAAAATGCCTGTTAATTACATGGAAAATTCTAAGAACATTCTATATGAAACTGCGACTAATAATGACGCTAAAAAACGGTATGAAATTGTTCTTAATAACAGTAATGATCTTTGCTTTCTTCTGAAAAAGAAAAATGGTGAAACTTCTTTTAATCTTCTTACATTAAAGTTCCACTAAAAAATTCTTTTCATTAGCACTACTTATTTGGGTTTACATTTTTTGTGCTAAATCTATAAAATAAATAAAAATGTTTATGATTTTACATTCTAATACTTTATATAGAAAGAATGTTCTTTATTGAGAGTGAAATGCTTTGTCATTGGGGATTTATGAAAAAAAAAATAATTTTGCGTAAGTGGTGGCAGACCTAAGCAAACTGAGATTTAATTGCTTCGCTGAATTTCTAGTCATGACTACTCTAAGGAAAAAGAAATTCTTGAAGCAAATACTTTAAACACTTTTTAATAGCTATTTCAACATGTTATATGTTTTTCATTACAAAAATTTACCATTTATTACTTTTTAAATCAGTTCTTATAAGTAGAATTGTGATTTTTATCGAAAACATTAGATTCGCTTATTGAAAAGATATAAAATTGGGTCAGTTAATTACTCTGAACAACAAAACTGAACATATTCCTTGTAACAGTCATTTCAAACTGGACTTTTGTTTTGCTTTGTTTTTGCGGTCTTCGTGTCTGGTTAACAAATTTTCCTATAAGACACTGTATCTGAATAACAAAAATTTGAGTTTTTACGAATATTACTGTTCCTTTTCTAATATAAATCATTGTAATTCGTGATAATTATCTCAGAAAAAACTTATACGTGTTTATTTTAATTTTCTAATAGTTTTTAGTCCAAAGGGGCTTTGTCTCTGAAGGACTATTGTTTTGTTTTGCCATTTTGCCTTGGTTCACTATAAATGTCCGTTTCACTTTTCAAACTGTTGCCACCCAATGTTAGAGTCCTGCTTTATATTTGAAGAAATTAAATAATGAAATATCTGCATAAATGTATGTATAATTCTCGCATTGTGATAAAACAACGGTACTTAGAGCCCTCGAATTTTGAATGACGTACTCCTACTGCGGATATGGGCATGTGGAAGCCCAAATTTGAAACTTAGAATTTGTTTTAATTTCGATTCCATATTTTGTAAACCTTTAACGAATTTTTTATTAACAAACTCAAGGATTTCAAAGCGAGCAATGGCAACGTTGTACAGAAGAAACATTTTTATCTCCAGTGCGCCATACTTTGTATCGGAAATTCTAAAGATATGCTCAATTTAAAACTATTTTGCGATATTGCTCTTGAACTGAAATTTAAGTGCGAAGAACGTGATATTTAATAAATAAAGGTAGCAGACAAAATGTTAAAAAAGCGCCCCTTTGAACGTAATTTAAAATCTCAAAACTTTCAGATTTTTATTTATTTATTTATTTATTTATTTTTAGCAGTTTCTCATTCTCACTGCCAGAATGAGATTTTAGAATTATGTTTTCTGTAAATGAGGTAGAAACCAGCATTTAAATTAAGGTCTGAGTTACTTCAGTAGAAGAGTTTAGTACAGGGTAGAAGGGTTAGGAAAGCGTGTTCTGACTTCCGGCCACGTTGTTGCTGCTAGTCTAATTTTTCTGCTATTTGGCCGTATTTTTACATTCCTCATAGTTAAGCGACGGTCATTATAATTAAAGGACCAAATCTGTTAGTTAAATAAGTGCAGCTTCGGTTGGTTTTATTTTAGTTAGTATTAGATTAGCTTCTTATTTTCTATCATGAATTAAAGCTCAAACGGAGGCCTACTGTAAGCCCAAGAAGAAGCTATCTGTTTACTTATTTTTAGTTGAAATAAAGGGTAAATTTAACACTTCTTTGGGTGGTTTTCTGACTAGAATTCTGCTACACAGTTCTTCAGTATTCTAGCTCTAAATTTAGCTAGAATATTACGAATTCTAATCGATTTTCTCCAGTATTCCACTTTTTCACATTCCTTGTCAGAGTTTATCAGCAGTTACTTAATTAGATCTCTGCAGTTAGTTAATTAGATCTTAAAGAAAATACGGAATTTAAAAGGGATTATTTTCGCTCAAGGGATAACCTGTCATTTCTTAAATCAGAAAGTAGCTTATTCTTACCAAGATGTGGAAGAGAATTACAGAGCTTTAATATCGCAATAATTTATTAAACATAAGGTCAGAGATTAATATGCACATTTTCGAATGTTAATAACAGAGATTCTATCAATGATGACCTGGTTGAAAGTTTTGTATCTGAAGACTGCAGACTCTATGTGCGTGCGAGGACATTCTGTTATGTTTACCTCCATGATTACCCACTGGGAGTTAGGTATCATTATACACTAAATGAATAGGTGCGTTTCCTTTCACATAGTATAAATAAATTTTAATGTATGATAGCAAAATAATGTGCATGGTGTGAAGATAATAGGGGGCAGAATATTTAATGCTTCAAAACTACTCACATATAAGAGTCTCGAGGTTGCGTGACAATCTTAAGAAAAAATAATTGTCTGCCATCAGATGAAAGAATGATGCACTAACCGGAAAACAACAAAAGATGACGTGTGAGACTGACACAGACTTTCAAGGATCCAGACTTTCTAATGTGTATTCTAGAAAGTTATGGTGTCTTGTATACTAGAGGTATCACGAACACCGGAGTGGTACTGGATATACCTACACAGACTTTTCTATTGAAATTATATTCACTGTTTGTCATTACAGTAGAACTCCAATTATCCGAATCAATTGGGGCCGGACCCCCGTTCGGATAATCAAAAATCCGGCTAATTGGAATTTTTTCCAGATGAAGAGTCTACGTGCACTTTAATTATTTACTGTATGTACTGTATGTTGAAAATGGGAAAAAAATATTTTTAAAGAAATAAAAGGTTTTAATTAATTAAAATGAAAAGGCAACACTTTTTCGTACATGTTATATGACAGGGGTGGCCAAAGTGCGGCTCGCGAGCCTGATATGGCTTTCGCAGGCAATTTGTGCTGCTCATTATAAAATATATGTATAAAATATGGTAAAATAAAACTATTCAGTGTCCAAAAGGAAGTAATTAATTAGTTTAGACTCTTTTTATAAAGTTATTAGGGATTTCTTTCTATTTAAAACCTCCTCCACTACTTCTCTAATGATGTAAATATGAACTTGTGGCCTTTAGAAATTCTAGAGGTAGCTCTAGAACATTCCTGAATTCAAACGTGCGGCTCTTACTGATATGAAGTTTGGCCAATCCTGTTATATGACGTACTGTACAGTAATCCAAAATTCTGAAAGTTATTGTTATTGCTTTCTAACTATATCGGTCAAAGAAAGCTGTTTTACTCTCTTTATTCGCTTGACAATGAGAAGTTGTATGTGGTCATACTCGGGCTGACGCTTCATCCACTTCAAAGCCAGCAAACGTTTCACTAGCTGATGGTTCCGTGTCTGATTCAACTTCGATATTAAGGTCATCTTCTTCCTCGACACTTTCTTTTCTCCCATTTTCAACAAGTTTATCCTCTTTTAGAATTTGAAACCCAGGGTCTGACGAATCACACACCATCCATTCTGCTGTATTCTCAGCACTAACTTCTAAACATCCAGGAATTTTTAAAAGAATGGTTTTTCATTCCTCAGGTGACACGTCATTCTCATCTTCTCCTGTCTATTCCCTTGCCTTTTCTTGAGCTTCTTTTTCCTTTTCCTTCTCTTCTTCAGTTGGTTTTGAAAAATTCTGACAGCGATTCGGATAATTAGTGATTCGGATAATCGGAGTTCGGATAATTGGAGTTGTACTGTATATTGCTGCAGAAAATGTATTTCGGTCAATTACGTTATTTTGATGAATAAATCTTTACGATAAGTGACGCCGAAAGAAAATATTTGTTCCAATTAGTGTAGTGATATTAACTTTCATAGGGTGTAAACATGAATTTGAAACAACATGCATGAAATGAAATTTAACAGATTACTCAGCGATTTATAAGTGAAATGTCTAATTATCTAATTACTATATTTATGATCTAGACTTTTGATCTGATGAGTCTTGGCCGAGATTTCGTAAACGAAATGGCGTCAAGCACGATCAGTTCTTACTTACCTTAAAAATCAAAAATTTCATTACTAAACCCTATTAGAGATGGAACTACAAAGAAGAATGGATGAAATGAACTTTCACAAACATAAATATTTTTAAACAGCATACATACTACTTCAGCATTGAAAAAAGAATGCGTAGGTCTGTGAAATTTATAATGTCCATGAGAGACGTGAGTATTGATATAGATACGAGCGCAAGGACTGGAAAGCCAGTGAAAATTTATGTAACAGAAATGCTACATTATGTATGAATGCGGCATTTATAATTTCTGAAAAGTGTGTTATTTAATAGAAAAACAACATCAGTGTATCGTCTATTCTTTGAAATTTTATGTCCAAACACAAGATCTGCTTAACAGACAAATTAACAGATTATTTTCGCATGCAGAAGAGATATTTAACTAAAATGAGTATAGCATTAGAATAAAGAAATAGAATTATTTTTAATATTATAAGGCATTTCTCCCGCCTTCTTAGCCTGCCTTCGTCGTGTAGTGGTCAGCATGTTCGGTGCGTATTCGAGAAGTCCGCGGTTCCATTCCCGGCATTGCTCATTTTTCATCTTTCCTGCTTTAAAAATAAATCTCATTTCTTTGCAGTGGCGCCCGAACTAAAAGATGGTGAATGATGATTCTTCATCACCAGGATTTTTCGATTGGGTCCCCTAAAACCCTAGTCGCCCTTTAAAAAGGGGAAGTATATAAATTATTTCTTCCGCCTTTTTAGAATGCCTTCGTGGTGTAGTGGTCAGCCCCCTCGACGCGGATTCGAGAGTTCCGTGGTTCGAGTCCCGGCGAGGGCATTGCTCATTTCTCACATCTCCTGCTTCTAGCAAAAAGTATCATACATATTATATTTAAAATTTACATGCATTTAATATGTACATGCATTCAAATTACGAAATATAAATACTGACTTTTCGCGATTGTGAAGACATGACGAATTGGTAGTTAAATTGTCATAAAGATATTATAAACTTGAAAATTAAGTTACAAGAAAGCAGATCCATGTTCATTCGGTGCGATCAAAGAGAGATAGGATTCAGCGACATACAAAAGGAAAAGAAGGAAAAATTTGGAAAGAAAAAGTAGTATTCTGGAAGACATTAGAACAGTATATAAGATATAATGTGAGGAATACAATAGAAACATTTAAACTGAGCAACTCATAAAAGAACTGCAGCAAAATGAAAGGAATTTTGCAAGAAGACTTAGACAATATTCTAGTTGAAATGATAAAAATAACAAAAGAGAAACTTCACGATAAAGAAATAACATATTGACTACTTAAAAATAAAGATAAATTACAAAAGAAAAAATTCATTAGAGAAAAATTCTCCAACCAAAATTTATGCAGTAAGTTTTAATAATGTGAATACAATTATTGAATAGACTTTATTTGTAAATCAGCCACAATATATGGCAATGTAAAAATTGAAGAATTATCAATAAACACTAGACAAGGGGGGACGTGGGCAGAACCGATTAACCGTAATGGTAGAGGGATGGTACCCACGTCCTTCGTTACTACTACTACTACATCTCCTGTTTCCAAAAATCTTACTGTTTCTACAATCTAATGAAAAGTTAATAATAGAAAGAATTATCTGAAATAAAGTATCTGAAATTTTCTTTTTTCATTTTTACGGTATTTGAATGGTCTTTTTGCCCTCTCTTATTAAATTATTATTTTTTTTTTTAGTCAGACCTTTGTTTGTCTCAAAAACAGTCAAAAGTAATATTAAGAAATAAATTACTGGCCAATTCCGAACTTCCTGAATCTTGCATGGCCAATTCCGAACTTCCTGAATCTTGCAATAGAAAAGAGTTAGAAATAACACAGTAATTTTGATCTTACACGCAGATGCGTTATAAATAGAATTAACGGCTTACTGCATGTAACTATTTTAGGAGATTTCAACATTTTCAGCGAATTCGATTTCATGTTGACAAAGATAGAATTAAAACTGCTGCGCTGTTAGCTTAAAAAGGACAAAATGAACTCAATTTGGACGACAACTCTGACTAAAGTCTCCATAATTTTCTCCTCCTCCTCCAATCGGGTGCCAGGAAAGAAGATACTTTCCTTTCTAAATCTACGACGCACTAAAATAGATCTTTGAAATCTATAACATCAATACTTGTCGTAGATGAAAGTTGTACTTATGTGTAAAATATTAATAGGAGATGCCCATCACATGACATTTATTAGAAAAAGTAAAAATAATTTACGTTTGATTCAAAATGACATCTTTCTATTAAGAGAAGTAATACCGTTTTGACATCGAAAAACTTGTAACTGCGGTTGTAAATAACCTGACAATTTTTTTTCTAAACTCTTAAAAATATTTTGTTTCTATAAACTACACCTAATTACATCCTGCTTAAAAATAAGCAACAAAGAAATAAGCATGGCATGAAACAAAACCTATGTAATGAATATGAATGAAACTGATCCAAGGGTTTGCTGTGGTATTACTAGACCACACATCAAACAATAAAGCAAATACATAAAAAACAACATTTATTACGACCATCACATCGCGAAAGTCCAAATGGTTCGGAAGAACAGGCAACGGAAATAACATGCTAATAATTGATATGATATCTTCTACCTGAAATGATTGCTTGACAACGGTGAGGCAAACTGGCAATAATGTCCTTGATCTCTTCTTGTAGCAGTAGAGACCATTCCCGTAATAATGCAAGTCGGAACTCGTGGAGGGTGTCTGGCCGCCTACTGCAACCTACTATGCGTCTTTCCAACATGTCCCAGACATGCTGTATGGTATTCAGACCAGGTGATCTAGCAGGCCACGCCAGATTGGAATGGTTTCACACTCCAGATAACTCCTCACCACTCTAGCTCTATGCGGGCGAGCGTTTACAGACGATAACGCCCGCCCGCATAGAGCTCGAGTGGTGAGGAGTTATCACACCTAACCACCAGGAATCACTTAGACGTCGGTTCGGCCGTTCGTTGCTCTCCCACCCAATACAACTAAGCCTCCTCCTCTCTGATGCCCTCTTTCGATCATGTCTGGCGCCCGATAGCGTGTCCCTGGTTCTTGCCATATCATCGACCTTTGTAAATCGTTTTGGATGTTGAATCAAGACTTATCCGTAAAGAGTGCGTGGTACGATTGCTCTGGTATTCCAAATGCTATGTTCACGGGCCCAATTTAACCACACTGTGACATACAATGGGAACAAAGGAACACAAACCACAGGTTGTCGGTTGTACTGTCCACCTCCACGCAGTCGACGCGACATAGTTTGCCGATATGGGCAGTCCTGCAGCGGAATAGAGATGCGACGCCAGCTGTTCAGACGGATGTCATAGAGGCTTAGTCATAAGGCATAAAGTTCCGTTCACACCTGCAAGACAGGGTATAAGCAGTACCCAATTGCAGAAGCTAATTCTGTGCATGCGTTCTTCGATGTTCATCTTCACACTAACCAGTTAAGTCAGTTTGTCATTTTTTTCTGGATTGCTCTTTTCTTTTACTCTTAAATGAGTGAAAGAAGTTCTTATTTCCGAAATATGTTTTAATTTTGTACCTAGTTATGTCTTGTAGACATCTTTAGTTCTTAATTTTGGAATTTCTTTTCTTTCCTGATACAGCGAGACAAATCAAAATCAGTTTTGATTTCAGTATATGGCTGTATTCAGAATTTGCGTCTTAACTTAGTTTTAATAGGGAAATTTAATTCTGAGATCTGTCTACCGTAAACAATTTAATTGATCCACAGAAATTTAATATTAAATAGTTGGTTTACTTTATATTATATTCGTATGCCATTATGCATTCTGTTAGATTATTTTATGATAGTTTATCATGCCATTTATTATCCACGTGATCTTTTAAGTATTGCCTTGGCAAAATAAGACATTTATTTTATCTCCCAGCGACTTGATATATAGGTAATTTGCAGTTATACAATTCCACTTCTATTTTTAAAATTATAACTGCATTACTTACCAAAATATCGACTTGTATGACCACTGCTTAAAATCGTTATTATAGCATATATATATATATAACAATAACTGATAATATAATTTTAGTTCAATTCGACATGAGATGAGTATTTGACAAGGGAAAACTCCAAATATTCTGCAAGAGCGAGTGGATTGAAATTAGAAGATTACCGAAATTTTGATTACACAATAGAAGATGCTGGGAAGCTTTAAAAAATTACAAAATCACTTCATTATCCAAACATATCTTTGTTTCTTGTTCTGGCACATCACAATAGGAACAATCTGCACAGTAATATTTTTTTGATGACGACGCATTATGTTTTTTAATAGAAGCAGACAAGTGTAAACGACACGCATTAATTTTATTTTAAATATACCCCGAGTGGCAACGAGAGAGTATTTTTGATGGTAGCCGATTTCAACGGTAAAGTTTTTCTGTAAAGCGCTTAGTAGTTTGTATTTTCAGTTGCATCGTCTCAGTAAGTAATCCGAGAATAAAAAATGGAGAATATTTCTTAAAGAAAGTAGGTAAAGCTAACATAAGCAAGAGATGTTCTTAAAGCGGCGTTCAGGCGGTGGTTTAAATGTCATAGACGCTTAGACTTAAGGCATAAAATGCGGGAGTTTCGTTCACAGCTGCGAGACAGTGTATAAGCCGTAGCAAATAAGAGAAGCTACATTTGCGCATGCGAGGATGTGTCTACAGCTTTCGCACTCCGGTTTCGCGTGTTCGCTCTGATTGGTCAACTCGTATATCAAGTCGGAAACTTCAAACTTTATGCCAAAGCCCCTAAACCAGGTCTTCTGAACGGAGCCCTTCCTAGTAAACGTTGACAGAGAAAAATAGAGAGTAGTAGGTCACTTATAGTAAAATATTTCGTTAATCTGATTGGCTAAGAGCTGTATGAAATGCAGTAGTTAAGATGGCATAATGCGGAGTTAGTTTTCAGTTATGACGCAGTTTCGGAAAGGTTGTGGAGACATAGATAGTTTTTGGAAGCAGGCAAGATGAAAAATTAGCAACCGCCTTCGCCGGGAATCGAACCACGGACCTCTGGCATTCCGGCCAACGTGCAGAACCACTAAACCACGAAGGCATGCTAGGAAGGCGGGAGAAATACCTTATACACTACCCCTTTTAAAGGGCGACTGGGGTTTTTAGACCCAATCACCAAATCCTGGGTGTGGAGAATTCTCATTCAACACCCTTTTAGTTCGGGCTCCACTGTAGTGACATTAGGATATTTTTTTGGAGGCCGGAGAGATGAAAAATTAGAAATCGCCTTCTCCGGGAATCGAACCACGAACCTCTGAAATACTGGCTCAGTATGCAGACCAGTACACCACGAAGGGACGCTAGAAAAGCGGGAGAAATGGCTTATAAGTTTATTACCACTTTTGAAAGGTAGAGGGGAAGTGATCAAACCAAAAGGAAGAATTAAGGGGCTACTTCCTAATTTAAAGTGTAATTCAAACAAAAATATTTTTTATCTTACATATATATATGGCGGTGATGATCATGTTAATGAACCCAGCTAGTGTGATTTTGCGGGAATGGCCAATAATTAACAACAATAGCGATGGTTTGATTTGGTTTATATGTTTATGGCGAAGCTTTCAGGTGCTCTCTGCCTAAGAGAAGGGATTCCTTCGTGGAGGACATTCTAAGGGAAACTACTCTTATAAACGTTACACATGAGGAAAACCAAACGCCCATGCAGCCGGCCCGTTCGTCAGGATTCAAACTCGGGTAGAACTACCAGTGTTCAGCGATTTTACCGCTCGATCACTAGTGGCTCACTAATGGTGATGAATAATTTGTTAACCACTAATACAGAGATAAAATTTGAAATAAAAAGTTAAACATATTAAGCTCTAAGAACGGTAGTGCATAGAAGATATTTTTTTTTTTTTCGGGCAGTGCAGCTCTTTGCTTTTATTGATTAAATTTAAAAACAAATACCTCACGCTCTGCTGAGCCGCAACATATTTCTTATAAACTGCTGAGTAGAAACATCAATATCTTCACCGAATGGAACCCATTGCTTTTGAATCGCTAGTTTGTGCATCGAAAATTCACAAAATATAAAATAAATAATAAATGAATTCAAAATGCTCACATCGAGGTGCAGATGTTCGGGTGGATGTTTACATGTGTTTAAAATTTTACGAATCTAAGAACTATCATTTTCTACAGTGCGTGAGAAAATTATTTACATGCATATAGTTTCATTATTATTTAATTACAGAGTTTGCAAAATTTAAAAGCAATTAAAGAATGTTTAATATTTAAAATATTTATTTTATTTTTAATTGTATTTAATTTATTTAATTTAAAATGAAGTTATTTCATAATTCATTGAAATGATAATTATGAATATTTGCAAACTTATACTAACTCACAAAAGTTGCTTCTGGTGTTACAGGTTACGTACCTCGTTATAGGAAATTTTGGCTCTATCATACTGATTTATTTCTCACAACAGTGTTACTTCTGTGTTTTTACTTCCTCGTACGAAGTAGAGGAAGTATTGCAATCGCGAAAAATGTCGGGTATCATATTTCAACGAAAATATCCATTTTGACTGAGCACCGCCTGAGATAACCACTGACCTGACTTTGTTGTAAAAGTCTTACTGTGTTAATAGTCATCCTGGCAGAAGGGAAAATTTCCTCCGTGTAAAAATATACATATAAATATTACATGGGCATACAAGGCCTGTGTATAAGCATAGATATGTTGATTACAATCATTGTCTTGTACAAGTTACATATGATAGATACATAAAATCATGACAGCTATATGTGTACATTTAAAAAATATATGAATTCATATTTACAATACTTTTACTGAGATAATCAAAACTAAACTTGTAATTCATTTACGCATTGACTGGATTTTCCATATCATTTAAACTGCTTTAGAATATTATTTTTATCAAGTACATACAAACTGTATAGTAATATGCTTACATTACAATAGTTTTGCTCTTACAGTCCTGTTATTATTCTACGGGGGGAGCTATTTTCCTAGTGTTGATATTCAGTTGTTGTAGTATTTTGAATTGCTATTAAAATTGTGCTGCGAAGATACAATTCTCAAGAGAGGGGGATCCATTTTGACTGCCATCGAATGCAATTTAGGAATGTTTTTGCGTGACATCTGTACGTAAGGACATAGGTAAGTATTCTTTTTGTACAAACGAATTGCAAAATGGATTTAAAATAGATTCAGAAGAGATTTTTCCGTGACGTCTGTGCGTGCCTACGCATGTATATATTTCGCATAGCTCAAAAAACGAGTAGACTCAGAACGTTGAAATTTTGTATATAGGAGATCTATAACATGTAGTTGTGTACCTCCCTTTTTGGTTGTAATCGGCTGCACCAAAGGTATATGTATGTAATATTTTAAGTGCGTAGGAGGAATCTGGTGCCTTGAGTGGCTTGCAGTCGTAAATGCTGAGGGTTGAATGTGTACTGACGAAGATAACAATTTGATGAAGTTTAGAATTTAAGATGAATTTTTTTCAAATCACCAGTCTTTATTTTCCCACATAACAAATAATTTCTTAATAGATAAAATACTTCTAGATCGTAAGCACTTGCAATGATTTTTATATACTAAGGTAAAGGGACATGACGTCAGTTTAAGCAAGTGGGCGTAGCAGCGTGCAGATGTTAAAAGGCAGAAGCTTAGGGAAAGGAAGATGACGTAGTTAACTTGTAAGCGGTATTCATACCGAGTAGATGCAGAAAGTACTGTATGCTATGATTAGTTAATGTTAGTTTTAGTGACCTTTTTCAAACAGCGTTATGTAACATGGAAAGATGCCGAATTTGGGAGAAAGGATGAGTTTAGAAGGGGGGGACATAAAATCTAGAATACTTATTTTGAGGTCGCCAATCATTTCTTACAGCAGCTATCGTATTTTGTTATATCTTATAGATATATATCCACTTTCTTACTCGGCTCGGTGAGCTCAGTTTTTTTTTTTAAATTTATATACGTTGGTTTGTGTCCATTTTTTGCTTTAAAAATGATTGAATTATATTTTCGTATGTCCCTATTAAGGTTTTGACACCTTTAATTAATCGCATGCAATAGTTGTAGAATTATTAATAATTTAAAAGTTGTTTAAGTGCCGCTAAGCCTAACGGAGCAGCCATATTTGCTTCCATTTAAAACTTAGCAGAACAGTGAATTAAGTCAGTTTCTGTTCCTTCGGTGTCTTTTTGCAGAGTGGGACTACAAGTAAACTTTCAGTTTCCTGCACCGAAAACTCTGCTTTCTTGCCTGCTGGCCGAGGCGCTTGTTTTTACGTAGAAACTTTAAGTTTAATTGTAAGAATTATTTTTTTAATTACTTTAATTGGTGTTTTATGTTTTTCAATTTTGAATGTAGATATTTTGAGATTTTATGTATTTTAGCCTTGCCACGAAAAGAGAGCTTAATTAACTGAATGAGAAATATATTTCTAATGAAATTCGAGGAAATAGGTTTAAATGAAATGGAGAAAAATGCGTGTAATTTACTAGGCCTTACAAGGAAGTCAATGTGGTATCCGCATGAGATTTTTAAAAGAAGCATTCCCGATCTTCAACAAATTCAAGATCATTGTTTTCTAACTCATGCCTTTAATGATTGGGAAGTTTACGGGGAAACATACACCGTTTATAGTTTATGAAAACCAGAACTCGGGATTGTAGAAACTCTAAAGTCAATCTGTCACTAGTATTTCCCCAAAAGTTTACCAATTTGAATCTTTCCGTTTTACGTAACTCTTTCCTTTCTCTAAGAAAATTATGATTGATGACAACAGAGCTGTACCTGGCAACTAACGCGTCCCACATTTTCGATTTTTAGATGATTAATGAATATGAACCCCTAAAAAGACACTGACAAAGCAGCTTCTACTCAACAATTCGACCCTGCTCAACTTAGCAGCCGACCTCCCCCTCCTCCAGCGGAAAACCAATAAACATTTTCCTTAAAAAAGCACCACCGGAAAGGCTGGACAATTTAAATCAATATGGAAGCAACAGAAACATGACTTTGCATTAAAAAAATAAAAGCAATAGCAAACACACTGCAGCATTCTGGCACTTTAACTATAATTGTTTTATAAGAAATAAGTGACAAAAGTAAGTTTTCAGCTAACTTAAAAGTTGCAGTAATTAATCCGGTTTTCGTTGAATTAATTACGAAAGTTGCTTTTTAGGGAGTTCTCTCGTTCCCAAGTTCGTGAGCGTGCCAATATCAACGCTTTGAGTAATTAAAGTGGTAGTTAGTACTACGAAAGTATGGATGTTATAACAAACCATTCTAACTTCTCTCGAGAAGAAATGAAAATATTTTGAGAAAACATGCATATGGCTTTTGAAGAACAAATAGTTTTAGATCAATAGTTTTAGAGAATAAATGAGTTTTATTGAACTTAATATCCTTATTGCAAACCGAAAGAGTCGCATTCCATGGTGATACGAATAATAATGAATCTGCTGGTGTGTAGTGAAAGTAAAACAAAGAGAAGACATAGTTATGGCTTTAAATCATTTTTTTAAGAACCAGATTTTTAAGAATTTTCAAGAGTTTATATTAATCATAAAAGAAAACAAAACTGAAGTTATGAAAAAACAATACCAGTTAGTTAATGCTTACATTACGTGGAAGTTTAGAAAACTAATTAAATATGCAAAATTAATTTGCAAAATATAATTGAATGAAATTTAAAAAAAAATAAAATTCTCTAACTATTTAAAAAATCTGAGCAGTTACATCGTGTAATCCTAAATACAAGAGTTCAGGAATTTTATTGGCGACCAATCCTTGTATGGAAGCATTGGACGCCATCTATGAAGGCATCTGCCACTGGTTCAGACGTTAAAGACTACTGAATATTCACATGCTTTTCTACTTAATAAGGCCCACCAACGGCAGACCGGTATAGTCGCTGAACACTGGTAGTTCTGTCCAAAGTTCGAATTCCGCTAACCAGCCGGTTGCTTGGCCGTTTTCGTAGTTTTCCCTATGTGTAACGAGTACACGAGGCAGATTCCCTTAGAAAGTAGTAAGTAGTCAACGAATGCATCCCTTAAGTAATCCCACGCAGATAGCCTTTGAGGTTTTGTCGTAATAATATAAATCAAATCAAATCAAACCCTACTTAAAAAGTGACTGGAATTGTATGGTACGAATCATTCTCCACCAGCTTTTAATAGGACGGCACTTTCCCTATGTGTATCCCTATGTAAGTTATTAGTTTATTTCGAACCAAGAAATATGAGAGATCAGAAATACCATCCTCAGGATTCGAACACTGGACCTCCCTACTGGAAGATGTATTTCTTTGCAGTAAAGCGGGCGATAAGGAAGGAAAAATTCTTTACATGGTTTCACAGTTAACAGTAGAATCAATACTTTGGTAATTTCAATCCGAAGATGAAATACAGATATTACTATAAAACTCGCTATGTAAGATTCAGGAGGAATCATAACATGTAATTTTTCAAATCTTTTCAGGTAGAATTATTGAGATCTATATACATTTCAATAACTGCTAAAATCGTCCACTGCTTGCTTTTAAATTCAAATAAAAGTGGTGAATTTTTAAAATAGAAACAGTAACTTGCTAAAGGGGTTATTACGCCCACACGGTATTATGGTTAGGGAGGCCTACTGCGATACCGAAGGGCGAGTACGAATATCGGAGAAGACGTACTTGTTTGTAAATGCATAGTATCTTTGCGACATGGGAGCACTCTTAATACATGGCGAAGTCGTAATGTCACCTGTATGGTGCTCAAGGCTGTTGCCAATGGCAGGCGCAATCTTGCTCTCCTTGCCACGACGAATTCCGTGGGCTTGTTCTGACGTTACTGTCAGACAAGTGAGATAGGTCACAAAAGGTGTTATTACATCATTTGAACTTAGAAATAAAATCTGTGTTTGTGAATCGTATTTAATTCGTTGTAAACGGATATTTTACTCGTGAAATTAATCCAAACAAACGTTAATTAAAGTTAAACTATATGGCGAATGCTTACGTTGCCATCATTTTGTACTTCTACCAGACATTCTAGAAAAACAAGAAATTTAATTATTCTTAACTCTTCAGCGCAGCAAAAGGACTAGACTAGATAAAATGTTATGAAAATATTGGTAGTAGATAAAATGAAAACAGATAGTTTGTTCTAACTTTATTTCCACTGGCTGAAAACGCTGCGCAGAATTTTCAAAGGCTTTAATGTGAGTAACGTAAATATAAATCAGTTATTCTAAAAGCCTCCCCGAAGGCGAAAGTACGCGAAGGCTAGTTGCTCAAATCTTGCGCCGCTTATGCAAATAAATCTCGAACACTTTTCCAAATGATTCAGTCCAATCCAATCCATCAAATTAAAGTTCACAATCACAGCATAATCATTTCAAATGGAACTAACCATCTGTAAAATTAGCGTCAAAATATGGATCACTTAAAACACTAAGGAATAAAAAACTTAGCATTATTAAATATTATAATCATTCTAAAGAATTGTAGAGACATTAGTTCTTTTTCGAGAAGCAGGAGATATGAAAAATGTGCAATGTTCTCGCCGAGACTCAAACCTGGATCTTTCGAATATGTGCCAAGTCTGCTACCATTATGCCACAAAGTTATGTTTAAAGGAGGGCGAAAATACATTATACAGTATATAATAACTGCCCAAAATGCCTTTATCCTGAATTGCTTCAAATATAACATATGTTACCGTGAAAGACAGAAATTGGAGAATGTCGACTTTCACCGGAGAATGTCAACATTCACCAAATACGTCGGTGAAAAATCGAATATTGCATGACATTCTCGTACATTCGAAACCTCACGGTGTATGTCGACAATCACAGATATGCTCTGCTGCAGATCGAAAAGAGAGGTCATAAAGTGTCATAATAGTATAAGTTGCTGCAATAAATAAGTTTTGAATCACATAATTTTGTAAGTTTTTTATTACTGTTATTTTATTTTCTCATTTAGAACGTACTCTATAATTAAGTAAGTTTTTAACTTCTATTATTTTCCTTTCTCATTTTGAATGTACTGTGTGTTTTAAGTTCTTATATTCTTAAGTTCTTATTTTAAGTCTCAAGTGCGTTTTTTCGCGACTGAATTACGGAGAAGAAAATATAATATTCTTATATGTTCAACATTCACCATTAGTACGTGGTGAATGTCGACATTTACCGGTGTAAGTCAGAAATAAGAGTATTTGGAAAAAACTTCGGACATACACCAAGCGACTATGTGAATGTTGACATTCACCGGTGAAAGTCGACATTCTTCAGACTTCGGTGTTTCACCGCAACATATGTATATATATCCCAGTAGTGACAGCATTTTAAAATACTGAAGAACAAACAGAAGAAAAACTTTACATTTCGCCGCCTTTCCAAACACTACAACCAGTTTGCAAAATAATTAAAATTTCTGGGACTATTTTAACAGTTTATGGATTAGATTGTCTCTATGGTGGACAATAATAAAACAAAAATTCCTTTATTTTCTCTTTGTTAATTTTTGAATTATTCCCGTTTGGGAAAAGAAAATCGGGTTGGATGACGAGTAAATAGGTGGCGAAATATATATTAAAACGAAGCATAAATCTTTATTTTCTTTAAGAGATATATTTTATAATAGAAAAGGTTAAATTAAATTGGATGGGTATAACGTACAAGTGCGAGTTATCTGTCTTAACTTCATCACAGTTTTAACAGAGAATATCGAAGTGATTGAATCGAACGCTCTGATATCTCTCATTTTCTCCAGCAGTAATCTCTCGAGATAAATTTTGGACAGACAGATTTTTAGCCCAAAGGGCCTTAGCCCAGTAGGGCTGTTAATTTGTTTTGGCTTTTTGCGTTGAAAACTTAAAATGTTCGTTTCATTTTTCAAATAGTTTCCACCAAATACTATCGTCCTGTGTTATATTTAAAGAAATTAAAATAATGAAGAATCTGCATAAATGTATGTATGTTTCTCGCATTGTGATAAAACAACGGTAACTAGATACAGCAAATTTTGAACAACGTAGTACTCTACTCGAATATGGACATCTGGAAACCCAGATTTGAAATTCGTTTTATTATCGATTACATATTTTGTAACACTTTAAAGAATTTTTAAATAACAAACAATTAACAAACTCAAGGATTTCAAAGCGTTTCATTAACATTAACATCGTGTGCATCTTCAAGCACGGATATTTTCAACACGAGGTTTATTGACATTTCTTACTGGCATTAAGTTGGTAGAGTAGCAATAGAAAGACGTTATGGTGAGTTTTTCACGAAAGGAATAGCATTGAAACATATTGAGACATTGTTAAAATATGTGTTGAGATCTCCTATAGAGGGCGTTGTAGCACCTCTCAGCCGAGTGAGAAAAGTTTCGATTTTCACGAAAGTTAGCGTGAGTTTTGAGAATGTGAAGAGCTGTGTCACGCGCATTTTCTATGTAACTGTACTACGTAATATAATGTAATTAAATGTGTTTATTTAAAATTTGGAGCAATTTTAAAGTAGCGTACTTCACAGTATGTATGAAATTAAATTTTAAATGCAGCTAAGTTAAGAAATCGAGGAAACTAATAACTATAAAAAGTATTATTTAAAGAGGTATAGAATAAAGAATAAGCGGATCGAGTGTTAATGCATTTATGCGGAATTACAAAGGGTATTTTTATTAGTATTAAATCCCATTACTGAAAATACAGCTTTTCCAATAATACGTACAGCCATTTAAAAAACATCCAATCACATCTGTCAAAAATATAACACTATTAATGATCTGAGCAAATACGTTTTCTCATGTGTTATTGACCCCTCAATGAAAATCATATAAATGCATTTTTAAGTAAATAACTAATTGTAAATAATGAAACAATTTTCCTCTAAATTTATTCTTATTAAATATTTATTCTTATTAATATATTTAAAAAGATATGTTAAGTAGAAATATATATAAAACTGTGACATTAATGTACATACTATCTCTTTTAAAATAATGTAAATGTCCGAATCTTATGTAGTGTTTGAAAAACACACTTTATTGATGTAACTATATATTAAATTCTCTCCCTCTTTCCAGCATGCCTTCATCGTGTAACGGTAGCACAGGACTCGAAACTGGATATCTCTTGCTCATTTTTCATGTCTGCTGCTTCAAAAAAACCTAATGACTTTACCACGTGTAGCATAAGCTATGCCTAAAACACAGAAGTAAACTAATGGCTTGAGTGTATGTCCGGTTAGGTTAGGTTATTTAATTAAAGCAAAGCCTCGAGGGCTTTCTGCCTAAGAGGAGGGATACCTTCGTGGAGGACGTTCTAAGGGAAACTGGCTCGTATACACGTTACACATGGGTAAAAACACGAAAACACCCATGCAGCCAGCCCGTCCGCGGGATTCGAACCTCGAACCGAACTACCAGTGTTCAGCGACTTTACCGCTTGGGCGCTGGTGGGCCCTGAGTGTATGTCTGAGAACTACTTGAGAACAATATGCGCATACACGCAATAAGAATAGAAACAATTTAATCAGTAATTTTGTTTTATAAAATTTTAAAACATAGATTTTAGGGGCGTCCGTCGTCTTAGTGTAACATTTTCAAAGAAGAACATTGTAAAGGGATCAATGACATTATAAGAGAGGAGAGAAGAAACAATCATTGAAATTTTATTAAAATTAGCTGTGAACTTTCTGGACAGGTGTGAACACACACACACGTTATTAAATTTTTTCTATGGATCTCTCAAAAGTTTTAACATCAGCTTTTCATATTCTTATACAAATTTTTATTTTGAAATACACAATTCAACATTTGAAAAATACGTCAGGTATGACAAAATAAATATTAATGCAAATTCAACGTTCTTAGTTGAAAATCATTTTTAAGTTTGCAGATTTCCTCACTCTTTTTGTACTAAAATGAACGTTGAAGAACATAGTGAACTTGTTAGTGACTTATCGCTGAGTTCAAACAACTAGGATTCAAGAAGAGTTAACTATCCTTTATTTCACTCAAAATAAGATGAACAGTTGGCCCCTTTGTCGGGCTTAGAACAAGCCTCCTCTCGGACTTACATTCAAACGAAGAAATAAGAACTAAATTGGAACTAGCTAAAAGAGACATAGCCGAAGCTAACACAAATCTAACGTATTAACGTAACTAACTAACGTAATCCTTAATTTAAACTAGCCGGCGAATATCAAAAATGCACATAATAATACGGCCAGGCGTAACAGCTTCTAGAGACGTAGCTCTCTCTCACGTCCCTTAATACTTCTTCTAACTCATTGATTTCTTAACTAAAGATGCCTTAAATTTACCCATTGATATCAACATTGCATTCAGAGAGCTATTGGAAGTCCTTTCATTATAAAAAGCTTTTAGCTATGTGGAATGAGGAAGATATTTCATCTAAAGTCACGGTAAATTTGCAAGTTACCTGTTTCGTTTTAATCGTTTTAATCTAAGATCAAACAATTTATGTGAATGTTCAAAAAGGGTGCTTCAGAATGTGGAACATTTGATTTTCTCATGCCCTACATTTGATGACCCTAGATTATGCTTACAGAACGATTTGAAAATGTTTGGAAGGACTTGGCTAGTGAACTTATCTGTTTTCGTGAAGTCCAGACTGATGTTCTCCGCTTTTGTTCGTTTTCTTTATGGATGTAACTTTTAATGTTTTAGTTAACGTAAGTGCCGTGTTGTACATATGTGATGCACGAGGAGTCAGTATGTTTTTAAAAAAAATTCGATTCTATAAAATCCTTCTGGCAGGGAGTTGTAAGTTGAAAGAAGAATCGGTAGGAAAGTACATCGAAATTAAAATAACTGTTATAAAATTAAAATATACCGTACGAGTTGCATGTTTCTACAGTTCATTCTTTCCTTTCTCGTGTCAGTTTGTTTTCGAGTGACGATACACTTAACTGAATACCCCTAAATAACGCTACACTGCGAGGTTGATGTTTATTGTTAATAGTAATAGTAGCATGAATATTATACTAACATACATTAATTTGAAGTTTGTACTTGGTATGTTTAACAGAATTCGCCAAGGTGTGGTTTTGTAATTGAAAGACTAACACGCAATCTATCGTAAAAGGTCACTATTCTCTCTCCCCTATTAACATCCACAACTTCATTGCAGATACATTAACTAACCCCCAATTGTCCCTTAAAATGTATATTAAGAGTCGAAAATGTTGTGTCACAGCTTGTGACCTTTAAGATAGAGGTTTGGGCAACATTGTGTCAATGCTGCAACGACAGTAGTTTTGTTTCATATGTCATATAGTATTAATTCTAAAAATTAGAATATTTTCTGTCTTATCCCAACAGAGCCTCTGTTGATAAGATGGTAAACAGCCAATATAATCACGATGACTTAACGTCAGCAAACCAAACATTTTTACCCCAGCTGGCTTGCTGGTTAAATCTTTCGGAGATCGCAGGAAGCATATATATGTTCCAAAATGCTTTCTGAAACTGTGTTTTTAGATGATCCATTGGAAAGCCATATTATTCTTGTGTAATTGTCTGATTTTATTCCGTAACAAGACTGTAAAATATATGTTAGAGCAAAATTGTATGAAGATATGAAATTACACAGAAAATCTTAATTTCACTTGTAAAAACAAAAGGCTTTTTCAAACATAAATTAAATAAATAAGTAGAAACTCTTCAAGAATCACAGTCTGGAATGAAGGAGGCTTCTGTTGAAAAGTCGCTGAAGAAAAGCTGTCTATTTTCATCTATAATGTAAAGATAAAACCTGCAAAAAATATGTTTCCTGTACGGATTCAAAATTATGGAATAGCTAATCTAGCCTGTCATTCTGCAAAATTCCATTATTGCGGCCTGATTGATCCAACATGGTTGACCTACGTCCATGGTCTAACGGAAAATTACATCTATTTTCTTCCTCTTTTCTGCATGTCTTCGTTGTGTAACTGTAGCACATTCCGCGCGTATTCGAGAGGTCCAGGTTCGAGTCCCAGAAAAGGAATTACTCATTTTCCATGTCTTCTGCTTCCGAATAACCTAAGGTCTCTACAGTTGTTATGACATTACAAAGCCGTACGGGATACAAGTAGTGTTCAGTAGCTTCAGATGATTTCACTTCAGCATGAAAGTACACTAATTATGTGATATGGTAGTTTTAAATATGCTAGGTTTGAACTAAATAATAATCGCCTATCTGATAGTAGTTGCGCATTTTTATATTAATTCGCTATATATTTTATTTGTGAAGCAATTAGAATACAAATAAAAACCAGTTTGTATAAAACTTTATAAATAAAAAGATAAATGCGTCATGCATCTATGATTTTTTTAATGATCTAACCAACATTTTTCGTAACACATAAAACTTAACAGACAGTTTACACATGTCGATGTTTTTACAGTCCATTTTTATCTCATGTGCAGGCTATGTTAGCATAAGAGGCTCGAATAACAATTTTTTAAAAAGATCTAAGTTTAAGAAGCTGCAGGATAAATTATATATAATCAAAATTTTTTTCCTTTATAAAGAAATAACTTTATTCTCGTGCCTTTCAATACTTACACAAGAAACATATTCAAAATCAATGGGGGAACTCTAAATGTGCGGCGAGCCGAAAGTCTAATGAGGTTGATGGTAGGCGAAGAGAAGTGGAAGACCCTCGGACACATGCCCAGGGGTGCTTGTCACCAAAATTAGGGGGGGACTGAGCGATATCGTACTGCCACATGTATACTGCTCAAGGCTTTTGCCAATGACAGGTGTAGTCTTGCACTCCTTGCAACGATGAATTGCGTGGCCTTCTTCTGAAGTTACTGTCAGACAAGCGAGATAAGTCGCAACACAACATAATCAGTCACGTATGTATTACCAATAGTAATTTAAATTAATACATGATATACTATTAGTAATAATCTACATATAAAAGTCTCATACACACTCCTTACTTCAGAAGTTATTTTACTAGTACTTTTAATATTTCAAAATGTGTACCTTTTCACATATTTCCCGAGAAAAGAAAGAGAAAATATTAAAGCTGTCAAAAAGCATTTGGTTTTATATATTTCAACAATAGCTTCACACAAGTTATTAATAACACACTTTATACTAGCATTCATAACAGAGAAACCTAAACGAATATTTGTGTATGAGTTAACACCGGTAACAAGGGCTAGATACAAGGACTAGATCAAGCAGTGCATGAAATTGCTACCTTGAGTTGAATTACTATATTGTATTTTAATAAAATCTGCAATTACAGATGACGTTTCGATTTCAGTATGCAGCTAATTATCATTCCGACTCAAAATGGCAAATCCTCTTAAACAGATAGTTATCCCCCGAATATTAATTTATTGTGAAATGTTATCCATCTTTACGCAGTTAATCGGAATTGATTTCATTCCGTAGCTGCATTAACCACAGGTGGCTTGATGGAAATGCTTAATATAATTTACGTGTTTCTTCACCGTTTTAAAATGGGAACTGATTTAAATCCATAAATTAAGTGCGTTCAAAGAGATATGGTTCGCTAAATAATGCATTTAAGTAAATGAAATATGCGGGTAGATTAATTCGGCAATAGTACTTAAAGATGGCATTACATGTTGAAAGTATTCCTCTATTTACATTAAGGATAAAATAAATAGCTACATTTTAATTAGTCACATTCATTTATCACAAACGGCTAGAAAATAGTAGGCAACCCCCATAATAAATGAATAATAAACATGTGGTAATAATTTTAGTAAAGTAAGTACTTTAAAGTTGGAGACAAAATTTCTGCGTCATATAGTTAAAAAATCTGACCTTGTGTTAACTAGGACTGGGTTTCTCGAATAGGCATAGTCATGGGCCGGAAAGGCATTACAACAGTGCAATGGAACATATTCTCTGAGAGGGCTTTGCGAGGCACAAATGGTATGAGCCAAACTCCGTTGCTACGTCACAGAAACTAGTATTTAAAGTCGGTCACGGACACTAACAACCACTTACCCAACAGCAATTAACCAACAGGACATCTAAAAGACACTCGCATTTAGCCGACAGGATAGGTGACGGAGGAGGGAGGAACCTAGCGTCTACCAGAGTTAAGCAGGTGTATGCCCCTCGTTCTCCGGTATTCACCGTTCATTAAAGAATTTATGTAAGTTACAATGCCACACAAAGATGGCGATAAAATACTGGCGATAAAAGATGGAGATAAAATACTGGCGATAAAGGACACTTAGCAGAAAGACATTTAGCCGACAGGACACTTACTTACATACCACCAGCTAAGTTGCTGTATCGCCTGTTATATGACTATCAGCATTTGCGCTTAATTGGTGGAGCATTCTATTGTCGCTAAGTATAGCCAAAAATCTCTATAGAGTAATAAAATTTGTAGCGTAATTTATAAAGTTACTTCGGAAGATGGGTATTTGTGACCTGTGTTTATTAAAGAGACCCTGTCATGACTTTGAATATGCTGACCTTTTTTTAACAATGTTTTATGGATTAGTAATGGTTTATGCATTCTGATTCTGAGTTTACAGAGAATGTTTACTCTAGAAGTCAATGGTAACTTGAATATAAGAGGTTTTTCTGATGCATTATACTGAACAATATCAACTGCGTATATTATTGTACATCATGTACTGTTTGTTCACATATTTGCAAGCTGACAGGGACCTTTAGACGACAAGGACATTTAGTCGACAGCACACTCAGCTGATACGAACATTTAGCTAACAAGACAGGTGACATGCGGCGGAGGCACTTCGTATCTAGCAGAGGTAAGCACATATATACCCCTCGTCCTCCACTATCCAGGGTTTATTGAAGAATTTACACGGCCATATAATGGATAGATATTGATATAATAGAATCGACAGGACACTTAGCCGAAAGACATTTAGCCGACAGGGATATTTAACCGACATGACATTTAACAGATAAGGACATTTAGCCCACAGGCCATAAAATGGATAGATGTTACACGGCCATACAATGGATATATGTTGATGCAATAGAATCGAGAGGACACTTAGCCGAAAGACATTTAGCCGACAGAGATATTTAACCGACATGACATTTAACAGATAAGGACATTTAGCCCACAGAACATTCAGCCACCAAGGTCATTTTGCCGACAGGCTATTTAACCGACACGGACACTTAGCAGAAATCTCGATTAGCTGACAGCGCATATAATACAGACAAAAACACGCGACAATATTTTAGCAAAATATATTTATATTTATCTGGAAAGAAAGGTGTTTCCAGAATACCTAACAAGAAATGTTTATGAACAATTACCATATTTTTTACCCATATTTAATATTAAAGAAACTAGGGATTTTAGAATTGGACACAAAAGCACCCTTATTTTGGCGCAAATTTTGAAATCACTTTTACGAGTAATTAGACATAGGTCTATATTTCAGAAGCGTGAAAGAAAATTTCAATAGTCGGAATAATGAATTGGTTTTATGCGGAAAGAATGAGTGGAGTAAAGCGAAAACAAATGTAACGTAAATGGGGTTTCTTTGAACACCTTCACATTAACAATATCTTTTGTTCTTTAGCAAATGACGTAATTTTTCAGCGTTTTTTCATGACAGATCATGTTATATATATATTTATATATATTTTTTGCTTTGCTCCAATCATTTCTTTAAATATAAAACTCTTTTGCTTTTGCGACTGCTCAAGTTTTCTGTCCACTTCTGAAATATATTGACCGACGCCACCAACCGCCGAGCGGTAAAGTCACTCAACATGGTTTGTTTGGTGAGGTTTATAAGGTGTTTCTCCCGCCTTCTTAACATGCCTTCGTGGTGTAGTGGTCAGCACGCTCGGCTCGTATTCGAGAGTTCCGTGGTTCGAGTCCCGGCGAGGGCATTGCTCATTTTTCATCTCTCCTGCTTGAAATTACCTAGTGTCTACAAGTTCAAACTGACTGTGAGTCCACAAACAAACAAAAGAGTATTACCTGAGTGTTATTTCGCCTCACTGCCTGTGAGTTCCAAATTAAATTCATGCAAAAGTAAATAAATCTCTTTGACGTTTTAGCAAATGTTCGGGAAATACAATTCAACTCGTGTTTCTACTAAAGGGTACATCACACCTAGGATACAGTCAAATCTAAATCAAAATTCTCTTACCAACCTAGACTAAAATCCAGTAATATTCTTAAAATGAGCAGCAGCTTTCTGATACAAAGCAAGAACAGTGGTCAGAAGAACAGCCAAACGTCCCTCTGTACTACAAACATTATGGTTCTTTCTCTAAACCAGTGCTTCTTAAAATTTTTTTCAGTCACGATCCCTTTATATCATTGAGATTTTTTTCGAGACCCCAGGACCCCATAATACGAAATGTCAAGGCGCGGTGAGATGGCTTCCCTGCAAAGCAGTTTTAGGGTTGCCATAAAATGGCAAGAGAAGGCACAGTTGCCATATTTGGCGACACCTCACCCATTTGGTGACAATTGGCGACAAAATTGGCGATATACCACGGACGGTTGGAGAACCTTCTGGAACGAATTCTTACCGGTTTAGTCCAGAATGTTCCCGAACACAAGCCGAAAACCATATAAACCGTGCTGGTCTGCAGTCAGCAAGTGTGCTTCATCGAGAGGAAGTGTGCGTCTATCATCGAGGAAGTGTGTCTCTCATCGTCGAGAGAGCGTGTTGAGCTCCGAGAAAGACTGAACCGAGAGTCAGGAGCTGTGCTCTGTGTGTCGTCGAGTGCATCGCGAGTTGTTGCGTGGAGAGTCTCGAGAGTATGTGGAGTTCCGAGAACGACCAAACAGAGTCGGGAGCTGTACTCAGGAAAGCAGAGTCAGGTGCTTTGCAGGAAGCTTGTCTCCACCGTTATTGCCTGACAGTGTGAAGGCTGTGTCGCTGATTGTTCCAGCGTGATTATAGTAGTTCATAGACGACTGCAAAACGTGTTTTGGAGCTGTCCTAACAATACTGACTAATAAAGTGTGTTTCGATACTTCATCAAGTGTCGTCGTTATTCACTCCAAATCTACGAACCCCGTACGAACGTGAAGGAAGAAAATAACGCAACAACTGGTGTCAGAAGAAAAGAAAGAGAAATTACGTAACAATACTTACGAAAATTTTGTCAGACCCCATAAGCATTGCGCAAATCCGACACACGCGTGAGTGAAACTATGAGTTTCTTCACTTGTACTGTAATATACTATTGCAGTTTTAAGTCATTAATTTCTAACTATAAGATATAGAACAATGTGAAAATTTTAAATAAGTAACAGACGAAATGACAGCGTCATGTGAAAAGCAAGTAAAATGACGTATATATTAAAAAAAGAATGTGTCGAAACCTTTTCGTTTTTCCTTTGTCTGTACTGCCTCATCTTTATCTTTTTTCAGATAGTGTAAAATATTTGGCTGTTGTAAAATTATTATAATAAGTTAAAGAAATATCAAACCTGTTAAAATTTTTGGCGACGCTCTGCTGCAGGTTCCGCCACCCCCATGGTGTTGCGACCCACTGTTTAAGAAACTCTGCTCTAAACTTATATTAATCCGCTTACCAATCTAAGTGTTTAAAACTTTTGATTGAGCAGGTACATGATGAAACAAGGCACTTATTTCGTTATTTATTTACTTTTTAGGTTATAAGAGAACAAAAATAGAACATTTAAAATTTTATGGCTGAATTCATCTTCTGTTTATAAACCATAGCTTTTTTAAGTTGAAATAAATAAATAAATAAATAAATAAATAATCATAATAATAAAATAAATAAATAAAGTAAAATAAAATAAAAAGCATTTCATAGAGTTTTATTAATCCTACTCTGGCAGCCTTCCTCTATTCATTTGTGCATTTTAAAGCTATTAAAAATAATAACGACTTAAATCGCGAAGACAAAATTTAGAAAGCTAACGTAAAAAACAATACCAATTAATTAATTTTAATAAATTAAATATACCAAACTGACTGTGCATCAAACATCAGCAAATTAATTGAATTGTTGCCTTTGTGTTTCTTTTTGACAGAGAAAATCCATTACACTTTAAATTAAAAGCATTCACTGAGATGAATTATAATTGGGTCTGACGGAACGAAATTAACATATCGTAAAATTTGACAAATCGAAATGACAAATGTATACGTTAAACGCTAAAAATGTTTTAAGGGGAAGTGGAAAGAACCTCGAAGCTAATGAATATCATTAAAAGAAGAATTACAAATAAGTGCGTTCTGAAATTTAAAAAAAAAATTAAATTAGAGATATGCATAATTCGATGACAAGATGACAGATTGCAAAAGGAAAGATTCATTGAAATTATGTGTTTAATTAAATTATAAAAGTATTTAGAATCTTAATATTACATTGTTAAATCTCAGGCTTGCTTAGACTGAATTGGGTACCTTAAATGCTGATTATGTTATTTGTGGCGAGTTATCGACTAGAAAGAACATGATTAAATTTTAATTAAAAGAAGGAACATAATAGAAGAAAACTACTAAAATATTTATTGTGAAGTTGCAAATCTCATAGCTCACAAATGAAGCTCCTTTAGCTTCTGTGTTACTTGAAGGGACTGCATTCCTATTGACCTTTTCAATGAGACTGGTGACATTATGCTGCTGGCAACGTTTACAAAAACTGATGTACCGTATATTTTAGTTATCTTTTGAAGTCGTTCATTCGAAGATTTTTCGCAGGCTTTCGAACAACGGTATACTGAATTAACAAGCGATAAGGGGAATAATATGCGTGAGGGAGAAATACTTGAGGGAGTAAATAATTCTGCAAAGAAGGTGGATGCTGTCCAATTCAGGTGAACACAAGAATGTTATTCCAGGATTTTAAGAAAAGGGGGACTAATTTGGGAAACGAATGTACTTCCGATCTGACTGAATTCTCGAAACTAGGAGTCAGAAGTTTACTCTCTCTGTAGTCATTTGAAGCTGTGATCTTGAAGTAAACATCGAAGGCATTTAGTAAATGACTTAGCTGAACTGGCACATGTTTAGGCGCATGGGTGGATGCCCCATCCTGTATAGGAGCGCGTTGGTAGTAGAACATAACGTAGAATTCTGGCTAACATTATAATGTGGAAGAGAGGAAAAAGGTAAAAGCCATTTTCTAAGCCATGAAGTCATTCAAACGAAGATGTACACAGCGGGGGGGAGGGAAAATTCTATATCTCCCTTTCTACAGGAGCGATTCACGAAATTCAAACTGCGTTTTCCATGTCTCGAAAGCGCGACTTAAGTTATATATAGCATTGTTTTAACATAGATATTTTGACACAAAAATCGGACTTTTTTTTAAATAGCATACCAATTTTTTCCCATATTTAGATTCTACGATTCAAAGTATGCCTAAGTATTAAATTTTGAAAATTTGGTGCGAAAATGCGGAGAAATTCAAAAATTTATCTTGGCGCGTTTTTTCTGTTTGCGCCAAGAATAATTCACTTGGCGAATTTCTTAATATATGGTAACCTATTTTTCTTTCCCTTCCATTGTACAGGGGCGGAAAAAAAGTCACATCGTTTCTAATTTCAAGTAATTTTAACAAAGTGCTTAAACCACATTTGATGTTATTATCGCTTTCAACAAATATGCCGGATTTCAAAACGCGCCAATATATAAATTCACATGTATCTTCGGAAATTTTTAATAAAATACTCTTAATATTTTGCAGGTATGCTTACAAACATCTACTTTAAGATGATGGTAGAAATTTTATAGGCTATAATTCAAAATACTTTCGCAAAAATTTATAAATTTTTTTTAAAAATACAAATTTGAAAAATAAATCATAAAAATTGGGCGAAGTTTATTTGGAATGAACCTAACTTTTGAAATATGAAAGGAAGAATCACGTAAGTTTAATAAAAAAAAGAGAAAATAATAAATGTATGCCAAATTCAATTAATACTGATGTGCTAAAATTTTGAGAGCTAATTTTTTAAAAACTACTCGTGCGAGTTTTACAGAACTTAGCACTTTGGCCTAATTTGAGTTGTAGAATCGAAATAATAAAAATGGCATGTCATTTCAGAAAATGTCGGATTTTCGTGTCAAAATACTAATATTAGAACAATGCTATATAAAAATCTAATACATATCCGAAGTTGCTAAGCAATCATGGAATGAAGAATGAAGTACGCAAGCTGAAATACAGTTGTTCTTATATTCCTTTCAGTAGTAAATATGGCTCCTGCCTAACGAAACAAACATAGTGCTGGCTTCAGACGCTAAGTCATTCAGTTTGCAAAAGACAATGGAAATCGTGCTGCAGCAAGGATGCTTGGTATTGGTGAAAGCTCCATACATGAGTGGAAGGGAAATTATATCACATTAATTAATATGCCAAAGAATGAATGCGCTTTCTGGAAAGGAGTAACGGATGACGCTTTCAGAAGAAAGTGTTGCGAACTAACTGGGTTCTAGAAAATCGCCAATAATGGCATTTAGGTACATGAAGAAATCAATTTTTGTATGCTCATGACTTAGCTGAACTGATTCATATTTCCCTTATTTTTAAATCAGTTATTTTTATATCCAATGTATAGTTATATTAGTTCACTTTTAAATTTACCTTAAACTATTGCATCACCCCAGTTAACACACACAGCACATGCTTACAAGGACTAAGTTCTAGAATAAAAAAATTATAAACCCTCTCAAATTATAGGATCGTACTCTCTTTGCCTACATAAACTCAACGAGATCTTACTAGAGAACTTGGCGACTTCTCGCACAGGCTGAAAGAAAACAACCACAGAAGATGGGTAAAAATAACCCTTTATTATTTTTAACTATGAACAGGCACGTACTTGCTTTACAGTAACACCGATAACTTGCGGTGGAACTTAAGAAATGTTACACAATAAATTCAAGGCTAAAGAAAAGTGCATCTAATAAGTAATAAAAGTTTTAGCATCTAATACCTGGAAAAATTATAATTTCTAAAATTAAATTGGCAACATTAGAAAAGCTTAAAGGCTTTAAATTACACCTGATTTTTTTATGTTTTGATGTAAAACAGTAAATATATTATTTTTATTTCAAGTGTACCGTATTTTCTTTAACTTTTTGTTAAAAAGAGTTTTGTTAAAAACAGAGGGGATCAATAAAATTTTATTTTGTTTTGTTTTGTATAATGATCTCTAAATGTTTTGAAAAAAGTTTTTTTCTCTCGTATTAATTTTCAGTTTAAGATACCGTATTTGAAGGTTTCATTAATTTACGTTTACTCAGTTTGGTAATTTTTTACCCGAAGAAAAAATATTAGACCTTCATAAAGAAGGATTCCTTTTTCATATATATATATATATATTTCTTATATTATATTCTTTACAACTTAATCTTCACCTATGTTTTAAAGCACCTGTTAAACTTTATATAGTACATAAAATTCTGTTATATTCTTTGTCAGAAAATAATTCTCAAAATCAATATTTTTTGAGGGAAAAACGTACATTAAAAGGAATTCGTTCGCCATTAATTAAACTGAAATATTAAAAAAAAACGATTAGTAGATTAGCATCTGTTTTTTAATTTACATACGGCGGAAAAAAGTAACCTAGTATCAGAAATCTTTAAGATAAGGATAACTAGCCTTAGCTTTGGGTGCCCGAAATATTGGAAATCGTAGGTGAGAGAAGACCACAAATGTTCTTTGAAAGCTAGAGAGAAAAATGAGCTGAATGCGATTTTATATTCGAATTTATTTCCTTCTCAGTTAAAGGTAATCGAGAACCCAAATAAAGGCTCCACAAATTGATACGTGTTAAGGAATAGAATTTTATCCATGAATTCTCTGAGATGTGCTAAGATAAGAATTATTTGGAAAAGATTCGGAAGGGGATATTTTGTTCGATTGATTTTAGTGATTTGGACATAATCAGATATATTAAACTTTTAACCTCGGATGAACACAGTATGAAAGTTGTTAAATCAAGAATTAATTAATATAATGTAACTTGTTACTATTTTGCAATGTGTAAGACATATTTTCGATTCTTATTGCGTGCTTGCGTGGTGTATTTCCAAGCACGCCCAGTTGGCAGTCACTAGGGATATGGTTTATACAATGTGTCCTTGATATTAAACATTACCAAATTATTATGACTTGCCGATTGATTTGCTTATTCCTCCCCACCCGTTTCATTTCATGGATTTGGATGTAAGGTTGGATCTAATTCGAAAAATTGGAAAGGCCTCAAGGGAACTTTGGAAACCACCCATAACCGTTACCCTTTCGATAACTGGTTACATGTGTATACTGATGGTTCGCTTTCTGACTTTTTGCAAGGTACCAGAGCTGGCATCTTTAGTTACCCTTTTGTTTTTCGCCTATCAGTTGGAAATTTCACAACTGACTTTGATGGAGAAATGGAGTTTATTCTTAAATCAATTGAACAACTTGCATGTACGCCAAAACTCCCTTATAAAAGCTGTGATCTTTTCTGATTCTGTTTCTGCATAACAAGCTGCTTCTTCTAATAAAGAGGTTGAGAGCTGCCGCGTCCTAAGTTGAGGATTTTGCTTGAGAATTTTCCTAATAGGGTGTCCTTCCAGTGGATCTCCTCCCACTGTGGCATTGAGGGATATGAGAGGGCTGATTATCTTGCCAAGAAGGGATCTTCTGTTCTTCAGAAACCCCTTGTGAAATTGCGATTTCGTTCAGGTAAATTGGAAACAACTAGGATTTCCAGGTGCTTTCTTCACGATGCAGCTTTACAACTTTCGAATGGCAGCTCTTGGAATGTACTCTTTTCTAGACCACAATTTGTTCCTGATTCACGTCGTGCGGCTGCAGTTGGAACTTTTAGAATGTTAACACGATTGCCTCCATGCCCACTTTTTTCATTTTAGCATTGTAGACACTCCTACGTGTTCTCTTTATATGACTGGACAGGATATGGCTGCTGTACATTTGGACGAGTGCCCTGCACTATCTGCTTTTTCTTGTCATGTGTCTTGGAGAGCCCATAGTCTAATGGCCTAGTGGCCAAACGAAAGGCATTTGATAAATAAATAAAAAAGAAAAAAATGGCGAGGTCAGGAATTCGAATCCTGGTTAAGACGCTCTACATTTTTCATGTTCCCTGCTTCGGTAAACTTAATGATTACAATTGCTTTTGAACTAAAAATGTAGTGGACGATAAATCCTCACCAGGAGAGTTTGGCAATTGGGCCTTCGTTACCCCAGTTATCCTCAGAGGAAAGCATGTAGGATATTCCTTCTCACCCTACAGTGCCCTTCTGAGGTGAAATTGGATTGTTTGTTGGTTTGCTATCTGAATATGGCAAAGCTAACTAGGTATATCTACCTGGTGTATTTGGAAGCACGTCTGGCTAGTAATATGTAGGCCAGAATTTCGAATCCCGGCGAGGACACTGCGTTTTTTTTTTCTCTGCGTCCAAAAAGCTAATGATTGTATAAACTGTTTAAGGATAAATAAAAGAATCATAATAGCATTCCCAAAAGATCGTAAACGTCACTAGACATTATCATTGCTATAAATTGCTAGAATTGCTATAAATTGCATCACTTGCAGTGACTATCAACGTTTATCGCTCCATTTCTCCTTTTTTTACTACACCTGCGTTTTTTACTTCGTTGTATGAAGTAAAGGAAGTATTCTAATCGAGAACAATTTTGGGTATCATATTTCAACAAAAACATCCATTTTGACTTTTCTCAAAACCATTCACACCGGTACGTACGACCGATTTAAACCATCGGTCGTACGTACCGACAAAATAAAGGACTGCTTTTGCCAAAAAGGATTGTGAAATGGATTTAAAATGGTTTCAGAAGATTTTTGTCTTGATGTCTGTACGTATGTATATATGTATATCGCCTAATTCAAGAACGAGTAGCCGTAGAACGTTGGAATTTTGCATATGGTACTGTTATAACATGTAGCTGTGTTTCTCTCTTTATCTTTGCGAATTTCAGTGCACCAGTCATATATAAATATATCTACTGTCTTAGCGAAATTGCTACATTCAGAATGAGTTCTTTGGTACTCTAATTTGTCTTTAATTCTCAAGTTTTCTAAAAATCCAGTAACTTTACGGAACTACAATTTTGACCTTAACTAAATCTGCCAGTTTGACATCTTCATCCTTACTTGAGTAAAAAACAAAATACCTTCGCATTTATTAATTATTGTTCATTGAACGGGAGTTAGTTTGTTCCCCTTCAAAAGTCCACTAATTTCCGATCAATGACGATAATTGCTTGGTTTATTAAATTTTCTTTTTCTAAGTTTGAATTTTTGTTATTCATGATTTAAATGTAAAAAATTTCAGTTTTTCAGAATTTAATTTCAAGTCCCCTTAATTTTTTTTCATGATTTGCATTCAGGTTCCTTTTTAAAAAAACAATTTTCGGAATTAAATTTCATACTTCTGGGTTACTTCATTTCGATACATTCTACTAAATTTATATTAGGTGATAATATAATAAATTTTTCTTTAGTAAATAAATTATTAATTCAGAAGTCAAACAACAAAAATCAGCGTTATATTTACCAAATTTTCACAGGACTAGTTTCGATAGTTTTACCGAACCACCATCTTCAGCTGCAAAACCGCAAATGAACCAGATAGGAAATAATGATTAGATAAGATAAGAAAGCCTGGACAAGAATAAGCAAGTGGCGCCATCTGTTGGTGAAACCAGAACTAAAACATAATTTCTTTAAAGGCCGAAGGCAAATTTGGATTGGAATTAGGATCGTTAACTAGAACAGAAAGATTTTTATGAATGTGAAATGCCTCTAGAAAATCCAGTTCTCCAATGGAAGATGTTTTTTGAATAATTTTGGCAGCAGAAAAACTGAAAGTGTGGTTTTCGGACCAACAATGTTGAGCAACAGAAGACTTCTGTGTTTCCTTTTTTCTAACATATGCCTCATGTTCCTTGACGCGAAATTTTAAGGCTCTCTTAGTTTGGCCAATGTAAATTAAACCACACTGGCAAGGAATCCTATAAATACCCCAGGAATTCATATCCGGAATGGGGTCCTTGAGTATGGAACTCGGAATTTTATTGATGGGAGAATAAACAACCCGAAAGTTAAATTTCTGCAAAATATGTGCAACTTTATAGCTAATTGATGGAAAGAAGGGAATGACAACAGAATTTTTATAATCTCCTAAAATAAGAGTGTGCCTTTTAGTGTGTTGAGATGAGAATTTTTTAACTGCTTGATTAATAATGTTGGGTGGAAAGCCCCTGTCAATAGCTATTGCTTTTAAATAATTTAGTTCTTCATCAAGGGCTAGTTTGGAGGAGCAAACTTGAAGAGCACGGAAAACATAGGAATAAAATGAAGCTAACTTTTGTTTAGTCGGATGACATGATTTAAAGTGTGGTGGAAGGCAAACCGATGAAGGTTTACGGTAAACCGTAGTACTGAAGTTGGATGTGTTACGTGTGACCAGAATGTCGAGAAACGGAAGAGAATTGCAAGTCTCAAGTTCAAAAGTGAACTGAATAGCAGGATCAATAGAATTCATTGTTGAAAGAACTTTATTTAAATCATCTTTATTACCTTCAAACAGAGTAAAAGTATCGTCTACGTAGCGGAACCATGCCGGGAAGTTTAAAGTTTCAAACAATTTTGATTCATAATAATGCATGTAGATATCAGCCAGGATGGGACTGAGGGGGCTTCCCATGGCTAATCCCTCAGTTTGCTTGTAATATTTATTTTGGAAAACAAAATGTGTTTGTTTCAAACAGAGTTGAGTGAGAGAAATTAGCTCATCAATTTCGATGCAAGAGAAATGAAATTCGCGAAGTCTGGTTTCTAGACATCTTAATGCACCCTCCACTGGGACATTGGTGAATAATGATTTTACATCAAAAGAAACCATGAGTAAATTACTAGGAGAAATGTTTTTAACTTTTTTTACAAACTCTATTGAATTTTTTATGATGTAAATGTTATTGTCTAATAGAGTTGAAAATCTAGAAACTAAATATTTAGCTAATGGATACGAGGCAGTACCTAAATTTGATACAATAGGACGGAAAGGAATACCACTTTTATGAATTTTGGGAAGAGCATATAATCTGGCACAATTCGCAACAGATGCGATAAGTGAATGTTTTAAGTTGCCTGAAATGATTTGCGAAGATTTGATCGCAGTTTTTATTTTTGACAAGTCCGAAGGTGAAGGATCTTTAGGGATCGGATTATATGGTCCTTCGTTTAAGAGTTTAGTGACACCATCGATGTAAGTGTTCCTATCCATGACTTCTGTTTAACACATGACAAACACATGATTTGTTGTTTGACTTCTGAATTAGTATTTATTCGGCGTGTTATTGTGTCTTAATTAAATAAATTATATTTATCTGTATATATTCCCAACTCAGTAGAATAGGGAATTAAGTCAGTTTCTGCACATTCAAGTATCTTTTGCCGAGTGAGACCAAAAGTAAACATATGCACCAAAAAATCTGTTTTCCTACCCTCTGTCCAAAATGTTTCCTTTTGCATTGAAATTTTAATTGTAAAATTGTTTTTTTAACTGTATTTGGTGTTTTATGTTTTTCTGTATTTTACAATATTTAATGAAGATATTTTGAATTAATTGAATGAACTGATGAACTGAATTAATTGAATGAGAAATATATCTCTGGTGAAATTCGAGGAAGTAAGTTTAAATGAAATGTAGGCCGTAGAAGTAAATCATTGCGGTGTCAACTTCGGATTTTTTTTTAAGTGACGCATTTTCAAATAATGCAGGCACCCTAACATTTAAGACTCATTACATCTGATAATTATGTATTTTTCTAGGGTTATTAACACATAAATTATTATTATATTATTAATTGATAATATGATTATTATATTATTAATTGATAATATGATTATTATATTATTAATTGATAAGTTTCTGCTGATGTTACTGGCGCTAAGAGTTTAATGACGAAAAATACGTAAACTGAGAGATCTAGCTGGAAGAAGATTTAATGAAGAAAAGGTCATGAAACGTTATTTTCTGAATCCCTTTGTTAATGTACCTCGTCTAGAACTGTAGACATTGCTTTGTAGTTTGTCTTCTAACTTAAAATTTTAACTGATCTTCACCAGTTTCAAATTTATGATGTCATTGCCTAATATAACTATAAATCCTGCCTAGAAACCGTGTCTATGCAGACTTGCGTTTAATCACTTCATGCCCCTTAGGATCATGATATTCACAAATCATGTAATTCCTTACATAATATCGCACAATTTACGTCACTTTGAAAGCCTGGAGATTCTTAGGAATTTTAAATGTTTTGAGAGATTTTTTAAATGTTAAATTAGAAACATTCCACTAAACTATGCGGATCTTGTGAATGAAGCTCCTAAGAGAAATCTTAATTTATGTCTCTCCAGGTTGATGTTGAGAATATGCACGATTGTATCCTAAAATGACCTCATGAAGACTCATGTTCATTTCATGAAGACGTATAAGCTCAGAAAGGCAGTTTACGTATTTACTGGTGGTTATGATAAGGTCTAACGTGTTTCAGATGCGCTTTGGTCTCACTCTGGCCCTTCTGAATTTTCATTCAAATGTAATATTTAGGAATTATATAAATTGAACGAAATTTTAATATGATATTAATTATTTTTGCTCGTGAAGATAAACACTTCAGGCCATATTTCTCCACGACTCTTTGGATATGAGCTAAACAGAACAAAAAAAGTTTAATGAAATCGTTTAATTATCATTGTAAAAATATTTCGTCATTTAATTATCGACACAACTATACAGAAGCTAAATAAATTGTTATTTAATGTTTATGCATTTTAATTAAGTTCTCCCATTATCAGGGAAAAAGTGCACTCAAAATAAACTTAGCTTGCACTCTAAATAAACTCTTTGGCTTGTGAGAAAGTATTTCTCAATGATTATAATTCTCGCCATCTATCATGTATAATTTTCTCAAACATTTTTCTTTTGAATTTCGTAGGATATTCGAGAAGTAATTCGAATAAGGTTTATTTAAGAATGTTTGCATAGCAGCCACACAATATCCTTAACTCTAGTTTTGACCATTTCTGTCTATAGAAAGTATTTCAAATGCCTTAAGCCATAATACTTATTTGCATGTCTTAAATTTCTGTGAAACCTTAGATGGTTTTAAAGTGAATAAAACATGTACATACCTATTTAATTAGGCTTATAAAATCATAAGGCATTATGAATATCATTTTAATTTAATATACTTTTTTCTTCGAAGAATACCGAGTTAAACATTACTAATGGCATGTAATATGAATATATTAGCGGGCAAGCCCGCCAGATGAGTGGGCTGCAGTCAAAGGAAAACTTATTTTCTATGTACACCTGGAAAGAAAATGTATAAAAACATTTCAGTATAAATGAAATGAGTTAATTTTTCCTAAGCAACATCCACTTCGTAAATATTTTTTTTTGTTGACAAACCAGGAAACTAAATCTTTTGACACTTCAGGTTAATACATATGACGTCATGATTTAAATTTAATGTAACATAATATTTTTTTTCAATATCAATAAAAGAATTAATATGGCAATAACATATCGTGTCAATGATACTAACCTGAAACAAAAAACAAATTGCCAACAGCAGCTATTTACTTAAAATGCTGACATTGCATGAAGTCACATGCAATTGCATGCTTTTTTCACCGTCAGAATATGATCTTACATAGTAACAGTATGTTTAATGTTTGGCAATGTTATTTTCATTTCATATCTTGTAAAACTTGCAAATTTTGTTTAACAAATGCTACGATTTGAAAGTGAGCAGTATCAATACTTCTCAAAATAAAGCATTTTTTATCTCCAACGCACGAGAGTGTTGCCACTCGGAAACACGAAAGTAGAAACTAGTGTTTTCTGAGCTTTTAATTAATATATCGGCTGATTAAAGTCTTACGAAGATCGGAATAGTCGAATTGACTTCGACTATTCCGATGAATTTTTAAGTCATGATTTTTCAAGTCCGATGATTTTTTTTAAGTCATGAATTTTTGGAATCGGGAATAATATATTCGGTAATGTTTTTTTATTTCATATTCTGTAAGAAATCTTTTATTAACAAACTCTACGATTTGAAAGCGAGCAGTGGCAACACTACTCGAAATAAAGCAGATTTTTATCCCAGCGTTCGAGACTGTTGCCACTTGTAAAACTGAGGGTAAAAATTAGTATTTTTAGAATTTTTAATTAATATCTTGGCTAATTAAAGTTGTACGAAGATGAGGATGGTCGAAATGGCTTCTACGAAGTTTTGGATTTCGGAGGGGGGGACCTCTTTCGAAACTCAACTCTCCTGCGAGCCAAAAACAAACAGACAGACGTGAACAGATTTTACTAGTTTAGATACTCTATTATTCCTTGAATACTGAGTTAAAATAGTCAATGGCATATAATATATGACAGGGAATACATTTTCACCATTCCTCATCTCAGTCAATCAATGAGTAAAAGCATTAAAAATAATAATAAAAATACCATAAAAATCACAAAAGTCTGAACGTTTTCAGATTTTAAATTACTTCCAAAGATGCATTTTTTACCGTTTTGTGTGTTATCTTTATTTATTCAGCAGCAATATCACAAAATAATTTTAAAATGAGCATATCTTTAGGAATTCCGATACAGGGTCTCGCGCGTTGGAAATAAAAATATTTTTCCCCGTACAGTGCTGCCACTGCTCGCTTTGAAATTGTTTAGTTTGTTAATCAAAAATTCGTTGAAGTGTTACAAAATGTGAAATCGATAATAAAACAAATTTCAAATTCAAATTAGGGTTTCCACATGCCCATATTCTATGAAAGATTACGGTATTCAAATTTTTAAACTCTAGGTACCGTTGTTTTATCACAATGCGAGAAGCATACATACATTTATGGAGATTCTGCATTATTTAATTTCATTATATGTAATACAGGGCAATAATATTTGGTAGCAACAATTTGAAAAGTGAAACAACGCTTATCGTGAATCAACGCAAAATGCCAAAACAAATTTAATAGTCCATCAAGGCAAATTGCCCCTTTGGACTAACAATTTAATTAAAATTTTTAAAAAGCAATGCTAGTAATATTCATTGGACAATTTGCAGTTTCAAAAGAAAGGTTAAAGTACAAAACTATTTATGCTAGATTTTTTTAAGTATATGGATTAACTTGTTTACAAATGAAAATGAAACAACTTTTACCATGAGATCAAGTTGTAGAATCATTAGGATATTTTGAATATCCGCTGAGTGTGTCACCGTTATACTACGAAGGCATGCAGAAAGGAGGGAGAAAATATTTTATAAAGTTATTAAACGTTCAGTACTAAAAAAGTTCCAGTTATCTTGACTTTATAATCTGCTAATAATATCTTCATTAAAGAAATAAAGATATTATTAGCAGATTAAAAATAAATTCAGAGTCTTAAAGATGAACTGGAAGTCAAACACAAATGCAAAATTTTAAATTAGGCAAAATCGCAGTCTTAGTTAGGAATATATTTTGAATAACAACCTGTCGATTTCGAGGGTGAACAGACACAGGCCCCTCTTCTTCAGGAGCAAAAAAAGTTTTTTGCTTACATTTGCAAGCATCAGCAGCATGGGTAACAACTATTTTATGGATAATCATTTTATACATTAATGCATAATTCTGAGCATGTTATAATTAAAAGATTATGAAAAAAGCATCTGTATAGTGCTAATACAAAGAATACCTGGGAGGTAATAATCGAGGGAAGGCCTACAATAAATAGCTATCGACTAAGTATTATTAACAAAACTGGGCTTGAAACGGAAATGTTAGAGAAGCCACAGTAGTTACGAATAATGACAGTACCATTGTAAATTGCTCATGAGATCAACTCTTTCATTAATCAATTGATTAAGTTGAAAGACTACGTACCTTTTAAACCTGAAAAACGTATTAAATATAATAAAAGTTACGCGCATTTGAGAAGAAAACGATAGGTAATTATTTCCAATTTCCATTACGTGAGAAAAATTGCTTTTATTTTAAATACAACATCGAAATAATTGATATCAGTTTTACATATTCGATCACAAGACAGGCAAGCAATTGAATAATAATTCTGGTTTTCATTTCCAATTTAAAAAATCATAAATTTCCCTTATACTCGGATGAATTTCAAATGCAATGCCGAGATGCAGTTTCATCTTCAGTTCAATAAGAACAACAACAGCGCTATGATTTATCATCGCATAGTTGCCAGAAAAAACGCTAGAAGTTTCGCATCTTTTAATGATTTTGATAGGGTCTGAGTACAGAACAAGACTGAATTGTAGTTTTTTGTTTGCTGTCATTAAACAGCTGTTAATGGCAACTGAGCTTTAAATACCGAAATAACTCAAATTTATTTTTCGATAAATATTTCACAACCTTTTTGTATAATTTAATTTGATATAAATGTTACCTGTAACTGTAACTTAAAAAGCAACGCATGTTTGGGGATGATTACGGCTTAGAATTTACGAATAGTTTCTACTATCACGATTTGTAAAAGCAAATGGTATTACCTACATTCGTGAACTGAAACGAAAATGTATGAATTATTAGATTCAGAGCGTCTAATGGATTGGATATCGGGAGGGGTAACGAATTTGAAATTCAATCCCATGTACGAGTGATAGAAAACGCTTTTAAAATACTATTTACAGAAAAAATATCTTAATAATGAATATTTTATGCAAATTGTTACAATACCGTGCCTGAAGGAAATACGACGAACTAATAATATTCTTTAACATCCATTTATCTATTGTAAGTTTGCTGTATTTTAAATGAAGAAGATCCCATTCATGAATAATAAATATATCAGAAGACAAAACGTCCTGTTGCTTTGTATTATATAAAAACATTTGTAAATTTATGTGTCATGAGAAACAAAGAAAGATGTCGTTTCCTTTGTACGCTGTCCAGAATTTTTCCGCATATAACTACTTCCTATGTTTAGCTTATTAATGGAAAAATTACTGCGTATAATAGTAATTGCTTACAAGGAACTCAAATCAATGTAATAATATCTTCCATTGAATCATTTCTTTAGTACCGCTGTTTTGAATCTTTCGATGCTACGTTTTAAGTAATAGGCAATGCTACGTAAAGATCTGGTACGTCATGAATGGAACATAAATGATTCTTATACATAATTTTCAAGACGTTTATAACTTCTGGAAAGATTCAGTCATTCAAAATCATGAAATGTGTGCAAAAGCAAATGCGCTGTCCAAATATTTTCCTTATCATTGGTTTTCTTACATATTGTATTTCCTAGGCTTTATCTTCCAAAGTGTAGAGCGCAGAAACTTCTTTTGAGTTCAAAGAATACAGAATCGAAACAACACATCCAAAGTTTCATAATTAAAAGAAATACTTCTTTTTAATCTTTAAAACAGCATATTTACCTTTATATATCTTTAATACATATTAAGAATTATTAGATAAAAATAAAAGATATAAAATTTTTAAGAATGAGGCTTACCAAACAATAATAGAGCACTAACTGATAAGAACAAAATATTTATAGATATTCCTCTCGGCAAATCGTAATAGCTGAAAAAAGGCACTTACACTGGTGTGCAAAAATTAAGGACGAGGCGGTTGTTTTCAATATAACTTTGTACAAAAGCTTTCCAAATCAACACATTTAATACCGTAAGATCCCCAATACGTAAGGACATGAGTAATGTAAGCAACACTTACTAAAAGAGAAATCAGAGGGATAAAAAGAAGCTTTATTGAAAAATTAGCATGGAGCGCAATGCGACTGAAGGCCGAAACATCCCTGTGATGGGTGTCCATCAAGAAACATCAGGTCTTTAATAGGGGATATGATATCCCCTGACTGCTAGGCAGGTTTCACAGCGTCTGCCCATGCTGAGAATGAGGGTGTCAATGAGTTGTTGAGGCATTGCTGCCCATTCGTCTTGCAGCGCCAATCGAAGCTCCGGAATCGTTACTGATGGTAAGGTACGAGCTGCCAAGCTTCTGCCTAAGAAAATCCCATACATGCTCGATGGGATTGAGATCCGGAGATCGTGCCGGCCAATCCATACGTTCACTCTCTAAGAGCTGTTCCTCACTCTCTAAGAGCTGTTCGGCAGTTACTGTGCGATGACATGGTGCATTGTCGTCCATGAAAAGGAACTGCGGACCCATAGCGCCTCTAAAAAGACGCACATATGAAAGAAGAATCTCGTTACAATAACGGGTCCCGTTGACTGAACCTGCGTCGAAGATGTGAAGGTCTGTACGACTACAAAGCATGATGCCTCCCCAAACGAGAACACCGCCACCTCCATACCTGTCTCTTGCAATGATGTTAGAGGGATGATTTCGGCTTCCCCGCTTTCTCCAGATGAATATGCGATGAGAATCGCTACTCAGACTGAATCTGCTCTCATCTGTAAAGAGTACTCGTCCCCATTCATTGTCTCTCCAATTACGGTGTTCCCGGCACCACAGAGCGCCTTCTCCGATGGGCAGGCGTTAGAGGTACACACCGTACAGGGCGTCGTGCAAACAGACCACCACCATGCAGTCTTCTGGCCACGGTAAAACGCGATATCGGTCGTCCAGTCGCCTGTGTCGTGTGTCTAGCGATTTCTCCCGCTGTCTGCCGCCTGTTTCTTCTGGCCTGTAAGGCAATATACCGGTCATCTGCGGGTGTGGTTCCTCGTGGACGACCTCTACTAAACCCCAGGATTGCTGTTCCTGTAGTTTGAAATTGTCTCCAAAGTCGTGAAACGATGCTGTGAGCAATTCCGAACTCTGCAGCCACACTTGTCACACTGCGGCCTTCCTCCAACTTCCCAATGATTCGACCTCGGGTAAAAGCATCCAGATGTCGTCTAATAGATTGATTATTCGCCATTTCTCGCTGAGGCAGCAACTCGGTGTGATTTTTACTGCTATACGGCGTGCAATCTCTTTGCCAGAAATACTGATCTTACACCGACAACATGCTTTATACTACTCAGACACTGCCCCATTACGTCTACCTGAATATCTGCGCATGTGCTACCGTACATCACCTTACTTAATCTCCTGATTGGTCTTTCTGTCCGCTCTGCCTCTTCATTCAGCTGATATGATAATTTTTCGACTTCGTCCTTAATATTTGCACACCAGTGTATATTGCCACTCGGCAAACCTTAATAGTTACAAAAGAACATTAAATTATGTTGCCACTACATTTCCATTTAGTAAATGTTTTAAATGACGCAACTATTCCTGTTTGGCATTTTTAATTTAAAAAAAAAATGTTTTTTTAAAAAATTACAAAATTAAGTTATTTATACGTCTTTCCTTGGGCGTGTGCTTATGTTTACGAAAATGCTTCCCTCATTATAAAAAATCTGATGTATACACCACATGACTTCCTTGTACGGAATATTAAATTATACACATTTTTTTGCATTTCATTTAAACTTATTGGATTGAACTAATCTACTTCGTCGACAGTGCATAAACCACAATAGGATAAATGCACTCTTTAAAATTCACTATATTTATTTACCAAAGCGACACTCCGACGCTAGGTTACTTAATATTTCGTTCATATTATAACTCAGAATGCACAAAATTTATATCATTTGAAGAATTATCTAATCGTTCCCACATGTTCTATTCAAATACTTTAATAAAGGTAGAACGATGTATAAAAGAAATTAAGCAAACAAAACAAAAAAGAAACAGTTTTTCACAGACTATTGAGTATTTCTCATTCAATTAATTCAGTTCTCACTTTGCGACAAGGCAAAAATTCATAAAAACTCAAAATATCTGTATTAAAAATTACGAAGTAAATCTTAAACACTTATTTCCACGAAAAAATTCCAGAAAGGAGTAAGCATGATTTAATTCGCAATAAAAATAAAATACAAAATGTATGACTCTTATACGATAAAAATGTAAGGAAATATTTAATTTTAAAATTCCAAATAGCTTTTCCTGAAAACTCAACTGCAGTATACAAAAGGAATTGCAGAGAACAATATTTAAATTTGTAGAAACTAAAAATAAAATATCTGTGAGGATTTATCTATTTATTTTTGACTAATAGTTAACTTTGTGTTAAAGTACATTTTTGTCGTTCCCTATGCTACGTACCTTCACACATTTAAAATCGATTTTGAAAAATCGTTATTGTTTTTATTTGTTACTTTGTGATTTTCTTGAATCTGAAAGTCATCATTTAACTTATGTGTTCTATTACTCTATTTCAAGTGCGCTTATTTATTTGGAGATTCATAGATTGAGAAAAAGCAGATTGCATACTATATATTCCTTATGGATATATATGATAGCAAATAACAAATTTTATGCATACAAAATAGAGATAAATAAAAAAAATCTAATATTTTCAAATTTGCAAAGCATGATGTAATACTAAGTCAAATGAGAAAGAATTACGTTAGAAGTATACGGGTTGTGGTTGGTCTTGAAAATGGACTAATAGGCATTTTCTCTTTCTTTTCAGCATGCCTTCCTGGTGCAACGGTACAGCATTATACGCGTATTCCTGAGGTCTAGGTTCGAGTCCTAGTGCGGGCACTGCTTATTTTTTATGTACTCCTGATTTAAAAAAATTATGAATAAAAAAACTGTAGCTTTCATATTTTTACATTGAATTCAAAGGGGTATTTTTTTTATCGGGCGATTCAAAACGAGATTTGAAAAGTGATACAGATATTCAAAGTCATTCGATACAAAATACCGTTACACATTGTAACGTCTTTACGTTGCTACACTATGAACATAATGCCTGTAAGAAATGTAAAGAACCTCGCGCATAAAATATCCGTGCCTGAAGATGCACGTGATGTCATTGTTAATTGGACACTTTGAAATAGTTCATTTTGTTAATACAAAAATTGTTAAAGTTTTACAAAATATGAACTAGATAATAAAACAAATTCCAAATTGTGGCTTCTAGATGGCAATATTCGAATGGAGGACTATTCAAAATTTGGTGTCTCTAGTTACCGCTGTGTTTTCACAATGCGAGAAACATGATTCTTCATTATTTAGATGCAGATCATGATTCTTCATTATTTAGATTTATTATCATGCATATTCTTCATTATTTAATTTCTTTAAATATAATGCAGGACTTTAATATCTGGTGGGAACAATTGTAAAAGTGAAAAGCCGTTTATAATGAACCAACGCAAAATGCCGTAACAAAATGAATAGCCCTTCTGGGCTAATGCTAATTTGGGTTTAAAAAAAAACCTATTGACTCCACAGTGGAGTGGCGCCCGAACTAAAAGAGGGTGGACAATAATTCGTCACCACCCGGATTTGACGGCTGGGTAGTCTAATCTCCATAAATTCTTTAAGAAAGGGAGCATATAAGGTATTTTCTCCTTCCTTCCAAGACGTCTTCGTGGTGTAACGGAAGCTCACTCGGCGCAGAAGTCCAGGTTAGAGTCTCCGGGAGGGCACCACATATTTTTCCCATCTCCACTAAAATGATAATGATTAAAATAATAATGATAAAAGTAAAGTGATAAAAATACTAATGATTCTACAGTAGTACCAGACCTAAAATAAAATGGTGAAGGAAAATTAATCACCACCAGGATTTGGCAATTAGGCCTTCTATTCTTTAGTCTCCCTTTAATGGGTGGAGTGTATAACGTGTTTTCCTGCATGCCTTCATGGTGTACCTATAGCGCACTGGGAGCGTATTCAAGAGCTCCAAGTTGGAGTCTCTGGGAGAGTTTTGCTTATCTTTCACATCTGTAGCAATAAAAAGGCTAGTGCTCTACAGGACAAACGAGGGAAATCTTTGAAAAGTGAAGCGCATCTAAATTATTTAACTCTGTACTACACACTGCATCAAATTTGATAAAATAAATTAATTTTTCCTGTAATATTCAACTGCAATTTTCCTCTTAATGCGCGCTGTAAAAAGTGTGAATTATAGCAAACCAATATGAGACATACGGTAACTAACAGCAGAACACAGCATAAAATCTCTCTGCTAATAAAAAAATTCTTTAAAAAGAATATGTTAAAGCCTAGTCCAAATTATATTAACATTTTATAGCTATAAAACAGTTTTATATTTCCAGTGTAACCATATACTTCTTTTATACTTTTAAAAATATAAAAGCTTCCAGGAAAATTAAAGAATAATTACAGCTTTCCAGGAAAAAACAAATAACTATTCTAAGAAAATACAATGGAATTCAAAATTCCTGTTAATTACAGTATTGTCAAAATTTTATTTTCTTCTGTACATGGACCTTATCCTGCTAGAAATCCTAAAAATAATCATATAGTTTTAGTACCATTAACATTAAAAAAAAAAGCTAAAATTAATTATACTATTATTACTTCTTTATGAGAAAGTATACAAATTTAGTCTACTATTATTACATATCAGATAATAGATAATATACAAGTTTTATATATATATATATCTTGTGGCGATTAGAAACCTCACTGGCGTCACTGCTCATGATGGATTTATATCAAAGATTCCATTCATTATCCTTGTGTTAAAGGTCATGGAAACCATCGTCAAAAGTTCCATTGTTAACTGAAAAACCCGAAAAGTAAATCCATAAATGAAATGTGTAATTAAAATCACACTAAGGCTAATTCTGCTAAATTTTGCTCATAAGATTTAAAATAAAGCCAGTTGTACATTGGACGCCAGAAATAGATAAAATAAAGCCAGTAATACATTGGACGCCAGAAATAGATATCGATACCGCAGCATGTCATACTGATGGTCGCCAGAAGTAATGGTTTGGTTTATATAATTACCGTAAAGCTTCAAGGGTTATCTGCCTAAGGGTAAGGATGCCTTTGTGGAGGATTTTCTATGGGAAACTGGCTCGCACACACTGTTAGACATCAGGAAAACCACAAAAACGCCCGCCCAGCCAGTCCGCTGGCGGAATTCGAACCTCAGACCGAACTATCAGTGTTCGGGGAATTTACAGCTTGGCCGCTGGTGGGCAGTAAATGTAAACTAAACTAAACTCAGTGACGCAGCAGCCCTAGTGGGCTACGGCCTGCAGTGCCCCGAAATCTGCTTACTTGACCTTGAGCCCTGGAGTGCATTAGCATATGCCCAGGGCAAGTGGGCAGCTTGTCGCAGGACCCCCGGTGTTTAATCCCCAAGCGAACTTGGTACTCATTTTGTCGACCCACTCAAGAGATGAAAAGCTGAGTCAACCTCGCACAGCCCGGGGGTCGAACCCCGGTCCTGTGGTGCAGCTGCGCGACACGCTAGCTACTTCGCCACCGGGCGGTCGCAGTAAAAGTAAAGGTTTAGTTAATATAAGCAAAGAAACAATTTAAAGATGATTGTTTCTTGATATGTCTCGAAATATAGGTTTAAAGAGACTAGAAGGTTTCATAAATTAACTAGTATTATTAACAAAAAATGGCGCAATCAATATTCGCTAGACAGTGTTTCCATCTTTATGTATTCCATTTTAGTTATTTCCACCTACATTTGATTACAGATTAATTGAACGCGAGAAGTAAAAGTATCTTCTGACAGAAATGTTGCCACTCTTTCCTAATTTACGGCATTTGCAAGAGCTTTAACAAGTGCTTATAAACTAATCATACAAATCTTTAGATATGTGAGGATATTTAAGACATTACAAGAGAATTTCGTTTGTCAGTTAATGTTGTAAGAACATATTAAGTAGAGTTTATCGACTTTATTCAACGAGACGCTCTTAATACCTCCTTAAGTTATTTTCTGATATGAGACGGTGAGTGGTTTAAAGAGCCATATTTAGAGCTCTAACTAACAGCTGTTTGAGATAGTTTAGTTAGTAGTAGTTAAGATGTGCTCAGTAGGATATGATATTATTTTATTTATTAGCTCTAAAGTATAAACCAAAAAGCCTTATCTGTTACTAATTTATAGATCTGGTTTACATTAGGGTTAATTAAAAAGCAGTTGTTGTTAATTGTTTAATAACATTAACATAATCACAAATACAGAATACTAGGTATAGTTTCCTACACGATATTACAGCAAGCAATATAGTAATTATAGCAAAAATTATAGCAAAATAATGGTGAGCTACTATGTGTTTTGCATGGAACTGGGTAAATTATTTAATTGATTTTTAATTTTTCTGTTGAGTTCTAGACATTTTTTTATAATTATAATTCATGACAAATCACTAACAATTATAAATACATACGTTTTGGATGTTATTTTCGTGTAAAAGTGCTTAGAATATTTATTTTATTAAGTCACGGTTTCTGAAAGTTTGGTAGTATTTTAAGTTTTAAGGAATACAATCAATACGTTTTAAATTAAAGTAAAACGATTCTATGATAGTGAAAAATATAACTGTCATTAAAAAGAATACGTATTGCTGGAAAATAATTTTGGTCAGTTAAACGAACAATATTTAGAACTGTGAACATATATATTGTTGCGAAATGTCAACTGCGGTAAAATACCTTCCCCACAAAGCGGGGTAAAGATTCCCAAAATTTGGGAGGTTGCCAGATTTGGCGCGAAATCGCCCATAGCGGTTTTCTTGAGAATATTCTCGAACTTAGGTTAAAGCTTTATATACCCTGCCTATACGCGGAGTAGAAATATCTTGAATTCAGGAGTGGGTCTTGAGTTCAAAGATTAGCTTGAGAGCGATTAGCTGTTGATTCAAATTTCGGAGCGGAATCCGATATGGAGTGATTTGAGTTGCAGCATTTTAAGTCTCGTAAGAGTGCGCGGAGGCTTTAGCCCTGCGGTGGGCTTCGGCCCAAGCGGGTCGGGATTGCGTTGACTAGGCTACTAAAAGAGCATTTTCTTCTGGAAAGATTTTAAATAAAGTGAGTACTTTACCGATAACCTTTAGCGCTGATTACTTCTGGTATCTTCTCCTTTATTTCACTTCTTCATTAAAAAATGTATATATTATTCCTCTCGCCTTGAATAAATATTTTATTAAAATATTTGAAACAGTAGTATTCATGTATGAAGTTCATAAAATTGCTAGGACTTCGAATTTTCAAAACAACCAATGTTTGAAATGAGTTAAACATAACATACTCACATGCACCCAGAAAAAACAACTGTGAAAGGAAAATGTTATTTCTTGTCAAAAAGACTTGTGTTTGCTTTTGCTTAAAATAGCTTAATATAGCAGCAAGGCCTTTTCATTCCTGCCTTTTAAAGTATCACATTAATTGATGATACATATAAACTGACTTTTTAGAGGCTAAAATGTATTTATGGACTAATTTGAACGAAAAATATCTCCAGATCGTAAGAAAGATTTTAAAACGAACCCAAAATGTAATAACTGCTATTAAAAACTACTCTTAGGAACTCAACTTTGATTTATAGGAAATTATTTTTATTATTATTATTATTTTCAGAGAAGTCGTAGAGTCATCGAATTTCAATTTTCTTCAGAATATCTTTTGTTTTCAGATTCAAGAAATTTCATTTTTGTTTTTGCAAAGTTTTGCAGAAGTAGCTTCAAATATCTTCATTAGAAATCGCAGAAAAATAATGTGGTTTTATCTATAAATAGATCGTTGCAAAATATAATGGGTTAGAATTTCATTTCAGAATATACTTTTTTTTAAATATAGTATTAAAAAGAATATGAGGCATTTGAACGACACAGATATTTATGTAATTTTAAGTTTTATTTGATACGAATTTCGATACAGTTTTATTGAGGTAAATATATTTGCAATTTATAGTTTTCTCTTGCAGTATGATTTTAGTTTTGCCTAACTCTTAAAACTTTCATCACGTATTTGGCATCTGACTGTATTATTTGAGCTTATTGCAATTTTGTTAACGACAAAAAATGCAAGATATTATAAAATTCGCTAATTCTTTTCAAATTTTGTAACACTTTTCACGCATATCTTCAGTCTAGGCAGGAAAAATCGAAATGCAAAAATATACAACGCTTAGAAAAAAGGTAGGTAGTGCCAATATGACCATAGTTTTAAAATGACTTTACGGCCTAAAAACAAGTATGCCTATTCGTTTAGCGTTGCTGGCTACCTTACTGTCGGACTCGGAGAAGGAATGACTATTTTTAAGTGCCTTTATGACAAGGGGATACTTAAAATAGACAACTAGACGTCCGCTTGAGAATTTCGGTAATACGATAAGAGCAGTGGGTTTCATTGGCGATTCCCCTTTAACACTGAAGCAGGACAGGACAAAATTATGCTTAAGGCCCAACCAATGATGGACGTAATACTCCCTTCTAATCACGATAAAAATCGCAGACTTGCTCTCATGTTACTGTTAGACAAGTAAAATAAGTCAAAGCAACAACAAACACTTAACAATCCCTCAATACAGTCACCTTCTATGTATTTACATGACATTCTGCCGAATTACTGAAAGGCGTCGCACATGATTAACACACACCCTTCTGTTAATGCTTCGCAGTGATTGGTCTGAAGTACGAAAAATCTCCTGCATACTGTTTTAAAGAAGCTGTTGTAGTGATTCTCTCGTTTGGCGAAGAGCTCGTAGACACACGGACACATATTCGAGTAATATCGTGGGTGTTTCAGTAACTTCTATTGACGTCTTTGTATAAGATTCCTGACAGCACTCGCATTACAGTCCAGTGCTGTTTTCTACAGAAGCAAAATATTATGTTGAACCGTTCATTCTCAGCGAGTTGAGATTTTAGCCAGGAAGGAGTCCTCTGTAAATGAGCAGCGTATTGCCAAGTGTGCAATGGTTCGGTCTTTCGTTCTGAACAGTTAGACAGACAACCAGATCCACAACGAAATGCAAAACATCTTGCATGGTAATGCCCCATCGTATTCATCCGTGAAATGGTAGGCGAATGATATAAAACATGAATATAAAAAATGTGGTACACAAACGTAAACCACGTAACCTAGACACACTTTGGAATGAGATTCAAGCGGTGTGCGCAGAAATTCCATTGGACACGTTGGTACGATGTGCGGAATCGGTGGTGACTCGTACTCAGAAATGTATTGATGCTAAAGGCCGCCATTTTCAACAATAAATCACATTTGCGTGAGAAGTGCCTTTATGTTTCAAATTGGACTTGAAGCTTTCCATTTCCAGCAATTTCCTAAACCTTATACAATGGAACATAAATTTCCTGAACCTTCTATGCCGGGTATGTCCGAGGGATATACCCGACTCCCACCGGAACTCTCATCACGAAAGTAAACGACCTAATCATGACAGATCTACAAGTTACACAGTGTAAACTATTGCAATAAATATTTCATTGCACGTTAGGCATTTCTAAGTAGCGCGTGCATATTATTATGCATCAAAATTTTATGTAAAAGTTTGCTTCAGGATAAAGCATGTACGAACATTTCGACCAGACACAAAAGAACTGTCTAGACGCAGGAATCTGCCCTGTAGAATGTCATGAAAACTTTAAAATCCTTTTATTTTTGCAATATTTTACAAAAGCAATTGGAATATGACAAATTATGATGTGTACAGGGTGCGCCAAATAATGATAATTAAAATAATAATAAAAATTTATGTTCCATTGTAGAAGGTTCAAGAAATTTATGATTTATTGTGGAAGGTTCAGGAAATTGCTAGAAATGGAAAGCTTCAAGTCCAATTTGAAACATAAAAGCACTTCTCACGCAAATGTGATTTATTGTTTAAAATGGTGGTGGCCTTTAGCATCAATACATTTCTGAGTACGAGTCACCACCGATTCCGCACATCGTACCGACGTGTCTAATGGAATTTCTGCGCACACCGCTTGAATCTCATTCCAAAGTGTGTCTAGGTTACGTGGTTTACGTTTGTATACCTAGCTAGAGTCCTAGCTGCATTCTAGCTAGTAGCTAGAGGGACAATTCTGCTGCCACCTGTTGAAGAAAGATAGCATTACTTTCTCCCAGAAATTGAACCTTGTAGCACAGGAAATACAGTTTCTATGACGGTTCAAAGTGTGTATACAGTTTTTGACGCACCCTGTATTGCGGGAATGTAAAATTAAAAAAACAATGTAAACTTTTATTAAATGAATTACATTTTTTGAGCTTAAAAGAAATAAAAATAAATATTGACTTATTATTAAGAACTAACAAAATATCCGCATAATGTGCTATTTTTGTGAAAACAGAACCTATCAACTAAGATGAATATTAGGAAAACCTAGATCTGAGTGGAAAAACATAGGCATGGAACGACTGATTATGACAAATGCTTAATTGAATCAGTAATATTAAGCCTGCTATGTATTAAACCTGATATTACACATCTGAATGAGGAAATCACATTAAAGCATACTTTATGATATAAAAGTATTGTAAGCTATTTTTTAAAACTAGAAGATAAAAGCTTTTTGTAAGTAATTTCTTTACAACTATACATTTTGTAATAACATTAATAATTATGTCAGTATGTACCATAAACTTCCATAAAGTGTAAACGGAAATTTCCGTTAAAAGATGAGAGTAATACATGCATACATATATATATGTGTGGGTATGCGTATTCACCTTTAAGAAAATAACAGTAAAAAAATATTCTGGAAACAATTTTTCAAACTTATATTTTATGCGAATTGAATTTCCTAGCGATAATCTAATCTTCGACTAAAAGCTAGTACAGAGGAAAATCAATATTTCATTATTGGTCTATTATTTCTTCTTTTATCCTGCTTTTAACATGGATACTCGAGAGGATTTCTAAGAAATCTAAGAGGTAGTAAATCTGATTTTCAGTTGATTCATCTAGAAAGCTGCTTGGGTTTAAAAGCCGGCATGCTGCATGTACTATGAGTAACATATTTTTACGTAAAAACATACCCTGCGCAACTATAAAAGACGCAGGATTTTCACTTCATTTTCGAATAACTGCTTTCGAGAGGGAACTACTATTTGCTTTGCTACTGTAGCAGCAAATGTTTTAAGTTTTAAAATTTATTTTTAATGTATTTGTAATTCATTATTAAAGTTTAAAAGTTTAACTTCACATTTGCTTTTAATTTTTTTTAATTTAAGCCTTTTGATTATTAAATAATGTATATAAAATGTATGAAACAGAAAACTGGTAAACCTGAAAGAAATAAACACAGAAAAGCATATTATTAACAAAACATGTTAACATACTTGATAAAAAAAGACAGATTTTATACTATGCCCAAAAGAGCTTTTTTTTAACGTTTTGTGTGTTACCTTTATTTAATAAATATCATATACCTTTATTTAATAAATATCATATTTTCCGCAATTAAACTACATAAACTTCAGTTCAGAAGCAATACCACAAAATATTAAAAAACAACATATATTTAGAATTTCTGATGCACAGTCTTGCGTGCTGGAGATGAATTTTTTCCCCGTACAGTGTTGCCATTGCTCGTTTTGAAATCGTTGAGTTTGTAAATAAAAAATTCGTTAAAGTTTTACAAAATTTGAAATAAATAATAAAACAAATTCGAAATTCAAATTTGGGCTTGGAAGTGACCATGTTCGGTTGGAGGACTACGTTATTCAAAATTTGATGACTATAGGAACCATTGTTTTTTCACAATGGGAGAAACATTCATGCAAATTCTTCATTGTTTTGTTTCTTTTAACTAATATACATAGCGATAATATTTGGTAGCGACAGTTCGAAAAATGAAACAACGGACGCAAAATGTTGCTTTGACAGTAATTGCTCTTTGGATCTAACGCCCCTTTGAGCTAAAAGTCATCATTCTTAACAGGATTCAAAATTGTATATCATGTTTGGCATCATTTTAGTGCTTTACTTCTCAAATCTTCAAATATTTGTAATACAAGGTATTATGTAAATCCAGTAATGCAGAGAATTTTGCTGTTACAAGCGTAGTTGATAGTAGCAGCATTGACACCAAAATTTTAATGTAATTACCATCAAACATCATATGATTTTGAGTATAAACTATGCGATATCTTCAATCATCGAATAAAATACGTTCGATGATTGAAGGCAGAACGTTCGTTAATAGATTATGACAAAGAATGCGAGTTCTATATGCCCCATGAGTATACTTTTATGAAAAATATGTTAATGGAAAATAGCTCCCACTCCTGTTACGTATTCTAGTAAATCCCAAAAATTAACGTGCACATAACCATTGATGGTCATGAAGAGTAAAAAAAAAAAAATATCCATTCGATTTTTTTACTCTTCAACGACAGTACGTCCAATTAGAGGGAAAAGTGCGCTACGATTTTTTTTCAAGACTTTGTAGATAAATCAATTTCATAACATATTGTTACAGTTTTTCTTTTTAATTTTTCTGACACCAGTTGTTGCGTTATTTTCTTCTTCACGTTCGTACGGGGTTCGTATGGATTTGGAGTGAATAATGACGACACTATTTGATGGAGTATCGAAACACACTTTATTTATCAGGACAATCAGGACAGATCCAAAACACGTTTTACAGTCGTCGATGAACTACTATAAACACGCTGACACGATCAGCGACACAGCCTTCAGGTTATCAGGCTATCACGGTGGAGACAGCTTCCGGCAAAGCACCCGACTCTGCTTGGTCATTCTCGGAACTCCACGTACTCTCGAGGCTCTCCACGCTACAACTCGCAATGCACTCGACGACACACGAGTACAGCTCCTGACTTTTCGGTTCAGTCGTTCCCGGAGCTCAACATGCTTTCTGGACGATGCACTAACCGCTATACACTAAGAGACTCCTTCGGTGCACTCGACGACCCACTCGGCACTCGTTGCCCGGCTGTCAACTCGATCGACTCCGCACAGCTCGCTAGACGAGGCACTATCTCTGAGACACACACTCTCGATGAGGGACACACACTAAGTGACTGCGGACCAGCAGGGTTTATATAGCTTTCGGCTTGTGTTCGAGAACATTCTAAGCTAAACCGGTAAAAATTCGTTCCAGAAGGTTCTCCAACCGTCCATGCCATATCGACAATTTTGTCGCCAAATGGGCGATTTCTCGCCAAATGTGGCAACCCTGCCTTCCTTTGCAATTTTATGGCAACCCTAAAACTGCTTTGCGGTGAAGCCATCTCACCGTGCCTTGACATTTCGTAGCAATATGACAAGCTTTAAACAGACTCGTAAGGTCAAACTCAAGCGGTGATTTGACAAGTGTGTGTCTCATGAAAGCCACTTTATTCTTTGCAACAAATTCGCTGCCTTTAAAAAAAAAAATACAGAAGGATTTCCTGATGGTGGTAATATTGTTTATTATTAATGGGAAATGCTGACAACACAGCATAAAGCCAAATTATTGGTTACACTACCACGTAAATCAAAAACTATTTCAATAGCCAATTGCATGATAAAATAAATTGGAAAGCATTGCTAATGAAAAATAGGAAATTCACTTACGATCAAGAAAACGACAATAGCGAGTTCGAAATGTTATGGAAAACACAAAATCTCTAAAAAACTAGAGCATTATGAAGGTGGTTTGAACACTATAGGTTACTTAAAACGAACAATTTACCACATGTAAGAATTAAAAAAAAAGACCTCACCGAGCCGGGTAAGAGGGTGGATATATATATATATATATTATATGTAAGACTATAAAAAGTATATATATATCAGTTTTATAATTTAATTTAGTAACAGCCTCTAAATTCCTCCTCTTAGTTTGGGTATGCCTATTCTATTTCAAGAGTAGTAATAACTTTTCTGGACTGCACCATTCCTAGATTAATCTATGTCACGTCTTGCGTAGCGCTAATGACCTAGCCAATTCCGAAATTGAACACAAAATTTTGAGAAATTAAACCTCTCTAACCTAAACTAAAATCTTCTCTTGTTGAGCCTCCATACTGCATTATTACTCACTTCACTTCTACCTCTGTTGCCGCTTGGAGGCTATTTCATTCTGCTCTTTTTCTATCACAACAGTGGTATAAATATTCCGGAAATAGATCCAATTAGAGTGCCAAGTGAATTGTGGCTATGAATATCTATTGAAATAAAAATGAATATTTAATCTTACTCTGCTTTTCCTAGTCATTACGGATTCAACATTTTAGATTCCATGCAATCAGAATGCTTTCTCCTCAGTACGAATCTACGTTCTATACTATCTGTATTTCTACGTTACTACATTCTCTGTTCCTAAATCAGTACTTCTGAATTTGTTTTATTACATATATACAGGTTTGGTGCGGCCGACTGCAACAAAAAATTGAGGTGCACAACTAGATGGTTCGGAAGTTTCAAACACAACATTTCAACTTTCTATGGATAATTATTTTTCAGTTACGCTAGATACATACGTACTTACGAACGAACGCACAAATGTCACTAAAAATTCCCTCTGAAACATTAGAATGCGGTTTAGAAAAAATCTGATATGGACACCACATGTCTTCATTGTACTACCTACTAAATTATACAAAATTTTTGCTGCATTTCATTTAAACTTATTTCCTCGAATTTCATTAGGTATATATTTCTCATTCAATTAATTCCTTTCCTACTTCGCTGCAAAGTAAAAATACGTAAAAATTGAAAACATTTACATGAAAAATTGTAAAAAATGCTAAATACAGTTAATATAGTTAAAAAAGAACAATTTCTACAATTAAAATTAGAGCTTCTACGCAAAAGCAAGCAATTCGCAAGAAAGGAGATTTTTTTTGGTGCACAAAACTAAAATGTTTACTTTTGGTCCCACTCGGCAAAAAGAACTGTAGGTGCAGAATCTGACTTAATTTACTATTCTACTGAGTTTCAAATGTAAGCAAATGGATGTTCGTTAGGCTTAACTCGCCACTTCTAAATTTTTAATAATTCTACAACTATTGCATGCAGATTAACTAAAGGCATAAAACTTTTAACCGGAAGGAAAAAACCCCATAATTCAAAAAAAAAACTAAGCTCACGGAGCCACGTAATACAGAGGGGATGTATATATATATATATATATATATATAAGAAAAATAAAGAATCTGTAAAAGATTAAATTAGAAGCATAAATTAATTTTTCCTTCTCTATTCTAAAAATAGCAACATCTATTTGCACTGCGTCATTTCAAGAAAAATCTATGTCATATGACTCTTACGTAATTCTGGTGATGTAAATTGAAGCAGCCAATAATAATTTTACAGTATTATTAACTATCCAATCAAAATGCTTTGAGAACCAAAACTAATTCAGTTTGACTTAAAATTTCATCCTGAACATGACGCACTTGCTTTCCACACTTTGGCCTAGTTACACTACTGTCTGTCTATTGCTGCTTTCTTGCTACGAAGTTATCAAAAATGTAAGTCTTTTGGAACAGACACATTTAATGTGCCGACTTGTGTGTAGCCGCAATATGTTGCTGAAAATAAAAATGCAGATTTAATCTGCCTTCGCTTCCAATTTCCTAGTCATTATGGATCAGCATTTCTTCGCCATCCAAATTCCTGCTCCTGAAATTATTACATATATATATATATATATATATATATACTATTAGTGCAGCCGATTGCAAAGAAAAAGGGATGCACAACAACATGTTATAGCAGTCCTGTATACAACATTTTCAACATTCTACAACTGCTTGTTCTTAAGTTATGCAAAATGCATACATATCTGCGTACTTACAGACGTCAAGAAAACATTTCTTCTGAATTTATTTTGAATCCATTTTACAATCCTTTTTCTTGCAAAAAAAGTGGTTTATTCTATCCGTACCTAGTCGTTTATTCTATCACGCAAAAAAAAAAATATCATTTAAGTTGAGAAAGACCAAAATGTGTATTTTATTTGAAATGTGATAATTGAAATTTTTCGTGGTTTTAATACTTCCTTTTTAACTTCGCACAAGGAAGTAAAAGGGATTATTTTTTTACCTTTTTCTATTATTTTCTTATGAATTCGTTTCCGTCTTTATTTATTGACGATAACATTTGCATCGTCAGTGAAAATGGAGGCGAAAACATACATTACTAACTCCATTAATAATTCTTTTTTTTTTCTTTTTAATTTTATTTTCATGTTAAGCTAAACTATGCAATGAAATGGAATAAAAAGAACATTCTATAAACTTGCATAAAATATTACACTATCTATATTTCGCAAAAAAATATAATCTGTGAACAATGTGATGCTTTAGATTACTGACTCATTTGAGTAATACATAGCAGTTTCATTACATGCAGCCAAAAAGAGAGAACAATGTGTAGCTTCACAACCTATACGCATTTAAAAAATAATAATAATTTTCGGCTACGAGTATAAGAGCTCCGAAGATCGACACAGTTATATAAGAAGAATGAAAACTTTAAAGTAATATGCTGCTTTCCCAATCATAAACATAAACCATAACCAATTTAAGCCATAAACATAAACCAATTTCTCGGGATAGCTCCATACGAAAAAATCCAACAATTTGAGATCTGGCGATCGGTGCGGCCATAGAACCGGAACCTCCCAAGTCCGATCCAGCGACCGGAGTATACCATATCCAGTCAATCATGTACAGGAGCACAGAAATGCGCCGGAGCCCCGTCATGCTGGAACTAAAGGTTGTGTATAGCCGCTAAGGGTATGTCATCGAGGAACTCGAAAGATATCAAGGATAAATGCCAAGTAGGACTGTGCTGAGAGCCGCTCAGGCAACAGATACGGGGTAAGCAGGCAATTCCCGAGTATTCCGGCTCACACAGTTACAGACCAGCGTTCTGATATGCGCAGCGAACGTTTTGAATGTTATCGTCTGGAAAAACATGCAAATATGCAAATACTGCTGTTGATGTATCCAATACAGTGTTTTTTCATTGCACTGGTTGTGACGTATTTTTCTCGTAAACTATGGATCTTACAGTTACAGTTCTTTGTGCATTTTTTATGTAATTCCAGGGAGGAATCTGGCTGTGCAGAGCTTAGGCGCTATTCATGGTACACCCTGTATATATATATATTTATCAGGATTAAAAAAAATTAGGCTAAATATGAAATTTAATTTTAAATTCCTTATTTTTTCACATTTCAACTTTTATGGTGATGGTTCGAGTCTGAAAAATCGTAAATTGGGATGGCTGAGTTTTAATGACTAATAAAAGTTACAATAAAAATGTAATGTCTTGAAAAATAATCAAACGATGCATAGCCAGTTATTTTAAACTTATTTCCTGAGAGACGTATAATGTCTCAAAAGATTTTAATGTAATTCATTTGCCCATATTACTTCTGAATGTGTAAACATGACTAGCGTATAATGAGCATTTAACTGAATAAATTCTCTAGATTATTATTTCTATAGATATCTAAGAAAACAAGACAGGCTTGCTTTTTTTACAAAAAACTTTACCAAATTAATTAAGGAAAATATATTTCAATTTCTTATTCTGATTAAATCTAGATAATATCGTAACATCCATTTTAATGTTATTTTCCAATTTTTTTCCAATTTCATTTTGACTGCTACAGAAATTTTCGCAAAAAAAAAAAAAAAATCGTCTTGCAATATGTGTGCTATATTTTTCTAAATCATAATTGAATTTTCTATTTGATTAGTATAAAAAGCATATCTTAAAACTCATTTTAATTTCCAAACTTCGGAAAATAATTTTGTATCTAAATTCAATCTTCAAACTTGTTACAAGTCGTGTAAACTATATAAAATTAAATGTTATCAGAAATGCATTTTTTTAAAGAATATCTAACTTTTCTAGCTCAAAATTGCGTTTTTCTAAAACATTTTACATGGTCTAGCTGCATTTTAATTCTTAATCATCATTTCTAAAATATTAGTTAAGAAGTTATTCTTCATTGAAGTTTTTTTAGAAATTTATCTGAAGTTTTTTTTTTTTTAATGCATAAAGAAAATGCATCGTTTTTGATGGAAAGTCGAGGGTTTATAAAAATAAATCAGAAGGCTACTGGGGAAAGCATTTATTTAGAACAGGCTATTAACGCTTATTGCGAGGAAGCAGTTATAGTCATAGGGAAAATAATGGACATGCACGTGGCGTCCATTATTTTCCGTATGACTATAAATGGTATGATCACGGAAAAACCAGCATATTCTAGTGTAGTATTCAACTGGAGAAATATACTTGTTAGTATTATTGTTAAGGATTTTAATGTTTGGTGCTCTTTCTGCTTGAGGAATGCGAATGTCACAAACATTTATTTATTATTTATTTATTATTGTATTTTTTTAACAAAGGGGGTCCATTTCCATACATTACGTATACATACATAAAACCTGAGCATGTATATATATGGGAATCTTATATTACTTTTTACTAAATATCAAAATAAAAGTTTTCTGCAAATTAACGGTATTCCTATGTCGACTATCATCTGTAATCTGTTTCTCTTTGTTGAAAAATACAATTTTAGTAATAGAACAGATAATAACAAAACTCCTTAATTTACTCAAGTTACACTGATGACATCATTGTCATCAATAATTACAATGAAATTGGAAAACAAGATAACGATTCTAAAGCCCCTAAACTTATAAAAGCAACAAACATGACATCAATAGGCAGATTAGCTTGACTTACAAATTTACGTTTTAAAATATATTTGATTAAAGAAGACTTTTTAGTTTCAAAAGAAGTAAACCAATTAAATGGAATTGCAATATTTCTAGAAATGTTATTGCTAACACTATTATTAATGAAACAAAATTTGCTTTACACAAATAACCTAATATTAGTCTATAGTGAAGACACCCATAATGAACTCTGTATAGAATAAATACTGATCAGTTTATTTGGTTCAGAAATGTCACTATTTCATCAAAAGCATTACTTAATTGTTCGGCATCTGCAAGCCAGATGTTCCAGAGTTTAGGAGGCCCAACGTTGGCTATCTGGCTAATGCCAAGATGCATTGGTCAAAAGATTCCATGTTCAGTTTCCGTCGATTAAGGGGACAGTACACCTTTAACAATCCGAAAATGTTCAAAATTTGACCAATGTTTCTCATTTTTTTAAAAAACAACTATTCCAGTTATATGCATAAAACGTTCAGAGTATGTAGATCCATTATTTATAATAAAATAAAAAAATAATTAATGAAGAAAATTTAATATTTAGATACTTAAAAATTATCTTAAATAAAATTATGTTTTCATTTTTCGAAAATTCAACTTTTCACTGCGCGCCAGATATTTAATTTTATATTTATTTTTTAGTAAGAAATTTAATGCTAAATTAAAGAAAAGATTTAGTTTCTAATTTTGTTCTATTATATATTAATTATTTTAAAATTTTTATTCTTAAATATTACAATATATATATAAAAATTAATTTTGCATAATTTTTGCTTTTAAGATGGTCATAAAAGTGTTAATTTACAATGTATATCAATGTCAGTAGAACACAAGGGTAATCATAATTGTTGTTAAGTGTTTACAAATTTGCAAAAGAGTTACTTAAATAGTTTTGGAAATATCCTGCGCGCAAGTTGTAAAAACAGCGTTTTGAGATAAATGCAATTAAAGTATAAATTTATGAATAAAGTAATCTATTTTGAACTTTCATAAAAAAATACATTTTATACATGTAACTATGACTATTTGCCAGTGTATTAATAAATTTTGGAATGAAACATCAAAAAATGACAAAAATATGACTTCTTATGTATACTTACGTGGCACAAATATCTTCGAAAAAAAGCTAAATTCTTTAAAAAAATACAAAATTTGCAAATTCACTTAAATAAAAGAAGAAAATTTAAGTGATAGTTAAAAGTTGATCATAGCCTATATAATAGAGATCTATATAACACAAGTATTATAGAATATTTTAATTTATTAAAGAAAATATAAAGCAGCTTTAAAATTTTCCAGCTTCATATAGAATGCCCTCTATTTCTTTCTGAGTTTCAAATTTTACAGAGTTTGCCATGCGTTTTGCTCTGCGACTTTCTAAACTCATAGCTGAACTCCTAATTTCTGCATCAAAAATTCGACTTTTATCAGCTTTTTTTGCTGATTCAATTGCATACTGTCCTACACGAAAGCCCATTCTTTTTATACATTCAAGTCGACCTATTCTCCCATCATTGAATGATATAATTGCTTCATATGCAGCAAGCTGTGCGATAAGTTTACTCGATCCGCTTGTTTTGGGGCATAGTTTCCACACAAGGGAATTAAATGATTCATTGGAGTTTTGTGTTTTTGCCCCAGGGCAACGTTTCAAAAGTTTGGGATCTGAAAGATCTTTAAATATAGGTTTTATACAGTCCATCACTGCAGCTGGCATGCTGTTCTTGTGTTGGAATCCTTTCTCAGAACCAGCAGCTTTTGCTCTTTGGAACGCACACCATGAATTCTCACCTAGTGGACAAAATTTGTGAAGAGGTTCATCATCGGTAGAACGTTTATGATAGAATATAGCCCACACAGCGTTACGCATATCCATGCATGATCCCTTGTTGCTCCTAATAGCATTACCATAGTACGTTGTGATTTGATCTATAACTTTATCTGTTAATCGACCTTTTCCACTTAGTGGCTTATGATCAGCCAATTGTTTTCCTCTCATATTGATTTTTAATTGTCGCAACCTATTACCCATTCGTTTCTGTACATGACCAACACATTCGATTTTTTTCAACACAATATCACTTCCATAGTTATGATTTTTCTGCAATTCAGAAAATGTTTTCGTATCACCATCCCCAATATAGCTGACATATTGGACACTGTGCTTTTCTATGGAACGATTGAATATTTTACATATTCCATCAACTTCCATCTTACCTGCAGATCCTTCGTGATTTTTTATACATTTTTATTCATGATTTGCTTTCCATAAAAGATATTGTGCTCCATACTTTGGCCCTTTCCAAGATTCACAACCTTTACAGTATGATAAAAGTACCTCAATGTCTAAAATTTTACCAGTTTCTGCACCAATTACACTCGCAAATCCCACGCGTGATGAATGGCCGGACGTTTTCCATGATCCATCCCCACTAACTGTGAGGTCTGAGCAGCCAGTTGCTTCAATTTCTTGTTTCGCAGCATACGACATAGACATTTCAGCAATTTTTGAAGTTGTCGACAGCATTTTTCTTAATTTTCTACAATATGCAGATTTTTGGATAGGTGGTGGTAAGTCCATTACACCACAAAATGTGCGCATACCTGCAAGACCTTGACTAATACATCTCATTCCATACATAAATCTTTCATTAATTTCTGGAATGTTTTTCTTGTCACCCATCATAGACGAAGAATAAAAAGAAGTCAGTTCACCACAAGTATCGCAAAGCAGAAAAAATTTTGAAGAAAATCCATTAGTGTTGTTTTCGCACACTTGTACATCTGATCCACATTGTTTACAACACAGATACTTGGAAATATTACTGAATAAAATTTCGATATCCAAAATTCTATATCCTTTAAATTTAGAATCAACAATTACGTTTTCAAAACAACTAGAATTAAGTTTTCTTGCTGAAGCACTCACAAAAATGCTTTGCTTGTCTGGTGTTGTGAAACGATTACCATGAAACTTTCGCTTCTTCTGACGCTTGCCAGAAGAACGTTTAGGAGTTTCACAATCCATATTCATAACTAAATTAATAAAGTACTTGTAAAGAGTATTTAAAACGTACTATTTAGTTAATATAATCAGTAAATACACACAATAAACCACGGTAAAATCTTATAAACAAGGCAACAAACTTCAAACGAAATCACAGTTCTTAAACTTAGCTCTCATTTTCTACTACAACGTGATAAGCAAGCGATAACGTATCAAAACAAAATTAAAGTAGAAGTAACGTTTCATCTCGTCTTCTTCCACTGGCATATTTTTATTTAAAAATAGCAATGGCTGGCTTTCAGCACACGAAATCCAAACTGAGGCCCTTTAAAACTATAAACAAACACTACAGCAGCTGCCACGATCATTGCGGGTGTAAGAAAAACAGCTGCTTCGATATTTACATTATTTTCAATATAATTAAACAGATTAACACAGATTGTGTATCTTTAAAAATACACTCACACAATACAAAATAAAGAAAATCATAAGCATAATCGGTTAGAAAACAAAAAATATTAAGACGACACATAACTCACTCACCCAACACATAAACTCGTAACAAAAGAAAAACTAAAATATTGAATGTCCTATTCCTATGACAGTCTTATTTTCATTCACAATCATCAAATTTCCATCAAACTAATGAACGTATGAAAAAAACAATTGCGTCAAATTACTCAGAAATGATTGGGCTATAAAAATATCAGAAAATTGAAAAATCGAATTTTTGAAAATTTTAAAGGTGTACTGTCGAGGTAATCACACGGAACTCTTATGGCTTTATTAAGCAAACGTAAGAAAAATCCATTCTAAAAAAATACAAAAAAAAAAAAAAAAAAAAAAAAAAAAAAAAATACCATTCTCAAAGGTTTCCCACACTTAAGCACTTAATATCCTTAAGAGGTTTGACCATTTTTCATCAAATCCGAAGTTTAATCCTAGGAGTTGAGAAACAATACTTACAATTTTAATTTTTTTATAATTCCAGAATCTCGAAAAGAAGAAGGAGAAATAGCTTGCCCAATCTTAATCATGGGAATCGTTTACAGCACTATTCCTTTTGACGGATAGCAAATAGACCCTGCCAATTCCGAATGAGATTTTCCGGATAATTGAACATATTTTTCTAGACCATAACGTGCTTATGTTTTGTGATTACATCTGTAGGAATTGCAGCATGCAAAGTACATTGGTAGGCTTTTGATGATAGACAACGACATGATCATAGATAACGTCTTAAAGCAATGTTCTGTATATCTTTCATGAAAAGAGGCAAACTAAGTATGGCGTCCTTCAGTGTGAATTGCTTCTGAAATCCTGAACATCGCTTTCAATGTTTGCACACGAACACAGAAAAACAGATCAGTAGCTCATTTCTTTCTATTCTGAATAATTTCTTGATTCCCTAGATAAGGCTTATTACGATGGGTAGTAGAAGCATAACACAAGCCCTTTTCGTACTTGAGTCTTCAATACACTTTTATTTAATAGGCCTAAACTTAAGATTTAAATTTAGGCTTCCAAAAGTGCCATAATTTTCACATTATACATCGTGTGGCGGTTACGAGAAATAATTACATAACGCTGGTTATTGCATAAGTACCACCACCACGGAAATAGTACTGAAGAAATGTAATATCGCTTATTAAATATGTTTATATATAAAAAGAAAGCCGCAGTAGCTAAAATTCGCTTCTTAAAAATGTGTAAACTGCGAAGTCTGCAGTTGGCTACGCCATGCTGCAAATGATTTCTGTAGCAAAATGTTTATGTGATTTCATAGCTCACTGTAATAAACAGACGTTCCAAGTTATGCACATCCGTTGGAAAAAAATTGCTTAAAGTTGTCATGTTTGCAAAATTTTTACATATGAGAATACGTGATTAACTTTGTAGTAACTTTGTAGAGTCGTCAGGTTTTTTCTAAAGCAGGGTACGTGAAAATATGCAGTGCCCTCGGCTGGAATCCAACCCTGGAATTCTCGAATACACGTCAAACATGCTTCCAATTACACCACAAAGGCATGCCGAAAGGAAGGATAAAATGCCTTTTGAATGGCGACCTGGCATGAGGGGACATAGTCGCCAAATCCTGGTGGTGACGAACTATCGTTAATCAACATTTTGTGCGAGCGCCGGTGTAGAGTCTTTAGAATGTTTTGAAGCAAGAAGTGAGACAAATGTGCAATTCTCTCGTCCGAATTCGAAACTAGGCCTCTCGAATACGCGCCGAGCGTGCTAACGTTGTACCATGAAGGCATGCTGGGAAAATATAATGTATATATTCCCCCCTTTCAATGGGCGATTGAGTATTAGGGGACTCAACCACCAAATCATTGTCGTGACGAATTATCATCAACCACCTTTTAGTTCGGGTGCCAGTGTTGAGATATTAGGCTATTTGCGCAATGCCAAAAGAAAAATGCGCAATGCCCTCTCCAGGACTCGAACCTGGACCTCTCGAATACGCGCCGAGTGTGCTACCATTACACCCCGAAGATATGCTGGAAAGAGGGAGAAATTACCTTATAATTCAAGGGCATAAGGTTTAGTTTAGTTTAGGAGTATGCTGCAACCATCCTGGCCCATAATAATTGGCCTCATGGTTAACGCAGCATACCCGACGCAGGCAAACAATAAAAAAAAAGTTAAAAGATTAAAATACAGATTAAACAGATTAACACAGATTGTGTATCTTTAAAAATACACTCACACAATACAAAATAAAGAAAATCATAAGCATAATCGGTTAGAAAACAAAAAATATTAAGACGACACATAACTCACTCACCCAACACATAAACTCGTAACAAAAGAAAAACTAAAATATTGAATGTCCTATTCCTATGACAGTCTTATTTTCATTCACAATCATCAAATTTCTGTTGCATATCTATTCAAGAATATTCTTTTTTCAATTACATTCTGTTCATCATTTATTTTTCCAAATCTCGTCCTCACGCTCTCGGTAAGTTTACATTCTTCCATAAAATGAGCTGCATTTCCGTACTTTCCACAAGCCAAGCATTGATCATTGCCCTGGAGATTAAAACATATTAAACAGGCCGAGAATCTTCCATGATCCGGGATAACTTGGATAGTATCTATATTATTAAATATATCCATTTTTCTTTTTACAGTCAAAATTCTCAAGTAACCCTTATTTTTATTTGAACCATTCCAATCCCGAGCCCATTTCTCAATTATACTTGCTTTCATTTTTCTCAAGGTAATTCTTTTGGAATCATCGATAGAGTCATAAATATCACCCTCTCTCAGGGCAGCCTCTTTAGCTAGCATATTCGCCCTCTCATTCCTGATAACACCAATATGTGCCTTGACCCAAAGAAAATATATACCATATTTCTCTCTTATTTTGTTATAAATGTTTTTTATATCCAAAAGGAGTCTATTGCTTTGTTCCGGATTTGCCAAGCCTTGTAGGGCCGTGAGAGCATCAGAATAAATCAGAATATATTTCAGAACAGAAAAAGCGTTTGTTGTCTTGTCGGTGAATTTCTGCCAGAGCCTCAAACCTGGCACTCCAGGGAGTGGTCCGATGGTCTCCCATCCCTAAACCAACCAACCATACGACAGTACTTTCGATTCGGTAGAGAGAGAGAGCCCGGATGCCGCAAAGTCGCTATACGTTTACAGACATCCACGCCTTCTCCAGGATTCGTGCCCGGGTCCTTTGGTACCGCAGTAGGCTTTCCTAACAGCTAAGGATCACGCGTACTTCAATGGCATGCTTCTTGTAAACTTTAACTATCATGATAACGCATGTCTATGGATGTATATATCAATATGAGTGAGCGTATATATACTTTTATTTGTTTCGGAATATTTACGTATGTAAGTGTGTATATATTTGCATATGAGTTTGTATTTATATGTATATACATATATTTTGATTGTACTCTTCTTCAAGTGCCTTGTATGCACATGTATATCTCTTTTTTGCATATTATAAATGTCGCCTGCTCAGCCAGGGCTGCGGCCTGGTAGCTAGTGGATGACTCTCGTCGAGTTGGTAACCAATTCTGCATGGATATATCTATACCTGGGTCGGAAGCTAACTCAGCGGTTTACCTTCCCTAACAGCTATGCCGTCTGGACGGCTAGGAAAAGTGGTACGCGAATGATTTAGTTCAAAATGTTTGCAAAATCATTAGGACCTCGAAGGTAAGGAAAATAAAATCACCAGATTAGGTTTCCCTTTGGTGACGTGGTTCGAAATGAAGTCCCAGAGGTAAAACAATGTTTCAGAATAAAATCTAAGAACTAAATATATTTTTATAAATGAAATATACAAAATTCACGGATACTACTCTCAATGTAATTCCGCAGATACTGGTTACGGAAACAAATATACAGTATTTCTCGAATTTTAGCACTATCTTAATACGAAGTAGGAAAAAATAACATAGCAAAGTACTGCCCTTGGTTCACGTAAGATTTAATTATGAAGTTTATTCAGTTTCAATTTATCGGAATTTCGCTTCAAATGGAGTATTATTAATTGTATAAACATGAATAATAAACAGGAAAAGACGACGGTTGATAAAATGTTTCAAGCTTGAAATGAAAGTAAGCAAAAGCATTAACGAAACTTACTCAAATTATTCTTTCGTACTAAATATTAACTTTGTTGCAATAATAGGAAGAAATTTATTTAGTCCGTATATAATTAATTTGTATCAGAAGTGTAAATCACCTCAGGCATTAAACAACATTTAATAGTTCAAAAATATTTTTCTTGTGTTTAGCTTACTTTAAAAATTTAACTGGCATCGCTAATTAATTTATAAAATAAAAGGAATTCTATCTGTAATTAACATAAAATAAATATTTGAATTGACATGAATATATTTTTGTAGATATTAGCTTGCAACTTATGCTCTTATTTAAACACAAATATGGCACTTTATAATTGCCTAATATTTACTTTTTCATCATTCGTTTCCGAAATGAAATGAAATAATTGAATGAAAATATTAATTATGTGACTAAAATATGGCAAAACACGAACAAAGATGAATATTAAACAGTAGAAAGAAAACCATACAAATGAGCGTATGAAAGAATTGCAGTTTGAAACTTCAAATTAGAATTTAAACCCTAATAATCATAAAGTTTCGAAGATTCAAAAAATTTAAATAGTAAGTTTAAAATAAATTTTTAACTTGATCTTGATATGCAAATGTCATTTTATATTTTTAAAGTGGGAGCGAAATATGGTAATGAAGAGCTTAAAATTAAGCTAAAATGCACTTTTAGTTTGATTTCGATTTTACTTTTAGCAGATTTAGATTAAACGTCCATTAATTTAGAAGAGAATAAGACACAAGTTGCACCACTTCAGAATAAATAAATAAATAAATAAAATATGTAATCTTTCAAAAAAAAAGAATATATATATATATATATATATATATATATATATATTATGCCCAAATCGGCGTTTTTACTTCTTTGTATGAAGTAAAAAGGAAGTATTGTCATCGCGAAAAACTTCAGGCATCATATTTCAACGAAATTATCCATTTTTCGCCGCTATCGAATGCAAATTAACGACGTTTTTGAGTGACATTTGTACGTAAGGACAGAAAAAAGGATTTTTTTCCCCAACCAAAAAATTATAAAACTGATTTAAAATGAATTCCGAAGAGAATGTTTCGTGGCGTCTGTGCGTGCGTACGTACGTATCTCGCACGACTCAAAAACAACTAGCCTCACAACGTTGAAATTTTCTATATAGGACTGCTATAACATGCAGATGTGCACCTCGTATTTTGGTTGCAATCGGCTGCACCAAAAGTATATAAATATATGTATATGTATATACATATATCCACTCTGTTACTCGGCTCAGTGATCTCAGTTTCTTATATGTTTGAAAATTGTGCATTTTTTGCTTTACATATGATTGAATTAGGTTGTTCTTATCTTTCCGTCAAGTTTTTATGGCTTTAGTAAATCTGCATGCAATATTTGTAGAATTATCAACAATTTAAACGTTATTTAATGCGACTGAGCTTAATTATTTTTGCTATGGGGCCATGTTTGTTTACATTTGAAACTTGTCAGAATAGCGGATTTGTCGCCAATCTAGAGAAACTAAGCTTCGCAACAACAAAGATAACGCCTTCTTTTATTATTGCGAGTTAAATCGTGCTTAATCCATTCTATGATTTATTCAAGGAAATAAGCATTTAAGATTTACTTCGTAATTTTTAATATAGATATTTTGAGTTTTTGTGTATTTTTGCCTTGTCGCGAAGTGGGAACTGAATGAGAAATGCTGAATTGTCTGTAAAAAAACAGTTCCTTTTTTTTGTTTGCTTAATTTCTTTTATACATTATTTTAGATTTATTATAGTATTTGAATAGAACATGCGGCAGCGATTAGACAATTCTTCAAATGATATAAATTTTGTGCATTCTGAGTTATAATATGAACGAAATGTAACGCTGTTAAGTGAACCTAGCGCCAGAGTGTCGCTTTGGTAAACAAATACAGTGAATTTTAAAGAGCGCATTTATCTATTGTGGTTTATGTGCTATCGACGAAGTAGATTTAATTCAATCCAATAAGTTTAAATGAAATGAAAAAAAAATGCATATAATTTAATATTCCTTACAAGGAAGTCATGTGTGTACACATCACATTTTTTGTTTTAATTTATACACACATTCACGTTTCGAGAGCATTTGGGTTAACGCTCTTTTCGGGTAAAAATATTTAAAAACGGTATAGCATTAAAATTTCTGATGGACAGTCTCGCGCGCTGGAGATAAACTAGTTTTATTCCGTACAGTTTTGCCACTGCTCGCTTTGAAAACATTGAGTTTTATTAATCAAAATTTCGTTAAACGTTTACAAAATACAAAATAGATAATCATAAATTCGAAACGACAAATTCCAAATTCGGACTTCCAGGTGTTCATATTCGGGTGAAGGACTATGTTCTTCAAAATTTAATGACTCTTAGTTCTATTTGGTTCTTCACAGTGCGAGAAACCTGTATACATAATACAGGCGATAATATTTAGTGGCAACAATTTGAAAAGTCCTTCAACGCTTTTAGCCACTCAACGCAAAATGCCATTTCGAGACTAACAGCCGTTCTGGGATAATAAAAAGAATGTGTTGCACATCATAGAAGTTGAAAACAATAAGACATGAGAAATTCGCAACCGTTTTAAGAAGAGCTGGATTGGACGTAATATTATTAGGAAATTGTTTTACCAACTAAATTCCTTTGAAGTTTACAAAAAATTTTTGCTGAATGAAAATCAGAACTGTTAAGTTTCCAACAGTGATAAGCAAGCGAAGATTTGTTTATTTTCATTATAAGATATTTAATGTTAATTAATCAACCATTATGATTGGTTATAACATCTGCTGTCCGTAGTCCTCAGTAAAATACAGATCCGCTTTTTGTGTATTTAAGCTGAACATTTATATTAAGACCTCTGGCAGCCTCGTCTTCCTGGGACTTATTAGCGACAGCTCTGCGTAAGTTCATTTCCGGCTTTAGCATCTTGCTAGCCGACGTTTTAATAATGCGCCATTACCTAACTTCGGCGACTTTAGTCTTCAACTGCTTTACTTACATTTTGAATTATATACTTACATTTGGTATCTTATGTTGATTTCAAAACTCGCAAGTAGCGTAGTCTGTCGCACAAAACAGCGCTTTAACAAAAATATTAAACAAAAAAGTTATTTTAATCCCTTTGAGACTTGGTTATGCGTTACAGACTAGAGCTCTAACTTGCTTCCGGTCTAGTAGGGTCTTTAGGGCAATGAATGACACAAGCTTCCAGATACAGCAAAAATCTAGACTTAGTTTTGAACATAAGATACCAGTTTCTTGAAGCAAAATTTTAATGCTGTTTTAATTTAGCTGATATAACTAAAACCACACTGACATAGCATTAACCAAGAATTAAAATTGGGCACAGAATCTATAAAAATCGAACAAAGAATTTTGCTGCTAGTTGAAAACATTGCCTAATAGTTGAGTTTTGTAGAAATCGAGCAAGTTTATAACCGATGGAAGAATTAAACGGACTGATCACAAGATTATTAATATTATTTACTATAGCAAAATATCTTTTTTATGATAAAATGAACGTTGTTTTAGAGTTTTTATCAATGGAAGAAAAATATCTGCCAGTCGCAACCGATTTCAAATTATTGAATTAATGAGAAAGCAAAGATTTCAAACAACAAATTTTGAAAGCACAATATATACAAGAATTAAAAAAGCCATTATTATGCTTAGTAGACTACCATGACTTAACATCGGAACACGAACCAACAAATAAAAAAATAAAAAATCTGAAAAGTCTCAGATTTTAGTTACGTCCAAAGGGTCGATGTCGCCGATTTTGTCGCCAAATGGCCGATTTCGCGCGAAATCTGGCAACAATACCTTTCTTTGCCGTTTTCTGGCAATCATAAATTGCTAAACTAACTTCCTGGCAACCCTAAACCCGCTTTGCGGGGAAGCTATCTTACCGCAGTTGGACTTTTCTTAACAATATTTATACAGAGAAATGTATTTCTTCATTATATATCCCTTTTATGCACGTAAAAGAGTTATTATGCAGTAGTCATTATTCGAGGTTTCTTAAAATGAAACTTGTACGTGCATTGAAATGCGTTTTTAGCCAAACAATAATATATTATTATTATTATTCATGCTGATGGTTTTAAAGAGATAATTGTCCGTCATACAATGACGTTACGGTCCTGATTCTGCAACAGATTTTCAGAATAAATATAATGTACACGTTGAAAAAAAAAAACTAAACAAAAAAGATTTAAAAAAAAAAAAAAAAAAAAAAAATCTGAAATGTTTCAGATTTTAAATTACGTCCAAAGGGGCGTTTTTTAACATTTTGTGTGTTACCTTTCTTTATTAAATATCATGTTCCTCGCACTTAAACCATAAGATCCAGTGCAACAGCAATATCGCAAAATAGTTTTAAAACGAGCATATCTTTAGAATTTCCGATACAGAGACTCACGCGCTGGAGATAAATATGTTTTTTCTGCACAACGTTGCCATTGCTCGCTTTGAAATCCTTGAGTTTGTTAATCAAAAATTCGTCAAAGTTTTAAAAAATAGGAAATCGATCATAAAACAAATTTCAAATTTCAAATTTGGTCTTCCACATGCTCATATTCGTTGGAGGATTACGTTATTCAAAATTCGATGACTCTATGTACCGTTGTTTTATCACAATACGAGAAATATACATACATTTATGCAGATTTTTCATTATTTAATTTCTTCAAATATAATGCAGGACTCTAACATTTTGTGGCAACAGTTTGAAAAGTGAACCGACATTTATGAGTCCGACGCAAAATGCCAAAACGAAACTAATAGTCCTTCGGGATTCAAATCCCTTTGGACTAAAAAGTATAATACTCAGGATAGAAAGTAGTACAAAATATGTACTTTGAAATAAAATGTTTGAAAGAACAACTTGTTGATGCTATCTCCGGCTATCTGAAGTCATTTAAAAGGTGTATCTATCAATTTAACCAAAAAAAAATGGCTTTTTAAGCTATATATTTATATGATGCAAGCAAGCTGTATTCTTTTTCAGCTTGTGAGATGCCTTACAAATTTTTCTTTCCAAAATTTTGCGAAATACTGGATATTTCAGAAGAAAAAGAACGTTTTATCAAATGGTGGTAAATTTCAAGGAAATCGGAAATTGTGTCTGTACAGAAATATGAATATTGCAATAGCTGCATAGTTACGAGATACTGAGATATGATATTCGCACTGTAGATTATTGTAAAGGGAGTTGAAATCGGAGATAGAAATATAAATAAGTACTTGGTTCCATGCATTTATATTTATGATTACTCTAAAATTTCAGTTGCTAAACACTCAAAAATTGCACGTTACGCAATAGGCTTAAAGTTATTCAATATCTGTAAACAGCTTTTTATTTCGATGACCACTGAAAGCATTGGAACTAAATGTTAAGTATATGTTACAAGGTATTTCTCCCGCCTTCTTAGTGAGTGTCGTGGTGTAGTGACCTGCACGCTCAGCGCGTCATTGACAGGTCCGCGGTTCGATTCCCGACGAACAAATTCGCTGCAAATTTTTCATTTTTCCTGCTTCCAAAAAATACCTAATGTATCTACAATGTGTTGGACAAAAAGTGGTATCCAGAGTTATTACCATCAATCATGATTTTTACAATCCTGAATGTTTTAATAAAAATCTGATGTATACACCATATGACTTCCTTGTACGAAATATTAAATTATACGCATTTTTTCTTCCATTTCATTTAAACTTATGGGATTGAATTAAATCTATTTCCCCGACAGTGCATAAACAATAGAATAAATGCATTCCTTAAAGTTCACTTTATTTGTTTGCCATACCGACACTCTGGCACTAGGTTCACTTAACAGTATTATATTTCGTTCATATTATAACTCAGAATGCACAAAATTTATATCATTTAAAGAATTATCTAATCGTTGCCCCATGTTCTATTCAAATACGATAATAAAGCTAGAACGATGTATAAAAGAAATTAAGCAAACTAAACAAAAAAGCAACAGTTTTTCACAGACGATTGAGTATTTCTCTTTCAATTAATTCAGTTCTCACTTCGCGACAAGGCAAAAATACATAAAAACTCAAAATATCTGTAATAAAAATTACGAAGTAAATCTTAAACACTTATTTCCTCGAAAAAATTCCAGAAAGTATTAAGCATGATTTAATTCGCAATAATAAATGAAGGCGTTCTCTTTGTTGTTGCCAAGCTAAGTTTCTCTAGATTGGCAATAAATCCACTATCCTGCTGTTTGAATCGTAAACAAGCAATGGCCGCCATCAAAAAAAAAAAAAAAATATTAGGCTTAGCGGCATTTAAACAACTTTAAAATTTTTGATAGTTCTAAAAATATTCCATACAGATTTACTAAAGGCATAAACCCTTAACCGAAAGATAATACCAACATAATTCAATCATTTTTAAAGCAAAAAAATGTACAATTTACACAGATATAAGAGTAAAGAAACTGATAATATTACTCAGCCGGTAACATAGTGGATATATATACAAATATATATATATACGTTTGGTGCTGCCGATTGCAACCAGAATACGAGGTGCACATCTACATGTTATATCAGTCCTATATACAAAATTTCAACGTTCTGAGGCTACTCGTTTTTGAGTTATGCGAGATAACGTACGTACGTACATACGTTCGTACAGACGCCGCGACAAATTCTCTTCAGAATTCATTTTAAAGCAGTTTTATACTTTTTTTTTGGAGGAAAAGAGTCTTTTATTCTGTTCTTACGTACAAATATCAGGCAAAAACATCGTTAAATTGCATTCGATAGCGGTCAAAATGGATATTTTCGTTGAAATATGCTGCCTGAATCTTTTCGCGATTACAATACTTCCTTTTTACTTCGTACAAGGAAGTAAAAAGGGGAATGTAATACTTAAATATACACTAGAATCGTCTTAAAACACAATGGCACAATTCTTTGTTTATTTATCCATGGTTTTAATGTTAATGTTGATGTTCAGGGCATCATACATGGCATTGATGTCCTAGAATCATTTTTCTGAGCTGCTGTAAGATACTTTCGCATTCTTTACCCACCACAAAAGTTTACAGCACCAACAAAAGTTTGTTTTAAGCTCCTGACGTCGCGCTTCTGGATAGCAAAAGAGTTCTCGCGTCGTACAGTTGCAGATTCAGGTCGATACCCGAATAGTCCAAGTAAGGCGCTCAAGTGTCCGGATCTGGTCTCACCTGTCACCTGCCTTTCTTTACACAGCGTTTTCCTCCTCTTTCGCTGAGCTTAGTTTCTCTCTAGTGCGAAAGAAGGTTTTACGCTATCGTTGCTGAGTTTTTCAACACGAACCCCCCCCCAAAAGCCTAAATTTCACAATGTTAGAAAAAAATTTACCTAAAACTTGATGAAATGGTATCAGCCTTTTTCGAATTCTAAGTAAATTCTAGTATACATAAGCATCTCCCGGCGGAGAATAAGAAAATAAGATTTTATTGAGCATCCACAGTTTTCATGGGAATGTAAAATATTTGCAAGAATTTTTCTCCTTCCTTACGCTTCAGGTCCAACTAACAATCGGAAGTTACGTATTTCGAATTCTGTAGACAGTATCGTTGATCTTTATATTTCCAAGCTCCGAAAAAATTTCTAAATGCTCTCTATAAGCAAACTATAGTGGAGGATGGGTATTCATCACCAAGATTCCATCTTCATCTGTCGATGATGAAGATGAGTTCCATCTTCATCTGTCGCTTATAAAGTGGGGGAGAATGTACGGATGTTTCTCCTTCTTTACCAGATGCCTTTGTGGTGTAATTAGAAGCATTATAGGTGGGAAATGTGAAGGTGCAGAATTCGAATCCAACCGAGAAAGTCACTGATTTCCCACGTTTCTTGTGCCAAAATAAACCTAATGTCTCTATAATATTGTTACAGTTTGTGTATTTAGTTTACTATTTTTAATACAATTTTAATTAAAACTATTTCTTTTCCCCGTGCGTGACGAGTTTTAAGAGTAAGCTACGCCGAAAAAGTAAAACTACAGGAGCACACACATTTAATAAATAGATATCTCGTAATTGTAGTATTTTGCTATCCAGGAAAATCAAGAAAATACCAGAATGTTCTCGTGCATGATTAAAAAGCTTATAAAAGCCGGATTGAAACATCTCAGTTCAGCTGTTTGAATAACTGTTGTTGTTTACTTTAGCGAATTCACGGTGAGATCGGATTAACTTTATTTGTGTTTTTGAATTGATTTCTATTTAACGTTTTAGTAGTTTAGAATATAATTACTGCGAGATATTGCGATATTGTACGAATATCTCTGAGAAAATTTCAACTTTTTTTTTTTTAATATTTTGGGATAAGAATAAATTTTATTAACTTTTTATGGACTTGTGCATTAATACATTACGAACCCTAAAGCACGCAACAATATTGTTTCATTGAATGACCTATTTTTTTTTGCTTTTCTAATTAACAGCATAGTGCTAACTGTGCAGTTAATGCTACTTTACTAATAATTTGCATAGTACTGCATTAATTAATTGGATAGCTTTTGTTTTATTTCCTCGAAAGAAAGAAATGGCGGTTGACAGCTAAGAGGGGAATCACTGGGGGAACATTATCATCTTCGGATACAAAAGGATCTTCAAAGTACGTTTTGGAATTTATTTTTCAACCACTGAAACGATACCCGCGATTGTAAAGTAAGATTAAAGCATGATCAAAAGTACTGTGCGTTTAATATCATAGGAAAAAAACTCTACTCAAGTGCTTCATTTCCACTGACTAGTATAGTCAGGATAACCTGACTATACTGGTCTTCGCCATTTTTTATTAAAAAAATATCAATGACTTTGAAACTATGTCTTTTATTTATTTACACACTGTCTTCGAAACGTTAAACAAGAAGAGATAAATTCGACAAAACGCAAAATGTTCCGCTTTATTCCAAATATTAGAAAAATATCATCAACAGAACCATTTTATCATAAAGGTAAGACTAAAGTTTAAAAAAAATTATCATTAGAGAGAGTTTCAAACCCTTAATTCTTTAGCTTGCAGTAAGGAATTTGGTGAAATTTATGTACTACTATAGAAGTAAAATAAGTAATACGTTTAGTGCAGGTATTTACAACCTTCAGTGAATATTGTGAAAATTCAATTAGGTAACAATTACGATCCTAGTCAGAAAAAAATTTACTAGAGTTTTCGATAAATGTACCAAACATTTATCGATTCTAACTTTAATATATGATATTCACACATTTTGGGAATAAGGCAGAAAATGCTTTAAAATTAAAGGAAAGTCAAGATGTTTATTTACTAATAAAAGAAGTTCCAAAAGAACAGAATATGATCACTTAGTAAGTGAAACAAATCAGTACAGTCTAATTCAGAATTGTGAAAACTAGGTTTCTCCCACTGAAACCTGTTTTAAATAATTTTCAGGGAAACATTTAAAAGAGTTTTTGTCGAATAATTATGCAAACGTAGAACATAGGATATCAATTAAGAGATTTAAATGGACACCGTAATTCTTTTTTATTATTTCCGAAGCACATTAACTTATTCTTACATGTTCAAAATATCTACCTAATCCTGTATGATTTGCAACCCTAAGTACTTTTGAGGAGAGTAGAAGTTCAATAAAAATAAGATATAATGGGACGGATATCTCCGAAAGTAATTCCATGAAGCGTAGTAGTACTTATTTTGTAACGTTAGCCATAAGATCATCTTACCGGAAAGAAAACATTTATTGTTTTATGTATAATATTTCAGACTACTGTAGCGTAATCATGATGTCAAAATGTCTTACGTTGTAAGATAAAAATCACTAAAAACTATTCATTTAATTATCAAGTTCTCTGAAACCTAGCCGTAATACTTTAATGGCTTCTTGTGAATAACTTTGAAATTAAACTATGGTTCACAAAGTATTAATGAGACCTATGACAGTGCAAAATAGAGTTGTATATTTAGCAGCATGTCTGATATAAACTGCCAGTCCAGACATAAAAGTGTATTAACAAAGGAATGAGTGATTCATTATCTAGCATATAAATCGTCTACGAAATCCATTATGAAAAAATTCTATTTCAGGTTTTCCAAGCACTGAAAGCTTAATAAGTGCAAATTAAATACTTAAAAGGTTCAAAACTTTAGGCTAGAAGAATAAAAAAAAATTCCAGGATAGGGTAAAAAATAAAATAAATAAAAATAAAAAATCTGAAAGCTTTCAGATTTTATAATACGCCCAAAATGGCGTATGCAAACCCAAAAAATGTCTTAAAAGAATAGTTTGTAACCTAATATTAAAAAGAAAGGCTTTGTTTTTATCGTTTAAGAAATGCTTCTGTAATTTGAATTCTACCTTCCTTCTTACATCTCTATCACGTTTTAAGACATGAAAGAAATTAGGCTGAGGCTTATTTAGAAAAATTCGCATCTGTAATAGCTTTGTTAAAAATCTATACTATTAAATATTAATTTAAAATGTGTTTGCAGAAATGGATTGTAAATAACTCAGCGCATGTTCAAGATATGAGTTAGATAATTATCAAAGTAGTGCTACAAGGTATTTTTTCCTCATTTCTGCATGTCTTCGTGGTGTAATAGTAGCACATTAGGTTCGTATTCGAGAGGTCCAGGGTTCGAGTCCCGGAAAAGGCATTGCGGATTTCTTCGATTTCCTTGTTTCAAAAAATTCTAAAATGATTCTACAGTAGCGATCGAACTAAAAAATGGTGGATGATGATTCTTCATCACAAGGACTTGGCGGACTGGGTTTCCTAATCCCCAGTCGCCCTTTAAGATGAGCAGTACATAAGGTACTGTGTCCCTCCTTTCTGCATGCTTGCGTGGTGCAATGATAGCACATTTTGCTCGTATTCGAGAGGTCCAGGTTCGAATATTCACCAACAGCTTTTGGAGACTGGGTCCTCTATTCCTCAGTCGCCCTTTAAAAAGTGGAGTATAAAAGGTATTTTCTCCTTTCTTCCAACATGCCTCGGTAGTGTAAAGGTTGGTGCACTCGGCTCGTATTCGAGAGGTCCAGGTTCGAGCCGCTGTTCGGGCATTGCTCATTTTTCGTGTTTCTTAATTCAAAAATCCTAATGACTTTACAAATTTTTCTAAAAAATGTCTGTTTAGTTAATATGATATATCTTACCGACTCTCTTGGTTTCCTTCATTTACACTACGCAAATGTGTTGTCTTTTTTATTACCCTGAAACTTTCTACTCTTGCGAATCTGCTCATAAAGAGAGTTTCGGTTTTTTCTTTTATCTGAGTCTTCTATGAGATGATTTTTCCCTCCTAAGCTGTTACGATTGGTTTATATGAATTGTCGGGTTCTGTGGACCACCTGCATGGATTTGTCTTGAAGAAGAAGCAAATTATCAATTAATTGCTTTTCTCACATTCTAAGCAAATCATGATTTCCCCGCTGAGATGTATTATCCTCTGACGTTGTAAATAACACATATGTATATATATATATATAAATAGATAGATAGCTATAGTTATAGATATAGGTATAATATAATCCATAATTTCTTGAGAATTGGGTGAGAGTTGTAATAGATTTAGGCAATTATTTTTACTGCGTCGTTAAAATGATGGCTCGTTGTAGTAGAGTGGCGAGAAGTGGTCATAGATGCATAACGGAAAAGAAAGACAATGCAGACGTGGCTAAAGATAACAAGATATACACATAACCATGGATGAGATATGTGCAGCTTACATATCTTTAGAGAATAAAAGAAACGGAGTGGTAAACGATGCGTTTTAGCAACACAAGGTGAAGCAAGGAAAAAACGCATTGAGAGGCAGCAAGAGATATGGCGTCAATTTTATGTGATTGGGTACGAGCTGTCCGCATTGCTGGTTTACCTAAGTAAGCATGAAACAATAAATGCTGGAAAAATGCAATCCTAGTTTCCTTATTTATTACAAACCGAAAGGGAAAATGCACAAATTAAAATTAAGATTTAAGGGACTATTGTAAATTTAAGTTGCAATTTTGATTTGCATCTTTTATTATATATATATGTGATGTACCAGCTTTTATCGTAGCTTAAATTATCAGACGATAAGTTTAAAAAACAGGATATATTTATTATTATTCAGGAGAAATAGCAGTTACAAAATCAGATATCCGGAGTAAATAAAAAGAATTACTAATAACTTTTTGTATGAAGTTTACTGCATCGTGACATTTAAGTAAAAGCCCCGATATTCTTTTGCGAGTCCTTTTATAGCCTCTAGAAAGGCGGAGCTTCCAAGAAATGACGTCAGTCTCGTCACCCAATCCCGTTCGCTTTAAATATTTCCAGAACATTCTATAACTGTACGTGTACAAAAGGCGGGAAAAACAATTTGACTACGGGGATTTAATTCCACGTACTTTAAAATAAGAGAACGTCGCCATTAAAAATGAAAAGATCATACAGTTAGAATTTTAAGCGTATTCTTGACTATGGAATTTTGTTATTACACACACACACACACACATATATATATATATATATAAGTTTGTCAGAGAGAGAGAGGGTAAAATTTGCAAATATAAATTATAATTGAAATTAAAAATAGCCCCTTAATGCTTAGTTTTAATTTCACACTTCCCTTCTCTATTCTAAAAAGAGTATTTTTTTTTTTGCCCTGCGTCATTTTGATATTAATTCATGTCACATGACACTCAAATAACGCTGATGATGTCAATGGATCTAAAACTGAAATAACCAGTAGTAATTTTACAGCAGTATGAATTATCCAATGAAATGCATTGAGAACCACAATTACCTCATTCTGAAATAACATTTCATCCTCAACAGAAGTCACTTGCTTCCTATACTTCGGCCAAGCTGCACTGCTGCTTGCTGCTTTCTTCTTACGGTAAAGCTATCAAAAATGTAAACGCTTCTCCTTTTCCGTATGCCCTTGTGGTATAATTGCAAGCATGCTCAACGTGTATTCGAGAGTTCCAGGATTCGAGTCCCGGCGATGGCACTGCACATTTTTCACTTTCCTGACATCTAAATTTCTAATGACCCTTCAAATGGCACCCGAGCTAAAAGGTGGTGGTCTCTGCTTTAAAAAAAATAAACCTAATGACTCACAGTGGCTCCCAAAAAATGGTGGAGGACGGTAATTTGTTACCACGAGGAATTGGAGGTAGGGTCCCCTCATCCCCAGTTGCCCTTTAAAAGAGTAAGTGTATAAAGTATTTTCCCCTCTTTTCCGCATGCCTTCGTGAAGTAATTGGAAGTATACTCGACGCGTATTCGAGAGATTGAGTAATCGAGTCACGGCGAGGGCACTGTACATTTTTCACGCCTCCTGCTTCAAAATATCCTAATGGCTTTACAAACTTATACAATTTTTTATGCAACACAACAAATAAATACAAACTGAATATAATACATAACGGCGTAAAATATATATAGTGAGACTAAATTCGCGCAGTTTTGACCTAATGGGTCTTTTTCATAAAATAGTCAGCTTAAGGAAGGCAAGATACCTACTCACATGTCTAGCACTCGCGATTTTGCAGCGAGGAGGAATTACAGGATGAAATCTGTAGTGATAAACTATGCGTTTTCGTTTGTGGTTATCCGGGTTCCCTAACTACATTTTCACAGTGTATACAGTGTGTGCAAGAGATTGCTCGTCTCAAAACTTTCTTCGTTACCTCTTGCTTAGTTGATTATCTCGCTTTTTAACAGCTTATTCTTAGTTGACTATCATGCTTTCTTCCACATGGTATTTCCATGCTACCTAAAAATTCTTGCGACTCGACAAGTACCGAATGGAACGTCATTATTTGCTTTCTATTATAAAAATATTGATCAAACTGAATTAGACAACTATAAAAAGGTTTGCTTTCGCTAATTCTACGAAAAAAATAAATTCAATTGGTTGGTTATAATAATGGATATCATTAATTTCTTTTTTACAAAGATTGTGCAACGAAATTTGCACAACGTAACATGAAAAATCTGAATACAGTAAAGCTCTGTCTGAGATGTAAGGTTCTGGGAAACTAATTTTTGTTGCGAAATTTGGCGAGAAATCGCCGAAACTCGCCCAGCTTGGTAACCGTTTGGTAACATCGGGCCCGGGTCTGTGTATAAACTGTAACTGGTAAGATATTGGCTTCCTTGTCCCGCGAGACTGAAACGCACTACAGGATTCCTCGCTCCTCAGAACCAGGTACAGAGGTTCAACCTCGGCCCTCGCACCTTGGAAAGAGAGACACACCGCCTGGGACACGTTGCCCAGACAGAACTGGTCGTCGATTTGCTACCTGCCAGTTGGGCTGCCCGTTGCAGTAGCACATTACCCAGAAAACTCGAGGGCGCTACCGTCCCGGGTACTAGAGCCACGTCGCTCTAGGACTCGTCAGACCACCGGGCCGTTCAATAAATGACCTTATCGGGGCCTCCAGAACCGCTAGGTTCATAAATTTTATACCCCTATGGCCGAGACTGCCTAGCCAGCAGCTTCGCAGAGTTCTCTACGTCGACCCCCGAGGGGTTGTAACTAAATAACTGCAATTGATCCTTATATGTAACGTAACCGTATCCGGCCCTTATGTATAACTTAAGCCGTATCTGTCATCCAGTGGCCGTATATGCCTCCCTTCAGTAACCGTATATGCCTCCTTTGACAAGTATGTACTCGTATTTCGAAAAAGGGAAGGTAATGAAAATTCTTCGGGTGCTGGGGGAAAAGTACATAAAAATTGAGAGAGTATTAATTCTCAGTTTTTAGTTCAGAGTTGACTTCGGAATATTGAGAAATCTCCGTGCGAGTTTCGCTCTTTAGATGCGCTTTGCACTAATTTGTGTTTAACATTCTTAGTAGTTTGAACTACTGATCGTGCGTTTTCATACTGAAACGAGCTATACGAGTACTTTTGTGGAAATTTCCAGAACGGTAAATTTTGTCTTTTAGGGATATAGTAGGAATATAGATTTTATCGAGTTATTATTGGTTATTTGTGCATTCAATTTATTACGAACTCGTACTCACGCAACAATAGCTTTGGACACCAAAACTTATAAGATTCTTTAGTGAGTTTATAAGGTATTTCTCCCACCTTCTTAGCATGCCTTCGTAGTGTAGTGGTCTGCACGCTAGGCGCGCATTCCAGAGGTCCGTAGTTCGATTCCCGGCGAAGGTGTTGCTCAATTTACATCACTCCTGCGTCAAAAAAATCCTAATGACTATACAAGTTTCATGAGTTAAAACATTATTACCTCGAATACCTTTCTTTTCCTAGACTTATCTGGAGAAATCTTTAGTCAGTATTAAAAAATTAAACAGAAATTTCAGTAGACTTTAGTCGTCAGTAGCTTATCTTTCTGCTCTTTCGCTTTCAGAATAGAACTGACATTTTCTTCTGAACATCTAAACCAGACTGTTGGCCATAAAATTTTATGCAGCCTCTTGAATCGTTCGACGTCACTACACTGTCAGAGAATATCCTTCCTTTTTGGTCACAGGAAAAGGCGTCGTAAAAATCAACGGGATGATCTTACTTCGAAATCCTGGTTTAGGAAAGATACTTATATTTTTACTTTTTCACACAAAAGAGTGAAATTGTACCACTGTAACTTGATTCAATTTTTTTTTTCCAGTGTTTGGATATTGCATGTTATAAAGCTTTATGGAAAAGATCTTCGTCGTAAAAAATGATACAAAGTTCGCTTTATCTAGTTTCGGTTATTTGCTGAGAGAAAAGAAAAGATGATATCCGTTTATTTCATATCAAAAAGCAGCTGTTTTGAAGCGTATACAGAACTGCTGATAACTGTGATTCGGTGAGAATGTTCTAAATGGAAAAGAAATATTTATAAGTTATTTTTTCCCTCCTTTCTGCATGCTTTCGTGGTGCGACGGTAGCAAACTCAGCGCGTAATCGATAGGTGCAGGTTCGAGTCCCGGCGAGGGCATTTCGCATTTTTCATATCTCCTGTTTCAAAATAACCAAATAAATCAACAGTGGTACCCGAACCCGGGGAGTGAGTCTGAAAGTCTCCCACCCCTCTCCCCTTCCACCAAACCACACAAAAGTACTTTCGGCTCGCCCATATACTTAGAGTGCTCCCATGCCGCAAAGACACTATGCATTTACAAACACCCATGGCTTCTCTGGGATTCGAACCTGGGCTCTTCGGTACCGCAGTAGCATCCCCTAACCGCTATACCATCTGGGGGGGGCAAGCAAAGGAATAGAAGAGGAAGGATCAGGAATATAAGAGGAAAGAAAGTATCCTTCCAACAACATAGTTTTCAAATCAGCATGAGCAGGAAGAGTACTTAATTTTTGTTATCTATATTTAAGAGCTTCACGTCATATCAGCTGTTATCAAATTATGATTTTTTTTATATTCCAATACAAAAGATACCTTAACTAAAAGAGGTTACCCCGGTGCCAATCTATGAAGCTTTATTAAGCTAAAAGGGTCTCGAAATGGCATATTGCATCGAAGCACTTAAATACGTTGTATCACATTTCAAATTGTTGCCACCAAATATTATCCCTCTGTATTATCTTTAAAGAAATTAAATAATTAAAAATCCGCATGAATATATGTATGTTTCTCGCACTGTGAAAAACAACGGTACCTAGAGCCATCAAATTCTGAATAATGTAGTCCTCCACCCGAACATGGGCGCCTGAAATCCTGAATTTCAAATTTGTTTTACTATATATCTCATATTTAATAAACCTTTAACGAATTTTTCATGAACAATCTCAACGATTTCAAATCGAGCAGTGGTAACACTGTACGGAAAAAGCCCTTTTATCTCCAGCGAGCGAAATTGTGTATCGAAAATTCTAAATACATGCTGTTTTTAAATATTTTGTGATTTTACTTTTGAATTACATGTTATGTGGCGTAAGCGTCAAGAACATGATATTTAATAAACATATTAAACAGGCATAGTGTTAATTATGAAAACACTCCCCCCCCAAAAAAATAGCTTTGTAAAGCCATCTTAGTAAGAAAACGGAACATTGATATGATGAACTGAAAAAAGACTAAGAAAAACAGAAAAATGTACGTTATCACTTAACGCTGCAACAAGAATTTTAAACGTACACTGTTGCGCAGCTTTCAAAATCTTGCTGTTTAATTTTATATGGCATAAATGCAAATAAAATTATACTTAAAAATAAAGCTAAAAAGTCAAAACAAAATGGGTTAGTAGGAGTGAGTATAGCAGCAGACTTGTAGACTAGGAGCTCCGAAAGAGCATAAAAAAAACCTAAAGAAACACATCTGGGCGACCGTAAAATCTGACACCTTTAATTTTTTTTCTATATCCTTTTCTTTCACTATAAAAACGTTAACATTTAAGTAATTGTAATTGAGAAAATAAATGGAATTCTTTCGAAGTGGAAAAGAAGCACTCCAATGTAAAATTTTAAATTAAGCAAAGGAAATTCATTTTGTGGTAGTTTTTAAATAAAACCATACCGATATAAAAGGGGATCAGCTAAATGTCCCTCTTCTGCAGGAGCAAAACAATTCTGCCAAAATGTCTGATTTTTATTCCTGAAGAAGAGGGCTATGTATCCGATATGAAGTGCTATATGTCTATGAATTTTATTCAAAATCTACGCAGCAATAAAGTTGTCCTTTTGTCTAATTTTAAAAAAATGCAGCTGCTTATTTGTTTTTATCTCTTTAAGTTGAAACGAAATTCTAGATCAAGTTCGAATCAAATGGATAATAAAAAATGAGATGCATGGCTTGGAGGGTTTTACATAATTTTAATTAAAACTTAATCATTTACATATATACATTTTATAGGCTAAAGTGTCTAAATCGAATGTAACGATTAAGAAGCAAGAATTGAATAGTTTCATCAAAAGAATATAATAATCGAATTATACTGCGCAATGCAGTTCGAACTCCACCCTTAAGAAGACAAATTGCAAGCCATGTGTTCAGAAGGAGAAGCGTTAAGTAAGCCAACAGATGGACTTCTAACGCCATCTCTTGGCGATATCAAGGAATCAGCCGACCAGTGGTTGAGCGGTAAAATCGCTGATAGTTCGATCCGAGGTTCGAAATCCGACAAACCTGCTGACTGCATGAGCGTTTTCGTGGTTTCCGCCATGTGTAACGTGTATACGATACAGTTTCTCTAAGAAAGTCATCCACGAATGCATCCACTACCCTTAGGAAGATAGCCTTCTAGGGCTTTGCTATAGTTAAAATATACTATACTGTACTAGCATTAAATCTCTTCTTGACTCTAGGCGAGAATTCTTTGCGACTACTTCTAGATTTTGGAAGTTTATTGAACAAAAATCTAAAATAAAATTCTCGGACACCTAGCAGAAATGTGTAGACTACACAAAGGAAAATTTCCATCACACACTGTACAAACGCAAACGTCAAAATAATGATAATTACACACAGCTTAAGTTAAAAAATTGTTCTGACTTTGCATATCTCAAGACAGCTGTTTTTCTAACGAACTTTCACTACGCTTTTTCCTATCAATAAAATGATTTTTCTGTTGTTACGAAAAAGAAATCTCAAATTATTGGCACCATCATTGTCAGAATGAAAACTGCTTAATCACTGAAGTATTCTTAGTAGTGAAAACAGATGTCTGCATCGCAAGATAATGTTGCAGACTGCACGCATCTTCCTCTCATGAATATTGTTTTTTCTTTTTCCATATGTGGATAAGAATACTGTGTACAAACCTGTCATCGAACATCACAGCATGAGGAAAGACTGAGACCAGCTGTTGTTTTTAACCTAGTGCAATGCACTTAGACCGCGTTATGTTCATTTTAGATTTTACACTTACTGCTAAACTCTGTATGAAGGAAAGATTTGCCAACGTATAATAAAAAATAAAGCCATAAAACAAAGATTGGCGAAAAATTTATACAAATTTCGGTCGATTTCGAAGGTGAATGAGTCTTTCTTCTTCAGAAACAGAAATAAATAAAAGGAATCAGGGTTGACTGCATAGACAAATAAACCCAGCAGGACCAAGCACGGAATGAACATAGTAGCCTATATTGAGTAAAAAGAATATCAAATTGAAATTAAGGTAATAGTATTCTGAATAACAACTTGAAATAATGCAATTTATATTACAAGGTATTTATTCCATCATTCCTGTATGCCTTCGTGATGCAACGGTAGCACATTCGGTGCGTATTCGAGAAGTTCGAGTTTGAAGGCGAGGACATCATTTTTGGTGTTTTCTACTTCAGAAATCCTCTTGATAGTGGCACCCGAAGTAAAAGGTGGTGGATGATGTTTCTTTATCACTAGGATTTGACGACTAGGACCTCTAACCCCCAGTCCCCCTTTAAAAAGAAAGATTACATAAGGTATTTTCTCCCACCTCTCTGGATGCCTTCATGGTATAACGCTAGCACACTCGGCGTATTCGAGAGGTCTAGGTTCGAGTCCCGGCAAGGACATTGCTCAGTTTTCATGTCTCCTGCCTCCAAATATCCTAATAACTATAAAAAAATAATAAAATTAGGATAAATGTGCCTGATTAGTTTACTGTAACAACTGCTGCGGCTGAGGTAAACTCACGATGATGCCATTTAACTACTGTTTTAACATTCCCCATTATGTGGTGTTGAGATCTCCCATAGGGGGCAAAGTAGTGTTCCTCAACTGTGTGAGAAAAGTTTCGATTTGAGAGAGATTGGCGTGAGTGTTGAAAATGTTGTGTGAAAAGCTGTGTAACGCGTATTTGCTATGTATCTGTACTATGTAATATAATATAATATATATATATATATATAATTAAATGTGCTTATTTAAAACGTGCAGCAATTTTGAAGGAGCATACTTAGCATGTGGCTTCTTTCATTCAAACTAGCTCTGCACATGATTTGAAAAGAAGCACTTAATGTTTAATTATACATGACTGAACTATGTTTTATACTTACATTGATATTTTTGGATATTTGTAGATGGTAACCTAAAACCAGTTTTCAATACGTTTCTGCCTGGCTTTGAATAAGAAGAATAGATGGAAGAAGAAACTTATATGTTCAAATAATTTTGAGCTTACATTAATTAAATAAGAACTACAGTAATAATGTACTTCATTCATTTAAAAGGCCGACCAACGACTGAGCGGTAAAGTCGCTGATCACTGGTAGGTTGGTCTGAGGTTCGAATCCGGGCTAGCTGCATGGGCAGGAGCAGTTGGTTCAAGGGAGAAATTGGTTCTCAGTTCTTTTTCTATGCATAAAAACCCTCGTCCACATAAGACTAACTATTGACGACTTTTTGGAATGTGGAGGATGTTAAACAAATGGATTGGTCAGCCAAATAATACTCTATAGAACTAAACACTAAAAAACAAGTTTGGGACACTTTTGGGAGAAAAATCGCACCTTGTCTTTTCCTCCCCAAACCCTCCACAACAGCAAAACACAAAGCACTGTTATTAAAGAAGTGGCATCGACCGCAGCATTATAAACTTCCTCATTTCTAGTAAAAAGTCGTAATTTGAGAGCTACACAACAGTCAGAAGGGACCCCTTACCTCATTTTTGTTGCATCTTGCACCCTCTATCTCGGACTTTGCTGTGCCGATGAGCGTACACAGGATCGTACGTACATACCAATATAATCTATCTACAGTGTATATTTTTGTATTATATCAGCCTATGTTCATACAAAATTTTTATTAAAATCTATTCACGAGTTCTGGAAATAATCGACCTAATGTTAAAAGTCTCTTAATTCTGAGCATCAATGTACCTAAATCATTTACTGTAATTACTTTTTGAAGGTAGAAAGATAGAAACGTCTCCTGCCGAATATTACCTATGCATAGGTTTTCTCGCACTTTAAAATTCGAACCAGTGCATCACACCTATCTCTCATTTTTATTTTACAGCAAGGTATCTTAAAACGTATTTCGCTGGACAACTATTCTGTACCTAACAAGTATAGCATCACAATATAGAGTAGGCAGTAATAAACTATCCAACATTGCAAAAGCTGTGACATGAAAACTATTGTATACCTTGACAAATGCAGATTTATGGTTTAGAATAAATTGCCTACTTTAAGGTGGAAGATACGCAGATGGGTTTACGTTTTGAAACTCAAAAGGCTTGGTAAAGTAACTTCTGTTTCGGTTTAAATATTCGTGGGGTGGCAAGCAATATTTGCGCGCTCGTTTCACTTCACTTGGCAGAAAATAAATTATTTACGAATCACGTGTTAAGGAAACCATGAGTATTAAATGTAGTTTTGGCTTTTAGCATATTTTTATTCATTTAACAAAAAACATTTTGTAAAGAATAATTGTATGTAATTATTTTGCGAACAGTAACACTTGGAATAATCCAAAATTAGTTTAGTTATGCTTGTGTAATAACTACAGTGAATTAAAGAACGTTAATTAATTTAATGCACTTAACTATTGTTATTAAGTCGCCCAGATGATATAGTGATTAGGGGTGCCTTGGAAGCAAGAGACATGAAAATTGAGCAACGCTTTCGCCGGGAATGGAACCGCGGATTTCTGGAATACGCGCCCATCGTGCATACCACTACAGCACAAAGGCACGCTAAGAAGGTGGTTGAAATACCTTATATGCTCCCCGTTTTAAAGAGCGACTGGGGATTAGGGGATCCAATCGCCAAATCCTGGTGGCAGAGAATCGTCATCCACCACCTTCTTTAGTTCGGGTGCCACTTGTACAGCTATTAGGTTATTTGGAAGCAAGAGACTTGAAAAATGAGCAACGCCTTCGCCGGCAATCGAACCACGGACCTCTAGAATACGCACCCAGCATCCATAATGCTAAGCCTGCTTTATGAAATCTTTTACCACATTTTAAGAAATTTTATAACTTGAAATATATGCCTTGTTCCGTTTGAATAGAAACATTTCGCTACCTCTAAATGGGAACAGTCTGAACTTGAGAACTTGATTTTGGATGCAGTTTGAATGCTGCCGATAAAATGTTAGATTAGATTACGGAATTTATGATATTCAATTAAATTCGTTTTTAAAATAAATTGGGTATTTTGAACAACTGTAGAATGTAGAATACTTGTAGAATTTTAGATGCTGCTTGTCTTAAATAGATTACTTTTTATGTCTTGTCTTAAATATATTACTTATAGTAGAACTTCGGAGACACGCAACACCCTTCTGTCTATTTGTCAGGCGAACATGCCAAGCTTGACTAACTAAGGAAGTTTTAGAGTCATTAGGTTCTTTTGAGCAGGAGGCATGGAAAATGAGCATTGCCCACACAGGGACTCGCACCTGGACTTCTCGAATACGAGCCGAGTGTGCTACCGTTACACCACAAAGACATACTGGAAGGAGGAAGAACATACCTTTTATATTCCCCCTTTTAAACGGCGACTGGGTGTTATTATACCCACAGCGGAAATCTTGCTGATGACGAATCCTGGTGGACGCCAAATTCTGGTGGTATCTTTTAGACGCCACTGTAGAGTTATTAGGTTATTTGAAGCTACGGAGATCAAAATTGAGGGAGTGTACCGCTATTATGGCTTCCGATTGGTGAGGTGAACCAAGCAGAATTATATACAATCACAGCTGGGAAATCTCTAAAGTTACAATGTTGAATATTAAATAATAATAGCAGTTTCTATATTTTACAATGTTTTTCTTGTCCAAAATTAGTTTACATCAATAATCGTACTGTGTAACTGAAATAATGGCTCAGTTTTATACTTCTTGCTGAATGAAAACAAGCCTTACTATTCTACGATAAACTTAACAGTACTTCGGGAATTATTTAGCTTGATAACTGCAGAAGCGTTATCCTGATTATCTGCATTAAATTCTGATCATTTCAAGCATAATATTATTCACGGTGGTTTCTGCTTACGCAGCGTTTTGAGATTTTTTCGATTTACCACGGACTGCTTAGTGTGTTAGATGTCCACATTGTCCAGGCACACTCCACTGGTTTCTGTAAATGCCAGATTCTTGTACTAACACAATGAAAGTAATAATGGTCCGCGTCACCTTCCTCTCCGCATTAGCAGAAGAGAGTACTTATAAATCTGAATCTGCTGAAGTATACTGGGAATGGTTAATTGTGTTAGGCTAGCACGGTGGGTCTTGATTTCCATGTTAACTTGCAATAAACGGAATGTCCTTCGTCCTACCTCTGCCTTTGACCATCTATTTTGCCAGTTTTGTAGCAAGCTCATCAAAGCTGTTTGTTTAATTTGAGACCAAGGAATATGAAAAATGAGTAATGCCCTCGCCGGGACTCAAACCTGGATCTCTTGACTACGTACCTAGACTGCTACCATTATAGAGACATTGGGTTATTTCGAAGCAGTAGATATGAAAGATCGGCAATTACCTCGCCAGAACTCGAACCGCGGACCGCTCCACTACGCGCCGTGTGTGCTGACCACTGCACCACGAAGGCACGCTAAGAAGGCGGGAGAAATACATTGTATATTCCGCCTTTTAAAGCGCGACTGGGGATTAGGGTACCCAGTAGCCAAATCCTAGTTGTGAAGAATCATCATCCACCACCTTTGTTTAGTTCGGGCGCCACTGTTGAGACATTATGTATTTTTTTAGAGCAGGAGATGTGAAAAATGAGCAATGCTCTCGTCGTGACTCAAACCACTGACATCTCGAATACGCGCCGATTGTGCTGACCACTACACCACGAAGGCAAGCTACGAAGGCGGGAAAAATACCTTATAGCGTTATCTTCACGAAGGATTGCTAGAAGGACGGAGAAGACACGTTATAAAACAAAGGGCGTAACCATCTTTCTAGCGCCACATATCTACTATATAAAATTACATGCCAGTTTTATTTCATGAATAAAATCAAAAGAGTCACCATTTAAAATAAATAAAGGAAAAAAATCAATTTATTTAGGCAAACTTTGTATCAAAATACATATTTAATCGTGCTAATATGCATAATCTTTGAAATAGAAGGATCTTACTTAATGGAATTCAGTTTCTTATTAACTTCGTTTATTTCTTATCGCAATTGTTCTGCACGCGTGTTTCAAATTATCACTCATTTGCAGGAAATAAAAGACTAAAGCAAATAAGATAATTTAAGAAACATGCCTGAGGAAATTTCTTAGTCATATTATTAAATAATAGCATTTTTTGATGAAATTTCATTTTAATAATCAATTAATTTTATTACGCTCCAAGAATTTGCGATAGCTCAGCGTTAATACATAATACGATAAGGGCTTTATAAATGTAACAGATACTTGTTATTTTGAAGTTTTAAAGCAGTCAATTACATTTTTTATTACTTTTTTAAAGTCTTAAATAGTATATGTTCTTTTCGGTATGCAATTTGATTGTTATCGAATTTGAGAGAAATGTAATTACAGCTAATTTACATACTTTAAAAAACATTCCATGTTGCAGAACTAAGCAGTTCGCAAATCATTTGAATGGATTTAAATTTGATTTCTGATAGAACATATTAGGGATATTTTACTTTGCAAATATCATTCTCATTTTCTCTTTCTTATAAAATTTTCGTACCTTTTACATATTTTAAAAGCATTAAATTATTACTCATAACATTAAAATAAAATTTAATGTGAGCATCATAAAATTTAATGATTAAAAAATATGTAAATCAGCTGTATAATTTAAATTAGTAATAGCCTCTTAATTCCTCTTTTCCAATTTAGATATTTCTTTGTGTATTCTAAAAGTAGTAATAACGTTTATGGACTGCGGCATTTCTAAATTAATCTATGTCATATGGCTTGCCTAACGTTGATGACGCAGCTAATGGGAACATGAACTCAAAATTTTCAGAACTGAAACCTTTCTAATCTAAACCAAAACCTTCTCTAGGTGAGCTTCCATACTGGATGATTGCGTACTTTTGCTTCTGCCTTTAATGACGCTATTTCGCTGTGCTCTCTTCCTATCGCAAAGAAACAAAAATGTAAATGTTTTTTGAACAGGCACGATTAGAGTGCCAAGTGAATTGTGGCCACAAATGTCAACTGGTCTAAAAGTGAATATTTAATCTTGATCGGCTGCCAAGTTTCCTATTCATTACGGATTGAACATTTTAGCATTCTATGCAATCAGAAATTTTCCTCTTCAATATGGATCTACGTTCTTTGAACTCTACGCCCTAGGCCATCAACATTACTACGTCTTTTTCTCTTTTTTATCACATATATAAATAGAGAAATAGCCTTTCGCATTCTTTATCAAAATTGCATAACCGCTTAGTGTTTCACCAGGCATTTTTCAATAGTTTTTTTATTTAGTTTCAGGTATATAATAGTAGGACCGTTTTTTTAATCTAATTAAATAAACTGCTTACAAGTTTATTTATGTGTTCAATTTTCGTTTAAATTAATGAATCCATTATTCAACAAACATTTTTTGACGTCTTCAATAAAATGTTTTCATATATAAATGCCAGAAAATTTAATTTTTCAGTAAATAAAATTTCTAAATTTCTAAACTCATACAAAATTTCAAATTTAGGTTAAACGGCCTAATATGCCAATCATCTTTTTTCTAAATGGCTAAGCAATGATCAACAGTTACAATTTTTTTTCCAGTGTCAGTTTTATTTCTGTTATCCAAAATATGTTCTGCCTAATTTTATGTAGGTTAGAAATTTTCCCATCTGCGCATAATGAATTTTGCTTATTTTTTAATTTACGTCAGCCGGTATCTGCATTTTCCTCAGAATCCCTTAAATTTATTATACTTTAATAAACGAAATTCGTAAATGGTACAATGTCAACAGGTCTAAAAGTGAATATTTAGTCTTGCTCGGCTGCCAAGTGTGTCAGGAATGTCAGGAAAAATGGCTCTTTTTATGGCATAGTTCAAGGGAAACTCAGAAATCCTTCGCTGCTAGCCCTCTTAATTGTCGAAAAATATAACTTGGTGCGAATTGCCGCTGTTTTGCAGTCTTAATTATGCGACGAATGATCGGCGTGATAGTACGTATAAAACGGAATTAACTAGGTCTTTTAAAGGTTTCTTATATAGCTAGGTCTAACTACAAAACGTTTTATAGAAAGTCAGTGGGACAAAGATATTGAAGTTACATAATTAAATTAATTTGAACTCTATTTAATCCACAGTTCCTGTTTAATCCTCGAAGTATAGCAGAACCTCGACTAATCTAGGTGACTGAAAGCGTAACCACCTCGGGTAGTAGAAAAGTAGATTAACAAATACTAAATTTTAAATCACGACAAATTTTATTTCGTTAAAATTTTCTGAGTTTTTTTTTTTTTTTTTTTTAATTCTAAAAATAAGTACAGAAATATTATTATTAACATTTTAACAAACTATTTTATTAGTACACTAATGTTTGTGATAAATGCAGTACCATGGAAGAGTTATTAGAAACGAATAAAATTTATTCCATTACTGATAGTGGTACAAATAAACGATCAAATTTACAAGACAAGAAAACAAAACGAATTTCGGAAATCAGTACTTTGTGTGTCCGCCACACTGAGCGAAGACAGCATGTAAGCGTTATGGCATTGAATCATACAGGTTCTGAGTATAATCTTGGAGACTTGGCTTCGACTTGACGCTAAAGTTCACTCTCATAGTGCGCTTCACCAGCTGTACGAGCGAATCGCCAACCGATGAAATCTCAGACTTGCACCCAATGGGCGAAATATCTGGGGAATAAACAGGCCATGGATGAACCGAAACCTGCTGTTCCCTAAAGAAGGGATATGCAGTCTGAGAAAGACGTGCATGGGCATCATACTGCTGAAATACAGTGCCCGGAATGCGTCGAGGAATGGGAAAGAGCGCTGGCTTCACAACTACCCGTACGTAACGATCACTGTTGAAGTTGCCCTCAATCTGTACTAGATGGAATCAACATTTATACTCAATAGCTCCCCATGCCGTGGTGCCAGGCGTTTGTGCGGTATGACGCTGGATAATACACTGTGAGAGCAGAGGTTCTCCTCTGTAACATCTGACGCGTACCCTTCCATCATTGTACTCTAGATTGTAGCGAGATTCATCGGAGAAAATAACTTGTTGACACAGCTCACGCCACGCATTCTTTGCCGTGCCCATTGAAGTCGGAGGCCTCTGTGATTCAGCAACAGGAGAATCCTGCATAAAGGAACCCTTGCAGGCAGTTCATATTGCAGCAGACGGCGATGAACCGTGAAGACAGGTACAGGTGACGGAGGACGGGAACGCCTGGTGTTTAACATACGTAAACAGGCGTATGTCCCGCGCTTTCCACTGTCTAGAAACAACAACTCCCTGGAGCCCCAGGAGGCTGCACCAGGAGACCTGTAGCATGCTCCAACTTTGTGCTAACACACGAGAGGACGTTGTACAATCGGTAACAGCTATGTGGGCGGCGTGTCTGTCGTCTGGTGCCGTTGTGCTATTGCGTGCCCCACTAACAGGATTTCGCCTTGTTTGGTTCTGTTCTTCTCTGTCCATCTCTTCCAAACACGGATCACTGTTGTAGCATTATGCTGCCAGCGGGCTGCGAGTGCTCCATACGAAAATCCACTCTGGCATACCGACGATGTGACCTCGTTTGAAGTCCGTTATTTGTTGGTATGGCACCCTCCGCTATTGACAAGGCATATTGACCACTAATTAAACGTTCACCGCAGACAGAGGACGATAAACAGATTTCAGTGCAACTTTACTGTCCTTTATATATATGGAACAAGCAGCCGGTTCTCATTCCACGCATGCGCAATCGCTTTGTAATTCTGATCATTTGCATGTCTTACACTTCACATTTCCTGTAAATTTGGTTCAGTTTGCGTAATTCCTTCATGGTGCTGCAATTGTGACAACATCAGTGTATATAAAATTTATTTCATTCTATCAAAAGATTAATCCATGCAGGATTTTATGTCGTGACTAAAACATTCAATAAAAAATTTAGAATAAAGGAACTCGTTCAAAATTTGCGCTAATTGCGAATTTTTTTAAAATTTTTAACGTGCAATTTCAGAAGACAGCATTTGCTTGAAAGAAAATCTATTAATTTTTTTTTTTATGATAGTACTACATAACTCTATCAGTCGTTGTACAATCACACAACATTGCAGCCATTAAACGATCTACAGGTCATGTATCAGGATGTTACTCTATAGAGATCTTTATTTAAGGCTTCAGCCATGGGTTTTCAGCCAAGTTTCACAATAACCGTTTCTATTTCAATGTCATACTCGCCAACACTTTCATTACTGCACTTTTTACTTTTCTCCGCATCTACAGTCAGAACGATTTCTTCACCATTCAAAGCTAAGAACTTTCGTTCGCTATTTTCTACTTTATCCATTTCGAAACATCATCTGTGGTCATGTCTTTGCATCATTTTTTATCCCTTGAAACAGGTTTACGAATATATTACCCGTTTGGTGCCTGCCGGCGTTGTTTTCATCTATAACAAATGTAAACTAGTACGTATTTTCTATCGTAATGCATAATATTAAGTTCTTTGATTGACCCATCATTGATAAGAAAACCAAAGGGTCAATCGTCAATCGTTGAGAATAAACAGAATTCGAGTATGTTACTGATTTTTCTTATACTCTCCCAAGTATTACTACATTTTCCAAATAATATCTTAAAACTGATTGCAGCTCGGTTCATAGTAGCCTCAGTTGATAGAGTCTTGATTAATAGAGATACCACCTCTACCAAGAACATGAATCTGCGAAGTCACTGTTTGCTGTCTTAATTAGAGAATTAATGTGTAGTTAATAGAAATATGAAATTAATAGAAATTTAATTAATAGAAATCGTAATTAATAGAAATATGAAAACAAATTTCGTCATGCATGTATATTTAATAAAACTCGAATAGTGATTTACACACAATAGTTTTTTTATATACATTTCTTCTCTTAGTACAGTGTACTAAACACTGAATATCAAACCGGAAAATCAAACATTTGATTTACTTAACATGTAAGTAAGTAGAAAAACATTTCAATTCCAAAAGTGCGTATTTACTTCTAAATCCATATTCGATTAACTTATCCCACTTGTTATATTGTAGAATCATTGCGTTTATTTGGAGCAGAAAGGGTAGAAAATGACCAATGCCTTCGCTAGGATTTGAACTTCGGACCTCCCAGCTGCTAGCCGGACGTGCTTCCTATACTACATTACGAAAACACAGGTGAAAAAGGAGAAACATCACTTGCATTTTCCCCGCTTAAACAGAGACTGTAGAGAATGAGACACAGTCGCCGAATTCACGTCGTCACGAAATCATTACATTTTGCCATACTTTAGTTCAGTCACCACTCGTAGGGATATCAGGTTTATTTCAGAGCCGGAAGCAAGAAGCAGCAGCAGTGCGCTTCCGCAAATCGAAATCCGGCAGCCTGTTATTGCTGATTGAAGGCGCTTCCAAGTACGTCCCAAAAGCCCAAGACAAGAAAATAAATTCCTTACATTCTCCCTCACTTAAAGAACTAGGATCGAAGTGCCAAATCCAAATAGGGATGAATTATCGTCCATAGCATCATAATATTTTGGGTTCTAGTTTCTGATTCCAAATTTTTAAAGCAGAAAAGTGGAGACATATATGCAGAGACCTCGCTCGGATTCGAACTCAGGAGGCGGACATGCTTCCAATTACACCATGAAGGCAGGCGGCAAGGAAACATAAAAATCGTATGCAACATAAGCTATAAAAATGTTAGAAATGTCATATCTCTTTCCTTAGCAACTCACGCAGAGCTTTTCGTGTCAAATATGTGTAATTGCTAAACATAAACTTATCATTGTACTTTCAATTTGCATTATTTATTTTTTTTGCATTAATTTTATTGTTCTATGCAATTTTTATTTTATGTTTTGCTACAATAAAATAAAACAATTTCTGAGAAAAGCAAAATATAATAGCATTTTGATAACATCATTAGAAAGAATTCGACAGAAAGCTTTCTATAAATAATGTCGAGCGAATTTGATCGATAACAATTACGAATCAATAAGGAGCTAGAAATAATAATACAATGTTTTAACTTAGTTAACTACAAGTACCCTTGAGACGCTATGACGAAATGTAACCATGGCAACCGTTGCTGAATCTCGTCCAATACTAAGCTGCGACATATATGGTCAAGCTGTGAAATGGGAATAATATTACTCAACATAAAAACAGGATCAGTATCACATTTTGTGAAAACAAATTGGAAAATATGCATATGTTTGCTATGTTATTCTGTTTCTTGGTGTTTTGATGTATTTGTTTGCTCAGGAATATAAAAGTAAAATTAGCTTCAAGTTAGGGAGAAATATCACCATGTTTAAAAGCTCGGAAACTGCAAATGTTGACAAGAAGGATTGCGATTTTTTTAAACTTACATGCAATTTTCCTTCCTAGAACCTGTAATTTTCCAAAAAATAGGTTATAATTTGACGAATGGTTATCAATGTGAAACAAAATAAAGCTTTTTGACGGAAATGTTATTTTTGTAATTCTGAGAATTTTGCCAGACATAAAGGTAAAAAAAAAGGTCTACCTGCCTTGAATTACCTACCTTAAAAGCAATTTATAACTTTATATATCTTATAATATTCCTCGATACTTTGTCTGGATATAACGTCGAGCAACCTAGTAAACTAAATAGCGAATTATCGCTGAGTTCCAGTAGTTACTACAGAGACGTCAGAAGGGTTAAAATACCCTTTTATTCACTCAAAGAAATAATAACAGGTGGCCACTTCTCGGGCTTACAGGAAGGCCTCTTCTTGGGCTTTTAAATCAGAATCAGAAAATAAAAAACTAACTAATATTTAACTAAACAGATTTAGCCGAATCTAGACACAAATACCTAACGTTAGTTGGCCTTAAATTATTTTCAGCAGGCACGTGCAATACGGCCAAATTGAGACAAAATTGAGCCGTTGATTAATGAAGGTTTATACGAAATTTGTCCATTTTTTGAAACATTGACGTAAGGTCTCTGTTCTTCGCAAAACATTTGCTAATGTCGTAAAATTATAAAATTAATAATAATAATATTATAGAGTAATTAGGATTTTTTCTGAAGCAGGAGGGATGAAACGTGTGCAATGCCCTCTCCGGGATTCGAACCTGAACCTCTCGCATACGCGCCGAGTGTGCTACCGTTACACCAGGCGTGCTGGAAAGAAGGGAGAAAATACTTTATATACTCCAGCTTTTAAAGGACAGAGGGAGGATTAGGGGACTTAATCCACAAATCCTGATGGCGGGGAATTATTGTCCACCATCTTTTACTTCGAGCTTCATTTGTAGAGTCATTAGATTATTTTGAAACTAGAGACATGAAACATGAGCAATCCTTCGCTAGGACTGGAACCTGGACCTCTAGATTATGGGCTAACTGGGCTACCGTTACACCACGAGGGCATTCTGGAAGGGAAGACAAAGTAACTTATAATATATATTATTATCTCACCAAATAACCGAGATACCCATTTACTCAATGTTAACTATACCTGCCCCTGTATTCTTACGTTTCACGCATAGCTCGTCTCTCTAGAATTTGCACGTTACGTTACACAACAATACAGCAATTTCACATATAATTACACTAAAATCATCTATCTATGTACAAAATTCGTAACAATATATTTTAAACTGACTATTTCTTACTCTTACTTAATAAACTTCCTAAAACGCAATACATTTATGTTACTCTTTTAATTTGTTAATGATTATTTATTTTCCTGTTTGGAAGTTACTAAGAATTAATTAACGAATGAAATGGAATTTTAGCATGCATGCACATCATTTATCATTTTAGTTAACTTCTAATTATTTTTCAAGCTTAACTCTATCATACTTTGTTCAATGCAACCTTACCTTATAGTAGAGCTAATTTAAATTTTACGCTTCTCGTAATTATATTTAACGCATGATTTGAGATCTTTGGGAACCGAAAATTTCCAAGACCTAGAGATCAATCATTCTAATTCCGGACATTAATGTTTATAAGTTTGTGGTTGTAGAGAACATTCTAGTAAATTCTGCACGTAAGTATGTCTGAGTTTTAATAATCTGAATTTTTAAGATTACAAAATACAAACTGTTTTACTTTTCTGTTCCAGTTGTACACGCTGTCTTCGCTGACGTTACTTTCGTATTTCACGTTATTACCTATGTGCACGTTACATGTTAACTGAAATGCTTACCACATTTAACCCCCCCCCCGGGGGTCGACGTAGAGAACTCTGCGAAGCTACTGGCTAGGATCTGTACCTAGGCAGTCTCGGCCACGGGGGTATATAATTTATGAACTTGGCGGTTCCCGATGGTCCATGGGATAGGTTTATACTTGCTCTTCATGGGCCGGGAGGTGTAAGTCCCTTCCACCACGGTATTGGTAGCCATATAGCAAACGGGGCCATTGAGCGTCTGGTCCCTGCTGTCCTTGGTATTCCATGTAAAAGCCTAAGGAGAGGGGCATCCCGTGTAGTGCTGGTAGGTAGCCCAAATTGACGGCCGGTCATCGACCCTGAGTTTCCATCGTCCACCCCATCGTGGTCTCGGCCAGGCCGGGACGGAGGTCCTGACCGGGCCGTGTTTAGCGGTGGGTTCGCTGATCGTTGAGCGATTATGCAGAGGGTCTTATAAATTTGTTGGTGTCTCGGGGATGTGGGACCCTGGGCTCAGCAGGTGTGTTCTAAAGTCATCTTCGGGTGACTCTACTGGCGGTTTGTGCCAGTCCCTGAATGTTCTTAATTGAACGGGCAGCGGTATGAATTAGTTAGTTAGTTACCACATTTAAGAATAGATTACAGTATATAAGAACAGAGTAAAAACACCTTTTGTTTCTAAATATTTCACCTTATCTATGTGTATGTTACACGTTAACTAGAATACTTACCGCATTTAAGAATGAACGAACATATATTAGAAGAGAGCAAAAACACATTTTTGGAAATATAGTTCACCTATATCTAATAATTAGCATTTTAATTGTTGGATTTGTGCATTAGCACTGAAGGCGTAGTGAGTAAGTTTCCTCAGGCGCAGTTTTTATTAAAGAATCATAAGTCAAAAATTAACTACGAAATCTTTATTTAATAAAATAGGATAATTTTGCTTAATTTAAGCATAACAAAAAGTAATAATCTTCACAGACATTAAAAATTGAAGTATTGAAAAGAATAACTTACATAGAATCATCATCAGTCCTAAATATCATCAGGCTTACCTATTTAGGCAATAAGAAAAAAGAAACACGAACATACTTCGACACAGTACCTGAAAGAGAAGGTACTAGCTGAATACACTCCACGTAGCTAAGGTGAAAGTCAAATATACTGCATTGCTCGCGAACTTTACTTTCTCTCGCCAATATATATCTTGGCGCACGTTCGTTTCGTATGCCTTATGTTTCATTATGCAAAATACCTAAATTCATGCTAACATTAATAAATATGTTTAACGCGCAAAATTTCTTCAAAATTATATTTTATGTTTGGCTATACGTACCTAGCCCTTCAAACATTACATTATTTACTTTAATATTGGCACATTTAATATTCTGTATCTCAGGAAAATACAAATGTTTTCCATTTCAAATGAAACTTTATAAGCTCATGGAGATAAACATGCCATCCTAAGATATGTCTCAAAATAGATTTGATATTTGGCTTCCCAAATTCTCCTTACATTGTATAAACATTAGGATTTTTTTATGATAGTAGCCGTGAAAAATGTGCACTGAGACTCGAACCTAGACCTCAAGAATATTCGCCGAGTGTGCTATCATGACGACAAGAAAGCATGCTGGAACGAAAGAGAAAGTACATTATATACTCCCCCTTTTAAAGGGATTATATATTGTCCATTTCGTATTTTGTAAAACTTTAATGAATTTTTGATTAAAAAAAATCAAACATTTCAAAGCGTGCAGTGGCACCACTATAGAGAATAACACATTTCTATCTCCAGTGCGCGAAACTGTCCATCGGGTATTCTAAATATGCTGTATTTAAATATTTGTAGCCCACTGCGGCGTTAGCCCAAATTCTATTTGTCTCAAAACGGCTCTTTGTGGCGTTTCACTATAAACGGCGAATAACGTTTTAAGTTGTTACCACCGAATATTATCGCCCTGTATTATATTCAAGGAAATTAAATATTGAAGAATCTCCAATATATGTATATTTCTCGCAATGTGAAGAAACGACAGTACCTAGAGCCATAGAATTTTGAGTAACGTAATCCTCCACCCGAACATGGGTGCCTGGACGCTCGAATTTTGAATTTCGAATTTATTTCATTGTCTGTTTCGTATTTTGTACGTTTTAACGAACTTTTATTAACAAACACAACAATTTCAATACGTTCAATAACATTACCATCGCGTGCATCTTCAAGAACGGTGTACTGAAAAAAAACATTTTTATCTCCAGCGCTCGAGGCTGTCTATCGGAAATTCTAAAGATATGCTGTTTGTAAATAATTTCATGATATTGCTGTTGAATTGAATTTTATGTCGTTTAAGTGCCAAGAACATGGTAATTAATAAATAAAGATAACATATAAAACTTAAAAAAAAAAAAAAAAAAAAAAAAAAAAAAAAAAAAAAAAAACACTCCCTTCGGCATAATATAAAATTTGAAAAATTTAATGTTTTATTTAATATTATAATTTCTAATTTATTTTATATTGAAACGCATTTGGTATTTAATTTGTTTTTGGTAGAATTGTAATTATAATTATTTTATTTCCCCGTGTAATGCAGCGCGTGATGAGTTTTAAAAGAAAGATGCGCCGAAAAAGCAAAAATACAGGAGCATGCGTATTTAATAAATATATATCTCCTAATTTATATTTAAATTGAAATAATGCAATAGTGTGTTATATGTAACTGTAATTCTACTCTTTTGCTTTCCACAGACCTCGAGAAATTAAGAAAATCTTCTCGTGACTGATTAAAAAACTTACAAAGCCAGGAGAGAAACCTCTCAGGTCAGTTGTTTAATTATTTGTAGTTGTTGATTGTAGCGAATTTGCGGTGAGATTGAATTAGCTTTCTCTGCGTTTGAATTGTGTTCTATTTAACGTTTTGGTAGTTTAAAATATAACTACCGAGTGATATTGTGATATTGTACGAATATCTGCGAGGAAAAATTTCAGCATTTTGATGTATTTCTTGATATAAGAATAAATTTTATTAACTTTTTATCAGACTTGTGCATTCAATCTATTACGAACTCGTACGCACGCAACGATATTTATAATTTTGCTGCTCCTAACTAAAAATCCCAATATGATAAATAGCCAAACTTAACAATAAATTCAAATAAAATGTTAAATATGTAAAACATTAAAACGGATATGTAGCAAAAGTCGAAACAAACTAGGTCAAAAGTATTTCCTTTGTGGTTTATAAAACAAAAATAACTTAAAGGGAAGTTCGAAATTATGAAAAGTTGTAACTTGCTTTTAGCAAAACATCTTTTTTTCCCTCCTTCATTTTCTAATGGCTCATTTCTACGCTTTTTTTTCTATACCTAAAAATATTTTATATTTAGTTAGAAAATAAATTCTGCACGATTTAACAAAAAAATAAAATTTCTCTATTGGCTACAGTACTTCAATAATGTAATGGTGTCGAATTTCCTCATTGTTCTTTGTTTGCCCTCGGTATGTGTAACTTCGCCTCGTCATATTAAAGTAAATAAGTGATCGGAAATTCGTGATCAAAACGGAAATGAAGTTGGAAATAAAACACAGAATATGATACAATATCTCACAAAAATGGAGTGAGATTTTAGTTTTATTTCCTAATTGCAGCAATATACAATGCATGAAAGTTATTATTATATTCACTTTGTATACCGTGACTTGAGTCCTTTGCATGGAGCAAACGATAATAGCATAAACTGCGTAATATTTATTATTGAGGGCCTGCTGTTAATTACACGTCTTTTGAATCGAATGTAGTGTAAGGTTCCAGGCAGTTATGTAAATACATAAATATGTCCAAAAATGATGTGTTTGCCTGCTATCTGTAGTTACAATAGGCGACATTTTGTCTTGCGAATACTGAAAGAAAGGCGAATTTTGAAACAGTATACATATAGTATAATGCAGAAAATACATGCAAAATATGTTTGTATGTATATTATACAAAAGAGCATAGGCCCACCAGCGGCCGAGCGGTAAAATCGCTGAACACTGGTAGTTCGGTCCGAGGTTCGAATCCCACTAACGGGCTAGCTGCATGGGTGTTTTCGTGGTTTTCCCCATGTGTAACGTGTATACGAGCAAGTTATCCTTAGAAAGTCCTCCACGAAGGCATCCCACCCCTTAGGCAGATAGCCCTCGAGGCTTTGCCGTAATTAACTAACCTAACCTAACAAAAGAACATAATAACTATATATATAAAATTATAGCTGGCTGTGGAAAAAATGGCAAAAGATAACTGAAAACCTAAGGAGAATGCCGATGTTTACTATTAAAAACAGACTAAAAGAAATATGTGAATGTTTAGTCAAATCTATGCTTAAAATAAACACAACTGTCTAACAAAATTAATTAAAAAAATAACCTATTCAATTTATCTTTCGGTTATTCTATACCACCTTTCGAAATGATCAAACCTTTCTACAAGGGGTAGACTCAGGCACCCTGGTGTCTCAAACACCGTTCTACAGAGAGAAAAAAAAAACTTACTGAAATGCATTTACCTTTCAGATGTACATAGAACTTATAAATTTTGTTTTGGCCTCAGCCCGATCATCTGGCGAATTTTTTATTTCCCCGCTAGTTTAGACTAAATTCTGCTTTGGTTCACAGTGAAGAGAACATTATGAGTAGGAAAAATGACGTACCTTTTTGTATACGAAACAAAATTTTATCATCTTTACTTATCTATCATTTACTTTGATAAACACATAGAAGAGGAAACAATTTGTATATATATCTCAAAGAAACACTTCCCATAAGATGACCATTTAAGAGGGTTTTTACCTTTTTAAAAAATGTCCTTAGTGAATACAAGACTTTATCCTGTCAAGAGCTTTTGAAGCAAATTAAAAAAGTCCTTAAGTGTACGTATAATTAGTTTAGCAATATCGTAAATTTATTAGATTACGAGTAGTTCGTTGATAATCATTGAAAAGCAAAGGTGTCTTCATATTTAACATTAATTTTCAAATGTATCTTAATTTCCCGTATTGCCTCGCGCTAATGATACATGGTTTACATCCCAACTAATAGCCGTGAAAGGAATTTATGTACCTCGCTCCAGTTATAATTTAACGCATTGCCCTAAACTTTATATGTTGAACCGTGACTAAAGTAAGTCACCAAAGCCTGGATGGTCAGAATTAGTATCATTTTGGTTTACTAGAGTCTAATTAAATGCTATAATGCTAAATGTTTGTAGTTTCTAAAATATCAAACTGATGGCTCATTTTATTAACCTCCTTGGATGTTTTTCTAATAAAATATGCTTTTGACACCAATTATTCTATACCTGGTACAGAATCTTTTGTCTTAAATACGCTGAAGCTTATATTGACTTTTCTATATAGATTCGTTTTAAGTTTTTTTTTTTTTTTTTCTAATTTTTTGAGAATTTATCGCTTACATCTTAAGCAAACATTTGTGAACTTAAACTTCGTAGGCGATATGATTCCTTATAAGACGTTGTAATACAGAAAATGAACTTTACTATAAAATAGGACACGTATTTTTCTATTCTCAGTTACACGAAAGCAAAAAATAATAAATCATAATAACCATAAAAAAATTAAAAAAATAAAAAACCTCACCCATTTTAAGAAGGCAAATACTGATATGACTTCTTTTACTCCAGACTGGTAACAACCTTTTCTCACGATCAATTAACTTACCTAAAAATAAAAAGAAAAGTATATTTGTCAATTTTAATTACATAGCTTTTATCATAATGAATGAATGACGAAGGATATATTTATAGTGCGCTAGAATTTAAAAAATAAATTTCTTAATTTTCGTTTTCATAATTAGCAAAAAACAGCGTTAGCCCAGATGGGCTATTAGTCTCGAAACCGGATTTCGCGTTGTCGACTTTAAACGGCGAAACACTTTTCAAATTATAGCCATCAAATACTATCGCCCTGTATGATCTTACAAAATAAATTAAATAACGGAGTACCTAATAAGCAATGAAAGACATAATTCTGAAAAACGGCGTGACCTAGAGCCATTAAATTTGTAATAACCTTGTCCTCCATCCAAACATTCGCACCTGAAAGCCCAAATTTTGGAATTTCTTAATTAGTAAAACTTTAACGAATGATTGATTAACAAAATTCGACGATTCGAAAGCAAGCAGTGGCAACATTGTACAGAATAATATATTTTTATCTCCAGTGCGCGAGACTGTCTATCGGAAATTGTAAAATTATGCTGTTTTTAAATATTTTGTTATTTTGGTGCTGAATTGAGGTTTATATCACGTACGTGAGAAGAACGTTATATCTAATAAATAAAGTTGACACACAAAACGGTATTAACAAAAAAAGAAAAGTTTTTTTAATCCATGTTCTTATGAAAACTGAACATTGATATGATCAACTGAGACAAGACTGAAAAAAAAAAAAAAAAATAAAAAAAAAAATAAAACAAATATGCGAACACTTAACACTGCATCGATAATTCTAAACATATGCTGCTATACTGCTTTTAAAATTTTTGTAATTTTGCTATTGAATCGTACTATTTTATTTGCATATATGTAATAATTTACTGTCATTTATACGTATATATTTTCAAATGAGTACTTCAGTACGATTGTGACATCAGTACTTCGAGAACCCAGAAAATTTGTTTTCAAACCGAAAGAACTGCATACGCACTTCCGCATTCAGCTCATACTTTGAACAATCAAACAGAATGCATGTAGGTGTATGGCTGATTCAATGCACTTTCGTTACTCTTTCCTATAAAGACAGCTCCCAGCAAACATGTCTCTGCACTTTTGAATGAAATTAGAATCACTGGCAGGGTTTAAACAGTCTGATAAACACCATGCGCAAGTGGACCAGCTGAGCTATCTGTGAAGTAAAATAAAGAAAATAAAAAAGTTATTCGCATGTTGTAAGGACACTCCGGTTTCCTTAGAAAGAGCTCCAGAAAGGCCTCCCTCATTGCCCACTTGTGTTTTACCGTGTTCAAGTAGCCTAACCCAACTTAATTGCACATCATGTATTAACATACGTAGTTACTTATAACTGCATGATATTCATTCTGATCCAAAATGCAAAAAATATAAATTAAATCAATACTGATATCATTGGTAAGATTTTTTTATGAAGACCACTTTATAAGCAAACGATTAAAATTAACCATAAAAGTAGGAATACTAATAATACGCTTAGAAAGATTACATTATTGCTAAAAGCAGAACGTTCATTTAAATTCTTAAACACCATTGTTACGCCATTACTTGATATTGATGAAAAAAGGTAAGATTCGTTGAAAACGTTAAGAAAGGGATTAATTCCTATAGACTAATATGCGAAAATATTTAATAACTGAAATATTGCAACTGAATATTGAAATGAATACATCCAATACAGAATTCCAAACTGAGAACTCTGATTTCGTTTAGCATGACGAAAACAACAAAAATGAGCATACAATCAACCCGTTAGTCTGGCATCGAACACAATTCAATTGGTTTAGTTTATTTGATGACGGTAAAGCCCACGAGAGCTATCTACCTATGTCTTCTTGGAGGAATTTGTAAGGGAATCTGGCTTGTGTACATGTTACACAAGGGGAAAGCCACAAACACGTTCATGAAGCCAGCTCGTTCGCGCGATTCGAAACTTGGACTGAACTACCAGTGTTCAGCGACGTTACCGCCTCGGCCACTCGTGGGCGACATTCTAAAAAAAACTGGCTCGTATACTCAATACACATGGCGAATAACAGCCAGCCTGTTCTCGAGGATTTGAACTCTGACCGAACTGCCAGTGTTTAGCGCAATTCCCGTTCGCCCGCTGGTTCACTGTTCGCACTACAGTATTGAACAACATTACAACTTGGCCATTGGTGGTATCTTTCATGAGAGAACCATGATGGTTGGTCATTTAAAACTCATATATGGTTTACATTGCTGGTCAGATTTTTATTTTTTTTATTTATTTATTTGAAAATTTTATTAATGGTTTAAGAGAAATCAAGAGCGCAAACAGGAAAACTGCAGTTTTGAGTAATGACAACTAAAAGATATAATTACCTTCAAACCTTGTAAATACTTCTTATTTCCTCAACGTTAATAAAGAAATATAAAAATGCATTTATGTGCTAAAATTTTCAACTGTTAATAATTGTGTATATAAATTTATTGTGAACATAATCATCATAGTCTTCATTGCGACAGCGAAAATAGGGATTAAAAATTTTCATACAACTTTTTCGAATTTAAGCTTAACAGTCTAAACGGTCCTACGCCCGAAGCATAGTAATAGGCCCTTTTATATAGCTGAAGTATGGACACAATACAACAAAAGTTTCTGAAACTCTTATGTGCCAATTAGGAGAAACCATACAATCAAGCGAGAAAATGACATTTTTATGAATTACTTTGAAATTACTTTCAAAAATTACTTTGAAATCTTATAACCCCATTGCTTTCTTAATCTTAGTAAATATTACGCTAATAGGTTATATTCGCATAAAACTCTGTACAATTACACTTTATGCTTAGACTTCAGAGTAATTGCTGAAATCAGGAAAGTGCTGCAATACGGATTTGAAAAAAAAAAAAAAAAAAAAAAAAATCTGAAATGTTTCAGATTTTAAATTACGTCCAAAGGGGCGTTTTTTAACATTTTGTGTGTTACCTTTCTTTATTAAATATCATGTTCCTCGCACTTAAACCATAAGATCCAATACAACAGCAATATCGCAAAATAGTTTTAAAACGAGCATATCTTTAGAATTTCCGATACAGAGACTCACGCGCTGGAGATAAAAAATGTTTTTTCTGCACAACGTTGCCATTGCTCGCTTTGAAATCCTTGAGTCGCTTTGAATCAAAAATTCGTCAAAGTTTTAAAAAATAGGAAATCGATCATAAAACAAATTTCAAATTTCAAATTTGGTCTTCCACATGCTCATATTCGTTGGAGGATTACGTTATTCAAAATTCGATGACTCTATGTACCGTTATTTTATGACAATGTGAGAAATATACATACATTTACCCAGATTTTCATTATTTAATTTCTTCAAATATAATGCAGGACTCTAACATTTTATGGCAACAGTTTGAAAAGTGAACCGACATTTATCCGTCCGACGCAAAATGCCAAAACAAAACTAATAGTACTTCGGGATTCAAATCTTTGGACTAAAAAAAAAAAAAAAAAAAAAAAAAAAATGGCCCCTTTTTTTAATTACAAAAATTGAGAGGTTTTTCGTTACGATTTTTTAGAGCGAATTTTTCCGTGCGTTATATTTTTAAACGCTTGCACGATATTTTAATCTATTTAAAGATATCTGACTTCTTAATAGCAACTGTCTAAAACTTCTTCACGTGTCTTCTTCACGTGTCATGGAAGAGTGGTTACTAGAGCCTCAAGGAGGTTGGACTTCTACTTTCCCCCCAATTTTGAGATAACGCACCTGGGGGTTCGAGAGTCCCCCAATCCTCTCTCCTAGCACCAAGCCACACAAGGAACTTTCGGCTCGTCATATATTTAGAATGCCGCCATGCCTTCTCCGAGATTCGAACCCGGGCCTTTCGGTACCGCAATATGCTCCTCGAAACATTATACCGTCTGGGAGGCGTTCAATTACAGTTTTAATTATATATGAGTGCATTAAGCTTTCCAAAAAGTAGGTATGATAAATTCATTTATGAAAGAACAATATCAATCATGTGTAAATGACGTGGAATGTGCTGCGTTCATGTGCATATATGGAAAAGAAATATATTGCAAAAGATTTATTTTCATGTAAAATGTATAAACTCCACTAATCGATTTCTTCATAGAAGTTTAATATATTAGAATATGTACTGGCAATTTTGTTTTGAAGTATTCCCGAACGTAGTAAGAAAGCTGAAAAAGGAGTAAAACCGAGACCGATCAGAAGAAATAACAGAGAATCCTCACGAGAAAAACCCGTTCACGAAATCTTCCGGGATTAAACGTTCACCTGCGTGGTCCAGTTAATAAATATATATGTATTTTTTTCCGGTAAAGAAGTTTCCAGTTGTAGAAAATATTAGAGTTTTTCGAAAACAGATTACCAAGAATTTATTGCGCAATGATATTCAACTGGATAAATCTTTAAAAAAACATTTGAAGGAAATTCATAATTTTGATACATTTAGAAACTTTGCAGACTTATAAACTGTATGCAATTTGTTTTCCCATTTTCTTGCGTGATCGAAATACAATTCAATTCGCTTATATATATTCACTCCACTAACTCATGTATCCATTCTCTTGTGTATATAATATATATTTAAACTTTAGCTTTCATTAAATTGTGGTTAAAAATTATTTAATTGTAATAAGTATTCAGATACTTTTTCTTTCTAATGCGCAAGTCAACAAGTAATACCGAAGAAAACTCTCAAATTCTTTACGAAGTAATTCTTCCACCCTTTACATAAGTGGTGTGGTGTATTTAATTATGGCAAAGCACACTAGGGCTATATGCCTAAGGGGAGGGATGCCTTTCGTGGAGGACTTTCTAAGGGAAACTGGCTCGTATACACGTTACACATGGGGAAAACCACGAAAACGCCCATGCAGCCAGCCCGTTCGCGGGATTCGAACCTCGGACCGAACTACCAGTGTTCAGCGACTTTATCGCTCGGCCGCTGGTGGGCCCACCCTTTACATAAAGCATAGAGTATGGAATTAGAAACTTGTTTTATTATTATTAGCCCAAAGGGCGTTAGACAAGAAGGGCTATTAATTTCGTTTTGGCATTTTGCGTTGGTTCACTATAAATGCCGGTTCACTCTTCAAATTGTTGCCACCAAACATTAGAGTACTGTATTACATTTAAAGAAATTAAATAATGAAGAATCTGCCTAAATGTATGTATGTTTCTCGCACTGTTGTAAAACAACGTACCTAGAGCCATCCAGTTTTGAAAAAGGTATGTTTCCACCCGAATATGGGCATAGTCGATGAAAGAAATGAATCAAACCAAATGTGTTCCTCTCCCACTTGCAGCATTGTAAAAATAACTATCTCAATTCATAGGACACTTTACGCCCTTCTGGCATGGCAGTAAGGAAGCTGCCTACCCTACCCTGGAGCCCGATTTTGAATCCCGAAAAAAAATGAATGTTTGTTTCTCCCCCTCTCTAGTGATGTTAAAATCCTTACCGAAAATGGAGTAGTAATTTTTAGCGAAATTGGAAAGACAGTTAACCTGGGAAAAAATTATCATAATGCTCCTGACATTGAAGCTTTTAAAAATATATATGATGTAAATTTATTTTTTCTCAAAGGACATATTTACAGTGATAAACCTGATGAAAAGCTCTCTAATTAAATTAATGAAATTTGTCATTTTTAACTTTTTAGCTCTTAGAATACATTACGCTACAATGAATCGATATAAAACATTTCGAAGAGAATTAATGAAGTTAATTGCAATTAAAAAGCAACAAATTTTAGTTTTCCTTTAGCAAATATATTTAAATTCCTTTTCTATACATTTGAATAAAAATGAAATGTAGGCAAATACCTTAATGTAAACAATAAATTGTCTAATATACTTATTTATATAAGTAGCTAATATGCTTATAGTATAGATAATTATGCATGCGTGAATGTATAATTTTTAATTTTGTAAAGTTATTAATACAGACTTTGCACAAATATAATCTATATTTAAATCCCTTTCCGTATGTAAAATTAATTTTTGGAGGTCAATCTAGCACGATAATGAGTGCTATATTAAAACATTTTAACATTTGAGAACATTTTAAAAAGTGAGTCAGATATTTAAAGTGATTCGACACAAAATGCCGTTTCGAGACTAATAGCTCATTTGGGCTAATTAGCAATCAATTAGTTGCCAGTGGTTAAAATAAACGGCAGTTTTGAAAAACAAATTCTTTTATATCTCAACTTCATTTTATAATTAAAAATCCTCCTTGGATGTAAAAAGAGAATAAACCTAGAAATTATTTACATGGTCTACTTTCTTTTAAGAGTAGTTTTCGTAAATTTTAATGGTCTTCCTCTGCCCTCCAAGAAGTAAAAAATATTAGTCTCATGTCAGATGCACTATTTTGACTTTCCCTGTAAGACGCTTTCAACAGATTGGCTAAATTGTTCGAGATATACCTCTACCAATGTAAGATGACGTGGCTGCTTGTAGTGAAAAATTTGATTGGACTTTCTACAGGCCCAGCCATAAAACTTAGAATATTTTTGCAGCATCATTAAATAAGTATATATATATATATATCTGCATCTTGAAATTAAGCAGAAGACATTAAAGCAATATACTGAGAGAAAAATATTCCTATGAGGGAAATTTTAAAATTTAAATCAAGAAAATGCTACATTCTCATGGTCTTTTGGGAAAGTTTTAAGTTTCGGAGCTAAAACCAAAATTAAAAGGATAAACAGTGAAAAATATTATAGAAAAGAGAAGAAAAAATTTAAGATGCTAAAAGGAAAGATGTGAGAACAGAACATTTTGTAATATGTGTCTGGCAATCAGTTTGATTCCGACATGATAAAAAAGAAACGAAGGAGTAAAAAAGTGATGAATACTGAGATGTGATTAAGTGGAAGTTTCGACTAATAGTGACAGTATACTCATAGTGATAAAGAATCAGAACGAGGTGTGGAGTGAGAGAAGTGATAGATTATTACTGATAGGAAAAGAGAGAGATTATTACAGAGATGCGATTAAGAGAAGAATTTGGACTAACGGTGGGAGTATACTGATAATGAGACAGAATTAGAGGAATGATGAGGGAAGTGAGAGAGATGAAAGTGAAAACAAAGTGAGAGATTATTACTGACAGGAAAACTGAAAGATTATTACTGAGAGGTTATTAAGAGAAGATTTTGGACTGACGTGGGAACGTACTGATAATGAGACAGAATTCAGAAGAATGACGGAGGGAAGTGAGAGAGATGAAAGTGAGAGATTATTACTGAGATATAAACTGAGAGATTATTACTGACATGAAAACTGAGAGGTGATTAAGAGATGAGTTTGGACTGACGGTGAGAATATACTGATAACAAGGAAGAACCAGAGGAATTAGGGGAGAAGAGAATATGAATAAAGAAAATTAAGCGGACTGCCTCATGCAATTTCCTTTTTATATGTAAAGAAATAGATGGAGTGCCCCCCCCCCGAAAAAAAACGAAAAAGAGGTAAAGGGAGAAATTATTTAGGGCAGTTTACACGGATGGTTTGGATTTATTTTGTTAGATGGAAATAAGAAACTGATTCCCTTTAAGTGGCATTCAACAGATGTATTGTCCAGTTAACATTTAAGAGTGCGATGGTGGCATCCTTTCTACAGCAACGAGAAAAGACGGTATTACATGGCGTGTCATCGTTCGAGTGCTACGGATGCCCTTACCTGTAAACGGACATTATGGACTCAGAGCGGTATATGGAGATCACACAGTTTCGTGTAACTTACTGCCTGACGATCTTCCAGAACTGATACCCTGTGAAGGAATTTACAACCATTGCTATCCACGCAAATTTCGCTTCTTCCCGTCACTCCTGAAGATGACTTCTGTAAGTACTATTTTAATGGTACTTTTCTCTAAGTACTTTTCTCTAAGCTAGGTACATGATATGTATCACTTATTACTATTTTAATGACTTAAATGTGTCATCAGCTATCATCAATAATTTAAGAACTTCTTAATGGCAGAGAGGATTTCTTCGAATCTACGTAACGAAATTTGCAACTCTCGACCTAAAATTTTTAAATGTGACTAAAATCTCAAAATATTTACAGTACAACTCCAATTATCCGAACTCCGACTGTCCGAATCATTGATTATTCGAATTTCAGAGAGTCTAATACGCTGTAACTGTAGCTGTAATTAGCATGAAACTCCACAGAATGTTCTCTTTCAAAATGGCTGATGTGTTTATTACTATAAAACACCGGCGATATTTAACTAGCATTTTTGATTAAATACATTCATTAAATTAAAGAAACAAATCAGAACGATTAGTCACATAAATCTGTTTGGAGAAATGTATATCGATGCACATTAATCTACAATGTATTATAATAATTTTCCACATTTGCCTACAGGTATGATAAACTGATAAATAAGATAATCATGTAATTAATTTCAGGAGAAATGAGAATTGCTATTCCGATCGCAAGAATTATTTGTAGTTTTTAAAATGCTCTTTACAAATTATTGCTTTGTGTTTTATTGGCGATGCAAATACATGTCTCACTGCCCTCACTTTCTAGAATTTAAAATTCTGATGTGGCCACCACATGACTTCCTTTTATGGCCTATTAAATTATACACAATTTTTTTTTTTGCATTTCATTGAAATTTATCTCCCCCAATTTCATTAGAGATATATTTCTTTTTCAATTTAGTAATTTCTTCGTGACATAGCGCAAATACATAAAAACCTCAAAACATCTTCGCTAAATACTGTAAAATACATAAAAACATAAAACACCAAATACAGTTAAAACATTTTAAACGATTTTTACAATTAAATTTAGTGTTCCTACGCAAAAACAAGCAATTTGACCAGCAAGCAAAGAATGTAGATTTTTCGTTTAGCAAAACTGAAAGTTTACTTTTGATCCCACTCGGCAAAAAGACATTGAAGGTGCAGCAAATGTCTTAATTCAGTATTCTACTGAGTTTCAAATGTAACAAATGACAGTTCGTTAGGCTTAACTCGCCACTTAAACTTTTAAATTCTTGATAATTCTATACCTGTTGCATGCAGATTAACTAAATGCATAAAAAAAGTTAACTGGAACATAAAAATCACATTATTCAATCACTTTTAAAGTAAAAAATGTACAATTTACCATCATATAAGTATAAATAAACTAAGCTCACCGAGCTAGGTAACAAATTGGGAATATATATATTTACACGATTGGTGCAACAGATTGCAATGAAAAATGGAGGTGCACAACTACAAATCATAGCAGTCCCATATACAAAATTTCAACATTCTACGGCTACTCGCTCTTGAGTTATCCGAGATACATACATATGTGAGTATGATAGTACAGACGTCAAGAATAAATCTCCTCTGAATCCATTTTAGATCCAATAGCTCTTTATTCTGTCCATACGTACAGTTGTCACGCAAAATCGTTCAAATGGTTTCGAGAAAGGTTGAATTGGATATTTGGTAAAAAATATGATACCTGAAATTTTTGGCGTTAACAATACTTTCTTTATCTCGTAAAAGGAAGTAAACATTACATCAAGTTCACAAATATCGCAATTTTCTCACTTAAAATACAGGATAAGTTATTTGGTTGCCATATGTATTTATAAATTTATCACCATTTTCGTATTTGTTGGCTTCTACGAAAACAAGAAGATCAAATTACAGTTATTAATTGCTAAATAAAGCAGAAATGATTTCCTAAGAATTCCTAAGAATTCTGAAACTTGAATCACGGTCTTATTCTTGATAAAAACATGTTTATTTCAGTTGAAATAAAACACGCAAGGCAAAAATAAAATTATGCGTTTTGAGGAATAAAGGAAATTTAATACTCTAAACATTGTATTTATTGCTAAAGACGTTTTCTAGAATGATTAAAACAAAATATAGAATGATTAAAACAAAAACAATTTCTAGAATCACCCTCAAGATTTTTAGAATCACCCTCAGGAGAAGTAATCACCCTCAGGATTAATATTATAAATATCATAATGCTTACTAACGAATTTAAGTGCTAATATAACAAAAAATATTTTAATATACTTTTGTATACTGCATTAAATTCTTTATTATTTATTTATTTATTTAATAACTATAATGAAGATTTTGAGGAGCTTCAAATTTTAATATGCTATGTTCGTCCCTGCTATGATGAACTAGATGTTAATTTCTTGCTCACAATTGATAAGTTATAAAGAGTCTGAAGAAAAAAGCTTCAAACTTTAGTAGATTATATACTATACAAAATATTTTCTCCCTGTTTCCAGCATGCCTTCGTGATGTAACGGTAGCACGCTTGGCGCGTATCGGGAGGTGTAGGTTTCCAGTCCCGGCGAAAGCACTGCACATTTTTCACGTCTCCAGCATAAAAAGAACCTAATGAGTCTACCCAGGTGCCCAAACCAAAAAACGTGGTGGACAATAATTCATCCACTACCAGAATGTGGCGACTGTGTCCCCTAATGAGATACATTCCGCAAGAGAAGAGGGAAAATGTGGTCACGTGCTCTAGTAACAACAACATCCGCATGTGCTGTTTTTACAATCGAGTCGATAGCAGATATTCCGCTGAAAGTAATTGATTTTTCGAATTTAGAAATTTATGACTATTGCCAGAAATTTTAAAATACGCTTGGAAATGATTTATCTTTCCTTGATGTCAACAAGAAGGGTCTTTTGTTATTTAAAGAAAACTATGTGAACAATATTCGTTTCAAAGTAATGCCGGATAGCACGGTACTTATAACAAGCTGTGTGAAGACCGAAATTATGAAACATCTGTGCAATTTTCTGCAGAAAACGAGGTAAGATTTATAAATTTTTCTTATGCATGATGCTTACCAGTATTAATAATGTTTTCATTAAGAATATTAAGTGTATATCAGTTAGTTGAAAACTATTACCGAAACCTTGAATAATGTTTTCCAAACCTTTAAATGTAAGTGTAATAATAGTATATTCATAGTTCATGAATAGTTCTTCTAAGTTACTGGAATTGCCGATCCCGTGAAAGATCTGTTTATCTGCAAGAACATAAATATAAAGCCAATTTTCTCTTATTAATATTAATTAGTGTCATAGAATATTTTATGCAGCTAAAATTTAATTTCATCGAAATATGTTTTAATATTTTAGCTGTTGTAATTCGTTTTTAATGAATACACATAAATACCGGAATGTAAAATTTCTTTAATACCTTTCATTGTAGATATTTAGGATACCCACAGCTGTAATATTAGAAGCATCTGTAATATTGAAACATTTTGATATAAAAGGTTGCTTTTATAAGAATTTATATTTAATTCTTAATTTTTATGGGAGATTGCTGAGTTTTTTTAGTTTAAATATTAAATTAGCATGTATATTTAGTCCTTGAAAATCAGTGGTTTTGTCAGTCCATAATTTGAGATAACATGTGCATTAGAATTACACTAGTCTATTCCCTATGGTAGATCTTTTCAATAAATACACTTGACAATCTGTTTGAGCTACATGATTTTAAAATAAAAAATTCTGCACATAAATTATACAACTTACAAGATTAAAAATAACTTCAAATTTTTTTGGAATATTTAAAATGTATACAGATAGTACTTTTTTATTATTTATTATTATAAAACGAAGAAAAATGTATTATTAAAAATTATTATTTTCACAGCTAGTACTTCAGTGAACTCAATTTCAAAAATCTATATTTTTTGATATTTATATTATAGTATACAAAATGTGCTCATTTGCAGTTTCTGCTATCAATAGGATAATAGTCAGTTGCTAAAAATAAAATTTTAAGTTGTATAAAATTATACATTAATTTTGAATCGCGCAGAACATTGGCATCATTATCCTTACATGATTTAAGGGCCAATTGCATTTACAGTGCTTCGGAAACTTGAGTATTACGATTTTCAGAAACCAACTATTTATATTTACTGTTCTGGTTGTTAAGCTGATAATATTATGACTTAATATTAATAGTAACTTTCTTTTCAGTGTAGAAGAGCAATCTATGTAAACATGACTTTATGTATTCATTTTTACTTGTTTTTATAAATGAATTAATTAGATCAAGGAAAGAATTCATAAATAAATATTAACAATCAAAACATGGTAATGCAGCGAAGAAAAGAGTATCATGAAGATAACAATAACATATAAGAGTTACCAAAATTATACTAACCAAATGAATGAACAGTTAATTAATGGATGAAACACTAATTAAAGATGAAATGCAAATGTCATAACTAATTAAAAAAAACAAAGTTTCCGAATTTTCAACACATCTGCCGCTGCACAAGCTTGTTTGGTTACATTAGCAGTTCTTACATCACGTGACCTCCGATGACACCGAAATGTATCTCATTCCCAGTTACCCTTTCAATGAGCGGAAGATATAAACTATTTTCTCCCTCCTTTCAGTATAAATTTGTGGTGTAACGGTAGCACACTCGGCGCGTATTCGAGAGGTCCAGGTTCGAGTCCCGGCGAGGGCATTGTAAATATTTCGCATCTCCTGCTTCAAAATAACCAAATAACTGTAGAAATAAATCAGAGTTTCTTGAACTATGGTACATGAACACTAATAGTACATTACATGTGAGCCCAAAAGGTTATTACATAAATAAAATACAAATTTTTACACCAAAATTACAATGAATGTAAATTGGCACCGCTTTTGGTACGTATTTTGATACATGATGATAAGTAAAATTTTGTATCTTATCATGTGTTTACAAGATTAAATACTGTGAGAAAACCTCATCTTAAAGCACGCGAAGACCATAATTTCGTTATAAAAATTGATGCCTGAAATCCTTGAACATAAAAGGAAAGGAACTCATTGACAGTCACCGCACAACCGGCTAGTCTCTACCGAAATATGTATGTATGACAACGCATAGGCAAATGTTTAAAAACGTTATATAGTAGATGTCACATACTGAAAATAATTAGCTATATAACAAATTCCATTAAATGTAACTATTATTAAAATAACAAAAAGAAATATATTTATTGCTTTTAAATCGCCGAGTTACTTAAGTAACGCATATTTTTAAACTGAGAGATAAATTAAGAAGCACATGAAACGCCACATAAAACAACAGCTCTGAGAAATGTCAAAATGAAACACTATCTAGAGCATAAATAAAAGATTCTTATGCTTTTTGAAAGTATTTGCCTAACCACAGGAATGATAAATGTCCTGGAAGGACAACGAAATTTAACGCCGGCGTAAAGATATTTGGAAAAAAAAAAATACGGATTTTTAAAGTTATATATAGTATACTTCAAACTTCAGAAATGTCTATGACTTACTTTTAAATCTTTATTCTTTGTTAGCCCCAAGGGCGTTAACCCCAGAAGGGCATTTTGGCATTTTGCGTTCGTTCACTATAAATGTTGGTTTATAACCCCACGGCTCAACGAGCGCCACCTAGCGGTCGCCGGGACAAAATACCGGCCAAAACAAGACTATAGCAGTCAGTTGATTGCTGGACTCAAGACACTAAGCATGCTGTTCCCCGAGATGTTGTTTCCCGAGGTTTACTTTGTAACTTAAATTTGTAATTATAACGCTCTTAATTGTAATGTTTTGTCTTAATTGTGTTTTGTTAATTAAAACTATTTAAAAAGGACAAAGAGACTTTGTTTATGTTAGTTTTGGTTATAGGTTCACTTTTCAAATTGATGCCACCAAATATTAGATCCCCGTGTTATATTTAAACAAATTAAATAATGAAGAATCTGCATAAATGTATGTACGAGTATGTTTCTCGCATTGTGATAAAATAACGGTACCTAGAGTCATCCAATTTTGAATAACGTAATCCTCTAGTCGAATATGGGCATATGGAAGCCAAAATTCGAAATTTGTTTTATTATCGATTTCATATTTGTAAATCTTTAACGAATTTTTGAATAACAAGCTCAATGATTTCAAAACGAGCAATGACAACACTGTTTGGGGGAAAAACATTTTTATCTCCAGCGCGCGAGACTGTGTATCAGAACTTCTGAAGATATACTAATTTTAATATTATTTTGCGAAATTGGTGTTGAATTGAATTTTAAGGTTTAAGTGCGAAGGGGCATGATATTTAATAAATAAGGGCGGCACACGAAACACTCTAAAAATGCCCTTTTGGGCGTAATGTAATATCTGAAAGCTTTGAGACTTTTTTTTTAAAGATTAAATGATGCCTAAAAATGTAAATTAGTTAAACTAGTTGAGACATTAGAGTTGTTGGAGATACCTAATGAAGGTAGTAAGTAAAATAACAATTAGGATTTGAAACAAATCGTGGGAAAAGTGGTTCACTTCAAAATGCAAAGGTGACATAATAAACAAGCGGGTAAAATCTTTGGAATTTTTAAGACGCTGTAGAGCCATTAGTTTTTTTTTTTTTTTTATTTTTATTTAAACCAGGAGACGTGAAAAATGTGAAGTGTCCTCGCTGGCACTCGAACGCTGGACCTGTCGAATAAGCTTTCAATTACACTACGAAGTTGTGCTGAAAGGAGGGAGGAAATTTCTTATAAAGTTATCTTCGATGTGTTGTATAATCGGAGTTTGAGCATCGCATGACACACATCAGCTATTACAAGTCGCTTTTTGGAGTGCTCAGCGTAAACCTTTATGTAATTTATAAAATTTGAACATAAACAATAATTAATAGCAGTATTACCTTATGTAATTAATAAGTGATTGAAAGACGAGTTACGAAATGCAAATTTTGATGAAAAAATATTGATGAAAATTGAAATATGAATTTACAACTGTGAAAGAGAAAAAATAACTATAAAATTGCCAATTATCTGAAAATGAGCCAAAAGTGTGAATATAAACTAGCAAAAGCTGAACATAGAAAAATGTTTATTTCAGCATAGCTAATAATAACATGACAAAGTGAGAATATTTTGTTTTTATTACCAAAAAATTAATTTTAGAAAAATGTTGAGGGAGCAATAAACAATATATTGTAGATATAATATGGAACAGAATTTCAATGAAATCTAACGAATAATTCGATAACAATGTTACATAGTTCATATGTGCTTTCTAAAGTAAAATGCATGTAAAATGAAGATACTTTACATAGCACAAAATTCTACAAAATAAGTTTATATTTTAACCATTGTATATGCAATAAACCCTTGTTAATGCGAATCTCAAGGATTGAAGAATCCAGGTTTGTTTTGGTTAATGTGATCACGGAAAAGCCTCGACAGCTATCTGCCTACGGGAAGGGATGCCATCGCGGAGAACATTTTAAGGTAAACTGGCTCATCTACACGTTACACATAGGGAGAACCACGAAAACGCCTGTGCAGCGAGCCCGTTAATAGGATTCGAATCTCGGACCGAACTACCAATGTTCAGCGACTTGAACGCATGGCTACTGGTGGGCCCTTGGTTCCTGTTAAAAAAAATTCGTCCTAACTTGGGGGGGGGCTCAAATTTTATTTTTGGAATAATGTTTTTCTACACATTAACGTATTATTTCGTGGATTTATTTACCGACTTGTGCAAAATCATTCCCGTTTAATCAGTATTAATATCAGTACCAGTATTATATCAGCTCTTTATCGAGTCGCGGTAAGGGACTGAACAGTCTTTACAGTTGCGCTCGAACTAAAAAGTGATGGATGACGATTCTTTACCACTGGGATTTGGCGACTGGGTCCCCTAATCCGCAGTTGCCCTTTAAAAGGGGTTGTATATAAGGGAGCAGAAGTGGGCGCAGCCCAACCCACGTAACCAAACAAGTTGATATTATGGCCATAACAGACCCCCACGCACAAGTTGTATGTATTTTCTCCCTCCTTTTTGCATGCCTTCGGGGTGTAATGGTTAGTACACTCGGCGTGTATTCGAGAGGTTCAGGTTCGATTTCCGGCGAGGACATTACACATTTTTCACGTCTCCAGCTTCGAAATAACCTAATGTCTCTACAATGCTAAAGTGATAATTAAAAGCGTAAATGGTTTATTATTAATATATAAAACTCATTAAAGTAAGAAATGGAATAAAGTCTTTAAAATGTTTACAGTATTACTACAAAAAATTAAATTTTGAAGAAACGGACTATTACATGCCATATTCTGTGCAGCTAGTTCTAAGACCTGAGTGATATTTTCTGCAATTAATTTTGAAGCTAATCGATATAAGAATATAAGGTAAATTGAAACATTTGAAAGTAAATTAGAAATAAAGAAAAAGTTGAAACTATTATGTATGTAAAATGAGAACAAAAAGGAACGGTAAGACACATGATGAAGCGTCTTCAGTTGAAGTTCTTTAAGCCAACATTTGTGAAAAGTTTGGTTTATTTAATTACTGTAAAGCATACTAGGGCTATCTGCCTAAGGGAAAGGATGCCTTCTTGGAGGACTTTCTATGGGAAACTGGCTCGTATACACGTTACACATAGGAAAAACCACAAAACTCCCATGCAGCCAGCCCGTTCACGGGATTCGAAACTTGAACCGAACTACCAGTGTTCAGCGACTTTACCGCTCGGCCGCTTGTGGGCCCAACATTTGTCAAAGAGCCGAGATATAACAATATGGACAAAATACATGTGACATGGGAACGATTACTTGATATTGTTCAGGCAACCCAGCCATATAGAAATTATTTTTATTGAAATCGATCAGATAGAAATTGAAATCGATCAGATAGAAATATTTCTAGAAAAAAGCAAATCAACGCTGTTACGAAGAAAAGAGGCAAATTCCCCCGCATCTGAAGATCTGTGTATCTATATAGAACAAGCATTTGGCAACCTAACAGTTGAAAGATGCTGTTCTGGTAGCCTTCCCAACAATCACTAAAATAATGCCTGATAATATATCACTCACAAAATGGGGACTCCCATCATTTTGTAGCAAAGAAATAATCGTGTTCATGCAGACCTTCTGGATACTTTTATTAACAATGAATAAACTAAACCTAGTACATGGATCTGCAATTGTTCGCTTTTCCTATAGTTCTCATACTTTTCCATAGGTGGGACAAGATATATAGACAAGGCTTAATTGTGTGTATTCACGAGTCAATAAATTTTAAAAAAATGTGTCAAGACAAGTGCAACTGGGCTAGCTGTCTGTTAATAACGTTTTTAGGATTTCATGTAAAAGTGTAATGTAGTTGCAAATGCTTTTATAACTGATAATCCTAATAATGAAAGTTTTAGCAAGTACTTTTTAATTGCTTTTTTTTTAAGTGCCAATTTCTGAGTCCTCTGGTATTAAATTTGAATAGACTTTATTTATGGAAAATTTATATATATTCTTGATGGTAGTTTTAAGTTTAATTTATTTCCTTATCTTTAAAGATTTATTAAGTTTTAAACGTACATAAGTTGAGGTATATATTATTTTTTTCGGTTTCTTGCTTTTTGTTTCTCACTATAATGCCAGTAATGTATTTAAAAATATACATAAATAATACTGTTGTTTATATTCAAGCGATCTAATTGTATTATTCTCCCTTAGTAATTAACCTATTCCTTCTTAATAAGAGGGAAAAAATTGTATTTGGATGAGTAAAAGTTAGTGCCCCTTGATATAACTTTAGTCTACAAATAAAAGTTGTTCTTGAATTTCATAAAGTTATCGAACAGTGTGCACTTAAGTCAAATCTTCATTCGATAATAATAATGCGGCTAATTTCAGGAAACTCCTAAACTATTGGAATGAGATTATTATATTATATAGTTCATGGAGTGGCAACGAGCTGTAGAAATTTCTCGAAATCGTAGAAATTAACTTCACCTATTTCAAGTTTTTAAAGGTTTGAAAACCGTGTTATTATTCATTATAATCCAGTAATCATGTGTTTCATTGTTGTTGCTATTATCGTTATAGGGTTACAATCGTTTCCGGGTATGTCAACAAATTTATTTTTGAAGATTTTGAACTATTTTTGCACTTGAATTTAAATGAATTATACTGATTACTCCTTGAAATTTGAGTACGGCACTATACAAATGCCTTTTGATTTCATGAAGTGAAAACAAAAGTAACAGCGGTGGCTATTGCTTTGTCGTCTAAAGATAAGCAACGACAAGTCAGATAGATGTATAAGACACATTTGAGCTGTATTACGAATGACAGACGCTACGAGAAATGGTATGGTTTGAAAATAACGCCGCAGATATTTATTTTTGTAATCTTAAATATTTCATATGCGTTACGACGGACAGAAATTCTAGAGAACATTCACGTCTTCTATGGAATTCGATCCCGCGCCCTTTAGTAGGACAGTTAGCGTCATTAAGCACTACTCTGCCTTGGCGGGTTATTAAGCTATAGGTTAAATACAAAAGGTTCTATACATGTATGTCTAAATTTTATGAAGATATTAAAAAAGAAGCTTAATGACTTAAACCACTTTTTTAAAGCATATTTTCTACCTAAGTTTCTACTATACTCTTACAAACTTTGTACATAGGTAGGTAATTTTATTGAAATTATGTGTGAAAGTGTTTTATTTCTTTGTATAACGTTATATGAAAATATAAAGGAGCAAAATTTGCCAGAAAAGTACGAATACAGGTGCAATTCTATTAAACATTGAGTAAACAGACGTCTCGATAATTTGGCGAGATATCGCCAAGCTGTTAGCCGTTTTAGTGATTAAATTTTGTAGCCACATTTGGGTCGCCAAACTTGGCGACCATATGGCGACATTTTGGGCCCGTCCTCGTATCACCACTGTATTTGGCCTTCATATATCCTCCAGTAATTTCTGGAATCAGAAAGTAGTAGAAATATCTCAGCGGCCGGGTGAAAACCATATAAGACAGGAGAGAACATAGCTTCGCTTTTTAGATGCGCTTTGTATTACATTGTGTTTAACGTTCTTAGTAACTTGAAGTGTAACTATTGATTGTAGCCTGCGATACTGTGAAGAACCGTAAGACTGTTTTTCTGGAAAGCTCCAGAAATCTGAAGTGTTCCTCTTGATAAAATAAATTTTATCAATCTAACATTGGAGCTGTTTGCATTCAATTTATGACGAACTCGCACGCATACAACAATACTAAATATGAAGACTGACTTTTTTCTGTAGACTAAGTCTCACAGACCCATTTTGAATATACACATGCCGCACAGACATTATACATTTACAAATATTCATGCCTTCTCCTAGATTCGAACCCGTGCCTTTCGGTATGGCACTAGTTAGCCTCATTAACCACTATCCTCTCTGGGCGGCTCATTAAGTTATAATACTAAGTTAAATACAAAGGGTTTTATACATATGTGTCTAAATTTTATGAATATATTAAAAAAGGTGTTTCATGACTTGAACCATTTTTCAAAGCATATTTTCTACCTAAGTTTGCATAAAGAACAACAACAAATCCAAAGGATCTTTGTAGGATTTTTTTCATTTAACTTATTAGGTCGTAATGCACATTTTACTAGTTGAACGTTTCGCTGCACAGACACTATATAAAAATTTAGAATTTCTAATTACAAATCTTCGCATAAATAGTACTGATATTGTTACTTTAAGAATCAGTTTGAATAAAAACTTTTAATATTTAGTACAAAGGGGCTTTGTCCTTGAAGGACTGTTGTTTTCGTTTTGCGATTTTGCGTCGAATCACTCTGATTGTCCGTTTCACTTTTCGAACTGTTGTCACCAAATATTATCGCCGTGCATTACGTTTGAAGAAATTAAATAATGAAGAATCTGCATAAATGTATTTATGTTTCTCGCATTGTGATGAAACAACGGTACCTAGAGCCATTCAATTTTGAATGACGTAATCCTACTGCGAAATCTGGAAGCCCAAATTTGAAAATTTAAATCTGTTTTATTATCGATTTCGTATTTTGTAAAACTTAAACGAATTTTTGATTAACAAACTCAAGGATTTCAAAGCGAGCAATGGCAACGTTATACAGAAAACACACTTTTATCTCCAGCGCGTGAGACTGACTGTCTATCGGAAATTCTAAAGGTATGCTCAATTTAAAATTATTTTTCGATATTGCTCTTGAACTGAATTTAAGTGAGAAGAACGTGATATTAAATAAATAAAGATAACACATCAAAACGCCCATTTGGACGTAATTTAAAATCTTAAACCTTTCAGATTCTCTTTTTACATTTTTCAGTACTATTGTATTTTCCAGTAAACCTTTTATTATATTTTTCAGTAAAAACTATTTATTTTAAGAATCATCTTCAATGGAATTTAACGTATAGGATCTATATTTAAGAAATTAAAGCTTACAGCAATCCTTTTCGTACAAATTGGGGAATTCAATATTATATCTGTAATCATTGTCATAAAATAATACCTAAACACGCTATTCACATTTTAAATTAATTTGAAAAATATTATATTTACTATAACATCCTGTGCAAAGTAAAAAACTAATGAAAAATGAATTGTCGCGTAAATCTGACATTTAGAGTATATCAATAAATACTCTGCGGAAATTCATATCTTAATGTTATGAATTTATTTTCAAGTTTATTTATGCAGTTGCGCCTAAAAGCTACGTTTTTACTTTGAAATATGAAATACCAAACAATTTCATCTGTTGAAAGGTATAATAATAAAGACTGAGACAGCCAGGAAATGAGACAAGTGACACAATAGCATTTAAGAAATTGATTCTAAACATTACTGTCTAAAACCTTAGTCTAAAACCAGAAATCTTTTTTATAAAGCAATGTGTTACTGAAACTGATAAAGACATATCGCAGTGTTTTCAGAATTTAGCAACTCGATATCATGGAATAATCTCCGATTATATTTTGATTAAAATAGAAAGAAAGGAATCTCGAATATGGAATATGTTTCTAGAAAATTAATTTACTTAGGTACAAAGGGAAAAAAATAGAATAAGGACAGCGAAGGCTTTAATATTTTTGGAACAGAAAATGTCATTTTATGATCTGTAATTCCATTTCATGATTTGTAAGAGGAAGCCCCATTTTATGTCCAATTCGTCTTTTTAAAATAATAATCAGATTAGTTGCACATGCTTTCCTGAAGGAATATCCATCTTCAAGAAATTCGTTTTCATTTTTATCCGTTAGTTCTGCCAGAGTTTCAAAAATAGTCGTTACCTGCTTTGTAAAGTACTTTTTCCCATCTCATTCTGAGAAATATTTGCTTTTACTTTGTATCACTTATTTTAAATCTCCGTCCAGTTTCGCTTCGGCTCTTTTGTATACAATCTTATTTCAAAATATTCACTCGCTTCAGGAGGTTACGCCAAACAACTTTATGAGATCTTGCTAGACTATGATTAGAAAATAATGAGCATATGACAAATAGGAAAGCAACTACTGTGTTATGATAAATGCTGCTACCTACGACGTAAACGATTTTAATTCATGCCTCAAATATTATTGGAAAAGTATCTTAATGATACTGGAATATACCAGTTATAATTAAACAATTACGAGAACTGGTCTGAAAAGTTTTCGATCTAACAAAGAAAAAAGATGTTTTCCCCCAAAATTATCTTTATGTTTCGATATAGTCTTCTTTAAGTCTATACACTTCTTCCAGCGATGCTCCTATCCTTTTAACCCGTCCAAATAATATGTGGAATCTCTCCACAAAGTTAATAATTAAAAAAAGTTCATGACTTCCTCATTTGACGAAACTGTTTGTCCTCAAAGTGCTTCTCTTAGCTTAGGAGACAAAAAAAAGTCACTTGGTGCCATGTTTGGTGAATAGGGCGGGTGGTCAAGCAGTTCAAACCGTAATTCGTAGATTTTTGCCATTGACCGGTGAGATGTTAGATGGAGCATCGTCTTGGTCGTTTTTTTTTGGGGGGGGGGTCAATGAGGTTGTAATTCTGCCTTCAGCTTGTCAAGTAACATTGCATGGTATGCTCAGGTAATGGTTTTCCATTTTCAAGGTAATCTATTAAGATAATTTCATGGTTGCCCCAGAAAACTGTTGCTATTACTTTCCCAGCAGAAGGAACAGCTTTTGCCGATTTTGGAGCCGCTTCTCCTTTTGCAGTCTACTGTTTGTTTGTGTTTATATTTCTGGGTTGTAAAGATGAATTCAGGTTTCATCTGCAGTGATTAATATTTTTAAAAAAAAAATGTACTTTAACAGAACGGTGAAAATGTTCATTCGCACCGTTTCTGGTCCAAAGCGAGCAAACGCGGCAGCCAACTTGCGCATATCTAAATCTTGCTTCAGTATGTGGCAAACACGTTCTTTGAATATGAACATAGCCTCTGATATCTCCCTAGCCTCGATTCGATGGTCGTCCAACACCATTTGGTGGATTTTAGCAATGATTTCGTCAGTGGTTGCAGTTTTCGGCCATCCTGAACGTTAATCGTCATCCAAGTTGATACGGCCACATTAAAATTCAGCTGCCCAAAATTTCGCAGCATTTAACATTGAGTAAATGGGTATCTCGGAAATCTGGTGATAAATCGCCAAAAGTCGACAAATTTGGCGATAGTTTTGCAACATTTTGGTTCGGAACCCTGTATCACCGTAATATGTATTGAAATTGAATAAACGTAATTGACCACTATGTTACCTATAACTGTAATTCCACCCTCGTATTGCTTTCTAGTAATTTCGAGAAGCAGAAAGCACTAGAAATATCTCGGCGGCCGGTTGAAAACTATTTAAGACCGAAGTGAGAGCATCTGCTCACAGTTCCTTAGTTATTCTTGTTGGAGTTGTTAGTTCCCCGTGAACTGTGATATCCGAGTTAGCTTTCTATTTAGATGAGCTTTACAGTGCGTTGTGTTTAACGTTCTTAGTAGTTTAATTCGTAACTACTGATTACACTTTGTGATACAGTGAAAACTCTTGCAGGAATATTTCTGATGAAAATTCCAGAATTTTGAAGTGCTTCTGTTGATAAAATAAATTGTATTCACGTATTTATCAGCGGATTTGTGTGTATTCAGTCTGTTACGAACCCGTACGCACGCGATAGTCTTCTGCAAAGTAAGCATTATTTATCAGACTTTTCAGCCAGATCTATAGACTTAAACCTTGCAGAATATATCTGCCACGCTCTGTTGATATGCCTACATGCTCCTAGAAGACTGCAGCAATTAAAAGCTGAGTTACTGCATGAGTAGAACGGGCTAACCAAGAAACACATAAACTCGTTATTTCGGGTAAGAAATCACATTGGTTAAGAGTGGTAGAGGAGTCCATCTCCTATTAACAATTTTGTTTCGGTTTGCAATTTTTGTTTTAGACCACCAGCGCTGATGAGCCTTACGCATGATTATATGTATGTACACGGCGCATAAAAAAATGGAACATTTCTATATCTCCCTTTCTACAGGGTCGATTGACAAAATTTAATTTTCGTTTTTTTTTTTTTTTTTTTTGTCTTGAAAGCTCTCCTTATGATATGCATTATATTTATATACAGCGTTGTTCTAATATAGGTATTTTGACATAAAATCGGACTTTTCCTGAAATGACATGACAATTATTTTTTCATATTTCGATTCTACGTCTCAAATTATGCCTAAATATAAAATTTTGTAAAATTCGGTGCAAAATTACGGCGAAATTAAAAAATTTATTTTGGCGTATTTTTTTCAGTTTGCGCCAAGAATAATTCACTTGGAGAACTTTTTAATTTATAGCAATCTTATACAAAATGCGTAAACCATATTTGGCAGTATTATTGCTTATAACATATATGCCAAATTCCAAAACGCGCCAAAATGTAAATTAACGTATAGCTTCGGAAATTTGGAATACAAAACTCTAACATTTTGTAGATATGCTCAGAAATACATGTACTTTAAGATGATGGTAAACCTATTACAGGTTATAATTTTAAAAAAAATTTCGAAAAATATATACAAATTATTTAAAGATGCAAATTAAAAAAATTAATTATAAAAATTGGGTAAATTTTATTTGGAATGAACCTAAATTTCGAAATGTGAAAGGAAGAATCTAAAAAGTTTAATATGAGAAGAAACATTAATGAATATACACCAAATTCAATTAACATGGAGGAACTAAAATTTTGAGAGGTAATTTTTTAACTCGTGCGATGTTTACAAAACTTGGCAATCTGGCATAATTTGAGTCGTAGAATCGAAATACGGAAAAACATGGCATGTTATTTCAGAAAAGTTCGATTTTGTGTCAAAATACCTATCTAATTCAGAAGTCAAACAACAAAAATCAGCGTTATATTTACAAAATTTTCACAGGACTAGTTTCGATGGTTTTACCGAACCACCATCTTCAGCTGCAAAACCGCAAATGAACAAGATAGGAAATAATGATTAGATAAGATAAGGAAGCCTGGACAAGAATAAGCAAGTGGCGCCATCTGTTGGCGAAACCAGAACTAAAACATAATTTCTCTAAAAGCCGAAAGCAAATTTGGATTGGAATTAGGATCGTTAGCTAGAACAGAAAGATTTTTATGAATGTGAAATGCCTCTAGAAAATCCAGTTCTCCAATGGAAGATGTTTTTTGAATAATTTTAGCAACAGAAAAATTAAAAGTGTGATTTTCGGACCAACAATGTTGAGCAACAGAAGACTTCTGTGTTTCCTTTTTTCTAACATATGCCTCATGTTCTTTGACGCGAAATTTCAAGGCTCTCTTAGTTTGACCAATGTAAATTAAACCACACTGGCAAGGAATCCTATAAATACCCCAGGAATTCATATCCGGAATGGGGTCCTTGAGTATAGAAGTCCGAATTTTATTGATGGGAGAATAAACAACCCGAAAGTTAAATTTCTGCAAAATATGTGTAACTGTATAGCTAATTGATGGAAAGAAGGGAATGACAACAGAATTTTTATAATCTCCTAAAATAAGAGTGTGGCTTTTAGTTTGTTGAGATGAGAATTTTTTAACTGCTTGATTAATAATGTTGGGTGAAAAGCCCCTGTCAATTGCAATTGCTTTTAAATAATTTAGTTCTTCATCAAGGGCTAGTTTGGAGGAGCAAACTTGAAGAGCACGGAAAACATCAAAATACCTTTTGCGCTTTCGAAACATGAGAAACGCAAGTTGAATTTTCGTCAATCTACCCAGTAAAAGGGAAGATATAAACTGTCCCCCCTTTTTTGATTTCTTTTTTCCGCGCAGTGTACTATGACTGTTGCACAAAGATATTTCCATACCAAACATCATTAAAATCTATCCATAAGTTCTGAAGATAATCCACCACAGGTGAAACTGTGGATAATTTTTAACACCAGTTTAGACACAGAGAAAATATAGATAGCTAGATAAATATATTATGTTTTATTGTATCCATTTAATATTACAGAGTGTTATGATTTATCCGTCTTTGTGAAACTGGATAATTCCTAACACCAGTTTAGATATAGACAAGATTCGGATAGCTAGATAAAAGTTTTTTTATGTCCATTTAATATTATGAGTTTTTATGATTTATCCTTGTTAACCGATTTTCAGTTGCTGTTTTTCTGATGTAAGATATTACGATTTGTGAAACAGATTTGGAAATATCTATATATAGCGTATCTGCTACGACATGTTTATTATATCTGCTATAATATTTAGGTACAAGGATAACAGTTATTTCCTTCCCAACCATAAATCTCCCCATAGAGGGTCATGTCCTGTCAACGCCCAGACAAGACTGTGATTTGCATTTGAAAAGATACAACGTTCTGAGTATTGATTGCAAGTATGAATCAGATGTCACAAACTAGAGGCAATATTTTATGAATCTTTTTTGTCCGTGACAAGCTGCATACCCTTTCTTCCCACAGTTAAGTGATTTATTCTAGTTGGCATTTTTATTTACCCTGATGCGCGTAACATTGACTATCGAAAGCAAAACTATAGCATTTTATCAAAATATTCGCATTTCAATTTGCTGGGGGGAGGGGTAAGCTGAAACAACAACCAGGAAGTAAAGTTTGCTTTTTTAACGTCTAGTACCTCTACTGAATTCAGTTGCTACTTTAAAATATAGAAACTACCGAAAAATCGCTGTTGCTTTATGAAAGTTCGAAATTAAATTCAGTTAATTTTAGTTACGTTAACAGATTTCCTTGATTTTTTTTAAAAACGGCGGAGTTTCACAATAATAAACCTGGTATGAGGTAAATATTTTGTGATTATTAGCCCAAAGGAATTTGGGATAATAATGTTTTAATTACTGGGTTTCCCAATAGCTTCTGCGTTTTGTGATTTTCTTTTGCTAATTTCTAGTAGTGGATTCTGAGCTGAACGACCCCTAATTCCTCATGGATTCTGGTATTTCTGATGTACAATTCAGAATTGGTAATTTGTCTTCTAAGTACACAGTTTTATGCGATTTGTAACCGCTTTCTATTAGTAATACGTGAGTATGCCCCAACATGATTTGCATAGCATAGACGCAAAATGGATTTATAAATGAGTAACTTAGATAAAAACTGTTTCGAGCAATTAAGGGGAAGTGTCTAACTTTAGGAGCTTGAAACTTCTGTATATTATGTGTGGGGACTATGCGAGCGTCTTACTGAGGATCACCCCAAGATAAGACACTTAACAAAAATCTCCGGTTATATTTATTGGTTTAATAACAAATATAACATAATTGCATGACGTCGACAAAGATTTTCATTTTTACTGTAGGTTTTCAAAGTAAAATGCCCTCTGGTGACGCTATTACTAACTTTTTTTTTTTTTTTAAATCCTTCTCATTTCTTTATTAATTCCGTTACAAAATTTCACAATTTCTGATCACCAAAGATTTATTTTAACCATGAAAAGTACGCATAAATTCTAAAACTCATAAAATAGCTTATATTCTTAACACGGATAAAAGAGAAAATTCCGATGCAGAGAAAAACGTGACATTATTTTTCAGAAATATGGTGCGCCATTATTTTTTATTCATATTAAACTTTGCCACAGATCTGACAAGTAATATAAAGCATTAATAGGATACATTCTAACCAAGTATGACTACATGATGAAAAATTGTACAGTTACTAGTTTAGCGTATGCAGTACATTTATGCAATACAAGTCGAGGCTGTTAAGAAAAACAGAAATTTATATTTCTATAATACTAGAGCTACCATACTATTTATGAAATAAAGTTTCAAATCATAGCTGCATGTTTTTGCAATTTTTCATGAAAAATAAACTACTCATAGTTGTCGAAAAAGATAATATACCACAAGATAACATTACTTCAGAAAACCCAAGAAATATGATCCATTATATCGGAGAGTCCATAGATATATAACAGGAATTTCTGTACATGATTTTTACAGATTTATGTGCAGATATTTTGCCGCTGAGGGTAAAAATGTGTGTTCACCGCGTCCACAATAGTCCTTACTTAAATTTTATTTTCGCAACAGTCCGCCACAGAAACGCAAAAATGTTTTTTTAATGACGCTAGTATATGGGGACTTTTAATTTTAAAGAACCAATTTTGTAAAAATTACGAAATCTTACTTTTTATACGGTCGTGCACTCCTTATATATTTAGGTAAATTTTGTACTCGTTAAAAATAAATAAAACACAAAACGTACACAGACGAATGTTGCACGACTCCATGTATGACAAAAAAAGCCCCCGACATGTTTCATTTAAATCGGAGATCATACTCAGTGGGACGTACACGAATAGAACTTAATGTTTGCATTTTTACACTGCGAAAAAAAAAGGGGCGACAGTTCTATATCGAACGTTCTAGTGGGCCGATTGACGAAATTCATCTTGCGTTTATCATGTACCGAAAGCGCGACTTAGGATATGTATTAGATTTATATATAACATTGTTTTAATACAGGTATTTTGACACAAAATCGGACTTTTTCTGAACTGACATGCCGAATGGTTTCCTTATTTCGATTCTATGACTCAAATTGTGCTAAACTGTCAAGTTTTCTAAAAATCGCATGAGTAGTTTTAAAACAATTAACTCTAAAAAATTTAGCTCCTCATTGTTAATTGAATTTGACATATATTTATTAACATATCTTTTTTCTTAAACCTATTTGATACTTTCTTTCATATTTCGAAATTTAGGTTCATTCCAAATAAAATTTGCCCATTTTTATGATTTATTTTTAAAATTTTTATTTTAAAATAATTTTTATACATTTTTCGAAAATAATTTTGTATTATAACCTCTAAAAGTTTTTCCACGATCTTAAAGTAGATGTATTTCTAAGCATACCTGCGAAAAATGAAAAGTTTTTTTTCAGTAATGAAGCAGGTAGAAAAATTGCCTGAAAAAGTTGTTAGCCCAAAATAAATGGATGTGGGAGAGCAGCCTAAGAGATGACTGGGAAGAAGAGATCCAATTCGTCAAATCTAGGGTGGTGACGAAGTATGTCTCACCGCATTTTAATTCGAGCGTTATTTGTAGAGCGATTAGGAATTTATCTAAGTGGACAATACGGAAAATCAGCAAAGCCCTCGACAAGATTCGGACTCTGAACCTTCGGATTGCTAGTCGGACGTGTTTAAAAGCACACCAACAAGGCACATGATAATGAAAGAGTATATTCATTGCAGTATCACTTCTATGTATAAGAATATAATTGACAAACACTCATAAATATTTATAAGGTATTTCTCCCGCATTCCTAACGTGGCTTCGTGGTGTAGTGGTTCTGCACGCTAGGCCGGTATTCCAAAGGTCCGTGGTTCAATTCCCGGCGATGGGTTGCTAATATTTTTATCTTGTCTGCTTCAAAAAAATCCTAAAGTCCCTACATATTTTTACGGCGAATAATAGTTGAATAACTATTATTATAATTAATAATTACGGCGAATAATAGTGTTCCATAATTATTCAGGGCAAAATACAATAATTGTATGAATGTATTGAAAGACTCCAGTAATCTAGATTAAGCTGGATAGTTGGCTCACCAGCGGCGTGCGGTAAAGTCGCTGAACTCCGGTAGTTTGGCCCGGGCTACGAATCTCAAAGAACGGGTGGCTGCATGGGCGTTTTCGTGGTTACGTGTATACGAGCCAGTTTCCCTTAAGAAGTCCTCCACGAATACATCCCTTCCCTTTAGGCAGATAAGTGTCGAGTGCTTTGCCATAATTAAATAAACCACATCAAAACAAACTTATTCTAGATAGTTGAATTACCTTTGCTTCTCTAGGCTCAGTATTTCTGACCGGCGGCGTTTGGAGCAGGACTCTAGTAATTTGGATTTCAATGTTTCTGTAGGCTCAGAACTTCATACCAGCGACGTGATAATTCAATGTCGGCAATAATAATTTAAAGCCGAAGAATTACAATCTTAACTTGCGAAACCTAGTAACGTGACGTCGGAAAGCAGAAACACGCTCTGTCTGACAATCCAGAACAGTCGACTTAAATAATATCTAACTCATTTACACTTCTGGTGAGGAAACGTATTAGGAGAATAACAGTAAAGTTTGAAATTAGGTATAACCGGTTAATTAAAATCATAATAATCCTACAACGAAACTAAGCTGAGTGCTGACCACGTTTGGTCGAGCTGCTTTTAGAAAAAAGCGCTTCTTATGACATGCATATTTATCTAAATCTTATTTATAAGAAGAAATACAAAGCCATTTTTAGTAGGAATGTATAGCTAGCATATGTTACGTAGTGACAAGATATTTATAGGGGATCAAACTATTGAATTAAAAGTATCTAAAACTAAATGTTATATTCTATATTTATTGACTAAAAGGAATTATGTTTCATTATAAACTAGTAATTCATTCAAATTTCCATAATAGGAACTTTTATTATTCCAAACTCTCCATACGTTGCGGAATATTTTTGAATTTTGAGCACGGAATTCATGCATTTTCCTATGGCTAATTCGAAATATTTTCTTTCAAACCCTTGTTAAACTCAAACCTGCGTGAAAGTAAGAAATAAACATTTAAATCTCAACGTCTTTGTTCCTTTTAATAGAATATGACAAAGCACATGAGGAAGGGGTCATTTTTTCGGAAACACTTGATAGTCCCAACTAGCTTGAGGGCTTAGCAGTCCATCATCCATTAGGTTCATGCTAGTGGGTAATAAATCCCCATTTTTGTATTTTAATAGATGAGACATAAAACGCATGTAACAAAGATCAATTCAGATAATTTTGACATATAACAAATTGATGACTAGTTCTTGAATAGCTGAAAGTTCTGATCTCGCTGTCTTTGTGGAAATAAACTGTCTTAGCTTTTTTGAAGTGGACGTTTCATTTGCTAAATACAGTATTTAAAAGGTGCCGAAATGTTGCCAGACATAAAATTTCCATTAGACTACAATAGTGAAGCAAAATTACAGGAAGATCCCGTAAAAGTGCCGGTTAAAAAGTAGAAGAATTGGTATTCTACCAATACTGGCGACTGCCAACTGGCGATCTACAGAATTCTGTTAGCTAGTTAATCATTTTATACTAGATGGCGCCACCTCTTTTCAGACTATTTGTTTGTAAAAGCAACGTTTATGCTTACCGTTTTTTTCACGCGCAATTTTTTCGTTTAATTTGTGAAAGAGTTTTGAAAATGCTGTCTTCGAATCTTTGTTATCAATTTACTCTCAAACAGAAATTTATTTTTTCCACGGTTACAAAAAGATGAAATAAGAAGAAAATGAAACAACTGTTACCTTAAGCGGCAATATTGTTTAATTTATCTCTCTTAAATTTATTATTTCTGTTTTTTTTAATACTCTGCTTTAAACAAATTGTTTGTAAATAGGTTTTGAATTAACTAAATATAGCAGTACGAAATCGGGTGTATTTTGTCGTACCCCTTATCTGTTTCATTCACTATAAGCGCGAAATTTTTGATATAATCTATATCCATAACATTTAGGTGTAACATTAAATATATCGAGTAAAACACTGAAATATTAAATATATATATATATATATTTCACCCTTTTATTCGCACACTGAAAGTTTTCTTATACGCAGCATAAAACACAGCAAAAGAAATAAATATTCTGCAAAACGTAAAAAATTATTCATATTAAATAAGAAATCTGACCATGCAAATCCGAATAAAATGGCGGAAGGAAAAAAATGTGTAAAAACAATAATTTTGGTGAAACCACCTATCGATCCGTTAAGTAACTACACAGTTAAGTAAGGTAGATCGCCTATTGGGAGAATACCGAAGCATTTGCCAATAACAGTGTATGTTTGCTTAAGAGTTTTCTGGAAAGGTGGCTCTGAGTTGTTCACAATGATTACTGATTTACAGAAAGTTGTTCAGCCTCGAAAACACTTCAGCACGCTTCCAAATATTTTTTATGGATTATTTTTTAAGATAACTAACAATTACTTCTTTTCCAATTACACATATATTTGAATTTTGTATTTTTTGTTTTAAGACTTAAAAATAAAATTAAACATTATTATTTTCTTTAATTTATATACTTATTGAACCTATTTAACTTTTATACTTATTTAAAAAGTCAACGATATGTGTGTGCTTTAAAGTTAACTATGTCGTTAACTTTCTGTGCATCTCTAAAATTCATCAAGTATTAAACCCTTATTTCGAAATGCTTTTCTCTCTCTCTGTGAGATTCCAGATATTGAGGTTCAACCGTATGGCATATACTTTTAATAAATGCAAAATAAGAAATGCTTAAAATAATGTACACTGTTATCTTCGAACTCCCTGTGTTACTCAAGAAATAAAAAATCAAGAACGTATAAATAAAATAATTTCAACATGAAATTTGCATGAGCACAAAAGAAGAACAAACAACGCTAATATTTGAAGTTCCAAAATAACAGGTTTTCTACCGTTTTTTAAAAAGGTGTGGAACTCAAGCATACGTACCATAACATCTTACAACTTTGATTATTATTTATGCACTTTCGACTTTTTTAACACTATACAGTAGAATAAAATCGGCGTAAAATCGATTAAAATTGAAAAGAAAACAATCGATTCCACAAAAAGTCATGCTTGCGCATGTTAGCGACACAAGAAAGAATAGCAAACTCTCTCCACTTAAACAACCATCCATCCTAATTCTTGTTGGATGTGACACACGGTTTTTCGTAGCCTCCCCCCCCCCCTTCATAAAAGAGACACTTTTACGAAGCGCTCAAGATCGACAAGCCTGGAAACGAAATGGCCTTGGAGGGGAAAAAAAATCGCTTAAAAAGTATTAAAACAATCGCTCTTTTCTTAGAGAATATACGAATATAATTATACACCCCCCTACATAGCATCTAATCGTTAATCTTTTTTTCTGGGAATAACCCTAATTTCGAAGAAGTTTTCGGCTTTGGACTCGCGGATCGTGTTTACCGTTACTTTTTTCACTTGAGTGTGCTTCAAACGTTGACAGCTAACCTCCTGCAGATGATTAATGGTTTGGGAAACGGTCTTAATTTCTTAATTGTCCTTAATTATTTCTGCTGCTTTCTACCCTTTCGCTTTCGTCAAATTTTAATTTTTTTTCCCCATTTTTGAACTCTCAAATTTTTATGTTATTTACGGTCATATAAAGATAAAGATTGTTATTTCCTCTTTTAAAGCGGAATAACTTTCTTTTATTCTTTTTTTTTTTTTTTTTTTTTACAAACTTTGGAGTAAATTTCTTTTTAATTAGCATCCTCGATGTAGATAAATAGTCGTAATAATAATATTTAGGTAAGTAATTTTAACTTTTTTTTCCAAGGAAAAGTTTATTTCTATATATGTGAAAATGCTGTTACCGTATTTGCATTTCAGTAAGGCTGAAGAATTTTATAGTACATCCTTTGTCAGAAAGGCTCCAGGACAAAGGTCGTAAAAAATAGAAAATTGCATTTACCAAGTAATGAACCTAGCTGCTATCAAAATAGTCCCCTTGGTTATCTATAGACAACTGCCAGCGTTTCTGGAGGTCTTGGAAGCAAGCAGGGAAATCTTAAACTGCGATGCTTGCAAGCTCATTTGTCACAGCCCGTTGAATGTTTGCAATAATCTTAATAAAGCTTTTCTTTCAGTCACCTTTTCACTCACAGAAACAGAAAAAAAATCACAATCATATTTGACACGAATGTGGGATCACGTCTGGGTTTATCCAATAGTTTAGCAGAAATTCTCTGTCTTTCCTTTTTCTGTTCATCTGTTAGTGAGTGAATGACGATGCTTGCATTAAGTTTCCATTTCCCTAAATCATTGCGTAAAATATTATGACACACATCACCATTCAGATTCTAATATCACAAGCACAGTTACACGACGGTCTTCTTGCAATAACTGCTTTACACGCTCCACCTTTGCATCGGTATGTGCTATAGACGGGAGACTAGCTCTGGAATCTTCTTGCACTGAATCTCTACCTTCACGAAACCTTTTGTGCCATGGAAAACACGACTTCTTGAAAGTGTTAGCCTGCATATACTTGCTTAATCACGTTCCACGTTTCACTAGGGGTTTTCCAGAGCTTAACGCAGAACTTAATGTTGTTCACTCTTTGCTCACGATCAGCATCCATTGTTTCACCTTTACGAATGCACTAATAATCCAAACAGTGTGTTGCTAAGCACATCCCTGCCACCTAGTAAGTTTGGGTGGAAACATGGGCAAGATCATGTAAAGTAAGAATGCATACCAGGTAACATAAAAAGAACATTTATTCCTTTTTTAGTACTGCAAACCCAGAAATAAAAAAAATTGTCCTGGAACATTTCTGAAAAAGGATGTATATACTAATGTCAAAGAATTAGCCGCTCCGGCTGTGAAAATGAAAGTTTAGTCATACAAGGTCAAACATTACTTTAGCGTGAAATTAGATTACACAGAAAAGGGACAGCTTAGCATAACTGATGACAGTAGAAGGAGAAGTATTCATTGCATCTAATAGCCATTATAAATACGTATTTCATGAAACTTCCTTTTGTAACAGAAGGATATGGCTAATCTGCAAACCACTAGGCTTATTCTCGCTTCCACGCTACGGATATCACTTGAATGATAACTTTGTTTCAATTCTTTAGGGCAGGAACAAATGTTACACATTTAACACTAACGGAGGAGATCACATGGCGTTAAGTCCTGTGACAGAGGAGCCATACAAGATATGGTCGATTGTCGGCAACTAAGCAATAATTCCCGTTACTGTTGGGAAACTTTCACCCCTTAATACAACAAATGTATTTCAACGGAGCTACATATTGAAGGTGGAAGTAAACTCCTTTCCGTTGTTCCAAGACTTACTGTAAATGACTTATCACATGGCCAGAATTATCATTCAGTTAAAGCAGAGGAAACATTTATTACATATGCGTAGGAATATATGTACAGATTTTTGTTGTTAGGTGATTGCTGACTAATTAGATGACGAAAGTGTATAGTGATTAGATTCCTATTTCAGTAAAACATTTCGCTCTTAATTTTGAAACAATGCTTATGTTAGATAATTTCTATTACATTAAGGCCGGTTGACAGCCTTTTTTACTTGCTTGTACGAAGTAAAGGAAGTACTGCAATCACGAAAAATTCCGGGTACCATATTTCAATGAAAATATCCACGATGTTTTTGCCTGACGTCTGTACGTAAGGACAGAATAATACTCTTTCCCCCCCCCCAAACGAATTAGAAAACTGATTTAAAATGGATTCAGGAGAGATCTGTACATACATACATACGTATGTATGCATGTGTCTCGCATAACTCAAAAGCGAGTAGTTGTTTTTGCCTAGAAACTCTAATTTTAATTGTAGAAGTTGTTTTTTAAATTGTTTCAACTGCATTTATGTTTTATATTTTCGTATATTTTTCAATTTTCAATAAAAATGTTTTGAGATTTTATGTATTTTTGCCTTGTCGCGAAGTGAGAACCAGGGTCGTTCCTCGGCGATTGGCAGCCCGCTTTCTTTCCTAAAATTACAGTTCCCAAATTTAAAAAAAAATGCTCAGTGATTAATAAAATTTTTATTTCATACTCACTAAGTACTTACATATGACAAATTGTATAAAAATTATATTTATATAATGATTTAGTTCTGAATGAGTGAGGATTTATTGCCGCTGCAATTTTTACTACGATGTTTTCCAGATGTGAAATTTTGTCATCATTTTTTTTTTTTTTTTTCTACCAGGATGCTTCAGAAATGGGAAGTTTTGTCTTCGTTTTTCTTTTTCCCTACCATGATGGATACGAGGATGTTTCTTCTTGCTTTGTTCTTTCTGAGACATTTTCGCCTGCGATGTTTTACCCTGTAACCTAGAAGAAATCTCTCTCAATGGGTTAGCGGTAAGAATAAAAAAACAAAAATTAAAATCCATCTACTATATATCCTGGGCAAATTGAGGAAATAACCTTTGTTTGCTTTTCCTAAAATTAAATCATCCTAACCCTTTTTCTGTACTGAAAACTAGTGGAAAGAAAATATGTTTTGTCAAAATGAGCAGTTTCGTCAAAAATATGTATGTGTACTTAATTACAATAAACAATTATAATTAATTACTATAAACTTAATTATAATAAGTAATAATACAAAAAATACATTATTTGTACTTAGAACTATGTAAATAAAAAAATTAATGAACAAATACTGCAAACATTTGGCCATTAATTATATAAATTTCCTTTTCTCAAAAATTCACATACTCAAAGATTTCATAATTTATTCCGAAAGCTTTCTGCTTTAGTGCTTTTGATTCCACTTGATAATCTTATTAAAATATCAGGGTAATCCTTTATTGAAAATGTGTTAATCAAGTGCATGCCAATTTAGCAGCACTGGTGCCAGTAAAGATTCAAATTTTCAAAACATACCCGCTTGAATTAGACTTTCTCCACATTAAGTCCACATAATCAACAGTTTTGATATACATGACTGAGTCAATAAATTGTAAAACAGAGGATTGCAGCATCTGAATTGAAGTAAATAGCCAATCAGTTTATTTTGCGTCTTGATAATAGACGCATCCAAATTTAATGGTCCATTAAATGCCAGTCTGAGATCGTATTCTGAACGGATGAAAAATGTCTTTAGATTTTCGAACGGTTGTTTTAATATCAATTTTCAGAGCTGGTCCTTTAACAGCAAGTGAGGCATTAAATATATGCAGTAGCTAACTGATGTGAAATTTAAAAATATTTTATTATTACTTATATTCTGTCGAAGAAACAACGGTACGGAAAGCATTTTTCTATCACCATATATGTTTGTTAACGGTGAAAGAAAAACTACTACACTTGCTTCTGAACAACGTTTAAAAACTGCCCTTCAAATGAAAATGCACATTTACAGGTATTCTAATTGCTAAGAAAAGATTTCAGAAGCACCAATCACGGTGAATTTCTTGCAAAAAGCATAAACGTGTAGAAGCCTGTTAAACACACAGTGCGTAATAGATTTAAAAAAAAAAAAACTGATAAACCATGTGGCTTCCTTGTACGCCTGTTAAATTAATTATACATCCATTTTACTGAATTTCATTTAAATTTATTAACTCGAATTAATAAATGATACCTCAAGGCAAGTTGAAGCGCTCCAACCGCCGAGTGGTAAAAGCCGCTAAACACTGGTAGTTCGGGGTGTGGTTCAAGTCCCAGACTGAAGGGGCTCACTGCGTGACGTTTTCGTGGATTTCCCTGCGTGTTATGTGTATACGAGCTAGTTACTCTTAAAACGTCTTCGACGGGGCAACCCTCCTTTTTTTATGCAATGCCTATAGTGGCGGAGAACGTATTAAATAAAAAAACGGCAAGTTGTAAAGGTTATTAGAGATTGCAAATTTTGAAATTTAACATTCTGGTTAATTTTTATCGTGCAGGAGTTAAATATGTGGAAACCTTTTCTTATAACAAATATAAAACTTTCCCAGATATACGTATAGGAACTGCGAGGCTGTATTAAAAGTTAGATTTCGTTATTTGTCCATAATTATATATTCTTTTTAATCTGACATTGCCATAACATGAATATTTCTCTTAAAATACTTCTATAATTGGGAGTATTGCAAAAACAGAGGCCAGGTAAGGACTTTTAAGCCAGGTAAGTGGAGGTGGATATATACCGTTAATAGCTGTCCCATATACAAAATTTCAACGTTCTGCGGCTAATCGTGTTTGAGTCATGCGAGATACATACATGCATACGTCTCGTCTGCATCCATTTCTAATCAATTTTGCAATCTATTTTGGAAAAGATAGAGTCCTTTAGTTTGTCCGTACGTACAGACGTCACGCAAAAAAAAAAAAAAAAAAAAAAAAAAAAAAAAAAGTGTATTCGAGAGCATGATTTCCGATGAAATATTATACTCGAAATTTTTTGAGATTACGAAACTTCCTTACAAGGACAAAAAAAGTCATTTTCCAGCTGCTTTTGCTGTTTGTCCTTAGCATCAGGTGACGGCAGAAACCTTCAACAGTGTTGGCGAAAGCGAATGAACAAAAGATGCACGATTTGATTCAAAGCGATTCAAAGTGACAGTCACGCGTACTGTTGCACAATTCACACCGGAGAATCGAATGACTGGAGCACCCTCTCGAAGATTTCTGGTGTTGTACACACAGGGAAAAAAAAAGGAGCTTTTCTCATTAGGCGCTATTGATGACAGCAATGGCTTTGCCAAGCTTTCTCGCAGTTGTAATCGAGAAGAAGAGTTAGAAACACAGGATCTATCGACTCATTTAAAATACCTCTACTCTACGTAGACGTAATATTCACGAACGACCATAACTTACTCTGGATTTTAACACAGACATTAGGATTGAGGGTTCTTTGACCATTTTGTTCATCAGTCAACCTTCAATCATAAATTCTTATGAATGAGATAGAAAGATTTAAAATTTCATAAAGCAAAAAATGGATATAAAAATAAGAACTTGAGCAAACAAGGAAAGGAAACTGCTCTGCGCTTAGTTAAGTAAACAAGGGAAACATACATTTTATCATTTATATTTGGCATTACACAGTCAAAGCTATACATGAACGAGAAATCCAAAACTAAAATTAGAAATTGGAATATGTTTTAAATAAGCTTCTAATGTGACTATACAGCAGATTTTAAAACCATTTCCTATGTCAACAGCAGTTATCTATGCAAGTCATGGAGACTTGAAGCAGTTATGAGAGAGACACGTGGAGTTTTCCACCATTGTACTTTTTCCTTCTTCCAGAGAACGGCGTACATTGCAGGGATGTATTTGTATTTGTGAGAAATATAATTCCTTTTTTCTTTAAATGATGTCGAATGTTTTCTGGAGATAGTGTAAATTAATGTCTGATACTTGACAATTTTGTTTTCATGCAAAATGACACTTTTAAAAGAAGCAACAGAAGGAAGGCTATGTTTGTGCTGTTTACGAAGACATTTATTCATATTTAGTTATTAAACAAGGAAAGAAAGCCAAGATTTTTCTATATCTAAGGCAGCGTAGATAATATTATTAATGAAAAAGGAAAACAAAACGTCAAAATTTGGCTTCAAGGAGGAAAACAAATGTTCAAATTACATATCGAGGTAAAACACGGAATGTTTCGAATAATGCGAAGATAGGAACTTTAGTATTAAAGATAATCTGGGAAGTCAAACGACAGCTGCATAATCATTAAAATACTCAGTGCCAACTGTAAACAAAGTTATTAATGCTGATTTGATCTTTAAAAGTGCAAAAAAAGGTAATGTGATCGTTTTTCTCCACGACATATCGCCGAAAGCAAAACGCGCTGAAGACTTTTCTATGAGAAACAATTATTCCGAAAAAAATGGAAAAATATTTTTATGATAGATTAATCTTGGGTATATTTAAATGACTGCAATAAAAAGAGATCCGCTTATCATCATTAAAGTGTAGAAAAAATTTTAGAAAATGGTTTAAAGCAGGGGTTCTCAAACGGTGGTACGCAAGAGAAAAATAAGTGTACGTAAAGAAGCAAAGTATTTTTATCTATTAAATTAAAAAATTAAAACCCCAACATCCTAATTGAGTTTTTTCTCTAATACTCGTAAATTTATGCGATCTGAGCTTTGTTCAAGAGTGATGGTAGTAGTAATACTTTGTAGTGGTGGTACTAAAGGGTTTTAAATTTTGTTTAGATGGCACGCGTTAGTCATAAGGTTGACAATCGCTGGTTTAAAGAATCTAAAAATTTTTCAAAGAGATTTATGATTGATGCTGGTTTTTGATATAACGGCAAATAAAATTAAAGAGACTGCATAAAACTGTTAAGGGCAACTCCACATATTATCAGGAACGCATTTTATATCCAATTTCAAATAAGAAATACCTTCTCTTTACCCACATTGCCATCAATCAGTAGCATAGCAAGCAAAGCAGCCGGGCGTCAAAATCCACTGCTAATTTCCTGGATAAAATGGGACTAGAAACATGTCTTAAAGCTCTTATTCCTACTAAATATCCTGATCTATCATTCAGGGATTTTTGTGCTTTTGAACTTTTAAAAAGCTAATTGTCCAAATATCCACTTACAACCCTCCTTGGACTGAGGAAAGCTGTACAAGAGGAATGGGGTAAAAAACCTCTTTCGATACTAAAAAAAGGCTTCGGTGTAGAAAATTAGAGAAGAATAAGGGGTATCAAATGGAATATATTAAACGTAAAAATTATAGGTAAAATATTTTAGTAAAGACAATAAATTCGTCTAAAAAGTGTGCAAGCAGCCTCTATGTGTTATTAGACCAGAGGAATAAATCACTTATTTGACTACAAATCTCCATGCTAATGCGAGTTATGACACATTTTAGGAGAAGCAGACAAATTTCCAAGACAAGGAGATGAGGAAAAATAATGGCAACTTTATCACCACTAAAGAAAAACAGACTAACAGTGAGAAAAAATGTAAAAAAAAAAATAATGAACACAGAGATACAGAGCGAAAACAAGCATATTTCTCACGCTCGATGAAAGCCTTGAAAATGCCGAATCCTTTACAGCAAGTGTAAGTTCTCCTTGAAAATATCATAGGTGGAAAATACCAATAATAAGCCTAATCTATCGTAAATCAAAACTCGGTTATCTTTAGATACGCTTAGCGGGTTGGTGTTGGCTTTATCTGGACAAAATAATTTTCCTTAATGGATGAATGGGTACTCACTGATAATTCAAATAGCTCCTGTGCTTAAAACTAAATTTGATGCATTGAACTTAAATTAACTGATGAATGATAGATAGGATATTGTTGTAAGAAAGTCATCAGTTTATCTTTTTTACCATCACAGACTCGACAGTTGTTGGTAGAGGACAGTCGAACATTGAGATTAGTTGAACGTTTAACATAATTTCTTAGAAAAACAGGTCATGTGTTGTATAGTTTCCTTTATTTTGAATAATAAATTTATTTTAAATTTGATACCTTTACTGAACTGCTCAACTTCCTCTCACATTTTCTCGCCAGGATGTAAATTTAAAGTAAAGTGCAGATTTAAACGGGTGAATCTCTGAGTTTATTCAGAGCGTGTTTTCGCTATAGCCAGCGCACGTTTCGTTGTTGTTTCGCTGTTACGCTAGTCAGCCTCTTGGCCATTCGGATTATCATCACACCTATTAGGTTTTTGCGAGTCAACCTGTTAGGCTTAACGTAAGTGCTATCCATCACCACTTATTTTAAATTTTTTGACCTGAATTATATTCTACGTTTTTAGTTTCACTGCAAGTTTGACGGTGCCATTGTAACGCACGAAGATTGTGCCTTTCTGTTAACTATTTGAATTTAATAAAGGGTTACTTTCACCCTTCTCTGCTGATATTTATTCACGCCTGTGCGAGAATTCGCCAGGTTCATTGAAGGACCTAATTTAGTTTATGTGGGAAAAGAGAGTACGACTCTACAGTGTTATTGAGAAATTTCACGATCTGAAATGCAGAATATTTGCTTGATAATATTCTGCAATATTTTGCTTTAAATAACTTAATTAACTAATCCGTCAAGGCAAATTGAAAATGACATAAAAACATCATTGCAAATTTTGAATTTGTATATTCCAGTCAAACTTTTGTCGCACGGGGGTCAAACTTCTCATATTTTTATTTTTTCTTAAGGAGCATCTCCCCCCCCCAGTGGCGGGCACTTGTCTATGTTGGCATCGGCCATTAAGGTTTCCTCATGGAGGCACCTAATAGGTACGCCACCTTTGCCTTCTATGAAGGGACAGACAATTACATCCATGCCTTCTCCGGGATTCGAATCCGGGCCCTTCGATATCCCAGTCAGGCTCCCTTAACCACTATACCGTCTGGGCAGTTTCATAAGGTGTATAAAGCCTTACAACATATAAGTGCAGGAACCGAGAGATCGCATTAAAAAAGTTAGATTTCGTAACTTGTCTAAAATTATATTTTTAAATTTGGCATGAGGACTTTTAAGCCGGGAAAGAGGATGGTATATATATACATATATATATATCAAATGTTGTATGATCTTAAATTCACTTAGTTCGAAAACAAGTTTTTCTAATACTTGCGCAATAGCTGCAAAGTAAGATAATAATAATTTATTTACTAAAGAAATACTGAGTATATTATCTCCTGATATAAATTTAGTAGAAGTATCTAAAAAGATTGAATCCATATGTAGAAAGTTTAATTCCGAAAATTTTGTTTTACAATAATTTAATTGTAAATTGTTAAAAATGTTTTACGGGGACTTGAATTAAATCATGAATAACAAAATTTCAAACTTTGAAAAAGAAATTAAATTAAAAGCAAGTAATTATCGCTATTGATCGGAAATTAGTTGACTTTTCAAGGGGAACAAACTAACTCCCGTTCAATGAACAATAATTAATAAATAATATGTAAGGTACGGCGGATTGTAACTAAAACGAGAGGTGCTCAAATAGATGTTATAGTAGTCCCATATACAAAATATTAACGTTCTATGTCTAATCGTTCTTGAGCCGTGCAAGACACATGTATATGTATGTATGTACGCACAGACATCACGATAAAAACCCTTTCTGAAAACATTTTAAATCCATTTTACATTCCGTTTAGTCTTTACTATGTCTGTACGCATAGACGTCCAGCAAAACATATCGTCCAAATGGATTCGGGAACGGTTTAGAAGTCTATTTTGTTTGCAACATGGTTTCCTGAAATTTGGGATTGCAATACTTCCTCTACTTCGTAAAAGAAAATAAAAATGGTTCAATTTAACAAAAACTATACAAATCAAAAATAATATCTATAGTTTTTAATCGATAACGATTTGAAGAAGATTCATTTTTAACAAATATAATAATCCTACAACCATTAATTAATCTCTCGGGTATTGAAATTGTCATAAGCACAGGGTAAATTTAATGCGAAGTGAAAACAAACATTTGAGCTATTACTGCAGTTCTTTAGTGAATGCGTATTATCTTTAGCACATAATTCGCCTAATAAAACATTACTTCACCAAATAATTCCATTTAAGTTCAGTTTTCAATAATTTTCTTTAAGTTAAACTGTCTATTGGATTATGTTTTTACTAAATTGCTTTAGTACTTCTAAATTTGAAGCGGAATAAACTGAAACTTTTACAAGGAAGTTAAATTAGTCCTTTAAAATCTCCATACAGGAATATTCCCAAAAGAGGCAGCCAAGAATTGTTTGTATTTGAAGATAAATAAATACAGCAACCAGATTTATTTAAAAAAACATACTATACGCAAAGCATCTTCATGAGAACAAACGACTAAATAAAAATAACAAACACAAAAAGAGTTTTTAAAAATTCTTGAATACAATACTTTGTAGCAATATTAAAATATAAATGAAACATGCAACAAAGAAAAAATACTTCAACCTGTGAGGTCAAACATAAATAAAAATGAACATAGACTAACAGCTTCGAGGATCGTGTCTAGCCATATTTATTGTTCGGCATGAGCTAACTTAAATTGTTTTTTCAATTTAAATTGAAAGACCAAGGGGGAAATTCATATTTTTGCTCACACTTGAAGAAGATTTTAAGATTAAAAATTCTTCAGTTTACTTCCTTTATTCGTGAAAGAAAGAACCTTCCTTCTTTTGCTCCAAATCATATCTTTGTAAGGCAAAGCCTCTATCCAAACTTGTAGACGAGCTCAAAGGTCTTGGATAACTACAGGTTTTATTTACAACATTTACAAATTGTATGCTATTTTGACATGACATGACGATGGGTTAATAGAAATTGCCAGTTCATGTTTTGCTTACCTTATACATTATTTCGTACTTTTTGTATGGAAGAGTTGTATAGTAAGTACGTAACTGAGTTTTTGTTTCTGGTATATTACCATGAAGTAGATAGCTTTTTATACACTCATGTCCATAAATTAAGGATAATGGCAAGTAAAAGCTCAGAAACAAAATAAACGTGACATATTCATAAAGCACATTTATTAAACAAAAGATAAGGAACAAAAAAGTTGGTGTATGTATGACACCATTCACAAAAACAACGATTTTTGCTCCCGGGAGCAATTACAAAAAATATCTCCCTTACAAAAACTTAACATTACATGGTTAGTATAATGGTTAATTCATTTTATGTCTCCAAGATGATGAAATACAGTCCATACGACATCTAGGCATGCTGAGTATCAAATTTTCGAGCTAATCTTGGGGAAAATTACTTCACTCAGCAAGCAATGCTCTCCGAAGTTCCGGTACACTTGTAGGAGATGCTTGACGAGCTGCAATTCATCGGCTGTTCCATACACGCTGTATCGGATTCAAGTCAGGTGAGAATGCTGGCTATACCGTATCGTTGATATCCTCATACTGAAGGCATTCTTTTACAGGGTTTGCTCGGTAAGGATGGGCGTTGTCATCCATAAACACAAATTCTGCGCCATGGCACCCCTAAACAATTGTTCCAGAACGATATTCCGATAAATATGGCCTGCTATGGTCCCAACCTGAACATGCAGATCTCTTCTGGATCCCAGAATAATTCCACCTCAAACGAGCAATCCTGCACCACCGTAACGGTGTCATTCTGTGATGTTCTCTTGATGGCAGCGGTTACCTGGAGTTCTCCATATGAATGTCCAACGTGAATCAGACTGTAAGGTAAACCTGGACTCATCGGAAAACCTCATTCATGCCTACTGTGACGATGTCCACATTGTATGTTCTCCACTCCAGGTTAACCGCTGGCGACAATGAGTTACCGTGAGGTGAACCCATCTCACAGGCCTGCAAGCATATCCAGCAATATGTCCCAAACGTCTGCACACGGTTTGCCTTGAACTTTCGTACCCGTGGCTGAAGATAACTGACCAGGCAGGTCTGATGCTGTGCACCTTCTGCTTCTTTTGACAGTTATATCCAAATAGCGGTTGTCATTCGGCGTTGTAACTCGGAGAAAACCTGTACTGTAACGTCTACTGACATTTCCATCATTTTATAATCGTTGCCAAAGCCCATAGATGACATTTTGAGCTATTCCAAGTTCCGCGGATGCTTTCATGTGAGTACGCCCACATTCCAGGCGGCCGATAATTCTACCATATAAAAAATCATGCACATACGTCCTCTGTGTCATAACTATTTGGTTGTGGCATTGAGTGGCTTACAGAACGCTTGTGAAAAATCCTTATATACACTTCTCCTACACTCGTCATTGTGACGTACTATCGTAATCCTCTGCTCGCTTCCTATAAATTTGCATATTATTCTTGAAGATGTGTGTGAAAATAATACAGGTGAAAATTGTAGTTTAGAGTTCGATTTCCGTATGATTCTCAATTGTCCTTAATTTATGGACATGAGTGTATTTTAAGAGAGTTACAATCAACCTGCGATAATATTTTTTTACCTCGATTTTTGCGTAGAAGTAATACTTATGCCTAAATTTATTTACAAGTGACTATATTGTACTTTTAAAAGATAAGATAGTCGAAAGAATCACATGTGAAAGCAGTGATAATTTTCTTTATTATTAACTGTTTTTAAGTGAGTATTCAATTTTCTACCTTTCCAGATAGAATAAATCACCCTACAATTCTCAGAACTGAAAACAAAACTACAACATCACGCTTCATACTTCTGCTCATTCTATAACCATTGTTTGCATAGAACCTTAATTATCATCGAATATTAATTACTCCTTCTGTAACTTAATGCAAATTATTTTACAATTAGCGAGCGCAGTCTGTCCTAATTGTTCGAAACCGAAATTTAAATATTTATGCCTTTTTTTTTTTTTTTTTTTGTTTCTTTTGATACAATACATTTCTTCTTATTGTTAGAGTATAAACCATGGGGATTAGAATAGATGGAGTAAGCATAACGTCACAAAAGTGAAACCAAGAAAATGTGAACAAGATGACGTCACGACTTATCATGGCCGCCATACAGTGTACGGGCAAGACTTAGAAACACACTGTTAAATGAAATTATGGATATGAGTAAATTATTGATATGATTATTATGAAATTTTGAGTAAAATTTCTAATTTTTAGACAGGTATGATTGCAAGTACATTTAATTTCAGAAGCTAGCAAAAATTTGGTAGGATAAAATTCAAAAATGGTTTCGAAAAATTTATAAAAATTACTAAAAAAGGAAAATTTTAAAAACAAATCAGGAAATACCTGCGAATTTTTGTTTGGATTGAACCTAAATTTCGAACTGCAAAAGAAGTAATCAAGTAAGTTTAATAAAAAAGACATATTAAGAATATATATACCAAATTCAATTACCACTGAGGAGTTAAACTTTTGAGAGCTAATTTTTAAAAAAACTACTTGTGCGATTTTTACAAATCTTGGAAGATTGCAATAATTTGAGTCGCAGAATCAATATATATATATATATATATATGCATATATATATATATATCTTTACTATATATGTATTTATATATAATTGAAATAGAAATTGAAAAACTAATTAATAATGAAACTTAAGACCTATTTGGTCTTAAAAATCTTTTGCGCAAAATGCTGCAAAAATATGAAATAATAGGAAGAAACATTGTAGCGAGTTTGCTAAAAAGTTACCAGGAGCTGTAGCTCCACGAAATAGTTCAATGCAGTATTACTAAAATATTAACATAGAAGAAAAATTTTTTGAAAAAATTATTAACATGGAAAAAAAGAAGAAAAAACTGCTTACACGCGAAATAAAACTGTTTAAAGTCAATGTTTAAAAACTTGTGAATGCAAGAAAAAACTAATCTGATCGTTGTGACATGCGAAAAGTTAATACACATAAAAATAGATCGACGGAACAAGTTAAAACAAAATAAAAATGATTAATACATAAATTGCAAAAATTATAATTAAAACATAAATTGCAAAATTACAAAAATTACAAAACTTACAAAGCGGAAAGTGGTAAATTAGCCAATTTATGTTTTAATTATAATTTTTGCAATTTATGTATAAATCATTTTTATTTTGTTTTAACTTGTTCCGTCGATCTATTTTATATGTATTAACTTTTCACATGTCACAACGATCAGATTAATTTTGCATTCACAAGTTTTCCAACATTGATTTTAAACAATTTTATTTCGCGTGTAAGCAGTTTTTTCTTCTTTTTTCCATGTTAATAATTTTTTCAAAAAATGTTTCTTCTATGTTAATATTTTAGTAGTACTGCGTTGAACTATTTCGTGGAGCTACAGCTCCTGGTAACTTTTTAGCAAACTCGCTACTATGTTTATATAAAAGATATGTCGTTTCAGGAAAAGTCCGATTTTGTGTCAAAACAATGCTATTGTAAATTTACTAATATAAATCCCAAGTCGCCCTTTCGAGACAATGCAAGTTGCCCAGTCGAACGGGAGATATAAAATTGCAACCCCCCCTTTTTGTGTGTGTGTCTAAGGTATACCTATGGCATGTGACTATCGCGTAAATCTGTAAGCAACCCATGTAGCTTTATTTGACCTTGCTACAATATTAAAGATATTATTCTAAAGAAATAACAATTATTTTCGATATAAGCTAAATGTGCTTGGTCTCATAATAAGAGTTTAATGATGAACATGAGAGTAGAGTTCCTGAGGGTACATAATTAAATTTAATTGCAATTATATAAATTAATTAAATATAATATATATAATTACAATTATATATTATTTGACTTTTATGTTATTGCTAATAAAATTTATGCTAATTACAAGTTACAATGAATAAACTTCCTTTGCTGAATGTTCTCTATTAGTAGCTAATAATCATTAATTTATGTAAGAAAACTACCTTATTAGCAGGCAGTAAGCAATTTGAGAAACATTTACTAAATTACTTCAACCGAGTCATATTGAAAGAAAATTAGAAAGTTCTACGTAGTAGAAGTAAAAAATAAACAGAATTTTGAGTGAGAATGATGGCATACGAATACATCATACTATCGACCTAACATCACTATTTACATGACGTCCTGCTGTTCTGATGGAAGGGATGACGATAAGATTTTTACTTTGATTATACCATCTCAGAACTTAACCCTGTCAACAAGAATCATTCATTGTTTTACGTCAGGCCAATTTAGCAGATAGGAAAGCCGATTCAAGATGTATTTTGTGGACACGAGCAGTAAAGCGTTTGGCTTCAAAAATATTATGAATTAAGTCAAAAAGTTACAAACACGAGCACCACCTGGCTTATAGGCTCACATTTGGCTATGATTGTTTTATGTTACCTTTTTATTTGCGAATGCTATGACGCTTAAATCACATTTTCACGTTTTTTCTGGTACCACATACATTGAAAATTGAGCTTCGAATTTCAAACAAAAGTGTACAACCACTAATTTGCATACTGGTATGTCATTTATTTCTTGGTAGGGCAATTCCATTATGATCAGCTTGAGATGTTTATATATTTATTTTTAATTAATAGTTTTAAGTTTGACTACTTTCCTATTACTCTCTTTTCACCCATGCTTTTCATGCCAGAATGTAAATGAGATAACGAACGTTTATTCCGATTAAGGTAGAAAGAACTGCTATTTAATCAAGAGTTTTGAAAGTTAGTTTTAGAGCGCGTCTGTCTATTCCAGGCCACGTTGTGCTGTGATTATTAGCAACTTGAGTTAGCGGCATTGAGTGTTTCTAGCCATCTAGCTTTGTCTCGCCGGTTTACTACAAACCAGAGCCTTTTCTGCGCGTCAAAGTATTCTGTGAGCCGTTAGGCTAATTTACCACACCTTGAAATTGTTAATTGTTTTCTGTTAAGTCAGAAGTGCTTGGCTTATGTAAACCCAAGTTAGGTCATTTGTTGTGTTCGAATAAAAGGGTCTTATACACCCTTCTTCTGATTTGTTTCACAAGGCTAGAAGATAATTATTCAATAGACCTTTTAAGGTCTGTACTTTATGTTTCCAAAGAGGCAGAGACTTTATAAGCTCACCAAAAAACGAGAAATTCGAGTAAGCTTGATCGAAGGCAAACTATACATAACAATTGTTTGCAAAAGGGAAGATGGTGGTGGGGAAGACATTCCAAGGAAAATTCCCTCGTAGTAACTTAACATATATAGTTTTTTAAAGCCAGGAAACAGGAAAATCAGAAATACTCAAATCGCAGATACTCATATCAGATTTATACACAGATCGTGTTTTTTTTTGCCTTAAAATTAGTTTTAAAATATGAGCTTGTGGGATTTGGCAGCAATGGAAGAAACTACGGTAAAATTTCGGCAGTAATACAGAATTTTGCTGAAAGTTTTCTAAATGGAACAACGAAGAAATGCGTTTTTTAGATAACCGCTGTTGCTAAAGGTTGCACGAAGTCGAGGCTCCGCAGTTCTCTGATGTTTTTTAAGTGAAACCAGATCGCTGTGTACTTGGGAGAATAACTACCTCCCCCTAAAAATATGTATATTACAGAAAGATTCGAAGAATATAAGTGTTTTTTTAATATATGACATAATTCTTATTTAATAACTCAAGTTTGTATTTTAAATTGCTAAAGTATGTTTTCTTTTGCTATGTTGATATTGTTTACGAAACTTACTGCAAATATCGATAGTTTGGGAATCTTGCTAAAAAAAGGAGGCGCGAAATCCACCAACTTTCACATGCTAAGTAATTATACATTTTCATCTGTAAAAAATCGCCAAATTGTGACAAGATGGTTGCGATAGTGCGTAAGTTCCGAAAGAGGTTTTATAGTAAAATTCAGTTAGATATAAAAGCATCCAAGAAAATTATATCAGTTCATTTATCTTATTATATCCAGTTCAGAAGCATCTGACGTACATTTTAGCAAACTTGCGTAAACACAGTACTTTTTTTGTCACTTAAGAAAAGGCTCCTGTTTGATAGATATTCTTACAGATATATTGGGCACATTGCACTCCTCCCCCGTAAACAAAACTGTTCTTTTGCAGAAAAAAGTATTGTTGTTATTGAATATACAATAGCGACAGCGAAACGCAAATGCAAATTGTTACTAACAGTGTTAATGGTTAGAAATTAGAAAGCTATTAATTAAGATTATGATGATAATTTGTGGTTAAGTCTCACTTCTAATTTGCATCTTCTTTACATGCTGCATTTTTTCACGGACTCGCTCATTCTAATGTAAATTTAGGGAAAGAGTTCGTAACAGTATGAGTGCTTGGATGAACGTTGGCTGCACACCTCTTAGAGAAAAGTCGCTGCTTCAGAAGGAATTAAAAACCTCAAGAGTTAAGATTAAAATAGCTAAGCTAAGATTTGAACTAGTTTTTATTTACTGATCCGTAGCTCGTAGCCTCGTTTAGAAAGTAATCATAATTGTAAATACAGAGATTGGCGAGAAACATTTTGTTTCACTAACAAGTCCAAGTGACCGGTGCTTTATTTTTTGTAAAATTTTAATTTATCTGTTAAAGGTGGGAGATTAAAAAAATAAATTCCAAGTTAAATTTTGTGTTAGTGTATTTTTGCCTATTTAGGTAAGCTACCACTATTAACTCACCTATTAGCTTTTAAGAAACCTTTGAGGACAGCTAAACTAAAAAGCATTAGTAAGTAGAAATTGCCCCAAACAATTGTTAAAAGTGTACTATAAAACGCGTGTATTATTTTGAGAATAATTTCCAGGGCTTTAAATGTTGCAACAAATTATGTGAACATCAATGGCTAATTATCGATGATATCCAAAATTGCAGTTGGCTTTATTGGAACCATCCTTGAGTCTTTCGTTCTTCGATGTTCTTTAAACGGTTAAATAGTCTTGTAAAATGTGTTATGGCCACTTACACGGTATAGTGGTTAGAGGAGCCTACTGCGGTACCGAAGATTCAGGGCTCGAATCTCGGAGAAAGCTTGTAAATGTAACGTAAAAGATTTTTATAAATGAATAGTGTCTTTGGAGCATGGAGGCATTCTAAATATAGGGCGAGCCTCTCGTGTGGATTGGTCATGGGGGAGAGGGGTGGGAGACCCTCGGACCACCCTACGAAGTGCTCTCCTTCAAAATCGGGGTGGAGATAGAAGTCCTATCTTCTTGAGACTCTGAGAACCATTTTTCCATGAAATTCGCGAAGAAGACAACAACAACAACAAATGTCCTATGTTTCTGTTTGTATCATTTTAAGGATGTAGAGTCATGCGTGTTTTTGATGCTGGAGACATTAGAAATGTGTAGTGTCCTCGCCGGGACTCGAACTATGGACTTCTCGAAAACGTGTCGAGTGTGCTTCCAGTTACGTCAAAAAGCGTACAGAAAAGAGGGACAAATACCTTATATACTCCTCCTTTTAAAGGGAGACTTGGGATGAGGGGACACAATCAGCAAATCCTGGTGGTGACGGCTACCATCGAACTATGAAGGAAGGTTAATATCCTGTCAAAGTTGCGGCAATTCTTTCTGCGGAGTTCTCAAGGAATTAATGCCTCTTACGTTTCATAAAAAGGCTTTCGTCTTTTTTTACTATTTTGTTAGGGAGTCCAATTTTTAGAGAGCTCTGTTTAGAATGATAAAAGTACAAACTCCTTGTAAGTAATTATTCTAATCTGTTAGTGTTTTGTTGGCCACCATATCCTATTCATTGATACACATATTTTTTTTTTTTTTTATTCCTAGATCACATTACTTATCCGCCGGTTACCCGCTGGTTATTATTCTATAGAAGGCAGAGCCCAAGTTTTACTCATTTTCCCGGAATACAAGAAAAACGTAGAACAAAAATAATTCATTTATACCTTTGTTCATAAATACAAAATGAGAATCAGCCAAGGTTCATCAAACAGAAGTACAGATGTTATAAGTGTGTTGTTACGTCACGTTTATCTATAACTGGGGCTAAACCACACTGCTTGGTGACAGTTTTAAGGTAAACGGGATAATACGTAAGTACCATTTTAAGTTCCAAACCGAAATGCAGGAAAAAGAAATAGGATTTTATAAAATTAAATTTATTTCGAATTTTAACTATAAGTACTTACGTATTAGAGCAACCTCTTTGGCGCAATCTAGCGACTTTTTAATAGATTAAACGATAAAAGTTATTTAGCGGGTGCAGGTTGGTGGTTTTAGCACATTTATTAGAAAGATTCCCAAACTATCGATATTTATGCAAAGTCGACAAACATTATCAACATATGAAAAGAAAACATACTTCGATAACTTAAAATACAAATTTGAAGTATTAAATAAGGATTATGTGATACATTAAAACAACTATTCCAACTATTCCACTTATATTCTATTTCAAGTCATTGTGCAATTTCTGGGGGGGGTATTCTTCTCCTGATATATACAGAGATTCTTTTTCGTTTAAAAAAACATCAGAGAATTGCGGAGATTCAGCTTCGTGCAACTCTCGGCAACAGCGGCTATCTAGGAAACACACTTACTTGTTCTCTTTAGAAACCTGTCAGGAAAATTCTATATTCCTGCAAAAAAGTGTACGGCAGTTTCTTCCATTGCTTCGCTGATTTCACAAGCTCATATTTGAAAATTAAATATAAGGTAAAAAATTACGCATACGAAAATGGCAGCATTGCTTGACTGAAAGATTCCTAAAAGCATGGTTGCCGGAAGAATGGTTTTGCTCATGGCTGCCAGAGTTTGGCAATTACTAAAAAGTTGGCGATTTCTACTGAGGTCGTTACGTTAATACGCAAGTACAAAATTTCATTCTAGAACAACGATTTAGCTTTGTTATTTGATAACTGTATGAGTTAATTTTATTAAGGAAGATAAGCGAATAAATATGCTCAGGATTTGTTTCATATTCATTTAATTTTTTTTAATGATACCAGTTTCTTCAAGGTGTTAGGATGCGATATGACGAGTAAATTAAAGACATTCGGATATTTTGCAGTGTATTACAAAAGTGCAGAGCTACTCAATAACGGTAAATGCATAAGTTTTGCTTATAGGGAGTAATTCATATTTAACATTGTTTCCTAATAAGTTTCACTTGACTGAAATTGGCGCATTCTAAAAGCTACATCGCTGGATCCGGTTTTAGCAAGAATTATTGGTCTACTAACAACAGTTGAAGATATCTCGAGATTATCTCAGAAGCATGTTTAGTATAGAATCCATTTCCTACAGCGTACGGGGCGCCCAGTTGGTATGGTCGTTAGTAAACGTGATTGCCATAACGATGGGTCCGAATCCTGGAGAAAGGTCCATCTGTTAGGTGCTACTCTAATGAAATGGTTACCTATTCCGGCTCTTGTAGTGATGCAAAACTAATGTTATTAAATAAAGTGCCTGGCAATAAAAAGGAAAAATTCTGAAAGCTTTCAGATTTTATATTACGCCTCAAGTGGCGTTTTCGTAACGCTTTGTTTGTTACCTTAATTTATTAAACTTCCTGTTCTTCGCAGATAAACTACAAAATTTAATTCAATAGCAACATTTCAGAATATTTAAAAGGAGCATATCCTTAGAATTTACGATACACAGTCTCGCGCGCTGGATATATTTTTTCTCCGTGCAGTGTTGCTATTGCTCGCTTTGAAATCGTTGAGTTGGTTGTTAATCAAAAATTCGTTAAAGTTTTTCAAAATATGAAATAAATAATAAAACAAATTCCAAATTGAAAATTTGGGCTTCCGGATGTCCATATTCGAGTGAAGGACTACGTTATTCAAAATCTGATGTCTCTAGGTTCCGTTGTTTTTCACAAAGCTAGAAACATACATACATTCATGCAGATTCTTCGTTATTTGATTTCTTTAAATATAATGCAGGGCTCAAATGTTTGGTGGCAAAAATTTAGAAAGTAAAAAGCCGCTTTATAGTGGATGACGCAAAATGCCAAAACAAAATTAACAGACCTTCTATGCAAATTGCACCTTCGGGCTAAACGAAAAGAACATTTGGTTCTACATTTAAAGTCAGTAGTAGTGTCATCCACACGCTGAAGAGTTTCGACATCATTTATTTCATAGATAAATTCTTAGAATTCGTTGTATAAAAGTTCCTATTAGATTGTAATACTAAACCTACAGTTAGATCAAATTAATTTTCGGAAAATATTATTAAATATTATAAAGAAGTAAACAAATAATTTCGGAAAATGCTTGCTAAAAAGCAAAATCCATCTTTGTGCAATGCATCTAAGTTTAAGACTAGCATAGTTTATTTTCTAGTAAAAACGGAACTTCGGCACTGAAAACAGCTAAAATACTCTTTTAAAATATGTATTCTTCAAACCCGGAAACAAATATGATTTTAAAGTGCACTTTTCAAGACATCTCTAGAGTATAGTACATAAAAATTCTTTTTACAGAGCATAAACTGTACTTGGAGTCAATAAACAGTAGGAAAAATCTGGTCACAAATATGATGCTTCAGGACGTATACTCTCTTTTCTATAAGTAAGAAATGTACAATAAAAGAAAATGTGTATGTTATGAAAATGTTAGTCATACGTAATTATAAAAAAGTAAGATTTTTTATTAGATTCGAAACTTCGATGCATTGATGTGTACTAATCGTTGTTCTAGGGTGTATATTAATATTTAAACTTCCATATGCAAGTTTAAGATTTAAAAGGATGTGTTTTATCAACTTGAAACCGAAATTTTTATAAAGCGAACAAATTTTAAGACATTTTTGTGTTTACCTGTAAGCTGTAGCAAATAAGAAATAAATTAAATAATATTTGCTTAGGAGGTCTACATTAATCTTTAAAGTAATATATAGTTTAATTTTTTTACATTTGTTTTTATATTATTTAAGCTTTTGTGAATCAGTTATGTAATGAGCAAAAGGCTCGCGGTATGGATTTGGAGTTGCCTTCTCTGTGTGAAACATTAGTCAATATTTCTTAGATCAAAGTGAGTAAGTGCCCCAGATTGTGCGAAACAGTTCTGTATTTGAATGTAGTGTACCGCTTCAGGATATGTCCAGAAAATGTTTGATTTGAGATCTGCCTTGAAGACACGCATTCACGAATCTTGAAATACAGTTTGTAAAATCTAGTACGCTTATCTATCAGAAAATCTAACTATACTTACCTAAGTGTTGATCTTCGCAAATTCTCGCACAGGTTTGAAGATGTATACAAACAAGGGAAGGGTGTAAAAGATTTTTTATTGACACAAGTATTTAACAGATAACACAGATTTACGTGCTTACAAAAACACCGACAACCTGCGATTAGAATTTAAAAGATAATGTAACACTAAATTTAAAGGTAAAGAGCAGTGCACGCGCACACAATTCAATTGAAACTAACAATTTGACTGAGAGACATACACCGACAGGATAATAACTTAGCGGCAAGACAATGTAGCCAATGTTAAGGTTAACAGCTGGTAGAAAATAACAACCTGCAGTCACACTAGCGAAATCACGCTATGTTTAACGTTTTGGCTCCAACAATTTAAATACTCTCGTTCAACCTAGCTCATTTACATCCTGGAGAGGAAAGGAGAGATGAATAAGCTAATTCAGGTAAGGCTTAAAAAATAAAATAACTATAAGAGCAAATAAATAAAACCCTATAAGTTGATAGTATACAGTACAACGTCCGAGATCCGGATTCGTCGGGACTTCGATTCCCGGATTTCGGATTTTTCCGGATATTAGATCATCAATTTAAATCAGTCTGTAATTTTTCTTTCAACGAGAATTCCGGTTCTATGGTAATCGACAGTTCATCTTCATCTTCATCTTCGGCACTTGATTCATTACCAGAATCAGCATCGTATAGTTAATCGTCGTCTATTTTGTGGAAGATGAAAGACGAATGTCGCAATTTAGACACAGAAGACAAACTTTTGTAAAGTAATTAAAGCAAACGCCAATGAATTTAAAAGCATGCATCACACTTTTTGCACTTTCAACTGTATTACAATTCACATCACTGAATCGGAATGATCCACTTAACTGCACAGAATGAAGATGATTTTCCAAAACATCAGTGATTTAGGCTTATTAATCCAAATGCACAGAATCAGGATGATTTTTCAAAATTTCTCTGAATTGGGATGATTTACTCAATACTGCAGTGCGCACAAAACCAGGGTGATTCTCTTTATATTTCACTGAATGAGGATGATTTTTCGAAACTTCTCAGAATTGGGATGATTCACTCAACACTGCAATGCGCACAAAAACAGGGAAATTCTCTTCATACTTCCCTGAATCAGGGTTTTTTTTCAAAACTTCACTGAATCAAGATGATTTTTCAAAACTTCCCTGAATCGGGATGACTAACTCAAAACTGAGAAGCGCACAAAACCAGGGTGAATTTCTTCATACTTCCCTGAATCAGGGTGATTTTTCAAAACTTCACTGAATCGGGATGATTTTTCAAAACTTCACTGAATCAAGATGATTTTTTAAAACTTCTTTGAATCGGGATGACTAACTTAAAACTGAAAAGCTCAGAAAACCAGGGTTTTTGAAAAGCTCAGAAAACCACTGAATCAGGATCATTTTTCAAATCTTCACTGAATCGGAATGATTTTTCAAAACTTTACTGAATCAAGATGCTTTTTTCAAAACTTCATTGAATCGGGATGATTTTTCAAAACTTCACTCAATAAGGATGAGTTTTCAAAACTGCAAAGTGCACAAAACCAGGGTGATTTTCTTCACACTTGACTGAATCAGGATGATTTTTCAAAACTTCACTGAATCGGAATGATTTTTCAAAACCTTACTGAATGAGGATGCTTTTTTCAAAACTTCACTGATTCGGGATGAGTTTTTAAAACTTCACCGAATCGGGATGATTCACTCAATACTGCAAAGCGCACGAAACCAGGGTGATTTTCTTCATACGTCATTGAATCAGAACGATTCATCCAACAGCATAGGATCAGGATGAATGATTCTTTTCAAACTTCATTGAATCGGGATAGTTCATTTAACTGCACATAATCCGGATGGTTCTTGAAAAGATCAGATCTACCCGTGGTTCGAAGCAACTTTTCAGTTCCTTCTCAGTTCGCACTGGTTGTCCTTTAACCGGATAAACCATTCGGGTCGCGCGTTGGGGTCTGCCAATTTATAACCAGGGAGCCATACATCTGAGAATTGTTAGCTTCTACTGTTTGTCAGTTACGGTTTTTCGTGCCGCCCAACCGGGACTAGTGTTTGTTCTGGATTATCCACACTCTAAATCTGCCGTGAGCCGAAGGTCCTCTCGAGAAGTTGGTGATAGAAGAAGAGAAGTGGGAGGCCCTCGGATACAACCCCCCTCCGGGGTGCTTTCCATCAAAATTAGGGTCAAAGTTGTACCATTACTTGTATGGTGCTCGACGCTATTGCCAACACAATATTGCACTCCTTGCCACGATGAATTTCGTGGGCTTGTTCTGATGTTACTATGAGATAAGTCACAACACAGGAACAACGCCGTTTTTCCTAAAACTATTTCTAAAACTTTACCTCTTTGTTGCCATTTATAATATTATTCTTCATGTTATATTTATATCCAGATATTTATTTTGTCTACGTTTGTAATGAAGTTTTAAATAAATCTTGCCATTTGATCGAACAACCAACTTTATAAGACAAACTTACAGAATAACTGAAAAACATTTTAAGCGCGCCCATCTTCCGACACGGATATTCTATGTGCGAGGTTTCTTTGCATTTCTTATCTGGTATTACGTTGGTAGCGTAGCAACGCAAATACGTTACAGTCTTAAAGTCTATCCCTCACGTCGAAAGGTTTCTCTTTTATTTGATGGAACTTTTCAAGAGAAATTTTCAGTTTAAATATATTAATTTTTTTACAAGATGTTCAAGCATATCTGTAACAAATACAGTTTAATACCTGGCCAAATGAGTGCAAGTGTTTTCAAAGAAGGATTTTAAATAAACATGTAGAATTTAATATTCTAATATTTGAAAAATTTAAGCAATGAAGTTTTAAACTTTCTAGAATATATATTTTTTAGTTGTCAGATGTTTAAATACAATGACTTAAACTGTCAGCATTTTGATGGTGCTTCCCCTTTCTATGCGCAACTTCATAGTTAAAAGGTTGTAAGATCAAAGCCCATCGTAATAGTCTAGGATTAGTCCCAGTGATTTTGTCTAGCCATACTAGGGGATTATGATGAGTCTGAATGATGAAGTTTTAGGTCTACCTAGGTATAATTTTAACTTTTGTACTGCAAAGACAATGGCAGCACACTCCCTTTCGATTGTACTGTACTTCTGTTCAGTACGTGAAAAAGTTTTGCTAAGAAGTATTATTGGATGTTCTTCGCCTTTAGCATTTATCTGTGATAATGCAACGCCAATAGCAATATTCGAAGCGTTGAACTGAACGATAAATAGCTGAGAAATGTTCGGACTGTATAAGACTGGATTTTGTGCTAACTGTTTCTTGAGATCATCAAAAGCGTTTTGGCAGTCATAAGTCCAATTTATGGTTGATTTGTCATTTATAATTTTGAAAACAAAAGTGTTTTTTCGGGCTGAACTCTTAAAAGCAGTGAGGTTAAGCAAATAGAATGGAGAGTATTAGGAAATAAAAATTCGAAATTCACGGAGAACGCAGAAACACAGTTTTACGGCTTTTCATTTGCATAAAAATCTTACATTCGTAAACTTTTAGCAAAGCTCCTATAATTCGAGTAGCGATAAAATTACTTCTTAAGCATTGTTTGCAAATTGTATCTCAAGTATTAGATATTTTCTCACTTATATATATATATATATATATATATATATAAATTACATATATATATATATAAATAAAAATTAATTTTAATTTAATAAAATTTGTTAATCCTTTTTTTAAATCTAAGCACATTATTTAATTAATAAAACTGAATTATAAAATGCTTGAACGCAGATGCATATTGCTCAAATGTTAAGCACATTATTTAATTCATAAAACTAAATTATGCTTGAATGCAGATACAAATTGTTCCGATTTTAAGCACATTTTTTAATTAATAAACCTAAATTATAAAATGCTTGAATGCAGATACATATTACTCAAACTGTATCTTTATCCACAATACATATACTTATAGTATACAGCAGTTTTAATAATATTTTTGAATAGAACAGAATTAATATATGAACTCCCTATTTTAAACTTTTTAACATTTAATTTAAAGTTATGCCTTGCATATTAAAAGTGATACATCTTAAATATTTAACAGACCTTAACATAATGTACTTAATATATTTTAATGGCTCTTTTATACTCTTCATATATTTTATTCGATTTTATTACACATTCACATTTCTCAGCATGCATACCAAAGTATTGCAAGCCAGCGCACCCAACAGAACATCAAAGGTTTTTTTTAAATATATGTCAATAATATGAGTCATAAAAAAGCCGTAAATTGATATTTATTAGTAACTAGTGTTTGCGACTAGACACTAAAATATCATCACAGGCATTCAACAAATTGAAGGGAAATGAAGATGAATTACCGCAAGTGAGCATCTCAACCTCCATATCACAAACACTCCTCAGCATCCTCTCGAACCCCGCTAGATATTAAAAGAGAACCATCTCATCAGTTACTACAGAAGAGTACTTTAGTTACTACAGAAATGTCTTCGCTGGTGAAAATCAAAGAGGAATGTAGAAATTTTCTGCAACAAAAGGATAAAAATTTAAAAAAAGTGCATATAAAAAGCTCAACTCAGACTGGCAAATACATAAATCACATTTTTATCGCCAAAAGAACAAAACGCGATAGGGAAAATGACTCTCACGAGTCTGCCCCAGACGCAGTCATTAAAGATGACGACCTTGAAAAGTTTTAACAACCTAGCTTCTTACTGTCGACGAAATACAAGGCCCAACATGCGCGACATTGTGGGTCACACTTTGATCAACGTGAATAATTAATACTCGATATAAAAACTGGATGGCCGTTTAAAATGTTATTTCATTTCTCAGTCAGCCCTCTAGGATATAAATGTGCTTAAGAAATAAGATTGTTATATTTGGGCCTGCTAGGAGACGGGTAACTAAAGCTGAATAACACTACAGAGTCCATCTCGGGTTCAAATTCCACAGGTTAACAGGCCGGTTGCTTGTGTCATTCCTAATGTTCAGCACCAGTGGTCCAGCGGTAAAAGACGCTGAGCACTGGTAGATCGGTCAGAGGTTAGAATACCGCGAACGAACTGGCTGCATGGGCGTTTTTGTAGTTTTCTCGATGTGTAACGTGTATACGAGCCAGTTTCCCTTAGAATGTCCTCCACGAAGGCATCCCACCCATCAGGCAGATAGCCCTTGAGGCTTTGCCATAATCTCATAAAGCCATAAAATATTTAAGTGATGTTGTTTTAAATTAATAATTTTCCTTTTAATCAAGTGATAGAATAAATAGTGCTTTTCATTCGCTAACGCAGTTTTCAAAATTCTAAGCTTTGGACCTGCAGTGAAGCGTCTTCCTCCTAGCGGACAAAGGCCCTCAATTACAGGATCAGAGCATTCGTCCGTTGTCCGGGAGTACCGTTAATGGGAGTGCATTGATCTCGTACTTGGAGGGTCCGTGAATTAGGGGACTGTCTGCTAGTGATGAGTTAAGAAGAAGAATAGTATGTGTTCGAGACTAATCTGTATTTAAATTTTTAGTCATATTCCAGTAAAGAAAGAACTATAAAAATGCGATTTTTAAACAATGACATTATCTATTTAATTGAAAGGTTTTACACTTTAATATTTGATTTAACAGCGAGAAGATGAGTTATGTAAATTTTTATTTAAAAATTTTTATTTAAAAATTTACCTTTTTTTTCATGTCATTTTCAATTCACAAACATAAATGTGCAACACATGACATACTTGTGCGGCCTAATAAATTACACACACACGCTGCATTTAAACTTATATCCTCGAATTATTCTTACCTGAATAATTCATCCCTAGAGGCAAATTGGAAATGACATCAAAAATTGCAAATTTTGAAATTCGGTATCCGTGTCAGTTATTGTCGTAATGAAGCCAAGCACCTTACAATTTTATTTTTTCATAACTAGTAAAAATTCTCCTCACATATAAATGTGGGTACATATAAATGTGGGTTTTGTTATTTATTGAAAATTAATTTTTTTTTAAATTGCACATTGCCAAAACATGAATATTTTGTCATTCAAAACACTTGTGTAATTGAAAGTATGCGACTACAACCAACGAATTAAAAAATAAAGGCCAGGAATGAATATTTAAAAGGCAGGTAAATTTATGGATATATATATTCATTTATTTTTGGTACTGACTATTGCAATAAAAAAGAGAGGGGCTGAACTAGATGTTAAAGCAGTCCAATATAAAAATTTCAACGTTCTAAGGCTAATCGCTTTTGAGTTATACGATTTATATAAGAACACTGGGGGAAAAAAAGAAAAAAAGAGGGACAGTTCTATGTCTTCCTTTCTACTGGGCGGATTGACGAAATTTAAATTGCGTTTTTCATGTCTCGAAAGCGCGACTTAGGATATGTATTAGATTTATGTATAGGATTATTTTAATACAGGTATTTTGACACAAAATCGGACATTTTCTGAAATGGCATGCCAAAAATTTGTTCCATATTTCGATTCCATGACTCAAATTATGCGTAAATATTAAATTTTGTACAATTAGTGCGAAATTTACGCAGAAATTCAAAAATTTATCTTGGCGTATTTTTTCAGTTTTCGCGAAGAATAATTTGCTTGGCGAACTGCTTAATCTATAGCAACCTATTTTCCTTTAATTCTTTTATTGTAGACGAGCGGGGGGGGGGGGAAGTCATTGTTCATATTTTCAAACAATTTTAACGAAGTGCGTAAATTGCATTTGGCGTTATTAACGCTTACAAAAAATACGCCAAATTTCAAAACGCGCCATTATGTAAATTCACGTATATCTTAGAAAATTTTGAATAAAAAATAATTTTTGCAGGCGTGCCTAGAAATACATCTACTTTAAGACGATGTTAAAAACTTTATAGGTTATAATTCAATTTTTGTTTTTGAAAAAGATATAAAAATTATTAAAAATACAATTTTTAAAAATAAATCTTTAAAAATGGGTGAATTTTATTTGGAATGTACCTAAATTTCTAAATGGGGAGGAAAGTATAAAATAGGTTTGATAAAAAAAAAGAGATATTAACAAATATACGAGTGTATTAAATTGCATTAACACTGAGGAGCTAAAATTTAGAGAGCTGATTTTTTTAAATCTATTCACGCGATTTTTAAAACTCTTGGCAGTTTGGCATAATTTGAGTCGTAGAATCGAAATATGGAAAAAATTGGCATGTCATTTAAAAAAAAGTCCGATTTTGTGACAAAATACCAAATGTTTAGAACAATGCTATATATAAATCTAATGAATATCCTAAGTCGTGCTTTCGAGACATGAAAACCGCAATTTGAATTTTCCTCATTCAGACCAGTAGAATGGGAGATATAGAACTGTCTCACTTTTTTTCCGCAATGTACATACGTCAAGGTAAAAAAAATCACCTGTGGTTTAATTTTAAATCCATTTCACAAAGCGTTTTGGAAATCAAGAGTTTCTTTATCCCTTTGCGGCACAGTGTGTCCGGTCTGGACACACCTAAAAATTGAATGAAAAAGGATTTATACTGGGTTATATAGTATAGGTTACTCTGAACCTTCTTTATTTATAGTAGATGGCAGCTCAACACAAATCGGTCCATGTATTTTAGCCATGTTTAGTTTATTAAGACCCTCATTTTTCAAAGAAATCTTCCAGATCTTTTTTTTAGGGTACAAAAGGAATTGTTTGAAAAGAAATTTCTATGTTATGTGTTTGACTGTATGCTAATCTCCTTATTCTATATTAGTTTTAAATTTTTACCTTGAAAACTTGCCTAAAATCAAACGGCGAACCTTAGGCGTGACCGGGCTCACCGATAATCTAGGACAACTGAGATTCTGCATTCTTTGTTTCTCCGCATCTCATTGGTCAGTTCATTGTCAACAATGCTCGTTTCAGCACTCTTTTCGAAGCTCTAGGGCGCACCCACAGAAATAAACGATAAGTGCTATCTTCACAAAACTTTACTTGTGTACTACTCTTCTAGGCCTAATTAGACTGCCTACTTTTTTTTTTTTTTTTTTTTTTTTTTTTAAACTCCGCCTTTAAAAGGGAGTGTGCCGGAAAGGATTATTCTATCCGTACGTGCAGACGTCACGGAGAACAGTCATCCAAATGGATCCAGAATGGTCAGAATGAATGTTGCCTTTGAAATAAGAGACCCATAATATTTTGACATTACAGTGTTTTCTCTTTTTTCATACAAAGAAGTAAAGAGGAAGAAGAACCGTCTTATAAAAGAGAGGAAAGTATATGTTAAGGTATATTGGCAAATCAGTACGCTAAATTACGTAAAGGGTTTGGATTTTCATTGAGAGAAAAATTTAACTGCCTTATTCCCCACACGAAATCTCGTAAACTTTAAGACTTTTTGTTTCTAATAATAAATTCATTATTCTGAGCTTGCGTTATACAATGTTACATTAACTGTGATTAGTATTCACTTGATTTGTTACAGATGAAAGGAGAGAACGTTTTCTTTAGGTAAAACGGAGACTGTGGTCAATTTGATCACCCAAAGGAAACATACGTAAAAAATACTTAAAATTCTTTCTAATTATATATCTATAAATTATCTAATAAGTACAAAAATTAAATAAACTACAAACTTGGTTTATAAATTATGCTTACAATTTTAAAATAAATAAAGCTCTCTGATATCCAAATGTATGCATACATAAAGTTTTAACTAATAAAGAAGAAACTCAAGTTGAAAACTAGAAAACCTTTTAAAATTAAATAATTGCTTATTTAAAAATAATTATTATTTAAAATAATTATTTTTAATGTAAGATACGAGAATAGAAGGAAAACATGCATGTATTAATTGAAACTAATCACTAAAATTAAACTAATTGAACTAATAAAAGTAAATATAATTTCCTTTAATTACAGAAATGCAAATTAATGTTTTATATTTAGGTATTCTACTTTTATGCTGACAGAATTATAAGTATGGGTAGTTAAGGTATAAAAAGTTATTATATACTAAGTGCTAGTTATAAAAGCATTTGCTTTTGATTACAAAGACACAAACAGTGTATTATTTTGAGGTATTTTTTCATCCTCTATTTTTACTTCTGCCTCTTAAACTATTTTAATTATATTTCAATAAATACTGCAAGTAAATAATGAAAGAATGTCTTGGCTAAAAAATTTTTATACTGAAGCTTTAGACGATTTTTTTTACATTTTAGACGATTGTATGGGTTTTGTTTTAGCTACAACTATATTTCTGAAAGTATTAGTTATTGTCTGCTATTTGGCAGTTTTGTTTTCATTAAAATGCCGCTTTTAAAGAAGCAATGGATGGAAGGCTATGTTTGTGTTCTTTTCGAAGAAAATTATTCGTATCTAGCTATTAAAAATGCATTATGAAATCCATAGATTTTTAGTGTCTAAAGCTACGATAGGTAATGTTGTCAACAACAAAGGAGAAAAAATGTCAAAATTCAGCTTCAAGTGGAAAGATTGTTCCAAATACATACCCAAGGAAAAAACGGAATGTTTCGAATGTTGCTAAAGTTAAATCTTTAAAGATAAATAAAAATCCGTTAAATCAAAGGAGAGTTGCAAAATCACTAAAATCTTCAGTATCAACTGTAAACAAACATATTAATGTTTATTTAAAACTTGAAAAGGCGAAAGAACAAACTAGGCATCGACTTTCTCCATCACGGCATATCGCCGAATGCAGAACTTTTTATGAGAAACATTTATCCGGACAAAAATGGAAAAATATGGCCACATCAGTCGAGTCTTTGATGTATTTAAATGACTGTAATAGTAAAAGAAGATGCGTTTATTATCATCAAAGAGAAGAGAGAACTCCCAAAACATGGTTCAAGGAATCTAAAGAAGTTTTTCTAACGAATTTATGACTGTTACTAGCTTTTCATACAATGTCAAATTAAAGATAAAGACAGTAGAGAAAAATTTTAAGATCAACTCCCCATATTATCAAAAATATATTTTGTACCCAATTTTCAAATATAAAATACCTTCTCTTTCCACACACGGTGCCATCAATCACTAGAACTGCATCAAGACAAAGCACTTCAAAATCGACTGGTTATTTCCTGGAAAAAATAAAACAAGAGATGGGTGTCAACGCCATACCATTCATTCATATTCCTACTAAATCTCCTCATATATCACTGGAATATTTTTGTGCGTTTGGACTTTAGGAGAGCCGGTTGTCCAAATGTCGATCTACAACCTTAGCATTTGAAAAGCTGTTCGAGAACAATGAAATAAAATACCTCTTCCGATACTAAAAAGGGCCTTTATTGTCTTAGAAATTATGGTGTATAAAGATAATGAAGAATAAGGGATATTAAACAGAACATTTAAAGCATAAAAACTTTAAGTAAAATACACTCTTTTACAAAAAAATCGAAGTACCATGAAGGAAGTGTTTGTTTTTGATGAAACTGAATATGTGTATAGCTGATACACAGATAATAAAATGATTAAAAAAATCAAGGTCATAGTACCTGTTCACGGCTTACAATCCCCATTGAGTTTTCAAATTAGTAATTGATCGAACCGCCCCTGGTGGCAATGTGTGCTTGAATTCATCGAGGCAAGGAATGGTAGAGGTTTCTAATGTCACCCTGCGGTACATTCTGCCAGGCATTCATCAGTTGTCGCTCCAGATCTGCGATATTTTGTGGTGTCCGAATTTGGCGGCCTACCATGTCCCAGACACTCTCGATGGGTGAAAGGTCTGGTGGCCTTGCTGGCCAAGGAAGAATATCAACCGCACGGAGACAGTCCAGTGATATGCGAGCGGTATGTGGCCCGGCATTATCTTGCTGGGAAATAGCCCCGGGATGACGTGCCATGAAGGTAAAGCAACCGGCCGCAGAATGGTATCAACATATCGTTGAGCTGTTAAAGATGTATGGAGGATGAATAAAGATGACCTGCTGTCATAAGGAATAGTGCCCCACACCAGGGATTACGGCTGTATGTCTTTGTGAAACAAAGGCTGATTGGGACCGCTGGCCCCGTCCTCTCCAGACACGAACACGGTTGTCATCTGCTTCAAGCGTGAAGCGGGACTCATCGATGAACACTATACGATGCCAGTCTGATGGAAGCCATGATAATCGGCTGCAACACCACTCCAGATGACTCCGTCGATGTTGTGGGGTCAAAGGCAAACGTCTTAAAGGCCTCTGTGAACGTAACCCCGCCTCAGACAAGCGCCGTGAGATGGTGAACGGTACCACGGGAGGCATAGACGTGGCTGTAGTGCGTTGAATAGTCGACAATGGTACCGTTGGGGCGGTTCGGGCCTGGCGAACAATCATCCTATCTTGCCTCGCATTTGTAGCAATCATTGCTGCCAACATCTTTGCACAGCAGTGTCTGTACGTTGCAGGTGGCAAGCTATAGTTCGGTATGACCACCCAGCTTCACGCAACCCTACAATGCGACTACGTTCGAAGTCGTTAAGTGTCTGTAAGGTCTGCGATATCGTCTTAATGTCATCTTTAGTTGCTTCTTTATGGAATTAAAATGGCAGCAACAAAAAAAAAAAAAAAAAAAAAAAAAATTCGCTTATGTGACTGGTTTTATACCTTGAGAATTGTGTGCTGTGATCGCAATTCCTGTTCATTTGCCTTGAAACTTTGATCATTTGTATGTTCGATCAATATGTTCTTGCATACCAAATTTCGTCACGATCGCAAAAGTCCTTCTTGGTGTTTCTTCTTTTTTTTTTTTTTTTTTTGCAAAAGAGTGTACTTCTGTAATTACAATGAAAATCCTTTAAAAAATGGGCGAACAGATTCTGTAAATTATTAAATCTTTTTTATCCCTAAAAAATATTTTTATTCATCTAAAACGTTAAAACACTAGAGGCATAGGAAAAATTAATTGCATAACAGCAAATTCTAAATGCAAAATGTACCAAATATCTACCCCATTCTACATTACTACATAGTATAATGACATGATGTATAACTGGAAGGAAGAATATACGAGTATGAAATTTAAAATTAGACATACGTGCAATCTTTATCGGGATAGAATTTCTAGAAAATTTAACCGATTTCCCGAATGATCTGACTGAGATTTCTTTTTCTAAGTAGTAAATTATTTTTTTTTTCAAAAGGGAGTAGTAAACAACCAAACTTGTATGAAAATCAATGACGTAGATATAGTGATTTCAGTGAGCAAACTGAATATTTTTTATGCCTTCACATTCATAGCAACTTGTCTTCCTCATTAATTGTAGCCGCCCAACTGGGATAATGGTTCGTGGCTGTGACTGCCGTACCGAAAAACCCAGGTTCGAATCCCAGAAAAGGCATGGATGCCTCTTCTGGCATCCATGTCTTTGTAAATGTGTAGTGTCTGTGCGGCATGGGGGCACAATATAAATGTGTAGCGAGCCGAACATCCCCTTCAAAGGTTACTGGTAGGGAAAAGAGGGGACCCTTGATCACGTCCCTGCCGGGTGTTCTCCATCACAATTGGGGAAAACATTGTGTGGAGGAGAGGTACAAGCACTTCCGAGGCGGTCGAGACAGCATGACCTATCCGTGCAACAGCCAGGTAAGCCTGTGACGTTGTACATCGAAGAACACAGAAGAAAATTCGCCGAGTCTTGACCGAAGATCGGCGACTAGCAGTTTAAATGTTGGCGGAGGCCACAGGAATGTCGTATGGGACTGCAGCCAAAACCTTGAGTAAACAAAAACTGTATGCGTGGTTTGAGCTTCACGACTTATAGACCCTGATCCGAAACAAGGTGCTCAATAAGACGGATAGTGATCCCACATGTCCTGGAGGGATGATTACGGCCGATGTGTCGTCGTGTCTAATCAAAGAGGAAAGGCCAGACCGGGGCTTCGAGCCAGAATCGAAGAGGATCGTCTTTCTCCATCACGACATATCGACGAATGAAGAAATTGCTGCAAAATTTTTTATAAGAAAAGCATCGAGTCACGCGAATCAGATTAGCCGACATTCGAGAAGATTAGGTGCGAGATTGCGTCGCCCCTGAAGACAATGCTGATTTTTTTTATACCTATCAGAAGCTTGACAATGAATACGGCCATCTGTGATCGCCTCCAGAATAGGATCGAACGTGTGCGACCGTAATATACTGAAAATGGATCCTGGTGTCTACTGCCCGATAACGCATGCCTACACGCCACCATGTAATAGGTAAGGAGCTTCTTGTGCTGCACCAAACCCTGTTCACCAGACATGGTCACTGCCGATTATTTCTTTTCAATTTCTTGAAGTAAAAGGGACACTGGTTTTCCGTCACTGCCGACACCCAACACAATGTGAATTTTGAACTCAACCTGCCTTTGCCCAAAGGTTTCGAGATCTGTACACGCGTTCTCAGAGGTGCATACCATAGATGCGGATTATTTTCAACGACGGTAAGTTGTACATGTACCGACGTTTCTGGAGATAAATCAAGAAATAAATCATTTATCGTATTTATTGATCACAGGTTGCATCAATTTTAGAACAATGAATTTTTTAATACAAGGGAGATTTTTAAATATCTGTTTTCGATAATTGGGCCGAACTTGTCTTTCTGTTCTTGGTAAGCTAGATTTTAATAAGAAAGGTCTTAGTTCTTTGTTAGTTAGTTAATAGTTTTATTTAGTATTTTATAGTTCTCATGAAAATTTTTATAGTTAAGTGTGGTATCATTGAATGTGTTAGTAACAGAAGGCTGTTAATTATTTTTAATTTAATCATTGCGATTTGAAAGTTAAATTACAAGAAATATTGATGGATCTGGGTACTGAAATTTTTCTGTAGTTATTTTATATTGCGTGTGCAGCAATTAAGTGCTAACATAATACTACTGTTCTTAGTAACAAATCTCTAAGTTTGATTACCACTCTCCTTTCCCCGCAAAAAAAATAAAAAAATAAGAAAAAAAAAACAAAATCTGAAATGTTTCAGATTTTAAATTACGTCCAAAGGGGCGTTTTTTAACATTTTGTGTGTTACCTTTCTTTATTAAATATCATGTTCCTCGCACTTAAACCATAAAATCCAGTGCAACAGCAATATCGCAAAATAGTTTTAAAACGAGCATATCTTTAGAATTTCCGATACAGAGACTCACGCGCTGGAGATAAAAATGTTTTTTCTGCACAACGTTGCCATTGCTCGCTTTGAAATCCTTGAGTTTGTTAATCAAAAATTCGTCAAAGTTTTAAAAATTAGGAAATCGATCATAAAACAAATTTCAAATTTCAAATTTGGTCTTCCACATGCTCATATTCGTTGGAGGATTACGTTATTCAAAATTCGATGACTCTATGTACCATTGTTTTATCACAATACGAGAAATATACATACATTTATGCAGATTTTTCAGTATTTAATTTCTTCAAATATAATGCAGGACTCTAACATTTTGTGGCAACAGTTTGAAAAGTGAACCGACATTTATGAGTCCGACGCAAAATGCCAAAACGAAACTAATAGTCCTTCGGGATTCAAATCCCTTTGGACTAAAAATAAATAAATAAATAAATAAATAAATCTGAAAGAATCTCAAAGCTTTCAGATTTTATATCACGCCCAAAGGGCCGTTTTTTTAACTTTTTGTGTCTTACATTTATTTATTAAATCTCATGTTCTTCGCACTAAAACCATAAAGTTCAATTCAACAGAAATATCACAAAATATTTAAAAGAGCATATCTCTAGAATTTCTGATTCACACTCTCGCGCGCTGGAGATTTTTTTTTTTTTTTTTTTTTTTTTTTGGGTACAGCATTGCTTGCTTTGAAATAGAGATTCATAATCAGAAACTCTTAGTTGCTTTACAAAATATATAGATAATAAAACAAATTCCAAATTTGAGCTTCCAGATGCCCGTATTCGGGTGGAGACGTATGTTGTTCAAATTTAGATGGCTCCAGGTATTGTTGTTTTACCCAAATGGGAGAAATATACATATATTTATGCAGATTCTTCATTATTGAATTTCTTTAACACAGGGCGATAATATTTGGTGGCGACAATTTGAAAAATGAAACGGACATTTAAAATTTTTGACGCAAAATACCAAAACGAAATTAATAGCCCTTCTGGGCGAACGCTATTTGGTCTATAAAAAAATACGAAAGTTTCCAGATTTTATAATACTCCAAAAGGGACATTTTTACCCTCTGTGTGTTACTTTTATTTATTAAATATCATGTTATTTGCTTTTAAGCCATATAAATTTCAATCCAACAGCAGTATCACAAAATATTTTAAAAAAAAGCATGTCTTTAGAGTTTCCGATAGACAGTCTCGCGCGCTGGAGATAATGTTTTTCCCGTACAGTGTTGGCATTGCTCGCTTTGAAATCGTAAACTTTATTGATCCAAAATTCGTTAATGCTTTACAAAATATGACATAGATAATAAAGCAAATTTGAAATTGAAAATTCGGTCTTCCAGGTGCCCATGCTCGGTGCAGGATAAATTAAGTTTGAAATCCCTAGGTACCGAGTTTTAATTACAGTGCGAGAAACATACATACATTGATGCAGATTCGTCATTATTTAATTTCTTTAAATATAATACAGGGTTCTAATATTTGTTGGCAAAAATTTATAAAGTGATTCGCCATTTATAGTGAATCATCGCAAAATATCAAAGCGAAATTAATACCCCTTTTGGGAAAATTGCCTATTTGAGCTAAAAAAAGAAGAAATCCAAAAGAAATAGGAAAGAAAGAAAAAGAGAAATTCAGAACAAAACTGGAGATCATGTTATCCTGTCAAATGAAGTCTAATCTTATTTTGGTGAGTTATTAAGCTAAAATTATATCTAATAGGGAATGATAAGCATTCTGAGACCTTAAAATTAATTTCATTAGTATAAATATTTAGGTCATGCATCCTACGCATCGCCCACGGAATGTCTTAATATAAAGAGTTCTGTATAACAGTAGCTCTAATGAGTGTCCGTTTTGAGTTACTTTCCTATTCTTTCCTGGCATAACAACCCACAGAAGCAAATTTTAGCAATAATTACCTTAGCAAATCAACAGGTGTATTTTCAAGCCTTACCGCTTTTCATAATATATCTAAAATTACTGATTCTGCAAACGGAACAAATGAATTTGCAAATTAAATTGAGCTACTGTATCAGTTTCATGATTAAAATGACCAGTATTAATTAGTATACAGTATCGTAGGTATATGAGTTTAGTTAATTATATTATAGAGACATTAGGTATTTTGGAAGCAGGAAAGATGAGAAATATGCAACGCCTTCGCCGGGAATCGAACCACCCTTTTAGTTCGGGCACCACTGTAGACACATTAGGTATTTTTGAGTCGGGTAAGATGGAAAATGAGCAACGCCTTCGCCGGGAATCGAACCACGGACCTCTGCAATACGCGCCCAATGTGCACACCACTACACAACGAAGGCATGCTAAGAAGGCGGGAGCACTTATAACATAATGAGGAGAATTATGCATATGAAATATGTGTGTGCTTGGTGCCAAAATTGTTACCGGATTTATAAAATCTTCCTTGAAGGCACTTTACAGTATTTCCAACAGTATCAGAACGACCAGACCTTTTCTAAGTTCAAATAAATTCATTTAACGTTAGATACACTCTAATTAGAATTTCTCAGGTGAAACTTTGCTTTTAGATAGCACGTTTGTCAAACGTACTTCCCGCTGATGGTGGCGAATTTTGCTACACATCGCTTTGTAGCGCATGGTTATTCTACATTGCATTACGTGAAGAATCTATTTCTCACACCGAAAATCTGATAAGATCAACATAACTAGTTATTTAAGAAAATGAGAATACGCTTGTCTTATGAGGAAACTTTAGGGTCATCGTCCTTTAATCAAACTATAGAAATCAAGCGTTTTCCGGTGGGAAATAAATATGTGTCTCAATATTATTAATATTTCATTCACGCTATGTTTTTTAACAGTGCACTAGCGGGCTACGGCCAAAGTAAAATATATGTTCTATGTACACCTGAAAAGAAAATCCATAAAAATATTTCAATCTAAGTGAAAGCAGTTCATTCTTTCCAAGCAACATCCAAATCATAAATAATTTTTTGTTGCCAAACCAGGAAACAAAACGTTTTGACACTTCAATTTAATACGTACGACGTCATAATTTAAATTTAATGTAATGTAACAACATTTTCTCAATATCAATAAAAGAATTAACGTGGCAATAACATATCGTGTCCAATATACTAAAAACAAAAAAGTTGCCAACAGAAGCTACTTAATTACAATGCTGACATTATAAGGTATTTTCTCTCTCCTTCCAGCATGCCTTTGTGCTGTAACGGTAGCACACTCGGCCCATTTTCGAAAGGCCCAGGTTTAAGTCCCGCCAAGGGCATTGCACAAATTGCCTCTTCTCCTGCTCCAAAAATACCTAATGTTTCTACAGTGACTCCTGAACTAAAAAGGTGGTGGATGATGATGCTTCACCACCAGGATTTCGCGATTGGGTCTTCTAATCCCCAATCACACTGGCGGTATCCCTCCCCCTTCTGCCAGCGTAATCTTGTGCTGTAACGGTAGCACACTCGGTGCATCTTCGAGAGTTCCAGGTTCCCCGCCAAGGGCATTGTACAAATTGCCTTTTCTCCTGCTCCAAAAATACCTAATGTTTCTACAGTGATTCCTGAACTAAAGATGGTGGATGATGATTCTTCACCGCCAGGATTTCGCGATTGGGTCTTCTAAGGCTGCTATCACACCTCGGTTTGTTTCGGAAGAACAACTGTTTGGAACAATTTTTCTGCTTTTCCACAACAGTCAATCACCACAGATAGCTTTAGGGTTAACACAGGGGAAACTGTTTCCCCATTACAAACAAGCTGATAGCTGATTGGTTGAAAACGAACAACTTGCAATTTTTTTGGAAAGGAAGAAAAATGTCGCACGTCTTTCTTTCAGTAGTAAACCAGGCAGAAAACTGTCCGAAACAGGTGTTCGTGTGACACAAACGCCGTGTGATATGGGTCTAATTCCCAATCGCAGTGGAGATATCCCCCCTTCTGCCAGAGTGCCTTCGTGGTAGCACACTCGGCGCTGGTTCGAGTCCCGGCGAAGACATTGCAGACTTTTCACATCTGCTGCTTTAAAATAACCTAATGACTCTACAACACCGGGGAAAATTTTTCGACTTAACAATGACGTCACATGCAGTCACTTGCTTTCTTCAACGTCAGAATCCTACTTTTATTTCATATTTTGTAAAATTTACAAATTTTTTATTAACCAACTCGATTTGAAAGTGAGTAGTGCAACATTTTTCGAAAGAAAGAAGATTTTTAATCTTCAGCAAGCGATACTTTAGCCACTCGAAAAAATGCGTGCAAAAATTAGCGTTTCCAGAGTTTTCAATTAATATCTCGGCTGAGTAAAGTCGTATGAGGATGAGATTGTCGTGAGGTCGAAATTGCTTCTCACGAATGTTTGGAATCCGAGGGCTACCTCTCTCGAAACTCAACTCCCCGCCGTTACGAAGGAGATAATGTCACAAGCAAGCAAACAGACAGACAGATGCGCACAGATTTTAGTAGTATAGATGTTTTAATGACCAGAGGTGTTGACTTAGCTTATCTCTTCTCTGGCTTATCTATTATCTATGACAACTAGCAGTGGAGTTTAATTTTCATTAAAGAGTTTTCTCTTCTCTATGTAAAAATAGTTTTAAAAATCAGGCGTTTAAATGGGAACATACAAATGCCTGTTCACTGCGACAACAGCACTTCAATTTGGTTGCAACAGTGGCGTTTTCCTTGAAATTGCCTAACAAAAAAAATATTTTTACACATTTTGGCTAACAATGATGCATAAGACGAAGAACGAGTGACAGCAGAAAATCCGTAAACTGCATCGTGGCAATGTTTTATATTTCTTGGGAGTTAGACACAGCGTTTGAAGAAATGCATGATATTAGTCTTAAATTTTGATTCAAGGAAATGCATTGGAAAAGTGCGTAAAAATTATTTATCTCATGTCATGAAATATTGAGCGATAAGTGGACACTTTTATATCGATTCAAAAGCTATCATACGGATATGCCGAAAACTTTATTAAACGAGCTTCTAAAAGCAAAATCATTTTAGTACAGTTACAGAAAATGTTCTTTATTAAAGGTTTGAAGTAACAAGTTAAAGACTTCGATCGCATTATTAAAAGAAGCATGCAATTTCATAGAATGATTGATAGTTTCGAAACACTGCAGAAAAAAATTTCGAAGGCAGGAAATAAAGTTTGTCCAAACTACTTTAGATAGAATTTTGTGAAATATATTATGTTAATTTTTTTTATCAATAAAAGATTATTTGAAATTTTTGTTTTCCTTTTAAATTCATGTACGTAAATCTGAGATAGAAATATATTAAAAAAATTTATTAATACCTGGAAAAAATTTGCAATATTCTACCTGTAAAATTAACCTTGCCAATGCGAACGCTTCTGTAAAATGACAGTCTCAAAAATCTGTCTAGTATTTTTTGAGAACTTAAGTAAGCTCAGGCACTGAACAAATCCTCCCTAAGGAAGCTAAAGTTATCTGAAGCAATGAGTGGTCGTCTTAGAGAAGTAATACGCTATTTTTATATTAGCTTAACACAATTTCATTTAACATGGTGTTTTGCAATGTTAGTTAATTTTGTTAAGCCAGGGATTGCTGCATATATTAATACTGAACAAATCAATTTAAAAATCAGGCGTTCAAGAGAAGACATGCAAATATCCGTTAAATTTGCTCTTGTGATTTTTTTAAAGGAATTATTGCGTAGACATTCAGTAATGTTAAATTAAATTTACTTTCTTCAGTTTTTTAATTTTACTAGATTCTAAGATTTCTGGGGAAAAAAAAACTATCGCAGAATTAAAAAATATTGCTGCGTTTTTTTTTCCCCTGACACCAGTTGTTACGTAATTTTCTTCCTTCACGTTCGTACGGGGTTCGTGTGGATTCGGAGAGAATAACGACGACACTTGCTGAAGTATCGAAACACACTTTATTGGCCGGTATTAATCAGGACAGCTCAAAAATTTCGTTTTCAGTTGTCGAACTGTTATAAACACGTTGACACGATCAGCGACACAGCTTTCAGGTTATCAAGCTATCACGGTGGAGACAGCTTCACCGCAAAGCACCAGAGTACAGCTCCCGACTCTGCTGGGTCGTTCTCGGAACTCCGCGTACTCTCGAGACTCCACGCTACAACTCACGATGCACTCGACGACACACAGTGCACGGCTCCCGACTTTTCTGCTCAGTCGTTCTCGGAGCTCAACACGCTCTCTCGACGATGCAATAACCGCGATACACTACGAGACACTTTCGATGCACTCGGCGACCCACTCGGCACTCGTTTGCCCAGCTGTCAACCCGATCGACTCCGCAGGGATTGACTTGCTAGACGAGACACCAACTCGATATTAACTAATTCGCACTCCAGACGAGACACTCTCACTCGCCCTCTCGATGAAGCACACACTAACTGACTGCGGACCAGCAAGGTTTATATAGCATTAGGCTTGTGTTCGAGAACATTCTGGGCTAAACCGGTGAGAATTCGTTCCAGAAGGTTCTCCATCCGTCCATGGCATATCGCCTATTTTATCGCCAAATGGGCGATTTGTTGCTAAATGTGGCAACACTGCCTTTTCTGTTATTTGATAGCAACCCTAAAACTGCTTTGCGGGGAAGCCATCTTACCGCGCCTGGACATTTCGTAACAATATCTTTAAAATTTCCGATACACAATCTCGCGCGCTGGAAATAATTTTTTTTTTATATCTCTAGTGTTACCATCGCTCGCTTTGAAATGGTTGAGTTTGTTAATCAAAAATTCGTTAAAGTTTTACAAAATATGAAATACATAATAAAACAAATTTCAAATTTCCAAATTAGGACTTCCAGATGCCCATATTCTAATAGAGGATTATGTTATTCAAAATTTGATAGCTCTAGGTACCATTGCTTTGTCACAATGCGAAGGAACATACGTACATTTATGCACATTCTTCATTATTTAATTTCTTTAAATATAACACAAGACGATAATATTTGGTGGCAACAGTTTGAAAAGTGATACAGCCTTTTAAAGTATCTAAATAATCTTTGTATCACATGTATGACTTTTTTATACATTACTCTTTTGCATTATATTCGTTTAAAACAAAAAATACTTGTACACTACTTTATAAGCCTCATAAGGTTCTGAAAGAGAAAAGTCGACTAAAAAAGTGTGGGTTCAAAGGCAGACCCGAAATTAGTTAATTAATTATAAATTAGTCAAGTTTCTGTAGCTTTTTTTTTTAATAAAAATTTTACCAAAACTTTTGGCGACCAATAATGTCTTACTAATTATCGTTTGTATTATCGAAAAGAAAATACTATACCTTATGTCTGTAAATGAAATAATTTTGTAATATTAATAACTTATTAATTATCAATGCTGAAAAATATTATGCGTGCTTTGCATTTGAGGCATATTTTTAAGGGCCTAAAATGAGAAAATATAAATGAAATAGGAGTAAATTGATACTGACATTTATTCAGTTATGTTACTGTTGTTGCTTATACTCACTTGTCTGACATAGCCAACCCAAGCCCACTTCGTCAAAACCCAGACACTCATCTCCAGAGCTAAGTGTACTCGAAACCTCTTCTAAATCATCATCTGAGTCCTCATACCTTATGTCTGTAATCATCCTCTGTACCATCCAGTGCATTACTAATGCCACACTTCTTAAATGATTTAATCACTGTCTCTGTTTTCACGGCATCCCATGAAGTTTGACTCATTCACAAAATTGCGAAATACTAACTCCGAATAAATTGAGTATTGACGTAGAAGACGCACCCCGTTTTCCAGACCTATTTTCAGAGAAAAAAAGTGCAAATACGGTAAGTTCAATGAAATCCTTGTACTGAAAAAAACTATGTCACAAACCAATACGTCCGTTGTTAACTCCATATCTTGGACTACTTACGAGTGCTCGTACCATGTCCTAGAACAGAATGTCTACCGCGATAGGTACCTCAAGTATCTAAACATGTTATTTTCAAAAAGAGGATCAGGCCCACCAAGTGGCCGAGTAGTAAAGTCGCTAAACATTGGTAGTTCGGTACGTGGTTCGGATCCCGGCGAACGGACTGGCTGCATGGGCGTTTTCGTGGTTTTCCCATGTGTAACGTGTATACGAGACAATTTCCTTCCTCCAAAAAGGCAGTCCATATACCTCCATGGACATCTCTCCCCTTGGTCAGATATTTGCCACAACTAAATAAACAAAAAAAAAACAAAAACATGGTAATCAGCTCTGTCAAATTATAATATTGTAGGAATGGACATCATATATATATATATATATATGAGCACAAAAGTGCAGTTTTAAAATTTTCTCACTCCCTTTACGCAGTGATAATCATAGCAGTGACCCCTTTCGGGAATTTTAACTCAAAAGCTTCAACTTTTATAGCAAGGAAAGGATATCATATCATACAGTAAAGGCGACAAAAATTGAAATGTACAGAGAACTATTTGCGAATTTAAAAAAAAAAAAAAAACTGTGGATAAGCGCGATATTCAAATTATACAGCAGTTGTTAATTATGTGACTGCACTTACCTCTTCCCAGTTATACCTTTGCTTAGCCAAACGATTTAGCTATAGTAATATACTATTTCACGTTTTCTGAATTTTAGCGAATGAAATGGAGTTCCGTTCCATTTTGAAAGCAGAGCCCATAATTAACTCAATAAATTTAACCCGTCAGGTGGATCTTTCATGCTGCAACTCACTACATCATTTCTGATGCATCGATTGTCGAACATAAAGTCAAATGAGTTTTGCCTCTTGGTCTATATTAAGAATAAAATATTATTAACATGTGCACCTCTCTGTTCCGAGAATTTATACAACTAAAACAAAGCATTATCATACCTATTGGGAACGAATTATCATTATTGAATCATTTGTTAAAGAAAGAAGTTCTTCAACATTGTTGCTAATGCTCACTTGTCTGACCTATATTTAGCCCAAGCCCAGGAAATTCCGCGAGGCAAAGAAATTAAGTTTACGCTTGTCGTTGGCAACTGCCTTGAACCTCTTGGAGGTGACAGTGTTATTTAGCTCATTTCCGCCTCCAGTTTTGATGGAGATCACCCCGGGGAGAGGACGGGTCCAAGGATCTCCCACCCCTCTTTCCCTATCACCAACCTCTCAAGAGGACTTTCAGCTCGCTGCATATTAAGAGTGCCCGATGCAGCACGGGCACTATACATTTACAAACATCCATGCTTTCACCGGGATTCGAACCCAGGGCCTTCGGCACGGCATTCAGCGATGCTAACCACTGTACCGGTTGGGCGGCTAGTTATTAAACATTTATTATATAATAGACACGCATTGATAGTTTAGGAGTGAAAATATTATAAGCATTTATTTTTCAGTTATCGCTAATTATGCCATCGTATCCCTTCCTTTTTAGTACGATATTAACATTTTTGAGACTATTGAGAATGAAGTCCGTATCTGGGGGTGGAATGCCAATTTTATTATTTCTAGTCTCATTTACAAAGATTTTGCAATTATAATATTGTTACTGAATGCAAATTAGTACCATACAAATTTCGCACATTTTGTGGCGCATAGTAACTTATCCACTTTGAGGTAATTCTTGAAAAAATATAATTTAATTCATATGGGTTTAATCCTGGGCCTCGCACATAATTCAACAAGCAAAATCTAAAGTATAATACAAAATTTCAGATACAACTTTAAGAGTTTTCAATTGTCATTCCCTTAGAAATTTTAAATAAATTAAAATTTCTTGTTATTTTATTTCCTTAGAAGTTGCATTTGAGGAATTTGGATAAAACGTTTAAGCGTCCAAATTCAAGAAAATAAGCAGGGAGATTAGAAGGCTGTTAGAACTGCTACTAACTGGAAATGAATTCATAATAAAGGTAGAAAACATTCTATTTTCTTGAATTTAATTCTTGCTTCTCGGAATACTGTAATTGAAACTATAAATAACGTATATTACGAGGCAGATGCTACACCGAATTTACGAACTTTCATTAGAATGGTCACCGAAAAGCCTTACCTTCCAAGGCGGCAAATTTACATCTAAAGAAACTGAAAGCATGCCCAAAATTGAAATCGAAAGCTTTGTCTAGACAGCATGTACCACAATTCGTATATGCTGATGTCATTTTCAGTGCTCAGAAGGATATATTATGCTTTGGAGGATTCAAGCTTTGAGAACGTAAAAGTAAAAGAAGATTAAAGGAAATAGTTTAATAAGTAATACAACATTCTGAACATAATAGCAAAATTCATATACCATAGGCAGAATTTCAAAACTTTAAGGAACTTTAATATTTAAGCAGGGTGCCTTAAGAAAGTGGCAACAGTCTACATTTCTTTCAAAAGCTATATGCTGGTCTATTTCCAACTCTGTGAATCTAAATCTTTTCCAAAATAGCTCAAGTTTCAGTTAATGAAATTTTTGTTGTCGTTCCTTTATGTGCGAAACTTCAGGAACAAAACCTTGAAAATCTAAATATTTTTAATGTGCAAATTAAAAACAAAGAAGAAATGTTATTTTATGAAGAAGAAACCATCAGTCTCAAGAACGACTATTTGTAGTATCTACTTTAGGTTATATCGGGGGGGATGCAGGAACGTGGAAACTGTGCAATCCTCTCACCGGGATTCGAGCTTCGAAGATCTCGAATGCGTGCCGAACATGCTTCCAATTACATTACAAAAGCATGCGGAAAGAAGGAAGAAAATAACTTGTAAGCTTGTAAAGCTAAAGTTTTAATTTTTTAGTTCGTTAAGATTTCAGAAATAAATTCCGAACCGGGTAACTTTGATAAATAATTGAGGATTCTTTACAGTTATGTGTTAGATGTGATATATTTGATATGATCTCTCACAAAATGTTTGCATATCATTTTAATTATTCAAAATAATTATTGCATGTTATTAATAAATTATACTTTAAATGAACATGAACACTTCTCTACGGTATGCATCACTGTTTACTGTAATTGCAATCATACGTAAGACAGATAGGAATTATTCAAATTTAGGTAAAAGAGCGAACTTAATATAACGTAGAAATTCGAATACAACTATCTCGATTACGAGAAGAGGAGAAAAAACTTGATTTTATTCAAAGCCAAACCTAAGGTTGATGATTTGGATAATTTAAAATTTTGCGTGTTATTTAGCGTGTTTCGCTTCCGATTAGAGTTAGATAATATGTAAAAAAAATATAACCTATTGCTGAATGAAATAAGATAACAATTCGAGCGCAACATACTTGAGTTTTATTTTATTTGCATATAAGAATGTGAAGAGTTATTAGAAAGTTTAAAGATAATAAAATAAATTATATAAAAACTGTGCATGTACCTGAAACGTTTTGGTTTAGGCGCATCAGTTGGAAATAATTTTCATCGCTACAGAAAATTTTAATTTCTTATATAGTTCGAATAGTGAAATGAAAATGTATACTGAACATGCTTTGAACAGTGTATCTTGTATAACATTTTATGTGAAATTTTATATTTGACAGCAAATGAAAGATTTTAATGTAGAGAATATTTTTCGACCATGATTTCTAATATAGATAGTAGAATATACTCAAGTTAAATTTTGCGGACCTTCTGCTTTACCTTTCTGACATTCCGCTTCATAAAATATGTTTATACATTATAGACATCTCGCAGGAAACCACTTAGTGATGTTTATGTTCACAGTAGAGTTCACTTGTAGAGTTATTAGGATTTTTTTTATGCATGAGTTTGTAAAAATGAGCAATGTCCTCGCCGGGACTCGAGACACGGACTTCTCGAATTCGCGTCGAGCGTGCTGACCACTACACCATGATGACATGTTAAGAAGGCGGGAGAAATACCTTATATACTCCCTCTTTTAAAGGGGGAGTGGGATTTTGAAGACTCATTCACCAAATCCTGGTGGTGAAGAATCATCATTCACCTCCTTTTAGTTCGGGCGACACTGTAGAGTCATTAGTTTTGTTTGGAAGCAGGAGAGATAAAAAATGAGCAGAGCCTTCGCGGGGACTCAAACTTCGTACTAACCACTACACCACAAAGGCATGCTAAGAAAGTGGGAGAAATACCTTATCTCCTTTCTTTACAGGATAGAAGATAATTGTAGTTTAGCAGGATACTTTTGATAATTTTTAAATAACACGGCGGACATATTTTTTGCATTTGAAACAGCAGAATAGTAGATTTGTTGCCAATCTAGAGAGACTAAGCTTCGCAACAACAAAGATTCCGCCTTCTTTTATTACTGCGAATTAAATCATGCTTAATCCATTCTGGAATTTATTCGAGAAAATAAGTTTTTAAGATTTACTTCGTAATTTTTAATATAGTTACTTTGAGTTTTTATGTATTTTTGCTTTGTTGCGAAGTGACAACTGAATTAATTGAGTGAGAAATACTGAATCCTCTGTGGAAATGTTTTTTTTTCTTTTTTTTTTTTTTCATAATTTCTTTTATACATCGTTTTAGATATATTATAGCATTTGAATAGAACATGTGGCAACGATTAGATAATTCTTGAGATGATATAAATTTTGTGCATTCTGAGTTAAAAAATGAATAAAATTAAACGCTGTTAAGTAAACCTAGGGCCAGAGTGTTGCTATGGTAAAAAAATATAGTGAATTTTAAAGAGTGCAGTTATTCTATTGTGGTTTATGCGCTATCGACGAAGTAAATTTAATTCAGTCCAATATGTTTAAAAGAAATGAAAAAAAAGTGTGTATAATTCAATATTCATGTAGTGTTCATGACGAGGAAGTCATGTGGTGTTCACATCAGACTTTTTTAATTAAGAAAACAAATACAAAACTCTTCGTGTTCCACGAGATTTACAAATGTAAATAAATAAATTATAATACAACGAGGTACAGTTCAACAATAGAAGCATAATATCTAGGTATGGAGAAAGCAAAGAAAACATATAAATACAAATTTTATTGTAATAAAAGTACTAAAATATACCATGAGTAATTAAACTAATGCAAAAAATAAAAAAAAATTAATTCAAAATTTCAAGCAGCAGATTAAGTCGCGCAAGACTGCAAAGGCTTATGAGCTCCTCACAAGATCATATAAAACATGAGACTAGGAAATGGAGAGGTGCCGTGATTTCACTTCTCGCACTCACATAGAACCTACAAAGTAATATAATATATTCCACATCTTCCACAGCGTCGCCTTCGTGACGTCTGTACGTACGTATTTATTTTGCAGAACTCAAAAACGTGTACCCGTAGAAAGCTGGAATTTTGTATATGGGACTGCTATTAAATGTAACTGTGCACCTCCTTTTTTTGTTGCAATCGGAAGCACAAAACGCATATATTTTATTCTTATGTGCATATTTTTTGGCCTAAAAGTGATTGAATTATGTTTTTGATATGTATCAGTTAGGGATTTCATGCCTTTACTTAATCGACATGCAATTGTTACATAATTATCAACATTTTAAAAGTTTAAGTGTCTCTAAACCTAACGAGGCAGCCATTTGTTTACGTTTGAAACTGTTGTTTGAGTAATGAATTCAGTTGGTGCACTAAATTTAGAGTCTTTTCGCACAGTGGGAACAAACGTAAATTTACAATTTTTTGGACAAAAAATCTATCTTCCAGCTCGCTGGCCGAATCGCTTCTTTTTGAGTAGAAACTCTAATTTTGAATGTAAATAAATAAATAACTGTTTTAACTGTATTTGGTGTTTTAGGTTGTTCTGTATTTTACAATTTTTAATTAATATGTTTTTTGTATATTTTTGCCTTGCCGCGAAGTGAGAAATGAATTGATCGAATATATCTGTAACGAAATTCGAGGAAATAAGTTTAAATGAAATGCAACAAAATATTGCATAATTTAATAGGCCGTACAATGAAATCATGTGGTGTCCACATCAGAAATTTCTATTAAATAAAAGCACAAATCCCCATATAAGGAATTTGATATGAAAATCCTTTCATATTTTAAGTTCCCAAATGATGATACTGCATAATTATTTACGTAGACTCCATAAACATAAGCAATTAATTTTGAATTATAAATATTGGAATTTAAACGGGAATGCCGTAGCATGTCTTAATTAATGAAGATTAAATCTGAGTGGTGTAATATGCCATTAAATAGAAAACGATTAAATGCCTTGAAGTGCACTTGCATTATTAATAGAGATTTGAAAAATCTTTAAATATCTTTTTTGGTTTAGCATAATCTTATGTTAAAAATTTTGTTTAATTTCGAGCTTAACTTTATTGAAACCATGTTACATACTTTTTATGACCTCATCGTGTTCCGTTTTCCTAAAGTGTGTGGATAACACGGTCGGTTAAGCATAAAAATAATTTACACGCTCAGCAGTTTGGAGCGATTTCATAATTATTTCACATTCATTTGAAGAAATGCTGTCGCATTCACAGCAGTTTTTGCTGATACAGGTAAAATCAGTGTCGGCAGTTTAATGGCTAAAAATAAAAATAGTTAAGATTTATTAAGTAGAGAAAATTAAAATATGCATTTACTTCTATAGCGGGATAAACACATTTAGAGCCAATAAATATAATCTATATACGTAATTATAATGTAAACTCACCCTTTGTATAGAAAAAATTGAACGGAACTGCGATACCTTAGAAGAGCGATTCTTAACCGGTAGTACGCAAGAGAAAAATAGGTGGTACACAAAGAAACAAGGTATTTTTAACAATTAAATTCAAAAATCTCCTGAAGAAAAAGAACAATTGATAGCAATTTCCTGTGATCGAACTCTAACTGAAGATTTACGTTAACATTTTGGCTGAACCGAAAGAAAGAATTTACAGGCATTTCAAATAAAGCTATCAAATTTTTACCTTTTTGCACAACGTATCTGTGCGACCAATGGTTTTCATCCATGTTATATTTGAAAAATAAATCCAGAACAAAATTAAAAATGGGTCCTAATTTACGGTTAAAACTGAGCGAAATTAAGATTAAACATACAGGCATTGATCTCTCTTAAACAGGCCGAAATTTCACACTAAATTTTAAAATTATATTATAATAACTTAGATTTTGATAATTAAAATGCTAACCAATTTTGAATCTAATATTTTTTAATGTGTGCATATACGAGGGTTGGGGCAAAAGTCATGGCAACTATTTTTTTCTTGTAGATTGTAAACGGATCAGAAAACGTATATGTGTCGTGTGGAAGTTCTGCAGGCGTAGTGTGTATGCAGAACAACAGATGGCTCTGTGATAGCTGGCTCTGCGGTAGCGAGGGTTCTGAAATCAGTCAGTTGGTGAGTGCCGTGCGAGATGGAAGTCACACGTGTTGAGCAGCACGCTTACATCAAAATAGCCGTTCTCCAAAGGAGAAATGCGATGGAATGTCACAGTGAATTAGTAGAAGTTCTTGGGAATAATGCCCTACCATATCGTACAGTAGCATAGTGGATAGGAAAGTTTCAGCAAGGTCGTGTGTAAACCAGTGATGAGCAACGTTCGGGACGACTGGTGAGTGTGCGGACCGACTTGGCACGTGCCGTCATCGAGCACATCATGGATGATGACAGACTATGGACATTACTGGAGTTAGAGAAAGCAAGTGGCATCGAGAAACGCACCGTCCACAGGATATTGCGTAGTGAGCTAGCGTCAGAATCCTTCCGCAGTCAAATTGATGGTGATCGTCGCATATGACGACAGTGATGTCATTGTTTGCCACTTTTTTCCTCATGGCAGAACAGTGACCGCACAGTACTACAGGGATCTCCTGGTGCGACAGGTACGACGTGGCGTTCGGGATAAACGTCTGGATCTTGTGGACAATGCAATAATTCTGCACGACAATGCAAGACCACATAAAGCAGATTGTGTACGGCATCTACTCCGACGTTGGGGATGGAAAGAATTGGAGCTCCCACCGTACTCTCCTGATCTTTCGCCCTGTGACTTTGATCTCATTCCCAAGATTAAGGAACCAATACGTGGTAGGTGGTTTGCAACACGACAGGACATTGCTAATGCTGCGCACCAACAGATGACCCGATTCACACATGGTGCGGCAAATGCTGAGGCTGATGGTATTCAGCGCCTCCCACATCGTTGGCAGCGTATGGTGACAGTAGCAGGGGACTACATTGAGGGTCTTTAGGCCCAGGTTTGTCATGTCAACTTTATGTGTATTGTGTTATCATTCTTTTTCACGGTGAAGGCTATTGCCCTGTATATTACGGTAATAAATTCGTGTATTACGATATTTCGGTGCTATTCATTGTCCACACATGTGGTTAAGACCTTGTTCTTTCGTCTGTATATGTCACATTTTTCAACCGGACTGGTATCTTCAAGAAAAAAAAAAAAAAAAAAAAAACAGTTGCCATGACTTTTGCCTCAACCTACGTATAATACACATAGCCAACAGATTGTGCAAAATGGGAAAAAATTATATATATATATTTTTTTCTATTGATAATTTGAAAAATAATTCTATTGATAATTTGAAAAATAATCATTGTAAAATGTGGTGGTGGTATTAAAATTTTACAATTTTTGCTTAGATGGCAGGCATTAGTCAAAAGATTGAGAGTCGCTGTTATAAGGTATAAATGTTGGCTTTTTTTAACGCGTTAACTCGAATGAGCTATTAGTATCGCAACGGGACATTGCGTCGTCCGCTATAAACGGTTGTGACACTTTTGAAATTGTTGCTAGCAAATATTATCGCTCTATAATATTTTTAAAGGAAAAGAAAAACAAACATTTTACATTACTTATAAAGGGGCGTTTTTTAACGTTTTGTGTGTTACTTTTATTTATTAAATATATGTTCTTCGCACTTATACACCATAAAATTCAATTCAACAGCAGCAATATCACAAAATATTTAAAAAAAGAGCATATGTTAAGAATTTCCGATTCACAGCCTCGCACGCTGGAGATAAAAAATGCTGTTCCCGTAAAGTGTTACAATTGCCCGCTTTGTAATCGCTGACAAAGTTACTTAATCTAGACACGAAAGCGTGTGAGTCAGTGTTTGATGTTGAAACCTCTTAGTTTAATCGTCGTTGACATTGTAGATCTCAAGACAGAGAAATATAAAACAAATTTTATTAAGAAAAACGTAATATGTCCTAACAGCCATTTTTTTCGTCCAGACGCAAATTCATAATGGATTTGCAAATTCATAGGATTATGTCAAAATCAAATTTCATATGAAACTGTTCAAATTGAAACAAAAATAAAATTGATGATTGGTATGACTGATATCAGCTACTGCCAAGCGATAAAAATAGGATTAGATCAAGGTGATTTTGCCAAGGGCCGCCTCAAGAAAACGAAAGCATTTTAAGAAAAATTGACTGCTTTCAACACAGCTAATGTTTTTTGTCGTTAAAACCATAATAAGAATTATGGAATATGGTTAGTTAAGGAATAACAGTTAAGGAGAATTCGAAAATCGCTGAAGACATCATTCCCTTCTGAACTGTAAGGCTATGCTTTATGCATACATTTCTTCAGCTATTTCTTTACCTACAAAATTGATTCCAGATCTAGGAGAAAAAAAATCGAACGGTAAAAATGCAAAGTAACAAAAATACTCGTCCCCCCAAAAAACACCTGAAAATATAGTTGCACATTATAAAGCTTAAATTCATTTATTAAACGTTTCACAGATAATTTGAATCTTTATTACAAATATTAATTATAGTGTTACGTATTTGGTATTTAAATAGCTAATGTTAGTTGAATTATAAATTAAATTGTTTTATTCTCCGTGCAGTGCAGCGCGTGACGAATATTAAAAGAAAGCTAAGCCGGAAAATTGAAAATACAAGAGCGCGTGCATTTAACATTTAATAAATATCTCTTTTATTGATTTCGAGAAAATTCTCGCGCGAGATTTAATATCTTATATAAAAAAAAAAAAAAAAAAAAAGGAAAACCTCTCAATTTGTTGTATTTTAGTTAGTTTGTTGTTGTTTTAAGAGTTTTTTTTAGAAAACTGCTCTTGTTGACGGCAACGAATTCGCGGATTAGCTTTCTCTAGCTGTTTTGAATTAAGTTCTCTTGAACGTTTGAGTAGTTAATGAGCGTGTGTGATTATGGCAAAGCTTCGAGGGCTATCTGCCTAAGGGGAGGGATGCCTTCGTGGAGGACTTTCTAAGGGGGACTCGCTCGTATGCACGTTACACATGGGGAAAACCACGAAAACACCCATGCAGCCAGCCTGTTCGCGGGATTCGAACCTCGGACCGAACTACCAGTGTTCAACGACTTTACCGCTCGGCCGCTGGTGGGCTGTTTGAGTAGTTAAAAGATAACTACTGTGAGATATTGTAATACTGCACGAATATTTTAGGAAATTTAAGCATATTTGTTGTAATAATAATAAATGTTTGTTCCTTTTTCATCGGACTTGTGCATTCATTTCGTAACGAACTCGTCCGTACGCATGCAGCAATATTAAAATTTACGAAACATTTCTAATAAGTGGAGAAATGTCTACTACAGCTTTTATGGCGTTAAAAGGTTATGTTTACCATAGCAAATCTTTGCTTAAGAAGTTGATTAAGAAATAGATTTTTTTGAAATGCATCAGTTCAGATTTTAAAGAATGCCCAAACGGGTCTTTTAAAGTTTGATATAGTTTATCAATAAAGATTACCGCTAGAGATTGCCCAGATCAATTAGCGAAATATTTTATAGAAAATTAGACGGACATTAGAATGTTATGCATCTTCTATATATTTAAAATGTGAAAAAAATGTGTAATGCAATTCTTTAAAAATAGTTAATGTTTTAATTTGATAAATCATGAATTAGCTGCATTTTTATTTAAATCGATCAGATTAAAAAGCAAATGATAATAATAATAATAATAATATTCTTAAGAACTGCATCTATTATTGCTTTTAAATAGGTTAGTTTGTTTATTAATAACAGAATCATGTTTTACTTTTCTCCGAATGGCAGCAGACTCGAACGAAAAGTTAAACAACGCAAAATCGTGTGCGAAAACTAATAGCCCTTTCAAGCTAATAATTAAATTTCATGTGATATAATATAACATATATTCAATTACGCACGCACAAATAGATAAATGTAGTTATTTATTTTTTAATATTCAAAAGTACATTCAAAACTTTAATATTTCATAAGGCATATTATCACAGTTTTATAAGGTGTTTTACAATTTTGTTTCCACGATGTACTGCGATGTTTCAAAATTTGCGAAGTTTTATAGTTGATACACTTTCTAACACAATGTTTTATTCCGCGCTGTTTTTGAATAATGGTGTTTTCTCTTTGTATTTTCTCCTACGATGTTTTGCAAGGTCATTCTCTCCTCTCGTATTGATGTCTACTTGATGCTTTTGGTGAACATTCACGCCACAGGCGAATACGAAGCGTACTAACTTTAATTTGTTTTAATCCAAAGGTCAATTTGCCCAGAAGGACTATTAATTTCGTTTTGGCTTTTTGCGTGGATTCCCTATAACCGTCGAAACACTTTTTAAATTGTTGCCACCAAATATTAGAACCCTGTATTATATTTAAAGAAATTAAACTATGAAGAATCTGCATAAATATATGCATGTTTCTCGCATTGTGATAAAACAACTGTACCTAGAGCCATCAAATTTTGAACAACGTAACTCTTCACCCGAATATGGGCATCTGTAAGGTCAAATTTGGAATTTGGAATCTATTTATGTCCTATTTCATATTTTGTAACACTTTAACGAATTTTTTATTAAGAAACTCAACACGATTTCAAAGCAAGCAACAGCAACACTGTATGGGGGGGGGAGAAAGAGAGATTTTTATCTCCAGCGCACGAGACTGTGCTTCGGAAATTCTAAAGATATGCTCTTTTAAATATTTTGTGATATTGCTTTTGAATTAAATTTTATGGTTCAAGTGCGAAGAACATGATATTTAATCAATAAAAGTAACACACAAAATGTTAAAAAAACGTCTTTTTGTAGTAGTATAAAATCTGAAAGTTTTCAGATTTTTGTTTATTCACGTGTTGTTGATATTATTACCTGCGCTATAAAACAGCAGCTTCAGAATGTTAGTTAAATAATTTTAGTAAACAAGTGTAAAATAACCTTTTTAGTCCAAAGGGATTTGAATCCCGAAGGACTATTAGTTTCGTTTTGGCATTTTGCGTCGGACTCATAAATGTCGGTTCACTTTTCAAACTGTTGCCACAAAATGTTAGAGTCCTGCATTATATTTGAAGAAATTAAATAATGAAAAATCTGCATAAATGTATATATATTTCTCGTATTGTGATAAAACAACGGTACATAGAGTCATCGAATTTTGAATAACGTAATCCTCCAACGAATATGAGCATGTGGAAGACCAAATTTGAAATTTGAAATTTGTTTTATGATCGATTTCCTATTTTTTAAAACTTTGACGAATTTTTGATTAACAAACTCAAGGATTCTAAAGCGAGCAATGGCAACGTTGTGCAGAAAAAACATTTTTATCTCCAGCGCGTGAGTCTCTGTATCGGAAATTCTAAAGATATGCTCGTTTTAAAACTATTTTGCGATATTGCTGTTGCACTGGATCTTATGGTTTAAGTGCGAGGAACATGATATTTAATAAAGAAAGGTAACACACAAAATGTTATAAAACGCCCCTTTGGACGTAATCTGAAACATTTCAGATTTTTTTTTTTTTTTTTTCCCTTAACTAAGCAGAATTTAACCTTAGTCTCCCCACCCTTTGATTTTCAATGTGAAAACCCCTGGGAATAGTGAAACAAGTATCTGCAACGAAGTGGAAGTCACCTGGCGTTCCCTTCGTTGCAAATTCCTTTGCTCCTGATGAAGTAGGACCTGTATCTGATTTTCTCCAAATCAATTGAGTCTTGATTATAGTCTTCACCAGACACAAAGCTGTTTTGCGTTGATTCATGTACGGCAACATCTATTTTGAAAATTTAAAATTATTTTCTATATTATACGTGCATCTTTCGATATGCTGTTTTGACAAAGACATTTCATATATTATTTATGATTTATCATTTAATATTTATTTTTTGATTTTTGGATTAATTTGTTTTTATTTCAAATTTTTTTCACTAAGTATTTTCTTAAAGTTTTATTGCAATTTCATCGCTATCTGAGTTAATATTTGCCATATTCATACGTATACATCTGTGTGTGAGGAATTTGATTAAAATAATTCGCATAAATAAATGCACGTATTATGGATACGATAAGAGGCGATAAAATGCAAGATATTAAAAAAATGTACTTTTTTTTTCCTAGCTAAGATTTATTTTTTAATGAAAAGCTAGAAGAAAACTAGCATGACAAAAATCCGACCAGTCATTAACTATTTTTTTAATTATTGTTAATTTTTATGCAGACTTCGTTTCTTAGTTTTATAGCATAGGTATAGGAATATTTTATAGGACTTTATCTAAAAATGAAATTTTAGCCTATCTATCAAAATTTCTAGATATCGCTTCAGCAGAGATCTTTTCTGCATGTTTATCATCCCAAATATTTCTACACAAATTACGTCATTTATTACTGTAACCTTTTTTTCTTGAAATAACGTTTCACTGCATTAGTAGTGTGTAAATTACATAGCCAAAGCAGAATCTCTCATGGATGTACTAACGGAAAAGTGAAATATGACATGGATATAATGCACAATTTTAATACGAAAAAAAAAATATCTGAAAGGTTTAAGATTTTAAATTACGTCCAAAGGGGCGGTTTTTATAAAACATTTTGTCTATTACCTTTATTTATTAAATATCACCTTCTTCGCACTTAAACCGTAAAATTAAGTTCATGAGCAATATTGCAGAATAGTTTTAAATTGAGCATATATTTAGAGTTTCCGATACAGAGTCTCGCGTATTGGAGATAAAAATATTTTTTCTGTACAATGTTGCCATGACTAGCTTTGAAATCCTCGAGTTTGTTAATCAAAAATTCGTTAAAGTTTTGCAAAATATAAAATCGATAATGAAACAAATTCTAAATTTCAAATATGGGCTTCCACATGCCCATATTCGCAGTAGGATTACGTCATTCAAAAGATGGCTCTAGATACCATAAAATTCCTAATGAGAGAAACATACATACATATATACATGCAGATTCTTCATTATTTAATTTCTTTAAATATAATACAGGGGTCTAATATTTGATGGCAACAGTTTGAAAAGCGAAACGGGCATTCAGAATGATTCGACGCAAAATCTCAAAACGAATACCATAGTCCCTCAGGGGCAAAGCCCCTTTGGGCTAAAAATAGGACCGAAATTTACGGGTGCAAGTTACACGCCGGATTTAAAAATGATAGCTTAAAAAGGGACAAAATTAGGTTTTTGCATGCACTAAAATGCTACTTATTGAAAAGAAGTCACATACCTTATGAAATTAAACATTTTCATTATCAGATAACATGAAGATTTGGTCATTCTCGTCTATTGTTATGTCATGTCGTTCTATATCATTCGTCGTCAGTGGTACTTTGATCCATAAATAAATAATCGTAATCTGTTCTATCTTTCACTACCACCAATCATCCTTGCTGCAGCATGTTTTCCATTTTCTTTCTAAAAGGAACATTAGATCAACTGCGTTTTGTTGTTGTGTTACTGCTTATGCTCACTTGCCTGACGTAGTCAGCCCAAGACCATTAAATTCCTAGTGGCAAAAAGCGCTAGATTACGCCTGGCGTTGGCAACAGCCTTGGGCACCATTCAGGTGGCAGTTCGATTTAGCTCAGCTCCGCCCCCAATTTTGATGGAGAGCACAACGGGGAACAGGTCCGAGGGTCTCCCACCCCTTTCCCCTTCCACCGAACTACACGAGAGGACTTTTGGTTTGCCGCATATTTAGAGTGCCACCATGATGCACGGGCACTATACATTTACAAACATCCAAGCCTTCTCCGGTATTCAAATTCGGGACCTTCGGCACGGCAGTCAGCGACGCTAACTATTATACCCGTTTGGCGGTATAGTGGTTAGCGTATATTTGTTTTTGTTTTGGGTATTTCCGACTTTATTAATGTTGGAAGACTTCACTAATGTTGGCGGACTGGTTGGATCGCTGGATGCCACCGTTTGGGATGCAACTGGAGACACTCTTTGGAATAGAAGGCCACTTCGTGGCCAGGTGGGTGGAGTGCTCTCTTATTCTTGCCGGTTTGGCCGCAAACCAGAATAGTGCTATAACCGGTATAGTAAACCAGTGTGGTGGCGGCATACCGGTAATATTGTATTTTAACTTAAGGCAATTTCGATTTACCAAAGCTTTCGATTTTCACTTCAAAAGCCCACCAGCGGCCGAACGGTAAAGTCGCTGAACACTTTTACTTCGGTTCGAGGTTCGAATCCCGCGAACGGGCTGGCTGCATGGCCGTTTTCGTTGTTTTCCCCAATAGTAACGTGTATACGAGCCAGTTTCCCTTAGAAAGTCCTCCACGAAGGCATCCCTCCCATTACGCAGATAGCCTAGTGTGCTTTCATAATTAAATACACCACTTAAAATCTCGACTTGAAATGACTACAGAAAGAAGAAACATATACTTCGTAAATCCACGAATTCATTCAGGAAGTGTTCCACAATAGCATTCTTTGGTATATCTGCATCCACCCTCTTTGTTGGAATATTTACTGCTTCAAGCATTTAACTCACACACATATTGTTCACCTTATCGTTTGGTTAGTGTGTTTGCATTGGAAAGGCTAGGACAAATATTCATGTTATGACAAAGTGACCTCAAAAGATAAGAGCAAATATATCTTTTAGGTTTCTTCGTGGAGAATTGGGTGTTACATGACGAATATACTTAAAAATTTGTTTAAATGTAGCCTTAAATTATAGATGCCTGTTATACACCGGTGCGCGTTATACGCCGAAAAATACGATATTTATTCATTACTTTTTCGCGGTCTATAACACTATCAGGAATTCATAGTTCTCCGATCCAAGTAAGTGTCATTCGTTCAAATGCTCAAATTCAAGTTTCATTAAGTAAATTTGTGTTAGTTTTCATTAGTTGATTCTTGTTAATACGTAGAAGTTCAGGATCAGAAATAAGACCAAGAGTATACAACTACACACAGGACAGTGTCAAACATCGAAGAGACCTTTTAAAAAATATAAATTGCTTTCTAAAAGCTTTACAAAAAATATAAATTGTTTCTGTAATGCACATTAAATGAAAGCGAAGTGGACCGTGAAAACATTTCAAATTCCTAAATTTCATATTTTCTATTTAGGCGAAATAACCAAACCAGGGGGAAAAAGTGTGATTTTTCTTGTTAAACTATAGTAATAAATGTTAGAGCAGAATCCTTTGCACCTGATGAAGAGGGACCTGTATTTGTTGGTCCTCGAAATCGACAAAGTCTTGACTAAAACCTAAGCGAAAGGCAAGGTTGCTGCTTTATAAGGTATTTTCTCCCACCTTTCTGCATCCATTCGTAGTGCAAAGGTAGCACACTTGGCTACCGTTGAGGTCCGAAAGGTCCGGGTTCGAAACTGGGCAAGAGCATTGTACATTTTTTACATCTCCTTATTCAAAGTAATCTAATGCCTCTACAGCGGCGCCCGACCTAAAAGGTGGTGGATGATGATTCTTCATCACCAGGATTTGGCGACTGAGTCCTCTAATTCTCAGTTGCCCTTTAAAAGGGGGCAGTATATAAGGTATCAATATCAGTATCAGTATTGGGCGCATCCCGACCTGTCTAACCAAACAAGTTGGTCTGATGGTCATGACCTCCTCCGGGTTCGACGTAGAGACCTCTGCGAAGCTACTGGCTAGGATCTGTACCTACGCAGTCTCGACCCCGGGGGTATAAAAATTTATGAACTTGGTGGTTCTGAAGGCCCTGGAAAGCTCACTCATTGGCCGGCCCCGGAGTCTGGCATGTCCTGAGCTCTGGTAGCCAGGGGGTGGCTACCGGTTTGCTAGGTAATGACCCACAGCGACGGGCTCGTCCGAGCGACTGGCAGGTAGCAAATCAAACGACAGTGCCGCCTGGCCAGGTGATCAGGTGAGACCAGGTGCTGCGCCCTCTTCTGGAGGGGTAATAGCGGAAGTTGAACTTCGCGACGTGCTCCAAAGAGAGAGGTGAACCGGTAATGATGTTAAGTCTAGCGAAGACCGGGAATGCCGAAATTGCTAGTTATGGTCATGACAGGACACGCCCATTCCAACAAAGGAAAAAAATGAAACATAAAATATCTAAATGAGAATAATCATGTGTTAATAATAATCATAAACATAAAAGTGAAGAAAAAGAACAAATACAAACATTTAGACAAGAGCAGACATCAAAGACAAAAACAAACAAACAAACCAACAAAAACCACGAACAACAAACACAAACAATGGTAACAACAAATTAGTAAAATAGACCAAATAGTGATGGCAAAAGCAAAAAATCCTACACTGATTCCCACTGCCCGGCGCTCGCCGTTACTAATTTTCATCACAGATTTACAAAATTGTGCGAAATCTTTATAACGTAAAAAGAGATTTCAAAATCAATATTTTTATTGTTTCTTAAGCTATTAAAGTAGGGACAGACCTCGAGGAAATGCTTAGCATCACCAAACAGACCAAATAGTTTATATTTATCGCGTCGTTCTGAATCTTAAACCTAGCGAAGTATCCCGGGAAACGCTCATGCCCGGTCAGAAACTGGTTAACTTCAAAATAATTGAAGATAATATTCTTTTTCTTAGTCAGTTCTAAGTGTTCCAAATATCGAGTTTTCCTTTCAGAAGTATTCCATTGTAACTGCCATTGCTTAAAATAATACGAATAAATAACTTTGATTCCTATTTTTTTAACCCTGAACATAGGGCGTCCCCGGCTTTAACGCAACCAAACTTAATATTAAAGGATAAGGATAGTTTTTGGTAAAGATCTTTAATATCAATAATCAGACCATTATAATTTTCTGCATTATAAAGTGCATTTAAGCAGGACATGAAATCTGTAAAAATATAAAAGTTAGAATTTCTTCAAAAATTTCTTTTCAATATCCATTTAAGAGCATAAAGGACGGCGATGAGCTCGGCTTGATAAACAGAGTTATATTGTTCAAGGCCCAATTTATACTGATAGATCTCAGTATCAAAATAATATACAACAAAAGACGAGCCCACCCCGCCCTCATAACCTGATCCATCAGTAAAATCTTAGTATTCCATTAAACAAGAATCATAAATATTATAATTGATAGAAATACAGTTTGCCGGATGGATCAGATGTAAATTAAAGACAGAAAGTGAATCAGCAAAAACTGAGATTTCATCACAGTTAAATAAGCCGGAATTATTTTTTCTTACTATAGCTTTATCGTAATAAAACTTGAAGATTATCGAGAGAGGCGGAGTGCCCACCAAGACGCAAAGCACCTCACTCGAAAATGTCAGAACAACGGGTGAGCGCGAGAAGCCAGCTCAGCTGAATGGTACTGAGTTTCACATGTAAAATATCGTAACTTCCCCGCTCTGCGGCCCCAAGCCGTAATTCCATACATAACAATTAGTATAAAAACTTTTGTATAAAGAAGTCTCAAAATATCGTTTCTTTTATTCAAAATATTGGATGGGTAATTTCTTTTGTAAAAAATTTAAAACTAGATTAGTTCGTTTCTGGATATAATTAAGATGATAATTAAAATTGAGTTTCGAATCCAAATAAGCACCTAAATATTTTAATTCTTGATTGATTTTCAAAATTTTCCCGTTAAATCTTAATCTAAGGAGCCGAACGTGACGACCGGACTTAGGAACAAATAAAAATTTAGTTTTGGCAGCATTTGATTTCATTTGCTCTTCAGAGCACCATTGATTAAAAATTTTCATAGTGTTATTAAATTTATTTTCAACTTTTTCTTATGATTCAGCTGTAATTAGGAAAACCAAATCGCCAGCAGAAGCAACCACGTCGACCCCCAAATCAAATTATGTCTTTAAAATCTTTTCGACTATGAGGCCCCAGAACAGAGGAGCACTACAAGATCCTTGAGGACAATCTTTGAAGATACTTCTTTTAATTTCAATCCTGTTATTCGGTTTATAGATTATAATCCTATCATTGAAAAAATTCCTAATGAGTCCGAAACTAATTGATCTAATACCAATATCACACAAGGAGGCCAAGAAACGGCGTCAAAGGCAGTATATAAGGTATTTTCTTCCTTCTTTCTGCATGCCTTCGTAGTGTAATGGTAGTACATTTGGCACGTATTCGAGATGTTCAGGTTTGATTCTCGGCGAGGGCATTGCACATTTTTCACATCTCCTGCTTCAAAATAACCTAGTGTTTCTACAGGTTTGCTAATTTTATGTAATATGTGATAAATGCTATTTGTAATATGCTGCTTATTTACAATATACATGATTTAATGGTTTTCCCATATTTATAATTTATCTTCTACGCCTCTGAAAAATGATAGATAAAGTTTCCTCTTTATCATTTTCGCATAAGTTTCCCGGAAACAAAGAAACACGTGAGGAAATACAAATTCAAAATTGCATTCGGTTCGGAGAAATAGATTTATTCGTTCCATGAGAATCTGATTTAAGAAAAAGAAGAAACTAGCAGTCTCCGTCAAAATAAAAATAAATGAATAAATAAAAACGCGATAGTTATAACATTTTGACATTTTTATTGCGATTCCCGTATAATAAAGCAAACAGAACGAAAGATTTTGCAGTAAAGAATGATTATTTCAGCTTTAGCTTCTTGTAAAAAATAAACATCTTGCATTGCAAAGACTTGTGTTCTTATTTTTACGAAACAGAAAATATTTTAAAGTGAAACATTATATCATTTTGCTGTATAGTGACACACACTGTAAGGATGGGCACATTCAAAACATTCCTTATTAGAAATGATATTTTTGGAGTACCTGATATTAAAACCTACATCGAGGAATGCATAAAGTAAAAGAACTCAGCAAATCATGTACCATTGAAATATCCAAGAGTTTCAAAATTTCTTATTCTTTAACGTAACTAAAATTTATTTCCATAACTTATCTTATGTATTTTTAGATCGTATCCACGAGAAAACGTTACAAAAAGTCCGAAAGCTTTTAAATTCTACATCAGGCCTAAAGGGGCGTTTTTACACATACATACAAGTTACGAGAGCATTTGAGTTAACGTACCTTTGGGCTAAAAATATTTAAAAACAGCATACCTTCAAAACTTCCAATAAACAGTATCGCGCGCTGAAGATAAAAATATTTTATTCTGTTCAGTGCGTTGCCCCTGCTGGTTTTTAAATGGTTGAGTTTTTAATAAAAAATTCGTTAAAGTTTAAAAAGTATGAAATAGGTAATAAAACAAATTCGAAATTCAAGACTTGGGCATCCAGATGCCCATATTCGAACGGAGGACTACATTATTTTAAATTTGTTGTCTCTAGGTAATATTATATTTTCATAGTACGAGAAACATACATACATTCATGCAGATTTTGCATTATTTAATTTCTTTAAATATAATACAGGCGGTAGTATTTAATGGCAACAATCCGAAAAGAGATACAGCCGTTTTTAAGAATTAGACACAAAATGTCGTTTTGAGACTAATAGTCCTTCTGAACTCTAACGTTTCTATCTGGACTCAAATTCTGGAGAATGAACCAGTTGCATGAGCGCTTTCCTGTTTTCCCATTATATAGCGATAACACAAGCTACTTTTTCCTTGAAATTCCTTCATGGAAGCATCCCACCCTAAAGGGATAGCTTTCGTGAACTTTGCTTTAATCAATTAATAATCAAAGCATCCTGTAATAAGATTAAGTATGAAAATACTTTAAAGCAATGAGGTAAGTCTTTCGTACGCGCTCATGTTGTATAATGAATAATCTATCACCCCTCCCAAAGTCTTGCTTCACTGGCTAATTGTGGCGGGAGTGTGTCCCTGGATGGGGCGGGAGAAGTATGTCGGAAGGTTTTCTCTTGGTAGGACCACCCTTAGGAGTGAAGATCATCTCATTACAGTCTGTCTACCATACAAAAAGCTCTTGCCAGTTAGTCTGTAGCTGTCCGTTGTCCTAGAAACGTGCCTTGACCCATTTTTTGAGGAGGTGTCTTGAAGATTTACTTTTCATTTTGCCATATTGGCGCAATTAAAGATGAATTGGCAACCCTTGGCCCGTCCCTATATGAAATATACTAGCCCTGTTGCTATAGCGACCGCTCCCTCTGAACACTGTGGCGGAAGATGTTCTTCTCGTAGACAGACAGTACCGCAGTACCGCCCAGCTAATGTTTAACAGTCACCTCTAGAACAAGTCAGACTTCAGTGCTAATTATTCCTCGCCTAGTTGAAGCTGTTTCTTCCTCATTGCTCTCTTGTCATTGCGCTGCCATCGCGTCTCCTTCTCATATCATCGATTGTATCTATGCCTCTATAGAGCAACAGTTGAGTGAGGAACAGTTTGTTTACGACTTTTTGATGAGTAAAACTCCGTTAAGATGATGGTATAAATGTCATAGAAGCTGAGACATAAGGCATAAAAATGCGGGAGTTCCGTTCATATCTTCGACACAGGGTGTAAGCTATAGCCAATTAGAAAAGATTAATTCGCGCATGGTTGAATGTGTCTGCAGCTTTCCGGCTCTGTTTTCCTGTTCAGGGTTCGCTCTGATTGGTCGACTCTTATACCAAGTCGGCATAAAGTTGGAAACCTGGAACTTTATGCCAAAGCTTCAAAACCAGTTTTTGTGACGTAGCAGGGTCTGGATTAAGAAACTCAACGATTTCAAAGCGAGCAATGGCAACACTATGCAGGAAGGGGAAAAAAACAATATTTTTTATCTCCAGCGCGCGAGTCTGTGTATCGGAAATTCTAGATATGTTCTTTTAAATAATTTGTGATATTGCTGTTGGATTGAGTTTCATGGTTTAAGGGCGAAGAACATGATATTTAATAAACAAAGCTAACACGCAAAACATTAAAAAACGCCCCTTTGTGCGTAATATAAAATTTGAAAGCTTTCAGATTTTTTTTTTTTTTTTTCCTTTTTTGGTACGCAGATTGAAACTGAGAAATTCCTTCACAGAATTTAACATAAACTACAGGAATTGTTTCACAGAACGACTGCAGATTTCTCCTCATTCAAAGAAATCTGCAATCAATGACAAATTGTTTTACTGAAATTTTGGTTTATTTGATAATATACGCGCTATCTACCCAACAGTCAAAAAATCGTAAACAAACTCTTCCTCACTCAACAAACAGCTTCAACTAGGCGAGGAATAATTAGCACTGAAGTCTGACTTGTTCTAGAGGTGACTGTTAAACATTAGCTGGGCGGTACTGCGGTACTGTCTGTCTACGAGAAGAACATCTTCCGCCACAGTGTTCGGAGGGAGCGGTCGCTATAGCAACAGGGCTAGTATATTTCATATAGGGACGGGCCAAGGGTTGCCAATTCATCTTTAATTGCGCCAATATGGCAAAATGAAAAGTAAATCTTCAAGACACCTCCTCAAAAAATGGGTCAAGGCACGTTTCTAGGACAACGGACAGCTACAGACTAACTGGCAAGAGCTTTCTGTATGGTAGACAGACTGTAATGAGATGATCTTCACTCCTAAGGGTGCTCCTACCAAGAGAAAACCTTCCGACATACTTCTCCCGCCCCATCCAGGGACACACTCCCGCCACAATTAGCCAGTGAAGCAAGACTTTGGGAGGGGTGATAGATTATTCATTATACAACATGAGCGCGTACGAAAGCCTTACCTCATTGCTCAAGGGGTGTGTTCGTGAAGGACTTTTAAAGGAAACCTGGCTGGTATCCACTTTAGATATGGAGGAAAGAACGAAAATCCCCATGCAAACAAATCATTCGCCTGGGAAAGTGCCCAAACCGAATTACCAGATTTCTGCGATTTTACCGTTCGGTCGCTGGTGGGTCTTTTACAAAAGGTGGAAAAAAAAGAAGTCTGCAGAAACTGAAGAACAGCGTCTTATGTCTGATAGGCCTTCAGAGCCGCTATTCAAAATGTACGCGAAACTAAGATTTTTTTTTTTTTTTTTTTGGTCTAATTTTAAACTGTTGGCTAAAATTGAAACTATCTGGTTACTAGCATCGAAGCTTGGCTTAAACCAGTTATGACATGCTCTCATCTGAACGGGGTCTATGGCCTTTTGGACTTGGTTTAGGTGGCCTAAACCAAGGGGATAAGCAACAACAACGTAACTATTACGCCAGTCTGGCTACCCAATGCTGCCGAGTACGAGACGTAGCAAAGTCATGATCCATCACCAAACATTAGCTTGTTTCAAGCTCAGCTTTTTCTGGATTGTTGGTATTTCTCCTAAAACTTCAGTAAAATAATTCCTTCCATTACTAGGATTAGACGACTGGTGAACTTTCGCTCGGGTCGCAATGATCTTTAAGAGGAAATAATGTAAGGAAATACTAAATTCATATCACTCATATACTCTTGTAGTATAATGAATAGAAATCAATGAGGGAATCTGCATGTCTCGAAATGAGTTTGAAGAAAAGGCGGTTTGTTTTATGCGTTTATCTTCTTTTGAGTCATTTTAAAAAGTTGTGAAAGATTTAGAGTTTAACGCTATGCAAAATTTCCCGAAGAGAATGAGGCTTAAACCACTTTGACTAATATCCATTCTCTGAAGATGTGGATGAACAATCTGATGAAGACAAACTGTAGGAAAAAGTGATATTAAAAGAAATCAGCAAACAATACATTTAATAGCTATCGTTGTTTTCTTGTTACCTTTCTTTCGGAAAGGTCCTGAAATTAAGCGACTTATGGGACCTTAATATTTCTTAAAATATTAACTTTTTATGATTTATTATATTTTAAACTAAACAAAAACAAAAACTACTGTCTAGTCTATTTAAAATATTCATAAAAAATTTACGAAAATGCGATTTGAAGCAAGGTTTAAGCCATGAGTTCCGAATATTTTTAATGACATAAATTATTTTCCTTCCAAATATTCGTATCATGGAAAGACTTATGTTACACTGCCATGCTACAGTTTTGGATATTATTTTACGAAAGAAATCTTACTTATGTGCCATAAAAATTTCTTTATTTAATTTTCAATCGTATCTTCATAAGAAATCCTTTTCAAGAAACATATCATCACGCCATTCTCCGACGGATTGAGAATATCTTGGCCTAGAAGTCACAGGAGAGCATTATCTTTTCTTTAGGCTGTACATGATGGGCAGCTGTTGTATAACTGAAAAATTTCAATCCTGGATTTTCTGCTAAAACCGAATTTGCTAACGCATCAGTGAATTCTGTGATATGACATTTTGAAGAATGTGGTGGATTGGTTTTGTTATCAGCCGATAGATGGCATTGCAGAAAAGCTGTCGATAGGGGACGCACGATGACAATCGAGAATCGGAAGACGAGAGATTGTAATTAAGGTTAAGAATGTTCCGTAATGATATGTATATATTTACTGTAATAATAAAGAATTTATAAAATGCAAGAGTTATCCCGATTGAATGAAAAGTGAAAGCCCAAGTTGCCCTTAGCCGTCCTGAGATTAATAACGGAGATTAAAGTTAACAGTTTGGTTTATCTGATTACGGCAAAACACTCCAGGCCTATCTGCCTAAGGGAGGGATGTCTTCCTGGAGGACATCCCAAGGAAAACTGACTCGTTACACATGGTGCATTTAATTACGGCAAAGCACACTAGGGCTATCTGCCTAAGGGGAGGGATGCATTCGTGGAGGACTTTCTAAGGGAAACTGGCTCGTATACACGTTACACATGGGGAAAACCACGAAAACACCCATGCAGCCCGCCCGTTCGCGGGATTCGAACCTCGGACCGAACTACCAGTGTTCAGCGACTTTACCGCTTGGCCTTTGGTGAGCTAGAATGAGGTGAAAGTCATAGTGTCTGTACTAGGGAACATATATAATACTTGGTAAGTGTGAAAAATACCGTGAATGAAATTCAGCAGTTGTATGAAATTTAAGAAGGATGTATGGATAATGAAAATAAACGCTAAATAATACCAAAAATGAGCAGTTTCATAGAATTTTTACTTTCGTAAAATATGCTGGCTATTTTTAGCCCAAAGAGAGTTAACCCAGAAGGACTATTAATTTCAAAACGGCATTTTGCGTCGATTCACTTTTCAAACTGTTGCCACTAAATATTAAGCCATGTATTATATTTAAAGAATTAAATAGTGAAGAATCTGCATGAATGCATGAATGTTTCTCGCATTGTGAAGAAACAACTGCACCTAGAGCCATCAAATTTTCAACAACGTAGTCCTCCAACTGAACATGGGCGCTTGGAAGCCCGAATATTGAGTCTGTTTTATTTATTACATATTTAAAATTCTGTAAAACTTTAACGAATTTTTCATTAAGAAACTCAACGATTTCAAAGCGAGCAATGACAACACTGTACAAAAAAAAAAAAAAAAAAAAAAAAAAAAAAAAAAAAACCACTTTTATCTCCTGCGCTCGAGACTGTGTATCTGAAATTCTACAGATATGTTTTTTTTAATATATTGTGATATTGCTGTTGAATTGAATTTTATGTGTTTTAAGTGCGAACAACGTGATATTGAATGAAGAAAGGTAACACACAAAACTTTAAAAAAATGCTCCTTTGGGAAGCTTTAAAATTTTCAAAAGCTTTCAAATTTTTAAAAAATTTTTTGAATTTTGATTTTAGATTCTAAAATTTCAGAATAACATTTGTGATTATTTGTTCATTTTAAGAATTCAGTAGAAAATTATGGTATTTCTTTAATATTTAAAGTGGATTTGTGTTGTTTGTTTAATGGTGTCATAAATCAGACTTATATTCTTTTCTGTAGTATTTTATGATGTTGATCAATCATGATTCATGTTGATCAGTATATATGTAACAAAATACTGATTTAAAATTATACTTGATATAACCACTGTTTTCATTGATCCAGCCCTAAATGAGAAAAAATCTGTGTAAAAATGTTTCATTCTCATATTAAAGTGTTTTATATTTGGAAGGAATATTTCTGCAAAAACTGCCTTTAGGACTTATAAAAGATACATAATTAGTAGATTGAAACAGAGAATACATATTTTATTATTTAAATTATATTTAAAATTGAACTAAGACAATCTTCGGCGTTATGGATTATATCGATTTAAAAATAAATTTCATTAGTTCCTTGTTAATCGTTAAAATTTTTTAGATTATATTTTACTTTGTTGTATATTGTCGTTGGTATTCATGTGATACCTTTATCGCGTTGTAGGTTATGAAAATTTACGCAGCTAACAATTTATAATTTGTAAATAGCTGCAGATGCATTAAAAATATCGCCTGTTGAAACTTCTAGATTTGAAAAATGTGGTGACAACATAGCGATGTTTTACGAAATGTCAAAATTTAGGAAATTATAAGGTATTTTTCTCCTCCCTTCCAGCATGTCTTCATGGTGTAACAATCGGCGCCTATTTGACAGGTCCAGGTTCGGATCCCGGAGAGGGCATTCCTCATTTTTCATGTGTCCTGCTTGAAAATAAAGTAATGATTCTACGTAAGTAAAGTAATGATGCCCAAACTAAAAGATGGAGGACAGGTGACAGGTGACGGAGGACGGGGACGCCTGACGTATAACATAGGTAAACAGGCATATGTCCCACGTCCTCCACTATCTCGAAGAAGCAACTCGCTGGAGCCCCGTGAGGCTGCACCAGGAGTTTACATGGCCATATGGATGTACCAGGAGTTTACATGGCCAAAGATGGAGGACAATAATTCGTCCCCACCAGGATTTGGCGATAGGGTCCCCGAATCTCCAGTTGCTCTTTAAAAGGAGGAGTGTGTCAGAATTAGGCGCAGTCCGACTCACCTAACCAAACAAATTGGTCTTGTGTTTCTAACAAGGCACGGCAGAGTATATAAGGTAAAGGAGAAGGATTAACTATTTTCTCCATCCGTCCAGAAAGTTTTCGTGGTGTAACCGTAGATTCGAGAGGTCCAGGTTCGACTTCCGGCGACGGCATTGAGCACATTTTTCACATCTCAAAGAAACCTAATCACTCTAAAAATTTTAATGAGTAACTGGGTTTGCTATTTGTAATATCGGAGATGAAGGTCTGAAAAATGTCTGAAAAATAACTTGGTCGCTTTCTTTTTGTAAGAGTTTAGCCTGAGTTGGGGAGACATTAGTGAAATAAATCATATGCTGAATCCTTAATTGAGTGAATGAAACATTATTACGATTAATCAGACAAATGTCAAGTTTCAGTATGTATTTTCAAGGTAATGCGCGTGTGTGCTTCAAACAATTTTATAGGTGCATTTCATAGTGGTTGCACCTTTGGCCTTTTAGAATTTTGAAATTAGATTTAGAAAACTAATACTAAAAAATACGTAGCTAATTTAATGTGCTACATTTACGTTAGTTGCTCATTTAGGTAGTAATTTATATTTCACAGTTTTTTTTATTTAGTTACTTATTTTATTTATTTTTTAGTAATTCGTTCTATTTCTAACTCATTAACTTTATTTTATTCTACTAAAAGTTATAAAAGCATAATAAAAGAGAAATTCTACTCTAGCAAACATTCAGAATTTATTAACAACTACTACAACTTCATAAATTACTACAACATTAAATAACGCTTTTTGATTTTTAAAAAGTTCATATTACTTTTATACTTATATTGCATTTGTATAAGCCTGTTTGTTAAAACTGAAACACCATAAAGTAATTTAAAGAACTGAATGAAATTTATTCCGCATATGACCAGTAGGAATACATTTAAAGTTACGTTTAAAGTTACAGAGAAATATAAGACTATTAAACGCCAAAAATATGTATTTGACCACCACGACTTGCAAAGTTCGTATTTGTCATGGCATTGAATCACAACAAGTCTGAAAGTGTACTTCAAAAATAGCACTTTTTGTTCTTTCGAATTCTACATTTATAAGTTATAGCCTCGTAATGTTTTATAACATAAGCTCGCAAGCTCTAGGAAGACTGTTGAGGAATTATCCTTGGGTCTTTAACAGTAGGCAGACAATGTCAGAAGAAGGGTGTAAATATTCTTTTTATTCGATCACAAAGATCTGACTGTTGACCCCACTTGAGTTTACATAAACCAACCCTTCTGCCTTAACTCAAAGAAGTAATGTTGAACTTAAAATAAAATGTAATTAAAATAGCCTAACGTCTTTCAGAATAATGTAAGCGCGGAGGAAGGCCCTGACTCGTAGAAGTCGGCGAGACAAGCTTAATGGCTAGAAGCACTCAGCACCGCAGAATCAAATCGCTACTAAGCCATGGCAGTAGGCACTTTTAGAGAATTTTCTTTCTCGAACAAGTAGAACATACTCTAAAAATCAACTTCCTAAACCTTCGCTCAAAAGCACTTCTTTCTCCAAAATAATGAAATCGGAATAAATAAGCATTAATTTACATTCTGGCATTGAAAGCGTTGGTGAAAAGGAAAGTAAGCGGAAAGTAGCTTTCACTAAAAATTAGCTATTGGTTAAAATAAATAAATAAATCCTCACAGCATACTGGCTGCAGGATGAGTTTCATGAGAGATCTGCTGGACAACTAAATTTCAGACATGTTCAATCAACGGCACAACCAGTGAGTGTGCAGTTCAAAGATAAAGCGGCGTATAGCATGGTGAGAGGAATTCTTCAACATTTCTCGTAATTATGTGGACGGATAATGTCCTACTGCAATACACATCCAGAAATGCGTTCAATAAAGGGTATGACTTTAAGCTCCAGAAACTTCCTGATGCAACAGTTGTTGGTGACAATGCATGAGATCGCCTACCTTATCCTAAGGAATCCCAAACCATCACACTTGGTAAATAAAACACGCAAATCGACGACTTTGTATTCGGCGTAGATTTTGTGCCCTCGAAATCGATTGGGATTTTACAAAATCTACGCAGGATACAAAGTTGTTGATTTGCCTGTTTTATTTTCCACGTCCGCGTATTTCTCTTGTGTCTTCATCACAGTTGGTCTTCATTCAGTATGACGTTCGATATTATTTGGAAGATATACTTCATCTCTACCACTTCTAATGCTTATTCAACTATACTTGCGCTCTAAATTGAAAAGGGCTTCATCACATAAAACGATCTGTTGCCAACAGGTACGCTACTGTGACGATGGTCTGATTGTAGCTCCAGGAGTCAATGATTTTTTATTGAAGAAATCCTGCACAAATTAATACATGCAATCCATGGAATTGGAGCTCTTGAAATTGAAAATGGCATACCTGTAGCAGTACTTCAATGTTGTGCCTTCTGTCGAGAATAAGCTGCACACACCATTCCTGTCATGGGGATGATGTGTTTGTCATCTCATTCCGATGGATCCTTTAGTGGCCTTTAAATTTAGCATTTAGCTTCAAATGAACTGTGTTCATAATTGAGAAACAAAAGATATACTATACCGTGCATTTTATTATGAAATTACCAATTTATTTTCATCTAGAGGGAAATTTCTTCCCCCATTGGCGGGCCCTCAGCTGACTTCCGCTTTGCCACTATTAAGGCCAGAAGTGGTGGTCACTTTATTATGGAGGCACATAATAGGTCGGCCACCTTTGCCTCCTATGAAAGGAGGGACACTTACAACCATGTCTTCTCCGGGATTCGAACCCGGGCTCTTTTTCTCTAACCGCTATACCCTCTGAGCGGCCCTACAAAGAAATCAAAGCAAGATTTAAAATGCTGTCCCCTGGATGCTTCTGCCATTATACTTCCAAGCCCATTTCAGTTGGTTGAAGATTTAGAACAAAAGTTTGGTACATGGTCTTGTCAATATTCACTTCCATTGGATTTAAATAAACCAGTCATATAACGTTTCTAGAGCCTGATTAATCCATACTGATCCATTTTATCAGTATATTTTCTAGGTACTAGGTATCCTAGGTACCATTTTATCAGTATGTTTTTCTCCATAGTACCAAGACATCATCATGAGCACTTTCAATATCCTTTCTTTTATTAATCTGTCAGGAAGATTATTAATGTTAGAAACAGCTCCCTTTCGGTAAACAGCAATGAATTTTGTTTGTAACCATAAGTTTCCGAACCATACCGAACTGCGCAAAATATTTGAGTAATGGCATTCTTTATTCGCCGGCTCCTTTTTATCATCATTTCTTAGTGCTTCTAATTTATAAATATATTTAGATCTCGAAATATTTTCGCATGCAGCTGTCACTAAAGTTTCATTTCTACCCAAAATATCTTTAATTGCTTGTGACAGTCTGCTGAGTTGTAGACTGATGAATTCTAAATGCACTCTGATAAAAGTGTCTGATAGAACTGTGTTTGATAAAAGCTCAAGATTTTCTAAATAATAAAAAAAGGCTCTCATTGAGGAGTCTCACAATGCCAGTCAAAACGTCTTATAATGGAGTTTATTGAAACTGATTTGTAACCATCTAGACATTGTAGTGGTGAACCTTTCTTTGCTACCGGAAGAATAATGGATTTTCGCTAGGTTGCTGGAACGTAAGAATTCCAAGAGAGAATATAAAGTGTCAAGAGGTGTTCAAAGCCTCTGTATCTGAATGTTTAATAAATTTTTCATGAATAATAATCAGGACTCGTCTTAATTGATTTGTTTCTCAGTAGCATAATTCACATCTCTCATAGAAAATTCCATAGAATAAATATCTCCACCGGCCGAAAGATTACGATAAATTAATCGTTTCAATGCTTCTTCATCTCTCTTCATTTCTGCAGTCAAACGTACAACGCACAATTCACTTAATGGATATAACTGCAATTAAAAATTAAATGAATCAAATCCAGACTCTTTAATATAAACCCGTAATATAAATTGTGCTAATCGTGTTATTAAATGCTTACTGACGTTTGGATCAATCAGCCTGAATATTATATCTAGTGTACCATAATATACGGCTGTTTATTATTTAAATAAAATTGGCCGTAATTATATGAAGTGAACTACAGTTGTCAAGGAAATTTGTGATCGGTCTTTAGACAGATGTACAATTGATGGAAACAAGTTAAACCTGCTTACTCTTTTTCTAGAATCTGCTTCAAAAGGAAATGGCCGAATGGAAGATTCGTACTTTTTGGTTAGTTTCAGAGGGGTAAAGATGAAAAAATCGCATTGTAAAAGATAAAGACTGACTTTCTAAAGCCCGTATTTTCTATTTAAGAGATTTTAACTTGAGGTCATATGTTGCCATGCCGTTAGATTATCAATTTGCAGAGATCACCATGCAGTTTCAATTTAAATGCACATATACTAACAATAAATTATATAAACTAGTCTTTCAGCATTTAAAAATTTAAATAGATGAAATATATTTGTCCACTTTGGATGAAAATAAAAACAATGATGTTATTATTATATATATCACACATTCCACACAATGCAACTTATTCTAATCAGATTGATCGATCACAAATTTCATATCGGCCCTTCCAGGAGATAATATCACAGAGCACAGACCATGACTGGATCTCAGACCTATCAAACAGAAAAAACTTTGATTCAATCTTATACAGTGTGTCCACAAAAACACTCCCTGATTTGAAAGACGTAGGAACTCAAAATGCATTTGTTTCTTCCCTACAGGTTGTAACATTTACCCAGTTTTCCGCTAGAGGGCAGTAAATAGAGGATGACACTTTCCAAAGAGCAACGCAGCTCATGTGTGTTAGAACTCCACACAACAAAGAGTGTTGTGTCTGTTCAACGTGCTTTCAGGCACAAATTTGATGTGGAACCACCTTCAAACAAGTCAAATTTTAGGCGGTATAAGGATTTCGTCGAAGAAGGGTGCATCTGTGATAAGCAGAAAGGGCACTCTGGCCGACAAACAGTCCCGTTGCAAGTTATTGGTCGTGTGAGGAAAACCTTTTTCCGGAGGGGCACACATTGAGTGCCTGTTGTTACACGTTTACCCAAAATATAAACACTCTATTCCCTAAGTTTTTTTTTTTTATTTTATAACCAACTAAAATTAAGGAGTGTTTTTGTGAACACACTGTAGTACTAACATGGAATATAAGTTAATCAAAACCTATAAAACCGTTCTTCCATCTGATTTTAAAATTCTGACTGAACGATTTTAAGCCGTTTTCCTTTTGCTTGCAAAGAATTAAAAGTATAATGTTGAAGACAAAAATAATTCTGCGTGAAATCGTAAAGAATTTCGTAAAATTTGAGGTACTTGAGTGAGGATTATAAGGAAACAAATATGACCAAACATGGCGGGAAGCATAGCTTTGATTAAAATATATACCGACTGCACAGTAATTGTGAAAACTGATGCCCTTTCTGCTGAAACATTGTATTACTAAACTCAAAATCATCTTTTTTTTTTATTTTTTTTTTTTATTTTTTTTTTTTTTTTTTGAAGCTGGTAGTTTATTGTTTTGCGGATAGTACTACTTTACACGATTTGCGCGGCGCCGTGTTTTCAAATCAGCTTCAGAATTCAGAACGCTTAAAATAGGGACTAAAAAGAACAACAGGAAGCGAGAGCTCTGAAATACCGCCTCGGGGGATTAAGCTAAACTGCGTCGTGAAATTTAATGGTACGAAAACTGTACTTTAGATGTTATAAAATGTATATATATAATGCATGTTATCTGTGCCTAATCATTTAAAACTATAAAAGCGGAAATAAATACGAATATATTGTTACAACTGAAAACTTTTAAAAATCCTTTCAGGTTAGCTTTCGAGATGATCTCCACGGCTGTAAACGTTAATATGACTATTATTATGTTTAAATGATAATATAAAATTTTTTAATAATAATAAGTAAGCGTTTCCTTTGTTTCAATAAACATATGTTTCTTCTACGATATCGATACGTACCATCACTTGGAACAGAGAAAAAAACAATTTTAGTTGCATTAACATACTTCTTCTGATGCATGGAGAAAAACTGCATAAGAATTTTGCTCCTATTATCCACATATCTGCAGTATAACTTTCTTTGACTGCCACGCCGATGGGCCCGAGTTCGAATCTCGGAGAAGGCATGTACGTTTGTAAATGTATAGTGTTCTTGCGGCATGGGGGCACTCTAAACATTCGGAGAGCCGAACATCCTTTCGAGAGGTTGCTGGTAGGGAAAGAGGAGTGTGACAACCTCGGACCCGTTCTCCCGGGGGGCTCTTCATCAATATTGGGGGCGGAACTGAGCTAACTCGCGTTGCCACATGTAAGGTGTTCAAGGCTGTTGCCAACGGCAGGCGTAATCTTGCGCTCCTTGCTATGAGGATTTTCGTGGGCTTGGTTTGACTATACGCAGACAAGTGAGCATCAGTCAACAACAACTACAAAAAAGTGCTTTCTTTTTCCGTCCAATGACGGAATGGTTAAAAAAAAAAGAAAGAAACAGTGTAGTAAAATAATACAGAGAGAAATCCCCCTCGTGATAATTTAAGAATATTCAGTTTTAGTAAAGCACGTGTGAGTTAAGTATAAATAAAAATTATTTGACTTTTGACATAATATAAATGAACTTTGGAAATAATGTATTCGTACTAATTTTCCCCTAGCATCTTTTGGTATCTGAAATCTGACATTAAATAAGTATATATACATTTTATGAAAATAATTCAGAAACTCGAGGACTTCTGCCAAAAGTACTGAAGATTTACATTACATGATCAGCAGTTACAGAGGTCTACTTCGTCACGGATGTCTAAAAGTTCGGATCTTCTGGGAAGTATTAGGCGACTCTAGTCCGCTAGTCGTCATTATTGTCGCAGTCCTAAGGCGTAAAACTGTTAACATCTTACACATCTGTGGAACACATAATAAGCTATAGTCTGTCATGGAAGAGAAAGTTGCGCCTGCGTGAATATGCAGCTGACTCACTGAAATCGTCGACCGAATGTCAGTTATTGTTTCTTTTAGTTTGATTGGCAAGTTCCATATCATGTTTGCATAAAACTGTACAGTTAAAATATTTCGACAAAATTCTCGTGCGAGTTTCCTGAATGAAGCATGGTCTGGGATTCCTAGCAACGGAATTCGATTTATGCAATTTGTGACGGCAAAGCCGTCGTGTAAACGCTCCATTATCCACAAAAATATTCCAATAGCTCCATAGCCGATCAAAGATGCACCGATAGCCGCATATAGAGTTTGCGCAAATAGAGTTTTAGATTTATGAATGACCACAGCTTAACCCAAATTACACATATCCGTATAAAATTACATTTATTTCTTATTTAAAAGAAAGTTTTGGGGAAAATGTATGTGCATTAGCATTTTTAACTTCAGCTCTGAGATTTCTCTTTTTTTTATAATTTTATAGCATCTCCATCTAATTTCACAGTTGTGATAACGAAGCAAATGATATTAATAAAATGTTCTTCCGGAACTTAATAAAATGTTCTTCAGAAACGTTCTTATTTTACATTCTGCATGCCGATCGATGTATCGATCTTTCCTTTGTAGTGCTGGATGTTTCTTTTAGGCATGACCAACTCATTAAATGTCCCATAGTTGTACACTGCGAAAAAAAAAAAGAAAGGGAGGCCGGTTTTATATCTCACGCTCTGCTGGGCCGATTGACGAAATTCGAAAGGGCAACTTAGGATATGCATTAGATTTATATATAGCATTGTTCTAATATGGGTATTTTGACACAAAATTGGACTTTTCCTGAAATAGCCTGCTATTCTTTTTTTCAATTCAAGTTTTGTATGGAACTCGCACGAGTAGTTTTTAAAAAAAGTAGCTCTAAAAATTTTAGCTCCTCAATGTTAATTGAATTTGATATGTATTTATTAATATATGTGTATTTATCAAACTTACTTGATTCCTTCTTCCAGAATTCGAAATTTAGGCTTAATCCACATATAATTCGCACCTTGTTTTGGATTTATTTTTAACTTTTGTATTTTTAAATATTTTTTATACGTTTTTCGAAAACATTTCGGTATTATAAACTACAAAAATTTTAGCATCGACTTAAAGTAGATCTATTTCTAGGCACACCTGCAAAAAATTAGTTTTTTATTCAAAATTTTCTAAGATATACATAAGTTTACATATTGTAACGTTTTGGAATTTGGCATCTTTTTTTTTTTGAGCAATAATAACTCCAAATGTAGTTTACGCACTTTGTTAATATTAATTGAAAGTACGAAAGCTGACGTTTTTTTCATCTCGCCTACAATGAAAAAAATCTGATGTATGCACCACATGACTTCCTTGTATTAAATATTAAATTATACCCATTTTTCTTGCATTTCATTTAAACTTATTGGATTGAATTAAATGTACTTCGTCGATAGCGCATAAACCTCAATAGAATAAATGCAACCTTTGAAATTATTTGTTTACCATAGCGACACTCTGGCCCGAGGTTCACTTAACAGCGCTACATTTCAATATTTTTTTTTTAACTCAGAATGCACAAAATTTTTATCATCTTAAGAATTATCTAATCTTTGCCACATTCCTATTCAAATACTACAATAAATTTTAAACTATGTATAAAAGAAATTAAGCAAAGAACAACAACAACAACAAAAGAAACAGTTTTTCACAGACGATTCAGTATTTCTCATTCAATTAATTCGGTTCTCACTTCGCGACAAGGCAAAAGTACATTAAAACGCAAGATGTTTGTATTGAAAATTATGAGGTAAATCTTAAACACTTATTTCCTCGAATAAATTTCCGAATGGTCTAAGCATGATTTTATTCCCAATAATAAAAGAACGAGTTGTCTTTGTTATTGCGAAGCTTACGTTCCTTAGATTGGCAACAAATCTACTATTCTGCTGTTTCAAATGTAAACAAGCAATGGCCGCCATGGGAAACATTATTAGGCTTAGCGGCACTTAAACAACTTTTAAATTGTTGATAATTCTAAACATATTGTATACAGATTCACTAAAGGCATAAAAACCTTAACCGGAAGATAAGAACAACAAAAGTCAATCTTTTTTAAAGCAAAAAATGCACAATTTACAAACATACAAGAATAAAGAAACTGAAATCACTGAGTAACAGAGTGGATATATATATATAAATATATATTTTTGGTGCGGCCGATTGCAACCAAAATAAGAGGTACACATCTACATGTTATAACAGTCCTATATACAAAGTTTCAACGTTCTGAGGCTACTCGTTTTTAAGTTATGCGAGATACATACGTACGTACGCGACGGAAAATTCTCTTCAGAATTCATTTAAATTAGTTTTACAATTTTTTGGGGGTCCTTTATGCTGTCCTTACGTACAGATGTCACGCAAAAACATCGTTAAATTGCATTCGATAGCGGTGAAAATGGATATTTGCATTGAAATATGACGCCTGAAACTTCTCAAATTTTCGCAAATAAATAACTTTCGCGATTACAATACTTCCTTTTTATTTCGTACAAGGAAGTATAAAGGTTCAGAAAATAGGTTGCTATAAATTAAGAAAATCACAAGTAAAGTATTCTTGGCGCACACTGAAAAACATACGTCAAGATAAATTTTTGAATTTCTCCATGTATTTCGCACCAAATTTTACAAAATTTAACATTTGAGCATAATTTGAGTCGTAGAATCGAAATATGGAAAACAATTGGCATGTCATTTCAGAAAGTCCGATTTAGTATCAAAATACTTATAATATATTAGAAATATGTTATATGAAATGATACATATAATATGAAATGCTATATATACATGTAATATATATCCTAAGTCGCGCTTCCGAGGCATGAAAAACGCAATTTGAATTTCGTCAATCGGCCCAGTAGAACGGGAGATATAGAACTGTCTCCCCCCCTTTTTTTCCCGCAGTGTACAAATAAAATTTCCTTTAAGTTGTGTACCTGCTTGAATTTCTATATATCTTATTTGAAAACTCGTAAAGAATAATGTCAGTTGAAAATGGTGTAGAAAATGTAGGGAAAAGCATTTTTTTTTATATGTTTCAAAATCTTAAAATGCATTCCCGTGAGAAAACGCCTTTCAGTCTTACAAACTATTTGCTGTTTACGGGACTTTGTTCAGTCCATCACCTAATATTGGTATTAATTGCGCATACATAAATTTCTTAATTGTTAATTAATTAATGGTTAATTCTTAATTAACAGTCACTAAAGCTACTAAATCATTAGACATATTTTCATTTTCAATTTGCGCTTACTCGTTCGTTGATTTCCAGTGCCGGCCACATTTTTAAACGTTAAGGGTAGGGTTGCATCCAAAATGCAGATTCATGGCAGTGGACTGCGTTAGACATCAAAAGAGAAATTTTGTTTAAAGGGCGACTATTTTGTAAGCATCTTACCGAAAACTGGTAATTGGTATAAACATCAGAATGATTTGAATTTTACACACTATCCAAAAACCTTGGTGTAATATTATTATGATAAATACCAATATTTTCAGATAATTAGGTATAGTATTTTATGATCGTTTCATGCACATTCTCAATCGTAGTTAGATTTTAGATTAGGTATGAGTAACTCATGAGTAAAATTATCTCCTTTTAAAAACCAAAGCCTAACTTGTATGCTTAAAATACCGAAATGTCTATCCAGATTCATAGCAATTACTCCCCTCCCCGTCCATTAACACACAAAGAGATGTGATGATTTCAAATGTCTAAAGATAAGACCATTTTAGGACAAGCTGTCTGCAATAAACTGATACAATACTTTTGAGGAAACTGAACCTGCTACTGCATACCTTAGCGAGAGGGAAGTAAACAGCATCGCAATTTCGGCCGTTTCGGGTTGTTGTAGTCGTTTGAATGAAAGGGCGTCACGGGCGTTTTGGTCTTCAAATGGTTAAAGGCTTATTTAAGTAAAAATCTGAATTTTATTACTAAGCCCAAAATTGCGTTTTTAACGTATTTTGTTTTAGCTTTATTTATTAAAAATTATTTTTTCGCACTTATATGAATTAATTCAACAGCAATACCACAAAATATTTAAAAAGAGCGCATCTTTAGAGTTTCCGACACACACTGTCGCGCGCTGGAGATAATTTTAATTTTCTTCTTTCAACCCAAAATGTTGCCATTGCTCACTTTGAAACCGCTGAGTTTGTTAATCAGAAATTCGTTAAAGTTTTACAAAATATGAAATAGGTATTAAAACATAATTCCAAATTCGTGCTTCCATATGCCCATATTCTAGTGCAGGACTACATTATTCAAAATTTAATGTCTCAAGTTACCGTTGTTTCTTCACAATGCGAGAAACGTATATATATTCATGCAGATTCTCTGTCATTTAATTTCTTCCAATATAATGCAGGGCTCTAATATTTGGTAGAAATAATTTGAAAAGTGAAACAGCGTTTTATAGTGAACGACGCAAAATTCCAAAACGAAATTAATATCCATTCTGAGGAAATTGCCGCTTCGGGCTAATAAATGCGCAAATAACCCGTTTATAATAAGAACTTGAATTATAGAATTTATAAGTTTGTTTCCCAGATTTTTTGTGTATACTCTGCCTCAAAATTCAAGATCTGTTTTTTGAATGCAGATAAAAGTTAATACATCATATCAATATTTTAAAATGTCCCATAATTCATATACAGAACAAACTACAAGTTTATAATTAGAGAGAAAAGTCATGGCCAAAACTATCATTTATTTACAAAAGAGAAGTAATTTGGAAAATAATTAAATTTGAAACAAAAGAAAAATCTATGAAATATAAACTTACACTGCAATTTATTTTAAGCATTTTTTTTTTTCGTTTTGGAATATTACAATTTATTTAACGAAGTTTAAATTTCTTTTTACATCCCGCAACGAAATTTCTTACACGTCAGTCTCCTCAGGGCCCGTATAGATTTATTGAGATGCTCCACCTGGCAAAATATTATATACGTTTTTGATGATGCTCTTTGTTACATTCTTTTTCCTGGATCAGAGATGCAGTTTCGTGAAATAAATCAGAGCACTTGTGGAACAGAACAGAAGAAGATTTTAAGGCGGAACCGGTGTCAGGATAAAACTACAGAAGAATTATCAGTCTGGGATAGCAATTCTGCTCGTGAAAGGCTTTTCAAGGGCACTTTTAGGACATAAATTATGACACTGAAAAACACAAAACTTGCAAAGATATTCTGCAGATACCATACAAAATTAGCTGCTTTATTTTTAGATGTTCTTCTCACTTTCCTCCTTACATTCTTTTCCAGTCTCACATTTTTAATTTTAGTTTCTGTTTTTAACCATCCTTTGCACTGTTTGATACTATTTGTCACTATCACTGAAAGTGTTTCGAAGTTTTTCTTTGTGAAGAAATTTACCATGATTTCATAAATTATAATTGATGAATAGTTTATTATTTCTTCGTAGTTGATCCAATCGAGAGGGTATATAATTTATGTTTTAAATTAAATTGCAAATAGACTGAAATTAAAAATAGGAATGAAGAAAATATTTTATACATAGAAAAGGTGGATGCATATTACATAACACCCATTTGAAACAGCAGTTCTTCATTCTACTCACTTGAGTTTTGCAGAAAATGTGTAAAGGCCTCTTAGTGGTATTGATACTAGTGGTATTGATGCTTAGTACTAGTGGTATTGATGGGATTTAATTAAATAATAATTTAATTCAAAAAGTCTTATTTATTCCTTTTCTTTTTTATTTAGGAGGAACAAGAATTTTTCAATATTTGAAGAGGCTTAAATATGTACTTGTATCATCTCTACGTCGTCCAAGGCGATTAAATTTCATATTAACTTACACTAAAAAAAATTCCACTAAATCTGCATTATTTGGATGAATTCGTAAAACTATGCAACTTATAAGCTATTTTCTCTCTTCTTCCAGCATGCCTTCGTGGGATAACGGGGGCACACTCGGTGTGTATTCGAAAGAATACAAATTTCTTGAGAGTAATGCTTGATAAGAAAGCTATAATATAAAACAAAATCAATTTAATTATACTCAGATAAAAGTCTTTAGTTCTCCAAAGTCATCTAAATTTGTCTGTCTGTAAAATAAGTGTAAGTTTCAAATTTGTTGAAAAGAATTATGCGTTTATGGGTATAAAACAAAGCGTTTAAACGAATAAACGCTTTGTTGTCTCTTTGAATAACATATGTAATATATTTAGAGAGATAACTTCTTGAAACAAGAATGATTGATAGATTAGTTATGCCTTTCTTTTAGACACTTGACTTTCTAGACTTATGCACTTTATTTTGAATTAAATGTTTAAGAAAATGGTTCATGATAAAGTTCTCAAATGGGCACAGTAAACATTCATTAAATTCATATAAATTGTTCTCTTTCAGAAATACCCTTACGTTCTTCCAGCAAAGCCAAACTTTCATAAACTACGTTTTTATTAGTTTATTCCTAATGCATAATATACTTTTATTTTCATTTAGTATCGAATTATTTATTCGACACACAGATGCATATTTCTTAAAAAAATTATGGTACTTTCTAATTATCCGTTACCCCATTTTCAACATCCGATAGAGTCCTTTTTTATGGGCTGGCTATTTTCGAGTACAGATATGACATTAGCATGCATGTGTGGGGCCACATGCAATTTATATACGCGTAGACTTACACTTTTACAATTAACCGTTATTCCGCTAATCTATATCCCCCTTCTTCGAGGGCATAGTTGAAGAGTTTCCAGTGGCTGTAAAATGGTAAATATCAATCATATATAACTTCTTACTTTCTTATACATTTTATTATTTCTTATAAAATGCTTTTTACTGCTATTATTAAAAATGACAGTTCCTATGAGTCATAAAGGTAAATAAACAAACGGTATTTGCACAAGTGGTCAATGAGCTGGCGATTTCTCCTCTGGCTGCGGGTAATGAGAAAATACTCAATTTATTAATGTATATACTATTTTTGACTTCGTTATTAGCTGAAGCATTAACACAGTTCTAAATTTTACATAACTAGCTACTAGTCGGCCAGCTTTGGTATGGCTTTTTAATGTACCGGAAAAATTCCTAAAGGGAATACCAAACATTAAATCTGAAAACTGCATAGATTTTTACGCTGCAGAACAACTTTATCAAAAAGAAAAATGTCAGTAAAAATGTATTACATATAAAAAATTACAATGAAATGAGCAACATCTCTTAGGACAAATATTAATTATCCTAACAAATAAATTAACCTACTGCTTTTGCCTTCTCTTGACAAACGTCCAGTATCCATGAGAAATTTTGTCTCATTAAATTTAAAAACTGCAAGAAATTATCGCCTTCATTTTTCCGTGTGGCAACAGTGCTGATATCAGCAAAAATGGTTGCGTGCCATTGTTGCTGATATAATGACAGAGAATTATGGATTTCATGCGATTTCATCAAAAAACATAAAATAAAAAAAATAAAAAAATAAAAACATTCGAATTTTGAAAAAATCGCTTCGAGGTGCACTGGCTCTTGTCTAGATGCACCTATCTACCAAATTTCGTAGCCCTGGGTTTATTACCTTACACGCAGCACGAACGAAAGCACACATAGACAGACCCTTCCTTTTATATATATAGATTAAATATATAAAAAATATTTGTAAACAAATATTTCACAAAGACATTTAAAAAATAAACATTTTGCATACTACTATACGAAAACAAGTAATCATGTATCTGAATTCAAATGCATTTAAAATATTGTTCTTTAAAACTAACTTGGATTAACTATAGCGTCAGCTATAGTTAACTATTATGCCTTTCACGTACATTAGTTGTTTGGACTACCATCCATTCAAATTGCTTTGTTCGTGAAGTAAATAGTTATATAATATATTTTTCGAATTATGAAAACTAAAAGAAATTATTTATCATGTTTTATGGGCTGCAGAGAGTTACGTATGACTAGCACAAATATGAAGAATAGTAGGCTTTGAAATTTTTGGTAGGAAAAAAATTTATCTCCAGCGCGTGAGACTGCGTATTGGAAATTCTAAAGCTTTGCTCATTTTTAAAATTATTTTGCGATATTGCCGTTGAATTGAATTTTATGGTTTAAGTGGTACATTATATTTAATAGATAAAGGTAACACACAAAACGTTAAAAACGCCCCTTTGGGCGTAATGTAAAATCTGAACGCTTTCAGATTTTTTATTATTGTTTTAATATTCTAATATCGTACACATGTTGCATTTTTAAAGTAAAATTTGCTCAGTCAGTATTTAGAACATTTCAATAACGATAATTAGTCGTCATTATTTTTTTAGAAAATACTCTTTTAATTATTTTAAAATTTAAACTTAATTTTCTAAGGTAAATCTGAAAACTGTCTTTCTACATCAGCATATTTGCATGCTGATATGCAAGGGCATCAAAAACGTATGCCTGTCATTTTATTTTAGTTCGAGTCAAGGGATGTATTTTATGCAATGAAACATAAAATGCTGTGATTCCCCTGTTCACTACAAATTTGTTTTCTCCTCTTGTCGCTTCAAGTTCTGAATTTTCTGCCGAGAAATTTATGCATCCAGTTCTTAATAACTGGATGCAATAATCAATAAAGAGAAAAAAAGGAAACCATTGTTAATATTTTAAGTAAGTCTAGACTTTTAAAAAACGTTCATATTGAAAGAACTGGGTTTCATTTATTTATATAACGTACCGCCTACATCTGGGGCTCATGCCAGTAGCAACAACGTTACAACTTTCCCATTTTTTTAATACAAACGCGTTAGGCTTTTGAGACGATTTTACAAACAGCTTTTGAAATGTGAGTGCTTGAAGCATTTGTTAAAAAGGCTTACCCATGTATACGCTAAGAACACTTTTTTTTATAGTTTAAAAGAAGATCTTTCGAGTCATTTAAAGTAAATGCTTTTCCGGCTCATAAAGTTCCTTGATTTGCTAGTCTGGTGACTAGGGATACAGTACAAACTGCGTTTATCTCTGCATTTATGGTTCTTATATCAACATTTGAGTTATAAAGGTATATTGTTTAGCTGAGTTCTGCATTATATTAAATTGTACCTATGCGAGTCGTTTTACAAACGCTTTAATAAAAAAATATTGCCATACTTTGATATTTTATTGAGTCTCCTATTACACTTCCTTCGGATTTAGAATCTTTAAAGGTCACTCGGGAAAGTTGTTCTAGAAACTCTAACAAAGAAATTATACCGGCTGATCCAAAAGTCCGTTAACATTTGATAATTCGATGATCTACTGAATAATGCAGATAGAGAGGTAAAAACTGTCACACAAGCTTGAAATATCATGGAGTTTTATTAAAAGCAAATAAAAGTGCTTAAAACGGTCAAACCATGACACTTCATAATATAACAAAAGCAATAATTATCATAACAGTTAATGTTTAGCAAAGGCTATGTTCTTTCAACATGTCGGCTGTCATTCACCAACAATACCTGTAGTCGGAGGACAATGTTGTCAACAGCGCTGCGTAGTATATTTGTAGATATGGTGAGAAATTGCCGTGGAATGTTGTTTTTAAATATTCCTTGATTTGGTCGGACGATCGCGGTAGACTTGCGATTGCAGATAGCCCCCATAACCAACAACCACACGGATTGAGATCTGGGGACCTGAGAGGCCAAGCATAACGAAAGTGGTGCCTCAACACGCGATCCTCACCAAACGATGCGTGCCACAGATCTTCCATGCGTGTAGCAATATGGGGGTGGACCGCCATCGTGCATCAAATGATGTTTAGCAGCCAGACTAGGGATGATGCGATTCAGTAACATATCAGCGCAACTCGCACATGTCATACTGACAGTTTAAATAATAAAACCACTTATTTCCTCGAGGAAAAAGAAGCGTCCGATCACGCCTGATGTGATAAATCCACATCACACAGTGACCAACACTCGAAGGTGGATAGAGAAGTGAAAATGTCATGAAGGGAATGATGATCACTCTTACTACAGCTCATATCATACGGCGTAACTGACATTTTGCTACCCAGTGCCATATGTTAACCTTTTGGTTTTAGATTTTTCTTTCAATCATTTAAAGCATGTGTGTCAGTTTTTAATTCGCTACCTACATGATTCCGTGAATTATTGAATTTTAAAATGTTAACGGAGTTTTGGATCATTCGGTAATTTAAATTTTCTTCTTTGGGCATCGCAGATCTTCTTGATAATGGAGAAAGAGAATTCACATTAAGGATAGCATTTTCTTTTTTAACCCTTTATTTGGCACATTACTCATAAGCAAACTGTTTTTACCATTTAGCAGATAAAGGGTTGAGAAAAAAAGAAAAATATTCTGTTGACAAAGGACAGGTATTCAAAAAATTAAGAAAAAAGTAATAGGCTTTACTTAAAAGTTAAAATAACGCGCTGTTATAGTCAAACAGCAAATCAGGGTTATATTGGTAAATATAACATTGATTTTTGTTGTTTGACTTACAAGGCATTACTCCCGCCTTCTTAGCATGACTTCGTAGTGTAGTGGTTTGCACGCTGGGGGCGTATTCCAGAAGTCTGTGGTTCGATTCCCGGCGAAGGAGTTGCTCATTTTTCATCACTCCTGCTTCTAAAATACCTAATGTTTCCAAAGGCTTCTAAAATAACAGGCTTTAGTTTTTATGGAATATATTTTGTATAAAAAGCAGTGTAAAATAATTCAATAAATAAACACTGCATTCTGCAGCAAATGGAATAAATTCTGAATAAACAAATTAATTTATAGAATGAAAAACAATGTTTTGTACTGAGGACGAAAATATGAAATATTTGTAAAATATTTATTATGGAAATTTTTGGCATGAAATTTATTTCTTAGCACATTGGTTCGTCTGGAAAGTTTGGAACATTATCTCGTTTAATTGTTTACAGTAGTGATGTGTACATGTTCAAACTAATTTCATTATTCTAATTATTAATTTATCGTACCGCCTCGTACCAACGACATATAGAATGATCTGACTATCATCCTGTAGGTACCTGGTAACCAATAACTTTGACTGGTTTAGTGAAGTCAAACTTAAACTTCAGACGTTAGATTTAAACTTCTGATTGATTTGCGAAACCTTCAGCTGATTTTATACATTTAAAAAGAACGATAGCAGTTAAAATTATCTGATAAATCTCCATGAATAATATTATGTACGATAATGAAGAAAATATTACGTACTAATGTTTTATCACCAGTGGCGAACTTTCTGAAGAAATTTAACAGAATCTCATAATAAGGAAAATTCACTTATATTACACTATTTTGTCATAAGTGTAGTTTAATGTGTAGTTTCCTATTTCTCATTCACATAGATTTAACGGCAGATCCTTTTTACTTAATACTAATTACTTGCAAATAACATTTTGTACTTCTGTATGCGCAAAGGCGTTTGCAGTTTTTTAGACATTATTTTCCTTCTAGTTGTTTCAAAATTTTATCGAAAACTCCTCCTCATTTTTTTCAAGAAATTTACAATTTACACTTGCTTATAAATTTCGAGATGATTGAAAAGATTTTTTAATCGAATCTACATACAGGCAAAGAACGCTGTAAGTTAAAATTAACTGTTAAATCTAAATGTGAAATAAAAGCTAAAAGGTCATCAAGCACCAATTTTCATTTAGGATGTGACTCATTTCAGGCAATATTTTTATCCGACAGCTTTAAGTCTACATGCCTTCGTGGAGGACGTTCTAAGGAAAACTCGCTCGTGTACACGTTACATATGGGTAAATCCACGAAAATATCCATGCAGCCAGCCCGTTCGCCTGGAAGCGAACCGACGTTGGGGCTATTAGTATTCGGCAATTTTACCGCTCGTCCGCTGGAGAGCCTTAAACAGCGAAGAAAAGCGAAACTTAGCTTGCAGATTCTCCAGAATATATTTAAACAGATGAAACATTTTGAGCATTTTCGATGTCGGAAAAACGAGTAAAAAAAAAACTGGCAATTAAAAAAAATATAAAGATATTTCCATCTAAAAATTTCAGGATTCTATTAGACATCCTTATAATTAGCATGATTCTGCTTTGAAACCTTCGTATGCTTTAAATCTGGATTGATGTATAAAGTCTTTCATGCATATAAATATGCATATATTGTGGTTAAACGCTTTACAATATTAAAATAAAATATTCCCATGGACATGTACTTTAAGCTTAATATGTTCTATTTTTTTGACAACTTCAAGTTTATACTCGTATTTGAGGGTTAAAACTAAACACTGTCCTTTTACTAGTTAAGCCGGATATTGTTTACGTGGTGTTTCAATAAAACAATAACCGTAATTTAAAAAAACAAGTAATATAAAAAATTAAGTCAATTTCTACTTAGGTCAACAAAGAAAATTTTTATTTTAGTTGCTTCTTATTATCATTACTAACATTTTTTCGTTTCTAATTTATAAAGCTGATGGTGGTCTATAATTTCTCATTCTAACCATCTCTTGTAATGATTCATTATTGCAGGGAACCTTTCCAGTGAGTTTCGAGCAGTCCAGCTCTTCAATTAATATTCCATCTAATGATTTCACACGACTCAAGGCGACATATGCTTGACTGCTGCGAAGAGTTTTCACCCTAGATATATTACTGCATAATCTACAGTGCTATCTTGCATCTTATTTACTGTTGTTGCCCATGATAGTATTAATGGTAGCATTCCACTATTACTAAATCCATATATTATTATCACGTTAACATAGAAATATAAGGAGAATTTTCTGTACGTAATGGGACATTACATCCGCTTCATCCAACTCTATAAAACTACAATTCTTTAATTCCATACACTTTATAAACCTCTAAAACTCTGTTTTACTGTTGCCACTTATTTTGGTTAAATATTACAATCCCATTTATCACAGTCATGTACTAATATTTATAAGTTGTTAAAATATTAATTTTTACAATACGTGAGAATTAAATAATAAACGGTTATTATTTGTAAGCCTTATAATATATTTAAAAACAGCATATCTTTAGTTCCTATGAACAGGAATATATAAGTAGGAATTGACTTTAATATGTGAAAAAACTTTATTAACATCAAATGTCATCCACTACAAGTTTTAAAAAATGTATTTGAACTTATGTGGATGAATAAAAGCATTTTATTAACAATTGAAAATTCGAACAAGATATAGAGAGAATGTGAGCTAATAGTAGGAATTTAATAAAAGCTCAATACAAATAAATAATTTATGTTTAATTACTGAAATGCATGCATTTCGATAGCAAACTTGATATTTATATCCTTTTATTTATTTTTAATTCTGGATATTTTACCGTAAGAAAAAAATTACATTCATTTGTTTAATATGTTCTGCGTAAACAAAAACGAGTATTTTTTCCTCCTAAATCACTTTTTCCCACTGGGTACTAAAGGTGGTCAAAAGCCAGTGTAAACTGGGTACTCAGGGACTAAATTGCGGCATTTGCCAAACATAAAGAAAGATCTATACAACATACAACAAATGAAGCACCTAAAACTGGAACTGAGCTAACGGCAGCAAAAAATCCCTTAACTCTACATAAAGAAGGAGGAAAAGTATAGGTATTTCATAAACTGTGTAGCCCGAAGCTTTCAATTTCTTTTCCTCAAAAAGCTTTCCTGTAGTTCTTGAGATCATTCGTCCTCTCACAGAATATTGAAGCTCTCAGAAAGATGGAAGGAAAGTTTTTATGCATCTATATACTTTGTAGAGCAAACTTCAGAAAAATCTTTTTGGGAAAATTTACGTTAAAACCAAACGGTACAGTGAAATGGTCGGGGTCTTTCTAAATGGGAAAAGACTTATTCTTAAATGCTTGCACTTTGTTTTCAAAAAAAGAAAAATAATTGATTTTTATCAAGTATTATTCTTTTTTTGAGAACAAAGTGCAAACATTTAAAACCCAAACTTATGTTGGTTATCAAAACTTTTATAAGATAAAATTTAATAAAATGTAATATCAACTAAACAAAATCATAATCGCCCACAAGTCATGTATATTTTAGTAGCATATGAATCTATTTGTAAATTAGATACACATTTCTTCTTCCTCCTAAGATAGAGATTTGATTATATGACCTCCGTGTATCCGACACTCATTTCATCCGAAGTACCACGAAAATAATTTATGTAGACACTCTAGATCTTTTTTCGTTTAAATGGAAAGACGTTTGTGAAGAAAAAAGTTCTTAATATTAAAAAAAAAAAAAAAAAAAAATTGTCCGTTTACCAGGCAACTTCAAAATGCGTTTTGGAGGCAATTCTTGTCTTAAAATGCGTGGGAAAGCTTGATTGGTTCATTACGAATGGTGTGTGGTGTGTATTTAATTATGGCAAAGCACCCTAGGGCTATCTTCCTAAGGGGATGGATGTATATCACTCAAAAGTAACCTAAAATGTATTTTGTTAATGAAAACAGAAAAGTGCTTTGTACTTACGAGAGGCGTCAATGATACACAGAATAATTAATACATATGTACTGTTTTAATACTGCAATGTATTATGTAATTACAAAATATAACTGTAAAACTACACCTTTTTGAATCAGCCACTGCTTCTTGCTTTGGAAGCATTTTCTCTTGATCCGAGGTTGCATTTTTCGTAGCATAATTTTCTTGGCCAACTCCGCGTCGTCTTGTTTTCCCAAATAGCTCAGCAGTCCGTCGACTTATTGCAAAGCCGCTTCGTGTGTGTGTGATTATGGCAAAGCCTTGAGGCTATCTGCCTAAGGAGAGGGATGCCTTCGTGGAGGACTTTCTAAGGGAAACTGGCTCGTATACACGTTACACATGGGAAAACCACGAAAACGCTCATGCACCCAGCCCGTTTGCGGAATTTGAACCTCGAACCGAACTACCAGTGTTCAGTGACTTTACCGCTCGGCCACTGGTGGGCCTTCATTACGAATGTGTAATGTTTCTTATAATGGAGACATGGGATATCGTCGTGAGGAATGGGTTTTGCCTTTTTTATGATTGTTGTAGAAATCAGTGAAATTTTCAGAATATCAGTAAGGGAAAAGTTACTGCATTATTCCTTTTAGTTGCGTTTAATTTTCGATCTCTTTGTCAACGATTTTTGAATTTAATTACGATATGTTCTTTGAAATAAAGTTGGTTTAGTGCTGTAACACATCATTTCACAGAGGTTTAAATCTCTTACATGCTCTTATAAATTAAGTTTTCTCTTAGTATTATAATGTATCTTCTGCCTCCTTTCCTCATGCCTTCGTGTAACTGGAAGCACATTCGAAGCGTATTTGGGAGTTCGTATCCCGGCGAGGGCAAAGCGGATTTCTGCAGTTTCCAGACTTTGAAAAATTCTAAAAAGTTACAGTGGCACCCAAACTAAAAGTGATGGATGATAGGATTTAGTGATTGGTCTCCATCATTTTCGGTCGCTTTTTAAAAGGGGAAGTATATAAGGTATTTTCTCAATCCTTTCCATAGGCGGAAGATAGATTTCTTGATAGCTACTTGAGAAAATCCTTTTCGTTTAATTCCATTCTTTAAACTTTCGGGTTTATTAAATTTTATTCTATATTATTTTTACTACTGTAACATGTGTTACTCTCAAGATGTGCGTTATTCGTATCGCTTACAAGGAGTCACAGTTCTGAAAACAACATCCCTGGACCAAACTCTGACCAGAGTTTTTGGAAGACAACTTGCCCAGCTATGTATACGTTATCATTTTTAGTACCCATCCCGATAAACGCATTTTTTGGTCCAGCTTTTACACAAAGTGTATTATTTTCTAATTAAATAATTATACTGTCTGCATAAAATGTTAAAAATAATTCACTGGTGTTGTAGGTATTGTTTTAATTTCTAATAGTTATTTTTAATGTTGGAACCCTTTCCTTTAAATTCTTGTTTCCTCCTACAGCTTCTGCCAGAATGAGATTTCAGTATCGCATTTTATGTAAATGAAGTAGAACCAGTATTTAATAGGAAGTTCAGTCACTTCCGGGGAAGAGCTTGGAAGTTCTCAGTAGAGCGTGTTTTGCCTTCGGGCCACGTCGGTGCTTTAAGCCTATCTTATTACGTACGGCCGTAATCTTTCACGTGCCTGTTAGTATTCCCCGCTTAGGTTTAACTATGGGCCAACTCGGTTAGTTACCTTTGTACAGCTTCGGCTAAAGTTTAGCTAATTAGAATTAGTTTAGTTTCTCATTTCTCCTGTACAGCACAGCTATTGTATACTTTCTTTAAGTGCACTCTAAGGTCCAAACCCTAGCTGAATCTTTCTTGCAACTATCAATAGCCAGAGAGCGCTACTAACATTATTATGATTGGAGAGAGGGAAGTATCAGACAGTATAAAGATAACTGAATGAAGAGAAACCAAGTAAACAACATCTAATTCAACTGACAGCAACTAATTTTGGCATTAGAAACATTTACAGCTTAACATCTCCATTATTATTATGTTGAATACCTTCCCAACTAAGCTGTAAGAAAAACAGCCAGTTCCTAAAAATGTTATCATTTCACATTCCTGAAAATGTTATCAATCCATAGAATTTTTAGAGAGAATATGTAGCTTAAGCAACTGAGTGATTTAAAATACATTTATGTGTTCCTTGATAATTCCTATTTTTAATATATTTAATTGATGTAGCTTAGAATACACATAAATCATCTGATTTTAGAACAGCTAAATGATAAGGTTTTACACATTTGCCCCATTATTGCAATTAATGAGTGGTTTGAGATTATGGCAAAATACACTAGGGGTATCTGCTTAAGGGGTGGGATGCTCTCGCAAAGAACTACGTTACACATGATGAAAACCACGAAAACACGTATGCAGACAGCCACTTCTACTCGACTCGAACCCAGGTCGGAATTAACAGTGTTCAGCGACCACCGACCGCTCGGCCTTTGTGGGATACAATTAATAAAAGATGTTTTCAAAATTACCACATTTGAAGATTGGATGATTTTATGTGTTTAAATGTTTGTTAGGGTTTCTTGGAGTTTGGAAAGTTTTCTGGGCTCAGTATTTTTTGCACTTTAAATGGATATAGTTAAGGGTTACTAGACATGTAGAGATTTATCTCTTACATCAGTCGTATCCATTCAAAGGAATGCAAGCAGCATGCAGCGTTCAGAAAGTAAAAGCTCGGACATTTATGCATATTATTATAATGCATATCATATTAAAATGAGGACGTACAATAGTAACTCTATCCATACACAAGCCTCCAAACCCAATTATAAAAAGAAATATATTTTTAACGTTTCAAAAAATGCTATTCTTGTCAATTAATGACAAAATTATTTGTGTCATAAATGTTATTGCCAATCCACTATGTAATGCGAATTTTGATAATTCGGGTGTATGAAAAGTCATGATGTTTTTTCCTGTGTTCGTCAAACTTCCTTCATATTTTCACTCTTTATACAGCATATTTTTAAAAAATCGAAATGCAGAAAAATTGGATAGAACTTTTAAAACCAGATTTTTTACTTCCTTCTACATAGTAAAGGAAGTATTGTAATAGCAAAAAATTTCGGGTATGATATTTCAACTGCTCTCGAAAACATTTTAACTATGGTTTTGCGTAACATTAGTACGTATGCACAGAATAAAGGACTGTTTTTTTTTTTTTTCAAAACGAACTGTAATTTGGATTTAGTATGGATTTAGAAGAGAATTTCTTATTCTTGACGTCTGTACGCACGTACCTATTTATGTATCTCGCATAACTCAAGAATGAGTAGCCGTAGAGCATTGATATTTTGTATATGAGACTGCCATAACATGTAGATGTGCACCTGCCTTTTTTGTTGCAATCGGTTGCACCATTCATACATTATATATTTACCAACTTTGTTACCCGGCTCGGTGAGCTCAGTTTTTTTTATTCTTATATGTTGGAAAATTGTCTGCGTGCAGTAGTTGTAGAATTATCAATAATTTAAAAGCTTAAGTGGCGAGTTAAGAGGAAAGAACCGCCATTTGTTTACATTTCAAAAGCAGTAGAATAATGAATTAAGTCAGTCTCTGCATATTCAATGTCTTTTTGCCACGTGGGATCAAAAGTAACTCTAACTTTTGTGCACCAAAAAAATCTCCCTTCTTTCCTACTGGCCGAATATTTTGTTTTTACGTAGAAACTCTAATTTTAATTTTTTTTTAAAACTGTTTTAACCGTATTATGGTGTTTTATGTTATTCCCTACCTTACATTTTTTTATGAAGATGTTTAGAGTTTTTAAGTATTTTTCCTTTCCCGCAAAGTGAATTAAATGAAGGAGAAATGTAGTACCTCTAATGAAATTCGAGGAAATAAGGTTAAATGAAATGCACCAAAAATGCGTATAATTTAATTGGTCGTACAAGGATGTCATGTGGTGTCCGCATCAGATGTTTTTAATCAGAGCGTCAGTTTTTTATTAAACAGATAAATAAGTTTTCAAAACTAGATATTACTTCTATTTAAAAAATACAGCGGTATATATATATATATATACGAATTTTTTACCTGTTAAATTTATACATTTTGTTCATTTTGTAAAATACTTCATACAAAATAGTTCTTTGCATTACTAGACTGTTATTTGAAGTTTTCAAATCGCAATTATTTTCTATCCTTGGATAAAAAATAACATTTATCGGAAAAAAGCGCAAACAGCCTATTTCTTTCCATTATAGATATAAAATACTCCTAAAACGTATACAATACAATTTATGAAAGGATATTATCTCTTCATCCCAAAGGAAAATGGATGAAGATTATTTGAGTGGATAGAATTTATACCAATATGTCTTTACCTTCACACCTTCTGTCATCTAAAACTTTATATCTCTAAAATAAATAGGAGTAAAAGATTTCAGTATCGTTGTCAGTCGCTGTTTATATATATTCTACAGAAAATGACATATTTTAGTTACTATAAAGTTCCAAAAAGGCCATTCGGTATTATTTTTGAATACAACTGCACTCCGCGATCGCAGTGAAAACAACTTCTCTAAATTTAGTAACCCGTTTCAACAGACATTCTTTTTCGATAACAGGACAAGATGCGCCATCTAGGAACGATTTTCATCCCAACAGCTGATTGCAAATTTGTCGGAAATCTATGCATAAAAATTTTATAAAATATGTTAAAAATTGTGGGAAATAAAAATTGATAATTTGGTAGAAGTAAGATAATAAAAGAGACAAAATCAAATGATGTTAGCAAGCATTTGTAAAATATTTCGTAAAAGTGTTTTATTCCAACTTTAATCATTTTTATAAGTGATCTCTTTTGATAGGATAGAATAATATAATAAATACTGTCGGAGGATTATTAGAATGTACTTGGCCAAGAATATGACTCATCTGATTATTTATGGCAAGTGTTATCAAACCATGTGATCTGACAAATAGCCTGTTCTCATTGTAACCTTTCGACATAGCAAGAAATTTTAAAATTATCCTTGAAATTGTAACTGTGACAGATTAACTACTTGAGAACGATAGAAACAAAAAACCCAACTCCTAATAATGTAAATTATCATGTAATAATTTATTATTGTAATAAATATAATTTATAAATTTAATTGATTAAAAACGTGTTTAAGTAAATAATTTATGTTACATTTAATTAATATAATTTAAAATACGTTACATTCAACTGAATAATTTTAAGAATGTTATTTAATTCTATTTAATGCGCAAGAAAGGCAGATATACATCCGATTTACATTCTAAAACACATTCTGTAATTCTGTAAATATTTTCCTCATAACGCAACACTGAGAGCTGAGCTCGTCATAGACTGCGTGTGACAATAGCTTCGTATGAATCATACTTGAAAATGTTGCTCTCGAATACGCGTCGAGCGTGCTGACCCCTACACCACGAAGGCGTACTAAGAAGGCGGGAGAAATACCTTATAACATAACCTGTAAGTTAACAATCAAATTTTTAATTTTAAAGATTAAAGTAGCAAATTGCACTAACCGTTTGTAACTATCTTTCCATAGAGCTTTATATGTATGCTAAAACACAATAGCATACATACTAACATATCATTTCAGATTTGAAATATAACATTGTAGGTAGTTTGTTGTTGTTTCGAGACTTATTTCACTTGTATTACAGTAACATCACAGAAAGCACACGATATTCATCGTGGCCAGGATTGCAAGATTGCCCCTGTCGTTTGCAAGAGCTAAGGAGAGAGGATTCGAACTAAGGCCCTTCGGTATGGCAGCAAGCGTCGCTAACCACTCTCCCGGATGGGCGGCGTAGGTAGTTTGTACTTAAGATAAACAGTGTAGTGTAATGCTGGGGGGGGGGGGGAACAGTAGTTTTTTTTTTTTTTTTTTTTTTTTTTTTTTTTTTTTTTTTATCTATTTACAGTCACAAGTGTAGTAATCGTTGTTGCTGTAGAGGTAGGCAACGCGTGACCATAAAGCAATTTTATATATCTGAGTTCTTACTTTTTAGATATATGGACATCAGACACTTGTAATTGAAATGAATAATTTTAGTGAAAACTGCTATTAAAGTTGGTATTTTAACAATTGTACCAATATCACATTTAAACTTTTGACCAAACCTTAATCTTTAGCGACATCTACATGATCAAATGCAGGGATTTTCGACTGTTAGAAACATCCGATTCTGCATACAGTGAATAATTTCCTTCCCAATTTACACAAGCATGGATCAGCCATGTTTGCTACGCTTTACAAAAGTAACCTCTGTTCATGCATAGATTTTTCATTTCACAAATTTGTATTTCGAGTCTTAAGTAGAGTATTGTTTCTTCTCTTCAGATTTAAAACATAACGAAAAGAAACAGATATCGCTGTTTTTGAAGTGGCTGACTCTAAGCAAATAATTTCATTTCCACTGATTGTTGTGTGTTAATAGCTTATTTCAGTTGCACAATAATAAAATTTGCAAGTCTCTTGCTTGGCTAACAATAACTATGAATAATGTGTTGTAGCAACATTTCCCATAAATGATTTCGCAAAATATACTATTAAAATCTGTGCGCTTCTATCTGTTTGATTTCTTGTTTGTGGTATTATCTCCTCCGGAACGGCTGGGAGTTGAGTATCGACAAAGGTACCCCCGGATACATATGAGCATTCTGTACCGCGCCACGCACATAGAGAAAAATACTTCATCGTGATTGGTTATGGCTTCCGATGGCATCATTTTCTCTACGCTCAGGAACACCTTGGCTTTGCTTGGGCTCGAGGGTACACCTCCATAGCGGTTGTTTACATTTTGATAGCAGTACCAGAAAAATTATTACGTACGTTGTATTTGTATTGCTATAAGATTACACTTCTTACAACACTGTAGTGTGGTAAATTTAATAAAAAAATGTAGTGATTTTCTTTTCCTAGATTTTTTTCTTGTGCTAACTCCGTAAATGTGTATTAATATTAAGTGCAGTGATTTTTAATAAATGTATTCTTAATTTTAAATCCTTCATATTAAAGGTGTTGTGATTGTTAATTCATTATTTCATATTCATTATATATTCATTCTCTGTAGATACAATCTTCGAAAGCATAAGACAAGTCAGTTTTTGGAAGTAGCAAAAACGACGTTGGGAGCTAACATAGTACGCAGTAAATTTGCAATATTTTATAAACAGACAAAAAATAAAATTTATCTTTAAAGTTTTCTGCCCGCTAGTGACAAAATAAATTATTACAACACTGAAATCCTTAAAATCCATATAGATAAATTACATTTGGATATAATTATGAATTTTATTTCTATTACATACTAGCAGCTTCGCTGCCAGCCTTCGTCTGGCTTTTAAATGTACCGAAAAAATGGCTGAAGGGAACACCAAATGTTAAATTTAAAAACTGCTTAGAAGTTTAACACAACAACTTCATAAATAAAACGTTATTACGTATAACAAAATTACAATGAAATAAGCAATATCCCTTAATACAAATATTAATTATCCTAATAAATAAATTAATCAACTTCCCTTTGCAAAATCTTAAGAACTCAAATGGTATAAAGGAGGTTAAGAACTTTGTTTCCTAAAAAAATCACTCAAAACGTTTCAATATCTTAAAGACAGTGAAATGAGCAATAAATACATAAAAGAATACAAAAAACAAAAAATTATGAAAAGCAAAGTATAATTAATGATATTTTATCTTATATTTTCAAGAAAAAAAATTACAATGAAATAAGCTATATCCCTTAATACAAATATTAATTATCCTAATAAAAAATTAACCAACTTTCCGTTGAAAAAAAAAAACATGCAAAACTTTTCAATATCTTACAAACAGTGAAATAAGCAAAAAATAACATGAAAACAACTCAAAAAACATAAAATTCCGCGCAGAAGTTTACTCTGGAGAACAACTTTATCAAAAAAAAAAAAATTAATAAAAATGTATTATATATATAAAAAATGACAATGAAGTATGCAATCTCTTTAAAACAGTGACATAAGAAATACGATGAAAAATTCTTGCAAACCCATATTTCTAAAAGAATGAAACTATTCAAAATGATGCGATTTCATCAAAAATCTATCAACAACAATAAGACGGGAAAATTGTTGCCAAAATCACATTTTTAAAGATGTAAGATGTGAGAAGTGTACTCGGAAACTTCATCTAAAAATCTTTGAGAAGTATACTCGGAAGCTTCATTTAAGTTTCATTTAAAAAATCTTTTAAAAATAAAAAATATTATCATTTTTCTAAAATTCTTTTTGTAAAAACAGTCGCAAGGATGAAAGTTTAACGTGTCCAAAAATCAAAGAAAAATAAACTGTACATTTTAGAAAAAATCCTGTTGAAAAGGTGCTAAGCTCCCTTTGTTAAATAAATTCGTATTTAATCGATTTATTGAAACACGAAATTTATTTTGAGTTCGTAAAATAGCTAAGTGCCTACGTTTCATGACGATGTGAAAATGGACTTTGTAGAGTAAAATCTCGCTTTCCTATAGCCCTTTATGTCTCAAAATGACGCGATTTCGTCACAAAACAAAATTTAAAAAAATCTAATGCTAATTTCGAAAAAATCGCTTCGAAGTGCACTGGCTCTTGTCTATATGCACCTATGTACCAAATTTCGTAGCCGTGGGTCTATTATTTTACGCGCAGTGCAAACGAAAGGCACACTCACACACACACAGACAGACTCTTTCTTTTATTATGTAGAGATTCATTTACTATTTTATCACCCGTGGAGGAAAAGAAATAAGAAGCAGAAGACACATCATTTTAATGTTAAATGGGGGAAGATGTTGTTTTCACTCACTATAAAGAAAAAAGTGTATGCTTATGGAAATCAACTCACTACACGGATAGCTAAAAAGGTAAATTAGAGAGACGTTTCATCTGTAATTACGATGCTCATTGAACGATCACGGTAATCGCCGTGCTCCTGTACTTCCAAAACATGCAATCTTAATAAAAAAAGTGTCCCATACCCCACTCTACAGAGAATATAAACTATCTCTCATCTTAATGTGCAATATTTTTTAAAGAAATTCTAAAAGGTCTTACGATTTTTAGTGTAAGGAGACTGTTAACATTTTGTTTCAAATTTATTATTGCTATCGAAACCCATTACCTCAAAATTCGTGGAGAAAGAAAAAATTCGGAATAATTTTAACATTGCAGATTTTTTATACATTTTAGATCAATCATGTATACATATTTATTATATGAATCTCATATTAAAAATTGTGAAATGTTATCAAAGTTGCATTTTAGTTTCAACCTTTCACACTAGATATTAACTTTAAAAGTTAATCTTTCCAAATTTTAATAAACATCATTATTCAAATACCTAACAGAAACATAACAGTCTTAACGTTAAGTGTACTTTGCTTTGCAAAACTAATCCGTTAAAAATGTCTACTTAAGACTTTGCTACATCTTTCTGAATTATAGGATAAGCGACCAACTAGGACAGTGGTTAGTGACTCTGACTGTCCTACCAAAAGGCCCAGGTTCGAATTCCAGAGAACGCATGGATGCATTTAAATGTATAGTGTCTATGTGGCATGAGGGCACTTTAAATAAGCGACGAGCTGAAAATCCTCTCGAGAGCTTACTGGTATGGAAATAGGGGGCGGGAGACTGTTGGAACTGTCTACCTGGGATGCTCTCCACTGTCAGCTGTCAAAGTCATATTGTCAGCTGTCAGTACGAAGTCAAAGTCATACTGTCAACTGTATGGTGCTCAGTGCTTTTGCCAACGGTAGGCGCAATCTTGCACTCCTTGCTCGGATAAATTTCTTGGTCTTGTTCTGACGTTACTGTCAAACAAGCGAGACAAGTGACAACACCAACAACGTATTTATATGGCTGTTTAAACTTTAAGGTATTGACAAATGTTGGTGCAAAATTTAGTTTCGTGTCCGTTGTCCCATAATATTTTTGCATTCTACGGGTTTGTGGATTTGGAGTAACTGATGATAAGACTTGAGGAAGAATGAAAGCACAATTTATTCTCCAGTATTACACAGTCGTCGAAAACTACGATAAATATGCTGAAACAATCTGCAAAACAGCCTTCAGTCTCTAACGGTGAAGGCAGCTTCATGGTAAAGCATCAAATTACAGCTTCCGACTCGGTCTATCGCTCTTAAGCTAATCTCCGGACTCAAGACGATACTACTGTCCCAGAACAGGTATATGTAACTTCATCCTACCTTCGAGAATATTCCTGAGAAAACCGCTAAGTAAGCGTTCTAGAATGTTTTCGCTCTGTCTATGGGCGCCGAATATAGCCAAATGGTCTATTTCGAGCCACATTTGGCATCAGAGCCTTTTCTGCCACTTTCTGGTAACTTGTGGCAACTTTTGGGGAAGCTATCTCAGAGCAGCTGGGCATTTCGCAATAATATTTATATTTACATTAAATCCTCGATCACGCAATGTTTATTTTGAGTAATGTATAAAACGTGAAAATGATATGTAAAGTGTTCCTTAAAATTTCTGTTGATTCGAAGAGTTCAAGCATAGCATTGTGAGGTATAAAGCAATTAACTGTGTGACAAGTATCAGTTCGCATTTTTGACAAAAATTTAGTTTGAAGCAAGTTTAAATCATATTGAAGTAGATTAAAAAATATTATGTTGAATTTTCTTTACTAGCCTTACTCTAGACTTGAATGAATGCTTCAGCTGCATTTTTTAAATACGACACAAAGAAACCTACCACATTACATCAAAGGAAAGTCTTTTATATTTATAGGAAAAATGTGTCCAACTCAAGGTTTTCAAATGCGAAGAATGTACAAGAGGTGATTAAATGAAAAGGTACGAAACGACGTAAAAACGTAACAGTTAAATATTTTCATATTCCGCCATGGGAGAATGTAGCGAGATATCTCGGGATGCGATTGGTGTCTCTGACTCTGATCGGAGCATGCGCGGGAGCCCGCATGCGCAGGAGAGAGCAGAGGCTCTTATCAAAAGCGGCGTTCATCCGTATGAGGACAGGATGACGTTCCCGTTGCAAAATTCGACGACTGAGGAGCAGCGAGGTGTTATCCGATTTCTGACAGCGGAAGGTGAGAAACAGGCAGCTATTCATCGCCGGATGGTGAGAGTTTACGGGGAGAAATGTGTTTCTGACAAGTCTGTCAGAAAATGGAGTGCTCGTTTTCGTGCAGGCCGTGAGAGTGTGAGTGATGACTCGAGACCAAGCCAGACAAACACTGTCATCACGAGCGATCTCATCGACAATGTGGACAACTTAGTGAGAAGTGATCGGCGTGTCACATTGCGAATGTTGGCGGTGAAGGTAGATGTCAGCTAAGGATCCGTGTGGACAATTGTTTACGACAGGTTGCGATATCGGAAGGTGTGTGCAGCTTGGGTTCCGGAGCAGCTCACCGACCAGCAAAAGAAACTGCGTATGGGGCTAGCACTGCAACATCTGTTTCGGTATCAGGAAGACTCCCCTTTCATGGAGCGGATCGTCACAGGTGGTGAGACCTGGTGCCATCACTACGAGCCAGAAACAAAGCGGGACAGCAAGCAGTGGAAGCATGCATCGTCACCTCTCCCTAAAAAGTTCAAATCCGTGCCGTCAGCAGACAAGGTGTTCCTTACCGTCTTTTTCGACGTTCAAGGTCCGCTACTTGTGGAATTCTTCGAGCACAGAAAAACCATTAACTCCGATGCGTACTGTGAGACACTCCGACGCCTACGCTGGTCCATCAAGAATAAAAGACCGGGGCTGCTCACGGAGAGTGTAGTTCTGCTCCATGATAACGCGCGCCGGCGCGTCTCCACATGGAACTGGCCAAGTTCAAGTGGGATACGTTGGACCATCCGCCCTACAGTCCGGACATGTCGCCCTGCGATTTCCATGTGTTTGGCTCACTGAAGAAACACCTGAGAGGGAAGTGCTTCAACTCGGATGACGTACTCAAGGACGCTGTGAAAGACTGGGTCTCGTCACGGCCACAGGAATTCTGAGAACAAGGAATCCTGCGGCTCGTTCATCAATGGGATCGTTGTGCTCAGGCCTATGGTACATTTGTACCCACCGTGTGGCTTCGTAACTTTTCATTTGATCACCCCTTGTATTATGATTCATTTCAAATGGATACAAATGCTGATTATTATGCAAAAAAATTATCTACTTTAGTATGACCTAAAGTAGATTATATATTTATAAATGAATATATATATATATATATATGACAGCTTTTAAACTTGCATAAAATTGAAAAATGGCCTTTAATTATATACTCCGTGAAAACGAAAGGGATTTTTTTTTTAAATTAATGTTTTTTTTTTTTTTTTTTTTTTTTGATAATAACCATTGACTATTATTTTATTCCCTAGCTCAAGCTGATATTTCGCAATCACAAACGTTTGTTTTGCAAATACTAACACAGACAAAGGAAACTAAACATTTTGCAAACATATAATGCAACTATTTGAAGTTTTTATCTGTTGACGAAATAGGCTAGAATATTTGATAATACAGAGCAATTCGAATTAGTTCTTTAGCTTAATGGGGTTCAAGATAAAACTATTTTTATATTCTTTCGAGGGATATAACGCTCCAATTTATAACACAGACAGACAACGTACCTTGTTAAATTCGTCTAGTGTAGGAATGGGATGCGGAATTAAGAATTTGTAAGCAGTCCAAATGAAAACCTTTTCCTTATTTCTTAGAATTTTCAAACTTTCGTTTCAAATTACCTATGCTAGTTACTTGCTTTCCCCTTTTAGAATATTTAAATTGATTTTGCTTAACTGATGGTGGTATAACTTTATAAGTTTTGCGTTATTAAGTGGATTCCGGTCAATTTGTTTTTGCGTGATTAGGAGGGTGACTGGAATGCTCCATCAAACCAGTGCCGAATCAACTAGTGGAAGTTAAATTGCGACAGCTTCATATGTAAGTAAGTTAGTGGGTCCAATAGTTCACTTTCAGTTAAGATATTGTTACTTTTTTTTTTCTGACACCAGTTGTTACGTTATTTTCTTCCTTCACGTTCGTACGGGGTTCATGAGGATTTGGAATTAATAATAACGACAGAACTTGAGAATTATGAAAACACACTTTATTTAGCCAATATTAATTATGACAGCTCCAAAACACTTTTACAGTCGTCGAAGATCTACTATCAGTTATAACGGTGAAGACAGCTTCACTGCAAAGTACCAGAGACTCTCCACGCTACAACACGCGATGCACTCGACGACACACAGAGCACAGCTCCCGACTCTTCGGTTCAGTCGTTCCCGGAGCTTAACACACTCTCTCGACGATGCACTAACCGCGATATACTAAGAGACTCTTCGATGCACTCAAAGACCCACTCTGCACTCGCTGCCCGGCTGTCAACTCGATCGACTCCGCAGGGATTTACTCGATGTGACACACTGACTGCGGACCATCAGGGTTTATATAGCTTTCGGCTTATGTTCGAGAACATTCTGGGCTAAACCGATAACAATTCGTTCCAGAAGGTTCTCCATCCGTCCATTGGATATAGAAAACTGTCGCCAGATGGGCGATTTCTCGCCAAATGTGGCGACCCTAAAACTGCTTTGCAGGGAAGCCATCTTGACCGCCTGTACATTTCGTAACAATATTCTCCTTTCTAGCTCTGGGGTATAATTATCAGCACCTGGTCTGATATAGTTCGACCGTCTTCAATGCAACCTTGGCTGGCTTTTTGCCAAAACACATAGACTCGTCCAAAAGGGGCGTTATTACTTGCTTGCGACGTGAGAGGTCACATGAAAGTCTTCTCTTCTCCCGAAAGAGAGAATGCTAGAGGGAATGAAAGTCCCCATCCTTCCACCCTATTTTGAGAATAATTCTGTCCAAACGGCGCATGCGTATTTGCGCTCGTGGTCGCGGATGAGGCGGCCGAACTATAATTTGAAGATTTGGAGTCAATTTCCAGGGAGGCTTAGCGAATGTTAAATGATGCTTTCTTACTTAACTTTTCCTCATGTTTCTGGAAAAGCGTTTGCCTAAAAGTGGTGCACGATAATGCGTCACAAATTTAGACTGATCGAATTTGGGTTACTTTTTCCCACCATTCCTTTCCAGGTGAGTTTAAAAATATTAATGAATTTGACAAGATTCAGGTTAAGGTTTCATGGATTTAAAATGTTCTTTGACCTAAATTCATTTTCTGTTTGCCTAGTTGGTAACAGTAACTCTCTAACTATAGAGAGGATGAGATTCTTCTTTCGTTCCCTGTCTGTGTACCATGTCCTTACAATACTATAATGAATTCATATTAGCTCAAGTTTTTATATAAAGTTACATGTTTTTGTAAATTTCTAGTGGGCTAATATTCAGCTATATCTCACTAAGTTTAATAATTAGCTACCTAGAACTAGTTTAGGAAAATTAACCAATTCTGAGTACCGAGAGAAAAAGAGGCAACATAAGAAGAGAAAAGAAAAAAAGAAAACAAAAGAGAAAAGAAAACTAAAACGAAATAAATTATTTACCTGAATTATACGTAGAAGTAATAAAACGTAAACTGCACCCTAAAGATTTTATGAGACATACCGTGGCTAGATTAGTAATAACGTTTTCAATAACCGCTACTCATTGCTAATTTCAAGCATGTTTGAAGTCACATTTTTCTTCAAATTCTCTTACAAAGATGTGAAGTTATAAATAACAAAATTAAAATAATTTATAACTCTAGATAAATTACCGCATAATATCCTAGCAAAACTAACTTTACCTTGCTGGCTAGACCTTTGCTTGAACTCTGAAGAGACTATTCGCTAAATTCAAACTGTATCAATGACAAGACGTAAGAAGAGTGAAAACAACCCTTCGATTCAATTCAAGAAGGAATTTATAGACGGCAGTCCTGGTGCTTACAAACTTAGCCAATGCTTTTGGCTGCCACTCAGAATGAAATTAAATGTAAGACTATGTTGAATAATCAGCCGAAGCTGCACAGTGATAATTAACGCGAGTTGGCTCTTAGCCCTACCACCGACGTACACAAACCGATGATTAATATGCACGGCCGTAAAACAATAAGTTCGAAACAGTACAACGTGGCTGAACAGGCAGAAAACGCTCTGTCTGAAGTAACCCAGACATTAACTTAAATATTATCTTTCCACTCTACTTTGCATAACATATGAAGCTTAAATATCATTCTGGAAGGGAATGGAAATGAGGGAAGATAAAAAAGATAAGCAACTGGGGCAAAAACTGGTTAGTTTAAGACTTGTGACTCTTTACAACCGTCTCTTTTAGGTGCTAAATCAAAGGCAGGCACTTATACCGGACACTGGCAAAAATCACACAGCAAAGCATACTTGATAATCAACAACCACATTTTAACATCTTCTATTTTGCAAATAATAACTTGAATCCTTTTGAACAGGGGTTGAATTAGAAACTAGAAGTGGCAGAAAACAGCATCAACACGTATATTTTTACAAAAGATAGTTTTCCTTTTAAATATCGGTATTGTCTTTCTCAGAATAAACACCATCTGCAAAATAAATATTGTATTAACAAAATGCAAATCTAATATAAGCATAAATACTATATTCTGATTAAAATGTATTGAACAGAACATTAGTTCAAATTAACTCTTTCACATGGAAGTCGCCCCAAACGCCCGAGCATTCAGACAACGGCAGGTCGCCCGAGCACCTGAATAGTTTCCTACCTAGTACTTTCCCCCATCACGTTACTGATTTGCTCATTGCTTTCAAGAGTTGTTAAATGACATGTCTATCATTCTTTTCTAGCGACTAAAAGTAGTTCTGTTATTTTCATCATTGCATCTTTCATTGCATCTTCTTTTTCCTTTGTTTACTATCAATGTTTAGCTATTGATGCCTGAAATTGCAATCCCCTCCCAAGGGAGAATTTCACACAGGGTGAAAGAGTCTAAGAAAGAAGTTGTGTCTTTACTTTAGTGGGTTATTGTTAGCGCTGTAGTATTCAATTTGTCGTGGGGGAAGGAAAAACATTCCAACAGAAATTTGTATACACTGGCGTTTTCGATGTTTGAGTAAAATAGATTTGGCCCTCTCTCGATGCGAAAGAGTTAAATTAAATAACAAATGATAAATTATTTTCAGTTCTTTAGCAGCTACGAAATTTATTTCAAAATTTTTTTATTACTGCCCCCAAATAAATGCCAAAATTGTAAATACCTAGAGAGACTGATAATTTAATCTTTTATTCATTTCCTGGAGTTGAAGTGGTCTAACTCGTTACATGGGTATTTTTATGGCAATTCCTATTTATAGCATAAATAGGATATAGCTTAATACAGCCTCCATGAAAATGCGTCTTTTTCTTTTCCTTATTTTATTTTATTGCTTCCAAAATTTTTAAGTAGATTTTTATTGTTCAAATTCGATATGTATATAAATGTATTTAATACATTCGTATATGGGAACTCAATATTTACGTTTTAGATACAAAATGACGATTCTTAACACAGAAGCAATGGCTCAGCTTATAACATGGCGTGTTTAGGAGCTCGAGACCTTTAATAGGGTTCCACTCAATGTAATCTTCACTCTACAGTGTTCACAAAAATGGCGAAATATCGTTAACGCCTGAATATAAACACATGCCGAAAAGCAATAGGAAAAGATAAATACACTGTAAAAATACCGAAACATTGAATGAATTTATTTTATATATAACTTGTTTTATTACTTTTCCGAGACTGAAAAAATAATTGGCTCTTTGACTGAAACACTGGTTAATTACGTGGGTATTGAAGAACTTCAGTTTAACCAGTTATTCTAAATTTGGTTTTTCTCCGGTAAGTGAATTTCTGAAATTGCTTACCCTTCCGAAAATAGAAAATTCTCTGAAAACACATTAAAAATTCTAATGGGAAAAGGTAAGTTTTTTTTTTTTTTTTTTTTTTTTTAAATTTCTTATTTTGATTTAACTTTACAGAACATCAGTTGTTTTTAACCTTTTAGTAAAATTTAAACTAACACAAAAGCTTCTTTGCGCTTATGTTCCCAATATAACAATCATTGAAATGGAAAGCTTGCCAAATAATGAATAAATAAATAAAAATTTAAAAAAATGTAAAAAGTTTTAGATTTTATATTATATCCAAAAGGGCATTTTTTAAATTTCTGTGCGTTACCTTTATTTATTAAATATAATGTTCTTCGCACTTAAACCACATAAAGATCACTTCAATATCAGTATCACAAAATATTTAAAAACAGCATACCTTCAGAATTTCCGGCAGACAGACTTGGGCACTGGAGATAAAAAGTTTTTTTCACGGAGTGTTGCCATTGTTCGCTCAGAAATTCGTGAGTTTATTAATCAAAAATTGGTTAAGGTTTAACAAAATATGAAATAGATAATAAATCAAATTCGAAATTCAAAATTCAGACTTCCTGGTGACTGAAAAATTACATTATTCAAAAGTTAATGGCTCTAGGTGTCATTGTTGTCACAGTGAGAGAAACATACCTATTATATCCATGCAAATTCTTCATTATTTAATTTCTTTAAATATAATAGAGGGAGATAATATTTGGTGGCAACAATTTGAAAAGTGATACACCATTTATAGTAAACCCACGTAATATGCAGTTTCGACACTAATAGTCCTTCTGGGCTAGCGCTTTGGGCTAAAATGTCTGTTGCGTATTAGGCAGAATTTCAATTGACTGCCGATCACTTTAAAATACAATGTAAACTAAATATTCATCTCGAGCATAGACAAAAAATTTTAAATCATTTTAATGCATGAAATTAATATGCAACGGAGTTACAGATATCAAAGATTTCAATAAAAGAATTTCGAATTTTAAATTTTAATTTATTCTCTCTTTCGAAATTCTAAACCTTTTCTTTCAAAATTACTGACTTACTGATGTTACTGAAAAACTGCTTATCTTGCAGAATAATATTTAAAGTACAAAAATTAACATCCAGTCTTTTAACCATTTCTAGTATTAGCTTAATAAAAAATCGTTCAGAGTTTGATTTCAATAAAATTTAACATGGCATGTATTCTAATCTAAATCTGCATTGTTCTCTTGCACACTTAATAGGCAAACCTTCATCAATGTTAAAATCATAACACTACATAAGGTGTGAAACACTTAAAAAGCCATATAATCTTTCGTCGCAAAAAATCAATTACCTTTCAATCCAAGGCTACTTATAAATTGGTTGCAGCCGAAAACATCGTGGCAAAAACATCGCAAACGAAAACATTGAGAAGAAAACAACGCAAGGCGAAAGCGTCGTGGTACAAAACATCGTGGAATAAAAGAAAGCAAAATAACAACATCGCAGTTCTAAAACATCGTGGTACAAAATATCGGATCGAAAATAAAGCGATTAAAAAACTTCGCCATAGAAAATATTGTAGTAAAAAATAAAGCACCTACAATTCATAGCAAGATGATAACATTGCAGACAAGCGTTTTTCAGGTTTTAAAAGTTGCAAATGCATATTCGCATAAAGACTTGGAAGCGAAAGAAATATTAATGACGCTCTAAGAATAAACAGAAACAAAACAAGATATAATTTTCACCAAAACAATATCAGATTAACAGACGTGAACGAAATTAATCTAATAATTAACTAAGCAACTTTTATAAAGGAAATTTCATCCAGTTATTTATTTTTCTTTTTCTAAATATTTTTAGACTGCGTTTTTCATGAAAAATGTGTAAAACTTTATAAAAAGATTAATTTATTAATGACCTTTGTTTAATTAACTATGTAAATTAAAAATTTTATTAAGTACTACAAGTTGCATTAATTTTCTACTTAGTTTCAATTTTTTAATTTTTACGTTTCCTTCTTAATTTTTCAGCAAAAATGTATCAGTTCATACAAAAATATGGAATATAAAAGTAAAAATATCCTTCTTTCCATCTTGCGCTCTCAAATCATAATGCGAAAAATGCACTTAAAACTTTTAGAACTTGGAAAACGCATGTGTGCGATTTTATCACCATGCGTTGATTTGTAGGTACTTTATTTTTTACCGCAATATTTTCGATGACGGTTTAAACTGCGAAGTTTTTGAACCGCTTTATTTTTATGACAATATTTTGTACCACGATGTTTTAGAACTGCGATGTTTTTTCTTTGCTTTCTTTTCTCCCACGATGTTTTGTACCACGACGTTTTCGCCCTGCTTTGTTTTTTCTTCTTCCGCGTTATTTTTACCGCAATGTTTTTGGCGGACACTTTCTAAATCAAATGTCGCATTTTGTAATCATTTAAAAATCTCGAAGTCATCATTTGATTTACTACGTGGTATTTCACGACATTTTGTAGGAACGAATGTAGGACTTTAGGAATGTAGGAATTCTCTTCCGTGTCTCTGTTCCTAATTTAAAAGCCTGCTTCTCATCCATTAGCAAATACTTAGTCAGTAGGTCTTTTGCCGTCGCCCAACTGGGATAGCGATTAGCGATGTTGACTGCCGTTCAGAGGGCCCCGGTTCCGATCCCGGAGAAGGCCATGAGGGCACTCTAATTATGTGGTGAAAGTCCTCTCGAGAAATTGTTGGTAGGGGAGGAGGTGTAAGAGATCCTCGGATCCGTTCCCTGCCCGGCGTGCTTTCCATCAAAATTGGGGGTTGAACTGAGAAAAGTCGTAGTCTTACGTGTATGGTGCTCAATGCCGTTGGCAAAAACAGGCTCAATCTTGCTTTCCTTGGCACAATTAATTTCGTGGGCTTCTTCTGATATTACTGTCAGACAAGTGAGATAAGTCATAACAACGGGCGTTTTGCCTATTCATTTTCAAGAATTTAAGTCTTATTTATTTACAAATGCCTGAAGTTTGATATTCATCGCTATTATCCGTCTTGCTTCCTGGTATTTTGGGTGACAGAATCAAAACTATCAGATACGCCTATGTTTAAATATTCTTTAGCCATATATTGAATGATACACAGCTTTAGCACACATAGAACCAAGAATAGTACATAAATCCAAAGAACCAAAAATCTATACTCATCTTTAAAGAACCGGATGTTTCATTCGTTATATTCGATCTCATAAGGAAATAAAAAGATTACCACAGAATATAGTGTAGAAACGGATTAATGAATCACAGAAAAAAAGACTAGTTAACACCATCATCATCTTCTTCTTGAGTTCTATAGCCTGCTGCATGCCAAGACTGCCTCTCCAAGTTTTCTCCATCTGATCCTATACAGCACCACAACTTTCTATCGGTTTGACCCTATCAGCTTAGAATTCTTGTTCACATTATTTAGCCAACTAGTTGGTGGTCTTCCTTTTCGCAGCTTCCTGTCTATTCTTGAGAAGGTGAGCTTTTTAGTAGGAAATTCGTCATCATGTTTATAAATATGTCCTACCCATCTAATGCGATGCCTCTACAATTTTGACAATACCAGGCTCATTATATTTCCTATAGATTTCTTACTTTCAGTACATAACACCATACATTTGTCTTTCGGCATAAAGATGAATTTTTTGACACAGAATATTTTACTATTGCGGAGTGAAAAGTACGTGCAAGTTTCGCTAATCTACAAAATATGACAGCTGCAGGTAATTTCTTTGCTAATCTGTCATATGTCAATGACTTCCAAGATATGTTTGATTGCTAAGAAAAGATGCAATATTCTTTATAAAGAACATCCTAAATATTGCAAAGATCTGATGAATGCAAAATGCTCGTTATATTGTAGAGACATTAGGTAGTTTTGGAAGCAGACGAGATGAAAAATTAGCAACCGCCTTCGCCGAGATTCGAACCACGGACCTCTGGAATACCGGCCTAGCGTACAGAACCACTACACCACGAAGGCACGCCAAGAAGGTGGGAGAAATACCTTATAATATGAAACACAATTTCGACAGCGTTGTAAATACTAAAGCAAAATAAACCTATAAGGATTAAAGAAGCCCATTCATAAGAGAAGAATCATCTGTATAACCTAGAGGTCGTAGAGAACTTATTTATCCTTTCGTCTTTGCATGATCAGCAAATTTCAGAATTTCATTAACAACATCTGCATTCAACAGAACTCCATGTGATACCTCTGCCAAAGAAATGGAATATAATTAGAAATAACATTCAGACTCTTTGACTTAGTAGTAACGAACGCCATATGGTATTCTAAGCGACATTATTTGCGTGTCATGGTTTTCCAAAAATTAGATTTAGATCTGCCTCGCATAGCCATTGTTTAGAAAACAGAAGGTGGAAGTGAAAAGAAAGAAGAATAGTAACTTTGATGTGTTTGCCACTGTTCGAACATGGAAATTTGGAAGATGTTAAATGCTACTAATTTTTCAGTTGAAATTTGAAGAAATTATAGAAAAAAATCTGAAAAATTACGATGAACGTTTCAGTCGAAGATATCCAAGAAGATTGTTATTTCCGACTTTTGCACATTTAAAGTTCGCTGTAGCTATACAAAATAACATCAAAAGTATAGGAAACTGGGAAATACCGAAAAGTTGTTCATTATATTAGGAGATTCGTTCTAAGCCGAGTTCACTGTAGTAGCGTTTTATTGTATACTCCTTGTTCAGAAGGCATTACCAAAGCCTTTCTCATGGTTCTTTTGCCAAACAGGAATCACGAATCTTGCTGACTTCCATATTTGTCAGTAATGAAAGTTCATAAAATTTCAGGGATTTCGATGGACAGTCGTTCCTTTCTTTGATATGAAGTCTGAGGCTTCCATGATCTTCAATATAAGATGAAATAAAGTTAGTATTAACACCAGTTTCTTGGCAGTTTACAGTTCCATGTCCGGTCTTCTACTATTACTAAATAAAACTGGTTTCGACTCATATTTATACTTTTCGTGTGCTTAATGCTTGGTCATTAAAATTCTTTAGAATATGAATTATTCTTCAGTCTTTTATAATGTAGTTTCATTATTATTGACCTGGGGTTATTTCTCTTGGAATGTGATTTTTAAATGCAATATAAGTTTTTCCCAATGCAGCAGGTACAGTTATTTTGGTTCAAATTACCATTTAGAGTTATTAGGCCTTTTAAAGAGGGAGACAAGAAATTTCAGAGCTCCTATTGTCGGGATTCGAAGCCCGGATCTCCCTATTAACAATCGGATGTGCTTCGACGAATGTAGGCTGTAAGGAAGCAGAAATCTCCCTTACAGTCTTCCACACTTAGAAAGCGTCTGCAGAAAAGGGAAGAAAGTCGCCAAAGCCACAGGAGCCATGTGTAGAGTCATTTGTTATTTTTAGGCACAGGAAACGTGAAAAATGAGTTATAACCTTGCCATTGTTACTATTCGCACTCCATGCTTATATGTGTAAACAAATACAATACTTGATAGAAAACTGCTACATCATGAAAGTTTCATTAGAAACAAACCAAAGATTGAACACAGATATGAGATACACAGGCACTGAACAAATTATTTTATTTTAGGTCATGTACAATGATAAGATATTTACATAGTTACATGAGTATGATGTTGCAACCACGTTTAGAGCAATACATGTCCTATGGAGTATTTTGCTCAACGTGTTAATCATGTTGTCGAAGATGAATTCATCCCCCTTTCACCAATTCATCTTCGTTTTGTTCAGGAACAGATAATTTCAACGGAATCCTAATCATGTCTCAAAAATGCGCCACTCGCGAGAGACCTGAAGATCAAGTTGACAAAAAAGTCACTTGCACACCTTGCAGTCCATTCAGGATTTACCGAGTAATGAGTAGGCAATCGTTAGTTTATTGAAAATGACATTTAGTGTGCACTGAAGATATGTAAGATGAGGCTACTGCACGTCATCCATACAACGGTGTCCTGTTAATAAACGTACAATGCGCACTACGGATGAATGTCTGTTAGCACTAGTGGTACACGAAACCATAATGCAGCTTTGACGTGCTGCATGCAACTAGAATATGATAGAGAATGCATGGTCAGTCATTTGCATGCTCTTACATGCTGGTTATGATTTAAGTGGCTGAAAAGAGATTCATGACTGAAGAGTACGCAGTTCCATCGGCATTTGTTATGATACCATTGCAAATATTCTCTGTGATAGCTCATTGTTAATGGACACATTCCGAATGGATGCCTGCACCTCAAAACTGCATCAGCGGAATATGTTCCGCTTAGGCACTGGAAAAAGTTAAAACATTATGCATACTTCGTAAAATATTTCCAGCTCTGTACCATGGGTCAGATAAGGCATGACGTCGTATGTGGCGACTACTGCGCTCTGAATTTCGTCTTCTTGCTGTGAAAACTTACGGCGCTGCACTTTTCTTTCATTTGCCCATTTGCTGCCAAATCCGAATAATACCTGCAGCATCAAGCTGCGTCTCCTCTGTAATACAGTGAAAGGATCAACTTTCATACTCAGTAGGAACATTTTATTAATGCACTGTCTTGTCTTCTTCGCTTACCATGTAAGTATCCTAAGTTTTACTAACGTTTATTTTATTTTAAATCTTTACTATCACTTCTTATTTTCTACTTCCGGCCAGAATTAAAAGCTTTTACTTATTAATGCAAATTTGTCTTGCTAACGCCAAGTACTTAAGTTGTGGCTTTTTGCCAAGCAAGAGAGAGGAAGGAGTTATTAGAAGCAGGCCGCTGGCTAGTAGTTTTACTCGTTTGCTGGTTGCCTTCAAGGCCAGAGGTTTAATCCTCTTGATAATTTTAAACGTATCGTAGTTTTAGCAGCTCTCTGTACTACATACGGCTTTTTGTTAATTAACGGCCAATCTTAAAGTAGGCACTTATATTAATCCAAAGTTAGTTTAGTTAGAGTTTTAGTTAATATTTTTATATTCTTACGTTCAGACCACAAGTGGTTGGTCTCTGTATTCCGAAGTCCGTAAATCTCTGTAAAGATAGAAAAATAAAGGGTTTAATATACCCTTCCTGTGTGTATTGTCTACTTCACAAATTATTGAACATAGCTTGAGTAAGCTCCCTGTTCCGAGTCAGGACAGTTCATGTTTCCAAAGCAAGTAAAGAGGAATACCAGTCCTGATAACCATACTCGGACACAGCAAAATTTTGTATATGATAAACATAACGCTGACAAAACTACACGGTTTCGAGCGCGGTTTGGATGCCTATACCTAGCGTACTAATCATCTAATTTGCTTTGAAATGCAATCACACGAATAACTTATTCGTGCGCAATTGCCCAAGAATTTGCAGGGTACTGCATTTGCTTCTTCATGGTAATGATATTTCTCTGTCAGGCATATAATCATCCACGAAGCAACGAAGCCACAGAATTCTAAGAAGAAACGTTTTATAACTAAGTTTGAGAATATGAATGCAGTAACATATCATATTAGAAAACGCCACAGTCATCGTTTAGGTAACATTTCTAGTGGCATTAATTGCGTTATGGTGAGGAATAGTTGAACAAAATTAGGCTGGAGTTGGAAGCTGTTTTAGGTCGTAAGTAACAGACTTTAGGGAATGATTGAGGTATGATTATTAAGAATTGTTAATACTAGAATTAAATATAGTAGCAACGAAAAGATACAGAAAGGAAATTTTCTCTAAGGAAGCTCTTACAATTATAGATCTTCCTTAGAGACGTTCTATATTTATGGGTGGAGACGCATAAATTTTAAAATGTTTTTCATTGATTTATTTTAAATAAATATTTAAATACTCATATATCTGTGTACCATGTAGTGTAGCGATAATTTTCGACTCGGAATGCCTTTAAAAATAAGATGTGTCGTATTGTATAAAATGATGATTGTAAAAATTGACGAATTGGTACCAAATAGGTAATTATATATATTTGTGTACCGATCGGCTTTGCTGCAAAAGAAAATGTTGCCAGGATTCTCTTATTCAATAATATTCAATTACTCAGTGCTCAATGATATTCCAGAATCGTAAGCCAACAAAACATTTAGGCACCTTTTTCGAATAATTTGGATACATGAAAATGCAATGTTAACCTGGATTATGAAAATATGGCATTCGTAGAGTATTGCAAAAGGCGTTCAAAACACCGATTTTCTGATTAGAAAAGTAAAATTAATGTTTTAAGCATCACTTGTAGCAAAGTTTCTAAGAAATTTACCTATTTTATGCATTCTAAGGAAATGAATCACTAATTCTCTGATGATAAAATATTAACCTCGTATAAAGTACAGTCTTGCATAATTATCTACAAGCATCTGATTCTTATGCAAACAGTAAAGGAGCTTGTGCCTGCTTTTCAAATAGCTACTCTCGATCTAATTGAATAAAAGTTTTTAGAATCAATAATTTGTATGAAAAGTAATCACTTCATTTATTCATTAAGAAACATGCAAACCGGAAATCACAAAAGCATTTATATGTATGCATAAAAAATCATGCTGTGAATAAATGATATCTCCGAAATTTTTGTTTTCTTCTAACTTATAATAAAAATAATATAAGGAACAAAAATTAGATTTCCATTAGTAATTACTACCTATTCTACGCTTACAATATTCTTCTGTATTCATCATTTGAAATTAGGGGATTTCTTTAGAATATTAAGCAAAAAGTGACTTTATATATGCATGAAAAAATTACAGGAAGTTCCTATACAGAATAATAAAATTAAGCTGCTATAGAGTGACATGTAATGAGGTAGAGGTTTTGCGGTGGACGGAATTTCCTCCCACGAATTAATCTGTTGCAATGTGTCTCTTTTTGACTACATTGCATTCATTATACTTTAAATGAGCTTACTGTAATAGCACAATTAGGTTCCAATGCGATTATGATGCCTTTTCATTTAACGTCAACGCATATCATTAGGAGATCGTGTTAGCTTACAAAAGAATGTTTTATTTATCACCAAATCTTTTGAAGTGCAAGGAAAATTGCGTGACCATTTCTGAATTAGACACTCATTTAAATTAACATAAAACTGTGTAAAATCTTTATTAAAAGGCTATACTTCGTTTAAAGAGAAAACTGCACGTTATTAAAAATGAAAATGTTACGGAATATTTTCCACCGTTTTATTGAGAAAATCAAAAATTGTGTTAAAATGAATTGAGTTTTAAGATGTTCCTTTATGTTAGAAATATTATATTTAGATATTATAAAATGAAATAAATGGAAAATTGTGAAGCTGTTTTAAAGACATAAGTTTTGTCTGATTTTCATTACGTTCTGTCTTTGGTTAAATATAAAGGAAAAGGCTGGCATGTTATACTGTCAGCACTATCTATACTTGAGACAAAAATTATTCTGTATTCACCATATACAAAGATACAGAGTATCTTTATTATATGTATTCCATAGTCTCCTAAACGACTGAAAGAAAGAAATTTTTGCCGCAAGTGTCAATTATTCAACTATATTTAATTAAATATTTGACAACTAATAATAATTTGTCGAGTAATCATAGACACATAATATCTACAGAATATAAATAAAATTATTCACAGCAAAACATTGTTTTATGTTTACAATAGAATGTCATTCTTAGTTTCTTTCCTCTAGTTCAACTACATCAAGCGACCTGAAGACTATCATACAAAATTAATTCCCATAAAATCTTTGCATCCAAATATTTGTATTATTGAATTATTAAATTTTATTCTCCATAATATAAAACGAAAACTCCAATATTTTCCATTAAAAATCCAATATGTTAATATGCAATATTAGTAATGACAATTCATTTAAGAAGTTTAAACTATTTCCGTACAATAGTGATAAATAACAGCTTAAGAATTTAAATATCACTGCCTATTATGTATAGCCTTTTGTCATATTTACATACAAACTTTTTAATTGCTTTCACAATGTGAAATATTTCTAAATTCTGAAAGCGCGTTGTTATTGTTTGTTGTGAGTCTAAATTCTAAATACACATAATTCGAACATATTCTACGCTATCGAACTGACGAAATGCTGAGTTTGCCACTATATTTCACATGGTTGGTCCAAGGCATGACCACTGTGGGCACCCTCTAAAGACATTTTTGACGTAAATGCTACTGTCTGATGTTACTTGTACATTTCGATCTTGCAGGTACGAGCGAAGGATGGTAATAATGGCTTTGGGACAGGCCATGTTGTGCAGCAAATTTATTACATCTGGCCACTAAGGGAAGTCGAATGCTTCCTTGATGTCAATGGCTGTTGTCAGTGACTGCATATCGTTATCCTTGTTCTCCTAGTGGTAATTAAGTCTTTTATGGCATGCGCAGTTAAGTTGCCCTTTCGGAATCCGTATTGGTTGGGGTGCAGGGCGTTGGTCCTTTGCAGAAAGAAGTCTAATCTGGAAAGAATCCTAAATACACGTAGAACAACAGCGTAAACGACCAATCAATTCAAAGCAACAGTAATAACCTTTTCACAAATGGCTCCAAAGCGGAGAACGGCACGGGCAGCGCCTTATCTAGACTGGAAAATGGTGTTGTAACATTCGAGTGGAAGAGGAAACTAGACTTGAGCAATTCGGTAGACCAAGCAGAGCTTCTAGCTATCAGCGCTGCAATTAGGTATGCGAACACATGTCTACAAAAGAAATTCTCCGTACTCAGCGATTCGTCATCAAGTCTGGTGGCTATCGCAAGTCAAAACAGAGTCCTTTTGTACACCGAATTCAGAAACAGTTTCTGGCAATACCTGTCTCGCAAAGACCCACTTTAAAATCGGTTACCTCTCACACAGGGATTTAAGGCAAGGAAGCCGCTGACTTAATGGCCAAGCAGGCAGCCAACTGCACGGATATATTAGGAAGACCAACTAAGCTTCCTTGGTCTCACATTAGCGAACAACTTTGGCAAGGGTGCTAAAAAATTGGCAAAGTAGATGGACAGAGGCAGAGGTAGGACGAATGACATATCGCTTACTACCAAAAGTTGAGATGAAAATAAAGACCCACTGTGCCAGGTTAACACAGTTCTTGTTTGGTCATGGATCATTTCCAGTATATCTCAACCGAGTCAATCTTAGGGATACTTCTTTCTGGGCGACACGGATCATTATTACTTTCATTGTGTACATACAACAACCTAGTACTTGAAGAAACCAGCGAACTGAGCCTGGTAAATGTGGAGGTTTAACAGACTCAAAATAGAGAAAGCTCTTGTTAAAATAGAGAACATCTCAAGACACCGCGTAAGCAGAAACAACCGTGAATAATATTATGTTCAAATGTTCATAATTTAAAGCAAATAGCCAGAATAACGATTTTTGCCTCCAGTTATCAAACTATAGGAACTGTTATTAGTATGTAATATTCAATTTTGTTACTTTGGAGTTTTCCCCGTCGTGATGGTATATGATTCCGTTTGATTCATGTATGTGGTCGAAAGCCATCATAGCGGTGCACTCACTCACTCGCTATACTATCGTCGAAAAACTGCCTACAATTACTTTCTGGATTATGGAAAACGTCGACGTCCACTTTTTTCGAAACAAAAGTAGCTGAAGTCAGAAATATTAATTAAAAACTCGGAAAAACGATAATTCTCAACCCCATTTTTCCGAGTGGCAACAGTCTCGCGCGTTGGAGATAAAAATGCTTTATTTCGAAAAGTATTACTACTGCTCGGTTTCAAATAGTAGAGTTTGTTAACCAAAAATTTGTAAGTTTTACTAAATCTACACATATAAATAAAAATGTCTGTTTGCTCAAGTTATGGATTTTTGGTCAATTATGATCAATTTTTTGCCACATTTTATGGACTATCCTCTGTAAATATAATAAAAGAAAGAGTCTGTGAGTGTGTGTCTCTTTCGTTCGCGCTGGCCGTAAGCTAATAGACTCACGGCTACGAAATTTGGTACACAGGTGAATCTAGACAAGAGCCAGTGCACCTCGAAGCGATTTTTTCGAAATTAGAATTAGAATTTTTTTAAAATTTTGTTTTGTAACGAAATCGCGTCATTTTGAGACATAATGGGTTATAGGAAAGCGAGATTTAACTCTACGCACTCCGTTTTCACATCGCCATGAAACGTAGGCACTTACCTATTTTACGAACTTAAAATAAATTTCGTGTTTCAATAAATCGATTAAATACGAATTTATTTAACAAAGGGAGCTTAACACCTTTTCAGCGGGATTTTTTCTAAAAAAGTTTATTTTTAAAAATGTACAGTTTATTTTTCTTTGATTTTTGGACACGTTAAACTTTCAGCCTTGCGACTGCTTTTACAAAAAAATTTTGGAAAAATTATAATATTTTGCATTTTAAAAATTTTTTAAATGAAGCTTCCGAGTACACTTCTCACATCTCACATCTTTAAAAATGTGATTTTGGCAAGAATTTTCCTCTCTTATTGTTGTTGATAGATTTTTGATGAAATAGCATAATTTTGAATAGTTCCATTCTTTTAGAAATATGGGTTTGGCAACAATTTTTCATCGCATTTCGTATGTCACTGTTTTTCAGAGATTGGCATATTTCATTGTCTTTTTTTATATATATAATACATTTTTATTGATTTTTTTTGATAAAGTTGTTCTGCAGAGGAAAATTCCGTGCGGAATTTTTCGTTTTTTGAGTTTCTTTCATGTTATTTTTTGCTTATTTCACTGTCTGTAAGATCTTGAAGTGTTTTGCATGATTTTTGTTCTTCAACGGAAAGTTGGTTAATTTTTTTTATTAGGATAATTAATATTTGTATTAAGGGATATAGCTTATTTCATTGTAATTTTTTTTCTCTTGAAAATATAAGATAAAATATCATTAATTATACGTTTATTTTCAGAATTTTTAGTTTTTTGTATTCTTTTATGTATTTATTGCTTATTTCACTGCTTTTAAGATATTGAAAGGTTTTGAGTGATTTTTTCAGGAAACAAAGTTCTTAACCTCATTTAGTTCTTAAGATTTTGCAAAGGGAAGTTGGCTAATTTATTTACTAGGATAATTAATATTTGTATTAAGGGATATTGCTTATTTCATTGTAATTTTGTGATACGTAATAACTTCTTTTTATTAAGTTGTTCTGCAGAGTAAAATTCTACGCAGTTTTTAAATTTAACGTTTGGTGTTCCCTTCAGCCATTTTTCTGGTACATTTAAAAGCCAGACGAAGGCTGGTAGCGAAGCTACTAGTAATTGAATATAGGTGAAATAATGGATGGAATTTGAGCTTTTACGCCGATTTGACTAGAAAGACGAAAATGATTAAAAACTGCGTGTCACTGTTGCTGATATAATGCGAGAGAATTAGTTTATTTTTTTATCGAAATTCTTGATGTTGGTTCTATATCGTATCAGATTGAAAAAGCTGTGTCTTTGAATAGTACTTTTTGTATCGTTATTAGAGAAGAATTATAAGCGGTATCGTCTCTCTGTTGTTAGACGTATTACTCTCAATCTGACTTTACTGTCATCGGGTACTTCAGCTAGTGTAATAATAAATATCATAAGAGCAGTCTAGAGATTACATTCAAAAACAGTTTGCCTCTTTCTGACACATATACACACATTTAAAATCGTGTTAAAAACATTACGTTTCAGCATACTAAATATGATATACAATAATCAATCATAATACGATATTACATATGTTACAGATGATACTTCGCCCCGTATCATATTTGAGACGACAGACTGCGGAGGGAAACCATATGATACGCTGCGAACGAAGAGGTTAATGTCATTGAAGATATGGATATATTTATCTCAGCTTTTAAATAGTATTCTATCACAAAATTAATTTGATTTGCCTCTCATTAAAAGGGCGTATCAGATAAGCGTGTGAGCTTCGGCTTTTAGATGTACTTTGCATAGCGTTGTGTTTAACATTCTTAATAGTTTGAAGTGTGTCTACTGATTGTACTGTGTGATACAGAGAAGAGTTGTGTGAGTGCTTTTGTGGTGAATTCCAGAACAGTGAAGATTTGTTTTTGTGAAAATGAATTTTATCAAGCTGTTATCAGTTCTGTGAACGAACCCATACACATGTATCTGTTACGAGCCAGTATGCATGCAACAGTTTTTTTGAAAAGGTTTCGAGGTTTTGTATGCCAGTCGTATTTTTCTAAGAATTTAAAATTTCTGCTAATTAATATAAAAATTAAGTTCACATACCTCTCAAATTCAGATGACTTGGGAAAATGTAGATGGTTTTGTTACATTTTATGCATTGCCGTCTACTGAAAGATTTCTGCTATATTGTCCAGACGGCAATTTTCAGTTGCTATATTTGAAGCTGAGAAATAATTCCTATTTCATAAGTTTTCAATTATTTGATTTTAGAATTTGTGTATGCATTTGAAATTTTTAGGTTCTTTCTTAATTTCTTTAAAAAAGTAACACATCTAAAGACAGCAAGCAAGGTGGAGAATTAAATATTAAGCTTCAAATGAATATACTAACATTTCTTGTGGCTTTCTGCAAATTATGAAATATAGAACACCTGATCTCAATGCACCATATCTGAAGGTTAACAAAAGCATTTTGAGAGAGCGTTATTATATCTGAATGTCAATGATCAATGTTAAAGACTATAATGTCTAAGAAAAACATAAAAAACAAAAAGTGTAAAAGGGATAAAAAAAACATAAAACACCAAATACAGCTAAAACAATTAAAAAGCAATCTTTACAATCAAAATTAGAGTTTCTACGCAAAAACAAGCAATTCGGCCAGCGGGCTTAATGACAGATTTTTTTGCTGCACAAAACGAAAAAAGTACTTTTGTTCCCACTCGGCAAAGAAAATCGTTGGTGCAGAAACTGACCTAATTAGTTATTCTATTGAGTTTCAAATGTAAAACAATGGCAGTTCGTTAGGCTTAAATCGCCATTTTAAGTTTTAAACTGCTAATAATTCTACAAGTATTGCATACAGATTAACTAAACTTAACTATCTCGATCGTTTCGAGAGTGGTTGAAATGTATATTTTCGTTGAAATAGGATACCCTAAATTTTTCGCGATTACAATACTTCCTTTATTTCGTACAAGAAAGTAAAATGTCTCCGATTAACATAAAGAATACAATTCCTGTAGCACAGATGCACGCGAATACAATAATGATGTCTTTACGCTTCGTACATGTGGTTTCAGTAAGAGACATTAAATAGCAATGTCGATTTTCTTAAATCAACTCAGAACGTTTTATAATAATAATTTAGACAAAATCGACTAAAACTGTAGGAGCATAATTGTTATAGTTTAAATCGACTCGAATTAAGTACGATTTTAATGCACTATTGATTTCTTCCTAAGTTTTAATAACATGTCAAAATAACAATAAACCTTTTAGCTAAGTCTTTTCCACTCCCTGTAAGTTGCACTTGTAGTATATACATTATTAAATTTTCTGTGAAACCTGTTTAATTTCTAGGAGAAATGTATTTAAAGTTAAATCCATCCTTTGTATAAGCTGCGCTTAGTATAGTAAATTTTAGTTTGAATAGCCTAGAATCGATAGAAGCCTTTTGAAATGAACAAATATTGCATCGCCTCTGTTTAAAACTCCTGAAAGCAAGAATATGCAAGTGGGAAAATTCGAATTTCAAATCAGGCGTAGAATGCGCAGCTTTAATAGTATTACTATTTAAAAATATTGCTTTGGCATTAAACTCCCTGCGGAATCAAATATATTTATGTCTCGGTAAAAAACTTATTTGCTACTAGTTGTTTGCTTGTTTAATAGCTTCGGTAAAACTATACAATATTCATTTAGAAATATTGATTCATGTGAAATAAAATGTTATTTTTCATTGTAATTTTTACTTTGGATTTCTCCTACCGTCTACTTTTGAAATTCCCAACACTTTATTATAAAATTTAAATGCTGAAAAGGTGTGTGTGTGTATTGAAATTACGGCAAAGCACACTAGGGCTATCTGCCTAAGGGCAGGGATGCCTTTCGTGGAGGACTTTCTAACGGAAACTGGCTCGTATACACGTGACACATGGGGAAAACCACGAAAACGCCCATGCAGCCAGCCCGTTCGCGGGATTCGAACCGCAGACCGAACTACCAGTGTTCAGCGATTTTACCGCTCGGCCGCTGGTGGGCTAAATGCTGAAAAGAGAACAAGGCTCTAGTATAGAACTGGGGCCCACCAGCGGCCAAGCGGTAAAGTCGCTGAACACTGGTAGTTCGGTCCGAGGTTCGAATTCCGCGAACGGGCTGGCTGCATGGGCGTTTTCGTGGTTTTCCCCATGTGTAACGTGTATACGAGCCAGTTTCCCTTAGAAAGTCCTCCACGAATGCATCCCTCCCCTTAGGCAGATAGCCCTCGAGGCTTTGCCATAATCACACACACACACTAGTATAGAACTGAGTGCCCCTTCGATTGGCGACAAATTTTGTTCAATTTTGGTGATGAAACCTCAATTTCTGGTTCCCATGATAGTTTTAACCTGGTTTTAGTTTCCTGATTTTTTTAAGTGAAAATAGATCGATGTGTACATGGACGAAGCCAAGGCATTGCGCAATGCCAAGTTTGTGCAGTTTTCTGATGTTTTCTTAAGTGAAAATAGATCGATGTGTAAATGGACACCGAGTTTGTGCAATTCTTTGACTTCTTATTTTGTTTTGTGTAGCGGCCATATTGAAATTGTGCCTTTCTGAGCCCGATCTTGGTGTCAAAGAAAGAAACACCAAAAAAGACAAGGGGCACCCAATTGTAACTTTTACTGAAGTGATTTCAATGACGAACTGTCAACGTTTTATAATAAAATGAAAATTTAATACTAATCGCATTCAGTTATTTTTTTTTCATAATTCCATAACATCTGTTTTTCATAATTACATAACATGGTTATGAAAGTACAGAATACATGCATTAGTTATAATGACATGCGGTACAGAATACATGCGGGCTTTGTTTGTACACTCCCAGGAGGAGTTTTGTTAAATCTTATTGAAATAATAAAGGGTTAGTTACCCTTCTATCTTGTTGTTTTTTGGCACCGAACTTAAGCGATTGTTCGCTTATCAGTTCTTAGATTCTTCACTTCCAACATTAACTGAGAATTACAAAGTGAGGAACTCTACACAGTTATACCAAAGACTGAAAAAAGAAAGAAGGGAATTGTCTTTAACTTAAACTATTGTTCTTGTCAATTCCTGGCTTCTTGGCGAATAAAATTCATAAGGCATTTTTCTTCCCCCTCCTTTCTGCATGCCTTCGAGGTGTGTAGCACACTCAGCGCGTATTCCATAAGCCCAGGTTCGAGTCCCGGCGACACTGCACATTTTTCTCGTCTTCCCGTTTCAAAATAACCTAATGTATCTACAGTGGCGCCCGAACTAAAAGGTGGTGGATGATGATTCTTAAGGACCAGGAATTGGAAATTGGGTTCGCTAATCCACAGTCGCCCTTTAAAAGTGAAAGGGTATACGGCATTTTCTCCCTTCTTTCTGTTTGCATTCGTGGTGTAACGGTAGGACACTTGGCGCGTATTCGAGACGTTCTGGTTCGAGTCCCGGCGAAAACACTGCACATTTTTCACGTCTTCCTGTTTGAAAAAAACCTAGTGATGCTACACATTTATTACTCATTCCTCAAAATAAAAATGGATTAGTTAAATTTTATAAAATATTTTGGCCTTTGAATTTATTTGTAAGATTTACCTTTCGAGAATCGCAATCAGAACTAAAGAAGTTTATTTTGAGTCTGAAGCTAACATTAAAAATTTATATTTTTCAATTAGTATCATTTGTAATTTCAAACATAATTTTATTTTAATTTTTCAAACAGAGAAAAAAAATTGAAGTTTAATTTATCATCCACTAATGATCATATCACAACTAAGATTAAATTTCTGATAAGTAATCAAATTTTAATATTAAACGTATACAATTTTACTTTATCAGAAATTAAAGAAAATATTATAATTTAATCAACCGTATTAAAAGATTATGCTGCGAATATGCACTTGCAAAAATAGATATATAAAACTAATTCGCTACTGATTAAAATTATTAAACTGGAAAGAATATCATTGTGTTTTTATTTTATTTCCTATACATTACTGGAAATGTTTTTTATACAAAATGTGTAATTATTATAGATAGGGTAATTAAATATTTGACCTTCATAAATGACTACAAGACTAAAAAATTATGTTACAATTTCAGAAGGCAGAAGACTACTTAAATATTAAGAAAAGGAAAATGATTAGAATAACCCAGTATAACTTATCTTATACGCTTAATATATATATCTGTATGTGTATTTGATATATATAATATATATATAGTTAATATCTTGTATACTTAACATTATAACAATATACTATAACTTATCAGTTTTCACAAAAAATCAAATACCATGCTGAAATATATTTCAAACGAGGGCTGAAACTGAGCTACGTGGATATTTGAGCATATAAGGTACATGTAGGCTTCAACGAACAATAATAAGGTATTTCTCCCGCCTCCTTAGCATGTCTTTGTAGTGTAGTGGTCAGCAAGTTCGGCGCGTATTCGAGAGGACCACGGTTCGAGTCCCGGCGAAGGCATTGCTTATTTTAACTCTCTCCTGCTTCCAAAAATTCTTAATGACTCTACAAGGTCCGATGTTAGGTTAATAAAATTTATTTTATCAGAAGAAAAATTTCAAAGTTCTTGAAATTTCCACAGAAATACTCGTACGTGTGTTCATAGTATCACAGAGTACAATCAGTAGTTACACTTAAAAACACTAATAACTAATTCAGAAGACAAACAACAAAAATCAGCGTTATATTTACAAAATTTCCACAGGACTAGTTTCGATGGTTTTACCGAACCACCATCCTCAGCTGCAAAACCGCAAATGAACAAATAGGAAAATGATTAGATAAGATAAGAAACCCTGACAAGAATAAGCAAGTGGCGCCATCTGTTGGTGAAACCAGAACTAAAACATAATTTCTTTAAAGGCCGAAGGCAAATTTGGATTGGAATTAGGATCGTTAACTAGAACAGAAAGATTTTTATGAATGTGAAATGCCTCTAGAAAATCCAGTTCTCCAATGGAAGATGTTTTTTGAATAATTTTGGCAGCAGAAAAATTGAAAGTGTGATTTTCGGACCAACAATGTTGCGCAACAGAAGACTTCTGTGTTTCCTTTTTTCTAACATATGCCTCATGTTCCTTGACGCGAAATTTTAAGGCTCTCTTAGTTTGGCCAATGTAAATTAAACCACACTGGCAAGGAATCTTATAAATACCCCAATTCATATCCGGAATGGGGTCCTTAAGTATGGAACTCGGAATTTTATTGATGGGAGAATAAACAACCCGAAAGTTAAATTTCTGCAAAATATGTGCAACTTTATAGCTAATTGATGGAAAGAAGGGAATGACAACAGAATTTTTATAATCTCCTAAAACAAGAGTGTGCCTTTTAGTGTGTTGAGATGAGAATTTTTTAACTGCTTGATTAATAATGTTGGGTGAAAAGTCCCTGTCAATAGCTATTGCTTTAAAATAATTTAGTTCTTCTTCAAGGGCTAGTTTGGAGGAGCAAACTTGAAGAGCACGGAAAACATAGGAATAAAATGAAGCTAACTTTTGTTTAGTCGGATGACATGATTTAAAGTGTGGTGGAAGGCAAACCGATGAAGGTTTACGGTAAACTGTAGTACTGAAGTTGGATGTGTTACGTGTGACCAGAATGTCGAGAAACGGAAGAGAATTGCAAGTCTCAAGTTCAAAAGTGAACTGAATAGCAGGATCAATAGAATTCATTGTTGAAAAAACTTTATTTAAATCATCTTTATTACCTTCATACAGGGTAAAAGATCGTCTACGTAGCGGAACCATGCCGGGAAGTATAACGCTGATTTTTGTTGTTTGTCTTCTGAATTAGTATTTATTCAGCGTGTTATTGTGTCTTAACACTAATAACGTTAAACACAAAACAATGTAATGCGCATCTAAAGAGAAAGCTAAGCCGGAGATATTTCAGTTCACGCTGTACTAACAACTCGCAACAGCAACAACAACAACTAAACAACTGGCAGCAGATGCTCTCTCTACGGCTTTATATAGTTTTCACACGGCCGCCGAGATATTTCTAGTACTTTCTGTTTCTCGAAATTACTGGAATGCAAAATGAGTATCTAATTACGGTTGCAGCTAATACAATCATCAAGTACATTTATTGTTACGATATTCATTATGGTGATAAAGGGAACGGAACCAAATGTCGCCAAATTGTCAAGGCGATTTCTCACAACATTTGGCGACAAACTAAGTCTCTAAAACCATTGCCAACCAACTTGGTTATATCTCGCCAGAATACCAAGATACCCGTTTATTCAATGTTAAATGGACTTGCCTCTGTATTCTTACTTTTCTGGCATAGCTCGACTCTTTATAGTTTTTTATGTTAACGTTGTACAAAAGGAATACTGCAGTTTTACTTATAATCCTCTAAAGTTACCTGTCTAAGTACACAATTCTTAACAGTATATTAAATTTGAATTTACTTTCATTTTAAATATGAATCCCATACCCGATCATATATCATTAGCTAAGATGGCTTTTAACTTGCAGATGCTAAGTACAGTTAACCTTGACTTATTGCATAATGCATATCGAAGTTATCGTGAGACTACCGGGATGTGATTTCAATGCGGGACTTTCAGTGCAGCTTCAGCCCACCAGCGGCCCGCTGAACACTGGTAGTTCGGTCCGAGGTTCGAATCTTGCGAACGGGCCGGCTGCATGGGTGTTTTCGTGGTTTTTCCCATGTGTAATGTGTATACGAGCCAGTTTCCCTTAGAAAGTCCTCCACGAAGGCATCCCTTCCCTTAGGCAGATAGCCCTCGAGGCTTTGCCATAATCACACACACACATATTTCAGTGCACTTTCTGTGTGGCTATCGGCTGTTGGAAATTGGGGGAAAAAAAAAAAAAAAACAGTGGTTTTAACTGGAAGCCACTACAAAAATAATGCTACAAATTTTGTTTGTAAGCAATTATTTTAGTATATAAAATTATATGTGAATCTCTAGTATTTTTTTGTACAATCTAACATCAAAGCGGCGATGCTTTGTCGGAAAAGTAAGAAAACAAGGGCAAGTCGATGTAACATTGAGTAAATAGCTATTTCGAGCCGAGATATCGCCAAACAGGCGACGGTTTGGGGGACTAATTATTGTCGCCAAATCTGGAGATAAATCGCCAACAGTCGTCAAACTTAACCACCATTCAGTGACGTTTTGATCCCGATGCCTGAATCACCGTAATGTGTATAAGGTGTTTATTCCTCCTTCTTAGCGTGCGTTCGTGGTGTGGTGGCCAGCACGCTTGGCGCGTATTCCAGAGGTCCGTGATGTGATTCCCGGCGAAGGCTTTGCTCATTTTTCAAGTCCTCTGCATACAAGAAATCCTAATAGCTCTACAATTGGCACCCGAACTATAGATGAGGGTTCACCACACACAGGATTTGGCGATTGGGTCCCCCAAAAAGCCCAGTCGCCCTTTAGAAGGGGAGTATATGAGATATTTGTTCCGCCTTCTTAGCGTGCTTTCGTGGTGTGGTGGTCTGCACGCTGGGTGCGTATTCCAGAGGTCCGTGGCTCGATTACTGTCGAAGGCGTTCCTCATTTTTCAAGTCTTCTGCTTCCAAAATATCCTAATAGCTCTACATGAGTATTTCAGATGAGTAACTAACTGTGTCATTTTCCATAACCGTAACACTATCATCGTACGATAATGTCAAATGTGGGAAACTATTAACGATTACTCTCCGACCTACATAGTGTCAAGAAAAATTCAATTTATTAGAGAGTTCACCTATGTATAATGGAAATGGTTTGGATTTGGTTTATTGAGATTACGGCACACTAGTGCTGTCTACATAAAGGGAGGGATACCTTCGTGGAGGACATTCTAAGAGAAACTGGCAGTATCCACCGAAAACATCGCAGGCGATAACGTCACGGAGAAAACAACGCAATGCGAAAACGTCGTAGTACAAAACATCGTGGGAGAAAAGAAAGCAAAGAGAAAACATTGCAGTTCTAAAACATCGTGGTACAAAATATCGTCATCGAAAATAAAGCGGTTCAAAAACTTCACAGTTTAAAAACATCGTCGTCGAAAATATCGGGGTTTCAGAAGTTGTAAATGCATTTTCAAAAAATGATTTGGAAGCGCAAGAAGGAAACAGGGATATTTTTACTTTTATATTTCAAATTTTTGAACGAACTAATAAAATTTTCCTGAAAAGGTAAGAAGGAAACTTAAGCACTTAAAAATTGAAAATGAGTAGAAAATTAATGCAACCAATAGCATTTAACAGACTTTTAAATTAATAGTTAATTTACAAAGGTCATTAATAAATTAATATTTTTTAGAAAGTTTTACTTATAATTTTTCATGAAAAATACAGCCTAACAATGTATAGAGAAAGGAAGATAAATAACAGCATGAGGTTACCTCTATAAAAATTGCTTAATTAAATATCATATTACTTTCTTTCACGTTTGGTAATTTTGTTTTGGTTAAAATTATACCTTGCTTTCTTTTCGTTTATTCTTAAAGTGTCGTTAACATAGCCATGGCAAGTTCCCAAATCTTATGCGAATATGCATTTACAACTTTGAAAAGCGCATGTGTGCGACGTTATTGTCATGTGATGATTTGTAGATGCTTTATTTTTTACCACGATATCTTCGACGACTATATTTTGTACCACTCGGTTTTAGAACTGTGAAGTTTCCTCTTTGCTTTCTTTTTTCCCAAGATGATTTGTACCACGACGTTTTCAACTTGCGTTGTTTTCGGCTGTAACCAAACTGGGTAATATACACGTTAACATGGGCAAAATAACAAAAACGCCCATGCATCCAGCCCGTTCGTGGGCTTCGAACTTCGGACCGAACTACCAGTGCACAGCGACTTTACCGTTCGGCCGCTGGTGAGCCTTATAACGGGAATGATAATTCTGAAATGATAGAGAGCAATACAGAAATTTAATAAAAATACAAAGAGTACTCAAACTCATGTAATAAATAAATCTCATTAACTCATTTGAAAACAAAACGTTAGGGGACAAGTTAGATTTAACAGCATGAAAAGCGTAGTATCAAACGGAACTTTTCTTAGTTAGTCTCAGATGTGAAATACTTATCACTTTTAGTTTTGATTCAAGTTTTTACCTGGCAATGTCTTTTTGCAATCATTGGTCAGATACATATATTTTCAATTACAAAAATATTTCAATTGATGCAGAGATTCATATGTGTGTATTTTTATTTTTAAATTTACAAAAGTCAATTTTGCAAAAATTATGAAATCTGACTTTTTTTTGGTTCTCCGGCTTCTATATTCAGAAAAACTTTATATTTATTATAAAAAATATAACGCAAAAATTTTGACATCTGTACGACAAAAATTGATCGAGATGCTTAATTTCAAATTTTGGGTCATTTGACGTTATTTCCAAATTGCATTTAGAGGTTTCTTAAAACATTAATTAAAATAATTCCAGGGCAATTTTGTTTCCCTTAAATGCCAATCGATGGTATTCCATTTTAATTATTAGTCTGAAACATTCTTCAGTTCCTAATTTTGCAACAACTGGTGTGTTAAAAGAATTATCACACACGTTGCAAGGTTGTTAAGTTTAACTAACGTTTATTTTGTTTTAAAACTTTACTGTCCTCTCTTATTTTCCCCTTCCGTCCAGAATACAAGCATTAAATTGTTTATGCAAATTGTACTTGCTAACGCTTAAGTAGTGGCTTTTCGCCAAGAAGAGAGTTAGATGGAGAGAAAGTGAGCCTCCTTGCCACTATATTCCACGCGTGCTTTCAATCAGTTGCTGTCCGCCTTTAAGGCCAGATGTTTAGTTTTCTCCATATTTGAAACGTATAGGAGTTTTCCGCAGTTTGCGCTCTACATTCGTAATAAACTAAAAGACCAACCTTAGTGTTAGTCATCTGTATAAAATATTCAAAGTTAGCTCTTATTTAACTTTAGTTAGTTAGTAGCTCTCATATTTTTACGTTCATATCACAAGTGGTTGGTCTTTGTATGCCGAAGTGCGGGAGCGCCTGTAATATCGTGGAGAATTAAACCCTTCTCAGCTTGTCGTCTCTTTTACACTCCATAAGACATAATTTGTAGTCAGACTCACCGTCTCGTCAAGACGCTTCATGTTCGCGAAGCAGAGAAGGAGGAATAGTAGTCATGATAAAATTATTTGTAAGAGTTTGCAAACGTTATAACCGTGTTAATAATGGCTTCATGAAGTTTTATTACTTTAGAATTTCTAATAATCAAACCAAAATTGTTTAAACTAAAAATATGTTAAATTTTTGTTCAAATAAATATTACTACGATTTAGCCATGTGCTTGCCGATGTTTTTTCTGCAGCACGGACTTTACGACTCTGTGAATAAGTAATACTGAGAATAATCACTTTTAAAAAATAATATTGTTTATACTTTTCACAAATATATTAATATCGAAAAATCGCAATTAATATCGCAAACTAAATCACTAATATATGTCACTTAATATATTAATATCGCAAACCTTGCTCTAAACTGACATTTTACTTTTAATTAGGACAAATTCAAACATTTCGCTCTTTCAGTTTGTGTGTGGTGCGAAATATCCAATAATATCCAATAATATCCGAAATATCAAATAATACCAGAAATATTGTTGATCTGCAAGTTTAAAAATAAAAATAAAATATATAATAAAATAATATTTTGTGTATTTTATTTGTTATAATGAGTATAAAATTTACTAAATATAACTATAGGAACCAGGAGAGCATGTATAAAATTAGATTTCGTAATTTTTACAAAATTGATCTTTCTAATTTTAAAAATACTCAAACTTGAATATATGTGTCATTTGAAATATTTTTTTAACTAGAACTGTAAATATAGGTTATTTCTATATGAATGGATAGGTTTTTTCCAAGTGTAGGTCTAAGCGAAAGTATAGATGTAGGACAAACGGTAACGAACATAAAGGCCGAGTATTGACCATTGTATAAAATTCTAAAACTGGGCAAATATCCAGACCTAGAGTAATGACGATAATTATTATAAAATGTGCACATCCTATGTGTATAAATGATGTTTAGAAAGTAACTTTACATTTTCACCGTCTGCTACTGTTGAGATACTGACTTTTCAAACTTTCATGACATGTATTAATCATAAAGTAAGGTTTCAGATCGACTACATTCAATTTCTTTGTTTCTGTGATGTTAATTCAATCGCAATACTTCAAATTAATTTTATAACCATTACGAAAATAAACTTAACCTTTCTAATAGTAATTTACTCGTATTTATATTCGCGGGTTACTTATCAAGTTCTGCTTCAGGTAATTGAAACCAACAGCGGGATTCAGATATTTAATATCCGATCAGTGACCGTTTAAAGTATAAAAGAAAACTGAGTTATAAGTTTAGGTGCTAGGGTCTTGTATAGTTTGTTCCATACTTATCCAACCTGAATATATAACAAAATACATAATCTAAAAATAGTATGTATGAATGGAGCACAACTATGGTCGATCGTAGATTGCCACCTCATACTAATTTATAAGGTATTTCTGCCGGCTTCTTAGCGTGCCTTCGTGGTGTAGTGGTCCTGCACGCTGGACCGGTATTCCAGAGGTCCGTGATTCGATTCCCGGCGAAGGCGGTTGCTAATTTTTCATCTTTTCTGCTTCCAAAAATAACCTAATATCTCTACAGTGGCGCCCGAACTAAAAGGGCTGTGGGCTAAAAGGAAGGCTAAAAGGATTGTGGAACTAAAAGAGACTGTCCATACCAAGGATTTGGCGACTGGGTCCCCTAAAACCCCAATCGTCTTTAAAAAGGGGGAGTAGGTAAAGTATTTCTCCCGCCTTCCTAGCGTGCCTTCGTGGTGTAGTGGTTCTGCACGCTGGGCCGGTATTCCAGAGGTCCGTGGTTCGATTCCCGGCGAAGGCCTTGTTAATTTTTCATCTCTCTTGCTTTCAAGAAACAAAATTCCTAATGTCTCTACATTTCTACAACTAGGAATGCTATTAATGCATGTACAGCTTAGCCTACGGAAAAATAATTAATCCGAAAAATGGTTGATCACAGTGAATGAACACTATAAAAAATAAAAAAAAAAATTCAGCCCTTACACAGTTACGAGATTAAGCAACTCTTTCTTGTAAAATATGCTCGATATCTGTCTATCGTAAAGTTATAATCCGAATTGCGTTCGTCTGCGCCCGCTGCGGTGTGAAACAGGAATGTGCAGTGCCAATGGATTGTTTCATTGTCACTTGACATAAAGATATTTTTACAATAGAGACGTCACCTTTCTTTAAAAATCTCTCATAACAATCACTGAATTTAGATATTTCCTATAAATGTTTTAAAATGTTGTAGAACCAAGTTTATAAAACCAAGAGCTTTTGTTTTGAAGCCCAGTTTATAAAAACTATTCCCTATTTTACCAAGAAAGACAGTTAAAATCGAGCAGGCATTTCCTCAGAAACGTATTTTAAAACGTCGTACTGATTGGCATCAACTTTAAAATTAAGGGAGCCTACGAATGATAAAACAAAGGCAGCATATGCGAAATGCAACTTTTCACTGCCACATTTCATATGCAAGATTTGAAAAATAACTACATTTGGATAACAAATTACTTCTTCCGTATGTTTGAGAGGAGAGTATAATACTTCTTAATGGAAATTTTATTCAATGAAAAAGCGTATTTCGAATTCATAAAACTTTTGACCCAAGCGAATAGTTCTCGGTATTCCTTTTGCAGGATATTTTATGAAGACAAACTACAATATATTTATAAAAAAAAGCAAAATGAAAAATCTTCAAACTGCGCTATTAATATATCTCGGTCTTTCTCTTAACCATCAGTGGTTTTATTTCTGAGCACAACATAGCATGCAAATGTTTGAGCTTTCATAAATAAAGTTTTCGGAATTTGTTAAATTACGCATCATTCTGCAAATACAAGATGGTTGCATTTATGTGCAACTGCTTACATAAACCTTTTGAAAGTAGAAATTCAGGCAGATGCTCTTCATTTTTTAATATTTGAATTTATGGTTGATTTCTAAACAAGGGAATATTTGTTATTAATAGTACCTGCATTATTTTTCTAGTACATTCATAATGTCAATAAAATCATATCAAAGTTATCTTACCTCCATCTAAAATCCTAGACGGGATAGAGAAGTTGTCCTCTTCCATTTCATAAAAAACCATGATTACAGATCCTAAATTCACCTGGAAAAAATGACGCGTATTAAAAAAAATTACCTTTCAAAACAAAATACGTTAGCTGCAGTACACATAAAATATTTAAATATTGCATGAAAACACAGACCTTTAATTAGCAAAAGCACCGACCACTTGAATTTGTCAAATAAGACAGCCGATACATTTTTATGGACAGTGCAACACATCTATAATATCCTCATAGTACAGCACATCTATACTGCATTCTGCATATAGTAGCACTGTCGCTTTGTCATTATTAGCTTATATAACATTATCTTCTATACCAAATATCTAATATAACATGTACATGTAAACAACACTGCATATTGTATCACTGGCCCGTATTTTTATACCACGGGCCACCGGCGAAAGAGCGATAAAGTAACTAAACACTAGGAGTTTGGTTCATATTTCGGGTATCATATTTCAGTCGATAGATGATTTTGCGTAACATCTATACGTACTGACAGAATAAAGGATTGTTTTTGCCAAAAATGATTGTAAATTGGATTTAAAACGGATTCAAAAGAGATTTGTTCTTGACATATGTATGTATCTCGCATAAATCAAGAACGAGTAGCCATAGAATGTTCAAATTTTGCATATGGAACTAGTAGTTGTGTACCTACCCTTTTTGCTGCAATCAGCTGCGTCGATCAGAATATTCCTATTCTGTTACTTGGCTAGGTTATATCAGTTTTTTATTCTTATATCTTGATAAATTGTGCGTTTTTTGTTTAAAAGGGATTGAATTATGCGATTTAATGTTCTGATTAATTTTTTTCCTTTAATTAATTCTGCATGCACAAGTTGTAGAATCAGCAACAATTTAAAAGTGGCCAGTTAAGCCTAACGAACGGCCATTTGTTTTCATTTGAAACTCAGTAGAATAGTGAATTCAATGACTGAATCACTAAAACAGTCATCTCCAACATTTGGAAAACGGAATTTTTACTGCTTTGATCGTTAGGAAAAAATGAATATTTTACAATGAAAATAAGTGACTTTAGAAAATTTTATGCAAAACGAGGAAATAGTGAAATAAATCTCTAATCAGAATTTGACGTCAAGTATGTGTGTTTATTGATGGACTCCACAAACTTAAGTCTCCGATATGAAAATTATAAACTCCCCAAAATAGGAATATTTCTATTTTTTGCAGATCATCCCAAGAGAACTTTTACTATTAACAAAATATTTTTCACTAACTATTCATGCTGATATTATTCCAAAAGATAACTGCTAAAACTTAAAAAATATGCTTAGATATCCATACATTAAACAGAAAATAAATTTAGCGCTAGTAAAAGTGGCACAGTAGTTTAATAAATGAAAACTCCCCTCACCCCGGTGCAGAGTTCTACAGTTATACGACAGGGCATGGATCTCTTATGCCTACAAAAGTCTATTCCTTAGGCCACGAAATTCATACTTCCTGCAGAGTGGTCTACAGCTTCTATTCTGAGGAATACAAATTTTTGTGTTTAACAGTGCGTTGCATAGTATCTCAGATATGTGCCATAACGTTGATATATGGCGATTCAAGTAGCCATGGAAAGTCTTTAAAATCATATGAGTGTTTCGATAACCTGTATTTGTCATTTATATACGTGGGAGCAGATTATTCTAGTAAAAAAGGAAAGTAGTAGGTCTCAGTCAAAAGAATGCAGGATTTAAACAACCATAATCCGTCAGAAAGGATCCACAGATAGTATTCAACTGCCCCAAACATTTATTGATATGACAGAAATTCCATCAAAGACCAGTTAAATGAAACCACAACCATTACGAACCTATCATCCGGATTTACTGCCCCCTATTGATAAGCAAGGTGTATTGCCTTTTTGTGATTTACTCAATTCAGGAATCCATCCATTTAACGAAAATAGCTAGGAAAGAGACCTACAAGCTCATAATATCCATTATAGTCTTAAATTTGTAGAGTCACTAGGTTATGTCTCCAAATTCTACTAGCGATGATTTATCCTCCACCACCTTTTAGTTCGGGGGTCACTCGTAGAGTCATTAGGTTTATATCGATGTCGAAACGCCAAAAAATGTGCGGTGCCTTTGCCGAGATTCGAACTCCAGGCCTTCCGAAAAGGCGTCGAGAGTTCTTTTAGTTACGCCATGAAGGCATGCGGAATAGAGGGAGAAATATCTAATAAAGCATTTAGTGGCAGTGTTCTCGATCCCAGAGAAAAGGCGCGAGCCCAGAGACAAGGCGCCTAAATTAATTTCGTGCATTTGGGCAGACGTATTCATTAAAGAAATTTATACAGTCATAAAGCTGCTTGTGCTGTTGTCAGGTACTCAAATTAGATGTTAACTGAGGCAGTATGGCACACAGGTTTTGAGTAAATATATTTGACACCCTATGTTGGTACCACTCGCCCAAAATTTTTTTATCTTCAAACTACTGACATTCGTTCCAGGTTTCGCGATATTTATGGGTCACGGTACACCCTCGGGAAATGGTCGTTTTTAAAATCTAGAGTCCACTTATATCTCTGAAATGATATGTGTAAGTTACGATCTACAGTTTTCTAACTGCAATGAAAATCCTTCAATCGTTAAAGCCTTCTAATTGCTTCAATATAATTTTAAATGCTTTGGCATGTGTTTACCACTTTACATTCGCAATGTCAGATTCAACCAGTCAATGCAGATAGATGGCGTTTGCTGTATATTCTACATACGTTTGTAAGGTATTTTCTCGCTCCTTCCAGCATGCCTTTGTTTTGTAACGGTAGCACACCCGGTACGTATTCGAGAGGTCCAGATTCGAGTCTCGGCGAGGACATTGCTAATTTTTCATTTGTCCTGCTATAAAAAAAACTAATGACTGTACAATGGTGCCGAACTAAAAAGGTGGTGGCCAATAATTCGTCACTAACAAGACTTGCCGATTGGGTCCACTAATCCCCAGTTACACTTACAGAAGTATATATTCTCTCTTCTTCCAGCATGCTTTTGCGGTGTAATGGTAGCACACTCGGTTCGTATTCTGGAGGTCCAGGCTCGAGTCCCGGCGAGGACATTGCTTATTTTTTACTTAACCTGCTACATAAAAAAAATATTCCTACTGCCTCTACAGGTTCATTTACACTGAATGTACCTGGTTCGTATTTTACTGTAGCAGTTTAACTATAAAACCGAAAAGAATTGCTTGTTGCTTGGGGTTGCTGTATGTTTTGCTAAAAATAGGCATAAATCTACAGCACATGATTCATTTCAAGACGTCTGGCATAGCGCAGCTATTATAAAATATAGAGAAAGAATTCAAGACATCCCTCATTATTCTAACGAAGTAAAAATGCAAATACTGTTCAACATAGATGTGCAAATGGAAAGTAGTACAGCTTTTGGGTAACATCGTTAATATTATGCGTTCATTCATAGGTAATTACCTAAACATATAATTTTAGTTATCTGAAATGCTGCCGCCCTAATTATTCAGATCTACTTTGTACAGGAATATGTGTAACAGAAGGACAACTGCCTTTTTTTTCCCTTTACGTAAAATTACCTGTACTCCCCTTCAACGAAAAACATTTTTCGTACACAAATCTGCATTCAAAGCCAGATTGAAATATATGCTTTATTTAAATGTTAAACATTGAAACAATAAATACGCAGAGCAAACAGGCAGAGATTCAACTTAAATTAAAAGTGTCACGTCACGAAATTGCAAATAAGTGAAAGTTAATGCAATGAAGCCTTGCATATTTGACTGCAAATACATTTAAGTCGTAAAGTCAGAACGTAAACAATCTCTCAGTTATTTTTATACATATGATACACCTGTAGTAAGCTACAAACTATGAATATAAACTCAGGTTATTTTATATTCTTCAGTAGCATTTAATTACAGTACAACAGAAAAGTTGGTATAAAGCTGAAATTAATGCTGTAGTAATTGCTCAGTATGTTTGCTAATTCTTATTGACACAAAAAAAAAAAAACGTAGCTCACGCGCAGAAAGGCGATTGATTGCTACTCCAAATAAAGGGAAATATTAGTGCTGAAAACTCATTCTCCATTCACGTATTGTAATTTTTAATGTATCAATCAAACACATTAATGGTTGATAATGTAAAGCGAAAGCAATTTCTTTGCGTTTTCCAAATGCAAGCACTTGTCATATTAAAGCATGAGAGGTGACAGTAGTTTACATTAATTAACTTTAAAGAAAAACTGCATAATGCTGTTAAAAACTTCGCGTTTGAAAATTTAAAAGTTATTAAGTATTTTCTCCCTCCTTCCAGCATGCCTGTTTGATGTATCTGTAGCACATTCAGCGGGTATTCGTGACATCCAGTTTTGAGTCCCGACGAGGGCATTGCACATTTTTCGCATCTTCTGCATAAAAAAACCCAATGACTCTAAAAATGGCGCCCGAACTAAACAATATTTATTCATCCCCAGGATTTGGCGATTGGATTCCCTAATCTTTAGTAGCCCTTTAAAAGATTTTCTCCCTCCTTCCAACAAGCTTTCGTGGTGAAACGGTTGCACACTCTGCGCATATTCGAGAGGTCCAGGTTTGAGTCCCGGTAGAGCATTGCACATTCTTCACATCTCCTGCATATATATATAAACTGAAATGTTAGCTAGTGGAGACATTAGGTATTTTTTTTTGGAAGCAAGAGTCATAAAAAAAATCAGCAACACCTTCGCCAGCAAACGAATCACGGACCCCTGGAATACGCGCCCAGCCTGCAAACCACCCCACCACCAAGGCGTGGAAGGAATGCGGGAGAAATACCTTCTGTATTCCCCCTTTTAAAGGGCGACTGGGGTTTTAGGGGACCCAATCGCCAAATCCTGGATGTGAAGAATCATCATCCACCACCCTTTGAGTTCGGGCACCACTGTAGAGACATTAGGTATTTTTGGAAAGAGGCAAGATGAAAAATGAGCAACGGCTTCACCCGGAATCGAGCTGCGGACCACTGGATTACGCACCCAGCTTGCAGACCACCACATAACGAAGGCATGCCAAGAAGGCGGGAGAAATACATTATATTAATAAAATTTAGTTATGAAGGCGTTTTAAGATGACAGTTTATTGAATGAGTAAAATCAGTTTATCAGATGTGAAATGACACGATGTCTAAGATATTCTACCTTTAATGGGCTTACAAATTCTTTATTTAAAGGGCTCTTACATAATAGATTTCAGATTTAACGGATTAAGCAACGAACCAAATCGAACCTGTTAGGCTCGAAACTAAAGCAATTAATAATATGTGTCTGATTAACTTTGAATTTATATATCTTTCATGAACATAACTGCGCTTTTAATGAAATCGTAAAAGCATATTTTTATTCTAATTATGATTTCGAAAGAAAAAATTAATCATAATGAGATTAAGATAACGTCAAAGAAAATACTGTGTTTAAGTTAACAAAATATTTCTATCGCAGAACAAGTTAATTCCAAAAGTTATTCATTTTGAATAGCATTTCTAATAATTAAGCTACATTAAATTAGCCTTTCGAATGTTAAAAAAAAATGAAAGATCTATAAAATGAAATGATACACGAAATTGAAAGCTTTAAAAGTATTTCTACGTTTCATTTAAACAGCCATACTTTGAATCTTTTAAATATAATGTGACTCTACTCTTGATGGCAAATATTTTTTGGTGGAATTTGAAGTTTAAAAAGGGAATAAACAACGATAAAGAATGGTCAATTATATTTATCAAGTTGTAGTTAGTTTTAACTTTAAGACTCCTACTTCCGAGAAGAGTTTGGCGTCAAATGTTCCCCAAATGAGTCTATACTTAATGAATTTTAATTTTATGAAAATATTATTTCTGAAAAAATCATAAATTAAAAAAAGAAAAAAAAATCTAAAAAGTTTCAGATTTTTAATAGTACACCAAAAGGTATCGTTAAGGTTTTTTACGGTCTCAATAAATCTACTAGTTTGTTGTTATACTCACTACTGCTAACCCATTTATTTTTGGCTTTTTAGCTTCATTATTAAGCATTGTTTTTTTTTTTTTTTTTTTTTTTTATTTACGCTATATAAAATTCAAAATTCAGTAACAAAATCTCAACTATTTAAAGTAATTCCAGTGTTGATCATTGTTGGACGTACGCCATTTTAAACTGACCTCTGTAAATGGCCAGTTTACAAAGAACCTATTATTTACAGAGCGATTTGGAACATGCGTTTAAATGTAAATTTATCCACAATGAAATGTATTACTGAAATTCACTTTTCGAAAGTTTCTATTTGCTAAATAAAGTACGTAACTTTTCAGCTGCACCTACACGTCCAAGTTATTTTTTTTTCCTCTTCCCCTTTCTGAATCCTATTAAGCAAGATGATGATGTCACTGCTAATGATAGGAATAATAACTATAGAAATAAAAAGATTTTAAAACTGTTCAGATTTGAATGGTTCCCCACAAGATTTTGTTAAGGTTTTTTAAGTTCTCGCTGAGCTCGCGGTCTACTAGTCTGTTGCTGCACTCCCGTTAATGCTTTTCTGTCCTGAGCTTCATTATTAAGCATCGTTTTCTTCATACTTATGTTAGATAAAATTCAAGAGCACAATCAAAAAAGTTTTAAAAGGGGCATAGCAGCATATATTTAGGATATATTCCCAATCCAGTGCTAAGTGTTGTCATACATTTTTCTGTTTTAGTCTTTTTTCTGTTAAACACATCAATGTTTTCTTTCTAAGATAGCTTTACATTTTTTGTTTTTTTATTATTAACATATTGCGTGCTAACTTTATTTGTTAAATATTACGTTCTTCGCACGTACGTCACATAATATTCAATTCAACAGCCAAATCAAGATATATTTATAAATAGCAAATCTAGAATTTCCAATAAACACTCTCACACACTGGAGATAAAAATGTTTTATTCCGTATAGTCCTGCTCGCTGTCAGATCTTTGATTTTGTTTATCAAATATTTATTAAAGTTTTACAAAATGTGAAATAAATAATAAAAAATTTTCATAACTGCGTTTAATAATACTTTTAATAAAAGAAAAGAAAATCTGAAAGGTTTCAGATTTTAAATTACGTCCAAAGGGGGCGTTTTTTTAAACAATTTGTCTGTTATCTTCATTTATTAATTATCATGTTCTTCGCACTTAAACCATAAAATTCAGTTCAACAGCAATATCGCAAAATAGTTTTAAACTGAGCATATCTTTAGAATTTCCGATACAGAGTCTCGCGCGCTGGAGATAAAAAATGCTTTTTCTGTACAACGTCGCCATTGCTCGCTTTGAAATTGAGTTTGTTAATCAAAAATTCATTAAAGTTTTACAAAATTTGAAATCGATAATAAAAAATTCAAATTTGGGCTTTCACATGCCCATATTCGCAGTAGGATTATGTCATTCAAAATTGGATGGCTCTATGTACCGTTGTTTTATCCCAATGCGAGAAATAGACATGCATTTATGCAGATTTTTCATTATTTAATTTCTTCAAATATAATGCAGGACTCTAACATTTGGTGGCAACTGTTTGAAAAGTGGAACGGACATTTACAGTGAACCAACGCAAAATCGCAAAACGGAAGCAATAGTCCTTCAGGGACAAAGCCCCTTTGGACTAAAAATTGTATAACATTATTCTACGAAAACACCGATTTTTTTATTTGATATATTATAAATAAAATATATTTCTATTATTTAAATCAATCCGAATCAAAAGTAAGAAACGAATATTCTTAAGACATGCACCTATTGCTATAAGGTATTTTCTCCCTTCTTCCAGCATGCCTTCGTGGTGTAACGGTTAGCACACTCGGCGCGTATTTGAGATGTCCGGGTGCGAGTCCCGGCACAGGCATTGCATAATTTTCATGACTTCCACTTAAAATTAACCTAATGTCTCTCTTTACATTGCTTTCAAATAGCTTAGATTTTTTTTAACCCTCTGACTGCTCAATTTTGTGGACCGAAATCGCTTCCAAATTTGTGTAATTTTTTTTTTGAAAATTTTAAATCTATATACAGGGTTATCCAAATTAAACTTCCCCAACTCATAGGCCTGGGCAGAGTGTTGTATGGGTCATAATGTGATGAAATTTTAAAAACAGACACTTCAGATCATGCGCTCGAGATTTATTAAACAAAAAAAATTAGTACAAGAAGTTGCCGATAGGTGGCGCTGCAGATCAACAAGACATTCGACAGATGTTTGATATGTGTGCCGTGGCTCTCCACAACTCTTTCCATTCGCAAAGCAGTGTGTTCCACAGCGGAACGCAGTAAGTCCACATTAATTCCACGAACATGTCGAATAATTGCCTCTTTCAGATGTGCCAAGGTTGCTGGGTGTTCTAGGTAGACCCGATACTTTAAGAATTCCCATAACCAAAAGTCGCATGGCGTGAGATCAGGCGAGCGGGGAGGCCAAGCTGTAGGAAAACAGCGGCTGATCACACGTGCATCGTTAAAAGTTGCCCGTAACACCTGTTGAACGCCACGAAGAATATGGGGTGGTGCACACTCCTGCATAAATATCGTGTCCTGGAGGCGGCCACGTTGTTGCAGTTCAGGGATCACAAACGTTGTCAACAAGTCCTGATACCGTTTTCCTGTGACAGAGCAGGTTTTGAACCCTGTTTGAGTCACCTCTTCAAAAGAATAAGGCCCAATGACGAATGTTGCAGTGAAACCGCACCATACAGTAACCTTTGGAGGTTCAAGGGCACTTGATGGATAGCGCGCGGATTTTCACTTGCCCAAATGCTGCAGTTCTGCGTATTCACTTGACCATTCAGGTGGAAATGGGCCTCATCCGTCTAAAGGATGTTCCACGGCCAAGCAACATCGACTTCCATTCTGGCAAGGAACTGCAACGCAAATGTTTCCCGAACTACAGGATCCCCGTCAGACAGCTGATGACGACTATGGATTTTGTAAGGAAAATAACCGAGGATTCGACGCATCGCACGCGAGACGGTCGTATAGGGCATATCAACAGCACGAGAAACAGTTGGCACACTGACAACATCATGTGGCGATTGTCTAAAGGGGTCCACGACCGCCAAAGCAACGTCTTCTACGCGTGCAGATTCCACAACCTGTCGTCCTCTACCTGGTAAAATTCCCAGCTGTCCCGTTCTTTCGAACTTCTTCATCATGTCTCGTAGAGCGCGTGGTGTCATTAGTCCTCGGCGTAAGATCTTTAGCCGAAGGAATGCTCTTATCGCATAGGAGTTCTCGTCATTCTGGTAGAAAAGTTTCACTAACAGAGCTTTGTCTTTCAAAGTCGCCATTGTGCATCAGCGAGTTGGAAACAACTGCCTGTGCAAGGCCTGTCTTCTACTTTTGTAGGGCTCGTCTTTTGGATACGTTGTGCAGAAGCTTTATTTCTGCAAATCACGGTGCTGCAATATGCACATTACTAGTGTTACAGCGCCACCTATCGCAAACTTCTTTTACTAATTTTTTTTTGTGTAATAAATCTCGAGCGCATGATCTGAAGTGTCTATTTTTAAAATTTCATCACATTATGACCCATACAACAATCTGCACAGACCTCTGAGTTGGGGAAGTTTAATTTGGATAACCCTGTACATTGGAGAATTAAAAAATGCACTTTTTCCTTCTAGAAAATAGTTTTCATATAGATTTTTATCATGAGAAACTAAGTTGCCGGAAAAACCAATTTCAGATGTTATCACCAAAAAAAATCTTTTTTTTTAAATAAATTTCAGTCGAATTACAGTTAATTTCTATTTATTGCATATAATATAATAAAAAAGTAAAATGTATAAATTTAAGAAAATATAAAGCGCTGAGGGGAAAATACCTTAGAAATGCAATTTAGTCTGATAGAGTTCAAAGCAGGGTTCAAGGCAAAGTCCAACTTCACAGATTTTGCTCCAGATTCAATAAATCTAATAAATAATCAATCTAATTAATAATTCAATAATTTAATTAAATTAACAAGATAATCGCTGAACGTTTTCTAGCAGCCATTTCTGTAAGAAAAAAGCGGCAAAAAGTGAAGTTTGAGCGCTAATACGACGTGCCTTCGAATGCCGCAATTTAGTGGACAACTAACGATATTTGGTGGCCAAAACGTAAACTAAACGCCTATTACTGTATATAATTTATTTCAATGGTTAAACGGGGAAAAAACGGAATGCGCTCCTTAATAAAGGAAGAAAAACATATGCCTGCGGAAACTGCGGGATAAGCAAATTTTGCTACATTTGTGTTGCTCGTGGAAATCGCGGAATGGTCAGCCAGAGGGTTAATTTACAGAAGTAAGATTCAGTTTGAAAAATATATATCTTATATTTTTCTGAATGGCAACAGATTCGAATGAAAAGCTAAACAACGCATTTATAGTGATTCGACGGAAAATCCCGTTGCGGGACTAACATACTGTTTGGGCTAACAAGGGGGGGAATGATTAATTGGGATTTTAAAAGAATATTTCGATTAAATTATGGCATAAAACAAACTGTAGCACTTTATGGTCAGAACACCAGTTTTTAATCTCACACACCTGTGAATCTCAAAACCGTAGATTAATAAATAGTTTGAATTTTGTATTCTTTCCAAAAAAGAGCAAAATTACTAAAAATTATTTTGTCCTAATATAATTTGCATGTTTTTACTCCCTTGTACGAAGTAAAAAGGAAGTATTGTAATCGCGAAAAATTTCAGGTATCATATTTCAACGAAAATATGCAGTTTGACAGCTATCAAATGGAATTTTTAGGATGTTTTTGCGTGACATCTATACGTAAGGACAGAATAAAAGACTCTTTTTCCCCAAAAAAATGTAAAGCTGATTTTAAATGAATTCTGAAGGGAATTTTCGTGGCTGTGCGTACGTACGTACATATCTCACATAACTCAAAAACGAGTAGTCTCAGAATGTTGAAATTTTGCATATAGAATTGCTCTAGCATGTAGTTGAGCACCTCGTATTTTGTTTGCAATCGGCCGCACCAAAAGTATATATATATATCCACTCTGTTACTCGGCTCAGTAATCTCAGTTTCTTATATGTTTGTAAATTGTGCATTTTTTGCTTTAAAAATGATTAAATTATGCTGTTCGTATCTCCCCGTTAAGGTTTTCATGCCCTCAGTAAATCTGCATGCAATATGTTTAGAATTATCAACAATTTAAAAGTCGTTTTAAGTGCCACTAATACTAATTATTTCTTCCAGAGTGGCCATGTTTGTTTACATTTGAAACAGCAGAACAGTAGATTTGTTGCCAATCTAGAGAATGTAAGCATCGCAATAACAAAGATAACGCCTTCTTATATTATTAGGGGAGCCCACCGCGGCCGAGCGGTAAAGTCGCTGAACACTGGTAGTTCGGTCCGAGGTTCGAATCCCGCGAACGGGCTGGCTGCATGGGTGTTTTCGTGGTTTTCCCCATGTGTAACGTGTATACGAGCCAGTTTCCCTTAAAAAGTCCTCCACGAAGGCATCCCTCCCCTTCGGCAGATAGCCGTAGTGTGCTTTGCCATAATTAAATACACCGTGACTTATATTATTGGGAATTAATTCATGCCTAAACCATTCTGTAATTAATTCGAGTAAATGTTTAATATTTACTTCCTAATTTTCAATACAGTTATTTTGAGTTTTTATGCATATTTTCTTTGACGCGAAGTGAAAACTGAGTTTAATTGAATGATAAATACTCAATCGTCTGTGAAAAACAGTTTGTTTTTTGGGCGGCTTAATTTCTGTTATACATTGTTTTAGATTTATTATAGTATTTGAATTAAACATGTGGGAACGATTACATAATTCTTAAGATGATATAAGGGCCCACCAGCGGCCGAGCGTAAAGTGGCTGAACGCTGGTAGTTCGGTCCGAGGTTCGAATCCCGCGAACGGGCTGGCTGCATGGGCGTTTTCGTGGTTTTCCCCATGTGTAACGTGTATACGAGCCAGTTTCCCTTAGAAAGTCCTCCACGAAGGCATGCATCCCTGCCCTAGGACAGGTAGCCTTAGTGTGCTTTGCCATAATTAACTAAACCAAACCTAAGATGATATAAATTTGTTGCATTCTGAGTTAAAAAAAATGAATGAAATGTAATGCTGTTAAGTGAACCTAGGGACAGAATGTTGCTACAAACAGAATGTAAACAAATACAGTGAATTTTAAAGAGTGCATTTATTCTATTGTGGTTTAGGCGCTATCGACGAAGTAAATTTAATTCAGTCCAATAAGTTTAAATGAAATGCAAGAAAAAATGCGTATGATTTAATATTCCGTACAAGGAAGTTTTATGGTGTACACATCACATTTTTCAATAGAAGCATTTCTACTGTACATTATTGCTGAGAAAGATCAGAATTGAATCCTTTAAAAATTTCAAACACTTTCAGCTAATGGATTAACTAATGATTCTTTCATCACATTGTTAACTCTAGGATCACACGTTTTGCTCTCTTTTAAAGAGCTGTTCTCACGGATGATGAATATAAAGCAAAATTTCTGTGGATAAAAAGTCAATACTTGGATTTATCTTAAGCCAATCCATTTGATTAAGAAGTACAACGTAGGTTAACACTAAAATCCCCATTAATCTAGTAAATAAACAGAAAATTAAATTATGGCCGAAGTAGCTAAGTACAGAAGGTACTTTACATACCTTCGTGCATATCTTCTTTTTCGCGTGGAACAAATTCAAGCAAATTCTGCAACGCTAATTGAAATTCAAACAGAATTAATGGATCAAGATAGAAAGTGTTTAAGCGATAAAAGTTTACTTATAAAGTAAAAAATAATCTTGAGTAACTAAAAGAATCACTGCTAAACGAAAACTGCCTGAGAAGCCCTTCCATTTCCCATATAAATGAAGCTGAAAAATTTGGGAAAGGAAGAAAAATGTACCGAAATCCTTCTTGGATTAATTATTGTGCAAAGTAAATGGCTCTTTATTAGAAAAGGCTTTTTTCCATACGCTTACATATCGTATTTTTAACAAATTACTAAATTCCGAATTCTTAAATATAATCTACAGGTTTTGTGTGATTGTCCAATAGACGTTTTACTTTTACTTTTGATAGCATATTAGAGAGACTTTAATGTTTATTCGTATATCAGGGAACATATATTAAGTTATTACACACGAGAAATTTAATTAAGATGTTTGAAAACTTGTTTTTAAACTATTACCGGACGGAAAAGAGATTATCAAACGATAATTTGATTACGTTCCTAAACAGTTTACTGCCTTTAAGTGATGACTAAGAAATGTATTTTCAGAGTTAATGAGTTTGTTGTTCCTCATTGTGAATACTTAAATTTGGAATGTACTTGAAGAATCGAATGTAGAACTGGGAATACCTATAATGATAATCACAGACGTTAAATCTAGGCATAAGTAAATTACTTTTGTTAGTTTTTTTCATCACCCCCTTCGTTCGTCATTTGAATGTTAAGTTTTCTTAGTGAGATAATCCTCGCAGCTTTTGGTCTTTTGAACTTTACTTACAAAATGACACCACTATAAAAACATAAAATTTATCACTACTATTTTGTTTTACTGCATAACTCTCTGCCTCTGTAGTGAAGTTCACCTCCTTAACTCTTTATATCCCTTGCCTCATTCTCGTTCGCAGTGGTTAACATTCTACATTAGAGATGGATATCCGCTCCGGAACCGACTCAAAGAACCGATTCACTTGACCGAACAAATGATCAGCGCTCCGGCTAAAACGGAACGGCAGTTCTTTAACTTTTCACCGAGAACTGTTGTTAGGAAGCGTGCCAAAAATTTAATTTCTCTTAATGTAAACACTAGCAGTGTTCCCTTTATTATTTCCCGTAACGTCTCTGACCTATTTTTATGCGTGTGTGTGTATTATGTAAGTATATATGTGTGTGTTTGGCTTGCTTGTGTTCCATCTAATGTGTAAAAAACGAAACATTAAATAAACCGATACATCTCAGCGAAACTGGCCACCCTTGTTTGCAAATGAATAGAGTTTTTGTTTCCCGTCTGGCAATTCGAGAATTTGTTTAAAATACCTAGCTTATAGGAACTAAGATTCTCAGCTGTCAGCGCTCCTGCACTAGTCGGAGATCTTTCGGAGTCGTGGTTATTCGCATTTTTATAGCTCCTGAGGATCTGATTAAGATGGAATTTTGGTTATTCGCTCTTTTAAGATTAAGAGAAATGGAGATTCGCTCCTCTTCCAGCCCTGCGGAGTCTTGGTTATTTACTCTCTTCGCTTCCTCGGAGCTGTACCTTTAAGTTTCATTTCAATTCTTTTATTTCCATTTCGGGATTCCAACCCGAGCCATTCGATACGGCAGTCAGCGTCGCTAACGACTGTCCCGGTTGGGCGGCATATATATCTTTCCAGCTGTGATCGGCCGTTTTGGCTAATGTGATGATATAGTTAATGTCACGATGCATATGCAATGAGGTAATTTTATTGATATTTTCAGTAATGTTGTATGAACAGTTCTTCGGATAACCGTCGAGCAACAAATTTGTACTCATGCTGTTTTTACGCTTATAAATTAAATCACTTCATACCCATATATAAAATATCGACTCAATAAATCCAATTGTTTTATTCACATAAACATACATACGCTCGTGTCAAAATGTAGGATTGCGAATACAAAACATATGATATCTCTAAAATAATTGGTTTATGGTTATGAAATTTTGTTCAGAGATGTTAAATAATATAAGGCAGCCAATTCTAAAATATCAAAATATGCAGTCACAATATATAAAAACATGATTCTCAAATTTTTAGAATGATTCAGAAAAGGAAGTATGCCATTCTCGCACAGTTTTATTCCATACAACGGGTCCTTTTACCGTAATTATGTTGTTCATAGTTTCTGGCAACAAAACTCTTTCTACTTAAAGCGAGGATTTTAGTACCTCACATCAACTATTCCTACAGAGTCTAAAACACGTTGTAAAAGATTTAGGTCTGCCAAATTTGCTAGCCAAATACACTGCTGGCCATTAAAATTGCAACACTAGGAAGGAATGATCTGACAAACGTCCGAATCACATAAAACGAAGAAGAGGTTGTGATATGCAAATGATTAGTATTTCAGCGCATTTAGACTATAAAGGAGGGGGAAACGACATCTAAAGCACTCCATAAAAGAAAAGCTGTGCAGTGGATTTCTCATTCTGAAAGGGTTTTGTAAGTTCGGCATTTGCTCAGAATATCGTGTAATGATCCTGTATCATTCTGCGTCGAAAAAGAAGAAATGCTTACCAGCAAATGATGGAATTCGATAGATACAGGATCGTTGCGTATTGAGAGTGTGGATTATTGTTCCGTGATATCGCCCGTCGCACTGGTCGACATCCAACCACTGTTATGCGAATATGAAATCAATGGGTTGCTGAGGGTCATACTGAACGGCGTGCAGGATCTCAACGCCCTCTCATAAATAACCCCCGAGAGGACAGACATATTGTGAGGTCAGTTCTGCAAAACCGTGCAACCATATCATGGACCATTAGTCAGGAAATGAGCATGCCTAATATCGGTTCGTACGGTGGGTCGACGTTGGCAGCTGCGTGGACTATCAGTATGGCGACCATTACTTCGGCTTACCTTGCCAATGCAACGTAGAGAGAGACGGCGACTCTGGTGCGCTGAATGACAAAGCTGGATACAGGAGTGGCACAATGTCGTCTTTTCAGTCAAGTCCCGATTCTACGTGCAGTAATCTGATGGCCGTATATGTGTCTGAAGGCTCCGAGGAGACCGAAAGTCGCCTGCTTGCATTCGATATCGTTACAGGGGCCCTGCACCTGGTGTGATTGTTTGATAGCCATTGGGTACACGACATGTGCATCTCTAGATCGGATCGACGGTAATTTGAACGCAGGTCGGTATATTTCTGACATCTTACGTCCAGTGCTTGTGCCCAATCTTCGAGGCCTGCCAAACACCATCTTTCCACAAAATAATGCAAGACGACATGTTGCACTTCGTGTTCTCCCGATTCGATTGCTCCCTGGCCTGCACGGTCTCCAAATCTGTCATCAATTGATAAATAGCTTGCCATGGGTTGCTGAGATACTGGCCCACCACCCCTCTCCAGCTAATACGGTTGATGAAGTGTGGCACAGACGTGAACCAGCATGGAATGAGTTGCCCGTTTCTGTTATCCAAGCTCAGTACGACGCCATGCCTAACCGAGTAAAGATCGTGTTAGCTCCCAGGGGTGGTAGCTGTTTCTAATAATTTAGCACCTCCGTAAACCCCCAAATTGCTTATAAATTTAATCATTTTGCCTTCATGCCATACTGTTTACATTCAATAAATTCTTTTTTGTATTTGCTTTCCTTCATAGTGTTGCAATTTGAATGGCCAACAGTGTAATAGGCCATTAAAATTGACGACTATTTGAGCTCTGCATGGCTTCGCATTAACATCTATAAAAAAATTCATTTCCAGCAGTTTCCTAGAACAGTCTCACATAACGCCTAATAACTTCATCCCTATAATGCTATGTTTTGCAGAGCAGGCATCGAAGGTATGCAGTAGTTCACAACCGTTCAGTGTGACATGTCTCAATATAAGAACTCCATTTCCACCAAAGTGGATAATTTCGTTTATATCGGGGAGACGACAGAGAGCTGCAAGCATTTAACCATCGTCGAGAAACATTCTAGGCACCGAATCTTAATTTATAACTGATGAGAATATGATCCCAGTCTTGATGGGTCCTAGAATAATGTATCTGGCTCCGCAAAGTAGAGCACTCTTCTGAGATCTGTTGAAGACGATGCATGCTACGGTCACCGTATATAATGTGATCCTTCTTCTAGAGGTCTGTAAATAGCTTTCTGAAAAAAGTTGTTGCAGACACAGCAGCGATGTCTTGAGAAAGCTTTCTACGGCGTTCTCCATGTAACGCCATTTATACAACACAGCAACCTTTGAGGGCTTTGTACGTCTTAGTACGAACTTCTAGTGATGGTTCTAGTAACCTGAAATCAATTTCGTAACCTGGATATCATGATTTGAGACAGGAACACAAACGAGTGAACTGCACTTAAGACTAAATATGCTTAGGAATACTTATGGTTCTCTTTCTAAATTTATCCTTTTAGCAATTGCGTAACTCACTTTAGATGACATCAGGAAGTCTTGAGATTTTTCTTGGAAGATATGCAGTTCCATATCTCACAGCCAAATCTCACAGATTTGGAAATCAGTAACATTCGTGTTTTCTTTTTAAAGACATTGCTTTTAAACTTTTAACAAAGTCCCGATGTTTGCAATACCTTTACCGTTCCTTAAATAATCCATTTTTAAAATATTAGTCGGAGCTACTTAATTCAAAATACCTGTAACTTTACATTTGAAAACTACTGGACACGTGTATTTCGCCATAAATGTTAAATAATTAGAGGAAATTTATACTTAATACAAAATAAATGCATATTAATACCTCTTATTATTAGGGGGACCGGAAAGTAATGACGTTCCTGCACATGTCGATCTCTGATTGTCATTTGCCAGCTCATTGTGTATCTTGAAGGCATGCCAAAGTCATTTTAAGGTTAATGTGACTTGCTCACTTCTAAATAATTCAATATTAAACTTTTTTTCAATTTTCGGTGAAATGGCCAGCCAAATATCAGAAGAGCGTATCCGGCATTGTATACTTTTTGAGTTTGGCAAGGGTAGTAACGCAACAGTTGCAACCCGTAGTGGTAGTGGTAGTGGACCTAAAGCATTTGCAATGTTTATTCATGTACATTAGGCGTTCGTAAATGCCAAAGATGGTTTTCCAAGTTCAGATTCTGTAATTTTGATCTCTCTGACTCCTATCGATCAGGAAGACCAACAACATTGTAAGGATCCTAAGTTTTACTAACGTTTATTTTATTTTAAATCTTTACTATCACTTCTTATTTTCTACTTCCGGCCAGAATTAAAAGCTTTAACTTATTTATGCAAATTTGTCTTGCGAACGCCAAGTACTTAAATTGTGGTTTTTTTGCCAAGCAAGATAGAGGAAGGAGTTATTGGAAGCAAGCCGCTTGCCATAGTTGTTTTACGAGTTTTCACTCGGTTGCTGGTTGCCTTCAAGGCCAGAGGTTTAGTCCTCTTGATAATTTCAAACGTATCGTAGTTTTAGCAGCTCGGCGTACTACATACGGACTTTTGTTAAATAACGGCCAATCTTAATGCTAGGCACTTGTATACCAATTAAAAGTTAGTTTTAGTTAGAGTTTTAGTTAGTAGTTTTATATTCTTACGTTCAGACCACAAGTGGTTCGTCTCTGTATTCCGAAGTTCCGGAAAGATCTGTAAAGATAGAAAAATAAAGGGTTTCGTATACCCTTCCTGTGTGTATTGTCTACTTCACAATTTATTGAACATAGCTTGAGTAAGCTCCCTGTTCCCAGTCAGGATAGTTCATGTTTCCAAAGCAAGTCAAGAGGAACACAAGTCCTGATAAAATTAGAGAACGATATGCTAAAGGCAGAAGTGGAAGCAAATCCATGTCAAACACCCTTAACCTACCATGGTCGTCCATCCAAGAACATTTAAAGCAGATTGGAAAAATAAGCAGAGCAGGTGTTAGGATCCCCTACAATCTGTCTTAAGAGAACAAAGCCAACTGATCCATCATATGCAATGGAACCATACAGAACCGTTTTTTGATCTTTCGATTACTGGAGACGAAAAATGGGTCCTATATGATAATCCAAAACACAAAAGGCAGTGGCTCTCTCCAAACGAATGGGTTTACATCTCGAAAAGGTGTTTCTGTGCGTTTGTTCGAATATTTGCGGAATTGTTAATTTTGAATTGCTGAAAACTGGATAAACTGTTAATGCAGACATTTGTGTGAACACTGCACTGAGTGTACCAATCTTTAATCGAAAAATATCAGTTTTTAACAGAAAAGGCGTCATTCTGCAACACGACAATGCAAGACCGCACTGTGCAAGGCGAACACTGGAAAAAAATAATGAATTGGGGTGGAAGGTACTGCTATACTTACCTACCACACTCGGCCGATATCGCAGCACTGAATTTCCATTTATTCGGATACCCACAAGATTTTTTCAGTGGCAAAAAATTTGAAAATTTGGATGATGTCCAAAATGTCCTCTCGAGATATTTTACTCAAACACCAATTGAATTTTATCGGCTAGGGATTGAAAATCTGCACATTAGATGGCGAAAGGTTGTTGATAACGAGAGTGATTATATTATTGATTAAAAATAAAAATTTGTTAAAAATGTATTCATTTGAATTTAATGTAAGAAAGCGACATTACGTTCCGATCTCTCTGATATTTTATATATGAAATTATTTCATTGATCGAAGACCTTGAAGGTGAACATAGGAATCTGATACATACTTCTCTAACTGAATTTGTTTAAAATAATCTCTTACCGTATAATTTGTGTCATAATAAGTAAAAATAAGCCATATATCACAGATAAAGAAAAGCTATTTTTCCAAATGCGTATAAAGGTACATTATTAGGAAGTTAATAATTATAAACAATGAAATATTTAACTTACGCGGTAGTGGATATACGTTATTAATACAAAGAAATCGAACACAAGTATTAGCAGATATCATCAGACTTAGTTCACGGAATTAGAATTAAACATTAATGCAAATTACCACGAAACTGTATTACGAAGAGAAAGAACCACGTCATTTTTCCAAATTCATGAGAGGTATTATTGACCGATAAAACAGCAGACGCAAAGCCATGCCGCCAGACTGTAGGTTTCGTAACGATATATTGTTATCTGCAGTGACTGTGTAACTTTTGTATTCATAAACGTATGGGTATCCATTTGAATAATGATTTATAATGAATTCTCTAGCTGTAATCCTAAACATTTTGAGTCAACCAAATTGCCATGACCATTGCATGATCTTCACGCTCCAGTGCTATTACATACAAATTACGATTATTTTATTGTTTCATCGAGTGCAGATAAGGCCATACAATCTTACTTAACGCTGCTTAACTGCATCAGCGATGATAGCTGACCACGTGGACGTGTTCTGTGGCTTAAATCGGACAGTATCCCACTGATCCAAATCATACAAGAGTTTCAGGTTATTGTTTCAGTTTGGTAATTTCTTTTGCCATCGATCATCACAGTCCTCCAGCTTGTCCTTGGATATCACTAAATGCGGTATAACTGGTTTGTGACTAACCAAATATACAACGTAGTTATGCTTTGGAAACTTTTGACAGCTCAATTTTGAGATATCACTAGCAAAATGAAACACAGTCATTATTATGATAGAAGAAGTGTGACATAGGCAATCAAATTCCATATTCAAAAAAAATAGAGACAGGTTCCTAAGACGTGCTTTAAAATACTAGTTGAGGGTTCGATTTTAGAGATTTATATATATATTTCAGTGGAGGGGGCCTTTTATAGCATGTCCGTGGAGCAATTATTTCTTTCATTTAAGACTAGTTGTTTTTAGGACATGTGGCAATGTACCGTCAGGCATTAGGCAATGTTCTGTTCTTGCTTCATGTCACGATGCTTGACATCACTTAAAGTATTAGGCCGAGTTTCAGTAAGTTACCATTCGCTAATAATAAAAATTTGATGTGTACACCACATGACTTCCTTGTACGGAATAATGAATTAAACGCATTTTTTCTTGCATTTCATTTAAACTTATTGGATTGAATTAAATCTACTTCGTTGACAGCGTATAAACCACAATAGAATAAATGCACTCTTTAAAATTCACTGTATTTGTTTACCATAACGATACTTTGGCTAGGTTCATTTAACATATTTCGTTCATATTATAACTCAGAATGCACAAAATTTATATCATTTAAAGAATTATCTAATCACTCCCACATGTTCTATTGAAGGACTATAATAAAGCTAGAACGATGTATAAAAGAAATTAAGCAAACAAAACAAAACCGAAACAATTTTTCACTGACGATTGAGTATTTCTCATTCAATTAATTCAGTTCTCACTTCGCGGCAAGGCAAAAAATACATAAAAACTCAAAATATCTGTATTAAAAATTACGAACTAAATCTTAAACACTTATTTCCTCGAAAAAATTCCAGAAAGGATTAAGCATGATTTAATTCGCAATAATAAATGAAGGCGTTAGCTTTGTTGTAGCGAAGCTACGTTTCTCTAAATTGGCAACACATCCACTACTCTGCTGTTTCAAATGTAAACAAGCAATGGCCGCCATCAAAAAAATTATTAGGCATAGCGGCACTTAAACAACTTTAATATTGCTGATAATTCTAAAAATATTGCATACAGATTTACTAAAGGCATAAAAACCTTAACCGGAAGATAAGAACAATATAATTAAATCATTTTTAAAGCAAAAAATGTACAAGTTACAAACATATAAGAATAAAGAAACTGAGATCACTGAGCCGGGTAACAGAGTGGATATATATGTAAATATATTTATATACGTTTGGTGCGGCCGATTGCAACCAAAATACGAGGTGCACATCTACATGTTATAACAGTCCTATATACAAAATTTCATCGTTCTGAGGCTGCTCGTTTTTGAGTTATGCGAGATACGTACGTACGTACATACGTTCGTAGAGACGCCACGAAAAATTCTCTTCAGAATTCATTTTAAAGCAGTTTTATAAGTGTTTTGGAGGGAAAGATTATTTTATTCTGTCCTTACGTACAGATATCACGCAAAAACATCGTTAAATTGCATTCGAAAGCGGCCAAAATGGATATTTTCGTTGAAATATGCTGCCTGAGACTTTTCGCGATAACAATACTTCCTTTTTGCTTCGTACAAACAAATAAAAATGACTAAATCTATATTTACAACCATTATGACGAAAATGCTGTTACTGGGGCTATGTCATTACTCTGACGATTTATCGATGTAATGTTTCCGAATACGTATTTTGTAAATTGTAGCTCATTTTATGAAGTATTTTCTCCCTCCTTCCTGCATGCCTTCCTGGTGTAACGGTAGCACACTCGGCCCGTATTCCAGAAGTCCAGGGTCGAGTTCCGATGAGGGCACTGCTCATTTTCCACGCCTTCCGTATCAAAAAAAAATTCTTAATAACGCTACAGTGGCGCCCGAACTAAAAGGCAATGGAGATGATTCTTCACCACCAAGGTTAGGTGACTAGATATCATAATCCCCAGGCGCTCTTTAAAAGAGGAAGTTTATAAGGTACTTTCTCCGTCCTTTCTGCATAACTTCGTGGTGTAATGGTAGTACATTCGGCGCGTATTCGAGAGGTCCCGGGTCCGAGTCTCGGCGAGGGCACTGTTCCTTTTTTCACGCCTCCCATATCAAAAGAATCCTAATGACTCTACAATTTGTGGGGAAACAAAGCTTATATTCTCAGTAAGTGAATGGTAAAGTATAACGTTCATGCACTGGCATTCCGTTAATACCCAGTATTGATTATCCAGTGTACTGGGATCATCAAACAAGATGCCCATGTCCTTATGTTGCATATTTTGCGCATGGAAATAATTGAAGTCCTTACTAGTCCATGATTTAATCCACAATAAGAGGCTAAATAAGAAATTTTAAATAGATACAGTCTTTTTTTTTTAAATTTAACGTTCTCCGACTCTATTTTATCCCTAATAATGAAAAAAAGAATAACTAAAATACCTGATGTATACGAAATCTTAAGTAATCGTGAGTGATTATAACTAAAAAAATATTAGTGCCCTAAACTAAACAACATGCCTCATTTTAAGGTTTTATTGAAACTTCCCAATCAAATATCATGAACGTTGAAACCTGCACAGAGTTTTCTTAATGCAGTCGTTGTTTTTTTTTTTTTCTTACACCATTTTTAATTAATATACTCTTAACGATAAAGTACTATTAACACTGCTGGTACAGGTACTATGATATTTTGTAGGAGATAACATATTATGTGTGGTTAGAAGCAATTTTATTAATCATTTCAATTATAGTAAAATACAAATTTTTATTCATAATTAAAGACCATTTTAGATGATTGATTTCATCAGGCGGATATGAGAAAATAGTAACATCCGATATTAGATTTTAAATAAAAAAATAAAAAAAAATCTGATATTGACACTACTACTTCCTTGTACACCTATTAAATTCTTGATTTTTTTGCTGCACTTCGTTTAAATTATTTTCTTGAATTATTCTAACATAATTAACCAATCCCCGAAAGCAAATTGAAAGTTATTTCAAAAATTGCAAATTTTGAAATTAAATATTCTGGTAAATGGTAATTGTACGGAAGTTAAACTTCTCATAATTTTACTATTTTATTTTTTCATAACGAGTCCAGAAACTTTCCCAACTATAAGTATAGAAACAGGGTAGTTTTTTTTTTTTTTTTTTTTTTTTAATTTGACATTGCCAAAACATGATTATTTTCGTCATTTAAAATACTTCTGTAATTGGAAGTGTATGAATACAACCAAAGTTTGCGAAACTAAAGACCAAGTAAGGATTTAAGCGAGGTAAGGGGATGGGTATATATATTATATATATATATATATATTTATACATGTATACATATATATATATATATATATACATAAAAGGAGAGGTAAAAAACTAGGTCTCACTTTTTATGATTTATTCCTTATATATATATATATGTGTGTGTGTGTATGTTTGGTACTGCCGATTTGAATAAAAAGGGAGGTGCACAAGTAGATGTTATAGCAGCCCCAGGTACAAAATTTCAACGTTCTACGGCTAACCGTGTTTGAGTTATGCCAGATAGATACATGTGGTACGTACAGACGTCAAGGAAAAAATTCCGTCTTGAATCGATTTTAAATCCATTTTACAGTCAGTTTCGGAAAACTGAGTCTTTTATTCTGTCTGTACGTATATACATCATGCCAAAAATCGTCTAAATTGTTTCGGGAACCGAAGAACAGAAATATAATAACCGAAAATTTCGGAGGTTACAATAAATCCTTTACTACTTACAAGTCAGTAAAAAAGGGGTAAAACCATTTGCATATTTTATATTTTAAAAGTTATGGTTATGACACTGATATATAAACTATACTTTTCGTTATAAATTACAGAAAGTCTTCATATTATCATTAAGCACCTTATATAATAAATTAAACGTCAACGAAAAAGTATGAAGCAAGAAGCGAGATGATAGATCATAACTTAGCGATCACCTGTAATAACAGGCAGCATTTGTTGCATTTTATTAACGCTCGAAACGTTAAGAGCACTGTCCTTATTTAAGTCCAATTTTTAGTTTGATTTTACTACTTTCTATCTGAAACTATTGACTAAATCTTGTAAAAGATATCAGTTATTTCAGAACATAACAACATCTTAGTTTTTTTTTTTTTTTTTTTTTTTTTTTTTAACCGTTACTTTTCTTAAGACTTGATTCTCACCACAAATAATTCAGAGGCACTAAAATAACCCACCGCTAACTGTTCTTCGAATGTAACTAAATTATTTCATTCTCTTTACGCACACCTGTTATTGGTGAATAATCCCCTTCCGCATGAGACTAATCAGAAACAAAGAACAATCAACATCTAACCGAATCCACATTCGACGTTTACGATTAAAATGATTAATGGCAGGAACAGGCTAATCCCTTAGTGATGTTTTCTGGTTCATTACGTTCCTTGCTTATTAAGTGTAACAGCAGTCCTCGTAGAATTTGCCGGCATTTGTCTGAAAGCCGATAGATCTTTTATTGCAGAACTCGAGGATATTTAGAGTGAACAGCATTGCCACTCGTTAATCAGAAATGTTGTGGATATGTCAGTGGAAATAAATTCATGTTTGCATTACCGTTTTAAGTGATGTGAGCGTATGCTATTGCAGCGTGATTCGAAGTATAGCAAGAAACCTTTTGATTAAACATGTTTAAACACAATAGTCTTTATATATATGCAGGTTGCAGGATATCTTCGAGTTGCTTTCAAGTTTCCCTTTCATTTCAAATTACTTAAAATACTTCCTTCCATTCATTTACGTAATTCAAAGATATCTAATTTTAAAGAATGAATCGATGAAACAATTTTTTAGAAAACGATCAGTATATTAACTTTTAAAGGTGTGCTTATATAAATAGAAATTTATTATATAAGGTTTATTACATATTTATAACTTATAATTATAGAAAATAATATTTATTATGGAACTTATAATTATATAGTATATAACTTATTTATTATTATATAAAATTTATTATGTGTTTGTTACATAAATTTCAATAATCTTACGAATTTGGATATAAATATTTTTAGTTTCTGAAAATGGCCTAGCGATTTCATATCTCGGTGAAAAATTCCTTCATCTGAATTTATAAAAAAATTTCTGCTATAGTTATGCTTTATGTCTTATATCGTAAAATGTGAAGAGAAATAAATATTTGTTTGAGAACTCCTGGACTATTTGATAAGGCAAAGACTTCTAGTATTAGCTACCTAAGAGTAGCTAAACACTCGTGGAGAATTTTCTGTCGTAATAGACGAACGTATCACTTTGCAGTTGAGTATCTTATCTTGCAATCACGTTAAAGGCACAGAACATTATTAAGATCCTCTCTTGTTTAGGAAGGAATATACAGAAATATGATGATTCAACCAACGGCAATTGTTACCTTGCCACCACAACTATTTTGGCCATAATTCTTCCGTTACAGAGGACGAAGAATGGAACATTTGCATCAACAGAAAGGCCTTGTGAATTTAGTGCATTATGTATGCCTCAGGCAAACAAAGTAAGCATTTAGCTGTGGGCTTAAAGAGATTCACTTAGTCTAACCCTTCAAAAGCTAATTTTGGAAGCCACTTAAGCATCCTGCAAGACCTCACGAGACAGCATGCAGCTTGGACGACACGGGAGAGAATATAAGAGATGAATCCTCAAGCAGTGGCCATTAGAACCGAGCACGATACACGAATAATGTACAATACGCATGATTCACACATGAATATTCTATAGTTCGATATATAATTAATAATATTAAGATGGTCCGCTTATTTGTAGATTCGCAGACAAAGTTATATCAAATTCGCTTCGTAAAGATATAAAATATCTTCATTTACATGAACAAATCAAAGCGTACAATAAGCTATCAAACAAATGTAAAATGTTTTCATTTGCTTATATAAAATATCTTCATTTGTTTATATAAAATATCTTCGTTTATATAAAATATCTTTATTTGTTTATATAAAATATCTCAATTTGTTTATATCAAATATCTTCATTTGTTTGAATAAATCAAAGTGTATAAATTGCCTAAGGATGGAGGAATTTCGTGGAGAAATTTCTGAAAAAAAAACTGCTTCGTACGATCATGCATGACAGCCTGATTCTAATTCCCAATATTCATATCTCTTATCCACTGGTTCGTTGATGAACACATAGGTGAAGTTGAAATTGAAATTAGAGGTGAAAAAAATTTTTCTTAACAAAAAAGTGGCGTTATCGTTTCTTAGTCTATTGAAAAAGTTTTGACAAACAAAGATCAAATCCATATGTGTATAAATGAAAATTTGTTTGCTTTTTGTACAAATCTACAGTTTAAAAATGTAGTTCCAAATGTATCTTTGTGAAACTTGCCATACTCGACCTCCAAAACAAGAGGAAGGTCACTGTCTACATAAGATTCCCCCAAAACCAGCCCATAGGATCAGCACTCTTTATGTAGTATATATATATATAAAAGTATGTAGTATATTGTTTGTTAGTCTTTTATATAAATCTACAGTTTAATTCCGCTGTTCATGAAACTTGATGCACTCCAAGTTCAAAAGAAGAGGAAGGTCGCTGTCTACGTAAGATTTCTCAGAAACAAAGCCCATGGCGTCCCCATTCTTTATATAGATATATTTTGCACTAATTTAATGAATTTTTGATAGAAACTTAGGGATTTAAAAGCTTTGCATTGCCGCTTTGCAAAGCGTGAGATATACGAGTATATGCTTCAAAATTAATCAGGAAACTTAATGATATAAAAACTTGTGTTGCCATTCGAGATTATATTAATTTATTTCAATTAATCATAATTATATTAATTTATCTCGAATTTAATAAACAAACTTTGCTATTTGACAGAAATGTGTTGTCTCTGCCAGAACTCAAATATTTTAAAGTATGTTAGCTTTCCGCAAAGCGTAAAATATTCAATTTTCTCCGCATTAACGTGCGTGTTATTGCATCGCAGGCAATTTGTTTGCTTTTGAAAGTGAATATGTAATCCTCGTCACAAAACATTACTTTCGCTGTGAAATCAGTTATACCACCAAAACCAAAACCTATGGTTGATCTACACCTCAAGAACGTAAGAAAAATGCATCACGAGTTTCCGAAATAAATGAGCAACATGAAGCAAGACTGGAAAATGTTCGAGTACGCACTGCTCAAGCCCATTCGTTGAAACAGTCGAGCAACGGGAAGCAAGACTGGGAAACGTCCGAGTATGCACTACTCAAGCTCGATTATCTGAAACAGATGAGCGACGGAAAGGAAGACTGGAAAACGTTCGAGTGCTCACTGCTTAAGTTCGTCAGTCTGAAACAGACGAGCAGAGAGAAGCAAGACTGGGAAAGCACTTCAATAAACAGAATTAAAACACAAACGCATTCGTGCTATTAACAAATATTTCAGTGAATGCTGGGTATGTGAGAATAGTAATTTCTCACACCACGCAGTTTGTCATCATCGCAACATTAATCTTAATCGCGGAACTGCACGTGTGGATATAAGCACCAGTCAGACTGGTTTCTTCCCTTGTTCGCCCTTCCCCTCCTTCTCTGGCTTGGCGGAGGTCGTAGATGTATGAGTACGCGAGGTTGCGTGCCTGCATATCTCGCTAATGGAGTCTCGTCGTTCTTACAATATTCGCATATGAAGTGTCGTCGTTCTTTGTGCATAAAAAGAAGCAGAGCTAAGAAGTTACAATATTTAGAGGGAAATGCTTAGTTTGAAATTCACTACGTCCTGCTGCCGTGAATAACATGTTAAAACATCTCAAACAGATTATCAATATACGTTCGACTCAGGAAAGTGCATTATCAGCGGTGTGTCTCCACGTGGTGCTTTTCAGTGTGTTAATGAAATGAAAAGGAAAAAAAAAAAAAAGGAAAAAAAAAACAATATCTTGCACGTTTGTAATAAGGATGTGTGAACTGCACGTAATTAATATGAAAAAAATTCAACTGCATATTTGCCCGATGCGTGTAGATTGTGGTTTGTCTGCTGACAGACACTTTTTCGGCATTCGTCCACTGTTCCATTTTTAGGTTCTCACGTTTTGTGTTCTAAGTTATGGTATTTTGATATTTTATGTGCAGTGTGATAAGTGCTGTATATTTAATCCAGAGAATGTATTTTTAATAAAATAAATGTGAGATTAGAAAAAGAAATTTGTTTCCTCAAGTCTCATGCATGTGGGTTATTGGGTAAGTGAAATATATAATTAATTATTCTTGTTACTAGGGTTTAATTAGCAATGTACTACCACTAAGAATTCAAGCCAGTAAATAGTGGGCACATGTAAATTAATTAAGGATTTTTAGATATATATTTAATTAGATTGTCACATTACTACACCTCCTAGTAGTGTACATCACTACAGGGTAACAGCAGTATCATTATAAAACGATAATCTGATTTAGTGCATCTTTAGAAGCATGACGTTGTGAAAAGCATCCAAGGAGTAAAATAAAGTTATTCTGCTTTGTTGAATAATTTAAATAGACTTCTTTGTTACCATGGAAAATGCAGTTTTATGCGATGCATTGATAATATAGGTTATATTATAGTTGTTAATACATATTGAATTTTTTTACGTCCTTAATTGTAATTTTAAAGAGTAATACGATGTTCACAATATTTTTGGGTATGCAATCCTCTGAACTCGAGAAGAAATCTATGACCTCTGTCACAGATTATAAAATCCAACATTGGGTAACTACAAAATTCTGAAATGCTTCTAGGTTCTAGGGAAAGAATCTAAAAGCATTAGATAGTAGGAGAACCTAAAAGCAGAATTAGTTAGTAGTAGAACCTAAAAGCAAAGTTCCACTTCGGGTTCTGGAAAATTGCAGTTTATGTTAACAGTATTTCTGTAACCATTTTTGCCTCTTGAATTATATCAGTAATGACATCCATCTCTTGGACTAACTTTCTAATAAGTGTATTCAAGACATCAAGGGTTTTGCAAGACAAAATTCTCTTCGTTGATACTTTTTAATATTTCGCGTATAAACACTGGAATAAATAAAATTTAAATTCACAAGATAAGAACATCTTTATAAAATTTGAAATACTTCATAAGACCTTTAGCTGAACTCTGGTGATCGAGTAGGACTCTACTAGATGTACTCTAGCAGTGTGATCCGGATTTGAATCCCGCTAGACAGGCTGATTGCATGAACTTTTCATAGTTGAATGCTATTCGTACAAGGAAACGCAATGAGCGTTTCGTTTTTCCATGAACGCAAATCCGTTGTAACTGTTCAGAGACGTATTCATTTAAAGTACGCAAATCGCCGTACTCCAAGTAAGTATTCTATTAGATGTTGGTGCCAACAATTTAAAAATAAGGAAAATGTGGAACATAGGAAAGGCGCTGTTAGGCCATCGGCTTCGATCAAGAATGTTGATTGCATAAGGGAATCTTTTATATAAGAAACAAGATTACATCGACTCGTCGTGCCAGTTTCTAACTGGAAATAACGAGCTCTTAAGATTATTTTGCATAAACGACTCAGACTTCGTCCACATAAAATGCAGCTATTGCACGGCAAACCTAAACTTTTCGACTTCGGGGGGGTATTTCTTAATAAAATCGAAGAAGGCAACTCTCCTGCTCAGAAAAAGTTATCTTTCTCCGATGAAGCAACTTCCCATGTTTATGGTTATGTTAACCACCAGAACTCTCGGATATGGGGTACTGATTCTCTTCATGTTCACGGTAGACTGAAAGTGAATGTTTGGTGCGCATTGGCTGCAGATGAAAACCACTTGTCTTCATCGAAGAGACAATGACAAGCTTTACATATCTGGATATGCTAGATTGCTTTGCTTGTCTTCAATTTGATAGCTATCAGCTTAGAGTTATCTTTTAACAAAATGGCGTTCCACCAAACTGGGGTTCCTTAGTTCGAACGGAGCTGGACAAAAATATTTCCTGATTTTTGGATCGGTCATGGGGGTCCGATACTATGGCCAACATGATCACCTGACAATACAGCCCTTGACTGTTTTTACTTTTGAAGTGCGTACGTTAAGGACTGAATGAACGTACCTGCAATCACGGATAATCGATGACCTAAAGCGACGAATCGCTGAAGCCATTGGAGGAATATCTTCCGAAATGCTGCAAAACAATTAATTTGAAATTTAATATCGGCATAATATTTTGCCACACACGGAGCTCTTATGGAAATTATTCTATGCTTCAAATTCTGTTTCGTAATACTGTTTTAAAAATTTGGCCATGAAAACAACAGACATGTATGTACCCTGCGAAAAAAAAGGGGGAGGGAAAGTTTTATGTCCTCCGTTCTACTGAGCCGATTGATGAAATTCAAATTGCGTTTTTCATGTCTTGAAAGCACGACTTAAGATATATGTTATATTTATATAAAGCATCATTCTAACATAGGTATTTTGATACAAAATCGGACTTTTTCTGAGATGACATGCATTTTTTTTTTCATATTTCGATTACACGACTCAAATTATGCCTAAATATTAAATACTGTAAAATCTAGTGCACAATTTACGGAGAAATTCAAAAATGTAATTTGGCGAATTTTTTTTCAGTTTTCGCAAAGTCTAATTTACTTGCCGAACTTCTTAATTTATAGCAACCCATTTAAATTTCCCTTTTTTTTTTTCCAATGTAAACGAGCGGGAAAAAAGTCAACTTTCATACTTTCAAATATTTTAACAAAGTGCGTATTATCGATTGGCGTTATTATCGCTAAAAAAATGCCAAATTTCAAAACGTATGTATATCTTATGTATATATCTTCATGTATATCTTATCTTAAAAAATTTTGAATAAAAAACTCTAATTTTTTGCAGGTGTGCCTAGAAATACGTCTACTTTAAGATGATGTTAAAAATTGCGTAGGTTTTAATACAAAATGTTTTCCTAAAACTTTATAAAAATATTTTAAAATACAAATTTTAGTAATAAATAATTAAAAATGGGCGAATTATATTTGGATTAAACCTAAATTTCGAATTCTGGAAGAATGAATCAGTAAGTTTAATAAAAAGAGATATAAAAATATATATCAGATTCAATTAAGACTGAGGAGCTAAAATTTTGAGAGCTAATTTTTTAAAAACTACTCGCGACTTTTACATAACTTGGCAGTTTGGCATAATTTGAATCGTAGAATCGAAATATGGATACAAAATTGGCATATGATTTCAGAAAAATTCCGATTTTTGTCAAAATACCTACATTAGAACAACGCTATATATAAATCTAATACATATCCTAAGTAGCGCTTTCGAGACATGAAAAACGCAGTTTGAATTTCGTCAATCGGCCCAGTAGAATAGGAAATCTAGAATTGTCCCTATTTTTCCCCTCTCCCACAGTGTACCTCATTTTGCTCTTTCTTTCTTTTTTTTTTTTTAAACATCTAAAGTATTCAATAATTTTGAACCACCCTGTAATTACATTAAATTCTCTAAATAAGCAAGTAAAGAAATAAAAATGTGCATAATCGTAAAATGCTTAAAAAACTAAATATAAACAAAACTTTTGCAGTAGTAATTCCATACAGGTATTTTTGCGCTGCTATTCATCTCAGTTGCTTCATCACATGATGATTCGGTGCCCACAACCTCAAGATTAAGAAGGCAGTCGTGCCCTGACAATAGCCCTCTGCAGTACCCTGATGGGGGGGACAAAGCATAATAAATTCAGTATATCACATTTATCATCTGTTTAGCATATCAATAAAATTACTTTATTCTCACCTTTTAGTCTTACTTTCAGTTATGTTCGTAATAATACTATGCAAAATACAACAAAGCTACTATAAATCAGTTTAACAGATATACAGTTTTGTCACAAAATATTCATTAATAAATGTAAAGATAGTACTAATATATTCTTAATCATGTTTGCGTTGCAGTACACTTTTCTTTGCTGATTTAACTATAAAATTAACTTGTTTTAAACTCTGATGAATCTGTTTGTGTCTTTGTAAAAACAGTGAAGAAATAAATAAATATGTATATAATTTTAGTTTAAGCTGATAAGTTTGATAAGTAGTATTTATTTATATTCAGTATAAACTCTGCTGTCTTGAGAAATGATTTTACTTCTTATCCATTTAGAAATTTCCAGCATCTGTCCGTGACGTAACTTTCAATGACCTCACGGTCATTAATATTTGTCACCAACAGATGTCAGATTTCAGAACTAAACAGGACGTTGAGAGAACCGTTTTCTCTATTTGTGGCTCCTTTAACACAAAAGCGATTTCTTCCGAATTTTAGTTTCCTTCGTTTTTTTTTTTTTTTTTTTTTTTTTTTTTGTTACTTTTACATTTTTATAACATTATGATGAATAGTGGAAATATTATTTCAAAATTAATTAAACATATATAAAAGTTAGATTTCCTTCATAATACTAAATACTGTATCAGTGTTTTCTGGAAAATATTTTAAAAGGAATTAAAGAAATTCAATCACTTTACCAAAATATGCTGCACAATGTTTAAATATACTAATATATCCTCTAAATTTATGAAGTCGCAAATAATGCCTGAAAAAAATCACCTTTTAACAGTATGGCATTTACATGCATATATATTTCTCTGCTTATCCCAAGTGATAATTGGATTTTCTTAATATGTGTTTCTGAAACGATATTGTAATGACAAGTTCAAGGATAATGATAACGTGCTGTTTTGGCCCTCCAAACTAAACAGCCAATGAATAACACTCTTTTACGGAAATCTGATCACAATTTATAATAATGTTTTTGATAATAAAATGTTTTAAGCGAGTACTTTTTAACAGTTTTCCAAGACTTTTTTGATGACTGAAAACTTTCAAAGCTCATGGTGGAAGTCTTTAGAGATTTAGCAGAAAAATGGCTGAACGAGGAAATATTAATTTAAATTTCTGTCATTAAATTAAATAATAATGTTGCTTTCTACGGGTTTGTGAATTTCGAGTAACTGATGATAACACTTAATGAAGAATCAAAACACGATTCATTCGCCAGTATTACACCGGACAGTTCTAAAGGCAGGTTTACAGTCGTCGAAAAACTACGGTAAACACATTGAAACACAGCCTAAGGCTATACCGGTAAGGACAGCTTCACGGCAAAGCACTAAAGTACAGCTCCTGGCTCGGTCGATCGCTCAAGCTGACGTCTGAACACAAGGCACTACACTTCCTGGACAGGTTGATTTTATATAGCTTTAACCTACCTTCGAGAATATTCTAGAAAAAATCGCTAAGCATGCATTCTAGAACGTTCTCGCTCCATCTGTGGCATATCGCCAATTTTGTCGCCACATATCGGCAAATGGGTGATTTCACACCAAATCTGGAAACCCTGCCTTTCCTGCGACTTTCTGGAGCAGCTTTGAGAGAAGCTATCTCGCCGCAGCTGGGTATTTCGCAAAAATAATAACTTCAGACATACTACCGTGACTTATAGATTAACCTCTTCGTCGTCCGTAACGCCTCTAACGCGTTCAAGTGAAACTTCCGCAGGGCCGCCGTAACGCGCTCAAGCGTTCTTCTACATTTTCTACAAGACTTCGTTTGAATTGTTTCTACAAGACTGTGAGAGATGGTTTCAATGTCTAGTCAGCAAAAAAAGAGAAAAAAATGAGGTTGTGAATTGGAAAGACAAGAAGGATATATGTTTGATGAGTGCAGTCCATAATAACGCGAAGATTGATGTTGGAACACGGAAAGGAACTGTAAGAAAACCAATAATTGTGAAAGATTACAACAAAATGGGAGGAGTGAGCCGTCTGGATCAGATGTTATCAAATTATCCTGCTGTTAGAAATAAGCAGAAATATTATTATTTTTCCATTATGCTTTATTTCCTTATAATTTTACTTAATATTCATTGAAATTCATCCACTACGAAAGTCATGTATGGAAAGTTATGATGTACAGAGAAAACAACATTACACGCTACGAAAAACAGACGGCCGCAGGGAGGAAATTTTCGCGGACAGGAGAACAGGGCCAAAGGGTTATGTATCATTTGGATGAGCCCAGGGCTGATCAACAGGGAGCGTTACTGTAAATTTAGCTATGTACTTAAATTCAAACTAAATGAAAGAACATCTATTCCTTTTAGAGTTGTAAGTCATGTTTCTCATAAATGTTCATCAAGATCACAGATGAGTTAGACATTGAGCTTCACCTGGGGTCAACCCATACGTGCTGTTTCGGTTCAATACAGTTGTAGAGTCATTAGGTTATTTTTAAGAAGGTAGTTTGAAAAATGTGCAGTGCCCTCGTCGGGACTCTAACCTGGATCTGTCGAGTGTGCTAACCGTTACACCACGAAGCCATGCTGGAAGAAGGGAGAAGAAACCTTATACAGCAGTTTTATCTAGATTTAAAATTAAAATTATATGTGAGCATTGGTACGTTTTGACTGTAGTGGTGACTGGTTATTTACAGGTTAAACTAAAATGAAATTTAAGCGAACAAGTTTCCATCTAGTTTGCTGTTCACCAGTGATCAGTGACCTACCAGTTGACAGTCCCTAGAATTCAAACCACAGTTCACCAGTATAGTGCTGGTGACTTACGCGTCCGCTGTCTGCGATCATTGGTTATTAGGTGCCAAGCCATTAGGTAACTGGTGTAAGACATTTTAATAAACTCAGATAATTGTTAATATTAAATTAAACCAAAAGACATTATTGATACTAATCGAAGAAGATTAAGATCATAAAACCTATGGTTCCCAGTGACCAACAAAGTCATTAAGCACTGATGACCTAAGGGGTTGTTGTTATTGTTTTGCCCAACCATTTCGTGAAAGAATGTTTGCCAAAGCCTCAAGGGGGTTGGACTTCTTCCAACCCAATATGAGGTAGAGTACCCCGGAACCACTACCAAAAATGACCACTGACCCGAAGACTTGACGGGTCTGTCGATGTAATTATCATGTTGGCAGATGTCATCTAATGCCTGTTATTGGTGGCTATAGCTAACAGGCAGAATGGCATTTTTATCCAACTCTCCAAAACGTTACGATGCCAACATATACATACAGTTTTACATAGACATTTTTGCATATAATACTATACATTTCCGATGCTAGAATGTTAAGTACAACTGTTTGTTATGACGTACTTAGCTTAGCAGTTACATTTCCTACTTGTTAGATGTTACTAAAGATTCATTTTACTAAACAGTTTCAAGAGGTTACTTTACAAAAAGGTTAACGAAGCACATTACTAATTAAATACAAAATTTACAGTTGCACAAAATTAATAGATCCCGTTATGAATTAAATACAAAATTCACACTTCATATAAACAAATAGTTACAATAGAATCTATTAAAATCAACATACTCAAACGACCAAAGTAAACAAATATGCAGAAGGAAGAGTTATGACCCTAATAATTAATAATAGTACAAAATATTTACTAGTTATAAATTAGATATAGGATCCATACATATATACTGGATATTAGCGAAACAAACAAAGTATAAAATGATTGGCTTGATTAACCAAATGTATTAGGTTAATAACACTAGAAGTGTTTGTTTAGAGATACAAAAATTAGGGAAAAAACACAGCGATACTATTCAGTTGACGCTAACACAGTATTATAAACATTATTGAGAATATTAGGGAGAGTACCCCAGGGAGTAGTCCGAAGGTCTCTTCCATACCACCAAACCACACGAGAGGAATTTCGGCTTGCCACATATTTAGAGTGCCTCCATGCCACAGAGACACTATACATTCAGAAACATCCATGTCTTCTCCGAGATGCGAACCCGGGTTCTTCGTTACCACAGTACACTCACCTAGCCACTATACGTCTGGGCAGCGATCTGAGCCTTTTTTTTATTGAATGTGCAGGAAATTCTATATTCGATTTATCAACGCTCTCCAATAATATTTTTAGTCATATAAGATCAAGAATGTTACAATAGCTGAAAGAAAACGTTTTCGAAATCATTATGAATATTTAAAACATATCTTTATTTAAAAGTATATTTCTGAAGCAAGGATACCTGCTTTAAATCTGCGTCTTGCTCTAAGTTACATCAGATATGTCAAGTAACTAATATATTACGAACTTGAAAATATATAATATTGTTACTATGCGAAATCATATATCGCGTTTTTACTGAAGGTAATATTTAGAAACCAAATGTGGTCTCCAATGCTAAATTATGTGATATGTTTGTAATATACACGTATATGCTATTAACAGCCAAATTCAGGTGCTACTTTTTATCACTCAATTAAATTTATCTTCCGAAAAAGGTAAGGAGAAAAAATGCTTAATGACAAAATAATTAATGTTTGCCATTGCACGAACCTCAATAAAATTCATTTACCATGCAGCATATTCACTTACTTGAATATTGTAATACGCCTTTGAGCAGTCTATTCTATCATCTGCAATCACTGCGAGAGTTATATAAATGGAAAGGTATTTGAAAGTAGTTAAAATACTTTTTGTCATTAAAGAATTTCCATTCCGTTTATCGATTCGCATGTTTTGCATTGCAACTTGAAGCTATGTAATCTTTCTTTGCAAATTACTACTTTTACTCAAGTCTAAATGAAACAAAGTATCGAATTTCATTATTTTTCGTGTTAGGCGAGGAAAAAAATATTTTTTCATCAGTAGCTGTTTCCTTTTCAAGTATTCTTAGTGCATCAACTGGCAGCTTAAAACTTCTTTTTTGATAGTTCTACGATTTTCCTAAGCTTTCTTACATATTCGCAATGAGAATACAAAATTCTGCACAAGGTTTTTCAAAATTTAAGATAGATGATTCTTAGTTTTTCTCACAAGCCATTATTTAACGTTTAAGTAGCCATTGCAGTATTTTTAACTTTGTTCATCATCTGATCAACATAAATGTAATAATCTTCCAAAGAAGGAATTTTCGGAATTTTGAACATTATTTCCTAAATTTTGATGGTTTTTTTTTTTTTTTTTAAATCGCTTTTTAAAGTAGTTTTTAACAAAGATGAATTCTGAAATCAAAAGACGTAATCCTCCAATGTTAGTAGGCATAAAGGTTTAAGCGATTATGTGACAGAATTTCTAAATCAAGCAGAAGTGTAATAGAACTGAATACAATTTTAGGGTAGGTTAGAAAGAATAACTTTTTCATATCAGGTGAAGTGAATTTTCTTCTGAATATTTTTCCGCATTTATTTTTATAGATTAAAGAGTATAAAAATTAGAAAAGCCCACTTAAGTCTGGTACTACCCGTTTAATTACCAAACGGCAACAGCTGTAGTCATAAAAGTGGTGTCTAGGTGTAGTAAATTGGTTATGCGCTACTAGATGAGATAGCTTACATTGCCATCTGGCGGTAAACGGCAACGTTAGCCTTCCTATCTCGAAAATAATACGAGGTAGGAAGAAAAAGTGAATTACAAAGTTGCAGAGCAAAGTTGTCGATTTAGTTCGGAAAGACACCTTGTGGATATGAATGCTTAAAACAGAACGCTGGAAATGCGCAATTGTTTCTTCGGAATTTCCGAAACTGTAAAGGCACAAAACTTCAACAAAAGGAGAAAAAATTATCTTTCGGACGACAATCGAGCCCGCATCGCGGCACAATGCGATCACTTGTAATTCACTGTCGAGAGGACTGTGGTTCAAATCCCATGGGGTGCATCTTTATACTGATTGTCTTTATAAACAGAGTAGATAATATGCAGATTGTACACAATCGTGACGCGAAACGCATTCACTCAACGCAATTTCAGCTTGTTGTGCGAATTTGTGCATTATGCAAATAGTGTATGAAATGTCACATCTGTTCACCTGAGATAGCTATAAAAGAAATATCTCCTCGGGATGGTATGTGGAAGCTCATGGTCATGGAGAGATTTCCAAAGAATAATGATTATAAAATGGTTCTGTCTTACAGTGAATGTGGGCACAAGGCACGATTGGCAGCGCGGTTGTGTAGACAATTTTTTCCAGCAACCCGCATTCTTCATACAAAACCATCCTACAGGTTATGAAACATTTAAAGAAGACAGAGTGCATGACTAGCCTACTTCGGCCAGGTAGACCAGCTAAGGCAGGGCGAAAGATACAGCCGGAAGATGTCTTATGATACGCCTTCACGTACCCAAACAGCAGCTCAAGACACATAAGCGAAAACTGAGGCCTCTCAAAAAGTAGCGTTTGGAAAACCCTAAACGAATTAGGTGTTCATCCTTACCGGCCAACACCTAATCACGCAATACTGGAAGGGGATACCGAGAGATGTGTCACATGGTGCAACTTCGCCATGAACCAGATAGAGGTCCAGTCAACATTCTTGGCAAATTTTCGTGTGGACGGATGAGATATGCTTCTAGTAGAATGAAATGTACAACAGGCAGAACATCCAATACTGGGCACTGGAAAATTCCATTATGTTTTGCCCACGCCCGATATTAAATACGGTTCTCGATTAATGTTTGGTATGTAATTTATAATAACAGGCTAACCGACCCAATATTTTACCATATAACGTTGACGGCCGCGTAATATTCAGAACTTCTGAAAGGCGTAAAACCCGATTTTGTTGAACACCTGCCGTTGTTTCAACTCCAGAATGAATGGTTTCAACATGACAGAGTGACTGCGCACAAGACGTCACAAGTGAAAGAGTACCTGATGCAGAAATTTAGAGAACGAATAATCGGGTACGGTGGTTTCGAAAAGTGGCCTCCATGTTCCCATTACCTGGCTCCAATGGACTTTCTCCTGGGGAGATACCTCCAACAGCAGGTGTATGTGACCCTGGCGCAAACATTGCATGACCTTCAACGACGTATTACAGATACTTCTGCAAACGTTTCATCCGCCATGCTACTACGCTTACAACATGAAGTTCGAAAAAGGGTCCAGATGTGCATTTCAGCTGATGGAGAGAAATTCAAACATCGAAAGTTTAGCTTGTGATAACTAGTTGTTGTTTTCTTTCTAAGATCGTTTTGTCGCGTCACAGTGTAGGACATCGCGAACAAACAAATGCGCGTTTAAAACGTTCTGTTCTCAACATTCATGTGCACAAGGTGTCTTTTCGTACTAAATCGACGATTCTCTATAAACATTTAATTCACATTTTCTTAATATCTCATATCGTTTTCACGCTAGGAACTCTTAACTCCGCCGTCTTCCACCAGATAACGGTATAAGCTATCTGATTTATTGGCTCATAGCCACTTTACTTTGGAACTTTGGGGTTATACAGGTTTTCAGCATTAGCCTAATTTTGCCAGTTCCTTGATGAATCCCTAGTTGAGCCTGACGATTGTGATTCCGTACAATGATTTTTTACTGTACAGGTACATCTGAAAGGGAAACGTCACTTTACTATACCTAGACTGCACTTTTATGACAACAGCTGCGGCAGTTACACGAGTGGTACCGTACTTTAAAGGGCATCCTGTATAGATGCCATTTTAAATGTTACGGTTTTAATAAAATTTACTAAAAAATAAGAAACTTTTATTTAGCTATCATAAAATTCTCTATCTCAGTGATTAAAAATAAAATTAGGCGACTATCATATATGAACTGCATTAGCAAATTAATATGATTTCAAGGTACAAAAACGTGATTGTGTTGTAGAGCCATTATTATTATTATTATTATTATTATTTTGAAGCAAGAGACGTGTAAAATATATAGCGCCGTAGAGGGGCGTCTAACCTTAGACCTCTCGAATACGTATCGAGTATGTTTCCAATTACACCACGAAGGCATGCGGAAAGGAGGGAAAAATATCTTATATACTCCCCCTTTTAAAAGGCTATTGGGGATTCGGCGATCCTATCGACAAATACTGGTGGTAACGAATTATCTTCCACTAGCTTTTAGTTAGGGCGCCATTTTTAGAGTCATTAGGTTACATCGTTCCTGAAACCTGAAAAATGTGAGTCCCTCACCGGGACTTGAACTCTAGACCTCTGGAATATGTGCCGAGTATGCGTCCAATTACACCACGAAAGCATGAGGAAAGAAAGAAGAAAAAATCTTATAGTGTGAAAATGTTATTTTTGTTTAGATTTCAACCTGTTAGAAAGAAAGGCCAGGAAAATGTGTTCATTTGTTAAACATATAAGTTCCCGGAATGAAAAAAAAGAAAAAAAAAACATTTATATTCAGGATGAAGATGCACTGGGAGGAAAATAAAAGAAATGTTTTTCAGTTTTAGTTTTTCCCATCGCAAAAGTTAGGAAATTTCATATTTTTCTACTGTTATAATTAGTTAATTAATTTTTGGGCTGTATGATGAATGCTAATGAATGGGAGGTGCTTTGTCAAAATGTACTATTTCGTAAGATTCGAATGCTACGGTTAAAGTGTGCAGTGGTTCTGGAACTAAGAAAATGCATACAATAAAGATGAAAATTCATTTTCGTAATCGGATGTAATAATGGCGACTTTCAAAAAATCTTTCTTTGTGTAGTTTCAGTTCCAAATTTCGTGGAGATTGCACTTGGATTTGGTAGTAGAACAATAAAAACCTTTTACTTGGCGTAATGTGTGCAAGAGTCGTTCTTCGGAATTGGACTTGTCTCCCTCTGTACGATGGGAGGTATACGGCGAAATAAGATTTTTTAGTTGAGTGTTAAATGGTAATCATAGATGTGTAGAGATATTAGGTTATTTCAAAGTAGGAGACATGAAAAATGAGCAATGATCTCGCCGGGACACGAACCACGGAGCTCTCGAGCTTACCGAGCCTGTGTGCTGACCATTACACCACGAAGGCATGCTAAGAAGACGGGAGAAATACCTCAGATGTATGTATCACGCTTAATTTTCCATGAGGGATGGTCTGACTTTTGATCAGTTTACAGACGGAGTTTCGAGATATCTCTCAAGGTAATATGAGGCATGTTGCGTAATATAATATGATTAATAATTAAGAAACTGATAATTAGAGAAAAATTGTTGAAAGAGGATAATGAAAAAAATAAATAAGAATGACGGGAGACAGTGGGAAGATCAAACTGGTTAACCTGGTTTTACGATCTTAATGGAAAAAAAAAAAGAATCTTGATGTTTTTATCTGGAGAAACAAAAGTTCAAGTAGTTATTCAGTGAAAGGGAAAAGAAATGAAACAACTGTCCAGCCCAGGGCTTAGTTCAGGTTATTTGAAAGATGTAAAATATTATCCGACCACATTCTGAACTTCTTAACGAACTGAGCAATGGACTCATACTATCTTCTGCACCTTAAGAATAAGTTACGTTTCATACTGTAATGTGCAAATCGATTTGAACAAAGCACAGAATTTTAAATTCGTTCCCAAACCCCATCAGGTCCTTTAAAGTACTTTTATCAGACTTAGTGTCATCTGGATGCCTGCTTTCGACTACTCAGAACTGGTTTGGACAATAAATTAGGATTATGGCATCATTTTTAAAGTTTTTGCTGTGAGAGAAAGGAGTTACGTTTTCATCCCTTTCAAACATGTTTTTGCATTAGTTAATTTTAGTGTACGAAAACTGATATTTTGCCTAGAAATAGAGCAACAGTTATCGCACTTATCTGTCACACATCCATGAGTGTTAGAAATATTGCTTTTATGGCGTTCGAAAATCGAGCGTTCCTCGAATTCCGAGGAGATAAAATGCAACTGTATCATTTTCTCTAGAAAGGAAAAGCAAATGTGGGAAATCTGATCGATTCCTACTTGAAAATAAGCATTGTTAATCCAACAAAAACTAGCAGAGGCCTTAAAAGAGATCTTATGTTTACTGGTGTTAATATTCATCCTTTAAATAAATAGCGTAGACTTCTGCGTTTTCTTCTACTCAGAAAGGGGGGGTCGTCAATATCTCATTTGCACTTTCTCAAATTGGCGCAACGTCATGTTCGTTGAAAAGTCCAGAATTGCTCTGGGATCAGATGATAAACGTAAGGGTATGAAGAGAACGAGGCACACGAAATCAGGCCCAGAACATCAACGAACATTGCGCATTCCAGAGATGCCAGATCCATGGTGTGTAGGCTGAAGTTTTAATAGGATATCCCGCCGCACTTCTTCTGTGATCGCTGCGCGATATAGGACTCACGTTCCACCCCTACTTTGCCATTTTATGCTGTTGCAGCGGATGAACGATAATCAGTTGTGGATGGTTTGGCCAACCTAGTTAACCCTTAGAAAACGCTAACCTTTATGCTTAAAATACCAAAACGAATCTCGAAATGCCTTTCGAGATTCACAACAATTTCCTCCCCTCCCCGTCTATTAATACACAAGGAGGTATGAATACTTCAAATGACATCCTTTCTACTTCCTAGCAAAGATCCTAAACAATTTTTTAAGGCAAGCTGTACTGTAATAAACTTATACAATACTTATATAATGCATTTAGGGAACCTGCACCTTCTATTGCATATTTTAGGAGGAATGAAGAAAACAACATAGCAATCTCGGACGTTTCAGGCGGTTGTGGTCCTTTAAATGAAAGGCCATCTCAGACGTTTTGGTCTTAAGAAGGTTAACAAATATTTGGAAAGTGAGAGCATTTCTGGTATTCCCCGACCTTAATCCTCCAAATAATATTTGAGATGTCCTCGAATGCCTTTCAGCACGTTTACCTTTTCCAGCCAGAGAGTAGGAAATTGCCCTAATAGAGTAATGGCAAATCCTTGTACCTCCGATAGTTGATCACCTCATTGAAAGCATTTATAATTGCTGTAAACTTAGTATCAAGGTTAAGAGTCGTAACATACTTTATGAATGTAAATTTTGTTTGTTTGTTTCTAGGTTTAAACAACAATTTGTTTGTTGGGATTTATATTTATTTTAACTAACAACCTAAAGTTAATTTTTAAACTTTCCTATAAACCTTCCTTTCACTAATTGTCAGTGCCAGAATAGTTACAGTTTGTAGCGCGCGTGAAGGAATTCAAAGTTCTACTTTGCAAGAAGTATTTAAAAGCCGAGTTTCGGTAGGAGAAAAGAGAAAGTTAGGCTCTAGCCACCACCTCTGCCGTAGATACGTTTGCTTATTGCGGGGTCACGTGGCTTAACTGCATTTATTTGCTGCCACTAGTTTCGGAGGGGAAGTTACGGGGATCTCACTGAGCCCTGTAGTCTAGTTCTATCATTTATTAATACCTTCAAATTTTAGTTTCGTTACTTGATTTTCAGTTACCGCCCAAGCACAGGCAAAGTTTGTTAGCGTCGAGTTGACGCATTGTAAATTTTTCAAAGATTTAATAAAAGGTTACTTTAACCCTTCTCATGTATAGTTCCTGCTATTTCAGTTTTCATACAGAAGTTAATCTACTGGACTCTACATGTTAATGAACCAGATGTGACGTCATCACATAATTTACGAAATTAAATATTGTTTTCATAATTTATATAATATGCTTGTTTCCTTACGTGCAAAAGCCCGTTTGCTGCCTTCATGTGGAATTTGGTGTTAATCAAACCTTTCCTTGTCTATTTGGGTTGATTTTACCTTTTCGTGCTTGACTGTCAGAAGCCTTTGTAGGTTAGACTGCATTCACATATGCACATTTGACTTTCTGGTATACACTTCTTGCTTTCAGGGTTTGTTGGGTAGAAGAACGTTTTCTATTAACCACTTGATTCTGTTTTTTTTATATATATATATATATATTTTTTATTTACGTGCACCTCTCTTAAGAAGATAGAAGGGAGAAATGCCTTCGTGGAGGACTTCATAAAGGAACTAGATCGTATACACGTTACACACAAAGAAAACCACGAAACTGCCCATGCAGCCAGTCCGTTCGCAGGATTCCAACCTCAGACGGAACTACCAGTGTTCAGTGACTATTACCCGACGGCTGCTGGTGGATTGAAGATTATATTGATTATATTGAAGGATAATTCTGAGAACGGAAAAAGCAAATTTCCGTCCCTTTTAGTATACTTTTGCAACCTTAAAAAGGAATATGATTTTAAAAAGTAACAGTAAATTCCTTTAGTGAGTTCTTTAAATATAATCTTTTCGCTTTATTCAAATTTTGATGATAATTTTTATCCTAAATACTATATAGTATTAGAAACTCGCTTATTAATGCAGCATCTGAAATACAAGGAAATATAATAAGCCGTGTTTGAGTCTATGTTTTGCTAATGTACGTCTCGGCAGCTTTGTCAAAATACATCTTATGGCTTATCAAAATACATCTTATGGCTTATCAAAATACATACTTTACATACTTTATCGAATACTATTATTGAAAGCCTTTTTATATATGCTATATATACAATGAGCTTGCTTTGTTCACAAAATTAAAAGTCATGATCTTTATCCAAGGCCTTCTTGTTAAAAGTTCTGGTTACGAAATGAATATTTTTTCATTATTTCTCTGTTTATATTCAGAGAAATCAGAACAATATATATTTAAACGCAAATGAACAGCTAAGAAATATCTCTTTGGATTCTCAAAGCAGAATGATGGAAAAAGAGTAAAACTTATAATGGGACGAATAAAAGATATATTTTTGTGCTCTGCCGCCAAATAAGGAAATACTTGCATTTTATTGACTATTGTGTCTTGTTGAAAACAACATTCATTGATAGTTGAAGTTATGTTAAGATTTCTGATAAGCTAAGATATCAGGGAAACTAAGATGATTTGCAAATATAATGTTGTTTTATAAAACACCATTTCATATTTCAATAAATAGCGTAAAAAAGATCTTTTAGTTTGTTGCTATTTATAGTTTTAATAAACGAATGCAAACTTCTCTTTCCATTAGCACTAATTTTGATTTTAACAGAATCTTCACGAAAGCAAAAATTATTATACAAGAAATTTAGCAATTAAAATTTAATCACTGGCATATTTATAATCGGAAGATCGGTATTCAGTGTTAAAGATGGGATAATAGACGTTATTATTCCAGAATTTTAGAAGAGAAGAGAAAAAAGCAGAAATCAAAGAAACTTTGTTTTTAATTTTGAAAAAGGAATTTTATCTATGGAAAGAAAATAAACACAAAAGTGATAAATTTAAAGAGTGATAAAAATTAGAAGGTTGCAAAATATAAAAACAAAAAAAAAATATGATATAAAATTCAAAATACTAGATAAAAAAAAACTTTCTTACTATTCTGCTTTTGCCGTTTAAAAAACTGTGAATAATTACATAAAGAAATAAGAGTAGTATTTTAAATGAAAAAAGATCAATGAAAGATAAATTGCTATTTTATAATGATTGTCGAAATAAAAATGCATTCTTTCCTCTTCTGCATTGTAAAATCTATGGATCAATATTTCAAAATAAAAATACATGAAAACGGTTGCTAATAAAATAAATCAAATTTATGGTAATTACAAAGTATTTTTTCCTCAATGAGAGAAATTATGATAAAATGCAAAGAAAGAAGTAACATAGCTACTTGCAAAAAATTAATTTTAATCTGCGTTTAAGAAATCGTTAATTTTTTTTCAACGTAAGATAATTACATCTTTCAAATGTAGTATAAAATGTGTTTTGTATTTAAATAAGGTTAAAAATGGTTAAAAAATGCTCTAATAATCTCTGAAAAAAGGACTTGATATATATATAAAAGTGTTAAGAAAAGAAATAAAATAGGATAATATTTTTCATATTTTGGAGAAAGTATACAATTAATCATTGTTATTTTTGTTGCTTTGTTTTCAAAAACTATGAGTACCATATTACAACAATGATGTATAACAACTGTTTCTGTGTTACTAAGTTACATGGTAATTATTTTAAAATAAATTATTTAATTCTCAAAAGATTGGTCCTGATTCTCTGAAATTTTTAATGACGTTTTCAAGAGAATACGTACTAGGATAATATAAAAACCATATTTAAATACATTTTTGTCGGAGTTTTATAAGGACTATACGGGTCATTTCCATTTATTAATATTGCTCATGAGCAGTTATCTTGAGTTGAATACAAAACTCCCTTCCTTTACTTTTCATTATACTTAAGCTCAATCAGATAAATTTCAGTGCTAATGTTTCCCACATATTTAACCCAAAGGGTAGATTTGCCCAGAAGGGATATAAGTTTCGTTTTGGCATTTTGCGTTGGGTCACTACAAAACGGCATTTCACTTTTCGAATTGTTGCCACCAAATATTAGAGCTCTGCATTATATTTAAAGAAATTAAATAACGAAGAATATGCATGAATATATACAAGTTTCTCGCATTGTGAAAAAAATAGCGTTACCTAGAGACATCAAATTTTGAGTAACGTAGTTCTTCCCTGGAATATAGCATCTGGAAGCCCAAATTTAGAATCTGGAATTAGCTATATTGTCACTTTTACATTTAGTGAAATTATAACGAATTTTTGACTAAAACACTCAACGATGACCAATGGCAACATTGTACGGGAAAAAAATTATCTTCAGTGCACAAGACTGTTGGAAATTCTAAAGATATGCTGTTTTTAATTATCTTGTGATACTGCCGTTGAAATGAATTTTATGTGCGTTTTATTTGCGAAGGGCATGATATTTAATAAATAATATTAAAATGCAAAAGGTTAAAAAGTGCCTCTTTGGGGGTAATATAAAGTCTGAAAGTTTTCAGATTTTTAATATTTTTTTTTCGGTTTGTTTGCTTTTCTATGCAAAATCATGTCACCTTTCAAAGGAAAGAAATGACTTTTTTTGGCCTTTTCGAATACCATACTGTAGAGAAAATAGGTATTATTAGAGGCAGGAGAGATGAAAAGTGAGCAACGCCCTCGCCGGGAATCGAACCTCAGACATCTGGAATACGCGTTCAGGGTGCAGACCACTACACCACGAAGGCATGCTAGGAAGGCGGGAAAAATATCTTATAATATTTTCAGAATTTGTTTTCCCGAATTATTTCATTTTCAGGAACATAATTTTTGAATTAGTTGTCATTCACAGAGTATACTGTCCCGGGATTGATCATAAAGTTTAAAATATTCGAGTATATAAATAACAGTCATACAGAATTTATTCCCATAAAGTTAAAAGAAAAGATATGTCAGGGCCATAATTAAGATGTAACGCACGAAACAGGATAAAGAGAAACATTTATTTTAAGAAAACTACACACATAATACAAAGAATTATTAGTTTGTTACTACATCTTTCGCAAAATCTATCCAACTAACTTTTATAACGACTGATCACATGATCCAGTTCCGTTCGTAAGTCAGAGTTATTAACTTAGAGATATCTCCCTCCTGCTTTTATTCGGTGAACTTATAAGGCATTTTCTCCCTCCTTTCTGCATGTATTCGTGCAGTAACGGTAGCACACTCGGCGCGTATTCGAAAGGTCCAGGCTCGAGGCCCCGCGAGGGCATTGCGCATTTTTTGCGCTCCCTTCTTCAAAAATCGTTATGACTCTACAGCGGCGCTCGAACTAAAGGGTGGTAGATGATGATTCTTCAAGACGAGGATTTGGCGATTGGGTTCCCTAATCCCCAGTCGCCCTTTAGTTGCCTTGAACTAAAAAGCATCAGCTTTGTATAATAAACTTTATTGTTATTCTAAAACATAAAATTCTTTAAGAGAAATATTGCCTGCAGCGCAGTGCGGCTAAGAACGCTATTCTCCTGAAACATAAACATGAACAACTGTTGCCATTCACACAAACTTTATAGTAAAATAAAGCACGTTGCCAGTAACAAGATTATTGCAAAAATCATAACATAAAATTAAGCAGTGAGGAAATAAAATATACAAAGAAAAAAAGAAATGCAAATATTAAATGTGCATCCAACATTAACTCCCACCCTTGCCATTGCATTAACAATAGATCATTCCCGATGCAATGGCAATGGTAAAAGTTTTACTATAGGTCTTTTAAAATAACCATTAACAGTTTTTACTGTAACAAGTCTAACATTGCCATCCTTTCCTGGATGGATTTCAACAATGCGACCTAAAGGCCACACACCAGGAGGCATGTTGTCCTCCTTAATTAATACAATATCACCTACAGACAAATTTGGAAGCTGTTGCTTCCATTTGTATCTTTGTTGTAAGGAATTTAAATACTCCTTATAATATCTCTTCCAAAAGCCTTGTTTCATTTGTTGTAATAATTCCCATCGTTTTAATAAAGTGGGTTTGGGAATATTAGAAAAATCCTGTTCTGGGATGCTAGTAATAACATCCCCAGTTAAAAACTGTGATGGAGTCAAAGCATCTAAATTACCTACATCATTGAGATTAGTTTTAGATAAGGGGCGTGAATTTAACAGAGCTTCAATTTGAGTTAGTAAAGTAGTTAATTCTTCAAATGTTAACTTTGTCTCTCCTATCATTCTTTTCAAATGAAATTTTATGATCCCTGATGCCCACAAACCACCAAAGTGGGGAGAAGCAGGTGGAATCATTTTCCATTCCATAGTATTTTCAGCCAAATAATTTAAAATCAATTCATTGCTGTTAAGTGAAAGTAGCAGAGTTTGCAATTCGGACAATTTTCTTTTTGCGCCAACAAAGTTCGTACCATTATACGAAAATAAGTATCGAGGTGTACCACGCCTCGATACAAATCGCCTAAGAGCAGCAATGAAAGAATCTGCAGTTAAGTCGCTAACTACCTCAATATGGTAAGCTTTGGTAGCTAGACATACAAACAAAGCTATATAACCTTTAGTGGTCTTAAAGCAACTACCTTTGTAACATTTCAAAATTACAGGACCGGTATAATCAATACCTGTGCTAAAAAATGGTCTCTCAAGTATTACTCTTTGTTTTGGCAAGTTTCCCATTAACTGATTATTAGATGACAATTTATATCTGTGACAAACAATACATTTATGGATAAAAGACTGAATAAGTTTCTTACCATTTACAATCCAAAAGCTTTGCTTTAAAATGTTAGCTAGTAAACTGGGCCCTGCATGCATATAAGTTACATGATATTGTTTAACAAGCAACAAAGCAATCCTGTGTTGACCTGGTATAATTATGGGATGCTTAGCATTGAATGACAAGTCAGAATTTTGCAGCCTACCTCCCACCCGTAAAACACCATCATCATCTAGAAAAGGAAAAAGTGAGCTTAAAACACTTTTAGGACTTAAAGATGAATTATTTTTTAGATCCTTTATATCTTTATGGAAGTGCACAAACTGGATCCATTTAATGATCAACTTCATAGCTGCTTGCCTTTCATTAGATGAAGGTACTACCGCAGGACTTTTTAACCTATTATCTTCAGAACCAAAGACCCGTTCTTTGCACCTAGAAATAAATCTTAAACAAAAGGAAATTACATTAACTATTTTAGATAAAGAAGAACAGTTCTGAAATAAATTGTCCAGAGTGTCATTAGTCAAATAAGCTGTTGTACAAAAAATTGATTTTGTCCTTTGTTCAGTTAAGACAGTTGCATCACTGTTAGTCTCATTACTGACAGAACATTGTAGAGGCCACTTTGAACTGTCGAACGCTAAGAATGATGGCCCATGCCACCATAGGGATATGTTCGGTAGAACTTTAGGATCGATTCCTCTAGAAGGAAGATCGGCAGGATTCTGTTTCGACGAAATATAGCTCCACTGTTGATAGGGAATAGCATCTAATATTTCTGAAGTCCTGTTTGCCACAAAAGGCTTCCATTTTCGAGGATGAGCTGCTAACCAACAGAGAACAACCTTAGACTCAGTCCAAGCGTGAAAGGAAATTTCAGTACTGGAGAAGGCTTTACGGACAGCTTTGATTAATCTGGCAAGGAGCAATGCACCTAGGAGTTCCACTCTAGGTATGGACACTTGTTTAATGGGAGCAACTTTGGTTTTAGCAACCACCAAATTGACTTCATTTCTGTGAGATGTTGGTTGAACACAGTAGATAACAGCAGCGTAAGCAGATTCTGACGCGTCACAAAAACCATGCAGATAGATGTGGTTAGACGTAGTTTGAAGCCACCTCGAAATTTTAACATTTTTGAGAGCCTTAAGATCTTCTTGAAGTCGCTGCAACTTCTCTTCCCATTCTTTAGGCAGTGGGGCATCCCAGTCAAGTTTTAAAAACCACAATTGCTGATAAAACATTTTCAACTTGGCTGTACATGGTGATAGCAAGCCAAGAGGATCAAAGATTTTAGAAGATTGAGAAATGAACCTTCTTTTAGTAATTTCAGTCCCGAAATCCATAGAAATGTTAAATAAAAATACGTCTTCTGTAGAGTTCCAAAACAGCCCTAAAGTCTTGGCATATTCATCTGAGTGAACTTCCAGGTCACCTTCTTCATGATTATCAATGGATAAATTTTCGAGAAGCTTTGAACAGTTTGATCTCCATTTCCTTAAATTAAATCCACGTTTCTCTAATAGCTGTGAAAGCTTAGAACATAGGTCAACTGCTTCCTCTAAATTGTTTGCTCCAGATAAACAATCATCTACATAGAAATCATTTTTAAGAACGGAAGATACATGAGGATGATCCTGTTCTGCATCCAAAGCAATTTGCCACAAACAGCGTGTTGCTAAAAATGGTGCAGATGCAGTGCCATATGTAACTGTACATAATTTATATGTCTGCATTTTTGAATTAACAGATTCTCTCCAAACAATTCTTTGTAAATGTTGATCCTCAGTATCTACTAAAATCTGGCGATACATTTTTTCTATGTCAGCAGAAAAAGCTATTTTATGTATACGAAAGTTGAGCAATATTGAAAATATATCTCGTTGTAGTGTTGCACCTACCCCTAAAACAGAGTTCACAGAAACTGAATTTTTAGGTTTACATGAACCGTCAAATACTACACGAAGTTTAGTGGTAGAGCTAGTCGGTTTAACAACAGCATGATGCGGTAGATAATATACTTGCTTATTTTCTTCATTCTCAACAACTGGAACCATATGATTTAAAGTTTCGTATTCTTGCATGAACTCCTTGTATTGCCTACTAAGTTCTTTATCTAAATCAAATTTTCTTTCCATGGATAGAAGACGAGAAATAGCCAAAGGTTTGGAGTCGCCTAACTCTTCAGCATTACTGAAAATGGGCAGTCGGACAACAAATCTGCCATTTCCGTTTACTCGATAATTTTCTTTAAAATGCTTCTCACAAAACTCTTCTTCAATCGTTGATTTCTGATTTTGGAACGTTAATTCTTCCAACTCCCAAAAACGCTTAAGTGTTGCATCGACGTTATCCTCAATATGTAAACTAATGCGATTAACACTAATGGGATGCGGAGTATTGCCTTCTGTTTTAATTCTGCCTGATACAACCCAACCAAAAATAGTATTTTGCGCAATTACATTTTTATAGCCAACAATCTGCCCTGGCTGAAGCAGAGAAAAGAAATAGTCAGCTCCAATTATCATGTCTATTTGTTTGGGCGTACTGAAATTCGGATCTGCAAGATTAATTGAATTCAAATAATCAAGGTCCTTGCTATCAATCTTTACTGAAGGCAAATGCGAAGTTAATTTTTTAAGAATATATGCTTGTATTAAAACACCATTTTTTTTCAACTCAGATTTCGGAAACAATTTTACATTTACATAACCACGAGTCAAAGCTGCTTCAGAATCACCAAGTCCCTTTACGCAAATACGGGCATTTTGTCTGCGTATATTTAATTGTCGAATAAATGATTCACTGATGAAAGAAGCTTCACTTCCACTGTCAAAAAGAATGATACATTCATGACCTTGATCAGCAGAGTCGTAAATTATTACTGCCGCCGTTGGTAAAAATGAAGTACTCTGACCCTGAATAGAAAAACTCGAAATATTATTTTGTTCGTCTGAATTAGAAATTTGTTCATCAGATGGAGATGAATTTGACACAACTACATTATTACTTTTAATATCTTCATGCAGTAAAGTATGGTGTTTTGCTTTGCAAATAGAACACACATTCTGCGATGAACAAAATTTTAATTGATGATTTCCGAAACAATTGAAGCATAATAAATTCTTGCGAATGATATTTTTCCTAGTCGTAATATCTGCACCTTTAAATTTATAACACTTTGATAAAAAAATGAGAACCATTGCAATGCTGACATTTTAGAACAGAATTTTTATTATTATGTGAAACATTCTTCGAAACAGAGCACTGATTTTTATGCGATACTCGCTTTTCATTATTATGAGTGTTTAATATTTCAAGTGAAACACATCTTGAGTTTAAGAATTCCAAAAAACATTCTAAGGTAGGAAATTCTTCTTCACCATTTTTTGTGACCATAAATGGCGCGTTTCCGGATCGACGTTTTCTAACAAAAAATAAATTAGCCAAACATCTCTAGACGAAGCCTTTTCGCCAAGAGATTTTAATCCACGGATAACTTCATCAGATGTATCAGATAGTTTTCTTAGATTAACAGAATCAGCGCTAGTAATTTTGGGTTGCTCAAGAAATGTTCTGACAAGCGACATTACAATTTGATTTTTTCTATCATAACGATTCATCAATTTGTCCCAAGCCTCATCGTATGTAGTTTCGGAAATCGGAATGTGCTTAATAATAGCAGCTGGTTCGTCTTTTAAAAGTCCTATCAAATATTGGAATTTCTGAATTTTCGCTAATGACTGACTGGTATGAACTGTCGCCATGTACAGATCTTTAAAATTAAGCCAATCAGTATATTTACCATTGAAACTCGGAATGTTTAAACGCGGAAGTTTAAAGCTAGCCTCAACTGCAGTGGGATTTGAAATCAAAACATTTCTGGCCGTTACGGATTCAATGGCGGATTGATACATTACTTTCGTTTCAAAATATTTAGCTTCGAATTCAGCAATTTCAGAAGCTTCTTCGGGTAAAGCAGCATCATATTGATCAAATTCTTTAAATATTTGTTCAATTCTTTCTAATCGTGCTTTTAATTCCGTTAAACTTAACTGATTACTGAAACTATTGTGAAGCCGCGTTAGGGTAGATTTCGTTCGTCCTCTTAATCTTTTAAGATCAGATTCACTTAATTCTGTCATTATTACCATGAATAATGATTAATAAGCACAAATAACTTCAACAAGATACTTAAGCAGCAAAAAATATTTCCGCTTATCTTTCTGACGTCACGCAGACGATTCGCAGGACCAGTACTTAAAAGTTCGTTAAACACAGTTCTAAAGCATATAATAATAACACATTAAATAGCATTAAATGCCTCACCTGGGGAACCAAGTAGTTGCCTTGAACTAAAAAGCATCAGCTTTGTATAATAAACGTTATTGTTATTCTAAAACATAAAATTCTTTAAGAGAAATATTGCCTGCAGCGCAGTGGGGCTAAGAACGCTATTCTCCTGAAACATAAACATGAACAACTGTTGCCATTCACACAAACTTTATAGTAAAATAAAGCACGTTGCCAGTAACAAGATTATTGCAAAAATCATAACATAAAATTAAGCAGTGAGGAAATAAAATATACAAAGAAAAAAAGAAATGCAAATATTAAATATGCATCCAACACCCTTTAAAAGGAAGAGTATATAAGGTATTTTCTGCCTCCTTTCCACATGCCTTCGTGGTATAACGATAGCACACTTGGCAGTACGTATGTTAATCTAAAGTTATGTATGTTAATGTAATTCAGTACGTATGTTAATCTAAAGGTGTTTTTGGGCCTAATTTTAGATTCTACGTAAATTAAATACGTAGGCGTGTTTTCCTTTCAGTTAGATATATCTTGTTTCCTTAAACGCACATTCTATCTCAATTAAAATAAACACCCCCTTTTAATTTTACGGAGAAAAATAGTGTGTAAAACAAAATAATGACTATTTATCTTATCGACTGAAAATAAAATAAAGCTTTATTATAAAATAAAGCCTATAAAATAACGAAAGTAGAAATACAGAAAAATTAAGAATTAGGTAAATACAACCAAGTGTAATTTTATTTTGCTGAGGAAAAAACAATTACTCAGAATATATGGAGATCGAATCATTGGATGGATTATACTGTACTTTCATAATATCTGAGAAAAATGTAGATAAGCGTTTCACCTTACACCAAACACAAACACATTTTTATATGGCATTCTCTACTCGGCTGCTTGACGAAATTTAACTTGCGTATTTTATGTCTCGAAAGCGCAGCTTAGGATAATTATGATATTTATATATATATAGCATCATTCTAACATAGGTCAGACACAAAATCTGACTTTTTTCTGAAATGACATCCCAAATATCTCAATTCTAAGACGCAAACTATGCCTAAATATTCCGTTTTATGTAAAATATGATGCGAAACTTACAGAGAAATTTTAAAATGTATCTTAGCGCCGTTTTTCATATTGCGCCAAAAATAATTCACTTTGCGAAATTCTTAAATCACAGCAACCTGCTGTCCTTTACCTTTTTTCATTATGCACGTATAGAAAAAGATATACCATTTATACTTTCAAATAATATTAACAACGAGCGTAAAGAACATTTGGCGTTATAATCGCTTTTAACAAATATGCCAAATTTTAAAACGTATCAGTATACAAATCCGCATACATATCTTTGGAAATTTCGAATAAAAACTCTAATTTTTTGCAGGTATGCCTAGAAATACATCTACTTTAAGATGATGGCAAAAATTTGGTATGTTATAATTCAAATTGTTTTTTGAAAGTGGACAAAAATTACTAAAAATACAAATTTTTAAACACATCAGAAAGTAGCTGCGAATTTTATTTGGATTGAGCCTAAATTCTTAACTCTAAAAGGAGCAATGACGTAATTTTATATAAAAAAGAAATTTGATGTGGACATCACATGATTTCTTTATCCGGCTTTTTAAATTATACATATTCTTTGCTGCATTTCATTTAAATTTATTTCCTCGAATTTCGTTAGAAATATATCTCGTATTCAATGAATTCAGTTCTAACTTCACGGCAAGGCAAAATCTCAAAACATCTTCATTAAAAATTGAACAATTCAGCTAAATATAAAACACAAAATACAGTTAAAGCAGCTTTAAAAAAATTTCTGTGAGTTTCTACTGAAAAACAAGCAATTCGGCTAGCGGGAAAAAAGGCAGATTTTTCGGTGTACAAAAATTAAAATTTCCTTTTGTTCTCACTCGGCAAAAAGACTCTGAATGTGCAGAAATTGACTTGAGTCACTATTCTGCTAAGTTTCAAAAGTAAACAAATGGCTGCTTCGTTAGGCTTAGTTGTACTTAAACAATTTTTAAATTCTTGATAATTCTACAACTATTGCATGCAACTATTGCAATCTTATAAACACTCTTCTGTCATGGAAATTACGATGTATATTACAATATAGAGAAAAAGGGCTATCAGATCGAAAATTTAAAGCATACGTTTTACATTTTCAGCATCAATTAAACAGCCCAAAATCATTCCAAAACGTGTAAACACCCTTTAAAACAATGTGAAAACAAAGTAATAAAACTATTATTTACAAATCAGTGTACGAAATGTGCTGCAATTTTAATACAATAAATATCCATATTAGACCTATATCAGCATTAAAAGCTTCCTCATCTTCTAATCACATTATTTTACGTTTTCTAAAATGCTATTTAAGGAGTAAAAATATTTTTATGACGAAATATATTTTGTTTTGTTAACAATTGCTAGGAATCGCTTTCTGTAACGGACGCAATATATTGCGAAACTTAACTGTGTAGAAAACAAGTCTAAGTTAAATACTCGTACTTTCCCGACGCACGCACAGAAACTTCTTGTAGTAAACTAATGGGGAAAAGGATTGATTGTGTACTATAAACTGTCGCAGTTAAAATATTAGTTGCCTGACCGCTATTAGGAAAAAAAAATCTTTAACCCTATGGATTTGAGTGTCTCAAGACTGCATTTGTGACAGTATTAAATTTCAAAGAGTTACGTGCTAAAATTAAAATAAATATTCGCGTTTGTGAAAAGTGTTTACATCTTTCGACAAGACGGATACTTTTGAATAAAAAGAAATAGAAGAAGAGGATAAAAGAATCACTTAAAATACAACTAGTGCCTTCATTTAAGAGACAAAATAATTAAATTCTATATAGATTCATGCATTATTACAAGCTGTCTAATCCACGAGGGGGGAAAACCACATTTAAATCACTGCACAACATTTTAGGTAAGAGTAAAATAAATTTTAATTCAGATAATTAGCGGTAATACTAATGTATTTCAAAAATCAATGTCGGTTGTAATGGAGAATGTTTATACATTTTTAATAGGGATAAATTCATATTTTATTCGCAAAAAACTTCAGAGATTTAATCGCATTGCTTTGTCTAGAGTTGGCAAAATGCACAGATAAAAGCACAAATTTCTGTGCAAGGCATTTACAGGAAAATAGTTATTTTGAAGCAGGAGACATGAAAAATGAGCAATGCCCACTCCGGGACTCAAACGTGGACCTCTCCAATACGCGTCGAGTGTACTAATCTTTACACCACGAAGGCATGCAGAATGGAGGAAGAAAATATCTTACATACTTCTCCTTTTAAATGGGGACTAAAGATTAGGGAAACCAGTCGCCAAATCCTGGTGGTGAAAAATCGTCATCCAACACTTTTAGTTCGGGAGCCACTTTAGAGTAATTAGGTTATTTAGATGGCAGGAATCATGAAAAATGATCAATGCCCTCGCCGAGACTCGAACCTGAATCCCTCGAATACGCACCGAGTGTGCTAACCATTACACCCCGAAAGCATGCAGAAAGGAAAGAGAAAATGCAAGGTGCATTTTGATATTTATCAATTCAGCAAAGCGTATGTTGAATCTAAAAAAAAGGTGTTCTTGAAGGCATACACATGTATTTTTGCACACTACCAAAGATTTCATGCAGTCCATTCATTTCTAAGCAAACATTTTAACCTCGAATTAGAAAAATACAATTTTATTGTGGGTGTCGCAACACCTCATCTGTTGTCCGCCGCTTCTTCTGAACCACTGAAGTCTCGCCGCGACAAAGGCAGGCGATCATTACATTTCAAGAAAAGAAGATATCTTCTGCAGCTAAGGTGTACTGATACTGCAAGACGTGAGATGATCAACAATAGCGAGACTTTAGGACAAGTTCTCTGTAAGTAGACGTCTCCGAAGTTATTGACTTTTCAAATCATGGTTGACGTGAACTGAATTTCAATCTGTGTACTTTTGTATTTTGTTTCTGCTTTGTACAATAAAATGACTTACTAAGCAGAAAAATGTTAATGCATTGTATCAATTAAATAAATCTCGAGAATCTACAGCATTTTAAATTACATTACTGAATAAAGTTTAAATATATACTATAGAGCAATTATTATTTTGTTATTATATCATAATAATAATTCAGTTTTTTTTTGTTTATATTTCCCTTTTTCTTCTTTTCCTTTTTTTCAGTACAGTATCGCTAAGGCATCAAATTAATCATAAGCGGCTAAAGTGTGTGTCGCCGATAGTTTATTGTTGCCACTCGGAAAAATGAGCGCTGAAATTAACGTTTCCGCAGTTTTTAATTATCTCGGACGATTAAAGTCGTACGAAGATGAAAACGGTATCGATGGATTCGGAGAATTTTTTGGAATCCGAAGATATGCGTTATAAATGTCAACTCGGCGCTGTTCCGTAGATATTCAAGAAAAAAGAATTTGGCACGTAGCCAAATCCCTTTAATAGGGAAAACCCAAGAAAGAAAGTGGAAAACGTAGGGCAAAATTAGTTTTTATTTAATATCTCGGTTAATTAAAGTTCCACGAAGACGCGAATGGTCACAATGACGTGCCATGGACCTGCGGAATCCAACGGTGTGCTTCGCTAAGCCCGGGAGCCAGCCGTTTCGGAGGAGATGATGTTACTTTAACTTTTTTTATTCTGCCTAGACTTTTTTATTCTATATATATGCTGCTTAAGCGTCTGTTTGTCGCCAATAGTTTATTGATTGCTTGCGTAACTGTATTAGCCAATGGGGTGAAGTTGCCACGGCATAGGGATGCCATTTCAATTGAGACGTAGACAATTTCCTGTGAAACTTACCTTTGCTATGACCATCAATAAATCCGAACTTTAAAGCGTGTTAGCATTTTTTTACCTGAGCCTACATTTGGACACGGTCAACTTTATGTTGCCTGTTCAAGAGTTCGTAAAAGAACGGACGCAAAATTAAAAATAATAGATGGTCCTCTGCATGACGAGCTTAAAAATGATGGAAAGATCTACACAAGAAATGCTGTGTACAAGGAGATCTTTGACATGTGAATTAACATTTTATTATTTAAATCACCTTTATTTATTGAGCTAGCGGTGGCTTTTAAGAAATGTACCGCCAGTGGTTTCCTTCATTGCACTCTACTACTTTAAGCAATTAAGCAAGTATAAGGGGAAACCCCGTGGGGCAGTAAGCAAAGGGACATCGTCGCCGCCTTCCCTAGGTAATTCAGTTTCAATTAGCAACACCTTTGCACAAATAATTTTAATTACAATTTATAATGTCTAGAACAGCGTTCATTTGGTTTGACCGCCGGGATTTCTAGTTTAAATTAAGTGTAAACCGCTGTCTTAAAATATGACGTCGATAATAAGATGTTTCAAGTCTTCAATCTGAATTGAATTTTCTTCAAAAAAGCTTGTTAGATGTAAGAAAAAGTCAAAAATCACATGGACGAGGTCAGAGCAAATTAACTTTGTAGAAGACTGATTTATGGTGCTGTTCATTCTTGAATAGTTGATTTCTTACTGTTATGAAACATACGTGTAATTTTCTTGCACAGTGTTTTTAAACATTATATTAGAGAAAACATTAACGACTGCTAAACTTTATCGCTTTCATACGTTTTAAAGCAAAATTATTGCTTTGAATAGACTTAAGATTTATTTTTGTTGTATATAGTTATAAATTATTTACCGTATATTCCGGCGTATAACGCGCACTCTTCAATACAAAAAATAAGACCCAAATTTAAGGATGCCCATTATACACTGGGTATAAAAATGATAGATTTAAAAAATTAGATTTCTATATGTAACTAAGGTCTGTTTTTTTAAAAGAAATGACATAACCATTAAACTTAAACAAGTTTTCATTGTCGAATAACATGAAAAGTTTGTCATTTTCGTCTTCTGATATATCTTCAGGCACCTCATCGAAATCTGCTTCATCTTCACCATAACCAAAGAATCGACCAAAGAATCGTCATCATCCGTCCCATCTTTCGCCAACATACAATCTTCTTAACTAAGATCTAGTATATGTTCTAGATAAGTGTAGTATCTGTTCTTATCAGCTTAATCCGGTGGACTAGTTGCTTTTTTCTCTTTATTGCACCACAATTTATATTTTCTTTCGTAAAATGAATGACTGTGCATTTGAAAACAGCTCTGTGTTTGTTTCCTTTCAAGGGAGTCATATTTAGTACATAAAGAAACACTAGATCAACTCCATTTCAACTAAAGCAAAGACGATTTACAAAGGACTTCGATTTTCACTTCAAAATCAAGGCTGCAAATGACTCCCGATCCCGATTTCACGAACTTATTCAGGATGGAAGTGCATTCTTACTCCAAATTATATCCCTCTTTTCTTCAAACCCTACAATAACATTCTTTTGAACACCTGCATTGAATACAATATGCTCTCTGCGCAGAAATATTTACTCCCTCAAACATTTGACACACACACATATATCATTCTTACTCCAAATTATATCCCTCTTTTCTTCAAACCCTACAATAACATTCTTTTGAACATCTGCATTGAATACAATCTGCTCTCTGTGCAGAAATATTTACTTCCTCAAACATTTGACACACATACATATATCTCCACGTACTGCTTATCAATTCGGTGTACCATCGTTCAGAATGCTAGAGCAAATCTTTGAATAAGTGACCTCAAAAGATAAGAGCATCTCACATATATCTTTTGATTTATTCGTGAAGAATAAGGTGCGCGTTATACGGCGAATATACCTAAAAATTAAAAAGTGCAGCTGGAAATTACAGATGCGCGTTATACGTCGGAAGATAAGGTATATTATTTTTATACGTGTTAAATGTTAGAAAGAAAAAGTATTTAGAAAATGAAAATATGAAACTACTTTTGTACTGCATAGAAATATAACACTGAAATCGCTTAAGTCGATGAAGTAACCGTAGATAACGACATTTGATAAACAAAAATAGCTAAACCAGACATTAGTAAACTTCGCGTTTCTTTATATTTTAGAAATAGTAACTAAATGTTTAACAATCTAATACAGTATCTATGAGAGATAACGAATACTCTACAAGCATAATTAAAGTAATGGCTTGTGGTTGGCAAAAAGGAAATGCTATAATGTGCAATCTCTATCACACTGCATTCCCATGGGCTGTTCAACATTACAGATTCTGTTTCTCTGTAAATGTTTAATCGTTAACGATTTGGCGGAACGGTTTAATCGAAGGGAATTTTAGCGTGGGTTATACCAGTAGCAATAACAACAACAGGAAGCATATAGCTGAAACCGATCATTTTAAGTACCTTGTTTTTCTTCTAAAGCAAGTTGAATGAAAATAGCCTGTCTCTCATCGATCTTTCTAGAAAAACTGGACAAGAAATAGAATTTTGATGGAATTCCTAGCAATGAAACTATCAAGCAATTGCAATCGGAAAGCCATTATATCGTTTTCTCTTCAATGTCGCAATCTGGACAGAATTTAGAACATTACTTCCCGATCAATAAATAATTAAATAATAAAAGTAAGTTGTACATCTATGAATGCACTGCTTTTACGCTTTTATCGGTGTGATAAAATAATAACTATCATTTATCCATCTTTCTCAGCATAGAACAGAAAATGGGTGTTGGAATCTCTAAGATGAAACAAATAATTTTTCCTGCCCATTAAGTAAAGGTTTCTATTAGTTCCGCTTGAATTTAACACCAAAAAAACCTTCTGTTCATAGAGTCATAAAACTATTAACTTTTCTCTTGATCATTGACCTACGCAAATACATTACAGCTGTACTTATGCAGGTTCTTATATAAGTACAGAATACTATATTACCCATTACTACTACTCTTTAAACACAGTATCACATATAAAAATATCATAAATTTACTGTCTTAAACACTGTGTCAATGTATATGACGGTTTTCAGGTAATTTTTACTATATTTATATTTTAATCTGAGAATAACGAAACCTTACATTCAAGTGAAAAATAATATCTTCAAATGAAGAAAAAAGGATAAACAAAATATTCAAAATGTACACATACAAGATCAACTTAAAGTGACAAATAGACACTATTTAATGGTACTGAGATAAACGATCAAAACACTGTAGTTCTCATTTTGAAAACATATTAGAAAGGGTAGACTGTATGCAATATCTCGTTTTAAAAGGAGATCGAATGTAATGCCCTTCGCTGTGAGTTAATGCTCTAATCCAATTCAGTTATGTCATGATATTTATTCAGTACTTAGTCCATAAACTTTCTTCTGAGAAATACAATCTTTTGCTAAAAAAATCGAAGCGCCATGAAGGATGTGGTTGTTTTTGTTGAAATTGAATATGTGTATAGCTCATACGCAGATAACATAATGATTAAAAAATCAAGGTCATAGTACCTGTTCACGGCTCACAATCACCCATTGAGTTTTCAAATTAGTAATTGAAGAACCGCCCCCGGCGGCAATGCATCCTTGAATTTGTTGAGGCAGGTAAATGTCCCTAATGTCATCCTGCAACACATTCTGCCAGGCATTCATCAGTTGTCGCTCCAGATCTGCGATATTTTGTGGTGCTCCAGTCTGGCGGCCTACCCTGTCCCAGACATGCTTGATTGGTCAAAGGTCTGGCGACCGTGCTGGCCAAGGAAGAGTATCAACTGCACGGAGACACTCCAGAGATATGCGAGCACTATGCGGCCTGGCATTATCTTGTTGGAAAATGGCCCCAGGATGACGTGCCATGAAGGGGAATGCAACCGATCGCAGGAGGGTATCAACATATCGTTGAGCTGTTAAAGATGTACGGAGGATGACTAAAGATGGTGTGCTGTCTTAAGAAATAGCGCTCACAACATCACACAAGGGGTTATGGCTGTATGCCTTTGTAAAATAAACGCTGATTGGGACTGCTGGTCCCGTCCTCTCCAGACACGAACACGGCAGTCATCTGCTTCAAGAGTGAAGCGGGGTTCATAAATGAACACTTTACTATGCCAGTCTGATGGCAGCCATGATGATAGGCTGAGAAACCACTCCAGACATTTCCGCCGATTTTGTGGGGTCAAAGGCAAACGTCTTAAAGGCCTCTGTCAGCGTAACCCCGCCTCAGACAGACGCTGGGAGATGATGGAGGGTTCCACGGGAGGTATACACGTGGCTGTATTACGTTGAATAGTTGATAATGATATCGTTGGGGAGGTTTGGGCCTGGCGAACAATCATCCTATCTTCCCTCGCATTCGTGCTCCTTGGCCTTCCAGAGCGTTCGTTTCGTCGGCAGTTTCTTTCTAGCAACCGTTGCTGACAACATATTTGCACAGCACTGTCTGTACGCTGCAGGTGGTGACCTATTGCTCGGTATGACCACCCAGTTTGACGCAACCCTACAATGCGACCACTTTCGAAGTCGTTTAGTTGTCTGTAATGTCTTCGATATCGTCGTAATGGCATATTTAGTTGCTTTTTTACGGAAATACAATGGCAGCAACAAGAAAGATAAATTTTACCCCTTATGTTACCGGTTTTATACTTTGCGAATTGCGCACTAGAAATGCGCGCTATGATCGCATTTCCTGTTCATTTGCCTGAAAATTTGATCATTTGCATGTTCGATCAAGGTGCTTTTGCATACCAAATTTCGTCACGGTCGCAAAAGTCCTTCTTGGTTCTTCATTTTTTTTGCAAAAGAGTGTATATGATACCCTGACCTCATCTAGGAAGGTTGTTATATATTTTCAAAAGCTATTTTATCATAATCAGACAAAAATATAATGATAGATGGGCAGCTGCATTTATTTACTTATGACTGCACCCGAATTTTAATCTTTGGTGATCAGGACACAACCTAATTCCTATCTAGGACTGAAGAAGTACAAAAACAATCTTAGGTTGCATTATCAGTTTCTCTCTACTCAAGCTACAAGCTAGTCCTATTTCCGAATTAGATTTTTTGCTGCACTTCTTAAAGCCCAATTGATCTCGGTTTAGCCCTTAGAAAACCGAAGTCTGTATGTTTAAAATACCGAAACGCCCAGGTCCTCATCCATTACTCCTCCAATACGTTTCCTCCCCTCCACCTGCATTAACACACAAAGAGGTTTGAAAATTTCAAATGACATTATTTCTTTTTCTTAACAAAGAAGGTTCGATTAGCATTTTATAAAATGTTGGCTGCAATAAACTGATGCAATGTATTTGGGAAAACTGCTCCTGCTATTGCATACCTTAGGAACAACACCGCATTTCAGACATTTTGGGGGGTTGTGCTCAATTACATATTTTGTGCGATATGTAGGTTAATGTTTGTTCCGTAAATTTAGAAAAGAAAGAATACTTCGCAAGATGGAAGTATTATTGTTACAAAATGCTATTCAGCATTACAAGTTTTGCTAATATAAATGCACCTGTATTCTGAAAAGGACTGTACAGATTTCAGCTTTTCCCCCAAAAAAATTCGTTTTTTCTTTTAATAGTTTAGTATGAAAATGGATTACTAGTTCACCCATGTTACATCGATGGTGTGCACTCTACTTTTACTTGCACCTGTACCTGGTTTCGCTGTTGTTCGTGAGAAATGATAGCTTTAAGACATCAAAATAACACTAATAGCAAAGTTTAGGTATTATGCCAAACAAACTAGTGAAATTATGACGTGAATTATGTCACACTGCGTATGTTAATAGTTCTTTCAGAAAACAATGTTTTAGCGTTTCCATTAGTTTGCATAAGAAATTATTTTAAGTTTGGTATCCTTCCTGAACCTCTCATGAGAGGGAAACCTCGCATTTCCTCGGTTGCGGACACTTAGCCGACGAGATACTTAAATGACACCAGTTAGTCGACAGAACTTTTAGCCGATACGGACATTTAGCCGACATGGACACTTAGCCGACAGGACATTTAGCCGATAAAGACAGGTGACAGGTGACGGAGGACGGGGACGCCTGGTGTTTAACAGAGGTAAACAGGCATATGTCCCGCGCCCTCCCCTATCTACCGGAGGTTTATTGAGATCTTAAAAGATTTATTACATTGCCATACAGGGGCAGATGAGAGTTTGCCGACATGGACAGTTAGCCGACAAGACATTAAAGCCGACAATGTGTCTCGCTCTTCCCAATGCTTTCAAATTTTTAATCCTTTCACATCTCATTATTACTTTGCTCAACTAATCATGCTACTTTCATTCGCGTATAAAGTCTTTTCGCTCCTTCCAATAGTGAAATTTCCTTTCTCTGTCAGGCCCACCAGCGGCCGAGCGGTAAAGAGGCTGAACACTGGTTGTTCGGTACGAGGTTCGAATCCCGCGAACGGGCTGGCTGCATGGGCGTTTTCGTGGTTTTTCCCATGTGCAACGTGTATACGAGACAGTTTCCCTTAGAAAGTCCACCACGAAGGCATCCCTACCCTTAGGCAGATAGCCCTAGTGTGGTTTGCCGTAATTAAATAATCCAATCCTTTTTCTGTCAGGAAGCAGAGTGATTCACCTTGCTTCTGGCCACTCTAGAAATGAGTCTTTTTTTTTTTTTTTTCTGAAATGCTATTTGCACGTTAGGCATCGTATATTTATTAATCTGGGATAGGACTCCGGCCTAGGAATTCGTGCCTCGTGGCCTGCGTCCACCTAACAGAAATAGGTTTGGTTTTGTTTGATTTATGTAATTACGGCAAAGCGAGAGGGCTACCAGTTAAGGGTAGGGATACCTTCGTGCAAGACATTCTAAGGAAAATTGGCTCATATATATGTTACACATGGGGAAAACCACAAAAACACTATGATGTTAGAAATTTGAAAGCATTAGAAAGAGCGAGATTGGAAAATTAAGTAAACAAGAGTGAGTGAGTGAGTGAGTGATTATGGCGCAAAAACCAGAGATGATTATGACGCGCCAAACAAAAGATGAGATGATTACAATTGATGACATTAAAATTCAATAAATAAAAACAAGTAGATAAATGTACCAAATCCAGAGGATGAAGTCATATAAAAACAAGTTAAAAACACATATTAAAATTCAAGACACAGTCTTCAAAATTAAGTAAACAAGAAAAACTCTTAATAATGTGAAAGTGTTTAACGGAACCAAGTTCATAAAATGAAAAAAGATTTAAGGACAATTTTTGCAGATCACATATTAAAATGTAACTAAGTGACCGTCGTATTTAGCTAATTTTTTTTTCTTTCGAAAATTAATTCATATTTCCTTTAATTCAATTTCACCGCTTTTTCAATTTGGGCAATATACACAAGAGGTAAATTACACAAGAATTAAAAGCACAAAAGGGATCTTTAAGAATCAAAAAATGAATTTTACTGATAGGTGAAAGAAATGACATAAATATTGAACTTATGGAGAAGTCGCGAAATTTTGTAATTGATAGTAAGATTAAATAATTATTGGGTACGTGTCAGCTAAATGTCCTGACGGATATATGTCTGTGTCGGCTAAATGTTCTGTCAGCTAAGTGTCCTTGTCGGCTAACTGTCCGTGTTGGCTAAATGAAATTCCGGCTAAATGTCCGTGTCGGCTAAATGTCCTGTCGACTAAGTGTCCGTGTCTGCTAAATGTTTTCTCGGCTAACTGGTGTCGGTTAAGTGTCTCGTCGGCTAAGTCATTGTCGATTAAGTATCACGGACCCGCATTTTCTCTCCAGGATGTAAATTTTAAGTTAAGTGCGTGATTTCACTAGTCAGCACACGGTACTATTTTGTCCTTCCTGCTGTTGCGCTGATACGCCCTATGGCCATTTATCAAGTATATCGCCAGGTAAGTTGTTAATTCTGCCTAAGGCTAGCTAATTTAGTTAAGGCTAACTATCTTAAACTAAATTGTTAGTTCAACACTACTGCTTATCTTTGAATTTATTGTTAAATTATTCTCAAGTTCCACCGCAAGTTGGTGGCGTTATTATGAGCACGAAGTACGTGCATTTGTTTGAAGTTTTTGACAAAAATAATGGGTTAATTTTACCATTCTTCTGGGCGAAAAGTCGCCAGTATTCGTCGTAAGATCACGTTAAATTCATGATAGCTAAGATGATCAGATCTTACACTGTGACCACCGATACGATTATATAGACTCCACGACGTGCATTGCCTGGAGGTAAAAAATATAATAGTGATTATTTTCCTAAAAGAAATATATTTTGTCATTGCCTTCTAATATATCTTACAAAAGCAAATATGGAGATATCAATTAATAACAAATTTTATTCAGGGATTATAAAAGGCCAACGTTATCATTAATAATAAATTGAATCATTTGTCTTGTTTTGTGAGCAATCTAGAAGCTTGCTTCCTTTGTCAGTAGCACATTGTTGATAAAATGAATACGATACTGAATTCCTGTGATACAGAAGAAATGTATGCAAACTGAAAGTGGGTATTGTCATGCCTACCGCATCAAAAATAGCTGAATAATGATTAATCGGACGCTATGGAAATATGTTAAAAGTAAAAGCTTTTATTTGGATTTTTTTAATAATAACTCAAAAAAGACTAATTTTAAACAATAAAAAAATTTTCTTCGAGAAGGTCTGAATTTTTCACGTTAAGAATTCGGCACGAAACAGATACTGAAACAAAGAGCATTTTTATTTCAAGTAAATAAAATACAGCGTTTACTTCTTTAACGCTGTTTAAAATTAGGAGCGCAGTTAACGTAATTTGAATTCCCTTCAATAAATCCCATTCTCTTCAGAAAAGTACATTACATTCAGTCTTTCGTAATACATTAATTGTGAAACTTAGCAAAAAAAAAAAAAAATATTTGGATAAAAGAAAGTAAAGTATTAATTACGCATGAAAATATTTTTATGACACAACAGCTTCTTCATTCATATTCACCTTAAATAAGTTTAATTTGAAATAACAATTGAACTCTACGACAGAAATGTTCATCATTTTATTTATGAAGTTAAAATATTTATATAAAAACACCATATTTAAAATAATAATGAAAAACGTAAAAACATAATTAAAAAGAAATCTGAAAGCTTTCAGATTTTATATCACGCCTAAAATGGCGTTTAACGTTTTGAGTGTTATCCTTATTTATTAAATATCATATTCTTCGCACATAAAATACATAAAATTCAATTCAACAACAATATCACAAAAAAATTAAATATTTAAAAACAAAAAAACAGCATATATTTAGCATTCCCGATACACAGTCTCGCACGCTGGAGATAAAAATGCTTTTTTCCATACAGTGTTGGCATTTCTCGCTTTGAAAACGTTGAGTTTGTTAATCAAAAATTCGTTAACGTTTTACAAAATATTACATAGATAATAATGCAAATTGAAACTTTGGTTTTCCAAGTGCCCATGTTCGGTAGAAGGACTAAATTATTCAAAATTTGATGGCTCTAGATACTGTTGTTCCTTCACAATGCGAGAAACTTTAATGCATTCATGCAGTTAAGTTATTCATTATTTAGTTTCTCTAAACGTAATACATGGCGATGATATTTGGTAGCAACAGTTTGAAAAGTGAATCGACGCAATGTACCATTTTGAAGTTAATAGCCCTTCGGGACTAACGCCTTTTGGTTTAACAAAAAAAAAAAAAAAAAAAAAAAAATCTGAAAGCTTTCAGATTTTATATTAAGCCCAAAGGGACATTTTTTTTCATTTACGTACACATTTCAAGAGCATTTTGGGCAACGTTCCTTTGGGGTAAAAATATTTAAAAACAGCATATCCTTAGAATTTCTGATAGACAGGCTCGCGCGCTGGTGATAAAAATATTTTTTCCTCCGTTCATTGTTGCCATTGCTCTCTTTGAAATCGTTGATTTTCGTTAATCAAAAACTGCTGAATAATGATTACATTACAATTTTTATTACAATTTTTATTACAATTTTTATTACAATTTTTATTACAATTTTTATTACAATTTTATACAATTTTATACAACAATACATTACAATTTTATACAACAGGAAATACACAATAAAAAAATTCGAAATTTAGAATTCGGGCTTCCAGATGTGCATATTCGGGTGGAGGACTACGTTATTCAAAATCTGGTGGCTCTACGTACTGTTGTCTTTTCACAATAGGTAAACCATGCACAAATTCATGCAAATTCTTCATTATTTAGTTTCTTTAAATGTAATATAGGGCGATAATATCTGGGGCAATAATGTGAAAAGTGATTCAGACTTTTACAGTGATTTATCGTAAATTTCCGTTTTGAAACTAATAGCAATTCTGGGCTAATGCTACTTTGGGAAAATAAATGAATGCTTTTAATGTATGCTGATAAATATGTCAGTTAGTTGCGTAAGTTCGCTTTTGTAAAGCGGTCTTAAGCTGGGCAATGTCAAATATACACATTATTCTATTACGATAGACTGAAACTGCATGGAAACCTTCTTAATTAATAGCTTTTTGATCTATTACGGTTTGCTTAGAAGCAGAAATATTTTTAAGCAATTAGTGAATCATATTTTCGCAAAATTAGTAACATTATTCAGCAAGCAACTCGCTGCTCATCAGTGAAAAAAAAAAAAATATGTTGCTAATATATGCGTTTACAAGCTTCGAACTGCTTGCAGTCATTTCACAACATAGAAATTGACTCATGTAACCTAAAATGCAATAATTATGACTGAGATGGCGTTTCTATTTATTTATTTATATGGCTGCTATACTATACGAATTATCAACTGAAATTTTAAAGCATGGGAGCTATGTTAATTCAGAAGTCAAACAACAAAAATCAGTGTTATATTTTCAAAACTTTCACAGGACTAGTTTCGATGGTTTTACCGAACCACCATCCTCAGCTGCAAAACCGCGAAAAATATAACGTTGATTTTTGTTGTTTGACTTCTGAATTAGTATTTATACGGCGTATTATTGTGTCTTAATTATGGGAGATGTGTCTTAACATGGTACTTCTAACACTACACGAATGTTATTTATCTTAATAAAATTAAGTCTTCTAGCACTCGTGATTTTGAAAAAAATTCAAAATTTACTCATTTTTGAAACAGGGATTTGTAATTGCGATTCTATATTCATTTTCGTTTGAACCCACCAGTATAATCCACCGGTATATATCCACTAGTATAATACTTTATAAAAAAGAAGAACATTTTCGGCAAATAAAAAAATCTACATGGCATATTTACATTTATACAGCATGTAAACATTTTTGGCGAAATGATGTTTAAACAGAAAACTTGTAAATCCATTTTTATTTAAGGGCATATGCACTAAGGTTTGTGACAAATGCAACACCACGAAGGAATTGTAGGCTATGTTAAAGACAAAATTCCCGACAATGGTCTTTTTCAACAGAATAATTAGCACTCGTATAATTAGAGACTTTGATTCTGATAGTCTTCAAATTATAATTAATATTTAGAAGCTGAAGCGTAGTTCTAACTGCTACAATGATCAATACTCCTGGCTGTCGTATCGTTAGGTCTGCGCTCAAATCCAGGAGAGTGCGTGTGTATTGTATGTACAACATGGTGACATTTAAAATACATGGCAAGCCGAAGTCCAATGTGTGTGCCAATGAAAGGACGCTATCCTTCGATCCTCGCGAACATAAAATTCGTTGATTTGATCTAATGTTATTATCAGAGAAGTGAGAGTCAGATTAACGACAATCCGATGTTGTACAATATAGTAACTTAGTTTTGTAGTTATAATTAGTTTTTTATAGTTCTAAAATGTAATATTTTGCTTTCATAACAGTGTTTCGGCATTTGCTTCTAAACACACAAATTTCGCTTTCGATTAGACTTTGATAAATAGTGATAGGTTCTCCCGTCAACCATTAAACAATTTTAGTTTCTAGCTCATTCATTTCCTAATTTCATGCATAAAATAAATGTTTAATATTCCTTATTGATATCCGATGCTTTAATTAGGAAGCGAATAAATTACAAAAATATCACACATCTCAATAACAGCCATACTAACCATAATCAACCATAATTACTGTCACGCGGCAAATCGTTCTGTCAGCAATCTGTAATATTTGTAGTGTTGAAGGCAATACACGGCATATCGTCGAAGACCGTGTATTATTGCGACTTGTTCGTGAAAAAGATGGCAACATAAAGGAATTCTATTACAGCAGGAAAGAGCTTAGATTTGCAAACGATTTGACGAAGTTTATTAATAGCAATAGAACAATATTGGAAATTTTGATCTGCTGTTTTTAACAGTATTTTTTTTAACCTGTGTTGGGTGTACTGCGTTAACCATAAAAAGGGTTGCAGCACACTCGTATTAATAAAAGGAACTGGTGTTATCTGAGCTTAGTAATATACCTGGTAGAGGAGATTTATCCTGCATAGCATTGCAGCTGCTGTAGGGATTTAATTTGTAAGGCAGAGTTCTATCCTGAATTCAAAGAGTTTGGTCAAGATATTACTGAGGTTACTTAATAGATGTCTCTGCTTGACCATGTACTAAACTGATCCAGAAGATAAGTACCATTTGCGCATATCTCCTGTGCATCTGATAGCACGAAGTTCGCGCATGCGTAATTACATCATTCAACTCGAAAACGAATTAGCCAGGCTATTTTTTTGTTTACGTTAACTTTTGAAGTCACTGCTTGTCGATAATTTTATTAAAACCAATCCATCGGCCGGCCAGCTGTGAAATAAGAGCCGTTACCAAGTTTTTGAACGCGAAAGATATTCGATCTTGTGAAATTATCGTAAGGTAAGTGAAACTTAACGGACAAAACACGATGAATGCAGGTTTGATGCGAAAGTGGGTTAGGTAGGATCTAGGCTAGTAAAAATCCAACAAGGTTTGCGCATAAATGGGAAAAACCTCGTTGAATGGTCAACCACAATGTGACGTCACAGGGAGATCTCTGTCGCTTTTTCTTTCACTTGACTGACCTTGGGTTAGGATGTTTAACAAAGGAAGAGAAAATGTCCAGACGAAGAACACAGTGGACGTCCGTCGTTGAACGCCGATAGAATTGCCGTGTCATCACCCTAGCAATGTATGCTGATGACACGGCAATTCTATCACAAAATGCATCTCACGGCTCAGTCATTCAACAACTACAAAACCACATCCACGCACTGGAGTCCTGGCTAACGGCATGAAAATCAGCATTAATGTGGATAAATCGGATGCCATCCTCTTCACGAGGAAAAAGAATATTGACTACGATATCCACATCAAAATGTATGACACACCTATCCCCTGGACCAAGCAGGCCCAATACTTAGGTGTTACATTGGATCAAACTCTCACATGGACCCCACACATTACAAAGCTTATTGAAAATTTCCGGGTTCGTAAAGCTACACTTGCCCCCTTAATTGCCCGGAACAGCGTTCTCTCTACTGATAATAAATTACTCATTTATAAAGTTACGTTCCATCATCACCTATGGCTGCCCTGTCTGGGGGGTATACTTTTGATACTCATGTACAAAAACTACAAGTTCTGCAGAATATTGTGCTAAGGCAAGCGGCGGGTTGTCCGTGGTTTATAAGAAACTCAGCAATCCACCGCGAATTTAATATACCGTATCTGAAGGAATATATGGCCACTCTGGCCCTCAGATTTTACAAAAAAATTCCTAAAGTCTCTAACCCAACCATTCCTGTACTGGATTACGACTACAATACCCAGGCCTTCAAAAAAGGCCTCGGGCTGTGCTCAGACATCTTAAATAACCTGTTGATATGAATTCCTTTTATACGTAATTCTTCTGGTATTCAATTGTTTTTATGTAACCTCACAAATCGTCACTCATGTATAATATATTATATTAATTTTCATTTCTGCATTGATTTACTCAAATTCCTATTATTGCTTTTATTTTTGTGTTGTCTCCGTATGTATATCAATATCTATGTGTTTCACACTGGACTTTTGGTACTGGCATTTCTTTTTTACTCCGCACTTACCCTCGTCCGATGGGGCGTGTTAGCTACTGCGGTAGCTCAGTCTCTTAGGATCACAATGGATTATCACCATGAATTTCACATCCACTTCATGCATTCATTCGACCCTGCACCAACTTAGGAACTTTATGTGCTCGAAAATCGTTTAGAATGATAATCTAGGGTAGCGCACCACGCGCGGGGCACCTGAATGCAACGTACAGAAGTACTGATGCTTGATCCGAAGAATTGACGCGATGTATCGACGGAAACGCTCGTTCCAACAAGGAATTTACGATTTCTGATTTGTCAATGCATTTTCAAAGCACTTCACGATCTTTATGGCACGAAATCGGGACTGAATATTTGCACTACAAAAAAAACTGTTCGCGCTGGTTACCGAAAATAATAACGGGCATTCAGAAAGTGAAATGCATAGGAACAGCCTTGGAATTTTTGCAGCGTTATGCGACAGAAAGTATTAATTTTTTTAAAAAGGATTGTCACATGAATTTGTTACGAGATACCCGAAACAATCCGAACTTCACCGGAATGGTGACGTACTGATTCTCTGAAACCCAAAGAAACACAGCCACCTCTTTCTTTAAGAAAACTCCTGTGCACCGTGTTTTGGGACTACCATTAAGTTTTTTCAGTACATTAGATGAAACGGGGCACAACAATCAACGATGTATCTTTGACATCTTTGAAGAGGTTACGGTGCACAACACAGAACAAAAAGGGTTAATTACTGACTTTTGTTATTGTGTTCTGCATAACAACGCGCGACCGCATACCGCATGAGTAACGACGACGCTGTTTAATTCATTTCACCAGGAGCAATTCTATCACCCTCCGTATAGTTCGAACCTAACTCCATCCGACTTCCATCTGTTTACAAATCTGAAGAAATGTCTTGCCGGCCCGCTCTTTGCAAGTGATGACGAGATCAAGATAAACGTCCAGAACTGGTTCATGTCGCAAGGGAACGAATTCTACGAAGCACATGCGTTACAATTAAGGCCAAGATATGACTCGTCAATTCGCATGTTCAATATGTCGGAAAGAAGTTTACGGTCTGTAGATTTTTCTGTAATAAAATACAAATGGAAACAAATTGTTTGTAATCTTTTTTAATATCAAAACGGTACTTAATTTCGGGATGAGGTTTGTATTTGCAGAATGCTTGCACATTTATTGTTGGCATTCCGAGTTGTATGGCTTCAGTTAGTGAACATTGCATAAGATAATGCTTCGGTGTTCTTGTGTACCCGGAGCAGCACTGATCTATAGCATTGATCCCAAAACTCTTGAAATATACAAAAAAAAGGGGGCCAACAGTGCTAATGTGAAAAACATATGTCTGTATCTGTGTTTCATAATGGGATGAAAAAAAATTACGTTTGCTATCCATGGAATGTAAGTTATAAACTTGCGTAGATATTTCTCAAATACATTTTAAATAATTTGAATCATAGTAAATAAATAAACTTACAACAATCTCTTTTCATTTGGCAGGCTTGTAATCAGCGGCAAATGAAACCAAATGGAAATCAAGGTTATTGATTTAGCTTGAAAATGCGTTTTGATTGCAATAAAACTCAAATAACACAAAGCGTACGCATAAAAGAAAGGAAAACAAACAAAATCTTAAAAGTAACTTACAAAACACGTAAATTTTTCATCAAAATTGAGGGTTACGCATGGAATTCCTAAGTTCTTGTTATAAATGTAAATGATTGAAACAGTTAGCCGTCTAAAATCATACTATCGTAGAGAGAGAAATGGATATCTGTGCAATTAATTTTTTTGCAGGGCTTATAAAGACAATATCTGTAAAACTGGAATGCAAATACTCAAAGAATAGTGTCTAGTATAATACTGATATTCGTTAAACGAATATAAAAGATGCAAACATAAGTTAACTTTACTAAGGCCTACAAAGGTATATTGTATTAGATTTATAAAAGATCAATTTAAAAGGCGATTAAAGTAATTGTTTTCATATTGAAATATTGGGTAAAAAATCCAAAATCAGCAATGTTTCAATAAAATGATAACTTGGATGTTATGTGTTATATCTGCTGGTAAAAATAGCTGATTTTTAAAATTTTGTTATAATACGTTAAAGTTAGTAGTTACATAATGAAACATTTCCCGGCACTTCAGTTGACTAACGAAGAGAACAATTTTCTCTGCCGATGTATAGTTATGGCGATTTACCACGCTGACAAACAATTTGCAGTCTTTAGTTAGTACCACGCACTGCTTAACAATCGAACGAAATATTGCTGAAACATGTGCATATTCTGCACTCAAGTGAAAACACCATACTTGGATACATTATAATTATACCTCATAAGAACTTATGTGAGAAAGGTCTGGAATCAAGTTAAATGGAAATTGGTATACAACGCTATGAAGTTTTTGTTAATTATACGTTACTATGTCCTCAACTACTACTATTGTTCGCTGCTGAGCACGTTGCCGACCAGGGTTATGTTTCTATGCAAAATAATGTAAGATGCAGTATAATGTGGTGTCAGGTTTTAAAAATTTCAAATAGTGCATTATACATAATATGTATTCAATGTATGTTTCTATGTCTGAATGTGCAAGGGAAATGTAAATGTAGTGTAAAATGGTAAAACGTATATTGTAATCTGGTGAAATTCACAAAAGCAAGGCATCACGTATAATGTGTGATGTAATATAAAGTACGGTTTAGTGCAAAGTATTACATAATGTAATCTGAGTAAAATAATATAAATACTATGCAAATTAGTAAAATGTGCAAGTGTAAAGCCTAACGTATAATGTGCTAAAGTAATGTAAGATGCAGTATAATGTAATGTCAGGTTTATACAATTTATATAGGGCATTATCCATAACATGTATAATAAGTAAAGCAAATGTATAAAGTAATGAAAAGTATAGTAAAATGTAGTGTATGGTAAAACGCACATTGTAATATAGTGAAATGTACAAAAGTAAGGTATCATATAGAATGTGTGACGTAATATAAGGTACAGTATAGCGCAAGTATGGCATAATGTACAATATACAATTGTATATATTGTAATGTTTATATCTATGCATGTTTATTTAGGTAATAACCAAGAATGTGTAGGAGGTCATCGTCATGTAAGTCCTATGCAGCAATAACAACAGTCTTTCATACCCTATTGACAAAGCCCTTTTATGGCCATATGTTGATTTATATTGTTTCAATAAATGCAAGGCCCGGGCGATTGGATGAGGGGGAATTCCCGGGGGCATATTGGTTTGTTCGACTGCCCACCGGATGCTCTGGGAGTCTTGTGCGAGGCTGTTGTGTGGCCACACCAGCTAGATAAGGATGAACGTGGTGCTATACTGATTAACCGAATGCGAAAGGAACAGTGCCCACGTCCACCGTCGCTTATCGCTTACCATACAAGGTCATCACCTACTCATCAGTGTGGATTTTCCTTAGGCTAAACAGCATTATTTTGTTTCTATCTATACATATAAAGAATAATGTCTGTTTGTATGTTTGTTTGTTTGTTCACTATACAGTCAGTCATTACAGCTATCGTCACCAAACTTTCTACAATTCTTTTCTAGGAACGATCGACGTCCACATTTTTCCAAAAAATTCAGTATACATATAGTTTACGCGAATTTAACGAAATTTTTATTAAAATCTCAGTGACATGAAAGCTTTGCATTGCTACTCTGCAAAAGCATAAGATGTATATGTTTATAATTTTATCCGAATATTCAGCGATATAAAAAAAAATTGTGTTGCCGCTCTAGAAAATTAATATATTAATTATTTTAATAAAATTATATTAATTAATTATTATATTAATTTGTTTCGAATTTAATAAAAACTCGGCTATTTAAGAAAAAATGTGTTGCACTGCCAAATTAAAATATTTCAAAGTGTGTTTTCTTTCAACAAATCGTAAAATATTTAATTTTTCACGTTATAACACGCACGCATCAACATGTGTGTTATTGCATCACACGCATTTGCTTTGCTTTTGAAACTGAATTTGTAGTAGTCGTCAGAAAGCGTTACGTTTGCTGTGAAATGAATTAGGCCACTAGACCGAAAATCAGTTGCTCGATTTACACCTTAAGCGCGATAAAAAAAAATGGCATCACCAGCTTCAGAAACAAACTGACAACGGGAAGTAAGACTGGAAAACTTTCGAAAAAGTACTGCTGAAGCCCGTTCGTATGAAACAAACGAGCAACGGGAAGCAGGATTGGAAAATATTTGAGTACGCACTTCTCGATCTAGACGAACACTGCACGCTAATTAAAATATGATGCTAAATATGATCGCAGTCTTCATCCAAGTGTGGACATTAGACAGATGGATAAATTATAACGCAATGCAGAGCTCTCAGATTTACGAATAAAGCACTAGGAATGTTGCTGTGGGTAGAAAAATGAAACTGCTCACACCAGATGGGAACAAATATGGTGCTACTTTGGTAGATGGTTGCACGTATTTTTGGCAATTTACTTTGGCGCAATTGACGCGGTTTTTACAATCGTCAGCCATCTTGAAAACCACTGTTTTTACGTATTTTACGCATAGTAAAGCATTCGAAACTGTAAAAAATTAAATATCGTTAAAAATAATGGATTAATTTTTGTTGAAATTGTTGTCTTTTAAGGTGGCATGCAAATGTAAATAAATACATTTACTACGAGAATATACTAAAGTAAGGTTAAATTATTACTTTCATATAACAAAGAAATAGAATAAAAACGCCACTATAAAAACATTGCGCCAACGTTTAATTGGATTAAAATATTACTTAAATTGAATATCGAATTAAAAACCATCATACCAACGTTTAAAAGAATTAAAATGTTACTTTACTTTAAAATATAAGTAAATAAGAACGCTTCGTACACTAGAGCTAAAATGACAGTAATTAGAAGTTTACTGCCGGTAAAAAGGAGAAATGTCTAATACTTTTTTTACCGTTACAGTGGTTATTTCTCCCACCGTTGCCACAATAGCACATACGGCCGTCCTCAGAATCGGCTTTTTTAAAGATCTTAATTTGTGATCCACATTTATCGCACTTCATTGAAGAAGCAATTAGCGAGGTTTCCTCCAAAAATTTTAAATCAATTTCCTCTGACCCTTCTAACAATTCATAAATAAATCTTTGATTAGGAAAGCCAGGTTCGCCAAAGTTAGGTCTCAAAAGACAATTTTTTGGTTCCGGTACCAATAAGTCTTGGTACTTACCAATAACAACATTGATCTTTGAAAAGGTCATATGCGTTTGCTATGAAATCTAAGGAATTCCAAGAAATGAATAAAATTTTAAAATGGCGCGGTAATGCACAAATATTCACTAACCAATCAGGGAGCTGATTACATCACGCATAGAATTAAAATTATTTAAACAATCATACATAATAAAATCAGTTTAAAAAAATGCAAAATTAAATTGTACTTTAATATTTAACAGCCTAAAATAATGTTTAAAACATTAGATTAAATTTATAGATATTAAAACCAATTATTTTAAAAGTAAGGTGACGTCATTGATTGCATCATCCACAACATAAAATTATATAAAATATCATAAACAATAAAATTTTATTTCAAATAAAAACACAAAATTAAATTTATTTGTAATATTTAGAAGCCATGAATAATATTTAAAACGCGGAATTTATGCATAATAAAACGCTTATTTTTAAAATAAAATGACAACAAAGTATCGGTTACCATAAATAACTTGTTCAGCAATGGGTTTACCATTAAGTCGTATCGCTCGCCAAAAAAAATCGCCAAAATCCGTGCAACCGTCTACCAAAGTAGCACCAAAAATATTGTGTATCCGAAAGCATTTCAGTAAACAGAGTTAAAAGGTAAACAATTTCTTTCCTTTAAGCAGCAGCGCTCGTGATTACGAGGATCATTCCCCTCGTTCTCTAGGACATCCGGCGGACATAAATTATGATGACAAAGTCACCATAGAGCCCTTAATTCCGGCTAGGCACGAAATTTGTCTTTATACGGATGGTTCCAAAACGGAGCTTGGCACAGGTAGCGGCTTCTGCGTCATGCGAGGCAATACTATCTGCTACACTTGGTCACAGAGGCTGTCAGATTACAATAGTGTATATCAGGCGGAACTTGTAGCAATAAAGGCAGCATTAGATTATATTAAGCAAAATCTAACAGGGCCAGTCAGAATACTGAGTGATTCAGCATCGAGCCTACTGGCCATTAAAGAACTCAACAGCAAAGCGGATTCTGTCCACATTATTAGGGATGCTCTACTTCAGATTCCCGAGTCCCAACGACCGTACTTGAGCTGGGTTCCAGCGCATGTAGGCATTGCTGGAAACGAAGAGGCCGATAGGCTTGCTAAGCTAGCAGCTAACGATTTGAATATGCCTGTAACACCCCTAAAAGCACCAGTTTCCTATTTAAAAAAGATTACCGAACTTAAAATGTTAGAAATTTGGCAACAGAGATGGAACAACTCCACCACAGGCCGCAGAACCTTTCGTTTCTTCCCCAAAGTTGGTCTGAATCTGGTCACTAGTAGTGCTCATCTTACACATTTCTTTACTGGACACGGACCATTTCCAAGCTATTTACGGCGCTTCAGATTAGCTACTTCAGACAGTTGTAGATGTGGAACACTAGGTGATCCGGATCACTTTGCTTTCGAATGCTCTCTCACGATACCATTTCATTTAAAAAAACCCTCTGAAGCACACTGGTCCGGGTGGTCAGACACCCTCAAGAGAAGTAAGCTCGCATTTAATCAGATTCATCGAGTAATGGACATTTGTGCTCGTGAATTCTGTTGAACAGAAGCGGTGTCAACAGCAGCTACAGCAGGCAATTCTATACCAACAACTTTCATAATTCTTACCTTACAAATTTGGTATCTTATTATATACGATAATAGTCAACTACTGAAATTAGGACAATTTCAGAGACTAATGGCATGCCATTGTACCTGTGTTACGTACATGCATGACAGCCATGTTTAGTGCAGTACATGAATAACTTTGCTGGAACATGTTACCTCCTAGATGCAGATTACCACAATCAATGTCTGTCTATTTGTACCTCAGTGTCGCTTCTATCCATTATTAATCTTTAAATTTTATTGTGTTTACTTAATTTTTGTATTGTATTCTGTGTATTTGAATTTACATATTGTTTTAGTGTATTGACCTGTTAAGTAGTAAGTGCGTTGTGTTATGTTTTCAATTAAGTTTGCGGTATAATAGTAAATACATATATAGAGCTCTCGGCTAGTACCATGAAATATTGTGTGCAAATGTTTTGTAACAGTTTCTAGTACTGTGCAAAATGCAACAGTTTATAACAAATATTCGTGGCCGCAGAACCAACTTTCTGATAAGCACATTGTATATTGATTGTTATTTTGTAGTATTCGCCATTTTATTTCAATGTATGTACAGTATTCCATTAAGTATCTTGAATAATTTTTTCTATTAATGTGGAGTATAATAGTTTAGGGTCGTATAATGATAAGTAAGTGTGATGTATAATAGTAGTATTGAATCAGACTTTCTTGGTTGTAGAACTTTGTAAATATGCACTGAAATATTTTGCTGGATTTAATGTTTTGAAATGACTCGTATTCTAACTCTGCTAGAATATATTATATTCCTAATTTCACTGTGACTGTTTCCAAAGGTTATTGTCCAGTGTTCTTTAGTTTTAGCGTTACAGTACAGCATCATGTACAGAATTGTCTACTTTTCTGATACGAGCAGTGTATATGTTGTGTTTTATTTGTAATATCAGCTTTACTATGTCAGTGTGTACTTTTCTGATACGAACAGTGTATATAGTGTGTTTTATTTGTAGTATCAGTTTTACTATGTTAGTGTGTTTTTCAGTCTTATAGTAATATATTGCATAATATGTTGTAATGTGCGGAATTATAGTAAGTGTATAATAGTAAGTCAGTGTGATGTATAACTGCAGGCTTGAAATTCCAATGTTAGTCTTAAATTTTACTGTTTTTGTTTTACCTTTACCAATTTTGTATCAATGCAGCTTTGTACTTCTAAGTTTTTTTTTTTTTTTTTATTTATTTATTATTTTTTTTTGTAACCTATACTATCAGGAATGTCATATGTATTCAAGGTAGTCCTTTGTATTCCCTATCTAGATGTGACTCTGTACTCTTTTTTTTTTTTTTTTTTTTAATTTAGACTTAATAAATGTCTGCAGGGCGGACATCATACTGCAAGGGCTTGTTCCCGGTCAGTAGTCCTCCTTAGCAGTGTAAAAGTAAAAGTAAAAAAGTAGAGTGCATGCCGGGTAACAGCTAGTAGAAGATAAGAGCAAAAAAGAGCTTTAGAAGAGAGCACATGTTTTCAATGTAGAGACATCGTTATGGTGTTATTTTACAAATGAATACAGCATTGCATTACATAAGGTAAACATAGATTATGTGCAGTATAATATAAATATACAATTCAGTTCCAGATATACTTATGGATTAGATAATATCAGAGTTAAGGATGAAATAATGCTAGAGTAAGTACGCTATTGTAGATAATAATATTTAGCTGTATATAAATGCAATTAAATATAAAAATAAGGGAATATTATATACATTTGAATTTAACAATGCGTTATATACGTTATACGAGAATATTATGTACGTTATACGAGAAATAAAATTAACAATTGAATCATAAGGGAATTAATTGCTTCCAAAATTTATTATTATTTGTCGAAAAGAATGCAAAAAATGTCTCTATCGTTCCATAATTCCAATAACATACACTTTAAAGACGGTACATCAAGTAAAATTCATACTCAAATCAGAATATTACATACTGCTAAACTAAAAAATAAATAAATAAAAAAAGTCTGAAAGCTTTCTGATTTTATATTACGTCCATAACGGCCTTTTCTTTATTTACATACACATACACATACCTAGAGTATTTGGACTAACGCTCCTTTGGGTTAAAATATTTACAAACAGCATAACTTTAAGATCGCAGTGGCATTATAGGTTGTGTCGGCCAGAGAGCTGCAACGCCGACAGCAAAAAAAGATGAACCCCCGCAATTCTTGCCTATTTTATATGATGCTAATTTCGCAGTAGCAACGCGTGCTATGACTGAAATTAATATTAATTGGCCTTGAAAATTTAATCATTTGAATTCTTAGGTTGAAAATATTTGCCTACAAAATTGAAACATGATCCGATTGCTTCTTGAGGGTGCTTCGATTTTTGCCAAATGAGCGTATTTATTCGGTATAACTTCAAGGAGACATATTTGTTATTTGCGACATTAAGCAAATAATAATAATAAGAAGAAGAATATACTTTTTTAAACAAGAACTACATTACAATATATCTTATCCTTAATTTAGAGTTGAGTAGTTAGTCAGCCATCGTTGCTCATAATTGTAATTTTATTACAGACAATCAAAAATAAAAGACGAGAACCATCAATATCTTTTGTAACCTCCTTAAGTCATAAAATGCTTCTTTTCAAAGGTTTCCATTAATAATTTAGTACTATCCGTACATTCATTTCTCATTTTTACGACCTTACGCAAAAAAAAAAAAACTGAAATTTCCTAAGAAAACTATAAAAGTTCGTGACTTCTAAAAAAATGGAACAACGTCTGCGACAGAAGAGAAGAAAAATTGCAGGAATATATACTAAGAAGCACTTTATGGCAATTATATAAGATAATGTAAAAGTTTAACACATCTTTAAACTCGTAGGCTTCATAAAGTTTCCATTTTTAAAAAATTAAGAAGCTTAAAATATTTAGAAAAATATTAGATTTTAATTTTGAGGACACAATCCCAGTTTTTAAATACTTTACTTAAAGCCTTAAAGGATTTCCTTCGTCGATCAACTAAATTTCTTTTCCACTTATTAATAATAACTGCTTAAAATAAACTAAAAATATTAATAATTAAAAAATATTTCTCAACTAGCGTTATTATATTTTATGATCTCTTATTAAAAACGTGCTCAAGGAAATTTTTGCACTATTTTAAATATTTTAAGTCAAGTGTTTAAATTTCGTCAGTTAACTCGAGGTAGATAAAGACATAGTACATTAATAATTAATTTTAGAAAAACTCAGGATATATTGGAATTGGATGAACTATTTAATTATTGGAAACAACACTAGGTCTGACAGGAGAGATATATGTCACATTTTACTTGTGATTTTAAGGCTCTATGACTCGATTATTCATTATTAAGCCTTAAAATTTAAAACACTAAAGAAAAGGAAATTAGGCGTCATCATTTGTTAATGAGTTTAGTCAGTCTGCATGCAGTAGTCATAGAATTATCAACAATTTAAAAGTTTAAGTGGCAAGTTAAGCCTAACGAACCGCCATTTGTTTACATTTGAAACTCAGTAGAATAGAAACAGTTTCTGCACATTTAATGTCTTTTTACACAGTGGGACCAAACGTAAACTTTTTTGTTCAAAATCTGCTTTCTTGTCCGCTGGCCGAATTGCCTGTTTTAGGGTAGAAACTCTACTTTTCATTGTAGAAACTGCTTCTTTTTTTTTTAACTGTTTAACGTTTTGGTGTTTTATGTGTCTGTAATTTACAATTTTTAAAGAAGCTGTTTTGAGTCTTTATGTACTTTTGCTTTGTCGCGAAATCTCCTTCTTTTCCTATTCCCTACCTCCCCACCAAATACTGATGATAAATTCTGAATCACCCTGTATATACCATTGTTCTAACATAGGTATTTTGACACAAAATGGGACTTTCTCTGAAATGACATGCAAAGTTTTTCCATATTTCGATACTAAGACTCAAATTATGCCAAACTGCTAAGTTTTGTAAAAATCGCACGGGTAATTTTTAAAAATTCATCTCTCAAAATGTTAACAGCGTTAACAGAATCTCTCTTCAGTGTTAACAGAATTTGATGTATATTTATTAATATCTCTTTTTTAGTAAAGTTCTTGGATTTTTCATTTCACGTTTCGAAACTTAGTTTTATTCTAAATAAAATTCGCTCATTTTTATGATTTAATTTTAAAATTTGTAATTTTAAATATATTATTTTAAATTTTCGAAAAACAATTTGTATATAACCTAGGAAATTTTTACCATCATCTTAAAATAGATGTGCTTCTAAGTATATATGCAAAAAATTAGAGATTTTTATTCAAAATTTCCTAGAATATACGTGAATTTACATATTGGCGCGTTTTGAAATTTAGCACCTTTATTATAAGCAATAATAACGCAAAATTTGTTAACGCACTTTGTTAAAATTATTTGAAATAATGAACGTTGACCTTTTTTTTTTTTTTTTTTTTTTTTTTTTTTTTTTTTTTTTTTGCTCGTTTATAGTGAAAATAAACCTCCTCCCTCCCCCCCCCGAAAAAAAATATGAAAGGCTTCAGATTCTAAATTGCGTCCAAAAGGGCGTTTATTTTTAATATTTTGTATGTTACCTTCATTTATTTATTAAATATCATGTTCTTCGCACGCAAACCATAATTCAGTTCAAGAGCAATATCACAAAATATTTAAAAGAGCATAGCTTTAGAATTTCCGATACATAGTCTCGCGCACTGGAGATAAAAATGTTTTTTTTTTTTTTTTTTTTTCGTACAGTGTTCCCATCGCTCGCTTTGAAATCGCTGAGTTTCTTAATCAAAAACTCATAAATGGTTCACAAAATATGAAATAGATAATAAAACAAATTCAAAATTTGGGCTTACAGATGCGCATATTCGAGTGGAGACGTACGTTATTCAAAATTTGATGGCTCTAGATACCGTTGTTTAATCACAATGCCAGAAACATATATACATTTATGCAGGGTCTTCATTATTTAATTTCTTTAAATGTTATACATGGCTCTAATATTTGGTGACAACAATTTAAAATGTGATTCGCCGTTTATAGTGAATAAACGCAAAATGCCCGAACGAAATGCCTTTTGGAAAAATTGTCCCTTTGGGCTAAAAAATTCTAAAAGCTTTCAGATTTTGCTCTCAAAGGGTAATTTTTTTAATGTTTTGTGTTTTACCTTTATTTATTAAATATCGTGTTTTTACCCACAACATAAAATTCAATTCAGCAGCACTATCACAAAATTTTTAAAAACGGCATATCTTTAGAATTTCCGACAGAAAGTCTCACGCGCTGAAAATAAAAACGTTTTTTTTTTTTTTCGTACAGTGCTGCCATTACTTGCTTTGAAATTGTTGATTTTTTAATCAACATTTCGTTAAAGTGTTACAAAATATGAGAAAAGATAATAAAACAAATTCGAAATTCAAATTCCTTGCTTCCAGGTGCCGGTGCCCATGTTCCTGTGGTGTATTAAGTTATTCAAAATTTGATTCCTGTAGATATCGTCGTTTTTTCACAATGAGAGAAACATGCATACACTCACACAGATTCTTCATTATTTAATTTTGAAATAATACACGTGATATCATTTGGTGGTATCTATTTGAAAAGTGACTCAACCTTTTACAGTGATTTAAAGCAAAATCCCGTTTCCAGACGTTCTGAGCTAAAGCTCCGTTGTGCTAAAAGACTCATTTCCTTGCGATTTATGTTCATGCAAAATGCATTTGTTCATAGGTTTGTAAATATTTTAAATCTCTAGAGGTTTTCGGACGAAAACAAAAAAATCTTTTTTTTTAAATGACTTGTGTACTGATATTCGTTACAAATACATACTTATGTTTATGTCTATGTTGACATTATGGCTAAAATTAATATTTTCCTTTACATGAACACCGAATAAAGTCTAAAATGAAACTTCTAAACATGACTGATTTTAAGTCTCTTTCATAAATTGAGAAAGTCTAAATAAAAGCATTTCCAAGTCATTCCAGTCACTTGATATACGAAATCTAGCTGAGATATTCCCGCTGAATATAAATCTAAATAGACGAATCAAATATCAGAGTAGACCATTAACACTCATTAAATGGAGCTTACCAAAATGCTATCTACTTATACACCTAAATGCATCCTGTCAAAACGATAGCAACTCTGGACGAAAACAGTTCTTAAGTACTAATTCGTGTCAGTTCAGTTATGAGTTTAGAGCATTAGGACACATGTTAGTTCTATACTAGCATCGCGTTTAATGTTTGTTGACTAGAGCTTCGATTATCTTAGTTATTTTAACTCACGTCAGCAAAAGTTTGTCTACGAACGCATCAGCCTTTTCGCAACACAGCGCTAAAAGACAACACATAAACGCCGAACAATATGTTTACAGACTCCTTCTGCTTTAGAACTTTTTATTCCAGAAAGAAGCTTTAAGTTTCGTCTCGGAACAATGTCTTTACTAGGCACTAAGTTTTGCTTCGCAATAGAACAAAATCTGATGCGAACAAACACCACATTACTTCCTATCGCCTATTAAATTATACACAATTTTTGCTGCATTTTATTTAAATTTATTTCGTCGAATTTCATTAGAGATAAATTCTCATTAAGTTAATTCGGTTCTAACTTCGCGGCAAGCCAAAAATACTTAAAAACTCAAAATATCTTCGTTAATAATTGTAAAATACATAAAACAATAAAACACCAAATACATTAAAAAATAGTTAAAAACGATTTTTACAAACGATTTTAGAGTTTTCACTCAAAAACAATCATTTCGGTCAGCGGGCAAGAAGACAAAATTTTCGGTGCACGAAATTGAAAGTTTACTTTTGGTCTAAGTTGGCAAAAGGGCACTGAAGTTCATGCACAAACTGGCTTAATTCACTATTCTACTAAGACTTTCAAATGTAAAGAAATGGCGTCCACATTAGGCTTAGTACCACTTAAACAACTTCTAAATTGTTGATAATTCTGCAACTTTTGCATGCATATTAATTAAACGTATAAAATCCTTAACCAGAGAATAATAACAACATAAGTGAATCACATTTAAAGCGAAAAATGCACAGTTTTTAAAAACATATGAATTAAAAAAAAAACTGATCTCACCGAGCTGGACAACAAAGTGGATATATATATACGTTTAGTTTGGTCGATTGCAACCAAAAAGGGGGCTGCACAAATTTATATTATAACGGTTCCATATACAAATTTTCACCGTTCTGAGGCTACTCCGTTTTCTGAGTTATGACATCCACATAGTACGTACGTACAGACATGACGAAAATATATCTTCTAAATGGATTTTAGATCCATTTTGCTGTCCGTTTTGGAAAAAAGAATCTTTCAATATTTTAATCTATCAGTTCGTGCAGTTGTCACGCAAAAATGATCGTTCAAACGGATTTGAGAGAGGTCTAAATGGATATTTTTGTTCAAGTATGACACCCAAAATTTTTTGCTTTCTATTAGCCCAAAGGGCGTTAGCCCAGGAGGGTTATTAGTTTCGTTTTCTCATTTTGCGTTGCTTCACTATAAATGTCGGTTCACTTTTCAAATTGCTGTCACCAAATATTAGAGCTCTGTATTATATTCAAAGAAATTGAATAATGAAGAATCTGCGTAAATGCATATATATTTCTTGCATTGTGTTAAAACAACGGTACCTAGAGCCATCAAATTTTGAAAAACGTACGCCTAGACCCGAATATGGGCATCTGGAAGCCCGAATTTAAAATTTCTGTTATCGATTTCATATATTGTAACACTTTAACGAATTTTTGATTAAGGAATTCAAGGATTTCAAAGCAAGCAATGGTAACGTTGTGCAGAAAAAACATTGCTATCTCCAGGGCGTGAGACTGTGTATCGGAAATTCTAAAGATATGCTCATTTTGAAATTATTTTTCGATACTGCTGTTAAATCTAATTTTATTGTTTAAGTTCGAAGAACCTGCTATTTAATAAATAAAGGTAAAACACAAAACATTAAAAAAAAAACGCCTCTTTGGGCGTAATGTAAAATCTGAAAGCTTTCAGACTATCTATTTATTTATTTTTTTAAACACTTTCTTTACTTCGTACAAGGAACTAAAAACGAGTTGTTCCGAGTCGAAAATTTCTTATGAATTCGCTAATTACTCAGAGAAATGGTGACCGGAAAATTTCTATATGCTATCATATGAACCCGTTAAATTATAATGTATTTATGTGAAGGGATTTAAAAATTAACTTGAGACACAAGTTATCCAGATTACTACTTAGAAATGTATATAAAATGTCATATTATGCAGTTATGAATGGCAGCTTAATTACGTAGCTCGAAATTTGTCGCGTTGTAATTGATTTTACTTTGCAAGTCAAGTAGTAGGGGGTTTAATTACCTACAATAATGCAAGTGAGAATTATGAACTTAAAAGTGACACACCAGTCGCAATAGAAATACCTAATAAAATACGTCGCAATAAGCTATGTATGGAAAAGGCGGGAAAAAGACCCAAGTTGTTATTTTTTGTAAAATCCCTTAAAGAAGGAATGAGTTTCTTAGACATTCTTGGGACTTTACACACTGAGAAAAATTATGCGTTTCTTGAAACGAAACCTTACCATTAATCTTTGTCAAATAAATAAACAGAATTTGAATTATATGAAATAGTTTATATTATAAATTACTGGAAATCAATCTTCATCTTTCTCCATCAGATGAAGGACGAAAAATACGAACAATTTTTATGACGCCCACGATAGTTAGAGAGAGAATGGTAACATGGAATGAATGTAAGATAAATTTTACGAAGCATTCAAATTCAATCCAGAATAACGAACTTGGTTGAAATCACTTTGAATGATTAATTTCGGTTTTTTTTTTTTTTTTTTTTTTTTTTTTTCCCTTTTTGAGGGGGTAAATGGATAGAGAATACTTAATACTAGTCATTACTTCTATTCATTAGAGTTTTATTTCGCTGACTTCTCTTGCATTTGAAAGAGTATTATCAAGATTACCTTACATATTAATAAAGTTTTTAATGGGGAAAATACTGATAATTTCCAATTTCAAAGGCGTTATTATGAATGTATATGACGAAGAAATTCTCTCACTATTGCGGATATTAAAATTGCAATCAATTAAATTTTCATTGATTGCAATTTTTAAACTAATTCAAAATTGCAAAATTCTTTGTATTTTATAAAGAAACTTAATGATTTTTTTCTAATTATTTAACAATAAATTTCGTAAAGTTTATTTAAATTGATAAAATGGAATATTATGTTTCAGATAGAATTATTTAAATTATCTTAATTCATATTTTTAAATTCAGTTAAAATTATTTGTAGAATTATTTAAATACTTTCGTAAGGTATTTTCTCCCTCCTTTCAACATGCTATCGTGGTGCAACGGTAGCACACTCGGCGCGTATTCAAGAGCTCCAGGTTCGAGTCTCGGCGAGGGTATCTCCTCCCTCAAAATAGTCAAATGCCACTAGAATGACGCCCGAACAAAAAGGTGGTGGGCGATAATTTGTGAACACTAAGATTTAGCGATTGGGTCCCCTAATCTCCAGACGCCCTTTATAAGGGGGGACATATAAGGTATTTTCTTCCTCCTTCCAGCATGCTTTCGTGGTGTAACAGTAACACACTTGGCGCGTATTTGAGAGGTCCAGGTTCGAAGCAATTGCACATTTTTCACATGTTCTGCGTCAAAATGACCTAATGATTATACGACTTTATAAATGATTATACATACCTGAACTTCTAAACTCAGATAATCATTTCTGTAAATCTCGATTACTACTAAAACTGAACGAGCGCACCAGATCAGTTTTGGCAGCGAATAAATTAAATTTAAGTGTTGGGCTGTTGGAATCCCAAAATCTTCAAAAAATAGTGATTTCGGATTTTTGCATCTTCAAATTCTCTACACTTTTATCTTTCTAAAAATACCATTCTTTAACCTCTATGGAAATTAGAACTGTAAAAAATATAGTTTTAATTTGTCATCAAATGCTTTGATGAATGAGGATTTTTACATACAAACGCTTTTATCTCCAAACGTAGTTTTTTATACTCGATGTACCCTTTCTCAGGAACTACTGCTCACAGGTATCTAAAATTTTTATGGCTTATTTATTAGGTTTCCTAATATTTACTGAAATGAGCTGTTTGTGATAAACTAAGAAAAAAAAAATTAAATGTTTTTTGTGTGAGAAAAGTGCTAAATTTTACTATGCCTAACAAAATATTATGTAAATTATTCTAAAATTCAAATGTTTCAAAAGCTCATTTCAATATAATCAGATAGATGCACTTTAATTACGCAAAAAATTTCAAGCGTGTGTCTACAGCAAATTTTGAGAAAAGATACATCGAAAATGGCCAATTTAACATTGTCAGTATAGGGGTTGCTGATACCCCTTAAACATCCGAAACACCCCTGTATACGAATTTTTGTTGGAATGAATTTCTTTTCCCCCATGCCAAGTGAAATGCTACAGCGTTAACAATAACCTAGTGACTACTAGTGACTAAGTGACTACTTCTCTCTTGGGTATTTTTGTGCGGTTTCACCCACTGTGTGCAGTTTCCCTTTAGAACAGGATTGCAGCATCTAGTGCTAGCAGTAAACGTTGTCGCTAAACAAAGGAGGGGAAATGTGCATTCAAATAAGAGAGCTACTTTTTCAGAATGATTGCATGTCATTTAACAACTCTCAAAATCAATGAGCCATGCACTAACATCATGAGAGAAATCACCAGGTAGAAAACGGAAGCAGGCGTTCGAACAACCTGCCGATGTTTAGAATGCAAGGGCGTTTCAGAAGACTTCGCTATAAAAAGTTAAATCATATATTTTATTTTTATAGTAATGATTTTAATCATCATTGTTAAAAATCCGCTTTGAAATTGTATAATATTCTGCAGTTGTAACGTAATACATTTCACGAGTTATTATAATAAATTGAGATACATTTGTACTGAAAGAACTGCTCATAATATGCTTCTTCTTTCTTCGCGTATGAAAAAAAGGTACAATTCTTAAAAAGCCTGATAATAAGAATATTTTACTTAAAATCTGAAATTAAAACTAAAAGCATTGGTTTATATATAATATATACGAAAACATGTAACACTTTAGAATGTACCATATTAATCGAAAATAAACCAAAACTAAAGCAAGAAGAATTACAAAAATTGCAATCTGGAAATTTTAGATTACAACAGTCCAACAGCAAAAGAGTTTACTATTAAAAGTTGAAAAAGTTAAAAACAATTCAAATGTTTAAGATGAAAATGTAACTACAGTCTATTCATAGTACGCAAATTTTAGTTTAACTCATGACCATTTTTAATTAAGCAATTATGGTACGCTAATACGTTAAGAATGAATTCCGCAGATAAATTATATTAAAGACAGATTAATGATGTAAGCCGTAAAAACTTACTTTTAAAAAATATAGGGTTATTATTATAATGTCGATGCTTTTTTAACCTTTTTTAATGATTGTTATACACCACGTAAAAGTTTTATAATTGAAATTTTGTTGTATAAAATTTGTTATGATGGATTGTTAGAAAATATATTCTCTGTGATTTCTTTCTGTACATAAAAGTCTTTTAGGAAAGTTTTTTCTTTTTCTCATGCATAAAATGTCAGATAAAATGAATTACTAATAATAAAGGATTCTTTTATGCAACATTTCAGTTTTTCTCGATAATATGTGGGATAAATTTGATCAAGAAAGAATACAGTCTCAAAATTTTATATAGTATATTTTATTTATGTTCCTGGCAACGCAATTTGAAACAGCTATCAGATACGTATAATTTTTATCAAAAATGGCCCAGAAGGGCTTATAATTCCGTTTTGGCATTTTGCGTTGGTTCACTCGAAGCCGCATTTCACTTTTCAAGCTGTGGCCCCCAAGTATTAGAATCCTACATTATATTTAAAAAAAATTAAATCATGAAGAATCTGCATGAATATATGCATGTTTCCCTCATTGTGATAAAGCACAACGGTACTTCATATTTTTAATAACCTCCACTCAAATATGGGCATCTGGAAGCGCAAATTTGGAATTTGCTTTATTATCTATTTCATGTTTCGTAAAACTTTAATTAATTTTTTAATAACAAATTTAAGAAAAATGGCAACACTGTACGAAAAAAAAAAACATTTTTATCTCCAGCGCGCAAGACCATGTATCGTAAATTCTAAAAAATCTTAAATTCTAAAGAAAGATTCTCTTTTTAAATTATTTTGTCATATTGTTGTTGACTTTATGGTTTAAGTGCGAAGAACATGATATTTAACAAATAAAGGTAACAAACAAAACGTAAAGAACAGGCTTCTTTAGATGTAATATAAAATGTAAAAGCTTTCGAATTTTTTTAAATAAATTTTAAATATTAACATTATATTAATTAAGCGCAAAAAACGGATATACTTCTGGCTCTAATGTTATTGCAACTAAAACGTCAGTTCTCTGTTCGTTTCTTCATTATGTAATTTGATTCAAATGAAAAAAATATTAGCTTATAAAGTAACTATAAACGAATTCCGTTATTTAGGAAGCTCAAATTTTTATATCCTTGAAGGTCATGAATGCATTTTAAGCTCAATTTATAACCTGAAAGATAAGCGGATACGTTTGTATTTTTAAGAAAACATGCTTAATAAAGATGGTATTCAATTTTGTATTAGACAGTAAAAATACTTTTCTCTATATCATTTATTGAAATTATAAAATACTGAAAGGCATGGGTTAACCCAGATCTTATGGCGTTACTCGATGAGATATGCTTATTTTTACTATCCTTTGCATTATGCTATGCAGAATATGCATGCAAAAAGCGAAATCAATTCTAGTAAAGTTTTGCATTACGTAAAATTTATAAAATGGCAAATTCAATATACTGGGTAGAATTCCTTATTATGTTCAGAAGCAACGAAATATGCCATCAAAATATAAGTTAGTTCAGGAACTGTATTTGAGAGTGTATAATGTGAAACTACAGTAAGGCATTGCAAGTAAACCAGTCGCATCTCATATGGATCTAGTACATGCATACTGGCACGACAGTTGTACATTTCATGATGAATAACGAAATCAGTACGTGTCCTGATGTTTGAAATGTGTTTTGCCCATGTCAGTTTTACACGAAACAAACTCATCAAAAGTTATGTGTAAAACATGGTGTTAAATTTCACGCAGTTTGGAAATCTTTTTTATTTTTTTTTCTTATATTGCGGTTTTTATTCAATGGGTTCAGCAATGAACAATGGTATAACATAACAGTTTCTTTACATCACACTGTGATAATTTTGTGACCCATTTTTGACAACAGGAAGATGAATCTTCCACCAAAAGATAGTTATAAAGCCCCTGTTTCGCTGTTCACAACTGATTGATAGAATAACATGCAAGTCATTCGCTGCTTTCCTGCTCATCATATTCAGTCGATATCAATCAAATCTAGGATGAGTATTATCTGAACAGTAGTTTTCGAGAAAAAGGTATCGCCCTTCCCGAAATCATCTTCATTACAGTCAAATAGCATACAATTGTTTAATCATAAAATATTCTTGATAAGAGATTATACAGCCTTAAATCTCAAAACTTTCGAGAGAAAAAAACCTGAGTTGTTTAAACGAACGTCTTTTTTAAACTAAGATCACATAACAAAGTTTCATATTCTTTAATAAAAAAAATCTGAAAGCTTTCAGATTTTATATTACGCTCAAAGCGAAGTTTTTTTCCCCTTTGCATACATACAAGAGTATTTGATTTAATGTTCCTATGGGGTAAGAAAATTTAAAACACCCTAACTTTATAATTTCCGATACAGAGTCTCGCACCCGTTGAGTATGTTGATCAAAAATTCCTTAAAGTTTAAAAAAATTCAAATACACAATAAAATATTTAAAAAAGCAATAAAATAAAATATTAAAAAACAATCTATAGATTTTCCGATAAACAATCTGGAACGCTGGAAGTAAAAATGTTTTATTTTTTCGTATAGTGTTGCCGCTCTCTTTGAAATCGTTGAGTCCGTTAATAAAAAAATCCGTTATAATTTTACAAAATATGAAATAGATAATAAAAAAAATTCGAAATTCAAAATTCGGGCGTCCACGTGCGCATGTCCGGGTGGAGGATTACATTAGCCAAAATTTGATGGCCCTAGGTATCGTCGTTTCTGCACGGTACGAGAAACATACATACATTCATGCAGAATCTTCAGTATTTATTTTCTTTAAATATAATATAGGGAGCTAATATTTGCTGAGAACAATTTAAAAAAGTGATTCGTCGGTTATAGTAAAAAGCTACAAAATGCCGTTTTGAGACTAATATCCCTTCTGGGCTACCGCCCTGTTGGTCAATTAAAATTTTGATTATTTTTAAATAAAATTTAATTTTAACAACATTAAGCATTTTCTAAAATTGTGAATCATTTAAAAATACGATCTACGATCGTTGCCTGCAATGAAACATAATACACTTAGAGCATTGCAAATTACAGTTATATATTTCCTGTTGCGGCAATTCAATGAGCATAATGGGAACACTAACTCATGTGTCTCTTTTCAGAAACCAGGAGAAAGTTTATTGCAAAGACGTCTCAGTTCAAGCCCAGAATCTTCTGTATATGATAACAGGAAGAAAAAAAAAATAAAAACAAAGTTAAATAAGATCGAAGTTTGCTGGTATTCTCAAACGGAAGACATTTCCTTCAACAAAACGGCGTAGTGATATCTAGAAGTGACAGGGAAGTTTTCGCGACTCAATGAACGAGATGAATCACATATTACTGAACTCGACCCATTCATCATCTTCAGCTGAAACACGAAAAACGAAAGCGATGGCCGCGTAATCGACAAACGAAATGCATGCTGGTAATTGCCCTGACGCATTGTTCTAGCAAAGGCAAAAGATAAAAAAATATTTCATACACAACTCCTCTGAGTACCATTTCCTCATATCTTTACAAAGCAAAGCTTTTCGATTATCTTGATTGTTTCGCTTTTGCTTTCGGTACATTAAAGATAGCTTTATCAACTTCATTTTTGAAACAAATACTTATTTTTGTGTATGTATCTGTTATATTTCGCAAAAGAATTATGTATTCCCATGCAACACAATATATGAAGGAAAAGATTATGTCTATGTTAGACAAAGAAATTCTTTTCAGAAAAAGAACTTAAATGTTACAGAAAATTAGATGCAGAGTGCCCCCTCCAACCGGAATAGTAGTTAGTGACTCTGACTGTCGTACTGAAACGCCTGTATTCAAATCCCAAAGAAACCGTGGATGTTTGTAATGGATGTGTCTGTGAGACATGAGAGCACTCTAAATATGTGGCGAGACGAAAATCCTCTCGAGAGGTTAATGGTAGGCGAAAATGGGTGGTAGACCCTCAGACTCGTCTCACCAGGTTGCTCTCCATCAAAATTGGAGGCTGAACTGAACAAAGTCGTACTGTCTCCTCTGTGGTGCTCAAGGCTATTGCCAATGACAGGTGCAATCTTGCACTCCTTGCCACGATGAATTTCGTGAGCTTGTTAAGATGTTACTATCAGACAAGTGAGATAAGTCACAAAAACACAGATGTGGAGTATATCTAAAACTTGTAGATTTAGAATACAGAGAGATGTAGCAATAAAAAAGCAATCTAAAGTAATGGTGATGTGTACAAATCTCATCTGTATTGTGATGCACTATGAGATAATTACTGCATTTATGTCTTTTGTATAGTATAGTTCGACAGCCTCATCTGCGACCATGAGCAAACGCCATTCTCACCTAGTTGTTATGAAAATGTCGTTGAAGGACACAGACATTTTTTCCCTTGAGCATTCCGGAAAAGAGAAGACTTTTACGCTACCACAGCAAAAAATAGCGCCCTTTTTGGACGACTGTATGTGTTTTGGCAGAATGCCAGTCAAGGTTGCGTTTGGGACGGTCGAACTATATTTTGATATCATAGTTAAATTCCAAACCAGTGCCCCTTTACATAGCGTAATTAATCATACATAGCAATTCTTTACATTCAGCGACTGATAATGCCATAATTCCAGGATAGTACCTTTAATACTCATGCTGAAATTAAAAAAAATGGTGCAACTATAATTTTCTCAAATACTGAGCATATTGTTATCATAACTTAAATCTGAGAAGTCTTGAAGTCGCTGTTCAAACCGTCACGAATTATGTTCCAAACGTTTCAGAACAACAAGAGCAAAAATCGGTAAAATACTCAGTGATATCCCATAAACTTTGCATCTTTCAAATGTCAGCATTTATTCAATCTCTGAACTCCAGAGGGAATATGAGTAAAACTATTTCGCACAAAGGATACTTAACTTCTGAGACAACTCGAGCTAGAAAGTATATATTCTAATTCAAGATAAAATTCTGAATTGCAACCTTGTCAAACTTGGGTCACTGATTTAAGAGTTTTAATTAAATTTAAATAACCACATTTAATCTATTTAACACTTTATGAGTTAATTAGTTTACTTTGCTTGCTTACTTCGTTTTTAAAGAATGTGAACAAAAATAAATGCACTTCTTCCTCTTTATATGGGTCTATTAGATATGCTGAAGAGCGACATCGTTGAACTCTGTTAGTTTGACCTAAATTCAATTCTAGGCGAACGGAGTGGTGGCATGAGACTTTTCGTCGTTTTCCGCTAGTAGTAACGTGAATACGAGTCAATTCCTAATAGAAAATCCTCCAAGACGAACCCTTTTCCTTTGGCAGATAGCCCGCGTGTGCTTTACCATGTAATCAAATAAATCGAATACAAATTATTACACTCTGTACAAATTATTCCAGAGACAAGTTGTTCACTTTTAAAGAGAAATCTGATGTAGATACTTCACAACTTCCTTGTACGTCCAATTAAATTATCCACATTATTTGCTGCATTTCATTTAAACTTATTACTCTATTTCATTAGAGATATATTTCTCATTCACTCAATTCAGTTCTCACTTGGCATCAAGGGGAACATACATAAAAACTTGAAACACTTTCGTTAAAATTTGGAAAATACAGGAAAACATAAAACACCTAATACACGTAAAAACAGTTAATTTTTTTTTTTTACAGTTGAAATTAGAATTTCTACGGAAAAAACAAGCAACTTGGCCAGCGGGCAAGAAGACATATTCTTCCGTGCACAACAATGAAAGCTTATTTTTGGTCCCACTCGTCAAAAAGACAGTGAAGTTGGTGCACAAACTGGCTTTGTTCACTATTCTTCTTCGAGTTCCAAATGCAAACAAATGGCGGTTTCGTTAGGCTTAGGAGCACTTTAACATCTTTCAAATTGTTGATAATTCTGCAGTTATTGCATGCAGATTAACTAAAGGCATAATAACCTTAACCAGAACATAAGAACAATAAAATTCAATCATTGTAAATCCAAAGATGCACAATTTATTAACATATAAGAATGAAAATACCTGAGCTCACCAAGCCAGGTACAGAGTGGGTATATATAGTATATAGTGCGTGTGTGTAAGATATAACAAAATACGATTTGTGACCTTACTTTTAACTATTCTAGATTTGGTGTTCTCACCCTCCCCTAAAATCATCTGTTCGCCCAAATTCGAGATCTTTCCATGTTACATAACGCTTCTTGAAAACGCTGACTGCGTAACTAAAACTAAAATTAGCTAATCACAGCTTAGAGTACTTTCTGCATATACTCGGTATAAATACCGCTAGTAAATAACTACGCCATCTTCCTTTCCCTAGCTTCCGCCTTTCAACAGCTGCACGCTGCTACTCCGACTTGCTTAAAATGACGTCGTATTCCTTTACCTCTGTATATAAAGGTTATTGTAATTGTTTATCATCTATAAGTATTTTATCTACTAAGAAATGATTTAGTATGCGTGAAAATAAAACTTGGAAATTCAGCAAATTCATTTGTGTCAGCGTCATCTTTCCGTCTTTCCACTCAGCCATCTAAGACTGCAAGCTATTAAAGTATCCGATTCCTCCTACGCATCTCAAACATTACAGAGACACACATATTATATATAAAGAAAAAATTAGAAAACTGACGCAGGAATTCAGAGGAAGAAGGGAGGGAGTCAAAAGTTTCAGTTCGAGTTAGAAAAAGTTTTGGTTTACAATTATTTTGATTGGACAAGAGGTATCCGCATTAAGCGTTACGTAACATCGGAAGGTCTCGAATTTTGGAGAACAGATGAATTTAGGAGGAGAACATAAAATCCAGAATCGTTAATTTTAAGGTCGCCAATTATTTTTAAAGCATCTATCGTATTTTGTTATATCTTATACACACACACACACACACACACATATATATATATATATATATATATATATACCCATTCTGTTACCTGGCTTGGTGAGAGTGGGTATATATGCATTTATAAATTTTCGGGTTTTGGTGTGATTGCAACCAAAAACGGAGGTGCACAACTACATGTTATAGCAGTATAGTATACAAAATTTCAACACTCTGTGGTGTTCCTTTTTGATTTATACGAGACAATGCATACATACGTACATAGGGACACTACTCAAAAATTTCTTCTGAATCCATTTTAAATCCATTTTACAATCTGTTTTGGAAGAGAGAGTTCTTTATTCTCTTCAAACGTACAGATGTCGATCAAAAACACGTTCATATGGATTCGAGAGCGGTCGAAAGGGATATTTTCGTTGAAAGTTGATATTCGAAGTTTTTCGTGATCACAATTCTTCCTTTGTTTCGTACAAGAATGTAAAAACTAAATATCCTGTATATTTTTGCTTTTGCATATCTAAGATAAAGTTAGGATTTTACTTTTTCCGACTGCTCAGAAATGTTTTATTTTTAGCTTTTTTCATCATGAGATTATCTGTGATGTCAGGCTATATTAATACGAAATTTCTTCACCCCGAACCAGTGCAAAATCTTCTGAAAACTGAAATGAGCTGAGTCTTCCTCTTTAACCTATTGTTTTTCTTAATGAATTAAAAAAAAAAAAATTAATGTTTAATCTAAAACAACATTGAAATATTAAATAAGTCTTTTTAAACATAGTTTAAAAGCTAACCATAATAAAGACATAAAGAACTTAATCAAAACGCAATTTGTAACAATTCGAATGTCACTTAAAGGTGAATATTTTTCACCTAAACAAAGGGAAGTTAATAAGCAGATTAAGAGCGAAATCATAAAACGAAAAGTAAAACATAACATGAGACTTAATTTCTTGTATTAAATTGTACTTGTATTAAATTGCATTAAATTGAGATCCATGACTTCATGTTATTAACGACGTAGAACAGCAAAATAACAGTTATAAGCTTTTATTTACGTCACGCATCATATTTGTCGCTGTGATGAGAAGTTGTTATCCATTTTTGTATTATTTCCTGATAAACCATCAAATTAAAATTTTGTAAGAACAGTGCTTGTGGATGACAATACAATTTAGTAAAGCGAATTTTTCAAAATTTCTGTCAGATATTTACAGCATTTAATGTTAAAATAAATATTTTGCGCATATCTTCGTTTGTTCGTTTAAAGCAAGGTTTCTTAAACTGTCTCTCGCGATTCCCAAGGGGGTCGTGAAACCTACAGCAGGGGGTCGCCAAAACTTTTAGCAGTTTTGATATTTCTTTAACTTATTATAATAATTTTACTTTACAATTACCAAATATTTTTACCCAATGTATCGGAAAATAAATAAAGATAAGACAATGCAGACAAAAAAAAAGTTTCGACGCATTTTTTTTTATAATATTGTTACCACTTCTGACACCAGTTGTTGCGTTTTTCTCTTCCTTCACGTTCGTACCGGGTTCGTAGATTTTGAGTAAATAACGACGACACATGATGAAGTATCGAAACACACTTTATTTAGCCAATACTAATCAGGACAGCTCCAAAGTCACTTTTTACTGTCGTCGAAGATCTTCTATAAACATGCTGACACAATCAGCGACACAGCCTTCAGTTATCAGGCTATAATGGTGGAAACAGCTTCACTGCAAAGCAACAGAGTACAGCTCCCAACTCTGCTCGGTCGTTCTCGGAACTCCACGTACTCTCGAGACTCTCCACGCTACAACTAGCGATCCACTCGACGACACACAGAGCACGGCTCCCGACTCTTCGGTTCAGTCGTTCCCGGAGCTCAATACGCTCTTTCGACGATGCACTAACCGCGATACACTAAGAGACTCCTTCGGTGAACTCGACGACCCACTCGGCACTCGCTGCCCGGCTGTCAACTCGATCAACTCCGCAAGGATTGACTCGCTAGACGAGACACTAACTCGATACTGATTATCTCGCACTCTAGACGAGGCACTCTCACTCGCCCTCTCGACGAGGCTCTCTCACACACACTCAATACTATTGACTGACTGCGGACCAGCAGGGTTTATATAGCTTTCGGCTTATATTCGAGAACATTCTGGGCTAAACCGGTAAGAATTCGTTGCAGAAGGTTCTCCATCAATCCGTGGCAAATAGCCAATTTTGTCGCCAAATGTCGCCAAATGGGCGATTTCTCGCCAAATATGGCAATCTTGCCTTCCCTTGCCATTTTATGGCAACCCTAAAACTGCTTTGCGGGGAAGCTATCTTACCGCGCCTGGAGATTTCGTAACAATATAAACGTTCATTTTCCTTGCTTTGCACATAACGCGGTCATTTCGTATGCTACTTATTTAAAATTTCCACATTGTTCTATGTCTGAAAATTAGAAATTAAAGTTAAAGACCTAAATCTGCAATAGTATATTACAGTACAAGTGCAAAAATTGACAGTTTCACTCACGCGTGTGTCGGATTTGCGCAATACTTAGGGGCTCCACAAAATGTTTGTAAATATTATGGGGTCCTGGCGGTCGCAAGAAATCTCAATGATGAAAAGGGTCGCGAATGAAAAAAGTTTAGAAACCCTGGTTTAAAGACAAACTAAGAATCCCAGAATTTTATTGCTTTCACCATTGGGTAGAACGGAATATAAAGTTTTGAAATGAAGTTTGTATAAAATTCCTGATTTTTGGCAAAATTTGCGAAAACTGCTCATTTTTCAAATATTTGAAATCTATTATTTTAAAATTTCAAATCTAAAAATGTACTGATTCGAAAGTTTTAAAGTTTCCACAGATTATAAAACAAAACACTATGCCCTGTAAGAATTATGTTAATTTTATTAACAGTTAAATTTTAAGTTAAAGTTTCTTTCGTGTCGATTCTTAACTTCAACTTACTACTTCCGGCCAGAACGTAGTTTTAGAATCACGTCTGTATACATAATGAGGAAGAGCGGTATTTAACCTCGAAGTTCTTCGGTCTTAGAGAGAGAGATACCAGTTTTCTGGCTGCACGCGTCCGCCTTTTTAGGCTACTCTCTCGTAAGCTATTATTACGCTCGGCCGTACTTTAGGCCCTTGATAGCTTCGCAGTCTATTAACGTTAAGGGGCCAATTTGGTTAGAATCCTGATAGCTTCGGCTATATCTCTTTAGTTAAGATTAGTTTATTATTATTCTTACTCTCTTAAGTTCAAGCCGAAGTGTCGGCTTTATTGTACAATTCAAGACGGAGTTCTGTTAAACCTTAGTTGAAATAATAAAGGGTTAGTTACCGTTACCCTTCTATCTTGTTGTTTCCTGTCACACGAACTCAAGCGATTATTCGCTATCTAGTTCTTAAGATTCGTCACTTTCAACAGTAACTCAGCATTACACTGTGAGGAATTCCAAAGCCCTGTTAAAAAAAAAATTGAAAGAACATTAATTGGGCTATTTTCAATATTTTTTTTGAAAAATATGCTATGAAGCAGATACGGAACTATTGATTTTTCCTATTCGATTGGGAAAACGTTTAAGTTTTTTTTTTTTTTTTTTTTTTTTTTTTTTTCCCCCGTCGTTACATCACACTAATCAGTGGATTCAACTTGTATGTCGATTTCAAGTAAATCGACAAATGTAAATTAGCGTCACCCAGTCATTTGAGGTGAATGCCTATCTTTAATTGCTAAATGACGATTGAAGGAATTTATATCTATCGCTAAGATCTTCCCAGAAGGTTCGAAAATTATTGATCAAAAAATCTCACAGAGAAATGTTTTCAGAATTGATCTTGAATGAGTGAAAAATTTAGTACACTCTGTTTGTAGATAACAGCACATATGCATCCCAAACCGATTTTCAAAATTCGATTTAGATGTTTTTAAATTTAATACTGAAACGATTTTGGCACCTATTGTCACCTAGCTAACAAATTAAAAGTCTCTTAATTTTATTGTTTGCATCACTGTGTAAAGTAAATGAAATGTTTTAAATGAAGTTTATAAGAGATATTGATATTATTTCTAATTTTTTTCAGTTAATATAGTTACGAGTCATTATTCATTGCCCAAAAAATTTTTTTTAATTGAATACTTTGACTAATAACGTGTCATTAAAAATATAAAGATGAAAAAAAAATCTGAGAGGTTTCAGATTTTAACTTGCGTCCAAAGGGGCATTTTTTTAACATTTTGCGTGTTACCTTCATTTATCACATTCTTCGCACTTAAACCATAAAATTCAGTTCAAGAACAATATCGCAAAATAATTTTAAAATGAGCATATGTTTAGATTTTCCAGAACACAGTCTCGAGCGCTGGAGAAAAAAATGTTTTTTCTGTACAACGTTGCCATGGCTCGCTTTGAAATCGTTGAGTTTGTTAATTAAATCTTCGTTTTAAAGTTTTACAAAATATGAAATCGATAATAAAACATATTCCAAATTTGGGCTACCAGAAGCCCATATTTGGGTGGAAACGTGCAATATTCAAAATTTGATGGCCCTAGGTACCGTTGTTGTATCGCAATGCGACGAACATATATACATTTATGCAGATTCTTCATTATTTAATTTCTTTAAATATAAAACAGGGGGATAATATTTGATGCCAACAATTTAAAACGTAAAACAACGCTTTTAATGAACCCACGCAAAATGCCAAAACGAAATTAAGAGTTTCTTTTGGGAAAATTGCCCCTTTGGACTAAAAATAAAATAAAGAAAGAAAAGATTTTAAATGAAATAAAGTTTTATATAAAACTCACAAAATAATTAACGAACTAAAAGCAGAAAAGCAATTTATCACATAATTTAATGCAAAAATTGTATTTACAAAATTTATCTACAATTTTACATTATGAAAAATAAAATAGTGGACACCTAAATATCTTAATCTAATAACCAAATCGCACTGTAAAACATCTAAGCCATTAACGTTATAAATTTATTAAAGGCACATCGGGTTTTTTATTAATGGTGACATAAAACTGTAGAATCATTAGTTTATTTCGAAGCGGGAGACGTAAAAATGTACAATTTCCTCACCGATACTCGAATCTCGGACCTCTCGAATACGCGCCACGTCTGCTGACGATTACATCATAAATGCATGCTAAGGAGGCAAGAGAATTATATAGTTCCCTTTTTAAAAGGCGACTGGGGATTAGTGAACCCAATCGCGACATCCTGGTGGTGGCGAATCATCATCTACCACCATTTTTAGTTTAAGCACCACTGAAGAGACATTAGGTTATTTCGAAGCAGCAGTCATGGAAAACGTGACTTGAACCTCGGACCTCTCGAATACGCGCCGAGTGTTTTGAGATTTAATGGAAGTCTGAATAGGGAATATATGGACTCGCCACACATATAAAATTTTAAAAAATTAATCTTAGATTAGCATGTATTTTTTATAAAAGCTCTGACAGGAAAACACGAGAAGAAGCTGTCGAGAGTCATATAATTTCACTTGTATATATACAGCAGTTGTTCCATAGCACTAACTATACATTTTCGGCCAAATATTGTTGGGAAACACCTTAGGGAACGAAGCCAAAGATCTCCAGGAATTCTTCCCCTACTACCAAAACTCTCGAGATGACATTTGGCTCCCCAGTATTTTAAGTGCCATCATGCTGCATAGACACTATACACTTACAAAACATGTAAACCTTCTTTGTGATTCGAATCTCAATATAACGATAAGATAAGAAGCATTGCTAACCACTGTACCTACAAGGGCAACTTCAAGAGAGACAACTGCAAAGTACATCTTTCTCGATGAGAAAGAACTTGCACCACGTATCGATATTTCCTCTCATGTTTTTTTAAGAAGAAACATCCTATGCTTGTCTCACTCGAAACTGCAAATATTTTCTATGAAATCATCAAGAATTTAACAATACTAATAATAAAATTTATGGGGTTGTTCCTAGGTCAAACAAATGAGATAACTCACAACACACAAAAATGTTTGCAGTAAATTTTGAACGTTTTATTCAAAATTTCATCAACAAAAATGCAGAGTAATAACAGAGTAAAAATGCAGAGTAATAAAATGCATTAAGATATTATGATGTTAAAATATTTAATTTAAAACGAATCCTTAAAAACATCATTTTCTACTGTATTCCTACCATAGAAAATAATATTTTTAAGCATTCGTCATATAGAAAGAATAAAAATACAAAAATAATTGCTACAATAGTTTCACAATGAACAGAACTTTTATGGAAAGATTGTCATTAATATATTTTGAACGTTCCACGTAGACTCGTGATTCCAACTTAAAGAATGAATTAAATGATGTCAGCTTTCAGAATTACCCCATTTAATCCATTCCCTGAATTGAAAGTTTCAATTTCGGTCAGGTGAAAAAATTAATAAATTAATCCACATTTAAAACTTTTATTCATGTCTACTGTGAAGATATCGGTCGATAAGTCGACTGAAGATAATTTTTATCTTTGTAATATGCAAAATTGTCATCGAAAATACTTGCATTTTAACATGAGGTAATTCTCCAGGCAAAAAGAAACACAGAAATAGATTACTAATACAAAGACGATTTTAAATATAAAATTTTAATAAATTTTACGAATCATGGCGTCCGGCATAAAAGCTGTATTTTAGAAATTTGAATTTGGTAAATTATTTATATGACTGTGATTATCAATAATTATATACAGTCCTTTTTTGTTGAAAAATTTAACTATTGGAAACATTTTTCACATTAAAATATTTTTCCTTACTTTATATGTTTTTAACAATCTTCACTAAAGTAAGTACTTTGTGCGAAATATTACCTTATTTACTTCTTTTTACTCCCGTTTTCAAAAATAAATATGATGAATAATAAAAAAATAAAATCTGAAAGCCCTCAGACGGCCAAAGGTGCGTTTTTTAACGTCTTGTGTACCTTTATTTATATAATATTCTTCGCACTTACACCACATGAAATTCAATTGAAAAGCAATATCGAAAATATTTAAAAACAGCATATCTTTAGAATTTCCGATAGAAAATCTCCCGCGCTGGAGATAAAAAGGCTATTTTCTGTACAGTTTTGCCATTGCTCTGTTCGAAATCTTTGACTTTGTTAATCAAAATCTAGTTAATGTTGTACAAGTATGAAATAGGTAATAAAACAACTTCAAAATTCGGGCATTCAGGAGCCCATGTTCAGGTGGAGGATTACGTTATTCAAAATTTGATTGCTCTAGGTACCGTGACTTTTTACACTGCGAGAAAAATGCATGCATTCATGCAGATTCTTCATTATTTAATTTCTTTAAATATAAAAAAGGGGGGATAATATTTGGTGGCAACAATTTGAAAGGTGAAACGGATATTTATAGTGAAACAACGCAAAATGCTGTTTCGAAACTAATATTTCTTCTGGGCTATCGTCCCTTTGGGCTAAAAAAGAATAAAAAATATTAATAATTAATAAATTAAATTATGATTTTATTTTAAAATAAATTAATTTAAAATTTAAAAAAATATTTCAAATCATAGTTCCAAACGCAGTTATATGTGTAAAATCATTTGCCATTTTCCCATACAAAACTGGACATACTTTTATTCTCTGAGTTGTCTAATTTTAAACATCTGATCCATTAACATTTAGATCTTTAACAATCAAAATGTACAAAACTATTACACATATTTTCTAAGATGTGAAACTGATAGAAAAACTAGTATCTTCATTTCTGTAGAAAGGGTTATAAAAAATATGCAAATAAAATAAAAGAATACATAAATCATAACTTGATCCGTAAAGAATTTCACTTTGAAAAACCTTTAAAACTTTACGGGCAATTTAACCAAGCGTTATATATCCATATTTCGAATATTCTAAACCTCCGCATTTCATAGAAAATTGAGAAGTATACTCTATGCGGAGAGATGAAAATCTGATTTAAAATACAAAAAAAAAAGTGGTAGCAAGATGACGTAATGGAGACTAAGGGGAAGAAAGTTACCAGTTTCATTATACGCCAACTAGGATATGTATTTCAGAGATGATAGATGACTTTTTCTCTTTTGAAGAGGTGTCACCTTCAGCAAACTTGTTTCTTTGTTTGATGGACTTAAGGAAAAAGAGGGGACGGTCTCAGTCTCTGGTATCTGTTACGATCGCAGTCTGCAGTATTTTGATTTGATGATGATAAATGCTGTAAGGAAGAAGGCCCATATTTTGCACATATAAGAACATCTTCTGTATTTCCGGATACTAAAAAATATTAAGTTTTGTCAGTTTCTACTGATAATACATGAATACGAATGAATTGCTGGAATTTAACTTAAAATATGCGTATAACTATTACCATCGATAAATAACTCTGGTTTGCTTTGGCTTTGCTTGGTTTATTTGATTATGACAAAGCACGCCAGAACGATCCACCTAAGGAGAAGGATGCCTTCGTGGAGGACTTTCTGAGGTAAAATGGCTCATATTCATGTTACAAATAGGGAAACCTTGCAAATGTCCATGGAGGTATCCTGTTTGCTGAGATTCAAACCTGGATCTATTACTAGCGCTTAAAAACTTTATCATCCTACGCTGGTGACTTACTTCCGATACATAAAACACGAATAGAATAAAAGAACTGAATTATTAATAGATTATATAAGTCTTTAAATTGTATTGCTATTAAATTGTTAAAGAACCAGAAAGGTTTAATTTCTGGTAGACATAGAACTGAAATTCATTGGAAAAAATATTCCTAATTGTAAATAAGAAATTAAGTCAAGAAATGAAAATTTTTTAAATTTTGACAGAGCTTAAAACATACTTTAGAATTAGCTTTTGTTCTCTCATTTTCTCTCCTTGTTGAGGCCACCAACGGCTGGTCAGTTAAGTCACTGAACACTGGTAGTTCGGTCCGGGGTTTGAATGTTGGCAGAGGAACTAGCAGCATTGGTTTTTTCACGGTTTAACAAACACTTTCAGATCGTGTTTATGTGTTAAAATAAAGAAACAAAAAGCCCGTTTAGAAGTAATATAAAATCTGACAGATTTCAGACTTTTTTTTTTAGCCCGAAGGAACGTTAAGAAGGGCTTATAATCTTGAAACGGGATTTTGCGTTGAATCACTGTAAATTGCTGAATAGATTTTCAAACTGTTTCCACCAAATCTATCGCCCTGTATCATATTTGACGAAATTAAGTAATGAAGAATCTGAATGCATGTATATTTCTCACATTGTGAAAAACCAACGGTACCTAGAGACATCAAATTTTGAATAACGTAGTCTTCCACTCGAATATGGGCATATGGAAGGCCAAATTTGAAATTTGTTTTATTATCTATTTCCCATTTTGTAAAACTTTAACGAATTTTTGATTAACAAACTCAACGATTTCAAAGCAAATAATGGCAACACTATGCAGAAAAAAAAAAAAAAAAAAATTATCTGCAGCGCGCGGGACTATCTACCGGAAATTCTAAAGAAATTATATTTTTAATTATTTTGTAATATTGCTGTTGAATTGCATTTTATGTGTTTCAAGTGCGAAGAACATTATATTTAATAAATAAAGGTAATACACAAAACGTTAAAAGAACACTCCTTTTGGGCGTAATATAAAGTCTGAAAGCTTTCAGAATTTATTTTTATTTATTCTTTATATTTAATTATTTTTTGCTGAAGACGATTGTATATTTCCGAAATTTACAATATTGCCTTCCTTTGGCATAGCACCTCTCAGTATAGAAATTATTTATTTTTCATTTTAAAATTAATTGTTTTAAATACCATATATCGGAAAATGGAATGGCATTTTACAAGCAATACTTAATCGAATTTCTTACGGTCACGGATTAGCTCTTAATACTGGACTACGCTTAATTCTATGATATCTGAATTTTTAGTTATGCTTGATTATTTATCTTACGAATAAAAACAGAGGCATGTCAAATGGAAAAGAAATCTTACTTCGGAGTAAAACAGAACTGATATATCCTAACTCTACCTTCAGAGCTTTATTTCCTTATCGAAAATACGTCCGTTTTTACACATAAGAGTTCCTGTATGCCAAACTCACATTTTTCCTCAACATAACTGAATCTTTAAACATATGCGTTAAATGGTAAAATATGCATACATGAGAAATGTTGATTTAAACGTTTGTAACTGATATCGAGCAAAAGCTTGAAAAGGAATCTGGGTTTTTACACCTGTCATAAAGATATGAAGCCTCATAGAAATGTCGAGGAGTTATTGAAATTGCTGTCACTAGAGGGAATATCAGAGGCGAAAAAAGGACTTTATGAAAGAAAGCTTTGACGCGACAAAGCTATATTAAGAATTCCTAGAATATTTGCAGAATCAAATATGTTTTAATGATAAAAAATCATTACTCTATATACCAGCAGATAACATTAAAATCCAAAATTTTCATTTGCTTTAAATTTGCTGCTTACTTAATTTTTATTTAACATATGTATATATTCTTTACATGATTCACCACCAAAACTTTATAGTTTGTGATAAGTTTAAGGGAACTGATAATAAATAAAAGTGATATTATTGTCATTATAACCGGTGATTACATCTTTAGTGGTTGACTCTATTGTATAACATAGTATGTATCTTAAAATGTCGCTAATTGCTCAGATAAAAGAGTTCATTTTTTAAAAACAATGATAAATTAATGATTGTTAATTTAATATTTTTAAGTTCTTCGGGTTCATGGATTAGAAGTGATTAATGACAACACTTGATGTTAATTTAATATTGTTAAGTTCTACAGGTTCATCGATTTGGAGTGATTGATGACAACAATTGGTGAAGAATCAAAAACAGAATTTATTCGCCAGTAAGCACTTTTACACAGGTCAGTTCCAAATACATGTTTACACTCGTCGAAAAACTAGGGCAAACACTTTGAAACAATCAGCAACTCAGCCTTCGGGCTATCATACTACAGGCAGGGTATTTCTAACTTTCGACTTGCCTTGGAGAACCTTCTCAGGAAAAAGGTGAAAATTCGTTCTAGAATGTTCTCGCTCCGTCTATGGCATATCACCAGTTTTGCGGCCAGATGTCTCCAAATGGGCTATTCCGCGCCAAAGTTGGCAACCCTGCCTTTCCTTGAGATTTTCTGGCAACCCTAAACCAGCTTTGCGGGGAAGCTATGTTACAGCAACTCGGCATTTCATAATAATATCTACTGTAGACTAAAGCTATTATTTTGTGGTAATTTACTTAACGGTTATTTTATGTTCAAGAAACTTTTTTATCACTCTTGGCTTCGACTCACATTTTCTTGCAAGAATGCAAATCATACAGCGTGAATGTATTCAAATGAGGTATAAAGAAGTTAGTGTTGAAAAAGTAAAGGAATGTTTTGGAAAAATGAATTCAGAGCGTAATCTGCTTCCTCGAATTCCACGTTGTTATCTCTGATTTTCTAGCAATTAGATTTCTGTGGCGTTGAGCTGTTCTTGCCATTAGGCTTGTTTACGCTGAAGTTTTCGAGTCAGAACCAACTTGCTCGATGATTCACATGTTAAATCGAGGTTATGTTAAATTTAATTTAATTTAATTTTATATTATTCATTAACTTGAATTCACTGTCAATCGTGTTGGGCTTTGTAGGTTGGTGCCATCTGCGAACTTTATTTGAGTTAATAAAGATTCCTTTACACTCTTCTTATGACTCTGTAGCACTTTGTGATTATTTACTTTCAGTCTTCTAACGTCAAGCTCAGTTTATGATAGCTAAGCATATAAAACGTTATAATTTAAGACATTATTTTTTAACTTCAATATGATTTGTTTTTGCCAAGTAAAGAGAAAATCGGTAAAGGTTCCAAGAACAGTATATGTTACATTTCCAAGTAAAGAAAATTTTAAACGATTGATATTACAATTTAATAGTTCAGTTTCAGTTCTTATACAATTGGAGTGAGATAATTTTAAAATTTTGATCTTTATTTTAAGTAAATTTCAATACAAATTATTCGGACTAACTTGGACTCCGGATGACAAGCTATACAAATAATCAAAAAATCCGTTTAATTGCATTTCCCTAAAGCACCCAAAATATCTATTTGTAATGTAGATAAAAAAATTGTTTCCATATCGTTTTAACATTGATTATACAACAATTTAAATGGAAATATGTTTGCAAACATAGTGGGACTCACACGAAACTCCATATCATTCAATCACCCCAACAAGTTCTTTGAAAGTTAAAACTGCGCATGCTGGTGCTTTTGTTAATGTAAAAATTCGGTCCAACAATTTGCAAGACGGCGGGTCGGCTAATGCTCTTTTGAGGAAATGAAGAATTTGGTAGGGGGACAAAGACACCTTGTTACAAGATCAGATCTTTACAAACAGGCGATCCACAGATTGTGTCAGCAATCCAAAGCCAATTTATGTTGAAAAACAGCTGCCAGTGCTTGAATACCTGAAAGTATCAAAAAGTCTTGCTTTACACACTCAGTGGTTCATGCAAGTCGAAGCTCGCCAACACACATCCAATGTTGTTTTTGATTTCCTCTTTGAGGTGTTTAATATACGTGTAAAGTTGCAATCATATTATGTTTCCGCTACAAGGGACTTGACGTCAAAAGGGACAATTCTCAGAACCCGCACATTTCTAGGAAACCCACGTAACTAAGTTGCTATTTTCACTTACTACAAAAACAACTAAAAACGACAAACAGTAATCGATTATCGCTCAGATTGAGAATACATGATCCTTCACAAGCAGAACTTTCGTCTGATTGGTTGATCTCTACTCGGAACAGAACTCCAGCCGAAACACTTTCGGCAAGGTTTCAAAAACTCCTGTGTTGCCGGTACATTGTTTCTTTAGCTAGGCAGAACTTAGGTTCCAGAGAAACTCTTTTTATATAGGAATCCTCCCGTTAAAACCAGTGCTACCAGAATCTCGTTTCTCAGAAACGACCCGTTTAGCAGACACCGTCGCTAGATGTGATAAGGACCTAATGTCACATCGGTTTCCTGAACGTTATGAAGATGGAAGACATTGATCCTAGCATCGCCCAGGTTAACATCCGGGCTCTGCTAGGATCATGTGGATTCTTTTTATGGGATTTTTTGAAAGATAAAGTATTTGCAAGGAAGCCTGAAAATGTATCGTAACTCTTATCATGCATTTCTACTGCGTAATTTCTGAAGCTATGCGGGGAAAGGCTGTAACAAATGCTGATGTTTGCTTGAAAGAGGTTGTAAAAAGAAAACAGTGAATGCATTGAACGTATTTTTCACTAAACTCATTTTTACTCAATTAACTTTGCATCCATTTTGTAATAGTTCGATGATAATTAAATGTGTTATAAGCAAAACAAAGAGTATGACATTTCGTGAGTCACCCTATATTTGCCAAATCATGTGTTCACACACGGTGGCTCATTAATTAATCAAAGGAGATTGAGAGGTATAAAATGCTCCTCAGTTTACAATAAATCATAATTTGTCTGCTATACACCTATAAAATGTACAAGAATTTATTTAAATTAAAAATGTACATTAGAAATTTTAATATCTTAACTAATTTCAGAGGTGTTATAAAATCCAACCAATTTATTAAAATCACATGAATAAATTAACATGCGACCTCAAGCACAGATGATTTAGTTAGAGTTTAAGATCATAAGACTCCTGGTAGTTGGAGTTCTACTGTACTAAGACTTAAGTTTGTAGAGTCATTAGGGCACGTTTGATATGGGAGATGCGAAAAATGAGCAATGCTTTCGCCAGGAATCGAACCACGGTTCTCTGGAATACGTGCCCAGCGTTCTGACCACTACACTACGAAGGCGTGCTAAGAAGGCGGGAGAAATACCTTATAAGATTACTGACAGAGACTTAGTGATGCTGACAGACAACCGAATCTGAGAGGAAGCATGGATTTTTAAGCGTATAGTATTTGTGAATTAACGGGGTCCCAAGGAGCCCTTTGCCGAGGTTGGTGGTAGGAGACCTTCCCTCGGAACTCTATTCGGGGTAGAAGCTTGGCAGTTAGCAAGGCTCCGCTATACTTAATATGCTTAAATGGACGAATAGTGTCGGCTTTTGCTTCAACTTGCTCCTGTATATATTCGAATTCTTAAGTTAAACAACTTCTTGCTGCCAAACAACAATATGCAAGATACTTTGACGTATAAATTTTCTCAGAGCACTTTTACATAATTTCTGAGTCAAAGTAGATATTGGTACTAATGGTTGAGGACAGGAAGAATGTTAGTATTTGTATAGAAAATATTTTTCCAAAGCTTAGCATGCGCATGTGTGACAAAAACGTAATAAATTCTTTAAATGTTAACTCTCCTTTCGTTCAGTGTATTCTTACTCTCTCAGTCCCAAATAATACGAGCTCTTAATCTGTTGGGATTTTTTTAACCCTCCTCACACCACGTGCTCTCGTGGTGTAAGTGGAAGCACTTCCGGTTAGCAATCGGGATATCCGGATTTAAAATCTCGGCACAGGCATTGTTGAATGTTCTTGCTTCCTGCTACAAAATTAAACGTACTGACTCTACAAATTTATTTTAGATTTATCCTGTTCTTAATTAACCGAATACGTCTATGGTCGAGCGGAAATTCTTTTCCCTTTTATAAAGTGTTAATAATTTTATTTTTACATTTTATTAAATTTTAAGAGACTGTAACCTTATTCAACAATATTTTGTAGTGTTACAGTGAGTATGGAGCTCCACCTGTTTAAGACATTTATACGAACCAATCAGAATTTAATTAAATTAATTAGAAAGTTACCCCCTCTTTCATTGGTTACTCTATGCAAGATTACATTCTTGATTACTCTGAAACCTACATTACTGTTATCTACTTGTTAGGTGCCGAAGATGAGCTATTTTCTGTTGCAAGAAAGTAAATTTTAACAGACCATTATTCTACTAACCCCTAAGATCTTCGAATTAGATTTGCTAGGAAGGAGAAGAAGATATTAAATCTTAAATCATTCTGAGGCTTCAGGAAATAATTCTTTTAGGCTTTAAATTTTTGAGGGTAAATATTATATCATTTAATATAAAATTACATTACAAATAAACGTTTTAGATACAATGATCCAACAAAATGACATATTATATAAAACTAGTAACTTGAGTTTCGGTTTTCAAATTATTAATAATTGACTGTTTTATTATTTACGGCAAAATAGTCGATAATTATTTTCTTAAAGATATTGAATGTCATTGGCTTAAAATTTGCATAACCAGTCAAAGTAGCGGCAACTGCCACAAGTTTCAAAAGTCAAAATGTACGTTGTAACAGCGCCGTACGGATTTGAGCAGAACCGTGCTAATTGGTATAGATGTGCTACCAGTACCACCAGGAGGCTGAATCCTTCCCAGAAGTAGTACGACCAAGTTCAGCGGGAGAGTAAATTCTGCAGAGGAGGTTATGTCCAGTAGTCTCGTGGATTCTACCAAAGAAGAAAGAAAAAGTCCAGTAGTTGAGTTGATTCTAGAGCTGGAGTTAAATCTGTAATAGCCTAGAGGATTTTACAAGAATGTGGCCTTGCCACAGAGAAACTGAGCAGACTTTATTTATCTTTTCTTGCATGGCGTGACAGTATTTCCCAAATGTCGAGCGGAATACATTTAAGAGAAGCTATATGATAGTACATATTCAGAGATGTCCAATACCACCAAAGATGTTGTTAACATTCTTATGTTACGTTATCTTGATGCATAAAGTGCCTTTGCAATAAAATAAAAGTTACTTTAAGTTTAGTTCTAGCTTAGTTCAGTAATAAAACCATATTTTGACTAATGATTTTTTGTATTTTGCAAAGTTGTGTTTCGAAGTCAGATTCTGAAAGTTTTAAAGCCTACTATATTAAGGTTAGAATTCAGTGCCCAAACTTTGAGTCTTAGGTAGATTGTCGAAGAGAAACTCATACTTACTTCATAAGTATAAAATCATGAAAATACCCATGCAATCAGTAATTTCCATCAAGGGGTTATATGTTTTGTTTATTTTCTTTGATTTATTATAGCAAAACTGATGATAGTCTGAATGATAGCATTTCCTCAGATGAACTGGCTCACATATGATAAACTACGGAAGTGGTCATACTATGGAGGTAGAAAGTAAGAGGAGAGGCCCTAACTAGTTTTCTTGAGTCATTGCTTTGAAGCAGTGGCGATCCCTTCGTGGAGACCAAAACATTCATTGACTTACGATTAAGATCAATGGGTTTTGACAACTGACGAGTGACAAATTTCAGCTGACGGGGCACAAACACCTGTGAAATCAGGAAATTTAGGATCATATTTTTATACGGATTGACAATCAGAAAATATTGATTTAATATACTGATTCTGGAGTAGAAACATTATTCATTTGCTAAATAATCACTATTAAAAATTACGTATTGAATTCAGTTTCTGATTTAAGCCCGCTTTCATTTTTATGTGTTCTTTATCAAAACAAATATTTATACCAAAAGAATATTTTCATAATCATTCTTTTCAAAATAAAGCTCTTTTCCCCCTTTGCTTAAAACATTATATAATATAGATATATGATAATATTTTCTATTCTAAGCGGGAAAGGTTTAGGTTTATATTGTGTCTTACATAAATGTTATCTATCAATCTTTTATAACATGGTAGACATGAATCCATTACTCAGTTATTTTATAGACCTTTCGCAAGATCTTATCTATCCTGAACGATGATGCTCCATCTTCCCAATGACAGCATTAAAGTAAACAAACAGTAAAATTCAGAATTCTTTCAGGGAGCTACCATGACGTGTCTGTCATAATATTTTTAAATATTGAAGTAAAAAAACTCTTTAATACAAAATTTATTAAAATTTATTTAATTTTTCTCGAATTTCAATTTCCCTTTTTATGCAAAGAATAAATGCTCGTCTCGATCTTCACTCTCCGACAAAAGAAATCATAAATAATTTTGAAGCTAGTATTTTTGTTTTGACATCAGAGATGTTCTTCGCAAGATGTGTTCGAAATGTTTTGATGCTTATGTTCATTTTGTTACGTGACGCTACGACGGAATTATTGCTAACGTAACTTGTGAGAATTGTCACAACAAGAAAAGCAAGCTTGTTTTCAATCATCTCCTCACGCGGCCAGGCAAATAGCGAGTTCTCAGAGTGTTACCGTTAGGCAAAGTGTAACATATTAGATTTATATTTTTAGTATCTAGTGATATAGGGATGCATTCCTTGACTTAAATATTGTTATAGACGGATTTCTATCACTTGTGGTGATATTTTTGCAAATAGCATTTTTGTTCACAACTTTTCACGCATCTCGATGTATACGTAAATCTTGAAAGCATCGTTTATCGCTTTCGTGGTGAGGCTTGAAATGGCAAAACATCCTAATATAAGCTTCTGAACTTGTTCAATTACACAAACTCTGCCAAATAGAGGGGATAATGGGCAATAAAGTGCAGCATATACGGAATGTGATATCCACATAATCTCAATCCTCATGATGCCGTGTTACTCAGTATTGTGAGCCGATATGGCCATGTGACGACTGCAGTTATTAAAGCGAGCTGTGCTCCTAAGCTATATGGCTAATGCCCCTATTCAACACAATCACAAAAAACTCTAAAATCAAAATTGCATTCTCTATCTGTCAGGCCTAGATGCGCAAGAGATATGTGGTACTACAGCGACTTCGAAGTAGTGACTTGGAATATAGCTTCTGTTCCAGAGTCACCAGTGGCCGAGCGGTTAAGGCCGCTGAATACTGGTAGTTCGACCTGGTTTGGGTTCGGTCCCAGGCGAACAGGTTGGCTGCATGTTTGGTGTTTAACGTTTTCCACATGTGTAACCTGAATACGAGCCAATTTCCCTTATAAAGGGCTACACGAAGGCATCCCACCTCTTACGCAGACAGCCTTTGTGGTTTTGTGATATTCAAACAACGTAACTTGTTCCACGCAAGACGTGATGCGACTTAGAGTATCTTTTCAACGCTTGTGGCTCATTTTGAAAAAGTGTCGAGTTTATCACATTCTATAAGAATATCATGTCACCCAACTGGTATAGTGGTTAGCGTCGCTGACTGCCGTGCCGAAAGGCCCGGGTTTGAATCCTGGATAAGGCATGGATGTTAGTCAATGTATAGCGTTGGTGCGGTATGGCGGCACTCTAAATATGCGGCAAGCCAAAAGTTTTCTCGTGTGGTTTGGCGGAAGTGGAGAGGAATGGGAGACCCACGGACTCGTCCGCCTCGGGGTGCTCTCCATCAAAACTGGGGGCGGAACTGACCTAAATAGCACTAGCTTTAAGGTGTTCAAGGCCAACGTGTAAGGTGGCCTACGACAAGCGTAATCCTGCGCTCCTTGCCACGAAGAATTCTGTGTGCTTGGGCTGATTACATGTCAGACAAGTGAGCATTAGTCAACAGCAATAACAACAACTAATTATATTAAAAAAATTGTCAATGGCAATGTTTAGGATCAAACATACACAAATTGGTTATCCGTAAATAGTTTTTCTTCCATCATTGTCGGGCACTTAGCCGACCTTAGCTTGGTCACTAGTAAAGCCGGAAGTGGTGGCCACTTTTATTGTGGAAGCACTTAATAGTGCGCCACCGTTATCTCCAAAGAAGTGAGGGACAATTGTATCCATGCCTTCTCCGGGATTCGAACCTGGAACCTTCGGTATCTCAATAAGCGCCTCTAGCCACTATACCGTCTGGGCAGTAATTATGACTTATTACACACTAGTTCATTTTTATACCAATTCGTAATAAATATATTATAATGAGCAACGTCTAGTGTAATTGACTGTTTTCTTCTATTTCGTGTCTCGTTCCTTTGCAAAGTTAAAATATGAATAACTTTTTGTGTTTCTGCCAAACGCCAGCGTACGCCGCAATTATTTTATTTCAGCATTAATTTTAATTCAAGTTTCATAAATCTTTAAAATAAAATTTTTGACTTGTATTGTCATCAACAATATTTTAAGAAAGACTTTTCAAGACAAGATCTGCAAAATATTATGATTATGACATTCAAGAAAATATTCTAAAACCTGTGAACTTTTATCTTATTTCTTGAAAAAAAAAAAAAAAAAATAGGATACGTTTTACAACATGTTTACAGAAAAATGAACTTGTAGGCTTTAAAAATTTCAACAGCATTATCAATTTGCATTTATTGCTAAGAATAATATCTAGAAGATTTTGTTATTTTAAAACATTTAGATCAAAATTTTATGATTTTTTTTTTTTTTTTTCAAAATTGTATTTCCTTTGTTTCGCTAGTGCCTTTTTCAAAAAAGGCGTTAAAGAGACGAGAGGAAAAGGCTTTCTCTACAGGTGGGGGACATGTAAGATAAAAAAAAAATATGTAAATCAGGTTTATAATTTAATTTAGTAATAGTCTTTTAAATCCTCATTTTTAATTTGTGTATTTGTCTCTGTATTCTGAAAATAATAACAAGATTTCTGAACTGTGTGTTTCTAGATCACTCTATCTAGCATGCCTTGCTAAAGTTGATGACGTAGGTAACTGGAAACTCGAACTCAAAATTTTGAGAACTGAAACTTTTCTAACCTAAACCAAAACCTTCCACTTCATGAACTTCCATTTTGGGATAACTGCGAACTTCAGTTTCTCCCTGTGTGCTGCTTGGACGCAATTTCGCTCTATCCTCTTCCTATCGCAACAGAAAAATTTAAGTGTTTTTGAAATAGGTACACATAATACCCCGAGTTGTTTGTAGCCGCAACACATTTACTGAAATAAAAATCAAGATTTAATCTGCCTCGGCCGCCAAGTTTCCTCTTTTGAATAGATCTACGTTCTACGACAAACAACACTGCTACGGCTTACGTCTCAGTGTTTCTAAATCAGTGCTTCTAAATTTTGTGTTCTTTACATATATAATGAAATATAAGCAATGGGCATAGATAGATGTTGATTTGGACAATGTACTCAAGATTCCGATCTACTTACGTTTGTCTTAAGTTTGAAGCTTACTAAGATTTTAAAATTTTCAGTCGAAGTTATTTGCTATTCTTTTACTATTCGACAATGCGTTTTTCAATAGTGAAACCTTTTTGGCAACAAGATTAAAACATATATTTGTCTTTCCCACTTCTCTCAACTAATGTCTTCAGTTGTCTACTTCAAGTGACCCCATAGACCCAGTTCAATTAATTTAAGTGTTGTCTGTGTCTTAGGACAGACTGCCATTTCAGATTCAAATGAGAGCACTCGAGGCCACAGTTATCTGAGGAAACTTCGATTCTTTAATTCCAATCTAAAATTCATGCAACGCATTAGTCTGGTTTACACGACAATGATTTGCGTATGCCAAGATACATATTTATAAGGATCATATTCCAAATTTCCAAATCCACGGCAGCTAATTTCCATTTTTTATATCATTATTTATTTAATGTCGTAAACAAATTCGGAAATTTTATTTCAATCATAAACTTTACATTTTCTAATATTAAAATTAATAATTATTTGTATGGGAGAAGGTAAGTCAGTTTGCTCTCTCATAATTTATAATTCGTTATTTATTCTCATAATTTGTTACTTTTTGTTATAAGTTCATTTTAAATTATTAATAATTATTTTGTATGTTTAGCCATCTGATTTCAAATGCATGAACACTCCATGAAAAGATGTGAAATATTTCAGCTAGGAAAAAAAGATATTGCTTGCCGACAAAAAGATAACTTTACAAAGTTATCTTTTTTCGACAAAAAGATAACTTTAGTGTCTTCTCCCTCCTTTCCGCATGCCTTCATGGTGTAACGGTACCACACTCGGTGTGTATTCGAAAGATTCAAGTTCGAGTCCCGGCGACAGCATTGTTCATTTTTCCTACTTTAAAAAAATTATAATAATAAAATAAAATTTTTAAAAAAATCTGAAAAGTTTCAGATTTCAAATTCCGTCCAAAAGGGCGTTTTTTTTAACGTTTTGTGTGTAACCTTTATTTATTAAATATCATGTTCTTCGCAAATAAACCATAAATTTCAGTTCAATAGCAGTGTCGCAAAGTAATTTTAAATGAGCCTATCTTTAGAATTTTCGATACAAAGTTCCGCGCGCTGGAGATAAAAAGGTTCCTCCTCCCCGTAGATTGTTGCCATTGCTCGCTTTCAAATCGTTCAGTATGTTACTTAAAAATTCGTTAAAGTTTTACAAAATATGAAATAAATAATAAAACAAAGTCCAAATTTCAAATTTGGGCTTCCATATGCCCATATTCACAGTAGGATTACGTCATTCAAAATTCGATGGCTATATGTACCGTAGTTTTATCACAATGCCAGAAATATACATACATTTATGCAGAATTTTCATTGCAGGACTCTAACATTTGGTGGCAACAGTTTGAAAAGTGAAACGGACATTTATAGTGATTCAACTCAAAATCACAAAGCGAAAACAACAGTCCTACAGGGACAACGCCCCTTTAGACTAAAAATTAAATTAAAAAATAATTGTAAGGTTACAGATTTTGAATTACGTCCAAAGAGGCGTTTTTTTAACATTTTGTGTGTTACCTTTATTTATGAAATATCATATTTTTCGCACTTTAACTATAATATTCAGTTCAAGCGCAATATACCAGAATAATATTAAATTGAGCATATCTTTAGAATTCAAATTTACAGTCTCAAGAGCTGGAGATGAAAACGTTTTTCTGTACAACGTTGCCATTGCTCGCTTTGATATCCTTGAAATTCTTAATCAAAAATTCGGTAAAGTTTTACAAAATATGAACTCGATAATAAAACATATTCCAAATTTCAAATTTCGGATTCCAGGTGCCCATATTCGTAGTATGAATACGTCATTCAAAATTGGATGGCTCTAGGTATCATTGTTTTATCACAGTGCGAGAAAAATAGATACACTTATGCAGATTTTTCATTACAAATACAGGACGATAATATTTGGTGGGGACAGTTTGAAAAGTGAAACGGACACTCAGAGTGATTCGACACAAAATCACCTAACAGAAACAACAGTCCCTCAGGGACAAAGCCCCTTTGGACTAAAAAAAAAAAAAAAAATGTCACTACAGTGGCGTTCGAACTAAAACGTGGGTGATGATAATTCTTCATCAGCAGGATTTGGCGACTGGGTTACAAAGGCGGAACATGTAAAGTATTTTCTCCGTCCTTTCTGCTCTGCCTTCGTGGGGTAAGGGTAGCACACTCGGTGCTTATTGTGACGTCCCGGTGAGGGCATTGCTCATTGTCCATATCTTCTTCTTTAAAGAAACACCTAATGTGTGTACAACTTTACAGACTGAGAATAGATCTAACTTAGCAATTAAACAGTTTTGCCAGTATAGCGAACCTGATTGATTGCAGAGTCTTGCGTATATTATAAGAGCCTAAACGCAGTACATTCATATGCCACACAAACAGTTTACTTTTCCCTTTACTTTTTTCCAGGTATTTGCCGTAAATTATCAGTATTATTATTCACCATAATTATAACTGATTTCGCAAGCGGTTCAGTCAACAATGGTTTGCAAAACGATTCCCCATAATTCTTGGCAGGTTTTAGTTACTTTTTGATCGGAATATTTAATTTAGGCAAAGTACATGACAATGTTTTCTCTAAACTCCACGCCACTGTTGACCTAAGACAAAATCGCTTTTACTCATCTGGCAAAGCAATTTCTCGCCTATGTATCATTTGTAGCAGTATAAACTTATTCATTTGGGGAAATAATTTATAACTTTTATTATAAAATTAGCATTTTATTTATATTTTTCCCGAAACACAAAATAGGAGATTTCACAAAATTACTCATATTAGTATGTTTTAATATACTAATATGAGTATAAATATATTTAATATACTAATAATTAATATACTAATATGATAATATACTAATATTATATTATATAATTAATATACTAATTATATAATATATTTAATATACTAATATGACTTTAAATATGTCTAATGCAAAAATGCAAATAATCATCTAATGAAAAATTATTGTACTCTCTATTGGCTACTATGAAATTTAAAATTTTACAGAAAAGTAGGCTTTGTTTAGCATAGATGTATCGACAGAATGATGTGACGACTGCAGAGAAACCTGTATCTGATCTCTGTCGGTGTCGACAGAGATCAGATACAGGTTTCTCTGCAGATGGACGTGAGCCTATCAAAAAGGGTTTTATTCCAAATATACGCAAAACAAGAAGAGCTTCCTTGTATAATTTAAAATGTTGGTTCTAATTTCAATACTTAAAGCTGAAGCCAATGCGATATTAATTGGGAAAATTATAAATTTCAAAACCAGGAATATATGGCAATTTTCATTTAAGAAACTTATAAGGTATATTCGCCCTCTTTTTTCTGCATGCCTTCATGGTGTAACGGTAACACACTTGGCGCGTATTCGAGAGATCCAGGTTAGAGTCCGGGCGAGAACACTGCTCTTTTTCACGTCTCCTGTTGCTCCTTGGTTAAGTGGGTCGGGCTGTGCCCTCTTCTTGAACCTTATATACTCTTATATACTCTTCCTTTAAAGAGCAACTAGGAATTAAGGGACCGATTCGCCTGGTGGTGGTGGTGAATTATCATCCACAACCTTTTAATTTTTTTTTTTTTTTTTTTTTTTTTTTTTTTTTTAAAGCAGGAGTCGTGTAAAATGGACAATGCCGGGACTCGAATGACGGACCACTGGAATATCTTCCAATTACACCACAAAGGCATGCGGAAAGGAGGCTAGGAAATAACTTATAACATAATCCTACAATTCAAAGTATTAAAGAAAATGCGGATTTAAATTCGTAAAATACTTCGCAACAGATTCTGTTACCATGAAACCATGAAAGTGAATTGAAAAATTCTATATATTAAATATGTTAAATATGTTCACAATGCAGCTTTTCTTTGTTCAGAATGCAGCTGGAAAAATTATTTAAAGACATCTTGATTAAAATGACAAAATGTTTTTGAAAAATTTAAATTTTACCATATCAATAATGTTGTTATTATAGTAAACGTCTTTAAACGAACGTCATTTCAAGTACATATATCAGTGTTTATCTAGAAAAACGTTTAAGAGTAAGCGAACCAAAGTTATTGAATTGTTCACGCAGTGAAGCATAAAATATATAAAATGTTGGTGAAAGAATGCTAAAGAGCAAATAAATCTTCGTTTCCTCCACTTAAACTCTAAATCGATACTCAGCCATCTTATTTAACGTGATTGCTCAGAAGGATTTTCTTCAGTAACAGTTTCATCGAAATTAAACTGATCAGCGGATATTTTGAAAACTTTCCTCGCCATTGGAAACGGAGATATACATAAAATGAAGTAGCTGTCGAATAAAAGCAGCGAGCTGTTAAACTGTTGCAGCACGTGATGCTACCGGGAGCCAACCAGGAGAGAGAACTCCGTTTCCAGGGCTTCTGAGGATGACAAAACCATTCGACTTAATCAAGAAGTGGACATTGCTTTTCGGAAGATGTTGCAATCGCGACCCTTTTCTACGAATGATAGACATTTCATTTAGTTTTCATTTTATTGCACAAACTCTAGGGGACTATCCTCATATTAAATTTACATTCATGTTGGAAGTTTAAATATCTGTGGCTGCTATATCGTATCGTTACATTTTAAATAATTTAAACATATATGGTTGCTATATCATTACAGTTTATGTAATTAAAAACATGTTTAATTGTTACATTTTATATCATTAATATGTAGAGTAATAGTATACGAGTGTGCTACATTCCTTTTGGCCGATATTAATCGGCCTCATGGTTAACGCAGCTCACCCAACACATACTAAAACAAAAATGCAATTAAAAACATCAAACCAAATTACCAATGTTGTTCTATTGCCATTTATAAAGTTTATCAAATTCTTTGCTTAGCCAAACACTTTATTACGACAGAACGATTCCTTTATACTACAATGTTTTTCCCTAACATGTCACAATAATATGCAGTTTTCGACGAAATACTGGGCAATGCCATCAGCACTACAAAAATTGCAGAGACTATTATTTTGCAAATTAAATCTTTTCAGGTACGCCGGGAAGCGCCCGCGTCCAGTAATCATTTTTGGAATCAAAATCACGTATCGTTCTCATATTTTTTGAAACTTTAAAGTTCCACAAATAATTTTTCCTTTTTCCCGAAAAATTCCAGTTCTCTTTCCAGTAATTATAATAGAAATCCTTGAATTTACCAATAACATTTCTTTTTAATGTCTGAATATCGAACGCATTCCCGGCATTAGCTATAGCAGCTTCTTTGGCCAGCATGTAGGGTTTGCCTATAACACAAATATGGGCTTTCACCTTATGCATTTTCTCAACTTTTACAAGAAGATCTTTTATACATAAGGCATATATTAGTAATATATTTTATACCTATATTTGTGTAATTTTATACCTATATTTGTGTTATCAGTATCTGCCAGCGCTTCATTTTAATACACGCTTTTGCAAAAAAAATCGAAGCATCATGAAGGAGGTGGTTGTTTTTCATGAAATTGAATATGTGTATGGCTCATACACAGAAAATAAAATGATTAAAAAATAAAGGTCATAGTACCTGTTCACGGCTCACAATCAGCCATTGAGTTTTCTAATTAGTAGTTGGTCGAACCGCCGCTAACAGCAATGCATGCTTGAATTCGTCGAGACAAAGAGTGGTAGAGATTCCTAATGTCATTCTGCCAAGCTTCTTCAGTTGTCGCTCCAGATCTGCGATATTTTGTGGTGCTCGAATCTGGCGGCCTACCATGCCTCAGACATCGTCGATTGGTGAAATGTCTGGTGACCTTGTAAGCCAAGGAAGAGTATCAACCGCACGGGGACAGTCCACACGTATGTTAGCGGTATGTGGCATGGCATTATCTTGTTGAAAAATGGATGACGTGCAATGAAGGGTAATGAAACCGGCCGCAGAATGGTATCAACATATCATTGAACATCTTAGTACATTAAAGATGTACTAAAGATGACTAAAGATAACCTGCTGTCATAAGAAATAGCGCCCCACACCATCACAACAGGGGTTATGGCTGTAAAATCAGCCTTTGTAAAACAAAGGCTGATTGGGACCGCTGGCCCCGTCCTCTCCAGACACGACCACGGTGGTCATCTGCTCCAGGAATGAAGTGGGATTCATTGCTGAACACTTTACAATCTGATGTCAATCTGAACCATCATGGCTGCCAGTCTGATGGCAGCCATGATGATCGGCTGGGACACCACTGCAGACGAATCCCTCGATGTTATCTTACAGGCCTCTGTGAGCGTTACCTCGCCTCAGACAAGCGCCGTGAGATGGTGGACGGTACCACGGGAGGTATAGACGTGGCTGAAAGGCGTTGAATATTCGACAATGATACCGTTGGTGTGGTTCGGGCCTGACAAACAATCATCGTATCTTGCCTCGCGTTTGTGCTCCTTGGCCTTCCAGAGCCTTCGTTTCGTCTGCAGTTTCCTTGCAGCAACCATTGCTGACACATCTTTGCGCAGCAGTGTCTGTATGCTGCAGGTAGCAGCCTATTTTTCGGTATGATCATACAGTTTCGCACAACCCTACAATGCGACCACGTTCGAAGTCGATTAGTTGTCTGTAATGTCTTCGATATCGTCGTAATGACATCGTTAGTTGCTTCTTTACGGAACTAAAAAGGCAGCAAGAAAAAAAAATCCGCCTCTGTTACTGGTATTATACTTTCCGAATTGCGCATTACAAATGCAAGCTATGATCGCAATTCCTGTTCATCTTAGCAGGTCATCTTTAGTCATCCTCTATACATATTTAACAGCTCAACAATATGCTAATACCATCGTGCGGCCGGTTGCATTCCTTTTCATGGCACGTCATCCTGGGGCCATTTTCCAACAAGATGATGCCAAGCCGCATACTGCTCGCATATCTTTGGACTGTTTCGTTGCGGTTGATACTCTTCCTTGGCCAGCAAGGTCGCCAGATCGTTCACCAATCAAGCATGTCTGGGACATGATAGGCCGCCAGATACGGGCACCACAAAATATCGCAGATCTGAAGCGACAACTGATGAATGCCTGGCAGAATGTGTCGCACTCCTTGCCTCAACGATTTCAAGCATGCATTGCCGGCAGGGGCGGTTCGACCAACTACTAATTTGAACACTCAATGGGTGATAGTGAGCCGTGAACAGGTACGATGACCTTAATTTTGTAATCATTTTATTATCTGTGAATGAGGTATACACATATTCAATTTCATCAAAAACAACCATTTCCTTCATGGTGCTTCTTCTTTTTTTTTTTTTTTTTTTTTTTTTTCTTTTCGAAAGAGTGTATATCAGGTAACTTCTTCCTCTTTTCTTTATGCCTTCGTAGTGTAACGATAGCACACTCAGCACGTATTGGATAGGTCCAGGTTCAAGTCCCAGAGTGGGTATTGCTCATTTTTCATTCTTCTTCTTCAAAATAAAATAATGACTCTACAGAGTATAAATTTACCCCAAAATAAAATCTGAAATAATCGTTACTGACAGAATAACGGATTTTAATAACAGAAATGAAAACATTTTGAAATTGATGAAAAATCAAGAGAATTCTATGGATAATGGGAATATAAAAGAACATGATAAGGAGTTTAATTATGATAGCGTTTAAAGTAGGAATTTTTAATAGTTTTGTCAATAACATGAAGACTACAATATTCACTATTATACCTGTATCAATATACATCAAAATCCATTTTCTTAGACTTGGAAGAATAATTCTTTCGCAATATATCTTAATTTTATTATCTATACTACCAAGCTGATTTTTTGGCTTTTTCTAGTGCCTCTCTCTTTGAATCCAAGGGTTTTATGATAATTCAGTCAGACTTTGTTTTATATAGATATAGATTTGAAAAATGCCCGTGGGTGGCAATGAAGTTTTCTTTAAAATGATTTTAACTGAAAATTTAATATGACTGAGTTTCTAAGCAAGATGCAGTTCTAAGGAACAAACCATTAGCCATGAAAAACATAAGAGTAGAAAGAAACTATATATTAATTTTCGAGATTAACAAGATTTGGTATAGAGATTAAAGCCGGCAGAAAATATTAAAATGCTATTAAATTCATTTTCCTAATTGTTTCAGCAATTTAAGACTTCTCATGAAAAAAATCATTTAATTGCAGAGTTATTAGGTTATGTTTTGATTCTGGATACGTGATAAATGGGCTACGCCCTTGCCGTGGCTCGAACTTGGACCTCTCGAATACACGCTGAGTGTGCTATCGTTACATCACGAAGGCATGCAGAAACGGAAGAGAAAATTCCTTATATACTTCAACTTTTAAAGGGCGACTGGGGATTAGGAAACCCCATCGCCAAAATCCTAGTGGTGAAGAATCATAATCAACCACCTTTTAGTTCGGGCACCTTTGAATAATCATTAGGTTATTCTGAAGGAGAAGTACACTGGGAAAAAAAAGGGAGGCAGTTCTATACCTCCCATTCTACTGGGCCGATTGATAAAATTCAAACTGTGTTTTTCATGTCTCGAAAGCGCGACATAGAATATATATTAGATTTATATATACCATTGTTTAACTTGGGTATTTTGACACAAAATCTAACTTTTCTGAAGTAACATACCAAATTTTTTCCATATTTCGATTCTACGATTCAAAGTATGCCTAGATATTAAATTTTGTAAAATTTAGTGGGAAGTTTACGGAGAAATTCAAAAATTTATCTTGGCGCAATTTTTTCAGTTTGGGCCAAGAATAATTCACTTGGCGAACTTCTTAATATATGGCAACCAATTTTCCTTTCCCTTCCATTATGCCGCAGAGGAAAAAAAAGGGCGCCTCGTTCATACCATTTTACATAGCGCATTCCCCCGGGGGTCGACGTAGAGAACTCTGCGAAGCTACTGGCTAGGATCTGTACCTAGGCAGTCTCGGCCACAGGGGTATAAAATCACGAGCCTGGCGGTTCCAGAGCCCGGCGTTGGGTCATTTATATGGCTGGACCTCAAGGGAAAGGCGTAAGACGTATACCAGATGGTTCTGTAGCTTGGTGTGGGACGGCACCACGGTGTTGGACGGCACCGAGTTGGCTAGGTAATGTCCTGATAGGACGCGCTGCCCGTGTAGTACTGGCGGAGCAATTAACGACCGGTCAAGTCCATCAGGTGTTCAGGTCACGCCTCCGTCGAAAAGCCGAGAACAGGGAGTGGTGACCTTTCGGGTCCGGCCCAGTAAGCGGAGGATTTTTGGAGTTATTTCAGTCTGAGGCTAAGAGCCGGTGTGGGACCCGGTTCTCCAGACATTAAGGAAATAGTTTAAAACTCCTAAGTGGTTTTGTAAAATTTGGGCTGAGGCTAAGTTTTGGATTTGTGCCCCACGACTCCAGTCCATAAAGTTGAACTTGTTTTACGTGGCCTACCTGCCACGACCTCCCCCTGCCTGATATGGGGGTTCACAGTAGGTCGACTTCCCTCAGTTGCGTAACTGTTCGCAGGAGAGGTGTCAAATTTTGATTGATTTACATAGTGCATGAGCGGGGAAAAAGTCATCATGTTCCTACTTTCAAATAATTTTAGCAAAGTGCCTATACTACATTTGATTTTTTATCGCTTTCAACAAATATGCCAAATTTCAAAACGCGTCAATACATAAATTCACGTATATTTTTGGAAATTTTGAATAAAAATCTGTAATTTTTCGCAGGTATGCTTAGAAATACGTCTACATTAAGATGATGGTAAAAGTTTTACAGATTATAATTTAAAATGTTTTTAAAAAATTATAAAAATTATTTAAATATACAAATTTAAAAAATAAATCATAAGGAAATGGGTGAATTTTATTTGGAATGAACCTGAATTTCGAAATGTGAAAGGACAACTCAAATATGTTTAATAAAAAAAAGAGAGATTAATAAATATATACCAAACTCAGTTAACATTGAGGAGCTAAAATTTTGACGGCTAATTAAAAAAAAAAAAAAACTACTCGTGCGATTTTTACAAAACTTGGTAGTTTGGCGTACTTGAGTCGTAGAATGGAAATATTGAAAAAACGTGATATGTTATTTCAGAAAAAGTCCGATTTTCTGTGAAAATACCTATATTAAAAAAGTGCTATATAGAAATGTAATACATTTCCTAATTCGCGCTTTCGAGAGATGAAAAACGCAGGTTGAATTTTGTGAATCGGCCCAGTAGAACGGGAGATATAGATAGAACTGCCCCACCTTTTCTTTTTTTCTTATGCACAGTATACGTGAAAAATGAACAATGTAAACAAAAACAAAAACCTGGACCTCTCGAATAAGCGCAAAGTCTATTCGAGAGATTCAGGTTTGAGTTACACCACGAAGGCATGCAGAAATAGAATACCTTATACGACAATTAATAACGAATATTTAGATTTTTCTTACAGCAAATTTCTAATGAGCAATTTCTTAAGTCCTTACAATGGCAGTTACGAGGCATTTTCTATTGCAGTCATGAAGCTTAAAGCACAAGGATAAGTTTTTGTTAACAGACATAATGAATAGCTGGTAAAAATGACGGTACTTTGAAACAACTGAATCACCAGTCCTATCTTTAAGCATATCTGACATCTTTAAACGCAACTCCGAGCCTGCATGTTCCAGAAATTAAGTGAAATCAGCTGCTAAGAAACATCTTCAAGAAACTGATTAAGTTACTGTTCCTTCAATGTATGTTTAAGATATGGTGAGATATTTCAAATTAAATCACAAATGTTCAGCTTGGGGATATACTATTTCTTCAGATTAGATGTTGGAAACATAAGCTTGCTATTCTCTATAGAATTCAAACCATATTACAAAAGCTGTACTGCTTATCTTCGTTAGAGAATTTTCATTTGGAACCAGGAACAAACGACATCGTGATCAAAATCCCTATTAAATTTTTAGAAATATTAAAAATGTCCATATATGGGTGCGAGTTTGTTTATCGAAATTATTTAACGTGAAAATATAAGCAATACGAAAATACGTAATTTGAATTGGCTTATGATTTGCAAAACAAGTTCATTCTTTGAATACCTCAGTCTTTGTTACTATCTGATTGTTGAAACTATCTATGAAAAGGCTTTATTTGTAATACAGTACTTGATTTCTAGATGCGGAAGTATGCTAGATAAAAATCCTTAATTACTTTAGCAAATTATACTGCAGTTTTGGAGCATACAACAATACAATTCAACAAAACTTGTTCAGTCAAAGGTAGTTTGCCACTTACAAGATAAGACCCTTTATTTAATTAAATATGAATCTTGTTACATCGCATTTTTTGCATAAAATTTCATACTAGTTTATCGAGAAATCACATGCATTAATCTAAATGCAACGTCTTGAATTTTAAATAAGAGATTGCTTCTAGGCTGGATTAGAATTACGTACAATAGTTTATTTTAAAGCTTCCACATCGGAGGAAAGAAAATAAGTATCCCTAAACGATTAGGGTATTCAATTTGCATAACAGAATTAAGGTTTGGAACCACAAAGCCGCAGGAAAATTGAATATCCCCTTGCTATTCAATGTTTCATGGATATTGCATGGAATTAAGGTAACAAACTCTTGTATTGTTATGCGGGAGTTATTAAAAGATGAAGTAAACTATTTCCACATCCTAATTGAGATTTCAGTTTTGGCCACGCATAAACTTTCGAAAAATGATTCCTTATTAACTTTTAAAAATTATGCATTAAGTATTGAATACTTGTAATCTTCTTTGATGTCAGATCAAACAGATAAATAAGGTAACGAAACTGAATATGAAAACAGTGGGTATAACGTTAGGCGCAACGTACAAAATTGGTGTTAATTCACCACGTGGCAAATTTTATTAGAATTTAAAGAAATTAAATTGTAATGAATTTTTCAAAGAAAATTTTCAAATTTTCCTATTTGTTTAATTTTTTTTTATTTTTAAATACAAATTCAAAATTATATTTTCAGATTTGAACTGTTAAATTCAAATTTTCAAATTCAAACTATTCAATTCAAATTTTCAAATTTTTAAACAAGTTCAATTTCAAAAAATATATAAAAAAATTTTAATTACAAAAATTTAAGAGTATTAATAAACTGTATATTAATAAACGTTTTCCTTACGAGTGATAAATAACCTGCATTAATTTCTTAAAACGCAGAAGAATACTGTTATGAATTTTATACTTAGATAAGTAGTTTTAGTGCAGTTATATACACTGGTGTGCAAAAATTAAGGACGAAGTCGAAAAATTAGCATATCAGCTGAATGAAGAGGCAGAGCGGACAGAAAGACCAATCAGGAGATTAAGTAAGGTGATGTACGGTAGCACATGCGCAGATATGCAGGTAGACGTAATGGGGGAGTGTCTGAGTAGTATAAAGCATGTTGTCGGTGTAAGATCAGTATTTCTGGCAAAGAGATTGCACGCCGTATAGCAGTTAAAATCACACCGAGTTGCCGCCTCAGCGAGAAATGGCGAATAATCAATCTGTTAGACGACATCTGGATGCTTTTACCCGAGGTCGAATCATTGGGAAGTTGGAGGAAGGCCGCAGTGTGACAAGTGTGGCTGCAGAGTTCGGAATTGCTCACAGCATCGTTTCACGACTTTGGAGACAATTTCAAACTACAGGAACAGCTATCCGGAGGTTTAGTAGTGGTCGTCCACGAGGAACCACACCCCCAGATGACCGGTATATTGCCTTACAGGCCAGAAGAAACAGGCGGCAGACCGCGGGAGAAATCGCCACGCGACACAGGCGACTGGACGACCCATATCGCGTTTTACCGTGGCCAGAAGACTGCACGGTGGTGGTCTGTTTGCACGACGCCCTATACGGTGTGTACCTCTAACGCCTGCCCATCGGAGAAGGCGTTCTCTGTGGTGCCGGGAACACCGGAATTGGAGAGACAATGAATGGGGACGAGCACTCTTTACAGATGAGAGCAGATTCAGTCTGAGTAGAGATTCTCATCGCATACTCATCTGGAGAGAGCGGGGAAGCCGCAATCATCCCTCGGACATCATTGAAAGGGACAGGTATGGATGTGGCGGTGTTCTCATTTAAGGAAGCATCATGCTTGGTAGTCGTACAGACCTTCACATCTTCGACGCAGGTTCAGTCAAAGGGATCCGTTATTGTAACGAGATTCTTCTTCCATATGTGCGTCTTTTTAGAGGCGCTATGGTTCCGCAGTTCCTTTTCTTGGATGACAATGCACCATGTCATCGCACAGTAGCTGCCAAACAGCTCTTAGAGAGTGAGGATATTGAACGTATGGATTGGCCGGCACGATCTCCGGATCTCAATTCTATAGAGCATGTATGGGATTTTCTATGCAGACGCTTTTCAGCTCGTACCTTACCACCAGTAACGATTCCGGAGCTTCGATTGGCGCTGCAAGACGAATGGGCAGCAATGCCTCAACAACTCATTGACACCCTCATTCTCAGCATGGGCAGACGCTGTGAAACCTGCCTAGCAGTCAGGGGAGATCATATCCCCTATTAAAGACCGGATGTTTCTTGCTGGACACCCATCACAGGGATGTTTCGGCCTTCAGTCGCATTGCGCTCCATGCTACTTTTTCAATAAAGCTTCTTTTTATCCCTCTGATTTCTCTTTTAGTAAGTGTTGCTTACATTACTCATGTCCTTACGTGTTGGGGATCTTACGGTATTAAATGCGTTGATTTGGAAAGCTTTTGTACAAAGTTATATTGAAAAAAAACCATCTCGTCCTTAATTTTTGCACACCAGTGTATGAAATTGCTGTATCTGTGTAATGAAACACGAAAAAAATTTTAAGAGAATGCTATCCCGGAAATGTAAGAAATAAAGGGGCGAGTTATTGAGTAACATTGAATAAATGGGTATCTCGGTAATTTGGCGAGGTATCTCTAAGCTGACAAAGGTTTTGGCAACATATTTTGTCGCCAAAGATTGGCGAGAGAAATCGCCAAAAGTTGCCAAAATTTGGTCCGGTCCCTGTATGTATTGAAATTGAATAAATATAATTCACGGCTTTGTTATCTGTAACCGCAATTCCACCCCCGTATTATATTCCAGTAATTTCCAGAAGCAGAAAATATTAAAAACATCTCAGTGGCCGGCTCAAAAGTATATAAGGCAGAAGACAGAGCATCTGCTCTCGGTTGCTTAGTTATTGTTCTTGCGAGTTGTTAGTTCCGCATGAATTGAGATATCCAAGTTAGCTTTCTCTTTAGTTGCGCTTTACATTGCGTTGCGTTTATCGTTCTTAGTAGTTTGATGCGCAACTACTGATTGTACTCTGCGATACTGTGAACTCCTGTACAAGTTTTTTTTTGGGGAAAATTCCAGAACTTTCAAGTGTTTATTTTGATAAAATAAATTTTCATTTACCTCTCATCGGATCTGTGTGTATTCAATTTATTACAAAGCCGTAAGCACACAACAATATAAATTACTATAATGTCTCAAAGCATGCACTTTTCCTATAATAAATATTTAAGTAAGTATTCAGCTAAATTTCTTTATTTCTTAATGCATAAGGCAACAAAAGAGAAACCAAAATAGTTCGTTTCAAACGGAGATCGAGTCTTTGAGAATGTAAAACTTTTGTTTTTATCTTATTGCAAATTAAATGCAGTCTTATTACCTAATAGAAATATAAAGCTTTACAGAATAGTTTACGTTAGATATGATATGAGGAAATATTATCAGGTTCTGTGTTCCTCCTTACTTGCTTAGGGAACATTTAACTGCCCTGACTCGGAACAGGGAGCTTACTAAAGCTATGTTCAATAAATTTGGGAAGTAGACAATACACACAGGAAGGGTATACGAAACCCTTTATTTTTCTCTTTTTACGATGATTTCCGGACTTCGGAATACAGAGACCAACCACTTGTGGTCTGAACGTAAGAATATAAAAATATTAACTAAACTCTAACTAAACTAACTTTGGATTAATCAAACAAGTGCCTAACTACAAGATTGGCAGTATATTACCAAAAAGCCGTATGTAGTACAGAGAACTGCTAACACTACGATACGTTTAAAATTATCAAGAGGATTAAACCTCTGGCCTTGAAGGCAACCAGCAACCGAGTAACTGCTATGGAAAGCGGCCTGCTTCTAATAGCTCCTTCCTCTCTCTTGCTTGGCAAAAAGCCACAACTTAAGTACTTGGCGTTCGCAAGACAAATTTGCATGAATAAGTTAAAGCTTTTAATTCTGGCCGGAAGTAGAAAATAAGAAGTGATAGTAAATATCCTTACAATATGAATTTAGTATTCATAATAATTAAATAAAACTATGTAGGTATCCTAATCTTCACTGAAAATCAATTATGAATGTCAGTTTAGTTTAAATATATCTACCCAATAACTGTATAAAAAATCCACAATGATAACATGCTGTTTACATTTTGAAACTTCTTTTCATGAAGAATCTGCTTAGTTTATGTATCAAATGTATTACCCGATTATATTACTTTTTCATCACTTTCAGTCAAAATTCATTATTAATGTTTATGTGTCTTACGATTTATTTAGAGCTATTGGTTTCTTTCAACAGCTAAAACTATCAGTAGAGATTTAAATAATTCTTTACATTATCCGATACTTTCTTGCATTCCCTTAGATCTGCAAATATTTTTATACCGATATTCATAATACAGTAAAATCTTGGTGGACGAATTTAAGGCCGTTTATCAAAGGAAGTTTTCGTGAGCCGAAGCAATTTTTGCCAGAGGATATAACGTAAAACTGATTATGTCGTTTCTGAACCACACAGATAAAGACTTATTTGAGATTTACGACAGCACTGTGTGCACAAATTAACAACCTCAAAATCTATATGTAAACCGAAGCAAATTTCAAATCAGAAATTAATGTAAAATGGATGAATTAAATGTATATATATATATATATATATAATATTAAATATGTTTATATAGTATGTTTCAACAAATCGATTCCGAACTTTCAGGAAAACTAGAGTATACCTAAACGAAGAAAAATCACTTAGCAATGCATGGTCGGAACCTCTTTCTTGGTGCGGTAGTGATAACATAAAACACTATAATGGAAGGAAACGAACAGTTTTACAAAGCATATTTTATTAGGTTTAGTACAGCAGAAATCAACAAATAAGAACGGAAACAAACAACGATCATCATAAAGAAGGTGTTCGAAATTACGCCCCCGGACCGTGATGCAGACCTCACAACTCCGGTGCATGGAACGTCTGCATCACGGATGTACGACGCACGGTTTCTGCATCCAGGTCCGGATCGCAATTTCGAATACCTTCTTTGATGAGGATCGTCTTCTTTTGTTATTATTTGTTTCCACAGCACTAAGAATAATAAACATTCTCATCCTGTTTGTATCCTTCCTTTTTTGTGTTTTATGTCTTACTTCCACTCCGGGGAAAGCGTTTCCTACCATGCATTGCTATGTATTTTCCATCGTCTAGGTGTATTCTATCTCTCCTGAAAGTTTGTAATCGATTCGCTGAAACATCCTGTATATATGTATATAATAAAATAGGGTATTGCAATATTGATAGTGTAGAACGTACAAGGTTGAATCCGCAATGAAAAGCGAACTGGCAGCCGAGGCATATTAAATTTTAATTTTATTTCAGTATACATATTGCAGCCACAAACAACTTGACACATTATTTGTGCCTATTTCAAAAAGTCTACATACAAAGTCACATACTATTCTACATACAAAAGTCTACATACTATTTCAAAAAGTCTACGGATAACTTGGCACTAAGAAAGAAGCAGGAAACAGCAGTCCAGCTATAGGCCGAAGAGTAGCAAGCAGGTCCGTTATATTCAAGATGTTACGTGTTTTTCACTTCCTATCTGACAGCTGGTAACGAGTATCAAGTCAGTATTCAAATGACGCGAAGACAATTCATTTCTGTTCTTGACAATGAGTCATTTTTATTTCATAAGTTCGTGCGCCTGCATAAGTGCCGTTTTTATTTTATTTCGTAATTATTTAGCGATTAATCATAAATTAAGATATTTTAAGTATCTGAGTTTACGTTGTCTGTAAGATATAAAGGATTAAGTTCAAGCGCCTACCAGCGGCCGAACGGCAAGATCGCTGAATACTGGTAATTTGACCCTGTTTCATGTCCGGGATTTTCTTATTTGTTATGTGAATGGAAATCGGTTTCGCAAAGATAATCCTTCGCAAAGAATCACTTACCTTAGGCAGATAACCCTCACGCGACTTGTTATGTAGCAATTTTATTGTAAGGAAGACCCAAAAATCTTTATGGCACATCTGCTGTGTTTTCATCTTGTTAAAAGTGAATAAGGAAAATTTAAGTTGTATTTTGAATAATTTGAATTTAAGAATTTTAATTTTAAGAAGTATTTTTGAATTTCTCCGTAAATTTCGCACCAAATTTTACAAAATTAAATATTTAGGCATAATTCGAGTCGTAGGATCGAAATATGGAAGCAAAATTGGCCTATCTTTTCTAAAAAAGTCCGATTTTGTATCAAAATTCCTATGTTATAATGATGCTAAATATAAAGCTAATATATATCCTAAATTGCGCTTTCGAGACAAGAAAAGCGCAAGTTGAATTTCGTCAACTGGCTCAGTAGAACGGGAGATATAGAAGTGTCCTCTTTTTTTTTTTTTTTTTTTTCGCAGTGTACTTTTTAAATGCAAAAAGTGTAGAAAGTTTTCCAAGAATATGTACTTTTTGAGCCAATTTATTCGTGATAATGAAAAAAGTGTTTGTCAATAAGAAAAAAGAAAATATAAAGTCGGCACGACTTTTCAACATCTTTAATGATACTATATCTTTATATATTGACTGTCACCGTTAACAGGTATACCATAACATCTGTCTTCACCATCCAAATTATTTCATATATTTAATGAGTTCCTCTCTCAGTTAATGGCTTACATGTCATAAATGTAAATATGCCTATATTATTTTGAGTAATGATGTGAATTGTTTAAGATTTTCTGGACAACTGTACCGTAATACGTTGTGCTATTATCGGACGTGTATTCTGATGCGTATCCCTTCAATAGGGAGAGTTATCTAGAGAAAATATTAACACAAAATGTTTAATATAAGAATATCATTTTTACATATTAAAAAATAATTGTTGTTGCTGTGGCTTATCTCAACTTCCTGACAGTAACAAGCCCGCAAAATTCATCGTGTGAAGGAATGCATAAGGGGGCCGGGTTAGAGTGTTTCTGATCCCTCTTTCCTTACCTCTAACCTCTCGAGGGAACTTTCAGCTTGCCGCATATTTAGAGTGCCCCTAATGCCGAACAGACACTACACCTGTACAAACATACATGCCTCCTCCGGGATTCGATCCCAGGCCCTTCGGTACGGCAAGTCAGAGTCACTAACTACCACCCCATTGCGCGGTTTCTTAATTTGTAATATGTAAATATTGCAGATCATTTTCTAGAGGTTTAATAAATTAAAATAAAATTCAGGTCCATCCAATTCTCCTTTCGATAACCATTTGGATTTAGAGGCACAACTCAGATTCTTTTAAGATATTTATGGCTGTCTGTCAGAAACAAAGCTAGCCAGAAAATTACTGCAGCAATAAAAGTTTTCGAAATTATTAAACAAATTTATCGTTATTTTTTGTATTTCCCGCCCTTTAGCGTTATTTTAAATCTCTTTTAGAGCCATTTTTTTTTTGAAGCAGGAGATGTGAAAAATAAGCAATGCCCTCGCCGGGACATCACCCACGGGCCTCTCAAATACGCGTCGAGCATGCTGACCACTACACTATGAAGGCATGCTAAGAAGGCGGGAGAAATAACTTATACGCTCCCCCTTTTAAATGGCAACTGGGGATTAGGGGACCCAGTCGCCAAATCCTGGGGTTAGATAAACATCATCCACCTCCCTTTTAGTTCGGGCGCCACTGTAGAAACGTTAGTTTTTTTGGTTTTTTTTTAAATCAGGAGATGTGAAAAATGAGCAACGCCCTCTCCGGGACTCGAACCACGCCTTTCGAATATGCGCTGAGCGTGCTGACCACTACACTACGAAGGCATGCTAAGAAGGCGGGGAAAATACTTTATACTTTAAATTTAAGAATTTTCAGATTAATTAAATTTAAAAAATTAGGCCATGATAAATAATAAAATGATTGATTTACTTTGTAAATATAAAAATTTATCTGAACCAGAAAACATGAGACAAAAGAGAAAATTAAGTAGGAACATTTCATAGGATAATTATTTTAATAATCAAATAATGTTTTCTGAAATTTCTAAAAAAAAGGTTACGCTATCCTTTCTTAGCATTAATTTTACTTTACACATAAAGTTTGTATTTGACACTTTAAAATATTTTTTATTACTTTTATTTCAAAAATGTTCTATTATATAATTTTTCAAAGCTTTCTTTCTTTTTGAATCATCCGTTGTATCTGTAATTAATTCATATTCTTATTAACATAATTGAAATACTGCACCTCTGCTTCAGTACATTTTTTTTTTCAAGATACTGATGAGATAGAGCACATCAGGAGGATTAAGAATTGCACAAGAACCCCTGCACAGAAACGTCATTATATGCCGCCAGATGGTGTTGTACAGGAGAGTACTAGTAGAAACTGAGGATTGCCTCTTTCGAGCGGTAAGGACCATACGAAGGGCATGAAACGCTATAGGAACACAGAGGTTGTAAACATGTGGTTCCAATATGATGAGGCGCCTTCTCATTTTGGACTGGATGTTCGTAGCCATTTGAACAGATCATTCCCGCATCGATGATTGGGCGTGTTGGACCGGTTTCCTGGCTATCGGTTTCCTGGATTTATCGAGCCCGGATTTCTTTTTGTGGGGAGCCATCAAAAATGTCGCGTATTGCGATCCTTTTGCGTCTGAAATGGATCTCGTGGCAAGACTTGCCTGCGCAAGCTGCTGCAATGAAAGAAACTCCCGGTATGTTTGAACATCAATGGCAATCAATGGTCTATCGGTGTCAAGCATGTTTGGCGTCTGATGGTGCAAACATCGAGAATCTGTTGTGTAACTTTCAAGCTGTCGTTCACCATTTGTATTCATATCCAATAAATGTTTCAAATTAATCACTCTCTTGTTTCCTTTCCTGCCTTCTACCTCTGCTACCGCTTACCCCTGACACTTCCGGGCATGGGTTCCTGTGCAATTCTTAATTCTTATGATGCGCCTTACCTCCCCCAGAAGTTTGTCGCAACATTTACGGGACAACCTGTATACTCTATTAAGTGCTGTAATAAAGCCAAACGATATTTAATTCAAAAAATAAAATGAGATTTAGCTTTTGACTTCATTAAAAGTTTCTCAGTTCTTAATTTTCATGATGCCGGGTTTACGCTGATTTGCTGACAGAAATTCAGCCGTTGTATTGGATAATAAAATTGCAAACTACCCACATTTAACTATTTTTATTTTAAAATATTCTAGAAAATTCTTCCCCTTCTCAGAACTATGAAATTTTCTAGCGCTATAAAGCCACAAATATTCGGTACAATATTCTTTAATTCCATTAATGACACACATCTTCATGTACACTATCCTGAAATTGCGGCTCACCAGCGGCAGAGCGGTAAAGTCGCTGAACACTGGTAGTTCGTTCCGGGGGTTCAATCCCAGCGAACGGGCTGGCTGCATGGGCATGATTTTCCCCAAGTGTAATGTGTATACTAGTACTAATCAGTTTTCCTTATAAAGTCAGCCGTGTAGGCATCCGTTTCCTTATCCAGATAGCTCTCAAGGTGCTTTGCAAATCAAATAATAAACCAAACCTGAAACTGTGCAGTTAATCATTAATATATTAAACAAATTACAAATTTTTGCACAATATTAAATTTCTAAAGTATCCATTCATCTATCTCTTTCAATTATGGATATCTACTGTTAAATAAATTTCCACATTTCGTAACTTATATGGATGTAATTGTAAACTTTCAACATACTTTACTAATTTCAAAAACGTTTTTGCAGACAATTCATAGCAGCATTATTTTATACAATATTATAATGAAAAGAATGTCTGGAATTGGAAACCAAAAAACCACATCAACATTTAGAAAACTTTTAAATACTACTACAGTTTAACTTTTAAATACTACTACAGTTCGTTTCCTGTGGACAACAGAAAATATAAAGCTGAAAACATGAAAGTGAATATCATTTTTAAGTTAACAATTGATATGAAATTAAATGATAAAGAGACACATATTAAAATTCGAGAAATATAAGCATTGACAAATATTTAATAAATAAATACACAATAAGAAATGTTCTTGAAAGATGAAGTTTATTTAGACGATATTGAGGTAGACAGCAAATGCTATAACTATGATATATGGCTTTTATAAGAAATAAAAGATTTAATAAAAAGTGCAATTTATGTATTAATTTGGAAAGTTTTGATAGAAAACGCTAAAAGCTAAAAAATACTTAACTTCTGCATTTATATTTATGTAAAGTATTTGCATTTAATATGTAAACTTACAGTTTTTCGGTATGATTTAGTTATTTTTAATAAAAGACCTTAATATTAAAACGTGCATAAAAATCTTTTCAAAGTAATTTCGTATTTCATAAATTGAATAAAAAACACGAAACGTTCTTTCCTAAAAGTGAGTATGTAAACTAAATTAGAATTTTAAAATATTTCAAGAATATTTCTAATGATTATATTCATGTACGTGTTATTGAAGAAGAAAGATATTCATAAAATTCAAAATATATATCTTCCGCAAAATGTTATTGGAATGAATAGGAAGAAGAGATATTTTAGACTTTAGGGAAATACGGAAGTACAATGAAATATGAGTTCTTCAAGGAGAATTTTATTATGTATCAAATAGCTTTTAAAGGTAAATTTTTGATAGAAAATTTTAGGAATTCATCTAATAGGTGTATTACTCTGCAATCAAAGTAACTTGTCTGATCTATTAACAAATTCGTGCCCAAATTATTTCGCATAAAAATGTCTCAGAATGTCTATTTTTTAAATATCTATTTAATGACACAAATCTTTTGATTTTAGATTCTACGTTATTAGAAAGAAAAATCTAGTGCGTAACTTTAAAGACACAAATAGTACTACATTCATTTATAAAATAGAGTTGTAATCATTTTAAATATGTTTAATTAATTAAATTAATGCGTTTAATTATCCTAAAACTTGGAATAATGGCGTAGTTAATATTTAAAAGAAATGTTCAGCAATTAAATAGGTTTCAAAATGGCAGATATACTAACGGAAGAAAATCCATCGCAAAATTCTTTCTTTAAGACAAGTATGTACAAATTCGCAACAATAACACAAACCAATTATGTACTTTTTTGTTATAGAGGTCCTCGAGATTGTTCTTATGCGTATGGAAAAATAAAAGCAGCGAGCAAGTATTCATCAGTGGTTATGGCCAAATTCGCGGACGCTAAATTTCAATCGGAAACACCATGTCGGATTACACGAACGAGGAATATGTAGATATGAATCTGATTTACGGCCGAGCAGGTAACAATGGACGCCAAGCACAGAGGATGTACCACAGCAATTGTGAAGAGCTGAAGTGGGATTCTTCCAAATGACGGGGCGTAACGTAAGGTAAAAACGCAGTGTACGCACACCTGAAACAGAAAATTGAGCGAAAGAAAATTATGCGTGTAGAAAATATGGCAACCCTGCAACCCTTTCACGTGCAGAAGACCCAACTATTAGGTTCTGCCTTTTATCCTTCGAGTAGAGTTCGTATCCTGAATGACTGATGCCACATAGAATGATTCAGAATTTCCCATCACTGCTGTATTCTCCCATGAAGCTTGCTTTACGAGAGACGGCGTGGTCAACATGCCTTTATGTGTGAGCGTCTGAAAATCTCCACACCGTCTCATCGAAGATTCAACTCAAATTCGGTAAATCTGATTAGGGATTATTGGAGATCATCTGTTGGGACCATACCTTCTGCCCGAATTCCTCAATAGCAAAGTTACCTTGTTTTCCTACAGCACATCCTGCCGGATCTGATGCAAGGGATATTGGCCACCGTGAGCCAAAACAAGTGGTTCGTGCATCATGTTTCACCACCACATTTTGACATTGGCTTGTGTAACCAATCGATGCTACATATCCCGGGAAGTGGACTAAATGGGAGGGGGACCTGTTGCGTACATTTCACGCTCCGCGGACCTGAACCCTTGGCTTTCTTCTTCTAGGAGCCACCTGAACTAGGTTGTATACAATGCCTGTGGACACACTGCAGGATCTGAGAGCACAGATCGTCGTTAGCTTCAACAGACATCACCAGCACACCAGGTATGTTTAAACGTGTCCGGCAATCCTTCGTCCGTCGGTGCATGGCTGTGTAATAACTTTCACAGACGCAACTTCGAACTATTCCTATAAAACTGCATCGTCGTCTCCTTTCTGACGCTGAACAGTCATGCACTATAATCCTGCTTTACGTCAAATAAATAAGCACAAAAATTAACTAAAATATTGAGTTACATTAAAGATATATAGTCTTAACCATATATATATATATAATAGAAAGCCGGGCGGTCATACGAAATGACCGCTGTTCTAGATATCCTAAATTGTAATAAAATGATTTGTGCAAAGGTGGCTGCTAATTTAAACTGAATTACCCAGGGCAGGCGGCGAAGGCACCCCTTTGCTTACTGTCCCAAGGGGTTTCCTCCTTCTGCTCCTTATATGCTTAAAGTAGAGTTCAATGAAGGAAACCACTGGCGGTACATTTCTTAAGAGCCACCGCTAGCTCAATAAATAAAGGTGATTTAAATAATAAAATGTTAATTCACATGTCAAAGACCTCTTTGTACACAACATTTCTTGTGTAGATCTTTCCATCATTTTTAAGCTCGCCTTGCAGAGGACCATCAATTATTTTTAATTTTACGTCCGTTCTTTCACGAACTCTTTAACAGGCAACATAAAGTTGACCGTGTCCAAATGCAGGCTCAGGTAAAAAAAAAAAAAAAAAATGCCAACACGCTTAAGCGTTTGACCCTGAGACTTATTGATGGTCATAGCAAAGGCAAGTTTTACAGAAAATTGTCTACGTCTCACTTGAAACGGCAACCCTGTGCCGTGGCAATTTCACCCCATTGGTTAGTACAGTTACGCAAGCAACCAATAAGCTATCGCTACAAACAGACACTTACGCCGCACATATATATATATATGGGGTGAAATAACATCATCTCCTCCGAAACGGCTGACTCCCGGGTTTAGCGAAGCTCACCGTTGAATTCCGCAGGTCCATGGCACGTCATTTTGACCATTCGCGTCTTCTTGGGACATTTAACCGCCGATTATTTATTAATTAAAAACTAATTTTCCCCTACATTTTCCGTACATTTTCCACTTTCGTTTTTGGGTTTTCCCTATTAGAGGGACTTGGCTACGTGAAAAATTCTTTTTTTTCTCGAATATCTACGGAACGGCGCCGAATTGAAATTCGAGATGCGTATTTTTGGATTCTAAAGAATTCTCCGAATCCATCGATACCGTTCTCATTTTCGTACGGCTTTAATCGGCCGGTATATTAATTAAAAACTGCGGAAACGTTAATTTCCGCGCTCATTTTTCCGAATGGCAACAATAAACTATCGGCGACACACACTTTAGCCGCTTATATATATAAAGATATATGGTAGGACTTTAAATATATGATTCAAGACTTTAAATATATGTTTTTTTAAACTTTAAAAAATATTGGCAGTATATATATATATTATATATATATATATATATATATATACTGCCATACTGCCAGTATTTTTTTAAGTTTAAAACAATGAAAATTTATAAAAAAAAATGATACAAATCTGCATTATATGCTGCAAAATTGAAAATAATACATCAAAAACGTCGGAACGAAAAACTTCACATTTCTAACACGGAATTTTACTCGTTTTCCGTTTTTTTTTTTTTTTTTTTTTTTTTTTTTAGAATTTTATATATCTGGTCAAGACTGTTGAATATTAATTACTGATTGAATTATGACTGCAACTAGTCAAGACTATTGAATATTAGTTACTGAAGGAGCCAGTCAATTCAAGACATTTAAATATCACGTCATACACAGATGACTTTAAATATATGTTTATGCTTCAAGTATTGCTAACAGAGAGTTTTTATGTTAATCATCAGGAATTTGTCTTGAATAAGAAATTAAATATTCATAAATATTTAATAAGTTAATTGAATTGTTAATTTTTGAAGCAGAAGAGTATAACACTTCGCAGCACCTTATGTAATGCCGCGAGGTATATCACATGATTGGAGCGAAAATCTGTTACATTCTTATAATGATAAGTTTTAAACTAAAATCTAATTAGATTTGTGGTTTCTAGCCATTCTTAGTTGAAAGCCTCTATTATTGGTATTACATGATTTCCTTTAATGTTTCTTCAACCTCATTCTCGAATTTTGATGCGAAAACATAAAACTTCTTACATGTGACTAGACGTTTACAATAAAATATATTCCCGTTTCCCTACAGAAGAACCTTTTGTATGAAACATTTCAAAAGCAGCAATGTTGTAGATTACGAAAGCGTAATCATTATGAATTTACTTAAAGAATACTTTTAAGCAGTGCCAAGAACAAAGACAAATTTATTTCGATTCATATCAGATAACCGAGAAGACATACGATAACACAAACAAATGATAAAAACAGGAATTACATAACATATAATAGTTTGTATAAATAAGAAAACTGCTCGCTGCGGCAAATTTCATGTATTAGTATTTGTAAAGCAATAATCAGACTGAAAGGCTTGTAGGGTTCCATTTATTTTTACTAATAGCTATTTTAATTTTTGAGTATTTTCTGTTATCTCTTATTCTCCTATTTCCTTGCCAGGATATAAATGGATTAGGGTAAACGATAGTAGTTAAACGATTGAAGCGAATAGTTTAAAGACAGAGTGATTTCGCTATTGTGAGCGGACGTTTCTAATTCTTCTAGTTGTTAACTTTAAATATCGGCTACACATTCTTGCCACCGAATTACTATTATGCCGGTATAGCTTTTAAGACAACCTGCTAGCTTTAAAATGAATGGGCTGATCTTGTACTTCTTCTAACTTTGATTTAGTAATTGCGTATCTTTTCTCACCGCAAGTGGTCGCTGTTTGTTAGCACGTAAGCCCAAGCACGTTTGACGTCTGCCAATTATATTGTGTTTAATAAGAGGGTCTTTTACATACTCATTCCTACGGTGTATCATTATCAAACCTGTGCGAGAATTCGCAAGGATAGATCTTTGCTATGGTTCACAGATACCCTTGGGTAGATCTAGTCACGTTCTGTGATGGCTAAACGACTAGATCCTACAGGCTTAAAGACGATCGAGTGATGATGAAACATAGGATTGTGAAATGATGGTAACTACGTGAGTCATGGATTATAGACAGGTGACATATTAGAACACCATTTATTAATACCTCATACCCATTTGAGCTCATTAAGTTTAGCAGTTGGCGAAAACAAATATCCATACTTTTTATGCTTATTTTCCTTGGTATGAAATGCGGCTGATATTGTTTGGTTTGGTTTATGTGATTATAGCAAAATCTCAAGGGCTATATGCCTAAGGAAAAAGGGATGCCTTCGTGGAGGACATTCTAATGGGAAACTGGCTCGTATACACGTTACACGTGGGAAAAACCACAAAAACGCCCACGCAGCCAGCCCGTTTACTGGGATTGAAATCCCGGACCGAACTACCAGGGCTCAGCTACTTTACCGCTCGATCGCTACGGCTGATATGAAAAACCACAATTATGATAGCTTACTTCACTGCTTAGTTTTCACATTTTTTCTATTCAGAGTGTCCTTTTAACTAACTATTATAGCCTATAAATGATTAACACAAGACTTGACCAGTTAAAGTTACACGTTCTTCCATTCAGACACACAACAAAATCTAGGGATATAGTATTTCGAATCTATTACAACTCTTTCGTGAAACACCCCTGATACAAAGCTTTTTTTTTTTTTTTTTTTTTTTTTTTTTTTTTTTTTTTTTTAGATTTAAAATGAAATGTCCTTACCTTCAGAGAGAAAATGCACCAAAATTAACTTAGAGACAGGAGAAGCAGCAAAAACACTTAAAAAGTGTTTCATACCTGAAAAAAAAAAATCTATATATAATACTACTATTGGTTTTAAAATTTAGTATATGTCTATGTCGAACATGAAAAGACTCGCACCGCGTAAAGGAACATTTCCTTATAACTCATATGTTACAATTGTTGTCATTAAATTCTCTACATCTGTTTTAAGAAAACTTGTAATTAGAAATACTTACTTACCTGTGAGGAGATTTAAAAAATTTAAAGCTCTTAAACCACCATTTTCCAATTATCGGCTGAGATCAACAACAACCATAAAACAAATACAAGGATCAGTTAAAGTAATAAGTTTATGCTTGCTCAAATACATATTTTAGCTTAAGCGATTAGCGAAAAACATTGAACGGTGCGAAAAAAAAATTGGGACGGACGGTTCTATATCTCCCGTTCTACTGCGCCGATTGACAAAATTCAAATTGCGGTTTTCATATCTCTCGAAAGCGCGACTTAGGATATATATTAGATTTATATATAGCATTGTTCTAACATAGGTATTTTGACACAAAATCGAATTTTTTCTGTAATAACATACCAATATTTTCCATATTTCGATTCTATGACTCAAATTATGCTTAGATATTAAATTTTGTAAAATTTGGTGTGAAATTTACGAAAAAATTCCACAATTTTTCTTGGCGCATTTTTTTTATTCAGTTTGCGCTAAGAATAATTCACTTGGCGAACTTCTTAATATATCGTAACGCATTTTCTTTTCCCTTCATTATGCCCGAACGGAAAAAAAGGCACTTCGTTCCTGTTTTTTTTTTTTTTTTTTTTTTTTTTTTTTTTACATTGTGCATGAGAGGAAAAAAAAGTTACATCGCTCTTACTTTCAAATAATTTTAGCAAAGAGTCTAAACCACATTTGATGTTTTATTGCTTTCAACAAATAAGCCAAATTTCAAAACGCGCCAATATATGAATACATGTATATCTTCGTAACTTTTGAATACAAAATTGTAATTTTTTTGCAGATAGGCTTAGAAATACGTCTACTTTAAGATGGTGGTAAAGTGTTTATAGATTATAGTTCAAAATTGCTTTCGAAAAATGTATAAAAAATATTTAAAAATAGAAATTTTAAAAACAAATCAGAAAAACTGAGTGAATTTTATTTGGAATGAACCTAAATTTTGAAATATGAAAGGAAGGATCAAATAAGTTTAATAAAAAACAGAGATTAATAAATATACGCCAAACTCAATTAACACTGAGGGGCTAAAATTTTGAGAGCTAATTTTTTAAAAACTAGTCGTGCGATTTTTACAAAACTTGGTAGTTTGGCATAATTTGAACCGTGGAATCGAAATATGGAAAACAATTGGTATGTTATTTAAAAAAATATCCGATTTTGTGTCAAAATATCTATGTTAGAGCAATACTATATATATATATCTAATACATATCCTAAGTCACCTTTTCGAGACATAAAAGACGCAAGTTGAATTTCGTTAATCGGCCAGTAGAACAGAAGATATAAAACTGTCTTTACCTCCTCCTGCAGTGTACATTCGCAAATCTCTTGCCATAACCGTATTTATTTCATTTGAATTTGCTTCAATTTATTATTTTGTTTACCAAATTATTTAAAAGAGTTATTGTTAAGCGCGAAAATTTCGGGTGTCAAATTTCAACGAAAATATCCATTTTGATCGCTATCGAATCTTTTTAAATGATGTTTTTGTGTGACATTTGAATATAGGGACAGGATAAAGGTCTCTTTTTACTTCCTTGTACGAAATAAAAATGAAGCATTGTAATCGCGATAAATTTCGGGAATTATATTTCAACGAAAATATATATTTTGAACACTATCGAATGCAATTTAACAATGTTTTGTCCTCTACGTAAGGACAGATTAAATACCACTTTCCCCCCAAAAAAAATTATAAAACTGATTTAAAATTGACTCTGAAGATTTTTTCGTAATGTCTGTACGTACGTACGCATGCATATCGCATAACTCAAAAACAAATAGCCTCAGTGAGTTGACATTTTGTATATAGGACTATTATAACATGTAGATGTGCACCTCCTATTTTAGTTGCAATCGGCCGCACCAAAAGTATATAAATATATGTATATATATATATATGGTATTAGTTAGTTTTACACAGCTATCAGAGGATATCACGTGTGCGCCGAGAGCGAGGTGAAAGACAGACAGAGATTCCACGCGAAGGTGGTTACGAAAGAACATTGTTATGAGAGCGAACACGAGTAGGCGCCGAGTTGCTATTTACTAAATACTAAAAGTGATGCAGAATTGTATTTGTATCTAACAAACGCAAGAACGGTCAAGGGTACTGTTACTCAATTCAAATCTGTAGCTTTTCTATTATTACTCACTAAATTGTGGTGTGGAAATGTTATTTTCTTAAGGATATCATCTTTAACTCTCCACCCATATATATACATGTAAAATATAAAAAAATACGATGGCTTTGTTCTTCGCGAACACGCAAATTTTAATTAACTTTCTGCAATTCAGGATCTTCCCCCTAGACCAGTACCTTCTGGAATTTGCTAGCCTATTACGTAACCGCTACTATAAATACTGAGTACGCGCCGTTTTTCAGTCAGATTGCTTCCTAATCTCGCTGCTACAAGATTCTGCCCTGTCCAAGATTTTATGCCTTTTGTTACATATTATAGTTCCAGAATTATCAACAATTTAAATCAATCATTTTATCAACAATTTGTTTAAATGTGGCTAAGCCTAATTTTTTTGGCCATAGCAGCCATATTTGTTTACATTTGAAACTTAGCGTAATAGTGAATTTGTTGCCAGTCTAGAGAAACTAAGCTTCGTAACAACAAAGTAACATCTTCTTTTATTATTGCGAATTAAATCCTGCTTAATCCATTCTGGAATTATCATTTAAATTATTAAATTATTTCATATATTGACTCAGCATAGCGTTCACAGCAAATTAAGTCAGTTTCTACGTCTTCAGTGTCTTCTTTCCGAGTGAGACCAAAAGTAAACTGTCAGGTTTGTGCACCAAAAAATATGTTTTCTTGCTCACTGGCAGAATTGTTTGTTTTTGCGTAGAAACTGTAATGTTAATTGTAAATATCGTTTTTTTTTTTTTTTTTTTTTTTTAAATTAACTGTATTTGGTGTTTTATGCTTCTCTATATCTTTCAAATTTTAATGAAGATACTTTGTGATTTTATTATTTTTGCTTTACCGAGATGTGAAAACTGAATTTATTGAATGAGAAATACATCTCTAATGAAATTGGAGGAAATATGTATTTCATAATAGCCTAATTCATAATTTCACAATAGAAATTACTATCGCCAGTCTGTTTCGGACAGAGAAAAATGTTTACGAGTAGCGCATGTGCATTAATTAAGCAGCGCTCAATCGTCTGTGAAAAGTTGTTTATATTTTATTTATTTAATTTCTTTTATACATCGTTTTCGATTTATTACAGTATTTGAATAGAACATGTTGCAACGATTAGATAATTCCGCAGATGATATAATTTTTTTCATTCTGAGTTATAGAATGAAGAAGAAGTAACGCTATTAAGGGAACCTAGCGCCAGAGTATCGCTATGATAAATAAATATAGTGAATTTTAAAAAAACCCATTTATTCTATTGTGGTTTATGCGCTTTCGTCGAAGTAAATTTAATTCAATTCAATAAGTTTAAATGGAATGCAGAAAAAAATGCTTGTAATTTAATATTCTGTACAAGGAAGTTATGTCGTGTACACACCAGACTTTTTCCAAAACGATTTGTAAAAAGGATTTAAAAGAGATTCAAAAGAGATTTTTTCTATGACATCGTATGTATCGCACATAACTCAACAAGTAGCTTTAGAATGTTAAAATTTTGCATATGGGGCTGATATAATACGTAGTTGTGCACCTCTCTGTTTGGTTGCAATCGGCCACACCATATATATTATTAAGAAATGTACAGGCGCGGTGGGATGGCTTCCCGCAAAGCAGCTTTAGGATTGCCATAAAATAGCAAGGAAAGGCATAGTTGCCACATTTGGCGGAAATCGCTCATTTGGCGATGTTTGGCGACAAAATTGGCGATATAGCATGGACAGATGGAGAACCTTCTGGAACGAATTCTTACCGGTTTATCCCTGAATGTTCTCGAACACAAGCCGAAAGCTATATAAACCCTGCTGGTCCGCAGTGAGTTAGTGCAGCGTGTTGATAGTCAGTCATTGGGCGAGCGTCTCGAAGTCTAGCGTCGAGTTGGTCGTCGAGTGCATCGAGAGAGTCTTTTAGTGCATCGCGAAGTAGTGCACCGTCGAGTTTTGTTTCAAACTGTGCTGAGTCGAGAGCTATACTCTTGTGTATCGTAGAGTGCATCGCGTGAAGGTCTCGAGGGTACGTGGGGTTCCCAAAACGACCAAGCAGAGTTGGGAGCTGTACTCGGGTGCTTTGCAGTGAAGCTGTCTCCACCGTTATTGCCTGACAGTGTAAAGCCTGTGTCACTGAACGTGTCAGCGTGCTTATAGTACTACGTCGAAGACTGTACTTTGGAGTGACTTTGGAGCTATCTCATTAATATTGATAAATAAAATGTGTGTCGATACTTCATCAAGTGTTGTCGTTATTCACTCCAAATCCTCACGAACCCCGTACGAACGTGAAGGAAGAAAAACGTAACAACTGCTGTCAGAAGTAAGAAAGAACGCAACAATATGTGTATCTATCTATAATACATAATCAGGGAATTATATTTATAAAAAATAAATCCGTATGGCAAGACTGCTTTTTTTTTTTTTTTTTTTTAAGGCCAAGTAAAAATTACCTTACTGTTAATTTATTTCTGAACATTTCACTTTATAGACTTTATCTGAAACTGAGATTTTCGAATATTTAATAATATAGAATCGTTATTCGCTTTTTAGCCCAATTAAAATTAAACTAATTCAAATTTCTTGATGCTCTTTTTATTTTACTAAATAGGCTTTAAATAATATTCCCAATTTTACTTTTTCATGTAAATGGAAAATTACCCCCGATATAATTTTATTTGAATACATCTAAATTAATTCTTCAAATAAATGTTATTGAAATAAAAATTAATTTTTTTAATATGGATTTAAACTGAAATGGGTTGCGTGTTTAGGCAAATAGTAATTACTTCAATTTAATTTTACTGAGCGCCGCCTGAGATAACCACTGACCTGACTTTGTTGTAAAAGTCTTACAGTGTTAGTAGTCATCCTGGCAGAAGGGAAAATTTCCTCCGTGTAAAAACATACATATAAATATTACATGGGCATACAAGGCCTGTGTATAAGCATAGATATGTTGATTACAATCATTGTCTTGTACAAGTTACATATGATAGATACATAAAATCAGGACAGCTATGTGTACATTTAAACATTATATGAATTCTTATTTACAATACTTTTACTGAGATAATCAAAATTAAACTCGTAATTCATTTACACATTGACTGGATTTTCAATATCATTTAAACTGCTTTACAATATTATTTTTATCAAGTACATACAAACTGGACAGTAACATGCTTACATTACAATAGTTTTGCTCTTACAGTCCTGTTATTATTCTACGGGGGGGGAGCTATTTTCCTAGTGTTGATACTCAGTTGTTGTAGTATTTTGAATTGCTATTAAAATTACGCTGCGAAGTTACAATTTAATTTTACTGGGAAAATTGCGTTTTATAGTCTGATTTATGGAAATAATTTTTTTTTCCTGCATGACATCCGTTGGGAAAAATGTACGATAAAAAAAAGGATAATTCCCTGGCTTGTGTCATGATAAAAGCTTTTTTTTGGCCCACCAAAATGAAAATTGCCCATATATCTGGATATTTCATATATTTGAACATACTGTATTGTATCACTAGCAAGGCATGCTTGGGAAAAGGTAATATTTCAAGAAATAGGTATACATTACCATCATATGGCGTTTGTTATAACTGGCAAAGTTTCTGACAATGATAAATACCTTACATCTTCTAAAACACATTTTTCATCTAATGGAATCTAGGGACCTTGCTTTTTCACTTTTGGTTACCTCAAAAAGGACATGCATAAATATTATTTGTTATAGTTTAGAGAAATTTGGATCAAAAGCAAAGAGAAATGGAAAAGGATAACAATGATTGGATAAAAGTTGCCTAGCAATGACTCAAAGAAATGGCTGAGATCCATACCTAATGAAAATGAGAAAAATAGTAGATATTCAAAGAAATCAAAATAAATATGCAAAATAGGCTTCTACAAGATAAATTAGGAAAAATAATGCAAAATGTCAAAGTGAAATCGAAGCTACGAAATTAGGAGTTCGAAATATCATTTCAGTGAAATTTTGCTTCATTTCCTAGCCTCGAAACCAGTAAACAAATCATGAGACAACTAAACAACAGAGTTCGAAAAACTTTGATCAAAATTTCATTCAAGTAATCACATGATGAATGCATAAGTTTAAACATATACGTTATGAAAAGGAAATAAGAACTTTAAAATGTGAAAAGCTTTAGATTTTAAGGGTCTCTCAAAAGAAATTTTTCGGGTTTTTACCCTTTCGCTGAGTTCGCAGTCTACTAATCTACACTTGGCACTCCTGCAACCCCCCCTTTTTTTTCTCATTTAGTTTTATTATTGAGCATTAGTTTCTTTGCATTTACGCCACATACAGTTGAACAGCAAAATCACAAAATTTTTGAAAGCAACATAGTAGCATATTTTTAGAGTTACCGACGCCTTGTTACGTGTTGGCATACTGTAGAGTTTCTCATTTTGTAAATGCTAAGTTACAGTTGAATTTTAAGAATTTTAAGAACTGATAAGCGAATAATCGCTTGAGTTCATGGGACAATAAACAACAAGATGAAAGGGTAAATAACCCTTTATTATTCAGATACGATTTAACAAAACTCCGTCTTGGAGTGCACAATACAAGCCGACACTTGAGCTTGAACTTAAGAGGCTAAGAAGTAAACTAAGACTAATCTAAACTAAAAAGAGATATAGCCGAAGCTATCAAGATTCTAACCGAGTTGGTCCCTTAACGCTAATTGACTGCGAAGCTATCAAGGGCCTAAGTACGGCCGAGCGTAATAATAGCTTACGAGAGAGAAGCCTAAAAAGGCGGACGCGTGCAGACAGAATACCTAGTAACTCTGTCACTCAGCAAGTAGAACTACGCGATTAAATACCGCTCTTCCTCATTGTGTATTCAGCCGTGATTATAAAGCTACGTTCTGGTCGGAAGTAGTAAGACAGGAAAGAAGTTTAACTCAAAATTTAACTCTTAGTAAAATTAGCATAATCCTTACAATACATCTACAAATTTTTGTTTTCAGTCGTTCCTCAGTTCAATCATATTTAATATCAATGTTCCATTTTCTTAGTAAGATGGCTTACAAAACAATTTTTGTCTATTTACAAATCGACTTTTTGTGTGTTAGCCTTATTTAATTATTGGTTTGAAGCATAAATAATGACCGTTTATATTGTGTTTAAAATTAGGCGGTAAAAATAAAATGTATTAGCATAATATTTTATGTTCTTCGAAAGATAATCTTTCCCTCTACAAGATGACGTATTTAATTTTAATGATCTAAAAGTCTAAGCTAATTTTTGTTACTTTTTATATCATTAAAATGGAGTGTCAAGTCGACAAAAATAAACACTTTCGACACCTCCATCTTTTTGCGTTTAATCGAGGCTCCAATGCTTCAGAAGCTGCCCGAGATATTTGTGAACTGTATGGAGAAGGTGCAATGCTTGAACGAACGGCAAGCAATTGGTTTGCGAAATTCAAAAAATGAAATTTCGACCTCGAAGACGATCGCTCCGGTCGACCAAGTGAGTTTGATGAAGAGCGTTTGAATCAACTTCTGCACGAAGACGAGTGTCAAGTCACTCGAGAATTAGCTGAACGAATGGGTTGTAGCCAAATGACTGGCATATTCACAAAGCCTACAGACCATTTATCTAAGGTCTGCTCTCATTGGATGAAACATCTAATTGACAGTCATATTTGGAATGGCGAGTTATCGCCCTGTAGGCGTGGTAATTAACGCCAAACAAACGGAAACAGCGTTTATTTCATTCGATATTTTTTTAGTTTATGAATGAAAGCTTGGAGGAATTGCGTGGAATATATTTTATATAACTTACTAATTTTCTTAATAATTTATTTGTATTTGAATTTAAACTTTTAAAAGTACGTAATTGTTTTACAAGAAAAAAGTGTTTACATGGAGATAGCATATGCGCATTTTCGTCATTTCTGTTAGAAAGAGCCTGTTGTGTAAATTTCCATAGCGCATTAATTAATACAAATAAAGGAATATTAAAAAATAAACCAAATGAAAACATTCAGTAAACATTTAAGGGCGTCGGATACCTATTCTTTTTTACCTAAATAATGAAAAGTAAGTATAACTAAAATTATATTTTATTCCATTATGCGCTATTTCTATTGAAACGCTTTTCGAGATCTTGGATCGTAATCTTGCTACTGGTACCTACTACAAAGAGTACAAACCAGTAAATAAAAATAAGAAAAATTAACAAAAAATAGAGAAAATAAAGGAGTTTAATTTTTAATACCGCACCCAAACAAATAATGACGAAGTCATTCAATAAAGTTAAAATAAAAAATGAATCCGAGCAGAGCAGAGTTTATGAATGCTATGAGAGGAGATAGAACCAGCGATGTAGAAGTCTGAGAACATTTCCCACGCTCGTTACCGCTGTGCTGCGGTTTCTCTGGTGAGTTACGCAGAATTTTTGGTACAGCACGCTCAAATACAAATTCTAAAGGCGATGAACCAAAAGTCGCCAAGCACTAGGTTCTGTAACCCTACGTTTCTTGTTTTAACCAATCGGAGCAAACAGCAGTGGAAACGGTCTGTAGGCTTTGTGAATAAGCAAATGACTGTAGCTCGACATTTTGGGTCTATGGGGAAAGTCCAAAAACTCGGATATTTATTGACTAATATATTGTTTTGTTAAAATAAAAATTGTTTAATTAAAAAAGGCTATTACTTATGTTTCAAATCAATAATATCACGTTCTTCGCATGCAACGCAACATAAAATTCAGCCCAACAGCATAATCAGAAAATAATAATATTTAAAAACAGCATATCTTTAGAAAATTCAGATAGAGTGTTAGATGTTATCATACATGTATTTATATTTGCTATTCCCTTAAAAACTAGCCATTTGTGCTATGAACTGCCTAAAACAGCTATCATTAAAAAAATGCATATAGTGATTGAGTCCCCTAGTGTGATTTCAAAAAAACTTAGAATACTTCTAATTTTATATATATTATGATTTTAGTACATCTTTATTTAAATTGTTCACATTAAAAAGTAGAATTAAAAAAAAAACTATGTTTATTGCTTTTAAATCATTTAGTTTATTACTTAATAACTTTCCAGATTAAATTTGAAAGTATCTAATATTTTTTTGAATGGCAACAAGCTAGCACGTGACAATAAAAGTATCCTATCTCCGGCAGCAGAACACATTGATTTCATACAACCGACTTTAATAAATAACACTAGAATATAAATATCTTACATTTTTCCGAATGACAACAGTATCGGACTCTAAAGATAAAAATGTTCGAACAGGGATGCCACCCACTGCTCGCTTTCAAATCGTTCAGTTAAAGCATTGCAAAATATGAAATAAATTATAAAACAAATTCGAAATTCACAATTCGGGCTTCCAAGTGTCCATGTTCGGTAACAGGACTACGGTATTAAAACTTTGATGGCTCTAAGCACCGTCGTTTTTTTACAATGCAAGAAACATACATACATGCATGCAATTTCCTTCATTATTTAATTTCTTTAAAAATAATAAGGACTACAACATTTGGTGGCAACAGTTTGAAAAGTGAATCTCCGATCTACACTGAATCAACATTTATAGTAATTAACCACCAAATCCCTCTTCGTGATTAAATCCCTTTTGGGATAATAGTGAAAGTGGTTTTTTTTTTGGTTAATTACTGCAAAACATTCGAATGCTTTCTGCCTAAAGGAAAGGATAGCCTTCGTGGAGGACTTTCTAATACAATCAGGCTCTTATACACGTTTGGGCCCACCAGTGGCCGAGCGGTAAAGTCGCTGAACACTGGTAGTTCGGTCCGAGGTTCGAATCCCGCGAACGGGCTGGCTGCATGGGCGTTTTCGTGGTTTTCCCCATGTGTAACGTGTATACGAGCCAGTTTTCCTTAGAAAGTCCTCCACGAAGGCATCCCTCCCCTTAGGCAGATAGCCCTAGTGTGCTTTGCCATAATTAAATACACCACAACACCATCTTATACACGCTACACATGGGTAAAACCACGAAACCACCCATGCAGTCAGACTGTTCGCTGGGACTCGAATCCAAACCGAACTACCAGTGTTCAGCGTCTTTACCGCTCGGCCGCTGGGGGAGCTTAATAGTGGGAGTGAAAACAAAAACAAGGTCAAAAGGAAATTTTTAGAAACACATTGCTGCGTAAAAGCCCTAAAATAAGTTATGAGGTCAGAAATATTTTTACAAACAGTTATTACAATTATATTAAATTTACGTTGCAATACCATAACACGCCCTGTGCCATGAAAAGGGCTATTGTTGTATGGCATAGTAGGTCTTAAATATACCGATCACGCAACTTGCCCTAACCAAGTCTTACAATGTTGCCATTCAGCAAAAACTAAAACATTTGATTTATCTTTCGGATTTAATCAATCCGATCTACATTTACTGCTTATTAATCGTTTATCATACTGAACCATTTAAAAGCAATTATATGCATTTCTTAATAATCAAGAATTTTATTTTATCTTTTAATAATATATGTAATTGGTCTGGATTAAATTACATGCAGTATTACTGCAAATTAAATAAGAGTTTTTTTTTTTTTTTTTTTTTTTTTTTTCCCTAACGTTACGTATTGCGTTTTCCATACTTCACAATTAAGCTTTTTACTTTCCTCCAAATATAGTACTATACATATAAAGATTTCTTAAAGCATGCTAAGTTCTTGGTAAACAAGTTTCTTGCGTAAGCGTGTAAAGTTTATGTATTCTTAGTGAGCATAAACCAACTAGACGTCAGTAGATTGTGTAAGGAATTATCCTTAAGTACGTCAAAGTCCCCAGAAAGAGTGTAAAGGAACCTATATTAGCTGAAATATATACACAGATGACGCCGACTTGTGCTTACAAAAGCCAACACATTTGACTTAACTCAAAAGTTAACTTGAAATAGGATACAATTAAATTAGCCGAATGGCTTTCACAGGTCCTTAAATGCTCAGGCAGGCACTAACTCTTAAATGTCAGCATAAACATCCTTAATGGCTAGAAGGGCTCAACGCCCCAGAAATCTAATTGCTAGTAAATCAAAGATATGAACGTGGTATTCACGCAGGCAGAACACGCTCTGTCTCTCTCTTTCTGCATTCACCTTTCAAAGTAATTTTAGATTAAATACCATCTTATTTCTGCCTCATCAGAATACACGCGCGCTACTTTACATTCTGGAAAGAAAGCCTACATTGAAAGCGAGAGTAATAGGAAAGTTGCTTTAAAATAAATAACTTAAATAAATCAACGCAGGCGTTTCCATACTTTCTGAAAAGTATAAAAAAAGTGCACGCCAGTTTCCCTTAGAAAGTCTTGCATGAAGCCTGTCCTTTCTTCGAACAGATTGTGCTTTGCCATTGCCAAATAGTCCATTCCAGTTTGTAAGTTGAATAACTGGGAAATGTCAGCTGTGTAAAATTATGATATTGCATAAATATCTGTACGTTGTCAAATACACATAAAAATAATAATATATAGAAAATATACGAATCTATTTATATATTTATTTATCGAAAAGCAGTCGAAATCTATCTTTCATATAAGAAGCCTTCATAGCGGACATTCTAAGAGAAAGGAGTGCCAGCAATAAATAATAAATCAAATATGATAGAAATTGGTTTTCCGAAAGTGACTGAACATGCGATAAAGCACAGAAAAGAAATATCTTCAAAGACTGTGCTAAAATGTTGAATTAAATATCTTCACCTTCTTGAAGAAGATATAGTCTTATAGTCCTCTGAAATTCAATCTCAGATTAACAGCGATTGACATGACATTATCTACTATTAGAACTGCGCTTCTTTGTGAATATTATTTTTGAAAAGTATCTTCACATTCAAACTACGATTTCTATATTCAATAAATTATCTGTTATTAATTTGTTGTTCAGAATTTTAAGACAAAATAATTCCTTAAAGTGCAGACATAAAGAAAATCATTTTTAAAGTTTTAGTTTAAGTTTGGTTTAAATAAACTTCACGGTAAATGCATGTGCAAATGTTATTCATATATCACCGTAAATTTAAAATACGATAGTTTATGAATTCTCGCCAGAGGCTTCTTTGCCTCTGTATCGCATTTACAACAGGTGAAACGCACTCAGAAAAGAATATTTACTTTTCCTTCTCACATATTCTCTATAAAATAAAAGAAAACAGATGTTAAATTGCAGAAAACAAACTGATGCATAAATATCCAAAATGATATTATTCTGAAAAACAAACAATGAAAAAAAAAGAGAGAAAGAGATTTAATGTAAAATTCTAGTTTTTTAAAATACCTAAATATTATTTCATAGAGTATCTATAGTTAAAATGCTGTTAAAATACCAGTAAAATACTTCGAACATCTTTTGAATCTAAATTTTAAAGGATATAAATCAGGCAAGGAAACGGAAAGATGAAGACAAGATTAGTAAACAAAGCCATCTGCGATAAAATTCGATATGCAGAGTAGCGTACGAAATGTGTTACCCTTCATTTTGTTTATTACACATATATTTATCAAATTAAATAATTAAAATTGATTAATAAATTAAATATTATTATTATTATTACTACAAAGTAAATTTCTAGTTAACCGTCTGAGGATGGAAGGGGACTTTAACGAAAAATATTAAGGTCTGCATGCAAGAAAGAAACAAATGCATCCACTGTTTTATTTGGCAACCTATTGTAAGAAAGCCTTTGAATTTGTCAATCTGCCGCCACACATGTACCTAAATTACTAAATACAACTATATGACAAGAGTCTTGAGGCGTGTTGAAATTTAGGCTTCTTGTGAATACTTTAGCTTTCAAAGAGTCCCATAAAAAGAAATCATATGCATGTACTTTGTGAGGCCATTGTCTCCTATCTTTGTAAGGTTCAGGAAATCGATACATATTAAACATCTCATACAGGAAGTCAAGTATAAATTTTACAGTTGGGTTCCGTCTTGCATGAGCACTAAGTTTGCACATGAAAACTTATTCCCATTGGTAGATGGGCGAAGACTTCATCGTCACAGTCGAAACTTCTGCAGCACACACCCAGTGATTTCTACTTGGTGACACAGTTTGTGAATAATTTCTTGTAAGCAGACGATCTTGTAGCAAGCTATGCTTGAAAATGGCTTTCGTTTGACAGTAAACAGACCATAACTCTCAGTTTCGGTTCAACATTCAATCGGCCTTTATTCGCCAATTTTCAAATTGCTATTTCTCAGTAACTTAGAGTTTGATGTGCTCTCTCTAGGCATCTACCAGATTTTTCGCAAAAAAAAAAAGGCACTCGAATTCGCGTTTTTAAGGTTTAGTGTATATATAATATTAAAACTTTTATACGGTGACTGATTGATACTCTATTTCATGAGGGTATTTTCTACCAATATAGGAACAGCAACGCTTCAATACACATTTTGCTCCCTCAAAATTTCAGAAATCAAAATAAATAAAATATGACATGTTTTAAAATTATAAACACAATCTTACGATAGTCTGCTTGTTTGTCTTCATTGAGACTGATGACGGTAGAGAAACGAAAGCACTGCGTTGAGTTAAATTTGATGTTTTCCTGACAAATCAAATAAAATTTTATTATCAAATAATTTAATAATTAATGAAGTTAATTATAGCTGGAAATTTTTCGCAGTAAACTTAACATCTGCCTTCTATATGGGTACGAAGTTTGCTATTTATATTTTCCCTTGGCAACAATAACAATTTGTTGATAGGCTACCGCAGACGATTCCAATCGAAAGTTTGATATTTTGAGCCATAACTTCTTTAGAAGATATTTGTGTTGTTTACAGTAAATTGAAAACTGTTTTCGAGTAACAAATGGAATTTAATCGGGAACATTTTCCTGGGATTATTTTCAATAACTTTTGACATGGATCGTCGAGAAAAGAGTGCTTCAATGAACTTAATTCTTTATACAGCGTTAAAGCACCAACCAACAGCACTGTAAAAATTTGGTATATCGTGCTCAACGTTCCCTTCAGTACGAATTCCATGAAGGTCGTCCAAAATCGGTTGTTGCGCCAGAAAATATCGATGCTGTGTGTGAAGAAAGATTATCATATGACATACCGTGAGATTGAAGCATCTTTGGGCATTAAGGTGACAAGCCTCAATAAGCTATTACGTAAACATTTGGCCTTGAATAAGATTTGTTCGCGTTGGATGCCGCATAATTTGACAAACGCTCAAAAGAAGGCTCCTGTCCCTTTACGCAAGGAAATGTTGGAAAAATACGTTCAAGGTGCATCAAAGGCTGTGTATAACATCTACACATAGGATGAATCATAGATCTATGCATATGAGCCCGAAACAAAACAGTAGTCGACTGTATAGGTCTTCCAAGACAAGCTAAATCCAATAAAAGTTGTTCCCGGAAGAAACACATCGAAGCAAATGGTTGCCAGTTTCTCCTGTGGATGTTCTTCGGCATTGCCGGGTTACGTAGCGGGAGTGATGTCAGAGCAACGCAGGCATGGACCTTATAAGAAAGGTGGTCAGCGATTAGCGACACCCGGAATAGCGGTTGATGCATAAAAGGGCATGTTTTGGTTACCTCAATCGGAGTGCAAAAAGTGCTTCGAAAATTGGTTCAAACGCATGCAAAAATATATTGATCTACATGGAGAATATTTTGAAAAAGCAATAAAACCAATTTCGATCATTTGTTATTGGGCCAGAAATATAAATAGCAACCCTTGTATTAAATTTCGAAAATTTGGTGCTTCGTCGTAGATAGTTAATGTAGCACCTGTGAATGCTCTCGGTTCTCTTGTAATCATTTTACATTTCTAAGACTTAGACAATTTTATTTTTGACAACTAAATCATTAATAACAGAGTAGTGTTCATTAAACATTCTCAAATGCTGAGTTTTGCTTGTCAAATTTCTTTCTGTGTCAATTATGCTAAAAAGAACATTCATATGCATCTTAGATTGATAGCTCCTGATGTGTCGATGACGTGACATGAAACATTGTAAAGTTAAGAAGTTTGTTATTATTTTATCTGAATAATTTGTCAAAAGCTGCATTGATAGTTCGCTTATATCGCACAGAAACACTCACACACGTATAATAAAAAAAAACGTTAAGTTTTAATATATGTAAATATATAATACAATATGCCATATTATGATTCCAAAGGTACCTTTAAGTTACACATTTTTTATGCTTATGACAAGCTGTCATTGACCAATATTGAAATTCTAACACAATATAATGAGTAGTTTTATGATTTCCTTTGCGTAAAATATTCAGGAATTTAAAGAAAAAAATCTTCAGTAGAAGTGGATTTTAACAGGATTGAAATTTGAATTGAATCTAAAATAAAATACGTTTACTTTGCAAAAGAGCTAATTTTTCCATTATCTGGCATGCTTTTCAGGGATAATAAAAAGATATATTGTTCAACTAGACGTTGTGCGGCCAGCCTTCGTTTGGCTTTTAAATGTACCGGAAAATGTCTAAAGCGAACATCAAACATTAAATTTAAAAACTGCACAGAACTTTACTCTGCAAAATAACTTTATATAAAAAATCTATAAAAATATAATACATGCAAAAAATAAGCTATATCCCCTAATACAAATACTAATTATCCTAATAAATAATTCAACTACCCTTTGCCTTCTCTCTAAAATCGTCCAGTATCCTATAGAAGCACTAAATTTAAAAACTGCACAGAATAATATCCCTCATTTTTCCGAGTAATAACAGTACTGATATCAGCAACAATGACAACAGTGGCAATGATGGCTGCAATGATCAGCAATGATGGTTGCGTGCCATTACTGCTGATATAATTATGATGAGAGAGAATTATCGATTTTATTCTATTTCATCAAGACAAAAATCTCATTCGAATTTTGAAAAGTCGCTTCGAGGTGCACCGGATTTTGTCTAGACGCACCCACTATGTTCCAAATTTCGTAGCCCTGGGTCTATTAGCTTACACGCAACACGAACAAAAGACACACACACACACAGATAGACTCTTCCTTTTTATTATACGTAGAGATTAGTTCTTAACCCTTAACGAAAGTGAATACCAATAACATTTTACACGGCTTTTATTGTGCAGAACTTTGACACATCTACCGAAACTCGGTGGGCATAAACTTTTGTCTAGGCCAGGGTTTCTTAAACTGTAGGTCGCGACTTGCAGCAGGGGGTCGCCAAAATTTTTTAGCAGTTTTGATATTTCTTTAACTTGTTATGATTATTTTACAATTACCAAATATTTTTACACAATGTATCTGAAAATAGATAAGACAATACAGACAAAGAAAAACACAAAAACGTTTCGACGCTTTCTTTTTATAATATAAACGTTCATTTTCCTTGCTTTTCAAGTGACGCTGTCATTTCATCTGTTACTTATTTCGCATTATTCTATGTCTTAAATTTAGAAATTAAAGTTAATAACCTAAAACGGCAATAGTATATTACAGTACAAGTGGGCCTACCAGCGGCCGAGCGGTAAAGTCGCTGAACACTAGTAGTTCGGTCCGAGGTTCGAATCCCGCGAACGGGCTGGCTGCATGGGCGTTTTCGTGGTTTTCCCCATGTGTAACGTATATACGAGCCAGTTTCCCTTAGAAAGTCCTCCACGAAGGCATCCCTCCTCTTTGGCAGATAGCTCTCGAGGCTTTGCCATAATCACACACACACACGCAGTACAGTACAAGTGAAAAAATTGACAATTTCACTCACGCGTGTGTCGAATTTGCGCAATAATTATGGTGTCCCGAAATTTTTTTCTAAATATTATGCGGTCCTGGGGATCGCGAAAAAATCTCAGTGATAAAAAGGGGTCGCGACTGAAAAAAAATTAAGAAACCCTGGTCTAGAGCATAAAACTGAGCAGAACACTTTATAGGAAAATTGCAGCAATTTGAGCAACTAAATATTAGAAGAAAAAATCTGATGTTGGCAACCACGCGACTTCGTTGTACGGCCTATTGGATTATACACACTTTGCTGCATTTCATTTAAACTTGTTTCCTCAAATTTCATTAGATACATATTTCTCATTCAATCAATTCAGTTCTCATTTTGCGGCAAGGCAAAAATACATAACATCTCAAAAAGATTTAATTAAATATAGAAAAATATAGAAAAATGTAAAAAAACAATTACAGTTAAAAGAGTTAAAAATAATTTTTGCAACTAAAATTACAGTTTACAGTTACAGACGACAGAAAACCTTTGGTACGTTTTTTGTTGTAAGAATCTGCAGTGCGTTTCATCCATGTTTGCTGTGCTTCAAAATAATAATACTAAAAAATCTGCTGCGTACACCACGTGACTTGTAGAGAATATTAAATTATACCCATTCTTTGCTGTATTTAATTTACATTTATTTCCTCGAAATCCATTACGGATATATTTCTTATTCAATAAATTCAGTTCGCAACAAGGCGAAAATACATAAAACCTCAAAATATTCTCATTAAAAATTGAAAAATACAGAAAAACATAAAACACCGAATACTGTTAAACAGTTTAAAAACTATAATTAATTTATAGTTCCTACGCAAAAACAAACAATTCGAACAGCAAGCAAGCATGAAGTTTTTTCGGTGCTCAAAACTGAAAGTTTACTTTTGCTCCCACTCGGCAAAAAGACACTGAAGCTACAGAAACTAACTTAATTCGCTATTCTGCTAAGTTTCAAATTGAAACAAAAGGTGCTTCGTTAGGATTAATACCATTTAAACAAGTTTGAAATTGTTGATAGTTCTACAGCTATTGCATGCAAATTAACTAAAGGAATAAAAACCTTAACGGGACCGTAAGGACAACAGAATTCAATAGCGTTTAATGCAAAAAAGGCACAATTTACCGAGATATAAGAAAAAACATGTTTAGCTCATCGAACCATGTAATAGAATGGATATATATATATACATATTTGGTGCGACCGATTGCAACTCAAAAGGGAGGTGCACAACTCAATGTTATAGCATTCCACACATACAAATTTAACTTGAGGCTGCTCGTTTTGGAATTATGCGGGATACATATATACGTACGTACGTAAGTTATGAACAGGTGTCACGAAAAAATCTCCTCTGAATTCATCTTAAATCTATTTTTCATTGAAGTTGTCTTGTAAAAATATCATTCAGATGGATTCGATAGCGGTCAAAACGGATATTTTCATCAAAATATGATAGCCGAAATTTTTCGCGATTACAATACCTTTACTTCGTACAAGGAAGTAAAAATGTCAGAATCTCATATACATATGAAATGAAGAGGGAAATAGAAAATATTACATAAATGTGCAACGTAATGCACAGTATATTGTAACGATGATAATGTGTTACGTACATAATTTATAAAGATACAATATTGATTAAATTTTATATGAATACCAAATTATTCATTAAATATTTATTAAACGAATATGTATTAAATATGTTAATTAATAATTAACAAAATTACGTTAATCAACGAATTATCAAAAATTGAAAATGAAAAGCATATTTAATGGTAAAATCTCCTTATTTACGAAATATGGATTTTAATATTTAAGTACGAATAATGTAGATTCTGCACTGCTGCTTAGTCTTCGCAAAGAGTGAGTGAATTCAATGTAATTATATCAATTTACTGTCTGAGCTGAACATTCAAAACTTCGATGAATAATTATGCTTATTTTACAAGATGCATTTTCACAGAGACGTATTCTGAAATTATGGAAGATAAATTTGGCCGCTTTGAAAGTTTCTTATTTCAGTCATTAGAGATTGTAATTTTAGACATTTCAGAATTATATATAAATGTAACTCTGAAGAACCTGAATTAGAACATTGAAACAGAAATGCTGAAGACTGAATATAACAGCAAGACCTTCCTAGAACTTGTACGATAACTGGTTTGAGGACTTTTGAACATTTTGAAACACATTGATTTGTTGCAAATATTTCACAGGGCACAACTTTTAGATAAATGATACGAGTTTTCTCTGAATAATAAAAGCTTCCCATAAGACCTCCCAGAAACTTAAAATTCACTTGTTTAATATTTCACATACGTCATATCATGTGCCCTTTTATGTAGATTAAATTCTTATGCAATATTATTGAGTAGTTTGATGTTTAATAATAAAAGGAAAAGGGTGATAATTCTAGAGAGTGGTTCTGTAAAAGCATTAGATATTCTGGAAGCAGAAGATCTGAAAAATGAGCAATGCCCTGGCCAGGACTCGAAACACGGACCTTTCGAATTCCCGTCCAGCGTTCTGACCACTACACCACGAAGGGAAGACGGGAGAAATATTTTATAAACTCCCCCTTTTAAAGGGCGATTGAGTATTAGGGGACCCATTCTCTAACTCCTGGTGGTGGAGAAGCATCATCCACCACGTTTTTTAGTTCGGGCGCCAATGTAGCTACATTAAGATTTTTTTGGAGCAGGAAAGATGAAAAATGAGCAATGTCCGCACCGGGATTCGAACCACGGACCTCTCGAATTCGCGTTGAGCGTGCTGACCACTACCCCACGAAGGCATGCTAAGAAGGCGAGAGAAATACCTTATATAATCCCCCTTTTTAAAGGCTGACTGGAGATTAGGGGACCCAATCGCCAATGGTGGAGAGTCATCATCCACCACCTTTTTAGTTGGGGCGCCACTATAGAGACATTAGGTATTTTGAAAGCAGGAAAACTGAAAAATAAGCAATGCCCGCGCCGGGACTCGAACCACGGACCTCTCGATTCCCGGCGACGACATTGTACATTTTTCGCGTCTCCTGCTTTAAAATAACCTAATTACTTTAGAAGTCGCACCCGAACTAAAAGATTGTGGATAATTTTTCGTCATCACCTGGATTTGGCGACTGGGTCCACTAATCCTCAGTCTCCCTTTAAAGGGGGGGGGTAGATAAGGCGTTTTCTCTCTCCTTTCCTCATGCCTTGTGTGTTGTAATTGGAAGCATACTCGGCGCGTATTCGAAGGGTCAAGGGTTCAAGTCTCCTGCTTCAACAGAAAACCTTCTAATAACTCTACAACTTTATTTTAACTTATGGTGTTGGTGTATTTAATTATGGCAAAGCACACTAGGGCTATCTGCCTAAGTGGAGGGATGACTTCGTGGAGGACTTTCTAAGGGAAACTGGAGCGTATACACGTTACTCATGAGAAAAACCATGAAAACACACCCATGCAGCCAGCCCGTTCGCGGTATTCGAACCTCGGACCGAACTACCAGCGTTCAGCGACTTTACCGCTCGGCCGCTGGTGGGCCCTTTTAACTTATGTTAATAAGACGTCCTTTCATTCAACTTAATGGCGTGTCCTTTCATTTCTGGTGTTTTCAGTGTATGCTACCTTGTGCGCATGTCATTTCCCACCCTATAATCCGAGTCGTATGGGTAAAAATTACTCTTCCTGCAAGTTTGTAACTCTGGTACTGACATCTCATGCACATCAATCTCTTTATCTCTCTTTTTTTAACGCCAATTTAACGGAAGTTACTCGTGATTTCCCTTTAAGCACGGCTTGGACATGACTACATACAAGATGAATGCTGCAACATCGTTATTTCAACTAAGGCTCCATAATATAATTATTAAACAATCATTCTTCATAAAATATAATCTTGACACTCATTTACTACCTATATCTCGCTATAATAAGCAACTATTGACAGCGTACTTTATATATGAGATTTCATAAAATTTTGTCGTTGCCCGATTATCCCGTAACTATCATAAACCACATTCCAACACTGCATCACTTGCATACATTTTCGATGGTCCGGAGTAAATAGTCATAAGACCAGTTACAAAAGAGCTCATCTAAACCTAAATTCATCGCGAATGAGAATAATCGCTAGAAAGTTATGAAAACCTTCTACGAGAACAGGAATGGAGTTCTCTCCATTGAGTCCCTGGGATACCAGAATAACCAGACCAGAATTGCGCATCATTATGATACCGGATAAAGCCAAAATAAACATGAGGATAAAAAGAAACTCGGAGATATTAAAATTCACATGGTGTTACGAGAGAAAATTTTGAAAAAATGTTAATGAACTACATCTGCGAAAGTCCTTTGAACCTAACAACGGGTTTGAGGGTTGCTTTATGTTCAAAGCATAAAGCATTCCTCAGGATTTACGATCTTTCAACTGTATTCCTCAATACCGAACATGCATACAAGTGGGATTCATTTTGAGTAAATTACATCAAAAATTAATTTATTGAAAAAAAAAAAAAAACTTGTCATTATGCAAATCGCAAGCAACTGTTTTGAGCCAAAATTTAAGGCATTAGAAACATCTTTTATTTTTCATAAACGAGTAAAATTGTTAATGAAAAGAACTATTATATACAGCATAAGACACTAAAAAATTAGACAAAGCCAAAAACAAGTTATTTAAAAAAAAATTGAAAGCTTTTACATTTTATATTATTCCCAACTGGGCGTTTCTAATTTACAGATAAATTACACGTTTTGAGAGGTTTTAGGCTAAACGTCACATTGTGTTAAAATATTTAAAAACAGCATATCTTTAGAATTTCTGATAGACAGTCTCGCGCGCTGGAGATAAAAATGTTTTGTTTCCTACTGTGTTGCCACTTCTCGCTTTGAAATTGTTGAGTTTGTTATCAAAAATTCGTTAAAGTTTTACAAAATGTGAAGTAGATAATAAAACAAATTCCAAATCCGGGCTTCCAGGTGTCCATGTTCGAGTGGAGGACTAAGTTATTCAAAATCAGATGACTTAAAATACCGTGTTTCTTTCACAGTGTGAAAAACATACATACATTCATGTAGATTCTTCATTATTTACTTTCTTTTAATATAATACAGGGCAATAATATTTGGTAGCAACAGTATGAAAAGTGTTTCGGACATTTAAAGTGATTCGACTCAAAATGCCGTTTCGAATTAACAGTATTTTTGGGCTAATGCCCACCGGAGCTACTAAAATATAATTAAGAACATATACTCTTTTTTAGTTACACATATTCTTAAACATTATATACACTAGTGTGCAAAAATTAAGGACGAGACGGTTTTTTCAGTATAACTTTCTACAAAAGCTTTCCAAATAAACACATTTAATACCGTAAGATCCCCAATACATAAGGACATGAGTAATGTAAGCAAAACTTACTAAAAGAGAAATCAGAGGAATAAAAAGAAGCTTTATTGAAAAAGTAGCATGGAGCGCAATGCGACTGCAGGCCGAAACATCCCTGTGATGGGTGTCCAGCAAGAAACATCCGGTCTTTAATAGGGGATATGATCTCCCCTGACTGCTAGGCAGGTTTCACAGCGTCTGCCCATGCTAAGAATGAGGGTGTCAATGAGTTGTTGAGGCATTGCTGCCCATTAGTCTTGCAGCGCCAATCGAAGCTCCGGAATCGTTACTGGTGGTAAGGTACGAGCTGCCAAGTGTCTGCCTAGAAAATCCCATACATGCTCGATGGGATTGAGATCCGGAGATCGTGCCGCCAAATCCATACGTTCAATATCCTCACTCTCTAAGCGCTGTTCGGCAGCTACTGTGCGATGACATGGTGCATTGTCGTCCATGAAAAGGAACTGCGACCCATAGCGCCTCTAAAAAGACGCACATATGGAAGAAGAATCTCGTTATAATAACGGGTCCCGTTGACTGAACCTGCGTCGAAGATGTGAAGGTCTGTACGACTACCAAGCATGATGCCTCCCCAAACGAGAACACCGCCACCTCCGTACCTGTCCCTTTCAATGATGTTCGAGGGATGATTGCGGCTTCCCCGCTCTCTCCAGATGATTATGCGATGAGAATCGCTACTCAGACTGAATCTGCTCTCATCTGTAAAGAGTACTCGTCCCCATTCATTGTCTCTCCAATTCCATTCATTGTCCCGGCACCTCAGAGAACGCCTTCTCCGATGGACAGGCGTTAGAGGTACACACCGTACAGGACGTCGTGCAAACAGACCACCACCGTGCAGTCTTCTGACCACGGTAAAACGCGATATCAGTCGTCCAGTCGCCTGTGTCGTGCGTCTAGCGATTTCTCCCGCTGTCTGCCGCCTGTTTCTTCTGGCCTGTAAGGCAATATACCGGTCATCTGCGGGTGTGGTTCCTCGTGGACGACCACTACGAAACCCCCCGGATTGCTGTTCCTGTAGTTTGAAATTGTCTCCAAAGTCGTGAAACGATGCTGTGAGCAATTCCGAACTCTGCAGCCACACTTGTCACACTGCGGCCTTCCTCCAACTTCCCAATGATTCGACCTCGGGTAAAAGCATCCAGATGTCGTCTAACAGATTGATTATTCGCCATTTCTCGCTGAGGCAGCAACTCGGTGTGATTTTAACTGCTATACGGCGTGCAATCTCTTTGCCAGAAATACTGATCTTACACCGACAACATGCTTTATACTACTCAGACACTCCCCCATTACGTCTACCTGCATATCTTCGCATGTGCTACCGTACATCACCTTACTTAATCTCCTGATTGGTCTTTCTGTCCGCTCTGCCTCTTCGTTCAGCTGATATGCTAATTTTTCGACTTCGTCCTTAATTTTTGCACACCAGTGTACATATAATTTAAAAGGTAAACATCGACCATTCATGGAATGAAGCCATTCCTAAAATCTGACAGTTTTAGGGAAACGAAACTGGATCAAATTTTTACAACTGTGCACCATTTCTTACTATAAACTTTGTTTACAATAAAGCAAAGTCAAATAAATATATGCCGGTCTCGATCTTGCGTTATGACTTAAAACGAGCGTCGCTGCTAACCTATAATGATCGTACGCAGTGTCCCTCGAATGCTAATGCCTTTCGTATCCAATGTCGATCGTATGCCACTGCTGATTTTACGTCCCGGTTCTAAGTGGATGTCGCTATAAATTGATTTTTTAATTTAGTCTCTTTATGATAACTAGATACCAATAAATTACATTCAGTCGTATTAATAAAATAAATTTAATTAATGTCCATCGCATTGACGCATTGTTTATCTTATACCTGTGATAAGTTTGTGCAACGACAAATGTGCCAATTTTCATACTTCATTATTACAACACTGCCGAAATTTCGTTTGTTCGACATCAAATGTGCCAACCCTTATTTCTCATCACTATAACTCTGCCAAAATTTCCTTCTTTACAGTGAAATATCTCCATTTCTACGTCTCCTTTGCTAGGACAGTTCTATATCTCCAGTTCTAGTGCGCCGATTAACGATATTCAAATTGCGTTTCCATGCGTCGAAAGCGCCACTTAAGATATATATTAGATTTATATATTATTTTTCTAACATAGGTATTTTGACACAACATCGGACTTTGACTGAAATAGCATACCATTTTTGTTCTCCATATTTCGATTCTACGACTCAAAATATGCATAAGTATTAAATTTTGTAAAATTTGTTGCGGAATTTACGGAGAAATTTAAAATTTTACTTGGCGCATTTTTTCGGTTTGCGCCAAGAAGAATTCGCTTGGCGAACTTGTTAATACATAGCAACCTATTTTCCTTTCCCTTCCATTGTGCAGGAGCGGGAAAAAAATCACTTCGTTTCTACTGTCAAATAGTTTTAAAAAAGTGCCTAAACCCCATTTGATGTTATTACAGCTTTCAACAAATATGCCAAATTTCAAACGTCCCAATACATAAATTCACGTATATCTTCGGAAATGTTGAGTAAAAAACTGTAATGTTTTGCGGGTATGCTTAGAAATACATTTAATTTAAGATAGTGGTAAAGCATTTTATAGATTATAACTCAAAATGTTTTTGAAAAATTTATAAAAATTATTTAAAAATACAAATTTAAAAAATAAATCATAAAAAATGGCGAATTTTATTTGGAATGATCCTAAATTTCGGAATATAAAAGGAAGAACCAAATAAGTTTAATAAAAAAAAAGAGATATTAAAAAATACGTATCCATTTCCAATTAACATTGAGAAGCGAAAATTTTGAGAGATAATTTTTTAAAAACTACTCGCGCGATTTTTACAAAACTGCCAGTTTGGCATAATTTGAGTCCTAGAATAGAAATATGGAAACACATTGAAATGCCATTTCACAAAAGTCCGATTTTGTGTCAAAATACATATATATTAGAACAATGCTATATATATAAATCTAATACATATTCTAAGTCTTGGTTTCAAGACATGAAAAACGCAAATTGAATTTCGCCAATCGGCCCAGTAGAATGTGAGATATAGAACTGTCCCATTTTTTTTTCGCAGTCTGCATCTCTTCGAAGCTCCAAAATGCCAGTCTTATCCAGTTTCGATTCTACGGCGTGTGGAAGAAGTGGCGGTTCTATGAATATAAGTCCAAATTTGTCAGGTTGTTTTGATGATTAATTAGCTGTACTAAGATGATTAATTATCTATATCTAGCTAAGTTGCTCAAAACGCCCATACATTTAGACATCAACAAGTTGTCCTAACGACTGCATTTCTTTTCTACCTGGAACTTTCTTCCATCACGTTTGTGCATGGCTCATTGTTTTAAAAGTTGTAAAATGTCATGCCAATCATTCTTTTGACACGACAAAAAGTAGCTCCTTTATCTGAATTGGCCTTCCATCTGCTTTGTTTTGTATCAACGTTTAGCTATTGATGCTCGCAATTGCAGTCCTGTCCGAAGGGGAAACTGCACGTGGATGAAAACGCATAAAGATTCCCAAGAGAGAAGTAATCGCTTTTAAGTAGGTTACTGTTAACCATGTAATGTTGTACTTGTTATGGGAAAAGTAAATCGATTCGGACAAAAATTCGTATATACGGGCGTTTTAGATGTTTGAGAGAAACAGATTTTAGCTTCTTTCAATGGGAAAGCGTTGAGAGTTTTACGCTTATGGAACTGTAACGTTTATTGACTCACATTAATAGATAATTCCCAGCAGCATCAAATAAGTAACAGTTCATAAAAAATTACATGAGTAGCTAACACATATCATTTATTTTCTGTTAATTTCTAGTTTTTATAGAACTTGAATTGTGAAGTCTCTTTTGAAAAATCTACAAGACTGTGCTTGTCTATGAAATAGAATTTCTTCAACACACAACAAATTTCTTTAAATGAAAAGGTGCTCCAATATCAATTCTTGCTTCAAATTTATCCTGTCTTATTCTGCTAAAAGAATGAAAGCATAGATCGAACGTGTGTAAGCTAATAAACATATATGACTGTAGTTCAAGATTCCGTACTTGTTAAAAATACAGAAAATTTTGTTTACAAGAAGGCAATGTGAAGAACATTTACATTTTCCGATAGAGATGTAGGTGACTAAATTTAAATTCGGCATTTGAGTGAATAGGGAACATCTAACAACGAACGGTTCGATACACTAAGAAATAAAACACACAGAGCAATGGCACACAATTTAATAGAACCTAAACATACATGAAACTGAATTTTAAATTTGAAATCCAGCCTACTTCCGAATTCAAGGAAGGTGGAATTTAAAAATATAAAAGTAGTCTACTGAGTTAGAAAAATCTTGACTTTAAAACTGGTAGTTGAATGAAAACACAAAGCCAAATGTTTTGCCAAGACATAATCTGATCTCGTGTCATACACCTGAGAATTACGTCTATGGCAATTGACATATTACTCAGGAGGAAAATGGACTTTGTTTGTAAGTTCAGGGTGTTCCATAAATTTGGACACTTTTTTGAAAACCACTTAAAATCAGGGAAATAACGAACCTGAATTTCTACGTAAAGACTTCAGATTAATTTTATTTCAAAAGTTAAGAGATAAATGGTGGAATACCTTTAATATAGTGAATATTTTCAAGTATGATTTCTTTGAAAGATGATGTGTAGCTGAAAAATGAAAATGGCTTGACATTTTGTACTCCTGAAATGTGCTCGGAGTAATAAAAGAATAAATGCTGAGTAAGCTTAATTTTTCCTATTATAATTATAATATGGCATTTACAGCGTCATCTACCGGAAAAATTTGGACTAAAATTTATTTCAATAAAATAGGGTGAATGTTATGAATCTTCAGGCTCATATTGCGATCCTGTCCATTTACTGATTTTGTATAGGCTTTTAGTGTTCAAATATGGGAGAACATCCCGTATGCAGATTTTTACAGACATTTTCGTACTGAGGTTTATTACAGCATTATATTACATCAACTAATACGAATGTATTCTGAACTAATACTTAGCATTGCTGATGAAAATACATCTTTTTTAAATTTCTACTTACTTTATTTTAGTTTATCTTATTTATTTTACAATGTAATGAATCTCAAACTTCGCAACACTGAAACATTGATGACAAGGTACTTATTGAAAATAAAGCTCACCAGCGGGCGAGCGGTTAAATCGCTGAAAACTGGCGATTCTGACCTGGGTTCTATTCCAGGCGAACGAGCTGGCTGCACGACGTTTTTGTGGTTTTGCCCATGTGTAACGTGTATACGAGCCAGTTCCCTTAAAAAGTCATCCCTCTTCTTAGGCTGATAGCCCTAGTGTGCTATCTTCAGTATTGCTAATACGGTACTAAAGTACTTCGATTCAAATATGGTAATCTTTTTCATATTTTGTTCCATAGTTTAATTTCGTTTTGGCTTTTTGCGTTGGTTCACTATAAATGTCGGTTCACTTTTCAAATTGTTGCCACCAAATATTAGAGCTCTGTATTATATTTAAAGAAATTAAAATAATGAAAATATGCATAAAGGTATGTATGTTTCTAGCATCGTGATAACACAACGGTACCTACGGCCATCCAGTTTTGAATAACGTACGTTTCCACCCTAATATGGGCATCTGGAAGCCCGAATTTAGAATTTGGAATATCTTTTTATTATCTATATTTCAGATTTTGTAAAACTTTAACGAATTTTTGATTAACAAACTTGACGATTTCAAAGCGAGCATAATGGCAACACTGTACAATAAAAAAATAAATAAATAAATAAAAAATAAAAAAAAAATTATCTCCAGCGCGTGAGATTGTGTATCGGAAATTCTAAACATATGCTCATTTTAAAATTGTTTAGCGACACCTGCTGTTGAACTAAATTTTATGGTTTAAGTGCGAAGAATATGATATTAGGTAACACACAAAACGTTAAAAAAACGCCCCTTTGGACGTAATTTAAAATCTGAAACCTGTCAATATTTTTTTTGATAATAAATATATATGGCAAGCAAAAAATGTGTGAAGAAAATACTGTAGCAAAACCTTTTGCGAAAATATTTAAGCAATCACTGGATCTTTCGAATGTTATTAAATTATACAGTTCTGTTTAATTTAATATCCTTGGCTACTGGAACTTTAGTGAAGTGTCTAGCGACTATTCGCTGGTCTTTATACAACGGTAAAATGTACGTCCAAAGAAGGATTAAAGTACCCTTTTGTTCACTCAAAAAAATATTGCAGACGGCCCCCTCGGGTTTATAGGAAAGCCTCCACTTGGGCTTTAATTTAAAATAGAATATAAGGAACCAAACTAATTTTAACTACCTAAACTTTAGCCGAAGCTGTACAAAAATAGTTAACTGAGTTGGCCCGTAATTAAACCTTACCGGCGAATACTTACACGCAGGTAATCTACGGCCGAACGTAGTAATATAAGCTTGAAGCAACGACGTGGTCTGAAGGAAGTAGAACACGCTCTATTGAGAACTTCTGACACATCTTACGGCAATGACTGAACTTGCCATTAAATCCTGGTTTACTTCATTTACATAAAACGCGATACTGAAATGTAATTCTACGAGAAAGTTGTAGGCAGAAAACTAGAATTTAAAGAAAGAGGTTCAAAATTAAAAATAACTGTTAGAAAGTTAAAATAATCCCTACGTTATCCTACGAAAAACCGCTATTAATAGGTGAAGGCCTTTATTATATTAAACCAATCTATGGTTTTCCTGAAAATAAAGTACGCCGCATGGAAAGCAAAACACAGTTTATCCAAAGACTACAATTATCATTATGTAATATATGGAACATCATTAGTTAAGAGATGTTTCTTGGTTCTACTTTTAAAATAATTCCGCAAAGTACATTTCTGTAATCTTTTATGGTGTTCATTCATTATATCAAAAGTTTGTAATCAGTTTTTAAATTATTTCTTGATATTATTTCTCGAACTGAAATTTTGCACATTTAGCTTTGCAGATGGAAACACAACGTGATGCAACAACGTTTTCGAATTTCGATTCAGAATTTTTTAATTAATGTTAAAACGAGTTTTCGCATATAATTTTGTTTAATGCCCAAGCTAAAACTCTTATAATTTTAATTGTATCATGTAATTTAATTTAATTTAACATCACTTAATTATCTTATGTAATTTAATATTCCGCATCCTCGGATAGAGCAGAAAAAAAAAAAAAAACCTGTTAAACATAATTTCTGATTTTTTGACGAACTTTCAAAAACGTTTTCGACCATTTGATGTCCATAATCCTAAAATTTAAAAATTCAAAATTAGATAAAACAGTAAATTGCTGTCGTACCGTTTGTTTGGCAGAGATTTTAATCAAAACATTATCGATTTAAAATTCGATCAGGTATATCGATTTCTTCATAAGAAATCATTTCTTCATTCATTCTTTCTGCGAATCAAAACTGTATCGGTTTCGCCTAAATAACGAAATTTATCCCTCGAACTACATTTCCCAAATTATTAAACTGTTATTTTTATATATTTATCAAAGGCTCCCACATTTTTATCATTCACGATGTAAAATTGCATATAAATTGCATAAGAAGAATCATTTAATACTCTGATCCCATTAAACTATATAACCAATTATTTTTATCTTTTTATTTCATTAAGTATTTTATAAATTTTCAACAAAAGTTTATTTTTAAAAACTTTTTTATATCTTTTGTTTTTATTTACAGCTACCTAGGCGTTTTAAATTTTAAGCACCTACGTTATGCGAAACATTAGTTTAAGAAATGTTTTTCTCTACACCACCGATTCGTTTTACATTTCAAAGCGGCAGTAAGCGTCTATTTATCAATAGCAGTGAAAGATTTAAAAATAGTTTCGTCTGCAAGGATTTTTAACACCTTGTTCAGAACTTCCTTTGCGCAACACTTAACACTCATACGATTTTCACTTATTTCGTATTCGCTTTTGGAATCAGACGAATCCGTACTCACTCCCTGTAGACCGTAAAGCTCTTCTTCAATGGCTTTAACACCACATTTGTGAATAGCAGTTTATGTAATGCCGCAACGTGAATCGCAATTTACGCAGTTTACATAAATAGAACATGTTGTCACCACGTACATTTTTCTCCTTATCCCGCCTGCTTATCTTGAAAGCTTCTTGAAAAGTGGAAGATAAAAGCATTTTCTAAGTTAAAAATAGTGAAGTTTAAGGAAAATACCAGCTAGTTAAACACGACTAAATAGCAGCAGATGGCTTTGGATTATACTAAATTTAAATAAATATTATTGTTATAAATCTTCATCGTTAAATAGATGAGATCCATTACTAAATTGGTATTATTGGTATTGATTGCTCAGCTTTTTTGTGGACTATACTGGTAAACATAAATGTAAATTCGAGAATATCGTTTAATCGATAACGTTCAATGATTGGTTTCTAAATCAATGCCTTATTTTAATTAAGTATTTTGAGGATTTCTCGAAATCAAAATTCCTCTTTATTTTTATACCTATTTAAATCCGCTTAGATATTTTAATTTTCACAAAATTCAGTTCTATACAATACTCTGCGTTTCAGGTAAGAAATGTATTAGCCTTTTGTTTATTCAACGTTAAACAATAAATTAGCAGTTACTGTTCAATCTAATATTTGAAATAATGATTAAAAGCGAATAAAAATAAACTGCTAACACTTAAGTCTCAATCACATTATGTTTCGGCTACGCAAGACTTGACGTCGAAAGGGACAATTTTCAGAACCCGCTCAATTCCAGGAAACCCACGTAGCTAGGTTACCATTTTCACTTACTACAAAGACTTGAACGCCAAACACTAATCGATTATCGCTCAGATTGGGATCACATGAGGCTTCAGAAGCAGAACTTTTCGTCTGATTGGTTGTCTTTATCCGGGACTGTAGTCCAGCCGAGACATTTTCGGTGAAGTTTGAAACAATCCCGCGTAGCCGCAACATTGCTTCCGTAGCTAGGCGGGACTTCGCTTCAGGCGGGGATCTTTTTTTCAAGGAATCTTCCCGTTTAAATCACTGCTACCAGAATCTCGTTTCTCAGAAAAGACCCGTCTAGCAGGGACTGTAGCCATGTGTGATAACCTCTTTAAACATTTTAGTTTTTGGTAAATTGAAATAAAAGATTAATCTAAAATTAACTGTTAATTTAAACCGTATTTTGAACGTGTAAATGGTAGCTGCTTAAAAAATGTGCAAATTCTGTAAAAAATACTTGTTATAATGTTTAAGGAAACACATGAGAAAAATGTAAAAAAAAATGAGAAAGAAAAACCAATGAATACCTTTCTTTTAGTAAGTTCAGAATGACATGAATAAATAGATAATGCATAAAGTAGCTACTCTGAGCCAATGTAAATTTGAAAAGTGCATATTCTATATTTAATAATGCAATTTGTTCAGCTAACTTTATTACCAAGGACGATAGTTCCTCCTGCTGAAGATGAAAAATTCTCGGCATTCTGGTAAAACAAAAATCCTCAATCTGTTCATCATAACGTTGAAGAAACTGGAATTTTTTTGGGGGTGCAAGGGATGAGCAGGGTTTCGGCACAGCCTTGGGCATTGTGCAGGCAATGGGAATACAATCAAATGTATTGATACAATTGGGAAACAACTGAAATTGAAAATTTTTTTAGAGATACACTGGGCACGAAAGGCAATATTATTTGTTTTGTTTGTGGCGTATTCATATATTATGAAAATGCAACAAAATGAATGCATAGTTAGCTATCTGAACATAACAAGCACGAGATGCTTTGCTATTCCCCAGTACCTGTCTTCCGAAATTACACAGCACAAATACAAGATAAAAGCCTTGAATTGAGCAACATTTTCAGGCTTTAATGGGAATACAAAAAAATCTCATAAAATATCTCATAAAAGTACACGAGTTAATAGCTAAGCTGTGCATGGATGCTGTTTTCTGTATTCGTAATGTTCAAGAAGCAGATGTGATATTGCAAGCACATTAAACATCTCATACAGGAAATCGAGAACACTATTGTGTGAGCAGACTGTGTCTTCCATGAACCATTGAGTGTGTATAGGAATATCTGTTGCCAGTTTCATGTGTACGGACACTTGATGGCAGACCTTCGATTTCTATCCAACACAAAATCAATAGAATTTGCTGATAGAATTTATGTCTTTGTGAATGCCATTTTTCCATTTCTTGTTTACGTTTTCTCCCTTTTTCTTTTTCCCCCAGTGGCCTATAGTGTAATCCAAAACGTCTTTGTGTTGCCAGAAACTTATATGGGACTTTCACATCCAACAACGCATAAGGCTAGAAGAAACGTTTACGAGAAACTGGCTTGCCCATTGCGGGGGGGGGGATTTCTAGCCAAAACATCTTTCGTTGAAAGTGCCCCGCTTAGCTACGCGGGTATTGACTACTACGGTTTTGAAATTGAACTGAAAATGTTTTGCTTGAAGCGTCCCTTGTACTATATTTCTCCAAAGAAGTGTTTTTTACGTAAGTTAACCAATCAGATATCCTAAAAATTAAAACTCCAGGAAATGTTTCTTTCGAAGAGCTATTGAATGTAGCTTGTAGATATCGATTTTAGTTTCTTCAAAAACATTTGAAGCTTTCACACTTGCTCAACAATCAAACGGCCGTTATACGCCATCTTGGAATAGCTGCTTTGCGATAAATTAGTTCGACATTGACTTCTGTCATATTTTGTCCGATATTGCTACCGGACCTTTCATGAACAAAAGAACCCGGAAACGCGTTTTTAACATTCAATATATAATACTGAAAAATGCACGAAGTGATTGAAAGATATGGCTATGTTGTGCCTCACCCTACATCTCATGCTCCACTTGAAGAACAGCAATGGGGAAATTCAAAAGCCGTTTTTCCCGTTTTTCTGATATTCGTGGCTATGACCTACGTGGATTGGTCCGTATTCTTGCAGATTATTGAAGAGCATTTTCTCTTGGATGCCAACATTAACATCTGCATTCATTGCATTTGGGATGCTTATGCTCAGTTGTTCAGTAGAAACAACTACACAGGACGAACGTCATGCTTTAACGCATCATGGACCACCACATTATTGTATTGTTACGAAATGCCCAGCTGCAGTAAGACAGCTTCTCTGCAAAGCAGGTTTAGGGTTGCCAGAAACTGGAAGGGAAGGCAGGATTACCAGATTTGGCGCAAAATCGACCATTTGACGACATTTGGCTATAAAATTGGCGATATGGCATAGGAGGATGGAGACCATTCTAGAATGAATTCTTACCGGTTTGGCCCAGAATGTTCACTAAGGCAGGCCAAAAACTATATAAACCCTGTTTTTACACGGAGTAGCAGTGTATCGCAAATTAGTGCATCGCATGGGTCTATCGTCAGAACGCATGGGTCTAGCGTCGTGAGTGCATCGTCGAATGTATCATGAGTTTTATCGTGAAGAGTATCTTGAGTGTGTTGAGCTCCGACAGCGATCGACCGAGTCGGGAGCTGTGCTTTAGTGTTTTGCAATGAAGCTGTCTTCAACGTTTTACCCTGAAGCTGTGTTGCTGATTGTTTCAGAATGTATGTCGAAGTTTTTCGACGACTGTAAAGGTGATTTTGGAATTGTCTTGAATACTGCTGCTAAATAAATTGTGTTTTGATTCTTCATCACGTGTTGTCATCAATGACTCCAAATCAACGAACCCGTAGAACGCAACAATATTTTTAACGAAAAATCACACAATAGAATGAGTTACTTTTGTGTCACTGCAATTTTTTCTTGAGATAAGAGAGAATGATCTTATTCTGCAGTATTAGTGAAGAGTGGAGACCCATTTGTCTCTGCCTTGCCGATACATCTAACCGTTACGGGATATAAAAATGAACGCCTTAATATTGCATTATTTGTGACGTAATCATTTATTCGATTGATCTGACAAGCTGTAAATTTTGCTTGTGGTTACACTAAAAATGTTTGGTGTTCTCATCTATGTACGTGATTTTACGACTTTAAACGACAAAACATATATGCCTATAAAGCAAATTTATTCCTATATTCTAAAATAAGTAGTAAAATATGATGTAATTTTAACAAAATTAAAGTAACATTTACATAGTCCATCAGTCAATGAATATTGTTCTGAAGAAAAGACTAGAATCTGAATCAAAGTACCTATACTTTTCCTTTGTTAATTTGAATGTAAATTTAAATATAATTAAAAAAAACTGAAAGGATTCAGATTTTAACGGTATTCCAAAAGGGTTTATTAAAGTTTTTTACGCTCTCTTTGAGGTTGCAGATTACATAGTCTACTGTGCAATGACTCCTGCTAACCCGTTTGTTTTGTTCCTTCAGCTTCATTATTAAGCATAATTTTCTTCATACTTAAACCATAAAAGTTTTATTTAATTGAACACAATTTTGATTCTCGATGCAGTGTTAATTATTGGTATACAATTTATATTTTTCACTTTTTTCTCAGTTCATCATATCAGTGTTCATGCACTTTAGTAAGATGTCTAGCAAAAATGTTTTTGCCCTTTTATTATTTAAGTTTTGTGGGTTAACTTTATTTATTAAAATCGCGTTCTTGGAGCTCGCACCACATAAAATGTGCTTCATCAGTTCGATCACAAAATATTTAAAAACAGCATATCTGTTACACAAAATGTTTAAAAGCAGTTGCACTAAATACTTAAACTGTTACACATAACTGTTTAGGTGTTACACAAAATGTTTGAAAAAGGTATATCTACAACGTGCGAGATTGTCTGATAAACAGTCTCGCGTGCTGGAGATAAAGATGTTTTATATTGTATAGGGTTACCACAGCTCCCTTTCAAGTCGTTGAGTTTGTTAATCACTAATTTGTTAACTTTTACGAAACATGAAATAGATAGCAAAACAAATTCGAAATTCAAAATGCAGGCTTCCATTTGCCTTTATTCACGTGGAGTACTACGTTAATCAGAATTTGCTGGCTCTAGGTACCGCTGTTTTTTCACACTGCGAGAACCATACATATATTCCTTCATAGCTTCATTATTCAATTTCCTTAAAAATAATACACGTTGCGAATATTTCCCGATACATCGAATATTTGCCGAAAGTGATACATCGTTTTTAGTGATTCAACGCAAAATCCCGTTTCGAGAGCAATAGCCCATTTGGGCTAATACCCCTTTTGGACTAATAAATGAAAATATATTGTTCTAAACAGCAAAATTATGCTTCCTCCAATAATTTGTGAGTCATTGTGAACAGTTAAATAACCCGAGTGTTTTATTCATCAAAAATATTATTTTAATCATGATGTGTTTTTCCTTAAATGGAACATATAAACCTCGAGACACATATATTACAATCCAAATGGGCCATTTCATTTACCGATTTCTCGCCTAAAAAACTAAGAACATTAACAAGAGAAGAACACTTTGTAGCTTCCATTAGTAGGATTTTATCAAGCGAAGTAGAAATAAATAATGTTTAGTGGCTTTTCCAGATGCAAAGCGCGGAGGAAAAGAGGTGATAAAATAGTGATTTCACGAGTAGAATTACGGACGCTGCTACTTCCAAATGGGGATGGAAAATTTCTAATGATATGCATAAAAATATGCTACCCAAATAATCCTTTTCTTATATAACACAAGAAAAGAAGAATGACTACTAGCTTTGAAATACAGTTATAGAAAAGAAAGCATATACTTTTGCATCGTCTATATATCGCCACATAAATCTTTATATGTACAAGTTTTTTAAGTCCAAGACTTTTTTCATAAATTAAGATGGTATAGGCATGCAATTTATGAGCAAAGAAATAAAAAAAAAAAAAGACGGATTTCAGAAAAAGGATTATAAAATAAACTTGAAGTTAACGTACCCTCACACGATACACCAACTCTATCTTTTGTAATTGACACATATGAAAACTTTCATTGGTTCTCTCTCAAACTTGAAGAATCGTTTTTAGGTACTGAACCACTATCAGTAATTTCGTACTAACTTTAGAAATTTATTATAGTAATTGTTTTTTTAATTCTAATGCATATATTATCATATCTGCCAGTTTAAATTCTCAGTAAAACACGAAATATTGCACGAAAGTATTAGATGTCTGAGAATAATTTTAATTTTATAACTTGTTTCTAGTCTAAAAAGCCAGTTTGCCTAGAAGGACTATTAATTTCGTTTTGACATTTTGCGTTCATTTACTAGAAACGTCGGTTCGCTTTTCAAATTGTTGCCACCAAATATTAGAGTCCTGCATTATATTTTTAAAAAAATAATGAAGAATCTGCATAAATGTGTGCATGTTTCTCGCATTGTGAAAAAAACAACTGCCACCAAATTTTGGCCTAGAGACATCAAATTTTGAATAAACTACTCCTCCACCCGAACATGTACACCAAGAAGCCGCAACTTGGAATTTGTTTTATTATGTATTTCACCCTTTTCAAAACTTTAATGAATTTTTGATTAACAAATTTAACGATTTCAAAGCGAGCAATTATAACGTTGAATAGAAAAAAACAATTTTATCTCCAGCGCGTGAGACTGTGTATCGGGAATTCTAAGGTTATGACCATCTTAAAAGTATTTTGCGATATTGCTGTAATTTTGTGGTTTAAGTGCAAAGAACATGATATTTAATAAATAGTGACACAGAAAACGTTAAAAAAAACGACCCTTTGGTCGTTATGTAAAACCTGAAAGCTTTCAGATTTTTTTTTTTTTAAATCTGTAAATCTGAGCAGAAACAACAAATTTATAAAATTCCATGACTTTCAGTTATTTTAACTCATGAAAAGGAAAGGTGAATACAAAAGCCCTATATTAAAATTTGACTTTAACTAGGTAATTTTTTTTTCAAAATAAATATTACACTTATTATATTTCTATAAGAATAATAAACATTATTTATATAAGGAAGAATGCCGCAGTGCGAACCCCAGACTGACTCACTCGGGCTCTAAATATTTTGCGAAATTTAACATTCAAATATATTTTCACTATTTCGTAAGTAATTGGTAAATATTTTTGTGGAGTTTCACGTTCCCCGAAATATTGTTTGTAAAGGGTTCTATTGTGGTTTATGCGCTGTCGGCGAAGTAGATTTAATTCAATCCAATAAGTTTAAATGAAATGCAAGAGAAAATGGGTATAATTTAATATTCTGTACAAGAAAGTCATGTGGTGCACACATCAGATTTTTTATTACTTACTTATACGAAGTAAAAGATGTATTGCAATTGCGAAAAATTTTGGGTATCACATTTCAACGAAAATATCCATTATAAGCACTCTCGAAACCATTTGAACGTCGTTTTTGTGTGACATCTGTACGTATGGACATAATAAAGGACGATGTTTGCCAAAAAGGATTTTTAAATGCATTCGCAAGAAATTTTTTTTGACGTCTGTACGTAAGAACGTATGTATCTCGCATGACTCATGAACAAGTAGCCGTAGAACATTGCAATTTCGTATATGCCACTGCTGTAACATATAATTCTAGACTTTCCTTTTCCGTTGAAATTGAGCTGCACCAATCGTATATATATGTCCCCACACTGTTACGTGGTTCGCAAAGCTTAGTTTTTTTATTCTTATATGTTAATAAATTGCGCAATTTTTACTTTAAACGTGATTGAATTGTGCCGTTTTTCTGTCCGGGTAAAGGGGTTTTTCCTCTAGTTAATCTGCATGCAATAGTAATAGAATTATCAACAATTTAAAAGTTTAAATCGCAAGTTAAGCCTAAAGAACCTCCATTTGTTTACATTTGAAAATCAGTAGAATAATTTATTAAGTTATTTTCTACAACTTCAATGCCCTTTTGCCAGTGAGACCGAAAGTAAACTTTCACTTTTGTGCACCAAACAATTTGCGTTCTTACCCACTGCAAAAACTGCTTGTTTTCGCGTAGAAACTCTAATTTTAATTGCAAATTTTTTAAAGTATTTTAACTGTATTTGTTGTTTTATGTATTTCTGTATTTTAGAATTTTTAATGAAATTATTGAGTTTTTTTCTTTCATTTCATCAATTTATTTGCTCAGGGCAATAATAAATGGTTGTCTTATTTTCAAATATTTTATTATGTCAGAACTCCGTATCCACTAAAGGAAATCTATAAAGAACTCGGAAGAGGTTTGCTATGAAGTGTTTAACAAAATAAGCTACAGAAATTCAAATCTCATTGCATTCGATTCGCTTTAAGGGAACAAAATCTGATATGGACACCATATGATTTCCTTATATCGCCTATTAAATTATTCAGGATTTTTTCTGCATTTCATTTAAAGTTATTTCCTCGAGTTTCATTAGAGATATATTTCTCATTCAATTAATTCATTTCTCACTTCGTGACACATAAAAACTCAAAACACCTTCATTAAAAATTGTAAAATACAAAAAATTATAGACACCAAATACAGTTAAAACATTTAAAAATTTGCAATTAAAATTAGAGTTTCTACGCAGAAACAGGCATTTCAGCCAGCCACCAAGAAGGAAGATTTTCCGGTGCACAAAACTGAAAGTTTATTTTTGGTCCCATACGGGAAAAAGACGTTGAAGGTGCAGAAACTGAGTGAATTCACCATCCTACTGAGTTTCTTGAGTTATAAGTCTTACGCATAAGTCTATATGTACGTACCTACGTATGTACGTACGTATAGACTTCAAGAAAAAAAAAAGAACTCTTCCGAATTCCTTTTAAATCCATTTTACCATCCTTTTTTTGGCAAAACAGTTTTCTATTCTGTCAGTACGTACAGGTGTCGAGCCAAAAAACATCATTCAAATTGTTTCGAGAGCAGGTGAAATATACAGTTTCGTTGAAATATTATACCCGAAGAAATTGTTTGCGATTACAATACTTCTTTTACTTCGTACAAGGGAGTAAAAGGAAAATCAATTAAAACGTCTGTTAAATGTTATAATGATCATCAGTTTTCACAAATAAAAAAAGAGATAATTTTTAATTTTTTTTTTTAATTTTAGGAATCCTAAGATTCATTTGATACATAAATTAAAAATACGACTACAAGTTATAACTGAGCCGTAAATTAAGATTAAAATTTCTGAATACGTATCACATACTACTCTCAATACTACTTATCAGTCATCTGAACTTTAGATAAGTGAATTTTATTTGCACCTATCCATTTACACATTTCGCGAAGGGTTATTATTTATGATTTGGTTAAATTGCTTTGACACAAAGTTTATTCGAATATTGGAAACCAATAAATATTTTAAAAGTTAATAACTTCTATGCAGCTAAATAATCATATGTATGCGTAAAACTGTTGTAAGCAAAATCAAACTAGTATGATTATAATAACGGAATAATTTCAGTATCATTCATGTAACATTATTAAACACTTAACTACAAACATATTAAAATGTGAGTAAAACATATTTGAATTTGTTAAAGCTGTATAATTAGTGTTAGTCTTTCTTCCTTATTTTTAATATTTAGAATTTACTATTTAAAAAAAATAATGACGGTTACAAAAAATAATATTTATGAACATTTCAGTAGATCTAAAGGTTTTGACGTGCAGGAGGAAAAATAGTTAATTTAGCACACTTAGTTAAATCGGAAAATTAAGTAATTTCAGATCAAACCACTCAAGCATGAGCTCAGTTTATGTACGGTTAATTTGTTTTCGTTTTAAGCACAGTGCTACTGTTGGGTAGCGGCTTTCACTGCGGGACATTAAAATGCATTGAAAAACAAAATAAAACATTATCCTCTTTTAATACAATTTCCATGTTTGAAAACACGAAAATTTTGCAGAATTCCTTGTTAAAAATAACTGCGATTTTCAACGACAGATGGCAGCAGCACTAAATATTCCGAATTCAAGACTAAGCATCTCGAGTGGAAATCTGGTAGTACTCTGATGCAGTTTTGAAATAAGGCCGAAGGAAGAGCCATAGATTATTTTTAACATTCTTTTTTTTTAATTTTGTAAGACACAGATTTGTCTCATTTGAGGGAGAAAACACGTTTTGGGTATATTCTTCCTCATGCAAATGTAACACTTACCTGAATTAGTTGAATTTGTCAAATTATATACTACCAATACTGAAGCAAATAAGCACGTATGATGTGAATCTCCTATAAACATACGTGAAAGACATTCATTATTACAATCAAAGTTTGAAATGAAGGAAATTTTTTACTATCATTGTAAGCATAATTTATTTTTCACGTTATTTTTGCAATATTTGTGTAGTTTTTCTAAGACGCTTAAATATAAACTGTATATTGTGCTTTTCCATCAGTCTTTACGGATCAGTTTCGTAACGCTTACTTTACTATAGTATTGTTACGACTTTTGTATATATATAAATAATTAGACTGAAATTATATGTGAAACTGTTGCATTCCTTCTGCATAATGTAACATTAAAATCTTAAGAGACGATGCTGTGCCGGAAAAATAATTTTTGTCGCCAAATTGGGTGGCAAATTGCCATAAGTCGCCAAACTTGGCGACCATTAGGAAACATTTTGGTCCGATCCCTATATCCCTGTAATAGGTATTGTAATTGAATATCTGATTTTACGTGTAGTTGTAACCGTATCCGGAATTCATATGCCTTCCAGTAATTTCTAGAAGCACTAGATACTGCTCGGCGGCCGGGTGAAAACTATATAAGACTGCAGAGAAACCCGTACGCACAACACCTCCACACAACAAGTTAGAATTGCGTTTTGAGCGACGTTTGGGCCGCCCAGCCACGCGTTTTGGGCCGCCTATCCATTATTACAGTTAGTTACGCTGACTGCCGTAACGATAGGCTTGGGTTCAAACCCCGAAGACATAGATGTTTGTAATCGTATAGTGTCTGTACGATAAGGGGGCACTCAAAATACATGGCGAGCAGAAAATCCTGTCAAGAATTCTGTGGTAGGGGAAAGGGAGGGAGAACTTCGGACCACCTTCCGGGATTTTTGTCATCGAAATTGGGGTGGAATTGCACTCGGTAGGACTGTACATGTACATCAAACAGTGAGATTATGGCGTCTAGCCCGTTCACCTTTGCCTGTAGCAGTATTTTTTACAGTAATTTTTACCAATGATTTTTCATCAAAGTTTATATTTTAATCACGGTCATCTAGTATAGTTTTACTTTACGTGTCTATGGTGTCTTCGTTTTGAAGTGTTGAGTTATTTAATTTACATAAGTTGTCTTTTCATTATTTATTGAAAACAATAACACACATGATTCAACAAATATGAAATATCATACGCAGCACAGTGCCGAATCTGTGCATCTTACCATATCATAGATCTGTTCTGTTCTAACTATATTTTTCCCCCACCGCGGGAAAAGCCAACATCAGTTTATACCTTTAGGGAATTTTATTCAGAACAGTGTCAAAAGTTTAAAAAGATAAAGACTAACTACAAAACTACACAAGCGTTCTTAAATTTCCAAAAATTTCACAAAAGGCTGGGCATGCGTGGAAGGAAAACCTGTCCGGATTTACTTCCAGAAAATTCAAATCTGATTTTGATTTAAGAGAAATTTACTTCAACAGCTTTTATAAATTTTAAAGTTCGGCAAGCAAAAAATGGCTATAACCACAGCTTTAATTTTATTTTATTTGGTTTTGATTAAAGATGTAATCGTTTGAACACTGAACTTTTCATATATAAAAAAATATTTGGTAGTCATAAATAGTAACTTAACAAAACTTTAAAGACAGAAGCAAATGGACCTTTTGACAAACAATTTGAGTGTGCAGCCCCTCATAACAATTTTCAATAAAAACGTACGTATGCTCAACTGCTTTCAGAAGTACTTCACAAGCAGTAATGAAGGAAAGGAAAAAAAAAAAAAAAATGTGAGCACTTGTATCGATATCGCAAGAAGACTTTCTACAACTCAACTTTCCACCCAAGAAGACGATCAGTCACTAATCCCAGCTGCGGCATTGTTATACCTCCTCTTATATTATTGATTTTATAAATAGTGTTCAGCTTATCTAGATGTTAGACAGTAAATTACGGAGTCATATGTTTATCTACATGACATACATACTTCAAGAATCCCACGCTCGTATAATACTTTATACATATATATATATATAATATTTTAATGCAGTCATAGTGCTTGAAGAAGCAGCTAACAAAATTTAATTGAAGAATCATCATCTTTATCTTTACGCATCTCAAATCACCTCTTTGCCAGATAATTTAATTTTCAATCATCGTTGAATACAATAATTTTTATATAAACAGGTAAAAAGATACGACGTCATTTCAGGCAAGAAAACATGAGCGGTGCAGACAGGCATGGCAGAAGTCAGGAAAACAGGAAAGTAGTTCCTCGCGAAGACGTATTTGTACCTTAAGTGCTTTCTGTAAAGCTTAGGCGTGATAGGTTAATTCTAGTATTAGTTACCTTTTTCAAGCAGTGTTATGTAATTATGAAAGATCTCAAATTTGGGAGAAAGGATGAACTTAGGGGGAGAGCATAAAATCTAGAATCGTTCATTTTCAGGTTGCCACATATTTCTTAAAGAAGCCATCGTATTTTATTATATCTTCTTACACATACTTATTTTAATAATTCATGGTTTCAATTGAATTTCTGTTTCTTGGAGATGGTATATAAAAAGTTTTTTAACTCTCTCTCTTTAAATAAATATGTGATATTTTAGCAGTCGAACACATGAGTGGCAAAGCTTGCCATCAGAGTGCAGGCATTGCTTGGCTGAGTGGAAAACAGCAGAAATGATGATACAGAAAGATTTCACTTTTACTATTCCATATCTTTATTTAAATTTTCTCCGCAAATCATTTTTACTTTAGATGAAATTCTCCAAATTACATATTCAATAGTGATTTAAACTAAGTACGATTAAATTTAGACTTTCTGCGTCATAACTATTCTAACAAAGGAAAAATGGATTAAGCAGCAGCGAAGTGTTGTAGCGCAGGAGGAGAGAAGCAATCTGATGCAAAATGGCGCAACTTCGTTACTTATAGAAGAGGTTACGTAATAGGCTCGAATGTTCTCGAAAGTACTGGTCTAGGGGGGTGATCCTGAAATTGCGAGAAGTTAATTGGCGGTTGCTTGTTTGCGTAGAGCAAAGCCATCGTATTTTTTTATATTTTACATATATACAGGGTGCTCAAAGTCCGGTACCACCCGTTTAATAACCGAACAGCTGCAGCTAAAAGCCATAAAAGTGATGTCTAGGTGTAGTAAAGTGGTTATGCGCTACTAGACGAGATAGATTACAGCGCTATTTGGTGGAAAACGGTGGAGTTAGCATTCCTATCTCGAAAACCAGATAGGAAAGAAAAGTGAATTAACAAGTTGTAGAGCATCGTCAGTTAGTACAAAAAGACACCATGTGGATATGAATTCTAGAAACAGAACGCTGAACGTACATTTGTTTCTTCGCGATTTCCGAAACTCTGACGTCACGAAACTTGAACAAAAGAGAAACGATTATCTTTTGGATGAAACACGAGCCCGAATCGCGGCAAAGCGCTTGTAATTCATAACCGAGAGGACTGTGGTTCAAATCCCGCGAATTTCATGATTATTGCTGCAGTCGATCGCCAGTTAAACGGGTTGTACTGGACTTTGTATAAAGACTTCTTTTAAGAAATTATTCAGGTAAGTCAAACTGGCTTTAATATTCAATTAAACAAAATTATATGAAACGAAAATGAATAGTAGTAATCAGGGGTGAGCATTTTCAAATAAAATATATGTAGCCCATGAGGTTAGTTGTATGGCTTTTCGGTACCTTATTTCACTGGTTTTGGCATCAATGTTGGTCGCCTAATAGACTAAACTTCTATAAATAAAGCCCCAGTAGTTTACTGATTTTCTTTAGAGAGAAAATCCTCAACTGAAAGAGACAGATATGGGGGAGCGTGCATAAATAAAGTTCATTTAAAAAAATGGCGTCTAAAAGGTTTAAAATTTTAAACGTTGCACAAAAGGGTTTGTTAAGATTTTTTACGCTCTCACTTGAGCTCGCAGCCTACCCCTCTGCTGTTACACTCACTCCTACTAAACTCACATTTTTTTGTCATTTTAGCTTTATTATTAAAAATCATTTTCTTCGCACTTACGCGGTATACAATTCAACAGCAAAATTACACAGATTTTAAAAGCAGCATAGCAGTACACGTTTAGAGTTCCCCATGCAAGGTTAAGTGCTGGCATACAGTACTTTTTTTGTCTTTTTGGTATTAACGTTTTTACTTCCTTGTACGAAGTAAGAAAGAAGTATTGTAATCGCGAAAAGTTTCAGGCAGCATATTTCAACGAAAATATCCATTTTGACCGCTTTCGAATGCAATTTAACGATGTTTTTGCGTGATAATTGTACGTAAGGACAGAATAAAAGACTCTTTTCTCCAAAAAAATTATCACACTGCTTTAAAATGAATTCTGAAGAGAATGTTTCGTGGCGTCTGTACGAACGTATGTACGTACGTATCTCGCATAACTCAAAAAGGAGTAGCCTCAGAACGTTGAAATTTTGTAAATAGGACTACTATAATATGTAAATGTTCACCTCGTATTTTGGATGCAATCGGCCGCGCCAAACGTACATAAATATATTTATATATATATTCGCTCTGTTACTGAGCTCAGTGATCTCAGTTTCTTTACTCTTATATGTTTGTAAATTGCATTTTTTGCTTTAAAAAAGATTAACTTTTGTTGTTCTTATCTTCCGGTTAAGGTTTTTATGCCTTTAGTAAATCTGTATGCAATATTTTTAGAATTATCAACAATTTTAAAGTTGTTTAAGTGCCACTAAGCCTAATAATTTTTTTGAAGGCGGCCGTTGCTTGTTTACGTTTGAAACAGCAGAGTGGTGTGTTTGTTGCCAATCTAGAGAAACGTAGCTTCACAACAACAAAGCTTCATTTATTATTGCGAATTAAATCATGCTTAATCCTTTCTGGAATTTTTTCGAGGAAATAAGTGTTTAAGATTTACTTCGTAATTTTTAACACACATATATTGAGTTTTTATGTATTTTTGCCTAGTCGCGAAGTGAAAACTGAATTAATTGAATGAGAAATACTCAATCACCTGTGAAAAACTATTTGTTTTGTTTGCTTAATTTCTTTTATACATCGTTCAAGATTTATTATAGTATTTGAAGAGAACATGTGGTAACGATTAGATAATTCTTTAAATGATATACATTTTGTGCATTCTGAGTTATAATATGGACGAAATATAATACTGTTAAGTGAACCTAGTACCAGAGTGTCGCTATGGTAAACACATAGAGTGAATTTTAAAGAATGCATTTATTCTATTGTAGCTTATGCCCTGTCGGCGAAGTAGATTTAATTCAATCCAATAAGTTTAAACGAAATGCAAGAAAAAATGCGTATAATTTAATATTCCGTACAAGGAAGTCATGTGGTGTATACATCAGGTTTTTTTTATTCACATTAATTATTAAATATCATGTTCTCGGCGCTTCGTCACATAAAATTTGATTTAACAGCATATAATGTTTCTAACTATTATTTCTATGTTTAACTTAGTGGAAACCATGTTGAACTATGTAGCAACTTATCGCGGAATCCAAGTGTGTAAATGGAAAATAAAGAGAAAGGTTAAACTCACTTTTAATTATCTGAAATTAAGAACACATATGGCTTTCTTTCTCGAGCTTACATAAAAGCCTCCACTTCGGATTGAACTCAAGATAAGAAAATAAGAAACTAATCTCGTGCTAAACTAAACTGAGCCGAAATTGTACACAATTATCTAACGCAGTTGACCCTTAATTAAGTTAGGACTCCTAAGCTCTTCTGCTGAAGTAAACTAAAACTTCCCTTAAATACACTTTCTACCTCATTTGCATATAACGTAAAAAGCTATTCTGTTAAGAAATAGAAGGTGGGAAACGAGAATAGTGAAGCATGATTAAAAATTTAAATAACTCTTAGAAATTTAAAATAACCGCTACAATCACAAAATATTTAATAACATCATATATTTAGCATTTCTGACAGACATTGTAGTGAGCTGGAGATAAAAATATTTTTTCTCTTTACAGTGTTGCCACTGCTGGCTTTCAAATCGTTGAGTTTGTTAATCAAAAGTCCGTTAAGTTTTACAAAATATGAAATAGATAATAACCCAAATTCAAATTTTAAATTTTTGGCTTTCAAAGTGTCCATGTTCGGGTGGAGGACTACGTTATTCAAAATTGGATGGCTCTAGATCTTTTTTTTCCCATATTACGAGAAATATGCAAGCATTCATGCACATTCTTCATTATTCAATTTTTTTAACTAAAATACACGCCGAAAACGTTTGGTGGCAACAGTTTGTAAGGTAATACGCCGTTTATAGTGATTCAATGGAAAATGCAGTTTCGAGACTAATATTCCATTCGAGACTACCGTTCCTTTTAGACTAAAAATAGAAAGAGCTGTTTGGCCGGAGATTTAACAGAATCTCCCTTCAAAATAAGATGATTTTGAAAAAGGTTGAAATATGCTTAAACTGTAAACGTTTCCAGTTATCCGGATTAAGTAAGATATTTAATATTATTTTATATAGGACGCTGTCATTCGCATAGCACCATATTTTATCAAGCCAAGAAATACTGACAATCAGTGTTATTAGAAGACGAGGAAATCTATCAAGCTCATGCTAAAATAGCGCAGAGACAACTTTTGAGATTGATCGCCTAAAGGTGATAAAATACACCATAATAAACATAATGCGATCATTTCTCGCGAGTCTTGTCTTTTATGGAAGATGATGGATCGCGCATCTTTGTTTATCTACTTAATCACCAAAAACAGTTTTTTCACACAGCGGGTAAAAGGGTAAAATACATTTTGAATCACAGAATTAGTTAAAATGAAAGCAAACTGACAAGCCAAGCAAATATTATTTTATGGTTTTTTTTAATATAAATTTATGGTTTTAGTTTGGTTTAATTGATTATATCAAAGCACATTAAAGTAGTTAACGGGTGGGTTGCATTTGTGGAGGACTTCTAAAGGAAACTGTCTCTTATAAACGTTATGCATGTCGAAAATCACGAAAACACCTATGCAGGTAGCCCGTTTGCCAGGAATTGAACCCAGGTCGGAACTACCAGTGTTCAGTGGTTTTACCGCTTCGCCGCTGATATGCCGAAGAATTTTTTTAAATAGATTTACGAAGAATAATAAGTGCTTATTATGAATGTATTATTTCTTACCAAGATAGAACTGTACAAAACTTTTTAACGTATTTTTTCTACAAGTACACATTAAAATTATCTAAATGCTATCTCTTAAAACATCCTGAGGCTTAGGTTGAAATTAGCAGTGCAGGTGTAAACTTAATAACGCAGTTGCAAGATTTATTAAAATCTTCAGATTTTAGACATTTACTTTTCATTTAGAATGCATATAATACAGTTTATAACGAATAGTTTTAGTACTATTTTTAATGTTGGCTCCGTTTTTCATTTCGCCTGCGCACTGCTTCAAACATGGGTCGAGAGATATTATGCAAGAAAAAAATAGAATTTCATCGGCTGCCGTTTATTCTCCATTGAATAACTTTATGAGAAAGTTTTAATTTGCTCCAATATTTAAGAATAAAGATAACTTTTAAATGAATTTCGCAGTTTTTGATTTGAAGACATGTTTTCAGTAATTTTCTGATAATTTCTAGTCCTCTTAGGCGAGAACATCGCGAACGAAAACGTCGAGAAGGAACAACACAAGGGGGAAACGTAACTTACGAAGCATCGTGGAAGAAAAGCAAGAAAAGAGAAAACATTGGAGTTCTAAAGCATCGTGGGAGAAAATATCGTGATAAAAAATAACAAAGCATGTACAAACCATCGCATTATGATAACATCGCAGACACGGATTTTAAGATTTTAAAAATTTCATCTCATATTCATATAATTATTTCTGAAATCAAGAAGGAAGAAAGAGTATTTTTACCTCTATATTTCATATTATTGGAATAACTAATAAATTTTACTGAAAGAGTAAGAACGAAACTTGAGAATGAGAACAACTGAAAATGGGAACAACTTTAATGCTATGTGCAGCAGTTATAAGATTTTATAGTTAACTATAGAAGTTACATAGTTAACTGATAAAAGCCATTATTGAATTAATCACTTTACACAGTAAGATTAGTGATGAAGACGCATTTAAAACTTTCAATGACTGAAAACATAAGTCTGCTATGTTATCTCATTACGTAATATCATGGGTTAGGTTAGGTTAGGTTAGAATATTTAATTACGGCAAAGCCTCGAGGGCTATCTGCCTTAAAGGGAGGATGCCTTCGTGGAGGACTTTCTAAGGTAAACTGGCTCGTATACACTTTACACATGGGGAAAACCACGAAAACACCCATGCAGCCAGACCGTTCGCGGGATTCGAACCTCGGACCGAGCTACCAGTGTTCAGCGACTTTACCGCTCGGCCGCTGGTGGTCCTTGTAATATCATTGGAAAAAATGAAGATGTAGATGCTTAATTTATTTCCACGACATTTTCGATAATTATGTTTTAACACTGTGACCTTTTTGAAACATTTTATTTTCTACGATGATGTATTATATCACGACGTTTTAGGACTACGATGTTCACACCTTACTTTACTTTTATCCACGATATTTTGTATGATGATATAATCTCAGCAATGTTTTTGTCCGCAACGTGTCCGCCTCGACGAAAGAAAAATCGTTCTGAACTTTTTCATCTGTTAGAATATTGTTGAAATCCTTGTAACCGAAGAGAGTTCGTATCTGTAATCCAACAAAGATAGCTGACTTAAGGTTCCCTTCGCTCGGTTTTTGAAATTCTGTCGAATGGATCCGTATGGCAGCCAATCCATTTATCTTTCTTACATTAACATTTTGACTGCTAACTGCTCTAAGTTGCGACACTTCGCGTGAACGGCGTGCGTTCACAGAAAGAATGACCAAATAAACCAGATTTAATTTTTTTTTCTCGTTTATAAGCAATGAACGAGGTACAAAGTTTCTGACAGTGTTGGATATATACTTAGAAATCATTTCCGAACATGTGACAGCAGTAAACAGATAAGTCTTCGCCGAGCGCGCATTTGCGTCCATAGAAGGATGGCGTCCGTTGGACGCATATATACACCCATAGCAGTCAAATGGTCAACAAAGTTTAATTTGCAATAAACAAGAAGTGGTTGCAGCAATGTATTTCTAAGATCTACCAATAGGATACGTCTAATTCCAGCGACTGTAATAGGTCAATATCTCCATTTCTAATAATGGGTTCTTAATTGGCTGTCTTCACACCCAAAATAGTGAACCAAACTGACAATTGAAAAATATTCTACTCCTTAGAAAACAGAAACCTTCACTAACCTGTATGTATAAAATACCGAAACACCGCCCATTACACGTTCCGTCCCTTTCGTCCCCTTTCCGTCCATTAACTCACAAAGACGTGTTAAGATCTCAAATGACATCCTCTCTACTTCCTAATAAAGAAGCTTCCGTTAGCCTTTTAGGACAAGCTGTCTTCAATAAAGTGATACAATACATTTGGGGAAACTGCACCTGCTACTGCATACCTTTGGGAATTACAGAAATATCAATTTAGGTTTTGGAGACTGATCGTCGCCAAATGCCTTCGTTAAAAATCGCATTAATTTTATTATCTATTCGTTGAACTCCACACATATGCAGTGTGATAAAGTACTGTTTGAGCTTAGGCAAATAGTTTGTATTCCTTGGCTGCTTAAGACATCGATGTCTGATGAAGTACATACCAATTTTTTTTCAATTTTTTTGTTACGTTGATTAGCAAATTTTATTGTCATTCGACATAAAAAAAGGAATTCAAAATTCGTTTCCGAAATTTGTAAAAATTTTATTTCTGATAAAATTTTTTATTGTTTATTATATATGTTTGCAACTATGCATTTTTAAAGTGTGCACGAAAATAAAGTGAATGCGTATTGCTCTTGTAGTGCGCGATACACGTATCTAAATTTCAAGCTCGAAGTGTCAATAGACAGATCATACAGGAAAACCTTAAAAAAATAGAGGTCTTTTAGTGATTGATACTAAAAGTGCAATGGGTTTTACAGCTGATATAAGTACTAAATACGACCATTTTTTTAATTCTTAATAAGCTTATAGTACCATTTAATAGTACGCTTATAGAGGAAACATAACACATTTGTCACTTCTTATCTAAAAAGAAGATATCACATAACAACACAATTGTGAAGGGAACACTGATGCAGTTTTATGCTATTATTACTGGAAATAAGTACTTAAGCACGCTGGTATTTCTACTTCCTTGTACGAAATAAAGGAAGTACTGCAATCACGAAAATTTCCTGGTATCATATCTCAACGAAAATACCCGTTTTGACCGCTATCGAATGCAATTTAACGTTACTCTTTTTTCCCGAACGGGTTATAAAATTTATTTAAAGATATTTTCTAGTGACGACTGTACGTACGTATGTATGTATGCATCTCGCATAATTCAAAACCGATTAAACTCAGAACGTTGCAATTTTGTATATAGGACTGCTATAACATGTAGTTAGCACATGCACTTTTGATTGCAATCAGCCGCACCAAAAGTGCGTAAATACGCACACATATATATACAGCTTTTGTATTCTTATATGTTGGTAAATTATGGAATGTATTTGCTGCATTCAAAATGCTGTTGTTCTTATCTTTCGGTTAAGATTTTTATTCCTTTAGCTAATCTGTACGCAATAGTTGTAGAATTATAAACAATTTAAGTGTTGTTTAACAGCGGCAAAGCCTAATTTTGTTTACCATATTTGTTTACATTTGAAATATAGCAGAATTGTAAATTAAGTCAGTTTCTGCACTTTCGGTGTCTCTTTGCCGAGCTGGACCAAAAGTAAAAGTTTACTTTACTATCGCGCTCTGAAAAGTCTGTCTTCTTGCCTGCTAGCCGAACTGCTTGCTTTTGCATAGAAGATCTAACTGTAATTGTAATGATTGTTTCTTTAGTTGTGTTAACTGTATTTTTTTATGCTTTTCTATATTTTTAAATTTTTAATGAAGATATTTTGACGTTTTATGTATTTTCGCCATGCCCGAAGTCTGAATTAATTGAATATGAACTGAATTAATTGAATACGAAATATATCTCTAATGAATTTCGAAGACATAAATTTTAAATGAAATGCAGCAAAAAATGCATATAATTTAATATTCTGTACAAGGAAGTCACGTGGTGTCTGCATTTTTTTATTATTTTTATTTTGAAAAATAGCAAACATGGATGCAACACATTGCAGATTCTTACAGCGAAAAACGTACCCAAGTTTTTCTGTTGTCTGTGACCTAAGATTAAAGTTATGCTAATCCAACTGCAGGTTCAGACACATCAATATACTTGAAAACTCTTCACTAATCCAGCACATAATTACCATTCTAATAAACGTAGCCTCTGAATCTTTAATTCAATCCTAGTAGACTGCATCAGTATTTTAATTCAGACTTCAAGCCTTAAATTTAAATTCTCCCTTTATCCTCTTTCAAACTGTGTAGCATAGTGAAAGGAACCTAAGGAAAGACGATCGAAGTGACTGATTAGACAGGTGACAAATTTGAAAACTAGGACAGTAAGGACAGCAAGCTGTGCTTGACAAATGATCAGCATCAGTCTGTTTTACCGTGACTTATCACTCAAACGGTAACATCAGAACAAGTTCACGAATTATATCGTGGCTAGAAGAGGGGAATTGCATTTGTCATTTTCATGAGCTTCATATACCCTCTTTCTTTTTCAAATTTTAATGGTACATATATAAAGTATTTTTTCGCTCCTTTCGGCATGTTTTCGTGTTTCAAGTGCTGGCTAGGGAATTGCTCATTATTCATGTCTCCTATTCAAAAAAACTTAATGACTCTACATTGGCACCCTAACTAAAGAAAAAGTGGTGAATTATGATTCTTCCTCACCAGGATTTGGGGATCGGTTCCCTTAATCAACAGGCACGCTTTGTATTTTCTTCCTCCTTTATGCATGCATTCGTGGTATAACGGCAGCACAATCGGCGCATATTCGAGAGGTCCAAGTTCGAGTCACAGAGAGGACATTTCTCATTATTCATGTCTCCTGCTTTAGGGCCCATCAGTGGTCGAGCGGTAAAGTCGCTGAACACTGGCAGTTCGGTCCGAGGTTCGAATCCCGCGAACGGGCTAGCTGCATGGGTGTTTTCGTGGTTTTCCCCATGTGTAACGTGTATACGAGCCAGTTTCCCTTAGAACGTCCTCCACGAAGGCATCCCTTCCCTTAGGCAGATAACCCTAGTGTGCTTTGCCATAATTAAATACACACCACCTGCTTCAGGAAACCTACACATCCTTCGAAGTCCTGCACTGAAGTCGTGTGAAATTTTCAGATTGCGGTTGTTTTCCTCTTTTGCGAGTATTCCAAAGTTTAGTTGCTTGTATCGATAAACAGTGCGGTTGATTTGGTTTCATTTGATTGCGGTAAAGCACTTGAGTACTAGTTGCTTAAGGGGCGTGATACCTTCCTGCAGAACCTTTTAATAAAACCGGCTCGTATACACATAAGGAAAACCACGAAAACGCGCATGCAGCCAGCCTGTTCGCAGCAATTGAACTTCGGCCCAAGTACCAATGTTGAGGGACTTTACCGCTCGGCCGCTGTGATAAATAATGCATATCTCATGGCATAGGTACGTAAGACAATTGAAGTTGACGAACAATTAATTTTAATTAACGCTTCGAATAAATCTGCGTATTCTTTTAATATTGCTTCGGCCAACAAAATATTCCTCGATGTTTAGCAATGATATAAAAAAAGTGAGTTCAGTTATTGTAATAGTACATGCATTCAATTGCATAAATAAATATCTTTCGTAATTATATTTTAGAAGTATATACATCAAGAACTTTTTAATCGCCCGGTATTAGCATGTCATTCAGCTATTTTAGCAACTTAATGGACAGATTGAAAATATCGTGTTCCTTGAAATTCTCATAGGTTTGACAATTTAACGTTTAGCTTGGAGCATAACACTTTAGGTAAATGTTAATCATCTTTGTAATCTATTTCTAAAGAGAGTATTGTGAATTGCCACCTGAGCGAACAAGAATTTTGTTTTTGAATTCGACTAAACGACCCATTTAGAAATTTAATCATGCAAAGATGTCTGATATAAAACCCATTAGTTTCGAAAGCCATTAATCGCTTTATCTTCGTTATACATAACAAGACATGAGTTTAAAATAATAAATTAAAAAGTAAATAAACTAAAGTTAACTCTGTTTTTTTTTTTTTTTTTTTTTTTTTTCCACTGAAGATTGAGGAAAAATTTAGACATTTTTTATTTCCTCAATTCTCCAACAAATCTTCAAGTAGATAAATAAGGAATAATAATTACTGTGTTATAAATGTGTTATAAATGTGTATTACAGAGTTAGACAAATTATACCAACAAGGAAACTATAATAAACAACTTCAATTAAATTGTACAGTCAAAATCAGTTTTACAGGAAAGTTTTGCATTTTCCTTAACGCAACCACATAGTAAGATGGTAATTCTAATCTAATCTCCTCGCGTAAATCGTATTTATCAATACTAGTATCCCTAGTAAATACAAATCAGATTTAGACTTTTATTTAAATTTAAGGTTGAAGATTCATTAGGTTATTTTGAAGTAGGAGACATGAAACAGGAGCAATGCCCTCATCGGGAGTCAGAACTGGACAATTCAATTTTCAATTCGCGCCGAGTGTGCTACAGTTACACCACAAAGTCATACCAGAAGAATGGAGTAAATGCTTTATATACTCCCCATTTTAAAGGACGACCTGGGATTAGTAGTGATGGACAACTTCGGTACATTCTTGTACCCGGTACAAAATACCCGTTACTCAAGTAACCGTTACTTTGAAAAATACCGAAAACTGATTTCAAGTACCGAGTACCCAAGTAACGATTTGGAGTACCGAAGTAACGAAATACCGGAGTAACGGTTGGCTGTACCGTAGTACCCTAGTAACGGTTTGCTGTACCGGAGTACCCTAGTAACGATTTGGAGTACCGAAGTACCCTAGTAACGATTTGAAGTACCAAAGTACCCTAGTAACGATTTGGAGTATCGAAGTGCCCTAGTAACGATTTGGAGTACCGAAATACGCAGCTAACGATTTTGCGCACTGAAGGAACTCTGCCACGTCACCACGTGTTTGATTTTATCTGTACGGAGTAAGATTTTGAATATCATAAAACATGTCAACTACGGAAGTGTCTGAGGAGCAGACCATTCATGGACACAAGGAGCGCATATCACCATTTCGCAAATACAACCAGATACTACTGTCTTCGTACCAAAACCGAAGTGAGCTGAACCCTCATCGATCCTCCAGTAACGAATACCAAAATACTGAGAAGAGACGCATATTTTCGTTACAAAGTAACGAATACCGAAAAGCACCCGTTTCGGTACAGAAGTAACGAATACCGAAAAGTACCCGTTTCGATACAGAAGTAACGAATACCGAAAAATATCCGTTTCGGTACAGAAATAACGAATACCGAAAAGTGCCCGTTTCGGTACAGAAGTAACGAATACTGAAAAGTACCCGTTTCGATACAGAAGTAACGAATACCGAAAAGTACCGATTTAGGTACTGAAGTAACGGGTACTTGGATGTACCGATTTTCAGTACCCGTTACAACTAAGTACCCGTTACAAAATACCCGGTTCGGTAGTACCGACTCATCACTAGGGATTAGGGACCCAATTGGCAAATCCTGCTGGTGACCAATTACCGTCCACCATCTTTTTTTTTTTTTTTTTTTTAGTTCGGGTACCACTGCATAGTTATTAGTTATTTTACAGCAAAAGACATACACAATGAGTAATGCCCTCGCCGGGACTCTGACCTGGACCACTCGAATACGCGCTGAGTGTACTATCGTTACACCACGAAAACATGTTAGAAGGAGGAAGAAAATATGTTACAGAATCAAATGTAAAATAATTTGCTATTGATTGTCAAATCATTATCAAGGATAACAAACTTTTGAATGAACATGTATAGTATGTTTTTATTGATAAACTGTACTTTCAGTGCTTATGTTACTATATGCCCCCGTAGTAATTATGTGTCTTTTAAATAAATTCTGTTTCTGAAAAATCCCTTAGCGCTTATTTGGGCTGACTATAGGTCAAACAACTGAGCATCAATCAAAACCAAAAACAACAGTTACAGTTTCGTTCTTTTTACAGGCTAACAGAAAATGCTTAGCGTTTAACAGTTGCATGGAAATGTATGCTTTATATCTGTACGTGGCACGAGCTTCAATAAAGGATCAAAACTGTCACATGTTATAAAATCATTAATTTGTATAACAGTACAGCAGTTATCTGAAAACGGACACTCCATCGACTTTTAATTTCATTTACTTCTCTCGTATGAAACAGTGAGAGCGTGCATTCCTTTTCACTGTGTTTTCAAACGCATATTTTATATCGAGTAATACAACTATGGCCACGAGTAACCTTTGAAAACTGCGAAAATGTCTCAAGAGAACTTTCAAAATTTATTCATTTAATAACTCAAATTGATATCTTTGACTCCTTTGATTTATGGTAAGATTTAAGATTTCCTTTGATTTTAGCTCAAAAGATGCGGCTTTATAATGCAAAATAAGACTGCAATATTTATTATCGAATAACTGAAAGAGATTTTGAAGCCACCGGCAAAAAACGTATTGTCAAGTAGTACGAAATGCGGGTTCAAGAGTTAATACATTTTATAAAAATATCACTTATGCAAACTAATTCAAAATATACGAGCTCAATTCAGAGTGATGTTCATGGTAACACACAAATGGAAAAAGATATTGGACTAATGTTGCAATCGTTACCAGGATCTAAGCATGGAAACTATATTATTTAATAGTTACTTAATATCCACAGTCTATAACTGCAATTCGTTTAAGCGTATAAAAGAATGAGAAATAAAGAATAATTATCTGTGAACGACTTTATCCAATTTGTTACTTTTTTCAAAAAGCTTAAATCAAATCAACTAGATAAATGTAACCTTTGAACGTACGCCTCAGAAATTGATTAATTGATTGCTAAATGTAAAGCTGCCTTTTCTTAATCATGGAAATGGGGAACTTGAGTTTCCAGCTTATTAAGCAATCAATATTTTCTTATAATTTAAAAGTTTTATGGTTTCAAACCTTCACGATTCCATTTCTTTCCCTTTCATTCAGCGCTATGTAAATGGAAAAGTAATTGCGTCTTTAATACCCTTAAGCTCTTTTCAACTCGTTTTTTCCGTTTCATTTCATGTGCCTATATGAAACATTGCAATACAATTTCACATTTGGTAGCACATGAATAAGAACGTTTCAAATATAATTCAGGCTATGGTCGGGAAATAACACTGACTGACAAAATTTGTGAGCGAGAGTCTACAATGAAAACTAAATCCTATACTAATTTTAAGAAGAGTTTATTTTAGTAATAGGATTAAATGCATCAACATTTGTCGTGAACCTGCTGATTTCAAGCTATATGAGAAAATTTGCATTTTGTTTATTACTTTTTGTCTCGAGTTCATATCAAATACATTTCGTTTACTAGCTCAAAGGAGTAATTTGCCCAGAAGGGTTATTAATTTTGTGTGCATTTTGCGTTGGTTGTTCACTTATAAACGGTGTTTCATTTTTCAAATTGTTGCCACTAGAGCCCTGCGTTATATTTAAAAAAAAATTAAATAATGAAGATTCTGCATGAATGTATATATATTTCTCGCACTGTGAAAAGACAACGGTAGTTAGAAACATCAAATTATGAATAACGTAATCCTCCACCCAAATATGGGCATCTGGAAGCCTAAATTTCGAATCTGGAATTTGTTTTATTACCTATTTTATATTCTGTAAAACTTTAACGAATTTTTGATTAACAAACTCAACGATTTCGAAGCAAGCAACATTGTACAGGAATATATATATATATATATATATATATATATATATATAGCGCACGAGACTGTGTATCGAAAATTCTAAACATATAACCTCTTTGCTTTTAAAATTATTTTGTGATATTGCTGTTGAATTGAATTTTATTGTTTAAGTGCGAAGAATATGATACTTAATAAACAGAGGTAACACACAAAACGTTAAGAAAGCACTCCTTTGGGCGTAATATAAAATTTGAAAACTTTCAGATTTTGTTTTTAGCTCGTTATTAAATAATTTTTGTTAACTCTTTCGCATCGGTAGAGGTTAAAATCTGTTTCACTCAAGCATCTAGAACGTTCGCATATATGAATATTAGTTGGAATGGATTTCTGTCTCCCATGCCAAGTACAAGTTTAACTTGTTCGTTAACAATAACTTTACGAGAAACGATAACTTCTTTCTTGGGATCTTTGTGAGGTTTTACCGACTGTGCGCAGTTTTAGGACAGGATTGCAACTGCGAGCATCAATAGCTAAACATTGAAGCTAAAAGACCTGAGGTGCATTAAATAACAGAACTACTTTTAGTTGCTTCGGAGAATTATTAGCATGCCATTTAACAAATCCCGAAAGCAATGAAGCAACCATGCACTAAGGTGATAGGGGAAACACCAGGTGAAAATGGACTCAGGCGTTCGGGCCACCTGTCTACGTCTGAAGGGTCAGGCGTTTCGAGTGACTTCGATGTAAGAGAGTTAATAGTTTCTTAACTTGGTACTAACTCTTACAGCAAGTAGGATGTTGAATAATACAACCATGTTTATTACATTTTTTAACCACCGAGGAAAAATCCAATTCCGATAGTGTGTAAATAAATACCAAAAGTTATGAGATAAACTTACAAGTAACGATGTCGGATTTTTCAGTTGAAAAAAAAAAAGTAAAATGTAAAATAAACGAAAATATTAAATATCGTAAAAGTATTAAATATACAGAAAATATTAAAAGAGAAGATTAGATTATTGTAGAAACATTAGATTATTTCGAAGGAGGAGACATGAAAAATGAACAATGCCCTCGCCGGGAATCGAACTATAGGCCTCTCGAATACGCGCCAATTGTGCTGACCATTACACCACGAAGGCATGCTAAGAAGGCGAGAGAAATACCTTACAAACTCCCCCTTTCAAAGAACGATTGGGGGATTAGAGGACCCAATCGCCAAATCCTGGTTGTCGAGAATCATCATTTACCACCTTTTTTAGTTCGGGCGGCACTGTAGAATATTTTTATGTGAAACAACTGAAGAAATGACCAACAACCTTGCCATATCTCGAACCATGGACCTCTTGAATACGCGCCGAGTGTGCTGACCACTACACCACGAAGCCATGTTAAGAAAGTGGGAGCAATATCTTATAAAGCAATCAAATATAAAAAATACGCTGAAAGCAATCAATATATTCCAAAAAATGACCTATCAAGTTAATATGTAATTTTCTTACATCAGTACTAACCAGTTATTATAATCTTGATCTTTCTTTTAACTTCTTCCTTCCGTATACTTTGCCAGGAAGCAAATTAACTTGTAATGTATTTAAGCTGACAGAGAGTGAGTTCCTAACATGGTTAGAATGGTGTCCGCCGAAAACATCGCGGCAAAAACATCGCGGACGAAAACTTCGCGGACGAAAACTTTGCGGAGATAACAACGCAAGGCGAAAACGTCGTGGTACAAAACATCGTGGGAGAAAATTAAGCAAAGAAAAACATCGCGGCGCAAAATATCGTCTTCGAAAATAAAGCGGTTCAAAAACTTCGCAGTTTAAAAACATCGTCGTCGAAAATATCGTGGTAAAAAATAGAATACCTACAAATTACCGCATACTGATAACATTTTTACAATTATTAAACAATTATTAAATTTTACTCTTATTAAAGCCTGTAAAACGCATGTCTGCGATGTTATTGTCATGCGATGATTTGTAGATACTTTATTTTTTACCATGATATTTTCGTCGATGATGTTTTTAAATTGCGAAGTTTTTGAAACGCTTTATTTTCGACGACGATGTTTTGCGCCACGATGTTTTAGAAATGCTACGTTTTTCTCTTTGCTTAATTTTCTCCCACAATGTTTTGTATCACGACGTTTTCGCCTTGCGCTGTTTTCTCCGCAACGTTTTCGTCCGCGATGTTTTTGCCGCGATGATTTCAGCTGTAACCGTTAGAATTCTGCCAGTTTTAGCTAAAGGCAGTTAATTATTTCTTCGGCTTTGCCGATCCTATAAACTTACATATCGGTAAATTATTTGAGGCAGCTTTTTGCTTAGTTATTTAACTGTAGTCTGATACTAGTGAATCAATATTAAAATTTTTTTGGCCGTTATTACTATTTAAATTTAGTTGCCACACGTAGTGGTTATCTGTAGCACGAGCCGTGTCCTGTTTCTAAGTTTAGTGAAAGGTTGCTTATTCAGTTGTAAATCTTTGTCTTGCTATTTTAGACATAGTGATAACTTCCTGCTAGTCTGGTCAAGTTGTAGGATTAAAGCTCTAGTGTCAGATCGAGCATAAACTCATAATTACGTAGCATAAAAATATTAGAAGTAATGCCATAAAAGTATATACAACTGAAAACAAATCAGTCCTTTAGTCAACATGTTCTAATTTTCACATGTTTTTATTATTAATATGCTTATAATAACATGTTTTCGTTATTAACACTTTGAATTTCATAACATGATTAACATTATTTTCATTATTAACTCTTTGAAATGTCTCAGTAATTAGATCTCGTTTTCAAATGTTAGTGGCCTTTTTCACTAATTCCTCTATATTCGGTCACGGGATTAGTATGGTTATGTTTATTTAATTGCGATAAAATACATGAGGGCTATCTGACTAATGAAAGGGATCCCTTCGTGAAGGACTATCTAAGAGAAACTCGCTTGTGCTGCCCAACAGGGATAGAGAGGTTATTTATTTTGACAATCATACCAAAGAACCCGGTTTCGAATTCCGGAGAAGGCATGTATATTTGTAAATGTATAGTATCTGTGTGGCATGGGTGACTCTAAATATGCGGAGAGCAGAAAGTCATCTCGAGAGGTTGATGGTACGGGAAGAGGGATGGGAGATCCTTGGAGCCGCCTTCCCAGGATGCAGTCTTTCGAAATTGGGGGTGGGGGGACTGAGCAAAGTAGTACTGTTACCTGTATGGTGCCGAAGCTGTTGCCAACGACAAGCTCCCACTTGCCTCCTTGCCATATGGAATTTCCTGGGCTTGCTCTGATATCAAACAAGTAAGATTAGTCACAACGACAACAACTAGCTTGTATACACATTACACATGCTGAAAACCACGAATTTTTCATGCAAGCAGCCCTTTCGCCGGGATTTGAACACCGCTCCGAATTACCAACGTTCAGCGACTCTACCGCTCTGCCGCTGGTAGGCAGTCTGTCACAGGAAGGTGTTAAGTGTTAAATGCGAAGATTTACGGAACAGATTACACAACAGTATTACAGATATTCTTAAATATTAAATGTCAAATAATATGTTAAACAAAACAACGATGCCAGTGTCTCTATAATAAATGAAATCCAAATATATAGACATATATATGTAAGATAAAAAATATGAAAGCAAACTTATAATTTTAATTGGTTATAACCTCTTTTATTTTTTTATTTAATTTGGGGATTTAATCTCTCTATCTTAAAAACAGCGCTATAAATCTAAACTGCGTCATTCAAATTAATCATGCGATCTTACGTAACGCTTAATGCAGATGCCTCTGGCCCAGCCAAATAGATGTAAACCAAAACTTTTCCTAACTCAAAACTCGAACTGAAACTTTTGACTTCCTCCCTTCTTCCTCTGAATCGCTACGTCTTTTTTCGCTTACGCTTTCATCCTATTAAGACGCTGATGCAATCATTCGGTTCTATGGGCATAGTATCAAACTTGTTCTGGAAATAGACGTAATTGGAGTCCCAAGTTAATTGTGGCCACAAATGTGAATTTAAAAAAAAAAAAAAAAAAAAAAAAAAAGTGGAATTAAAACCTCTTCGACTACCAAGTTCTAAGTCTTTACAAATTCTACGTTTTAAAGTATCAAGTATCTTCGCAATCAGCCATTTCTACGCATTTACATCTCAGTGTCCTTCCATCAGTGCCTCCAAATTTTGCTTTCATTTCATATATATTCCGAACAAAAATAAAATGGCACACATTTTAAAAATGTTTTTTTATACAGATATTAATTCTAAAAACCTGATATTCCAATATTCTGTGTATGAAGACACATTTACCTTTGATATCTGAACTATCAAATGTATTTTACATTCGCTTTTCCATTTCACATCAATGGATATTATTACAATGTGCCAATGCAAATAATGCTTTCCATGTTCCAAAATACTCTTCTGTTCTTTTAGTGAAAGCGTTGCAATGAAATAACCTGCCAATTCTTCTGACAGCTGTTTGCGATTTATGCAAAAATATTGGAATTTCAATGAAAAATATGACAGCTTCGAGAGACACCCGAGTGGAGTGTCGCAGATACTCGCATTTCATGAACAATACTGAAGTTGGGTGAAGCATATTTAAATCATATTTTGCAGAATATGAAGTTACAATAGCATTTGTTGCGCCTATAAAAAAACTGAACTGACCAATGCCAAATTACGTAGTATTAAATAAAAGCACTTTTGATTTCCATGTAAATTCAGTGTCTCTTATTGATTTACACATGTAAATATTTCAGACCCAAATTGATAGTTTAAAACTAAATACTAAAGGACACTTTGGAACGTTTGATTAACAACGATTTTTTTTTTTTCGCAATGACGGGCCCAAACCAACCACAGACGTTGGCCACTACTAAGGCCAATAGTGGTGGTCACTTCAGTATAGAGGCACCTAAGACACGAGCCACGTTTTGCCTCCTATGATTGGACAAGTACACGCCTACTTTGGGATTCGAACCCGGTTCCTTCGGTACCGCTGTCAGGGTGACTAACCGCTATACCGGTTGGGTCGCAATCACAAGAAACATATCTTGTGAATAATTACTTCTAGGTTTTAACAAGAAAATATTACGCACTTACTTTTGAACAGGATGATATGGCTGTACAAACGGAAAAGTGAGGCGATCTTCTAGCTGCTGCTCAAATAGATCTTGAACTATTTATCAAAGTTTAAACAAAAGAAACATGACGTAACGTCCTGCTCGACCTGCGCAGAATACGTAAAGTATTACTTACAATCGGCACAAAAAAAGGGGAGCATTTCTGTATCTCCCGTTCTGCTGGGCCGATTGACGAAATTTAACTTGCGTTTACATGTTTCGAAAACGATGTTAGATATATATTTAGCAATTGTTCTAACATAAAACAGAAAATCAGATATTTTTCTGAAATGACCTACCATTTTTTCCATATGTCCATTCTAGGAAGCAAATAATGCCAAAGTGCCAAGTTTTGTAAAAATCGCACGCGTAGTTTTTAAAAAAACTAGCTCTCAAAATTATAGCTCTTTAGAGTTAATTGAATTCGGTATATAATTATTAATGTCTCTTTTTTTATTAATTTACTTGAATTTATTCTTCCACAGTTGGAAATTTAGGTTCAATCCAAATAAAATTCGCAGCTATATTTTAATGTACTTTTAAACTTTATATTTTTCAATATTTTTTTATAAATTTTTCGAAATAAAAAATTGTATATAACCTACAAAATTTTTACCATCACCGTAACGTAGATATATTTCTACACAAACTGCAAATAATTAGAGTTTATTCAAAATTTACCACGATATACAGGAATTTATATGTTGGCTCGTTTTGAAATTTGGCATATTTGTTTTAAATGATAATAACGCCAAATGTGATTTGTGCACTTTGTTAAATTTATTTGAAAGTATGAACGATGTAGTTTTTCCCGGTCGTGCGCAACGAAATCGAAAGAAAAATAGGTTACCATCATTTAATAATTTCGCCAAGTGAATTATCCTTGGCCAAAACTGAAAATACAAAAATAGTCTTAAAAGAATTAGCTCTGAAAATGTTAGTTTCTCAGTGTCAATTGAATTTGGTATATATTAATTAATATCTCCTTTTTTTTAAACTTATTGAATTCCTTCCTTCACAATTCGAAATTTGAATTCAATCCAAAACGATTCCCTAACTGTTTTCTGATTTGTTTTTAAAATTTATATTCTTTAATAATTTTTTAAACCTTTTTCGAAAACATTTTCAATTATAAGCTATGAAAGTGTGCTGTCATCTTAAACTATATGTATTTCTAGGCATACGTGAAAAAAATTTCAATTTTTTATTCACTATTTCCGAAGACATATGTGAATATATATATATAGGCGCGTTTTGAAATTTGGAATATTTGTGATAAACGATAATAACGCAAAATTTGGTTTACACGCTTTGTTAAAATTATTCGAAAGATTGAACGATGCACTTTTTATTCCGTTCATGAACACTGAACGGGAAAGGAAAAATGTTCACCATAATCTAAGAATTTCTCCAAATGAATTATTCTTGGCGCAAACTGGAAAAAGTGCGCCAAGACAAATTTTAAAATTAGTTGCAATGAAATTTTTTGCTTAGGCACTGTAGAAGCAGTTATAATTTATATTTACGGAAGTTCACCATTCACAGTGCGGAAATTATTTTCATTAATTTCTCAATTTTTCAAAATTTTCATTTATTTCTCAAAAACTAATGAGTTTCTTTCTTTACTTCATTAGTTTCTTGTTTTGTGGAGCATTATAACAGAAAACCCTAGTCTAGGTTTCAGAAATAAAGCCTATGGCTGTTTTCCCGAAAACTTTTGCAATGCAATAATAATTCATGACTAAGCATAGCTGCTGAGAAACAAAATAAGCTTTTAAAATTTAAAAAATATATATCTCTTCTTTTTAATGTTCTTCCGCTACTAAAAATTAATTAGTTTTAGAAGTTATACGACGAAGTAATGAGATCGATAAAGTTCATTTAAAAAATTAATTGGAGAAAAAACACATTAATGGGAAATTTTAAATTGGGCCATAAAAAAAAAATGTTAGATTGGCGTATATTTTGAATAAACTCTTTTGATTTTGGAAGCGATCAGACATACATCCCCTTTTGTCCAGGTTATGTATTCTTAATGATGTATCAGAGGAAACTATACATAAAGATTTTTCAGCTGGTGAATTGTATTTCCTTCATATTTACAAATATTTACCTTTAGTTTAACAAACGGTTGCCGAATTCTAATGTATGAGAGTTTTCGTATTTTACTGTTGTTTCCCTCAATAAAAATAATGGTACACTTATTTTCCCTTTCCTCCCCATTGACTTTTATATAAAATGGTTGTCGTTGCTCCCACCTTTGAAACATGCCTTTTTCCCTCCTGAAGAAGATGAACGTGCATCAAAAATAACTTTCAAAATTAAAAGAGTTTAGCTAAAGAAAAGAAAGAATTGAAAGTGTTGAAGTATAGTATAATATGAGATTTCTTTTTCGCTTAATTTTACGGCTTCCAAAAAAAAAAAAAAAAAAAAAAAAAAAAAAAAAAAAACCTAATGTCTCAACAGTCTCTGTTCGGGCGCCACTGTAGATATATTAACATTTTTTGGAAACAGGCAAGATGAAAAATTAGGAAACGCCTTCTCTGGGAATCGAACCCGGACCTCTGTAATAATACCGGCCCAGCGCGCAAAACCACTACTCCACGAAGGCACGCTAGGAAAGTGGGAGAAATACCTTATATGTTATTTATTATATTAGCTTAATTGTGATGAATGAAATAATTATATTTGGGTTATTTTTCTCAGTATTAAACAATTTGTGATAAAGTTTGATTTATTTGATTACGGCAAAGCACTCTAAGGGGAGGGATGTATTCGTGGTGGACTTTCTAAGGGGAACTGGCTCGTATAAACATTGCACACGGAAAAAACTATGTAAAATATGTGCATAAACGCCAATGCACCAGCCCGTGGAATCGAACCCAGGTCGAAGTACCAGTGTTCAGCGAATAAACCGCCCGGCCGCTGGTAGGCTGGTGAGAGATAAATAATATTTTTATTTATCTTATTTTACAAATAACCAAACGTTAGCGCAGAAGTTCACGGGTTATAAAAAAGAAAAACAAAAATCATTCAGCACAGCCAGTCTTGACAACGTCTCTTCAATAACCTCAGGTCACGAAAACCCATCTTCCGAAGTAACGTTACAAATTCAGCTACAAATTTTAATATTCTATAGAGTTTTTGGCTAGGCCTTGCGAAAATAGAATGCTTCACTACCTGAGTACAAATGCTGAGATTCATATAACAGGCTCAGTTGGCGGTAAGTATGTGAATACTTTTTAACAAAGTTCTCACACCGAGAAGGTGCAATACAATTGAGAAAAATACTATTAACCTCTCTAATCATCAATATTTTCTGTTTACAAGAACTTTATAAATCCCGCTACAAATTTTAATACTGTAAAGAGATTTTTGGATAGGCCTAGCGACAATAGAATGCTCCACCACCTGAGTACAAATGCTGCGAGTCATATAACAGGCGATACAGCAACTCAGCTGGCGGTAAGTATGTAAGTACTTTTTAACAATGTTCTCATACCAAGAAGATGCAATACAACTGAGAGAAATACTATTAAAACTTCTGCTAATCATCAATATTTTCTGTTTACAAGAATTACACAAAGAAATACAGTTAAAAGACTCTTTCGTTTAGTAACGTATTTCATAAGGCTCCAAAAATTCGAATATCATAGAAAGCGACCAAACAGGAGATTTCTATAAATGCAAGATTACAAATCAATAAACGCATGCCCTCAGTCCAGTATCTGTTACCAGAGCGTAGCCTTTTATTAGAAGATTCTTGGTTTACAAGATATAAAAGTTTCTAAAACAATAGCGTCAGAGGGAAACTATTAACAGTCTCAGAACATGAGACAAATATAAAAACAAAAACAACAAAAAAACTTTTCTAAGTCGTAAATGATATGTTGCATTATGTACAAAAAAGAATACCTTCATTTTATTCTCACGAAAGCTAAAGAACTCGGAAATTCTCTCATCATGTTTCATTTTAGTATCGATTACAGTAGATAATAAATGTTTATAGTCGAATATTATGTGCTTTTATTATTTGAAATATATACATGCTTTTAAACTTTGTTCGTATTTGTAGTAAATAAGTAGTATATAATAGTTGAATAATAATGCAATTCGGCGTTGTGCCGACTCAGTTTGTTCACTAAAAATTTTAGGTCGCGAATTTGCTTATGCGCTTTTTAAGTGTCTAAATAAGAACAGAACTTTTAACTTAGCTTTTAAAAAATATAGAATTTCTAACTTGCTAGTTAATTTCTAATTGGGGAAGTCAATTACCTTTAACGTAACCTATTGACAATTAAAACTTGCCAACTTAGAAATCTGATATCAAAGAAAGTAATAAGTTGTTTCTTAAATGAATTGAAGAACGTGGTACACTGTGCCAGAAAAAGGGGGGCAGTTTTGCATCTCCCGTTCTACTGGGCCGATTGACGAAATTCAAATTGCGTTTTTCATATCTCGAAAGCTTGACTTAGAATATATATTAGATTTATATATAGCATTGTGGTAGTATAGGTATTTTGACACAAAACAGAACTTTTTCTGAAATGAAATACCATTTTTTCCCATATTTCGATTCTACGATTGAAATTATGCCTCAATATTATATTTTGTAAAATTTGGTGCGAAATTTGCGGAAAAATTCATAAATTTATCTTGGCGTATTTTTTCCTTTAGCGCCAAGAATAATTCACTTGGCGAACTTATTAATTTACAGCAACCTATTTTTTTGTGTGTGCAGGAGCGGAAAAAAAGATGTATCGTTCATACTTTCAAATAATTTTAACGAATTGTGTAAAATACATTTGGCGTTATTATCGCTCATAACGAATATGCCAAACTTCAAAACGTGCCAAAATGTAAATTCACGTATGTCTTAGGAAATGTTTAATAAAAATTCTCATTTTAGCAAGTATACTTAGAAATGGATCTGGTTTAAGAAGATGTTAAAAAATTTATAGGTTGTAATTTAATTTTTTTTTTGAAAAATTTATAAAAATTATTAAAAAATACATTAAATAAAATAAATGATTAAAATGGGATAATTTTATTTGGAATAAATTTAAATTTGAAAATAAGAAAGAAGAAAGAATCAAATAAGTTTTAAAAAAATAAGAGATATTAATAAATATATACCAAATTCAATTAACACTGCGGAGCTAAAATTTTGAGAGTTAATTTTTTAAAAACTACTTGTGCGATTTTAACAAAACTTGACAGTCTGGTATAATTTGAGTCGTATATTCGAAATATAGAAAAAAATTCGCATGTCAATTCAGAAAAAGTCCGATTTTATGTCAAAGTACCTGTTTTAGAACATTTCTATGTATAGAAATATCACATATCCCAATTCGTGCTTTTGAGACATGAAAAACGTAAGTTCAATTTCCAGTTGAACGGAAGATATAGGACTGTTCCACCTTTTTTTTTTTTTTTTTTTTTTCTTTGCGCAGTACATTCCTGCAGCTGTAATAAAGAAACTGCTATGGAACATTTCATCCGCCTAGATCTCAACTCTTTTGTCGGTGACACCGACTACATCGAACGTCGTTTCTTCCGAACTCGGCCCCTTTCACATTTGCGTTGTTGTAATGATTTCATCTTACGAAGTCTCTTAATATTTAGCATTGGATTTAGCTTGTGTGCGCTTTATTGCTTTATGAATGTTGAATTTTTAATATTTACATTGCTACATTAACCTTATTAAATTCATATGAATATTAACTACTTAAATGTTTCACAGCGAAATCGCGGATACGACATTTTATTCATAGTCTCTTTTACATCATTTGCTGGGAACAGTAACGTCTACCTAGCCAGAACAAAATCCGCTTACAAACCTTTTTATATTAAAAAGAAAATCTTACCGCTGTTATCATTAAGACAATATACTAATGCACTATATAAGTGCAATGAAGAAAACAGAGACTTCTGTCTAGGACTGCTTCTATTTTGCTTCACATGATAAAAAATGAACGTCGATGAATTAGCACAGTGAAAGCATATGAAAGATTAGGACGCAATTTTTTCTTTCGTCTGTAGGAGGTCATATGGAGTCTGTTTTACTTCCTTGTACAAAATAAAGGAAGTATCTTAATCACGAAAAATTTCGGGTATCGTATTTCAATCGCTGTCGAAACAATTTGAACGATGTTTTTGCGTGACGCTAGTGGGTACGGACAGAATAAAGGACTGTTTTTGCCAAAGAGGATTGTAAAATATATTTAAAACGGAATCGGAAGAGATTTTTTCTTGATGTCTGTACGTACGTATGTATCTCGCATAACTGAAAGACTAGCTGCAGAACTTTGAAATTGTATACATGGGATTGCTACAACATATAGTTGTGCAACTCCCTTTTTCGTTGCAATCGGCTGCACCAATAATATATATATATATATATATATATATGTGTGTGTGTGTGTGTGTGTGTGTGTGTGTGTGTGTGTGTGTGTGTGTGTGTGAGTACACCCACTCTGTTACCTGGCTCGGTGAACTTAGTTTTTTATTCTTATATGTTGGTAAACTTTCTTTTTGCTTTAAAAGTAATGGAATTATGTGATTTTTATATCCCGGTTAAGGCTTTATGGCTTTAGTTAATCTGCATGCAATCGTTGTAGAATTATTAATAAATTTAAAAGTTTAAGTGGCGAGTTAAACCCAACGAACAGGCATTTGTTTACATATGAAACTCATTAGAACAGTTATTCAGTTTCTGCACCTTCAATGTCTTTTAATAAAGTAAACTTTAAGTTTTATGCATCGAAAAATCTGCCTTTTTGCCTGCTGGCCTAATTGCTTACTTTTGCGTAGAAGCTCTAATTTTAATTGTAAAATTTGTTCTTTTTTAACTATTTGATGTTTCATTTTTTTCTGCAGGTAACAATTTTTAATGAATATGGTTTGAATTTTTATGTAGTTTTTCTTTGCCGCAAAGTGAGAACTGAATCAATTGAATAAGAAATATATGTCTAATGAAATTCGAGGAAATAGGTTTAAATGAGATGTAGCAAACAATGTGTATAATCTGTAATGTGTATACAATAATAATGTCACGTGGTGTCCACATTTTTTTTTTTTTTTCTATATAAGAGTAGAGTTCCCGTCAGCCAACATAACTGAACTGAAAGATCGGAAAACAGAGCATATCCAATAACTCAAAACTTCTAAAGTCGATTTCTAATAGCTACAAAAGTTCAGAATTACTGAAAAAGATTATAACATTTATTATACCCTTGGAGAAACATATAACTACAACACATTGAAACCAGTTCCTATTTTCGTATTTTTACGTCTCGAATAGTTATTATTTCAATAGAAATAAAATAATGGTCTATTACGTATCCTAGTCCCATATCACTGGAAGAGGTAATTATATGGAAAAGTTGCTAATAATAATCATTGCATACAGTTTACTGTACAAATTTTTTCTAGAAGTGCAACTGAGATAGATATTAAGAAACGGTGTCACTCGGAAGGTAGAGCGGTTAGGGAAGCCTACTGTGGTATAAGGACCCTGGTTCGAACCCCGGAGAAGACATGGGTGTTTGTAAATGTATAGTGTCCGTGCGGCATGGGGGCACGCTGAATATGCGGCGAGCCGAAAGTCGTCTTGTGTGGTTTGATGTAAGGGGATAGGGGTGAAAGACCCTCTGGATTCCCTCTGAGTGCTCTCACTCAACATTGGGGAAGAAAATACAAGTCTCACCTCTGTTTGGAGGTTTTGGCAACGATTCATCCATATAATACGGACAGGACAACAACAAAATTAAGAAGCGGGGATGGCTGTATTAAGATGGATATAGTAGTGTTGTAAGTTATTAACAGCAACAATTAAAGACAACATTGAGGTTATGAGAGCAACAGATCGCCAGAGCTACTCAACTTGTTCAAACTTCATTGCTAAGTAAAAATCATTCGGAGATGATTGACAGTTCCCAACATATAAGGTGGCAAAACACGCATTCCTTGGCCAAAATATATGACGTTAATCCATAGCTGAGGGCTAAATCTATATGCACAGTGATTCAAAAATATAGGTCAATATGTAAAGGCAGGCAAAGAAGACTGACATAAACAGATTTTGTAATAGAGTTTGTGTGCAGAAATGGCGCGTTGAGGTGTTAATTCAGCTTTAGGTAAAAGTTTTGTACTGTCGGCGAAAGTTATCATTCCCCAAGCAAATTTTGAGCTGTAAACATCACTACACGAATGTGGAGGACGCGACGTTCATTTTATCTGTGAGACTTCTGATGGAGGAAAACAGAATAGTTATTCAAAGCAAGTACTCGAAATTCCTCACCCCTACCACTCTTAAATCATACTGCACAACAGTCTTAAATACAGGATGACAATTAAGTTTCATTAAATGGAAAAGAAAAGTAAACAAGTAGCTAAACTTTTGCATAACTCCCTGGAAATAGGCGAAAATTTCATATGCAAGCTAAAAAATGGAATGTTATAATTAATTTCATTAAAAAAGTGACTTTAAAAATGATCTTTTTGGTTTATTTTTGAGCTGTTATTTAGGATTAAAATGTATACTTTTTCCAAACAAATGTACGAATTTCTGCTAACAGATTTATTGTAATGTTTATAGAGATAAAATACATCTGAAAAAATTATCTTTTTTCTCTATTTTGTTTGCATGGATAACGGTCCGAATTCCAAATGTTTTTCCTTCATCTTTACCCCTATTCATAGATCACATTCCTTCAAACCAATTTTGAACAGTAACTAATCACACAATGACATTAGAGTGACATTTAGAGTGGATTAGGGAATAAATTACTCTGGAATTTTCTCTGCGTTTATTTTGCATCACTTTCGTAACCCTTATACGTTGAAGCAGGTGTTACTTTTGTATAAAACAGATAAATATTCTAAATAGAAAGCCTGAGAAGTTTTTGTTTTTTGCCTTGTATCCTAGTGACTCCCTTGTGGGCATTCAAAAACTACTATTTGAAAACTATGCAATAACTACTATAATTATCCAATAACTATTACCGTTTGCGAATTATGGATTTTGTATTGATTGTTTTTCCAAATTTCATTGCTAATTGCGTCTTCAGTAAGTAAACAAAACTTTTGTTTAAATTAGTAGTTGTGCATTGGACAGTTGTTCTATTAACAGGATATCATGTAACTTTAAAAAAAATCAAAATAATATCTCAAAATGTTTGTTTTACATGTGTTACTACCTCATATTATTCATCTATAAGATGTTATATTTTTCTGGCGGAACGTTTTGAGAGTGGTCCACTATGGGTGAAGTAGCATCTCTTTTAGTCGCAGTCCCATAGATAAAATGCATATCGGTGAGTTCTACTCTTTTACACACTTCATTACAAAATATGCTTCTTTACCTGCGTTTACATTTTATCCAGATATATGAATTTCAAAATATTAAATGGAAATGTGTCCAGTGATTTTATCTTCCAGTCTTGTATTGATTCCTTTCTTCCAGGCTTTATAAAGCCGGATAATCGGGACTAAATAATACATTTATATCGAGTATTTTATACCTAACTCTATTATTAAATAAATATGATAAATACAGTCATAAATTTTAAGAGTAGAACTTCCAAAAACCTTATTAACATTACTTTTAAAAATACCGTAATACTTAAATAATTAAAAGTAGCAGTAAGCTCGCCCAGTATAGTGGTTAGAAGAGCCTACTGCCGTACGAAAGGGCCCGGATGCTAATCCCGGAGAAGGCATAGATGCTTATAAATGTATAGTGTCTTACGGCATGGTAGCATTGAAAATACATGGCGAGCCGAAATTCTTTTCGAGAGGATGGTGGTAGGAGAAGAGGGGTGGAAGACCCTCGGACTTGTCTGCCTGGGGTGCTTTTTCATCAAAATTGGGGGCCGAACTGAGCAAATTCGTACTGTCGCCTGTATGTTGGTGAAGGCTATTGCTAACGGCAGGTGCAATCTTGCTCTCTTTGCCAGGATGAATTTCGTGGGCTTGTTCTGGTGTTACTGTCAGAAAAGTGAGATAAGACCACAAGTACAACACCACAAGACAACAACACCACAAGTAGCAGAAATACTTATTTTCTAATGAAATAATCTATTTGACAAAACCTGATGTTTTTGCTATTTTACATATAGTGAAGCCTACTCTAATTTGGCAAAAAGTTGAGAATCATAACATTTAACGCGCACTAAGTGTGCATAAAATTTAAATGAATGATTCAGCTGCATAATTATATATTTAAACGAAATTTAAGCATTCTTAATTTATTTAACGTCCTGTGTGGTATTGCACATTTTATGTGACATTCTAGCAGTGATCTTAACAACTACTATGAGTAAAGCAAAATAACTGTAATTTTAAACTAAGTGCCTGGTTCAGGGCAAACCCACAAGTTGAAAAAGACCTTACAGCCGTATTATTTATCTTCCTTTTGTAATGAGGCCACTTTCGTTAAAATGAGTGATAACGGTTCTATTGAAGAACATTAGAAATGCCAGTATCTTTCGAAAGACTATTAATATCTTTCACTAATTATAATTATTTGCTTGAAAGTAATATTTAAGTTACTTTTCAGAAAATTCAGTACAAATTACGGAACAACAAAAATTGCAAGCAAAGGTTATTAAATAACTTTTAACTACGTTATACTTGTAAAAGATTTAAATAACTCTGGCTGTAAATTTATTCTCTTAAATCGCGTTGCAATACTGGATATTTAAATTAATGTAGTAGTTAAATGTTTCAAGCAGAACATACACCCAAATTCAAATTTAAATTCAACGAAAAGCTTACTTTATTTCCCCTTAGTTATTTACTCTTTGCTCAAACTGTCATAAAGATTCATCAGCATTGTCATATCATCAATCATTATAAGATTTCTTAATTACATTTTAAAATTGAGTTTTATCACAAAAGGAAACGACTAATTATTGCTAGGTGTATTTATTATGTCGAAATAAATACAATTTATAAAAAAAAATAGTTTTGCATGATTATTACTACTAGCACACAAAACATCAGTGAAATCTATCAGTAAGAAGAACGATATTAGGTCAATCCTTTAATAGGAGAATCCTTACAGTAAAAGCAATACAGAAGCAAAGAGAAATGTCTCAGTAAGTGAACTAGTGACAAAACGAATGTTATTGAAAGCCGTTGTACGTCTTCAGCTAGACTGCAGTGGAAATGAATTTCAAAGAGCTGCCAGTCGAAGGAAAGACCAGGGACATATTGTAATATGTTGACAAATATAGGAAATATTCTCTTTCCTGGTATGAATATATCTATCAGCATTTGAGGCTTCCCTCCTAATATGATCGGAAATGCTTCCGGTTCCGCTATATTATGTCGCATTCTTATGAGAAAGGCTATGTACATTTGAAATTACATTTAATTATACTCTTAACTTAAAGTATAAGATAGGCATTTCATAATAAAAGATCGTTTTAAAAGCATAGGTTTCTACTGTTCGTTTAATGCTTAAAAGATTTAAATATCATTTACGTTTACTTGGAAAATGGAAAAGGTATGTTAAAATATTTCATATCATATAGTCATTAATTTAATCCATATTATACCAAGCATTGAACAAATTAATACTTTCTTATAAATTTTTAAACATGTGTTTCTCCAAGTCTATGTATACATTATAAGGTATTTCTCCCGCCTTCCTAGCGTGCCTTCGTGGTGTAGTGGTTCTGCAAGCTGGGCCGGTACTCCAGAGGTCCGTGGTTCGATTCCCGGCGAAGGCGATTGCTCATTTTTCCTCTTTCCGGCTTCCCAAAAATACCTAATGTCTCTAAAGTGGCGCACGAACTAAAAGGGTGTTGGATGATGATTCTTCTCTCCCAGGATTTGGCGATTGGTTCCCCTAAAACCCCAGTCGCCCTTTAAGAAAGGGAGGCATTTATCCCGCCTTAATAGCAAGCCTTCGTGGTGTAGTGGTTCTACACGCTGGGCCGGTATTTCAGAGATCCGTGATTCGATTCCCGGTGAAGGCGAACGTTCATTTTTTATCTTGCCTGCTTCCAAAAAGTACATAATGTCTCTTACAACGTATAACATAAAAAAATTACCAAATTTTTACTAGTTTGATCAACACAGCCTGTCCTAAAAATAGGACAATGGTATAATGCACTGTTAATAATTCTTACTTAGGTGGAATGACAGAAAGTATCTTAAGCGTAGTCCAGCGTTACATATTTTACACTCAGTTGTTGATTTTACTGTGCAGGTTTTTAGATGGCATCTTCTTTGTCTATTTTATCTGTTTTTCTTAATCACATGTTCATTTTCAAGCTTTAGAAAAATCTTCATTAACCTGTTAAACACCTAGTTTTCTGCAAGATGGTTTTCTTAGAATAGAATGTCTCAAATAGGCAACTGTTATGTATCTTCGAAAATCAAGTAGGCTCAGATGACTATCAGCACCAAATAACTGATTAATCTTCCATGAAGCAACAAATGCTGTTTCAAAAGCATTAACAAATAAAGGCCAGTACCCTTTCGTTCCTTGAATTGAAGTAACATAAGCTGCTGCATGATTATCAAATAGGACAACTCGGGTTTTATATTTGTTGTAGTATGCAATGCACATTGGTATCTTTACCTGATTTTCTGCCACCGTTTACTCTTTTCTCTATAGTTAATACACACTTTGTTTCTTCGAAATTGGACATTACTGAAACAACACGACCGTAATTCCATCGAACTGCTCCAACTTTGACTTTTAAATCAAAACTGCTTTCCATTTTTGACTATTACCGTTTACAAATTATGGAATACTGGACTTGGTATTGATTGTTTTTCCAAATTTCATTTCTAATTGAGTCTTGAGTAAGTAAATAAAACTTTTGTTTAAATTAGTTGTGCATTGGAGTATAAGTGGCCATTTAGACATTTTGTGTTCTCTAACAGTACCTGTAGCGAAGAAACTTTTATTTGCAAGAATGGATAAAAATCCATGGGAAGTAAAGAAATTATCCATATAAATCTTGTGTATTTTAGGACAGCAAGTTTTAGACAAATGCACGACATAATGGTTTAATTCAAAATTTTCTTAGTAGGTTTCTTCTTTTGTGTCATTGTATTTTTATTCTTCGCCAAAATTCAAGCATGCATAAACGAGAGAAATTTAGTCTACTTCGAAGAATTTCAGAATACAAACTGACTTCATGAGCCAATGTTTGAAACATTAACTCAACCCTCTCCCCCACATTTCATACACCTGCCTGTAACGCGATGTGCATCTGCCAGCTAGATTAAAGTACCTGCGTTAGTTATAGAATAGCAATGTTTAGAACGTAACAGAGAATAAAATGATTACAAACTGATAGGGATTTGGTAGTAGTGGATTTTACCGTTGTCCCATTTTCAGGACAGCTAAAATTGCAAAGAAAATTTATCTTTTAAACAAGATTTTTTGAATGTTTTTACTAGTATAAAAGTATGCAATATTATCTCAGTAAATTTACAAGTCTGTTTCTCTTGGAGTTCAAAATTTTAATAAACTTGTACTTTGAAAAACGTAAGCAAAATTTATCTGCAAAAAATCATCACTTTAAAAAAATTAATAAAAATTATCTAAATTAATTCTGACTTGCGATAAAGACTAATATATTGTTAAATGACTCTTAAATAATAAAATCTCTTTAATTTGAATTAAATTATACAAAGGCTATTTATGTGTGCTGTTCTATTTTTAGGACAATGAAGAAATATCGGTTAAAATAATACAATACTTTTTATACTATTTATTAAAAATAATACAATACTTTTGTTGCTCAAGAAACGTCTGGTATGCAGAATACTCAAATGTATAATTTTGTACTTAAAATTGTTGTTGCTGCATGGGTCTGAATGATGCAAAAAAGGCTAATTTTAAATTATTCAGTGATGTGATCCAAACATAACTGTCAGAAGTGACCATCCAACGTAAAGCAGTGTAACGATACAGAAATAAATTGAGATTTCTGTAAACTTTGCATTGTGGCTGTGTACAAGGTGGCCATAATCAAACAGAATACATCCGAAGCTGCCTGTAGCTGTAATAATAAAAAAAAATCCTTTGTTCCTTTGATAATTTCCAAACCTGAACTTTAGCAATATTCTTCTTTCTGTAACTTGGTGTGATATTGTAGAACAGTCCCCAATAACGGGTTTCATAGCCACGATATGTACCGCGCTTTGCAACTTTTAAAAAAAAAAAAAAAGAAAAAAAAAATTCTAATGTGGGCCCCCACGAGACCTATTAAATTATGCATATTTTTTGCTGCATTTTATTCAGATTGTTTCCTCGAATTTCATTAGAGACTGTGTCTCATTCAATGAATTCAATCTAACTTCGAAGAAAGGCATATATACATAAGGACTCAGAATATTTTCATTCAAAATTGTAAAATACAAGAAGTTACTGATGTTGGCTACGTGACCGTCGAACCTGTTGGAACTTCGACATCAGCTTCGAGCTTTGGCGTTTTTTGGCTACACATATTTTACGCATGCGCAGCTGATTCCCTTTTCGTTCGAAGGGAGCCACTCCTGCTGCTGCGAAGTTTTCCTTCTTAACAATACACACTTTTTGATCAAGTGGTAAGAGATGAGGAGTGAAAGTCCCTCGAATCCCTTTCCCGAATTATTCTCAACCAAACTTAGGACGAGGCTATACACTAAGTGTTGGAGTTGCACTTGCAAAATTATTGCCCTTGCAACTACTCTCCCACATTCTACTTTCTTTGCTGTTTTCTGCAAAAGTGACAAACTTAAGAGAAAACATAGTAAACTATATTATATTTATAAATCTGATTAGTTGCATATCGCAAAGTCCTTTTTCGCCACTGATGGGAATGAAATAGACTTAAATCGACTGCTTAACAATAAATTCCAATCCACAATGAAATTCATACTTTAGAGGGAATTCGATGCAGAAATTTTTATCCAAATCTACAACATTAATCAAATGACGGTCAGTTAAGCCATTTGGTAAAAATTTCAGCAATTTAATTGGAATGACTCAAACGCAGGAAATCAAACAAAACGCAGGAAATCAAGTTTGCACCTTGACGTCATTCCAAAAAATATATATAAGCTGCGGCACAGTAAACTTCATTTAAATGAAAATAAATCCGGAGATGCATGAGCAACAAAAGCACATTTCGTAAAGAAAAACGTGTGAAAAAAAAACCTTTCGAGCGTAAACGCGAAGCAAAACGAGAAAAGAACTGGCTAAATTTAAAAAGATGCAAATTAAACTAAAATTTACCGTAGACATTGATGGATCACCGCAGTTGTGATGCTCAAAACCATAACATTTAATTCGTAAAGTTACAGCGAACGTAGGACTGTATTTTACAAAACAGCGCACAAATTGAGGACACACACACATACACATAATGGGAAAACGAAACAAGTTTCCTCCGAAATTTTCCGCTTCGCTGCGAAAAGTATTTTTTAATTTAATCAATTTAACATAGAACAATTTCCACAAAAATACATTCTATGCATTTAATGCGGGTGAATTACAGTTATATATTCGGAAACAAAAGTATTTTTAAATAACGCTGCAAAAACGCGATGTAATAAATCAACGTAATTTAAATCAAATAAAACTGCCACACTTTCATGTTTTAAGGAGGTTAAAAATACTTTAGGTTCTCTTTTTAATTAAGAAAGCGAAGTATTTTCGTTTTTTGCTATAAAGATAAGTATATGTCACAAATAATCTATTAAAAGAACATGGCTGAAATTGCTTATTCATGTGATATACTGATTATTAAATATTAAAAATGCATCCGAAAATATGCACAAAAAACTAAGTTTAAACTTATAAATTTTATCTTATTAAAAAATTCAGAAAATGAATAAATAAATATACAGAGCTACGAATCTTTCTTTATGCATTTTTAGGCATCTATTAAATTTTATTACGGAAAATTTTCTTTTAATTTATTTTATTCAAAATCTCAACTATGGATCAAACAAATACGTATTATACGTACTTGTTTGATACGTATTATAACTATTATACGTATGTATATTTATGAATTAGTATCAACATTTAAATAATAAGGATTTTAAAGTTTAATTTAATTTCTCCAAAGCTCTGCTTTTGCTACAATAATTATCATTCCGTATTAGCATAAATTATTAGATGTTTAGCTTTTGCAGTGTTTTGCAGCAGTCACACATTTAATATGAACTCTTCCTGTGCTATATAAGCATATCATAAGTTCTCTTTGTGCCAAAACGTAGATGAAAAACATTAAATTTTAATCCAAATGCCTTAACTTTAGAAACATATAACAGCACGCAATTTGAGATACAACAGTATATTAGAGATGGACGATCCGCTTCTGCTCCGGAACCGATTCAAAGAACCGATTACCTAAACTGAACGAATGATCAGCGCTCCCGCGAAAACGGAACGTCAGTTCTTAACACTTCACAGATACCTGTTGTGAAGTGTGCCAAAAATTAGTTTTCTCTTAATGTAAACAGTAGCAGTCTTTCTTTTATTAGTTACCGGAAACGTTTCTGACCTATGTTTTCTGTGCGGTATGTATGTATGTGTCCTTTTGGCTTGCTTGCGTTGCATTTAATATTTAAAAACACAAAACATTAAATAAAACGACGCATCTCGGCGAAACTGATCACCTCTGTTTGCAAATGAATGGAGTTTTGTTTCCCCATCTGGCAGTGCGAGTACCTGTAAAGTACGCAGACTACAGGAACTAGCTCCTGGGATATCCAGCTGCCAGCGCTCCAGCCCTCCGACAGTAGTCGGAGATCTGGGTCTTTGGAAGGGGTGATTGGAAGTGGCGACGGAATCTTCATTATTCGCTTTTTAAATCTGGTTTCTACGGAGTCTTGATGATTTGCTATTTTCGCTTCCTCGGAGCTGTTCTTTTGAGTTTCATTATTAGTTCTTTGAATACTATGTCACAGTATAGCTATGTATATTAGGTATTACCTTTTTATATCATATTGCTGTAATATTCATGTAAATATTAATACTGACGAAATATGAAATAGATAATAGTTAGGATCGGCAGTTGAAGAAGAAAAGTTGTGTTCTCCGGAATGGCAACATAAGAAAGATATTCTCAACCAAGAAGAAAGTTTTACTGGGATTTATTTTACCTTTGTCTGATTTTTGTTTTATTTCACGTGGCTGGAAGATGGTTCTTAGATGGTCTCTTTTGTATATTTAATGTAAGTCTACATTCTATATTTCCAAAGAGACATAGACTTTACAATTGTTTTCGTGAATAGGATATATCAAATAAAATATACTTAAAAGTCTTTTAATCTAATGAAACAAATTCCAAATTTGGGCTTCCAGGTGCATATATTCGGTGGAGGATTACGGTGTTCAAAATTTAGATTATGTTATCCAAAATTATGGCTCTAGGTACCGTTTTATTCCAATGCGAAAAACATACATACATTTATGCGGATTCTTCATTATTTAATTTCTCTAAATATAATACAGGGCTATAATATTTGGTGGTAACAGTTTGAAAAGTGAATTAACGCAGAAAATGAATCGACGAAAAATGCCAAAACGAAATAAATTACTAGCTCTTCTTGGCTTTAAAGCCCTTTTGTACTAAAAATTATATTAATTAAAATTATATTAAGTAAAATTATGCAATTTTAGGATATATTTTATTCAGGGTTTGCATAAGTGGAAACCGTAGTTATTATAAAATTATTAACTAATTAAATCCTAATAAATGCTCTCCTTAAATTGACACATTACTACATTTACAGCACCATATAAATACTGAATATATTAAAATTTTATGGTAATCTATTTCAGCATTTATAATAGGAATTTGCCATATTAAAGCACTGTCTAAATTATGAGAATGGGAAATCCAGCATATGGTAATAAAAAAGATTTATGCAAAGATAAAAATGAAGGAATACTTTTTTCACCAATTTCAAACTAATTAGCAAAGAAAATACAAATATGAATTATGTATTTTCTTAATTAGTTTTAAGCATCCTTCGGCAATTAAAACTTAACTAATAAACAAATAAATGATTGCCTCATGCAATAACCTTTTTTAATTGTGATTTTATTTTATTTAATAACAAAATATGGTTACAAAATAAATAAAATAATGTCTACAGAGACAGTATGTTTAAAGTAGTTATTATAGTGATATTCCATGATTGATCATAGTATAGGAAGATAATTTGGCTGTATTAAAAGAGAATAATAGTGTTTATCATGACTAATTGCGCAGTGAATGCGGCTTGCGTAATTTATATATGCTGATAAAAATTAGATTTATTTTTAAAAGTAAGTTCTTTTAAGAAGGTTATTATGTAATATTGCAATTTTTTTTAAAAGAAAGATAAGATATTTCTCCCACCTTCTTGCGAGTCTTCGTAGTGTAGAGGTCTGCATGCTGAGCCTGTATTTCACAGGTCCGTGGTTCGATTCCCGGCGAAGGCAGTTGCTAATTTTTCAATCTCTTGCTTCCAAAATTCCTAATGTCTCTCCAAGTGGTGCTCGAACTAAAAGGGTGGCGGAGGATGATTTCTCCCCAGCCAGTATTTGGCGATTCGGGTCCCCTAAAAAAACCCCAGTCGGCCTTTAAAAGGGAGAGTATATAAAGGGGGGTCTATGAAATCCTAGGATGATATAACTGGAGGATTTACTTTACGAAATCATAGGATGGTATAAATGGAGGATATAATCTATGAAATGTGATGTGTTTGTCAGTCATAACTGGAAAATACATCACAAGGAGTCGAATAGGGACTGAAAGAATAACTTTATCGGAATTTCATGAAACATAAATTGTGTAAAACAAGAAAGGTAAATAACTTACATATATACAGGGTGCGTCAGAAAAATGTATACACAGTTCGAACTGTCATAGGAAATTTAGTTTCCAATCGACATTTATGGAAAACGTAGGGCTGCAGTCCACTATAATATATATATATATATAGATACTTCCTGACAAAACTGAATGTTCCAAAGGGTGTTTAAGTAAATGTCAAAATGGTGGTCTTCAGCATCGATACATTTCTGAGCACGAGTCACGACTGATTCTGTGCTTCACACTGCAGTGTCCAATGGGATGTCTGATTCACGCCACTTGAATCTCATCCCAGATCTACAGATCCAAGTCTACAGAATACAGAAATACTATTGGACACTTTGGGTGCAAACTACGGAATCAGTCCTGACTCGTACTCAAAAATGTATCGACGCTGAAGATTACTGTTTCAACATTTAATTTAAACACCATTTAGAGAATTCAGTGTGATCAGAAAGTACACTTACGAGTATTTTTCAAATTCAACCTTACCACTTTGATAAATTTAACCTTGTAGGTTGGACAATAAATTTTCTATGAGAGTTCAAAGTTAGGTATACGCTTTTTCTGACGCACCCTATTGAACGATCCAAATGGAAGGGAACGTACTGTGTTTATTTTAGATGGAACATGCTAAAATATAAATTAAAGAAATATTTTTTTCTAAAAAAGAAACAGTTATAAAAAAGCATTATCTAAACGGCTTCATTCTTTTCTATACATTTTACGTAATTATTCTTTGCTTGTCCCGACCCTGCTCCTACCACAAAACCTTCTGCCAAAATTACAGACACACTTATCGATCACTGATAGAACAGTAATAAGAAACTTGCATTTACTGTTTAAAAGAAGCATGTCGTTTTTTTTTTTTTTTTTTTTTTTTTTTTTCTTTTCTTTGTTTTGTTTTGTTATAAAAACGGTATAATCAATCAGATATTTTTGATAGAAGTTTTAGTTAGCTATTTAAAAATTTATTTAGAAACAAAATTCAATATAAAAACTACTAGTTAGTTGAGTCATTTTTCTGCATGAAATTCACTTAATATAAAAACATATGCTGCTTGTCAAAAATTATTTTAAAAAAATAAAAAAATGCTCTCTAGGTATCGAAATGGCTGTCTTATGTGTATAAAACTTTTGCATTGCAATGAAAGTTCCATTTTAAAAAGACTAAATTTTCCCTTGCTCTGTCCCTAATTTTAAGATGTAAGTATAATTTGTTTAGTACGATATAACTATATAAGAATTATAAGTATTTATTTTTTTTTAATTTTACATATATTAAGTAAATGTTATTAGCCCAGAAATGCTGTCTGATCACTATAAACAGCGTATCACTTTTCAGATTATTGAATTCTTGCCATCAAATTTTACCACCCTGTATTATATTTAAGGAAATTAAATAATCAAAACTATGCATAAATGTATGTATGTTTCTCGCATTGTGATAAATCAACGGTACCTAGATCCATCAGATTTTGAATAAGATACGTTTCACTCGAATATGGGCATCTCAAAGTCTAGATTTGGGATCCAGAATATGTTTCACATTTTGTAAAACTTTAACATTTTTTTTTTATTAAGAAACTCAAAGATTTCATAGCAAGCCAAAGCAACACAGTACTCAAAAATGGAGAGCAATAATTCAGTCTAAGTCTCTCGATTTAAGAAGGCTCTCGATTTTTGCTAAAATGATGTAGGAGCGACGTACTGCTTTGAACTTGGTATAGTTTAATATCATGCTTAGAATGTTATTTTAACCAGTTAACTGTGGCGGCCTCGTTTAAGAGTGCGCACGGTTTTGTGTCGCCAGATTCGAGCCATGACGAGGATATTCCTCAATCACAGAGTAAGTTGCGTTGGTAAGATATTGGATGAAAAAGATGGGTTTATTTTATAAAATTGAAACTTTCATTACTAATATTTACTTATTTGGTTAACATAAGCATATATTACATACATACTGTTACGGATTTGGTATTTAAATAGCTAATCTTAATTGAATTATAAATTAAATTGTTTTATTCCCCGTGCAGAGTATCACGTGACGAATGTTAAAGGAAAGCTAAGCCGGAAAATTAAAAATACAAGAGCACTTGTATTTAACATTTAATAAATGAATAAATATCTCTTCTTTTTTATTTCCAGAAAATTCTCGCGCGCGATTTAAAATCTTATAAAAAGGAGGAAAACCTCTCAATTCACTTGTTGTTAGTTTGTTGTTGTTTTAAGAGTGTTTAGAGTTGTTGTTTTAAGAGTGTTTAGAGTTTAACTGCTCTTGTTGACTGTAGCAAATTCGCGGATTAGCTTTCTCTAGCTGTTTTGAGTCAAGTTCTCTTGAACGTTTGAGTAGTTAAAAGATAACTACTGTGAGATATTGTAATACTGCACGAATATCTGAGGAAATTTAAGTATTTTTGTTGTAATAATAATAAATTTTGTTCATTTTTGATCGGACTTGAGCCTTCCTCTTCCGAGGCTAACATTTAACTCTCTTAAAATACAGTAACCCTTCTTGGACAAGAGGCTACACGCGCCAAGAGCGCTGTTTTGATCGCCAAACAGTCGCCAGATACTACAATTAGGATACTACAATTTGCACCATTCCTCTCAAACAGCTAAAGAGGTTGTACGTACCTATTTCACGTAGTTGACGTTTGAACAAGCGCGTTTTTAAAAGTCCAAAAAAGCAAAAAATACATTGGTATAGATCAGGAGATTTAGTAGGAATATCAGTGAAAGTTATGGCCTTGATTTCAATTTCTTGTTCCATTTTTTCCAGGAAATTATCAGTAGGTTTTAAAGCGTTCGTTGTTTGATTTGTCTTAAAGGAGTTCTACTGATTGATGACACTGTGTGTAAAAGGAAGGTATTTCTTATTTCAAAATTGTATATAAAATATATTTCTGATAATATGTGGAGCTGATGTTCACATTTCTCTCCACTCTCTTTACTTATAATTTGCTGTTATATGAAAAACCAGCAGCAATCATAAATCCCTTCGAAAAACGTTTTTAGATTCCTTGAACCATGTTTTAAGAGGTTGTTTTCTCCTATTTGACTGTATTAAATGGATTTCGTGTTATTCCAGTCATTTAAGTACACCCTAGATTCATCTATTGTGACAAAATTTTTTATTTTTGCTTGGATAAATGTTTCTCATAAAGAATTCTGCAGTCCATGCTAAGTTCGGCGATAGGTCGTGGAAAAAAACGATGCACATTATGATTTCTTCACTTTTTAAGATAAGAATCATCATTAATCACTTTGTTTACAGTCGACATTGAGCAGTCTACTGCCTGTCCTTTGACTTGGGGGATTTGCTTTTAACACTAAAGATCATACTTTTGCAACATTCAAAATGATTCGTTTTTTCCTTGGATACGTATTTGGAACAATGTTTCCATTTGAAACTGAATTATGACGTTTTTGTCCTTTGTTGTTGACAACAATATCTATCGTAGCTTTAGATATTGAAAAACCATGGCTTTCACTACGTTTCTTAATAAGTAAACACGAATAAGTTTCTTCGGTAAGATCAAAAACATAGTCTTCCATGTACTGCTTCTTGAAAAGCGATATTTTGCAAGAAAACAGAACTCAGATAGCATAACGCAGGAGTAAAATTCATATTTTCAAAAAACGATAGCTGCAGGTTGAAAAAAAAACACAAGCAGAAGATTCTTATATATAGCAAAGAAAAATCGTCTAAAAACATGTGCCAACTGCCTCTGTAATTCTATGCTTTTAAACTTAGATACTTCTTTATAATCGAAGTGTCTCCAAGTAGCCGTGGAGATTTGGTTTGCTAATTTTGAATTTATTTTCAAGCCTGTAAGTCATAGCAATAAATAGTTAGATGAATTTGATTTTTATTTGTTATGTTCAGTTAATTTGGGATGCGGATATTTAATGTGCCCAACATAAATGTATACAAGTTAAGAACTAAAATTTAACCAAGTCTGTAAACTTACATTTTGTTACTTTTCTATTTTAATTTTAATTTACGTTTCCAGTTATCAGTCACATATGAGCTTCTGCAATATCAGTAGAGACAGCTAAATGCTACTTTTAGCCAATTATGAAGGAATTTACTAATTATCCGAATTTAATCCTGCGAAATTATGTGAAGTAAAGCAACATCATGAAAACCTATTATTTTTTCTTTTAACTTTATAAAAATGCCTGATATGAATACCGCATGACTTCCTTCTACAGCCTGCCACATTTTCTGCTGCCTTCATTTAAACTTATTTCCTCGAATTGTTATAACTTGAATTGTAGAGACATTAGGATATTTTGAAGCAGGAGAGGTGAAAATGTGCAATGCCGTCGCCGGGACTCGAACCACGGACCTCCCGAATTCGCGTCGATCGTGCTGACCACTACACCACGAAACATGCTAAGAAAGCGGGAGAAATACCTTATATACGCCCCTTTTTGAAGGGCAGCTGGGGTTTTAGGTGACTCAATTGCCAAATCCTGGTGGTGAAGAATCATCATTCACCACTTTTAGTTCGGGCACCACTGTAGAGATATTAGGATATTTTGAAGCAGAAGATGTGAAAAAAGTACAATGACCTCGCCGGAACTCGAACCACGGTCCTCTCGAATTCGGTTCGAGGGTGCTGACCACTACACTACGAAGGCGGGAGAAATACCTTATAAACGATCACTCGAGGCAAGCTGAAAATTGCAAATTTTGAAATTAAATATCCCGGTCAATTTTTGTCGAAAGGTAGTGAAACGTCTTACAATTTTCTATTCATAATCAGTATAAAACTTTCCCAAACTTTAGTAACTGGAAGACTGTAATAATTGATAGATTTCGTCATTTGCCCAAAATTAGTCTTTTTCTATATTTGAAATTGCCAAAATATGAATATTTTTGTCATTTGGAACACAACCGTACTTGGAAATATACGACAAAAGCCAACTATTGCAAAAATAAAAGGCAATATATATATATAGGATAGGCTGCAACGGATTGGCAATGGTTATCTGCGTTATAATTATTTGGAGAGGCTTTACTGCGTACTTAGAAAGATTGCCATCTTTCTAACTACGCAGTAACTCGAAGACAGATGTAGCCGTAAATTCAACACACAGTTTTATTCCTGGATGGTTGATTATGAAGACACATATTCATTTTCATTTCACATCATCTTTATGGGTGCATTATGCACCCCACAATTTCATACAGATCATATTTTCAGAACAGCTGGCAGAGGCTAAGCAAACGAAGTAGCGCCTTAATGGGAAGAGAGGTAGAAGTTAAAGTGCGCAGTTATCCAACATGGAAACTCAGCTAAAGAAGGTTTAGGTTTAAGTTGCGTATTAAGAGAAAGTTTCAGTTCTTGAAATTTTGAGTTCAGCTTCCAAATTAGCTATGTCATCAGTATGCAAGTCGTACGAGATGAATTAATCTAGAAATCATGCAATCCAAGAAAAGGCATTACTATTTTTAGAATAGAGAGGGGGAATTAAGAGGCTATTGCTAGTTTAAAATATAATTTTGATTACGCATTTTTTATCTTACTTACATATAGATATGTTTGGTACCGATGATTAAAATACAAAATGGAGGTGTACTGCTGGATGTTATAGCAATCCCACATACAATATTTCAATGTTTTTACACCTAACGGATTTTGAATTATGCGAGATACTTATATACTTACTTACGTACGTACATACATACAGATGTCACGAAAACATCCTTTGAATGCATTTTTATACATTTTACAATCTGTCTTAGGAAAAAGACTCCTTTATTCTATGCGTACGTAACAGACGTCATGCAAAAAAAAAAAAAAGCGTCCAAATTTTGGAACGTTCAAAATGGGTATTTGTGTTGAAATAGACCTGAAATATTTCGCGATAACAATATTTGCTTTACTTCGTATAATGAAGTAAAAATAGCTCTCGTATTATAAGATACGATTTGCATCAAATAGAAATATTTTATTTTGAAGTTCGTCACGCTATCAATAACATAGTACTTCATCAACTTAACGTACGTAGAAAAACGTTTTCGATCTTCTATTAGAATTTAGAAGATAAATATTCTAAATAAAATTTACTTTGCGTAACATATTACATTCGCTTTCCAAAAGCTAGGTCATATGTTAGTAGCAAGAAAGTATGACATGCAATTTCAACCATGTTTATTTTATTCGTGGAATTACTCTGAGATGACATATTACTATTTTACAACCAAACGAGAATACTTTAACAAATTTTCTGTAGAAAAAATATCAGCTTTGAAGTGCACCCAACAATGTTCCTATCCGAGATGAAATATTATTTTCTTTTCTACCGGAGAGCCTTTTGACAAAAGTAGACTGTAATAAGTTAGGCGTATTGCATTGGTAAACTCGCTTGTCGTGCAAACTAATAAATTTTTGTTATCCACTACATGCTATAGACAGAAGCAAAGGACACATGGACATGTAATAAATTTTTTGAAGAATTCCTAAAACTTATAAAAGATGACAAAAAAAACCCTTGAAAGTATTAAGGAAAGGAATCTAACAGTACAGTCAGTTATTTGTATAAATCTTTAAATGTGTGCATAAATTTAACTTAACAGTTAACATTACAGTTTTTTTTTATCTGATCATGTTAAGCACGTATAGTAATATGGTTTTCTGTTTTCCCTTATAAAGTGATTAGGTGTGTTAATAGTCAAACATTAATTGATAGATTTCGTCATTTCATACATTTTATATAATCAGGGACAGACTAACGCGATAGATCACAAATTGTAAAATGACATTTCAATTACAATAAGTATTTATTCTAAAAAAGTATAAATGATTTCTCTTATCATTTTTAAATCATGAAAGGGTTGGAATTTTAAATCATGAATGGATTTAAAGCTGTTTTTTATAATAAGCTTCCTCGATCAAATTTCATATCTGCACTTTCTATCTGTGAGACCTTTCGGTCTACTACAAAGGTTGTTCGCACATTTTTAGAAGACTGCTTTGCTATAAAAAAATCGTCTGCTTGGTAATTTTTTGTAATGCAACTATATTTTCCAAAGTGTAAATTATCATCTGATACTTGACAATTTTGTTTTCAAGTAAAATGGCGCTTTTAAAGAAGTAAAGGTCGGAAAGGTATGTTTGTGTTCTTTCAGAGGTACATTATTCGTATTTAGTTATTCAAAAATGCTGTGAAAGCCATGATTTTTTTGTATCTAAAGTAACGATAAATACTATTGTCAATAATAAAAGAAAAAAAAAGTCAGGTTTTGGCTTCAAGGGAAAACATTGTTCGAAATACAAGAAAAAACAGAATGTTTTGTATGTTGCAAAGCTAGGAAATTTAGTGTTGAAAGACAATTTGGGAAGTCAAAAGACAGTTGCATAATCATTAAAATGCTCCGTGCAAACTATAAACAAAGTTATTAATGCTGATTTGAATCTTAAAAGGGCAAAAAATCGTAACGTGATCATCTTTCTCCACGACATACCGCCGAAAGCAAAACGCGCTCAACACTTTTCTGGGAGAAACAATTATTCCGACAAAAATGAAAAAAATGTTGTTACGATTGTTAATGATACGATAGATCTTGGGTTAATTTAAATGACTTCAATAAAAAGAGATCCATTTATTATCATTAAAGAGAAGAATAAAAAAATTAGAACATGTTTCAAAGAATCCAAAAGTTTTTCAGAGGGATTTATGATTGTTGTTTTTGATATAACTGCAAATAAAAATTAATGAGAGTGCAGAAAACTCCACAGCTCCACATATTATCAGAAACATATTTCATACCTAATTTTCATACATGAAATACCTTCTCTTTACCCACTGTGTTATCAATCAGTAGAACTGCGTCAAGACAAAGCAAGCAGTTGCACATAAAAATCCACTGATCATTTCCTGGCAAAAATGGAACAAGAAAAGTGTATCAAAGCCATACCCTTCACTCATATCCCTACCAAGTCTCCTGATCTATCATCCGCGAATTTGTTTCGCTTTTGAACTTTTAAAAAGCGAATTGTCCAGGCGTCAACCTACAAACCCTCTTGGACTTTGGAAAGCTGCTCAACTGGAGTGGGATAAAATGCCTCTTTTATTACTAAAAAAGGCTTTATTGTCTTAGACATTACGGTGCAGAAAAAAAAGCACGTAATAAGTAAAAAAAATAATTATGCAATACAATTACAATTTTTAGTCATATTTAATGTCTCTTTCCTCGCGAATCCAGAGAGATGGAGCGAAGCTTATAGTTGTTGACTTTCACTTTGTAGCTAATTGCAATAACAATACCTTTGCTCATCATAATCCTTCTGACCATTATCAAGCGAACGGTAAGATCGCTGAACACTGTCTTCGAACAGTTGAACAGTTCGAAATGTGTACACATTTTTCTGACAAATAACTTACATATATACCCCTGTATATATGTAAGTTATTTACCGTTCTTGTTTTGCACAATTCATGTTTCATGAAATTCCAATAAAGTTATTCTTTCAGTCCCTATTGGACTCTTTGTGACGTATTTGATCACATTTCATAGATTATATCCTCCAATCTATGAAATCATACCATCGTATGATTTCATAGATTATATCCTCCAGTTACACCATCGTATGATTTCATAGATTATATCCTCCTGTTAAAACATTCGTGATGTTCAAGCACTTTTATCATGCAGATGTTTAAAAAAAAATTAATCTTTTTGATTTTTCATGGTAATTTATAATTTATGTTCATGTGTTTAAAGAAAAATTCAAATTTATGGTATCTTTAATATTAATTAATCACCTTCGGCTTCTTTTTTGTTCTTTTGTTCATCCTTGCGTACAAAATCTAAATCTATTAAATGTTATCAGATACACAATCTTATCTTAAGCTATATATATGCTTCTATATACGAAGTATATAAGTTTTAGATGCATATATATTTAGTTTTCCTTTAGGAAATATTATACATTTCGACACAGTCTGGATTATAAGCACACAAGTCAAACATGGACGCTAACGGCGCATCTACCACAAAGAGAACATAACTAGACATCGGCCGTCACCCAGTGTTGACCAAGAAAACCTTCAAGGACATCCTTCGAAATCTGACCATATAGCGTTCTCACAAGTAAGGGACAGACAGTACCATATGGTTCCTGCCGAGCCTGAATTTACCACCGAATAAACGATGGCCTAGTCCCTGTGAAGTCTTCTCCAGAAGACTCCAGAATTTTTCTCCAGAAGTCGAGTCTGTCTAGGTATAGATCTAGCCAGAACGCCGGGAATGCTCTCAGTGAACCCCTCAGAGGAAGCCCTCATCTGAGACAGGGGACAGGCGACAGCGGATCCGGACTCCCGGGCGGCTTACCAGGACTATTCGGAATACTAGGTCCGGAATTGGTCTCTTATCCGGAATCCGCAAATGTACAACGCGATAATTCTTTCGCGTCCCAGAAGCCCGGCGTCAGAAGCTTAAAAGAAACTTCTGTTGGTGCTGTATATTTAAATTTGGGGCATTTTGAACTGATAATTAAACATTTTACAGTAATTTTAATTTACAATACAATAATTTTATACCGATGCACACACTGCAGCTGTTGCATAAATATTATACATTAATAATTAAACATTAACTTGGTGCATTTTATGTACACCTAGGTTTAAACACTGAGAATAAATAGTTACAATAATATTTGTTTTGCACATGCGTACGTTGATGCACCTACATAAACATTCCACACTAATAATTAAACATTTTACTCTTGGTTACAGGCCAGTTCTACAATGATACATACGTAATATACGTATATACATAAATAAATAAACACACATAAGTTACCCTGGTGCATTTTAATTATAAAGTAGCTTTGGATAGGTTAGTTACTTTAGAGTGTTCATGTGCTAGGCACTAAATAGCACATTAGCATGCCGCGCAAGAGCGCTAGTACCATACAACGAGGCACTCAGAAATAAGGCAGTTAGTACTGAAGACTGGGTAGGAATCTGTAGTGCACTAGGTGACATGACAAAGGTCCTGTCCCAAAGCCTGCAGTTTTTCCATTATGAGTTTTAGTTTCCTGAGCAGAGCAGGCTGGCAGTTCAAGATCACTCCTTCTTTACGCACCTTTCATGAAGCGAAACACGCTAAACGAAATTAATGTTGGGGGAAGCAATTACGGCACTCATCCCATTTGCACAGCTGTTTGTTACCATGATTACGAGGCAAGCCTGGCGGAGACATATGGAAGTGCTTGTTCTAAAGCGTTGTTGTAGAATTGAGTAAAAGTAGTAGTTTTATTAAGTAAGTAGTAATCTGTTCACTGGAGTGACAGCATGCATATCTTTCATACCAATTCCCATTCTAGGACAATTAACAAAATCTGAAGTCTGATTTGCGCCAGAACGATTGTTACCATTGGCTGCTCGTAATTGTTTAAAGGCACTTATTTATACACCCGTGTAAATGCTAATTTATGCAGACACATACTTAGAAGTGTATTTGAGAGTGTAAATTATTGCCTGAAGAGAGTAGCAAACTATAAACTCAAATATATGAATAACATATTTTCATAACCAGCAGTTATTTTATATATCTTATGCGGAAAACAAGTATACAAATCACTACAACACCATGTGCTCTCCTTCAGTGTACAGCTAAAATTTAACGCATCAGCAATGTACAGTTTAAATGTGAATGAACAAGCAGTGCATTATATGTTATACCAGTAACATTCTTTAATTCTAATAAATTAAAACGAAGACAGCTTGTTTAAATTTGCTTATACAGTAATAAGGAATGATTTAGAACTGCAAGCCGAGTATTCTTCAAATAAACGACGCGAGAGAATCTTTTAATCACTAATCTTTCGTTTTGAATGAAATTCTTTAATTTAAACGAAATCGCCGTTGACATTACAAGTTGCTTTAAACACTTCATGTGACTGTTTAAAAACCGAGGCAGTCTGTTATTGGAGTTCAGTTCCATTTAATGAAAGAATAAGAAAGGAGGCCTTTACAGTAATATACTTTGCCATGACGCTTCTAATCAGGAAACTTAATTAACTTCAGACGCCAATTAATGGCAATAAACGATAGTAGATTGCTTAAAATACCCAGCAGACAGCTATTTACCCAAAATGTTACGTTTACTGAAGTACCTAAGGGTCACTGCTAAGCTTTTCAACCAGATGCTCTATCGCTATTCGACAAAGACAGTTTAATCTAAGTGTCAGGGCAGCTAGCCGTACCAGATATGTTTATCCCAAGAGAAAAACACTTCATTTGACAGAGAACAAATTGAAAGAAATGCATTTGATTCACGCTTGTTTTGGTTACTCAAAAGCTCGATTCTGAAGCAAATAAAACGGAGATTTACAAAGGATACAAATTTATATTAACTACTCTCACCTCACAAATTTCCTATTAGTGAAAATATTTAACTTTCCGAAATAGTTTTTAGACGCAATTCGCTATTGAAAATGCATGCCAGGTCAGGTATAGCTTTTACACGGGGATTGAAATCAGTCTTTTAGTCTGCGCTTTAAATAGATTTAATATCAGAAAGCCCAAGCACATTTTATCAACCTGAAAACTTTTCTAGCAAATTGCTGTTGCAAAAGACTTCTTTTGTGAAACTTTTTAACGTTATTTCGGGATACAAAAAGAACGCTTCAGGGAATTTAAAATGCAAAACATTTACATTCCGGATACCTTGAAGTTACATGAGTGAATAACTACTATTAGCTTCAAAGTGCATTTAAAATCAATTTAAGGTCTAAGCTTGAAAATCGCAAAGGGTTGTTTTGAAGAGCGCAAATAAATCACAGAATTTCGCTATATTGATCAAAGCTTAGTCTTTGAGCAGATACTACTTTTAGCAGATCTTACGATATTTTGCTGAATTGTAAATATCTCGTTATTCAAAATATTTTGCTCTCTTATATTCTTAAATGTCTTATGTATGTAGTTGACGGAAGCAAAATTGTGAAAAACAAAGTAAATAAATATAAAATCATCTTTTTTTTTACAAAAGATGATTTTATATTTATTTACTTCGTTCGATCAAAGTTCACAGTTCACGGTCACAGGTTCACAGTTCGATCAAAATACATCGGTGCTCATTATCTTCCTTATTTCTCATCTAGGTTGTAAGTCGATTATAAATAAATGAAACTGAAATGTTTAAACATGAAGGAATATCTATTCGTAAAAACGCATATTTTTTAAAATTTCTAATGGCAGGGCAAAATACAAGAAGTTCAAAGACAGAACATAACAGAAGTGACCGAAAACCATTCCCTAAGACAATCTTTGGCACACCAATATCGAGTGGTCTCCGAGTCATAACCAAAATGTGGCCCACAGGGATGGAAATGGGGGACAAAAATATATTTAAGAGCGTCCTTTGGCGAAAACTGGCGATGTTTGGCGATTGTCCAATATGGCACAATTTCAACCAAAATAACAAAAATAACAAGTCAAAGAATTGCACAAACTCGGTGTTCATGTACACATTGATTTATTTTCACTTAAAAATATCAGAAATTGCGGAAACTCGCCATTGCGTACTGACTTAACTTTTTCCATGTACACATCGATCTAGTTTTCACTCAAAAATCGAAGGAGGACCCAATTCTATACTACAGCCAAACAAAAAATATATAATTTCAATAAACTGCTTTTTAAAACAAACATTGAAATAACATAAAAAAGGAAATTCATCTTATACCATCTAAGCACTACACAAAGGTCCGCTTACCTTATTTAGAAATTTCTTACGTCTTCAGTCTGTGGCACACAAAATTCCTTAACAGCATCCAAAAACATTCTTCAAACCGTGTTCCCTTTCTAATGGAAAGCTTTATATGGTGAACATTTGAATCTTTCTTGAGACAAACCCATTCAAAGCCATCTGAACGATCTTTACGTTCAACCGTACGCATTTCCTTCGTGCAAGTAGGACACTTATAATTCCGTTGAATTACATCCAACAAAGTTTCTTTTCTTCTGTCCTCAACCACTTTAAAAACAATTTAAAAGATTTCCCGCTTTCTCGAAAAAGAAAAATCTTCCGCTTTCTGGTTTTATACCACCAAACACTTACTTTTTTACGATGCAAAGCAGCCATTTTACGATGCAAAGCACACAATACACGATGTAACTGACATGCAACAGATATTTTGGCTGATCTTTAGAATATGGTAACTGGTAGTTTGGCGACATTTTGGAGGCGATAAAGGTCCACCTGGGACTTTGGTAATAATGTGAGCAGTACTCAGTTCCGATTACGCATTATTTTGTGTGAGGGAAATGAGAGATCATGGGATATGTCATGTGATATTAATGGACGAATTACGGTTCTTTAATCGGAAAAGGGGGGAAATCGGTAAAAAATCTGGAAATTTTGTATTTGGCTTTATTCTGTGTTGTGTGAAACAGTGTTCGTTAATTTTTGGATCCCATGGCCCTAACTAAAGTGAATTCGAAATGGGTATTTAGTGGGATTGAAAGGGGTAGGAATAAGTGTTTCTTTAAGGTTGTGCGAGATAGAAGTAAAAGATGTTTTATTAAGTTATTTATTTTACTTGGTACCTTGCTGTGAACTATAAGTATGATTTTAAAAATCCTGAAACATAAATAAGAAAAGTTTATCGGACACGTAATCAAGATTCTGAAGAAGATTAGGTAAGTTAGTATTTTTAATTATTTGAGGATATTATTTTTATGCATTGTTCTAAATGTAAGGTGGAAGTAAAGTAATTTGCGTAAACGTGCATGGAAATAATTTAAATATTTGACACTAAGTATTTGTAACCATTTGTAATATTTGCGGTATGAATTAGTTAGTGACGTTTGTAATATAATAGATAATGTAGAGGTAAAAGTCTTTGGATATTTTATTTATTTTATACGGGGAAATGTTCATGTTTGGAAAGGGTATATACTTTTTCGCGATCAGGTAATTTCATATATGTTCTATTTACAGGGTTTAAAGATTCAGAAAATTGTTATGCATTTTCGTGAAATTTTTCTAATTTATGAGAAAAAAGCAGTGTACATGGATATAGTGAACAGTGTGCGCAATGCAATTTTTGTGCAATTCTGGGATGTTTTTTTAAGTAAAAATAAGTCGACGTGTACATGGTTTATCTGTATGTGTTATTTTGAAAAACGCGTAAGGAGTATGGTATTGTGCACTTTTTCCCAATTTTGCAGTGAATATTTGTCATGATGAAGCAGTTTTGTTAGATAAAAGTTCTAGCATAAGTGTAATTCGGCTAGTAGATTGTTGGAAGAAGTGTTCAGTAGATAAAATTTCTAGCATAAGTGTAATTCGGCTAGTAGATTGTTGGAAGAAGTGTTCAGTAGATAAAAAGAAAAGAAACATGTCTTTACTTCGTGAAGACAAAATGGCGGCGGGGAAAAAAATAGAGGGTTGCTGTAGGAGAGTTGGTCGCCAAATTTTCGCCAAAAAATCGCCAAGTTACCATAATGTAAAGATCAACCGATATTTTTCCATCACACAAATTCACCGCAGTCACGCAACTAATCACGTCATAATAGGGTTTCTATATCATTCAACTACTCAGGTTACCATAAATGAAATAAAAACTTGGCGATAATCCGAGGGGCAACCTAAAATATAGGCTAATTAAAATTTACTGTGTTTATGGGTTCCATGAAATCACAGCGTATTCAAAATATGAGTAAATATATCAAGTAGATAAAGATGTTCGCAAAGGCAATCATGGCCTGCAAATAGCCGGAAAAGGGCCACAGGAATTACGTGTTGTAACCAGTGCAACGTTCATCTGCGAATTGGTTTATACTGTCGGCATGTTTCATAGACGTTTCTCTTGTTTACGAGGATATCGGGAAAATCGAAAGTTCACTCTGTATAAAGTATCAATAGACCAAACGCATGTCATGAAAACATACTTTGGTCCCTAAAAATTTTTCCACTAGTCCGCCTGCATTTTGCTTTTGTTTTTAGTATCTGTCCTCGGTGGTGGTTTGCCTATTAGGGTCACCAATCATCCAGTTCACAGAGCAAAGTACGTCTACTTATAGCTGTTTGCCTGGGAAGACCAATGTTTATCATTCGGTTTCGATATTGCTATACAAAATGATTCTGTTGTTCGTGAAATGGATTTATCAAGCTAAATTCCAACATCAAGGTTCTAATGAGAAATCCCTGCACAAAAGCTGGAAACATATAATGATAAAGCTGGAGACATCTTTGGAGTCCTCTTAGCTGTTTAAAAGGCACCAAGATTGTTAAGAGATCAGTCGTAAACAACTATTTGTCTGTAGCTCAACTATATGTTTAACTGGCAGGTTGGCCTGTAATTAAAGTATACCTATCCGATTATACTGAAATGAGCTTTTGAAGCATTTTGAAATTTAGAGTAAATTACAGAATATTTTGTTAGGCATAGTAAAATTTAGCACTTTTCTCACACAAAAAAATTTTAAAAAAAATTTCTAAATTTATTACAAGAAGCTCACTTCAGTAAATATTAGGGAACCTAATAAATAAGCCGTAAAAAGTTTAGATACCTGTGAGCAGTAGTTCCTGAGAAAAGGTACATCGAGTATATAAAAATCTCGTTTGGAGAAAAACGCGTTTTTATGTGAAAATCTTCATTGTTCATAGCTGTAGATGACAAATTAAAACTAGATTTTTTTACAGTTCTAATTTTCATAGAGATTAAAGAAAGGTATTTTTAGAAAGATAAAAGTGTAGACAATTTGAAAATGCAAAAATCCGAAATCACAATTTTTTGAAGATTTTGGGGTTCCAACACCCCTTAAATTAGGAAAGTATACTTTTTCATATTATTTTTAAAAAATTACATAAAGTTAAATCGTATGAAAAGATGGGAATCTATTAAATGCACTTAAAACATTTCGAATTGTGCTTTAAACATGAAATGAAAATTGGTTTATCGTTTAAGAGACCTGGTTTTCCCCTTGTGTAACGAGCCAGTTTCCCTTAAAGAGTCCTTCAAGAAGGCATCATTCCCTTTAGGCAGATAGCCATTGTGTGCTTTGCCGTAATTGAATCCAATCCGTTTCAGAGACCACTGGTATTTCTCCTTAGACTGATCTGCCATTGTTATTCTAAGAAACCACATGCTTCCTTCACTGGTCAATTCTTATTCAAAGGCCTGTGTTAAGTTTACATAATTAATATATCCATACTCTAATTTCTGTATTATATAGCGTTTAATTGCTTTTTACATACACTTTGATAAGTATATTCGGATTTATTAGCCGTAAATTAAATAAAATATAACAAATATTATATAACCTTAGGAATTAGTGAATCTTTAAAGGAAATATAATTTTAAGTGCACAAGCTTATTTTAGCTATCAACCATTTCATTAACAGTAGAAAATAATGAAATCAGCTCAGCTTTCATTTTTGAAACCGTGTCTAATGAAACATTATTTTCCGGTTAGTACTGTAACAACATTCAAGATTTCATCAGTAGCTATAATTTCCTTTATTTTCGATGGTACAATGCGAAATTATTAACTGACTGTAAATAACTGATGAATTCTAGACACCATTTTTTCTTTTATCTCTGAAGTTGCACGAAGCATTGGAAAATGAAACTAATAACGACCAAATTTGAAGGTGACTTTTTAAAAGTGTATGGAGGGAACTTTGATGAGCCTTTCTTGTCAAGAAATATTTATAATTTTAAAATTCATTCTCTTTTAGCCGCAAGATATTTCTCAAAAAAATTACAGAAAGCTGCATTTTAATTTAAGTAAGTTTCGACTTCTAGAGAGTTTAAATCATGCCATAAGCGAAGTACAGTATTGGGATTTTTTTTATTTTTTGTGACATTTCTTCAGAATTGCTAAATGAAATTTCATGAAATATCTGACAATCTTTATTGCTCAAGTTTGAAATAGAGATAATAAAATTAAGTTTAATTTCTGTCACCGTCCATTACGTATTTTATTATGGAATATATACCAGAAATGTTGCTTCTTGATGACAAACAAAGCCAATTATCTTGTACGTCTCTAAGAAGCAGAAATGAATATTTAAGTTTCCTCGCTATAGATTATAGTGTTACGTTCTACGGGTTTGTGGATTTAGGTAACGGGACGGTAACATTTGATAAAGAATCCGAACATAATTCATTCGCCAGTATTACACAGGAAGGTTGGAAAGGCACTTTTACAGACTTAGAAAAACTTAGATAAGCACGCTGAAACAATCAGCGACACAGCCTTCAGGCTACGACGGTGAAGACAGCTTCACGGCAGAGCACTAAAATACAGTTCCTGACTCGGTTCGATCGCTCCAAAGCTAATCTCTGAACTCCAACCATTACTACTGAACTCAGCATACTATTCACGACTACTCCCTCAGGGTATATATAGCTTTTTGATGTACCTTCGAGAACATTCTTGAGGGAAACCGCCAAAAATGCGTTCTAGAATGTTCTCGCTCTGTCTATGGCATATCCCCAATTTTGTCGTCAAATGGGCGATCTCGGACCAAATCCTGCATTCCCTTCCACTTTCTAGAAACCCTAACCTCGATCACCTCAGCTGGGCATTTCGTAACAATAGTTTAGTTGCAAATATTAAACCAGTTTTATTAATCATGCCTTAGGATCATAGTTAAATCAGACCCGGGGTTTCCAAGACTTCAAGAAATCGTAGCAATTTTTACTTTAAATTGTCTTTTATCAATATAATGAATTATTAACCGGGCATATGACCTGTGTCGAAAACTGCGACAATGCCCTTTTCCTTCTATATAATTTACTGTCTTTTGATTTTTGTCGTCTGCATTTTTAGATTAATTATTTTATAGTCTTTACGGATCATCGAAATAAAGCTTAAAAGTACACATTTTGCGATCAATGGTAGCAAATTAGGAACATAATAGCTTAAAGAGACGAAATAGTCACTCCTGAATATTTAATCTAAGAACTGGAAATCCCAAAATAGCTACTTCTAACTCTATATTTATGTAATTCTGAACCCTGAAATCAATAGTCTTCGTTCTCCTAACTGCTTCTCTTCTTCGAATAAATAAAAAAGACGTTTACGCTTTTAAAATGTAAAAGCTATTTAACGAGATAATTTAGAGCAAAACCCAAAGCGAAAAAAAGTGTTTAAAAAACATTTTTTGCTCTTCTGTGACGCTAAGCAACTTGGAAACCCGGAAGGCTCGAAAAGATTTCCGAGCCACCGCAAAACCACGAAGTGAATACCTTTCATTTTGTTATTTGTATTGAAAAGACTTCCGCTTACGAAGGCAGAATAATTCATTAACGCTATTGATAACGTCTCTTTTAATCTTCCAAATGTACATTTCGTAGTGATCTTACTTTTCTATAATTGCGCAGAATATGGAAACCAATTTATAATATTTATAAAGAAGCAGTTAAACTCTTCTTAAATATTTCAAATATTTGGAATTTTTAAAACATTTATATCTTCTTATTACTTTGATATAAGTTCACAAAAGTTTTCAACGGGGCATTCAGAAAAGGAAACTAAGAATTTTATTTCCTTAAATGTTGGCACATTTCCAGTTATAATGTTTCATAGAGCATAGATACAGCAATTTAAATAAACTATGGCTAATGTATTATTAGAAAATACTGTAAATAATTTAATATTTTAATGAATCCAGAGCAATAAAAAATTGAAGAATATTTGATATTCATTAAGATTTAATTAGTTAAAACAGCAGTGTTCTTTATCTTTACATGCTTGGTGTAATTTAGCTGCATTAACACTAGTTAATCTTAACCAGTTTAGAGGAATCATCGTTATCGTTAGCTAAATAAATGTAAACCCTCAACCTCAGAAGCAGACAACTTATAAAGTAGAAATTTGACTTTAGAATTAATAAACTTATAAACGGCTACTTGTGAAATTGCATATTAACTAGGGATGACGGATCCGCTCAGGAACGAACTCAAAAAACCCATTCACCTTATGTTTAATTTCATATCTCGGTGATGAAAGAATGATCAGCGCTCTGGCGAAAACAGAACCGCAGTTCTTTAGCCATTTGTTGTTGGGAAGCGTGCCAAAAATGTGATTCCTCTTAATGTTAACACCAGCAGTCTTTCTTTTGTTACTTGCCGGAAACGTGTCTAACCTGATTAAACTAGTGTATGTAAAATAATGTATGTTCCTAATGTAGTGTATTTATTTAATGTACTGTATGTCTCTAATGTAACCATGAATCTTTCCAGAATTGTATAACTGTAATTGTCCAAGATCAAAATGCATAATATTCATACAATTAGTGTGTGCACCGTAACATATGTAAATAATGTAATGCCAGTCTCTAATGAAATAATGTATGTTCCTAATGTAGAGTATTCGTCTAATGTATCGTATGTCTCTAATGTAACCCTGAGTACTTCCAGAATTGTATAACTGTGACTATCCAAGATATTCGTACAATGTACCAAATGCAGAGTATGCACTGTAACATATGTAAATAATTTAATGCAAATCTCTAATGAAGTAATTTATGTTCCTAATGTAGAGTATTCGTCTAATGTCTCGTATGTCACTAATGTAACCATGAATCCTTCCAGAATTGTATAACTGTAACCGTACAAGATCGAAATGCATAAATTCGTACAATGTACCAAATGTAGTGTATGCATCGTAACATATGTAAATAATGTAATGCAAGTCTCTAATGAAGTAATGTATGTTTCTAATGTATTTATCCAATGAATTGTATGTCTCTAATGTAACCATGAACCCTTCCAGAATTGTATAACTGTAATTATTCCAGATCGAAATGTATAATATCCGTACAATGCACCAATGTAGTGTATGCAACGAAACATGTAAATCATGGAACAGCCGCCTCTAATGAAAGTACGTATATTATGTATTATGGGTGCTGAGCATATTTCCGCATAGAGCTTCTGCTTTACGCACACCTTACTATGTCTGATATGTTCCTTATGTGTGCAATATTTGCATTTATGTGCTTTATGTGTTTCCGTATGTATTCTATGTGTCATGTTATGTATTCTCATGTGTGTTTTTATGTCTTTATGTTACGTACATATGAGTGTGTGTTTATGCTTTTACGTTTAATTTTGTATATCTATGTGTTCAACTTATATGTGCGTTTTAGTGTTTTAATGCTATCCTTCACATTCTTTTTAAGTTACTTTGCTTTATAAATAACGTCCTATGTAAAATCTACTTGACATCTAGCCCCTGTATGGCCATGTAAACTCCCGATGCAGCCTCACGAGGCTCCAGCGAGCTGTTTCTTCGAGATAGTGGAGCACGTGAGACATATGCCTGTTTACCTACGTTATACGCCAGGCGTCGCCGTCCTCCGTCACCTGTCACCTGTCTAACTTGATTTTATGTGGGTTATGTATGTATATATGTGTGTTATATATTGTGTTCAATCTAGTATTTAAAGAACAAAACATTAAATAAATCAACGCATCTCAGGAAAAATGAACACTCCTGTTTGCAAATGGATGGAATATTTTTCCCAATCTGGCTGTGGGAGCATCTATTTAGAGTATGAGAACGAGTTCCTCGGATTCCAAGCTGTCAGCGTTCCGGTGCTCCGGCATTAGCCGCAGATCCTTCAGAGTCGTGATTATTCTTATCTTCATCGCTCCTGTGGATCTGATTCCGACGGAGTCTTGATCATTTGCTCTATTCAATGACTCCTGCTCTAGCTGCAGATCTGGCTCCTGCGGAGCCTTGATTATTTACTCTTTTCCTTTCCTCGGAGCTGTTCCTTTGAGTTTCACTTCGATTCTTTGAATATTGTGTCATATTATAGCTATGTATATTAGGTATTACCTTTTTATACAATGCTAGCGGAAGTACCTGCTGCCAGTTAAATTTGATTGAGAGTAATGTACCTAACAACAGAGCGAACGATATCGCTGTAATTCTCTAATAGCAATATAAAAATACGAATCATGATCATACATGTTTTACTGTGATGCGATATGGAACCCGCATACAAAATTTTGATAGAAAAATAAACTAATTCTCTCTCATTATCAGCAACAATAGCACGCAGTTTTTAATGACCTTTGTCTTTTTAACCAAATGGTAGTAAAAGCTCAAATTTCATTCAATATTTCCCCATTATTCAATTTTAGTCTATTAAATGCGGCAAAAATATTATCATAATTGATCAGAAATCAATAACGCGAATAAACAAACAAACACACAAACAGGCATTTTTCTTTATATAGAGAGATTTTGTAAAACTTACAAATTTTTATTAGCAATCTCTACGATTTTGAAAGCGAGCAATTAGCACCACGTTTGGAAATTAAGCATTTTTACCTCCAACGCCTCAGACTGTTGCCACTAGGAAAAAAAATAATACGAAAATTAGTGTTTTTAATTAGTATCTTGGCTGATTAAAATCATACAAGATGGGAACAGGCGAAATGGCTTCCCACGAATTTTTGAAATCTGGAATAATGTATTTAAAGTTTGTCAAAGCTATTTTTATTTCATCTTAAAACATAGAAATTTTATATTAACAAACTCTATGATTTGAAAGCGAGCAGTGGCAACATTTCTTGAAATAAAGCAGATTTTTATCTCCAGCGTACGAGACTGTTGCCATTCGGAAAAAAGAAGGCGAAAAGTAGCGTTTCCAGAGTTTTTAATTAATTTCTCTGAATTTAACTATTTTTGTGTTGGAAAAAGTGGACGTCGATCTTTCCTAGGACCCAGAAAAGTTCTTTGACGATAGCTATAGTAATGACTCAGTTAAATCGCGAACAAACAAACACACATATATTCTTCTTTATATAGAGAGATTACTGTAATATTGATATAAAATAATAAATTAATAATTTACTTATATCTTAGAATTAATATATATTTATAAACATAATTTTTCAGCTAAAGTATTTTTGCAGGGTTGCAGAACAAAATGTGGATTCTACCGAACAGAAGATCCTCGAGCGATAGTGATTATCAATTTAGATTTAAAAAAAAATGAAATTTGTCAGTATTGTCAGCAAACGATTTCCTGTTTGGGATCTGTCTCCCATCTAAAAATAAATTTTTACATTTTCTTTGTAGTAGCAACAAAATATCAATTATAGTAATAAAATAATGTAATCTTTAACAAAAGTGAGTTTAGTTTTCATTATTTTTTAACTTTTAGCCTTTTTTATTCCAGAATTTTATTGTTGTTCTATGTAGAAAGCTTTGTTTAAGGAACCTTAAAAGTGCAATTGAAAGGAATCAGTCCAAGGTGTGAGCGGTTTGGTTGAGTTGATTCCAGCGATCCTACTTCCTTGTTCAATTCTTTCTGCTTTTCCTCCCATTGCACACCCGATCTTCACCATGCCTGTTCCGAACGCATTTATCAAGGTCATTGTTAGTGAGCGGTGTCTCGTTAAAAAGAACTGATTCATTTGAGTGAGCAAATGTTTCGGATCTGATCCCTGATAGGAGCGATTTTAGACGTCTCTAACATTAACACAACATACCTGAAATGAGATATATTCAAACTCCTAAAATGAAATATATTCAAACTCCTAAAAAAACGCCTAACAAGGCCTTGGCTGTACAAGCTACCGCAGCCTGATACTAAACTGCGAAAAAATAAATGAAATTCATTCACCAATGTTGACTAAGACAGCATTTTAGAATAAGGTAATCTTAGCTTTGGTGGCTGGAACATTTTATACATAACTATATTCCATGATGCAAAGCTATTTTGGGCTCCTTTTCGTATTTACAAAATGCTGCTAAATGCTTTCAGGAAATTGCCTTTGGCTAATAAATGCTTCAAATTTAGTGATTTTGACTAGAAGATTCATTCCTGTAATTAGCAGGTCTTTATATCATTCTTTTTACTTCCTTGCAGGAATTAAAGGCAGTATTGTAATCGCGAAAATTCCGAGTATCATATTTCAAAGAAAATACCCATTTTGACCTCTATCGAATGCAATTTAACGATGTTTTTGTGTAACATCTGTACGCAAGGACAGAATAAAGAACTCTTTTCCCCCAAACGAATTATAAAACTGATTTAAAATGGGTTCAGAAGCAGATTTTTTTCATGGCGTCTATGCGTACGTATGTATGTATGTATCTCGCATAACTCAAAAACGAATAGCCTCAGAACGTTGAAATTTTGTATATGAGACTGATATAATATGTAGTTGTGCACCTCCCGTTTTGGTTGCAAGCGGCCGCACCAAAAATATATATATCGATATAGAACTACTACTACTCGGCTCAGGGAGCTGAGTTTCTTTTATTCTTATATATTGGTAAAGTGTGCATTTTTTTATTTTTATTTATTTATTTATTTATTTATTTTTTTTTTTTTTTTTTTGTATTACCAATTACTGAATTAGGTTGTTCTTTCTTCTGGTTAAGGTTTTTATACCTTTAGTTAATCTGCAAGCAATAGTTATAGAATTATCAACAATTTAAAAGTTGTTTAAGTGCGGCTAAGCCTAATATTTTCACCATAGCAGCCATATTTACTTCCCTGTACAAAATAAAGATAGTATTGCAATCACGAAAAATTCCAGGTATCATATTTCAACGGAAATATCCATTTTGTAGTAGATTTAATTGAATTCAATAAGTTTAAATGCAATGCAGGAAAAAAAGCGTATAATATAACATTCGGTACAAGGAAGTCATGTGGTGTACACATCAGATTTTTTAATTCATGTGTAATATTTTAAGATATCTGGCATTAAAGGTTGGCAGATTTACTATTTTGTGTTAGAACTTATCATTTACGGATTAATTACTTTAAAGACGCGCTAAAAGATTACTTTATTAACTTATTATTTTATTTTAAAGCTCATACATTAAGCTTCCTAAACTACATTATTTTGTTCTTCGGTCATTAGATGCAAATAACAGCTTTTTTTGTTCTATACCGTAAACCAAATATTTCTATTTCAGAAACCAGAAGCAGGTGTCTAAAGGTACAGAGATTATTTACTAACTTTAAAATGATAGTGTTTCATTTGAATACTTTTGGTGATGTTTAAAAGATAGTTTTGAAACTTTCTAGTTCTTGTTAAGTGCTTGAGAACAAGATTAGTTTTTGCAATTTAATTTTCATACTTGACAATATTTTCTTTTTCTTCTGTTTGTGTTGCGTTACATTAGACCTACTTTTTGACAAACTTAAATTTTTTGAGCTTTTCTGTTACGAAAAGAAGTTTAAATTTTATGAAATATTGTGCATTAAATAGACTAAAAGTTTTGGTTTATGTGCATATATAAAATTTTTTTAGACAATTTCGTAAATAAAAAGAGAGAAATTTCTCAAAACATAACCAATGCATGTGCTCAAACAAGCATATTAACACACATTTACCTTTATCTCTTAGATTTTTACCTGTTTCTATTATTTTGAGTAATAGTCTGCTAGATAACACCAATAACAGATTTATTTGAACTATTTCCCAAAATTCGGGTGTCGAATGTAGTTGAACGCATACGCGTCCAAACATTCAAATCTTTTTTTTTTTTTTTTTTTCTAAAATTCTATGTTTTTGAGTACTATCTAGGTGAAACTTTACCTAAGTATTAAATCAGCGTTAGAGATAAAAAGTTCTTAAATAAACTTAGCCACTCGATTTCAGAGAGGAAAGTACAAATAAATACAGTAAATAATTTTAAATGCAAATTAAACAGCTTTTTCCCTTCCGCAGTTCTATATTTAGACATGACTTAATAAATAGATCTTTCCGAAGAATTAAATTACGTTAAAACATTTTAAAATTTTAGTCTTGTAAAAGTATTAAAAATTGCAAATGCGAAGTGTTAGTGATAAAAGGTTTTACATTTTTCTCATTTAACTTTTTCGAAGTCATTTAAATTTCATTACTTTTGTAAATTTTATTTCACTGCAAACTATAAGTAAAAAAAATAAGAAAAATTCAATTATTATACACAGAATATAAACCTAACTGTCTGCACATTTAGGTTCATTTCATTTACAAAATCTATTAAAATAAAAGGTGAAAGCCCAGTTTCTATTTATTCCATCAATATAATAATAATAATAAATAGCGTTAAACCAGTTTTGCTTCTTTTACTTACTCTAAATTTCAATCCGCAAATTTTAGCTTTATTTTCTTTGTATAAATGGTAAAATATTCAGTAAACATAGCACGAATTTCTCTCTGTTACCTTGTTTAGTATCTTTTAGAATACACAGCTGAAGGATTTTCTTTAATTATTTTTTATCGAGCTTTCTTTGGGTTGGGATTCGAAGCTAGGAAATTCTTGGCACAACAAAATGGATTGTTCATCAAATTATCAAAACCAGTAAGTAAATACCTCAATTAATTTATTTATTGATTTAACTGATCGATTTGACCAGATGTGTCCTTCAGTACCTTGCAAAAATGTGTCAGGAAATGATAATTTTATTTCGAAACATATCGCATTAGGCCGCCCAGACGGTATAGTGGTTAGGGAAGCCTGACTGCGATACCAAAAGGCTCGAGTTCGAATCCCGGAGACGGCATGGATGTAAAATTGTCTATCCCTTCATAGGAGGTAGCGGTGGCCACGTATTAGATGCCTCCACAATAAAATAGCCACAACTTCTGGCCTTTGTAGTGGTCAATGCCGTGTGGTGTAGTGGCCGAAACCGCTACGCAGACCCTGGGTTGTGACACAGGGTTGATATGCCCTTCTAACTCAAGTTTTAACAATAACGTGAATTTTAATCAGATGAAAAACTTAACAAATGCATATATTTACAGTACGGGACTTGGATATATTTAGACCCGTAATTTCAGAATTTTGTTACAGGAAAAATGCTCTATCGCATTATACACGAGGAATGATCGTTATAGTCGGCCAACATGCCGATAGATCCAAACAGGAAATTTTTTTCTCTTCTCAGGAAACCACCTTATGTATCTCCTTGTGTTTACTTGCGTTGAGCCCCAAGGGGGGATTCTTTCACTCATACCTAATAAAGTGTCCATCTCCTGACCCTGATGAAAAGACTTCTTTTATCTCTTTGTCTACTGGAGCGACCTTCGAGGCTGCAACCGAAATCGTAATCAAAGGCACAGGACTTCACAACGGATATGAAACTATTGCACTCTGAAATCACTCACCCTCGACAAAGAACCTTTATGCCACCTTATCCCAGCCGTTATAGGAAACTGCCCGCCATTGGAGAAAAAATCCCTTTAATTAATGCATTTATAATTCCTAATAAACAGACTTATTTGTGAGGCATATCAAAAGTTAATCGCTAAAAGAATGCTTTAGATATTCATAGCAAAATGGTAACTGCGTTTAATGCATTTCAAGTGATTTGCTTCCTTAATACGTGCTTTCATTTCTTCATTATTTCGAGGAAAAGTAAGTTTTTTATTGAAAGCGAAAATATATCGCACTTTGAAAAGCGCTTTTGCTTAATTCCAAAAAAAAATAGTGACGAAAAAAAATAACTGAAGGCTGTTGAAAGACACGGGAATTTAATTTGTCTTCAAATATGTCGTCGCCTAAGTTAATGCGTTTTTGAATGTCAGCTTCTTTACCGAGAAAAATGAAAGCTTTCGAGCTTACAATCCAATTACCGGAACAAGTTACTTTTGGAAAATTTAACGAAACGCTGACGTTGATAATGCTTTGAAACAATTAATTATTTTTTCATTAATTGCATTACAATACAAGAACCGCATTTATTAACCTATATTCGAAATCATTAATTTTTTAATAAGGCACATGAAATTGAAAGCCTTACTTATTTCGTAATTATTTTCTTGGTATTACTAATTTTCTTCTGAGGTACTTGAGGAACCAAATTTCGTTAATAGCTGTTATTTTATAATAATATGAATATAAGCAATATACGAATGTTAATGAATTAACGCTTGTTAATGAATAATCATAAACATCGGGGAGAAGCTTCGGTGTACTTAACGGCATTATGCATTTCTTCTAGAAAGATGATTTATTGTCTATCGCATATACTGCTTTTCCCTAATCTAGCTCGTTGTTTGTTGAATGTCATTAATGTGATAGTTTAAAAAGATGAGAGAAAAGAATTTGTGTTGTGTGTTGTTATGAATTATTGCACTTGTCTGACAGTAATATCAGATCAAGCCCACGAAATTCATTATGGCAAAGAGAGCAAGATGTGTCTGTTGTTTGCAACCGCCCCCAAATTCGATGAAGAGCACCCCGGGGGAATGGGTCCGAAGAACTCCCACTCCTCTTCCCCTACCGCAACCTCTCGAGAAGACTTTTGGCGTCTTGATGAGAGAAGAGTCTTAAATCCCATACAGTGACGATTTTTCTCAGTGCTACTCCTAAATTTTGATGGAGGGCATCCCGAAGGGAAGGCCCTGAGGATCTCCTAAACCTCTTCGCCTACTAACAACTTCTCGTAAGGACTTATATGTTGGGAACTGTCAGTCATCTCCGGATGATTTTACTTCGCAATGAAATTTGAGCACTTTGAATAACTGTTGCAATCTGCTGCTCATAACCTCAATGCTATATTTATTTGTTACTACTAATAACCTACAACTCTACTACCTTTAATAACCAATTTAATATAGGAATCTCCTGCATATTAATGTTGTTGTTGTCCTGTCCACATAAGAATGGTTGCCAGAACCTCCAAAGAGAGGTGGGACTTCTATTTTCTCCCTAATTTTGAGACACAGGATCCCGGGGGTTCGGGGGTCTTTCACCCCTCTCCCTTTACATCAAATCATACGAGATGGCTTTTGGCTCGCCATATATTTAGAGCGGCCCCAGGCTCAAAGACACTGTGCATTTACAAATATTTACAAATATCCATGCTTTGTTCAGGTTTCATACCCAGGAACTTGGATACTGAAGCAGGCTCCCCTGACCATTATACCGTATGGGCGGCTGAAAGAAGCCTTTAAACAAATTTAATAACGAAAAATAACGCAGAATAGAAATAATTGCTGTAGAAATGAAACTAACACTTTTAATTTTGCATCAATAATGGGATAGCCATCCATCATGTTAACTTAGCATCCTATGTAATATGCCATTTGGCCTATTCTCTTATTTTCTCAGTTAGATAAAGGATCTTTCTGATAACAAATGACGATAATACACTCAAAGATTACCAGTGTCCGAGCGATAAACCAGCTGTAAATTAGTAGTTCAACACGGGTTCTGATCTTGTCAAGGATCACATGGGACGGAAAGATTCGCGAGAAAGCTACCAGTTCACTCAATGTCAAAATTGGACAACGCCTTGAAAGGTTACACTTTTATTACTGTGCCATCATTTTAAATATTCCTCTTACTTCTACTGGACCCTTGCATAGGAGTTTTAGTGGATTTTTTCTGGTATAAACGTCAGTGCTGAATCCGAGCCACTTTTCCTTGTATACAGTTCTTCACGAAACCATCGCTTCCCGAAATTCTACAAAGAAAGACCAACAGTGGAGAAAATGGAGATAAACTGACAGTTCAAGAATTTTCAGAATTTTTTTATTTTAAATATTGAAAAATATAAATATAACCGTTTATTCTAAAAGTATACTTTAAGTCTCTTATTATGACTAGAAAACATAAAAAAAGCAAATATTTGTGGCTTTTGTCAATTGAAATCCGCGCGCGTGATTTCGCCAGGAATCCTGAAACACTCCCTTTCAGAAAACGCGGAAGTTCTTTTTACAGTTTAAACTAATTTGTTCCCAGAAAAGTCTTCCGTAAGCTTAAATTCTTCCACTTTCTAATGACTTTATTTTCTTGGCACAAATACCAATAATGGAACCTAATTAAGGCCATCCATTCAAAAGGCCAATCCCCATTCGGTATTTTTTAATTTCAGAGCAATGGATATCCATTATCAAAGAGCCTTCTAGAACAGCGCTTCCCATGGATACATAAATTATGAAAAATAGGGCGTAGAATTAAGAGGAATATTTAAAATGATGCAAAGTACTAAAAGTGTAACGTTTGAAGGCGTTGTCCAAATTTGACATTGAGCGAACTGGCAGCTTTCTTGTGAATCTTTCCGTTCCCGTGTGAATAGTGAAACTTATGTTCTGAAGTAATCATACGGAAGATTTAGGATACAAGAAGCATGCCTTTTGAAGTACAGAGACATGATATGCCCCATTCCTTTTTTCTTTCACAAAATAGCATAGCAGATGATACATACATTTCCATTTTCTGAAAGAAATACATTTTATAGTAATATAGAGTTTACCTGTGGCTAAAACAAAGTCGCTTTTGTTTAACAAGTCCAACCAATAGCAGAGGGACTACTAATACTATGGCATGGGTTCAAATTCAGGCGAATGGGTTGGCTGCGTGGATTGTTTCCTTGGCATTCTTATATGTATGGCAAATACGAGCCACTTTCCCTCGGAAATTCATCCATGAAGGCTTTGTCCGGTAGGTACACTAAGCCAAAAGAAAAAAAAAATGGAGGGACAGTTCTATATCTATCTGGACAAAATTCAACTTGAGTTTTTCATGTCTACAAAGCGCGACTTGGGATATGTATTAGATTTATATATAGCATTGTTCTAATATAGGTTTTTTGACACAAAATCGTTTATTTTTAAATGACATGCCAATGTTTTTCCATATTTCGATTCTATGACTCAAATTATGCAAAACTGCCAAGTTTCGTAAAAATCAAACGAGTAGGTTTCAGAAAATTAGCTCTCAAAATTTTAGCTGCTCAGTCTTCATTGAATTCGATATTTATTAATATCTGTTTTTTATTAAACTTACTTGATCTCTTATTCCTTATAACTTATTTATTCTAAATATAATTCGCACATACTTTAAGATTTATTTTTTAAATTTATATTTTTGAATACTTTTCGAAAATATTTTTGTATTATAACCTATAAAATTTTTAACATAATCATAAAGTAGATGTATTTCTAGGCATACCTGCAAAAAACTAGCATTTTTTATTTAAAATTTTCTAAGATGTGCAAGAATTTACATATTGGCACGTTTTGAAATTTGGCATATTTGTTACAAGTGATAATAACGCCAAATATGATTTACGCACTTTGTTAAAAATCATTTAAAAGTATGAACGATGACGTTTTTACGGCTCGTGAACAATGGCAAAAAGGAACGGAAAATAGGTTGCTATAAATTAAGAAATTACAAAATTTAATATTTAGACATAATTTGAATCGTAGAATCGAAAAATGCGAAGAAAATGGCATGCCATGTCAGAAAAAGTGCAATTTTGTGTTAAAATACATATGTTAGAATGATTCCATATATAAATCTAATATATATTTTAAGTCGCGCTTTCGAGACATGAGAAACGCAGTTTGAATTTCATCAGTCGACCAGTAGGATGTGAGATATAAAACTATCCCTTTTTTTCCCGCAGCTTGCATGGCTCTCGAGTGCTTTACCTTATCCATATAACCAGAAATTTTTAATTTCTTGTAAAACACTAAAAATCGGAGAATAAGATGTCAGATTATAAAATCTAATTAAATTCTAATTTTTGCAAAGTAAGAAAAATTGGGTACTTTTCCATTTCGCCGGCGCAAGTCTCTCTAAGCAGACTTTATTAGCAACAACACACAGTATACACATTAAAAATATTAACAAATGTTAGTTCTATGAAATTTTTATTTTGAAGGCATAAATATTTTTATATCGTTTAAAACCTTGTAAAAAGACATTAATTTAAGAATTTACTATGCTTTCATGGTACAACATCCTGATTCGCCGTTCCATATCACGTGACCCCAAGTGATCTTATCTCACGTAAACTACGCTACGAAAATTTAATTCTTTGAGTAATTATCTACGTTAATTTCAAGTCAAATCTTAATTTGGAATACAAGTTTAAGCGCAAGAATTATTTCAATTCGTACGAATAGCTTACTCAGAAAATTATGTAAAACCGCAGTGCTTTACTTCGCTAGTTCATTCTCATTAAAAATGAAAAATTTAATCCTTGATTTTGTCTTTTCTGTGTTTTCGCCTTCGGGTAAGCGGTGTGATTGCATCTTAATTGACTTAATTACCGCGAATGGTCTTAGGGCATAAAATTGAACTTATCTGAGTAAAGGTTCTATGTAATTGTATGCTAGTATTGAAGGAAACAAGCAATCTGATAAGAAATGGCTGCGACTTGTTTTGAAAATGAGGCGTAAAAGGTTACCAGCGAGGATATTCCGTATGGCATCGGCTGTACCATTTTTGACGACTTTATCGCTTGCGCCGGCAAAATGGAAAAATACCAAAAATTTACACTTATTTATTAAGGCAACCGGTATTGTTCTGTTATGGGGACCGGATTCGGATATCTCCGAAATCTGATGAACAATAAATATTCATACAATTATAAATTTTAATCTAAATTAACCAATTTACCAAAGATATTTTTACAAAATTCGGTCAAAGAATTTAGTGAATTAAGTTTTAATATGGAGGCATGGAATTGCGGATATCATTTAAAATGTCTGAAAAGATTTGCGTTTTAGGACGCTCATTAATTCAAATAAGAATCTAATTGGCAAGGATCAGTGCCGCGTTGAAGTCTATTTCACACTCTTCCATAGCTTTTCAAAAGTTTGAGTCCTGATAACTAGTATCGGGATCGATAAAATTATACTTATGGTTAACGCAGACATGTTCAAATCGGAATCTTCACATTTCCATTCCGGTGCTTCTTTCAAATTGATGTAGAGCTTCATTTTATGGTTTTTCGTGCAATTTATTCCAAAGTGAACAACTCCTGTTTCCTGAAGATATTTGTGTGGAAAATCTTTCATCGTTAGGCTGTCCGAAGTTTTCAGTTCCATGGTAAATACAAGAAATAATAGAAACAAAAGTGACATTTACATCTTTAGAATTTGTATTCTCTTCGACAATTTTGAAACGCATTCTTTTACGTTTTTGAAATGTAAACATTGTAACAATTTTAAAAGTAGACATTAGCCACTTCATATAAATCAATCTCTTGGCGAGTTTAACAGAACATTTAGCGGCGCCCCGATCCCGATAACAGAAAAGTACCAGGTACACTTTAAGGCAATTTTGCTCTTTTTTACAAAAGAAAAGGAAACGTTACCTATCTGGTCCAAGTTGGTAGTTTTCGCGTTTTTTTTTTCTTTACAGACTCCTAAACTATTGATATTTATCGTAAATCGGTAATCATTATCAACACATGAAAAGAAAACGTACTTTAACAATTTAAAATACAAATTTCAAATATTAAATAAAGATTACGAGATACATTATAAAAATAAAACACCTACATTCTTCGTCAAATCTTTTCATAATTTTATTGTGCTGTAAAAATAATTCGAGAATTGCGGAGATTGGGCTTCCTGCAACCCTTGGCAACAGCGGCTATCGGGAAAACGCATTTCCTCATTTTTTCGTATTAGAAAATTTTCACCAAAATTCTGTATTCTTGCAGGAATTTTACAACAGATTATTCTACTGCTGGCAAATCCTAAAATCTCATATTTTAAAATTAAGTTCAATGTAAAAAGTATCACGATCTGTGTATAAAAACCGTTGAAACTTGAAAACAGTAAAATAAAATGCATACGAAAGAAAACAGCAGCTTTGCTTGACTGATGTGATTGTTATAAGCATGGTTGCCGGAAGAATGGTTATGCGCATGATTGCCGGAAGAATGGTTATGTGCATGGTTGCCAGAGTTTGGCACTTTCTGAAAATTTGGCTACTAAGATGCTTGAGATAGTACGTAAGTACCCAATTTAAAACAAAAATTGACTGAGAATACATTTCTGTAAAGTCAGCCTTTTGCACTCGTATGTCGCTATATAAACGCCGCAATACGTTTTACCATTGCTCTCATATATCATTATAGATTCGTCATCCTACTTTTTATCATTACCCTCGTATGCAGCCCTTTTCCCGTCCGCTTATGTTGGGTGAAAGTGAAATGAAGAGGTAACCATTCAGTAAGCCAGAGAAGCTTGTTCGCAACTAAATCCTCCTTAGCTTCGGAAGAAACTTTTTTTTTTTTATTGAAAGTGTATTTTTTATACCTCTAAGAGAAAAGCATGCTAGGGCTTACTACTCGAAGAGGATGTATGCCTTCGTGGGGGACTTTCTATGGCTCTTATACAAGTTATGTATGGGTAGAGCACGAAAACGGCCATCCAGCCATATCATTAACCTGAAATGGAACCTAGGCCAAGCTACCGGTGTTCAGCGATTATACTAATCGGCCGGTGGTGAGGCATTACTTGTTATTCCAATTTCTAAAACGTGTACGAATAATAATTCAATTTGTAAAATGCTGTTGCCATAAAAATAAATATATGTTATATCTAAGAATACTGAAATTTACATTTGCTGTAAAAAAACTAATTATTTAAGATCTTATCAATGTTGAAATTAAACCGGAAACTTATCTTAATGCATAAATGCTATACCAAATTTAAAAAATGAAACGAAGAGAACTGCATTATTAATAACTGCCACAAGTTAACTCGAAAAGATGGCGAAATAAGATTTTCAACGACCAAATAAAAGTATATTTCTTTCATTCGCAAGGAAAAAGAAAGTATCAGAAAATTTCTTAAATCACTTTTCCTGACTTTTTTCATGACATGTTAGTTCTTAGAGTCTGTGGAAAAATAAGAGTGAACAGACAAAAAAGGAAAAATTCTAAACTATTTTTTCTCTTTTTATAATCTTTAAGCTGAAAATTAAATTAATATCTTCTCAAACATAGTAACAATAGTTATAATTGCGTAATTTAAATGTTCCAGAATATGTCTGATCTAGTTTGAAAAAAAGTAATTAGTTTTTTTTTTGTTATTATCCACGGAATGAGATTTAAGTAAAAAATGTAACTCTAATCTTAAAGAATTTATTAATAGCAAAGCGAATTTAAGTATGAATAGAAAACTGTACAAATTTCTTGAAATCTAACGTGCAAGATTATTCATAATAATTCAAGCAAGTGTACACAAGAATAAATAAAAGTAATAGCTCCGCTCAACGAATTAATTACAGCAGTTATGCTAATTTTTAAATGCTAATTTAAATTATACATGTTTATATACAGACTTGCACACTGAAGTCCAAAATCTGAAAAGTAGCATGTAAATCTTATGTAAAATCATAATAAGGGTATTTACAAACGTTGGTTGCATCCACCAATGCGTATAAAATGATAAATATCTGCGGAACTTTCAAAGTTGTTTCCTCCCTTAAAAAGGCAAGTTTTTATAATTTAAGAAATTTTTTATGCTGTGCAATTGTAGATGTTAGTGAGACGTGTTTTAGCATTTCGGAGAGGGAGACAACGTTTGGATTTCAAACGTATAACTTGACTAGAAGTGTTTCGGAAAAATTTGATCCTCTAACCAGATTTTGGGCCGTTAAAGACTGTGGAAGAACATAACTAGCATAAGCTGCTAAGAAATCTGCCCGAAACTAAGGCATTCTGCCCTTGGTATCATGTGTTAAGGGTTTAATTTTACATCGAGTTGCTTCCACACCCAATGCTGAGGCCTCACCAAATATTAATGTGAGGATAAAAGATAGTTATCTTCATTTTACGGGCTTCCGGAGCTAAACTACATACGACATAGAACCACACAGCTTGCTTAATCTTGGTAATACGGACACCAGCACTTAATGACTTAAGTGCTGTTTTCCGCTTAATGACCAAGTAGAGATAGGTTAAAAAAAGGAGAACACCAGACCCACATAATAAATCACCAGGTATAACTTCCTGGTCTTCTTTTCCGATTTAAAGCTATGTTGCTCCACGCCACAAAACCAGCTCCACTGTCTTCGGCAGCTCCATCATGGCACCAGGTCCTAAAATTATTTACTTATACTTTTACTTAGATATTATAAATCTAAGTAAAAGTCTTCCGAATAAAACACCTTATTTCCCAGTGCATAGATCCAGTCAACCATGCCATTCGAATGAAATTAATAAATAACGTTGTAGAGATATTAGGTATTTTTTGGAAGCAGACAAGATGAAAAAGTAGCAACACCTTTGTCTGGAATCGAATCGCGGACCTCTGAAATACGCGCCCAGCGTGCAGACCACTACACCACGAAGGCACGCCAAGAAGGTGCGAGAAATACCTTACAAAGTTAGATGACAAACGCGTTAATAAAGCACATGGACTTAGACAAAGTAGCGGCGGGTGTTATTTTTCGGGTGTTGAAGAGTCGTTAATCATTTCGGCTTAAATCTTTTAAGTGTCTCTATAGGTAAATAAATGTCAAGCAGTATCACTTTTAACTCCATCGGAAGACTCAACACCTCCATCGTGTTCTACAAATAGTGAAGAGGTCTGACAAACAAGTAAAGACGGACATGTGACCTTAAGGCGGCTCGTTTCAGGCACATCAGTAAAGTTTTAAGGATGTTTTGGAAATATAATGATAGATTGGATACTCTCGCACTCTCTTTTCAGACAAGTAGGAAAACTGCAACATTGCAAGGTAACAGCTGGTACCTGTTTTTTGTTTAATCTCTTCACGGAGGCAGGTAATAGATAATACTCAAGAAGTATTTATTATGTGTCAACTTTTAGTCATTTTTCATCTCAGGGAGAACACTAAAAATTCTGCAGGAGTAAATTATACAACCTAGCCGAGATAAATAATAGAAGTTTGGAGGCGTTTCTTCGCTGAGATTTTCTTCATTTTTCTGGTTCTATACATATGAGTTTATCGCAAGTACGCCTGAATGCACTTTTTACGATGAAAAATGTTCATCAAAGAATACACTATATAGCTCATTCAATCATTAATTGATTGCAAATGTGTTTTATCAGTTAGAAAATTAATGCATTAATGGTATTTAGCCAGCCGAAATATCTACGAAAATGATAACACGACACGACTTGAAATCAAAGTAATTGTTTAATGAATAAAAGTATCTGTAATTTTTTAATTACGTTTTTTAATGTTTTTCTTATTTTAAGACTTGTTCAAATAGTGTTTTGTTGTTCATCTTGTGCGCTACAAACACCTTACACGATACGAGTTAAACTATAAGCTTAAAGAAATGCCCTCAAATAAAAGGCTTAAAAACATATACATTATTTAGAGCATGTGGTTTCAAAAGCAAATTTTAATCTTTTTAAGTAAGTAATATTTTGTTAAATTTCTTCAAAGGAATGGTGGCATTTCGCAATAAATATCATTCTGTTAGAATAGGGAAAGCATATAAAAACCAGATTATATAAGTTAAAGCATCCTAACTTAGAAATGGCATTTAAAGTAAGACATAATGTAATATCATTAGATTTATTTCAGAACAAGAAACAAGAAAATGTGGCTGTGCTATCATAGGGATTAGAATTTCGGTCCTTCAAATAGCTAGCTGCAGTTAACCACAAGATGCATATTCTACGGTAGGAAAAAATTCCCTTATAATATATTCACTAATTTATGCCCCCACCCCGAAAAAAAGTCTCAAAGAATTCAGATTGTAACGTCGTACCGGTTTGTTATGTTCTTGTTGAGTTTTCAGATTGTCTCTTTGGACTCATTTCTATTGACACAATTTTTAACTTTATTACGAAACACCACTTTCTTCGCATTTACTCCGCGTAAATTTCAACAGAAAAATCATAAAATATTTAAAAATAGTATATCCTTTAGAATTCTGTACATAATGTGAAATGCCGTCATATATTTTTTAGCCCAAGAGGGTTGTTATTCTCGAACCTCACTTTTGCAACATTTTGCACTTTTACAACATTTTACATCACTTTTACTGTCCGCTTGATTTTTTCAGATAATTAGCGGCTGACGGGCCTACCTACATAAAACAGTCACTATAATATATATATATATATATATATATACGTCATAACTTCACTGCATGATGAGAGAGAAGAAGACACCAGTTTAGTTTTCTAATGAGTCATGGCCAGAAATGACAAAAGGATATAGTTCTAACAAGCAAAAGGATATAGTTCTAACAAGCAAAAGGATATAGTTGATAGAAAATAGCTTGAAAATGCAACGTAGTACATGGCTGGAGGGAAATTCGCAACTAGTTTGATGATTAAAACGTCATTTTTTTTTTTTTTTTTTTTTTTTTTTTTTTTTTTTTTTTTCAATAAGAACATTTTTTTAAAAATACACATTTTTGTAACTTAGAGTATAACTAGGGCTGTTGCAAGCGCCCCCAAAATTACGTGCTGAAACAATGGAAGAATGCGGCAAGGAAAAGAGACCTCAATTAGCAAGCACATTTATGCGGCGAAAGAGGGTAAAAGAGAGAGAAACTATTCAGTTAATTGTTATTGCTTTAATATGATTGGCCAAGGATTTCTCAGCAATGCGAATGGTCACAGAATTAATTCCCAGATATGACTGACGCGTTTTAGTTAAAAAGAGGAATTAAGAGACTACTGATAATTTAAAGTAAAAAATAAATAAATAAAATAAATAAATAAATAAAATAAATAAAAGTTACATATTTTTTATTTTACTAAACGTATGTAAATAAAAATTATAATTTAAATTAGCAATAGTCCTAGAATCTCCGTCTCTATTCTGAAAATCGTAATAACGTTTCTGGCCTGCGTCATTTCTCAATAACTGTTTTCAGATTAGATCACCAGATTCATCTTGTATGGCTTGTTGATGTTGATGATGTGGCCAATTCGGAGCCTGAATTGAAAATTTCGATAACTGAAACCTTTCTAACCTAAACCATAACCTTCTCTTTGTGAGCCTCTATACTGAATAACTGCGCACATTTAGGTTCAGCTCTTTCACTTCTTATGTCATCAACCATATCTCTAATTAGTCTAGTAAGGACAAAGCGTAGGTGGAGGTTAACTTACAGCTTTTTATCAAGCATGTACTTGCCAATATCAATTTGACAAAGTTTAATAAATGGTCTCTGAAATGGTATGAGCTTCATCAATTCGAGTTACGTTGGGCCCCACGTTGGGCGCCAATGTGATGTAGCCGTTCCTCAATAGACACTAATGCCGGCTAGCTTTAAAAGGATTTATTAACAGAGCACACAGGAACGGTTACAAACAAAAGAAATATACATAAAATTGAAACATATACCAAATGGAACATCAGACATTAGAATAACAGAGACATAGTAACCTATCATCATGGCGGCTGGAGGTCGGCTGACGTTTTTCCCACTCCGCCACTAGATGGCGTTTCAATAAAATAGTTCGGTTACAGTTCATGAGTTCATGGCGTTGAATAAAATAGTTCAATTACACTAAAATAGTTCTGTTACAGCACGCTCTAATCAACGAATAATGTAACGTGTTTCTACTGGGAATGTAATGTTATTTTTCGGGACTCGGACGTATCAACAGTGCAAAACTGAGGTGCAAAATTATTGCATACATCCAACTATGCAGTTAGACTTCACAAAGAGGTAAAATGCACAGAAAGGCCTTTGAAAGACTCGCTGTAGAAACTCTTTGGGAAGTAATCCCAAATCGAATAGTTAGCCTCTGTTTAATGGAGCTATGTTTTATAAACATTTGAGTTCATTATAGAAATTCCCGAAGAATGAAAGGAAAAATTCTTGAATATACCATCCAAGAAATCACCCAAGCATTCAAATTTAAAATGTTCTGTTAAAACGTGGCATACGACAGAATTTCATGGACAGGCCCGACAACCAGCTTATTATTGCCGCCTATCCCTTCGCGTTACGTTAGTTTTAGAGCTAATGGCAGTAAAATCATGAAGATTTCATTTGATAGAAAAACCGTCCACTACGTTGGCCACTATTATGGCCAAGAAGCAGTGGTTATGCAAGCACTTAATAGGTGGTTCTACTTTGCATCCTATAAGGGAACGGACAAATACAGCAATGCTTTCTCCTTGATCCTAACCCGGGCCCTTTGGTACAGCAGTCGGCTTTCCTAACCACTACACCGTCTGGGCGGCCCGTTCAGATTGCAATGTCTAATATTATTTTTCTTCTACTTTCTATATTACTCTTTAATTTCAATTTTTGTTGTTATTTTTATTTTTCCTGGAATAATCGCTGTAGTCCTCGGCAGTGGGCTCAGCTGAGAAGTGTCTTAGTGCGTTTTATCATTTTTTAAAGCAATGCTATATTTTGAATCTGGCATATTAATGCAACATTTTACGGTACTGTCGACTGCTTTGGAGCATGTAATATGTTGGGTTTTGTTACAAAACTCGGCAATGCAGCATTTACAACTAGTTAATGAAATTTATTTTTCGTCAGATTATTTCTTGTCAAAAGTTGTCAGAAGACCATTATAAAGTAAATTATTCTAAATTTTATTAATCCAGAAACATAAATTCGTCAAATGATAAATTTATTCTAAATGAACTAAGGGCTCAACAGCCCTTAGTGAGCCATGGCCTGCAGTGTCCTGATATCTGCTTTCTTGACCGTGGCCCCGGGATACATGAGCAGATCCAAAGGATGCATGAGATACCTTGGACCATGTGGTCAGCTTGTCGCAGGATCAGTGATCTTTATTTTAGAATTTACAATAAATTCCCAGTTGCCGCTTGGGGTTGCTAGCCAGCTTCTAGATCATACACCGGGCGTTGGGTTTCGGCGTCCAGTACGAGACTCCTTTACGTGGCTTCCGAAGTTTTAAGGGTGATTGCTCAAGATAAAGGTGGATGTGGCGCTATACCAATTAACCCTAATGGTGCCTACTTCCTCCACAACTGCAAGCCACTTGTTACTTGTAGCATGATCCCAAGTTTTTAGTCCTCAAGTGAAAATGGTACTAATTTTATAAACCCACTCAAGGGATGAAAGGCTGAGTCAACCTTTTCCATCTCGGGGATGGAGCCCTAGACGTATGGAGACTCTGCACGGCACCACCGGGCCACAAATGCTACACGAAATGAGAAATTCTTGCGTCTGAAATCCCATCTCTCAATATGAACAATCGAGTCGCTATATTTCCGTACTGCCGAACACTACGTGAATATTCCATTATTTTCTAAATCATTCCAGCTCCTTTCTTGGTGGTACATGTTCCCATCATATATAACTGGGTGCGTATACACGTTTAATCCGTTGTTCGAATTTCACTTGAGTCGGGCAACAAAGTAATAAATTCGAGTTCAAACATGATCTTTTGAAGACGAGTACACTGCTGTTGAGCAAAGAGAACCAGGAGCTAGGAATAACTATTTTTAAGCAAAAAGAGTTGGGAGGAATCACATTAAAACGTTTTGAATATTTGTTTATTGTATTTATCAATATATATCGATAAAATTTTGGAAAAAGCAGTACTTAATGACCATAAAAATGCTTTACACAAAATAAGGCAGTTGTAAATTTAGACACTATATAATAATTTTCTTTGAGTTGCAAATTTATAATGCTGTTACTTTTGAAATGATTTTTTCAATAAAAATGTGAATCTTTTTCCATGTTCTAGATTTACAATCCTGATATCAAAACTGCTACCAAAGGAAGCAGAAAAATTATAAATTAAACTTGCCCGCTGAGTTTCAGGGCAGTAGGCAGATTTAGATAAATTAGTTTTTCTGCTACCTTGAAACAGGAGTTACATTAAGAAATGTTAAAGAAAATGCACTTTTTTATTCTTTTTTATGGGCTGGGTTGTTATATATCTTCGGCCACGCCTCATATTGTATCTTACAGAATATATTAGCTCATCAGCTCCTTTTCGCGAATTGTTTTCTTTTGCCTAGTAAAATATGCACACCCATACCTTGCACAATGAATCTGCTTTTAGTTCCCAAACTTGAAAAATTAAATAAATGTTTTAATGGAGAATAAAATTTCGTCAAAAGTTTAATGATTTTATTTCATTTTAATTAGAATGAAGTGTATTTAGAGAAGAAAATACCGTAATTATTTTCAACAACTGTTGCAAATAATACAGGAGAAAGAACTAAATGTGTTAAAATATGTTGAGTACTAAAAAATGCATTATATGGAAATAAATACAAAAATATTTACTAATAAAGTTGAGATAATGTATACATTTTTACTTTCTTGTACGAAGTAAAAAGGAAGTATTGTAATCGCGAAAAGTTTCAGGCAGCATATTTCAGCGAAAATATCCATTTTGACCGCTATCGAATGCAATTTAACGATGTTTTTGCGTGACATCTGTACGTAAGGACAGAATAAAAGACTCTTTTCCTCCAAAAAAATTATAAAACTGCTTTAAAATGAAGAAGATTATTCTGAAGAGAATTTTTCGTGGCGTCTGTACGAACGTATGTACGTACAAGTAGCCTGAAAATTTGTATATAGGACTGCTATAACATGTAGATGTGCATCTCGTGTTTTGGTTGCAATCGGCTGCACCAAACGTATATAAATATAATTATATATATATCCACTCTGTTATCCGGCTCAGTGATCTCAGTTTCTTTACTCTTATATGTTTGTAAATTGTACATTTTTTGCTTTAAAAATGATTGAATTATGTTGTTCTTATTTTCCGGTTAAGGTTTTTATGCCTTTAGTAAATCCCTATGCAATATTTTTAGAATTATCAGCAATTTTAAAGTTGTTTAAGTGACGCTAAGCCTAATAATTTTTTTGATGGCGGCCATTGCTTGTTTACATTTGAAACAGCAGATTAGTGGCTTTGTTGCCAATCTAGACAAACTTAGCTTCGCAACACCAAAGATAACGCCTTCATTTATTATTGCCAATTAAATCATGCTGAATTCTTTCTGGAATGTTTTAAAGGAAATAAGTGTTTAAGATTTGCTTCGTAATTTTTAATATAGATATTTTGAGTTTTTATGTATTTTTGCCTTCTCGCGAAGTGCGAACTGAATTAATTGAATGAGAAATACTCAATCGTCTGTGAAAAACTGTTTCTTTTTTTTTTTGTTTTGTCTGCTTAATTTCTTTTATACATCGTTCTAGCTAGGAGGAAGGGCACCCAGACATAGCTAGCATTGAAGCCCCCTTTACACAGTTAAACACCTTAACCCTTACAGGCCGTCCAAGGAGGCATGGCGTCCCGGTCAAACTAGGGGGACAATTTTTGTTTCACACAATCTGGGTTTAAGGACACAATGTCAATGAAGGACGACACAGCATCCTAAAATCAAAGAGAACAATGTAAGACATGGTCCGTACCCTAGTGTTTGAACCCCCCAAATACAGCCTTCGATATGTAATCATGTAATGTCTCCAGAATAAAGAGACAGACAAGACAGTACCATATAGTCCTTTCCGAGACTGAACCTGCCGCCGAAAAAAACGATAGTTCTAGTCATTGTGAAGAGTTAATTTTACCCCAGGAGTCCAGGTACTGGTCCTAACCTGGACACCGGAAGTTGCCCCAGTCAGCTCCTGCGGAGGGGAAGTGGTTGTGTAACAAAAAAGTGTAGTTATTCTTGTTGTTGAAAGAAATCGATAGGCTTCGTTTTACTAACAAACAATTTCCGGTACACTGCGTCATCGCCGATTTCGCAAATTTTCTCATTGAAGTTCCCGCTAGACAGGCTCTTGAAATCAGACTCGACTTTTCAGAAGCGACTTTTTTGTGATGTCTATGCGTACGCAGGTACGTATGTATGTATTTCACACAAGTCAAAAACGATTAGCCGTAGAATGATGAAATTTTGTATATGGGACTGTTGTAACATCCAGTTGTGCATCTCTTGTTTTTTTTATTACAATCAGCATTTCAAACGTATATGTACACATGCATACATCCATCTTCTTATCTAGTGCGGTGAGCTCATTTTTATTTTTATATGTAGATAGATTGTCAATTTTTACTTCAAAAAAGATTGATTTATGTTGCTCTTATGCTCCGGCTATGAGTTTATGTCTTTAATTAATTTGCATGCAATATTTGTAGAATTATCAACAACTAAAAATGTTTTGTGTTTCGCTAAGCCTAATGTGTCTGCTATTTGTTTGCACACGAAAGTCTTATAGTGGAGTGGGTGATTCGGGCAACAGCTTCCAGTGTCTTTTTGCCCAGTGGGTCCAAAAGTTAACCTTAAATGTCTGTGCACCGAAAATTTTTGTCTTCTTGTCCGTTGGCGTAATTACGTTTTTGGAGTAGAGACTCTAATTTTAATTGCAATTATTTTTTAAAGGTTCTTAATCGGTTCGGTTGCTTAGTTTTATTTGTATTTTACAATTTCTAATGGATAAATTTTGAGTTTTTATGTATTTTTGCCAAGTGAGAATTGAATTGATTGAATGACAGATATACCTCTAATACAATTCGATTGTAAATGAAATTCATCAAAATATGTGTATAATTAAATAGGATGTACTAGGAGGTCATGTGGTGTTCACATCAGATTTTTAGTTACATATTCACATTGCAGAGACCATTAGGCGTTTTATTTCGGGGCATGAGATATGGAAATGTGCAATGCCCTTGCAGGACTTTTCATTTGCTAGCCTGCTGTGCTTCCCAGTTACACCACGACAGTACGTAGTTAGCAGGGAGAAAATACGTTATATCTTGTTTAAAATTATACAAAAGTAAGCACATAATAACACACTTGATTTCTGAATTTGCGTCTGATCTGTGTAAAGTGGAGCTATAATGGGTTAAAAAATGAGAAACTGGATTGTTATTGGTTAAATTTTGCTTTCTTTCCCAAATACGTGTTGGATGAAAATGATATAAGGCGAGCAATTATTTCTAGATAATATGTAGATAATATTCATTCATGATCAAAATACGAAAAAAATTCTATTTAATTAAATAATGGATTGAAAATCTTTCCTTTGTTTATATTTTCCTGAATATTTCTTACCTAATGAGGTTATTGATTTCTTTTGACAGGGTGCAACGACTTCAGAGATATGCTGAAAACGTTGATGAATAATTTAGGAAAAGAGAAAGTGCTTCCAGTAGCATATAGATAAACTTTTTTAAAAAAATATTTTAGCTCTTAAATTGTCAAATTCATACACTCAATCTATATTTCTGTTGAAATCAATAATAAAATGCCACAAGTTTTTTTTTTTTTTTTTTTTTTCTTATTTTTAGAAATTTTTAGCTCCATTGGGTGTTAGCCCGGAAGAGCTATTAAATTTGTTTTGGCATTTTGCGTTGGTTCACTATAAAAGTCTGAATCACTTTCCACATTGTTGCCACCGAATATTACAACCCTGCATTATATTTAAAGAAATTAAATAATGAAGAATGAAAATTTTTGTCGCGCTGGGAAGAAACAACAGTAACTACAGACATCAAATTTTAAATAACATAGTCCCCCACTCTAATATGGACAACTGGAAGCCCAAATTTGGAATTTGGAATCTGTTTTATTACCTGTTTCATATTTTATAAAATTTTAAGGAATTTTTGATTAACAAACTCAACGATTTCAAAGCGTTCCATTAACATTAACATTGCGTGCTTTCAGATATTATGTTTTTCTGATTTTACTTGTTTTATTTATTTATTTATTTATTTTTGAATAATGATAATTGTTCAGCTCAGAAGGTACGTTTTCAATACTCAAAGAATCGAATTGTCTGTTTTAGAATATTTGAAATAATGTATGGTTTTCTAAATTTCAATGACAAATGGATTCAACATTCTGCAATTGATAAAACCACACTTAAAATCGCAGAATCCCATTTAACATAATAGTTTAGACTTTCTGATTCAGGCACATATATTTTGGAAACAACTGAAGCTAGCTAAAGCAATTAAAAAAAAAAAAAAAAAAAAAAACCCTGGAAACTTTCAGATTTTTCATTAGGCTTAAAGGAACATTTTTTTTTAATGTGTTGTGTGTTATCTTTATTTGTTAAATATTGTGTTCTTCGCTCTTAAACTGTACAATTCAGTTCAACAGCAATATCACAAAATAATTTTAAAATGAGAAATAAAAAATTTAAAACAAATTAAATAAATTTAAACATTTTATTGTTAGAAATTTCAGATACACAGTGTTGCCATTGCTCGCTTTGAAATTGTTGACTTTGTCAATTAAAAAATGCATAAAGTGTTACAAAATATGAAATCGATAATAAAACAAATTCCAAATTAGGGCTACTAGATGCTCGTTTTTAATGGACGATTACGTTATTAAAAATTTGATGGCTCTGGGTACCGTTGTTTTATCACAATCCGAAAAACATACATACATTCATGCAGATTCTTCATTATTTAATTTCTTTAAATATAATATTGAGCGATAATACTTGGTGGCAACAGTTTGAAAAGTGAAACGCCGTTTGTAGTGATTTGACGCAAAATGCCAAAACGAAATCAATAGCCCTTCCAGACTAACGTCCTTTGGGTTAAAAATGAACTTTGATATAAATGAAATAAAAATATTAAAATTTTATTAATTAAATTAATTAGTAAGTAAATTTTTATTCAAAAGCGTCAGTATTTAGATTTAGAATCTAATTTGCCCAAATGTTTATAGGTAACTTAAGTGCAATAAATAAAAACATTTTCATACTTGTAGTGACTTTAATAAGGCGGAAAAGAATTATTATCAACTGAGTTTTAACCCTGAAATGATGATCGCTTTTACAATGCTTTAAAATGCCTAACTATTAAAATTATAAAGACTTATCATTTGGTCGTTTCTTAAAAAGGCTTTTTCACTTTTCTCTGTTTTATGCAGTGATTGCTTACTCTGGATTTTTACGAATTTCGTTTCTGTTCTGCTTTGCTGTATCTTAAATATGATATTTGAGTTTGTATTTAATTTTAATTTAATTGTAAATTATGTAACTAGATAGATATAGATATCGATACTAGTCTAAATTATTATTTACTACCATAAAATAAATATGACGATGTGGGAAAGGAATTTAAATTTCTTTATAGGCGCCGAACTTTTTCCAGACTTAATATTGCTCAACCTGCGGTTACAAAACTCTAAATATTCACAAGGATAAATTCACAATTGGATACAATTAACTTTAGTGCAAAATGCGCTAATGTAATGATTTTACAACTGTAAATAAACTTCGGTATTGTAATATATTCCGTGTTTGCTCACCTAATAGTGGCAATTTGTTTCGCCAAGTTTTCATTGTGAATGTCTCGGGTGCGAGTTTATGCGGGGAAATAAATCTACTACACAATAGTGTACACCTTTGATGATATTTTCTGCTTCAAAACGGAAATGCGACTAATACTCGAGGGCGACTATTACGCGAGTAAACACGGTATTCGCATAAAACGTGACGCGATGGTGGTAAACGTTACCTGAATAGCTCGCCAGTGCAACAAATTGATCATTATAATAAAACGTGATATTCTGAAGTACTCGTTTATTTTTCGTCGCGTTATAAGAACTAACTTTAAATAACACCAGGGATCTGATACAAGGCTCCTCGAGATATGCTGCAATTGCTCCCAAGAAGCAAAGAAAAGACGTAATAAACGAATGGAAGGCTTGGTATTACGTTAGAATTTATATTTAATGTAAAGTTCCCAAGCATATATTAGGAGTATGAAGATAATCCTGAGCCATCCAACCAGGATAGTGGTTAGCGACATTGCCCTTGCCGCGATGACTTGCACTCCTTGCAACGATGAATTTCGTGAGCTTATTCTGATGTCACTGTCTGACAAGTTAGATAAGTCACAGTAACAACAAATAATCCTGTACGCAATAAAAATATGATTATTGTGACGATTGATTGCATTAAGCTTAGAATATAAACAAACATATAGATTTCGTTTGCCTTGCCAATTATAAATTAGCCGTATTAAGACTGCTTTATCTTCGATGCATATTTATTTTACCTGCAAATCAAAGATTAGCTTAATTTATTGTGTGACTACAGAATATAACCCGTATATCTACAAAATCTGGTGTTCACGCATTTTTTAAATTATCAGAAAAGCTTCTAGAAAAGTGCTGGATGTTTATTGTTTAAGCTGTTGCACACACAAAATTTATATCCGAAAACGAACCTACCAGGTATACTTGCACTACAAGGATTTAAGTCTGCTTTCTCATTGTTAGGAATGAATAAAAATGTCGGTTTAAAGAGCTGTCAGACAATTTGCAAAATGAAAAAAAAAAAAAAAAAAAAACTCTACTTGAAATCTAAGTATGCTGAGTGAATAAGATCGGTTAAGAAAGATACAATCATACCAGATTCTTTTCTTGGAAAAACATTCACAGGAGAATGTTTTATGTTTTCTACCCGGAAGACCGTGTGCTTGCACTTTTGCGGGAAGACAATTTCCTTTCCCATACCAGCTCTCTAAGGAAGGAATGTTTACAAATTATGAATATTCTGAAAGTCTTGTCGAATACCTTCTTGAGAGCCAATCCGAGTGCTCAGTGCTTTTTATTTATAAAGACTTTATCCGCTGAAAACTTGATTAAGGATCAATTATTTACGGGTCGGCAAGGCCTTCTGTTTTGGCCAAACTTGATCTTGTACATCAGCAAGCACTTTGGATTCCACCGGAGCTCTTAACAACATTTCCAGCCTGTATATTGAATGTTACGAGACTTACCTGCATTTAAGATAGGTGCATCTTGGTCTCAGGTATTATTTTAGAAATGATATCACAAATCAAGAACCTTGAACATCTACTCAATAATTTGTGCTCTCGTTTACATCTGGCACTCCCAATGTATGGCATCATGTGGTCTAAGAGTGGGCACCTTGTTAGAACAGTGCTTTATATCTAATATCTATACACAACGGGAGATCATTTTGAAATTCCGCCATGAATGCACTGGAAAATTTTGCCTCTTGATACGTTCCACGTTGGGATAAATCAAACTCGCGTGATCTCATTTACAGACAGAACTTTGGACAGCACAGGCATAAATACAGAAATTATACTCTTCTCTATACAGATAGATCAAAATAACGAGTTTATATTGTTACGGCTTTTGTATTGGGAAAAACAATTATTGTGTTTCGATTAAACCCAGCTTGCCCGGTTTTCACTTCTGAATTTACTGCTGTTTTTGAGGCTTTAATTGTCCTATCGGAATAAAGCTCCAGATATTTCTTTATCTACACAGATTCTCTCAATGCATTAAGTCATTGAAAATGCTGTTTATAGTTTGCATCCCATAATTACTGGAATTCGGAAACTTAGCCAGATTCTGAAATTTCGGGGATACCAGTTTCTCTTCTTCTCGATCTCTGGGCTAAAAGGCCTAGGGATTTAGGAGCTGGCATAAAAGGTTTGGTTTGTTTTATTAGGCAAAGCACACGATGGCTATCTTCCTGAAAGAACGGATGCCTTTCTAGCTGGCATAAAAGAGAACGAACTAACAAATATACTATTACAGCTAAGTCTGCTTACTACAATGTCTAAACTTCAGGTTCCACTCGTAGATATCAGGGTTTTGATCAAACGTCAGATTCTGAATAAATGGCAGATTCATTAGGATGATAAAGTAAACCATAAGCTGAGAAATGTTAAACCTACTACAGATTACCGGCCATCTATGCTAAATAGAAGGGAAGAAGTACTCTTAACTCATTTGAGAATCGGTCACTCTCGACTGAGTCATGGGCATATTCTGAAAGGCAAGATAAACTTATTTTGTGTAAATTAATTACAATGGAATGCTGACAATTCGCCATATTTTACTGGCGATAGTCAATATACAAGTCAATCCTTTCAATATTTTGTCTAAAGCACTTTAATTGTTTCACTCTGGATTAAGAACGTTTAACAGTGTTGCGTTCTGTGGGAACGTGGATTTGGAGTGATGACAACAGTTGCTGAAGAATAAAAGCACAATTTATTCGTCAATATTACACAGGAGAGTACCAAAGACAATCGTCAAAAAACTAGGATAAACACGCTGAAACAATAAGCAATCAGCCTTCACACTACAACGATGAAGAAAAAGCTTCACGGCAAAGCACTAAAGTACAGCTCCCGAATTGGTTCGGTGGCTCTCAAGCTAATCTCTGAACTCAAGACTCTACTACCAAACTCCAGGTACTACTCAAGATACTCTCAAGATGTAATGCTACTCCGCGTACAGGCAGGGTATATATATATAGCTTTTGACCAGTCTTCCAGAACATTCTTTTGAAAACTGGTAAGAATTCGTTCTAGAATGCTCTCGCTCTGTTTATGGCATATCGCTAAATTTTTTGCCAGGTTTTGCCAAATGGGCGATTGCGTACTAAATATGGCAACCTTGCCTTTCCTTGGCACGTTCTGGAAATCCTAACGTCGCTTTGAGGGAAGTTATCTTACCGCGGCTGGGCTTTTCGTAACAACAGGACTGCTAAGTTTTTGCTTAGTTTCTATTTTACTTGTCTAGATTATCTTACCACTTTGTTCTTGATTCTTTGCTACTCATTGTATTACTGGAAATTGTCGCGTTTAACCGTTTTGCTTCAAGCACTTGTTAGGCGCAAATTATGTCGCAGCGTTTTGCGTCAGAAACTGCAATACAAAAAACCCAACCTTTCCTAAACACGTAATCAGCTCTTTCTTTGTACGTGTGTTCCAACTTTCAGAGTTCGGATCTAAATGTTTTCTTAGGAAATTAGGCGCAAATTCGCGTGCAATTTGCGCAATCTCGTCAAAGTTAAATGCCCTTTGAAATGCTTTATCGTAATAAATTAAATAACTCATCACTAACTTAATAATATAACATTTCCTAGGTATGTAAGCGCAGCAAGCGGGAGTCAAACTTGACGTGAATATGAAGCACATAATTGACGTATCTTCTTCATGTCATTTTATATTATTCTGCACAGATTTATAAATGCCGTTATCTGTAAACAAGACGAAAGCAGAGAAATAATTAAATTTCTGTGCCGGCAAGTGTTATCTTCCACTCCATCCCAGAGAACTGAAATCGAAACCATTAATATTCAACTGCCAGGACATGACAAGAATGATGGACGCCTTACTTAATGTTACAAGAACAGACAGAAAAAAGAAACACGAGTCAAAGCTCATCTGCAGGGCAAAAACAGGAAAATGATTGATTCAGGGCAAAATGAGTTTATGGACCTGGTTTGAAATTAGGGTAAAGGCACGCCTAGGCAGACGACGTCTGACACCCAAACTTGGCATCTGACATTCACATTTCAAGCAATTAGATTAATGTCAACCATTTCGCATGCAAACAATTGCGTGTAAGCTATCTTTTTCAATTATGGACGTAGAATAATAAGCATTGTTTTCCTTTATCAAAGACCTGCGCAATTAAAATCGCGCTTTAGTGTATTGCAAAATATTTTTATTAAACATGGTCCGAATCTTAAATTTTCTTGAATCTGAATCCTAAAAGTTTCCTACATATTCGAATATATCATCTGACTTAAAAACTGATAATTGAAAAAGAAAACTTGCACTAACATTTATTAAAACAATGCAGTGGGAATTATAATGAAAGAAGTGCATTAGTGCTCTTGAATCCTGAGGTATTTTTTTTCCAGTATGATTTATAGAAATGTATCTGAGCAGCAATTAAAACTTTATATTTCATTTTAATTTTTAATTTTTAGGCCCCTAGAAATGCTATTAATTTCGTTTTGGCATTTTGCGTTGGTTAACTATAAACGGAGTTTCACTTTTCAAATATTTGAGCCCTGTATTATATTTAAAGAAATTAAATAATGAAGAATCTGCATGAATGTATGCATGCTTTCCGCAATGTGAAAAATCAACTGTACCTAGAGACATTAAATTCTGAATAAAGTAGTCCTTCACTCTAATATGGGCACCTAGAAGACTAAATTTGGAATTTTTTACTATCTCTTTCATATTTCGTAAAACTTTAATGAATTTTTGATTACAAACTCAACGATTTGGCAACACTGTACGAAAAAAAATTATTTTTATGTCCAGCGCGCGACACTGTGTGTCAGAAGTGCTAAAGATATGCTTTTTAAAATTACTTTGTGATATTGCAGTTGAATTTAATTTTATGGTTTTAAGTGCGAAAAACATCATATATAATAAATAAAAAAAAATGAACAAAACTTTGAGAAAACGCCCTTTTGTGCGTAATATAAAATCTGAAAGATTTAAAGTTTTCTTTTCTTTTTAATTTTTAATTCCTCGTACGAAATAAAAAGGAAGTATTGTAATTGCGAAAAATTTCGCGCATCGTATTTCGACGAAAATACCCATCTTGACGGCTATCGAATGCGCTTTAACAATGTTTTTGCGTAATATTTGCAAATAAGGACAAAATAAAGGACTCTTTTTCCCCAAAAAAATATATAACTGATTTAAAATGAATACTAAAAATAATTTTTCGTGGCGTCTGTGCGTACGTACGTATCTCGCATAACTCAAAAATGAGTAGCCTCAGAACGTTGAAATTTTGCATGTAGGACTGCCATAACATGTAGATGTGCACCTCGTGTTTTGGTTGCAATCGGCAGCACCAAAACCATATATATATATATATATATATATATATACCCACTCGGATATGTATATATATGTATATATTTACTCGGTTCAGTGAGCTCTTAAAAACGATTGAATTATGTTGTTCTTATCTTCCTGTTAAGAATTTTATGCCTTTAGTAAATCTGCATGCAATATTTGTAGAATTATCAACAATTTAAAAGTTGTTTAAGTGCGCCTAAGTATTTTTACAATGGCGGTCATGTTTGTTTACGTTTGAAACTTGGCAGAATAGGGGAATTGTTGCCAATCTAGAGAGAGTAAGCTTCGCAACAACAAAAATAACACCTTCTTTTATTACTGCGAATTAAATCATGCTTATTCATTCTGGAATTATTCGAGGAAATAAGTGTTTAAGATTTACTTCGTAATTTTTAATATAGATATTTCGAGTTTATATGTATTTTTGCCTCGTCAAGAAATGAGAACTGAATTAATCGAATGAGAAATACTGAATTGTTTGTGAAACACTGTTTCTTTTCTTTTCTTTTTTCTGTTTGTTTGTTTATGTTCTTTTATACATCGCTTTAGATTTAATATAGTATTTGAATAAAACATAAGGCAAAGATTAAATAATTTTTGAGAGGATATAAATTTTGTGCATTCTGAATTATAAAATGAATGAAATGTATCGCTGTTCAGTGAGCCTAGCGGCAGAGTGTAGCTATGGTAAACAAATATAGTGAATTTTAAAATTTTAAAGAGTGCATTTAATTTATTGTGGGCTATGAGCTATCGACGGAGTAGGTTTAATTAAAAATTCGTTAAATGCTAATTTAATATGTTTAAATGAAGTGCAAGAAAACTGCTTATAATTTTAATATTCCGTACAAGAAAATCATATGGTGTATTTTTTTTTTTTTTTTTTTTAGATTTTTCAGTCTATTTTTTTTTTTTTTTTTTTTTTTTTTTTTTTTTTTTTTTTTTCCCTTCAAATCAAAGCAGGGGCAGAATGGGAATTTATTTCAAAAGTGAACATGCATAAATATCAAAAGTGGGAAATTAAATTTTTTTCGGAAACTTAAGAGTGTTTTACTCTTCAAGCAACCATGACGTAATATTGCGATCTACCTGAAATTGCCTTAGTCGCTCTTTTCCTTTCTTAGACGTCCTTCAAATGAATAAGACCCAAGAGAAAATGTATTCCAGTTTTCGTTTTCGTTGAGGAATAATTTATAAATTCACTTACCAACTTCATATGTTCCTCTACTCAGAGATGAAGTAACCAAAATGCCTCGAAATTAATAAAGTTATGAAAAATTTGTTAAAAGGAAGATGAATATGACTGACCTTAGGAAAAAGCAAATATACGTAAATTGCACACCGCTAAAAATGCGAAAACAGATGTTAATTCAGAATTCTCACTTTAAAAAAGATTCTTTTCATACTTCTTTTTTTTTTTCCTAAAAATATTTAATAATCCATAATAGCGAATTATACATTAAAAACTATAAATATTAAATGAAAATGAAATTTTGATAATATACTATCTAGAACAAATGATTTTACAATTATATTCATTTATACTTGTCTAATTGGAATAGACTACTATAAGAATGAAAACTTTACGTCGGTAATATACTATAAATAGTAAGGGTAACCAATATTACAAAATGTAGCATATTGTTTAACGTAAAAAATTATTTAAATTAAAGTTTAAATTGTTTTTCTTGAATTTTATGAAAAAATACAGTGGAAAACAATTAAGTTCGTGTTTAAAGAAAAACGAGGTAAATACAGAAATTTCGGAATTCCATTCGGAAGTATTGCAGTAGCAAGTCCCGCCATCTAGTGGCAGAGATAGTCACTCTTCTCTTCCAATTTGACAAAGTTTGTACAGCAGATTTGAGACCTATCGAGTTTCCTCTCAAATTATGATCATGATAGGAATATTAACAGCCTCTTTAGCGCTCTGAAATTCGAAGTATTGAAATGCTATAGTTAAATTCTTTCATATTACAATGTAATGAAATGATACAAATGCAGAAGACGTAGGCTATTTTTTAAGAGATCAACATCGCGCGAAATTTAAGAAGTGTCTCAATAGCAGAGTTAACTTTCTAAAATGTAAAGTATCGAAGCATTGCGAAAAGCTAAAACGAGAGGTGAACAAAAATAAGTAGTAATGAGTTAAACAAAATGTAATGACATAAAAAATCAATTAAGTTAAATTAATTAAAAAGTAGTTTAAATTTCAGTACCACAGACGATCTATCAAGGGATCAGAATCCAATCAGAATTTTATCAAGAACTGAGAAGTACAGGAAAGATGCTTTGACTAAAGTCCTGCTCAGTAGGTGTACATAAGAAAAAATGCAATAAAAAATGAAAATCTGAAGGCCTTCAGATTTTATATTACGCACAAAGGGGCTTTTTTAGCGTTTTATGTGTTAGCTTTGTTTATTAAATATCATGTTTTTTGCACTTGAATCATAAAATTCAGTTCAATACCAATGTCGCAAAATAATTTTGAAAAAAGCATATCTTTAGAATTTCCGATATACAGTCTCGTACGCTAGAGATAAAAAAGTTTTTTTTTTTTTTTTTTTTTTTTTTGGCCGCAGAGTGTTGCCATTGCTCGCTTTGAAATTGTTGAGTTTGCTAAGCAAAAATTTGTCAAAGTTTTACAAAATATCAAATCGATAATAAAACAAATTCCAAATTTCAAATTTGGGCTTCCAGATGCTCATATTTGGGAGGAAATATACGTTATTCAATATTTGAGGACTCTCCTTTAAATTATGTCCAAAGAGGCGTTTTTTTAACATTTTGTGTGTTACATTTATTAATTAAATATCACGTTCTTCGCACTTAAACCATAACATTCAGTTCAATAGCAATGTCGCAAAATACTTTTAAAATGAGCATATCTTTAGAATTTCCGATGCGCTGGAGATACAAATGTTTTTTTCTATACAACGTTGCCATTGCTCGCTTTGAAATCCTTGAGTTTCTTAATCAAAAATTTGTTAAAGTTTTACACAGAATAAGAAATCTATAAGAAAACAAATTCCAAATTTCAAATTTGATCTTCCACATGCCCATTTTCGTAGGAGGATTACGTCATTCAAAAATTAGATGGCTCTAAGTACCGTTGTTTTATCACAATGCGAGAAATAAACATAGATTTATGCCGATTTTTCATTATTTAGTTTCCTTAAATATAACATAGGGCGATAATACTTTGTGGCAACCGTTTGAAAAGTGATTCGCCGTTTGTAGTGAATCAAGGCAAAATCGCATAACGGAAACAATAGTCCTTCGGGGACAAAGCCCCTTTGGACTAATAAAAAATAATATGTTATCATTATTTTGTCTCAAGTTTTGTCTAACTTGGAAAATGTTCGAAACTTGTTAATTTTTTAGCCAAGTTATTTAGTGATAATGTTTTGTTAAATAGTTTATAAGGTATTTCTCCCGCCTTTCTAGCATCCATTCCGGGTGTGGCGGTCAGATGGCTGGGCCGGTATTCCAGAGATCCGTGGTTCGATTTCCGGCGAAGGCGGTTGTTAATTTTTTATCTTGCCTGCTTCGAAAAATACCTAATGTCTCTACAAGTTTATTAAATGAAATTTCAAATTTAGGTAAAAAAGTTTTTCGTTAAAAAAAAACTCTCCATTTTGATTAAAAAAAAAAAAAAAAAAAAAAAAAAAGCCGCTCAGTAAAATCCTTTCAGATCCTGCATTCGACCCGCATGTAATTTGAGTTTGAGTTCATTGACTTACATTACCATAACTGGCCTTTGGTTTCTGGGGGTAATATAGCATGCTCATAGTCACTTATCTATAAATATTTAATGCATCGATAAACAGATGTCTCATATTTTCTCTCCATTAATAACATTTATGAGGCGAGAAAGCGCCATATTTCTCCTAAGAATTTATACATAGGAATGCATTATATTAACATAGCAAAAATACAGAGAAGCAAATGTGAGATGCGTAGTATTATATAGAGGAAGAATATATTATTACTTTTATTGCTATTATTATCGTTGTTGTTGAAATAGTTGGTGCAATATTTGTGCATTATCAGATGTCACAAATTTCCCTTTTTACTACATTTTCAAGGAAAATGATGCCTACATCAGTCGTGTAAAGATACAAGATCATTTCTGGTTATTAATTCCTTTAAATATAGGAAACCGGATAATTTAACTGTTCATATTGTATAAAAATTTGTGTACAAAATTTTCATATTGTATACAAACAATATAAAATTTGTTTTCATATTGTATACAAAATTCAAAATAAAATACAAATACAAATACAAAACAAACTTTTCATACTGTATACGAAATTTTCATATTGTATACGATCGATACTAGAAAAGCATTAAAAGATAAAAAAAAAAAAAAAAAAAAAAAAAAAATGGATTTACTTCATGAAATCCATATGATACAGTGTCATGACCTTCAGATGAAAACTGCGTTTCGTGGTATCTTTGTAAAGCACTCATTTGAAACATCAAAAACATATATCCTGTTATTCAAAACAAATACAAAAACATATGTCCTATTATACAAATACAAATACAAATACAAAAAAAAAAAAAAAAAAAAACTTTTCATACTGTATGCAAAATTTTCATATTCCATAAAATTGATACTAGAAAAGCATCAAAAGAATCATAAAATCGGATTTTTTTCAAGAAATCCTTATAATAAGGCGCCATGATCTTCAGAAGAACGCTGCATTTCATAGTATCTTTCTAACGTACTCATTTGAAACATCAAACATATATCTTCTGTTGTATTCAGGGAAAGCGTACCTAAAATCTTAAAGTTTTTCTTTTATAAATTATATCTTCGATAAAAATACTTTATTCCTTTCTTCCATCCGCTACTTTAAATTCTGAATCTATAAATTTTCGGTTTCCTCTTGAAATATTTTACTGCATTATTATTCTTCAGTTCTCTTTACACCTTTTTTTTTTTTTTTTTTTTTTAAGAATAGTGATATTTATAACATGCTTGCATTCATTTCCCTTCAGGATCGAATGGCCGGGAGACCGTAGTTTCTGGTTTCTTCGCAACGAATTGCAAATAATGTTATTTATAAAGCATTTCGTAAGCTAAAAGGTTCATTCTCCTCAAACATACTGTATATACATAGAGTATTTTCTGATATTAATATTTTCCTTTATTTATTGTAATATTTTTTACTGGAAGGGATGTTGTAGATTGTTTTAATGCATGAACTTATGCCTCTAATTTACGGCAACAATTTAAGAATGGTAATCAGAGTCTAAACATAACAATATTAGAAAATTTAACCTTGTTTTCCTTGAAGGTTTTTATACGGTATCGCCTAAGACAAATCAGGTTTCGTATTGTGGGATCTAGTCTTTTTACCTTCATACAATGTAACTAGATCTAATTTTGCGACTTCTCTCAAAGGCCTGAAGATGAACACAGCAGGGAAAGGATGCAAAAGAAACTTTTATTGAGCACAACATTTTGTAGACGGCATGGCCTGTGAGAATTTGATAACAAACACTAATTTTAAAGATAAGAGTTGTGCAACACCACAGAATTCAGTGTATACTAACAGACTGATGCAGAACTTATGTCGACAGGATAATAATTCGGCGGCAAAAATGCGAAGCAAAATTAATAGCTGGTAGAATAACAACGTGTGCTCACAGTAGCGAAAGCACACTCTGTCTAAACGTTTCGCTACATGAGTCTAAGCATTAGAGAACCTTTATGCATAAATATCAAAAAGCCCATCCCCTTCCGTTACTCGTTCCGTCCCTTAACGCACAAAGAGGTGTGAAGATTTCAAATGACGTTCTTTCTACTTTTTAACAGAGAAGCTTCCATTAGCCTTTTAGGAGAAGCTGTCTACAAAAAACTGATAAAATGCATTTTAGGAAACTGCACCTACTAGTGCAAAACTTAAAGGAGGAATATAACATCATCGCAATCTCTGCCATTTCGGGCAATTGTGGCCGTTTGAATGAAAGGCTGGCTTGGGCATTATGGTCTTCAAATAGTTAAATAAATTCGTTTATCCTAAGTAGTTTACATACTGGAGAGGAAACACGAGGGGAATAAGAAAGACAGAAAAGGCTAGCAAATTAAAATAACTATTGGTAAAAATAAATGAAACATTACAATATGATTAACGTAGCTAGCTATAAATTGACAAGATACAAAGAAATGTCACAGGAAATGTCATATACTAGTTATACCTGCAGCTGGTCCCGTCGGTTCAGCAGGTAAGTTTGCCTCAAAATGCTACATTTATCTTTTTAACTGCATAGCTTAGTCGTGATTTGATAAGCCTGAAAATGAAGTAAACCATCTTCCAAAATTGAATTCCTCGACTTCAAGAGAATCGATTTTCATTAACATGTTTAAAGGACTTAAAAAACTTTCTTCATGAACAAAGATAAAATATTCTTCTAGGATATATCTCCCTCCTTCCATGATGTTACTCTTTTGAGGAATTTCACAAATTTTACGCTCCGAAAGTGGTTTACTGCGTGATAGGTGTGGTGGTGTATTTAATTACGGCAAAGCACACTAGGGCTATCTGCCAAAGGGGAGGGATGCCTTTCGTGGAGGACTTTCTAAGGGAAACTGGCTCGTATACACGTTACACATGGGGAAAACCACGAAAACACCCATGCAGCCAGCCCGTTCGCGGGATTCGAACCTCGGACCGAACTACCAGTGTTACTGCGTGATAGAAGAGGCTTTCTGGAAATACTTACTGCATGAGTTGTTTTGATAATTACAGATACATAGTTATTAATTAGATTATGTTCTGAATATAGCTCAGAAATTTTAACTTAGATTATGTACATTGCCACTCACTATGTCTTCATTTTGAATGAAATATATGATCTATGGAGTATTTGCTTAAGTATATTCTATTAGTAAAAGCCATTTGTACTACATTTCCGATTTATAAACCATTTAATTTATTTTACAAAATTTTTAGTATAAAAGAATAATAGAAGATTTTAGTAAACAGAAGTTATTATTTTTTTTTTTTTTAATATAGAAGGTTTCCATTTTAAAGCGTTTACACAGCGTATAGATTGTACCAATCAAGCAGAACGGCTTCTTAAAAACTTTTTATTTGGTTGTGAAATTGAATTACAATAATCGTTTTGGCGCAATTTATCGCTATTTAATAGTTAATTGTTATCACTTCATTAGGCATCATGCCTGTTTTTTAAAACCTTGAATCTCATCACTTATTTTAGGACGTAAAAATTGCTGCCTTGACAGTCACAAGTAAATAAATACACGTATTAAAAAAATCTGAAAGCTTTCAGATTTTATATTACGTCGAAGAGGGCGTTTTATTAACATTTTGTGTGTTACCTTTATTTATTAAATATCATGTTCTACGTACTCAATCAATAAAATTCAGTTCAACAGCAATATCGCAATATAATTTTATAATGAGCATATCTTTAGAATTTCCAATACAAAATCTCGCGCGCTGGAGATATTTTTTTCCGTGTTGCCATTGCTTGGTTTGAAATCGAGTTTGCTAATGAAAAATTCGTTAAAGTGTTCCAAAATGTGAAATCGATAATAAAACAAATTTCAAGTTCAAATTAGGGATTTCACATACCCATAATCTACGGAAGATTACATAATTCAAATTTTGATAGCTTTAGGTACCGTTGTTTATCCCAATGCGAGAAATATACATACATTCATACAGATTCTTCCTTAGTTAATTTCTATAAATATAATGCAGGGCTCTAATATTTTGTGGCTACAATTTGAAAATTGATTCGCTGTTTAGATTTTTCAATGCAAAATGGCAAAACGAAATTAATAGTCCTTGAGGGCAAATCGCCCTTTGGAATAAAATAAGTATGCATATATTATAAGTTTAAGATCACTAAAATTAAAGTATAACTTAAATGCTTATACTAATTACAAACCCATTTAAAGTTTTCAATGCATACGAGACTTTCACTTATATATAAGTAAAATTACATCTAAATGTTTCAAATTATGTTTAAAGTGCGCATATTATAATTATTAGAACCTTAGGGAAAATTACCACTTTTCATAATTAAATGCTTATGTCAGTTTAGCGTTTGATTTAAAATCCTTTAAAGTCTACAGTAGTTATCCTTTGAAACATAACTGAAATTCAGTCTAAATATCTTCTGAATGAGAATACTGCATATACCGTAAAAATGTAACTACGCCATTCTCCATTTTTATAGCAAAACAGTAAATCTTAAACATTACGGTTATCTTTAACTATTTTATTTTAATTCCTCTTTTGAAGTTAGCAACGTAAATTTTAATAGATAAAACAGTTTGTTACCATCATTATGTTAATATTCACTATAAATATTTTAAATATGCGTTTTCTCTAGTGAATGCATAAACTTTAATTCAAAGATAATAATAATGTGTAACAGTTTTTGTTTTCGAGACTCAAGCTCTTAACGACGGGTGTAATGGACATGTAAGCTCTTGACATCAGTTTTTCTCTTAATATACAATGGAAGGCAGTATTATTCAAAGCCCAGTACATGAATGCGTCTGTTCTCTTATCAAATGGTAAACTTATTGCTTTGTAAATGCGAAAGAAGAAACGTTACCTTCAGAAGACAGTTTGGTGTTTTATAGTAATGTTAATGTAGGTAATATTTGAAACGTATATCTGAATACCGTAAGACAGTGTTACGTATAATGAGGAAAAGACATTTTTTTAATTATTTGAAACTAGCTGTTATCCGGCATGCGTTGTAGTGCTACTTAAAGAGAAGGAAGTGTTTTATTTTAATTCTGCTTATTGAAATACTTTCGGATAAGCAATATTTTTTTTTCCATCTGGTGCTGGAAATTTTTACTTTTCTACCAACATAGCAACATTCCTGGTGCTTCATTCTTAAATCTGAGGATCTGCAATATATTAAATTTTATCCATTTTTCCATCGACCACACTTGGATGAATACTGTAATCATAATTAGCATCGTAATGAAATGCACCAAGATTAAAATCAGCATGCAGTGTTCGTCTAGATTAGGGCTTCTCAACGGGTGGTACGCTTACCACTGGTGGTTCGCAAGAGAAAAATAGGTGAAAATATAGAATAGGAGGAACAAAAAAGAGAAAAGTAGGTTGCTAGGGCCTCAAGGAGGTTGAAGGACAGTTTAAGGAGTTCTTCTATGCAATTCATGGAAGAATGGTTGCCAGAGCCTCAAAGAGGTTCTATCCCATGCCGCAAAGACACCGTGATTCGAACTCGGGCCCTTCGGTATCGCAGTCGGCAGCCCTACCCACTATAAGATCTGGGCGGCAGGAGATATGAGTAAAAAGACCAAGAAGAAGTGAATAGTAAGTGGTGATTCAGAACATTAGAATATCATTTTTACGCATGATTGTCTTTACAGATAACTGGAGTAAGGGCTAATATTCTGAGTAAAGAAAAAAAACATTTTTATTACAAAACCAAGTTCGTATTTTTGTCTGAAAATTCAAGTTTAGACATGAAGGTGTCTAAAAATCAAACAATAAAAATCGAAGATTGACCAAATTATCCATCGTCCTGGAATCTACCAGAAATCATAAACCCATTTTGTTGCAAATTGAATCAGTTTAATGTAGATTCCTCCTAAATGATGGCCACGAAATCCATTAAGGTTAGAGTTTAACTATCAAGATATATACATACATGTATTAGAGCGAGGAAGTCATCATTCATCCGGAAGGAATAAATCCGGAATAATCTCATCCGGAAGTTACAGTGGCTGAAACGTGACAAGCTGAATGCCTTAAGGGTAGAGACAAAAATCGGCTTAAGCCCGCAGTAGCTCTGCATTTATGGTTGGACGGAATTTAACAGCTTGGCTTTTAATGATGCTACTATTTTAGTTTGGCCTATGTAGCGAAATCACTGCAAGTGTAAAAAAGTACGTAACTGAAGGTGTAAGGTGTAATAAAATTACTAAGAGTGAATAATAATCATTTTTGCGTAATCTATCTATATAGATAAAGAAGAAAATATGTTTGTTTGTCCTCTAATAACTCAGTCACTACTATAGCTATCGTCGCCAAACTTTCTACGATTGTTCTTTGGGTCCGGAAAAAAATCGACGTCCAATAAAAAAAAAAAAAAAAAAAAAAAAATTCTGAAATGTTTCAGATTTTAAATTACGTCCAAAGAGGCGTTTTTTAACATTTTGTGTGTTACCTTTCTTTATTAAATATCATGTTCCTCGCACTTAAACCATAAGATCCAGTGCAACAGCAATATCGCAAAATAGTTTTAAAACGAGCATATCTTTAGAATTTCCGATACAGAGACTCAGGCGCTGGAGATAAAAATGTTTTTTTCTGCACAACGTTGCCATTGCTCGTTTTGAAATCCTTGAGTTTGTTTATCAAAAATTCGTCAAAGTTTTAAAAAATAGGAAATCGATCATAAAACAAATTTCAAATTCCAAATTTGGTCTTCCACGTGCTCATATTCGTTGGAGGATTACGTTATTCAAAATTCGATGACTCTATGTACCGTTGTTTTATCACAATACGAGAAATATACATACATTTATGCAGATTTTTCATTATTTAATTTCTTCAAATATAATGCAGGACTCTAACATTTTGTGGCAACAGTTTGAAAAGTGAACCGACATTTATGAGTCCGACGCAAAATGCCAAAACGAAACTAATAGTCCTTCGGGATTCAAATCCCTTTGGACTAAAAAAAAAAAAAAAAAAAAAAAAAAAAAAGGTAGAGATTTTAATTAAAAACGCGGCAAAAGTATAACTTTCGTTCACTTTTTTTTTTCGGAGTGGCAACAGTCTCGGACGCTGGAGATAAAAATCTACTTTACTTCGAGAAGCGTTGCCACTTATCGCTTTCAAATCGCATAGTTTGTCAAGTTTTACGATGAAATAAAAATAGCATTGCCAAAGATTAAATACATTATTTCCGATTTCAAAAATTCGTGGGAAACCATTTCGACTATTCCCATCTTCGTGCGACTTTAACCGACCGAGATATTCATTAAAAACTCTGAAAACACTCATTTTCGCACTCATTTTTCCGAGTGGCAACAGTCTCGCGTGTTGGAGATAAAAATGCTCTAATTCGAGATGTGTTGCTACTGCTCGCTTTGAAACTGTAGAGTTTGTTAGTCAAAAAATTGTAAGTTTTAGAAAATCTATATTTATAAAGAAAAATGTCTGTTTGTGTGTTTGTTCGCGTTATTGATTTCTGATCAATTATGATCAATATTTTGCCACATTTAATCAACTAAAATGGAATATAGGTGAAATATTGGATGGAACTTGAGGTTTTACGACCATTTGATTAGAAAGACGAAAACCATTAAAAACTGTGTGCTATTGTTGGTGATATAATGAGAGAGAATTAGTTTATTTTTACATCGAAATTTTTTATGTGGGTTCCATATCGCATCAGACTGGAAACTGTATGACTATGAATCATATTTTTAGCATCGTTATTAAAGAAGTATTACAGCGGTATCGTTCTCTCTGTTAGGTACATTACTCTTAATCTGACTTAACTGGAATAAAGGAAATTTACTGGCAGCGGCGAATTTAATTCTAGAAAGTATGCGCATTAATGCATAAGGTTTGTGTGTGGGTAATATCAACTGTTTCACACAAAATAATAGATTTTTAGCAGTGGCTAAATATGCTTTTACTGTTAAATGAATATGCAAAATGTACTTGTTTCAAGTGGAAGTTACACGATTATAATTTATGCTTTCTTTTACCAAAACTGATTAAGCTAATAATTTCTTAAAATTTTAAAGTGCAAAATTTATCTCTTAAAAACTCTGTTTATCAGTTTATAAGCTAAGTAACAAACTCCTGGTTTTACTATTCAGTTTAACATTTTGCAAACAGTAACGGAAAATGAGATCTTTGAATTGCGGTCCATTTGATGATATCTCACGATTCTATACGAAAACTTCCTTTATTACTCAATTGATATATGATTTTATAAAGTTTTTTCACATTCTCAGTTAGATGCTTGATGAGGAGATTAATGAAGAGTAATTAAAAATAACAGTTTTCATAAATTGTGAAGAGAATTGGACTTATTGCTGTGACTCTTAATTATTTCTGATAGGCGCACGCTTGGAAATTCCGTAGCAAGGATTTTGTCCCTCCTTTCCGCATGCCTTCGTGGTGTAATTGAGAGCACAGTCGACGCGTATTCGAGACGTCCAGAGTTTTAGTCCTGGTGAGGGGCACTGCACATTTATCTAACCCGTTACATCAATAGAACCTAAAATTGCTAAGCTAAAATTTTGAGAGCTAATGTTTTAAAATCTACTCGGGCGATTTTTACAAAACGTAGCACTTTGGCATAATTTGAGTAGTAGAATCGTAATATGGAAAAACATTCGGTATGTTATTTCAGAAAAAATTCGATTTTGTGCATTAAAATAAGTGGAGCTTTCGAGACATGAAAAACGCAAGTTGAATTTCGTCAATCGACCCGGTAAAACGAAAGATATAGTACTGTTTTTTATTTTTTTTTTTTTCGCAGCAGTGCGCTTTGTTCTTGGTTCTTGGGCTAATAACAGCAGCGTTTCTGCTTATGTGACTTATAGTCCGTTGATTTGATAAATGCTGTTTTTGGTACGGTTTTGAGCTTTTAAAATACGGATTTTATACTATTTCGCAAAACAGAGGCAGGTCCACATTTTAACCCTTATGCAACGACGGACGAATAATCTTCAATCCTTTGCTCAATCGATGAATGTGAAGAGAATTGGACATTATAAATTGCATTAAAAAAATACATAATTTTTCTTATTACCATAAGAAAACACAGGCTAGGAGAATAATAAGTATTAAAGTATTTTATCATTAAATACAACAAGTTAAATTTTGCAAGCACAAATTTGAAATAAAAAAACTGCAGCTTTGGAATTCTAAATAGCTAATAAAAAATTTAATGTTTATAATTTACGTCTTCTTTTCCCAAATTTCTCAGGACCGATTTGAGTGAAATTTCTACTAAAATAAATATTTCAACATTCAAATGGAAATTAAGAGTTCATATTAAACTTATTTATTACCATTGCTAATAAGAGAAAAGGAGAGTAGACAAAATCCTCTTTCATAATTAAAATGATTATTCCATAATCCAAGTTTTAAATTCTTAGCCTTCTTTGCTTCTGATTATCTACTCAACTTCGTACAATGTTCGGGAACGTGCTGTATTTATTCTTTTGAACAAAAACTACAGCAAAGTAAAAGAAACAAAATCTGACGTAAATCATATCCTTCCAATAAAACAACACAAAGACACTTAAGTCCTAAAAATTATATACACACATGGAAAAAAGTATGAAGTACATTACTAACAACGCAGACACGTCATCCCGCATTCAATCTGTGTTATTGTTTGACCTTGCGTCTGTTTAAAAAGTAATATTTCAAGATGGCTGACGTTATTATTGAAAGATGATATTCTAGATGATTAATAGCACTTAAATTAAAATACCTTACAATCGGGTAAAGCTGAATTTCCGTTATGAATAAAATATAAGATTTATGATGTTTTTGAATCCATCCTAGAAAACTAAAACCATAATCCATATTAAAAAGCACTTTCTTTTTTTTTTTTTCGTCTGTATACGGTAGTTACGTTATTTATGTACGTCGCGTCCTTGTGATAAAAGGAAGTATACACGGCTGGATCAGAAAATTACCTAACAAAGGAAAATACAATTAAAATACTATAAAATAGGATTTATTTTTGAGATTCCGTTGAATGGAACCGTTTGCATAGGTAACAAATGCAGTAAAAGATTTAATACAAAGGAAATCCAGAAATTAAAGTAAGTTGCGTTTCTATTATTTGACAGGATAATCTATCACAGTGGTGCGGTAATGTAAGCATAAGAATTTAACTTTTTGCAAACAGGTTTTGGGTAAAAGTATATTAAAAGGAGACTCTAATCAAAACTACTTCACACATAGTGTAAAGCAATTTAGCATTTATTAGGGTACGCCAGGTATGAAGCAGTTTTGATTACGTAAATTACGTCTGCAATTCTCTTTTTAAGCTTAGTGATTTTACCTGGATGGTTTTGGTTTGGTTTATTTGACTATGGCAAAGCACTCAAGGGCTATCTGCATAACAGGAAAGATGCCCTCATGAAGGAATTTCTAAGGAAAAGTGACTGGTGTGTACATTAGGCAGAGGGAACCACGCAAACGCGTATGCAGCCAGCTCGTTTGCCGGAATTCGAACTTCGGACCGAATTATCAGTGTTCAGCGACTTTTCCGATCGGCCTCTGTCGGGCCTTTACTTACATGACTCAAATTTGTGAATCAGAGGCAGACAAAATGAGCTAAAATAAAATTATTTTTTAGATCTTGTACAGTCTTGTACAGGTTTTTTTGAAGCCGGAAACATGAAAAGTGACCGGAACTCGAAACTCGGAGCTGTTGAATACACGCCGAGTTGCTGCCCATTACACCACAAAGGCATGCTAAGAAGGCGGTAGGAATACCTCATATACTCCCCCTTTTAAAGGGTGACTGGGGTTTAGGGGACCGAATCGCCAAATCCTGGTGGTGGAGAATCATCATCCACCGCCGTTTTTAGTTCTGGTGCCATTGTATAGACATTAGGTTATTTGAAAGCCGGATACATGAAAAATGAGCAATGCCCTTTTCGGGACTCGAACCTCGGACCCCTATAATACACGCCGAGTGTGCTGGCCACGAAGGCATGCTAAAGAGGCGGGGAAAAAACCTTATAATGTATAAATTTGAAACCTCATATGTCTGAAGACGGTAATTTGTGGCAACACTTGCAATTTATTTATCATTTGAAAGAAAGGAAAATGGAGCCGAAGCGAAAGCATTGCCGTTGTTAGATTTTCTATGATTTCGAAAGTGCGGGTAAATCAAGAATGACGCGTCTGCAATGAAAAATGGAAATGAAGCTTCATTTTGTTCCACTGCATACAGATTTACAGAATTTCTTAGGGGTCAAAATTCTGTCTTGGAAGAAGAATATACAGGAAGAACTTTGTCACTTATAGTTCCAGAAAAAAATGTCGACTATACAAAATATTTTGACCAATGATAATTACTGTGTCTACCAAATAACACAGAACAAACTTAACATTCCTTTTCCAGTTATACATAAAATGCTTAGTGAAGGATTGTATATGAAAAATTTAGTAGTCATTGGTTCCCCCATTAGCAGAACACGAAGACCTCGGAGCATGAGAAAATCTTTGGATCTATCTTTGGAAAATCTATGATTTTTGGAATAGCAAATCGCGCTATTCCAAAAATCATATGTACCAAATTTTGATCTTCCAACGCGTCAGGAATATAAAGTATGAATCTCTGAAAATGACTTCCAGTCAACAGCATTGAAAAGATAATGAAAACAGTTTTCATGGTGAAAAGACAATGGCGGTGAAAAGACAATGAAAAACGTTTCAACATGGTGTTTTTTTTTTTTCAGAAATACAGAATTGTGCAGCGCCTTCAAATTAGAGGAATATATGATAATTATAACGAAAGTTCACCACTAAATGCCGTCCAAGTATTCTTTATGAAGAGAAAATTAAGGAATCTTGCTTTTCTATGATAATGCAAGTTGTCATTCAGTAAGACTAACAGTTGGATTTATTGAACCAGAAACCCAACGCCGGGATAGAACATCCATACTATTAACTTGATACCACTGTGTTGAGTCTTGTGGATATTTTTGAGCTTAAAACAAAATTTAGGTGTTCATATATTTCGCTTCGAGAGTCAGATTGATGAGGTGATAAAAGTCTACTTTAACGATTCCAAGAAATGGATAGCTTGCAAAATGCAATCTTTGGCAAATTTGCCTACAAACTGCATTGATGCTGGAAGGAACTAACTCTTAAGAATACGCCGGGTATTGGTACGCTTAACTTTATAGTCTCGTCTTGCTGGTGTACCACAATCTCACGAGTTCCAGAAAGATCGTAGAGGAATTATCCTCATGCCTTTAACCAGTAGGCATACAAAGTTAGAAGAAGGATGTTAATAGACCTTTTATTCATTCACAAAGAGTTAACAGTCGACCCCACTTGGGTTTACATAAGCTAACACTTCTGGCTTAATTCAAACAAGTAATGTTGAACTTTAAATAAAATGTAATTTATACTAGCTTAACTACTCGCAGTACAAAATAAACGTATAGGAAGGCTTTGGTTCGCAGAATCCGGCGAGACAAGTCTAATGGCTAGAAGCACTCAACGGCACAAAATGAAATCGCTGTTTAGTCACGGTAATAACGTAATCTCAACAGGATCTAAAATCAGCCTGTGGAAATTTGGCTTAAGTAGCATTTCTTTCTCCCTTAATCTGAATAAACTCGCGCATCTAATTTACATTCTGGCTTGGAAAGTGGGGGTGAAACGGAGAGCGACAGGAAAGGTGCTTTAACCTAAAATTAACTGTTAGTCAAAATCAATAAAAAAATCCTTGCAACTTATATACAATTTAGCTGTGTCCCCAAAACACCAGAGGGACCTTCGTACTCATTTTGCTACGTTTTCTAACAGTTAAGATATTTTGTACCAGATAGGCTTATAGATAAAAGATCAGCTCTTTTGCGAAAATGCGCATGCAGCTGTTAAAATAATTTTCGAATGAATTAGTCTCGCACTTACATAACAATTTTGTAAGACATGGCTGTTGGGCAAAGGAAACAGAAATCGTGACTGAAATCAAGCAAAAAAGCGACTGCAATTACCTTCTTGGCCATTCTAATCTTTGTACAATACTGCAATGATGGAATAATAATAATGATGGAAATCATATATTAGACACATTTACAACTTTTAAAACACGTGAAATATACTACAAAATTGTGCAAGATTCGCAATATACATTTAAATCAAGACAAGCTATGTGATCAAGACATACAATTTATATACAATTTAGGTCAAGACATAAGACATTTTAATAACAAACTAAAATGCATCATGAACAAACTGTAATACGTAGGTACAGAAGGGATAAAATAAATTAAAGGACATGAAATCATAGCTGTAAATTGAATAAGACAGTAAAATATACGAGAAAAATGGAAATCTCTTCCGATTGCGTATTGCATAAGCAAATGCTACATCATAAATTCATTTTCGCCATTTATCAGGAAAAATTCGTGTTGAACAAGACAATGACCAAACCTTTTCCATGTTCTGTACTTATGATCCATAAACTGATCTCTGCGAAATCGCAGCCCTGAATTTTTGCTTTTGCATTTCATACGGTACTGCCATTATGATCAGTCATCGTAATCGTTAGCCATTTGTTACAACATAATAGTTGATAAGACAGTTAGAGATGAGAAGAGTGTGGAATGGGAAATATATCTTACCAAGCATGTTTTGCTTAATATTTACGTCGATTACAGGAAAGAGAGGAAAAGGAATTTTTATTGGACCTATAATGAGTTCCTTACATCTTTTTCTAATCATGTATTTTGTAGGGATTTATATTTATTTTAAATAACTAGTTTTATTTAGTTTCACATTCTTTCCTGTAACCCTGTCACCCTTTCCGTCACCCTGTCGCCGCTGTTACATGGGCTTCTACTCCCGGAGTTATTGTTGGTTTGTGGCTTAACGGCAATTACTTTGCTGACAATAATTTCGACTCGGGTTTAAGAAACAGGAATATCTGAGTCCTGTAGCTTAATTTCTTCTATTTGTAAACATCTTCGAATTTTATTTTAGTTATGTGATTTCAGTTAGCGGCCAAGGGAGACATAGTGTGTTAGCGTCGAGTTGACGCATTGTAAATTTTAAAGAGTTTAATAAAGGAGACTCATAACCCTTCTTGTGTGTAGTTCCTACCCGAACATTCTACACGTACAGTTCTCACATAAAAGATAAGCAAGTGAACCCTACAATTTTACTAGTGAAAAACTGTCCCTTCTTTTGCTATTTTTACGAATTTTGTACCAAGATGGATGATTTTAGTGCAAAAATATGTGAAATTGTTGTATTTTTCTGTAATATAAGAAAAATCTAAATGAGACAAGCTGTGCCGTAAAAGTAGAATACAGACGCAAGTGCATTTAACATTGAGTAAATGGGTATCTTGGTAATTTGACGAGATATCGCCTGGCTGGACACTGTTTTGGTGACTTATTTTGTCGCCAACCTTGGCGAGAAACTGCCAGAAATCACCACACTTGACAACATTTTGGTCTGTTCCTTGTATATTGTAACTGAATAAATGTAATTGACCACTATGTTAGCTATAACCGTAATTCGACCCTAAGGGTACTTTGTCCCTCTTTCAAGCATGCTTTCGCGGTTAGCACACTAGGCTCATATTCGAGAGGTATAGGTTCGAGTCCCGAAGAAGGCATCGCACATATTTCATTTCTCGTGTTTAAAAAAAAATAAAAAATAAATAAAATCTGGAAGTTTCAAATTTTAAATTACGTCCAAAGGGGCGTTTTTTTTTTTAACATTTTGTGTGTTACATTTATTTATTAAATATCACGTTCTTAGCACTTAAACCATAAAATTCAGTTCAACATCAATGTTGCAAAATAGTTTTAAAATGAGCATTTCTTTAAAATTTCTGATACAAAGACTCACGCGCTGGAGATGGAAATGTTTTTCTGTACAACGTTGCCATGCTTCGCTTTGAAATCCTTGAGTCTGTTAATCAAAAATTCGTTAAAGTTCTACAAAATATGAAATCAATCATAAAACAAATTCCAAATTTGAAATTTGGTTTTCCACATGCCCATATTCGTAGGAGGATTACGTCATTCAAAATTCGATGGCTCTATGTAACATTGTTTTATCACAGTGCCAGAAATAGACATACATTTCTGCAGATTTTTCATTATTTAATTTCTTCAAATATAATGCAGGACTCTAACATTTGGTGGCAACAGTTTGAAATGTGAAACGGACATTTATAGTGATTCAACGCAAAATTGCAAAACGAAAACGATAGTCCTTCAGGGACAAAGCCCCTTTGGATTAAAAACCAATTACAATACAGTAGCGCCCGAATTAAAAAGGATGATAATTCTTCACTCCCAGGATTAGGTGATTCAGTCCCCTAATTCCCAGCCACCCTTTAAAAGGGTGAGTATATGAGACTGCCCTACCATTGCTAAAAGCATTGATGACAGCCTGGAGTGACTTCTTTCCTTGGACACCGTGCCGTCAGCAGCCCGTTCCGTATATATATATATATATTAATTTACTTAATATCTTGTTTTGTTTGTTTGTTGTTTTTTGTTTTTGCTTTGTTTTAAATTATATTTAATATTATGATTAATCCAGAACTTATTTAATGTATTCCACAATTTATAATGTATTTGATCATCTTTACATCTGCACCTGATTATTATAGCACATCCTTAATATAACTGTATGCCTAACATGTACGATTATAGTGAAAAGTGTTCCGCTTAGTCTCAGCAGTCCCCACCATGAACCTTCTTTCCATGTTCTGGTCCTTATTTCAATGCTCCTCGTTTCGGGACCAATCCGCGGAGGACACTGTAATAAGCTCTTTATTTATATTTATTCGTGTATTTATTTATTTTTAATTCCATCGATGGGATACAACAGGCTAAAAAGCACCTAATCCAGTGGGCCAGCTGTTCCGTCGATGGTAAAAGAAGGTATTTTCTCCCTCTTTCAAGCATGCCTTCGTGGTGTAACGGTTAGTACATTCGGTACGTATTCGAGAGGTCCAGGTTCGAGTCCTGGCGAAAGCATTGCACATTTTTCATGTCTCCTGCTTCAAAAATCCTAATGACTCTACAGCATTGCCATTGACATTGAAGCAGAATGCACTAGAAATATCTAGTACATTCTGCTTCTCAAAATCGGCGGCCGGGTGAAAATTATATAAGGCTAGAGATAGAGCATCAGCTTTTAGTTAGTAGTTATGATTGTTGTTAGTTCAGTATAAACTGGGATATCTCATGAGCTTTCTCTTTAGGTGCGCTCTTTATTGCATTGTGCTTACGGTTCTTAGCAGTTTGAATTGTAACTACTGGCTGTACTCTGTGATATTAGAACACCTGTACAAGTATTTCTGTGGAAAATTCCAGAATTTTGAAGTGTTTTATTTGATAAAAAATAACTTCTATCAACTTATCAAATAAGCCGTGTGCATTCAATCTATTACGAACCCGTACGCAAGCTCCGTTGTTAAAATAGCACACTGGAATGAAAGAATACTACTCGTATTTTACTTTCTGACAGTTTCCGTACATTTATTATTGCGAACATTCCAGTGTTCTTTAAGCACTTCAATTTAAAAAAAAATAGTGCAAAATGTACGGTATAATCTGGTAGATTATATCACTAACAAGAAACAATAAAACTACTAGTTTTCGCAATTTCGAATAAAAGTGATTTTAAATTTCTTTTTATTTCGGGACTGCTTTGCTCAAATAATTATAAACTTCTTCTATTTCCGAAATAAGGTGTAATTAATTTTAAGGTGGCAAATCTTTTTTTCTATGAAATATCAGCTGTACTGGCCTCTGTACTTCTGAACTTATATCGCAAAATAAAGATAAAAATAAAGAATGAAAATTTAAGACATATGTGCAAGAATAAATATAATAATAATAAACACTTCAATGCCAAGAGATTAAGAAAAGAACATAAATATCTGTCCAGTGAGAGGGTGTCACCTAGTGTTTTAATTTTCTCAGAACTCAAAAAATGGTACCAAAACTTTTATAGCAGATACAATATCCCTAGGACTGTCTTTACCAAAACGTTTTATTAGAGATTTGAATTCAAAAGAGCTCATTCGGGGTAATATTTTTATACTGCCAATGAAATCATGATTTCGTCATTACTGTTTTTCCACTATCACGACAGTATCTCTTTTTAGCCCAAAGGGGCATTAGCTTAGAAGGGCTATTAGTCTCGAAACGGCATTTTGCATCTCATCAGTTATTGTCACAAAATATTATCGCGCTATAATGGACGGAATTTCGAATTACATCACAAAGGCCCGCCTAAGAAAGAAAATACCTTACAAGTTTACTTGATCAAATTCTGTTATGTTTAATACTTGTTGTTTTAAGAAATATATTCAATTAATAGGATTGGTTTTCATCGAGTTTTGAACATTTTTAGTCCTACCTGCCTGTGAATTTCCGAACTTGTGATATTCTTCGGTTAAATATTCCATCCTTTCGGAAATAGTTATTGTGTAAACAATATTTGTCTGCAACAGCGTTTTTAGTTACCATTCTTTTTTATCTTTGATGGCCTTTTAAACAGTTTGCGGCCTTTTGTCACACATTCTACATTTACCTATAGCATTTCTAGTCGTATATCTGGGATATATTCCAGTTACTAGTATTTCAACTTGTACGAAACCAAAGGCACTTTGATAAGAAATTTACGAGTGTAATGTAATATCTCTCAAAGGGAACTCTAAGAAAATTGTTGGCGACAATGTGACATTTATCAAAAAAGCCACTTTCATTGCAGAGAAAATCCTGGGAAAATCTGAACACATAAATTATTGCTTGTGGGTTTAGCTTCATGCTGGAGTGTAAATCGATAACTTTAACGGAAGTCTGTAATAAATTTATGCAAGTATAAATTCAAATAACAAACACTGCATATGGCATTTATTATTGAAAAAAGAAATCATATTCTGGGAAAGAAATCTACTTTTAAGGAAGAATAGAATGCGCTACAAAACAAATTTTTAGGTATATATTTTACGCTGGTTTGGAGCAAATAGGTATTTCAGCTGAAGGTTGTAAGTGAATTATATTTACTGAGATATTGTAGAGAGGGTTTACGCTGTGTAAACTGAAATTTCGTCTTTTTTCTGTAATTACCGCAATTACTAAACCTAGCGCTTCATTCTTTCTGTTGAAGAAAACCAGTAATATGAACTTGCTGTGCAAGAAATTTGATGCATTCATTATGCGTTTGCTTTGTGAAATATAAGAATAATACAAAAATTTTGAAAAATGTAGCCGATAAAACTGATATATTTAATTCAGCTTGAAGGAAAATTTTAAAACAGACGTCTATCAACTATAAAGTAGTCTATGTCTTTAACTCATTTCCTAATAATTTCATTTTATTTAACTATTTCGAATCATGGAGGCCAAAAGCTTTTCCCCTCAAACATCTGAAACGTCCGTGTATACAAAGTCCTGTTGGAATGAATTTCATTCCCTCTTGCCAGTTGGAAGGCAACAGCATTAACAATAACCTACTTAAATGAAGTGATTACTTCTCTCTTGGGGATCTTTGTGCAGTTTCACCCACTGTGTACAGTTTAGCCTTAGTATAGGACTGAAAAGGCAAGCATGAATAGCTAAATGTTGACGCTACAGAAAGGAAAGTGAATGAAGACTCAAATAAAAGAGCTACTTTTGTAGCTTCAAAAGGATGACTGGCATATCAATTATCAACTCCCGAAACTAATGAAACATATCAATTATCAACTCCCTAAAATAAAACTAACTTCTACCCGAAGCAGGAAGAAAATGAACGCAGGCGTTCGGGCGACCTTCTGATGTCTGAGTGCCCGGGCGATACGGGTGTCTTTCCTGTGAAAGGGTTAATATTCAATTTTCTATTACATGACTAATTCTACTTTCGATTTCCTGAAAAATTTATTATTTTCTATCATTTTAGAAAGCAATACTGTTAATTTTATGTTCACTGCAGAACATTAATAACAGACGCAAGATCATAAACCAGTCTAACTCAAAATATAGTTGTTCTTTTGAAACATAATGAAATGTAGAGATCAAATCTTCGTATTTGATTAAAAAAACACCTGTGAACATCCAAAATTATACAGAACTAGATTAATAATTTATTTTAATGCTCAACGGGAAGAAAATAATGCTATTATAACAAAATTATTATAATTATTACAATGAAATGCATTAAGATGAAGTGTTCATTACATTATATAAATACCATGATACTTTACATAGATAAGTACCATGATACTTTATATAGATTCGTAGGAAATCGAACCACGGACCTCTGAAATACGCGCTCAGCGTGTAGAACACCACACTACGAAAGCATGCTAAGAAGGCGGGAGAAATACCATATATACTCCCCCTTTTAAAGGGCGACTGGGGTTTTAGGGGACCCAATTGCTAAATCCTGGTGCTGGAGAATCGTCATCCACCACCGTTTTTAGTTCGGGCGCCACTTGTAGAAAAAATATGTATTTTTTACAAGCATAAGTCATGAAAAATGAGCAACGCCTTCGCCAGGAATCGAACCACTGACCTCTAGAATACGCACACTACGCGCAGACCACCACACTACGAAGGCATGCTGAGAAGGCGGGAGAAATACCTTATACTTTAAATATGCAGCCAGCCGAAAGTCCTGTCGAGACATTGTGGTAGAGGAAGATGAGTGGGAGTTCCTCGTACCCATTCCCCCGGGTGCTCTTCATCAAAATTGGGGAGGGGGCTGCTGTAAACAACAGTCACAATTTTGCAATCCTTGCCACGATGAACTTCGTGAGCTTGTTCTGATGTTATTCTGAGAAAAGTGAGATAAGTTACAACAACGAAACATGATACTATGTTGGTAAGCACTAAAAGATATTACCCTCGAAATGAGTGTCAACATTCACACAGTCAGCGTTATCGTTATCATCACTGTCCTAAATTATCGGAATATTATAGTCTCTCTTTCATGATTTTAATTACCTTCTGTATTAGTATCAATGTTACTATTTTCATCTTAAATACCATACTTCATTTTTGATCTAATTACTTTTCGCTTAATTACCATCATTCCCCGCAACATAAATAAAGCAAATTGAATCGTGCCTCCTTATGAAATTACAGACACGTGAACGTTTTCTAAGAACCGAATAGTTGATGACCATGCGTGCCTTTCGGTGACACAGATCCGCATTAAATTCGGCCCGAGCATACGTTAATGCTGTAGATAGATTAATAAATACCAGATTAGATTAATTAATTACAGAAACGCCTTCGAGAAGCTATGGAATGAAACGATATCTGAAGTACTTCTCTTTTCTGGTCCGACGTACTGAAAATAACTTCATCGTTATCGAAATGAGATGTGCTAAGGGACTTAAGTCACTCAGACAATTTATGTAGTTGTAGAGAGTCTAGTGTAGTAATGTAAAATTAGTCACAGTATCGCATCAGGAATGTCGAGCATTATCGTAAACGCGTAACATGTACAAAGGATTTGTGATAATGTAATATGATAATGAAGTAAAGTTTATCGATGTCCTGGATATCAGGCACTAAAATAACAATGTACTCTCTAATCAAGTCAAAATTTCTTGAATGTAATTAACATAGTTTCGCAGGATACTGGATTATTTAACCAAAAATAAACATTTTAGAACAAATTCGATGAAGCTTTTAGCAGTATGATAATATGGTATAATAATAAGGCACTTTTTCCATCCTTTCTACGTGCCTTCGAGGTGTAACTGGATAGCACATCCCACGCGTAATCGGGAGCTCCAGAGTTCGAATCCCCACGAGGGCATAGTGGATTTCTTCACTTTCCTGTCATCGAAAAAACTCTACAATTGGGGACCCGATTTAAAGCTGATAGACGAGACTTCGTCACCACGAAGATTTGGAGACTGTTCCCCTTATCACCAGTCGCCCTTTAAAAGTGAGAGTAAATAAGTTATTTTCTCTTTTTTCCCACGTACCTTCGTGCTATAATGCTTAATCGAGAGGTCCGAAGTTCGAACATTGCGGATTTCTGCAGTTTCCTGTCATCGAAAAACTATAATGATTCTACAGTTTCAACCTGATTCAAACAAATGGCATTGTTGCCTTTCTACGGGTTAGTGGATTTGGAGTGATTGACGACGAGACGACACTTGACGAAGAAACAAAACATAATTTATTCGTGAGTATTTCATAAGAGGATTCCAAAGACACGTTTACAATCGTCGGAAAACTACGGCAAACACACTGAAACAATCAGCAACACAGCCTTCAGACTACTTCAAAGGGGCTTATTTATTGAAAGCCTTTGCAGACTTCAAAGGGGCAAATAGTAACGATGAAGAGAGCTCCACGGCAAATCACTAAATACAGCTCCCTACTATGACGATCGCTCTCGGAGATTAACACACTCAAGATATTCTTGACGATAAAAGTCGCGATACATTCCATACTAGACGGCTATTCCGCAATACAGGCAGGATATATATATAACGTCTTCGAGAACATTCTGAAACCGGTAGGAATTCGTTCTAGGATGTTCTCCATCTGTCTATGGCAATCGCCAATTCTCCATCTGTCTATGGCGTATACTATACATTAGCTTAATTATGTTTCATTATAAGTATGTGTTTTACTTGTATAAGTGTGTGCAAACTAGTATCTAATTTCTATTATTCTATAATGTGCTTACATGTTTTATATGTGTTATATATGTGCTTTTATATGTGTTTTACAAGTGTTTTGTGTGTATTTTTATATGCGCAAGTGTATGAGTATGCATATGCTGTAATTAGCGTCTAACAAACCAGGATGTAACAAATCATTCGCCTATCGATCAAAACTAATGTATTCTTAAGACGCCTCTGTATGGCCATGTACAATTACGTAAAATTCTTCAATAAACTCTAGAGGTGGCCTCATGAGGCTCCTGGGAGTTGCTGCCACTAGATAGGGAAGGGCGCGGGACATATGCCTGTTTACCTCTGTTAAAGATCAGGCGTCCCCGTCCTCCGTCACCTGTCATCTGTCTACGGCAATCAATAATTTTGTCGCCAAAGGGGCTATTTCGCGCCAAATCTGGTAACCGTGACTTCCTTTGCCATTTTCTGGCAACTCTAAACCCGCTTTGCGGGGAAGCTATCCCACCGCGGTTGGGCATTTTGTAACACTATTTTTAGAAACGAAAAAAAACTAAAGAAGAAATTCCGGAAAAAAAATTTTTTTTTGACATAGAGCAAAAATGTAAGCATAATAACACTCAGAAATTTTTGACTGATCTACAAGTAAATTAAATAAATATTACCGTTTGGCAACAATACGTTTTACTGAGAAGTGATGCTTGGATAGTTTTATTTATTTATGTAACTGCTGAGCATTTTCTTCATCTGCTTTATTTATCTGCTGGTCGTGGCATGCTATTGGTTATGAAATAAGACCCTCCAAAGAGATAAAACAAAAGGCAAGGGCTTAAAGTACGAGGTGCTGAGGGGAAAGTGAATGGATATTTTCTTCAACATACTGAGCTTAGAGAAGAAGCTACTTATAAACTATAATGATGTGAAAAGAAAATATGTAATAATCTCGATTCTGTTCTCCAAATGGAGAACAATAAATTCGAGTCATCCAGACTGATATCCAGATCTCCGATAGATTAATAAGCTATCCTGATATATTTATCAGGATAGCTTATTAATCTTTCGAATCACTAGTAAATGAGCTTGTTAATTAAATTATTTGGTGTTTTTAATATTGTTGGTCATTAAAATAATATGAAAAGACAATATAGAACAATAGAAATTTTTAATTTAAGGCTCCGCAACTTTGTCTAGAATATTTAGAAAATACATAAAAAAATTATCATTGATGATTAAGAATTCATATATACTTATTACAAGCCTAATGTATGTTGCTTGCTCCGTTAGTCTTTTCTTAATTATAGGAAATGCTTTTTAATTTATTTTTAGGCTCTTAAAAATAGTGATATTATGTGAATTATCAGTGATATTCAATCATCTACACAACATAAGCACAAATTACCTTACATTAAGCACCGTTTATTTTCGCGAAAATAGTAAGTTTAGAAATGAAGAAAATGTTTTTGCTAATTTTGTCGGAAAATAATATATACTTTGGATTTTGTTTTGCAGACATAAAAGTATTTAAGTACATAATTTTCATTAAAAGGAAATCTGGTAACAGGAAACTTAAAATGGTATTGTATTAAATATCGTGTTGAGACTAATAGACATTTTATTTCGGAGTAGGAGTAGGTTATTATCATTAGAATTTTTACGTTTACACAAAATACAGGGTGTTTATAAAGTCCCGGACCCATTTTGATGTTTAATAACTCATAAAATAATAAAGATAGATTAAAATTAATAACATAAATGGTTAGATAGACTCAAAATTTTCATGACCCTTGTCAATGAACTTCCACGTGTGCCTTCTTCGTCGCACGGAGAATATCAACTCGATATTCAATTTTACGCCAGGTACCGGCAAGCATGTCGGCATCCACAGAGGCTATTGCGGTTGTAATTCTGGCTTTTAGGTCATCAATGTTGGACACTCTCCTCCTGTAAACGTTGTCCTTTACAAATCCCCAAAGGAAAAAGTCCAGCGGCGTTATATCATGTGATCTGGGTGGCCAAGGAATTGGACCTCCTCGCCCAATCCATCTTCCTATAAAATGGTCACTCAAAGAACTACAAACCATGGTACCCCAATGAGGTGGTGCGCCATCTTGTTGAAAAAAAAAAAAAAAAAAAAAAAAAAAAAATGTGGCTGAAGCTCTTCTAGTTGTGGAAATACGAAGTTTTCCAACATGTCTAAGTAAACGACTGATGAGACCGTCTTTTCTGTAAAAAAGAAAGGCCCAATGACTCGGTAGTGCATTAGTCCACACCACACATTAACCTTTGGGAAATCCCTTTATGCCTCACGGTATTCATGGGGGTTTTCAGATCCCAATATGCGCACATTATGGCAATTAGCAATGCCAGAAAGATACCAAAAACAAAAGAGAGAAAATGGAATTAATAAGCAGACGATATTTAGAAAAGTACAGATAATTAGACTGGAAAATGAAATTATCTGAAATTAACCCCACGCGCAGACGATATATACAAAAATAAAGATATTCAAACCTGAAAAGGAAAATATATAAGTTCCTCCATCAATAAATGCCATACGTTTGTTTATATCTTCATTATTTTATGAGTTATTAAACATCAAAATGGATCCGGTACTTTATAAACATCCTGAATGTCTCGTTTTGGAATTAGCAATGCTTGAGGAGCTAGAAAGTTCCACTTACTTCTCAATAGAGTAGCTTCCTTGCCGAGATTGTGCAGTAGTATTCAGATTTTTATGTGAAAGATTCGAAAGACTGCAGAGCGTTTCAGGCTTCAGATTTGAGAAAATTTGGTGTTTATCCAACGTCTGAATGAAGGCATAATGGTGCATACAAGCAATAATTAATATTTCCAAATAAAAAATAACACTTGATTACACTAAAACGAAACACTAAATTCAATCATTTCCACGAATGGTTGCAAACGCGAGTAAAACCACTGACCAAAAACATTTCGCTTTAAATCAAATGCTTTAATCGTTAAAAATTGATTAAATTTTAGCATTTATGCAGTATAATAGCTTACGTACAGTGCACTCATTGAAAATTTTTATTTTAATTCCCAAATAATTTAAGAGGAGGCTCCCTAATGCAATGAACGGCTTTGTAGTCTTTTTTTCTTTGTTAGCTGCTAAATTTTTCTTACAAATATCTTTTCAGTTTTAATTTAAATATTATTAATACTCTGTTGGAACAAGATTAATGTACAATCTATTACAATTTGCATATCAATTATAATATACCCTCCTTTATTAATTTCTTTCACCTTTATTGAAGTATAATACGCTAAGATGAACATACGGCCTTCCTTACTAATTAATCACTGGAATTATATCTTTTCAAAAGCCAATAACGTAATTTTAGACGTGATAATTAAAGTAGAATCTTCATTAAAACATTACAGTTGACGGAATTTAAGTAATGAGTCAAAATTGTAATTGCTCTCTGCTTATTAAAATTAATTTTATATCCTATTATTTACCCTAACTAAGAGGAAAATTAATTTGCAGCAGTTCAGGATACTATATTTTTTACTCATAATAAATGCTAATATTTTTTTAATAAAACTAGCATACATACTTTTTGTGACGAAATTAATGCTTTTTAATTAGTTTACTGATTAATTAACAAGGATAAAATGTCTGTCATGCGCGATTTAAAAAGAAAAATTAAAAAACATTCATATAATTTACATTTTCATTCATTAAACATTACATTCATTAAAACATTACAGTTGACGGAATTTAAGTAATGAGTCAAAATTGTAATTGCTCTCTGCTTATTAAAATTAATTTTATATCCTATTATTTACCCTAACTAAGAGGAAAATTAATTTGCAGCAGTTCAGGATACTATATTTTTTACTCATAATAAATGCTAATATTTTTTTAATAAAACTAGCATACATACTTTTTGTGACGAAATTAATGCTTTTTAATTAGTTTACTGATTAATTAACAAGGATAAAATGTCTGCCATGCGCGATTTAAAAAGAAAAATTAAAAAACATTCATATAATTTACATTTTCTCCACAAAAGGAAGAACGGAAATAAATTATTTTGAAGAAGATATCTATGATGGTAAATTTTTATTTTATTTTGGCAATAAAATAAAAACCACACTTCTTCTTGTCGTAGCAAAACTATTTTTATTATGCCATATATTGTATGAATGTAATGAAACAGCAATGTAAATAGTTTAAGTTGAATATTTTATACATATTTTCAAACTACTAATTTAAACAGCTATAGAAATCTAATAAACTTTATTAATGAATTCCTAATACAAATAATTAAATTTCGCATTTATTTTTGATTTTATTATTTATAATTATAAAAAGGCCGCCCAGACAGTGACTCTGACTGCTTTGCCGAAGGGCTCAGTTTAGAATCCCGGAGAAAGCATAGATGTAAATTGTCTTTTCCTTCACAGGAGGTAAGGACGGCTGCCTATTAGGTGCTTCTATGAGAAAATGACCACGCTTCTGGCCTTAGTAGAGGTGAAGGCCTAAAATGACAAGCAGAAAAATAATTTTTATGTAAATTAAGCTAAAGTTATTTCACATGTTCTATTTGTTGGCCCTATATCAACCTAAGAATATCCTAAGTATATCGTCCTAAGCCTATCAGGGTCCTAGTGTTGAGTACTACATGTCAGTTTTAATTAAGTAAACCTTTTCATTAATAGAAATATGAGTTTCAGAATTTTTGAAAGGGGTATTTCCAATCTAGACTTCAACATTAGAAATTTCTTCAGAAATATTTATAAGGAAGATTCACTTCACAATATAAACTCGCTTTATATATGCACGATTTCAGTTACAAACTGAAGCACTATCAAATCGTAAAATAAGTATAGGGCCAGAAACAAAAGCTGAATATTCTGAAAATAACTTCAAAACTCTGAAATCTAAGACGTTTAGATTTTAACCGAATACACTTATGCAACATACAGAAGTAATGTTTTAGGTAGATGAGCACCTAAAACTTCAATTCTGCATATTTCATTACGCATACATTTGATTGCTAGACTGTACATGCTTGATTACTAGCACACGTTTGATTACTAGACTAAATTCGATTTGATAGTTAACGCCATCGTCAAATAATTACTGTAAAATATTTTTCCCAGGTATTGCTCAAAATGCTAAGAAAACGTTGCTCTTAAAAAGCTAACAAAATCATCATAAAGATTGTAATTACATTGCTTTAATCTCATAATCTTGTTGTATTTGTTACCACGAGATGTCATCGGATAGAAAGAGAGGTTTCAATAAAAGATTCCGTTTGAAAAAAAAGTGCGGCGTTGATAACTTTGTGCAATGTAATTTTGTACCACTAAGATGTCTGAAGTAAAATAAAGCACAAATATAAAAACTGGGGTGCGCAATGAAATAAGAAACCGTCTGGATTGTGTGAGCCCTTTAGGACCATAAAATATAAGTTGGTGAGATTTTCTTAACAAAGTTTTCAATAAAGATTTTTTACAGACTACTAAACATACCTCTGCGAAGATTGTTCATAACAGCCCATGAAAGAACACTTCAGCTTTCTGAATGGTTCGGCTTTTGAGAAGGAGCCGTAAGAGTCACGTGACGTTCAGAGGATTCCATTCTTCAAATAAGTGAGAGGGAATGCTTACCTTCTAACGTAACCGTTTTTCTGGCCCACCAGCGGCCGAGCAGTAAAATCGCTGAACACTGATAGTTCGGTCCGAGGTTCGAATCCCGCGAACGGGCTGGTTACATGGGCATTTTCGCGGTTTTCCCCATGTGTAACGTGTATACGAGCCAATTCACATTAGAAAGTCCTCCACGAAGGCATCCATCCCCTTAGTCAGATAGCCCTAGTGTACTTTGCCGTAATTAAATAAACCAAACCAAACCTTAGTGTTTCTCTGATTTAGTACAGTTAGCCTGCCTTTTTTTGTTAGAAATACTAAATTGAAATGGATTTGATTGGATTATTTAATTATGGCAAAGCACACGAGGGCTATCTGCCTAAAGGGAGGGATGCCTTCGTGGACGGCTTTCTAAGAGAAACTGGCTTGTATACACGTTACACATAGGGAAAACCACGAAAACGCCCATGCCGCCAGCCCGTTCGCGGGATTCGAACCTCAGACAGAACTACTAGCGTTCAGCGTCTTTACCGCTCTTCCGCTGATGGGCCTAAATTGAAATGCATGAGGAAGTTACAATTATTAGTAAATATAAAATTGTAATCAAAAGAATCTTTTGCGGTGAAATATACGGTAGTCAAACGTCCTGTGATTTTAACATTCCTTACCTGCCCCTACTTAAATAAACTGCTCCAAGTTCATACGATAACAAATCGTAGTCGAAATGAAGTGTGTATAAAATAACTTGGGAAATACCTTTTAAGTGCATTTTTATGTAATTCTGTCTAGGTCAATGCTTAACCCTTAAAACGTAGTTCAAAGAAATGAATTTCGTTTCGCAGTGATAAGCAGTCATAGTAAAACCAGGTCTGAAACATTTTGTCTTCCGCTTCAAATGTAGTTAATTTCCCTGCCTGACACTGCATTTTCCCTCAATGTTAAACTGCCTATCGTGTTAAACCGCTACAGTGTCCACAGCCAAATAATTTCTAAAGTATCGAAAGTATCCGAAGAAGAAAGGGGCAGTTTTGTTTTGAATGAAGTTGAAAATTACTTTGATTAACTTCTTTTGCGGACCTGACTGCTAACGGGGAAGAAGTGATGGAGGAAAGGAAAATATGCTTTGCTATTGAAAACTGGAGCGCTAGGTCTAATCAACTAGGTGCCGCGCTTGAAGACACCGAGTATATTCGCAGGACTTAAAAGAGATCTATTTATCCCTGGTATATTCGAGCGAATTGCTGCGTGATGCTTTTCTCATCCTGAGGTAACTTGGGCGAATCAAAAAGAGGGTTAATGTGCCTGGAATGAAAAGGGTAATAAATTCACTCATATTCTAAACTCCGTTACCTCTCACTTACAATATTCCAAAGACACTGAAACCATAATAAAGACTGGTATGTTTACCACTTCCCGTTAATATAACAAGTTTTAAATATGAATATTTATAAAAAATAATGAATAAGCTAGAGGATATATTGAAAAGGTTAAAGGTTTTACTTATGGATATCTATAGAATTGTATACTACCCAAATCCCTACTCAAAATACATCTACGGATCTGTACAGTTATAAGGTAGTCCTCCCGCCTTCCTAGCGTGCCTTCGTGGTGTAGTGGTTCTGCACACTCAGCCAGTATTCCAGAGGTCCCAGGGAAGGCGAATGCTAATTTTTCAATATCTCTTGCTTCCAAAAAAATACCTAATGTCTCTATATTGGCGCCCGAAATAAAAGGGTTGTGGATGATGACTCTCCACACCCAGGATTTGGCGACTAGATCCCCTAAAACCCTAGTCACCCTTTAAAAAGTGGAGTATATAAGGCCTTTCTCCCACTTTCCTAGCGTACTTCGTGGTGTAGTGGTTCTGCACGCTGGGCTGGTATTCCAGAGGTCCGTTGTTTGATTCCAGGCTAAGGCGGCTGCTAATTTTTCATCTCTCTGGCTTCCAAAAAATCCTACTGTCTCTGCACAGTTGCCGGTTTTGCTTTAAATCTCTAACTGTTGAAAGCTTTATGATAGTCTGGTAGATTGCTAAGTGTTGTATTTGGAGGAAGTGAACTTAATGTTTTCACAAAATGATCAGACGAACGTGTGCTATACAATTATCTAGTTAGTAAAGTTATTTCTTGATTTTTCGGTTCTTTGTACAATTTCAAAAGAAAATCAGTAAAAATTATGTTTTTCATCGATGTGTTCTTGTTTTGGTAAGCTAAATTAAATTCTTAACACTTTTCAAATATCGAGGTTTTTTGCTTTTGTCAATAGCCAGTGCGGACAGCCTGTATTAATAAGACAGTGACTTAAGAAGGTAACTTAGGATTAATAAGACAGTTACTTCAGTGTCTTAAACCAGCTACTATTTCACTTTTAAATATTAATGTGTGTTCTGGTAATGGTTCTGTAACGCAGTCCAGTTTTGTCTATAAGACTATAAAAGATAAATTTCATGCGGCTTGTATTCACTTAACAACTCACTTAAGGAGTCTTTATTCAGGTACGCCCCGTGATGATTAGCCTCTTCCTTCTCACCACGAAATTTCCAATGAGCCATGTTGGATTTCGTTTTCTGAAGCCTTTCAACCATCTGTCAGTTGATACAAAATTCTCTTCTACGAGGGTAAGTTGAAAAATAAGTTTCCCCTGTCGACTGTGGTCAGAGTTGTGTATGAAAGTCAAAAAATAGAATGAGACATTAAAGATGTGACATACCTTTATTTTTCCACATAGGTACCAAGTACATTGAGACATTTGTCATATTGCTTGATAAGCTTCAAAAAGTCCTCCAGGAAAAAATCAGGGCTTTGCATATGGAAGAAGCGTTGAACGGCTTGGTTCACTTCAGTATTGCTTCCAATGCGCCTTCCCCCGAGATTTTTCTTCAAAGCCGGAAACAGATGGAAGTCGCTTTGTGCGAGATCAGGACTGTATGGCGGATGGTGTAGGCGCTCCCAACCAAGAGTTGCAATATGGTTTTGCGTTGCCGTCGCCGAATGGGGTCTGGCATTGTCATCCAACAGCAGAACGCCAGATGTGAGAAGGCCAGGCCGCTTTTTCCGAATCGCCTCTTTCAATTTCGACAGGGTGTCACAGTAGCGCGTAGCATTGATGGTTCCAACCTCTAAAAAGTCCAGCAACAAAACTCCTTAGGCGTCAAAGAAAACTGTGAGGAGCACTTTACCTGCAGAGGGAGTTGTCTTGAACTTCTTTCGGACAGGTGATGACGGATATTTCCACTCCATAGATGCGGCCTTCGATTATGGCGTGAAATGGTGGACCCACGTTTCATCCGCCGTCACAATCCGAAACAGAAAGTCATTGCCATCTTCACGGTAACGCACGAGATGTTCCAGGCTGACCCCCATGCGTTGTTCCTTGTAGTGCAAGTGATTGCTACTATGACACGGCCATCAACCTCAGAGGCTGAGTACGACAATTCTAACTGCGACTCTGATCCGGCAACTCTTGCTGGCTCAGAATTAGACTATCACACAAAAATCAATAAGCTCTGCGAAAGTCTTAGAAAAACAGCCTCCATACAAAGACGAGGCAGATACCTTCTTCCTTCAGACGTAAAGGTATCTCTCCTGGATTTGATAGACGCAGTGCACACTTTGGCACTCGAAGGTCCAAATTACATACCGAAACCTGAAGCAGCAGACGCCTGTACCAACACTCCCTCCATAGTCTGTTGCGGTTCATTGCACGGCACAGCTCCCAACGATTCATCAGCGCTTAGCGATACCGTCGTCAGAGTCAAAACATATGCGCAAGCAACCAGACCGAAGCCAAAACATACGGTTTTAATTTATCCCTCTGAGGGTACTGCACAGGGTAATAAGGACCTAAAAGCTGTCCTTAACGAAAATTTCCCTATTCAGAAGCTTGGATTCCAAAGAGGACGTGACCAAGCTCACTACTACTTTACAAAGCACGCAGGGACAAGTAATAGTCAAGATCAAGCAACCACTGACTAGACTACCATGAGTGGCTATCCACAACGTATCTCCTGACGTCCAGCCAGAAGAGATAGAAAATGCACTCGCCTCAGAACTCCACCTCACCAAAACAACAGCCAAAGTCATGTACCGACTCAAGGACAGAGGAAACACCGTCAAATGGATACTTGAATGTCAACCAGCGGCATTTAGAAGCCTCCTCCAGTCATCCAAGCTCTTCATTGGGTGGAGAGGACATAGGATTGCTGAGCACTTCGACACAAAAAGATGTTTCCGATGCCAGAAGTTTGGCCATCTGCAGCAAACATGCACCAATAGAATCTACTGTGCCTTCTGCTCTGGAAGTCACAGTGATAAGGACTGTCACGCCAGCAGGCCGACATGCATCAACTGTTCAGACGCCAACTATAAAACGCGCAGCACAATGCCATGCAACCATCCGACTTATGATACCAACTGCCCAACGTATGGACGATACATCGAACGCGTCAGAAGGAGCACTCTCTATGAATAATGAATAAGAGCCGAACAGCACGACAACAGAACAAGCGATACGCGGGCAAACCCAAGAAACTTCAAGTGCAGAAGCTAATTCTAATCAAGCACAGATAAAGTGCACACAAATTAACTTACAACGGGCGGTAGCCGCGACCACGCAGGTAGTCCAGCATGCTATTCAATATAACTTAGATTTCTTGATAATTCAAGAACCTTATTGTCGCGAGGGCCAAGTGGCAAGCCTACCAATGGCATGGAAAATTTTTCAGAAGAAAGCCAATGCAGAACAAGCACCACGGGCAGCCATTGTCTGCTGCAACCCCTCCTGGTCTCCATACGTAGTAACCACAGAAAGAGACTTCGTTACTATTCTAGTCATCTTTGAAGAGCAGCAATTCCTCCTAACCTCCGTCTACTCCCCGCCCATGGAAGGTCTTACGGATGTGACTTGCAACTTTATACGAGTGAAACAGAAATGCCCAACAGTACCTCACGTCGTTGGAGGAGATTTCAATGCACATAATGCTATATGGGGCTACCAAGACGCAATGCCTAAAGGGCGAGACATGGAAGACTTTATGGCCTGTCACGATCTACATTTACATAATAGTCAAGGGGCACAACCAACCTATGACAATACCTATCATAAAGGATGGCCTGATCTTACACTCTCAACTGCTAATTTTGCCAACAACTTTAGCTCATGGGATGTTCTAGATGATGAGAGTAACTCAGATCATCGATACATCCACTTCACACTAACACTTGAAGCCAGCATTAATATCCTCCAGAGATTCAAACTACCGGGCGGAAAGATACGACGACTGAAGAATGCCTTTCAGGAGCTGCTCATCAGAGAAGAAGACATACTAGAAGAGCTTACCAACCCCCAAGAACTGGATGATTACACAGACCACATTCTGTCATTACTCAGACAAATATGTCAGCAGATCCTTCCTACAAGGACCGCCAAAAAACTCCAAGGCATATCCTGGTGGACGGGAAGACTGAGAGAGATGAAACAGAGGTGCAGAGCTCTGCGCCGCCGCCTCAGATCTGCTACCAACGAAATTGTAGCTTCCAACATCCTTACGGCCTTTCGGCAAGAAAGGGCCGCCTACAAGAAAGCAATTCTTGAAGCTAAAATTAACAGCTGGAGATCTTTCTGCACCAGTAACAGTAATCCATATGGAATTTTACACAAACTGGCAACGCAGAAGATCTTCCAAACAGCGCAAGTACCAGTTCAACCAACAACACCACATACTATGGACGTAGCGGCCTCCACCGCCAAGGAACTTTTAAATGCTATCTTTCCCACAGATGATACACAAGCAGATACTTCAGAACAGAGGCAAATTAGAGAAGATACAAGCTCGCCATGCACACCGAACGATATACAGTCTTCTGCACAGGAGATACGTAATACCTTCCGGTATCTGCCACTAAAAAAGGCCCCGGGTCCAGACGGACTCGATTACGCAATTATCAAAGTTGCATATCAGGCACGACCATCCTACTTCCATAAATACTACAACCAGCTTCTGCATTATAAAATATTCCCCACAGCTTTCAAAAAAGGCAATGTGGTATTATTTTTAAAAAAGGATAAAGACCCCCTAGTATCGAGTTCCTTTAGGCCAATTTGTCTTCTGTCGGCGATGGGAAAGATTTACGAGAATCTCATCGTCAACAGGCTAAAATTTCATCTACATCAATACCAAAGCATTAGCCCAAGACAATTTGGCTTCAAACAAGGCAGTTCTACCATTCATGCCCTGCAGCGAATCCATGAAGTCATAATTCAGAACAAATCGTAGGGCTACCAGACGGCTTTTATATCGATAGATTTGCAAAGTGCGTTCGATACCCTCTGGTGGCCTGCCATCAGGCAGGCCCCCAGAGAGGCAAGATGCCCAAGAAATATATTTCAAGTTCTGGAGAACTATCTGGCAGACCGGCAACTGATGATCTCTAACAACACTAGTACTGTTTCAATAACACAAGTGAGAGGATGTCCACAGGGGTCCTGTGCAGAGCCTCTGCTATGGAACCTCACCTTTAATAAAGTCTTAGAGGCAAGGTGGCCACAACATACTGTGTTAGTTGCATACGCGGACTACGCGGCATTACTGGTCAGAGGCCGCACACGCGCTGAGCTTGAAGCCCATGGCAGTGAGTCATGCACTATCTTTGCCAACCTCTGCGAAGATCTAAAACTCAAAATATCCACCACAAAGTCCACTGCTATCATCTTTCCAAGAAAGGGTACAGATCCAACACGTAGCCCATGTATCAAACTACAAGGCCGGAATATTAAAGTCGTAAAAACTTTAAGATACCTTGGGGTAATATGGGATCCAGGTCTGACTTGGCTTCCGCATATCCAGGCACAAAAGATTAAAACATCTGCAATTGCCAGGAGATCACGACAATTCCAAGGCCGGAACTGGGGACGGAATCCCCACATTCAAAAGGTACTTTATAAAACTGTAGCTGAGAAGGTGGCACTCTATGCCGCAGCTATATGGGCACAACCCATGACCGCACGCAAGGTTAAGCAACTCCTATCACTACAGCGCCCATTCGCCATAGGCTTATGCAGAGCCTACCGCACCACTGCAACTTATGCAGCACTCACCTTGGCAGGCATCATACCACTTCATATCCAAGCGGAGGTAGAGGCCACATATACTAAAATAATACATCTACAGAAAGACGCAACCTTTGCAGGCACCTTACATAGCCCTGCAAATTACGAACATCCATGTACTCCTCTCCACACGCACCCAGCACACAAGGGACTTGACATTCACACTATCCTCAAACCGTCACGAAGTCAACCAGAAGGAAACCCTAATATGCACGCGTTCTACACAGATGGCTCGAAAACTGCTGAGGGTGTAGGTAGTGCCTTTATATACTACAGGCAAGGCCATGCTGCACACCATTGGAAAGGGCACCTCAATCCAAATAATAGCATTTTTCAAGCAGAAGTAGTTGCCATAACAGCTGCCATTGAATACGTGGTGCTCAACAACATCACACATGTGCAGCTTTATACAGACAGTATGTCGACACTGCTTGCTCTTGACAAACATAGTCACGCCCCCCGCTGATCATACGACTGCAGCATATCCTAAAAGATAATCGGCACGCACATGTTGACCTAGTATGGATTAAAGCCCATGCAGGTAACATGGGTAATGAGACAGCGGATGAACTCGCTAAAGAGGCTGCTTCGAACCAAAATGCCAGACCGATATCAGTATCAGCACCACCATCTTTCCTCAAAAGTCAACTGCGAAATGCCGCTATCCATTGGTGGCAAAGAGAATAGGATCAGGGCGGCACGGGAAGGAGAGCGCATAGCTTCTTGCCAAAAGTAACCACGGAGCGCCTTATGGCAATTGCTCCCCTTACCAACTTCATTACTGGTCATGGTTCCTTCCCGGATTACTTCTACCGCCGCACCATCTCAACCACGGATCGCTGTGTTTGCGGGGGTGAGGGGTCACCGGACCATTATATCTTTCAGTGTCCACTCACGGAACAGTTCCACTTCCCGATACCAGCCAATATCTCAGCATTTCACAAGTTCCTAGCCAAAAACAGAGCGGCCATAAATAAAATCTGCAAAATAATAACCACCATTGCAGCATATGGCCAGGACCTCTGTCAACCAGAGTAATATGGCTTACATGCATTACTTGCACTGACATATGCACTCTAATGCTCTACCATCTAATCTCTGACTGCATAGGGAGCAGAAGAAAATTGAACACCATCTTTAGGTGTTTAATTTTCTTCTTTTGTTATAATCTATTAAGTTTTTTTTTAAACCGTGCCTGTATGTTAATTCAAATGTACTTCAAATGCCAGATGTCAAACAGTTGCCCCTGTATGGCCATGTATCCACACTTATAACTATTAAATAAACTCCAGGGGAGGACGCGGGACATATGCCTGTTAACCTCTGTTAAACTTCAGGCGTCCCCGTCCTCCGTCACCTGTCACCTGTCACCTGTGTCGAGATCAATTGTCGGAGCACCCATCGTGCTGACACTTTTCTGTATCGAAGAATGTCGTGGATGATGTTTTGAGCTCGCTCATGTGAGATTCCAAGTTCTTCCGCTACTTCATCGATGGTGATACGCCGGTTCGCTCTAATCATGTCATCCACCTTCCTGACATTTGCATCTATAGTGGCCATGAGCGCCCGTACAGCTCTCGGTATGTCCTCCACTTGCTGACGTCCATCACTGAATGTGCGACACCATCTCCGCACCATTTGCTTGGACATCACACCTGGCCCATAGACTTCCACGAGGCGGTTATGGATTTCTGTTCCTGATACTCCACGTGCCCATTCATAGCGGATAACCGCTCTCACTTCCTCCTTTGACCACGAATTCGAAACGCACCTTCTCTCCATACGTACCGGGGCTCAAATGAGAGGCTGGTCTCCGCTTTGCGCAGGCACTGCAACAGCGCCATCTGCTTGATTTGCAGCGACCTCTACCCAATGGTGTATCGGTGACTTGCGCGTTTTCCTGCTGTGTCGCCTTTCGCCCATAGCCGTTCAACTCTTCTTCCATATGCAAAGCGTGAATTTTTCTTGGAGGACTTTTTGAAGCTTATCAAGCGATATGACAAATGTCTCAACGTACTCGTACGAGAATAATAAAATAAAGGTATGTCATATCTTTAATGTCTCATTCTATTTTTTGACATTCATACACAACTCTGACCACAGTCGACAGGAGAAACTTATTTTTTAATTTACCCTCGTATCATTTAGTGAATTAATGAAAAAAGCTCTAAATATAGAACGACGTTTTTAGTTTTATAGCTTGAAAGCATTCTTGAAAAGCAGTTCAAACATCTGCTTTTCAAGAATCTGATTTTATGTTTCTTCTGGGCTTCCTTGAGACATTTACAGTTTTTCTTGGTTCTTCAATGATTATAATTTCTTGTATATGTAAATTGACAATGTTTTTTAAGAAATTCGAAGTATAAATGTAATTTCCTTTTAATTGCAACAAAAAAGAACATCAAAATCGTTTTAAAATTTAGTCTTTTGTTCCAGGATTGAGTCTTTTTGTTTGCCATTTCGACATGTTGCATGTCATGCACACAACATATTTTAAAAATTGCATCTTTCAGTGATTTATTCAAATTTCAAAATTTAGGATTCTAAGCAACTTACGTTTCTAGATTGTCTTTGTTTGTTTAGTTTATGAGGTATTTCTCCCACCTTCTTGGCGTGCGTTCGTGGTGTAGTGGTTCTGCATGGTGGGCCGGTATTCCAGAGGTCCACGGTTCGATTCCCGGCGAAGGCGGTTGCTTAATTTTTATCTTGCTTGCTTCCAAAAAAATCCTAATGTCTCTACAGGGGCGCCCTAACTAAAAAGGGTTTGGATGACAACTCTCTACACCCAGAATTTGGCGATTCCCCAGTCGCCCTTTAATAGGAGGAGTATGTAAGGTATTTCTCCCACATTCTTGGCGTGCCTTCGTGGTGTAGTGGTACTGCAGCTGGGCCGGTATTCCAGAGGTCCGTGGTTCGATTCTTGGCGAAGGCGGTTGCTCATTTTTCATCTCAACGGTTTTTGCAAAAATACCTAATGCGTCTACAAGTTGATCTGACATTTTATCATTATAAACATGACCAATGTTTTCTTTGTTTTTTCTTCAGCCTTCTTCAGAACTTTATCACTTCCTTTCCGTTCAAAGACTGTAAATGCATGTTAATGCAAAGAAGCATTTCATGACTTTTTATATTATGTGAACATAATGTGTCTTTACCAAAGGTAAGATTTTGAATGTGCAATTCTAAAAAAATTGGATACAGGAGTTTCACTTGCATCTCCTATATGCTGGTACTTGGGTAGTAACTCTCGCTAATTTATAATGCCTCTCGAGAACTGAGTTTATACCTTAGGAAATTCCGCCTACATGAAGTCAAGTGCATGCAGAGAACTCTGAAATCGGTATCTCGTAGGTACAGGAACTGAACATTTAGCCGTTTAAATTAAAGTTTATTATAGCACTACGTATCTGAACGAAAACTTTACGTTCAGAATATTAAATGGGTGAATTGAGAAAATTTTTGATAGCTACGAGTAGGATATTTTCAAGCTGAAGAATTAATCTCTGCCAATTTTAATTTAATTAGCAGCGCAGGCGAGTTTAATAAACGGTGTTTTTGACATTGATTAGTATATATAATTGTTTTGGTTCCTTGAAATTTGAAAGTTTAATAAGCGGCGGGCATTATATCACACATGCAAACAATTTGCGCATAAAATTTTAATTAATGACAATTTCTGTGCATAATATTTAGATTCAAATAACATTTACTATTTATTATTCAAATATGATACAATTACTTAATATTCACAGTAATTAAAACGTAATTAAACAGTTGTGATTGTTTAATTACGCCAAGTTGTGATTTAGTTCAATCTGTCTCATCATTTCTATATGTAATCAATAATCCTTAGACGTGGGGCCAAACACGGAAGCAAATAGCGTCAAAACACCCCGACTCATTATTTCTAAGACCAATTTATCGAGGCAAACAAATCACGTGAAGTGACAAGGGCAATTATTTGTGCCTCTCGTATTCTCGTTGACGTCAGTTGATGGTGATCAGAGTTTGCACGTCATGCGAAACCTTGGCTTCAGCAACGCCACTGAGGAGAAAATTCCGAGAGAAAGTTATCGTATGTACTCAGCTTCCCCGCGGCTAATATTTTCTGGTATGGAAGTAGTTTAGCAAAATAATGTTTGTAAAGGAAAGAAGCAATTTCCTGACCAATAAGTGAGAAAATGTTGGTTTCCGATTTATTATTTTCTTTTCCACTATGTCAGAAAGAGGAAATCCAGACCATTACTTTGAGAAGCAGTATCATCCAAATACTGGATATTATATGGTCCATTAAATTAAATTAAATAAATCAAGTATTTTTAGTGTAATATTAACATTTTTTGAGTAATGTCAATTACTTTTAGTGCTAAATATATATTTGCAGAGCTTACCATAGAAGTCTCGATAAAATGTTGATGTATGATTACTTACAACTCCATTTGCATTTAAAATTGTTCAAATTATGTGCGAGAAAAAGGTTAAAAAAACAACTTTAATTCCTTTCCTCTATAGAAATTGTAAAAATAAGTTTCTGTCATCTTTTCGACAACTTCTGAATTTTTCAAGGAAAATCTCTCCTGAATTCGAAGCCACCGAAGCAACATTTCTTTTGCTTTAATCTCTCCACTAAACATTTAGCAGCAAGTGCCTCCTTCAAGGATCAAGAGAAACTGAGCGAAACGGAACGAAAGAAGAACGAAAGGGGGCCTGTATGAGTATGTATTCTAAAATTGTCTTATGGAATTTTTATAAGGACAGTAAAACAAGTTTATGAGCTATATGCAGTACTTCTAGAGTTAAGAAGGACACGCAAAGAAACAAGATTCTCAAAGGAGTAGAGTATCAAAGACTGCAAAAAGAAGTCATTGTACGTGGTACATTGAAAATTGAACAAGACAATTCTAATGAAGCACACCTGGGCACATCAAATGTACAAGAAGAACAGAAAGGATTGAAACAGAATATGCCAATGAAAGGCAGTAAGGACACCAAAAGGCATATTTGAAGATTAAAATATCAACCTACATGGTGCAGTGAATACTGAACAAGACAACTTAAATGAAGCATACCTGATCATATCAAGTATACAAGAAGAAGATGAAGAATTAAAACAGGATATGCCAACAAATAGAAGTGAGGCCACCAAAAGGCAGAGTTGAAGATTAAATTATCAACTTACATGGTGCAGTGAAAACAGAACAAGACAACTCCAATAAAGCATGTCTAAGCATATCCAAGTGTATAAGAAGAACATGACGAATTAAAACGGAATATGCTAACGAATGGCAGTAAAGCTAGCAGAAGACATAATTCAAGACTATCGAGTGTTTGTGCATGGAAACGGATACTGGAAAATTAAAACGGAATATGCCAACGAATAGCAGTAAGCCAAGCATAAGATATAATTCAAGACTACTGGGTGTTTGTGTGATCCAGTGGCTCTTGCAAATCCATTTCCTGAAAAACACGGATGATGCTACAAGAAATCTAGAAGCACACTTTGTAATAAGGCACAGCTTTAGCCAAAGAACATCTATGTAAAGAAAGAAAGGCTCCATAGATGTAATGTAAACCAGTTTGTCTTCTACGTCGCTAGAAAAAAGAGGGGAAATTCGGCGGAACTTGTTGGCGAGAATTTTTCTCTCTGTGATGTACTGGACCTGGCCGAGATTTTCCTCCTTCGTCACGTGTACAGGAAATTGAGGAACACGGGTTAAGAAGAATAAGAAAATTAGGTGAATTTTCACTTTCACTGGCTGTTAAACTTTCATTATCCATATCGCAGTTTGATGTCTGATTTTATATCCGTCAATATGGAGGGAAAAAATGGAGTCACACAGCTTTAAACTCTGGATAAACGTGACCGTCGAACCTGTTCGAACTTTGACCTCAGCTTCGAGCTTTGGCGCTTTTTGGCGACAGATATTTTACTCATGCGCAGCTGTTTTCCTTTTCGTTCGAAGGGAGTCACTCCTGCTGCTGCGAAGTTTTCTTTCTTAACAATACATATTCTTTGCTTTAGACCTCCCCCCCCCGAAAAAAAATGACTGCAGTTTGGAAACACTGAATTAAGGAATCTCCAGGTGTTGGAATTATGGAAATTTTGAGATAATATTTCAAACATTCTGAGAGGAAACAAATGAACATGTAAATGTAGTGCCCAATTAAAACGATGGTAATTTATTTAACTTTCACAGTTACTTCTATGTAAGTGTGAAACTGCCACCCAGCCCGGATAGTGATTAATTTTATAGGCTCTGATTTTGCCTTGACATCGATGATGTGTATCTTAGGAACCGATCATCTAGTTTCTAAATAAGAATAAAATTCCAAGCATTTAAGTAATTAAATACAAGAAAATACCATAAATGAATCTGTTAAAATAACTCGTTCTTAAATAAGTATTGCAAATATATATTTTAAATATTTTTGTGATTTCCAGGCACAAATGTGTTTAAATTACTATACATAATTATAAGATATTTATTTAAATGATTATAATACTTGTTACATTTAAAACGAATATTTGCAACATTAAATTCCATTAATTCATATTACATATTCGTTATTCATGATATTATGCCTCATAGAAATTCATTCAAATTTTATTTATATTACTACTATTTTCTCTGCAAATTGTTTCAAGATATAATTGAGCTAATTAAATTGTTAATAATTTTAAATTATCAGAAGAAGATTTTAAAGCCATTAAGTGGAAATTTAGAAAAAAAAAATAGAGTCCACTTATTTTTTTTAAGCAAAAAGCATTAAAAGTGTACAAGGGAATTATTTTTTATGACTCCTAGAATAGTCTGATTAGAATACCAAATTAACTTTTTATTTAATTACTTAATTTTCACTTATTTGTTTTTTAACAAAAGAAAATCATTGATTATTATTCAATTTTATTTTACTAAAAAGCGAAAAGCGGAAGCGAAAGAAAAAGCTCATATCTTCATTTCTAGCCATTTACTATTCTTTTCAATACTGGTTAGGTATAATTTGAAAATAAATGCAATCGAAATTATTCAAATTGAATTCCTTTCTCATAGTGACTACTAAATGAGTTAAAAAAATATATATATATACATATATATAAAAAATCTGAAATGTTTCAGATTTTAAATTACGTCCAAAGGGGCGTTTTTTAACATTTTGTGTGTTACCTTTCTTTATTAAATATCATGTTCCTCGCACTTAAACCATAAGATCCAGTGCAACAGCAATATCGCAAAATAGTTTTAAAACGAGCATATCTTTAGAATTTCCGATACAGAGACTCACGCGCTGGAGATAAAAATGTTTTTTCTGCACAACGTTGCCATTGCTCGCTTTGAAATCCTTGAGTTTGTTAATCAAAAATTCGTCAAAGTTTTAAAAAATAGGAAATCGATCATAAAACAAATTTCAAATTTCAAATTTGGTCTTCCACATGCTCATATTCGTTGGAAGATTACGTTATTCAAAATTCTATGACTCTATGTACCGTTATTTTATGACAATGTGAGAAATATACATACATTTACGCAGATTTTCATTATTTAATTTCTTCAAATATAATGCAGGACTCTAACATTTTATGGCAACAGTTTGAAAAGTGAACCGACATTTATCCGTCCGACGCAAAATGCCAAAACGAAACTAATAGTCCTTCGGGATTCAAATCCCTTTGGACTAAAAAAAAAAAAAAAAAAAAAAGATGTCAAAAATCCTTTTGTATACGATTCCCGCGTGTGACCTAATTTTCTAAACTGCCCAGTTCCTTTTCTGTTGGGAATCCTCATAAGTTTCAAGAGAAGTTTTAATAGTTTAAGGGATACAGAATAGATAAATGAATTAGAAAAGTCGATTTTTTAGAGATAAAATTTATACAATTTTACAAAAGGGAGAAAATTCAAAAGGCCAAAATATTAAAATAATATATATATCTACAAATAAGATAAATGTGCTTGTGTAATACGCTGGCTGTGTGAGTAAAACCTCATATATATCTCCCGAGTTCGCAACAGGTAGAGAGGACCTAAATAAGCAGAATTTCTAATGGCATATGTGTTTTCTAATCGAAATGACTTACGCTAGCACTCGTTATTTCACACGTGGATTCTAAGTAGGATTCATCGCTCGGCATGCAGCATTCTATTAATGAAGCTATGTCGAAATGTAAAAGCGGAGTTGCTTCACAAGAAAGTTAAAGAGAACGGTTTCCCAGGCTATATTATACACATGATTAAGTCCTATCTTACATGCGACATGCGACGGAGGACGTGGGCACCACCCCTCTACCAATATGGTTAATCGGTATAGCGCCACGTCCACCTTTATCTAGATAACCACACGTAGTCATTGTGCTAACACACTAAGACATAAACATACATACAAATTTGGTACTTAATACAGTAAGCTAATTAATGTTAATGTATAAGCTAATTAATGTTAATTATAAGCTAATTAATGTTAGACACTAGATAATACATCGAGATGTTACAAGGTGTATGCAAAAGCATGGATACGGTAGCATATATACAGAACGTATGTACTTATATGTTGGTTACACTATGATCGTTTAAAGCATTATCATTAGATACACAAGACATGCACATACTAAAACATTAGGTGCACAATATTATGCTAGAAAAGTAATTAGTACAGTGAATTAAAAGTTAGACACTAGATTAGTACTGTGCGGTACAGTGTCTTGCTACTGAATTATTTATGCTGTTTCCTAGGTACATTAAGAGTCCTATCTTACAGATAGACATTTTGTTATTCGCCTAAATTACACATATTTCACAAGCCCGTAATTAATGCTGGTGTACTACAAGGGTCAATAATTGGCCCAATAATTTCTTACCTTATATGAACAACATAACAAGCACTACCAACGCTACACTCGCCATGTAAGCGGACGATACAACGATTCTTGGTTGAAATGCATCTCTGTTTTCAAATACACATGCCCTACAAAACCACATACATGCATTAGAGTCCTGGCTTAAAAAATGAAAGGTCAAAATTACTGTGAACAAAACTGTGGCTGTGATGCTCACGTATCGACTGACCATCACCGTCACCATCAGTCTCTATAATACTGTTGTCCCTTGGGACACGCAAGTAACCTAACTTGAGGTTATTTTAGACCAACGATTAACATGAAAGCGCCATATTACACACATAATCACTAAGTTCCGGAAGGGTAAACCTGCTCTCTACCCTCTTATTCTCAGAAATTCTGTTTTTTCCTTAGATAACAAATTATCCATCTATAAGACCGTGTTGCGGCTCATTGTTACCTACGACTGTCCCGTCTGGGCATTTGTATGTAAAGCTAGTTTAAATAAGCTTTAAGTTAATCGAAACGTGACTCTGAGGCAGATTTCTCGAACACCTGTCTCTACAGAAATACTAAAATTCACGAGAATTTCGGTGTTAAACTAGTTGCTCAATTCATGGCAAAAATTGCCTAAACATTTTTTAACAATATTGTGCTTGTTTAGAATGTTTCTATTCCTGTATTGAGTTGTGACACACTTAACGTGGATAATCGCCGACGCCAGGAGCCGTACTTATCAACTTATAATGCTTTTTGCTGGCCTGGTTGTGTTTAATTCCTTTTATTACTTGTATATATCCGCTCATTTTTACTTCCTTGTACGAAGTAAAAAGGAAGTATTGTAATCGCGAAAAGCTTCAGGCAGCATATTTCAACGAAAATATCCACTTTGACCGCTTTCGAAAGCAATTTAACGATGTTTTTGCGTGATATTTGTACGTAAGGACAGAATAAAAGACTCTTTTCCTCCAAAAAAACTAAAAAACTGCTTTAAAATGAATTCTGAAGAGACTTTTTCGTGGCGTCCGTACGAACGTATGTACGTATGTGCACGTATCTCGCATAACTAAAAAACGAGTAGCCTCAGAACGTTGAAATTTTGTATATAGGACTACTATAACATGTAGATGTGCACCTCGTATTCCGGTTTCAATCGGCTGCGCCAAACGTATATAAATATATTTATAAATATATCCACTCTGTTACCCGGCTCAGTGATCTCAGTTTTTTTACTCTTATATGTTTGTAAACTGTACATTTTGTTCTTTAAAATAGATTGAATTATGTTGTTTTTATCTTCCGGTTAAGGGTTTTATGCCTTTAGTAAATCTGTATGCAATATTTTTAGAATTATCAACAATTTAAAAGTTGTTTAAGTGCCGCTAAGCCTATTTTGATGGCGGCCATTGCTTGTTTACATTTGAAACAGCTGAGTAGTGAATTTGTTGCCAATCTAGAGAAACGTAGCTTCGCAAAAACAAAGATAAACGCCTTCATTTATTATTGCGATTTAAATCATGCTTAATCCTTTCTGGAATGTTTTCGAGGAAATAAGTGTTTAAGATTTACTTAATTTTTAATAATTTAATTTTTAATAATTAGTAATTTAAGTTTTAATGATTAGCAATTTTTAGCAGAGATATTTTGAGTTTTTATGTATTTTTGCCTTGTCGCGAAGTGAGAAATGAATTAATTGAATGAGAAATACTCAATCGTCTGTGAAAAACTGTTTCTTTTTTGTTTTGTTTGCTTAATTTCTTTTATACATCGTTCTAGTTTTATTATTGTACTTAAAAAAACATGTGGCAACGATTCGATAATTCTTTTAAATGATACAAATTTTGAGCATTCTAAGTTATAATATGAACGAAATATAATACTGTTAAGTGAACCTAGCGCCAGAGTGTCGCTATGGTAAACAAATAGAGTGAATTTTAAAGAATGCACTAATTCTATTGTGGTTTATGCGCTGTCGGCGAAGTAGATATAATTATATCCAATAAGTTTAAACAAAATGCAAGAAAAAATGCGTATAATTTAATATTGCCTACAAGGAAGTCATGTGGTGTACACATCAGATTTTTATTATTTACATTGCCGTTTCGTCTGCCCTCTTTTCATTACTTATTTTACGAATAAAGCCGGTGGATGTTTCTTTGCTGTGGGCTAACTTTCCGACTAGTCACTAAATTTTCCGACTCTGGCTCCCACGTGATCCACTATTCAGTGTTTCACTCGCGATTCCACTTTTAATTCCGATGGACATTATTCACTTTAATCCTCATTACTTTGGACTTATTTTATTATCTGAACTACTATTAACACCTACAGATATGCTACTTATACGTTAGGCTATTTATATTTATTAATTTAGACAGGGCTTCGGCGCAGGAACCCATCGACGCCTGCGGCCACCTAACACACGACCCGATTACTTCCTTTGCAGCTGATCCGTTTTTCGCAGATCCTTGAATAAAATACATATCGCCGAACTCTGATTTTGTGTAGCGATATATATCTCAGGAAATCTACTCGGAGAAGGTCGATTTACATCAGCAGAACGTTTTTACCTGAGCGCTGAACAGCATCATGTAGCTCCTCCATGGACCATTTCCTACACACATTCCATTATAAAATCTTTTATTTCTGTCCCCTCCGCCTGCCTTTACGATTTTACCAAGTATTTTTCAATGAAGGTATAGATACAATTATATATCGTGGCAAAGTTAGTGCGGAAGAGTTATACTACACCATGAAAAACAGAATGCGGTACAAAGAATTGCGCAAATTCATATTCAGAATTGTCCAGAAGAGATTTCACAAAAGCTAATAATTTGGCATAAAAATGTTACCATAGAGGTATTTACGTGAGAAGTGAGAAAATTCTCAAGTATAATTTCCCGGACAGGGAGATAAGCGATAAGCGACGGAGGACGTGGGCACTGTTCCTTTACCATTAGGTTAATCAATACGGACGCAGAATCAGAACTTCGACTATGGGATTACAGGTATTGCTCCGTCGTATTACTGTACTAGAGAAACATCCTTCACGGAGCATATAGCAGCCTGCATCGAAAACCGGCCCAGGAAGCAATCCGCTACACAGTGTGCAACACACGTGGTCGTTTGTTTAGAATATTCCATTCCATATGTATTCATATGTATTTGCTTTTACGATATTACATTACCTGATTATCTAACAAAATTTAACTCTCTGTAAAAATTACGTTTCTAAATATCGTACATCAAAGTGAAATAAGCATATGCAATTGTTTCTTTAATCGATTAATATTTACAAAATATATGCTATTCGGATATTAAAGCCTTTGCGCTCTTAACTGCTGTTAATCTTTTAAAATGTAAATGTACCGTTAATGCATTTGGAAAGGATTTATGATCGTTCATGCATTTAAATGTTATTTTGATCGATATATTAGCTGTTATATCTTTAAATAATGTTACTGGAGTATTCTATAACACAGAATCTGAAATTCGAAGAAATGTCGTAGTCTTAAATTGAATTATACATTGAAGACTGAATTTGCCATAAGAGTGGTTTGAGACCTTAAATGATGCATTTAAGTTAAAGCTCGCCAAACGTTGCATCAAATCATTAATGTAAACAAATTATGTTGCACTGCATACCATTTAATTGCGCAACGATTTAGTTTAGTTGAGCTGAAGATATGTAAATTCCGCAGGCGAAGCAGAGATCTTAGCAATGTTAAATTATTACAAATGGAAGGGAACATACTGAATAATTATGCTTTAAGAACTGGAATAAATCCACTTCTTCCCAATTTACAAGTAATAATTTTTTATAGACAGGCTTAAATCACGGCAAAATAGGCACAGCAAAATTTTAATTCAATTATTGTAAAAAATTACCGTTAATTTTGCATACAAATTCAAGGCTACGCAATAGGATGTAATTTACCATTTTTTTTTTTTTTTTTCTTTTTTTTTTCTGCTCGTACTGCATATATAATTTCATATCGTAGTCAAATTTCTACGAATCGGAAAAATTACGTAATCCATCATGAATCATTTCATAATACAAATGCATCCTATCATAACATACAGGGTTATTACAAATGCTTTTTCATTCTTGAAGTCCTTTAATTTCCAAGTTTTCAAAAGCACGTGTTGGTGATATTCACTTAATGACAGTTGCCTTGGTTTATTTAATTACGGCAAAGCACTCGACGGCAATTCGCCTAGTGGGTAGGGTTGCTTTCATGGAGGACGTTTTAAGGAGACGTGGCTCGTATACACGTTACATATGGGGAAACCACGAAAACGCCCATGCAGCTAGCCACTTCGCCGGAATTCAAACCCCGGACAGGATTATCAGTGTCTATCGTCTTCACCGCTTGTGACCCATTTACGTAATGAAAGAAAATATTAATTTTTTTTTAATTTGCGGGTGGTAACTTTTGCGTGATACTCCTTGTAACAGATATGAGTTTCAGTCTCAAGCTGATGAATTCATAGCAGAAGGCGTTTTACGTTTAAAGGTATGCAAAGAGTTCTATTATTCCAGTACAGCGCGTAGACGTCGCATCGTAAATGCGACTGCAGTACGCATCTATGAAGACATGCGAGCATGTTACCTATGCAAAAGCGAAAATCCAAGATGGCTAGACAAAAAGTGAGGAAGGTTAGAATTTTGACAAAAGTGAAAATCCTACTACCTCGAACTCGATATCTTACAGCCAAATATTTGTTAAAGATTCTAAAACCAAAGATTTTGCGATTATAGAGAACAAAGAATATTTAGAGCCAGAAGATTATACAAAACACAGAGAAAATGACTTGCATTGTTCAATTGGCCACCTGAGTCGCATATAATATGGCATTTTACTGACTTGCACTGTTAAAATGGTCCCCTAGCAAGTGAAATTTTCCCCTGGAGATAATACATTATTGGCAGTAGGTTCGCACATGCATTATCCAAGACAATGTTTATATGCCCATAATGCCAATAACTCTGCAGGCTCTTCACAGGAGATTCCCTGCTGTTGATTTGCTGGGCATCAGCTCCTTTGGTAACGTTATGCTTTCTGAGATGATTATCAGTGCGAAAATGTCACAACACATCAGGGCCCGGGTTTATGTCGAGGGAGGAAAAACTGCTTGAAGTGTTTCATATAACGACGAAAGTAAGCATGGAACATTTGTGGAACATTCACTGAAATTTGAAAGACAAATATTTGCAGTAGTTTAAGAAATACATTGTTTTGATACTCGAATCGATAAATGATTCGAGCTCTGTCTACAGTTACTGTTGATGTTACTGTTGGTTATTGTTGGTGTTGTCGAGTTCATATTAAAGGCCCACCAGCGGCCGAGCGGTAAAGTCGCTGAACACTGGTAGTTCGGTCCGAGGTTCGAATCCCGCGAACGGGCTGGCTGCATGGGCGTTTTCGTGGTTTTCCCCATGTGTAACGTGTATACGAGCCAGTTTCCCTTCGAAAGTCCTCCACGAAAGGCATCCCTCCCTTTAGGCAGATAGCCCTCGAGGCTTTGCCACAATCACATACACACACACACACACACACACGAGTTCATATTACATAGAGCAATGGTTGCCAGAGCCTACTCCGAATTGAGTTTGGACTTCTATTTTCCACCCAAATTTTGAGGGAACCCTTGGGGTGAGGTTTGGGGGCCTCTAAAACATTTCTCCTTCCACCACAGCACGCGAGAGGACTTTCAGCTCGCCGCATATTTAGAGAGTCCCCATGCTGCAAGGAAACTATACATTTACAAGCATCTATGTCTTCTACGGGATTTGAATCCGGGCCCCTAGGTACCGCAGCACGCTCCCTTAATCACTATATCGTTTGGACGACCCTACAATGATCTCTTTCTCGACAATTGTAAGATGTTTTGCCTCATTAATAGCAAACATTTGAAACACTCTGAAAAATATACATTTTTCGCGCATAAGCGATCTTGCAGATGGATTTTAATCACATATTTCGAAATGAATATGCGTATAATTTTGCGAAACTCTACTAAGGATTTTAATTTAAAATAACTGAAATTTCACAGGATGCCCAATCAACTACTGTTCCACTTATAATTTTTTGATTTTATGGTGGGAATACGATACGCATTTACTAGAAACTGTACTTCTACATTTTGAAAGTTTATTGAAATATAAATATGTGCTGGATAAGATCAGATATAAATATAATGACTCTACAAAGGTTATGTTCTATATTTCTATATTACTGCTTCGTATGCAACAGACATTTAAGAAAATATTTGCAGGTAAAAAAAAAAAGAGTGAAAACATTGCTTTGAATTTCAGATGCAAACCGTTTGTGAAAGTGTTACTATACTACCATATGAGCTATTTTTTCTCTACCCGTCTACCCTTTCTCGGTATTTCATTAGTTACGCCGCAAACATTCACAGCACACTTCACCTTCTTTCCCAGTCATAAACGTATTATCCTTAATTAATCATGAACAATAAAACTCCACAATAGTATGGGATTCTTACAACTTAACAGGGTTTCTTTTGTGGAGAGCAGATGAAACTACGCAGAAGACGTTTTCTTTCTAGGATGAAAGAGACTTTCTAGGTTGGAAAAGTGCCCTATTTGTCACAAAGTTCGGAGCGGCGCTGTTAATGCCATCTTCGGCGAATCTGTTATCTATTTTTAAGCTCTGTTCTCCGAAAACTGTGCCAAGGTCGTTTCGCCAATCAATAATGTTTCTAGCCAGAGACCGGCCGGATGTGTGTCCATCGTCTAGCTCTCTTTTCAGCTCCAGCGCATGGGATGTCCATATTTTTGCTGATCTGTTCTTATATACATACTGAATATATTACCAGGCTTCGCCCATGAAGTTATTGTACAGATACATCAATTTATAAGTCAGTTTTATAAGCAATTTTATATGTCTAATAATAATAATAATAATAATAAAAATCTAAGCTGTTATATTCAGGGTGCACAAATGAATACATTGAAAAAAAAATACACCAGAAAAATAAGCACCACTTAATTTACAACAGAAGGAAATAATCTCACTTTGGTATGTCGCCAAAAACATATCGAAAATGTTGCCAAATTTTCATTTGATTACAAGTGTTACGTTTCATTAAAAGCGATCAGAAGGCTGACGTTTTTGACGGAAATTCTAATGGGAAAGACACTAATATGTCTTTAGTTAATCGAAGTCATCTGGGGAAGAGATTTAAGATTACTTGGAGAAAATCTCATATTCTTCGATTTGTACTGTTTTATAGCTTTTATGTTGTACACCTTTCTGGAAAAATTTCAGATAGATAATTTTGGTCTTTTGCAGAAATGGTCGTCATACAGAAAGATTATAATATACTAATATCTGTTAAATGTGGTTAGAAATGGTTAGAAACATTCGTAGTCTTCAGAGAAGTTCGTCGTAGGGAGATAGCTGTCTAAAAAAGTCTCTCTCTCTCTCTCTCTTTATATATATATATACTATCATATGTGTATTTGAGCAGAAAACAGGAAAATGATAATGATGATCTCACTGGAATTCAAACTACGGACCTATGCATACTAATTCGATGTACTTCCAATTACACCACGAACGCACGTGGCAAGTAATGAAGAAAGTCCAAAGGATTTCAAATTCTTTACATTGTAATTACAATTATGTGTTAGTTGCAATAGACTGCGATATATAAAACATGGAACTAAATAACTTTATATAAGTTGCAATAATTTGTTTCTAAAAAATTTCATGGTTACAGCTCTGTCAGACGTTCAGCTCTAAAAGTGATCTGCAGTTTTGAGAACATAAATAAATAAAGGTTATTCAACATTGCCAACTGGCATATTCTCTGAGCCGGGGGGTAGTAATTTATTACAGCATAGCCAAAACCTTCTTGAACAGTTACCTTCTGTTTAAGAAGGTATTGGCAAAGCACTACACTAGGAGGCAGGGGCAACAGGACCTGGCTAGCTCGAAGCCGCCTTAGACAGTTAAACGTCGCAATCCCTAGAAGCGATTCAAGGAGGTATAAAACTACCGGTGAACGCAGGGGGACAATTTTTGTTTCAGTCATTCTGGGAATAAGTACACAAAGTCAATGGTGTACGGCAGCGCATCCACCCAAAATTAAAGAACGCAGTTAAACATCGACCGTTCCCCAGTGCTGACCAAGGGAAGGGAAGCCAAACGCACAAGGACAACTTTCGATACCATACCATGTAACGTCTTCACAACCAAGGGGCAGACTAGACATTACCCTATGGTCCCTATAATCAAAGGAGGGTCTAAGGCGTTTCGCCGTCGCCATTTCACTGTGGCCGGTTCGCTATCGGAATGTTTCGTAGTCAGGACGTTTCGCCATCAATACATATTTTTCTTTGTATGACTGTACTTTATCTTGCCGTATTATACTCGTATTAAATTTATTTAGATTAATAATTCTATTTACCTTTTACCATTTGTATACTTAATAAAGGTTACTTTTAATATATAAAGTTATTTACAAGTATGAGATATAGAGATATTACACATAGTTGGAATATTATGTCTGCGAACTGCGTTCAAAGAGAACTGGGGCTAAACTTCTGATATAATAGAGGTTATATTATCGATTTTAAAAGTATGCGTGTACAAAATTCGTTAAAATTTCGTTATGATTCGTCAAAATTTCTTGAAATTTTAATCGGCTAGTTCAGAGAAATCTTTCACACGAGCACGAAATTCACATTTTTATGAAATCTGAATGGAAAATGGAATTACTTTGGAATATTTTCAGCACTATAATCTTTTAAAATTATTGTATCATGTGTAACGGTCTACGGGCCATCACACTAAGAAATTCGTAAAATAATGTTATAAGGTATTTCTACCGCCTTCCTAGCGTGCCTTCGTGATATAGTGGTTCCGCACGCTGAGCCGGTATTCCAGAGGTCCGTGGTTCGATTCCCGGCAAAAACACTTTATATATTATTTTGTACGCAAAAACACTTTATATATTATTTTGAAACACATGTTTATCAAATTAAATTAAATTATTAAACTGAACAGAGTTATTAATTTAAATCAAAGTAATACGACAAGATATAATACAGTCGTGTAAAGAAAATTATGTCTTGAAGGCGAAACGACCCGACGGCGAAATGGCAAGTCGAAACAGCCACGGCTAAATGGTCATGGCGAATAGTCTTATTCCCTCAAAGGATGCACGGGAACTGCATAGAGTCTATGCAGCCTGTTTAGCCTGTTTGTCTATGGCATAAACAAACAGGTTAACTGGATATAACTGGATCGTCAGATGTAATACCGGTAAAATTAAGCAAAATTAAGCAAATTCGCATTTTACGGAGTTCAAAAAATGGTACAAATTTGCATAAAGTTACAGTTATTATTTTATGTGTAACGAAAATTTTCTCCAAAAACTGTATACATAATTACAGTCAATGTTATTTTTTAATAGTTTTGTACGTAAATGCAAATAACATTTTTAGATATGCTTAATTATTATAAAAGCAGGGAGTTAAATTTGCATGATTTCTCCAACTGTTTTACTTGATGTTTAGTGAATGAGTTCAGTTTTATTTTCACGTTTTGATAAATAACATGTCTTAAATAGAATTAAAAAAATATCCTTTTGTTAGCTATTAGGTAAATGAATTGCTTATTAGATAAATGGAGTGTTGGAATCATTTTATTATCTAAAGTTCTTAAAATAAAAAATTTGTTAAATGTATTGCTTGAAAATTTCACTTTTGTCCAGTGGCGGTATTTGTACTCCAAGGTGAATTGGTATTAAAGAACGCACAGAATGCTATTATTAAAACTAAAATACAAAATCAAACGTTTTTTATATTGTGTTTCATATAAAACTTTGAAAGAAAAGCAGAACGAGTATTGCCTACAAAACAACAGCAATAAAATTACTATATAAAGAAAAATCTAGGATACCACTTGCGTTATAAAAAATACATAAAATGTTTTACTTTAAGAAATGCGATAATTAAATTACCAGTACAGACCAAAAGAATATACTAACAAATACTTTTCTGTAATTATTTGAATATAAATACTGACCATTTCTGTATGAAATTTAGTCTAATATCATGATTTGAATTTTTCCAACATTTTTCCACCTTCTGGGAAAAAGGGAAGAAATGATATTAATGTGGCATCGGTAACTGATGATTACTACCAGCTAATCTGCCATATTTAACGCAAGTTCCAATTTTAAATTGAAGAAAATTTAGTGTGAAGTAAGAAGCAGTAAGCTGTAAAAATCAGCTGAGTAACTAGTGAATTTCTTAAAATATATAGAGACTTCAAAACACCTGTGAAAGCGGGATCAAGTATCCTTCTTAACAACATGTTTATACTTTTCCAGTACCAAAAACATTAATAAGAATAACTGCTAATTTAACTTTGTAAACTATGAAATAGTTGTATTAGTACCTATACTATGTAAATAATGTAATTATTAAAATTCCTTAAATGCCAACGTATATACAGGGAACACATGAAATCGTAGCTCTTAGTTAAAATAATATCACAGCCGCTTTAGGCACACGAGAAGGAGAGAACAGCCCTAACATAAATACAAGTTGAAAGAAACAAGTTATATATAAAAAGTATAAAATTGTGGAAAGCTTTCGGATTTTGCATTACGCCCAAACGGGTGTTTTTTTAACGTTTTGTGTGTTACCTTTATTATTAAATATCATGTTATCCGCACCTAAACCATAAAATGCAGTTCAACAGCAATATCACAAAATAATTTTAAAATGAGCCTATCTTTAGAATTTCCGATACACAGTCTCGCGCGCTGGAGATAAAAAATGTTTTTTTTTTTTTTTTTTCCGCACAGTATTGCCATTGCTCGCTTTGAAATCGTTGAGTTTGTTTACCAAAAATTTGTTAACGGTTTACAAAATATGAAATAGATAATAAAACAAATTTCAAATTTTCAAGATGCCCATATTCGCAGGAGGTTTACATTATTCAAATTTTGATGGCTCTAGGTACCGTTGTTTTAGCACAATGCGAGAAACATACGTACATTTATGCAGATTCTTCATTATTTAATTTCTTCAAATATACTACAATGCGATAATATTTAACGGCAACAGTTTGAAAAGTGAACCGACATTTCAACGCAAAATGACAAAACAAAATTAATAGTCCTTGTAGGCAAATTGCGCCTTCGGACTAATAAAAGTATTATAGCAAAATGTGTCGCATCCCAAACCAAGTTAACCGGTCATGTCAAAATAACAGGACCTTTGAAGATCTAAATTTAAATCCAAAATTTACTACTACGAGTTAAAATTATGCAAAGGGCTAACAATCTGAAGACTTTAATGTGAAAACCATTTGGTCTTTGTTCTGCCGCCGAACATAGCAAGGTATTTCTAACCAAGGAATTATGAAGCATATAAACCACCCATCCCTTTTTATCCGTTTAATGTGTGAACTTGAAGACAGTGTCAACGATATTCAGAACAATTCACATTGCAATATATCATATTTACTTTGTCTCTTGCTTGGAAGGATGTAAACGACATTACTTTACGTCACTTTTGTTGTAAATTGCGGTCTATGAGAACGTTTGCCAATGACAAAAACAATGACGATGACACTCTTTGTTTTAAAACGTCTGCCGCTCATGGCCGACATTTGCAATTTTGTTACATGTTCAAAGAAGGTTAGTATTAATGAAGAGGAGGTACAGAGATGAATAGTTGAAGGTATTCTATTCTCGTCACAGTCTCTCAAAATGATGATAAAATAATCGGGAAGGAGAAAGAAGAGGAGGATAGGGAAGATGAAAAATGAAGCAATGACACGCAGAGCAAGAACGTTACTGGGACGTTACTAACAAAAAATTTTAGATGCTCATAGGATTTGCCAAGATACGTTTATCTATGACAGTGCATGATATTATGAAGTTTCATTATATAAACAGAGAATTTTTTAAACTACGGCGCAATCTTATAAGCACGCAGGCATTCTAAGTTACATGCCATTACACTAAGAAATCCGTAACGATATAAATATAATAATGTTATAAGGTATTTCCCCCGCCTTCCTAGCGTGCCTTCGTGGTGTAGTGGTTCTGCATGCTGGGCCGGTATTCCAGAGGTCCGTGGTTCGATTCCCGGCAAAGGCGATTGCTAATTTTTCATCTCTCTAGCTTTCAAAAGTCTTAATGTCTCTACAATGGCGCCCGAACTAAAAGGGTGTTGGATGAGGATTTTTCACACCCAGGAATTGGCGTTTGGGTCCCCTAATAACCCCAACCTTTTAAGAAGAGTATATAAGGTATTTCTGCCGCTTTCCTAGCGTGCATTTGTGGTGTAGTGGTTCTGCACGCTGGGCCAGTATTCCAGAGGTCCGTGGCTCTCGGCGAAGACGATTGCTCATTTTTCATTTTGCTCGCTTCTAAAATACCTAATGCCTGTACAATGTACATGTATATAAAGTAAATATAACAATATACATGGTAATTTTAAAATGCTCTTTGAATTTGTTTTTCAGGAATATGAAATCATGCATATGCGGTTAAGTTTTAAATAATCTTATTGCTTTCCAAAATTATTAAATTATTTAATTCTGGCCAATAAATTAACAAAACAAAAAAAAAAAAAAAAAAAAAAAAAAAGACTTCACCCGCTGCATTTCTGCAGATGGAATCACAAAGCATGTTTTATTTGATTACGGCAAAGTACACGAGAGCTATCTACCTAAGAAAAGGATGCCTTCGTGGAGGACGTTCTAAGGACAACTGGCTCGTACACATGTTACACATGGAGAAAACACGAAAACGCCCATGCAGCCAACCCGTTCGCTGGTATTCGAGTCCCGAACTGAATTAACAATATTCAGCGACTTTACTACACGTTCGCTGGTGGGCCATCACAACGCATGAACAGGTAAGTTTTAAAAGATATACTTAATTATTCTGAGAAGTCTCTTATCCGGAATCAGCGAGGTCCCTTTCTGCCGGTAAGAGGGTTAGTTTAAATTACATGAATAGGGAAAAGCCAAGTGGGTATCTCTCTAAGAAGAAGAATGCTTTCGTGGAGGACTTTCTGAAGGAAACTTCCTCGCAATCACATTACACAGGGACAAGAAACCCATGAAAACCAACCAAAACGTCAGCCAGTTCCGAGAGTGATCCAGCTGGGTTTGAACCCGAGCCAGGTCAAACTCTCATATTCAGTGGTCTTAAGGGGCTCAAACACCTTAAACCCCTAATGATCTTCGAATATGTGACTGTTGCAAGAACTGGGATATTTTACTTATTTTAAAAAAGCAATTACTTCCAACTTTTTACAGCTGACTCCATAACTAAACTAGTAACCAAAAAGTTTGTGTTTCCGGAAATATTTTTGTAATTTAGTTCGCTTTGTGACAGAAGTTTTCGTCACGTTTCCACCTTGAGCGCATGATATTTTAAAAATGGCTAATGGTATATACTTGAAATTTGATGGAATTCTTTATATGAGCCCTATTTTCTAACTCAGTCAAAAATCTGATGAATATTTTAATATTAAAAAATTGTATGGGCGAAAACATTACAGATTTTTTTTTAATAAAATACATTTTATAAACTCAACTCGAAATAAAATAAAAATTTAACATAAAATTCTTGGAATGTTTGGTTTACAGTAGCTTCCAAATGTGTTAAACGAATATTAATATATGGAATTAAAAATATTAAATATGGAATTAAGTTATGCAACAGAATGTTTTAAACTGTGCGCGCAAGTTGGAAACATGACGAAATATTTTGTCACAAAGCGGATTAAATTATAAAGATATTGTGGCTACACATACTTTCTGATGACTATTTCAGAAAGCAGCTATATTATGTAGTCAGCTGTAAAAAGTTGGAAGTAATTGCTTGTAAAATAAATAAGTTATCCCAATTCTTGCAACAGTCACATATTCAACGATGTTATGGGTTTTAAAATGTACGACTCCCCTTAACAACTCGGCCGTTGGTATGCGTTTCGGTTAAGAGTTTTAGTTTGATTTAGTTGATTATGGCAAATTACACTAATCAAGTAGGGCAGATAAGCAGCCCTTAGGCAGATAGTCCTTTACGCTATCTAGAGGGGGAGGCCTTTGGGGCCTTCCTCTTCTAACGGAACATTCTAAGGGAAATTAGCTGATATATACGTTACACATGGGGAAACAGATAGAGTTAAGTAATGAATTAATAATGTTCAGTAATGCTCACACAAATGAATTAATAATGTTCAGTAATGCTCACACAAATGAATTAATAATGTTCAGTAATGCTCACACAATGTTAAGTAATGATTTAATACCTATACTGTGATATTTTGGGTTTTTTAATGAATAAGAAGCTGTCTAACGGGCATTGCATTACTTAAAAGCTATCATACTATATTTCTTAAACCAAAGCAATAATTTTGCGTATTTTTATCTACTAAATGCTTCTTATGCGTACATTGCGCATTCACTGCGATTTAATTATTTTAAAAATAGCTACTGACTTTCAGATCACCTGGTATATTGGACATCTTTGAATTGAAAGAGAGTTCCTTAGGAAGACAATGATTGGTTTTGTTGGTTTTATGAGATTTCGGCAAAGTCTCTGCCTAAGGGAATGGATTCCTTCGTGAAGGACTTTCTAAAGGAAACTGGCTCGTATACACGTTACACATAGGGGAAAACCACAAAAACGCCCCTGCAGCCAGTCCGTTTGCTGAATTCGAACATTAGATCGAACTACCAGTGTTCAGCGACTTCTAACGCTTTTTCGATGGGCGGAAGTCAATGAAATTTTGCATCTTATAGCAAAATCGTGCATATAGAAAGATAAAAATACTTGAATTTAGAAGTAAGAAATTGCCTACATTTAAATTGGATATTAAAAACTGTATTTCAAAAATTGGCTGAATTTTAAAATTTCATGTTTGGTGAATTTGCAGTGGTCTGTAATTTTGAGTATTCGAAATTTTGAAGTAATTTTTAATATTAACCCGAAAAGTTTCGTAATCTAATTTTGAGCCAAATTCTTTGAGACAGAATCGCGAACAAAGTCAAGAAAATAGACATTTTAAAATAATATCGTTGCATATAAGGCTCCTGTGAACCATTTTATATCTCTTGATTGCATCTTTTAAGTCGAGAACGGAATTATAATATTTCGAGTGGTTGATTCCAGAACATTTTATAAGTAAAACATGGAATTTTATGACGGCATATAATCCAATTTGACATTTCGGATTGGCGATATATATAACGCAAAGCGTTTGATAGAACCGTAATATAATTCGGTTCAAATATAAATTGTACAGAGAATGGCACATAAACTACCAACTATGCCAAGAACTCTTCAGGATGAAAATTAAAAGAGTCAGAACAATACGTAAATTGCTTATAACTTTTAACATTGCAGAAAACGGACTTAAATTATTACTTTTTGTTTCCCAAATGTAACCACAATTGCTCTTTACAGTTGGAGGAAAACCAAAATTGTTGTCTTGTTATCAACTATGCGCGAAGGTAATAAAATGGACGAGTGTGAAAGATCTTCTAAAACTTCTGAAATCACGGCTTTTCACAGCTTTAAGAAAATGGACGTAAATACAGATCAATTTCTATTTTATTTTACCAACTTTGAAATTAATTTGAATCTATGTCGTTTCCTCACTTCATTTATGAGAAACGATTGTGCTATTTCATGAACACCAGTAAAATTGTAGCTAGCGCATCTAAACGGGAGCCTACGGTAATTTATTTTCTCTTTGTTAAATGACACTATAAAAAGTGCAATATTATTTTACTGTTTACAGTATGGGCACTAGTTCAATTTTAAATAAGGCTATTTTTCTAAAACCCTTAGGATTATTTTTTTCAAAAAGAACACATATTATAAATTCCAACAATGGAATGACCACTAATGTTTGTTGTCAAGAAGATACCACGTAGAAAACGTAAGAAGCTGCATTAAATATCCAAATCAAGTAAAACTCTCTACAATCTTTATACGAAACCTCAAATAAAAAAAAACGCTGTATAATATCTACAAATATTGTTAAAAATGCTTAATTGTAATTTTAAATTTTATTTGCAGAAATTAATATACAGATATTTTATGAGATTTATTTAATTTGTTTAACCAGTGATTTTACGTTTGGAGTCTGTACTGTCAATTCTCTTTTTCCATTTTCTTTCCAGAATTCAATTTAGTTCGCGTATAGCATGTCCTGCCGATTGAAGGCCACATTACCGGTTTGCTATTATTATCTTCGGCGTTGCTACTTGCCAATAATTAAATTCACGCCGGGGAACTGCAGAGAATGTATGTTTCTCGCATTATGAAAAACCGACGACACCTAGGTACATAAAATTGTGACTAACGTAGGCCTCCATTCGAATATGGGCATCTGAAAGCCCAAATTTGGAATCTGGAATTTGTTTTATTATCGATTTCATATTTTGTAGAACGTTAAAAATTTTTGATTAACCAGCTCAACGATTTCAAAACGAGCAATGGCAACAATGTGCGGGGGAAAAATCATCTTTAGCGCGAGAGACTGTTTATTGAAAATTTTAAAGATTTTGCTCATTTTAAATATTTTGTGATATTGCTGTTAATTCGAATTTTATGGTTTAAGTGCGAAGAAAATTAAATAAGGGTTGTAGAGACATTAGGTTGTAGAGACATTAGACATTTTTTGTAAGCAGGAAAGTTTAAAAATAGCAACCGCCTTCGCCAGGAATCGAACCACGGACCTCTAAAACACCGGTCTAGCGTGCAGAACCACTGCACCACGAAGGCACGCCAAGAAGGTGGGAGAAATACCTTATATACTACTCCTTTTTAAAGGGTGACTGGTTTTTTTTTGGGAGACCCAGTCGCCAAATCCTGGGTTAGGAGAATCATCACCCAACACCCTTTTAGTTCGGGCGCCACTGTAGCGGTATTAGGTATTTTTTTTGAAGCAGCAAATATGAAAAATAGCAACCGCCTTCGGCGGGAATCGAACCACGGACCTCTGGAATATCGGCCCAGCGTTCAGAACCACTACACCCCGAAGGCTCGCTACGAAAGCGGGAGAAATACCTTACAAGGTAATACACAAAACATTAGAAAACGCACCTTTTATCGTAATACAAAATCTGAAAGCTTTCAGATTTTTTAAAATTTTTAACTTTTTTTAAAAATTTCAATTACTTTTTGTCTCAATACCTTAAGATCTTGATATAAAATATAATATAACGTGAAATATAATATTACCCTGAATATGTCCTTTATAAAAGTATAATATAAAATATAATATAAATGAGGGTTCGAATACATAACCCGTTTCTAATACTTCTCCTACAAATATTCAAAGTGCTCCCTGAAAGGCGGTGTGCCTCACGTTGAGAAACACTTCCTTAAAGGATCTGAATAACAAATAAGGGATTTAATAACTTGCTTACGAAATGCATGTCGTATGTTGATGATGGAGTAAGTATTATGGTTATTCCGGGAATAATATATGAAAACTTAATTCAATACATATAATATACTATAATTCATATAATATATATAATAATATTAAAATCAAGTAATTAAGTCACTGAGCTTTCTTCTTTTAATTTATCCATTTTTTCCCCTCAGCCCTAATTGGCAAGTACACTAAAACGTTAGAAAAGTATGCATTTTATCATAAGCATTATTAACGAGTGATATATTTCGAATGTTTACCAATATATTAGTTTAAGGGCATCAACATCATAGGTGAGCAAGCCGATATTAAAGACCATGTGTTCATCTATTAAATACGAAGCAATTGCTTAGTGGCATATGTGATGATCAGGAGGAATTAACTTTATTTTATCCAAGAGGAGCTTACATAAATATACATTAAAAGATAGAGGAATAAATGTTTTTACGCTTTTCATGTAATTTTTTAATGCTCAGCATTGTTTCATTCAGGAAATTATAAGAGTATATTGCACCAGAAATTGTTTTACTGTTTCATTTCTTTTGTAGAGTCATTAGGCATTTTTTTTTATGCAGAATATGTGAAAAATGAGCATTGCCCAAGCCGAAATTGGACCTCTCGAATACGCGTCAAATATGCTGTGAAAGCATGCTAGAAGGAGGGATAAAATATCTTACCTTCTCCCCATTTTAAAGGGTGACTGGGGATTAGGACGCCCAATCGCTAAACACGGGTGGTGACGAATTATTGACCACCACTTTTTTTTTTAGTTCAGGCGCTTATGTAGAGTCATTAGGGTTTTTTGATGGAAGAGATGTGAAAAATGAGCAATGCCCTCGCCGGGACTCGAACCTGGACCTCTCGAATACGCACCGAGTGTGATACCCTACACCACGAAAGCATACTGGAAGCAGGAAGAAAATACCTTACAATTTCAAGTTAAAATTTTCACTCGCAGCAGATTGTTCTTTAATCTTTTTCTCTTTTATTTCGCAGCTTTACAAACGTATGCAAGTCATTTTTTCCAGATAGATGGCATCCGGTCCGGTGAGATATGCAGAAACGCATTAAAAGAAACTTTGATTAACTTTTGCACGGTCTTTCATTCGTATATGGCTGTGAAGTCAAGCTATCGTATTATGTAAATCTGATATATTAAGCTTATACATTTTACACTTCTTTCTTTGAAAGAATTAAACAGTAAAATTACAAAGGCAATCTATTATAATAAAATATACAAATAATAAAAAGTGATTTTAATTGACTTTCTTGAGATGATATAGCGAAAACATACAACAAATGTAGGTCAATTAAAATAGAATAGATTCTATTCTGACGTCAAAAAACAAGAATTAAAACTAGAGATTGTATAAAAATGTACAATCTTCATTGATAAGTTTACGCAAAGCTCTCGAATACTACCAGTTGTTTAAATTATTTAATTAACTGAATCTGTTAAAATAATTTTATGAAATTTTATGAATTTTATGAAAAATATTATTTGAAATATCTGCAAATACTGGAACTCTTTCCTGAGCCTTCACATTAATCTCGCTGTTATTACGGAGTCGGTAATAGTACTTAAGATGGCGAATTTGCTTACGGAAGTCTTAGTAGCATTTATGACTGAAGAAGTAAGCAAGTAAGCATCTATGACTAAGCATTTATGAATAAAGAAATAAGGAAGTAAGCATTTATGACTAAATAAATAAGGAAGTAAACATCTATTACTAAGTAAGTATCTGTGATTAAGTAAGTATCTATGACTAAATAAGTAAGTATTTATGAATAAAGAAATAAGGAAGTAAGCATTTATGACTAAAGAAATAAGGAAGTAAGCATCTATGACTAAAGAAATAAAGAAGTAAGCATCTAGGACTAAGTAGGTATCTATGACTAAGGAAGTATCTATCACTAAAGAAGGATAAAAAGTAAGAAGGTATCTAAAGGCAGTTTATTATAGAATTTAGAGACAATCGATCTTCTCGAATACCTGTCGAGTGTGCTTCCAGTGTGACGTCATGGATGCTTCAGTGGTAACGTAAGTAACACCGGCATTGGCGATACATCACTTTTTTATTCACAGCACAAACAACGATACAAAATTTAATTAATACATTTAGAAAATTGTTACGAGATATCCGAGGATGGTGACACGATCAGAGACGTTAAACAAGATGGCACTTGTCATCAATGGACCAATCAAAAGTCTCCAGACCTTTGCTCGCTGGTGTAGCTTCCCAACACTCTCTCCGATTCGCGTTCGACAAGACGCCTCCTCTCTTTTTGCATGCGCATTACTCAGTTACGTCATTGCCATCTAGATTTCTGTATAGACTGACTCCTTCCGCCTCCAGATTTTGTTTTCCTCGGACACAGAGGAAACAAAACTTTTTTAAGTTCCTACAGCATAAAATAAATGTTCAGGCAGGAGTTCGCTACAAACAAACTTCCGCCTCCAGTTTTTGTTTCTCCGGGCACGGAAGTAAAACTTTTTTTAAGTTCACAGTTTCTGGTTTCATTGTTCAACATTTTATCATTTAATTTTAAACCCCACTTTTACAAAGGCTCTCCACTCTCATAACCAGGCCCTCAAAAAGTATATATATATATATAACGAACAGTAACTTATACAATATATGAAAAACCAACACAAAATTTTTTATCTTTATGAATAAAGCTAACAATTTACTATATAGTACGAATTACAAAAGTATAATATATATAACCAAACGTCAAGACAATTTAAGAGAAATGATAACTGGTCTATTTAACTGGCATGTACAGAGTTTCTACTTAAGCAGTCTACATTTAAGTTGTCACTTCCTTTTTTATGATGTATCGTAAAATTATAAGATTGCAAGGCTAAGGCTCAGCGTAATAATCGACCATTTCTACCTGCATTATTTTTTAGCCATACTAGGGGATTATGGTCCGTTTGAATGGAAAATTTAGTCTGCCCATCTATATACCCTTCCAGTTTTTTTATTCCATACATAATTGTGGCACACTCTTTTTCAGTGGTAGAATACTTCCGCTCACTATCTGTAAATTTTTTACTGAGATTACAATATGGTATGTTCTTTCCCTTTATTATCCTTCTGGGCTAAAACAAGACTATATCCTTGATCTGATGCCTGTAGTATAAGGTCATTCAGGGACATCTCGACACACTAAGGAAAAATTATGAATAACTGATTGACATTTAAGGATTTTATCATTTATTTTTACAGAAAATAATTATTCCTGTATTAGTAACACATTATGAAAATTTGGTTTACCTGAAAAACATCATAGGTCATATAAATGCAATGAAAAACATAAAAGCCAGATGTCTACTTCTCCCTTAACTGCGGGAGATCTCGACAGGATCTACGGGGCGGCAAGTACAATTCAGAACAATGGCTTTTTTTAAGAAATAAGGATTTCACCCACTTCTGCCCGGCATTATCATCAGAATAGTACCCACCACACTCGCCACAGTAATTTTCACTGTCTTCGAGATCCCTCGAGGTACTGGGTTGAGTTCCTCCCTGACGTCTAAGTCCCAGTGTTGGTGTTTTACTGCGCAATTGACTCCTGTATTCAGCGGATGTTATAATGGCTGATTCTCGTTTTTTCTCCTATTCCGTACAGAGTGGTCCTGTACTACTGGTACAAGGGATAAATCTGAAAATGATGTAGAAGCTGATGCAGTAGATGGTGATGATGACCTCTGGAGGTTATCGTCTTCCTCTACCATAACTGGAATGGTGCCATTTGTAGTAGATATGAGTTCCTGTTCAAACACATTGTCTTCCAAAATATCGAGATTGTATGGGTATATTCCACATTTTCGAAAGCCATTGGCAAAATTAGCTGACTCGACTGTCGAGATCTCCCCGTAACCTACTGTCGAAATCTCCCCGAGTTACACATTTCTATGAAAGATGGCAGCACCCCCCACTGACTGCCTATGAAAACGTTTTGCGTAGACATCCACGTTTCTGAATGCTGATCTCACTAGCCAGTAATTTGGAAATTCCCCAAACATCGAAGCCATCGTCCACATTTATCATCGTTATTAAAGCCAATCTTATACTTTATGCATTACAAACTATGAAGAACTTACCTGACAGATTACTAATATTTATTTTCTTGATCAATCTCTGACTTTATAACACTTTCGATTTACATTGACGTACTAGACTCTTAGGTTATTCCAATACAGTGTTTTCCATATGCGACACCAGGGTGCAGACCACTCTAATAAGGGACTTCCTTAAAAGTGTCGAGATCTCCCAAGTGTCGAGATGTTCCTGAAAACATAGGTATATAGTGTCTGTAGTATCCAGCTAATCCTAAAAAAAGCTCTAATCTCAGTTTTAGTTAAGGGAACAGGAAAGTTTTGAATCGCTTGTAGTTTTAGTTCTGCTGGAGAACGTTTTCCTCGACCTATTATGTGACCTAGATATTGCACTTCTTCTTGTGTGAACTTGTACTTAGAGGGTTTAATAGTAAAATTGACTTTTCTTATTCTTTCTAAAATTTCATGTCAATGTTGTAAATGTTCCTCCCACGTTTCAGAAACAATAGCATTATCATCTAAATAAGGGATAGCCTATGTCTCACATCCACACAATATTTCGTTCATCATTTTACTGAAATAATGAGAAGTATTTTTAAGCCCAAATGACATGAGCAAAAGCTTATATACGCCAAAATTTGTAGCAAATGTAGCAATTTTCTGCGCCCTAGGGGTCAGCGGAATTGAACTTCCAATTCTGACTCATTCTGCTCAGAATTTTGATTCGTCTCACTTAAATTTTCGTGCTTGAGATCGAGTAACGACAGCATTAACATTCCCGACACACGAAGAACAATTTTTTTCAGTTTCTCTTAGAAGAGCCCGTGTTCGATTGCCTAAGATATATCGTCCTTTGTCTAAGGTGTCTCCTATAATATCTGATTTGGTTGTTACTGTACCCAAATCGCATAACAATATCCATTTCAGGAACAGGTAAACAAGTCATATGATCATCCAGCAAATGTCGAACCCACACGTGTTCTCCTTTCATTCTATATCTATCTACATATTTCTGACAAATAATTTCTACCGTTGCTCCTGTATAGGTACTTCAAAACAATTTACTCTTCCATTTAATGTATAGAGATTTAACAGATTCTACTCCGATTTTCCGCTTATCCGATACAAATCTGACTTTTGAGTTTTAAAATTAGAGCACTGAGGGCGTAAATGGTCAAAAGATCCACATTCATAGCACTGGAGTCATTTTCTCCTATCAAAATTCGAGTCCGACATTTTCCCAACATTACGCGCATCATCATCATCTTTTTTAAATTGTGTGCCATGAGGGGTTTTTATTTTTGAAAACCTTACCAGGGGACTGAAAAACACCCATTTATCTACCTGATGTTATAATTTTAATTTCACCGAATTTCGGTTTTCCAACCATCCTCTTTTTCGCATCTTCAAATTCCTCTCTTTTACCCACCAAATGTTTTGGAATAGTAATCGTGGCCCATTCATCTAAATAAAATGTTCCTCATTTGGCGTGCGCTTTTTAATTTGATCTACCAACATTGAATCCCATAGTTGCTCAAATGTTTCGATTTTTAATTCCTTGAGCCACCCATCTAAAAATGTCTTAAGTTCGTGATAAAAACAGTACCACGTAGAATCCGGATTTTTCTGAGTCTTAACAAGAAGTTGCCGAAACTTCTCAGCACTTAAATCGTTTAAGTAGTAATCCTTTAATATGTTGGTAATCCCTTGCCTGTTCTTCAGGCTCTCTAGAAATTATATTATTTACCTCAACCGGAAGGACACCCCAATGAGATATGACACCCATTGTTCCGTGGGCAAGTTTGAAGAACTTTAGCTTGCCTCCCAAAAAGTTCTAAGAATAAACTGATATCATCAGTTTTTAAATTAAACTTGGGCATAAGTTTCTGAAAATTCTGATTAAATAAGGTTTCACCTCCAGGTTTAACAGATTCAGTGTTCTGTTTTGCTTTAAGGCATTCTAGTTCTAACTGTTGCTTTTCAATTTCTTTATTTTGTTGTAATATCAGAAATTCCCTCTCCCTGGCTTTCTATTCTAACTGTAATTCTTTCTCTCTTGTTTGCTTCTCTTAAGTTTTCCTTTTCTGTCCTATCAGTCATAATACTTCCTAACACATTTTTGAAAAATTCTTCCTCATAATGTTTACTATTCGTTATCAATTGTTTTAAATCTATCACTTTCATATCTTCTAAAGCTATTTCCCCAAGTTCTGTCGCGACAAGGAATATATCCTTTTTTATTAGCTTTTCCTAAAAATGCCATTTTCACAAAAGTAATTGTTCAAAACAAATAAGAACTCAAGAAATAGTTATTCACAAATAATACACATAAAATATATATCAGAGATATAAAAACACAATTTTCATCTTTCTTACAAAATTAGGCAAATGAAAATAAAAGATTAATAAGAGCATTAATCATTTTGAATTGATTTCCATTAAAACACAAAACGAATAAACGTCCTTCCCGAATAATGTCGTATAAAAATTAGCAACAAATTCTTTTCATTCAGTACAGCCAGACAGAGAATAAACAGAGTGGCGCCAATAAGTATAAGCACTGCTATTTAACGTTCGCTTTCATAAACAGCTATTTCTGTTAACAACCACATGGCCAACGCAAATACTACGCGATTCGATGGGAGTAGATTTAAATCAGAACGTTATTAGAACTTTTCCTTATTGCTAAAAGCTTTAAAATTTAAAATGAAATGATAAAATGTAACATTCAGACAGAATATACACGTCAGAATACACACATTTAACATAACAGAAAATACGCGTCCTATTAAAATACAGCACTAGTGTGATTTCATGAGAAAACCAAAATAAAAAGTTTTTAATACATTGAAAAACTTTTTACAAGCATTTAACATAAATTTTCATAAGCATTTAACATAAATTAACAACATAACAACAAGCATTTAACATAAATTTTCATAAATTTTCTTCTAACTAATGACTTCGAGCTGGAAGTTGCAAATTGCGCTGATATGCTTTCACATATACACAAAATATACAGTTCAGATTCTATCACACCAATTTATAGCAAAACTTTAAACATAAATACACTGATGTGCTGTTTATTTGGAATGGAATTTCCCCATTATCATAAAAAAAGAAAATAGCTCGTTAGATATATAAATGCAACACTTTGATTGTTTTAAAAACTCTTATGCACTGACGTGCTATCAAATGCACTGATTCGCTACGTGTTAATGGGAAAATGTTTTCCCGGCCATACCACGAAAGGAAAATATCTTATGAGATATATAAACCAAACACATTGAGTGTTTAAACTCATATGCGCTGACGTGCTACTTCTGCTTTGGGAATTGATTTCCCGAATAAGTAATAAATAATTAAATTATACTTTTCAGGCCTGGAAATGAATATTGTGGAGAACACAAACCTTGTTTCTTGTCACACTATTTCGGTGGAACCCCCGATTTTTTTTGTCTATGACGTCGTGGATCCTCCAGTGGTAAGGTAAGTAACACCGGAGTATTGGTGATGCATCACTTTTTTATTCACAGCACAAACAACATAGATACAAAATTTAATTTTAGAAAACTTTTACGAGATATCCGAGGATGGTGACACGAACACAGACGTTAAACAAAATGGCACTTGTCATCAATGGACAAATCAAAAGTTTCCAGGCCTTAGCTCGCTGGCGGAGGTTCCCAACTCCCTCTCCGACTCGCGTCCAGCAAGACCCCTTCTCACTTTTCGCATGAGCATTACTCGTTGAGGTTCAGAGTTCTTTATACCACTTATATCAGGAAGGCATGCAGAAAGGTGAGAGAAAATACCCTCTATACTACCCCTTTTAAAAGGCGATTGGGGATTTGGAGAACCAATCACAAATTAATGGTGGTGACGAATTATCGCCCATCACCTCTTATTCGGCGTCACTGTAAAGACATTAGGCACTTTTGAAGCAGGAGACGTTAAAAGCATGCAGTGCCTCTGCCAGGAATCGAGCCCTGGAACCTCTCGAATACGCGTCGAGTGCGCTTCCAATTACAATACGAAAGCATGCGGAAAGGAGTGAGAAAATACTTTATAAGTGCAGCAGCTAATAGTATATGTTTCTTTGTAATAAGTTTATAAGGTATTTCATCCGCCTTCTTAGCGTGCTTTTGTGGTGTGGTGGTCTGCAGGCTGGGTGCGTGTTCTATAAGTCCGAGGTTTGATTTCCGGCGAAAGCGTTGCTCTTTTTTTCACTTGGTCCTGGTTTAAAAAAATACCTAATGTCTCTACAAGTTTCTTTGTAATTCTTTGTAAAATGAATAACGCATGACAAAATCACCGAAATGGGAATACAATATAGAAAAGATTTAATCTTCTTCCGAGAATTCAGATATTGTAAAGCGGCGCATTATGCTTTTTATATTATGTAATGAAAACGTAAAAAAAATAAATAAAATAAAAGACGTCAAAAACAATAAATTAAAGTAAAATGCCTTTTTCAGCTTGGAAATATATGTTTAGTAAAATATGGTAACATGAATTCACCATAATTCATCTACAAGATAAATATCAAGGTCTTATTATTTTTATCTTCCGAAGAGAGATGGAACGGAAAAACTAAAATGAAAATTATATAAGAACTGGAAAGGAAGCGGAAACGAAATAACGAAATGTTTGGTCTTCAGATGCGAACACCCAGACAAAAACAATATCGCCTTTTCCTGTCTCCCTTGCCTGGATCTCATTTTCTCTTTGACAGCTTTCTCTTTTCCAGTTCTTTTATTTTTACGTAATTTTTATTTTTTCTCCAAAACCAGAATACTTCATCTAAAGAACGGAAGTGCCCCTAACTACAAACTTCTCAGTTGTTGTTATCTAGAGTGCTAAGTGTTTCCAAGTATAAGAGTGTTATGGCAGAATAAGTGACAATGAGAACAGAATAACAAATTCTAAGACAAGAATTAAGACAAATTCAAACAGGAGAACCGAAATACTGTGCTAGTAGTTAGAACGCAGTTGGTCCGAGCAAAAAATTAAAAACCGATATGAATACAAATTAGTCTTTAAGATATTCATTTATTTATAAAATCTTAATGCATTCATTGTACATTCATGGTGGAAAAAAAAAACAGATTTAACTTCAGAGAAAAAGCTGTTGTTGAATAACTTGCCATTGAATTGTTTATTACGCCAAAATCAAGAACGGAGATATTTAGATATCTCTGATACTGAAAAATATTTAAAAGGAAAGTAAAAACATTTCGTGACATACACTAAGTGAATATAAGAGGTGTCAGCCATTCTGAGTTTAAAAAAAATCTGATGTGTACACCACATAAGTTACTTGTACGGAATATTAAATTATACGCATTATTCTTGCATTTCATTTAACTTATTGGATTGAATTAAATCTACTTCGTCGATAGCGCATAAACCACAACAGAATAAATGCACTCTTCGTGTTCATAAATATAATGTTCTTCGTACTTAAACCATAAAATTTGGCTCAAGAGTAATATCGCAAAATAGCTTTAAATTGAGCAAATCTTTAGAATTTCCGATACACAGTCTCACGCGCTGGAGATCAAAATTCTTTTTCTGTACAACGTTGCCATGGCTCACTTTGAAATCCTGGAGTTTGTTAATCAAAAATTCGTTAAAGGTTTACGAAATATGAAATCGATAATAAAATAAATTTCAGATTTCAGATGTCCGCATTCGCAGTAGCATTACGACATTCAAAATTGGATGGCTCTAGGTACCGTTGTTTTATCACAATGCGAGCAACATACATACATTTATGCAGATTTTTCATTATTTAATTTCTTCAAATATCATACAATGCGATAATATTTGGTGGCAACAGTTTTAAATGTGAAACGAATATTCAGATTCGACGCAGAATCACGAAACAAAAACAATAGTGCCTCAGGGACAAAGCCCCCTTTGCATTTATAACAATTGTAATTAATCTACTGATATCCCCAAAAATGAAAATGACGATGAAATGGAATGGCATATCATATCAGGCAAAATGTGTCATATGTCTTATGCAAGGGAAATCGGAATTCCATCTTTTAAATTCTGTCACATAAAAAAGCAAAAAAATTTAATTTCCTTTACATATATTTTCTGTCTTTCAGCCAAAAAAATTTTAATTTGAGTCTGAACATTCTTTATAACAATTATTCTTTATCCTAGGTATTTTGTATATGAATTTTTCGTTAGTATCTTTCGAATACGAAATAGCCTCTATCACTATGGAAACGACTGCTTTTAATGAACTAACCACTACGCAAGCATCAATTCTCGCGGGACAGATTTGCCTCATCAGTACCAGTAAAGTCTTAGAAAAGAATCTTAATAGTTCTTCACCACAGTTGCTTAATTAAGGTGGCGTTCAACGTAATTGCAAGGAGGTCTCAGCAGTACTTTTACGCTAATAATGCGATACGGGAAGAAGTGCAATAGAAAATGTTTTATTTCGAAAGTATACCTCTGAATATATGATGTTCAATGTAAATTTCACAAACGAAAGAACATATTATTTTCAATGACGAAATTAACAGGTCATCAAAGGCAAATTTTACATTTTAACATTGAATACAAAACTTGGATTTTTAATGTCCTGCTGTTGATGAGAGGTGAAAAATGAAAAACGCCTTTGCCGGGAATCGAAACACGGACCTCTGAATTACGCGCCCAGCATGCAGACCACTACACCAAGAAGGCACGCTAAGAAGGCGGGAGAAATACTTTATAATGCAAACAGTTAGAAAAGTATTAGACAGGAATAGGGTTAATAAGCCAATAAACACATGCAATATTTTTAAATAGTTTTACTAAGGAAAGACAATTTTGCCAAATCAAGCTGAAACGTTACTAATTATATGTGTTGCAAATTTTGGTGATACAGTAGCTCAAGATTTTTCTTGAATGCTTTCATATAAGTAAAAGAAATCTATTCTATTAAAATTGGCGCTCGTCTGTTCGCTTATTTGTGGCAGTTTTTTCCTCCGGAACGAGCAGGAGTTGAGTTTTGAGTGGCGTACTCCATGATTCCAAAACTGGAAGCCATTTCCACCATTCTCATCCTTGTATGACTTTAAATAGCCCAGATATTACGCTGAAAATGCTAATTTTTGTACTTATTTTTTTGAATGGCAACAGTCTCGCGCGCAGGAGATAAAAATGTGCTTTATTTCGAGAAGTGTTGCCACTGTTCGCTCTCAAATTGTAGAGTCTGTTAATAGAAAATGTGTAAGTTTTACAAAATATGAAATAGAAAGAGCACTGCCAAACATTAAACATTATTATTATACGAGGTCCGATTCTGACGTTGAAGAAAACAAGCGATTGTATGTGACGTCATTGTATGCGAAAATATTTCTCTGATGTCAGCATTTTAAATAAATAGCTGCTTTTGGCAAACCTTTTCGTTTCAGTTAAAGATAATTGACACGGTATGTTATTGCCATGTTAATTCTTTTATCGATATTGAGAAAAAAAGGTTATATTACATTAAATTTAAATCATGACGTCATACGTATGCGTATTAAGTTACAAGTGTCCAAAGTTTTCGTTTCCTGGTTTGGCAACAGAAAAATTATTTACGAATAGGTTGTTGCTTGGAAAGAATGGATTGCTTTCATTCATACTGAAATATTTTTATACATTTGCTTTTCAGGGGTACATAGAACTTCTAAATTCTGCTTTGACATCCAGCCCGCTCATCTGGCGGCGTTTCCCGCTAGTATTTTATAAGTTATGATAGATTTCTCAATATATGGCGCAGGGAGACCTTAAAAACCTGCCCTTGTCGTCTTCCTAGATTTCAAGAAAGATTTAAAAAAAAAAAACTCAAACTAACTGCGTACTTCACATTATAACTGAAAATTTCAAGATGGGAAATGCACAAAACAAACATCTATGACTCTTTTACCGAAGACTGACTGAAAAAAAAATATTACCGATTACGGACTTCCCATGTTAATCTTAGCAGCAAAAGAGGGATTTAGAGCACTGTAACTGTGGCGCATTTAGCAGCATACGTCTAAATACAGAACAGATCAGCAAGAATCGATGATCCTTCATCTCATTAATGACACTACCAACGTTTATTTAATTTTTAGTAAACAAGGTATACCGAAATTTGATAGCCTTTAATTTCTAAAAACGAATCAAAATTTTCTTCTATTAACTAAATACTAATATAAAATTATATGAATTTTAATTAATTTTTAAAGCAGGAAAGATGAAAAATAAGCAACGACATCCCCGGTAATCGAACTACGGACCTCTGGACTCAGCGTGCAGACCACTACACTACGAAAGCATGCTAAGAAGGCGAGAGAAATAACTTATATACTTCCCTTTTTAAAGGGGTACTGTGGTTTTTTAAAGGGGTACTGTGGTTTAGAGGACCCAGTCGCCAAATCCTGTGTGTGGAGAATCATCATTCACCACCCTTTTAATTCGGGCGCCCCTGTAGAGACATTAGGTAATTTCGAAGCAGGAGAGATGAAAAAATGAGGAACGCAATCTGCGGGAATCGAACCACGGAGCTCTGGAATACGCGGCCAGCGTGCAGATCACTACAGTACGAAAGCATGCTAAGAAGGCGTCGATTACAATGAAATTAGTTGCGACAATTACACATATTCTGTCCAAGACACGTAAAAAAATGACCACTTCTGGTAGTTAGTGTCAGTGACTACCACCCACAGAACACATTCCTACAAATCAGTTTCTATGGACCCATGGAAACAGTTTTTCTTTATCAAGCAGCGTGCAAATTTGCATGTGCTGCATTCCCTAACTGTTCTTACAAGATTTTTATTGGTGCTGCAGAGTGCACATCGTCGTGATGTTGTCTTCGATGGCTGATGCTTATTTTCTTAAAGACGAATTGCTGCATCAACGACTGGCTTATGTTTCCTGATTGGCCTATGTTCCTAGTGAATTACAAGGGAACTTCAGAAACGGTCAGTCTTGAAAACTACTCACACCAATGAGTAAGACGTTCAATAAAAAATCTGATGTGTACACCCATGACTTCCTTGTGCGGAATATTAAATTATACGCATTTTTTCTTGCATTTCATTTAAACTTATTGAATTGAATTAAATCTACTTCGCCGACAGCGCATAAACCACAATAGAATAGATACATTCTTTAAAATTCACTCTATTTGTTTACCATAGTGACACTCTGGGGTAGGTTCACTTAATAGTATTATATTTCGTTCATATTGTTGCGTGCGTACGGGTTCGTTATGAAATGAATGCACAAGTCCGATGAAAAATGAACAAAAATTTATTATTATCACAACAGAAATGCTTAAATTTTCTCAAATTATCATGCAGTATCACAATATCTCACAGTAGTTATCTTTTAACTACTTAAATGTACAATAGAACGTAATTCAAAACAGCTAAAGATCGCTAATCCGCGAATTCGCTATAATCAACAACGGCAGTTTTCTAAACAACAACAAACTAAGCAACTACTACAAACTGAGATGTTTTCCTCCTTTTATAAGATTCTAAAATCACGCGCTAGAATTTTCCAGTACTTTCTCGAAATCAAAAAGAGATATTTATTTATTTAATGCACGCGCTCTTGTATTTTTAATTTTTCCGGCTTAGCTTTCTTTTAATATTCGTCACGCGCTGCACTGCGCGAGAAATAAAACCATTTAATTTATAATTGAACTAACATTATCTTTTTAAATACCAAATTCGTAACACTGCCCCCTTCCCAAGGACTGCACGTCCCAGGCAGTACAATCCCTGGACAGGAAGCTAAACTTACAACTGTGGCATAAATGCAACTGAGGCATAAACGTTACATTACAATATCAAACAATATAAACAATAAATGCAATAACTAACTTAAACAAATCAAATACTAAATACAAAACAAATACTAAATACAAATCAAATACTAAATACAAATCAAATACTAAATGCAAATCAAATACTAAATACAAATCAAATCAAATACACATTTATAAACAAAAAGGACCATGGTCTGATACTATTTACAATTATTTACATTACGTACTATGGCCATAGTAATGAGCTAACCTGTCGTAATGAACGACTTTAGGTTTAGAGTTCGAAGACTTACGAATACGAACCACGACGTCATTCAGCCTTTTTAGGACTGTATACGGGTCATCCCAAGGTGACTGTAATTTCGGACAAAGTCCTTTCCGTCGAGTCGGATTCCACAACCACACCTTGTCTCCTTCGTGGAACTGATGTTCAGTAGCTCTTGTGTCGTAGCGGGTCTTCATCTTCTCTGTCGCCAGGTTGACTCGCTCTCGTGCAAAGTTGTGCATCACTTCCAACCGGGCCTGGAGATCTTGAATATATTCCTCAGACGATGAAGGAGCATCCGGAGGGCGACCAAACAATAGATCACAAGGCAGACGAAGGTCACGACCGAAGAGCATCTGTGATGGAGAATAGCCGGTAGTCTCGTGGACAGCACTGCGGTAAGCCAGTAAAAAGAGTGGTAATTTCTTGTCCCAGTCCTGTTGGTTTCTGGAAACCACTAATGAGAGGTTATTAAGGATGGTTCGATTGAACCTCTCTACCATGCCGTCCGACTGGGGATGCAATGGCGTCGTTTGAGTTTTGTCAATGCCGAGTAGTTTGCATAGTTCTTTGATTACTGCCGAGGCAAAATTCCTTCCCTGATCGGAATGTAACTGAAGAGGCACTCCGAACCTGGAAATCCAGTGCTGTATCATTACCTCAGTTACTGTGACAGCCTCTTGATCAGGAATAGGATAAGCTTCAGGCCACTTGGTGAAGTAATCAATGACAACGAGTATGTATTTGTTGCCATCAGCAGTTCGTGGCAGAGGTCCCAGGATATCAAAGGCGATGCGTTCAAAAGGCGCCCCTACGTTGTAACGTTGCAGCTTGCCTCGGCTGCGTCTCCTCGGTCCTTTCCGACCTGCACAGGCATCGCAAGATCGGCACCACTTTTGCACGTCATCCTTTGCATTATTCCAGTAAAAGCGCTCACGAACTCTCTGCAAGGTCTTCATTATTCCAAAGTGACCTCCAGTAGGGGTGCTATGTAACTCTTTAAGGACATCAGGAATGCGGGATCTTGGAAGTATAAGTTGCCATCGGAACGTCTTCCCATCATCCGATTCGAATTTCCGGTATAAGACGCCGTTTCGAATGTGAAGTGAATCCCAGAGTGCCCAATATTGTTTGGTTGTAGGACTACAGATAGAAATGTCCTGCCAGGTAGGTTTTCTGTTTGATGACTCCATTAAATCAATTATGGGTTTAATGTCGCGGTCTTCCAGCTGGTCTTTCCTGACTTCATCATCACTCCACGGTTCTCGATCAGCCGATGTTGATGTTGTAATTTGTCTTGCGACCGGAGTCAGCAGCTCGTATTTCGCTTCCACCCTGGAACAATATCGGCAGCTTTCTTGGCAAGGTCTTCTAGACAGGGCGTCGGCGTTTCCGTGTGATGATCCCTTACGATGACGGATAGTGATGTCATATTCTTGGAGTCTCTGTATCCACCTGGCTATTTGACCCTCAGGATTCTTGAAATTTAAAAGCCAGGTCAATGATGCATGATCGGTGCGGAGAAGGAATTTTCTGCCGTATAGATAGTGATGGAACTGTTCTACAGCTTTGACTATGGCGAGCAACTCTTTCCTGATGACACAATAATTCCTCTCCGGTTTAGACAGGCACTTGCTCCAGTATGCCACTACACGTTCTTGGCCGTCTATTTCTTGGGACAAAACAGCACCAACACTTTCATTACTCGCGTCGGTGTCGAGAATAAATGGTCGGTCAAGCTGAGGATACGTCAGGAATGGAGCAGATGTTAAAGCCTCCTTTAAGTTGTTAAATGCATCCTCGCATTCTTTTGTCCACAAGAACTTCTGGTTGCTCTCTGTCAGCTTGTGTAGGGGTCTTGCGATGGAAGAAAAGTCCTTCACGAATTTCCTATAGTAGGTGCAAAGCCCTAGGAAGCTTCTCAGCTGATGGACATTTTCGGGACATTTCCAGGATTTAACGGCTGATACCTTTTCAGGATCCGTGCGCACACCTTCTGCAGAGATGACATGTCCCAGGTAAGTCACTTCCTTTCGGAACAATTTGCATTTAGCGGGACTCAGCTTCAGATTGGCTTCTTTCAGTTTCTGAAGCACCTTCCTAAGATTTTCTAAATGTTCTTCAAAACTCTTTCCGACGATGATGATGTCGTCCAGGTATATGAGGCAGGCTTCGTAGGAAAGGCCTTTCAAAACAGTCTCCATAAGACGTTCGAATGTTGCCGGCGCATTACACAGTCCAAACGGCATCACCTTGAATTGCCAAAGCCCTTGTCCCGTAGTAAATGCCGTCTTTTCTCGGTCTTCAGGCTGTATTTCTACCTGCCAATACCCACTCTTTAAATCAAGTGTTGAGAACCACTTGCTGCCAGAAAGAGTGTCTAGAATGTCGTCAATTCTAGGAAGAGGGTAACTGTCTTTCTTCGTAACCTCATTCAACCGGCGATAGTCGACGCAAAATCTTGTTGAGCCGTCTTTCTTTCTGACTAGGACGATGGGAGATGCCCATGGACTTACTGAAGGCTCGATGACATCGCTTTTTTTCATATCTTTTAACAGTGTTCGCACCTCTTCCTGTTTAGCAAACGGTAGACGTCTTGGATGTTGCTTGATCGGGGGATGATCGCCGGTATCTATTCTATGTTGTGTCAAACTAGTTCGACCCACGTCAGAAGACGAGCGGGAGAAAACAACTTGAAGATCTTTAATGACGCGATCGGCAGCATTCCTCTCTTTATCGTTTAATTGCGCATTCTGCAATAACTCCGATGTAATTCTCTCTGAGGACACGGATTCTTGGATGTTACTCTTTCTTTCAACGGTGGTTACTGGAGTACATGCTGCAACCACTTCACCTTTCTTAATAATTCTCCCCTTCTCAGTTACATTGGCGACTCTCACCGGGATAATCGTTCTGGATAGGTCGACGAGTGTTGAGGCTACTAGTACTCCTTTTGGGCTATTACAGTTATTAGGATATTCTATGATGCCGTAGCGGAAATTTCTGTTTTCGGCTATGGATCCAGGAAGTAAAATTTCTGTTCTTGCCGGTATTGTGATATTGTCTTGTGCTTTGATTTTATGGACAGATTTAACTTCATCATTGACTCCAAATAACGCTATGTCCTCAGATGTAGAATGCAATTAGTTATTTTTAAAGTCCAAGGAAAAATTGTATTTCCTTAGAAAGTCCAATCCGAGTATGCAAGAATCAGTGATCTCTGCTACATATGCCGTGTGATGGTAAGCGGCACTTCCAAACGTGATGTTAGCATTTACTTTTCCATCGATGTTGATCTCCTCACCGGACACAGTCTGTAGGGTAACGCAGGGCGGCGTCCAGATAAGTTTGCTTCCCAGTTGTTGAGCCAAATCTTTTCGGATGATGGTAACGTTGGCTCCTGTATCTATCGTCATATTGCAGGGAACTCCATTAATATGTCCTATTATGAAAAGTCCATTACTGCCGCCTCTCACTGCAGAAATCTGAAGCGCTTTAAACTGGTGCTTTTCATGATCTGGCAACCTCCGCCCCGCGAGATGGCCACTAATTAGTTTCCCTGCTGTTTGTTAGGAGCGGTCTTAGCATCCGTGCCCTGGGGTGTTCTGCAGTTTCGTCGGATGTGCCCTTCAGCACCGCAGTTCCAGCACTTTACGGTCGGTTTCTTGTCACCAATATTCTGTCTCAAGGCGTTCAGTTGTCTAGTTAAATCGTCTAGACGAGCAGTGACTTGATCCCCTGGCTAATGGACTTGAGCAGCTCTGACTGGATGGCGGTCTCGACGGGTGGCTTGCTGGGCTGCCTCAAATTTCATGGCATACACTAAAGCGCTTTTCAGATCTTTAACATCCGCCATTCGCAGTGCTTTCTGTATTTCAGGGTCCCGGATGCCATCGATGAAATATTGCAGGGACAGGATTTCCCTTGTTTCTGTCGGGCACTCCGAAAAGGCGTGATGTGACAGCCTTTCAACATCCGTGGCGAGCTCCTGAAGCGTTTCGGTGAGCTTCTGTTGACGAGATTTTAATTGGAGCCTGCTGTAGTCTTTTAAACATTTCTCGCCGAAGCGCAGCTCCAAAGCGCCGGATAGAGCTTCGAAATCTAGCCTTTGATTTTCGGGAAGCGTCTGCAGGATATCCGCTGCGTCTGCTCTCAGAGAAGCGGCGAGATGACAGGCCTTAGCTTGGGAATCCCATCCATTCGCATCCGCAACGATAGAAAATTGTGTCCTATACACCTGCCAGGAGGTCTTCCCATCATATGTAGATAGTTTCAGAACGGAACGAGCAGGCATCGATAAAAATTTGAAACCTTCAGAATTGTTTCCTACCGTCGCTATGCACTTCTTTAATCTGTCAACTTCTTTGGCGACGGCAGCAGAAACCCTATCATCAGTTTGTTGTTCGACGGCAGAAACTCTCTCTTCTATATGTTTTTTTACAGAAGAAATTCTTTCTTCTACTTGTTCTTTTACCGAAGAAACTCTTTCTTCTATTTGTCCAACTTTATTTTCAACCGCGTCTATTCTGCCTTCCATAGCCTCAAATTTATTTTCTATTACGCAGGTAATTTCTCTTTTCATTTCGTCCTGACCTGCTTTCATCTTATTTTTAAGAGATTTCATCTCTTCCTTAACGGATTCCTGGCCCAACTTCATTTCTTCCTGTGCCGTTTTCATTTCTTCCTTGAGGGATTCCTGGCCCAATTTCATTTCTTCTTTAAAAGATGTTTGGCCAGCTTCCATCTTTTCTTGGAAAGCAGCAAAAGCAGTAATGAGCTGTCTCAATTGTTCTTCCATCCCTCTTGTTATTGGCATTCAAATCCCACTTCTGACACCAAAAATTGTTGCGTGCGTACGGGTTCGTTATGAAATGAATGCACAAGTCCGATGAAAAATGAACAAAAATTTATTATTATCACAACAAAAATGCTTAAATTTTCTCAAATTATCATGCAGTATCACAATATCTCACAGTAGTTATCTTTTAACTACTTAAATGTACAATAAAACGTAATTCAAAACAGCTAAAGAACGCTAATCCGCGAATTCGCTATAATCAACAACGGCAGTTTTCTAAACAACAACAAACTAAGCAACTACTACAAACTGAGATGTTTTCCTCCTTTTATAAGATTTTAAAATCACGCGCTAGAATTTTCCAGTACTTTCTCGAAATCAAAAAGAGATATTTATTTGTTTAATGCACGCGCTCTTGTATTTTTAATTTTTCCGGCTTAGCTTTCTTTTAATATTCGTCACGCGCTGCACTGCGCGAGAAATAAAACCATTTAATTTATAATTGAACTAACATTATCTTTTTAAATACCAAATTCGTAACAATATTATAACTCAGAATGCACAGAATTTATATCAATTAAAGAATTATTTAATCGTTGCCACTTGTTCTATTCAAATACTATAATAAAGCTAGAACTATGTATAAAATAAATGAAGCAAACAAAACAAAAAAAAAAAAAGAAACAGTTTTCTTTGTTGTTGCAAAGCTAAGTGTCTCTAGATTGGCAACAAAACCACTATCCTGTTGTTTTAAATGTAAACAAGCAATGGCCGCCATCAAAAGAATTATTAGGCTTAGGGGCACTTAAACAACTTTAAAATTGTTGATAATTCTAAAAGTATTGCATACAGATTTACTAAAGGCATAAAAACCTTAACTGGAAGATAAGAACAGCATAATTCAATCATTTTTAAAGCAAAACATGTACAATTTACAAACATATAAGAGTAAAGAAACTGAGATCACTGAGCCGGGTAACAGAGTGGATATATATATAAATATATTTATATACGTTTGGTGCTGCCGATTGCAACCAAAATACGAGGTGCACATCTGCATGTTATAGCAGTCCTATAGACAAAATTTCAACGTTCTGAGGCTATTCGTTTTTGAGTTATGCGAGATACGTACCTAAGTACGTACGTACATACGTTCGTACAGACGCCACGAAAAATTCTTTTCCGAATTCATTTTAAAGCAGTTTTATTATTTTTTGGAGGAAAAGAATCTTTTATTCTGTCATTACGTTCAGATATCACGCAAAAACGTCGCTAAATTTCATTCGATAGCGTCAAAATGAATTTTTTTCGTTGAATTATGCTGCCTGAAATGTTTCGCGATTACAATACTTCCTTTTTACTTCGTACAAGGAAGTAAAAAGGTGCTTACTGTCGGTAAACACCGCCCTTCAAAGATTTAAGGAGGTGTTTGGTCAGTTTTAGCGGTTACTCCTGAGCTGATAACTGACCGCTTCCTTGAGAGTCGTTCTGGGGTACGTGAAAGTCGGTTGGGAGAGTTAAAATACTTCCAGATGCTTAATTGTTTTCGTCCTTAGAATCGCCGTTGGCTTTAAGTCAGCTCTTATTTGTGCTTAGTAAACAGCGATAACTAACATGGTTTTTGTCTTATTTAACGATAGCCGAAAATTTTTGGCACAGATGAATATATAATTTGTGTTCCTTTTTAAGCTTGTGAGATTTTCGTTATTGAGATGGCAATAATACACGTTCAGAATGTGTAATCTTAGTTGCTAGGATAAGGAAAGGTTTCATTGTGAGCAAGTAAAATTTGAGCTCTCCTTTATGAAGTGCCAAAATTTTATTTGCAATAGTTGGTTTATCATTTGCAATACTTGATTGGTTCATTTACAATAGTTGGTTTCTCATTTACAATAGTTGGTTTCTTATTTGCAATAGTTGGTTGGTTCATTTGCAATAGTTTGGCACCACCAAAAGAAGCCGTTCCTGTTTTTTAATAAAGAAGTAATTTCTTTCAAACAAAATAGTGGCCGGTTCTAATAAGAAGTTATTGTTCATCTAAAGTCGTAAAAATTGTCCGTTATATATAAAATTATATAAATATGTTGCATATTAGTGGAGCGACGTTGAGCCGCCCAGACAGTATAGTGATTAGCGACGAAGATTGCCCTTGCAAAAGGGCTCGCTTTCGAATCCCGGAGAAGGCATGGATGTTCGTACGGCAAAGAGGCACTCAAAATAAACGAGCGGGCTAAAAGCCCTCTCGAGAGGTTACTGGCAGGAAACGAAGATTTAGTCATGTTCGCACCGCTTCTAGGCTGCTCTCCATCACGACTGCAGCGGAGCTTAACAACCGGCAAGGCTCGGCCTACATGTTAGGGGATCATTAGTTTTTCATTAAGCAGGCGACACGAAAAATGAGAAATGCTCTCATCGGGATTCAAACCTGGACTTCTCGAATACGCTCCGAGTTTGCTATCTTTACGCCACGAAGCCTTGCAGAAAGGGATGGAGAAAATATCTCATAAACTCCTTGGAAGTGCCATGTTGCGAGCATAAGACCAACTTGTTTGGTTCGGAGAATCGGGCTGCGTCCATTCCTGGTACCTTATAATTTTTTTTTCATTTTTTTAAAGCGCGACTAGGAATTAGGGGTTTGATTGCCACATCCTGGTGCTGAAGAATCATCATCCACTAGCTTTTAGTTTGGGTGCCACTGTAGAATCGTTAGGTTATTTTGGAGCAGCAGTACCTGAAAAATGAGCAATGTCCTCGCCGGGTCTCGAACCTGGACCTCACGAATAAACGTCGATTGTACTACCGTTACACCACGAAGACATGCAGACAGAAGGGAGAAAATATCTTATAATGCATGCACAAGTGTCGACATTGCTTCAATCTGCACCAATAAGAAAATACGTCATTAATAATTAAACATTAATTTTCTTATATTTCGATGGTGCCCAATTGCCACTGGAAGGTTTCTAATTCACTGGATGTTTTAAAGCTATCTGTTATGTACCTTAGCCACAGTTTTAACTGGAGATAAGCTAAGGCATAAAGGGTTAAAGACGATTATCGAGGACAATACTTAGAAAACAATAATTAAAATTATCCCCTGATAATTGACCAAAAATCTGTGAATATGATTCAATAAAATATTGCAGCGATAACAGCAGTGACAGAAGTAGCTGCATGAAAAGCTGCTGTTAAAAAATTGCTGTTGCTTAAAAAGATACTATTAAAAGTGTCTGTTTCATAAAACGCTTCCTTTAAAAAGTTGTTGTTGCATACAAAGTTGCTATTAAAAAGTTGTTGTTGAATAAAATAGTGCTGTTCTTAAATAAGTTTTAAAAATGAAGCGTTCAACTGATAAATACTTGCTCCCGGTAATAAATGTGAAGTAATGGAGCAAGTACCTATCTACAACAATTGCAAGTGTCAACTGCTGTTTGATAAATATATTTTTAAAAATTCTTTCAAAACTCGACAAATGGTGAAAGATTTATAAAGTGTCATTTGAAGCAGATATTCTATAAAAGATATCAACAACAAACATCACATAAAGACATGTTTATAATTACTAATGTGAAAGTCGTAAATTATAGATACAGGTAAAGAAGTAAAAATTCACAAGGAAAGTAAAATAAACAGCAAACTTTTATTACAAAGTAGCTTAATTATGACACTGGAATATAAGATTAAACTTTGGCAGTCATTAAAGTGACGGAAATTACGTTTAACTCTATTACAGCCACATAGAATGAAAGATTATTGCTGCGTGGAGTTTAATTTATGTACCAACAATTATCTAAATAAATTACATTTTCCATCCCCCTTCAACACACATTATTTTCCAGAATAATTAACCTGGCTGAACTACTATATTATTATGACCAAAATATTTCTCTAGACTAATATTGAATTTCCTAGTAAATAAACCTGTGAAACGAAATTTATTATTTCCTGTTCAAATGGCATAAATACTTGTTTCAGTTCGCTTATAAATTCAACAATTCAAGTGAAAACATCTTGGTGTTCATTGGAAAAATTTATTTCAGAATTATATTGTATTTCCAGAAGCTGATAAGTTAATTAGGATATGGACAGTAAATTTATGTACATAAATTTTAACGTACATGTATAAATTTATTACCGAAATTAACATTGAACTTCCTTAATAATTAAATGTGGGTCGTAATTTGAAATGCTGATTAGGTTTCTGTAACATTAGACATAAAAATGTCACAGCTTTCCATAATACGTAGTTGGTCTTGTAAATTATGTGAATAATGTGAGCTATCTAATTAGTGTGAAATTTGTCCTTTTAGAAATGTAGTTATTACAGAAGGAGCGCTTAATGGAATCACGCTCATACAAAGTTACAGTTGGTGTTTACACATTTTTAGAACGATAAAGAATTTTTTTTAAAAAAAACGCAGATGTCTTGAAATAAAATAATTTTGGCAACATCTTATTATTAAAATGCGAAGTATCGTTTGCTAATTTTAAATTTATTCTTCTTTCAAAATGTAAACAAGCTGTGGATTAAAGACTATGTTTTTTTCGCTTTCTGACGAGAAATAAATCTGTTCCATAATTCAATAATGTTACGTGCAAGAAATTTTATGTGCAAGTGCAAAATAATCAACGTTATTAATCGGAGAAGGGAAAAACTGTCAATCAGTACTTCCATCGGGAAAGAAGACTCCAAATGAATACAGTATTTCAAATGCTTCTAAAGTTAAATCGTTCGTAACAAGAGAAAATCCCGAGACGCAGAAATCAGTTGTAAAGTCTTTAAATTCATCTATAGACACATTAAATAAAATAATACATCAAGATTCATAATTTAAAAAAGCTAAAAACATAATGTTCGTGAGCTTTTGCCGAGGCATGCTGCTCAACGTAGAACAATTTGTAAACCCCTGTATGAAAACTATCTGGTAGGAGATAAGTGGAAATACAGTGTGAACCTTGATGAATTGTGGGTTGAACTTAATTTTTAATAAAGTTAACATATTTATTTGTTAATATCATATATACTAGTTAGAAAAATCATATATACTAGTTAGAAAGTTATATGTATATAAGGTATTTTTCTCGCCTTCTTGGCATGCCTTCGTGATGTGGTGGTCTGTACGCTGAGAGCGTATTCCAGAGGTCCGTGGTTCGATTCCCAGCGAAGGCGTTTCATATTTATCATCTTGCCTGCTTCCAAATCTAATGTCTCTACATTAGACTGTCTAAGGTATTTCTCCCGCCTTCCTAGCGTGCCTTCGTGGTGTAGTGTTTCTGCACGCTGGTCCGGTATTCCAGAGGTCCATGGTTCGATTCTCGGCGAAGGGGATTGCTCATTTTACATCTTGCCTGCTTCCAAAAATACCTAATGTCTCTACAGTGGCGCTCGAACTGAAAGGGTGTTGGACCATGATTCTCGTCACCCAGGATTTAGCGATTGGGTCCCCTAAAAACTCCAATAGCCCTTTAAAAGGGGGGTATATAAGATATTTCTCCCGTCTTCTAGCGTGCCTTCGTGGTGTAGTGTTTCTACACGCTGGGCCGGTATTCCAGAGGTCCGTGGTTCGATTCCCGGAGAAGGGGATTGCTCATTTTACATCTTGCCTGCTTCCAAAAAATCCTAATGTCTCTACAGTTGCGCCAGCGGGAGTATAAGGTTTTTTCTCCCGCCTTCTTGGTGTGGTGGTCTACAAACTGGACGCGTATTCCAGAGGTCCGTGGTTCGATTCCAGGCGAAGGCGTTGCATGTTTTTCATCTTGCCTGCTTCCAAAAATACCTAATGTCTCTACAGTACTAGCTAATATATATATATTAGTTAGAAACATTAAGTTCTAGGAGATAACATATATACTTGTTAGTTATAACATACATACTTATTTGTTACAAATATACTTGTTAGTACTTTAGTTGCAACATATATACTTGTTAGTACTTTAGTTGCAACATATATACTTGTTAGCAGCATCAAGTTACATACTCAAGTTAATATATATAATTGTTAGTAGCATTAGGTTATATACTCTACTTAACATATATACTAGTTAGAAACATTACCTTCTAGGAGATAAATGGAAATATATTGTGACCTTGATGAACCATGGGTTTGTCCAAATAATTTCGAAAAAAAAAAAAAAAGAAATAGAAAAAATTGCACAATCCCAATTCGGTCAAGAAAAGAATATTTCAGTAAGATCTTTATGTTTGTCACATGATTCTCTTACAATGGGAAATTTTAAAAATTAATAGTGGGAAAAATTTTAAAATTAACTCAACGTACTACAACAGAAGAAAGTTTTACATCGGATATTTATTCCTTTGTGTATCTTTCGATCTCATGACTTCCAGAGAGTGGAACATTATCAAGACAAAGCATTAAGCCAAACTTCGAAAAGGACCATTTTTTGTTTGAAAAAATAAGCAGGTATTGCGTACTTGTATATGCCTTTTCCACGTATTTCTGCCAAATCTCCTGATGTTTCGTATATGGATTATTGTGTCTAAAACATAATGTCCGCGAGCCGGCCCACAGCAGAACATTTTGTAAAACCCTGTATGAAAACTACTTGATAGGAGATAAATGGAAATATATTGTGACCCTTGATGAACCATGGGTTTGTCCAAATAATTTCGAAAAAAAAAAAAAAAAAAAAAAAAAAGGTCTAAAAGGGGAAAAAAAAAAAAAAAAAAAAAAAAGAGAGAGAGAAAAATTTGCACAAACCAGTACGGTCAAAGAAAAGAATGCTACAGTAAGATCTTTATGATTGTCACAGGATTCTCTTACAATAGGAAATTAAAGAAATTAAGAGTGGAAAAAATGTTGAAATTAACTCAGCGTACTACAACAGAAATTTTTACATCGGATACTTATAGGAGAAATTCTATTCCTTTGTATATCTTTCGATCCCATGACTTGTAGAGAGCGGAACATTATTAAGACAAAGAATTAAGCCATACTTCGAAAAGGAACATTTCTTTCCTTGAAAAAATAAGCAGGTATTGTATATATGCCTTTTCCACGTATATCTGCGAAGTCCCCGACGTTTCACATATGGACTATTGCGCTTTTGGTTTCTTGAAAAGAGCTCTTTCTAATAGCAAACCTACCCCGAATGATGAACCTCAAAACGTAGAAGAAAAGGAATAGAAATCAATGTCCCTGGTAATTTTACGAAAAGGTTGATGCAGACATATTATTGAGAAAACAGGCTATCAGAATGAACATTTAAAAGAATACTTTTATTACACTAAAATTATTACATTTTAAACATTAATTAAGTGCCCTGGAAATTGCTCTAAAAATGCGTTAACATCCTCTGTATTTTGGTAACGTTAACTGAATGATAACTTTAGAAGATGAGGAAAAATCTCTGAAATTAGCAATGAATTAAATAATTAAGTAAAAGATGTCTATAAAAATATCAATAAGCATTTTCACAAGATTTTAATTAAAAAAATTGTGTAAGCTTTTTATGAGCAGTTCATAATATCTTTAATGCTAATGTTCATTTATGAACAGTTAATAACGTTTCTGGAAATTTTTTGACCGATACGGTGCTCCTAATTTTAACACTCGGTAGACATTCTTCATTAGAAAAAGAACTTATCAATGTGAAATCGAAAATTAAGCGAAAAACAGCTATAGTTTCTTGCAGATATTATATTCAAGGAGTCTTTTTTTCTTTTTTTTACTTCTTTGTACGAAGTAAAAAGGAAGTATTGTAATCGCGAAAAGTTTCAGGCAGCATATTTCAGCGAAATTATCCATTTTGACCAAAATTTGACGTTGAAATAGCATATTTCAAACCGCTATCGAATGCAATTTAATGATGTTTTTGCATGATATCTGTACGTAAGGACAGCATAAAATACTCTTTTTCTTTAAAAAAATTATAAAACTGCTTTAAAATTAATTCTGAAGAGAATTTTTCGTGGCGTCTGTACGAAAGTATGTACGTACGTGCGTACGTACGTATCTCGCATAACTCAAAAACGAGTAGCCTCAGAACGTTGAAATTTTGTATATAGGACTGCTATAACATGTAGATGTGCACCTCGTATTTTGGTTTCAATCGGCCGCACCAGACGTATATAAATATATTTATATATATATCCACTCTATTACCCGGCTCAGTAATCACAGTTTCTTTACTCTTATATGTTTGTAAATTGTACATTTTTTTTTCTTTAAAAATGATTGAATTATATTGTTTTTATCTTCCGGTTAAGGATTTTATGCCTTTAGCAAATCTGTGTGCAATATATTTAGAATTATCAGCAATTTTAAAGTTGTTTAATTGCCGCTAAGCCTGTTTTAATGGCGGCCATTGATGTTTACATTTCAAACAGGAGACTAGTGGATTTGTTGCCAATCTAGAGAAACTTAGCTTCGCAACAACAAAGATAACGCATTCATATATTATTGCCAATTAAATCATGCTTAATTCTTTCTGGAATTTTTTCGAGGAAATAAGCGTTTGAGATTTACTTCGTAATTTTTAATATAGACATTTTGCGTTTTTATGTATTTACCTTCTCGCGAAGTAAGAACTGAATTAATTAAATGAGAAATACTCAATCGTCTGTGAAAAACTGTTTCTTTTTTGTTTTATTTACTTAATTTCTTTTATACATAGTTCTAGCTTTATTATAGTATTTGAATAGAACATGTGGCAACGATTAGATAATTCTTTAAATGATATACATTTTGTGCATTCTGAGTTATAATATGAATGAAATATAATACTGTTAAGTAAACCTAGCGCCAGAGTGTCGCTATGGTAAACAAAGTCAATTTTAAAGAATGCATTTATTCTATTGTGGTTTATGCGCTGTCGGCGAAGTAGGTTTAATTCAATCTAATAAGTTTAAATAAAATGCAAGAAAAAATGCGTATAATTTAATATTCCGTACAAGAATGTCATGTGGTGTACACATCAGATATTTTCTCCTTTATTAGCCCAAAGGCCATAAGCACAGAAGGGCTATTAATTTCGTTTTCGCATTTTGCGTTGATTCACTATAAATGTCGGTTTACTTTTCAAATTGTTGCCACCAACTATTAGAGTCCTGGATTATATTAAAATAAATTAAATAATTAAGAAACAGCATAAATGTACGTATGTTTCTCGCATTGTGATATAACAACGGTACCTAGAGCCATTAAATTTGAATGACTTACTTTTCCACTCGAATATGGGCACCTGGAAGACCAAATTTGGAATTTGTTTTATTATATATTTTATATTTTGTAAACCTTTAACGAATTTTATCAAGAAACTCAACGGTTTCAAAGCGAGAAATGGCAACACTGTACGGAAGTCAACGAACAAAAAACTTTATCTCCAGCATGCGAGACTGTGTATCGAAATTCTAAAGATATGCTCATTTTAAAATTATTTTACGATATTGCTGTTGAACTGAATCTTACAGTTTAAGTGCGAAAAGCATGATAAAGAAACGTAACACGCAAAACGTTGAAAAGTTTTCAAATTTTAAATTACGCCCATAGAGGCGTTTTTTAACGTTTTGTGTGTTACCTCTACTTATTAAATATCATGTTTTCGCACTTAAACCGTAAAATTCAATTCAGCAACAATATCGCAAAATAATTTTAAATTATCATATCTTTAAACAGTAACACTCACTGAAGATAAAAATGTTTTTTTTTCGTACAGTAGTCGCTTTGAAATCGTTGAGTTTTTTAATCAAAAATTCGTTAGAGGTTTACAAAATATAAAATAAATAATAAAAAAAAAATACCAAGTTTGATTTTCCAGATGCCCATATTCGGTCAGAAACTTACGTTTTACAAAATTGGATGACTCTAGGTACCGTTGTTACATCACAGTGCGTGAAACATACATACATTTATGCAGATTCTTCATTATTTAATTTATTTTCATATAACACAGGGTTATAATATTGGGTGCCAACAATTTGAAAAGTGAACCTACATTTATAGTGAATAAATAGACGGGAAATGCGAAAACGAAATTAATAATCCTTCTGAGATAATTGCCCCTTTGGACTAAATACGCCCCTTTGGGTGTCATATAAAGTCTGAAAGCTTTCAAATTTTTTATTTGTTTTTATATATATTTTCTGGGAGTAAAAACTTGGCAGACATTTTTGTGCTCCTGAAGAAGAGAACGTGTGTCTTTTTTCCTCAGATTCAACAGAGTTTAGTGAAACTTTTCGCGTTATGAAGACTGACCTTTTGTCTAATTATAAATGTTTGACTGAAATCAAAACCAGAATATTTGGTGAATTAATCCTTTACTTGGCGGCATTTGGCTTCAACTTGGCAAATTTATAACGCTTTTTAAACTTATTTGGCGACTTTACTTTAGTTGAAAGGCTTCTGCAATATTTTAATTGTAGTAACGGAATTGTTGGTCCCAATAAGCGATATAGTTCCATGCTTTCGTATGCAAAAGCGCGTAACTTCATTAATTTGGTAATAACATCGGAATGACAACATTAATCGCGATAGCATTAAGCAGCATCCACTGAATATTCCATTCCATGGTAGACACTTATAAATGAATTTGGGAAAGTAAATAATTTAGCTGTAATAAGGAGTAAATAATAAATAAATCTTATTCATTTATGTATAGTGAGGCAAGAGAAATCACTAGCTGAGTTTATTTGACACTTAAGCTTGTAGAGACATTAGGTATTTTTGGAAGCAGTCAAGATGAAAAATAAGCAAGCGCCTTTGCCGGGAATCGAACCACGGACCTCTGAATACCGGCCCAGCGTGCAGAACCGCTACACCACAAAGGCACGCTAGGAAGGTGGGAGAAATACCTTATAAGCTGCCGAAGAGTTGCATTTTAGGAAATTCATATTACATATTGACATAATCAACCCCTGGAAATGCATAAATTCAAGAAACATTTAAGAATCTTGCTATGCAGTTTGTTTTCAGATATAGAACAATGTTCGATCTCCGGCGCTTCATCCACAAACGAAAGCAAAATACCGAGTACTGAATGCTAAGTTTAAGCAAACACCGTTATCAACACTGCCAAAGATAGGTAAACAGATCAAGCATTTCTTAAAGGAATATTTGATATAGAGACAGGATAGCATCTATAAAAGTAGCTATTGATATTGAGCGATGATTGGGTCTTCCGAAGTTGCCCCAGAGTTTCAGATTCGAAAATCCCAGAGTTTCAGAACATGATACATTTGAGCAGATGAGTTGATATTTGTGGAATCTAGAGTTCTAGATGGACATTCATGAAGGAAATAATGGTTTATCAATCGAGTCCATGCATTAGTGGAGAGATAATGTCTGTTGTAAGCAGCTTATGAAAACTGAGCTAAGCGTAACTTATGTGTGAAAAAAAAATGTTAAAAAACAGACCACAAAATTGTCAGCATTTATGTGAAATGTGTTTCACCTTTCATTGTAAATTCACTGAAATGCAATTCGTTAAAGTTTATCAATTTTGTGATCAACTGGTGCAGAATTTAAAAGACTGCTTGAATTAAACTTTGGAAACTATGAATAGACACTATTGTCAGATTGAAATTGCCACTTTAAGTTAGATGCTAACGATAAGTGCCAAATGAAATCTAAACAAACTTACATCTATCTATCTTTCATTTTTGGCCCACCAGCGGCCGAGCGGTAAAGTCGCTGAACACTGGTAGTTCGGTCCGAGGTTCGAATCCCGCGAACTGCATGGGTGTTTTCATGGTTTTCCCCATGTGTAACGTGTATACGAGCCAGTTTCCCTTAGAAAGTCCTCCACGGAAGGCATCCCTCCTCTTAGGCAAATAGCCCTAGTGTGCTTTGCCATAATTAAATACACCACACACACCACTATCTTTCATTTTATTGAAAGATGGGGCGACGGAGGACCTGAAGATATGGCATGGTCATTGGTATTATATTATTAGTAATGTAACGATGCCTTATCATAGAACCAGAAACGTGGACAAGGATGTAATGCTATGCCACCTCGGTGGTGACAAAACTATCGATACAGGTACTGTGGGCAGTAAAAGCAACTGGCGCCCAACATCCGTCGTTCTTGGAGCCGGTACATACGAATGCTGCTATGAGGATGCAAACGCGGGATTCGAAAAGACAAAGCCATGTCAATGATGCCTTCATGTGCGTTGTTGAATTAGTAAGCATAGTGAACGTAAACGCTGATTCCTGCGCTGAGCATTAAAAGAAATCCGAAAGAGTGGCTGCCTGATAATCTATGTGTGCAGTACTCGTCGCACTATATGTGCGGATACTTGTTGCCATATAGGGCATAGCCTTTTCTAACCCAGGGAGCGTGATGTAGTTGTAGGATCCCTAATAATGATGTCGACAGGTCTGTGGGTTTGGACAATGCTGATCGATGGTTATTAAGATCTCACACATCATTCTGTGTGGCACTCCAGGACCTTTCGATTGTAAATTCTAATAATAATCGCTCGATCTCAAAGTAAGCTGCATTTGGGCGGTACGATAAACTACAGTCCCGGTAGGATACAATTTTCTCAGCGATTGAATTCCGAGATACCCTAGTATGAGATCTCTAATTTTACGTTAAACGATTTCTAACGCAAAAGGCAACGGATAAACGTGATTTCTGGACAAAAAATCGACATTTCCTTCAGCCTTTATTATACTGTTTCAAAGAGTCATTTGCTATTAGATATAATGTACACATGGTAGAAAACTCTAATCATATGCATATCCCAGCATGTTCTTTCTTATGATTTCTTTATGGTATAGAAAATACACTGGCTATCATAAATTAAGGGAAAATCACAAAAATAGCGACAACTCCCTCAAAAATAAGACAAACCGTGTAAAATTTGAATATGTTGTCAAGTAAGAGTAGCTGAGTAAAACTGCAATATGCAAATTACTTGCGCTGCACTCGGAAAACGTCATCTGCGAGGAGAATAAAAGTCTATGTTTGAGAGCAAGCCCACATATTTCACTGTGATAGCGACATCAGAAATCTGAGATAGCGAATTCGTAACAGTGACTTCCAGGCATCATTTGCCTGCAGAACTACGATGGAAAGCTATTGGGAGACTAGAGGCAGGATAAAGTCAAACAGAAGTGGCCAGATGGCTAAATGTGAGTCCTTCTGTGGTTCATAGACTTTAGAGGCGATTTCAAACCACAGATTCGGCCTCTAGAAGGTTCAGCCAAAGACTGCCAACTGCTAAGACTAGCGCTGATGACCGATATTTGACATTATGTGCACGCAGGAATAGAACCGCTACTCCGAGTCTTCTTAGATCCTCTCTTGCTGCAGCCATCGGAGGGTTGGTGTCAACGTCAACTGTGCGTGGAAGGCTTCACGAAGGTGGTCTGTATGTGAGGCGACCAGCCATTTGTGTGCCGCTCACGTCACGCCATAGAAGAGACCGTTTTCAGTGGATACGTCAATATGTCCACTGGACGCCTGATCAATGGAGGGTGGTTCTCTTTACGGATAAGTCCAAGTTTAGTCTAGAAAGCGATAGTAAGCGTTATTTGATATGGAGAGAACCTAGAACCCGTTATCATCCGTCAAACATCCGTGAAAGAGAGGCATACGGAAGGGGCAGTGTCTGTGTTTGGGGTGGCATCATTTTGGGTGGGCGCAGAGACCTGCATGTCTTTCCAAGGAGAACCGTTAATGCTCCGGTTTATAGAGATGACATCCTTGATGCTTATGTGGGCCCATGTGCCGGGGCAATAGGTGATGCTTTCCTGTTACAGGACGATACCTCAAGACCACACAGGGCTCGCATCTTAGATGATTATCTTCAACAGGAAACAATTATGCGCATGGAGTGGCCAGATCGATCCGCGGACTTGAAACCTATCGAACACGTTTGGGAGGATTTAGAGAGACGTCTAGCTACTCTCAGTCTGCCCCCTCAGACCCTTCCCGCGCTTGCAACAGCTTTGCAAGAGCAATGGCTCTCACTTCCTATGGAACTGATCGACCGCATAATTGAAAGCATGACGCATTACTGTATGTTCTGTATTGCTTCTAGAGGCGAGCATATTCCCTATTCAAGGTACTTTTCCTATAGCAAACTGACACCTTCGATTTGTTCATTTTATACATGTGCTAATTTCTATACTACCATAATTGTCTGGTAATTGTGATTTTTGTGATTTTTCCTTAATTTATGATAACCGGTGTATAATTTCCAGCAGTATATTTCATGTTTTTACGCGATGTCAAAGCGCGGTGAGATGGCTTCCCCGCAAAGCAGTTTTAGGGTTGCCATAAAATGGCAAGGGATGGCAGGATTGCCACATTTGGCGAGTGTGCCTCGCCGAGAGGGCGGGATAGTTAGTATCGAGCTGGTGTCTCGTCTAGCGAGTCGATTGAGTTGACAGCCGGGCAGCGAGTGCCGAGTGGATCGTCGAGTGCACCGAAAGAGTTTCTTAGTGTATCGCGGTTAGTGCATCGTCGAGAGAGCGGGTTGAGCTCCGAGAAGGACTGAACCGAAGAGTAGGGAGCTGTGCTCTGTGTGTCGTCGAGTGCATCGCCATTTGTAGCGTGGATAGTCTCGAGAGTACATGGAGTTCGGAGAAAGACCGAGCAGAGTCGGGAGTTGCACTCTGGTGCTTTGCAGCGAAGCTGTCTCCACCGTTATTGCCTGACAAGGCTGTGTAGCTAATTGTTCCAGCGTGTTTATAGTAGATCTTCGAAGACTGTAAAAAGTGTTATTGGAGCTGCCTTGATTAATATTGGCTGAATAAAGTGTTTTTCGATTACTTCGTCAAGTGTCGTCGTTATTCACTCCAAATCTACGAACCCCGTACGAACGTGAAGGAAGACAACTGGTGTCAGAAAAAGAAAAAACGCAACAATATGTTTGAAAAACTACTACTAAATTATTTAGAAACCAGTTCAATCCATAACCTAAAAACGAGAACAAGTCATGGTCACATACAATCTCTAACAAAGTTAGGTCATTTCTGTGGAAGTATGAATATAATTATAATATCCATAAGCAACTTTATAATTAAAATTGAAAGCGGTCATATAAATCGTTTCAGCTATGTATGTTTATATGGGAACTGTCTATGAATCGAGAAATTGTTCTACATATGTAAAAGGATGATCTACACTCAGCGCATATCTTATTTAAAAATAATATAATCTACACGAATATAATTTTTATATTATTTCTAATATAAATTTTATAAAAACTAAATACATTGATAATTATTATTCAGTGTAATACTGATGTTGACATACAGCAAGCGCATCCCGTCGCACCAATAAATTGGACTATTGTTTTAGTTTTTTTCCTCGTAAAGGGATTTATATTAAAACAGTTTTAGTAAATGGGGAATGTTCTGTACCAGTAGACTTTCTGCTACGTATTTGATTTGTAGCAGCTCATAAATAAACCAAAAGCACTTCTCAGTTCAAAAACCTTTCACTGCCTTTCAAACAAATCACATTCTTGAGTTTCTAGAAGAAAATGTAAAACTTTTTGTTATTTTTTCTCAGAAAGAATAAAGCTTTCATTCTCTCTCTGTCTATCAAGGTAAAAAGTAAAAATATTACTTTTATCCCGCATTCTTTAAAAATAGGTCTACTCAGGTCCCATGGTCTGGCATTCAATAAAATAATAAAATAAACTGCTATGCTGCTTTCTTTTTATAACTCTTTGTTATTAAGATATTTTACATGTCTATGGTTTGAGATGTGCTTGGATATGGCGTTCTTAAACTTGATTGATGACATGCATTATTTCATTTTATATTCAACATTTTATCTCTGCTATGAAAAGATTAAACACTGAAGAGTTATCGAGAAAAATGTTTATGTTACTTGTTACTGACAAGAGCTAGTTTGATGCAGAATGTTACAGAATTTATATTGTTGCGAATTCTGTACTTGGATAGTAAATTGTAGTAGAATTATAAGTAAAATTGCTGTTTTTTTTTCCTGTGTAATGTAGCGCGAGACAAATTTTAAGCGAAAGCTATGCCGAAAAAGTAAGAATACAGAGACAAGTGCATTTAACATTGAGTAAATTGTTATCTCGGTAATTTGTAATTTAATTGAATAAACGTAATTGACCACTATGTTAGCTGTAACCGCAATTCAACCCTCGTATTGCTTTCTCGGAAGTTCTAGAAACCGAAAGTACTAATATCTCGCGGCCGGTTGAAGACTATTCAAGACCAAAGAGAGATAATATTTACTCTTAGTTGTTTAGTTAGCTGCTGTCGTTATTGTTGAGAGTTCAGATTCAACGTGAGATCGGATTAGTTTTCTCTTTAGATGCGCTTTGCATTGCTTTGAGTTTAACGTTCTTAGTAGTTTGTAGAGTAACTACTGATTATACTGTGTGATACTGTGAGCACTTGTACGAATATTTCGGTGGAAAATTCCAGAGCTCTGAAATATTTCTTTTGATAAAAATATTATCAAACCATTCAATCTATTTGAACTCGCAGGCATATAACAATACGTATTCTGTAAAGCACTTTGCAACATAGAATTAAATTGGAAGCTAGATATTCTGTATAATGCAACAGGTTAAGATAATTTGTATTACCAAAATTTAAATATTGTAGTTATTACGAATATTGTATATATGTAAACAATTAGTGAAATTATATGTAAATTATAATTCTCTAGTATAATATAAATGCAAGGCATCAGAACTGCGCAGCTTCTGCGGAAAAATAGAATTGCAGGGATAGGTCCTTTTAACTTAAACAGTGCCAAGGTTGTGATGGCTTTGGCGACTCATTTTGTTCGCCAAATTCTGCAAGAAATCTCCAAAAGTCGCGATTCGTCGCAACATTTTTGTCCTATTTCTCTATAACTGTAATTGGTTCTTCCCTAAGTAACTGTATATGACATATAATGACAGATATCATATCGAGAAATCGAACTTACTGGAAATTTTTGTCGAGGGACGGAGTGTGAGACTGGAGTGAACATCAGTTCTAAGGTCAGTTCAGAATTAAGCTCAGTGTATTGAGAGATGAGACTGTACGAGGTTACTCATTGAAGCATTTTATGTTGTTTTGCATGTTTTTATATTGTATTATTTGTTTGTGTTTAGTAGTTTGAAGTGGTAGCTACTAATTGTGCTCTGTGATATTGAGAAGAGCTGTACAAATACTTTTGCGAAAAATTTCAGAACTGTATATTGATCCGTTTGGAAAACTAAATTTTATGAAGCTATGTTCTGTGTGCATTCAATCCATTACGAGCCCGTATGTATGCGCATTCCCGTACGCCCGTACACAGTATATGTATGACTGACATGTAGACTATAAATGGCTTCAGATTTATCAATACTGATATTCCAAACCTGGATATAAAACAGATGGATTTTGTAAATAGATGTTTACAAAAGCAAAAAATTTTTAAAAAAAGGTAATTTATTTATGAATTAAAATAGTTTTAAAATAAAATATTCTATTTCAGAAACTTTAGAAGAAAAGTTAAATGTGAGCAATGAACAAGTATTTATTACAGGCATTATTAATTAGACAAATCGAATAGAAATTTTATTTTTATTCAGAATTGGGAAAGTATTTGCACCATCCAAATATATTAACGTTTAATTCAAATAGAAAATCTGACCAAACTTACATTGATGAATTTATAATTATGTGTAAATATTTTCCCCATGAGTTTTGGAAGTCTGTAAATTTATCTATATGTATGTTGTGTTAATGTAAGTAGTATTTTATAATATTTCTTTGCAAGGAAAAACGTGCAGATATATATAAATTGGTAGACTAAATAATTAGACATGAGAACACCAAACGTTTCCTAATTTCTCGATGCATTCGGCGCCATTTATCGAAACATCATCAATTAAAAACTTTTCAATATTTGATATTGAATTTCTGGGGTCATCAGGCACTAAAATATTTCATTCGAATATTTATAATTCAGGATTTGGCTCTCAGCTTTTTAATTTACATCCTTACTCAGTTTTAATCAAAACTTATTGAGTTTTGTCACTATCAGTTATTTCAGTTTTGTTCTCTGTTACTTTTAACTGTTTTAACTTAGGAAAATGTGCCAAGTTTTCTATATTTCCTTTCAAAACCCTGCAATTTGGTAGAAACATGAAACAAATGTTTGCAGCAATTATGAACATCATCGGTGTACGTTAAGAGGAAATAAATCCGTTATGTGGCCGCAGAGTACTAGAATTTTGGTTCCTAGAGCGAAGCTCTCTCACTGTGTTAATACCTTAAATTGTTCATAATGTTTTGGTTAGCATAAATAGAACACATCAAAACGTATTTACGTATAAACATTTGTAATGTTTAATAATTATATCAGTTATGTCTCTGAACACTACAATTTAATAAATAAATACTCCACCTTTACCAATGAGGAGCTTTTATGTGATTAACCTGCTTCTGTATATAATATGCTTTGGTTTTGACGTTATTATCATAGAATGATATTCAAAATATTTACTGTAAATATTATTTGAGCAATATAATCAAGTGATTTCTATTTGTAAATAACATAATGAGAAATAATTACGGAATATGCATTGTGAAAATGGTATTCTAAAAGAAATGATACTCGGGATTGTCGAACAAGTATTTTACATATTTTGAACACTAATAGAATGAATGAGTACGAGTAGAACGGATGAAAGCATCTCTGAGAAAATAAAAGTTTTGCAAATCGCCAGATCACGGTGGAAAAGATAGTGCAGAGAAAGCATCACAATTTTGAAACATCGTCGAAAAATATCGTAGTAAAATATGAAACAGTTTTAAAAGATCTTTCTTCAAATGTCGTGGTAAAGTAATCGCATAAGAAACACATTGCAGAGACCTGTATTTTATGTGTCTAAAAATGACAAAATTCTGGAAAACTTATTTTTGCAAATGCATCATTAGCTTGAATGGAGAACAAATTAAATAAGCGTTTTTCAGCTCTGTATTTTATACTTTACTTTGTACACTCCAGATAAATCATTAGTAGATTTATAGCTTCGTGTTTTCTTTGAACTGTACTTCAAAAGTTTTAATGCATGGTTTTTATATAATTAAACATTTCTATCAAATACCTTTGAATATTCAAAAATGAATGATTTCTTAAATATTAAAAGAGTAAGACAAAAGAATAATATATATATATATGATAATACTGATTCGACAAAGTATATTTTATAGAACATTGTATTTCTTAGACATAAAAAATGCATATATATTCATTCTATGTTTTATTGTTGCTGTGTTCGTTATTACGATCGTTTGTAAACGAGCTTTTCAAAATAAAAAGTTTTAATTCCGCTTCCTTTCCTACGAAGATGATGTGTATCGCAATGTTTTAGACATACAGTGTTTCCACTGATTTATTTTTCCACCATGATATTTTTAGGACATTTGCGCATGTTCTTCGCGGTGCACCCGTTTGCGATTTTTCGGCGGCCACCTGTGATTTATTACCTTTCTTAAATCAATATTTTTCTAAAAATCCTACTTCGAAAAATCATCCATCATTTTTATTAGGCCTAACAGGAAAAAGAAGAATTTAGATTCCTTTATCTAAAATGTGATATTAGTATTTGATATGAATCAGAAAAAAAAGGAAGAATCCACTCCTAGAAATAAAACATTAAACGTCTTTCCTTTTTTTCAGTGTGAATGACAACTAACAACATTTTAAATTTTGTCATGAAGAATGCATTAGTAATGAAAACTTATATATGAAAACAATGCTTGAAATTTAATTACTTTATTTCGATGTCCATGGGTATTTAAGCAGTTCCATGAATCAGGACTTACCTAGGAAAAGAAGAAAAAGTAAATAACATATCGTAAGAAGTTGCATTTAAAATTACAGTAAAAAATGAATATTTACGGAAATAAAATTAATTTTCACAGAATAAAAATAAATTTACAATTAAAGTTACAAAATACTCAACATAAATGCTTAGTATTAAAAGAACTAATATTTAAAGAAACACTTTAGAAAGCAATAAATGCAATGGAACGATAGCTTTATACACTTGCGTACAGAATTTAAGACATAATACCACCTTGCTAACGTTACAGTTAGAACAATATTATATTTCTGGTGATCTATTGGGGGATGGTTTATGATCGATAGATAAAAAGACCTGCACACAGTTAAAGCCGATACTGCAATAAGTTGGCCAAAGAGGCTGCTATGGTTGTAATGCTGGGATGCGTTCGATGTTCAAACATCAAAAAGTATAGTTATCAATAAAATCAAGGTTTTTTTATTATGATTACTGGAAAGAGAAATGGAACATTTCGGGAAAAAGAAAGATTATTTGTTAAACTTTGATGTTTCTAAAAATATGAGAATGACATGTGATTTTGATTAAAATCAAATAATTACTGCCCACAGGCCCTTCCCGGGGTACCTGAAAACATTTAATTTGCAAAATAATAGTTTTTGTAGTGCTAACGGCAACGCACGACATTCTGTTGAAGACTGCGTATTATCGCGAAATGTTAGGAAAAAACATGGTAGCATAAAGGAATTGTTCTGCTGCAATAAAGAGTTTATGTAAAGGATTTGATAAACTTTATAAATGGCAATAAAACAATGCTGGAAATTTTGGTTTGATATTGTGGACTGCATTTCTTTTTCAATCTGTGTTTTAATGTTGTGTTTTAATATTTTAACTGTAATTTTGTTTGTATGTGTTGAGTGGGCTGCGTTAACCATGAGGTCAATTATTATCAGTCGGGAAACGACTGATAATATTTTACTTTCTATTTTAATTATTTCACCAGACGTGAATTGTTTTCACGAATGAAAAGCACTATTTTTATGTTACATTTGTGACAGCGTCCAAGCGGTAAGTGATTTGCGTCGCCGACGGCCGAGGAGCACGGGTTTGAATCCTGGAGAAGGCATAGATGTTTCTAAATGAATGGTTACCGTGTGGCATAAGGGCAAGCCGAAAGTCCTCATGAGAGGTTGATGATAGGGCAAGAGGGGTGGAGGACGCTCGGACCCGTCTTCCCCCCAGGGAGTCCACCCCAGGTACCCGTGCCCCCTTCATCAAAATTAGGAGCGGAACTGAGCTGAATTGCCAACGAGAAGCGTAATCTTGCTCTCCTTCTCACGAGGAATCTCGTGGGCTTGGGCTGACTATACGTCAGACAAGAGAGCATCAGTAACAACAACATTTGTAACAATTTCAACAAATTGATAAACTGTATATAATTTCGATAACAGAAACTAACGCATAAAAAGTAACAGAAGAATATGTTCGTCGTAAAATTTACAGTACCAAATCATTTGATTCATCTAAAATTCAAATTTCAATTTTAAATAACTTGTTTCCACAACATCTCAATAAAAGAAAACTGCATACTCTGTATTGTTTGAATGTTTGAACTTTCCTCCTGATAAGCAAAATACACAATTTTTTATAGCTGATAACACATTACTTCCATCAAGTTATAATAATGTGAAACACTGCATACATATTTTCAGTTCTTTTAATGGCAAAGAAACGCATGCAAACTACAAATTTAAGTTTTCATTTTCTTAAAAGTACCTGATGGAAAAAATAATTTTTGTCGATTAAATTATCTTTCAATCTAATTTTCTATTTTCGAAAAAAAAAATGGATTATCTGATTCGTTAAATTATATGCGAAGAGCAGGAAATCTAAGCTGAATGGAAGTAAAAAAAATCCTGTAAATTATAAAAAGATTTATTTTTATAAGCCTTTTTCCATATCATTTTTATCATTTCCTGTACTCGTAAATAAACTAGAGAAAATAGTAAGTCACAAGCTAAAGGAGTTCAGGTTGTTTTTTCTTCGCTTCCAACTAAAATTCCAGGATATGATTCGAAATTAACTGCTTCCGGGATAATATGAAAATTGCTTTTTACGGATATTAAATAAGTCAATCAATTTCAAAAGCAAGAAAGAAGCCTGGAATTATATAATTCCTTTGTGTTGTTCTGTTTATCATAAATCTATTTTATTTACGCGCAACTACTCAATCTGCCAAAAACTTTGCTTCCTCAAACGCGAAAAAAAAAAAAAAAAAAAAAAAAAGGTTTATTGAATTCCACTTTTATACAAGAAAAGTCTTTTAAATGAAACAAAAACAATTAAAAGAAATCGTGTTTCAGATTAACAGTATGTTGTTTAATGCATTTAATTATTAATTGAAAAAAGCGCTTTAGAAGAAAAAATAGTGCTTTTAGGTAACTATATAATTTCCTAAAAGCGCTGTTTTGCTCCCTTCAATATTTTTTATCGATGCTAGTAGTATTGTGGTTTCTGCATCACTTAACGGTTCATAATTTTTAATAAGCTTGTAAAGTGAATGAATTCTAATTTTGCGATAATAGAATCTCCAAGAGATGTAGCTGTCTTCACAAATTTCAATTTTAAAACACTTTTTAGAGAAATGTACTGGATTGTAAAGTTATTTCTTTTAATAATAATAATAAAAAAAAAGATTTATTTTGTTAAATTCGAGTTTTGGTGTGTTAAAGTATCTGAAATTGTAGGGATTTGCTTAAATCGGTAGTTCAGTCTAGTTAATTATGAACTCTACGAAATCATCATTGTGTTATCATTTACGGCCGAAGATGTTAACGACTTCTTGTTATTTCTGCATAGATTTGTGCACTAGATATTTCTGAAAATTATTAGAAGAAGCGTACACTTTTAGGCTGAAATGCTAAGTTATTTCCCAAAATGATACATGCCGTACAAATATTCTGCTTACTAATTTTATTACCTGCCGCCTACATATATAAACAGGTAAAGAAGGTAATGTTTTCAGCCAAAAGATTTCATAGTCATTTTTCAGTGAATGAGCATAAACAAGGGTTCCCACAACACGTTTCTACTCTATTTTCAATGATGTTAAATCTGTCTGTATGTTTGTCTCTCTGTGTGTGATGATTTTTGTCGTTCACGATAACTCTTATATCACACTTGTACAATCATTAGGTTATTTTAAAGCAGGAGACGCGAATAACCTACAATGCATTCGCCGGGACTCAAACCTGTACCTCTCGAATACGCGCTTAATGTGCTACCGTTATAACACGAAGCATAGTGGAAGAAGGGAGAAATTATCTTACATACTCCCTTTTTTATAGGGCACTTGGGGATTAGAGGACCCCAATCGCCAAGTCCTGGTGGCGACGATTTATTGGGCACCACCTTTTAGTTTGGGCGCCATGTAGATTCATTGGATTATTTTGCAACACGAGACATGAAAAATGACCAGTGCCCTCGCCGAGACTTGAACCTGGATCTCACGGATACGCGCCGGGTGTGCCACCATTCCACCATGAAGGCATGCTGGAAGGTGGAAGAAAATACCTTGTAAACTCAGGCGTGACCTGCTATGACCATGGAACCAACTTGTTTGGTTCGATGGGTGAGGCTGCGCCCACTTCTGGTACCTAATAACCTGAAAAAAAAAATCTATTTTCAGCATTTAAGCTTTCTGCATTCATATAAAGAGTTGATCTGATTTCGAGTAAAGCTAGAGAACCGGAAGTGGTACTTTACAAGAAGCCCATAACAGTCTTTAATGAACAACCGGAAATGATACTTTACTTGAAGCTCGTAACACTTTTTAAAGAAATCTATATTAAAATGTAATTCAAAACCTTTCAATTTCAGTGTTAAACACTTACGTGTCAGTGGAAATAACATATTAGATTTTCGCTAAAATTGATACGACAGAAGTGATACTTTACTTGCAGTGATACTTTACTTGAAATGATACTTTACTTGATTGACTTTTGTAAAAAATAAGCATACTCTTGAATTTAGGCCAAATGCAAGAGAATAAACTCATTATGCAGACGAACTCTCGTTGTAAAGCAGTTAAATCTATTCGTTTTATGTCCTTTTCACTTTTTTATTGAATCACATTTCAGATACAAATATGTTGCCATCAAGTGTTATGCCTGTATATTATTTTAATGAAATAATATATCAGATATAAATAAAACAGCGAATATACGAAAATGTATGGCAACACTTAACACTGTATTGGGAATTCTAAAGATACCCTGCTTTTAAATATTTCGTAATTGTCAAGTCATTATTTTGTAAATCCAAAACACTATATGGTTTTGGTTTATTTTAATTACGCAAAGCACTCAAAAACTATCTGCCTAACGGGAGGGATGCCTTCGTGGAATACTTTCTAGTGAATGTGGCTCGTATGGGGTAAACCAAGAAAACTTCAAAAAAAATTATATTGTGATTGATGAGATATTTTCAAATTAGAGCATCAGATGTGCACATAAGCACTTAAAGTTATCAGTGTCCATTGTCTAGGACAGGGTTTCTTGAACATTTTTCAATCACGACCCTTTTTATCACTGAGCATTTTTTGCGACCCTCAAGACCCCATAATATTTACAAAAATTTCGTGCGACCCCATAAGTATCGCGCAAATCCGACACACGCATGCGTGAAACTGTCAATGTTTTGCACTTGTTGTGAGATTAGAAAAAGAAATTTGTCTCCGCAAGTCTCTTGCATGTGGGTTATTGAGTAAGTGAATTATTTGATTATTCTTGATACTAGAGTTTTATACGCAATGTACTACTACTTACAATTCAAGCCAGTAAATATTGGGCACATGTAAATTGATTAAGGACTTTTATGTATATATTTAGATAGACTGTCGCGTTATAACACCACCTAATGGTATTCACCACCACATATTGGTGCCGTGAAAAAAAAAAAAAAAGGGGGGGGGAGAAAAAAAAGAAAAAGAAAAAAGAAAAAAAAAAAAAAAAAAAGAAAAGGAATTTGAATTCTTTAGTTTTGCTCCTGTTAAACAGGATAGAAAATGACTTCGGGTTGAGAACCAGTTTGTACGTGTGCCTAATAATTCCCGGCTACACATGTGATTCCAATAAGTCAACATTGATGATTGCTTAAATGATAATAAGGATAAATATTTTAAAATTTTGTGATTATATCTAGTATCAATCATAAAAAAATATGAAGTTGAAAATTGCATATGTGTAAGATAAATAGAATTCCATATGACAATGTTTTCTGGTATATGGTATGATAATGATAAAAATAGCTATGTGAAAATAATATCAGTGCATGATACAGATATCAGTTAATATCTGAATGAGTCAGTGCAAACTTTGGTCAATATTTAAGAAATTATTGCTAAATGTATATCATAATATGTGATAATGAGTATAAAATAACTTGTATCAATGCATGTGCAAAATATTGATAAAATTTACAAGAGTGTATTTATGAATGGACTATTTATTTGGATCAGTAATAATCTGTAATAATAGTCATTTGTATAGGAACTAAGATATAGTAAATTAGATGCAGAATGGCTAAGAAAACAAGTATCATGAATATGAGTCTATATTTTTAATTAGATTGTCACGTTACAACACCACCTAATGGTGTTCACCACTACACTTGTAATATACTATTGCAGTTTTAGGCCATTAACTGTAATTTCTAATTTTACGATATAGAACAACGTGAAAATTTTCAATAAGTAACAGACGAAATGACAGCGTCACGTGCAAGGCAAGGAAAATGAAAATTTATATTAAAAAAAGAATGCGTTGAAATGTTTTCGTTTTTTTCTCTCTCTCTCTCTGTCTTTACGTCTCATCTTTATCTATTTTCAGATACACTGTGTAAAAAAAATATTTGGTAATTGTAAAATTATTATAATAAGTTAAAGAAATATCAAAACTTTTGGGGCCCCCTGCTGCAGGTCCCGCGATCCCCTTGGGGGTCGCAACCCACAGTTTAAGAAATCCTGGTATAGGAGAATAGAATAATGAAAAATGAGTAGTGTTTATAAGTAACACTTGTAAAGACATTAGGTAATTTTTTAAAGCAGGAGAGATGAAAAATGTGCAGTGCCCTCTCCGGGACACGAACCTCGGATTTCTCGGATACGCGCTGAACGTGCTAACCATTACGCCACGAAGGCATGTAAGACGGCGGAAGAAATACCTTATTTACTCTCCCTTTTAAAGGGCAACTGTGGATTACGGGATACAATCGCCAAATTCTGGTGATGGAGAATCATCATCCACGACCTTCTTTAGTTTGGGTGCCACTGTACAAACATTAGGTACTGTTTGGAAGCAGGAGAGATGAAAAATGAGCAATGCCTTCGCCGGCACTCGAACCTCGCACCTCTCGGATATGCGCCGAGCGTGCTGATCATTGCACCACGAAGGCATGCAAAAAAGGCGCGAGAAATACCTTATTACACTGAGCATAATGCTTATGAACAAATTAATTTTATTTACGAGTGATCAACCAGAAATGATAGTTTACTTTATGCTCTTTGCTATTCCGCCAATACATGGATTTGGAGGCAATTCATGTGCTGACCGTATCAATTTTTTAAAAAAAATTTTTATTCTTACACCAGGGTTGCGATTGATGACTGCGATTATGAACGGGTTTTATGTATATTTTTAGAATCTATTAAGCCTCACTAGAATCGCAACAAATTTCTCCGCAGTAGAGGACTTATAAAAATATATCTCACAGTCAGCACATAAAACATAAACGTGTAAAATAAAAATTCATTCTGCATCACTATATGAGATAAATCGCGGGCAAAGATTTTCAGAGGAATTTCCTTCAGTAGAGTTCTTTTACGTTTCTAGCTTCAAAATAAACTAATGTCTCTACAACTTAATTATTTACTTTGAAACTATGGATAATTTTTTTTTATTCTGCAATTAATGAGATTGTCTAAAAAATAAAAATGCTTAATTGTTTTTAAATAAACAAAGTTGTCTTCATTTACAGCCTATATTTTAAAATTTATGTGCAGATTTATTTATTTAAAAATTAACTTCTGGTAATAATAACTTTAGCCCTTTGTTTTCTTGCAACATTTGAATAAATCAATTAAAACCCTTAAGTAAAAAATACAAACCGTTCACAATTCATAGGTCAGCCAGGATTACGAAGAGAACAACTTGTGAAAACCTGGGTACGGTGCAAAATAAATGAGTGCGAAGATAATGGTGTTCAAAGCGGCGACGAATCAGGACAAGGGAATTGAAATCGAAGAAGAATGACCTAAATCTGGACGTTAATTTGAAGAACCATACCGTACGCGACAAAAAACTGAAACTGAAGTTTGTGAATAATTAAGATACTTTACAGACTTTGCTTTAATCTTCATATTCTATGTCAGTTGTATAATGTGTGTTAAACGAAGTTTGCCAAAAGTCTGTTGGAAGATATGTCCTAAAATAATATTTGACATTTGAAGAAAAATCGTACCTAAACATTGAATTTTACTGAAAGTTGTTCAAGAATTGTTAGCACTAAATTTTTCAAATGGATATTAATAATTTAGTAATACGACAAGGCATGCTTGAAGATTAGTTTTCAAATATAAAATTAATTGGAGAATTTTAAAACGGAATCGCCATAAATGCTAAAAGTGAAGATTTATTTCTAAGCAATCCATAACAATAATTTTAATTCTTAAAATATCAAATTAGCTTTACTTGATAACGAAACCATATATTTAAATAACTTTTCTCATATCATTAAACATTTTCTGTTGCTGGCAATATTAGATTCTTTTTTGGTACAAGTTTAGAACAAAATTTATTGCAGTTATTCCTGTTACACTGACTCCGAAAACTATTTCTCATCACGTGTGGCTGAACGTTTGAAGAATTTTAGAGCTGCGAACAAAAAGAAGATCATTTGTAAATTTATAAATTTATTAGTAAATCTGACTGCAGTTTTTATTCATTTGAAAGTGGGTGCGACTATGTCATTCAAATACAAAATGTAAAAATGTACAAAGAGCAGAATTCATAATACTGATATCCGCAAATGATTTTAAATGCTGTTGTTAGATCGGATGAAAATAAATGTGAATTATGAACTGTAATGTATTTATTAAAGGGAATGTTTTCTAACATTCAACTGAGCATCAATGCAAAAGTTTACAGATTTCTTTTATTTTTCTTGTCCGATTACAAACCAGACCTAATTTTCGCAATGACAAATTATCATAGTATTTGTCATAAAACGTTTCTGTGATTAGACTTATATTAATGATAGATCTTCGATTCATAAGATAAATGTCCAAGAATAACAAATTTAAGTTACTTAATTGCGAAACATAATGCCATCTCTCAATGAAAATTGTCGGATGTTTCAAAAAATTATTGATGAATCGATTATTCGTAACAGGGTTTTTCCAAATATGAAATAATTTTGAAGATAAGAATGGTTAATTTTCATTTCAATTATCCAAAAGCATGTTTTAGAAGATTTCTGACATTTGCTTTGAAAATTTTTAATATTTAAAGAAAATTATTTTATGTCATTGGTGGCAACATAATTGCGGATGCACGGAGCAAGACAGAATCTTGTGCAATATGAAAAATTGAAAAAAAAAAGTTATTATTTTATTCTTTTCGCTTGGTAGTTTTACGAAACTATAATTATTATTAATTATAAGTAAGTTCTAATGCACATTTGTCCTAATATAAAGCATAGCCCTTATTCACACTATATTTAATAAATTCTGAAAGTGAATTCAAAATTTTATTCGAAGTTTCGCGTTCAGATGCGTTTTTTTTTTTTTTTTTTTTTTTTTTTTTGACTTAGTTATACTGTTTTGTATTTATTCAAACAAATCTCTACAAGTTATTAGCAGCTGCGCTTAGGATTTATTACTAAACACGTTAGCTCATGACAAGCCAAATCTATCGGGACGTCATTTTGGAACAACATGTACGTTTGTTTCGGGGCGCCATGGGCGCACAATTTGTGTTTATAGATGACAACGCCCGTCCTCACCGTGCAAACATCGTAAGCGAATGCTTTCAATCGGAGGATATCACCCGTATGGACTGGCCAGCATTCTCACCGGACTTGAATTCAGTAGAGCACGTGTGGGACATGCTTGGCCGACGAGTTGCAGCCCGTCAACCTCATCCTACATGTCTACCGGAACTTCGGAGAGCATTGCTTTTTGAGTGGTGTAATATCCCCCAAGATCAGATCGATAATTTGATACTCAGCATGCCTAGGCGTTGTGCGGACTGTATTACATCGTCTGGGAGACATACAATGTATTAACAATCATACCAACCATGTAATATTGGTTTTTTGTACATAGGTGTTTTTTGTAATTTACACCAGAGAGAAAAAAACGCTATTTTTTTTAATAATATCAAACATATAGCATATATATATATATATATATATATATATATTTTTTTTTTTTTTTTTTTTTTTTTTTGCTGTTTACCTTATAAGCCTTGCAAATAAGACAAATTTGTTTTGCTTCTAACTCTACCTTTGTCTGATTTTGCATTATCCTTAATTTATGGACATGAGTGTAGATTGAATGCACACAGTTTCAATGACAGGTTGATAAATTTGAATTTATAGAAAGAAACATTTCAGAGTTCTAGAACTTTCCACAAAAACACTCGAACAATTCCTCACAGTATCACAGAGTACAGTCAGTAGTTACTTCAAACTGCAAAGAACATTAATGCAAAGCGCGTCTAAAAAATGAAGCTAACCTGGAAAAGTCTTAAAACCTCTTGCTGAACTAACAGCAAATAACAACTCACAGCAGATGCTGTCTCCGGTCTGATACATTTTTCTCCCGGCTGCAGAGATATTTCTAATACATTCTGCTTCTCGAAATTACTGGAAGATATATGAGGGCCGAATTACGATTACAGCTACATGTGAAATCAATTACAATACCTATTACAGTAATACAGAGAACGAAGTGAAATGTCGCCAAATGGTCGCCAAGTTTAGCGACGTTTGGCAATTCCTCTCCAAATTAGCGAAATAACCATTTAATCAATGTTAAATAAACTTCCCCATGTATTCTTACGTTTCTGGCACTGTCTCTAGATTTTTCTTTTACATTACACAGAAAAATGCAACAATTTCTTATATAATTCCACTAAAATCATCTATCTATGTGCAAATTCGTAGCAATGCATGATGATACAAAAGTCATATTTCACACTAAAGTTCGCAAGTCTTGTTCAAACGTTATTTTGTGAAAAGGGACAAAGAATGTTGAACAAAGAGTAGAAGTTGTTTGCCCCAGTTTCAAAAGATTTGTCATTAAACACACATTGACCATTCTCTCGCATTTGTTTGTTTACTGGACGTAAATGCTGCCGCACTAATGATCCATCTGGCCCGTTTAACTGAAAGATTAATTGAATGGGCTAAAGTGTAGGCTAGTCCCTTTTGAAAATCTTGGATCATTTCCCCGTTATCAGTTATAGTCACTAATTGTGTTTCTTATTTATGCACATCGTTTCGAGTTATTGATGATCATATGCTAATAACCACAACTGAATAAGTAAGAATGTTCATTATCATCATATTATATAAAATGTCTCCCTAAAATTAAAAGAATATTTCTACTGCCAAACACTGTTTCTCGATTAATATAATATGTTTAACATAATTTTCTATGGCTTTAAGCATTAATACAAAGGCATTTATTCTTTAAAAAGTACATCTGACTTCAAAATATTCTAAATAAAATTAGATAAAACATTTATCCCATTACTAATTTTCTGATAAAAGTAGCATTATTTTAATTGGTTTATAAAATGAATAAGAACGAAATTAGTCGTTATGGCATATATGAAGCTAAGAAATTATTACCATTATTACAATCACCGTTATAGAAAGAATAAGATATCTATAACATAATACTGTAATGTATGAATGTATAGATATTCAGTTACGTGTGATATTCAGCATGGATTCAATGATTAGACTTTGATTCAGTTCCTTCCTATTATGTCAGCTGAATGGATCAAAACAGCCAAATGATTTTGCATTTGTAAGGCAGAGTATAATTAATTATCATTTAACTACTAATGTCCCTTTTAATTATTGACTACGTACTCAATCGAAAAGCTGTTCAGTTATAATTTTATGCTAAAATTAATTATTCTAGTTTATATAAATTTTTAGCCCAAAGGGGCGTTAACCTAGAAGGGCTATTACTTTCGAAACGACGCTTTGCGCTAAATCACTTACATGCGATGTAACATTTTCAAATTGCTGCCACCAAATATTATCGCCCTGTATCCTATTTAAAGAAAGTTAATAATGAAGAATCTGCATGAATGTATGAATGTTTCTCGCACTGTGAAAGAGCAACGGTACCTACAGTCATCAAATTCTGAATAACATGCGCCTGAACCCGCACATGGGCACCTGAAAGCCCGAATTAGGAATTTGTTTTATTGTCTATTTCATATTCTGTAAAACTTTAACGAATTTTTGGTAAAAAAACTCAAGAATTTCAAAGCGAGCAGTGGCAACACTTTAAGGAGTAAAAAATTTTTATCTCCAGCTCCCGAAGCTATCTATCATAAATTCTAAAGCTATGCTGTTTTTAAATATTTTTAGCCCAAACGGGCGTTAACCCAAATGCTCTCGAAACGTGTATGTATGTGTATAGAAAGCAAATGCATAATATAATGGAGGCGTAATATGGCGTAATATAAAATCTGAAAATTTTCAGACTTTTTTTTTTTCAAAACATAAAAATGAGTGAAATGCCAAAATAAGAAAAATTTGAATGTATTTAAGAAACGCTATTAAATTTTGGAAAACAAGATAAACTGTTAAGGAATTTTGTTACCAGCCACAGTTACATTACATCTGTTAGCTTTGTTACAGGTTTTAGCATTTGTAGCAACGAGAAACTGTTTACATACGGTAAATTTTTGAAAAACGCATTCATACATTTTTCGAATACTTATTTAATGACAAATAAAAAAAATCATTGACAGCATTAAAGAAATGCCATTGTCGGCTAGAACAGGTCAGCGTCGAATTGAATATATGGCGGAAAATATTGATGAACAGGTCAAAAATGATTTATTAGTTTAATATATAAAGTAATACTCCGGAATTACGTAGTAAATTGCTTCGAATCCAAAACCTTTCTGTAGAAACAATTATTTCTAGAGCCACAATATTTTGAACCCATTAATTAACTGCGTCCCAATAATTAATTTTGAGAAAGGAAATAAAGACTATATATCATTTACATTTAACAGATATTTTAATATGAAGAAAATTAAAACTTATCACGAGTGACACAAATATCACTAACTTAAAATTTATTACGTATTCATGAGTACAAAGGTATTAATATTCACAAGTGCATGACATTTATATCACAGTTATATTATTAACACAATGTATGAACATGGTATAAGGGATGATTTCCCGGACTGTTGAACATGCACCATTAATGGTACATTACATTATTTTTACTGGTACAGTTTTTATACAAAAGAATTAAATGAATGTGAAATGACGCTCGTTTTAAGATTATACTTTAATATTTTTATAGAGGTAAATATACATTTTCTGGTTTTTAGCTCCGTTAAAATACTGCATAGGACCTATAACAATTTCCATGCTACTTTCCTGAATGTTTCGAAAATAAAATTTGGATAAGAGATCCGTTTTCAGTTTTGAATACTGTACTAGATAATATTTCATTCGAAAAACACAGATAAGCTTTTAAGTATTTCATGCGATAAAAATCTCATAAACGAATTTTAAAAAATAATTTGTACAGTTATTTGTTAAAAGAGAAAAATGAATATTATTATATTTCCGAGAAAGAAATAAAATTTTAATACCTTTGAACACAACATGTTTGTTCTGTATTGTATATTTAACTATGTTATAAATTAAAAATAAATATAGAACACAATTAAAATTTGAACCTGGGTTGATATTAATAAAGATAAAGCTCGATGTATTGAAACTGGTTAATAATGAAAACGGCTCATTTATCGCATTGATCTTCATCAATCATAAATTTAAATAATTCCTGTTACCCATTGTGTATTACAATATATATAATACACAGTAGAGTTATTAGATTATTTTGAAGCATGAGATGAGAAAAATCTGCAGTGCCCTCGCCGAGGCTCGAACCTTGGACCTCTCGAATACGCGTCGAGTATGCTTCCTATTACCCCCCGTCCGAAAACATGCGGGAAAGGTGGAAAAATTACCTTATATACTCCCCCTTTTAAAGGACGACTGGGAATTAGGGGATTCGATTTGTTGGGTATAAATATTTGTCGGGTCGATTTGTTGGGTATATAATAATATTATTTTAAAAGGTTTTATACTTTCGTTATAAAAACTTCTCTTAGAATGCATTGTTTTGCGTGGTACAAAATTTAAAACGTTTGAGAAACCTTTTTATAAGGTCTGAGTTAGCATCTAAACTGGGATGTTTCTTGAATATTTTATTGCCCTGTTTTATTTGGCTCCCAAGATATCAAAATTCCAGTGCTAAATCTTGCAGATATCGTTTTGAAATATCTATACGCCCGTTGTAATTCCCAACAGATCCCTTTGACAAGAAAAAAAGCATTATCTATTTCTATCTGAATTTTGGGAAAATATAAAATTTGGAAATCTCTCGTCCCGATATTTGGATTGCCCAAATCGCTTGGTATTTCCCGTGGGTTGTGAAAGTATCCTTTCCAGAAATCCATCATCTCTACTGCTCTTAGTTTAGTCAGCGCATGCTGTTGAAATTTTTGAGACGTTTAGATTTCTAGTGTACGATTATTCCAGTGTGTAGTTTACGCAAGCACATTTTAAAGCTGCTATTATTTTATCCTGTTAAAATTATACTTTTATCTTGTAAAAGAGTTGTCACCAAGTTTGGCGTAATTGTATGCAAACAAAAGGCAAGTTGGACATATGAAGACATAAAATGATTCAAGACAAATGAGCTTCGTTTGCCTAATAATAGAAATGAGAAATAATAATAAAGCTCAATAAAATAATAAATCAGAAAAAAATTATAAAAAATATTTAATCCAAGTAACCGTATTTTAGAATAAAGCTGAGGCAAAAACCATGAAATGTAAACAAATACATTTCTCCCTTCATGAACAAAGACTTCGAGGGTTATCTGCCTAAGAGGAGAGATGGCTTTTTAAGGAAATACACGTTACACATGGGGATACACAAATGCATGCTATACATGGGGAAAACTTACATGCAGCCAACTTGTTCGCCTGGATTCGAACCACGGACCGAACTACCAGTGTTCAGCGACCTTACCGTTCTACTGCTGGTGAGGCAAAGATTCATCAGAATAGACTGAAATGATATTAAGAGCTGATGTAAAAATCAGATGACCAATAGGTTGATCAAAATGTCCCATTTGGTTGATATCTCTCATATATGATTTCCTGCTTACTTGCTGAAACTTTTTAACTATGCTGATGGGAAAATTGATCGACAGCATGAAATGTATTTTTTATTTGTTGCCAAAAATTCAAGAAATAAATACATAAAATCTACTAATATAAAATATGCACTGATGTTAGATGATTTAAAGCTGAAGAATAGAAATAAACATGCTGACGATCAAGATAAAAGATTGCATGAAATGATATAAGATTATATCATTTTGATCTACAACTAAGATCTACAACGAAGATCTGAGAGTAAGTTTGCCATTTACCCTGCAGCTTTAAGAATTCATTGCGAAGACAAATTTTAAATATTTTCTTAGAATGTAACACAAAATGGGGTTACAATGCAAGTTTGTGGAAATCGACATCGGCAAATAAATACCATATCAAAGTTCAAATAGAGTGCAACTCTCAAATTCAGTTGTTGTGACTGATCTCACTTGTTTGACAGTAACCAAGATTACGAAATTCATCCTGGCAAGGAGTGCCAGATTGCACCTGTCATTGGCAAGAGACTTCAGTATCATATAGGTGACAATGCGACTTTGCTCAATTCTGCCCCCAGTTTTGATGAAGAGCGCACCAGCCAGATGGGTCCGAGGGTCTCCCACTCCTCTTTCCCTACCAGCAACCTCTCGAGAAGACTTTTGGTTTGTAAATGTATAATGTCTATGCAGCAGGGAGGCACTCATATTTAAAGTGCCTCCCTGCTGCATACACATTATACATTTACAAACAGCTATGCCTTCTGCGGGTTTCGAATTCGGGCCCTTCGATATGGCTGTCAGACTCATTAACCACTATCACGGTTGTGCCGCCAAATTCAATTGTTTACGAAGAAATTACTTGTTTACTAGAAATACTACTACGTGCCTGATCTTAGACAGAAATGTTTAGGTTAACGTGAATCTAACAGAGCAGACAAGTATGATAATTATAAAAATATCAAAATTTCAAATGAGGCTTTTCCCAACCCTTGACTTACTTTTCATTCCAATATAATGAAATATAATGAAAGTTTCTGTGGATATTCTTGTTTAGCGAGATTTATTGCTAGAAAATCACTGGGTGGAAATATTTACCTCATAAAGCATATGCTAATTTCAAGCCATACAGATGTGAGAATTTAATTTACTTATTTTCAGTAATAGTTTTAGTTAAAGGAACTTTCCTGCTGTTCCTCCTTTTCACTCAGGCTTTCCGCTTAGAATGTATATTAAGTAGCGCGCGTTTATTCAAATTAAAGCAAAGGTTTCGGGAGTTGATTTTAGAGCGTGTGATGCCTGCTTAAAGGTCACGTTGTTATCTTGACTAAATAACGATTTGATTTTGTGGCGTTGAGTGTTTCTAGACATCAAGCCTTTCCCGCCGGCTTCTAGGAACCAGAACCTTCCTGCGCGTTTAAATTATCCTGTGAGCCGTTAGGCTAGTTTAATTATATTTTATTTTAAGTTCAACATTACTTACGTACGTTAAGCCAGAAGTGCTGTCTTATGTACACCCACCAAGAGGGGTCGACGGTGAGCTCTTGTGATCGAAAAAACGGTCATTTACACCCTTCTTCTGACTTTGTCTGTCTGCGTTAAGACCAGAGGATAATAATTTTACACTCTTCTAGAACTGGTTAGTTTACAAAGAATATAAGACTCTATACAGTGATTGTAAAATTTTCTGCTTCGGTCACACTGTAGACAAATTAGGGGTTTGTTTTGAAGCAGGAGATGTGAAAAATGTGCAGTGCTTTCGCTGGGACTCCAACTGTGGACCGCTCGATTACGGATCGAGTATGCTTCCAATTAGGCATGTGCAAATGAGAAGAAAATACCTGGTATGCTCCTCTCTTTTACGTGGTATGCTCGTGGAGATCAGGGGACCCAATCGCCATATCCTGGTGGTGACAAAATATCGTCCACCACCTTTTTAGTTTGGGTACCGCAGTAGACTCATTAGATTTTATTTTGAAGCTGGCGATGGGGAAAATGTGCATTGCCCTCACCTCGAATGCGTGTCAAGTGCCAACCTTTACACCACGAAGGCACGTGGAAAGGAGGAGAAAATACATTAGAAAACTTTGTTTCTCCATATTGGCTTTTCATTTTATAGTGTTACGAAATTAAAATGTGTCTCCAAACTTGTGCATAAGAACAGAGAAATTTACATAAAACTAAACTGTCTTTTTATCTATTAATGAAAAGTGTTAGAAAATTGCAAAATTTCTTTATATATACGCCAAACTCTATAGCTCAGTTTATTTTAGCTAATGCTACCATATTTTGAAGATCTTATCATCTGCAAAGAAGGCATTTCCTAGAACATTACCTCTCTGTAAAAATTACTTTGGAAATTCATAGTATAAGCAAAGAATTGTGATTTAAGGTTCTTAAACTATCAAAAGTACAATTTATCTTTGCCTGAATTAAAACTTTAAGATTTTGAACTAGTTATGGTTAAAGAAGAAGGAGTTTGCAGCAACATACTGTTTTCCACATTACACGCAAACATTCAAGTAATAACTTGGATAACAAAGGATCAATCTAATAGAACTTTATCATTTATCTTAGACTTAAAATCCATGGAAAATATATGGAGGTTTTTAGCTTCTCCAGAGTATGGTATCACGCATTGCTGGAATATAAGAGCATCATTATCGAGCCTGAGAAACATATTCTCTAATGTACAAGACTTCATTTCCGGAATACTAAACAGACATTCATTATGCAAAAGAACAAAGAAATTTTAGAAATTTGCAACTGAGGAAGCAACACTATCGTTACTCGTATCTTAAATGTTAAATTCTGAAATGTTTTGTATCTTTCTTTAGAAAACAAGTATATGAATTTAGCTCAAAATAAATTAATGTCCATTTTTAACACAACTTGCGATAATTCTTCGATGACGTTGTAAGTGTCCTGAAATAATTATCTTAGGAAATCGCTGAATACCTGAAGCATAAGATTGAAATTTGTTGTTAAGGAATCGCAAAATATTAATGAAGTCTACATACTGTTACGAATTTTGTGTTTTAATAGGTAATTTTGGTAGAATTATAATTACAATTGTTGTTTTTCCCAGTGCAGTGCAGCGCGAGACAAATTTTAAGAGAAAGCCATGCCGGAAATGTTAGAATACAGGGGCACGTGTAATTAACATTGAGTAAAGGGATATCTCGGTAATTTGTATTGAAACTGAATAAACTTAATTGACCATTATTGTCGACTGTAACCGCAATTCCACCCTCTTTTCAGAAATCTGGAGAAGCTTAAAGAACTAGAAATTTCTCGCGATCGGTTGAAAACTATTATAAAATGCCAGAGAAAGATTCGATGCGATGTCATACTCATACCCACGTGATAAATTGGCCACGCCCCTTTGCCATCTTCTACCCTGTCCTCCTATGCCGGAACACAGCATGGACTTTTCATGCTAATCTCGGCATGCAGCGGAAGTTGGAGTTCAGTTACTTAGGTATTGTTTTTGCGAGTTGTTTAATTTCGCGTGAACTTAGATATCCAAATTAACTTTCTCTTCAGATACGTTTTTCATTGCGTTGTATTTTTTACGTTTTTAGTAGTCTGAAGCATAACTACTGATTATACTGCGGGAAACTGCGAACATTTGTACGAATATTTCTGAAGAATATTTCAGAGTTCTGGTATATTTCTTTTAATTAGAATAAATGTTATTAACCTACTATCGGATTTGTGAATTCAATCTGCAGAGACATTAAGTTATTTCGAAGCAGGAGAGATGAAAAATGAGCAATCTCCTCGCCGGGACTCGAACCACGGACCTTTCGAATACGCGCCGTGTTCCCCTTTTAAAAGGCAACTAGGGATTACGGAAAAAATGCTGGTGGCGAATCATCATCCACCACCTTCTTTTAGTTCGTGTGCCACTGTAGAATTATTTTAAAATTTTTTCGAAACAAGGAAATAGAAGAATAGAGAAATGCCCTCGCCGGGACTCGAACCACGGACCCCTCGAATACGCGCCGAGTTTGCTGGCCATTACACTACGAAGACATGCTAAGAAGGCAGGAGAAATACCTTATAAATCTATTATGAACCCGTGCGTACGCAACAATACATTAACATAAACATCAGAAATTCATCATAACGTTAACGTTATGGTAAACATGCGAAGTTTACCGAAGATATGACTAATATTGAAATTTATGTGGGATTTTAATTTTATTGTTATTAATGCAAGACATCTAAATAAAGAAACATTCTTCGCTTAAAAAAGCTTACTTTATCTGTATAATAGTCTATTGTCATGTAAGTCTGAAAGTCTAAATTAGTCTGAAATAGAGAGTAATATACGATATTAAATTTTTACTCAGTCTTTAACGAGAGTAACCATTTTTAAATGCTACTGCGTATATATATCAATCACAGAGTGGATAAGATCCCTGAACACTGGTAGCTCGGTCATGATCTCTAATCCCGTGAAGCCACCTGTTTCCCTTTGCCTTGAGGTCTGTTCAACGTTCTTAGTAGTTTAAACTGGTAGCTACTGATAGTGCTGTATTATACTGAGGAGAGCTATACGAGTATTTTTGTGGAAAGCTCTAGAATTGTAAAATGTTTCTTTTGTGAAAATAAATTTTGTCAAGCTATTATATGTTCTGTGCGCATTGAAACAATAAAGAACCCATACACGAGTAACAGTACATACGAATTCTTTTACCATGCTCGAAAGTTAATTTGAAACTTAAAATTCGCATTATTTCGTCTGTTATTTCAAGATAATGGTATTTATTACTATTAAACAACTAAAACTGTAATAAAAAAGCTAAATAAACAACAGAACTGTTGCGAATGAGGCTTTGGGAATGGCATATTTACAAATGTTTCTGTAGTGAAACTCCTGAAATTCCTAGAATTTATTAAGATAAATATTTAAATAAACAATATAAATAATTATTTGTGCAAATGGAACAACTATTTTAAGTTGTTTAATTTTAAAACACATTAGGAACAAAGTATATATATATGGTAGGGTAATTCATATCATTATTTTTTTTTATTCCATACAACAAATGTTTAAATTTTTAATCAGCTTCAAGTGACGTTGATCACCATCATTTATTGACGAAATTTTTAAATAAGCCAATTATAATGAATGATACGTAGAAGTTTTAATACATTACTAAGAGTTTTATTCTTTTAAAACGTGCAATATTTGTTTAATATTTCAAACCAGCTAAGTTTAATGTTAAAAGATGTCCAAAACTTATCTCTTTTAACTTCTGCGTTAGTTATTTATTTGAAAATTTTAATTTTTACCAAGGTATAGAGTTATTGAAAGATTATATAATGGAATTTAGGATTTTTAATCAGAATATCAAAGGAAGGATAAAGCACGCAACAAAACGAAAAAACTAATTTATTTTCCGCCCAAATAAATTCTTATTTCCACAAGAAATAAAAAAAAATATCCTTAAATTATAAAAAGCAGTATCAAATATAAGACCCAATTTTCGTTTTCTTTTATTATTTTTATAAATACTTAAATATCAAGAATCACATGAAAGTTGAGAAAACCTTTAACGAGTATTATTTAGCACTGGTGCGATGTCAGTTCAGGTCAAACATGTCGTCCATGCATTTGACTAATATCTTTACGCACTGCTGATTCGGAATATCACAGTAAGAAAATACAAATACCACAACCTCAATGCTTTACATTAGCAAAAATAAAAAGGATAATAAAAGACCAAAAAACGAAAAAGAAAAAAAATAATTGCTAAACATTATGCAAATATTCAGAGCAATTTCATGTCCGTCAAAAGAACATTTTCTTCTTTCATTTTTCTTGTACATTTTCCATACTTATGCGAAGCAGAAACAAAAAACGAAAACAGTCGTGAGTTTTGAAAGCATTATTTTTATTTTAGCCTCTCGTAGTATATGCAAAGATTTTCTAGCTGTACATACATAATGAATATATTGTAGATGGAACTTTGTGAGGATGAATCTTGTAGCTTGTGGTTCCTGTTTGTTGACTCATACGCTTAGATGATTTGTATCATTACAAATCCTTAAAACTTCTCTTCATAAGGCAGCTTCGGGAAGAATAATAATTAGATTTATAATGGTTTGTATAATTTAATTATACATTTACATTAGGTATATTATATTAACTATACCATTATTACGCCAAAGGAGGGAACACTTTTTAAATTGTTGCCACCGAATATTATCATCCTGTATTATATTTAAAGAAAGTAAATCATGAAGAATCTGCATGAATATTTGTATGTTTCTCGCACTGTGAAAAAACGACTGTACTAGAGCCATAAAATTTTTAAAAACGTAATCCTCTACCCTAATATGGGCCGCCGGAAGCCTGAAGAGTGAATTTCGAATTTGTTTTATTACCTACTCTATATTTTGCAAAATTTTAGGGAATTTTTTGATTAACAAAACGATTTCAAAGCAATCATTGGCAACACTACCGAAAAAAAAAAAGCTTTTTGTTCACGACCGTGCGAGACTCTATCGAAAATTCTAAAGATATGATATTTTCAAATATTTTGTGATATTGCTGTTTTACACTGCAGACGAGCGGGGGGGGGAGTTATCTTTTATACTTTCAAATAATTTAGCAAAGTGGGTAAACCATATTTGGCGTTATTATCGCTCAACAAAAAAGATGCCAAATTTAAAATCGCGCCAATTTGTAATTTCATGTATATCTTGGAAAATTTTGAATAAAAAGCTCTAATTTTCTGCAGGTGAGCCTAGAAATACATCTACTTTAAGAGGATGTTAAAATTTGATAGTTGTGATAGAACAAAAGTTTTTCGAAATTTTATGAAATATTTAAAAATGCAAATTTTAAAAGTAAATCATAAAAAATGCGCGAATTATATTTGGGTTAAGCTTAAATTTCGAATTCTGGAGGACCAAATCAAGTACAATAAAAAAAGAGATATTAATGAATATATATCAAATTCAATTAACACTGAGGAGCTAAAATTTTCAGAGCTAATGTTTCAAAAACTACCCGCGCGAATTTTACAACACTTCGCAGTTTACCATAATTTGAGTCGTAGAATCGAAATATGGAAAAACATTGCCATGTTATTTCAGAAATAGTCCGATTTTTCATCAAAATAACTATGTTAGAAAAATGCCATAGATAAATCTAATATATATCCTAAGTCAAGCTTTTGAGACATGAAAAACGCAAGCTGAATTTTGTCAATCGACCCAGTAGAACGGGTGATCTAGAACTGTCCCATTCTTTTTTTTTTCTCGAAGTGCACATTTATGATTTGAGTTGATCTTATTTTTTAAAATTGTTAAAAATACAATTGCATCACTTATGTACCACATTTTGAAGATACGAACGCCAATCTAATGTTATTTTGAAATTTGAAAACAGAAAAGTAAAAACAATTACATACATATACGAAATGAAACTTCAAAACTGAACGGATTGCTACATGTGTGGTGAAACTTAGTGTATAGGTAATATAAAGGTACCACTGCAATTTTAAAACGTGTAGCGCATAATTAATGCTAATCTATATAGAAAATGCTATATTATTAGCCATTAGGCAATGAAGCAACGGAGGAAATGTATGTTTTAGCAATGGAACATTGTGTGTACTTTCGATGGAAACTGCAAAATTCCAAGCTTTCTTATGTATCACTATGCAATAACTTTAAAAATAGTGATGTGTTGCACAAATAGAGCAACAAAATCATAAACTATGTTATACAATCACATGTTGAGTAAGATTTTTTGTAAAAGCCAAACAAACGTATCAGAAAATTACAGAGGCATGTCACGAGTATTTTGTGACAAAATGACAAATTTTCAAAAGTCACAAATAATTTCAAACGGCCGAAAAAATATAGAAGAAGAATCAAACTCCGGAAAGTTTCGACAAAATAGCAAAATAAGAGAAAGGCTTAGAAAAAGCGAGAACAAACAGACTTACTGCTGTTCACACGGTATAGTGGTCAGGAGAGCCTACTGCGGAAGCGAAGGGTCCGGGTTCGAATCTCGGAGAAGGCATGGATGTTCCTAATGTATAGTGTCTTTGCGGCGTGGGGACACCCTAAATATATGTTTATCCAAAAAGTCCTCTCGTGTGTTTTGGTGGAAGGTGGGAGGAGTAGGAGATCTTCTCCTCTCGGGTGCTCATTCTCAAAACTGGAGTAGAAGTAGAAGTCTAACCTCCTGGAGGCTCAGGCAACCATTTTTCCATGACATTCATGGACAAGATAACAACAACAGAATTACCTCAATTATATTCTTAAATGCACAAAACGTTTTTTCGGCGGCCATACCGTATAGTTATTAACGACGCTGATTGCCGTACAGAAGGGCCCGCATTTAAATTCCGGAGAAGGCATGGATGTTTTGAAATGCATTGTGTCTGTGCTGCATTGGGGACTACAAATATGCGGCGAACAGAAAGTCCTCTCGAAAGGTTGGTGTTAGTGAAAAAGAGTTGGGAAACCCTCAGACCTATCCCCCGGGTGCTCTACATCAAAACTGGGGGCGGAACTGAGGAAAGTCGCACTGGAACCTGTATGGTGCTCAGGGTCTCGCCAACGACAGGCGCAATGTTACAGTCCTTGCCACAATGAATTTCATGGGCTTGCTCTGATGTTACTGCCAGACAAGTGAGATACGTTACAGCGTTTCTTCGAATTCGGCCAAACAATAAAAATGTATAGGTTGTATCTATCAGGACAAATCACAATACCAAACTGCATCGACTGAATACTTGACGAAATACACCATTCCAGTAGTTTTAGCTCCTCTGTATTTATCTGATCTCAGCCTCATATATTTTTGTTTTCTATTCTCAAACTAATATTTCTCCGATCATTCTTAAGTACCGTCATTAAAGTAATGATTTGACAACATTTAAAATGTGGAGACACATCACTCGAATGCTAGAAATTTGGTCAAGATCCTACATTACATCGAAGAGTGAGGATGCGCTTGCAATTTGAGTAGTCTCGAAGTAGTCTTCCAGCGATGAGTAGTCTTGAAAGTGAGACAGTGAATTTCTAAATCTGTATCAGGTGCAGGTTTCCTAGAAAATTCATCTTCACCTTCATACCATATTTCGTAAATAAGTTTATTCGAATTAGAATCAATTTCTTCTCTACTTCTAAACGGCTTAAGAGATTTCCATTAAAATTCATCAACAAAATCATTCTGTGCTTTAAAATGTACGAAATTTTCGAAATTGCTACATAAAGCAGAGTAGCAAAGACAGCAATTATTAAATCAATGATTCAATAAGATTAATATCTCCACGTTAAGAAATAAATATGACTGCTTTCAAAAATCCTTTTTTAACGATGTCTGTAATTTCTAGAGAGTTAAAAAATGCAAACAAAGATAGCGATAATCTGCCATTAAGATTTTACTCCTAGTCATCAATCATAATGCTTCGAAACCAAGTCGCGATCACTAGCCCTTCAAAGTTATAATTTAAAATGACAATCGACGTCATTAACAGATGATACCAGGCTTTTATTATTTGACATCTGAGTGGCAATTAATATTTAGAAACATTTCCGAGAAGATGATTGTTAGTTTAAAGAATGTGTCTTCTTGTATTTAAACTCATTTAAAGTACTAAAGATGTCTCTTCTTTACATTCTGTAGAAAATAAGTGATGCATTTATAATATATAATGAAGTAGTTTTTAGGATTTCGACACTATATTTCTCGAGGGGGGGGGAAAAATTTTATATTTGTGAATCTATTGACTATAAAACGTGACCACAAGGTCTAGCTACTTTTTCAAAATAGAGAATTTTTTTCCAAACTTTTATTTATTTTTGAAGGATTCGTTTTAGAAGTGGGCACATAAAATTCGGAATTTATTTTTCAACCCTGAAAATGAAATATTCCTTAGATTACCTTCATTTTGCCTCTTCATAAGCGAGCTCTCGCAAGTGCTTTTCCCATTATAGAAGTTTCGACTCTCAACGATATATTTTCTGCTCAAATGTTTTTCTTTTTTAAGAAGTTAGACGCTGAAGAGTCTTTTATTCCGCATTCAATTCTTAGGTATTGTCCTAGAAGAATATCTCAAGGGGTTAAATCGAGGGATTTATTGGGTAGTTCACATAGATACATGTAAAATATCTTTTGGAATGGAGTTAAGAATATTCTGTGTATATAGTATGAAATATTGGTTAATCTTCGGATTATAGTAACTTGGCGATTTTTGGCGAAAATTTGGCGACCAACCCTGCTACAGCAACCTGCTAGTTTTTTTGGGGGGACGCCATTTTGTTTTCACGAAGTAAAGGCAGTTTTTTTTTTAACTCAACATTTTTCTTCAACGATCTGCTAGCCGAATTACGCTTATGCTAGAACTTTTATGGAACAAAAGTGCTTAATCATGACGAAGATTAGGTGCGAAATTGGGAAAAAGTGCAGAATCGCCCACTGCTTGCCGTGATTTTAAGAATTGCACATACACGGTATCCATGTACACATCGACCTATTTTCACTTAAGAAAAATCCCAGAATTGCACAAAAATTGCATTCCGCATACTCTTGACTTTATCCATGCACATTGCTAAATTCCTAGCTAGTAACCTTTATCGCCTTACCAAAATGTCGCCAAACTACCTGTTACCATATTCCAAAGATTAGCTGAAATATTTTCTACCTTCTTTCCGCAAGCCTTCGTGTTGTACCGGTATACACTCGGCGTGTGTTTCAGAGGTCCAGATTCGAGTCTTTTGTCATTTTTCACGTCTCTTGCTTTAAGAAAACCTAATGACTCTACGATTGTACTCACAGGAATTGCTGTTTAAAGGATTTAATTGCGTCTTCTTGACTGTTCTTCCTGTTTACCCAGGCTCCCATACAAAATGTTCATCTATAGATAAATCTATTTAACAGCTAGGTTTGTTGTTGGAAACGATGAATTATTAGAATAATGGTTCATTTAGAAAAATAATTCCTTATGTAATTGTAGAGTTAGTAGGTTATTTTGAAGCAGCAGACATGGAAAATGTGCAGTGCCCTCGCCAGAACTCGAACCCTTTACCTCTCGAACACGTGTCGACTGTGCTTCCAATTACACCACGAAAACATGCGGAAAGGAGGAAAGAAATTCCTTACATACTCCCTCTTTTAAAGGGCGACTGGTGGATTAGGGGACCCATTCTACAAATCCAGTCTGCAATAACGAATTATCGCCCACCACCTTTTAGTTCGGGCCCCACTCATTAGGTTATTTTGAATCAGGAGAGGTGAAATATGTGCAATGACCTTGCCGAGGCTTCAAATCTGGCCCTCTCAAATTCGCTTTCAATTACTCCAAAGAAACATGAGGAAAGGAGGGAGAAAATTCCTCATATGAAAATAATAATGCTTATATGGTTTTTGAGTGCCCACAGCGACCTGTTCCTATTTAAAATATAGTTCTATAATAATGATTTAATTAGCCGTTTTAATATTTCCACTACAAACTTTTATCCGTGGGGGGAAAAGAAATTATTGATCTTGCAAAAGTCGTTTTAAATTTCATTTTTTTTCCCCAACATGACTTTGAGCCATCCTTTGCTAATAGATGTGTCTAAATCAAATTTAATTTTACTGTAAATGGTTATATGAAAAAGCAAGCAGAAAATTTATTATTATTTATCACGTTTTAACTTCCATTTATGGTTACTTAAAATTCCTACTGTGTACCTATTCAAGTGAAAACACGAATAATACGCAATTAACAATATCTTATGTTTGATTATATCTTAGTTTATATCTTAGTAATATATCTTAGTTTGATATTATGCATTTATCAAGAAACTAGTAAATAAATACGATTCAGGAATCCATTCATGTTTATTCTGATTTAACTTAATTGAAATAAAATTAAAAAGTTTTAAAACCCAATGTTGTCTACTTACTTACTTTAAAGGAACACTTCAAAATGCTACTACCTAAGGCTGATACAATTCTTTGTTTGGAAAAGAAATTATTAAAGAAAAAAATTGTGCCTTTACTGTATAAGTGCGTGTGATTTTTTACGTTAATGTTTAACCCATCGGTAAATTACTTTAAGATTATTGCCATTCTTGAATCCACTATTCATCATTACACTTCACATCTTTTTATTGCTTCTTTTTACAGATAAAAATCTAATGTGGAAACCATATGACTTTCTCGTATGGTCTACTAAATTATACACATTTTTTCTGAATTTCATTTAGAATTATTTCCTCGAATTTCATCAGAGTTTTACTTCATCACTCATTCAATCAATTCAGTTCTCACTTCAATCAATTCAGGCAAGGCAAAAATACATAAAAACTCAAAGCAACTTTATTAAAAATTATAAAATATAGAAAACCATAAAGCACAAAATACAGATAAAACTGTTGAAAACAATTTTTACTACTAGATTTAATGTTCCGCCAGTGTGCAAATATACAGATTTTTCAGTGCACAAAACTGAACGTTTACTTTCGGTCCCACACGCCAGAAAGCCACTGAAATTGGTGCAGAAACTGATTTAACTCACTATTCTACTAAGAGATTCAGATGTAAACAAATGGTGGCTTCGTTAGGCGTAGTGACACTTAAACAACTTTTAAAACATTAATTTAGAAGCCAAACAACAAAAATCAGCGTAATATTTTCAAATTTTCACAGGACTGGTTTCGATGGTTTTACCGAACCATCGTCCTCAGCTGCAAAAGCCCAAAGCAGCTGAGGATGATGGTTCTGTAAAACCGTCGAAAGTAGTCCTGTGAAAATTTTAAAATATAAAGCTGATTTTTGTTGTTTGACTTCTAAATTAATATTTGTTCGGCGTGTTATTGTATCTTAATTAACTTTTGAAATGTTGATAATTCTACAACTACTGCATGCAGGTTGACTAAAGGCATGAAAACCTTATCCGGAATGTACGAACAAAAGAATTCAATCACTTTGGAAGCAAAAAAACTGCGCAATTTACCAACATATAAGAATAAAAAACTGAGCTCACTGAGCCGCGTAGGAGAGTGGATATATATTGTGCATACGCATTTGCTGCAGCTGATTGCAACCAAAGAGGAAAGTGCTTAAATAGTACATGTTATAGCAGTGCCATATGGACAATTTTAACGTTCTGAGCTTAATCGTTTTTGATTTATGCGAGATACATACATAAGTCAGAAAAGAAAACCTTTTCTGAATCCATTTTAAATCCATTTTACAATCCGTTTTCGGAAAAAGAGTCATTTATTCTGTCTGCGCGTACATATGCCACTCAAAAACATTGGTCAAATGGAATCTAGAGCGGTCAAAATGGATATTTTTGTTGAAATATGATATCCGAAATGTTTCGTGATTACAATATTTCCTTTCCTTCATGCAAGTAATTAAAAATGAAAAGTTAAAATACAGTTCATGATATATGGAATAGAAGAGTAGTTATTAAAAAGAGCGCATAAAATGTGACAAAGAAAACTCTCCTTAATACAAAAGAGTTTTAATTGATTTTGCAAAATGAAATTTACAAATATTTGCTCGCTTAACACTAAGATCGTTTTACAGATACCGCAGATATATATTTCTTTTCTAATATATATTTCTTTTTCAAAATCTTTTTCTTCTACACTTTTACTCTAATTACTATCTTTAAATTATTTACGTGCAATAATTTTTCTATGTGAATATTTTATGCTGTACGGAATTGATGAAGAAAGCTGTTATTTAAAGTGCCGATGTAAGGAAAAGACTGGGAATCCTTAATTTAGAACTATATTTATGGAAATATATTTATCTTGCAGGTATTAAAATAAAGTACTTTTCTGCTTCGACTTTAGTATTAGGAAATTTCAGGATAATAAAAGACAAGTCACGATGCCTAAACTGTTTCCTAAAAAAACATACATCACCTAAAATCACAAAAATGCATTATATTTTGACACATCGGAATAAACAGCAGAAAAAAGTCATAAAAAATATCATACTTGCAGGATTGTATTAAAATGCATTGAAAAGTATAAAACGCAGAAACAGATATCATACCATAAATTTTTCTTTAAAAATGAGAGTCCCTCGTCTTGATAATGTCTTTAGTTTTAAATTCTATAAAGTGTTTCCAAATATATATTAGTAAAGGCTTATGTATAAATTAGAACATAGATTAACTGACACAAGCATCCAGAAAAGAAGCTGTAAAAACATAATGATTGTTAATGATGATGCTTAAATATCAGCATAAGAAACGTAGGATTTATTAGTAAAACCAAATCATTGGATGAACTAACCGTTCCTAATTATAATAACAGAAGCGAAGCTTTATGTACTTTTTTTTAATAGCGGCGGTACTTTTTCGAACTGGTCTGCTTCGGTTTTGAATATAAAAAGAAACATTTTATCCTTGAAAACCAAAATTTTGGCGTCTAGAAGAAATCCTTTAATCCATTACTTTTCATCACTAAACTTGCTTAATTTCTTCAGTTTAATGATTAGCTGAATTACTCATATAATCATTATATTAACAACCTTTCTTTATATAGCCAAAGACATATAAATAAAGAAGATGAAGAATACTCTTTTTAAGCATAAAAAATTATTTGTATTTTTCTTTAAATTAAATTGACTATTATATATACTAGATAAAAATTCTGACATGGACATCATATGATTTCCTTGTATGGGCTATTAAATTATACACATATTTTATCGCATTTCATTTAAACACATTTCCTCGAATTTCATTAGAGATGTATTTCTCTTTCAATTAATACAATTCTCAATTCGTGGCAAAGCAAAAACAGATAAAATCTCTAAACATTTTCATTAAAAATTGTAAAATACAGAACGTAAAACATCAAATACAGTTGAAAGTGTTTAAAAAACAATTTTTACAGTTATTCTACGGAAAAATCAGAAATTTAGCCAGCAGGCAAGAAAGCAGATTTTTCGGCGCACAAAACTGAAAGCTTACTTTTCGTCCCACTTGGTAAAAAGACGTTAAAGTTGCAGAAACTGACTTGATTCACTATTCTACTGAGTTTCAAATGTAAACAAATGCCAGTTCGTTAGGCTTAACTCGCCACTTAAACTTTTATATTGTTGACAATTCTAACACTATTCCATGCAGATTATCTAAAAGCATAAAATCACGTGATTCAAACACTTTTAAAGCCAAAAATACACAATTTACCAACATATAAGTATAAAAAACAAGTAACCAAACCGAGCTAAGTTACAGAATGGGAATATATATATATATATATATATATATATTTGTATACGATCGTTGCAGCTGATTGTAACGAAAAAGAGAGGTACTCAACTATATGTTATAGCAGTCCCATATACAAATTTTCAACGTTCTATGGCTACTTGTTCTTGATTTATGCGAGATAGATAGAAATTTTGAAATTTCTTTTGGCAAAAACATTTCTTTATTCTGTCCTTACTTACAGATGTCACTCAAAAAATTAAAATGGAATTTGATGATGGCTGAAATAAACATTTTCGTTCAAATATGATACCCGAAAATTTTCGTGATTGCAGTACGTCCTTTACTTTGCACAAGAAAGTAAATTGTTGTAGAGTTTACCAGTTTGGCTGGTTTTAAATGCATTGAAATATTAATTAAGCGATTTTTAATTAATAACTCATTAATTAACAATAGAAAAATAAATGTCTATATATTTCGAAAATTTAATTTAAATATGGAGCTCTACATTCTAATGTCACAACTCTTGAAAACTCAATATCATATCATTCCGTTTTCATGACCTAAAAGTACTCATAATTGTCTTCATTAGCAGGCATTTTCCCTAAATATCGCCTAATGCTGATGATTATATCCTTGTGTATTTAAAATGTCAGGCTTATAGCAACTATGTTTTACTATTAAAAACGAAATTCTCATGTGCAGTCAGAAGCATTATAATGTATTATCGCATTTACACGTGCATTCGCTCGTGTTGTGGTGTAAGTCCAGATGGAATCTGAAGATCCGTGGTTCAAATCCAGTCGAAGCCAAAGATGATTTTTTACATTTCCTGCTCCAGAAGATCAGTTGATCCCAAAGTGGCACCCAAACTGAAAAAAAAAAAAAAAAAAAAAAAAAAAAAAAAAAAAATTAATGAGTTTACAGTACCTACTCTTCATTTAGATTTGCTGCCCTTTTAGTGGGAAACAATATACGGAATTATCTCATTCCTCACTGCAGGATCTTTTGGTATAAGCGGTTAGTAGCTTCAGCTAAGGAATCCTATAAGCCTAGATTAGAATTAGGCCAGGCCATAGTTGATTTCTCATGTTTTCTACCTTTAAAATTATGTTAGCCTCTATAATATGCAAGCATACTAGCAAAGGGACTAATGCTTATAAACTGTAAACGGTATTTTCTCCCTTCTTCTAGCGTGCCTTCGTGGTGTAATGTTATCACACTCGGAGATTATTCGAGAGGTCTAGGTTCGAGTTTCAAAGCATTTGTCTCCTGCTTCAAAATAATTTAATGATTCTACAAATGGTGCCTGAACTATAAAAGGTCGTGGGTAATTATTCTTCACCACCAGGATTTGGTGATAGGGTCCTCTAATCCCCAGTCACCTTTTAATAGGGAAAGTATATATGGTATTTTCTCGCCCCTGCCGGCATGATTTCATGGTGTAACTTTAGCATACTCGGAGCGTATTCGAGAGGTCTACATTCGAGTCTCTGCAAGGGTATTGGACATGTTTCACACCTCCTGCTTCAAAGTAACCTAATGATTCTACAGCTACATGCTCAAACGAACTATTTTTGAATTAAAAGAGCACATAAAGCGTACACATAAAGCGGAGATCGTTTGCATGAATGCGTTGTAAATAGCTCGCTTCTCCATATATATGCTTCCATGATTATAGTTTTGGAACTCGATAATAGAAAGTTTAAATTGGTCCTTAAATAGTCAATTATAATAGTCTCTTTTATATATGATCCGAGAATTGCATTTGCGACGTAATTTTGAAATAAAGTTGCTCTTGAATAGGAATAATTCAGCCTGAAACTATTCGGAACTCATTTAAATCTCTTTCAAATACTAATTTAAATTTATTTCCAAGCGTCATTTTTTTTTTCGCTTTTCTTCGCTCGTTGTGGAAGGATAAGATTTAATCGTACTTTTAAGAAAATAATTATAATTCCAATAATTAATAAAATTAATGAAATTATTGAAAACGTTGAATATAAGCGAATGAGGTTAGAAGAGAGGATGGGCAAACTACGACCCGCCGGAAGATCCTATCCGGCCCGCGGATGGAATTTTAATTTACCGGTCCGAAGGAAAATTAAAAGAAATATATATTATATATCCATCTCCTTTTCTACTTCGTTTAAATATTATTTTTTTCTTCCTTTTTCTCAGGACTGATGATCTTTCCACTTTCTATATTTTTATTCTACAAAACACAAACTGACGGAAATAGCAAGCACAGACAGCTTTCAATGGGTAAAGTGTTAAAAGCGGGAAGTTCTTTGTTATTTGTAGCTGTAGTTTTGCGCCAACAAGCGTTATCGCTTTCTCAGGGAGCAGGCATATGGGAATCTAATGTAGGTGATTTAGACCTCATAATGCGGCAGATTGTGCATTTTAAGTTCCAGCCAGCGGCCTTTTTCTTTTGACACGAGTTCTAATATTGTTGATTGCGTATGGAAAGATTGCGGAGATATTGCATCATTGTGAATAGCGGTGAATTTATCAAAAGTATAGCGTAGCTAGTGCTTGTTTGGGTTATTCGTAAAATATTTCAACCCCCAAATGGCTACTAAAAAATGCTACTACTAAGTTGATTCATGTTATGTAGAGAAATTATCTGATAGCGTTGTAAAAACTATGTGAATGATTTTATGATTTATGGAAATTTAAATTTTATTTTGATTCTGAATTATTTAATTTAAGGCTTTAATTTTGGGGAGAAACAGATGCTTCTGGAAATATTATTTAGTTAAATGAATATTATTTATTTTCCTCTATTTGTAAATCTTGTACAAACTTTTATTCATTGTGAAAGAAGCAGGGAAAGGGAGGCAATTTTCGCCAAGTCATGATTTCGCGCGCTTTAGAATGTTCGAGAAAGAATTTTCATTGTTAGTTGACCTTAAGAGAGGAAAGTACGTGACGGAAAGGTCAAAGGTTGCTACTTGTCTTTCAATGTAAGTCATTCAAGTTTTTGGCGATTGAGGGTCCAGTTGTTGGCTAAGTGAAGAAGGGCGCGCATGCGCGATCACCCTTATTTCCGCATTCTGGAGTTGAAAACGAAGATTTTGCCATAATTAAGGGGGCGATAAGTGAAGCCATAGTGGGAGCCCGTTTGGTGAAGGAGAAGAAGGAAATTCGAGTTGGATACACACTTACTCTGGACACACTTACTTTTGGCTGACTCTCGGACTGACTCGCTGATTTTTGGGCTTGCTGGACAAAATGTAAGTGACTCCGAGAGGTGTTTTCCGGCGGGGAGCGGCAAATATGCTCCCCGGCCGCGTTTGGTTAAGAGGCGAGACACACTTACTCTTGACCAGAGAAAGGAAAGGATTTAGTCGGCATCGAGCAGTGCTTCCGGCGGGGAGCGGCAATTATGCTCCCCGGCCGCGGGTTTTCTCAAAATGCGAAGAAAAAAAAAAAAAAAAAAAAACTGTTGAGCGAATAACAAAAAAATTAACAGAGACTTGGGTCTCTATCTGTATCGGCAAAAGTCAGGACGATGTCCTCTGAACTCCGACTTGAAAACAGAAGGAATTATGTCACCTTAGTCAACTGGAAGCCTGCGTTAGCCGTTCTCTAAAATGCCTAGCTTAATTGTCTACGTTTTCCTTGGTGGAGCTGAGAGTCTAGGCAGACAGCCGTGCGGTGTAAGCTGTTCTCTTGCTTCCAGTGGGAATAATTTTCTTCTATGGAAACCAGTAGCAGGCGTAAGATTTGACGGTATAGCTGATGTAATTTATTGTCGTGCCGTTTGAGTCTCTGTCTTGCGGATTTGCCAAGTGACGTAAGGATAGAGCTAAGATATGAGCTCTCCTCCACTTCAAGATGTCTTACCAGATAAGTTATATATTTTTTTCTTTTGTGTTTATTCGATCCTCTCACGAAACTTCTTCATAACAATTGGTGCCGTGACCTCTGCTTAGTGAAGGATCGAATCAGTAACTGATTTTGTGAATTTATTTATTTCGTATAACTTACTGTTTTAAGAAGGTGTTAAATTTTAGGTGCTAGGATTAATTAGAGTTTTTTTTTTATTTGTGTTTGCTTATTTGTTAATACGAGAGTGATAAAGTTTGAAAATGTGTGTGAATTTCAGGAATTTTGGACTTTAACGTTAGGCACACAGAATTGAACTTTAAAGTTAGGAAAAATATATATTTTTAATGTAGGAGAATAGATACTGTATATTTTTACTGTAGAAAATCCTTGAGTGTTTTCTGGATGTATACTTTTGATTTCTGATTTCTGATACAAGATGGAAAATGAATTATTTCACGATAATCCTATGCTATTTGTGTATCCTTGTATAAAGTTTCGAGTGCTTGTCGGTAAAAACTGGACTCATTTGTTGAGCACTATTAAGAGAGCGAGACTTAAGGACTCTAATTATTTTACTGAATGAGACAAGCCATAGCTATGCGTAGCTAGAAATTTTTTTTTTTTTGTGTGTGTTTTTGCTAATTATTTAACCTAGAATCTTGTGAAATGTGTAATTGTGAGGGGTAACGTTAGAGAAATTTTGATTTTTTTGACTTAATTGAATAATATTTTGTGAAATGTATGTAATGTTTTCATGATTATCTAGTTTACCAAGTATCTTATTATTTTTTTGATTACATTGTTTTGATATGATTCCAGTATATTGTGTAATGTGTTAGAAAATTTAATTTAGTATTGAGCAATGAATTTTATAAGTTCTGAAGGCATAATGATACAAATGAATGAGTAAAAATTGTAGATTGTTTTTCAATTGCCAAATTCTGTTTTAAGGTTAACATGGGTTAGATTTGAATTTTTGCCTGAGATCAGCAATAGTGATGTTTGCATATTTAATTTTTTTTGGATTGAATTCTTCAGCTTGAGTGAAGTTCTAATTAGTTAATGAGTCAGAGTAATTGAGATTAGTTATCTTCTGAGTTTAAGTTTGTGAAGAGTTGTCATGTGAGAATTGTTTAAACAGTAGAAATAGAGTTAGTCTTGTGAATTGTAGAAAGTGAATTTTAATGAGAATTTTGTGACAACGGGAATTTGTTTTGTGAAAAATGTTGAGATAAGTTTGAGAAGATTAGTTACTTTTGCTCTGTACTCATGAGCGGGAATTTTCTGTTGATTACAAGTAGTTTGTCTTGAATTTGCTAGTTAATCGTAATAGATGTGATTTGAGGTACTGAATTTTCTTTCTTGGTTGGACTGGTTGCTGAATTTGGGGTTAATTCTTCTTTTGGCTTAAGTTTTGTATTTGAATTGGTAGTATCAAGATAGTTGTATCAGGTTTTTGTTTTGTTTTGGTGGTTTCTGCCAAGGTCCGTAAAATGTAAGTTCTCTGATGTTTAGTTTCTGTGGAAGAATTGAGATTTCTGTGGTCATAGGAAAATAGTAGAATTTGAGTTATGGATTTCATTTGTGAGATTTTTAGGGATTTTTGAGTTACGAGTTATGAGTATTTTTTTTAGTTTAGCACTTTTGAGAACTTTGCATTTGTTGCTTGCAGTTAGGTCTTGCGTGAAGTTGTAATGTCCTGAAAGCTCGTTTCCTTGTAAATACTTGCACTTCATGGTGGCACTTGACCTCTTACACCGGGGGCAAACAGGAACTTGTTATCTGAGAAAACTATTGTTGTATCTTTTTTCATTGTGTTGGTTCAGGATTGTAACGTTTCAGTCAGCGCACTTTCCTTTCCGAGATTAGAGATCTTATGTTCTCTTTCAACGTGTCTGGGGGTTTGCTTGATACGTAAAGTTTGGGTCTGTCATTCATAATACAGCGCTTTTCTCAGCTTACATGGACGCGGTAAATAGTTACTTTGTTTCTTTTGTTTGGGTGGAGGTGTTGTTGAAAGCTGCTACTTAGGTTACTATACAACGTTTTGGAAGTCTGATGCAGAATAGATCTCAGTTTTTGCCTAAAATTGGGGGGTTTCTTTTGAACACTTTTTTTTTTATTTGTGATATTTTATTTAGTGTTCTAGTAACGTGCTTCAATCCAGCTTTGATTGATTTCTTTGACTAGGTTGAATTTTTTTTCTCGTGGACTTAAGGGATTTTTAGAATTACTGGATTTTTTTTTGGTGTTGTCTTACTAAGGGGACTTAAGTTTGGTGTTGTTACTCACTAGTGTTTACCGTGAGGTTTGAAATTTTTAGCGGCGCTTCACTCTTGCTGGTTGATTTTTTTTTTGGCTTGATTTGAATTACAGTGAAATATTTTTTGACTTGATATGGTTTAACATAATGACTATTTGTGTATTTGTTTAGGTATTGCAGTTTAAATTTTTTTTTAAGTATCGCTGATCTCATTGCTCATTTGAATTATGTACGAAATTTTTACAGTTTAATTGTATTTTCATTTTATGTGTATATGTGTATCTTGGTAGTATTTGTAAATTTTTGGCCAAACGTCATTTTGTATATGCATTAGGTTGTAGTATTACTATTATTTTTGTGTGTCTTGGATAAAATTCTAATTGGTATTTGCACAGCGTATTCTGGATGCTATTTTCGGCTGGTTCCGAGGTTCCTTGTGTTGTAACGTTCTTTTCTTTTCTAATGCTTGGCCCTGATCAGGCCGCTTCTGTTCTTAGACGTGACTGTTTGGGATTCAATCTTAGAAGTTATTCAATTTCGTAGTACTTAGGGATCTTTACTCTTTGTTTGAATACGTTCATGTGACATATTTTATTTGGAATTGTGTGAATTATTAGTGTGTTATTTTCTCAGGAATGTATTTTATGTATCTGCGGCGCGTTAATTATCTTATTTTTATTTATTTCATTTTTTTTGTGGTGTGAGCAATTGGATTAGATTATTTCTTTCTTCAGGTGTGTGTATTCGAACACATTCAGTGGCTTATCTATCGTAAGGGAAAAATTGAAAGATAAAGTCTTCTTCAACTTTGAAAGAGTGATTGTTCTTCCTTGGTCGAAGGTGAGACGTAGGAGGGTGAAATCTGGTTTCTTTTAAGGTCAAGTTCCTCTACTAAGGAGTATTGTGGTGCTGAGTTCACATTCCGGGGTTGGTTGCTTTCATTTTCTCGCGTTGAAGGCTGCAGGGGGGGGGAGTTGCTAACACAATGATTTCTAACTACAGGGTTTTCCCTCGATTGCATTGACAACTCCGTACTCATTTAATGTACTCCATGATTGTGCTCAGCAGAAATTATCACAATAGTAGAATGTGTTCGACCTCAGGTGAAATTGTTCACATTAATGGACTGAAATGAAATGAATAGATAATTACATGTTCAGAATTGTGGCCACACAGAGACTGCAACACTAGTGTGATGCAATGAACTGAAAAAAAAAAAAATTCTTTTTCTCATTATTGATTGATCTTAGACATATTTTGTTTGTGATTAACGCCTTATTTTTATTTTTATTTTTGTATGTGTTCTGAATATTTCTATGTAATTAATTAAGTGATTTAATTGATGTTTTTGATTAATTATTTTTGATGATCTTCCTTGAGTATTTTAATTAGTAATTGCTTTGATTAATCTTGTTGTTTTACTTGCACATTTTGGACTTGAAATTTAATGTGTCAGTAATGTCACTGTACCAAGTAGTCGTGTGAAATATTGTTACATTATGTTATCCTTTAGCCTTATTGCACAGTATGAGTCATGGTATTTCAAGAAGTGTCTGTCTGCTAAATTTTGGTAAACCAAAATTTAATTCCTTAGGGGAAAGGAATGTTATGTAGAGAAATTATCTGATAGCGTTGTAAAAACTATGTGAATGATTTTATGATTTATGGAAATTTAAATTTTATTTTGATTCTGAATTATTTAATTTAAGGCTTTAATTTTGGGGAGAAACAGATGCTTCTGGAAATATTATTTAGTTAAATGAATATTATTTATTTTCCTCTATTTGTAAATCTTGTACAAACTTTTATTCATTGTGAAAGAAGCAGGGAAAGGGAGGCAATTTTCGCCAAGTCATGATTTCGCGCGCTTTAGAAGGTTCGAGAAAGAATTTTCATTGTTAGTTGACCTTAAGAGAGGAAAGTACGTGACGGAAAGGTCAAAGGTTGCTACTTGTCTTTCAATGTAAGTCATTCAGGTTTTTGGCGATTGAGGGTCCGGTTGTTGGCTAAGTGAAGAAGGGCGCGCATGCGCGATCACCCTTATTTCCGCATTCTGGAGTTGAAAACGAAGATTTTGCCATAATTAAGGGGGCGATAAGTGAAGCCATAGTGGGAGCCCGTTTGGTGAAGGAGAAGAAGGAAATTCGAGTTGGATACACACTTACTCTGGACACACTTACTTTTGGCTGACTTTCGGACTGACTCGCTGATTTTTGGGCTTGCTGGACAAAATGTAAGTGACTCCGAGAGGTGTTTTCCGGCGGGGAGCGGCAAATATGCTCCCCGGCCGCGTTTTGGTTAAGATGCGAGACTCTCTTACACACTTTTGGACTCGCGCACTTACTGGTTGGCTGGACTTGTGGATGTTACTCTGGAACTTACTTGGGACGTTACCCGTGAAGCTTGCTCTCGGGATGAGTAAGAACAGGCGAGCCGTAATTTCCTAGCAACAACGTTTCTGACCGGCGAAATTTGAACGAGTTACCTGCGTGTTGACATAGGACTTTCAGGACAAAGCAGATAGCCGTCCTGGGCAGCAGTGCTCCTGTTTCTGTTCTACAGTAGTGAAGTGGGTCTACATTTTTAGAACCAGTGTCAAGATGAGCCCGGCCGACATCAACGCGGGATAAGATAAGAGTCCTCCGCTTCAAGATGTCCCTTCAAGATGTTTTATTTTTTTTGGTGTGTTTGAACTTTAGGCAAGCTTTTCAAAAACGTCCTTAGCAGAAAAAAAAAAACAACGTCAAATCTAAAATTTAACTCTCAGGCCTTAAATTGTTTCCCTTTCCTTTCTTTTAAATCACCAGACAAACCTTGAAGTTTTTTATGAATTTAAATGAACAGACTCTCAGATGAGGTTAAGATTTTTCTTATTGTGTTGTAATTGAATAAACTGATATTTAATCTGGAACCTCTTACAGTATGTTTTCTTTATATATTTAATATGAACTTTTCCTTTATATCTTGTATATGTTTTATGTTTTCGATCCTCTCACGGCGCGGTCCCGGAATGCATTTTTTTTTCACAACGCAAAAAATGCTGTACACGTTTCACTATACGATTACTGCCTTTAACGTCAAGTAGTTTCATATTTAACATTTAACAATATAGGAATTTCAGATATAACTGGTACCTAGAAGTAAACTATTTAACCTTGGTGACGAAACTTTCTTCTATATAACATTGGTGCCGTGAAGTAAGATTCATAACATTATTTCCCGGCGTGAACTTAAGCAATTTAACATTCAGAATGCCGTGCTTTTAATGATGAATGGACCTGGAAATATTTTTTACGGTTGTAAAAGATAAATCAATGTGTCTCATCTGCAGTGAGGCTGTAGCAGTGAGTCTTCCCGTCATTTCACATCTAAGCATAAGAATTTCGATTACGAAGGAATGTCCGAATATGAAAGAAAACAAAATGCAGAAAGTCTTTGTCAAAAATTATCAGGCCAACAAAATATTTTCAAGAAGATAAACAGTATCCAGACCTCAAGATTTCAGTGCCATTCAAACAGAATTGGATATTTTTACCATGCCTTTCAAAGTAAATTGTGAAGCAGTGTGTTCAGATTTGTAGCTTGAATTAATTGAGTTTCATTCTAACAATCATCTCAAGCAGTTGTTTCTAAATATGCCAAAGTATACAGTTCTACAAATCATTATCGAAAGTAGGTTTCTCAAATTTAATATATCACGCCAAGAAAATCAGTGCTATGTTTGCTTCATCTATATGTGAGAACAAGTGTTTCAACTATGAACCTTAGAAAGAATTATTTCAGAAGTAGACTGACAGATGAGCATGTAGACTCGTTCCTTAGAATCAGTATATCTCACTTCGAACCTCAATATAAGGAAATTTTAAAAATAAGATCCCAATTTCATTCATCTCATTAACATATTTAAATTGTAATACTTGTATACTGTTTTTAAAATTTAAAAAAAAAAAATATCTTGGCCATCCAAAGGTTTTTTTTTTATTTTTGATCCGCGACCGAAAACTTTTGCCCACCCCTGGGTTAGAAGGAAACCTGAAAGAAATGACAAATGCACCACATTTAGTAGCAAAATTAATTAAAAATGGGGATTCTCATAAAATGCTTAGAAACAAATCTCCTTAACCATAATTACATAATATATTAGAAATTTTTATTTTTCTGTCCATCAGAGGCTGAACGGTAAAACTATTGAATTCTGGTATTCGGCCTCGGTTCAAATATGGACGAAAGGATTAGGTCTATGTTTCTTTCTGCATTTTTTCTTCATTTGAGAAAAAGGTACACAATACGTTTTTGGAATTGAACATTTTTTTGGTTTCAACATAGCTTTGTTTTAATCCTAAGCTATGTTGAAAGGTATGTGTTATATTGTCTAAATCTGTGTTTTTCAAACTTTTATTCTTGCAGAACACTTTTTACTTCCTTGTACGAAGTGAAGGAAGTATTGCAATCGCGAAACATTTTGGGGTATAATATTCCAACGAAAATATCCATTTTGACCGCTATGGAATACAAATTTAACGATGTTTTTTGGATGACATACGTACGTAAGGAGAGAATAAAGGACCCCCTTTTCCGAAAACGGATTGCAAAAAGGATTTAAAATGGATTCAGATGAAGTTTTTACGTGACGTCTATACGTACGCATGTATGAATGCATCTCATATAACTCAGAAACGAGCAGCCTCAGAACGTGGAAATTTTGTATACCGGCCTGTTATAACGTGTAGTTGTGCATCTCCCTTTTTGGTTGCCATCGACAGCACCAAAACATATATAAATATATATATATATATATAATACCCACTCTGTTACTCGGCTCCGTGAGCTCAGATTTTTTTTTAACTTTCTTGAACGAGGTAAAGTAGTGTAATCATGAAAAATTCTGGGTACCATATTTCAACGAAAATATCCATTTTGACCGCTATCGAATGCAATTTAACGATGTTTTTGAGTGATATCTTTACGTAAGGAAAGAAAAAAAAGACTTTTCCACCTAAACGAATCACAAAACTGATTTAAAATGGATTCAGAAGACATTTTCTTTCGTGACGTCTGTGCGTATGAATGTGCGTACACAGCTACGTATGAATGAGCGCATGTATGTATGTATGTATCTCTCATAATTCAAAGAGCAACGGCCACAGAACGTTGAAATTTAGTATGTGGGACTGCTATAACATGTAGATGTCACCTTACCTTTTGCTTGCACCAAAAGTATATAAATATAACAATAAGTAATATATATATATGTATATATACCTATTCTGTTACTCGGTTTCGTGAGCTCGGTTTCTTTGTTCTTATATGTTGATAATTTGTGCATTTTGTGCTTTAAAAATCATTGAACTATGTTTCTTCTAATCTTCCGGTTAAGGTTTTTATGTATTTAGTTAACCTGCACGATATAGTTGTAGAATTATCAAGAGAGATTAATTTTAAAATGACGCAATAAAGAGAGATTTATTTTAAGCAAATACTGCTTGTACGATGGAAAGTTTAAATAATCCACCTTAAACAGAGAATTAATGGATTATTACAAATTGAAGTTAATATTTAACGAAAGAATGAGAATCAGGGCTAGGTCCAACATAAATTGCCAAGAACAAGGAAACAGAAATATTTCCAGCCACCATTTCCTTTCATAAAACAGTCACGGAAAGACCATAAATTGATAGAAAGGCTTGACAAAGGTGATAAACATATGAGGAATATTTTGCAATTTTTAGTCCAAAGGGCGTTAGCCCAGAAGGGCTATTAATTTCGCGTTGGGATTTTGCGTCGAAACTATATAAGTCTGAATCATTTTTCAAATGGTTGCCACCGAATATTATCGCCCTGTATTATATTTAAAGATATTAAATAATGAAAAATCTGCATAAACGTGTGTATGTTTTTCGCTTTGTGATAAAACAACGGTACCTAGAGCCATCCAATTTTAAATGACGTAATCCTATTGCAAATATGGACATCTGGAAGCCGAAATTTGCAATTTGGAATTTCTTTTATTATAAGTTTCATATTTTGCAAACATTTAACGAATTTTTTTATTAACAAACTCAAGTATTTCATAGATAGCAATGGCAATGTTGTACGGAAAAAACATTCTTATCTCCAGCGCGTGAGACTGTGTATCGGAAATTCTAAAGATATGCTTAAAATTATTTTGCGATATTGATGTTAAACTGAATTTTATGATTTAAATGCGAAGAATTTTGCGTTGGACCCTATAAACGGCGTATCACTTTTTCAATCGTTGCCACCAAATATTATCGCCCTGTATTATATTTGAAGAAATTAAATAATGAAGAATCTGCATAAATGTATGAATGTTTCTCGCATTGTGATAAAACAACGGTACATAGAGCCATCGAATTTTGAATGGCGTAATCCTCCTACGAATGTGGGCATGTGGAAGACCACATTTGAAATTTGGAATTTGATTTATTATCGATTTCATATTTTGTAAAACTTTAACGAATTTTTAAGTAACAAATTCAACGCTTGAAAAGCGAGCAATGGCAGCATTCTACCAGAAAAAAAAAACCTTTTTATCTCCAGCGTGCGGAACTGTGTATCGGAAATTCTAAAGATATGCTCATTTTAGAATTATTTTGAGACATTGCTATTGAACTGAATTTTATGGTTCAAGTGCAAAGAGCATGATATTTAATAAATTAAGGTAACGCACAAAACGTTAAAAAAAGCGCTCCTTTGGACGTAATTTAAAATCAGAAACCTTTCAGATTTTTTATTTTTATCTTTTTTTTTAGATTTATTTATTCATTTATTTTTTATTTAATTCTTTTCTACCACTTGCTTTAATATTCTTATATGTATGTAGAAAATAAATAATTAAGACAATTTATTAATAGAATGATGCACCAGCGTAGTTCTGCATTGCGAAAAATACAGTTAGGAGGGATTAATAATAAGAATAATTGGACCGCAGATGGAAATTTCATGTAGAGATAAGGTCTGCTTTTTCGTCGTATTACTTCTCCATTCGTTCATTATACATCAAAGTATTTAACTAAATATTAAATATTAAAAAAATTTCATGCAAATATCAAATAAATTTAACCTCTGATTTTCATATGAAAGATCAGTTAAACTAACTTATGAAAAAACTGTTTAATTAAGAAAACAGTCATTTCTCTAGTTAAGCTATTATAAAAGTGTTATTATAAAAACAAGCGTAATCCATGTTTGTTATCATAATAGCTTTCAACAATGAAATATTTATCCGATATGAAATATTAATAATTCATTTACATATTTTGTGTAATAATTTCGGTTTTAAAAATAATTTCAGCGGGAGATATGTTAGATTGAATAATAAATTTTCAGAAGTATTGATAAGTGGAATTAAAAACCAAATAAGTAAAGAGAAAATATTTTGTAAAGTTCTTTTTAATTAACAGTTCAATCTTATTAAATTTTTGAAAGAATCTAAATTGAATTCCTTTGAGGTATAAAATAAGCAAGAAATAAACATTACTAAATGTACAGTCATTGTTTTCTTGGAAAGAGGAAAAAAATCTTCGTAAATACAACTAGTGTCTTAATTCGCTGGGTCAGTTATTTCCTACACGGCAAAATTCCTGCTGAGCTGTCGATTTTAATAAACAACTCATACAATTCTTTAAAATAAAGCTGAGTTTTTTAGTAATATTTTTCATTATACCATGCATAAAAAAGCCAATCATATGCCTTTCTTGCGGAATATTCTAATGTGTTGCCAAACAGGCACACTTAATTAAGGCTTTGTCAACTTTTAGATACCCGCTGGTGGCATCTGAAAATGCAGATTAGATTAAAGTCTAAAAATGTTGTTCTAGATAAAAATTAAACTACGTTTTAGTTTGTGACGCAAGATTAGATTTTCTGTTGCATGCATATTAGGACGCGTTATATTTTTGTTTCTTGATGTTTGGTTAGCTTATTTTAACGTCAAGCAAAATTAATCTAAGGAATCTTATACGAATATAAAAGCGTGAACTTTTTTTTAATTCCTTTCACACTTTTATTTTAATAAAACACTGCAAGAAAACTACTTTGGCTAATGGAATAGATAAATAAAACTGAAGGCATGATAATAAAAATATGTGCAATGATAAAATAACAAAATAAGTTACTCTTCTGTTTCAGAGAAATAAAACTAATTCCTTTGTTTCGCGTAAATAAAATTAATTAACGCTAAAGTAAGAAATTCTACAAATTCTAATTAAATATTTAACATATTCCACAACTTTCATAGATTTAGATATCTCAAAAAGGAAGTTTAAATTTAATTTGTATTCACTGCTTTAATTATCGCACTCACTGCTAAAAAATATAAATAAATCTGGATAATTTTCTGTGATTATTAAAGCTTTTAACGTCTCATGACTTAATACACTCGACATGAAGAATTATTTAGTCTGATGTTTCGAAAATTAAACTTCAAATTTGGATTATTCTACCTTTCCAGTCGTTCATCAACATCAAAAATTAACATAATTCATTAGGAAATAAATAGGGCAATGTTGCATTTGTCACGGAAAGATCAAAAGAATTAAAAAATTAAAAATGCCATAACATAAAATAATTAATTAATTCTTTTATTTATTCATTATGCATTTTAGTTATAGCAAAACCTATATATCATAATTTGAAATAATGAGTCTAAAAATTATTTTTCGTCACATTAAGTTCTGCATTTTTTACACTTTCGTTTCACACTATTCGTGAAATATACTTATATTTTTTTTTTACCAAGAAAGTTTACAGTTAAGAATCTCTACAATTCTCCGCCCACCACCGGCCGAGCGGTAAAGTCGCTGAACCCTGGTAGTTCGATCCGAGGTTCGAATCCCGTGAATGGGCTTGCTGCATGGGTGTTTTCGTGATTTTTCCCATGTGTAACGTGTATACGAGCCAGTTTCCCTTAGAAAATCCTCCACGAAGGCATCCCTCAGGCAGATAGCCCTAGTGTGCTTTGCCATAATTAAATACACCAACTCTACAATTCCCTAATTGAAAATTAGCTGCAAAATTCTACTACCTCCTGTATTTCCAAAAATAAAGAAAGGACTTTTTTTTTAAATATGAAAGGTTTCAGATTTTAAATTCCGTCCAAATGGGCGTTTTTTCAACGTTTTGTGTGGAGATAAAAACGTGTCCCTCCCGTACAGTGTTGCCATTGCTCGCTTTTAAATCGTGGAGTTTGTTAATCAAAAATCAGTTAAAGTTTTACAAAATATGAAATCGATAATGAAACAAATTTCAAATTTAAATTTGGGCTTTCAGATGCCCATATTCGCAGTAGGATTACGTGATTCAAATTCGATGGCTCTCTGCACCGTTGTTTTATCACAATGCGAGAAATATACATACATTTATTCAGATTTTTCATTATTTAATATCTTCAAATATAATGCAAGACTTTAACATTTGGTGGCAACAATTTGAAAAGTGATCCGCCGTTTACAGTGATTCGACGCAAAATCGCAAAACGAAAACAATAGTCCTTCAGGGACAAAACCCCTTTGAAATAATAATCAAGAAAATTTCTCTTTTCATTGCAAACAATAGATTTGCCAGTCCATATGCTTAACCAAAATTTCATTACTGTTTTACTGTATCTTTAGTGGGTAATTATTTCACAAGATACTGTGTTTTAATTATATTATTGAACATCTTTTGCATTTACTATTAAGTTGTTTTCCTAATTTAAAAATGCAATAAATGTACTTATGCAGTGACATAGAGAACATAATACAGGCTATGAATGTAAAATTATAAACTAGAATTTGTTGTACAGATTTGCGTTCCTCGAACTTCCCTTTAAAAATATTTAAACATTTACGATTACATCTTACTTCTTCATTAAGCTGTTTAAATAACTCATTATACTCAGAAAATCCGGAATAGGAGTTGAAATATTTCACGGCCAAGGGAAACAATAATACGATTTTAGTTACTTATTATAGTTAAATCTTTTTAGACGCAATAATCGATAAAAATCATGAAGATTTATTAATTCAACATTTCGAATTATCATGTTATGAAAATTAGAAATGTAATAAACGCCGTTTGAATTGACAGTTTGTGAAAAATCGAAATGTAGCATCAATAATTTATCTAAACATAGAAGTATATAATACTATTTTAAATAATTTGTAAAATTCTTTGTTGCACATTTAATATAGTAAATGGTGTTTGTGTGAAGAATAGTTTTTGAAGACATAAGAACGGTTATGGTAAAAAAAAAAAAAAAAAAAAAAAAAAAAAAAAAAAATAGACAGACAGAAAAAAATTAAATAATTTTGCCATTTTTAGTTCATCTGAATTTTATTTGACCATAATTTCATTCACTATTATCATTTTCATTTAAATTATTGAACAAATTAGAAATGAACTATTCTCCTGTAGCGCCTTTTATATTTTATACATGTTATCAAATTGGCTTATTTGCTTAGCATGGCCCACCAGCGGCCGAGCGGTAAAGTCGCTGAACACTGGTAGTTCAGTTCGACTTTCGAATCACAAGAACGGGTTGGCTGCGTGGATATTATTATAACGTTGTCAGCGTTTTAGCAAAATATTATGAGTTTCGATAACCTTTTTTCTCCCCTATGGCGGGCGCTTGCCTTTTCGACATTTACCACTAATAAGGCCGGAAGTGGTGACCATTTTATTGTGGAGACACCTGAGAGGCGGCCACCATTGCCTCCTACGAAGGGACGGAGAGTTACAACCATGTCTTCTCTGGGATTCGAACCTGGGCCCTTCGATATCGCAGTCGGCGCCCCTAAACACTATACCATCTGGGCAGTAGTTTCGAAAAATGCATGCGTTCCTTCAAGATTTAGTGTTAGTTTTAATGCAGAAGTAAAATCCTGCTATTTTTAATGCAATTGTAGTACATGTTTACACTCTCGATGCTTTTACACGGCCTACATAACATCACATAAATAGGCTCTGTCAAATCATCAAATGTATAAACTATTAATGAAAAATTTTTAGTCGTCATTTGCATTTACCTTTTTTACTTATTACGTAAGCCGCCCTTAGGCATCACGCGGAAAGGGAGGGATGCTCCGTGTAGGTCTTTAAGAGAAACTGGCTTATATCCACGTTACACACGGGGAAAAAAAACAAAAACACCCATGCAGTCAGCCGTTCGCCGGGACTCGAACCCCTGACCGAACTACCAGTGTTCAGCGGCTTTTACCTCTCGGCCGCTGATGGGCCATTTACAACGTTTGAAGTCTAAGAAAGCTTGAGCTACTAAATAAAACAATTTTATCCCTATGAAATGCTGGTGAAAATTAGTGTCCTTAAAAACATTGAAAAATTCTTTTCCATCGAAAGAGAAATTTTGTGGAATAGCACTGCTATTCAAACAATTAACCAACTTTAACGGAAGTAAAGACTTTAAGCGGAGACTATGGAGTGTTTGGAAAAGTGTTCTCTTAAAACAGTCTCTTCATTCATTATTTATGTCTCAACTACCGGTCTATTTGTTTTAGCAGAAGAGTGGAAGACGTAATTTATTGTTCCATATATATCTGATTATCTTGCATCTAGGCTATAAGCAACATAATTTTTAACCTAAGAAATTTGGGATAAGATGTAATTCCTTCGAGAACAAGGTACTAAATTCGTAACTTTTACCATCAGCTGAACAATGTATGGTTTAATATGAGCCCCGTTTCTGCAATTTTCTAAGAAAACCAGCTCTCTGAAAATACTTTTCTTTGATAATGGCATATTAGCTGTTCGGAGAAATTCTGTAAATGGTATTTAATAGCAGCACTTAAACTTCAGCTGAGTGAATACAAGAAAGTGATTTTCAGTTCTCTTTAACTAGATGAATAGGGCTCAACGTGAGTTAATAATAGTTTTATCTCTTGTGGTAATTTTTAAGTAAATATAAATAAATAAAAAGTAAAATCTGAAGGGTTTCAGATTTTAACGGTCGCCCGAAAGGGATTGTTAAGGTTTTCACGCTCTCACGCAGCTCGCAAGCTGCTATTACAATTACTCCTACTAATCCATTTTGTTTTGCCTTTTTAACTTTATTATTAAAAATAATATTCTTCGCACTCATGACATGTGCAATTCCACAGCAAAATTATAAACATTTAAAAGGCAGCATACCAGTATACATTTAGAATTCTCGATGCAATGTTAAGTATTAGCATACATTTTTCTTTTCTTTTTTTTTTTCAGTCTTTTCTCGGTTCGTCATATCAATGATCACTTTTCTCACTAAGATCATTTTATAAAGCACTTTTTTCTTTTTATAACTAACGTTTTGTGTGTTTGCTTGCTTTATTAAATACCAGGCCCACCAGCGGCCGAGCGGTTAAGTCACTGAACACTGGTAGTTCGGTCCGAGGTTCGAATCCCGCGAACGGGCTGGCTGCATGGGTGTTTTCATGGTTTTCCCCATGTGTAACGTGTATACGAGCCAGTTTCCCTTAGAAAGTCCTCCATGAAGGCATCCCTCCCCTTAGGCAGATAGCCCTAGTGTGCTTTGCCATAATTAAATGCACCATGCACCTATTAAATACCATGTCCTTGGCGCTTACGTCACATGAAATTCGATTCAACAGCAGAATATATAAAATATTTAATACAGGGTATCTTAAGAATTTCTGGCAGTCGCTCACGGAGATAAAAATGTTTATTCCGTTGTTGCCACCACTCGCGTTGATATCGTTGAGTCTTTTAATCGAAAATTCGTTAAAGTTTTAGATACAAAATAGACAATAAGACAAATACCAAATTCGAGCTTTCAGTTGCCCATGTTCGGGTGGAGGACTACGCTATTCAAAATTTGATGTCTCTTGGAAACGTTGTTTTTTCACAGCACAAGAAACATACATGCATTCATGCATGTTCTTCTTTATTTAATTTCTTTAATATAAGGAGCTAACATTTGATGGCAACAACTTGAAAAGTGACGCATTTAAGTGTTTCGACGCAAAATGCCGTTTCTGGACAAATATTTCATTCGGGATTGACGTCTCTTTTGGATTATAATGATTTGAAATACTTAATATGAATGAAAAAATATATGCATATTGCAATTGAAACTATTATTCCGTATGTAAACTATGCATGTGTAAATGAACTTGCTGTGTATAAACTTTACTAGCTTTTATATTTATTGCAATTTCATATGATGAAGCTAAAATTCCAAAGTGCTGTTGAATATTAACATATACAAGTATATAAATTTTCATGTTACGTTTTGAGAAAGTAAAAGCATTTGTAAATTGTTTTTTGTTTTGTTTTGTTAATAGTTTGATAAGGCAATCAGATTTGGACATCTTGATTCGTAAGTAAATAATTCCCAAAATGATTTCTCATTTTCAAATAGCAAAACTCCAAATAATCACAATTATTTTAGATTATACATTAAAACTATGTGGTGAACATGAGACAAATATTAAAAACTATTGCAAACTTTATTACTTGACAAAAAACAAAATTAATAAATGAGAGCCATACATTACCACTGCAATATTTTATACACATTAAAGCATTACCAAGAGTTTCTTTTACAGAGTACGTGCGTTAATACATCTTACTTAAAATGTGATAGAAGAACTACATTGCATTGTTTGGGAAACAAAACGATATTTCCTTTGAAAACTTTTTCAAAAGTTCACAACTGTCTCATATGAACTGTCTAGTATGTAAAATTAAAATAGTAGTTTATCTCATATTTAATAAATTTATATTGAAGAAAAGCACATTTACTTTGTTTTATCTCAAAGTATCAAATTTGCATTAAACCATAATTGTTCTCCTATTACTATAACAAACTACATATGAAACTGTGTTATTATAAGCTTTCTTTTCTCTGAAAAGCACCTTCATAAATAAAGGACCAACTCAAGTTATATCCAATTTTATATGCGAATATAGTATTTAATATCGAATAAATAAGATATATTTGAAATAATTTTAAGAAAATTGGTGTGTAGAGATTGACATACCTCAAAATGCAATTTGCTTTGGTTTATACAAAATTGAAAAACGCAGTTTGGTTTTGGGAAAACAAATGCACAAATAATGCTCCAATCTATTGTAATTATATTAAATACTTAATCTAACATATTTCATATATTTATCTGTCACTGAAGAAGGAAATAAAATAAAGCAATGGCTCTCGAAATCGATGGTTCAGTGCCATTCATTGTGAATCTTTGCCATATTATATCAAACTGAAATAGCATTATTTTTCGAATGCAACAGAGAGAATTGCTAATGTCACTTTTATAATTCTTAATAACGGTTACAAAATATTTGATAGTTAAACATGGGTTTCACTATTTGTTTATAAATATGAGTAATATATTTAGGTACGGTCAGTAACCATAAATTCACATAAATTTGCTATTTATATGAATATTTTTACGTATTTTTTCCTTTGAATAACAAAGGAAATCTCATTATCATTACTATAATATATTTTTGCAGCAACAAAGGATTTCATTCAGAAGAAATAAATGTAATTCTTTTAAATAGAATCATTTGAAGAGATTGTACAAAAGCAGTATTAGAAAAGGAACCCCGTTTCGTAGTCTATTACTTTAGAATTTAGACACTTCAAGGTTATTTCATTCCTATTCGGTTTCACTCCTAACCATGATAGCGACAGATGTAAAACCTGGTCGTATCCTCTAATATTTTCCACTTCATTTCCCTTTAGTGTATTTTGCTTCTTTGGAATTAAGGCTGACTTGAACAACCATCCATTATAAGGTGGAGAAAATTAGCGCTACGCGGTGATGACGTCACACATTACGATCGTAAATGAGAGATGATAGTAAAACAATTCAAATACTTAATTTTAAAGAGACAGACTATAATCTATATAAAGTAATCAAATGAAAACAACGATTAAAGAATTTACAAATAAGGGAGTAAATAAATTCTACTTTATTCATTTAAAACTTTATACATAAATATGCTAGAACTTCCCTGCATATATATTTTTGGATACAAAATGATCTTATAATTTTAAATGTAGGCGCATTTAACTGAATTTGCTTGAAAATAATGTACCGAATTCTAAATTCTATTTATCAATTAGACACGTCGTCCACAATCGTGGGCCGTGAAAACGAACAAAGAGAAAACTACTTAATACCTATGTGAATACAGTGCTCGGTTTTCTCATGAGGTTGTAAAATAATTTATCTGTTAATTGAAGTATGCGTAATAATGATTGCTCCCGTAATAGAAAGGAGGAATTCCCAATCCACGCGAGAAATTATAGTTAACGCATATCCGAATTCACGTCATAAAGCATTTACTGTTACAACAGTAGAATCGTAATTAAGCGTACCGAGCTACATTTGATATGATTCGTTTATTTTAAAAGCCCCTGACGAAATGAAATGCAATTAACACTTTCAGTTCTCACCAGTGGATCCATGATCAAGCTTTTGATTTCTAGATAATGGTAGTTATTACTAATTTGTATGTGAAATTAGCTAAAGGCATAGACACTAGATAATCAGGTTAATACATTTCCTTCAGTATGAAATAATCTTATTAATATAACACTGAAGTGTCGAGCACGACAATTATAGATATGGATATGAAATGTGATAAACGTAAAATGACTTAAAAGTACATATTACCGAAATAAGGCAAACTGATTAAAATGCATTACATTTCATGCAGGTGAGACGTTAAATTTTCTCTATAGCTTAACCAAACAAGTGCCTAAGATTTTCTCCAGATCCATTCAATCATTCAGTTTAAAATCTGCACGTAAACAGGAATACTGTTTTAATTCTCAATATATTTATTAATGGCAGATCACATTTTCTTCATTAGATAAAGGAAATGAAACGAAAAATGAAATCCTGTCAAAACAGTCGTCTCAGAAACAAAAATTTTGAAGTGTCTAAAACGTTCAATAGAATCTGGAAGAAATAATAATATTCAGCGGGTTTATCAAACTAGCCACTAGTGGGCTATCCGAATGAATAAAAGTAGACTTACGTTTTCAAAATTCTCAATTTTGATTACTACAGATTTTACCCAAAATATACATACACCCTTTTACAGTACTTAACTATCACTCCTTTTGCCATTTTATCATGTATAATGGCTTCAAAAAGTGTTGAAGTCAAGCTGAGCTTTGACCAAAGAAAATTTATTCTGAAGGGCTAATGGAAAACTAACAACATAAGAGAATTGCAAAGACAGTTCAGAATGAAGTTTCAACGAAATACACCAAAATGATTCACCCATTTTCTAGATACGTTTGAAGAAGAAGGAGCTGTTTAGAATGCTTAGAAGAACTATTCCGGAAGATCACGATCATCCACCGTCCCTAGAAGAGAAAGAGAAGTCATCGAAAGGCTTCAGCAATCTCCTAGGAAATATGTTCGGCAACAAGCTTGTGAGATGGGAATTCCAAAAAGGGGCGTCTATTGCATTTTAAAACGTGCCCGAAGGAAACATTTTATTTCTAAATTACTCCACGGTCTGAAGGAAGATTATCAGAAACGGAGAATTGAATTTTGTGAGTGGTATCAAGCAAGATGTGTACAGGACAATCAATTCCCATACAAGACTGTTTCGAGAGATAAGGCCACTTTTAAGTTAAATGGGTCAATTAGTTGTCACAATTCTACTTACTGAGCAGCTTAGAATTCTCACGTGACAGTGCAACACATTGTCAACCTACCAGGAGTGTGGTTTATTCAGCATTTGGTTTGATTGGACCTTTCTTTTTTATCATTCAGTGACTGGTGAAAATTATTTAAACTTACAACAGGAATATGCTAAGCCCCGCACAGAAGACATCATGTTTCGGAATGAAAAATGGTACTTTCAGCAGGATGAACCAGTTCTCAAGTACCCTCTCGACATAAAGGCCTATCTTGACGAACACTTAGCAAGCAGTTGAATAGGACGAAGAGGCCAAGTATCCTCCATGTGCCTTGGACTTGACACCTGTAGAATTTTTTCTATGTTGCCATGCCAAGCACAATGTTTATGCCGCACGAACAGCTACAATTAATGAGTTGAAACCAGCCATTGAAAGAGAATGTGCCCAAATACCAATTGCAGCGATTAGGAACGTTTTAGATTAAATCAGTCAGCGTTATTAGCTGTGTCTGGATTATAATGGGCATCAATCTGAACACTTTTACTCAAAAGCTATTAGGAGTTACTCAAAAGCTATTAGTGCTGTTGTAACATTTTGGAAAATATGATTTACACGTAAGATATATTATTAAGTTAATTGTCACAAATGATAAGCAAGATAGTAGTGCAAAATTACTGTTGCTTTAATTATTTCGTAAAGCACAATTAAGGGCGCTAAAATCCTTAGATATTAAAAACGGAAGCAATTCTTGTTGATCGTATTCTGTGATAAAATCAAGTCTCCGGGAAAGAGTCCTAAGGATTTGTCAAAGAAACCTCTTTTGGAGGGATACAGACGGAAACAGGATATTTCTTACAAATTTGATAAAAATTTTAAAATACGAAGAGTTAGGGCGGAGCGGGTTTAAAAGTTTTGAGCAAAATGACAGATTTATTAATTTAAATCGAAACAGTTAATGATTGTCCCTACGGTGGCAGCTTTCCTTACGACTACAAATGATAATTGTTTTTTTTTAATAATAAACTACATGCTAGTAAGGACTTTCCATTAAATAAGAAAAAGAATAAAATTAAGAGATGTTGTCCAAATTATCTTTTACTTGGACATGTTGTTAAAGCATATGAAACAAAAATGCTGTAAAAAATGTTGTTAAAAACGTTTAAATGTTGTTATGCACGTTATTTTGTAAAGCACACACAATTGCTCTCTGCCCACAGCTGCAGAAGGATAAAAATCAGCAAAAGGCAGCTGCGCCAGTAATCGTGCAGACAACTAGGATGGGATAAATACGTTTCACAAAGTTTTCATAACAGTTGAAAGCAATGTATAGGAAAAATCAGGCACATGTTTCCAGAAGAGAAATATGGGCTCTCTTCAATTACGGCTCACCAAATTCATATATTTTAAAGACTACTGTGGAGGAATAAAACTAATTCCATTTGCAAAATAACGTGTGGCCCATACTCTTTTGGAAGGGATAGAACTTAACTGAACGTACATAAAAAGAATCGAATAAAACTACTTACTCCCTCAATCCTTATGTAAGACAAGAGTTAATCGATAATTTGAATTTTGCGATCAGCAAGCGATATTTGGAAATTTAGCACGCATATCTCATTAGGGATCTGTTTTGAAAGAACTTAAGTGTAAAGAGGTATAGTTATCGGGCATAGGATCACGCCACTCGAAAAATTACGTGGGGAGAGGTTGAGTGCAAGGGATCTGGCATTACATTGGAATGGGTTGTTTCTGATCAACTTTGAAGATGCACATGTTAAAGAACCTAAGCAGATGTTAGAGACATATCTACTTTGAATGTCAGTCTGGCAATCTGGGACTTAAACATATCCAATGTTTGGAATTTCCATACAATTGCAGATACCGGGGAAAATTCACTGAAATCCGCAGAAGAGGATACAAAGTGACTACAATATTTAAACTCTTGGATCAAAACGAAGAACGGTTATACTGTGTCGGTCTACCCTGGTCTACCCTTTTCTAATTACCGTTCATTCGACATATAGCGGGAAAAATACTTTTCAGCACAACACAAGAACTAAAATTTTAAATATTAGACTATTTTTTAAGTATTGGATATATATTATTTGGAGGCTATGATAAAGTCTTTAAAGAGTGGCTTGCAGAAGAGGAGGTGCCAATGCACGATCTTTATCCAAGAGAACCTTTTCTTTCGCACAACGCTGTCATTACCACCGGACAGTGTTACCACCAAGATAAGACCCAAGATCAGTATTTGACGCAACGGGCATTTCCTTTAAATATCGTCTTGGTAAAAAGACAAAGTTTAATCGATAAATACCTGTCCTTTTCTTCAGATTTAGAAAGAAAATTATAGGGATTACGGTGGAAACAAGCCATTCATTTCTGAAGACTGAACTCAGCAGATCGATAATTTTAATGTTCTCTTGATGGTGAATAATAATCTCATAATAGTGTATTGTGGTACAAGGCTAGATTCTGGGGTCAGACCCAGCCCATTTAGTTTCGGTGGTTTTGTTATTTCATTGCATTTGTCTGTGTCTGCCGAAAACTCAGGTAGCAGAAAAATTTCTAAATCTTTCTTCGTTGATCGCACGACTTGTGTCATATCCCTTGACACAGTGGAAGAATTGAAGGACTTATGATTAAATCAACAGACATTTCGTCAGAAGCTAAGATTAACCTTAGTATGTGGACAATAGGTCCTCTTAAGGACGCTAATTACATTTCAAACAATGATTTAGATTCTGCTTTAAAATGACAGATTTCAGTCTTGGGTGTTCTATGGGACAGAAGGAAAGGTAGTCTTTCTGTTCATTTTAAGCCTGTATCGATTCTAGATAACCAGTCAAAAGGAGATTTTGCCCCTATATTACCGGTCGAGCTATTGATCAAGAAGTTTCGGCTAATAAGGTAGCCTGTGATTCTCCACTTCCGTAGAGTAGAATACGAAAACAAACGAACTTGAACTATACACACTTTTTGTAACTCTAGGCCTGTGATTTTATAATATTGTGAAGAAAATGGTGTCATTTTATTAAACTGTTTGGCCTCGAAATCGCGTGTTTCGCCATTGGAAAGGATGATGATTCTTCTTCCTGAGCTTTTAGCCTAAGTTTTAGGGCTGCGTCTAGCACAAAATATGTTGTAGAATCATTATTTTTGATGGAAAAGTATTGTTTTGGTTAAATTGAAAAATATTCATGTTCTGATTCGGCGACAGCTTTATAATGCATCAAGTTCAATGATCAATGGGGAACGTTTGTTGGGAATCGTGTCAGAGAAATATTTGCTTTTTTAGAAGCGAATGATCTTTTCTAAATGACAATACACTAGAGCGTGGGAGATAAAGTGCCTTATTTCCATCCACGGTAACACATTGCTGTCATAGACCTGAGTTTGTTAAATAAAATTAAAAAATAAATATCTTTTCTCGAAAGGCAACAGTCTCGTGCTCTGTAGGTAAAAATATTTTATTCCGAATAAGGTTGCGAAGCTCCCTTTCAAATCGCTGAATTTTTTTAAACAAAACATCCTTAAAGTTTTACAGAATATGAAATAAAAGATTAAAAAAAATTTCCAATTTAAAATTTCGGCCTTCCAGCTGCACACGGTCGAATAGAGGACTACCTTATTCAGAATTTGAGGCTCTAGATACCGTCGCATTTTCACAATGAGAGGAAAAGAAATACATGTGTACGGATTCTTCCTTACTTAATTATTTTTTAAATAATAACGGGCGGTAATATTTTGTGGCAACAATCTGAAAAGTGATACGCCGTTTATAGTAAACCAATGCAAAATCCCATTTCGAGACCAATAGCCTGTTTTGGAATGAAAACCTGTTCAGTAAGCCACGTTTGCCAGTGCCTGTCTTTAACATCTAAATTATTATATTCATGTATGTATGATTTATGTGTGTTTGTGTACGTATTCCAAATCAAACTATAGTACTGAACATACCATAGGTAACCCAAGCAATTGAATATTCTTTAAAACTTTCTCAGAAAATTTAAAAGATGCGAGGAAAAAATATATAATTAAACAAACATAGAAAGCTTAATTTCTACACTACGAACATTTACACAAGTTTACAGAGCAATGCGACTGATATTGTATTACTGACAAATAACAGAAATGGTAATGTGTTTTGAAACCACATTATAAAAAACAAAATCTCTTCATTTACCGTCACAATGTAAATGCTTTGCACCAAGCAAATAATTTACTTTTACGAAGAGTACTTTATAACAGGTGCAGTAGACAGGCAACTATTATTTTCCAGGCGAGGGATACATTTCTAGTGGATATAATTAATGTGTTTGGGAGGCGTTAACATAAGCTGACAATTATCGATGATGCTACTTTATGGATATCCCATTGTTGAAGGCGCTTATTCCATTGATTTACCTGTAAGTATATCAATTAAAGAATAGGTCGATTATTGATTTTATGATATAGCATGAGGATTAACATGTTTACATATTTTGTTTCAGAACGTAATTCCCGTCGATTGTTGAAGAAGGAAAAATTGTTAGCGCAGAAAAACTGCATAATATTTTTGACTGATCTTTAATTTGCTTGCAGTATTTTACATTACTCGAATGTTGACTGAAGTTTATTGCAGGACAGCAACTTGTAACATTTCATTTATGCCTAATAATAATGGTGGCAGTTTAGTTTGAATCTTTTCTTTAAGCCTTACTTCACCATGTACTCGATCACCATGTACGATTCAATTTAAATTGAGAAAGGAAGAATCGTAACTGGCATGACTTTTAATCGTTGCCGCTGTATGTTTTGCTTAGAAGTTACACATACAGCAAGAGACACGTACAACAAGAGCTACACATACAACAAGAGCTACACATACAACCAACAAGAGCTACACATACAACAAGAGCTTTAGTCAGTTTGACTAAGAGCTCTTGTTGCTTAGAAGAAGGTACTGTTTCTAAAAGCTCTTGTTGCTGCTGCCTGTGTTGCTTAAAAGAAGGTATTGTTTCTAAAAGTTCTTGTTGCTTCTGTCTGTGTTGCTTAGAATAAGGTACTGTTTAACTAAAAGCTCTTGTTGCTGCTGTTTGTGTTGCTTAGAAGAAGCTACTCTTTAACTAAAAAGTGAACGATTTTGGTAAATGTAAGCTTTCGTAAAGCAGTTTGGTTGATAACCCAGTTGATAATCGTAGCTTCGAGAAGGAGCAGTAGTGCTGTAGTTAATTAAGTTATAGCTAATTAAATTATTCTATGTTCCGACTTAGCCCTAAATCAAGAATCAGGAGCCCTAAATCAGACATTTAACTTTTGTGTTCGTCTTATTATTTTAACTTAACAAAGGTGAGAAGATAAAGGATAAGTTAATATTTAAATTTTCTATGTTAGTTATTTCCGCAGTCAGTTTGAGCTAAGAGCGATAATTCACCATCTAGTAAAGACAAATTCTGAGGATTATCTAGGAGGTCACCCTTCAGTCGTTATAAATTTATTGTAAATTATGCTATAAAATTGGTAATAACTTCAAACAAATCCTTCAGATTTGGAAATCACTAGAAAAATTTTGGGCAATGCGGCTAGAAACGTTTAAGATCCAGTCTATTGGTATCGAAAACCAAGATGCGCAAAGCAAATTCGAAAAACAGAAATATCTTGTAAAATCACTGCGTTCTGTTGACGCAGAAGACGTAAAAAATGAGCAATGCCCTCGCCGGGACTCGAACCTGGACCTCTAGAATATGCGCCTAGTGTGCTACCTTTACACCACGAAAACATGTAGAAAAGAGGGAGAAAGTACCTTATACTCTTTATTACGAAATTCAAATGTTTTGCTAAATTTTCACGTTGGGCCTCTTCATTAATAAATTTACGAATAAACCGAACATTATTTACTTCAAATATGTGCTATAAATATTAACAGTTGATCAAAATAAATCAGGGTCAAGTCCTTTTGACTGCTACAGAAGGTCTTGATGACTTTATATAAATCACTCTGTTCGGATGCATTGTAAGGGGACATGACTTATGTGATATTTTGGACCTGCTAAAGCTCCATCAATTCAGTGTTTGCAACGCAAAGGTAGGAGCAATAAATGGGGAAGCAGCCAGTGGTTTTACAATGTCATAGATAAGAGAAAAGCAGTGAGAATCATGTGAAAAATATCACTGCGTTTCCATTTCCAAAATCAGCAATAAATTCTTACGTGAATCAAGATCTACAGATAGCATCAGGGCTCTGCTGAAGTCTCATGTGCATGATATACTATATGCGGAATATACTACTTATCACGCAAAAGAAATAAACAAAACGAGTACTCAAGGAAAGCCTTAGAGGTACATACCTCGCCGATGTTGAGCTGAATAGAGATGGTAACCTATCTGTATGGAGTAATACCGTATATACCCGCGTATAAGTCGAGATATTTTGGACAAAAAAAAAAAAAAAAAAAAAAAAAAAAAAAAAAAAAAAGACTTCAAAGTGGGAGATTGACTTATAGGCGGGGCCATAAAAAGTTAAAAGAATCGGAAGTTCAAAAATTTCTTTATATAATGCAGTTGTTTTCTTCCCGCACTCAAATTGGACGACTTATCAAATAAGTCACTTACTTGAAGTAATTTCATGACTTAAATTATGTGACGAACTAATCACAGAGTTTCATACTTTAACTAGAGTAAGTTTCGATTAAACCAAAGAATTTTAGAATACGATTCTTTTCGTGGACACTTTTCTGAAGAAATGACAAAAGTGACAAAACACCTAAAAACGACTGTGGCCGTAATTCCGAGAGGATTGGCATCAGTCATTCAACCCCTAGATGTCTGCCTCAATAAGCCCTTCAAAGTAAATATTAGAAAATATTGGGCAGAGTGGATTAGTTCCGGTCGACCAACATTTACAAAGGGAGGCAACATTAAAAAGCTCGATATTACATTAATTGCTCAGTGGGTTGGAACGAAATGCCCTCTGAAATGATTATAAAATCATTTAAATAATGTTGTATTAGCAACGAACTAGACGGCACGGAAGATGATACTGTTTTTGAAAGTGAAAATGACGACGAAGGCTCTAGTAGTGATTGTAACAATACAGAGTTCGAGACTGAAAAATATGTATGATGACGAGCCAATGACGACAGAAGAGTTCTATGAAATGTTTGGCGAATATGCCGATGAATCGAACGTTGAAGGATTTTGATTTTCTTTATTTACCAAGGTATTTTTTATCGTTTTTTTTTCTTTTTTTTCTCAGATCATTTTGAATAAATGTAGTACTTAAAAAAGAATTTCGAAGTTTCTCGATCGATTTCGGAAGTGGGGGGGGTCGAAGTGGGGGGGGGGTCGACTTATACGCGGGTATATACGGTAAATCCTTCTAAGACGGTTTTGGCCATCTGATGGTCATATAATAGGAGGTGTAATACTTCTTTGGCGAAATGAAGCAACTCCAATGATGGAACACAGCAATAACTTATTTAACACTAAAAAAATGGCGAAATACAAACAAGAAGAGAAAACATATTCTAACATTTAAAAATAAATTAGATTCTTCGTGTGAGAATCGCACGTGGCACTCGAGTCTGGTTTCAAATAGTGCCATACACAAATACCTTAATGTTCATCTATTTAAATTGTTTAAACTGCAAGATTTTAATATTATTTAAAGCTGTTACAACCTCTCCCCCAACGGAGAGACATTTTACGAAGGGAAAAGTTCTGTAAAATTTGACAGTTTAATAAGCTCGGCTTGCTCATTTGCTTAAAGAGAAAAGGTAACTTCTCTGATAAGTTTCCAAACTTCAGGCCGAAATTTTTCAGTTTAAACAAATAATTTTACACCACATTTAAATAGGAAGAAAATGGACAGTGTTCAAATTAGTCTTTCCCCCCCCTTTTTTTTTTTGGCGGTGCCTAGATCGCATGCGGTGCATGCCTAGATAGCAGGCGGTGCATGTTGGATCAGTTCCTCGGCTATAATTCACAACAAAGCCTTTCCTCAGTTCATTTGTGCCTTTCGGATAATATTAAATTTTCTTTTGTTTTCGACAATTGTTTTCTTCGTATATTAGTAGCGCCTTTGATATTAAATCGAAAGCCGAAAGATGATGATATCGTTGCATTGCAAAATGATTCTCAATATTAATTTCTTTATCGTTTTTCAAATTTTCGTGAAAATCTTCCACGTTTAATTCCGGTGATTTAACTTCTTCTTCAAAGATATCTTTGGATGCTTTATTTTCTTGCTTCATCGGTTCCAAGATCTTCTCTTCAGCTATTTTTCTTTTCCTTTGAGCTCTACTAGAGACAGCATTAAAATGGTATCACTAAATTTACGTTCAAATGATAAACTAATAAAATAAGGCAGTTCAGTGTTAACAGGAAGTAATAACCTGATATCACTAATATTATGTTCAGTGATGAACTAATAAAATAAGACAATTCAATATCAACAGGAAGTTACGTTCAGTGATGAACTAATAAAATAAGGCAATTCAATATCAACAGGAAGTAATAACCTGGTATCACTAATATTATGTTCAGTGATGAACTAATAAAATAAGACAATTCAATATCAACAGGAAGTTACGTTCAGTGATGAACTAATAAAATAAGGCAATTTAATATCAACAGGAAGTAATAATCTGGTATCACTAATATTACGTTCAGTGATGAACTAATAAAATAAGGCAATTCAAAATCAACAGGAAGTAATAACCTGGTATCACTGATATTGCGTTCAGTGATGAACTAATAAAATAAAGCAATTTAATATTAACAGGAAGTAATAATCTGGTATCACTAATATTACGTTCAGTGATGAACTAATAAAATAAGGCAATTCAATATTAACAGGAAGTAATAACCTGGTATCACTAAAATTATGTTCAGTGATGAACTAATAACATAAAGCAATTCAAAATTAACAGGAAGTAATAATCTGGTATCACTAATATTGCGTTCAATGATGAACTAATAAAATAAAGCAATTCAATATTAACAGAAAGTAATAATCTGGTATCACTAATATTATGTTCAGTGATGAACTAATGAAATAAAAATACGCACGATTATTCGATCTCTGTCGGTGCCTCCAAAATAATTAAGACTGTAATACTTCTTTGGCGAAATAAAGCAACTCAAATGATGGAACACAGCAATAACTTTTATTTAACACTAAAAAAAATGGCGACATACAAACAAGAAGAGAAAACATATTCTAACATTTAAAAATAAATTACATTCTTCGTGCGAGAGTCGCACGTGGCACTCGAGTCTGGTTTCAAATATTGCCATACACAAATACCTTAATGTTCATCTATTTAAATTGTTTAAACTACAAGATTTTAATATTATTTAAAGCTGTTACAGAGGGCAATAAGATGATGAGAACTATATCCCTGATTTCATTTTGCCGGTTATGAAATCTGATTGTGTTACGTGAATAATGTTTTTTGAATAAGATAATTCGTTTGCTTCCCATACTGCAAACTATGAATTTCTAGGTTTGCTTGGAAATTTTTGATATGCTGTATAATATGTGCAACAACTGTCCATGATTTTTCACATATTGTTTAACATAACAATATACTAATTAATAATCCATTGATAAATCAAAGTCTGTATCTTTCTAGTTCGATATGGGAAGCGCGAGAACTCAAGCAACATTCATATAACCTCAATGTTAATCTAATTGTGTACTTACAAGATGACTAGAACAACTATTGTGAGTCTACAGATTCATTCAAAATCAATTCTTCTCTTACCAATTTCACTAAAACAAAACAGGCCAAATTGCAAGTGCAGCATTCCAGAAACGTACGTGACGATTTCGCTGACAAGTAACAGATATAATATCAACGTCCAATTAGGTGTGTCCAATTAGGGACGTCCTATTAGGTGTGTAGAATTTTGATTGCCGCTCAACCGGTGTTCACTCTGTTTTTTCGTCACGGCAGTCGCTGACTGCCACGACGAAGAGCCCGGGTTCAAATCCCTGAAAATGCTTGTAAATGTTTGTAAAAATACGTTTGTAAAAAATGAAAATGTTTGTAAAAATACATAGTGTCCGTGCGGCATGGGGCACACTAAATATGCGGTGAGACGAAAGTTCTCTCGAGAGGTTGAGGGTAGGGGAAGAGGGGTGAGAGACTCTCGGACCCTTCCCCTTCGGGTGCTCTCCATCAAAATTGGGGAGGGCGGAATTGAGATAAATCGTACTGCCACCTGTAAAGTGCTCAAGGCTGTTGCCAACGGGAGGCGTAAACTTGCCCTCCTTCCCAGAAGAAATTCCGTGGGCTTGGGCTGACTATAGGTCAGGCAAGTGAGCATTAGCAAAAACAACATCAACAACTGAATTTTGATTGACTATTTACTCCCTCGTTCATTTCAATGTTTGTTAAAAATAGTACCTTAGTATATTTACAACACATATAAATCTCAATTATGTGAATTGTTACCCTGCTAATACCTATTTTGTGGAGTTAAAGTCTTCTCTTTTTAATTTTGAAAATCGAACTCTAATTTTCACTTTTAGAATTGATGAAAAATAAACCAAAGTGTACTGTAGATGAAAAAATTCTAGCTTAATAATAATTTTCCCAGTTGCAAAAATTGTAACTATGAAAATTTGTGACACATATAAAGTAAGTGTGACTAGCCTTTTCAATCTTTTAAACATTCTCATAATACGAAGATGTAAATGCCTTTTCATACGTCAAAGTCGCTAAATATTCATACAATTCATAGGACATTTCTCAAAGTTATTATTAAATATTCAAAAGATATTAAATATTCTATTAAATGCAAATTTTTCTTTGCTCGAAGAAGTACCAAAATGATATATATTAAAGTGACGAAATTTCGTTATCTATGTTACTGAAAAAAGTTTTGCTTCTTAAGATATGGCTAATACATTTGGGGATAAAAACTCATTTTTCGATTATTAATGCATTCAAAATTCACATTTACATTTTTTTTTTTAAATTTTTATGGCTATACATATCAAAGTATAACGTTGTATTAAAAATTTGGAACTTCCATGTATGTCTGCAACAAATTGAATTTACTCTTAGAATTCTTATGGTTATTCAATAGACTTTATTTGGTTTTGCTTAAGATATATTCAGTAAGCCTTCAGAATTTCAGTATTTAAATTTATATTGAATAGAGGAAATATATATCTGTTAGAACGGTTCTAGGATATTTTTAACTTTTAGGTTAAAATCCTGATTACTTAGTAGGTGCGTTTTACATTTTACGTTGAAAGTCTTAAACAACTCGTTAGCTAAATCAGATTAGTCAGTAAAATTTAGCAAATGACATGATGATGGAGTGTAGATTTTATAACTGATTTAAATTTGCAACTGTGGCAATACATTATGCTGTGTTGTCACGGGTTTAATTGGTTAAATGTACCTGTAACTGCATTTTAACTTAACCAGTGGAGTTATTCGTACGCTAAAATTATTCATGGAAGATAATTAGGCATTTTAAAAGAAGATTCTTCTTTATCTTTCAAGTGAACTCAAGTCTCAGACAAAGTTTATCAAGTCTAATGTATTTTCATTATACTCTTAAAACCTGCTGTAGCACAAATACATATGCTTTATGATTATGCGGGATTTTGCTCAAAATACGTTATTAATAATGTAAATAACATAGCTTAGAGTGCATCAATTAATACCAATTAATTACGAACTAGAAACTCGAAAGCTATTTAGCTTTCGAGTTTCAGTTCGTCACTATAGAATAAAATTTAAAAGAATGCATGCTGCAAACTGCAAAATGAAGTAAAGTCAATATTTTATGACATTAGTACGAGAATTTAAAAGGACAGAAAACTATGCCAAATGCGATAACTGAAAGGAAATAATAAGATGGAAAATCTTACGGAAATGAAGTGTGGAGGATGCTAATCAATGCTCGCATGAAATAAAAGAACAGGGAAACACTTTAAGAAGCTACAAGCAAAACCGTTTTTATGTACAAACCGGCTTCAGAAGGCAAATCAAGTTAGTCACTTTCAATTCAAGTTCAATTCAGTGTAAGTAAAACCAAGATAAAGACTATTTCTCTGCGTGTAGAAAATTGCCAACGAAAATTTCCATTGCTGAGAACGATGTGATGCACATAGTTAGGAACGTTTCATTGAACATATAGAGCCGTAATTAACGCAAATAACGCAATAAAATGCAATATCATTTATTTGAATAGAAAAAACAATATTGTGTCATCACATAAATCATAGTGTCTTTTATACATTTTTTTAAAATTGAATAAACATAATTTCTCGATTTAAAATATACTCTTCTTCATTCTCTGATGGTTCTTCAATAGCTGCAATAGAATTTATTCCACCAGAATTTGCAGAACATCCTTGTCGTGAGCTCTACAGATCTTCCAGGACAGGGCTCTTATTCTAGGCTCGGAGTTTTTGGGGATACCGTTAACACTGGCTCACGCTTGTTGTCCAATACCCATACACAAGTACACTTATATTATTCGCAATAATTACTTAACTGAACTCAAAGCAAAATATTCCGAATATGCTCAGTTGCCATTCTGCTGCAGCTTTGAAACCATAACATAACTATTAAAATTGAACCATGCTCTCCAAAATTTGTGCTAAGTTTAAGAATGTAGTAAAATGACTACGTTCTTCTATTTCTTTTTTACTAAGTTGATGTAGAAAAGTATTTTCTCGCTTCTCTCTCAGATTTTTCAGGCAAATGAAAAAAAAAAAAGACGTAATTTTTATAGCATGCCCTAATATTTTAACTTTAATTTAAATGATACTGAAACAAGTAACAACCTCTTATTCCCCTGATCTTCTTAGTTTATTACACACGGTTTTAATCTTAATGTAAAATGTAGAGTAACACATTCAATACGGTAATAAACAAAGGTTTTAACGAATAATTTTCCAGAAGTTCAAGTTTCAAGTCTATCAATAAAATCTATGATTTGTTTATCATAGGTTCCATTTCTGACTTTAATCTTTGGGGAATTTATAGGATATCGTTTCAGTGTGGTTTGAGATATATCGGACAAACTAAAAGAGATTTGAAATTTCGTATCAAGGAACATGAATCTTATGTCCGAAAAGGTTAAATTAACAAATCTTCGATACAGCTAATCGTAGTTAGGAATTTAATCATAATTTTAACTTTGAGACTGCAAAAATTATCCAAAAAAGCTTTCCCTATTGGCGAAATAGATTTTCTTGAAGCTTTTCACATTCACAAAGATTTAGCTTGTTCCGTTAATGACTTTAAGCCCAATCCAGCTCTTCATAACGCTTTTAAAATTGTATTAACTTCATTTTTCAATTTTCTTTACTAATTTGGCTGACAGATAGCGCTACCTTCTTGCATTTTTCACTGCAGTAGGGTATAAATAGGACCTTTACGCCGTTTAATCCTAAACCTACCTTTACTTGCCCCCTTAAAAAGCTCTGATTGCATGATCTCTCAGACTCTTATTTTCGCCTTCGGGTGAATGGCGTGATAGCGCCCTAAATTTTTTCTACAACCGTGAATGGCCGTATGGCAAGTTAGAATGATCAGGTTTAAACTTTAAGAAGTTGATGCCTGTAGTGAACGTAAAGCATAAGCATAAACATAAGCATTTAATCCTAAAAATGAATTTTCAAGATTATCTCTCTGTTTTCGCAAATTATGAAAGTGAAATTTTAACATTCAATGGATTTATTTAAATGATTTCAAGTGCCTGCCTTTAAATTCCTTCAAACGTTTGCCTTTAAGATTAATTTAATCTTCTATTTCAGAAAAAAAAAAAAAAAAAAAACTTTCCGATTAGCTGATTCACGTCACGTGACCAAAAAATCTGAAATCTGAACATTCTGCATTCTAAAAAACTGTATATATGAATTAGAGACTGAATTTCAAGGCTTTATGACCGCAGTGCTTAATTCACTCACTGTTAAACCTTTACGATCTTAACTTTGAACATTTGAATTTGCCGAAATAACAGCGCCACCCCCAGGTATAAGGTGCAATTGCACCATAATTCAAAAAAATAATTTGTGATTGGCCTTAGGGCAAAGAAGTATATTGACTAGTAAAAACTCACAGTAGTTGAAACTAGTAGCAACGTAATGGTCCATCATCCGTGCTGCTTTTCATTCATGCAAATTTCTTAGCTCGTGGTGAAGAGGGACTTGTATAATTTGAAATCGATTATGTGTTTTATCTAAATCTACGCCAAATATAAGGTGTTTCTTTACTAAATTTAAGTTTCAATTTGTCGTATTTCTCTTCTGATTCAAGGTACTTATATTACGATAAAAATCAAATTAAAAATCGTTTATCATAAGGAATGTTAGATTAAATTTCTAGACATAGTTATCTACAAATTATGCACAAAAGTAGCGTCTTATAATTTTTGTGTGTCCATTCAATAAATGTTATAGAAATTATACCTTTCACAAAAGAAGGAAAGAGCGTTATTTCAGCCACATCCTGAATTAATATGAGGACGACGTCTATCGAATATTTTCCTAGGGAGATGATTTTCAACTAGGCTGATTCCCTTTGTAGATATCTGGTTTCATTTATTCTCACACTGAAGTCATAGCAGATTGCTGAGCATCTCAGATGCATACACAAGCAGCTGGACTGTCTTCACAAGACTGCATTCAAACCACGGTTTCATCGCTTGATATTCTTGCTGAAATTCTACTGAAATGACAACTTCAGCTACGCCCTTAGTTTCTTGTTAACCACTGAGCTGACAATCAAAGTCTCCCCATGACAACCGTCGGGAGGCTATTTCTCGGAACTCAGAACAAAGAATGAATCCTAGATGTAAAAGGTTCCAAAATGATATGTCTGTCAAGTACGCATCTAAATTGCATTCCCTTTTTACAAGACATCATACAAACTCTTTTAATGTGTAAATGTATGCAGATTTCTGAAACTCACTTGAGTTCGCCAAACTTGAGAAACCAAAGTTATTTTGACCCTTGTCAGTAAAATTTAACATTTTAATTTTTTGGGGCCAGGTATTTGGATTACAGATACCCGAAATTAAAATTGTTTATTTCGGCTCTCTCCCCTATGTTAAATTGAGCTTGTTGTCTGTTTATTGAACTGATTTATTACATGTTTGTTACATTTAATAGTAAAATGTCATTTTATATAGATGTTAACGCAGTCACATGTTTGCTAGTTGCATGCCGTTTCAAAAAGAAATAAAAAGTATTTTACTTTTATTATACTGAACATATCTTGGTGCATTTTAACAAACTGAAAACACGTTAACATGTTTACTTCCAATAAAGTTAACAAAATACAATTAAAAGAAAAAACCGAAAGGCTTCAGATTTTATATTACGCCCAAAGGGGCGTTTTCTGTGTTACCTTTATTTATTAAATACTGGCCGCGGTCTGGCTTTTAAATGCACGGGAAAAATGCCTGAAAGGAACACCAAACATTAAATTTTAAAACTGCACAGAATATTACTCTGCAGAACAACTTTATAAAAAAAATCAATAAAAATGTATTATATATATAAAAAATGACAATGAAATATGCCAATCTCTTAAAAACAGTGACATAAGAAATACGATGAAAAATTGTTGCCAAACCCATATTTCTAAAAGAATGAAACTATTTAAAATGATGCGATTTCATCAAAAATCTATCAACAACAATAAGACTGTTGCCAAAATCACATTTTTAAAGATGTGAGATGTATACTCGGAAGCTTCATTTAAATACTTATTGGATTGAATTAAATCTACTTTGTCTACAGCGCATAAACCACAATAGAATAAATGCACTCTTTAAAATTTACTATATTTGTTTACCATAGCGACACTTTGGCGCTAGGTTCACTTAATATTTCCTTCATATTATAATTCAGAATGCACAAAATTTATATCATTTGAAGAATTATCTAATCGTTCTCACATGTTCTATTCAAATACTATAATAAAGCTAGAACGATGTATAAAAGAAATTAAGCAAACAAAACAAAAAAGAAACAGTTTTTCACAGACGATTGAGTATTTCTCATTTAATTAATTCAGTTCTCACTTTGCGACAAGGCAAAAATACATAAAAACTCAAAATATCTATATTAAAAATTATGAAGTAAATCTTAAGCACTTATTTCCTGGAAAAAATTTCAGAAAGGATTAAGCATGATTTAAATGGCAATAATAAATGAAGGCGTTATCTTTGTTGTTGCAAAGCTAAGTTTCTCTAGATTGGCAACAAATCCACTAGTCTGCTGTTTCAAATGTAAACAATCAATGGGCGCCATGAAAAAAAAAAAAAAAAAAAAAAAGGCTTAGCGGCACTTAGACAACTTTAAAATTGTTGATAATTCTAAAAATATTGCATACAGATTTACTAAAGGCACAAAATCCTTAACCGGAAGATAAAAACAACACAGTAATTCAATCACTTTTAGAGCAAAAAATTTACAATTTACAAATATATAAGAGTAAAGAAACTGAGATCACTGAGCCGGGTAACAGAGTGGATAGATATATAAATATATTTATATACGTTTGGTGCGGCCGATTGGAACCAAAATACGAGGTGCACATCTATATGTTATAGCAGTCCTATATACAAAATTTCAACGTTCTGATGAGGCTACTCGTTTTTGAGTTATGCGAGATACGTACGTACATGCGTTCGTACAGACGCCACGAAAAACTCTCTTCAGAATTAATTTTAAACCAGTTTTATAAATTTTTTGGAGGAAACGAATCTTTTATTCTGTCCTTACGTACAGATATCACGCAAAATCATCGTTAAATTGCATTCGATAGCGGTCAAAATGGATATTTTCGTTGAGATATGCTGCCTGAAACTTTTCGCGATTACAATACTTCCTTTTTACTTCGTACAAGGAAGTAAAAACTATTTAAAAAGGATTCAAAAGGAATTCTTTCGTTATGTCTTTACCAAAAAAAGCGGGAGGGGGCAGTTTTATATCTCTCGTTTTACTGGGCCGAACGTCGAAATTTAGTTTGCGTTTTTCATGCCTCGAAAGCGCGACTTGAGATATATATTAAAGTTATATATAGCATTGTTCTAACATAGATATTTTGACACAAAATCGGACTTTTTCTAAATTAACATACCTATTGTTTTCCAGAATTCTAATCTAAGACTCATATTATGCCTAAATATTAAGTTTTATAAAATTTGGTGAGAAACACACGGAGAAATTTAAAATTTGAATTTGGGAATCTTTTTTTTTAGTTTGCGCCAAGAATAATTCACTTGATGAAAATATTAATTAATGGTAATCTATTTTCCTTTCTCTTTCATTGTGCACGAGCGTAAAAAAAAGTTTATTCATTCATTCTTTCAAGTAATTCTAACAAAGTGAGTAAATGACATTTTGTGTTTATTATCATTTATAACAAATTTCATTCGTCGAGGAGAGTCACGTGAGTGGTCAACCACCGAAGTACTGACCCCGAGATGACTGCTTGAGGAAATCTGGCATTTCGTGCATGAACATAGTCTAATCCTCAGATTCTGCAAACTTCATCATACTTAGCGCAGCTTGGAAGCCTGCTACAAACTTCTCCGCAGTGTTCTTTGCTGTGCGAATCTTCTGAATACTTGCAATAACCTCACTTAGAAAGTTTCTGATCTTAGAATCATGTAATCAAATTATTGCTTCTGAAAGTTCTTCAGGGGGAGTCTGAATTTTTATCCTGGATTTATCGCTGTACACCGTTCTCTGTTCTCTCTTGTCTGCATTAGTATTCGTCTGGATCATTTGAGGGAAGTCTGCTAGGGTGGCTGCATTTTCTTCTGTGCGGGTTGGATCTTCCTTCTTTCAAAACGCTTCATGTAAGCCGGACACTCACGATTCGAACTTACATGAGATTTTTTACAGAATAAGCAGGTGGGGTTTCCTCTTCCTTCAGCTGGCATAGCTTGCTCCTGTGGGATTGTTCACACTTGTAACAGCGTTCAGGATTGGAACACAGATGCTGGGAGTGTCTTCAACATAAATATACGACTCGTGCTTATAAATCATCCAGCCACTTGCATCGGCGACGTAATTTAAAATAATAGTAAATTCAAGTGTGAAACTAAGTCTAGTAGCCAAGGGCTACTCAAATGACTGTATGCGAAGTTGGCTCAACCTTCTAACCGGTGCAACAATTTAAATGTCGACAATTATAATGCAAAGTGAAACAATACAAGCTTATCAGAGCTATTAAATGCCTAGTAATGTAGCGTCTAGAGGCAGAAACACGCTCTTTCCTACAATCCAAAAATTTCACCTTATATGCTCTCGAAATAATTTTCATTCCTGTAGAGAAACAGAAAGAGAAGTGACAGTAAAAATCGAAGTAAAAGAATAACTGGTTCCTCAAAATAATAATTATCAAACAAGATTTATGTAAAGGACGCAAAATGATTGAACTCAGATGTGCGTGAACATGATAAATTTGAAGCAGGATATCGGGGCAAACGGATGGCAAAAATATTCTGGACTTCAAACTATTTGAGATCTTACAAGTATTGTATTAAACTATACGACTATTTGTGGAAAATGGCAACAACATCATGTATGCACAAAAGACAAATACATAAATGGTGCTAGAGGAAACAGTTGCATACATTTCGGCCCATGTTTCGAATTCCGGAGACTCACAAGGTCTAATAGGAAAAGATGTGTAAGATCTTCAGAACCATTTTTCAGTCTGCAACGAAGCTAGGTAAAATTTGTAGTGTGCCCAATAATTACCAAGTATTGCGCCAATATAAGGTTCTCAAGGCCTAATGGTGTCCGCCGAAAAGATCGCGGACGAAAGCGTCTTGAAGAAAGCATTGCAAAACGAAAACATTGTGAGAGGGAAAAAAACAAACAGAAAACATCTCAGTACAAAATATCGTCATCAAAAATTAAACAGTTGAAAAATTTCGCAGTTTAAAAATATCGTCGTTTTCGTGAATATCGTCGTAAAAATAAAGCACCTACAAATCATCGCATGACGATAACATCGCAGATATGCGTTTTTCAGGATTTAAATTTGAAAAGCTGTAAATACATATTCGCATAATGATTTGGGAGCGGAAGAAGGAAAGTAGTACTTCTATATTACTAAGATTAACAATCATAAAAGAAAATCATTTGATAATTAACTAAAAGCAATTTTTATAGAGGTAAATTTATGCAGTTATTTATCTTCCTTTTCCTAAACATTTTTAGTCTATATTTTTCATGAAAAATTAACAGTAAAACTTCATATAAGAAGAATAATTTATTAATGGTCCTTTTTAATTACCTATGTAAATTTAAAATTCTATTAAGTGCTATAAATTACATTAATTTTCTCTTTACTTTCAATTTTTAAATACTTAAGTTTCCTTCTTACGTTTTCAGAAAATTTATTAGTTCATTTAAAAATATCAAAAATCAAAATAAAAATATCCCTCTTTCCTTCTTGCCCTCACAAATCATTATGCTTATATACAACTTTTAAAATTTGAAAAATGCATGTGGAATGTTATCATCCTGCGATCATTTGTAGGTGCTTTATTTTTTACCACGATATTTTCGGCGACGATGTTTTTAAACTGCGAAAAGTTTTTGAATCGCTTTATTCTCGACGACGATATTTTGTACCACGATGTTTTAGAACTGCGATGTTTTCTCTATGCTTGCTTTTCTTCGTCGATGTTTTGAACCACGACGCTTTCGCCTCGCGTTGTTTTATCCACGACGTTTTCGTCCGCTATGTTTTCTGTTGTAATCAGGCCTATTTCACCGACAAGAGCAACCTTCACCTATTGGCAATGATAAAATGCGTAGACTTGGTTTGATATAGTTAAACAAGTGAAGTAATCAGAACTACAAATTCATTTACATAAACCATTGTTAAACGATGAAAAGTTGTGAAGTCATGTAAATATTGTATCTTTTCTCACATCTAATGAAATACAAGGATTTCCCTTTAGTACCAGGGAAAGCAATACTTTATAGGCCATTATCTTCAGCACATTGATGAACAAAATAAGACCTGTAAGCGACTAAAATCTTTTATAGAAAAAATAACTTATTTTTTTAAGCTCAAACTTGTTAAATTTACGATATAACATTTAATTTCTCTTACCTTCTTGAAAATAAAACGAATTATTAAAGTTGACAACAGATGCGAAATTTATGATTTACTGAATAGATGTTACTGATTTTTTTTTTTTACCATTAACGACACAATAATGTGTTAGTTCTTCATTCTGTAGTATCTGTACACAAACCATGGTAATTTATTATCTGTCTTAAGACTTTTAAGAACACATAATTATAATGACACATAATACTTCATCTTTAGTGCATTGTAAATTTCCACCATTATCTCACTCAGCATTTTACGCTAATTAGCTCTTTCTAATGTAAATCATGATGTCAGAGAATAGGTAATTTTGTGTTTTGCATTGCAAAAGAGAGCTGTAGTTTCTCTGAAGGAGATGGTAAAATGTAGACAGACAGTGCACGAAATAGAATATCATGTAAATCTAAACTACGTAAATTCTTCTGTTCGGAAGTCTCTTAATTGAAAAATTGGAATGCATCCTGTATTCCAATTATTACAGAACTGTATTACTACAGTTCGTATTTTCGATGATATATTGTTAATGACATGCAAGAATGCTGAGATTTGTGGACAGTAACAGGGGGCGAAAAAGTAGAAAATATTGTAAAAGGGTTTAAGTAAATTCCAGTAAAAAACGTCTGTTAATAATCATAACGTTCTTTTTTTCATTAAAATTGAATAATAAGATTTGAAATTAAAATAGAAAAAGAATTATTTTAAAGTGAAGAAAAGGTAATATGCCGTTAACTCAAGATTCATAAAGATATATTAGTTATCGTAACCAATACTTTGTGAGGTTTGTAAATATTTATTTTATAAACAGATATCAAAATATTTCTTAAACAATATTACAATCTACATTAATTTTTTTTTTTTTTTTGTTTTTTTTTTTTTGCATCGGTAGAGGACAAAATCTTTTGTCTCAAACATCTTAAACGCCCGTGTGTACGAATTTCTGCCCGAAGAGATTTACTCTGCCCTCTGCCAAACAGATTATCACAGTGTTAACAATAACCCATTTTAGTGAAGTAATTACTTCTCTCTTGGGGATCTTTGTGCTGCTTCACCCACTGTGTGCAGTTTTACCTTAAAACAGGATTGCAACTGCAAGCATCAATACCTAAACGTTGACGCTAAACAAAGGAGAGGAAAAAAGAGGCATTCAAACAACAATGCTACTTTTATGGGATTCAAAAGAATGACGGGCATATCATTAACTCTCAAAACCGACGAGCTATGCACTAATGTGAAAGTGGAAAGAAAAAGATAGAAAATGAATGCTGGCGCTCGGGCGACCTGCCGATGTCGGAATGCTCATGCGTTTAGGCGACTTCACTGTGAAAGAGTTAAAATATTAGTAATTTGATTGTAACAAACAGTCATAACCGAATGGCAGCTCAATTAAAAAGGATCTTCTATAGAACATAACAGTCGTAGCGAAAATACTGGAAACTACGTATAAATGCGCAGAGAAAAGTAGATTATAGAACAGTATGAAGTCTAGGAAGAGTAAATTTTTAGAATTCCGCCTGCTTTTTTATAAGCTATTATTTAGTTCACTTATGGTGTTTGTCGCTAGGCTCAATAATGTGTCATCGATTATAGGCTCAATAGGTTTTCATCGATTATCAGAATATTTACTCATAAGCGATCGAGTTACAATTTTGTATAGACATTGTTTATGGATGACAAAACTTTGCGGAATTTGTTTTTCAAAATTCAATTTATATTTTTAGCCCAAAGGACATTAGCACAGAAGAGCTATTAATTTCGTTTTGGCATTTTGCGTTGATTTGCTGTAGACGGCGAATCAGTTTTTAAATTGTTGCCACCAAATATTAGAGCCCTGTGTTATATTTTAAGAAATAAAATAATGAAGAATATGCATGAATGTATGTATGTTTCTCGCATTGTGATAAATCAACGGTACCTAGAGCCATCAAATTTTATTATTAATTATGTCTGCACTCAAATATGGACATCTGGAAGCCCAAATTGCAATTTGTTTCATTATATATTTCCTATTTTGTAAAGCACTTATAAATTTTTGTTTAAGAAACTCAATGATCTCAAAGCGTTCAATGGCAACACTGTAGGGAAAAAAAAAACATTTTTATCTCCAGCGCGAGACTGCGTATTGGAAATTCTAAAGATATGCTCTTATAAATATTTTGCAATATTGCTGGTGAAATGAATTTTATGGTTTAAGTGCGATGAAAATGATATTTAATAAGTAAAGGTTACACACAAAACGTCAAAAATGTCCCTTTGGGTAGAATATAAAATCTGAAAGCTTTCAGCTTTAATTTTTTTTTAAATTTAAATAATAATTTAAATTTTAAATTTTAATAATTTTAATATCACAAAACAATTGTTTGCACGTATTTCCACTAATGCACAAGCTAAAAATTGCAGGACTCTGTAGTTTGCAACATCGGACATATCAGAAAAAATATCTTTAAATGAAATTTATATGGAAATCTTAACGTAAATTCCGATTTATTGGTGAATTTTCGAAAGTCGTTCAACTTAATCCAAATATATTACCAAATATTAATTTTATTTTAAATTTCAGCATCTAAAAGCGTATTCGTTATTAAGTTTAAAACTTTTGCAGAATTTGAAACATACTCTTCTTCCTCTTTAAAAAATTGTAAAAAAGTATTAGAGCAATTTCCTACATGAAAAAAAAATATTGTATGGAGAAGAAAATACAACCACTACTATTTCCTTTCTATTATAAATATTTTCAATGTTATTAATATGTCATTATGTCACAATAATCAACAAAATCAGTTTGTGTTTTGATTTCGAGTAAGTCGATAAAGGACAGCAATCAGCGATCCCATTGGCTTGATGTGACAAAACGTTTTTAGATTTATTTACCATTCAATGCATGTTTGTATTTGCTAAATTAAAAATATATACTTTAAAATAATACCACCTGACTTCCTTGTACGGCCTATTAAATTATACACATTTTTTCTGCACTTCATTACACTTATTTCTTCCAATTTCACCAGAGATATATTTCTCATTCTAACAATTCAGTTCTTATTTCACGGCAAGGAAAAAATAGATAAAAATTCAAAGCATCTTCATAAAAATTGTGAAATACAGAAAAGCTTAAAGCATTGAAAGAAAAAGCAATTTTTGCAATTAAAATTAAAGAAAACACGCAATTCGGCCAACGCGCAAGAAGACCCACTTTTTTTATCACAAAACTGACAATTAAATGTTGGTTTTGATGGGTAGAAAAACACTGAATTTGGCGCAGCAATTGACTGAATTTACTCTTCTACTAAGAGTTTCAAATGCAAACAAACAGTGGTGTCGTTAGTCCTAGCACCACTTAATGTAAATTGCTGACAATTCTACAACTATTGCATAGAGAGTAACTACAAGTATAAAACCCTTAACCAGAACATATGAACACTATTATTCAACCACTTTTAAAGCAAAATATGCGCAATTTACCATCGTATAAGAATAAAAATACTGAACTCTGGTAAGAGGCGGGAATATGTATATATATATATATATTCTCTTACCAGGAAACATATATATATATATATATTCCCGCCTCTTACCAGAAAACATATATATATATATATATATCTTTGCTGCGGCCGATTGAAAAAAAAAACGGGGGGTGCACAACAACATTATAACAGTCACTGACTGTAAGTGTACAACTCCAACTGTAGGTGAGTTTTATAAATAGAATCATTTAATCTCTTGTTCCTGTTAAACTTTACGGTACATTATTTTTCTCCTGTTATCTCATTAATCATTTTATGAGTTTTAAATAAAATCTTTTTTATACAAAATTTTGTGTATTATTTTTATTTTTTGTCAATATAGCATATACTCAGGATTTTTGACAGGAATTTAAATGGAATTGTATGTAATTATATCTCATAGGCAATCAATAATTATGGTAGACAAGAATAGAAATACTTTATTTATTAAACTATTTTGTTCATTTAGGCCATAATAATAGCACAATGTTTATTTATAATAGCACAATTAGACAATTTAACAATAGCACATTTAGAACATTCAGCTCTGCTTAGGAGCAAAGTTATATGTTTCCTATTTATTTAAGGGGTGGAAGGGATGTCAGTGCTCAAAGAGAATAAAAATATTTCTTAGCAAACTATGATTTATTTACTTTATCCAATATAGGAAGTTCGTAATCTTCCTCGTTATATTTGGCTAGCGAGCTTTCTAGATCAACAAGAAATCCTCGTCATCCTGCTGACATTTCTTAATAATCTTGAACTGTTTTTTACCAAACCTTAGTCTCCTAACGAAGTAAAAGATATTTCCTCGATAATATTCAAGATTTATGCTTATCGAAATTCCATGAATAAAATGTTTTATATTTTAGCAAGTTTATTTATGTAGATTAAATTCTTCGAAAACAATGCGTATTTCTTATACATCTCTGGAAATTACAGAAATGAAAGTATTGGCCAACGTTAGGTATGAAAGAAAGCATTCGTTAGTTACATTTGATTGCTGCAGTCATTAGGCGTAGTTTTCCTTTTGCCCAATAGTTTCAGAAAATGGATGATTATGAAGCACAGACATCCTCTTTTCTTTTCTGTCTCCCTCATTTTCGTACCTTCCAAACCTGAGTAATCATATAAGAGTAGCTGAAATGCTTTATTTAAATTGAAGTAGAAATACGTATTTTTCTCAAAAGCGAAGTTATGTTACCACACGTTTACTTTATAATAAAATATCTCTTAAGAGTGCTAGAAGGTAACAGACTGATTTGTAAGGAAGGGGTAGTACTGATGAAATAGTTATTTTCCATTATTCAGTTAAATTCTCATTATTACAAATCGTGTCAATCACCAAGCTTCTGGAATGCACTGCATCTTGAAAGAAAGTAAATTGCATATTGATTCAAACATGCAATTATCCGAATTGGGACCAGACCCCATTCGGATAATCAAAAATTCGAATAATTGCATTTTTTTCTCTACGTACGCTTTAATTAATTACCGTATTAATTACGTATTTTGAAAATGGGTGAAAAAAACTATTTTTAAAGAAAAGAAGTTTTCATTCATTAAAATGAAAAAGCAAAACTTTTACGTACATGTTATATAGCTTACTGTACAGTACTTACAAATGCTGAAAGTCATTGCTTGCTGAACATCTCGGTCAAAGTAAGCTGTTTGACTGTCTTATCCGTTTTCGGGCAGCCAAGTCGCGCATCCGCTTGACAATGAAAAGTTGCACGTGGTCACATTCCGACTGACGCTTCATCTCTTTGAACGCAGTTTTAAGACCGACAAACGCCTTACTAGCTCATGGTCCCATGTCTGCTTCAACTTCGACATCAAAGTTCATCTTCTTCTTCCACACATTCTCCTCTCACACTTTCAATAAGTTCATCATCAATTACAATTTGAAACCCAGAATCTGACGAATCACACACCATCCATTCTGCTGTATTCTCAGCACAAACTTCTGAACATCCAACGATTTTCAAACGAATGTTTCTTCATTCTCCAGGTGACACGTCATCCTAATCTTCTGCTGCCTCTTCCCTTTCCTTTTCTTGCACATCTTTTCCTTTTCCACCTTCCCTTCTCTTCTTCAGTTGATTCTCAAAAATTCTGAAATTCTGATAGCGATTCGGATAATCAGTGATTCGAATAGCCAGAGTTCGGATAATTGGAGTTGTACTGTATTAATAATTTCTTTAGCGGCATATAAAATGCGCGAGTTTTACTTTTAGACCAGATAATCACTAGAATCTGATTGTCGTATATTGTAAGTGTTATGTATGTCTTTCTTGATGAAATATCTCTTTTCGACAAACGTCAAATTTGGATTAGATTAGGCTGATCAATTGAGGCAAAGCAACTCGAGGGATATCTGCCAATGACAAGTAATGGCTTCATGGAGGCCATTTTAAGGAATGATGCATGGTATCCACGTTACACATGCAAAAGCTGGAATTCGGATACGGATTGAATTACTTCTCTTTTTTCTTTTCTCTTTACCCACGAACGTTTACCATCGCTGCTGGTAAAAGTTCGTGGGCCCATCAGCTTTGGAAGATTTGATTTGGTTTGGTTTATTTGATTATGGCAAAGCACATGAGGACTATCTGTCTAAGGAGAATGATGTCTTCGAGGAGGATATTCTAACGGAAACTGGGTCGTATACACGTGACACACGCGAAAAACCACGAAAACGCCCATGCAGCCAGCGCGTTGCCGGGATTTGAACCCCGGACCGAACTACCGCAATCAGCGGCTTTTCCACTCGGCCGCTGGCGGACCTCAACTTTGCAAGATAGACTTATATGAAGATAGATTCTTTTTAGTTAATTTCTTCAGGAAAAAATGTAGTTTAAAAAATAATTAAGCATTCTATATATCTATCTTAAATACATTCTGTATTAACAAAGAGCACGTTTATGACTAAATGCATCAAAAACTGAAGTTTAAAGAAAACAACGTTACCACTGTCACCACTTCTACATACACTTCTTCTGATGTTGCATGTTCTTGGTATGTGAGTTTTGGGGGTACCTCTATAATTGGCAAGCGTTGGAACGCGTTTTAATAACTTCACGTTGAAATGATCTTAAAAAGGAAACTTTTACGGTAACAGAATGTAGGTATTATTTTAATTTTCTAATACTTATATCTAATTTTGAAACCAGTTCCTTTAAATGTTTGTTTTCCACCTACAACTCCACACCAGAATGATATTTAAGTATCGCGTTTTATGTAATGAAGTAGAACCAGTATTTGATGGGAAGTTCAGTCACTTCAATAGAAGAGTTCAGATGTGTTCTGCCTTTGAGCCATGTCGTTACTTTAAGTCCATCTTACTTCAGATGCCGTAGTCTTATAAGGTATTTCTCCGCCTTCTTAGCGTGTCTTCGTGGTGCAGTGGTCTGTATGCAGAGCGCGTATTCCTGAGGTCCGTGGTTCGATTCTCAGCTAAAGCGTTGCTCATTTTTCATCTTGTCTGCTTCCAAAAATACCTAATGTCTCTACAGTGGCGCCCGAACGAAAAGGGTGTTGGATGATGATTCTCCAGACCCAGGATTTAGCTATTGGGTCCCCTAAAATCCCAGTCACTCTTTAAAAGGGGAAGTATATAAGGTATTTCTCCCACCTTCTTAGCGTGCCCTCGTGGTGTAGTGGTCTGTATGCTGGGCGACTATTCCACGGGTTCGTGGTTCAATTCCCGGCGAAGGCGTTGCTCACTTTTCATCTTGTCTGTTTTTCAAAAAAATACCTGATGTCTCTACAGTCTTACTTGTCTTCTCGTATTCGCCGGTGAGGTTTAATTACGATCCAACTCGGTTAGTTATCTTTGTATGGATTTGGCTAAAATTTAGCTAATTAGAATTAGTTTAGTTTCATATTTTCTACCTTATGCTAAAGCCAAGGGGAGGCTTTCCTGTAAGCCCGAAAAGGGGCTGTCTGTGAATGCTTCTTTGATTGAATACAAGAGTATTTTAACCCTTCTTTTGACTTTTATTTTATAGTTGTAAGAAAACCAGCGAATAGTCTCTAGACACTTCCTTAAGGTTCAAGTAGTCAAGGACACGTAAATTACTAAAACTTTATAAGGTGCCCAAACTTTAGTATAAAAGAGAATCAACAACAATTAATACATTTCTTTGCAATAAAGTGATTAGTGATGTATATAATTGGCGAAGAGAAATTTAGCGTTCCTATCTGTGTAATTATTACATTATTACAGGAAATATTACAATAAAAATTACAATAAAATTAATAAATGAATAAATACAATGAATCAATAAAACTTCTTTCCTTAAATATATATTATTTAAAATACTTAAGTTGATATATTTATTTAATATTTGTACCTTTTTGCAATTTCTTTATTATTGGCTGAAAATAATTAGTCCTAAAACTTTGTAGACCCACTGTGTAAGTAATATTATCTAGAAATCTACAGGAAATAATATTTCGTTTCTGTCGCTTATTACACATAATATTTTGTATTGATATATCTAAATACTTTATTTAAGTAGAAGACATATTTTTGATCAAATTCTGACTTTTTCACATTATAAGCGAGATCATAATGTGTTTGTTACAAAGTAGTACATTAAGCGGTAATTTAAATGAAATCATAATATAAGTACAGCTTTTGCCCAGAATCCGTTGGCCACCCCCCAGGGCATAAGACCTTTCATTCTTCTTTCAAATTATATCAGCATTTTGGTGGCAGCGAAAAAAGCAAGTTACTTAAAACATCTTTTTTGAAACCTTTCGATATCATCAGTGACAAAAAAGATGTTAAAATATCTGATACTCGAAACTTGACGTACTCCTCCAAATGTACACTATACTGATAACAATAAACAGACGTCAACTGGACTGTGATCATCCGAAACTCAAATAGAGACAGAAAAATGTGGGTCAGACTTTAGGCGCTATCGCAGTCAGCTCTAATCCTTTTCAGGAAGTCTTCCTGCTAAGCTTCTGTAAATATCTTCTTCAAGTATTTTGTGCCATTCCTCCTGGATTTGAGACTAGTTGGTTTGGCTCACATCTAGAGCTGGAATTGATTTCAAAGATGTTCCTGGGTTCAGTTCAGAGTTTTAGGCTGGCCAGTAGCGATCAGTCATTATAATTTCTTACAGCACTTTAGTTATGAATATTTGCTTTAAACGAAACCATTATCATGCTCAAAGAAACACTGGATTCAGTAAGCTTCGGCCAGTCTCTACCGGGTAACTAGGAATGAAATGGAAAAAAAAAAAAAAAAAAAAAAAAAAAAAAATCTTTCATAGTCTCGATAATCATGGCTTCTAACATAAAAAGGTAATATGCCAGGACAAATCCTAGAAATACATGCAAATTCGAGAATTACTTCTTTCCAAATTTAACAATAGGGACACCGAACATTATGAATTACTTTACCAAATTTCACACAGGGGACACCACCCATTCTTTACCAAATACCACACTAGGGACGTAGACTGTTTCTGGGAACCACCATATGTACATCCGTCTGATCAGATTTCCATAACTTTCAGGGTGTTAATAATTCACTATGTGTTCTTTTACTTTTGAAGTGTCCATTAGCTATGCGCTTTACACCACTGCAGTTGATACGCAGCGTTCGATAGAACATTCTTAGGCTCATGCCCTGTAGCTCATCGAGTTCAAGTGCAAACACTGCTGATCGGATGGTAAGAGAAATAGTATCACTTCCGGAAACCATTTGAACTTAATCTGAGACAAAGAGAAATATATCTGATAATGCCAGATCAATTAGTAGTATCATTATAAAATTCTGTCATATCTTGAAAATGTTTGAGTCTGGCAGTGATAAAATTGCTTTAAAAAATTGTTTTAATGCAATCCTATAATTACATTGTAAAGATTTAGCTATTTATTTTAACTAATTGTTAATTCTAAGTTTTAGTGATTTTCTATCCTTCTCTTTTTCACCCACGCCTTTTCATGCCAGAATATAAATGAGATAACAAGTGCTTATTCAGATTAAGTGAGAAGGAAGTGTTATTTAGCGAGCGTTACGCTTGTTACGTTAGGAAGTGTTATTTAGAGCGTTACAAAGTTATTATTCAATTCTTCAAATATGAGATCGCGTTTTTTATCATTGCATTTATTTTCTCTCTAATGGTAAAACACTTTTCCCTTGTAATCCTAAATTTAATTCATCTAACTTTCCAAAAATATCAGCTAAATATGCTAAACGCGCCAACCATAATTTACTAAATAAACAAATTTGCAATACAATTATCAATCATTTATGAATCAGAATTTATGAATCAGATTATGAATCAGAGGAGAAAATTTGAATTTCTGATCGAGGTTCAAAAAGACGATTTGAACCGTTTCCTCTGGATAACCACCTTACTTAGGAATGTAAGGTTTCCCTGGATTATTTTGGTACTAAAGCTTCACGATGAATGGAGCAGTGAGTAAATTTAGTTTCAGGTGCGACATTATATGAGAAATAACACTGGAATGCTGTCCTGCTAAACTCCGAGCCCGTCACTGCAAACGCCAATGTACTTATTCCAAGGATTATCATTCTTAGACATAGGATTATCATTCTTAGACATAAGATTGTCAATTACTTTGAAAATTTCATTTGCAGTTGCTCTATCATGAAGGGATTCACAAAATAAATTCTCTTCAGCAATTATTTTATCTTCTTCGAAATGTATGTAAACTAATAATTGAACAATGTTCTTTATATCAATGCTTTCTCCTAGCTGTAGTGTGAAATACTTTCTGTGTTTTATTTTTTGAATAAGTATCGTTTTATGCAAATTCGCCATTTCATGAATTCGTCGACTTACTGTATCATTTGATAACGGAATATTATGAAGTTCATTAGCCGCTTTTTCCTTCAATAATGTTAAAACAACGGCTTTAGCTGCTGGTAATGCAAGTTTTTCTCCAACAGTGTGAGCCTTTAAATCTTTTAAAGACATCATTTATGCCAATGACTAAAATAATATTTGCGAAAATAAAAACATAGAGATTTCCGACGTTTGCTTCAAGTTTAACTTGCACAAAAGCACGTGTCTTCAAAAAGTTTTCGCCACGAAAGTATACTAAAAGCATACGTCTGTCGAGTGTCTTAAAGTAAAGCTAACGAATTCTGCCAGTACTGAACACAGAATACATGTTACATGATCAGTTACATGGAAAAGGGTCTTTGGATGATGAGCATAGTGCTAAACTGCACTGACGCTATATATATAACAGCTTACGGTCCCTGCGCAGTGTTACAAAAAAAAAAAAAAAAAAAAAAAAAACGACGCATCCTCCACTTTGTAAATTGGTGGATAGGAATCAGACGGAAGATGTGTTTCATTAAGAACATCGCAAATGTGAACGTATTTTACCAAAATCGTTAGCTTATTTTTTTTCATTTATTTAATATGATGTGCTTTAACCTTTTGTCTAGTAACGAGACATATGTCCGAATGAAAGTTTAAAAATTACTGCTGGGTTAAAAAGTACTTAGAATCTTCTGAATGTTGAGGATCATCTTCCAGTAGTTGGAAAATCAAGATGTCGTTGTACACAAATGAACATAGAGAATGAGTTGCCCAATGTATAATGCTGGGTTATGCAAAGAATGCTTTACCCTGTACCATACGATGTAAAATCTATTTCATATGATAAAGTTTCCCAGAATAATAGGTGTGCTTATAGTAACTCGATCGCTACCTGTGGGATATATGTATACCACCATTAACTACGGCTCGGACATACGTGTTCCAGCCTTTGGCTTGAAAACCGTTTGTCAAAAAAAAAAAAAAAAAATCCAAAATGCTAAATTTACCTTATTTATGACATATTTTGTTCACTTGGATAGAAAACGGTGTGCATTTTTTTAATTCGTAGTCAAGGAGTTAAATACGCTAAGCATTTTGATTAAAGCGCAGACTGCAGTTTTCAGATAGTAGCGGCCAATAAGGTGTAGTATCAAAGTGCCTACAATGTTACAGTTATATGCCAATAACGTTTGTTATTTTACCTTAAAGAGACTATAATGTTTATATTTATCTATTAACGTGTCTACAGAATTTATAATTACATGTTAAATTGGCTATAATATCGTAATTAAAGTATTCCAATCATTGTGAGGATACTTACGTAAGCGAACAACATTTATTGAATTTTGTTGTTCACGCTAATCTCACGTCAACTATTTTTGGTGAGTTATTGAAAACACAGTACGTAATTCAACTACAAGAAAGAAGCACACACAGAAGCAAAATAATAAATATAACATTTATTAACTACCATTTCCTATCTGATACATAAACAGGAATAGATACAAAATAAGACTTCTACAACATGCAGGGTTCAACAACTATACTAATGCTTACATAACACAAGGCAACTAACGGATATTTAAAAATAAAAGTAAATAAAAAAATACTTACCTTTAGAAGTAGATTAATTAGCTTACTCGTCAACATGGGTTAACCTGCAAAAACTTAAGTTTAATATCTCACTTACCGAAAACATTCAACTATTCTCCAATTAGACTTCTTTTATACATCTCGATCTCATATTAAGTTCCAGTTAGGTCATGCCCTTTCATATAACCACAATTTGCATACTTCTTGGTGCGTGATACGATTCAGAAGAATGAGACACTTAACATGGTATATTAATGTGTACTTTTCGATGAATTAAATTAAAATTAAAGCCTTACCTATTAACGATAAAATGGCTGATATTAACATTTGTTTACTCAGTCTTTATTTGCCAAACGAAAAGCACATAATCCAGTTTTCGCTTCAAAAGATTCTAAATTCGGATAAGTTGCAGAATTCTAAATAATTCACATGACTAAATATTGGTCTTTTATAAATTAAGAATGGTTAAAACTAGATTCAATAATAGTTTTTAATCTTACCCATTTAATATCACTACTGGTTAAAATAAACACTGTGGACCTAAAATGATGCTAAAACTCACTAATAGTATCGACGACATGAGATTCGAAATTAAAAAGAAGTTACAAACTTATCTTAAAGTCAGTTAACATTTACGAACTATGTAGTTTAGAGAATCTATAACATGCGCCAGCTGAATTAACAAAGAAGGGAAAGAAAACATTTGAAAGAAAGAAAAATATTCAGCTTTAGACACTTAGAATTGGTTAGAAAATTTAAAAAAAAAAAAAAAAAAACTGAAAGCTTTCAGATTTTACATTATGCCCAAAGGGACGTTTTAGAGATTAGTGTGCTACCTTTATTTATTAAATACCATGTTCTTTGCACTTAAACTATACAACTCAATTCAAAAATAATATCGCAAAATAATTTTTAAATGAACGTATCTTTAGAACTTCCGATACACAGTCTCGCGTGCTGGAGATAAAAATGTTTTTTTTTTTTTTCGTACAATGTTGCCATTGCTCGCTTTGAAATTGTTGAGTTTGTAAATCGAAAATTCGTTAAAATGTTATAAAATATGAAATCGATAATAAAACAAATTCTAAATTTCAAATTAGAGCTTCCAAATGCCTATATCCGTTATTCAAAATTTGATGACTCTAGGTACAACCTAGGTTTTATCCCAGTGCGAGAAACATGCATACATTTATGCAGAATCTTCATTATTTAATTTCTTTAAATATAACACAGGGCTCTAACATCTGGTGGCAACAATTTGAAAAGTGATTCGTCTTTTATAGTGAATCAACGCAAAATGCCAAAACGAAAGCAATAGTCCCTCAGGGACAAAGCCCCTGTTAAAAAAACTGGTTAGTTAAGTTGCTTCTTCTGGAATGAATTGGAATGCCAAAAAATTGAAACGAAGGGCTAAAACTAAGAAAAGAAAAATGGTTAATTTGCATCTTTTAGAATGAGCTGATACGAAATAAATATTTTGAAACAAAAGGCTAAAATTTCGAAACAAAATTGTTTATTTAAATTAAATTTTATGAAGTAAATGGAAACAAAAATAAACTTTGAGAATGATTTGAATAAACCTGAAGGTAAATTTAGTTACATTTTTATTCAATATGCAAATTAACAGCAGTTTTCCCTACCTTTTTCACAATGTAGATAGTACCGTTAAAGGAAAATTTTCGAAGTTCTGTATGATGAGGTTAAGCTAAATTACTTCAATAGGACAAAGAACATCTGCCTAGGGGAAATGAATGCCTTAGTGAAAGGCTTTCTACGGGAAACATGATCGTATATTGACTTTACATGGAGGAAAATGTTACACACCACGAAAACCAAGCACACAATCCGACCGAAGTTTTGTTCGATATTTAAAGCGTGTGTTTGCAATGCTAATTTATGTGGTAACGAAATATAGAACAAAATGAGGTTAAGTCACCAAACATTTACACTTTTCTGTTCTAGAATTACGTCTCTAGGGAAAATTAACATTCTTTTCATCTAAAAACCCATATTATTTGTATCAAGGATTTAACTTAAACATGCAAAAATCCTGAATATAAAAACGAAAGTATGCAATGATAAAATAGGCTTTAGTGTACTTTAAAGAAAACAACATAATAAACAAAAATGTAAAAAAAGAGCCTGAAAGCTTTCTTTGAAATTTTATATTAAGCCCAAAGCGTTGCTTCTTTCCTTCACATGCACATACACGTTTCGATAGCATTTGGGCTAAAAATATTAATAGACAGCTTACCTTTACAATTTCCATTACACAGTCTCGCGGGATGGACATTAAAATGCTTTATTTCCTATAGTGATTCCACTAATAATTTTGCAATCGTTCAGTTTCTTAATAGAAAAATTCTTTAAAGCTTTACAAAATATAAAATAGACAATAAAACAAATTGAATTCAAATTTCGACTTTCCAGATGCCCATACTCGGGTGGAGGAGTCTGTTATTTAAAATTTGGTGGCTCTAAGTACCGTTGTTCTTTCACAGTGCGAGAAACATATATGTATATTTATAAGCAGGTTCTTCATTATTTAATTTCTGTAAATATAATTCAGGGCGATAATATTTGTTGGCAACAATGTGAAAAGTAAAACGGACATTTATAATGATCCGACGCAAAATGCTATTTGGAGACTAATAGCCATTTATAAACTAATAGCCCTCTGAGTAACGCCTCTTTGGACTAAAGACAAATAAACGTCTAATTAAATTATTTTTAAAATGATGTTTTTTAAATATTTTTCAGTATCATTTAAGACATTATGCATTCTTCAAAGTACATATTAGGAATGTTGATTCGCTATCTCTCAGTCGTGGTTTATATTCACTTACAGTTTAATATGAATGGCTCTTAATTTTGTTTTGTGCATTATTCTCTATTGAAAATATAAAGAAAAGGCGTAAACGTGCCCTAATTTGGAAAGTATATTCCTTATTTTGATATGACCATGTTTACCATTTCCAAAATCTAAGCAACAGAGTGTTCTTCAATGTTCTCTATTATGAAAATAAAATTTAAAGCAACCTTTCGTATACCTGAATATCCTATCACATAACTGAATAAATAAATGGCCTATTTTTGTGCTGAGAATAAATATGGTATTAAACAAGGCTAATTTTATTCTAGTAGACAATAGCATATTATAGAGGTTTCTGGATTTAAAACAGATGATAAAGAAGAAACTTAATTTTTTAATTGAAAAGCTCAAGAAGCTTTTATTATTATCTTCAGATATTTCAAATGCAGTATGAGAAATATCGGGTCAAGGCTTCTAATCGTTACATTTGCAATTATATGCATTTGGACATCTTGTAGGAAAATTCGACAAATATAACTGCCTTTCTCTTTACTTATTACTAGTATTGATTCTTAGATTCTGTTCCTTTGATTAAAATATGAATGGATAGCATGAAGGAAGGAAGCGCTCTTTGCAATATACAGTAGTAACCCTTGTTTTAATACATGATAAAAGAAATTTATCTTTACGTAAATTGTTTATCCTTTTTCGAAAGTCAGTTATCAACGTTCATCCAATAGAAATGTCGTAAATGTACGAATGATTGAAAATCAATTGGACTTATATTAAATGTCTAGCACTTTATTAAGTATTAATTGAGGTAAATCCTTTTAATGTATAGAAGCAGTTTTTATGCGTAGAAAAGTAACGAAAAACGCATCAAAAAGTGCCAAAAATGTACATTGTTATCCATCGTAATATGGTTGGAATGCTTAAAACTTTAGTAACATCATCAGTCGTTGAACTAGAAAATTCTTTCACTTCTTGTGTGGGTATTAGCACACCATCTTTCCGTATTAGCGTACTGAAATTGCTTTATCCTTTATTTCTATAACGATTACTATTGGAAGTTTAATACAACGATCAGTAATATCCGCAAAGGAATTTGAAGAAATTTATATATCTGAAACAATTCCACAACGCAAAAGAAATCCCTGACTAAGTTTCTTACTCCGCTTCTAATCTCAGATCACTTATATATGGAACCCTTTCCATTTTTTTTAAGAAAGAACAAATGATGTCATCGAGTTTTATATGGTATGCAGGGCCTATTATTATTTATCTCTTCTGGACGTTTTGCATTTCTAAAGACCAAGCATTTTAAACCTTCGAAGCTTTTTATTGAATTTTGAAACAAGCTTTGATTACGATAACAGATTGTGTTTCATCGTAAGAAAAGACTTGACAAACATATTTGTAACATTTGCAAACGAAGTTTATGTCATTTTCAAACTAAGTTCATGAACGAAGACTTTTATTTGATATTAAACATTTGTCATTACTGCACTGGTTACTCTAGCTTTATTTATCCATCGTCGCCTCGTGTAGTTCATAGTAAAAGACCTACTTCAACACTTTTATTTCTATTCAGCGCAACATTTCTTACAGGTAAACTGGAGATTTATAGCGATACCAGATGTGGCTGGTTGTAGATGTTACCAGACTTCTGTTGGTGATTCAAAATATTTGACAATTGTTTTCCTTTAGTTGCAACAAGTTTCTAAACTAAAAGTATTTGACTAACCCTTCAGTTGATTCACTTAATACAACAAAAATATACTAAAACAATTTTACAAGATTGTATCAGATAAACTTGAGCGAATCTTCTTTTGTTACAAGTAAAGTGGGTGAAGGGGAAATTAACCAGTTCGATCTGTTTTTCCTCAGCTGTTTTCCATGACTGCGAGCCAAATGGGTGGTGGAAAATAACATTGAAGTTGCTTTTTTTAAAGTAACAGAGTATCAGCAGAATGCCAACAGAACTGATAATAAGGAGATATCTGTTTTTGATCTCATAAGTAGTGTTATTAGATCACGCATGATATGTTAACCGTTAGAAATCCGAAGCCTTCGCTAACCTTGTATGCTTAAAATAGCGAAATGTCCGTCCCTGTCCCTTACCCTTCCAGTCTGTTTCCTTCTCTTCGTTCTTCGCACGAAGACGTGTGAAGATGTCAAATGACTTCCTTTCTACTTCTTAACAAAGAAGTTTCTATTAGCTTTTTAAGACAAATGGGGACTACCGCATACATAATGTGGAGGGAAGAAAACAACATCATTATCTCCGATATTTCGGGTTGTTTGTGATCGTTTGAATGAAGGCATGAACTCGGGTGTTTTGGTCTAGAAAGGCCTAACTTATATTTTAAGCCTAAGCTATTAAAGTGCGCCCTTGCAATGCTTTTGTTTATTTAGAATAGACACATCTAGGATATTTTATCCCAAACCATGCATCGTAACCACGGTAACGACTGCTGAGGGAAAAAAAAAGATCTTTAATTTGATGAAATTTCCTAATTCTGACTGTTAGGTGGTGATGCAGATGTTGAGACTTTATTTATTCTAGTCAACAAAGGAAGGACAGAATATTTGCTCTTATTTATTGCATTTATTGAACTTTCCCACATTTAGGCTTATTTCTTGTGTGAATATACAAAATATCAATTCTTATACACCGGCAAAATTCAAAGATTTAAAAATGAATATAGCAAGGAAATGCATAGCAAAAACGGTGATAAAACGTTTGACATTTGGTTCTCGAATTTAACATTCGATTTATAAAACTGACACATAGTTTCTTCGTGCGAGATCTTAATGTTACATTCCGAGTGTAGCAAAATTCTCAAATGTTGTGTGGCTAAACAACATGCATATATCTTCTGCTTTTCGAAACTTGCTTGGAAAAAAAAAAAGAACATAAACACAGCATTACCATTTTCGACAGATCTCTCTTCTTGATTTGTAAGAAGAACCTCTACCGCTATAACTTCAGTTCTTTCTTTCTTTTAGACTAGAATAATAGAACACATAATAACATAATGATTCAGATTTGAATCAAATTTTCAAATAGCAAAATGCTAAAGAAGAGCAGAAAATATGCTTTATATTCTTCGTGTATTACGTTTCTTACAGAGAAATTAGTCTATTCAAGACTTAAACTAGTACTTTGTATTCTCTGTAATCTCTAACGTACACAAAGTAAAGATTAAATGGAATATAAATTTTCCTGAATTACCCATTCATAGAGAGAAAAACACCAGACTATACGTCTTTTAATGTGCGCACAACTATCATACCATGAAATTTATAATACTTGCTTCAGCACGAGACTATTTTGGACAATATATCTTTTCCTATAATAGCATGTAATTTGCTTGCTATTATTATACCACGAAGTAGACGAAAGTTCATCAGACGTCGAGTAGAATAGGAGCAAAATAAAAGTCAAAAACGGAGAAAGAATATATCCGAGGTCCATTATGCCGCCATTTGTGACCACGATAAAAATATGAGCTCTTGAATTTGTATTATCTTTGATATCTACGAATAGGTATTGCAATAGCCTGCCGTCTATGGGGTAGAGAAGCGTTGCTTAAACTTTTCTGCTTAATGACCTCTTTTTATTATCGAGATATTTTTCTCGACTGCAGGTAATATTAAGTATAGAATATAGATATAAAATTAAGTATTTTCCTGTAAACAATTTTATTCCTTTTGTAAATAATGTGCACATGAAAAGGAGTAGCTTAAGGTTTTTGTTTCAAGTTAAAAAAGTAATTAATGAAAATTACAGTTTTTGCTGCATAACGTATTGAATCATGGTGCAATATTTGACACTGCTGGACAAAAAGCATTTTCAGCGTTTTTCAGCACCCAACGACATCTGGATTTAATAAAAATCAAAGCTTAAATATTCGTTTCGCATACGTATCTGGTGGTGAATGGCAGGAGCACATTTAATGCCATTTCAATTATTGTGGGAAATTCAATTCGAACTCCACTTTGACTGGTCCAGAATTCAGGAAGAAATTTTTATGGAAACTCAAATTTTAAGTTTGACTCACTCGATATTTCAACAAATTCTTTTGGGGTTTTATATGGCAGGTGATAAATCTTATAAGTGTCCATTAATGTAATTTCTTTAAATGTCTCAGCGACGTAGTTTCCTGAAATTTAGGTATTAAATGTTGGGGCCAACAGTTCAAGAAATGCAGGACTATAAGGATAAGGTTAATCCTCTAAGAGTTTACGTATTATAACTTTCAAGTATACTACCTAGCATTCAGAACCATTAAAAGAAACAGAATTTTACGAATATATCGAAGGCGCACCATTGCTTTATACATGCATGCACTCTACCAATGAGTCCATTGCTTGGCTCGCTGCATTCAGGCCATCATGACATCTCTAATCAGTTCTGTTGATGCAATCATAAAAAGTATATAGTCGGCTACTGAAAACTCTCCATAAATTACAATTCCATCGCAAAGGAAAGTTCAACACTCATAGAGATGTAAATAACGTGCATATGAAAACACAGTAAAGAAACCCTCAGTAAAAAACATAAGAATATGAAAAAGAATTCAGAATTATATAAGAAATGTATAGATATAGCAACAGCGAAAAGCAGGAAAAGATATCTTTTTTCACTAACAGAACAAAAACTCTTGTTAACATCACTAAACGAAATCAGAAAATTAGCAATTTGTGCTTCGTACACTTAGAGATCAAGTGATCGCTCACAAGGTACTTTCTCAGCAACACGAGATATCAGAATTGATTTGTAATTAAAATCATATCCCATAATGCCAACATGCTCTCATAAAGTACAACTTCCTTCCCCAAAGGACTAATTACAACATTAGATGCACCATATTACCCCATAACCACACAAGGGATGGCGACTCTGAGGAATACCAGATAACATCCAGCAACCTCGACAACTTCACCTCCAGCAACAAACAATTTCCCTCCGACAATCACGAAATACAGTGCGTCCGTAAAGTCATGGTGCACTTTTGATCGTTCACAGGAAAGCAACAAAACAAGATAGAAGAAACCAAAGTAAAGAAAACCTCTTAAAGTTTCATACCTATTCCGTTCAGTTCGATGTGGGCTCCAGCCATGCCGTCGCAGTCTACTCCGCAAAGAAAATTGGTCCTATTACTTAATCATGCAACAGGCCACACCACATGTTCACTTTAGATGTGTTACGTTCGTACTCTACATAGGCATGAGGATTTTTAGCAGCCCATATACGGATGTTATGGCGATGAACACGTCCACTTACATGGAATGTTGCCTCATCGCTAACCACGATCTTCTGCAGAAATCCGTTATGAAATCTTATGAAGCATATCGTTCGGGTCTGTCCATCGGTTTGATTGCGTGCAACAGCTGCAATTTATAAGGGCTTCTTAGGTAACTCTTCCATATAAGCCTCTACAGACAAGTCACTGACCCATGGCCTGCCAAAACGGGGTTTGTCCAGCAAATTGCCGGTATCCTTCAACTGCTTATCCCACCATTTAATGTTATTCCTATGTGGTGGCTGCTCGTTGTACACGCGACGATATTCACGTTGCACTTTGGTCACGGATTCGAATTTGGGAAGCCACGAATACACTGAACTTTCCTTTGTACGGTCCACATCTGAACTGGCGTCGGCTTAGATGGGCTGATCTGCTGCTTCGCAAATCGCGGTATTCTGTCATCACCTATGTGCTCACATCGTACATCATACTACAGAAACGTGGAGAGTTTTCCTTTTCTTTGGTGAAGATTCCACATTTCTGTCTTGTTTTGTTGCTTTCCTGTGACCGATCAAAAGTGCACCATGACTTTACGGATGCACTGTACAAATCCACGCCGATATCAACAAAGTAAACCCATATAATGACAATGACGAATCCTGGCAGCACGAATTCAGGTAATGAAGACACAGAAGTCAATTCTAACAGAAACCAACAAATTAATCAGCGAAGTCAGAAATGTCCCAAAACGTATGCAGAAGTAGCCAGCATCCCATCAGATAAAAGTAAAAAGCAACCAGATTACTGTATTATATCCAAACGACGCAAAAATAGTAAAATGTTTCAACAAATGAGATCGAATGTTAAGAGGATCACTCCAGTAAGATAGGGTGGTTTAGCAGTTCAGTGTTACAGACAGAAAGGCATCCAGAGGGTCCAGAAGTCAATCAACAATAAAGAGCAACAAACATAGTCAAACATTCAAGTCTCACAATCTCATACACCAACATACACAGTCCATGATGCATCCAAAAACAATATATCAGAAGAATTAATTGGAGTCTTGGTTCCTGCCTGGAAGATGGTTTGGTTTATTTAATTATGGCAAAGCATTCGAGGGTTGTCTGCCTAAGGAAACAAATGCAATCGGGGATGATTTTCTAAGGGAAACTGGCTCTTGTATATGTTACACATAGGGGGAAACCAAGAAACCGCCCATGCAGCCAGCCCATTCGACGAGATTCGAACCCCGAACCGAACTACTAGGATTCAGCCACTTTACCGCTCGGCAGCTAGTGGGCCCTTGCCTTGAAGAAAAAGTGTTTGAACAAAAATGTGATCTGAACGATCACGCATTTCTTTCATTACTGCCAATTCATTTACTTATGGGACTCACCAACGGCCGAGCGGTGAAGTCGCTGAACACTGGTAGTTCGGTCCGACATTCGAATCCCGCATACGGTCTAGAAAGTCTTCCACGAAGGAGTCCCTTCCCTTAGGCAGATAGCCCTAGTGTGCTTTGCCAAAATTAAACACACACACACACATTTACTTATGGTGTAATACGTTAACACTAATTTAGTTGAGAACGAAAGCTTGCTTCAGATGAATCGCAACATTATGGTTTACTGGAATGTTTATTATTAGAGAGCGATATAAACCAATTCATTCTCATCTCGATTTTGCTAAGATTTTGATTGATTGACGCTAAGAAATTGCGGAAACTGGTGAAAGCTTATTCACAGAGGGGGAAAAACTATGTAGGAGCCATGTGTTCCTACCACAGCGGATTTTAGACAATTTTGTCATAAAAGTATAGTGTAGGGTCGTTCTCTATTTTCTCACATAAACTAAATTAGATCTCATAATGAACCTGGCGAATTATCGCACAGGCGTGGATAAATACCGGCACAGAAAGAAGGCTGAAAGTAACCCTGCATTAAATTCAAATAATTAACAGAAAGGTACGTTCTTCGTGCTATACAATGACACCGTCAATCTGCGGTGAAACTAAAACGTAGAATATTATTCAAGTCAAAAATCTAAAATAAGTAGTGATAGATAGCACGTAAATTACTCCTAACGGGTTGACTCACAAAACCTAATAGGCGTGATGATAATCCGAAATTGCCAAGGTTGCTATTTCGCTGTAGCAGCGAAATAACAACGAAACGTGCGCTGGCTAGCGAAAGCAGGTTCTGAATAAATTCAGATATTCACTCGTTTAAATACGCACTTTAAACTTTAAATTTACATCCTGGCGAGAAAATGTGAGGGGAAGTTGAGAAATTCAGCAAAGGTATCAAACTTAAAATAAATTTGTTAAAATAAGGGATACTCTACAATAGGACATTTCCTTGTTGCTATTATTGGTCGTTTAGTTTTACCTAATACCTAACCAAAGATATCAGGAAAGAAATAAGACAAAATGCATGGTTGCGATGAAGAAGTTTGGATATCCTATACTGCATTCCTAGCCTATTAAAAATGCCGAGATGTTTTTCAGTATGAACACTACTGTTTGTTTCAACCTTTTCCCAATTCTTTTAAGATTTAAAATACTCTACGTTAAGCATTAATTGATAAATAAATGGTAAAAAAAAAAGAAAATATGGTAGCATACTAAATTCATAAGCATACGAAATTATAACTATGGTAGCATACTAAATTCATAAATATTTCATATATAAAGACAAGTAATTTACAATAATTAGTATAATTACTATACACTTTATAAAGAAAATGAATTACTGTGAATCAATCTAATCTATCCATAAACGAGCCCATCTGACTCATGTCAAGTTATTATAAATATCGTTAGACTTAAAGCTTTAACTTCGAATCTTCACACCTTTATTTGGAAAAAACGCAATAAACGTTTGAAAAGTGTTTTATTTTCAGAAAATTCAAACTATGAATACTGTGAGATAGTTCTTTGATTGTTACCTCAAAGAATAGGCATCTTTCATTTTCAGCACATTGCGAAATATCGAAAAAAGAGGCATACAAAATGCATTTAAATATAAACAGCAAAAGCGCAAGTTCTTGGCTTTCATATAACGCAGCGACATTTGCTAGTTTAAAAAACTTTGTATCTGCGTCGCAGACAACCATATTACTATCAGCGCATTGAAAGCGTTCCAAGATGGAAGAAACTGCAAGTTTCTATCGAACTATCTACTAAATCGAAGGGAAAAGTTAAAAAAATAATTCTACCCTAAGCAATGCGTAAAGAAAAATATATCGCTGCTTCTTTCTGATAATCGATATCAGGACCAGTATGAAAACTTTCCAACAGATGATGTGGATTTAAAGAAAGCATAAACTAGCTAACTTTTCCATATTTCCTTTCATTAGAATTTTCCGTGTACATTTCTGATCGATTTCTAATTTCTTAAAGTTTTCGAATCTTTACTTGATGCTAATATAATTCTATTTTCTTACTATATTTTTGCACAAAAACGGAATGGAAATTTTTATTTGTGTATAAAACTGCTATCATCAACTTCCATATAAATAAAAAAATAAATACATAAACGCAAACTAGAAAGCGTTGTAGTGCTTGTGCTTTGAAAATTATTACTAAATAATTTGAATTAAGAATTGTTGTAAAATGAGGCCAGGTGATCCGGGGTTCGATTCCCGGTCTGGGCAAGGTTGACTCAGCCTTTCTTTCCTTCAGTGGGTCGATAAATTTATAAGATCTTGTTCGTTTGGCTATCATGCAAGTGACTCGATCTTAACAAGAAGCCTGGCGACTTCTCGCACTTAAGGATAGACACACAAGGATGTTAGAACAGACACACAAGGATGTTAGAATAGACACTCAAGGATGCTAGAATAGACACACAAGGAGGTTAGAATAGCAAGGAGATTAGAAAATATATTCAAACCCCCTTGCTCGCACAGGCGTGAAGAATAACAGCACAGATGGAAGAGTGCAAATCGTCCTTTTATTCTCGCTTTAACAAAAAGGTCATATATCGTGCTCACAATAACGTCGACTACTTGCGGTGGAAACCTAAGGAAAATTTAACAAACAATACAAAAATTTAAATAGCCCTGCTAGACTACTCAATTTACTTAAAGGTAACAGGTTGACTCGGCAAACTCATGGAGGTAGGAAAGCAAGGAGGGGACAATCGACACTAGACGTGAAGCACTGCTTTGAAGCTTGGGTCACCAGATGGGGTGTTCTTTGTTTACATTCAGAACTTCGCTTGACAGGATTCTGATAGTATTTCCACACACGACAGTTCCATACAAATCGAAAAAGGGACACTTCCGCATGAAAGAAACGTTCATAGTGTTAATAGCAATTTGTATAGTTTAGTGACATTTACGCAAAAATCATCTCTTGGTTATTTTTCGATAACTAAGATAACTAAAAACAGCGATTTTGATTATGAATTTGTTTTATAAAATTCTAAGCTGTTGAACTACAAAAATATAGATTTTAAGAAAAATGTTATGCTTAAAGAGTGAAAAATACCTTAAGGTACATTTAAAATTGTATACGTCTTTCGATACCCTTGATAGAGTATTCGCTACTTTTATTTTATTTTCCAAACGCCAAAATGTTTTAAATAAAACAAATTTTTTTCACATCCATATATTATTGTTGCATATTATTGCAAAAACCAAACCTTTGACAAAATACATAAATATTCATTAAATTATTTATAAATGTATTTGAATTAAATTATTTATAAATGTATTTGAATTAAATTATTTATAAATGTATTTGAATTTATTCACTTATAAACAACTGTGAAAGTACTGTGAAGAAATCTAATTATTAATTGTATCTAATTTATAATAATTATAAATGTTATCTAAATATGTAATAACCTTAATATTGAATTGTAAACATAAATTGAAATCCTGCTGACAAATACGTTATAAAACTATTTAAGCAAGAATTGTTCGTATTGGAAAGCAATCTGTTAAAAGGTATTGTAAAGCAAATGCTATGAGATGCGCACTTAAGAACGTAATAAAGAGTTTTAGATTATGTATTGTTGAAATGAAGGGTAAAAAAAATCTGATAAGTATAATTAAAAGAATTATTCCCCTTACATTTCATAATAACTCAGTTACAAGTTTTAAATAATACTTAAAAAAAACTTATTTTATTCCCTTTCAGAAATGTTCAGAGAAAGTCAAGTACTATTTAAAGTATTTCGCTAATTCCTAATAATTCTCTAATTTAAAATGAACCGAATAGAGCATTAATTATAAATTGACTTACATTTTTCGATTTAAAAGATGACTCAGAAGCCAAAAAATCACGTCATATTTAAGAAGGTATTTTAGGAAGAAGCTCTATAAATAGAAATAATGCATAATTTTAATATTAATAATACGATAAACTTTGATCTTAATTTTTGTACCTTAACCGAATAAAATCGAATTACCTTATTTTTTTTAATGTAATTAACGAAAACTTGTGAAAATATTTCATTCAAATTAAACCATTCTGAGAAAACTGTCCTGTGAAAAGTATAGCATTTAATTCCGTTCAGAATGAAATGTTGTTTAAAAATATGTTGTTTTCACATACTTAGGACTCTGAAGTGTTGTAGAAAAAGAAAATATATACATTTATATGTATATTTACGACGTAATTACAAAATATTTACATCCAAACGCGTCAAATCCCATTGAACTCAATGGTAAATGACCCAATGTTTTGGTCACCACGTACGGATCGCCGGTGCTTCAGAGCAGTGTACGGGAGAAACTTGTTTAGGGCGACTCCATCTTACTTCCTACCTCCATGGGCAAACTACACCGGCTACAACCTTAATAAAGTCCGGAATGCGTATCCGCAACTAAGATTAACAGCTGGAGGACAAAACAGCAAATGTGTGCTACCCTAGAGAAATCACACTCTGTCTAACTTATTCGTTTCGTCTGTTTAAATACTGCGTTTACTTAACTCCTAGCAAGGAAACGAGAGGGATAATAAGGAGCTCAGAAATGATAACAAAATTAAAATAATTGATTATTCAAACTAAGAGTAAGCCTGCAAATTGAGTACCAAATTGAGCTTGAGCACTAAACACTGGGAGTCCTCCGATAATCTGACCATTTTTCCCGGATATATGCTCATGCACCCCGGGGTCACGGTAAAGAAAGCAGATATTCAGGGCACTGCAGACCATGGCTCACTAAGGACTGTTGTGCCACTGACTCTTTTTATTGTTGTAAAATTAATACTGACAATAAGCCAAACAGAAAAAAAAATATTAACGTTATTAAGATTTGATTTTTATCATGTTTTCATTCAGAGCAACAATAACTCGAAGAGAAGAGAATATTAAGATTTGAATCTGGTGTGCCTTAATAACCTAAAATTGGATAAAAGATGATCTTATCTTTGTAAAACATGGAAAAAAAGCGTAATATCCTCACCTTTCAAACATGTATTTATTCATAACTTTAAAGTTGCAGTAAGTCACCGATTAAATTTCGAGGTTATGCTTGCAGAATACAACAGAGTTTGGGAGGAAAGAAAAATATCCAGTTATTTTTCAATAAATGAGTTTCTCGGTCGATCTCTCGAAGGTATGAAAATAAACTATTATCAAGAAGCACAAGGACTTGCTGAAGAAAATTGTACCGCTGTATTATCGGCAGGGGTGAAAACCATAGAAGGCCGGAGAGAGTATCGCTTTCTCAGTTGTTGTTAGTTGTTTTGACATGCCGCCATAATCTAAACCAGGGGTCGTCAACGCTTAGAACTTCACTGACCACTACATATATAATTTTATATTTGGCACTACATATATAATTTTATATATATTATTTATTATCTAATATGAAATAAAATAAAATAAAACGGTAAATACATTTATGCAATAATAATTAGCAAATTACACATATTTCGTTCACATTGAAAAATTACATAAAAGTACAAAAATCTTACCTTCTTGTACAGAAAGCTTCACATTTCTGTGCCACTGAAAAGGAAATTCACGAAAAACAAGAACAAACCAGCAAACGCAAAGCCATATCAATAAACTGACAGTGTTATGCCTCCAGTTTTTAATTATTATAAACATAATAATCATCGCTTACGCAGCAGTGGCCCCATCGATCAACAGTCAGAATAAACAAAAACGGGAACTTCCTGTGATGCAATTATAAACAAGAATGCAGATGGTTCTCTTAAGAATCCATCAGGATGCCTATTTACACTGAAAAAACTGTGTTATTAACGACCACAATAGCATATGCTTGTAATTCAAAAGGAAAGAGAATTCCAGTGCGCGCTATTATTGAGCCCAGCAGCATATCCATGGATGCCAACTCTCACATTCAAATGTCACTAGATACACCTGCAAAAGTAGCTAAAACGTCGCTAAATTCAGAGGAAATTTCACTAAAAGTAGGAGCTAAAATTAAGAAAAAGTATGATCCATATTCCATTAGAGGTTTTTTACAATTCATTTTTTAAACTGAATCTTCGTAAAAATATAAATAATGTCCCAATTTTTCTGCGGACCATCAAAACGTTTTTCGCGGAACACCAGTTGGGGACTGCTAATCTAAGCAATTATAATTTTAATCCCTCAGCAGAATCCCTCTCCTCAGACAAATAGATTTCATATGTTTTTCCATATCCAAATGAACAAATATATATAAGGTATTTTCTCTGTATTCAAATTCAAATGAGCAAATATATCTAAGGTATTTTTTCCCTCCTTTCTGCATGCCTTCGTGGAGTAACGGTGGCACACTCGCCGCGTATTCGACAGGTCCAGGTTCGAGTCCTGGCGATGGCGTTGCTAAAAGCTAGCACAGAAATGAATATTTTAATGGATTTCCATTTTAGATTGCGGTAATGTCACTCAGTTGCAGGAAAGATCGATGAATCGATAAGTTACAGTTCGGAATTTTTTAACTTCATTCTACGATGTAAGCTTTAGTACTTGCAATTCAGAATAAAGAAAATCTTATTCAATCTGCTATCAAGTAATGATTAATATGAATGTCTCATGAATATACTCTAAGCATTCCCCAAATTCCTGTTTATGTAATGCCAAAACTTTTTACAGGCGAATGAATGTCAGCGAAATGTTTTTCGGAGAAAGATTTAAGATTTTTTGATTGTGGTCCACGGTTTTCTCCATTGGAATAAAAAGATTACTATCTTCTAAAGTTTTTTAGGAGTCTTCCAGAAAACAACCTGATTCCTTAGGCAAGTTCCTTGGTGTACATTTCTGATTTCGGTTAACTTGCTCTGATTTCAATTAACATTTGAAGGCCAAAAGTCCCGAGACAGCCTTTCATTCAAACAACTACAACCGCCTGAAACGGCCGAGATTGCAATGTTGCTTTCTTCCCTTCCCTAAAGTATGCAGTAGCAAGTGCAGTTTCCCCAAATGCATTGCATCAATTTATTGCGGCCCGTCCTAAAAGACTAATGGAAGCTTCTTTGTTAAGAAGTAGAAAGAATGTCATTTGAAATCTTCACACCTCTTTGTGCGTTAATGGACGAGGAGAGGAGGAAGCGGACGGCACGGGTAATGGACGGGGACGGAAGCGTTTCGATATTTAAAGCCTGTGGTTTTAAGGGTTAAGTACCTTCCAGCACATTACCATTTCCTGCCTAAATGATAGAATGCATTCGCTTAGAATTTTCTGAAAAAATAATGCCAGATATGGGGAAAATACCAAATGTATACATGAAAAACACCACAACTCCGCGAAGAAAGCCATTCCATTCAGAGTACTAAACTCGGGACATGTTTCAGCGTTCCACAGCTTTAGCAGCTCAGACACTGTTTAGTGGGCTAAGCATTGGCTACATAATACAGTCCCCGACGAATCACTGATATATCTAACAATGTAAAATAGATGTTTCTGTGTGATCTTTCTCAAAGTCGTTACTATGCGTTAGAAGTTGGTGAATCCACTGATATTGCGAATTTCGCAATCTTACGACATTCATTAGATACGAAAAAGATCAAGAAATTCATGATGGTATTCTCTTTTGCCAGCCTTTATCAGGTCATACAAGAGGAGACGGTATCGTTAATGTTATGAATAAATTGATGCAAAGAGTAACATTCATTGCAAAAAGCAGAGATGGAACAAAAACTATGGGCGAAATTAATAAAGAAATTCAGGCCGTTGCCCAAATATCATATCTACACACTGTTGCATTCACAAAGAGGCGGAATCTCTCGTGAAAACGTTTTCCTGTGCAACCACATTATGTACAGACGAAAGGCATCTGCGTAATTTCTTTATGCGCCAGGATATAGAAATTCAACGCCCTCTGATGACCTTAAGCAAGGCGCAGTCACTCTGAATTTCGAATTAGTTGCATAGCTATCTGAGCCGCTTATTAATCCCAAGTTTTGTTAAAATGCTTGCTATGGAAATTCTCATGAATGTACTTCAAGCGCATATAAATAATAAAAATGTAATAAATCGTTATTTGTTTGTCTTTTTCTCATCGTAATAATCAAATGTCTAACATTTTTATTAGCAGGGATATTAAAGTAATTCTATTTGTAAAGAATTTTCCCATTCCTTAATGCATGGTATTTCTGGTATAATTGGAAAGCACGTCTGACTAAGAATCGGATGGTCCTGAATTTGAATCAAAGTTAAAACATTGCTCATTTTTCATGGCTTGAAAAGAATTCTAGATCACTGTAAAAGAGCTAAAATTTGGGAGATAATATATCGTTACAAGCTGGATTTGGCAACTAGGTTTCCTCCGCTCTAGTAGCTTTTAAGTCGGAGACAATATAAGTAATTTTCTTCCTTCTTGCCAAATACCTTCGCGGTGGGATTGGAAGCAAGCCCAGCTGGCAATTTGAAGCTCCGGAGCTCGTACCCTAAGAAGGCACTGCTTTTTGTTAATGTTTTCTGCTGCGAAGTAAACCTAATAAGTAAACCTAATAACACTATGTATTGATTTCGCAAATATCTATTGAATAAATTTAAGTATCTTTCTCATCGATAACTTAACTCATTGTAAGCGGTTAGCATGCTTTGAATCGGTCCGAGTGCAAATCACATCCTGGTCCATTATTGCTTAGAAGTAGATAACATCTAATTAGGCGATTATTGTATAGTAACAAAAATTGTAACTAACTCTAAAGAACAAAGACATATAATTATTGAAAAACAAATATTAAAAGGAAACTGAGTTTACAATAAAAGGCTAACAAAGTCCCACACTCTAATATCTCAAAAATAAGATATGTTTGTTCTGAAGGACAAAATCTTCAAAGACGCCCTTCCCAAGAAAATGATCTGTATAAAAATATGTTTTCTGATGAATACCAAACGTTAAGCTTACATACTTAGATAAGATTTGAGTAAAGCTCCCAAGCATGTTGTAAAAATGAAAGCAAAAGAATACTCATTAAGATAAGCAGTAAGAATGATACGATACTCTTTATGCTTGCTTTTCCATTCTTATTGCAACGGCTTGTAGCTTGGCATCGGCTTGTATGAAAAGAATGCAATGTTTTTCCTATGAAGTGGTTTAAGGAATAACTAAGAAGGATAAAGACAGTTTCTGGGAAACCTACGACCAGGTAACAGAAATACTTTTCTACAGTCGTTAGGCTATTTTAAAGCAATAAACACACACACACACACACACACACACACAAAAAAAAAAAAAAAAAAAAAAAAAAAAAAAAAAGCAATGCTCTCTCTGGGACTCAAACCTGGACTTCTCGAAATACGCTCCGAGTGTGCTACCGTAACACCATGAAGGCATGCAGAAAAGAGGGAGAAAATACCTTATATGTCCCCTTCCAAAGGGTAACTGGGGATTAGGGAACCCAGTCGCCAAATCCTGGTAGTGAAGATTCATCTTCAAACCAATATTTCTTTTTAGTTCGGGCGCCACTGTAGAGTCATTAGGTTATTAAGGTAGGAAACCCAAATAATGAGCAATGCCCTCACGGGGCTCAAACATGGGCCTCTCAAACATACTCCAAGTGTGCCACCGTTACATCACGAAGATATGCAGAAAGGAGGGAGAAAATATTTTATATTTTTAAATATATACTAACCCTTGTTTCGTTACATTGTCAAAGAGTTCAATAGGTCAGAAATCCATTATTTTAAATTTAATTCATTTAAAAGGAAGGAAAAATAAGGAAAGAAAAATAATGAATAATTTATGTCTCCTGATATATCGCGCTTATGGAGGTTGGTATATCAAGGAAACAGTAAATGGATCAGCCTGTTTCTGAAATGACAGTGATACAGATTTACTAAATTTAAAATTTCACTAAGCTACAAAACAATTTACGTCTTTCATCTGTCCAAAGCCTACAACCCTCAGTCCTTTTACAGTATAAGAAACGTATAGAAAAGGAAGAAATAAGAAAGGCGCCTTTCCCAAATTCATACTAAGCTAACTAAAATTCGTTGAAAACGATCTGCGGGGAGCCATAAATTGTTCTTTGATTTTTATTTTTATTTTTATAAATTTTTGCACTACTTTTTTCTTCATTTTCTCCGTTATTGACTTTTAAAACTCAACATGATTCCTTTTTTTTTTTTTCAACGCGATCTTATTACTCTTGCAAAATAAATTATTTATTTATTTTCAGTTGTTTATTACAAACGGAATGTTTATTGAGTTTAAGGTTTTTCCACTAGTTATTGAGGATTATATTTCAAAACTGGATATTGGTTTAGAACTTTTCGTTGGTGTATTATATATTATACATCGGTTCAAAAATATCTGTTTCACATGCACACCTTAATATAATAGTAATGAATGATCATTCAACCGCGTGGCAGTCTGAATAGCGTTTTAAAATCAGTTCCGTCATTAATTATGATATTAAAAATTATTTGATATCACGATTTTCATAAAAATCCTGATCACACGGTCTGAATGCATATAATTACTTCTGCCCATCCTGCTCATAACCAGCTGAATCATAGCAATAGCACGAAAGGTGAGTTATTTTATACAGGGTGCTTCCTAGATCATGGTGCAAACTTGGAGGGGTGAGGGAGCGTACTAAAACATGCATTTTTTGTATAGGAAAATAGGGTCTAAAGTGATGGGTTAAGGCAGGAACGGAAAAAAAAAAAAAAAAAAAAAAAAAAAAAAAAAAAAAACGACACGAGAGGAAAATGGGTTTATGTACAAAATCAATGCAAAATGTTTCTTAGCAGCAATACAGTATTCACAATAAATGTTCGAAATTCCGACCACCGTCAGTAATACATGCTTAGTAACGTCGCAGAAGGGCTTGACGAATATTTTGAAAAACGACAGGCATTTCGCGCACGCTTGCAGCCGCAATGGATAGTCGTGCAATGAGGTCCTCCAGTGAGTCAACGGGACTCCCGTAAATGATGCTCTTCAGATGTCCCCATAAAAAAATCCAAGCTGGATAAATCTAGCGAACGGGGTGGCCATCGAAGGGGTCCACCACGGCCAATCCATAGGCCCTGAAATGTCCCTTCCAATGAATTGCGGACCCGTACATGGTTATGGGCTGGTGCACCATAATGCTGGAACCACATGCGAACACAAACGACAACCGGAACATCCTGCAGCAATTCTGGTAGCACCTCTTGCAGAAAAATATGATAACCTATGAGGTATTTGCTAACAATACCCGCCCACACATTCACGGAGAAGCTAGTTTGGAATGCATGTGGACGTGTGCCGTGTGGATTATGAGTTGCCCACACGTGCATATTGTGGCTTATGATTATGCCATCCTGTGAGAAAGTAGCCTCGTCTGTGAATAGAACATCCGGTGGGTAATCCTCCTGCGCCGTACACTGCTGCAAGAACCAATGACAGAAATGAAATCGAAGAGGGTAATCTGTCTCTTGCAAGGCTTGGACTCTCTGCAAATGGTATGTGTGCAAACCATTTTCATGCAATACTCTCCAAACGGTGGAATGACTAAGCTGCAGACGACGTGCAATAGCTCTTGTACTTGTCTGAGGTGATTCATGCACAGTGTTCAAGATGGATTCTTCAGTGCAAGGTTGTCGTGCACTTCTTCCACTCCTAGTCAGAGGTGGCTTCAAATGACCCATTTTCACACAGAAACCGATGCAATCTTTTGAACACTGTGTGCTTCGGCATACGCCTGTTCGGAAACCGTTCCTGGTACAACCGTAGCGCTGCTCTGCCATTCCCATTAGCAGCACCATACATGAGATTCATGTCAGCTTTTTCCCTGTGCGTAAAACTCACCCATCACACTCGATATCAGAGTTGCGAATGAGCCTCTGATGCATCGGATCGTGGTTTGTCCGGTTCACTACCCGCCCTCTACCGCTGCATTGCCAGCCAATCACAGCTGTTCACACAGCTGTACGAATAAGCATCAACATCAATGTAACTATCCACTGCCCATGTATGACTAAGACATTGCATTTTGTTCCGCATGTTAAACGTAATGCTGTAATGTTTATATATGTTTTACGCTGTTTAATGTCGTATTGTGTGTACTTTGTATCGTGTACTGTTATGTTTTGTATATTGTGTGTTGAACTGTGTTTACTCTATGAATATTTATTTGGTATGTAATTCAAATATATATGCTTAAGCTGCATGTATCACTTACAATTAAGATGCCAAATCGTATGCCTACCAAGTGTCCATTGTACACTTAAGATGCCCCTGTTTGGCCACGTGAACAAGCTCATTTTAATATCTCAATAAACTCTCGGGGCGGGCCTCTTGCGGCTCCAGGGAGTTGTTGCCTCTAGGTAGGGGAGGGTGTGGGACACATGCCTATTTACCTCTGTTAAACACCAAGCGTCCCCGTCCTCCGTCACCTGTATTGCTGCATAGAAGCACTTTGCGTTGAATTTTGTACATAAACACATTTTCTCTCGTGTCGTTTTTTTGCGTTCCTGCCTTAACCCGTCACTTTAGATCTTACATTCCTATACAAAAGTGCATGTTTTAGTCAGCTTCATCACCCCTCCAAGTTTGTCCCATGATCTATGAAACACCCTGTATAGTTTTAGAATTTGATCAATCCGCAACTGCTCAACAAATTAGGTGATTTAAAAGCAACAAACACATTTCTCAAAACTTTATTCCTTATTTTTACTTCCTTGTACGAGGAAGCATTGTAATATCAAAAAAATTTCGGCTATCATATTTTAAAGAAAATAACCATTTTGACCGCTCTCAAATCCATTTCAACGATGTTTCTGCATGATATCTGTAGGTACAAACAGAATAAAGGACTCTTTTTTCCCAAACGGATTGTGAAATGGATACATAAGAGATTTTTTTCGTAAGGTCTGCACGTATATATGTATCTCACATAATTCAAACACGAGTATGTAAATCCGATCCACCCAAAAGTATGTAAATACTAATGCATACTTATTCTGATACCCGGCTCGTTGAGTTCAGTTTTTTTATTTTTTTTTTATTTTTTTTATTTTTATATATTGGTAAATTTCTTTAAAAAATAATTACTATCTTAAAATATTGATCAATAAAAATGTTAAGTTTGTAAAAACTTTGATCAATTAAAATCCTCATTTCTTGTTTTTAATAAAATGTCAAATTCGGTAACCTTTTTTATAATGTTGTCTAGCAAATGATCAGTTGTCAGTTGCCACCAGTGCCACATATATGTTTGAAACATACTTTATAAAATGCATTTATAGGTACTCAATATTTACTAAAGTTCAACTGCCTGAAAAATGAGTCCATACATTCTTTCATATTCTTAAGAAAATAGTCTTCAAGATATTTTTAAGAAAACACTAACAAAACAACGAGCTATCAAAGTTTTTATTAATAGCAGCAGCAGTGAATATCATGAAATAACGTTTCCGCTATATGATATGAAATACCTTCCTATAAAATTATAAATTCATAATTGTAAAACTATACAAAATATGAGAATGAGTGAGTTACCGAAAACTGCATCAGAACATGTCCAAAATGATAAATGAGGCAGTATTAAGGAGATTATGAATCCTCAGATTGAGATTAAGATCCTAAAAGCATTTACTTATGGCTGTTCTAATTGCTAATAAAGTTACTCTCACTTAAGCATTGAAAACTTTTAAAACCAGTCATCACACAGTAAATATTTATTTAATAATCTTTAGTAGCTTACCTCAGGGATTAAAGCTGACATGCACTAAATTAACGTAAGATACATTTTCAAAATGGCAAAAAAGTAGCTTATATTGGTATATATATTTATTTATTTTAACCATCAGATGAACAGCTGCACCGCCTTTATTGCATTCAGCTTTTATGCTCATATTTTTTTGTTTTTTTACTCGTAAAATCCTCGTATATACTTTTTTAACAGCCATTAGCTCTGCGCGGAAGTGGTTGCTGTTTCATTATTTTATAGGTAGCCATCGTTGCCTTCTATGAAGGGACTTCATAGAAGTTACAACCATGGCTTATTCGAACCCTGTTAAATCCGACCAGAATTCGAACCCGGACACATCGTTACGGGGGGAGGGCTAACCACTATACAGGCTGGGAGGCTCTATATTAGTACATATGTTATCGGCAAAGTTTGAAATCCGGCATTGTCTATAATGCCTACAACTAGCCGGCAATGATTCATATTTCACACATTTCCTTGGCATTTTATAGAATGCCAAATTATGTAACCTGTAAAGAATGAAATCTATTTCCGATTCATTTCGAAAAACTGAAAATATTTATCAGAAGTTAGTAAATGACGCAAAAAGGCCAAAATGACTACTAAGAAGGAACCACGGGACTACTGTACAGTATTACGTCACGGACTATACAGTATTACGACACGGACGCTGAGTTATTTCCCGTACACTTTAACTCATTTGAGTACTGGACACACACGACGTGACAGAATGTTGAAAGAAATTTCAACCAAATACATAAACGTTACACATAATGATATTGAACTATACAAGCCCCTTTGTGAGCATTGCCAAAAAAAAAGTATTAAAAGGAGCACTGTTGTGAAACGTATGACTGTTTCTGAATTTAATATCCGTTGCTAGGTAGATCTTACTGCTGCCAGTCTTAGGTAAATAGAAAATACAAATTTATTATCTTATATCAAGATCATCTCCTTAATTTGTTTCACATATTTTGAATAACAGTTTCTAATGGCACTTTCAATAATTTTTCAAAATAACATTTGTGTTTTTGAGAAATGAACGTCTTTTAAACAATAGCCTTATCATAAACTTTTTCTCATGCTTTGCCTAAAGAGCATTTGTCATTCTATACAATGCCTAGAGAAGTATATAATAATTCTTATATTCCATACTTTCCCTAAAAACGTATGGCATTATATACAATGCTTAGGGAAGTACGTAATAATTCTCAGATTTCATACTTTGCCTAAAACCGTATGGCATTATATACAATGCCTAGGGAAGTACGTAATAATTCTCACATTTCATACTTTGCCTAAAAACGTATGGCATTTGTTGTGAAACGTATGACTGTTTCTGAATTTAATATCCGTTGCCAGGTAGATCTTACTGCTGCCAGTCTTAGGTAAATAGAAAATACAAATTTATTATCTTATATCAAGATCATCTCCTTAATTTGTTTCACATATTTTGAATAACAGTTTCTAATGGCACTTTCAATAATTTTTCAAAATAACATTTGTGTTTTTGAGAAATGAACGTCTTTTAAACAATAGCCTTATCATAAACTTTTTCTCATGCTTTGCCTAAAGAGCATTTGTCATTCTATACAATGCCTAGAGAAGTATATAATAATTCTTATATTCCATAGTTTCCCTAAAAACGTATGGCATTATATACAATGCTTAGGGAAGTACGTAATAATTCTCAGATTACATACTTTGCCTAAAAACGTATGGCATTATATACAATGCTTAGGGAAGTACGTAATAATTCTCAGATTTCATACTTTGCCTAAAAACGTATGGCATTATATACAATGCCTAGGGAAGTACGTAATAATTCTCACATTTCATACTTTGCCTAAAACGTATGGCATTATATACAATGCTAGGGAAATACGTAATAATCCTCACGTTTCATATTTTGCTTAAAAACATATGGCATTATATACAGTTCCTAGAGAAGTACGTGATAATTCTCACATTTCATACTTTGCCTAAAAACGTATGGCATTATATACAATGACTATGGAAGTACGTAATAATTCTCACATTTTATACTTTGCCTAAATGCGTATGGCATTATATACAATGCCTAGGAAAGTACGTAATAATTCTCACATTTCATACTTTGCCTAAAAACGTATAGCATTATATACAATGCCTAGGGAGGTACGTAATAATTATCTTATTTCATATTTGCCTAAAAACGTATGGCATTATATACAATGCCTAGGGAAGTACGTAATAATTCTCACATTTCATACTTTGCCTAAAAACGTATGGCATTATATACAATGCCCAGGGAAATTCGTAATAATTCTCACATTTCATATTTTGTCTAAAAACGTATGGCATTATATACAATGCCTAGACATTCTACATAATGCCGATGTTTCATACTTTGCCAGTAACATATATGTGTATAAGTTTTGAACGATTGAAATACTTTGGGAAGTGTTAAATAATTATTATTTAACGTTTATTTATGTCGTTTAAATATGCCACGTAATATAAGCTTCTTATGGTTTACTAAGAAACAGGATGATCTAAAATTAATAGATTTTTCAAATGATTTAATTTACTTTATTTCTGAATTTAAAAAGAATTAAAAGTATTTTAAAATCTGAAAGCTTTGAGATTTTATATTACGCCCAAAGAGACTTGTTTAATATTTTATCTTTATATGTTAAATATCATGTTCTTCGCACTTAAACCATAAAATTCATTTCAACAGCAATATCGCAAAACATTTCAAAAGAGAATATCTTTAGAATTTCTAGTACAAAGTCTCGAGCGCTGAAGATAATTTTTTTTTTTCGTACCGTGTTGTCATTACTTGCTTTGAAATCGTCGAGTTTGTTAATGCCCTTAAGTACTGTTGTGTTTTCACAGTGCGAGAAACATACATACATTAATGCAGATTCTTCATTATTTAATTTCTTTAAATATAATGCAGGGCACTAATATTTGGTGGGAACAATTTGAAAAGCGAAACGCAGTTTATAGTGAATGCCAAAACGAAATTAATAGCTCTTCCTGTCAAATTTCCTCTTTGGGCTAAAAAACGACTGTCTAGTATGTTGTTGACAAGCCTGGTGGAGCAGAAGCTAGCGCATTGAGCAGCCGCACCACAGGTCCGGGGTTCGATCCCCAGGTTGGGCAAGGTTGACTCGGCCTTTCATCCCTTTGAATGGATCGATAAAATAAGTATCAAGTTCGCTTGGGATCTAAACACTGGGGAAGTCTGCGACAAGCTGACCACTTGTCTAGGCTTATGCCGATGCGCTCTAGGGCCCACGGCCAGAAAAGCAGCTATTGGCGCACTGCAGGCCAGGGCACACTAGGGCTGTTGCGACACTGAGTTTAGTTTAGTTTAATATGTTGTTGAATTCAAATAAAATTAGACAGTGTTGTTTAACGCTGTCGGTTTCATACAGCACTGTTCCCATCATTCTCCAATAAATAATTATAACTTTTCTTTAGACACGGCCGTTAATAAGAAATTCGGTAAATCCGAAGTTTATTACAATATTGTTTTTATTTCTTTAGACTCCAAAACTTCTCTTTAAACTCTTTAAACTTTGTGTAATGATTTTAATGTAATAACGTGCATTATTTTCATTGCGTCGTTAATCAAAGTATTCCTTTTCGATTTGTGAATTGAATTGTAGGTCATAATGCATACTAATACCACAGCGTCTTTAATTATTATTACTAGTTAGAGTAATTCAAGTTCCTAAACTACCTTGACATCAAAATAAAGAAAAAATAAAAGAATTTATAGTTAAAATGTCGAGAAAGAAACAAGGGTCTGGCATTTGTGTAATATGCAGTCTAAGGCTATATTCTAGAAAATGCATATTTTGTACCCTATAACCTATGAAGAAATTTACTTATTTGATCTTGCATGTCATTTCCTTTTCGGGTAGTTTAGATCTGCGTCCTATGGAGTTGAAATCTTTAAGAATGTTCCTTACTAAATCATGCCGCCGAATTATTCGGTTTCGACTTATTCTAGAGAAGCAATCTTCTTTCATTTTGCTCAGAAATCATGGATATTTTAGTAAAGCTTCAAAGTACGATATTTGCTCTTCTGCTTGAATCAATTTCATTTCGATAAAGTTTCCGTGAAGCACTGCGAAATGATTTAAAAGATTCTCTGATTTATATAAAAGATTCTCTGATTTATATTTATTTTAGTTATAGCCATGTCTAGTAAAGTTGTCATAAAATGAATGGGAGAGCATTCATCATCGCCGTAAATATTTCCAATTCTAGAAATATCAATTGTAGGAAATTCCGGCGATATTTTTAGATCTCAAATAACTTCTATTACCCTTGTCAGTAATAGAAATATGAAACTTTGAGAAATATTGTGCTTTAGAGAGAAATAATATTTAAGTTACTCTCCTGAAGATATATTGCATGATCGATACAGCATGAAAGAATATGAAAATATGAATGCATGTTTTACAGAAATGGTCTCAGACTCAAGCATGCAGATCGAATGTATGACCTGAAAACAACTAACGGGGCAGAAATTTAGGTTTCAATCAAATGAAAATTTTTTTTAACAAAATAAAAAATTTGATGTGTACACCACATGATTTCGAAATGAAATTGTACTGAATATTAAATGGTGCGCATATTTTCCCGCATTTCATTTAAACTCATTGGAATTGAATTAAATCTACTTCGTTTCCGAAATTTTTCGCGATCACAATACATCCTTTTTACTTCCTTGTACGAAGTAAAAAGGAAGTATTGTAATCGCGAAAAATTTCAGGTATCATATTTCAACGAAAATATCCATTTCGACCGCTATCAAATGCAATTTAATGACATCTGTACGTAAGAACAGAATAAAGAACTCCCCCCCCCCTAAAAAAAATTATAAAACTGGTTTAAAATTAATTCTGAAGAGATTCTTTTTCATGGTGTCTGTACGAACGTATCTCGCATGCATGACTTAAAAACAGTTGAAATTTTGTATAGGACTGTTATAACATGTAGATGTGCACCTCCCATTTTAGTTGTAATCGGACGCACCAAAAAGCATATAAATACATATATGTATATACCCACTCTGTTACTCGGCTGAGTGAGTTCAATTTATTTATTCTTATATGTTTGTAATATTTTTTTTTGCTTTAAAATGATTGAATTATGTTGTTCTGGTTAAGATTTTCAGGCCTTTAGTTAACCTGCATGCAATAATTGTAGAATTATCAACAATTTAAAAGGTTTTTAAATGCGGTTAGGCCTAATTTTTGATTACCATAGCAGCCATGTTTGTTAACACTTGAAACTTAGCAGAATAGTGAATTTGTTGCCAAGCTGGAGAAAATGAGCTTCGCAACAACAAAGTAACGTCTTATTTTATTATTTCGAATTAAATTATGATTAATTCATTCTTGAATTATCATTTAAGTTATTAGCTTGTTTTTGCGTAGAAACTGTACTTTTAATCGTCAAATTTATTTTTTAAATTATTTTAACTATACTTGGTGTTTTATGTTTTCCATATCTTTCAAATGTTACTGAAAATATTTTGAATTTTAATGTATTTTTGCTTTGCCGCGAAATCAGAACTGAATTAATTAGTAGCGCATGCGCATTATGTAAGCGATGTTGAATTGTCTGCAAAAAATTCTTTTTTATTTGCTTAATTTCTATTATGCATCGTCTTAGATTTATTAAAGTATTTAAAAAGATTTTGTGGTATTTATTCAGAAGATATAATTTTTGTGCACCCTGAATTATAAAATGAATGAGATGTAACGCTGTAAAGTGAATCTAGCTCCGAAGTGTCACGATGGTAAATACATATAGTGAACTTTAAAGAATGCATTTATTCTCTTGTGGATTATGCGCTATCGGCGAAGTAGATTTAATTCAAAATTCGTTTACTGTTAATTCAACATCTTTAAAAGAAAAGCAGGAAAATTGCGTATAATTTAATATTCCGTACAAAGAAGTCATGTGGTATACACATCAGATTATTTTACTTCGTACAAGAAAGTAAAAATATGTTAACTAAATTTTAAATTTTGCTTGTTTAACATTTATCAAAACACACATAAACAATAATAATAACATAAAGAAAAATTCAAATTAATATTTATTGTCTAACTGAAATTTAAAGTTTGATACATGTACGATATTTTTATTGTGTTTCACTTTGTAAATTATATATATTGTTAGGTAAATATTACATTTTTAAACTGAACTTTCTTTCACATAATTCAAACATGTTTTATTAATGATTACCTAAACTAAAAATAATCGAATTAAAGCATTCAAGTTTTCAGAGAAAACTTACGATCTGGTACTAGTTTGACACTTGATGACTTTGCAATTCTGATAAAGTTTGTAGTTCTGGAGAGAAATTATTAGAAATTACTTTCGTCGCAGATTGTAGATGCTCTGTGGTCAATTGGTTTATTTTCTTGTTAATTTATTCTATGAGAAAAAGCTGTAGTGTCTCACTCGTTTTGGTAATATAGACTAAGTCGAGACTCTAAAACAGAACTAAGTGACGTATTGCTACGCCTAGAATGCAAATCGAAGAGTAAGAAGTATGTAAAAGGCTTTTTGTTTTATTAAGAACTCAATTAATTGAACAAAAGAGACTCCTAGTGCTTATAAAACCAGCCAGCAGTTATGGTGTAAAATAAAAAATAAGGAATTCAAATTTAACTCTTTTAGAAGACATGCTTACTGAAAAAAAAAGCAAAATAAAGTGTAAAATGATTTAAATAAACAATACTTCAATTGATGTTTCCATTCATAAAAATTGTTGAGAAACTATAACCCATGAGGTCATATTCGAAATTAAGGATCATTCAGGTTTACAAGCTATAGAAATGCGATTGACGAGAGTTGGAAAGTTCTCATGAGAAATTCGAATATATTACTATAACCGACAAAAGTATCATTAGGGGATGCTATCGAACATGATGAGTTCAAATGTAGTGAAAACGAAGCTTCACTTCGCCCTAGACATTCTGATGATTTACCACCTTATCCAGATATCAGTTTCCAAAGAGACTACCCAAGAAGCCATAATCATTTCAGCCATTGTCAGAAAAATATCAAGATATGACATTAACAATGATGATGAGCCTGGTTTTTCCAGCTGTTACAACAGAGATAATTGAAAAGAGAGTGGGACAAGTTATTAAAGAAATATGTCTGAGTTTACCCAAATGCTGATATGGAAAGCCTTTCGAAACGGAAAAACTGGCATGCAGATACTAAAAAGCAAAGATAAGTTGTCATATGATAATAGGTAATTACACGATGTGACAGATATGGAGTCAAGGATTATGACAATAGACAAGTATTATGGCACGTTAAGGTTATTCTGGGGAGATCGACTTTGTAATGGCGAGGGTAAAGATGAAGAACTTTGGCTGTAAAACAAAACCTACAAGAAACCGGACAATAATAAGAACAATAAATGCAAAAATACTAATGTTAATTGACGTAGAATATATTTCAGCAGAAGCGCTTTTTTTTTAATTGAACATTACTACCTTTCTAAGCTGCAACTATATGAAAGGTATAGTTGCAGATTAGAAACCAGAAACAGACAATTGAAACAAAGACTTTCGGTAAACGTACTGGCAGCGAACAACGACTACCTCTGTATTAAAGAAGAAAAGAAAAGTAAAAGAAACAAAATGAATGGATCCATCTTGGAACGGAAAATGGAATCAGATCAAGAATATTTCTATTATTAAATGAACATGGGATTAAAAGCGGGTTAAAATTTTTAAGACTTTGGTTAATTTAGAACATTTTACGGATACGAAAAGTCTCAAAGAAATTCAGTTCACCATCTGACGGCATTTTCTGAATAATTTTGGAAGAACCAGAACTGAACTGAGAACTTGTTAAAAGTATTTCTCCCGCTTCTTAGCATGGCTTTCTAGTGTAGTGGTCAGCACGCTGAGGGCAAATTCCAGAGATTCTTGTTTCAATACTCGGTGAGGGCGTTGCTCATTTTTCGTCTCCTCCTTTCAAAAATCCAAATGTCTCTACAGCGGCCCCGAACTATAAAAGGGTGGTGGATGATGATTTTCCACATCCAGGATTTGGCGACTGGGTCCCCTAAACCCCAGTCGCACTTTAAAAGGAGAAGTATATAAGTTATTTCTCCCTTTTTAGCATGTCTTCGTAGTATAGTGGTCAGCATGTATTCCAGAGGTCCGTGGTTCGATTCCTGGCTAGAGCGTTGCTCATTTTTCAAGTCTTCTGCTTCTAAAAATTTCTGATGTCTCTACATTGTAAACCAATCGTGCTCGGAGAAGAAGATTTATTTTTTTTTCATTTTAGGAGTATAAGGTTCATAATTTTACATTATAAGAATCATAATTCACTTTCCTCATCAGATGTGATGAAGACAGCAACTGATCGCCAAGAATATTATGGACGAATGAAGCGCATTTCTCCTTAATTTTGAACGTAAACTCAGCGTTCACTGAGCTGGCGAAAATTCTTCTGATATATCACCAGCGCCTTTAACAGGATATATCACCAGCGCCTTTTCCGATATATCACCAGCGCCCTTAAGGGACTTTGGTGCGGCATCGCAAGCACATTCGTTCTTGGTCCGTAGATTTTCGAAGAGGTCAATTCCACTAGTATGAAAGCATGCTCTATCACGGGTGCTCGGAGTGCAGTTACAGAACTACACTCACGTTTGTGAAAATTGCAACACCATGAAGGACTTACGCGAGTGAACTGAAATTTTCAGGTAATGCAAAGTAGCGCATGATATGCAAATGATTAGAATTGCAAATCCGTAGCGCATGCGTATGCTGAGCAGCGCCCTCTGAACGGCTGATGGATCCGAATAAATAGACGGCTGTAGCGAGGCGTGTATGGTTATCGGTGGTTATCTGCTAGTGGTAAACGTTAACTCAATCTGTACTTATGCCTCGTCGACGAAAGAGAGCGAGATTTGAACAACTTACAGAGTTTGAACGAGGGAGAATCATCGGCCTTCGTGAAGCTGGATTGTCGTATCGTGCAGTAGCCTCTCGTGTGCAGCGTAACAGCAGCACAGTGATGCGCGTTTGGAAGCAGTGGACGGACGAGTGTCGGACAACTCGGAAATCCGGGAGTGGACCCCGAAATGTGACGTCAGCTCGCGATGATAGACACCTGGTCCGCATGGCGCGGACGGACCGTACAGCTTCCTCTAGACAATTGGCAGCACTGTGGTCAATAGCTACAGGTGTTTCATTGTGTGCTTCATCAATTCGTAGGCGTCTGCTGCAGTGTGGACTGCGCGCACGGACTCCTTTATACAGGATCCCCCTAACGCACGACCATCGCCGCCTGCGGCTACAATGGGCCAATCAGCATAGAGACTGGCGTGCTGATTGGCAGCATGTCGTGTTTTCTGACGAATCCCGCTTTAATTTGTGGTACCATGATGGCCGCATTCGTGTCAGACGCTATGCCGGTGAACGCCACCTTCCGGAGTGCATTATCGAACGCCACAGTGGACGAACACCCGGAGTTATGGTCTGGGGCGCCATAGCATATCATAGACGATTTCAATTGCTACGAATTGTGGGCAATCTGAACAGCAACCGGTATATCCGTGAAGTTCTACAGCCCGAAGCTGTTCCCTTCCTTCAAAGCTTGCCAGGCGCTGTATTTCAACAGGACAATGCCCGCCCTCATACTGCTCGGATTGTTAAATCCTTCTTTGCAGCGCAGCAGGTACAGCTTCTTCCTTGGCCTGCGTGTTCCCCGGATATGTCGCCAATTGAACATGTGTGGGATGTCATTGGTCGGCGTCTTGCTCGTGATCCTCGTCCTGTTGCGTCTGCAGACGAACTTTGGGTACGCGTACAAACGATATGGAATGCTCTTCCTCAGTCAGACATTCAAACTTTGTTTGACTCCATGCCAAGTCGTGTAGCAGCACTTATTGCGGCGCGTGGTGGCCACACAAAATACTGATTCTGATCTCTTGTTCTTGTTTGTTTGCTTTGAACATTTAATCATTTATTTGTACCACTACCACTCAACTGTGTATTAAATTGCATTCAATTATGACGATTCCTTCTTGGTGTTGCAATTTTCACAAACGTGAGTGTATGTAATTCCAGAACTGCAGCAGCGAAATTTCGTTAATGACATTCCATAGATTCAAGATGGTGCTCTTTCATACGTGGCCACATTGGTTCGGCAAGTGCTGCAACAGTACTTTGGAGATAAAAGTCATCTCCCTTAACTTTGCAGTTTCGTAGCCAGCGCAATTGCCTGACCTCATTCCGATGGATTTCTGGTTATGCAGTTATTTGAAATCAATCTATTGTTATTTGAAATCAATCTGAAAATGTAAAAATCAAACCTACGAGATTTGTCAGTATTGAGAAATTCCATAAAACCTTAAGTTATGCAGATTCCTCCTGCGTTGTTACGTTATTGTTGTCAACAATCTCCCGCATGTAGTGCGTTATCGGTTGTGAAGGGGGACACCTTTGAAAACTTGTAATTCCTGTAAATGTTTTCCCTCTCCTACTTTGTGTTGTCAATCGCCTTTTACAATGCTCTTCCTTGTAAATGTTTAAGCCGACAATTTCCATCATACGCGTGTCGTTCCAACGCCCTTTTAAAAGGCGATTGGGGTTTCAGGGGACCCAATCGCCAAATCCTGGGTGTGGAGAAGTTTAGAATCATCATCCACCACCCTTTTAGTTTGGGCGCCACTGTAGACACATCAGGTATTTTTTGGAAGCAGGCAAGATAAAAAAGTAGCAACGCTTTCGCCGGGAATCGAATCGTGGACCTCTGGAAAACGCTCCCAGCCTGCAGACCACCACACCACGAAGGCATGCTAAGAATGCGGTAGAAATACCTTATAATGTGATATACATACATTAAGGCATACACATATATGTATATATATATATTATGGTTATATATATTATGGTTATATATATATATATATATATATATATATATATATATGCACGCTTGCGTACGTGCATCTGCGTCTGCGCGTATCAACAATTTAAGTTCTACACGGGGGGGGAGCGTTTTGTCAAAGTTACTTAAAGTTTACTACTTAAAGAAACTTTAAACTTTATATAAAGTTAAAATGTGTTAATATAATCTTATTAGGTTTATGATGTATGCTTATCAAATGCTTTGAAATAAACAGATCGATTTACAAAACTACACTAAAAATAAGACACGGGAGGGAAAAGAGAGCTTTTTCCAAATTTAATACATCATTTTCATATAATAAATATTTTGATGGACTTTTATACTTATTTAATGAAGCTAATTATTAATAACGTTACGTAAAAATTAGGAAAAGCAAACTAAAATTTCTGTTAACTGTCAACTGCACCCGAGTAATTAATTAGCTTTTGTGCGGAAAGAACACATCCACGGAACCATTTAAAAAACCGCTCTGAGGAAAGAAATTGAACCAATGAAAAATATGCTTTATAAAAAATATAATTGACGATAACTTTTAGATTTTTAAAATTCCAATATCCATTATAAAATGTAAAAATTATTCTAAAATATTTGTCTCCAATAAAAAATGTAGTTTAGAGAGTCTAAAATTTATTTAGAGAACAACAACTAGAGTAACATACTACAGGAGAACTGCTTTCAAGTAAGAGGACATAGTACCTTATTTGTATGTTTTTCATTATTATTATTATCATATTTCCAATTTATTTTATTTAGTTTAAACGATCTATGTTCAGCTTATTTTACCCCTAAAGAGCATTAGCCATAGAATGGGCTATTAGTCTCGAAACGAGATTCTGCATCGTCCACTATAAACGGTTGCATCACTTTTCAAATTGCTGTCAACAAATATTATCGCTTTTGTTATGTATGTTACAAAGATATACTGACTCCCGATCCTTTGCTGAATTAATTTAGTAAGCATTTTTTCAATAGGACAAAATATTAAAAATGCTATTACCTACCTGATGTTTAAAATTTAAAAGTGCTTCTAAATCTACCATTGACCTCTTTGACACATTTCATTGATCTTCATAGTCTGCAGAAATGTGACTTACCTGAAAATAAAAAGAGTGTATAAATATTTCAATAAACACATAAATATGGTGGTTAGTTGCACATATATTCGAAAACTTTCACAGCTTTTTGCAGTAACTTGAGATACTTTATAAAATTTTATTCTAGTTAATTAATTTTACTTCAGCTTTAGTGTGCCTCTTCTGCAGAATTATGTGAATTCAGTTGTCATTTCAGAAAATCCAATAGAATTTAGATATTTATGTAGAGCAGATAGTAGCCAGAAATGCCAGTTTGCACGAGTCATAAAATCTTTGATTATCTTCACTTGTATTATCTGTGTATTTAGCCAGTAAAACACAATCGGAGTTCACTATGGTCCTGTAGCGTCACTCCGATTCGCTATTATTAAGTTTAACTAAATTTCTGGACGTTGTCTCAGGTTTTATTAAAATATTTGAATTATTATTTCTTTGTTTTAGATCTTTCTTTAAAATTGTGTAGAAAAAGTTGTAAATGCTCAGGTATCAACTACAATATATTTTACGAAGCGTACAACCAGAAAAAAATCTGAAAGTTCAATGAAAAAAAATGTGAAATTATGTATCTTAGCGTAACTTTAGAAGTAGACTTATTTTCATACCGCATTTTGAGACATTTATTTTTGAAATTCAACTTCACTGTTGCCAACTTAAAGCCAGTAAAAGGTGTAGGAATCCAAATTTCATTAAAAAATAACATCATCATAAGAAAAAATTATTTTAAGACATACAGTATTATATAACGCAGCAGAAAACAGTCTCCAGAAAATCTCAATAATTTAAAATAAATCTCTCCGAGAGAAAAACCGATGTTCTTTGGTATATTAAAAACTGAGCAATAAATGTATAGCTACTGTAGAGGCATTAGGTTATTTCAAAGCTGGAGATATGAAAAATGTGCATTGTCCTAGCCGGGACTCGAACGTGGATCTCTCGAATACGCGTCGAGTGTGTCGAATACACCACGAAGGCGTGCACAAAGGAGGGAGAAAATACCTTAGGATATTGCAGTGTACCGAGTTAAGTTTCTTAAGAAAATTCTAGTGAAAGTAAAACCTTATATACAACCCCCTTTTAAAGGGCGACTGGTGATTAGGGTACCAAACTGCCAAATCCTGGTGGTGGAGAATCATCATCCATCATCCTTTTTAGCTCAGGCGCCACTATAGAGACATTAGGTATTTTTTGAAAGCAGAAAAGATAAAAAATGAACAATGCTCTCGCCGGGACTCGAACCGCGGGCCTCTCAAATACGCGCCGAGCGTGCTGACCGCTACACCACGATGGCATGCTAAGAAGGCCGCAGAAATATCTTATAAACATCCCCTTTTAAAGGGCGACTGGAAATTAGGGTACCAAACTGCATAATCCTGGTAATAAAGAAGCATCATCCACCACCTTTTTTTAGCTCGGGCTCCCACCGTAGAGTCATTAGGTTATTTTGAAGCTGGAGATATAAAAAATGATCAATTCCCTCACCGAAACTCAAAGCTGGACCTCTCGAATACGCGCCGAGTGTGCTACTGTTACACCACGAAGGCACCTTATGCTTAAGCTGCACATCAGAAAATTTATTAAACATGCAGTTGCTAAATTCTTTGCAATAAGTTAAAGAACATGAAAACATATTTAAGGGAATATAAAAATATAATTTATATATTTTGGGCAAATACCCATCTCTATCAATACATTATTACTATGAAAAAGTATAGTTTAGTATTGTACAATCTTATCTAAGATTCAGTAAATTGTATTTTTGATCCTAAATTTCGAAACACCACTTACACTCCGCGGTTGACTATTTCCAACCACACTGCCATTTTATCTCGAACTCAGAAATTAACCACATTAAAAATAAGTCATCTCTGTTGGCGATAAACTGTCAACTACTACGAACTTTAGTTTGTTAGATCAAGCAATATAGTAAAGTAGTTTAGATTAGGAAGCGCTAAGATTTTACACATAAATAGTGCGCTTGTCAGAATGATTCTGAGTTATCGGAACATCAGTTTTACTGATTTTCCGTCTGTCAAAGTTAAGCATGCATCCCACTGACTTTCAATCTTAATTTCTGACAAAATGTTGTATATAACGGCATGACCCTCTTTGAGTATTTACAGTTAATTACGTAGAAATGTACTCAGCTCGATTGGCAATCCCAGCTTCAAAATATATTTGATATATTTTCGTCAATAAAGCCTACTTAGCGATTTAAAGTATAACAACATTATACTATTAGTATAATCAATGAATATGTTTGTGGTGCATGGTTATTTTTACTCAAGCATAACATATAATACAGCCCAAGCCAGATAGTGGTTAGCGACGTTGACTGCCGTATTGAAGGGCTAAATTCGAATGGCGAAGACGGCATCGGTATTTGTAAATATATAGTGCCTTTTCGGCTTGAGGGCACTTTAGATACGTGACGAACCGAAAGCTCTCTCGAAAGGTTGATGGTATAGAAAGAGGTGGGGGGGGACTCTCGGATCAGTTCCCCCCCAAGGTGCATTCATCAAAATTGGGGGCGGGGCTGAGCAAAGCCGTACTCTCAAAGCTGTTGCCAACGACAGGCGCATCTGTCTATATTTGCACTCTTTGCCACGATAAACTTCGTGGGCTTGTGCTGATGTTTCTGTCAGACAAGTGAGATAAGTCACTACAGCAGCGTAAAGTAAATGCAACAGATATTCATAGGTTGAATAAAGGGTTCTAGGATTGAATATAGTATTCAAAACCAGGGGTCCTATATTTTTATTCTTCAAATTGCAATCCTGAATACCGAATATTTTACAGTATTTTTATGAGCGGTTGAGAACGTAAGTTAGGCTGTTTTGTGATATCACTTTTAGCACAGCAGCTATGGATTTTTCCCATATTCCTCACCCGAAGAACGCAGCTATCGTTTTAAATTGCAAAAAGTACTCATAAATGACCTGGAGCAAAGGTCGGGTTATACAAAGGTATTATAGCGCTGCCTCATTAAATTCAGACAATGTTGATAGTGTCATAACAGCAATATGAGGGCGATAATTGTCTCGTACAAAACTCTTTGTTTATTTAGTAAATTATCTAGTTCTTCCTCATAGTTACAAGTAAATGTGTGTTTAGAAAGTCAGCATAACTATGACTGTTTACTGGTTGCTCATGGGCATTATGGAATTTTAAAAATGCAACTGTTTTGTGCGTGAAAATTCATCAAATATCACAACAAGTTTTGTCAAGCCTACCTTAACTTCAATATAGAATAAGAGGAACTGACGATGACTTCCCATATTCTTGACACATTGGTATACAGAGTCCGCTTTTAAGGCTTCCGATTTCATACAGTTTAATATTTTAGTTATCATTTACTAGCGGAAGTACCCGATTCCAGTTAAGTTAAGATTGAGCGTAACGCATCTGATAACAGAGAGAACTATACCGCTGTAATCCTTCTCTAATAACAATGCAAAAATTACGATTCATAGTCACACATTTTTCAGTCTGATGCGATATGGAACTCACATAATACATTTCGATAGAAAAATAAGCAAATTCTCGCTGATTATATCAGGAACAACGGCAAGCAGTTTTTAATGACTTTCGTTTTTCTAATCAATTGGTCGTAAAAGATCATATTCCATTCAAAATATTTCACCTATATTATATTCAGTTTTAGTCGATTAATTGCGTCAAAAATGTATCATAATTAATCAGAAATCAATAACGCGAACAAACAAGCAAACATTCTTCTTTATTTGCACAGATTTTGTAAACCTTACAAATTTTTGAGTAACAAATTCAACGATTTGAAAGCGAGCAGTAGCAACACTTTTCCAAATAAAGCATTTTTATCTCCAACGCGCGAGACTGTTGCCACTCCGAAAATGCGTGCGAAAATTATCGCTTTCAGATATTTAATTAATATTTCGGCTGATTAAAGTCGTACGAAGATGGAAATGGTCGGAATGGCTTCCCACGAATTTTTGGAATAATAATATTTAATGTTTGGGAATGCAATTTTTATTTCATCGTAAAACTTCGAAATTTTTAATTAACAAACTCTAGGAATTAAAAGCAAACTGTGGCAACAACTTTCAAATAAAGCCGATTTTCATCTCCAGCTTGCGATACTTTAAGAGCGAAAAATGTCATTTTTCCGTGTTTTTAATTAATATCTCTGATTTTAGCTATTTTTATTTTTTGGGAAAAAGTGGAAGTCCTCCTTTTCCAGGACCTAGACAAGTATTGTAGAAAGTTTGGTGACGATTCGAGTTATTAGCGAACAAACACACAGACCTTTTTCTTTATATATATGGATTAATGGACACTTACTAATTACCCATCTAAACCTCACAAATAAATCAGAAGCGCAGAAAATTCGTGGAAAAATCGATAAGAAATTACAATCTTATCGCTATTAGCACTTTCTGCGAATTGATTTCGAATCAACTAACTATCGATTCGGAGCTGCGAATCGACTAGCTTCTAGTCGATCTAGCCGAATCGACTAGCTGTGAATATATATATGTCTAAAATTATAAATGTTTCAAGCTCATTCCAGAAAATGATATGAAGGGTAGAGATTGAGGAAGAAACTCCTCGAATGTGCCGTTCTAAATATTTTCTGCTAAAGGAGACGGCGATTTAGTTTGGCGAATTTCCATGTACATAATGTAATTTTAAAATATCTTTTGATTCTATTCTTTTTTTTTTTTATTTCATTCAGTTTTTATCAGCCAAAAGAGTGTTAATTTCGTTTCGGCATTTTGTGTTCGTTCATTATAAAAGTCTCAATAACATTTCAAATCGTTGCCACCGAATATTAGAGTCCTGTATTAAAGAATTTAAAGAAGAATCTGCATTAATGTATGTATGTCTCTTGCACTTTGAAAAAACTATACCTACGGACATCAATTTTTGAATAACGTAATCCCTCTCCCGAATATAGGCATCTGGAAGCCCAGATTTGGAATTCGGAATTTGTTTTATGATCTATTTCATATTTTGTAAAACTTTGACGAAGTTTTGATTAAAAAAAACTCAGCGAGTTCAAAGCGTTCTTTTAACGTTAACATCGTATATATTTTATGCACGAGGTTTCTTTATATTTCTTACTAGTGAGTGTTATGTTGGTAGCTTAGCGATGCGCCCACAAACCGATAAACTGCATTTAAAAATGCCATTCGTGGGAATACTGGCTGCAATGGGCGGGGAATACTGGCTGCAATGGGCGGAGAATACCTGTGGCAACAAGCAGACGAAAACTAAAATAGAGGAGGTAATCAGGCTATGCTCAGCAAGGTACTAAGAAATTCTCCCCCCTCCCTTGAGAATTGTATCTTCGCAGTATAATTTTAATAGCAATTCAAAATACTATAACAATTGAAAATCAACACTAGAAAAATAGCTCACCACGTAGAATAATAACAGGACTGTAAGAGCAAGACTATTGTAATGTAAGCATATTACTATTCAGTTTGTATGTACTTGATAAAAATAATATTGTAAAGCAGTTTAAATGATATTGAAAATCCAGTCAATATGTAAATGAATTACAAGTTTAATTTGATTATCTCAGTAAAAGTATTGTAAATATGAATTCAGATAATGTTTAAATGTACGCATAGCTGTCATGATTTTATGTAACTATCATATGTAACTTGTACAAGACAATGATTGTAACCAACATATCTATGCTTATACACACGCTTTGTATGCCCATGTAATATTTATATGTACATTTTTACACGGAGGAAATATTCCCTTCTGCCAGGATGACTATTAACACTGTAAGACTTTTACAGCAAAGTCAGGTCAGTGGTTATTCTCAGGCGGTGCTCAGCTTAGCGAGGCATAAACGTTACAATGTCTAACGGTATTCTGCTTCGAATGACTTTGGATGTCTGTATCACTTTTCAAACCCTGTTTCGAATCCTCCGTGAAAAACGCCCCTTTAGGCGTAACGTAAAATCTGGAAGCATTCAGATTTGAATCTTTTTATTATTATTGTTACTATTATTATTATTATTACTTTATTTTTTATCTACCGAGAAGGCTCTGGAATATGGACACACAGAATGGCAACTGGTGCTCTACAGCAGCGATTCTCAATCGGTGGTACGCAAGCGAAAAATAGGTGGTACGCAAAGAAACAAAGTATTTTTAACTATTAAATTCAAAAATGTCATGAATAAAAAGAACAAATGATAAAAATTTCATGTAATCAAACTCTAACTGAGGATTTTAAAAAATGACACGGCTTAAAATAAAGCCATTAAATTTTTATTGCCTTCTTGCACAACCTATTTTTGTGAACAAGGATTTTCTTCCATGTAATATTTGAAACAGGCCCAAATTCCACACTGAAATTTAGAATTAAATATTAACTTGAATTTTGATAATTAAAATGGCAATCAATTTGTAATCTAATATTTTTTGTGTGTATATTTAATGCAAATAGTCAACAGATTGTAAAAATGGCAAAATATACTCTTTTTTTTTATATTTCTATTGAGAAACTGAAAAATAATCACTGTAAAATCTAGTGGTGGCACTTAAGTTTTTCAAGTTTTCTTTAAATGGTACGCGTTAGTCAAAAAGTTGACAACCGCTGCTCTATAGTGTTCAGCGATTGCATGAACATGCACAACTATGTATGTTATTATGATAGTGAGATGATAATGCATTTTCGCATGTTTTAAAGATTATTATAAGATGAAATTCATCCATTTAAAGTTCACAGACTTCGAGAATATGAGTAAGTATACCTTCATTCGGCCAGCGGAATTTTAAAATTGCGTATCTCCTAAAAAAAAAAAAAAAAAAAAAAAAGATGCGTACTGAAATCATCTAAAAGCATTTTGTTTCTTTTAACTTTCTGGCACTCCATGTAACTCCGTCACATTTATTCAGAGATAATCTGCACATATATAGATTTTCACGTTTCTTACGGGTTCGCGGCTTTGGAGAGATTGAAGACAACACTTGATGAAGAATGAAAACACAGTTTATTTAGCCAGTATTACTGAGGACAGTTCCAAAGACACGTTTGCAGTCGTCGAATAATTACGACAAGCAAGCTGAGACAATCAGCAACAATGCCATCAGACTATCAGGCTATAACGGTGAAGACAGCTTCACGACAAAGCACTAGAGTACAGCTCCCGACCCGGTTCGGTTGTTCTCCTAACTCAACGTACTCCCAAGACTCTCCACGCTACAACTCGCGATGCACTAACACACTCGGAAGTCTCAACCATGCATACTCTCGAAGCACTAACTCGCGATACACTAACGAAACACTTCGACACTAGACTGACGATCAACTCGCTAGACTGCTTCTCGTACAGGCAGGGTTTATAGAGGTCAGGGTTTTGGCCTTCCTTCGAGAACATTCTCAGGCAAACCAATAAATTCATTCAGAAGGTTCTTCATCCGTCTACGGCTTATCGCCTATTTTGGCGCCAAATTTCGCAAAATGGGCGATTTCGTACCACATCTAGTAACTTTAAACCCGCCTTGCAGGGAAGTTTTTTTACCGCAGCTGGGCATTTCGTAACGATATATATATATATGTAATTTATTTGCTAATAGATTATTTAGCATATTATCTCCTTTAGCAAAGGTAGTTAGAATTCTATTTAAATGAAGTTACTCGTTAGCGTATTTATTTACTTTTATATATATATATATATATATATAGAGAGAGAGAGAGAGAGAGAGAGAGAGAGATTAGCGAACTATTAATAGTGGCGATATAAAAAATTATATAAATATATATATGGCAATTATAAAAAGGTAACTAGCGGTGATAAATGTTTTCTACATTATGAAAAAGATTTCAAATTTCGTTAACAAATTCCTCCGAAAGATTTCTGTCGAAAATCGTCCTTTCCTACATATGGAAAACCATTTGATTTATAGATTGTTCCCCGATTCATTAGTTCCAGATGCATTTGTTTTCAGAAGGATAAAGAAACGAGCCTTTCATCAAACAAAAAGGGTTTCCTCTCGAGCACTGGAAAACAATATACTTTCAAGGTTATACATACATTCTTACTGAAAATAGGTTTCATGTTAGTAGCTTTGTGCAAAGAAACTTTATTTTTAGGTATTTTCTTTTCTTTCATTATATTGCGAAAGCTATTTATAAAAAGTTATGACTCTATAAGCTTTAGTATCTATTGACCATGGCCCTTATTCTAAGTATACTGGTCTAGAAACGCTTTTCTAAAGCCTTAATTGGTAATTTTACTCATTGTACAATTCAGTATTTTTAGTAGATGTCTTAAAATTGCAATCATGAAGTTACAAATGGGGAAAGAGTATTCGTTTTACGAAAATATGTGTATTTATCTCAGAAATTTTTGACTTTTTATCAGAAATAATTATAAATAAGAAAATAATTATTATGAAGATATATAATAATAATAAAGATAAATTATAAATAAGGTAAATAATAATAATAATGATAAATTATAAAGAAGATAAATAATAATAATAATGATGAATTATAAATAAGAAAATAATTATTGTGAAATAAAAATTCCAAGTGCAAAACATTATTTAAGATTGTACAAAGAATCCTGTGAAATGTAAAATGTAGCAAAGGCAAGTTCAACCTCTTAGTCGTAATAATATTCCAGGCTTAGGTTCCGAAGCCGAGTTTTTAACCTCCTTCGGAACTAATTTACACGGTAAACTTGTTAAATATGGTAGTTTTATAAAGTTAAGTCACATTCTTCTTTATTCAAAATGTTAAAAAAATATTTTATGTCAGATTGTAAAATATCTGGTTGTAACGAACGTTTACCGCCAATAAACGTTGTTATTAAAGTTAAGGGAAAAAAACATGAAAACACTAACTTAATAAGACGAGTAGTAATAACCACCAAAATTTGTGATTGTCTCACAACGTTTCGGTAGTTTTTCAAATCCTTTGGCCCAGAAACTTGGTGGTCGCGAATCCAAAAACAGATCAACCTTATATCGGACGTCCTGTGCAGAATAGAAGATAACACCAGAAAGATGTAGCTGCAGGTGTGAAAAAAGGTACAAGTCTGAAGAAGCGATGTCAGGGTTATAGGGTGGATGTGGCAAAGGATCCCACTTGAGTCCGTACAGAGTCAAGCAGATAAATGCAGACACATGTGGTTTTGCATTATCTTGATGGAACATTACCTTTTCACGCCGGAACTCAGTACGACGTTTTCCCTTGATAGCAGCGTTAACGCGCACTAGCATCTCGCTGTACACCTTACTGTCGAGGGTCTTACCTTTTTCCTGATCCTCTTTGTGCATAATACCATAGCAATCCCAGCAATCCACCAGCAATACCAGCAATCCACAAAGAATGATCTTTTTGTTAGTCAAATTCCGTTCTGCGTCGCTGCCGATGAGCTCACCGGGCGCAGACAAACCCCACCTCTTCAGCCTGTGTTGTTGAAGTAAATCCACTTTTCATCACAAGTGACGATCCGGTCCAGAAGTTTGTTCTTGGATTGATATTCGAGCAGATTAGTGCAGGCCCGAACACGTCTGTCCATATCTGCTCGAGTCAGCTCCTGTGGCACCCAGCGATTGACTTTGTACATCAAGTGTACGCGATTCATAGCACGACTAATAGACATGGCACTATCGTCTATCTCCTTAGAAAGCTAATGGATTGTTTAATATTGATCTTCTTCCACAAGTTCTCGCAGTAGGGCCTCAACAGCGTGAGTAGGCCGGCCAGAGCACTCTACTTCTTGAATTATCATAGTCCTTGTTTTTGAACTTTCGGTACCAAACCTTCACAGTGTCATGTGATACAACATTAGTTCCTAATTGTATAAACTGCACCATAAATAATATATATTCTGGTACGCATTATTATTGTGATTATCCTGCATATCCTGCATTGTCCATCTTACCAAGAAGAAATAATAAAAATCCGTAGTAGAACTCAATATCAAAATTAAATAAAATATTTCTATACCTCTGATCAAATGCAATATGAATCCAATAACTACAAATATTATACAAGCAGATGTTCGCAATAAAATAAAATGCCTGCAAGTAAACTTACAAAAAGCTAGAGCTGCAATTGTACATGTCTTTGCTATCAGTTATCAAGCTGATATCATATTTCTTCAGGAGCCGTTTATTAGAGATGGAATAATAGTTGGTCTGCTATTGCAATGGAGTACCTTCCAAAAAGCAGATTTAGAGTAACCTCCGCGTGCTGCCATAGTTATTTATAACTTTGACTGGACCCCCGTCAATCTTAAAGATAGAAAGAGATCATGTAGCTGTTTTCCTAGAAATATCTGGGCTTTCAATTGCTCTAATTTCAATCTGTTCACCACCTACTGCTTCACTTGATGCAGATATACAATTTTTAGATTCCATTCTATGTTCTCAAACTTCAACTCATCAGCTTATTGTCGATGATTTCAATGCCCACAATAACATTTGAGGTTGCAATACAACAGATACTAAAGGCCGCTAAGAAATATTATTAGAAAACTAATTGGCGGTTTAATAACTAAACACCTCAAAAAATCTTATAATTCACAATAGCACAGACGCTTCTCCTTCTTTTGACCTAATTTTTGCAATAGTGGCCTGACTTAACAATATCGAATGAATCCTTAGCACCATATACTCAAGAATGGACAGTCTCTGATGAATAGAGTCTTTCAGATCATAAATATATAACCTTCCAAATCGCGCAAGTTTCATCTACCATAATAATCAAAAGATATGAGTTGCCTGGCAAGAAAATTCAAATATTTACAGAGAGCATACGAGGACACCTCTCCAGTATGGTACCACAGCTTCAATCATGTGAAACAACAGAGGATTTTAATAACTTTACAAATAGCCTATTATTCATCATTATTATGTATTATTTATGTATTATGTAATTTATGTATTCATTCAATAAACGACTGGGATCACGTAATGGGGAGACGACGCTAAACCCAATTAGCCAAATGGTAAAGGTCTTCCCCGTTCCCAATCCTATTCTTAATCTTAATCCTAATCCTAATCTAATCCTAATCTTGTCCGTCTTCCCCGTTCCTAATCCTAAACTTAACATTAGTTCCTAAAGCTGTACACACGACATTCTGGTGACATTCTGTAGCTGACGTTTTGCAACAGAACTGGAAATAAATGCTGATTCTAATCTGGTAGCGTGATAGTTTCATTTAAGACACTTTGTAGTTAATGATAACGATATTTTGTTACACGTTTCACAACAATGTGTTCTAAAGGAAGTCACTTTCTTTCAAATACCAAAAAAATCATTTGACAAATTACAATTAAACACGCTAGATGAATTTGCAGTGGCGGGAAACTTTGGTTAAAACCCGATATTACATTTTCTCATTTTATCAAACAATATAATTAACAACAACAACAACAACAAAAAAAAAAAAAAAAAAAAAAAAAAAAAAAGTGCTATTTCGCAGGTAAATATATTATGTATACGCTTTTCATTTATAAATATATAGACATATTCTATACTTTTGCTTTGTGTTTAATTTCGAGAAACAAATCGCAGATATTCAGTGTAAAGTTTAGCTATAATGATAAAAATGGTATTTTGCATCAAAGCACTAAAAAAAACTCTGCCAAAATATTACAAGAAAGAGGATATGAGAGTATATCTGAATAAATAAGATTATCCAAATAAAGTACGAAACGTAATTTAGTATTAAGTGCATGAAATTTCAGTTTATATAAAACTGAAATAGGAAAGAACAGGAAGTGTAATTAACTTTCCCACTGACGAATATTATTGTCAAACTTCTTTTAAAATTCCATTTTATGCTAACGTATTTCAAAACATGTCAATAACGGAAATTTATAACCCAATAACTTTACAAGCGAAAACAGAATTAGACTGTAAGACTCTTAAGTAACACAGAGAACTCTTTCGCGGCTAACTGCTCAAGAGATAGTGAACTGAGAAAGTTGTAGAGAGATTAGGTATTTTTAGAAGCAGACAAGATGAAAAATTAGCAACGCATTTGCAGGGAATCGAATTGCGGACCTCTGGAAACGCGCCCATAGTGCAGGCCACCACACCACAAAGGCATGCTAGGAAGGAGGGAGAAATACTATATAACGTAACTAGCACTTTCGAAGGGGGAGGGGAGAATTCTGTATACAATTTCAATTTTTGCCCACCAGCGTTCGAGCGATAAAAGCAGCAGTATATTGATAGTTCGATTCAAGGTTCGAGGAACGGGGAACAGAATGTCTGAATGGGCGTTTTTTTCGTATTTTTCCCCATGTTTAACGGGGATACGAACTATTTTTACTTAAAACGTCCTCTACGGGGCATTCTTCATTTTCTGTGGAATGTCTAATGGCGGAGCACCTAATAAATTTAAAAACAAATCAGTTTTTCATTGGCGACTACCTTTACAAATGCTCAATATCGCCTGGAGGAGTAGGTGGTCATCTTAGAAAGGTCTCGCTGGACTCACTATGCTTTTTATCGCTAAACGTTAGCGTCACTGACGGCGTGTCGAAGGGCCCGGGTTCAAATCCCGGAGAAGGCATGGGTGTTTGTAAATGTATAGTGTCCGTGCGGCATAGGGGCACTCTAAATATGCGGCGAGACGTAAGTTCTCTCGAGAGATTGGTGGTCCTTTAAACCCTCCCCCCCGGGGTGCTCTCCATCAACTTGTATTCGACCTATGCTTTGTTATGCATCTCCAGCTTGGAATACTGCCTCTCCTAATCAATTACATCAACTTCAAATGGTGCAGAATAAATGTCTTCGTATTATCACTGATGCTGACTTTCTCATCCGAAATGAACTTCTTCATAGATATCATAAACTTGAAACCATCGCAGAATTTATCAAAAGAACAAAGGAGAAATTCTTCTCTAAAGCTGTCCAATGCGACTATGTGAACTATTCCCAAGTCTTCAACTACGAAATACTCAATGAAGACCGCAACATAAGACCACGTGCTGCTCACACCTTCATGGGATGAGACTTCTGCTTCTTCTCTTGCTCCTCAATTGGAGGCGGTAATTTCTTTCATTTTATCAGATAAAGACGGTGCTGTACTTTAAGTTGTTTGGATTTGCTAATGTGATGTTGTAATAGCCGTTGTGTGTTGATTATCTGTGTGTTGATCAACCCATACGTTATTATAAAAACGTATGGGTTGAATTTGTGTAGTTTTGTAGTAGTATTGAACTTTGTTGTTGTACTACAGTATTTTGAATCATGTTTTGCATTTGTTGTTTCTCTGAACTGTCAAGGATCCGTTCGGATTTTCTTCACCTTGTCAAATTCCATTCACCTGCACGATGCCTTTGGCATTTTTCATTTTGGTATCCCTCTCACTTTTCCTTTCTCCGTTTTCTCATCCGACATGTTTTACATTTTCAGAATTCATTACGTCATGTGCTCTTGGGCTTACTTTAAGGAACCGGTAACGTTGCGCCCGCGATAGCTTGGTAATATAGAACTGCCTAAGTTTAAGGAGTAGTAGTGTATGTTAAGTAGTGGTTGTCAGTTTTATCGTGAAGAGTATCTTTGAGTGTGTCGAGCTCCTAGATTGATTGACTGAATCGGGAGCTGTATTCAGCGTTTTGGCTAAAAGCTATCTTCACCGTTATAGTGTGAGGGCTGTGTTGCTGATTGTTGCAGAGTGTTTGTTGAATTTTTCGACGACTGTAAGAGTGTTTTTGGAGCTGTCCTGAATAATACTGGCTAGTAAATTGTGTTTTCATTCTTCATCAAGTGTTGTCGTCAAACACTCGAAACCCACGAACCCGCAAACGCAAAACGCAACAACATCAACGACTATATCAATCTTTTGGCTTCAGATTTCAAGTTGTCTTGCAGTAAATCCCGGTCCACTGCGGAATCGAGAGGAACGAGATCGCTGACTTTCTGGCAAAAAAGGTGGCTTCTGTTTTACAGATAATAGCTAGAAACTGGAATATCATTCTATTGAGACAACAGTTGACACTAATGAGTTCCTTCCCTTGGGACTTTGCAGCTAGAAGTGGTAAAAAGTCCTGTTTCAGTCATATTCAAGAGGGCCTCGTAATAAATCGGTGGCGCTGTTACGGCTATTTTCTGGCCAAGATTGTCTCCGAAAGTACCTTTAAGGAATTAACTCGGCTACAAATCCTGCTTGTCCCTTGTGTGACTCTGGAAAGGATTTTGACATTTCTCACCTTGCCTCCCATCCTTCTCTGCCTCCTGTGTTCTTATGGGAGCGGTATTGGATTACTAGACATAAGTCGGCGAATTAACCGATGTCTTTCCATCTTTATGTTCTCTTCTTTTTATTTTAAAGATATATGTTGTACTTGCCATTGGAAATAAAAAAAGAAATCAAAAACACATATTCTATCCGTAGGCATGTAAATTTGTGCAGCCTTTACAGATTTTCAGCTCTGGCGAGAGCGAACTAATAAAATTTAAATAGGAAATGCATTAATTTCCATGGTAGCCATTTTAATTAAATAGTGATTTTCTATGCTTTATTGCTTTCGTGTGCAAATGGATATTGTTATTTTAGCTGCAACAATAGTAAGAGAAATCTGTCGGTTTGACTTACTCCAATTTTTATGTACCAAATGAAATTTTCTGTTAAGTCAAGTTTGTTTATGACATCAAATTAAATTTACATATGATTTAAAATGCACGATAACAACGTCTGCCATTTTCAAAATCATTACAAGTTATTATAAAAACGTAACATTTTTGAGGAACTTTACCAAGAAAATTTTCCCAACGTTTCATATGCATACAGTAATGTACTTCAATTATTAATCATAAGAATAGATTAAGAAAACAATTTATGTTATGAAATTTTGACAAAGTAATCGCATAAAATTTTTTTCTGACATTGTCGAGAACTAACAGAATTCTCTAGTAATGGTAGTATTAGATGATCTTTATCAACACGAAAAAAATATTTAAATGCTAATAAACAAAAAACAATAGAAAGTGATCCTAAAGAGGTGGTATCAAGATGACTTTATTTTTATTCCATTCTCATATAAAATGTCGATGAAAGAATCAACTAATTTTGATCTAGATTGGGAGGAATAAATTTCATAGCCATTATGTAGTCATAACTAGATATATATATAATTTCAATTATTCAAAAATTTTCTTTTCTACGCACACTTAATATGTATAAAACTAATGCGGGAAGCTATGAAATATGTAATTTTTTAGACAGAAATTTTCCGTTTCATAAGATGAATTTATTGGTTTAAATTCTTTTTATAATTATGGAAAAAAGCACTCATACAACTTTTTTTTAATGTTTCCGGGTTTGTTTTCAACTTGTAAGGATTTCGTTGTTGTTGCTGAAAATTCCGTAAACGTACTATGAAATTTAAGAGACTGAATTAACACATTTATAATATGTTTTCTCCCTCCATACAGCATGCTTTCGTGGTGTAACGGTAGCAGATTCGGCGCATATTCGAGAGGTCTTGGGAAAAAAAAAAAAAAAAAAAAAAAAAAAACTGAATACACTACAATGGCGGTCGAACTAAAAACATCGGGAAGTGTGGGAGGACAATAATTTGTCACCATCAGGATTTGGCCCTGATTCCCAGTTATCCTTCAAAAGGGGGAGTGTATAAGATATTTCCTCCCTTCTTCGAGATGTCTTTGCGGTATAACGGTAGCACCTCTCGAATACTCGACGCATATTCGAGAGGTTCAGGTTCGAGTCTCGGCGAGAGCATCGCACAATTTTCACATCTCCTACTGCAAAATAACTTAACTCTACATATTAATTGAAGCCAAGTCAGCTTCGAAAGTCAATTTTTTTCCCTGCTAAGAAGATACGAACCAAAAGTTTGAAATGTATTTATTTACTGTTTGCTTTGAATTTCTTTCATAAAATATTCTTACAAACACACAGGGGATTGAATAACACGTAAAAATAACCTAGTTACAAATTCTTAGCAAAATGTGAAACATTTCTTTCTTTCACAATATTAAAGTATTAAATTATATTTATTTATACAGACAAGTAAATATAAATAGAAATATTATTAAGTATATTCAAGATAAAGACAACAAGGTTAGTTTTAAGAATATCTGGTTTATTTTATTATTTTTCTACGTATTGTCGAACCTGCTAGTACAAGCACGGCTTACAACAAATTCACGGTTATAACGAATGGACCTTTTGGTTCCATCCACTTTCTCGTTCACTTACACTATTTTATACTGCTATGACGAGTCTCAAAAAGTGAGAAATTTGATTTAACGAAGAAATATCTTCGATTAGAAATTTTTTTGCATTTTTCATATTTTTTTTCTAGAATTTCTGCAAATTTTAGCGAAATAATTATTAACCTTTAAAATCATCCACATTTAGGATGTTAGGATCCACATTCCATTCATAGAGGAAAATATATTTTCGCTGCATCTCTTTTATCTTTCCCGCTCATTTCTGTGTATTGTCAAAAAAGCCCTGCAAAACACGTATAATTCTAGGAAAACAAAAACACAGTAAGCATATCTTAAGATATCGCATGTTTGGTGTGTTTGGCTTAGTTGATTATGGCAAAGCACGCTACAGTTATCTGCCTGAGGGTAGCGATGCCTTTGTGGAGGACATGTTAAGGGGACCTGGATCGTATACAAATTACACTAAGGAAAACCACGAAAACGCCCATTCAGCCAGCCCGATCGCCTGAAATCGAATCCAGGTCAAATATCATTTGGTGCAAGAGATCACCGAACCAGAGAACGTCAGTGGGTCATCTGGATGCCATTTAAGTTCTTCTGATTGACAAAATTCTTTTCAAGGTTGATGCTATGATGGAAATGTTGCGAAATGCAGATTGGCTTTGAGATAGCTTCCCTGCAAAGCGATATTTGGCAACAAACTGGCGATGTGCGGCTAACGGAGCGAGAGCATTCTAGAACATTGATGAAAAAAATGTACATTTCGTGTCAGAATTCCGATTATTTTTCCAAGTCGGTTTTATTTTGATCACCCTATATAATTCATCGCAGGCATTTTTAATGTCAGTTCTCTATGATTTGAAGATTTTTCAGTAGGTTTATAATGGCTCTTTTGGTACCTACTCTCTTTGGGGGTTTCAATATACGTTCTTGGTAGAAAATAATTGTTTCTAAAGACATTAATTATGCTGATTTATTAGAAATGATACACAGATTTTCAAAACTCTGCATTTCGTAAAATATTGCACATAAAAAAAAGGTAATAAAAATAGCATGCAATGAAGTAAAAACCTTTCAAACATTATTCGTGCCAATTAAATTTCATTACGCTTTTATTATTACAGCTCTAAGCAATATTGTAACATTTTACGAGTAATGCCCTCACACATTGCAACATTTTACCTATGAGCAACAAAATTATCGCCTTCCACGGGATTAGAAAATTTGTATCGCTTTGGTAATTAACTGGCTCTAAATATTGTTTGCTATATCTGCAAACTAGTATGTTAATAACGCAAGTAATTTAATGATATTAAGTTTTAACTACAACCGTAATCGCAAATTTTTCAAGTGGTAGGTGGAAGAATCGGAATTTCGCGGGTAGTTAGCTCTCTCCGCTGTTTAGTTAGAAATGCTGGTATCTGGCTTTTACACAGGCAACTAACATTTTTGATTTGTCAGTTATAATCACAGGGTGTTATATTTGATTTCAGCATTTTAATCTTACTGCCTTCGAATTACAAGCTGCACAATTAGCAAGAATAAGTACTTTAGATATCCCAAAATAAAAAAAAGGTTTCCGCTTTAAACTCTTAATTTAAAAATGAAATTTATGTCTACTATACATATTTCTATTTGCCTACTATATATTGTATACGGTCTTTTATTCTTCTGACACCAGTTGTTGCGTTTTTCTTCTGACACCAGTTGTTACGTTATTTTCTTCATGTTCGTACGGGGTTCGTAGATTTGGCGTGAATAACGACGACACTTGATGAAGTATCAAAACACACTTTATTACTCAGTATTGTCAGGATAGCTCCAAAACACGTTTTACAGTCGACGATGAACTACTATAAACACGCTGGAACAATCAGCGACACAACCTTCACACTGTCAGGCAATAACGGTGGAGACAAGTTTCCTGCAAAGCACCCGACTCTGCTTGGTTGTTCTCGGAACTCCACGTACTCTGGAGACTCTCCACGCTACAACTCGAGATGCACTCGACGACACACGAGTACAGCTCCCGACTCTTCGGTTCAGTCGTTCTCGGAGCTCAACGCGTTCTCTCGACGACGCACTAATCACGATACACTAACAGACTCTTTCGGTGCACTCGACGACCCGCTCGGCATTCGCTGCCCGGCTGTCAATTCGATCGACTCCGCAGGGATTGACTCGCTAGACGAGACACACTAACTCTCAATGAGATACACACTAACTGACTGCGGACCAGTAGGGTCTATATAGCTTTCGGCTTGTGTTCGAGAACATTCTGGGCTAAACCGGTAAGAATTCGTTCCAGAAGGTTCTCCAACGATCCATGGTATCACGGCCAATTTTGACGCTAAATGTCGCCAAATCTGAAAACCCTGCCTTCCCTTGCCATTTTATGGCAACCCTGAAACTGCTTTGCGGGAAAGCCATCTTACCGTGCCTTGACATTTCGTAACAATATAATTCATACCAAAGTTCCCACTAGGGAATTTAAAATTTTACTTTCTTTCGTGAGTATTAAGAACATGTTCAATCCATAGATGGGAAATTATTAGAACATCAATACAAAGGTAATTATTTGCAGTAACTCCATACTGTGGATATAGGATATGTGTTCCTAATTAACTGAATTCACACAGAACACATGATAGCTTGATAAGGTCTATTTTCCTAAAAGCAACACTTTACAGTTCTGGAACCTTTCACAGAAGTGCTTGTATAGCTCTTCTCAGTGTGACAGAGCACAATCAGTGGTAACTACTTCAAACTACTCAGAACGTTAAACACAACGCACTGCAAAGCGAATCTAAAAAGCTAAGCTATCACGGAGAACTCTCAACACTCTGAACTCAACTCTGCTCTCCCGGTCTTATACAGTTTTCTCCAGGCCGCCAAGAAATTTCCAGTAACTCCGATTTCTCAAAATTGCTGGCAGGTATATAGGATTAAGTTACATATAGGGCCATATACATTTACGTATATGGATCAGACTAGTTGTAGTTATACGGTTAAACAGGGATTGGACCAAAATATCGCGGGGTCTGGCAACTTTTGGCTATTTCTCGCCCAATTTGGCTACAAAAATTTGCCACCAAAACCTCGCCAGCTTGACGCTATCTCGCCAGTATAACGTTTTACCTCATAGTTAAATGGACCTACCTGCCCATGTAATACTATTTTTGCGGCAGAGTTTCTGTTTCGCAGGTCATCCCATGTTAGATAATACATATGACACTATCATTGACATATAATTGTAAATAAAACTACTTACATATATACAAAACTCTTAAGATAATTTTCCTTTAATATTTAAATTCTTACACACTTTAACAAAAAATAAGTTGATATTTTAGTGGTATCAATATACAAATGCTGTCATTTACGTCAGTATGAATTCCATAAGAATTCGCATAATTGTCTTTGATCACTCACCGTGTTAGAATGTTGAACCACAATTCTTGTGCAATTAAGATAATTGCTTAAGGCTGCGTTCAGATGGTGACGTAAATATCACAGAGGCATAGTCCTACGGAATAAAATGCGGGAATCCCATTCACAGCTGCGATACAGGGCCTCTCGAAGGCCACGGTCTAAGCCGCACCCACTTAGAGAAGCTAAATTTGCGCATGCGTGCATGTATCTACAGCTTTTCCGCTCTGTTTTCCCAGTCCGGTTTCGCGCGTTAGCCCTGATTGATCGACCCTTATCCCAAGTCACCATAAAGTTGAAAACTTCAAACTTTACACCAAGAGCCCTATACCAGATTTTGTGACGTAGCACAGTGTGGTTGCCTGGCAACGCAGCTCGTCTTAAACCACTTATGTCTTTTATACTGTCGTCTCAACGCAATTTAAGACCCCGTTCAGACGGTGGTGTAAATGTCATAGAGGCATAGTCATAAGCATTAAAATGCGGGAATTCTGTTTACACCAGAGTGTGTAAGGCATAGCCAATTAGAGAAGCAAAATCCGCTCATGAGTGGATGTATCAGCTTTCCCGCTCTGTTTTTCCACTCAATAGGTTTCGCGCCATCGCTGTGTTTGGTTGATTCTTATACCAAATCGGCATAAGGTAGAAAACTTCGAACTTTATGCCCCAAACCCCTAAACTAGATTTTGTGACACAGCATGGTCTGGTAACCTACCAACGAAATTTGGTTTAAACCAGTTATGACATTTATACCACCAACTGAACGAAGCATAAAGTTAAAAAATAAAAAAAATTGATAGGGACTACGCATGACTTCCTCCCGCATCCTATTAAATTATACACATCTTCTGCTACATTTCACTTAAACTTCCTCGAATTTTGCTAGAGACTAGCTGGCAAGCTCACCAGATGAGCCTGCTGCAGCCAAAGCAAAATTTGCGACTACCCCTGAAAAGCAAATGCATGAAAACATTTCATTGTGGAAGAAATTCATTCTTTCCAAGCACCTTGGTATTTTTCGAGATAATTTACAATTTCAGCCGGAGCGCACCAGACCCCTAACTAAAAAGGCTCCGGCAGTTCTTTTATGTAAGTGAACCCCAATTTTAGCAGATAAACTTTTAACAGTAAACATGCCTTAAAAATCAATTCTAACTTCTAAATGCAGGCCTGTCTTTCCCTCCCACTCAAGCCTTGCACAGACGTTGAGAATCTTAAGGAAAGAAAATAGCCCAATCATATGTCAAAGGCGTATTCTCCAGGAAATGCAATGAATTTATGAGAGCGGGTAAATTTTGTATTCCCAAAGAACTAAAAGTGATATCCTGGTCGTTTCATGGTAGTGACTTCCTATTGCAGAGCTCCGGCAAACTTTGTGAATGATGTAACAAAACGGGGGGGGGTGACCACTGCTGTCACTTGTACAGAAAACTCTTACGTTTATTCTGACGTTGTAGCCAGGAAATTTTATTCAGAAAAAGTATTCAGGGAACATTTCTGCTTGATGACTAGAATTATATCGACAGGGCATCGCGATCTGAAATCTTTGAATTTTTCCCTCTTTATTTTCAAAGCTACACTTTTCCGTTAAATTTCTTTTCATATACTTATATTCTTTCAAGAATCCTCACTATTCTCCTTAGTGACGCTTTAATCGTTTTATCGGCTGAGCTGCTTCTTAGAATCTAAATGGAATTGTAATTCCAGCCGATACCCCAAATAAGACAAGGTCCAATACTTTTCTTTTATATTTAACTATTTAAAATTAGTTTAATAAATAATTTAGTAGATTGCTCTTTAACTCTTTACATTTTTCTTAATTTAAATTTATTATTTAATTATTTTAATTTTTAGCTATTTTATTTATTTATTTATTTTTTCTTTCCTCCCTCACAATCTTTCATAGGGCTCCGGCACTTCTAATTTTAGAAATTAAGCTCTGGCATTATTAATATCTCTGATTTTAGATACTCTGTTTTGGAAAAAAAAGAACATTGACCTTTTCCAGGACCCAGAAAAGAATCGTAGGAAGTTTGGTGACAATAGCTACAGTAGTGACTGAGCGAACAAACACACAGACATTCTTCTTTATATAGAGAGATTTTCATTTTTTAAAAATATTTAATGATTAACTCTCGTCTGAGGCGCTAACATGTAATTCTAACTCTTCAGAATGTTATTTTCTTGAACATTTTATATTTACTTCTCGAACATTTTCATGCTTTTGACAGAACAGAGGTTTACAAGTTTCAATATTCTTTTAAAATATTGTTAAAAAATATATAGTCCTACAATTGCGGTGAATCTAACAAAACCGATTTGAATAACAATGATTAATAAGTGGTTAATCTTCCATTCGACGGACTTTCAGTCAATAGCAGACGCCCTACCTAGAATTAAACAGTAACCTAGCTTATCAGACGGTATGATCATGTGGGATACAATGTTACAACCTGAATAATACCCCGCAGTGTCGTTCACACCGTTCTTTATTCGTCTGTCTGGGATTTAGTCGAAACCGGTTAGCAGTCGTGCATGACCGCTCACTTTTTTGCATAAAGGACGAAGGTCAAGACGAAGTGGTGCAGCTTATTTGAATATATATGAAAGAAGATATTTTGTCTATATAATATATATTTTTATGAAACCCAGTTCGGCCCACACATCCACCCCCCGCTCGTAAAAATGAGAAAACGGTTTTTCGAAAAGTTTTCGCAGAAATGAATATAGCAATCGAGGACATGTTTAAAGAAATATTTATGTTTGGAAAACATGCATATTTTTTTTTAATGTAAATTCTAAAGTATTTCGAAACAATATTGCTGAGAATATATTATGGAGCTTAACAAAAATGTAACATTATCCAACAAAATATGTATATCATTATCCATAAAGAATTCACAGATATAAAAAGAATGAGACACGAAAGAATACGGACTCAAACTTCATAATATCAAAACTTTCACTGTGGTAAAAGTTATTCGTGATTTTAACAACATTTTGAAATCGAATTAATTTAATAGGAAGAAATCCATTTCTAAAAGTATAGCTGAATAACATATAATTATTTCTCAGTTGTTAAATAAAATACTACTTATATGTAATTTAAAATTCACATAAACAATTTTCTTCCATTGCTGATACGTTTAACTAAGTAAACCTTTTTATCTGAAATCAGTATTAGCCTACCAGCAATTAATTAATTAAATCGTTTGTCAGTTACATAGTACAGCCGTTTTGTCATAAAATCTCCGATGTTAGACAAGTAACGCCACCTACTGGCATTCACAGATACATTTGAAACAGGAAAGCGTTTATTATTAAATCTTTTGTGAATTTTCCAAGTTTCTTTCCATTTATTAACGGATATTCTTAATTTTATTTCCAAAACATAATTCTTTCTGTTTTGACTGAGCACGTTCAATGGTTTTATTTCGTCGGATTCCATTAGGATCATTCTAAAATTTCGCATTTTTTAAATTTAAATTTGCAAAATTTAAAATTTAGAGCGTTTGATTGGTTTCTAGAAGAATAGCATATTTAAAAAATTCTAACATAGATCAAAGAGTATTGATAGTTATTAATGTAGCAACTAGAATGCAATAAAAAATAATTGTAATAATTTGTCGGCAGTATAAGTGGCGTTTTTAGTTAACATGCACATAATATATTCATTAAAATTTCCAAAGCATAAAATATTTACTTTATGAAACATGATGAACTGACGTTTCCAAAAACGTAGTTAAATTACTTAAACCTGTTTTGATATGCCACAGTTTTATTTCTTTGGAAATTGTTTTTATGCCTACAAAAGCTGCAAGTTTTCCTAATTTTTTCCGAGTAATGTTATTTATTATTTAAAAAAAAAATGTAACAGACTTGGTTTTCTAATTAAAAAATGAAATTGCAATCTCTGTGTTTGAGTTCTAAATATTCTTGTAGGGGAATCACAAAATCTTTTTTCTTCATCAAGAATACAAGAGTTTACTTTTAAAAGAATTCATGCGAATATTTTTGTTTAAAATATATTATTTATTTCAAAAGGACAAATTTTGTATTTACCGTATGCAAGGCAAAAACAAACATTTTATGAAAGGAATTTTATAAAACAGCATTGTTTCTCTAAGCAACCATTTCAAATTGATGAAATAATGTACTATTTGTATAAATGTTTTCATTGTGCAAAATCGCAGGTAACCTGATATTTTTGCATTCCTGTTTTAAGGAAGTGAAATACGGAGATACGGAATAGGTATCAAGTAAAAAATGCATCTTACGTTCTTAAGTGCATCATTTCAAAATTAATGTTTTTCAAATCATACTTCTTTCAGTCAGTAGGGGACGCATAGCGGTAACATTTGCAGTGTTCCCGAGAACGTGTTCACATTCATACATGCTGTAACCAAGATTGTGTGTTGGGGGAGCACATACACGTATGCCACGAAAAAGAAAAGTACTCGCATATTCACTTAATATTATTAACATTTTAACAAAATAGTGATTATTTTTTTTTTAAATATGATGTTTCATATTTTATATTACACCCAAAGGTGCATTTTTTTTTTTTCATTTACACACACATGCATGTTCACGAGTATGGGCTACCGCCTTTTTGAGCTGAAAATATTTAAAAACAGCATATCTTTAGAATTTCCGATAAACACCCTCGCTCGCTGGAGATAAGAATGTTTTATACTGTTCAGTGCTCGTTTTGAAATCGTTGAATTTTTTAATAAAAAATTCGTTAAAGGTTTGCAAAATATAATAGGAGGATCGAAAAGTAATGTGGCTTTCTTACATTAAATTCACACGAATGAATTTTTAACACGTTTTTATTTTTAATCAATAATGTAATCACTCTCGTTATCAACAACCTTTTGCTATCTAGTGTGCAGATTTTCAATCCCCTGATCGATATAAATCAATTGGTTTTTGAGTAAAATATCTCAAGATGGCATTTTGGACATCATTCAAATTTTCAAATTTTTTTGGCACTAAGAAAATGTTGTAGGGATCGGAATAAATTGAAATCCGAGTGTACGATATCGGGCGCGTATGGTGGGTGATGCAGCACCTCCCATCCCAAATCATTCATTTTTTCCAGTGTCCGTCTTGCACACTGCGGTCTTGCATTGTCGTGTTGCATAACGACGCCTTTTCTATTGACAATTGCCGGATATTTTTTGATTAAAGATTAATTCACTCGATCCAATTGTTAACAATAAAGACCTGCATTAACAGTTTGTCCAGGTTTAAGTGATTCAAAATGAACAATTCCGCGAATACTCTACCAAACACACAGAAGCGCCTTTTTGGGATGTAAATCCTTTTTAACCCCTATTAAAACTGCCTTTTGCGTTTTAGATTATCATATAGGACCCATTTTTCGTCTCCAGTAATCAAATGATCAAAAAACGGTTTTGTGTGGTGCCGTTGAAGCAATACGTTGCATGTGATGGATCGGTAGGCTTTGTTCTCTCCGGACAGATTAATGGGGGACTCAAACACCTGCTTTGCTTATTTTCCCATTCTGCTTTAAATGTTCTTGGATGGTCAACCAAGGTTGGTTAAGAATGTTTGACATGGATTTGCTTCCACTTCTGCCCTTTGCATGTTGTCATCGACATGCGCAGAAACGACATTACTTTCCGGTCACCCTATTAAAATAGATTATAAAACCCGCTCGAAATTATTCGCGCTTTCAGGTGCCCGTATTCGGGTGGAGGCCTATGTGTTATTGAAAATTTGATGACTTTAGGCGTCGTTGTTTCTTCACAATGCGAGAAACATACCTGCATTCATGCAGATTCTTCATTATTTAGTTTCTTTAAATATAATACAGGGCGATAATATTTGGTTGGAACAATTTGTAAAGTAAATCAACGGTTTTAGTGATTCAACGAAAAATGCTGTTTGGAGACCAATAGGCCTTTTGAGCTAACGCGCTTGTGCGCTAAAGATTTTAGGACAACATTTTCTCTACAAGAACACCATAAAATATATAAAAATCAAAGTTATATTAAAAAAAGAACTAAGTATTCTCTGAAGAAGAAAATTGAAATCATCAAAATGTTAAAACATTGTATGAAATATTTAACTGTATAAAAATTTAATTAAATAAAGCGAATAAGTTAAGTGGAAGGTTAAATTAATTGGAAAGTGTAATATTCTTTTTCCTTGACAGCTCTCGAAAATTCTCCCACTTGTTTTTGAAATTCCATTGCTGTTTAATACCTCTAGCTGCAAATACTATAATACCATATTTTATGCCGAAGTTATTCTTTTTTAATACTTAGGAGAGAGTAAGATTTTTCTCTAGAATTTAGTGCAGAAATTGTTTATAATTTTTTCTAATAAAATAATCGGTAAAACGATTCCTGTATTGAGAAAAGTTGGAAATATTTCTATCGCAGCTTGATACACAAATGGCAAAATTGAATTTTTTTTTTTTTAAATTTTTTTTTATTTTATAATACTCGATTTAAGATCTTCAATTTTCAGCGACCCGGCTTATTACAACTCGCTTTTACGACGGCCAAAAACTAAAATCAGAAGTCCTTTAATTTTACCATCAGTACATGAATACAAGAAATTGTTTTTGCACTCCCACCACAGCGTGATATTTAAAAATGTCACTGCGTCTATATAATGAATTATGTTACTTTTTGAATTTAGTGCAGAAATTGTTTACAATTTTTTATTTGTTTTGCAATTTTTAATAATTTTTTTGGTTCTACTTCACCAAAGCTAAATATTATATTTGAATTTCCTTTGATTTTGAGCATATTATTAAATTTTTAACGTTGAATTGTTGCAGTTTTCATCATGATTTAGCTGTAGGTTTATTTCAACTTATTATTAACTGTTATTTTTATTGCATACACATAATATATATATGCGTGTGTAATAAGACGGTTAGGTTAGGTTATTTAATTACGGCAAAACCTCGAGGGTTATGATAAATGAAAACTGGTGACATCGCGCTTCGCGATGTTTACTAGTGATCATCTTGACTTGACCATCTTGACTTTATGATAAATTCCTATGAACATTGGATTTTTTAAAGAAATGACGCAGGCATTTGAGAAGTGAAGCAGTGCGGTGTTGACAGACAGCAGTTAGAGAAAGGAAGAATGACATAATTAATTTGAGTGTGGTATTTATACCGAGTAGATGCGGAAAGTACTCTAAGCTATGATTAGTTAATTTTAGATTTTAGCTTCATTTCCAGGAGATGTTATATAACATAGAAAGATCTCGAATTTGGGAGAACAGATGAATTTAAGAGGAGATGACCAAATCTAGAATCGTTAATTTTGAGGTCGCTAATTATTTTCAAAGCAGCCGTCGCATTTTGTTATATCTCGCACATTATAATATGGAATTGGTTTAGGATATTAGTTTTATAAACAAATATTCTTTAACTAGTGTGGAATAAATATTATTAACGAGTGTGAAAATTACGTGAAAGCCCCATATCAGTATCAGTAAGCTTTATAGACTCCCGTCTCGTAAAATAAATACTTATAACTGAATGTACCATTTTGAACTAGCTAAATTTTACAATTCGGATTTTAAAGGAAAATTTGAAAAGTATTCTATAACGTTTTTACATAGAGAGAAATATATTACTAAACTTAGAAATGCGGAACTAAATATTTTCTCGTAGAACACAATTTTTCACCGGTGTTCCAGATTTAGTCACAGATTTGAAAAGCTCATTCTCCTTTAAACCTATCAAATGACTCGGAATGTGAAATGCGAGTGAGACGCATGTCAAAGAATGCTAGGATGTATGGAAGAAAAGCAAAATACGTATCATACAAATGCAGGCTTGAAGAAAGGAAATGTTTCCAGTTAAATGCAGATAAGAGAAATATGAGAGCCAAAAAACTGTTATATACAATACGCAAAGACATGGATTTATACTGATACTATAATATTGTACACAAAATTCAGATTTATGGGCTCGTTTCCTTTACAGGGAAAGGGAAAACAAACCAGTTCTATTTATTATCGTTTTATTTCTAGCATAAGCTGACAAATTTCTTTGTATTTTCGACATTGCCTGCAATAAACCCAAGTATTGTCATTCCTACTCGGCTTGTAACGAATTCACGTCTGTCTATAAGCAAAACTGAAGGAGAATTACAAGATGCTAAATCTTCGAATGATCTTTAAAAAACGTAGAATTAAGCAGAATTGTTCAATTTTTGTTCCTTCAGGAAAACCAGTAAAACAGTAAATATGCATTTTTTTTATCCCTTACCATACTCATAGGCAATTGAATATTTTATAGCTCGGCCATTATTTGTAGTGGTTATGCTGTTTATAATGGCCTGCTTTCTGCGCTTGAAACGGAATGGCATCCAGTGCATTTTTTATGTTTTTTTTTTTTTTTTTTTTTTTTTCAATTCCTACTATTAGCTCATACTCTTCCTATATCTTGTTATAATTTTAAAGCGTTAACAAAATACGTTTTATTCAACCACTCAAGTTCAAATAATATTTTTTAAACTTGTAGTGGATGACACTTGATGCTAATACAGTTTTTTTTACATATTAAAAATTTTTCATATTTTTAATTAATTTTCTTTTGTATTTAAAAAATTTTTCTTCGTTGACCTACACAGGAATTTAATTTAATTTTATATTTAATTAATTATTAATTAATTAATTTTCAGTCGTTAATAAAATACTTTTATTCATCAAGTTCAATACATTTTTTTTAAACTTGTAGTGGATGACACTTGATGTTAATACAGTTTTTTCACATATTAATTTTTTTTTTAATTTTTTAATTTAAAACTTTTTTTTTGCATTTAAAAATTTCTGTTTTCTTTATTTTTTAAAATTTTTCTTTGTTGATCTAAGTAGGAATCAACTTATTTTTTTATATAAGTTGTTAATGTTTCAACTTAAATATGGCCTCAAATTTCAGGAGACTGGATTATGTGTTTAAGACAAACTGCATTAATGCTGGCTGCCCAGGAGCAGGGCTTTTTCTATAATGACAACATCTGTTAAATATTTTTAATACTTCTTGCGAAATTTTCTATATTTAAGCAATGAGCCTTGAAAAGCTTTACATTTATAAATTAGGTACATCATATCTGCTTACCTAATAACATATTGTTACGAAATGTACAGGCGCGGTAAGATAGCTTCCCCGCAAAGCAGTTTTAGAGCTGCCATAAAATGGCATATGAAAGCAGGGTGCCACACTTGGCGAGAAATCTCCCGTTTGGCGACAAAATTGGCGATATACCATAGACGGATGGAGAACCTTCTGGAATGAATTCTTACCGGTTTAGTACAGAATGTTCTCGAAAACAAGCCGAAAGCTATATAAACCCTGCTAGTCCGCAGTCGGTTAATGTGCATGCCTCGTCTAGCGAGCTGATAGTCAGTCATTGAGCGAGTCTCTCGAAGTCTAGTGCCGAGTTGGTCGACGAGTGCATCGAGAGAGTCTATTAGTGCATCGCGAATTAGTGCATCGTCGAGTTTTGTCTTAGGCTGTGCTGAGTCGAGAGCTATATTTTTGTGTATCGTCGAGTGCATCGGGTAGAGAGTCTTGGGAGTACGTGGAGTTCCCAGAATGACCAAGCAGAGTTGGGAACATAGTCGGGTGCTTTGCGGTGAAAAAAATGCTAAAATGCTTCTGTTTAATTTATTTCAAATTGATTCTATAGATCAAAATTATTTAATTTTAGGCAAACCATACGGTTCATATCTGCATAAAATGCAATCTACAAATGGTTCGATATGCATAATTTCTTTTGTTATAAAAGTATGTTCGATGCTGGTTTCAGTTATTACCCGAATGTTGTCTAAAATTATCTACATGCAAGTAATATGGGCTTGAGATAGCGCACATAGCCTCAATATTCTTGAATCTTCTAATGCTCAGGTTTTCAATCTGAAGAACGTTGACTTGAAATGAGCCGAATAGTCCTATATAATTTGATAGCTTAAAATTAGCTTCGAAAAGTACACTCAACCACCGATAAAATTCTAATTGAAATATTAAATTAAAAATGAAACTCCATTCATTTGGTTATATTCAGACTGAATTAAATTTCTGAAATTAAGCTCTTTCATAAGCGGTAAGGAGGAATCAAATGTTGTCTCTTTCAATATGCACATAAAATCATAGCATATCACACTAATTCATAATATGATCAGAGAGACTATAAGAATAGAAATGATCGTTTCATAGATCTCATCATATACAGGGTGTCTCAAAAATGTAGGCACAAACTTTTAGGGCAGGTGGTGCACATCATAAGGATTGAGAATTCCTAGTAACTCATGACGGGAAATGTCAAAGTACGTCTTATGTGGTGCTCTGCACAACAGCGCTGAAAGAGAATATGAGGATATCCTCATTCGAGTCGTAGCCAGTATACGAAGAACATACAACGGTATAACGGTGTACGAATGCTGAGTTTGCACACATGCATTTAGTGTATGGAATAGCTATGTTGCAATGGAGGAAAAGCTGAAAGAATTTATGAAAAACGCTTTCCAGGCAGACATCAACCGCAATTTAGTGAGTTGGTACGTGTGTATCGAAATTTGTGCGGGTATAGGTCATTACGAAGTAGCAGTACTAGTGAAAGCAGGCCACAATCGATGTATTCGATCGTTATGGAAGAAAGTGTGTTAGATGCCGTGCAGACTAACCCCACTACCAGTATACCACTACCAGTGCCGTTGCCCCTACGTTAAGAGTGCCTAGTGGCAGCGGAGAGCGTATTTTCAATGCTGAGTTTTTACACGCTTTTCATCTCCAATGAGTTAAGTTATTGCACCCCGATGACCATCCTGCATGTGTGCGTTTCGCACAGTGGTATCTGAAACAAAGTATCCAAGATATGAATTTCTCATTTTATGTGTTATTCTTGGATGAGGCCACATTTAGTAGTGATGGCGTATTCAATCAACGCAATTGTGCGCTCAATGGTCTGGTCAGTGACTGCTTAATGAGGCCATAGCTTTTACCTTCTTGCATGACAGACGGAAAATATCGGATCTTTCTGGAGTAGGTTCTTTTCGACTTAGTTGACGATGTTCCAGAAAATGTGAGGCGCAACACGTGGTTCCAACATGATGGGGCGCCTGCTCATTTTGGACAGGTTGTTGTTAGACATTTGAACACATCTTTTCCCGCATCGATGGATTGGGAGTGGTGGAACTGTTCCTAGGTCCGCATGCTCACCTGAGTTATCTATCTTTGATTTTTTTCTGTAAAGAGCTCTCAAAGCTATTATATAACACAATGTTGTGGAGTCTAAGATGGATCTCATGGCAAGACTCGTCTGCGCTGATGCTACAATAAAAGAAACTGCCGGCGTGTTTGACTGTGTCAAGCTACCAGTATTCCGGTGTCAAACATTCTTGGCGTCTGATGATGCAAACGTCAAGCATCTGTTGTTACATTAGAACTGTATTCATCTCGTACGCCATTTGTACTCCTGATGTCGAATAAAATGATGTTTAAAATTAAGCACTCTCTTGTGTCCTTACTGATCTTCTTCCTCTGCTGCCACTTACTCTTGTCGTTTCAGGTTGTGGGTTTCTATGCAATTCTCAAAGCTTATAGCTTCATTTTTGAGACACACTGTATGTGACTGAAATGTTCAACTTGATAATTTGTTTTTCTCTTCCAGGCCATGGAATCAAAATACGTGCATCTAACAATATGTTTGCTAAATAATTCCATTACGTAATCTGAATTTTCCTCACACACAAGCTTTGTCGCGCGAGATTGTAAGAGTGCACGGACAAGTAATTTGAAACATGTGAATCTCGAGTGTAATACTTTATTAACATTATGTAGGCCTGGCCAATATTGCAGCGATTCTTCTATGAAAAATCTAGTAGAAATCTTGCAGAACTGCAATGTATTTTTATCTCTCCTCATCGCGTGATTTCGTAGCGTAATGGGAGAATATCCGACTAGCAGTCAGAAGATACACCACATTAAACGCTGCAGATCTCCAATATATCTCCCGTTTATATCTTAAAATTTTCAGCGTACGAAGTCAATAACAAGATATAAGTTTTCTCTTCCCGACTAGAAATTTTTTATGCAGTTGGATTCACTGTCTCATAATCTGTTTAAATAGCAACAATTCGTATTCCCTTTGTTCCCTTTCCCACTTTCATAGGTCAAGTGACATCACTGAACTCCAGCTTTAGAACGAGCATAATCATGTTCGTTGCTTGACCTTGGTCAGTATCATGACGTCCATTGAAATTTCAAATTTAACACTTACAGTGTGTTGTTAAAATTTAAAATAATTCAAGAACTCCAACTGCAATTGCACATGCTGGTTCTAAAACTGGAGTTTTATATATTCAAATTTCTTAGTATCATTGTCCAACGTTATATTCTTATACATTTTGATGCGTGTTGAAGAAAAGAATCACGTAATAAATTGAAGCGTGGGATATTTTTCTCTGCTTGACTCCAGATATATCATTTTAGAATCAGCAAGGGCTGAAATAGATTATTTGGTTTACGTCAAAGCACGTGAAGGCTATTTGCCTAGTAGAAAGAATAATTTCATGGAGGACTTTCTAAGAGAAACTAGCTCATATGCACGGGGAGAAAACATCCTAAATCCCTCGCCCCCGCAAATTTTTTTAATGTTATATCCGCTCAGTCTCATAAATTTTCTTGTGAAAATTTCCAAAACACAAGTTGCTTATTTCCGGGGAAAATTCAAAACGACGGTGAAAAAAATGCAATTTTTAAAACACATTTCTTCGCACAGGCTCATACGACTCCCAAATACCATTCATTATTTTTTGGTGACCACTTATAAAAGACAACTTTCTCAAGCATTTTTTAAAACTAGCAATACATATTCAGAAGTCAAACAACAAAAATCAGCGTTAATTTACAAAATTCTTTTTTTCACAGGACTAGTTTCGATGGTTTTACCGAACCATCATCTTCAGCTGCAAAACCGCAAATGAAATGGCGTTTATTCGGCGTGTTATTGTGTCTTAATTATTAGCAATACATATGTTTCACCTTAATTCAGTTGGTGGTTGTTCTTTTTTGATTTTAAGAATAATACTTCTCTTTGCGGAAAATCCTTCTTGGATTTTATCGTCATTTATACAAACAGAATTATTTCTTAGACCGACGAATTCAACCCATTTTTATGCACTGCTTTTACAATAAATTTTAAGTTAATTTTGTGAAGAAAAAAATACAGTGATTCAGTATGCCCTGTAATAAAATGGTAAACTTTCTCAGTGTTGTTGTTGTTGTTTTTCGTTTTTAACCTGTGTTCCTTCTTTGATATAACTTTTCTTCTTTCTGCTCGCGTATTCACAAAGGAAATAGTGATCTTTCACGTACCTAACTTCAAGAAGATTTAAATTATTTTAAAAGAGAGAAAAGGAGGATTCATTTTGGAATTATCATAGTGCAAAAATCCATATTGGGGAGGGGGAGTCTCCCTTAAGACATACCATATACACAAATGTTATTAGAAGGTGCCAAACATCCGCCATGCATTTTCCACTCTGGCTAACTTACAGAAGAGTTTCGAAATTTCTATACACTTCTTTCACAAGCGTAGCGCAATTTATCATTACGAAGGTATCTTAAAAATGCAAATATCACTACAGTATGCATAAGGATGGACGGTTTTCTGAAGTAAAATACTCATGCATTTTATTTCCTTTCATTACTGAAAATTGTAACTTACTTCTATGTTATGATTATTAAAACCAAAAGTACAAAATGTATAAATCTCTACATATAATAAAAGAAAACGTTTGTCTGTGTGTCTTTCATTCGTGCTGCGCGTAAGCTAATAGACTCAGGGTACGAAATTCGGTATATAGGTGCATCTAGACAAAAGCCAGTACACCTCGAAGCGAGTTTTTCAAAATTCGAATCAGATTTTTTAAAAGTTTTATCGTAGCATTTTGAATAGTTTCATTCTTTTAGAAATATGATTTTGGCAACAGTTATTCATTCAATGCATTGTATACTGGATTGCTGATTGTTGAACATATGAGATAAAGTTCTTCATTTTTCTTTTGAGTTTTGGACAGGCAACACACACATTGTAGTCCTCTTATTCTGACGCGCATGTGTCTCCGGGAGGCACAACAAAAGAATTTCCTTTCCCCCTCTCTCTCTTTATTAGCTAGTGACAAAGAGGTTTGTATATTTTGAATTATGTCATCCACAAAGCACAATTTTGATTGGATATTGCCTGATGATAGTTTCATTCTTTTAGAAATGTGGTTTTGGCAGCAGTTTTTCATTCTTTGGATACTGGAGTGGACTCTTTTCTCTTGAAATTATAAGATTTATTGCTTATTTCATTGTACATTTTTTATATCATGTTTTAATTATATATAATTTTAATTATACAAAAAGTTTTGCGTGATTTTTTTAGGAAACAAAGTTCGTAACTTCCTTTATACCATTTGAATTCTTAAGATTTTGCCACGTGAAGTTGGTTAATTTATTTATTAGGATAATTAATCTTGTATTAACGAATAATGTTTATTTCATTGTAATTTTGTTATATGTATTACATTTTAAAAAAATTTTTGTTATAATAATAATAATTATTATTATTTCAGCGCAGATTTTAAATTTAACGTTTGGTGTTTACTTTAGGCATTTTCCGGTACATTTAAAAGACAAATCTGGCCGCGTAACTGCTAGTTTAGTAGCGAATAGCAAAGACATATTTTGATGTAACATCAGTAAAAGTACACACCTAATTTAAATTTCAAAATAATTTCAATTTAGAAAGAATTTATGTTTTACTAACAAGAGAAAGTTTTCAAAAATTGTGGAGAACAGAAGCCTTCAGAATACCTTTCTGAAATTAGTATTTCGAGTCAAAATAAAAACAAAAGTTATGTATTCTGCAACAATATTTTTATTCATCAGTGTTTCTAATTTCTTCATTGTAATGATGTTTTACAAAATTCTACTTCTGTAAGTAGAGAAATGATGTAAATACTGCTTAAAAGTGAGGAATCCTGTAAATATTTACTAATAAACTGATTAATTGTCTCTTTTTTTTCTTTTTAGCACAAAAGGAGAGTTAACCCAGAAAGCTTAACCAGCTTTGGCATTTTGCGTCGGTTCACTATAAACGGCGTACGACTTTTTAAATTGTTGCCACCAAATATTACTGCCCTGTATTATATTTGAAGAAATTAAATAATGAAGAACCTTTATGAATGTATGTATGTTTCTCGCATTGTGGAAAAACAACTGTAACTAGAGCCATCAAATTTTGAATAATGTAATCTTCCACCCTAACATACGCACCTGGAAGCCCGAACTTTGAATTTCGAATCAGTTTTTTATCTCTTTCATATTTTGTAAAATTTTAAGTAATTTTTGACTAACAAACGCAACAATTTCAAACGTAGTAGTGGTAACACTGCACGGAATAAAATACTTTTATCTCCAGCTCGCGAGATTGTCTATCGGAAATTCTAAACATATGCTGTTTTGAAATATTTTTTTATATTGTTGTTGAATTAAGCTTTATGTGGATTAAGTGCGAAGAGCATGATATTTTATAAAAAAAGGCAACACACAAAACGTTAAAAATACCTCTTTGGGCGTAATATAATATTTTAAGGCTTTGCGATTCGTTTTTAATAAAAATTTTATATTTATACAAATTTAAATTTACATTCTAAATTTATTCACAGGTTGGATAGCTGTCCTTTTAGTCCTTTCTTCTAGTCAGTTAAGGGGAATCTATACAATTTATGTCGATAAAAAAACGTATTTGACAATACTTTAAATGCATTTATATATTTAATAATTTGTTACATTTCCTAAAGCATCATATTAGTAAATGCAAAAGGCAGACATTCAGTAAAATACAATAAACATTTTCGCCCTATCAAGTCATTCTCTAAGGAACTTCCACAGCAATACTCTAAAATTTAATTTTTTGTTTTTTTTAATTGAAAATTTATTCAAATGTTTTGTTTTTAAGGATTAACGTTTTCTACTCAATTAAACGTGATAATACTATAATGTAGATTGAAAAAATCAAGTCTTCTTTCTGGCATATTTAATTCAAATAAATTTAACAAATTAAACGTATAATGATGGGAATGTTGAAAAAATGTTTTCCCTCAAAATACCCTAAAATATAGCAATTATTTGCAAAATAAATTTCATTTACAACTCACAAAATTTTAACCTAAATAAATAAAAAAACTTTGATTGTTCTAAAAAAATATAAGACTATGGAAATTAAATTTACACGAAACGCACGGACAGAGTTACCCAGATGATGTCTAGCTTTAGCACTACAGAAACTATGTCGCAACGCATGTTGCCTTTTCTAAATTCTGGGTATAGAATAGGAAGAAACTTATACATATTATGCCCTTTGTTTCTGCTTCCTGCAGGACAGAGATTCTCATTCTGATGTCCCTGTTAACCGGGTGTGAAAGAAGGAATTTTAGGCAGTGCAACGAAGAGTGACTTGTGTCCTTGAATGACGAGTCGTAATTAATGTGATATGCATTGTAGATTTGAATATATGTTGCAGGATGCGAATACACGTTATAAGAGAGTAAAATCCTCCTGCAGCGGATGGGGGTCTGTTTAATGATTCTTCAGGAGTATATAGTATTTTGAGCCAGTGTTGAAGAGGAGGAGGATTCCACTTTTTGCATCAATAGCCACTGGTAACTACCCTCAGATAACACAATGGAGTAATAATAATTCGCCTATCTTTATTTACAGTGATCACAGCAATGATTGATGATTTTTCTGGCATTGCCAAACAGTGCACCTAAATGTAACTTCATAATACTGTGGCTGCCCTAATAATGTTGTTTTTTAGCAACTGAAAGAGAAAGAGAGAGGAAAGAGAAGTGTCAATCTCATCCGACTGAATATTTAAAACATAAAATATTTTCCGAGATCTATATATTTGAATTTTATGTGCGTGATGAAATAAAGCTAAGTCAGTACTTAAGCAAAGATAAATAATTCAGGCTTAATTTTGAACATGACTAAAAAATTACAGTTTTTATAACAGTATAGATTCATTAGTTATTTCGAAGCAGAAAAGATGAAAAATGAGTAATGCCTCACCGGGACTCGAACCAACGACCTCTCGAATACGTGCCGAGCGCGCTGACCACTACACTACGAAGGCATGTTAAGAAGGTGGGAGAAATACCTGACATACTCTCTATTTTAAAGGGCGAGTGGGGATTAGGGAACCCAATCCCTAAATCCTAGTGGTGAAGAATCATCATTCACTATCTTTTAGTTCGGCCGTCACTGCAGAGTCATTAGGTTATTTCGAAGCAGAAAAGGTGAAAAATGAGCAATGCCCTCGCTGGTACTCGAGCCACGGAGCTCTCGAATATGCGCCGAGCGTGCTGACCACTACACAACGAAGGCATTTTAAGAAGGCGAGAGAAATACCTTTTAAAAGTTTATTGAATTAAGGGAAGGGGACACGAAGCTGGATTATTTGTCAGGCTGTGGCCCACTAGCAGCTCAGCGGTAAAGTAACTGAACACTGGTAGTTCAGTCCCGGCCGGTGCGCAGAGTTCTAATCCCGGCGTACGTGCTCGCTGCATGGGCAATGTCGTGGATTTCCTCATGTGTAACGTGTACCTCTATGTCACGGAAACAATTCTTTTATGAATTGTTTGTTTAATTAAAAGAAACAAATTTTATGCCTTTAAAAAGTATTAAATTTCCTCATACAAAACTCATCTGGAGAAAAAATTCCATTATTTAAAATTTACTTCGCATAAATTGAGTTTTCCGTTGTTCGTGATGGTTGCAGTTCCTGTTAACTCCTATAATGAAATTTGTACTGTATATGTCAAAAAGCCTCGATTTCGAGGGCGAACAAAGTCCGTCTTCATCAAGAGTAATAAAATCTACAAATGAAAAACCAAGTTACGAACACAGTTATACACTAAGGAAGTCTCTAGGGTATAAATATGTTCGTAACTTAGTTTTTCAGTTGCAGATTTCTTTGCTCCTGATGAAGAAAGACTTTGTTCGCCCTCAAAATAGGTAGAATTCGTATGCTAAACAATCTACGCCTAACACAGTTTGTTGCTTCACTTTTATTATGATTATATATGTATCTAGCCTTACTAGACGATCCAGGATCTTAAAAACCGAAAACATTTGGTGATAATAATACTACATTAAATATCTCCAGCACCAGCATATTCTAAGCAAAAGAAATATTTTGCCGAGCTTAAAATTTCTTAGGAGCTGAACAACAGAAACTTTAATTACGTTTATTACGCTTTGTTTGAGGCAAAACTATCAGCCCAACCACAAAAACAAAAAGTTAGTGAATTATTTTCCTTTTCCACTCCATTTGTTTTCGTAATAATCTGAGCGATTCAAACTTCCCTTTGTTTTGGCCTGTTTCCAAATAGTGAAATTTATATATTCGATTACTTCACAAAGAGTCGTGAGCAAAAAATAATTCACTGAGCAAGCTATTTCCCTTTAATCTTTATTATAATGTAATTAAGAAGGAACATTTCTCCCATTCCCCCCAAAAAATCTCCCATTTCGTAAAATAAATGGGAAGAGAAGATGAGAAGAAAAATTTATTTAAGAAAACATTTCCTTTTTGAAAGTTTAGATTAATATAAAGTGTTAATAATGCACGCAGATTTATTCTGATATAAAATTATTTTGTTTCTTCTCCATGCTTCATGCACATAATTTGCATATTTATGTAAAAAGGTTCATGGTTTCCTCTGCATCGCGTTTCTGAATTTATCTACCTCATATGTTACTGTAAAATTGTGTATATCTCAAAAGTCTTTTTTTTTATTTGCTCCTATTTAAGCTATGATGGTTAGCGAAGCGTGTTAGCACACTCCAATGAATCCGTGTTAAAATGTCAAACTAACAATGGACGCTTGTGATTGTAATATCTTTGCAGATTTACGAAAAGCTTAAAATCCATCCCATCGAATTTTTAGTCCAGATTGTGATGGTAGCAGAGGAGAGGCACGAGGGTCTCGGACTCCATTTTCATTTATGCAACTTGTGATTTTTTAAAACATTTGCTTTTTTAAAAAATTCTTTTATCGAAATCGGTCTAAAAACTCGCAAACACGCATTCTCAGTAGTGAGGCATTCTCTGTCAGGGTGACTTCAATCCAGTACAGGAAACACTCAAACGGTGTTTCGTTTTCCGCTATGCCCAGAGGGAGGAATTATATCCAAAACTAGGAGAAATAGTATAACTCACTTTAGTAGCCAATATATATATTTTTAAGTTTATCCTGAGTAAGAGTTTGGTTTGTATAATTACACAACGCACACCATAGTTCTTCGCCTAAGAGGAGAGGTAACTTCGTGGAGAGCCTTTCTAAGGGAAACTAGCTCGTATCCACATCATAACGACCATATAGAACTATAACAGTTATAGGGAGAACTATGTGAGTGCCTATGTGATCAACCTGGTGGGCGGCGTTTGAAACGGGGCCTGAACCAGAGTTGAGAGTCTTTACTGCTCAGCTGCTGGTGATCTAACTGTAAGAAATGTGTCCATCTTATTGCGGCTTTTAATGTTCGGATTTGTATATTTTCGGTGTATATGTTAAAAATTACTTAAACTCCTTATTATTTAGAATAGCTGTACTTTCTTTTCTTCAGAATACGAGGTATCTTGCAGTATTTCTGAGGTTATATTTGAACCTCCTCTTCCCCCTTGAACTTATAAGGCATTTTCTCCCTCCTTCCAGCATACCTTCGTGGTGCAACGATTAGCACACTCGGCTCGTATTTGAGCGATCCAGGTTCGAATCCCAGGGAGGGCATTGCACTTTTTTCATATATCCTGCTTCAAAATAACCTAATGACTCTACATTGGCGCTGCAACTGTAATGAATGAAGAGCATGTTTTTTCTTCCATTTAGCCGGTTACTGCAGAAATCTAGCACAAATTACTATACGGAACAGTATCAAAAAAATTTGGTATATGATGTAAGCGAGTTGTGTTTATCAGATAAAAAGATTTGGGTATGAAAATGTTGGAAATTATCGAAGTTATAAGCAGCAATGCGTACATTTAGATATAGAGATATATACATTACATTTAACATTAAAAATTACTCATCCCCTGTATGGGGTGAGTCAAATATGACTAAATGTCTAAAGTAAAAGCGTGTTAACAGTAAGAAATGGCTAAGTGGAATTCAAAATTCATTTTCCTTTCAGTTCAAATGATGGGTTAACACCATTATCCAAGATTTCACTGCATATACAGCAGATAGGTCATTCGGAGCGTAAGGAGATTACGTATCAAATAATCGTGAGGTAATAAGAAGTGGAGAGAAGGAATTTCAGTGTAGCATCATTACTGCTGAACTTGAGAAAACGACTTTTGTTATGGGAAACACCCAGAAAATAAAGCTTCCTTAAGGACTCGCGGTACCATTGACGTTAGCATGCTAATTATTCACGGAATTCCACTCTGCCAAGGTATATGGTTGCACTGATGCGCGTTGTTTTTCAGTCTGAGGAAATGCCTTTTTCACTACTAAAATCTCATTTATCCAAATTCTCTTATCACACAATGCGATTAAAAGTGCAGCCATACTGATAACTCACACTACAGTACTGAACAACGCTTTTCTTTCTGATATGAGCTAAAAAATACTTTAAAACTCATCTTGTTATTTATTTTAATACTGATGACAAAATAATATATTATACTGCTTACTTCTTCACAACGACTGAGACAACAGCAATGGAAACAACCATATTTTATACACATATCTTCCTGAAATAATTTAACAGCACCAGATTAATTCTACATTAACTCGCAGAAAAATTTAATGACCCTACCGATATTTGTAAAGAATTTCAATAGAAACTTGAATTTACTCTTCAGCTGCGTAGGGCTTAGGTATAATTAGATTATTTCTAAGAAACTTTGATAATTAATTCCTGAAGGAAGAATTATAATGAAACCTATACAGACCAATAATTTCAAATTAAAACCCGACTTCCTGCTTCTTATTAGATATTGTGTGTACCTCTCGGCTATCGGGTCCTTAACAGTAACATTAAAATTAATTTTCCTTCAAAAAACGCGGTTTATTGAACGTAACAATTTGTTTAATAAGTTATTTCTATAGGGCAATAAACTATTAGGTAGTTATTTTTACTGGTGAATGAACTTGTGCGAAAAAACTTATGCTCGAAAATGTTAATTAAATATTGCAAAAGAATATATCGCTATAGGTTTTACAAATTACTATTTCATAACCTTTCTCAGTTTAAATCTAACTATATTTTAATCCTGCATTAATATGCAAAATTTTACATTCAACTCATCAGTACTAAAAATTGTAGAGTTTGTTAACGTGATGACGTAAAATGTTTGTAAATCACGTGTTTGTAAAAAAGGTGAAAAATATTTGTTTTAGTATATTAATAGGAATTGAAAAAGAGTTATCAAAATAAATTCCATACTTAATATGTGGTATTTGAAATGTTTCTTTATAACTGCACAGAGCTTAGTATTATAATTAAAAACTAGGTACACTGTGCAAAAAAAAAAAAAAAAAAAAAAAGGGGAGGGGGAAGTTCTATATCTCTTATTCTACTGGGACGATTGACAAAATTCAAATTGCGTTTTTCATGTCTCGAAGGCGCGACTTACGACATATGTTAGATTTATATATAGCATTCTTCTAACAGAGGTTTTTTGACACAAAATCGGACTTTTTCTGAAATAACATACCAATTTTTTTCCATATTTCGATTCTAAGACTTAAATTATGCCTATATATTAAATTTTGTAAAGTTTGGTGCGAAATGTAAGGAGAAATTCAATTTTCTTTCCCTTCCATTATGCTGGAGCGGAAAAAGCACCTTAATCCTACCTTTTCACATTGTGCATCAGCGGAGAAAAGGTTACATCGTTCCTACTTTTTATTGAGTCTTAGAATTGAATAATTTTAGCAAAGTGCCGATGTTTCATTGTTTCCAACAAATATGCCAAATTTCAAAACGCGGCAATATATAAATTCACATATGTCTTCGGAGATTTTGAATAAAAAGCTGCAATTTTTTGTAGGTATGCTTAGAAATACATCTACTTTAAGATTATGGTAAAACTTTTATAGGTTATAACTCAAAATGTTTTTCGAAAAATTTATAAAAATTATTTAAAAATAAATCATAAAAAAGGGGTGAATTTTATTTAGAATGTACCTGAATTTCGAAATGTGGAAAGAAGAATCAAATAAGCAAAGAGACAAAGAGATAATTAATTTAATAAACAAAGAGAGATTAATAAATTCATACCAAACACAATTAACACTGAGGTGCTAAAATTTTGAGAGCTAATTTTTTAAAAAACTATTAGTGTGATTTTTACAAAACTGCAATTGTTTGTAGGTATGCTTAGAAAAACTCGCGTAATTTGAATCTTAGAATTGAAATATGAAAAAAAAATTGTCATGTCATTTCAGAAAAAGCCCGATTTTGTGTCAAAATACCTATATTAGAGCAATGCGATATATAAATCTAATATGTGTTCTAAGTCGCGCTTTCGAGTCATGAAAAACGCAAATTGAATTTCGTCAATCGGCCCAGTAGAACGGGAGATATAGAACTGTCCCTTTGTTTTCGCAGTGTACATTGCTTTTTAATTACTCAGTTTTTTACGTTGATAAGCAATGTACGGGGGCCTGGATGGCAATGGATATGACAGTTGAAATGTATGGTAGTCTATATTCTGCTTGTCAAATCACAGATCGTGTATGGAGTGGATTTAGCAACAGCTCCCAGAGCTGAGAATATACCCTACATTGCGGTTGTTTAACTTCTTAAAGCAAACACAATGGTCGTTTATTTGATAATGCAATGTGACATAGCGTCAAAATGGAAAGACTAAGACGATTTTTACAACAACTAAACCTGAAAATATTTAAAATAAGAAACAATTACATCAATTTCGACACTACCGCGTCCACTCGGGAAAGTGGTTAGTGTAACTGACTGCTGTACCGATGGGCGAGTGTTCGAATCCCTGAGAAGGTATGGATGTAAATTGTCTGTCCCTTCATAGGAGGCAACTGCGGCCTTCTGTTAGGTGCTTCGATAATTAAATGGCCACCGCTTTTGGCCTTAGCTGTGGCCAAAGCTTAAAATGGCTAGTGTCTAGCATTAAAAAGTTTCTAAAGTATTCAATACGGCAGAGTAACGCATACATATACCAAGTCGTAGAATAAAGCAAAATATAATCAAGATTCCATAGAAATTTAAGAAAAATCAGGTAAACTATCTGAACATTTGTCTTATTAAGATCGATTGTATCAAAATAATTTTTATTATCATGTAGATGGGATATACATTTAGCGAGGATATATATATTCTTTATGTAGCTTCAAATTTGATGCAACAGAAATATAAATTCAACTCAGACAACGCACAAGATAAATGTGACGCTCACATTTATCCTAATTTAATATAATAATATATCTCTTTGTTTGCAGCAGGTAAAATATATAACATCATTTTGAATCTAGATATATATTTTTGTGTACTTCCGTGATATTTTCTAATGAAAATTAGCTACATTATTGAGCAGATTCAATGAAGTTCTTAGTATTTACGAGTAGACGGGGGCTTAGATACGCGAAAAAAACTAGCAATTGCATCTAATTTTTTCCCTGCAAAAAATACATATTTTTTAAAATTTAATTGAACATTAAACATTAATGAGAAAAGTAGAGTGAATTCTCGGTTCACGAATTTTAATTCGTTCCTAAATTCCATTCGTCAGCCGAAATGTTCATAAATGGAAACACTTCCTTTAAAGGATACTACGTAAAATGAAATAATTCGTTCTTGAATCAGATGATTGCTTATTAAGTACACTAAGCAAAAATTCCTAACCCAAATCATACCGAACACCAAATGGACATAAAAATGACCTGTATCTGTACGAAAGAAAGTGGACGGCTTAAGCAGAAAATGGTGAAGAAGATGTTATCGTTTGGATGTGATATTCCCATCCATAAAACATCTAGTAGTTAATTATCTTTAACAGGCATCTTCTTTTATTTTTAGTCCAAAGGGGCAAGGGGCTTTGTCCTTGAGGGACTATTGTTTTCGTTTCGCGATTTTCCCTCGAATCACTCTGAATGTCCGTTTCAATTTTCAAACTGTTCCCACTAAATATTATCGCCCTGTATTATATTTGAATAAATTAAGTAATGAAAAATCTGCATAAATGTATGTATGTTTCTCGCACTGTGATAAAACAGCTGTACCTAGAGTCATCTAATTTTGAATGACGTAATCCTACTGTGATTATGGGCATCTGGGAGCCCAAATGTGAAATCTGGAATTCCTTTTATTATCGATTTCATATTTTGTAAAACTGTAACGAATTTTTTATTAACAATCTCAAGGATTTCAAAGCGAGCAATGGCAACGTTGTACAGGAAAAAATTATTTCCGGCGCTTGAGAATGTGTATCGGAAATTCTAAAGATATGTTCAATTTAAAATTATTTTGCGATATTGTTCTTAAACTCACTTTTATGGTTTAAGTGCGAAGAATATGATATTGAATAAATAAAGGTAACACACAAAATTTTAAAAAAACGCCCCTTTGGACGTAATTTAAAACTTGAAATCTTTCAGTTTTTTTTCTTCTTTTTTCTCGCTACTCGATGCTGCTTGAGACATGCTGGGCCTTTGTTTTACCCAAATTTGCCCAATACGATTCATTTTTACCTACATTTTATTTCGCTTTATAAGTAGTATTCTCTGTTTCACCATAGATTAGAAAAAAAATGCAAAAAAAACTCCCTGAAGAGAATTTGGCTTAGTTGAATTGAGAGCTTTAATTACAAATATTATGATCACAGTACAGACTTCCACTCAATTGCTTTGCAGTTAATGATTTACGAGGTAATGAGGTAAATATTCTTGAAATTAACGACATGTGAATTGATTCTAACATTAATTGTAACGGTATTGATGTAAAATTGGATATAGCCTTTTAAATGTATGCGTAGTTTCCTAAAATACTATTCCATTCAAATGCTTCCAGCTGTATTGCATGCCTCTCAAGGGAGCGTTGATCCAAAATCCAATTTCTAAATCCTTGGAACTGCCAACAATACTTTGTATTTTGAAAAGAATAAATATAGCACCCAATATTTAAACCGCAATGTAAATGCATAAAGAGAGGATATTAATTTTCACATTAAACAATAATACCTTGACTTGCGAGTGTTTTACAAGACGAGAAAATATTGTTAATAAATATTAACTTAATAAAAAAGCGAGAACTTCTAACAGAATAGTAAGTATACACTTTGAGTGCCAAGCTTCATGTAACTGACAACTGAACTGAGAGCTCTTTCGCATTCACTGTGTGATTTTGACAACTAAAACTGTGGTCAGCTTGAGTATTGGACATGAATTATGAGGGATTTATTTGTTCATGCCCTCATTATTCACCGCTTGTCAATCAAATTATCCCGTTGGGGGAAGACCGGGGGAAGGAGGTGAATAAGGACGACATTTAACACATGATGGAGAAATATGGCCAGGAGCTGACCACCGACTAACAACTGACGATGAATCTGCTTCTTAAACAAGTGTTTTATGGAAATCTCATCCGAGAAGAAAGTGAAAACGAGAGAGGGATCTGTTAAATGAGTTTAGGAAGTTACACGGGTAAGACTGCAAAATTCTGCAAAAAAGCACAACCTGCATGAGTGCGACAATGCGAGCGATGAATCATTTCAAGGACATCACATATCTGATAAATCCTCAAAAAGAGGCCAAAGCAACATGCTTGCCAACCTATGGCACTCAGAAAGAGGCCAAAGCAACATACTTGCCAACCTATGGCACTCAAAAAGAGGCCAAAGCAACATGCTTGCCAACCTATGGCACTCAAAAAGAGGCCAAAGCAACATGCTTGCCAACCTATGGCACTCAAAAAGAGGCCAAAGCAACATACTTGCCAACCTATGGCACTCAAAAAGAGGCCAAAGCAACATACTTGCCAACCTATGGCACTCAAAAAGAGGCCAAAGCAACATACTTGCCAACCTATGGCACTCAAAAATCAGGAGATGTTTTAAGAAATCGGGAGATTTTTCACAATGTTAAAAAGACTTTTTAGATGACGAAAATATAGTTTTTAATAATGAATTAACTTTAAATATAACTAATTCTTAAATGCAAGCAACACAAAAATACCTTACACATAAAAAACATTTTTATTACTTGCATCGCTTAAGGAAAAAAAAAAACACTTTAATCAGTTTTCGTACAAATGTTATAAACAGTGGCAGATTTTGCTTTCCTTAAGAAAGAAACTTCATAATTTTGTTCATAGCAATTGCCACGTAGGCCTGCTTTTGCTAATATAAGTTTTTCTAATGTGTCATCCCATTAGAAATCACATGAACATCACATTTCTAATGTGTCATCATATTACATCTAAATTTAGTCCTCGTATTCGCAACACTGAAATTCCTCTCACTCTCTGCATTACTATGGGGAACTGCCAAGATGGCCAACATAATTCTAGACAGTTCACTATATTTTAAAATTCCATCATCATCTTTCAGTTTTCCAATTAAACTCCACTGGGTGTCAATCCTAGCTGATTTTATAACTTCATCCAAGTTTTCTAATTGTAAACTGCTGTTATGCAGCTGTTGGAACTGTTTCCATTTTTCCTTCCTTTTAGAACTCCTTTCAAGATAATAATAAATATCAACAATGTGTTCATCCACATTTATTGGTAAAGAAGCTGCCCCTCTTTCAGCTGTGACATAGTGGCAGGTTGTGCTCCAGTAAAAAGGCAGAGAACAGACATTCTGCATTAATAACTTTTTGTTATTAATGAAAACATGAGTTATTAATGATAACATGAGTTGTTTTGAAAAAAATGAAAAATTTCATTTTTCATTTTTTTCAAAACAACTCATGTTATCCTTGTATACGCACATGTTTGAGAACATCCGCCCTTCCACCATGCGAAATCGGAAAATCGCAACGACAGGCGGTACACATCGCAAACTTATTTTTCCTTGAGAAAATAATGGAATGAAAGTCAACTGTGCACGATTTTTTAAACGTACACGAGTATTTCACCTTTCTCGCAGACATAACAAAAGATGATAATTTATAAAAATATTTCCCGAAGGCACGTGTACTCACACAACTCAAGACAAAATAACCGAATTAACTAAACAACATCCAAATAACAGTTTGCTTTGTGCTCATTGGCTAATATATGCCACATGACACGCAGTGGAGCACAATGCCCATTGGAGAACTGGAGAACGACGTTTCTGGATACGTACAAGCTCTCACTCACAAAGCAGAAGTTATCTAATTCGCAAGGTTTTGTTTTAGATATAATCTAGAGAAAATTCAATAGCGTTTCAGACGTCCAAAATCACTTTTTTGTTTGTTCATATAACAAAGTATTAAGCAAAGTTCCATAAAAATTGTGAGAAATTTTAAGAATAAGAAAAAGTCGGGAGAAATATATTGTAAATCTGGTTGGCGGGAGAACAGTCGAAAATCGGGAGAGTTGGCAACTCTGATATTATATCATCTTACAGGATGCTTATTAAAAGCGCACAGAAAGAAAAGGATTACAGTGAGACAACAAATAGCAAAGTTTCTGTAAGTTAGCTACGATTGTTTTCAAAATGCAGATTCATTTTTGTTTTGTTTTACCTATTTCATTTTGCATTTTTATTTCCTAATACGAAGTAAAAGAAGTATTGTAATCGCAAAAACTTTCGAGTATCGTATTTCAACGACAATATCCATTTTGACCGCTCTCGATTCCATTTGAACGATGTTTTTGCGTTACAACTGTACGCACAGACAGAATAAAGGATGCTTTTTCTTAAACGCATTGTGAAACAGACTTAAAACGGATTCAGAAGACATTTGTTTCGTGACTTTTGTACGTACGTGCGTATGTACATACATACGTATGTATATATGTATTTTGCATAACTCAAAAACGAGTAACCTCAGAACTTTGAAATTTTGTATATGGGACTGCTATAACATGTGGTTTTGCAACTTCCTTTTTGGTTGAAATCGGCCGTAACAAAAGTATATATATATATATATATACTTATCCACTTTGGTCCCCGGCTCAGTGAACTAAGATTTTTTATTCTTATATTTTGCTAAATTCTGAAAGTTTTGCTTTAAAAAGTGATTGAATTATATTGTTCCTATGTTCCGGTTCCTTTAATTAATCTGCAAGCAATAGCTGCAGAATTATCAACAATTTACAAGTTGTTTAAGTTCTACTAAGCCTAACGATAGCACCATTTGTTTACATTTGAAATTTAGTAGCATAGTGAATTAAGTGAATTTCTGCACCAACTTCAGTGTATTTGTGCCGAGTGGGGCCAAAAGTTTTGCGCACCGAAAATTTCCACCGAAAATCCCGTGTTTAACGCCTAATTTTAATTAATTTAAACTTTAATTTTAGTTGGAAAATTGTTTTCTTAACGGTTTTTAACTCAATATGTTGTTTCACGTTTGACCATATTTCACAATTTTTAATGGAGATGTTTAGAATTTTTCTGTATTTTTCCCTTGCCGCAAAGTGAGAACTAAATTGATTGAATGATAAATATATCTCTAATGAAATTCGTGGAAGTAAGTTTAAATGAAATGCAGCAAAAAGTGTGCATAATTTAATTGGCTGTAGAAGGAATTCATGTAGTTTCCACATCGGATTTTTTATCAATAATTTTATGTGAATACTTTGTGGAAAAATCATCTGAGTTTCCATTATTTTTTATGAGAAACCACACTTCAGTATACGAATGCTATCCATTGCGAGCACATTTCCGAAATAAATCATGCTTGAAAATAAAGGCGCCACTGTATATTTGATATTATCAAATACAACTACTACACAAATAACTTAAATTTTTAATTACTGTAGAGCAATGAAATATATATCATTAACACAAACAAATTAAATACAACTGTATTAAATTTACATGCCATATTAAATAAAAGAAGCTGATGAGTACACCATATGACTTCCTTGACGGAATATTAAATTATACACACTTTTTCCTGCATTTCATATAAATTTATTTCCTCGAATTTGATTAGGGATATAGTATTTCTCAAATCAGTTAATTCATTTATCAGTTCCCGGCTATGCAAAAATGAATAAAAACTCAAGCTAGTTATATTAACAATTGAAAGTACTAATACATTCAAATACAGTTAAAACAATTTAAAAAAAATTGTAGTTAAAATTACAGTTTCTATGCAAAAACAAGCGATTCGGCCAGCAGGCAACAAGGCAGAGTTTTCGGTGCACAAAACTAAGTTTCTTTGGTTCGACACCTCAAAAAGACGCTGAAGGTGCAGAAAGACTTAATTAACTATTCTGGTAAGTTTTGAATGTAAGCAATTATGGCTGCTATGGTAAAAAAAAATTAGGCTTAACCGCACTTAAACAACTTTTAATTTGTTGATAATTCTGCAGCTAGTGCGTGCAGATTAACTAAAGGCATGAAATCCTTGACTCGAACAACATAATTCAATCATTTTTAAAGCCAAAAATGCACATTTTACCAACATATACGAATAAAAAAACTAAGCTTACTGAGTCGAGTAACAGAGTGCGTATAAATATAAACTTTTGGTGCGGCCAATTGCAACCAAAAAGATGTGCAAAACTGCATGTTGTAGCAGTTCTACAGACAAAATTTCAACGTTATGAGGTTACTAGTTTTTGAGTTACGCGAGATAAATACGTACGTACAGACGTCACGGAAAAATCTCTTCTGAATACATTTTAAATTGATTTTGAAATCCGTTTTGGGGGAAAAAGTCCTTTATACTATCGTTACGTACAGATATCACGCAAAAAAGATCATGAAAATGCATTCGATAGCGGTAAAAACAGATATTTTTGTTGAAATAGGATACCCGAAAATTTTCGCAATTACAATACTTCCTTGACGTCGTATAAGGAAGTAAAAAGATACAAATTCATCTGATCCAAAATACATCTTTTATTTAAAAAAAATAATGTTCTAATAAATCACATTTTTAACTAATTTTTTTTTTTTTTTTTTTTTTTTTTTTTTTTTTTTTTTAATAATTGCCAAACTAGTTTCTTTGTCGGTTCCTGAAAGACAGCTATACTATGTCCTCATTTATTTGCTAGCAGGCATTTTATAAAGGAAATGGGTTTCTTATACTTTGCACAACTAAAAATACATTAAATATTAAAGCCAAACCTTATTAATGGTGTTACTGGTTATAACCTTATTATTGGTTTTGTGCTCTTCTTTTTAATTCTTAGTATTTGAATACGTGCTAGATATGTTAATAACTAATTCTCTTAATAGTATTGTATAAAGTTTAATGCAGGGATATGCATTTATTTATTTATGCATGTCATGCCCAAAGATCAGCAAACAGAATTTGTTATCTAGGAACAATCTTGCCTAGTGTCAGGGCGAGGAGATAAATTGCGACGATACTGGTCCCTCGGTGCTGTTAACAAGTCTCCTCAACGATAAAACGACAGCTTTATGCCACTGAAAGTCATTCAAAGGTTTTAGTATCAGATCACTTCAGGACTTATATTAAGGCTCCTCCATCAAATTTACGACTCGCTGCGGGTAATTGCAAGCTGTGTTAGTTTGGGTGCTTTCGGATAAGCTATCATAATGTTATCTGTATATTTTTATACTGTAATTAAAAGCATAATTTATAAATTCTTATCTAATATTTTGTAAATATTACTTTATTTTTTCTTTTCAATCTCATTTGGATTTTGCAGCAACATTTGAGCTTAAAGTTATTCAGATGCTGTAAATGTAATGTAATAAATAAAACGCCTTTAGAAACTAAAGTTCGGTTAATTTCTCCGATTAAAAACTACCGATGTGTACTGAGCACATCTGGATTTCACAACGGAAGAGTATGAATTACTATAATCTTGTACATTTTTAACAAACATTATTATTATTATTTTTTAATTGGTGGGTACTTTGGCTTGGCCACTACTAAAGCCGGAAGAGGGTGGCCATTATATTGTGAGAACACCTAATAGGTGGGCCACCGTTACCTCCTATTATAGGAACGGACAAATAAAGTCATGCCTATTCCGGAATTCAAACCCGGGGCTCTCGGTATAGCAGTAGGTTCTTTTAGCCACTATACCGTCTAAGCGGCTAAATAGACAATTTCTTTTTCAATGGCGGGCAAAATTCATCGCAGATGTTGGCCACTACTAAGGCTAGAAGCTGTGGTCACTTTATTATGGATGGTGGCTTCTAATATGTGGGCCACGTTTGTCTGATATGAAAGGACAACCATGCCTCCTATTACAACCACGCTCCTCTGGAATTCGAACCCGGGCCCCATGGTATCTCAGTAGGCTCACCTAATCACTGTACCATCTGGGAGAAAACAGACAATATTGCGGTTTGTATTTTAGCCCACAGGGGCGTTAGACCCAAAGGGCTATTAATCTCAAAACGGCATTTTGCGTCGTTTCACTTTCTGCATTGATTCACTTTTCAAACTCCTGCTAGCAAATATTATCGCCACATAATATATTTTATAAGGTATTTCTCCCGCCTTCTTAGCATGCCTTCGTGGTGCAGTGGTCAGCACACTTGGCGCGCAATCGAGAGGTCCGTGGTTCGAGTCCCGGCGAGGGTAATGCTCATTTTTCATGTCTACTGCGTTCAATACTTAATGTCTTTACAAGATAAAGAAACTAAATAAGGAGAATCTCCATGAATGTTTCTCGCATTGTGAAAAGCCAACGGTACCTAGAGCCACCAAATTTTGAATAACTTAGTCCTCTAATCTAAGACGGGCATTTGGAAGCCCGAATTTTGAATTTTGAGTTTCTTTTATTATCCATTTCAAATTTTGTAAAACGTTAACGGATTTTCGATTAAGAAACTCAACAATTTTGAAGCGAGCAATAGCAGCAACACTGTACACACACACACACACATATTTAAAAAAAAAAAAAAAAAAAAAAAAAAAAAAACCTTTAGCATGCAAAACTGTCTATCGGAAATTCTAAAGATATGCTGTTTTTAAATATTTTGCGGTATCGCTATTAAATTGAATTTTTATATGGTTTTACATGATAAAGTGCGAAGAACATGATAGTTAATAAATAAAGATAACGTTAGAAAACGCACCTTTGGGTGTAGTGTAAAATCTGAAAGCTTTCAGCCTTTTTTTTTTCCATTTTTTTTTTTTTTTTTATTTTTTTACAAACATTATACCTGTTCTTGTTAAAGGGGAATGAAACTTTTTCAAGTCTTACATAAAACATTTGAAATATCCATACAAAAGAAAGAAAAATTAACAATTAGAGAGAAGAAAAATGATCCAGATAAAGGAAAATTCCCTAAGGCCAACAACAACAACGGAACGTTGTGATTTTTATGAAATGTTGATGACTTTTATGCTAAAGAGAGATACAACTATAAATAACAATTTTTTAATACTTCTTCATTTAAAAGGGTGGCCCACCAACGGCCGAACGGTAAAGTCGCTGAACACTGGTAGTTCGGTTCGAGGTTCGAATCCCGCGAACGGGCTGGCTGCATGGGCGTTTTCATGGTTTTCCCCATGTTTAACGTGTATACGAGCCAGTTTCCGTTAGAAAGTCCTCCACGAAGGCATCCCTCCCCTTAGGCAGATAGCCTTATGTGCTTTGCCATAATTGAATACATCTACGCCATTTAAAAGAGTGTGAATATTCGCTTTCATGAGCTGTGGAAGTTTCAAGACGGTATGAGCCACAAACTTTCCTTTTTGGAACCAGCCAGCCCGTTCGCGGGATTCGAACCTCGGACCGAACTACCAGTGTTCAGCGACTTTACCGCTCGGCCGTTGGTGGGCCACCCTTTTAAATGAAGAAGGATTAAAAAATTGTTATTAATGATTATTAAAATGATAGAAGGTAATAGCGAACGATTTTGTCGCTAAATATCGATAAATTAAACTATCGGTAATTCAAATTGCGTTTCATTGAAAATATCATTTTCTATCTAAAGTCTAAATAAATAAATAAATAATTTAATTAAACTTTAATAACTAAGGAAATCAAAATTAATTTGTATTTCCTCCCTGAAATCTAATATTTGGTACACTGCGAAAAAAAAAAGGGGGGACAGTTCTATATCTTCTGTTCTACTGGGACGATTGACAAAATTCAAATTGCGTGTTTCATGTCTCAAAAGCGTGACTTTGGATATATATTAGATTTACATATAGCAATGATCTAATATAGGTATTTTGACACAAAATCGGACTCTTAAACATACCAATTTTTTTACATACCAATTTTTTTTTTTCATATTTCGTTTCTACGGCTGAAATTATGCCTAGATATTAAATTTTGTAAAATTGGATGCGAAATTTATGGAGAAATTCAAAAATGAATCTTGGCACAATTTTTTTTTTCAGTTTTCGCCAAGAATAATTCACTTGGCGAACTTCTTAATATGTGGCAACCAATTTTACTTTCCCTTCCATTATGCCGTAGCTGAAAAAATGCACCTCGTTCCTACCTTTTGACATTGTGCATGTGGGAAGAAAAAAAGTCTGTTTCTACTTTCAAATAATTTTATCAAAGTGTCTATACCACATTTCATGCTTTATCGGTTTCAACAAATATGCCAAATTTCAAAACGCACCAAGTTATAAATTCACGTATATCTTCGGAAATTGTAAATAGAAACCTGTAAATTTTTGCAGGTATGTTTAGAAATATTATAAGGTAGTTCTTCCACTTCCTTAGCGTGCCTTCGTGGTGTAACAATAGCACGCTGCGCCGGTATTCCATAGGTCCGTGGTTCGATTCCCGGCGAAAGTGGTTGCATATTTTTCATCTCTCTGGCTTCCAATTAATCTAATAACTCTACAATATGTCTGCTTTAACATGATGTTAAAAGCTTTATAGACTATAATTCAAAAACGTTTTTGGAAAAAATATTAGTTATTTACAAATTATTTAAAAAATACAAATTTTAAGAATAAATCATAAAAAAGTGTGAGTTTTATTATTTACTTATCTTCCCATTTATCAAGATTACCCTTCTGTCAACTAAATTTTGAAATATCAAAGAAAGAATCAAATAAGTTTAATAAATATATACCAAACTCAATTAACAACGAGGAGCTAAAATTTTGAGAGCTAATGTTTTAAAATCCGATCGTGCGATTTTTACAAAACTTGAAAGTTTGGCGTAAATTGAGTACTAGAATGGATATATGGAAAAAATTCGGTATGTTACTTCAAAAATACTTCGATTTTGTGTCAAAATACCTATATTAGGTTAGTGCTATATTTAAATCTAATTCATATCCTAAGTCGCACTTTCGAGACATGAAAAACGTAAGTTGAATTTTTTCAATCAGCCCAGTAGAACGGGAGATATAAAACGGTCCCATTTTTTTTTCGCAGTGTACATGCAAGACATTTTTGCGGGTTACGCTTTGTAATATAAACACACGGACAGCTAAATATTAAGTTCTTAGACTCAGATATTTTCCAAATAGTTCTAACAAGTTTAATTAATTATTAAATAATTTACTTCCTTTAAACTAAAAATAATTATGAAAACTCTCAAAGTTTTTGAAGAAACTTTTAGGAGCAACAAACCTTCCAAATAAATAACAACTACATATTCTCTTTCTCTTATTTATTAACCCTTTGACGTGGGGTGGTCGTGCCCTGAAGCCACCATTTTCCAAATTCTTTTTCTCCCCTTTTTTCCGAAATTTTTGAGTGAAAATGAATTAATTATTGATCTTTTACATCTAAATAACACAAAATGACTGTAGAATCATATATGTTTTAGGTATTAATACTTCAGATCGGATGCCTTTTAAAATTCGCTTTAATAAAATTCGCAAAATAATTTCCTTTTATTAATATAAACAACTTTAAATTTCAAACGTTAGTCATCGCACATCATGATTTCTATCATAAACAATAAAAAATTGCAGTAATTAAACCGTATATATAAAAAAAACCTTCTATATGTATGGCATTTGCTATGTGTTTTCTAGTGGCGACCACTGCGCCACTAGAGCATTGTGTCACAATGCTTACAATCATCTAGAGGCTCGGTGGTCTCGCCTTGAAACCACCGGCGTTTGCTTCTCTATGGCATTCACTTGCTTTTGAAATAGGAATGTTTATTTTTACCCGGATATAGATAAAGGGCTTTGAAACCACAGAGTTATTTTATTACTAAACAATACATGCACCTGCCCAGTAAAAAGGTCTTTCTTTTCCAAATACTTTTCTCTGACATCAACACACTTGCTCCCCAAGCTAGTATTGTGATTTTATAAATTATTTCCTGTGGTTTAAATTTAATGTAAATATACTTTGCTATAATTAAAAATAGAAATTGCGTAAAAGTTTTATTTAAATTAAAAATATTTTCTGAATATTTTGGGACGAAATACGAATAAAATAAGTATGAATGGGAAACGAATGATCCGTACAAAGCCAAAAAGACCAAGCCCCCCCTCATTAACATAAAAAACCACAAATTTCATGTGCCAGATGAAAAGAAACTAAATAACGCTGGACATATACCAGTGAAATTTAAATCCAGGCAGTTTACATTTTGTAGCACAAGGAAGAAACCTCATAGAACAAGATGTATGTGCGAAACCTGCAGTGTGGGTCTATGCATGTACCAAAAAAAAACGAAACATGCTTTAAACAGTGTCACAAAAAAAAAAAAAAAAAAATCTTTGAAATTAAAAAAAAAAAAAAAAAAAAAAAACACCGAGGTTTTTTTTATCCTTATTTTATTGAGTTTTTTAATCCATTTATCCAAATGTCCTTATTATATAGGTACTTATATTTTCACTGCTATAGAAAAATTACAGAAATATTGATTCTTTAAATTTTCTGACGATTTTCTTTGTAAAATAATGTAAAAAAATTATATATAATGCAATTCTTATATACATTTTTTTAAATCTGTAAATTTCGTCATTTATTGGAAAATGGTAAGTTTTGTTTTCCTACTACATCAGTAAGTTTCAAAGTCCTAGACGCGCGGTGGTTTCACAGTGCGACCACCACCCACAAAACAATGGGCAAGAGTAGATTTTTTTTAATTCATATATTATTTATCTCTAGGTTCATAATATTCAATTTCTAGAGTTTTTAGTTAAAAAAATTTAAAAATAATATCGCGCGCGTTAAAGGGTTAAATTTTGTTCGACGCATAAATAAAAGTATATATATATTTGCATGCAAATTATTATAAACTTCTTTATATCATACTACAGCTTGAGGCATGGCGTTTCAGTTCTCACAAAGTTCGTAGCCTAGAAAGAAATTAAGATATTACCGTGACCATGGATTGAAAATGCTCATCAGGCAATTACGTTATATATTTTTATTAATTTTCATCTGCGAAAAAAATATGCCCAGTTATAAATGCATTTCCAAACAAAGCAATTATTTTTAGTGCAAAAAGTCGTAACTCAGCATATTTATCTTGATATGTACGAATAAAAGTTAATAAAATTTGTATCTTCAAGTCTTTGAATTTATATTACAATCTTAATCAATTATCTCTATTTATGGATTTTTTGGTTCATTAGTCATGTTCGTGTTTGATGGAAATGAAAATAATATACCTTGAACTTCAAATTATTGAAATCTCAGGAATATAGTGATTGCAACAAATACATAATTGAAATTGAGCCGTCTAATTCGATACAGACTGGCTTTAGATTTGATATAGACTAGGCAATCGATGTAGACTGGCTTTTAGAGTTTCTAGATTTTTGTTATAGATTTACTGTCACGGTAAGAAGTTACAGCACTACCTAATCTAAAAGCTTTGTTTTAAACACTTCCCATTTATCAAGATTACCCTTCTGTCAACGTGCCAAATGCTCTCTGAACTTTTGACATCTCCTAAGTGTTATTGATATCTCGCTACTACGTTTCTTATATTTTATTTCTGTTCCAGTTTTTAATTGATTACCATTTCCGAGTTTCTCTGCACTTTATATCTTTGATTACTGCAGACATAACGCGAAATACCTTTTATTTAAAGAATATTTAAATATGGGAAATCAAATTAAGAATGTAATTGCTCACCATTACCTCTGGTCACTCCAGGACATTTTTAGAAATGAATGAAACATCTCTGAGAACAGAATTTGTTCTAGGATGAGTTATACCTCAATGAAAAGAACGCCAGTTTTACGTATTATTTCTATAGAATTTCATGTCACTTTCATCCCAATCAAAATTCTTCTCCTGTGAAATTTACGTTTTAAATATTCTTATATTGATTACACAGTATTAAATATTGTTACGAAATGCCCAGCTGCCGTAGGATAGGTTCCCCGCAAAGCGGGTTTAGGGTTGCCAGATTTGGCGATAAATCGCACATTTGGCGAAAAAAGTAGAGATATGCCGTGGATGGAGCGAGAAAGAACTCTTGCCAGTTTTCCCGAAAATGTTCTCCAAGGCAGGTCAAACGCAATAAATATGCTTCCTGTACGCTGAGTAGGAGTTTATCTTGAAGTGTATCTTGAGTGTGTTGACTTCAGCAGTAGTGCTTTGGGTTCAAAGATTATTAGCTTCAGAGCGATCGACCGCATCGGAATCTGTACTTTAGTGATTTGCTGTGAAGCTGTATTCACCGTTATAGCCTGAAGGCTGCGTTGCTGACTGCTTCAGCGTGTTTATCGTAGTTTTCTGACGTCGGTAAATGTGTCTTTGAAACTCTCCTGCGTAATACTGACGACTAAATTGCGTTTTTGATTCTTCATCAAGTGTTGTCATCAATCACTCCAAATACACGAACCTGTCGAATGCAACACTATCTTACGCTAATTAAATATCCTCATTCTGGCTTAAGTTTATCAAAATTGCCAATTAATAGGTAATGTTCTCCTTTTTACGTTTGAACTATTCGTCAGTTTAGTCCGCCCGGTAGCGAAATGGCTAGCGCGTCGCGCAGCTGTACCACAGGTCTGCGGCTCGATCCCCGGGCTGGGCAAGGTTGACTCAGCCTTTCATCCCTCGAGTGGTTCGATAAATTGAGTACCAAGTTCCCTTGGGGACTAAACACCGGGGGTCCTGCGACAAGCTGACCACTTGCCCAGGGCATATGCTGATGCACCCTGGCCACCAGGTCAAGAAAGCAGATTTCGGGGCACTGCAGGCAGTGGCTCTCTTGGGCTTTTGCGCAATTGAGTTTTTTTTTTTATTCGTTAGTTTGAAGAGGGCAATGTGTAACAGAAGAACTGTAAGGACTACCTGCAGACAACGTAAATTTAGTTCAATTGATAATAAATTGTGTACCCTTGATACTTGCGTTGCTGTTGCAGTATAACAAAAACGGAACGTCGGGCCAACGTTTGTTTCAGATGGAGGTGTGAGTTCAACATTCTGCAGTAGGATGGCTCATGCACTACGTGCACGACAACATTAATGAGTTATAACTCGAAAAGAGGTAGAGAACACTGTGGGCACTGGTATTGTGGTGCTGTGGAGACTGATGTACATGAACAATAAATAATATGCTGCATGGTTTATTTGCAAGGCGAAACATTCAAAAAGACAAATTTATAGGCTACAAGTGCTTACAATCAGGCAGCAAGCTCCTACTTGAAGCTCTGCATTTACCTGATTTAGAAGCTTCAGTATGGAACATGCAAGTAGGTTTATTGATTTAAGGCAAAGCTACTCGAGGATATATGCCTATGAAGAGAGCTGCCTTCGTAAAGGCGTTTTATGGGAAACTGGCTCTCTACCTTCGAGGAGTTCTGCATGAAACGGGTATTGGTAGAGGAACTCTATACAAGCCTGCATGAATATTTGAAAGTGCGTAAGATTTGTGCTCGGTGGTAACCTCATAGGCTCAGTAACCTGCAGAATCAATAATATGTGATAATGTGCCAAGAATCGTTGAATCGTAGTGTGCATATTTCACTAAAATGAAAGATAAATTTCAGGCTCCAACATTCACTACTAGCAAGGAACTCTCAAGAAAGTTGTAAGCTAAATTGATTTTACTTGGTCGGCTAGATATTTACTTGAACTGTGAAGCGACTGTTTGCTAAATTCAAACTGTATCGATGACAAGACGTGAGAAGGGTAAAATGACCCTTTTATTCAACTCAAGAAGTAATCTACAGACAACACCCCTGGTGTTTACAAACTTAGCCAATACTTTTGGTTGCAACTAAAAATAATTCTAAAACTAAGTCTAAGTTAAATAATCAGCCGAAGTTGCACAGAGAAAATTAACGCGAGTTGGCTCTTAGCCCCATCACCGACGCACAGAAACTGGCAATTAATATGCGCTGCCGTAAAATAGCAAGCTTAAATGTCAGCAAAACAATATGGCCGAATGGAAAAACAGGCTGTGTCTTATGAAACTCAGACACCAGTTGAAGTAGCATCTTTTTACCCTACTCAGCATAACACGCGAAACTGAATGGTAGGAAATGGAAGTAAGGGAAGATAAGTAAATGAATAAAAGCTGATTAGTTTAAAACTAAATAATTCCTTACAAGGTATCTGTGAATGGATTCGCTTTATATCTAACAAATAGCTCACTGCAGTAATCTGAAAACTTTCTTGAGTAAGAAGGGAATGGTGAAAATAAAACTTGTGTATGTATTCTGATCATTAAATTATTTTCTGGCATATGACTCCTCTTGGTAAAAATCAGTATTAAATGACCTAAGTACGTTAGGACCATTAATCAGAGGATAAAAATGCATTTAAATAAAATCCTATCATGAACAATTCAGTTAATGAATTCTTGACAATAAGGAATGATTACTCAAGTAAAATAATTATAATGGCGATCGATTTCTTCCATAGGATTATGTAACTGGTTTTAAATTGCAAACTTGGAAGAAATTTTATGTTTATTAATGAGTCATCTATAATTTCATACTTTACTGTAACTTCTCCTTTGCGTATTCTTCACCAGAAGGCAAATGAGTAGCCATTTCTTAAACTGAGTTTTTTATTTTTAGACACATCGCAGTTTATGGCATCGCATACGAGCTAAGTTGTTAGTTTCCTGCCAACTCTCATATTTGTAATTATTCGGCTTTGCGTTCTGTCTGCGTCATAGGTACGAAAACAATTACGAAAGGGGGGATACAAAAAAGTCTTTTACACAGCCCCACAAGAAAAAACTCACACGGAGTTAAATTCGGGGATGTTTTTCCTTGATGTGATTCCTCATTTTTGCAGCCTTTTTACTGCGTGATTTAGCAGAACTGCGTGAAATGAACGCAGGTACTATCAGTACCGATGATAGTACCACAGTCTAATAAGTTAAATACAGTCTGGCAGGAACTATATTCTCGCATTAATGTATGCGGTGTGACCAATATCATGCATAGAATACCTCTAAGGGATGTAAATAAAACTTGAATTATTTGTATAAGTGAAATGTTATTTTTTGCGTATTCGTCTTAATTTGTTTAATATAGACTTCTGAAACTCCTGAAAAAAAAAAAACCTCAAAGGTTTCAGATTTTCAATTATGTGCAAAGGGACTTTTTTAACGTTTTATGTGTTACCTTTATTCTTTAAATATCGTGTTCTTTGCACTTAAACCATAAAATTCCGTTCAACAGGAATGTCGCAAAATAATTTTAAAATGAGCATATATTTAGAATTTTCGATACACAATTCCGCGCGCTGGATATAAAAAGGTTCCCCCCCTTTGTTGTTGCTATTGCTGGCTTTTAAATCCTTGAGTTTGTTAATAAAAAATTCGTTAAAGTTTAATATGAAATCGATAATAAAACGAATTCCAAATTTCAAATTTTGGCTTCCAGATGCCCATATTCGCAGTAGGATTACGTCATTCAAAATTGAATGGCTCTAGGTACCGTTTGTTTTATGCCAATGAGAGAAACAAACATACATTCATTCAGATTCTTCATTATTTAATTTTCTTCAAATATAATACAAGGCGATAGTATTTGGTGGCAATGATTTGAAAAGTGATACAGGCTTTTTCAAAGCAAAATTGAAAAAAGAAAACAATAGTCTTTCAGGGACAAAGCCCCTTTGGACTAAAAAGAAACTTCTGAAAAAAGAGAGGGAAGTATATGAATAACCCAGTATAAATTAAAGATCTTTACTCTATAAGTATGCCAGTAATTACTACCAACAGTATCGTCTTAACGGCATTATGAGCCCCTAGGCAAACGAATGTACAGGCAATGTAGCAGAACACTTTAAGAGAAAGCTATGCTAGAAAAGTAAGAATACAGGGTGGCAAATGCATTTAAAATTGAGCCAAATTACTTAGATACGCATTTGTGTATCTAAATAATTTGGCGACATTTTAGCGACTTATTTTGTAGCCAAATTTGGCCACCATTTGGCGACATTTGGGTCCGATCCCTGTATCACCGTAATATGTATTGAAATTAAATAAATGTAATTCATTGCCATGTTAGCTGTAACGGTAATCCCACAGTTCCAGTAATTCCAGGCTTTCCAGTAATTTCGAGAAGCAGAAAGTACAAGAAATATCTCTCGGTGGAAAACTATTCAAGGGAGAAGACAGAACATCTTCTCTCCAGTTTAGTTAGCTGCTGTTGTTACTGTTTGGAGTTCAGCGTGAGATCGAATTAGTTTCCTCTTTAGATGCGCTTTGCAATGCGTTGCGTTTAAGATTATTAATAGTTTGATGTGTAAACACTGATTCTACTGTGTCATACTGTGAACATTTGTAAGAATATTTCTGTTGAAAATTCCAGAATTTTGAAATATTTCTTTTGATAAAATTAAATTTGCATTAACCTATTATCGGACTTGTGCATTCAATCTAGTACGAACCTGTACGCACGCAACAATATATTATATATTTTCTGCCATAATACTGACAATAACTCCGAAAATCTCTAAGTTGATTGACCGCGTCCATGAGCAGCGCTACGTTGGCGTACCATAACGAAAGGTATGTTACGTAATACGAAAATAGAAGGTTATATACGTTTCCAACCTTAATAAAGTAACACTTAATTAAAATCTACCTGCTATAACAGTAAAAACAATTAACTTATGAATCACCGCAAAAAAGAAACAACTTATACAAATCGCTAAAATTAATTTCTCGCGGTCTTCAACATGATACCAACTACCACTATCATATTACCACATCAAAAGAAAGAGTTTCTACTAACGAATTTCCCTTGACAAAAATTGTCCCATTAATGAAATGAAGTTCTGAAACTAATTTAGAAACCCAGGTCCTTCTTTTCACTACAACATGGAAAACAGAACTGCTGCTTCAGTATTATAGAACACTTTTCTAGTGGAAACATTGTTTACTGCTTCCCTCGACGAGAACTTCTTTATCAGCAGTCTCCAGACGTTTGCAGCAGCTGATTCTTTTATGCATTCTAAGCAGTAAGGAAGACAACTTTCAAGACAACATGACATTCCTTTCGAAGTATATCTTACTTCGGTTTAAGAAACCTTTACGAAAGCGATTTTATAATAACATGTATTGTTATTAAAAATCAGTATAAAATAGCAACAATTTTTCTGTCAGAAGGAAAATAAAATAACGTACCGCAAAATAGAGTTCTTTTAGCTTTAATTTATAAATGGATGTAGTAAGAATAAAATAAATGCTACTGAATAGCTTCAGACTTTAATGGTCGCCCAAAAGAGTTTGTTAAGGTCTTTGTCGCTTTCGCTGAGCTCGCAGTCTACGAGACTGCTCTTGCAGTCACTCAAGCTAACACTAAAAAAAATCTGACGTGTACACCACATGGCTTCCTTGTACGGAATATTACATTATACGCATTTTTTTCTTGCATTTCATTTAAACTTATTGGATTGAATTAAATCTACTTCGTCGACAGCGAATAAACCACAGTAGAATATATGCACTTTTTAAAATTTATTTTATTTGTTTACCATAGCGAAACTCTGGCGCTAGGTACACTTAACAGTATAATATTTCGTTCATATTATAACTATGTCTATGTCTATTTCGTAACACAATTAAGAGGCAATCGGCTTAGTGCGGCCTTTACCAATATATTATAAGTAGGGTGTCTTTAATGATGAGTTGAATCCAGATGGAATGTACTTTTTGCACCTAGTGCAGAGTCTCTAGAAGAGAAGTAAACGTGGCCCCACGATGTGAGGATCTGCAGCTTGAGGATTTCTGATCCATATTATAACTCATACTGCACAAAATTTATATCATTTAAGCAATTATCTAATCGTTGCTTATGTTCTATTCAAATACTATAATAAATCTAGAACTATATATAAAAGAAATTAAGGAAACAAAACAAAAAAAGAAACAAAAAAACAGTTTTTCACAGACGATTTAGTATTTATCATTCAATTAATTCAGTTCTCGTTTCGCGACAAGAAAAAAATTACAAAAAAAAAAAAAAAAAAAAAAAAAAAAAAAAAAAAAAAAACCACTCAAAATATCTGTATTAACAATTACGAAGTAATTCTTAAATACTTATTTCCTGGAAAAAAATTCAGAATGGATTAAGCATGATTTAATTCGTAATAATAAATGAAGGCGTTATCTTTGTTGTTGCGAAGCTTAGTCTCTATAGATTGGCAAGAAATCTACCATTCTGCTGCTTCATATGTAAACAAATATGTCCGCCATATTATTTAAAACTTAAGGCTTAACCGCATTTTATCTTTTAAATTGTTGATAATTGTACAAATATTGCTTCCAGATTTACAAAACGCATAAAAACCTTAACCGTAAGATAAGAATAACATAATTCAATCATTTTAAAACAAAAAATGTACAATTTACAAACATATAAGAGTAAAGAAACTGAGATCACAAAGCCGGGTAACAGAGTGGATATATATATAAATATATTTATATACGTTTGGTGCAGCCGATTGCAACCCAAATACGAGGTGCACATCTACATGTTATAACAGTCCCATATACAAAATTTCAACATGCTGAGGCTACTCGTTTTTGAGTTATGCGAGATACGTACATACGTTCGTACAGACGCCATGAAAAATTCTCTTCAGAATTCATTTTAAAGCAGTTTTATAATTTTTTGAAGGAAAAGAGTCTTTTATTCTGTCCTTACGTACAGATGTCACGCAAAAACGTCGTTAAATTGCATTCCATAGCGGTCAAAATGGGTATTTTCGTTGAAATATGCTGCCTGAAACTTTTCGCGATTAAAATACTTCCTTTTTACTGCGTACAAGGAAGTAAAAAGAAAAAATTCTGAAAGCTTTCAGATTTTATATTAAGCCAAATGGGTGTTTTTTAAACGTTTTGTGTTTTACCTTTATTTATTAAATATCATGTTCTTCGCATGACCACACCAGTGGCCAAGAGTGGTTAAGACCACTGAATACTGATAGTTCGAGCAATTTTCGAATTACACAAACAGGCTGAAAGCATGTTTGTTTTTTGTAATTTCTCTATGCGTATTGTGAATATGAAGTATATTCCCATAGAAAAACTCTCCACGCAGTCATCTCTCCCCTTATGCTCTCAGCCCTCATTCGCTTTGCCATATTTAATAACCTAATCTATCAATTCAGTCCTATTTTAGTAAAGTGGATAATAGAACCGAATATTCATATATCAAGACGGTACTATCGAGGCCGCTTGGTATGTGTTTTTAATGGTTTTCCAAATGTATAATTTTAACACGAGCCAGTTTCCGTAAGATTAAAAGGAATTTCTTTCAAGGATTTCATTTTAATATGCAGGAAGCAATTTCTTTATTCTTGAAAACGAGAAATAGGAAAACTGAACTGAAGGGATCTGCTTGAAGAAGTGTATAAAAATATCAAGTTACTATATCAAACAACACTGAATGCAGAATTTATACAGGGGCTGTTCGCCCATTTTTAGATGAGTTTCATTCTAAATCTTTTACTTAAACGATTTGTATTTTAAATGTTCTATTTAATAACCCTTATTTTTCATTATCTTTCTACATCGTAATTTCCAAGATAATAAAGCATTTTATAGTATAGGACGAGGTAATGTATCTCGTTCCTATTGAACAGTTTTCCAAAGTCCAACGAGGGTTGTCGGTCGATATTTGAACAATCTACTTTTTAAAAGTTCAACAACTTAACCATCCATGGCTGATACATCAGGAGATTTAGAAGGAATAAGATTGAAGGATCTGTATGGCCTTGGTACCCGCTTCTTGCTTCATTTCTTCTAGGAAATTAACAGTGGATTTTGATGTATGGGTGCTTGCTTTGTTTTGATGCTGTGCTACTGATTGATGGCGCTGTGAGTAAAAAGAAAGTATTTCATGCTTGAAAACAATCATAAATCCCTTGGAAAAACTTTCTTTAGATTCTTTTAACCATGTTTTATGATTTTTTATCGTCTTTGATGATAATAAACGAATCTCTTTTTATTGCAGTCATATAAATACACCCAAGATTCATTTACTGTGACAATATTTTTCTATTTTTCCCGAATAAATATTTATTGTAAAGAATTCTTCAGCACGTTCTGCTTTTGGTGATATTTTGCGGAGAAAGACGGTACACATTAAGTTTTTTCTCCTTTTTAAAATTCAAATCAGCATTAATCATTTTGTTTGCAGTTGGTACTGAGCATTTTAATGATTTTAAAAATATCCTTTGACTTGTGAGATTTTCCTTGAACGTTAAAGATCCTATCTTTGCCACATTCGAAACATACCGTTTTTTTTCTTGAATAGGTATTTGAAATAATTTTCCCACTTGAAGCCAGAATTTGACTTTTTTGCCTATCTTGGTGACAGTCTTACCTATTTTAATTTTAGATATCGAAACAACACGCCTTCCACACCGTTTTTTGATAACTAGATACGAATATTTTTCTTCGGAAAGAGGAAAAACTTAGTCTTCCATAACAAAGTCCATTCTTTAAAAGCGCCATTTTGCATGAAAACAAGACTGTCACCTTATAAGGTATTTCTCCCGCCTTCTTAGCATGCCTTCCTGGTGTAGTGGTCAGCACACTGAACCGGTGTTTCAGAGGTCCGTGGTTCGATTCCCGACGAAGGCGTTTGGTAATTTTTCAATCTCCCTTGCTTCCACAAAACCCTAATGTCTCTACAGTTGCGCCCGAACTAAAAGGATTGTGGATGATAACTCTCCATATCCAGTATCTGGCGATTGGGCCCTTTAAAAACCGCCAGTCGCCCTTTAAAAGGGAGAAGTATATAAGGTATTTCTCCCGCCTTTTCTAGCGTGCCTTCGTGGTGTAGTGGTTCTGCACGCTGGTCCGGTATTCCAGAGGCCCGTGTTTCGATTCCCGGCGAAGGAGTTGCTAATTTTTCATCTCTCCGGCATCCAAAAACATCCTAATGTCTCTACAACCTAATAGACGATATTTTATACTTTGACAAATATAGATGCAGTTAAAAAAATATTCCAAGCTGACAATTTTTTATAGCAACGCAGAATCGTCTAAAAATTGTGCGAACAAGCCTCTGTATATACATTAATTATAGACGATAATTTATACTTTGACAAACATAGCTGCAGTTAAAAAAATATTCTAAGCTGACAATTTTTTATAGCAACGCAGAATCGTCTAAAAATTGTGCGAACAAGCCTCTGTATATACATTAATTATAGACGATAATTTATACTTTGACAAACATAGCTGCAGTTAAAAAAATATTCCATGCTGACAATTTTTTATAGCAACGCAGAATCGTCTAAAAATTGTGCGAACAAGCCTCTGTATATACATTAATTATACACGATAATTTATACTTTGACAAACATAGCTGCAGTTAAAAAAATATTCCAAGCAGACAATTTTTTTATAGCAACGCAGAATGGTCTAAAATTGTGCGAACAAGCCTCTGTATATACATTAATTATATAAACAAATGTACTACTTCCTAACGCCAAGGAAAGTTTTGCACTGATTATAATGTAAAAAACGTATTAAAAAAGATGATGAGAAAATAAAAATAATAAGATACTAAAAAAATGTAACGAAAGTTAAAATAAATTAATAAATTCATTTCTACAACAAATAACGTTAAAATTTACTTTCAAAAAAGAAGGCAATTTTTTATAACGAGTTTTGAAATGTAAGCCTTAGGCCCAAATTAGGGAGAAATTGTAGCTAAAAAGCAAAATAAAAACTAAAAATGCCTCGAGGCTGTACATCATCGAGAGGGGGTGGGGTGAGGACTGCCCCGAACACTTAATTAGGTTACATTTATAAAATACATAAGTGTTTCTGAGAGTGCTCCAAAATTTTTAGTTTTCTAAATTAATAAAAGACTTTCGAGGCCACTCACAAAATCAACCTCCCACGTTTATGGACTTTGTCACAAATAAAATAGACAAAGTAAAACTGAAACTTATGGGGGTAAAAATGCTAAATTTCAAGTAGCAATTTACCCCAGCAGCAATTAAAATTTCTCACTTACTTTGAAGCCTACAGTATCGTTATAAATAGCGTTTATCGATTATTGGTAATGTCCTCATTCTCGTTTAATCGATAAATTGCTAAGCAACCCTTTTTACTGCACTGCATATAAATCTCACATTTCTGAACTTTATTGATCTCGTTTTAGTTTCTTAGAAATCACTTTTATCCTTTTTTTGAAACATTTGCTGTTGGTTTAACTTTTTTTATCTTTTAAATGTCGTAAGAGAATTACGACCTCAATCTTTAACGCGTGTTATTCTTTCAATAAAAACTTCCCTCAAGCGTGAATGCTAGCAAATAACTGAGAATTAAAGGTTTTAGACATAATACCAAAAGCACTGTGACTAGCAGGAGCTTTCAGAATAAAAATGTTCATGCAAAAAAGGTAGATCGTGAGGGATAATTATTTGTTTAAAATCTTATGCATTTTCATTAGTCCGGCATAAACCGTCCCTCCCCCCACCAAAAAAGTATGATTTATTTTTAAAACAACATTACTCTCTAGGATGCACATAAAAAATGGGAACTTACGTATTAACGCCACCGCAGCTGCAGATTTGGCGGTTTTTAAGTGCCGCCAATCTACACCTAAAATTTTTGCGACAAATCATAAATTAAAACACTTTTAAAAATCAAAACACTTTAATTAAAATTAAAGTAGTCAATCGGATTTCGGTGGAAAATGGGTCGATATAGAGTTTAACATAGATTCAAAACAGTCTCTGTTTTCTTTGACCTGTGGTTGTCGCCATATGAACTCCGCTAAATATGATTTTAAATTATGTCTCGCTGCCCCCTTATGTCTCTTGTTCTTCCATTTAGCACTGCCCCACATTCTCTCAACTGTTTGTGTATTAACTCCTGTATCAGGATCAATAAAATTGTATTTATGATTAACTTTAGCATGTAGGAATCCTTCTTCTTCTATTCTATTTGTTTGGTAACTATCAGAATAAATTTTATGCTACCTTCTGCAACGTTTTCAATAATTTTATTAAGAAGGGTAGAGCCAGTTCTATTAGGAACAGTGACAGCAAACGAATCTTTTTTTTTTTTTTTTATCTATATATACTACCAAACACCGGCTGTCCGAGTAATACTTGACCGCACGTATTTTTATGCTTAGTAAAGAAACTTTCATCAATTTCCACATTGTAATCTGGTCCTCCTACCTTCTTGCTTGGTTTATTCTCCATATCCAAGATACATAATTCACGCATGTGATTGTTCCAATCTATAACAGTTTTATCCGATAAATCAAAAAATTTAATACTTTTCAAAAAAATTAATCGACGTCAACTCTTCGCACCAGTAGTATATGAATTTCAAAGCTGAACAACATGGAATTCTGCCTCCTTCAAACCAGTTGTCTTTTGTAAGTCCTACTTGCTGATCACACTGTCTTATCCAAAACGTACGTTTACCAAAATAAAGTTTCATATCATACGAACTGGTACATTTTCGTTTCTTTTTTTGGTAACATATTTCACTCCTGAAAAAATGAAATTCGATCTTCTTCTGTGTTTGGCAAATCCGAAAGACGCATTTTCGCTACTAAATGGCTACTAAATGGCGTCAAAAATCAGCAAATCACAAGGCAAAAAGGAAACTGCGTGCGAATAGCTTATTCACAAAGTCTACAGACCGTTTCTACTGCTGTTTTCTCTGATTGGTTAAAACAGGAAACGTAGGGTTACAGAACCTAGTGCTTGGCGACATTTGGTTCATTGCCTTTAGAATTTGTATTTGAGCTTGGTGTACCAAAAATTGTGCGTAACCCTCCCGAAAAACCCCAGCTCAGCGGTAAAGAGCGCGAAAAAAATTCTCACTTATAGATCGTCGGTTCTATCCCCGATCGTAGCTTACATAAACTCTGCTGTACGCGGATTTATTTTTATTTTAACTTTATTGAACGACTTTGTCATTATTTGTCTTTTCGCCTTCGGGTGCGGTGTTAAAAATTAAACGCCTTTATTTTCTCTATTTTTGTGAATTTTTCTTATTTTTATTTACTGTTTTGTACTCTTTGTAGGAGGTACCAGTAGCAAGATCCCGAAAAGCGTTTCAATAGAAATAGCGCATAATGGAACAAAATATAATTTTAGTTATACTTACTTTTCATAATTTAGGTAAAAATGAATAGGTATCCGACGCCCTTAAATGTTTACTGAATGTTTTCATTTGGTTTATTTTTTAATATTCCTGTATTTGTATAAATTAATGCGCTATGGAAATTTACACAACAGACTCTTTCTAACAGAAATGATGAAAAAGTGCATATCCTATCTCCATGTAAACACCTTTTTCTTGTAAGACAATTATGTATTTTTAAAAGTTTAAATTCAAATACAAATAATTAATAAGATCAGTAAGTTATTTAAAATTTATTCCACACAATTCCTCCAAGCTTTCATTCATAAACTAAAAGAATATCGAATGAAATGAACTCAGTTTCCGTTTGTTTGGCGTTAATTACCACGCCTACTGGGCGATAACTCGCCATTCCAAATATGACCGCCAAGCAGATGTTTCATCCAATGAGAGCAGATCTTAGAAAAATGGTCTGTAGGCTTTGTGAATATGCGTGCGAACAACAGGCTTACTCTTTATTGGCGCATCGGCGCAACTTCTGCTGCGGTGGCGTTAATACGTAAGTACCAAAAAGGGTTAAGTAAAATTTACAATTCAAATTTTCTCAAACTGTAAACGTGTCTTCAGTGATGCGTATTAGTGAGTTCAGTCTGGTGCCGGTAATAAATATGGTATTTACGTTCGGAATGTTTTTTTCAAGAAATAAGTGATGGTTGTTGAATTTAACCTTATACATAATGCTTTAATAAATATTTTAATTTAACTAATGAAAACAAATGAATTTTAGAAATCAAAGTGAAAGTGAAATATCTTGAATTGAAGCGTTTTTAGTGGTGCTATGTCGTATTTCCTACTCTTACGGATTTTGTGTATATGTAAATAACTTAGGCACAGGTGTGAACGTAATTAACTTAAACTAAATAATTCCATTAGGTAACTGACAGTGCCCCATCTATATCAAATTGCTACACGATAATTATAGTATATTTACTAGCGTGTAGCATTGAAATAAAAGTCTTAAAAATGAAAACATTTGAATACTTTTATTCAAGTGCGAAAATCTGCTCTAAAAATGTGGACGTCAAACATATACTGTACCCTTTCCTTACCTTCCGAAATGGCCAGATATCATTAAACAAATATTAAAATCTGTCAAAACACATGCTGCAGAACTTTACAGTGGAACTGAAAATAATGACCGGCGTCTGTAGCGTTTCATGCAACAATAGCAATAAACTAAAATTTTAATCCAAGAATATTACTAAAAAGCTGAAAGCAAATGACTTAAAATAAAGCAATAAAAATAAAGTATTAATTTAGAAGTCAAACAACAAACATCAGCGTTATATTTTCAAATTTTCACAGGACTAGTTTTGATGGTTTTACCGAACCATTATCCTCAGCTGCAAAAGCGCAAATGAACGAGATAAGATATAATGATTAGATAAGATAAGAAAAGAAAGCCTGGACAGGAGATAAGCTACTGGAGCCATCTGTTGATGAAACTAGAACTAAAACATAATTTAGTAGATGAAGGCAAAGATGGATTGGAATTACGTTCGTTAACTAGAGCAGAAAGAAGAAACACGTTTAAGTATTATATCTGGACAAATGCAATATGTTATCAGTCGTCTATTGGAAACACATTTGTCTAAATGTATAAACGGTAAAGTTTTAATAACCCGTTATGATTAGATGTCTAGAACTCCATCTATCTGGAATATTTTTCCTATGTCTGTTAAAATTAAGTTTGCTATTAATTTGCTTATGTATTTTTAATTTTTTCGTTTATTCAAAAAGCATAAAACGGTTCGTGTGCCTTTAAAAGCTGTTAATTAAATTTACATTATATACATATATATATATATATAATATTTATTATGATTTATATATATATATATATATATATATATATATATATATAATAAAGATATAATAAAATAAAAATAACACAATAATAAATAAATATAGTAGTATAAAATACAGTAATAATACTATATAATCATAGTAAAATATAGTATTAATATAATAAATTGTACTTCAATAAGTATGCAGCTTGCAAGTAATGTGAAAACATTTATGACTTTTTGGTTTGGTTTGGTTTATTAGGTTATGGCAAAGCACTCGAGGGCTATCTCGCCTTAAGGGATGGATGCCTTCGTGGAGGACTTTGTAAGGGAAACTGGCTCGTATACACGCTACACATGGGGAAAACCAAGAAAACGCCCATGCAGCCAGCCCGTTCGCGGGATTCGAACCTCGGACCGAACTACCAGTGTTCAGCGACGTTACCGCTCGGCTGCTGGTAGGCTCATTTATGACTTTTTATAAGCCAATTGTACTTGTAAAATCCGTGAGTACTTATTTGGCCATAACCTGTGTTCGTTTTAACGAAAATTAAACAGTGTGTGGGGGCGGGGTATCCGACTTCTCCACGAAAGCACTCACATAACTTAATTGTAAAGCGTTTCGTTTCAACAACAAATTCCTTTTTATTAGTCTCGTTTCGTTTACTTCGCGTTACTTTAGTTATACCGATTCTTCAGCGTAAAATATAATTTTAATTCTTTGACTAAAAGGTTTAATTTTTTGCACCTAATATTATTTTATTTAGTCAAAGGTAAAACATTTGGTTAACTATTTAGTTAACTGAGTAAAAATTCCCAATATTTGAAAAATAAAATTCCATCACTTGTAATGCTGTAAAAATATGTTTGATTTACAGAAGGGAAAAATAATCGGATAGGCTGTAAACGAGGTTATTTGTAGTTCTGAGTTCTGTTGCATAAATACGCACAAACACACATATATGAATGACTGGTCCCCAGCAATAACAAAAAAAAATGTGAAAACATAAAAAAGGGAAAGCATATATTTCTTCACCAAAGAGAAACTGTCGAATCAGAGCAGAAATTCTGAAGCTTACCAAAGTGTCCATACAGATGAACCAAGCTTAGACGCCGAGAACTCTAGAAGTTTGTGGCAGATTCTTCTAATCTTGGAAGATTCAATTACTTATGGCTAAGGCTTATGGCTCAACATATATGTTGGCTTTATTCTTCCCACAAACCACAAATAAAATAACAATTTGTCACTGTGTTTCCTACTGCTTCTACTTATTAGTCGTTACTTTCTCTCCAGACAATACATTTTATTTGTTATTTTACTCTGGGACATTTCTTGAATCGATTTACTGGTTTCTGGCAAACGAAGTACTTTTCCAATTCTGTCTCATCTGCAGTTTCCCATTTTTTTTTTAATGATACACGGTTTCCAGAGATTTCTTTGGACTAGATTAATGATGCTGTGTTGCTTTCAACAAGTTTACCAGACAGTATGCCATTTATATCGCAGTTTCTATTGCAGCGGTTTTTTTTTTATTTCGGTTTGGGTGAAAATACTGTTTCTGATAAAACATTAAGCCTGGTGTGGCTTTCTTATGAGTTCTGTGGTTTTCGTGTTTAAATATGTCGATGTTGTAATTGTTTCTAAGGAACTAAGTTTTAGCAGTTCGAGCCAACGAAATAATCTATTTTAGGAACATTGTATGAAACGTGCACGGCGTTGACATTACCTACTTTAAAAATTGGATAATGCATTTACTGTGCACTGGTACTGCTCTGCAATATGTCTGTAGAGTTTAGGAACTTTTATTAATGCATTGTATGTATTAATATATCGAATGCATTTTTTAACGTCTAATGCATAACGATGTGTTACTACTGTCTAAGTTCAACAATCACTTTCTTGCAATGCAAAGCTTAACGTTATGTTTCAAATGCCCAACGTGCTTGAAAATGTAAAATATATAATTACTAGGAGTAACACTAATTTTCGATGTAAGTTATCTTTATATTATCATATATTGTATAATAAGCATTGGTACCATAAAGTTTCATTCGAACGACGGTATAAAGAGCCGAGTTGTTTGCTCGGTTTAAGCCGAGTTGCGTTGCCAGACAACCAGTCACAAAATCTGATTTAGAGCTCTTGGCATGAAGTTCGAAAATTTCAACTTTATGCTGACTTTGGATAAGCGTCGACCAATTAGAGCGAACATGCGAAACGTGAATGGAAAAAACAGATCTGACAAGCTGTAAGCCTACTAAGCAGATTGGCTAGGTAGTAGTTATTGAAATTTATATGTATAGCAAAACATACCTTTTATTAAACATTTTAGTTGCATTTCCTATTTTCTCTGAATTGCTTCAAATTAATTAGATTTATGTTTAATTTGTGAAGATGATAATTCATCGGAACAAGATGGGATTGTCTAGCAGAAATCAGCTAAAGATTCTAGATGCTAAAAGATCCTTAGAATGTGATTTCGAATATAAATGGGCTCAGAGTTATGATTTATAATCATTTCCATTGCTAGCGAGTTACAGTAAACATGTTATTGATTTGAGACATTTTATACCTATTCCCTAGAGATGGAATTCGAAAATTTCACTTAAGTCGAGGTAATGGAAATGATTTTAAACTAACAACCATTGGTTGTGATTAATGGCTAGCTTCTGAAAGCTTTTTCTCGGGTGTATATTCGGTACATGGTGCTTTATCTTAACAAGGCATCTGTGAAGGATTTCTATGCTAGTAAATTTCAATAGAAAGCTTCACTTTAATTAGAAACACTAGTTTAGATATGTATATGTAGCCAAAGACACCAAGTGCCCAATCATAATTATTTATTAGGTTATATGGTACTAAATGCCTTTGAAGACTGCTTTCCCGAAGGACTTGCAAAGGAAAACATGTTAGCGCTCATGGAAAAAATTCATGATGTTCTTGAATTCTTCTAACTTCGGAGAAACTATTGGAAAGAGGGTCGGTTTGAACGCCTAGCAAGCACCAGACCGCACCTACGGATAAACTGTCAGTTTTCTGGTGTTTTTATTGTTCCAAACACCTGCAGACCATTTGCTGTAATTAAAAAAAGTAACTGCTTCATATAGTATGGAGTTGTGCGTGATGGAATCCATTGTTAGTCTCTAGGGTTTTAAACTGTTGCTTTAACTCAAGTTTATTTTTAAATTAAAAAATATACCGCACTTCCTTCCATACGAAAATAAAAATTTTCTTATATTCATAATCGTTATTCGTTTATTGTTATCGTTATCGTATCACAGTTCTTATAAAGAACTATCCGATATGTAAAACAATGAAAAGAAATGGAAGCGGTCAAGTGAAATATTATATTTTAAGTTATTTTCTCCCTCGTTTCGGCGTGCCTTCGTGGCGTAACGGGAAGCAAGTGCGATGCCTTACCGGGAAGTCCGGCGAGGGCATTGCAGATTTCTTCAATTTTCTGACATCAAAACATTTTAAGACTGTAAAAGCAATGTCCGAACTGTAAAAGCTGTGGCTTCGTCACACCAGAATTTGGTGGTTTGGTCCCCTCATTCCCAGTTGCCCTTTAAAAGTGTCGCTATATCTTTATATAGCGCTATACCTTTATATACTGTTTTCTTTCTCCACCCCGCGTGCCTTCGCAGTGTAACTGAAAGCGCGTTTGAGCGTAATCGGGACGTTCTGGAAAGGGCATTGCAGATTTCCTGAATTTCAGAAATTCTTACATTCCACATCAGCCTTAGCAGGTAAAAAGCATAGACGTTCTCACCAAGACAATTAGACTCAGGACATTAATGATACAGATACCTTGTAGAGACAGGGACAGGGAAAAGTGGACGGAGCACCAGAACTTCGTCAGTGACTTTTACAGGTGTTGCTCCGCCGCACTACTGTACCCCGCTGGGCTTTTAGTTGGCCCGCATCGGATGCTAGCCTACCAAGACATTTACATAGTAATTTTACATTAATATTAAACTTACGTATTGAATATACAATTACAAAGACATAGTATGTAGTACCTTGTAGAGACATTAGATTTGGAAGCACGCAAAAGAAAAATTAGCAAACGCCTTCGCTGGGCAACGAACCACGGGACCTCTGGAATACGCGCCCAGCGTGCAGACCACCACACTACGAAGGCATGCTAGGAAGGCGGGAGAAATACCTCATATACTCCCCCTTTTAAAGGGCGACTGGCGTTTTCAGGGAACCCAGTCACCAAATCCTGGGTGTGGAGAATCATCATTCAATACCCTTTTAGTTCGTGCGCTACTGTAGGGACATTGGGTTAATTGGAAGCAGAAGAGATGAAAAATGTGCAACGCCTTCTTTAGGAATCGAACCACTGACCTCTGGAATACGCACCCAGAGTGCAGACCACCACACCACGAAGGCATGCCAGGAAGGCGAGAGAAATATCTAGTATCCTGATGGATTCAAGGTACAATAATGTGTCAACAAACAATCTTCTTGCTACTTTCTTTACATCTTGGGCTCCTGTACCTCACATTATTCTTTTTAGTGACTAATTTTATAATCAGAAGTAAAGGCCTTGAGCCTTGCAATGGAATTAAAACAATTCCATACCTTGAAGGTGCACCTATACTGGATATTTTTTTTTTTAGATTTACATTTTCTCCCTCCTTCCAGCATGCATTCGTGGTGTAACGGTAGCACACTCTGCGCATATTCGAGAGTACAGGTTTGAGTCCGGCAAGGGCATTGCTCGACTCCTGCATCAAAATAATCTTATGACTCTACAGTCTCACCCAAACTGAAAAAAAGGTGGTGGATGATGATTCTTCACCATCAAGATATGGTGACTGGATCCCCTAATCCCCAGTTGTCCTTTAAAATGGGAAGTATATAAGGTATTTTTCTCCTTTCTTCCAGCATGCCTTCGTCGTGTAACGGTTTGCACACTCGGCGCGTATTCAAGAGATCCAGGTTTTGAGCCCTAGGAAGGGCAGAGCTTTGCTCATTTGTCCTGTCTATGGAGATGTTAAAGTAATCATTCCCTTTTTTTGACCAGTGAAATAAAAATCTATTACATTTTTTATTAATGCTATTTCTGTTTATGCAACTTCTTGTACACAGGCACTATTTTCGAACAAAGCAGAAGAAATCTGTATCTTAGAACATAAGCGATCTCCTCAAGTCACAATTTGCAACTGATATACGAGTATATATGATATGTGAATTGTTATAGCACAGCATCAAATAGCAACCAAACATATATTTAAAAAGCATTTGACATATGTATGTCAATTATTTTTTTTACATTACGAACATTTTTAAATATAACAAAATACATCGAAATATTATTCATATCCTTTATAATACGTCAACATCAGATTTGAAAGTGCATTTGTCTTTACTATATGTATTTCAAGACAGGTATAATAGAATTTATCTTTTGAAAGTAATGGAAAGGAAGTATTTCTTGTTAAGTTTTATATACACTTACGTGGAAGATTATTCAAAGCATTGTTTTTGTATTACCTTTATATGATTCGAAAACTGAAAATACGTCAAAGCCTGTTTAAAAAAGTGTTGTGAAAATTTTTGTGAGAGCGCGAGTAAGTCTCTAATTTATTTCAGTTCTTCTACCCTTCTGCTTTTATTTTCCTCTATCGTATTTTTCAATGTAATGTAATTTTTTTACCGAAGTCTCTAAAGGATCTGCCACTTCCTGTTTTTTGAAAGCTTCCGAATTTTGAAAGGGGATCTATATATCCCCTTAAAATAAGGTGAAGTTTCGATTTGCATAGATTTTATTCCAAGCGCTTTCTGTAAAGCCTATATTTCTTTTGAGATGTCCGTTTTGACTTTCTTTGCTTCAGAAATTCTATTTCAGCCTGTATTTTCTTTAGTAATACAGATTGTTTTAAATACATAACATTACTCCTAAAGCTAATCCTATTATTTTAAGCATCCAGGATTGTCTTATATTGTTCTGTATGTTATCAATCGTTAGCTGCAGTGAGTGCTTGTCATTCATATAAGCTTTTGAAAACGTATGCTCCTCGTTCGAATAAATGCAGGCAATTTTGTTCTTTGGAGCTATTGTTACCTGCGTACGGTTTCGTAATAGGTCGAATGTACAAGTCGGATAATAAGTGAATAAAATTTATTTTTATCAAAAGAAATATTTCACAACTCTGGGATTTTCCACAGGAATATTCGTACAAGTGTTCACAGCATCACACAGTATAATCAGTAATTACACTTCAAATTACTGAGAACGTTAAACACAGGGCAATGCAAAGCTCATCTACAAAGAAATCTGAATTCGCAATAACAGCAACTAACTAAACAACTGCGAGCAGAAGCTCTCTCTTCGGCCTTAAATAGTTTTCAACCGGCTGCGAGACGTTTCTAGTACCTTCTGCTTCTCGAAATTACTGGAAAGCAATACGATGGTGGAAGTACGGTTACAGCTAGCATAGTGGTCAGTTACATTTATTCAATTTCAATACATATTACGGTAATACAGAGAATAGACCAAAATGTTACGAAATGATCGCCAAATTTGGCGACTTTTGGCGATTTTCCGCCAAATTACCAATTTAATCAATGTTAAATGCACTTGCCCCTGTATTTTTACTTTTCCGGGATAGCTTTCTCTTAAAATTAGACTCGTGGTACATTACACAGAAAAATACAAATTTATCGTTAAGTCTACAAAAATTACCTATCTAAGTACAAAATTCGTTAACACTATTATTGTGTGCGTACGGGTTCGTACTGGACTGAAAGCAATGACAACATGATAATATTTGTTTTCGCAGATGAAACACTTTACAGCTCTGGAACTTTTGATAAAAGTATTCGTACAATTCTTATCACTGTGATAGAGCACAGCCAGTAGTTACCAGTTCAAACTACTAAGAACATTAAACGCAAAATAAAATGTTTTTTTTAAGTGCGGGAGCTCACACAACTCTAATCCAAACTCTGAACTCAACTAAAGTGAAATATGATGCTACATCCAATCTTGTTTTCCCCCCAACCGTCGAGAAATTTGCAGTACCTTCGATTTCACGAAATAAATTCATACACAGTTACAGTTACATAAGGAGTGGATAAGTTAGAGTTATACAGGGATTGGTTGAAAATGTCGCCTTATGGTCACAAAATTTAGCGACTCGTGGCGCTTTTTAGCCAAAATTGGCAACAAAAAATTAGTCGCTAATACCATCGCCGACGCTATTTACCACAAGGTTATTTCGGCAATGCTTCGTTTTTAGAGGCCTTTCATTTTACACTGTGCAACAGATACCAGAGTATACATATAATTTCACTAAAATTATTTACATATGTAAAATATTCGTAAACTAATTAAAGAGATAAGTAATATAAAATTATTTACATTGTCGTTCTCTTAATAAAGATTTCTTTTAATCGATCTTCTTTAATTCGACCAAAGAGCTTAACAATTTATGGACAGGGTGGTCATATATTCATGGACAGCTATGACTGGATAGCTAGTCATCTCTATATATATAAAAGAAAGAGTCTGTGTGACTCTTTCTTTTATGAAATTTGGTATATAGGTGCATATAGACAAGAGCCAGTGCACCTCGAAGCGATTTTTTCAAAATTCGAATCAGATTTGTTTTAAATTTTATCTTTTCGATTTTATCGTATCATTTTGAATAGTTTCATTCTTTTAGAAATGAGGTTTTGGCAACAGTTTTTCATTCAACTGTATACTGGACTGCTGACTGTTGAAAATCAGCACTGTTGCGTTGCCACTTGGAAAAATGAGGGCGATAATTCTGTGCAGTTTTTAAATTTAATGTTTCTCTTGGATACTGGGCGTTTGTTGAGATAAGGCAACGGGAAGTTGGTTAATTTATTTATTAGGATAATTAATATTTGTATTAAGGGATTTTGTTTATTTCATTGTAATTTTGTTTTATGTAATACATTTTTTTTTTCATTTTTTTTCACTGACGTTTTTCACTATCAAATCAGTGAAAAATCATTCATTTTTAAAATCTGACCACTAGGTAAAATTCAAGTACAATAATCCCGGAAACGGCACTGCGGATTTCCTTAGTTTCCGAACATCAAAATAAATGGCCCTAGAGCAGCGGTTCTCAACCAGTGGTACGAATATCATAGGTTGTACGAAAACGAAATATAGGTGGTACGGAAAAAAGCAAAGTATTTTTAACTATTAAATTCAAAAATTTCTTAAAGAAAAAGAGCAACTGATAGAAATTTCCTGTGATCAAACTCGAATTGAAGAATTCGAAAACGACGCATTTGTTAACTTTTGGCTCAACCGAAAAAAGAATTTAAAGGCATTTCAAATAAAGCTACCAAATTTGTATTGCCTTTTTGCACAATCTTTTTGAGTGAACAAGGATTTTTCCTTGTTATATTTGAAATACAAATACAGGCCAAAATTAAAAGTGGATCCTAATTTACCGTTAAAGCTAAATGAAATAAGACCAGACATAAAGAAATTAATCTCTCTTAAACAGGTCCAAATTTCACACTAAATGTTCGAATTAAAGTATTATAACTGAAATTTTGTTAATCTTAACGGTAATCAACATTTAATCTAATGGGTTTTATGTGTGCATATTTAACACAAAGAGGTAATAGGTTAAGACCTAATAACACGCCGAAGAAATACTAATTCAGAAGTCAAACAGCAAAAATCAGCGTTATATTTTCAAAATTTTGAAAATTTTGAAATTCAAATTTTGTATATATATATATATATATATATATATATTTAATATTTCTATTGAGAAATTGAAAAATAATCATTGTAAAATGTAATGGTGGTACTAATGTTTTCCATTTTTTGTTTAGATGGTACGCGGTACTCTAAAAGTTGAGAACCGATGCCCTACAGTATTTCAAAGCATTCCACATCAGCCGTAGCAGATACAAAGTCTCGACGTTTTCACTAAGAACTTTTACACTCCAGAGATATTGATGTAGATATCTGGCGGATTCAAACCACAATCATATGTTAACAAATAACCCTCTTACTCCATTCTATTATTCCGAACTCTTATATCTCACATTCATCTTCTCTAGGCACTTAACATATAACTAGATTTAAAACTCCTTCTGCTTGCAATAAACTTAAGAGAGTCCAAACATTTGGAGATGAAATTACATTGTGCATGCAAATTTTTATTTATAGATTTATCATATTTATTTCTCGAATGTTGTTTTAAGTTTCGTGCGTAATTCGGTGTTATTTCATCAAGCCACAATTTGAAACTGATGTAATATGTGAATTGGTATACTATAGCATAGAAAAGCAACTATACATTTATGTAAAACGCATTTATATAAATTTATGTACAACGCACGTATTTCATACGTGCGTTGAATATTTAACTTGCATTTCTTAAAATCTTTAAATATAACAAAATGCTTAGAAATGCTATCATGAATTTTTAAAATTCGAATTTCAGATCTAAAGGTGTGTTGTTCTTTGGAGATGTGTATTTGAAGACAAAAATCATTCATTTTAAAAACCTGGCCATTAGATAATTCATATGCAATATCAACTAAACAAGTATATCAACTAAACATGTACATTAGTTATCTCACATTAGCTAAGAAGAAAACAAAAATCTGAAAGGTTTCAAATTTTATTATTTGAGCGCTTTTTTAACGTTTTCTGTGTTATCTTTATTTATTAAATATCATGTTCTTCGCGCTTAAACAATAACTTTCAATTCAACGATAATATCATAAAATAATTTGAAACAGCATATGTTCAGATTTTCCATACACAGTCTCGCGAGCTGGAGATTAAAATGCTTTTCTTTCCGTACAGTGTTGCCATTGCTCTCTATGAAATCGTTGAATCTGTGAATTAAAAATTCTTTAAAGTTTTACAAAATATGAAATAGATAATGAAATAAATCCCAAATTTGGCCTTCTAGATGCCTCTATTCGAGTTTAGGAGTACGTTATTCAAAATTCGATGTCTCTATGTTCTGTTGTTTTTGTCACACTGCGAGAAACTTACATACATTCATGCAGATTCTTCATTATTTAATTTTTTTGAGTATAGTACAAGGCTCTAATATTTGGTAGCAAGAATTTGTAAAGTGAGACGCCGTTTATAGTGAGGCAACGCTAAACGCCAAAACGAAACTAATAGCCCATCTGGCCAATTTGCCCGTTTGGGCTAAAAATAAAAGTATTAAAGCTTACAATAAATTGCAAAAAACGTTTCTGTGAAAATCCTGAGTGAAGTTCTTGCCCTCCTTTGCGAAACATCTACCAGAATACTGGTGTTCAAGATATTCCAAAAAAGAATTTCTTAACCTTTTCCTAGGGACTGAAATATATATGTTCCACGCGTTTTTGACATTAAATAAAGCTCGAAGAAATTTAGTCTACTATGGGCGCTTAAGATTTGCTACTTAATGCGAAGCAGAAAATGCCAGACACGTCGATTTGTTTCACTGTTCCTTGCTGGCAAGATAAAAAAATGTCCTTATAGTCCAAGAGAATACGTTAAAATGAACAATTAATGACTTTTTATGTAGCAAATAAATCTACAATAAATACTTTGTTTTTCTGAAAAGTCTGAAGCAGTGTAAAAAAATCAACAAAAGATCTTATGTTATTTTCAATGAGATTTTAATGTGCTGGGATCTTGGCCTATACTTATAACATAAAGAACGTTTATCACCATTTATTTTCTTCTTTTACTGACGAAAATAATAACTACGGTTAATTCGAAGAGAAACATACAAATGCCATATTTTCCTGCGCATTTTTCCCCTTAGTCTTCCCCTCGGGACTTGATAGCATCCATTAGTTTATTCATAAAATACTGTCAGAAAATTGTTATTTTCTGACAATACTTATAAAGTAAAAAAGTATTTATGAATAAACTACTGGTAACTATAAAAGCCTGGGGAGGGGTAAACTAAGAGGAGAAAAACGCGGTAAATACGGTACAGAATTTGAAATTAGGCATAAACAAAATCTTAGATTTATGCGAAATTTGAAACATATCGATTTTACCCTTCTAAAAGTTACAAAATAGCCTGGAATATCTCGCGTTACAAGTTCGACTACTAGGTAATTTTCTTTTTAGTCTCAGAACGTTGAAATTTTGTATATATTGCACCGCTATAATATGTAGTTCTGGTACCGCTATAATATGTAGCACGGCTATAATATGTAGTTGGTTGCAATTGGTCGCACCACATATGTAAATACGTTTTTATCTAATACCTAATAACCGAGTCACTCTGTTAGTCGGCTCGGCGAGTTTAGTTCTTTTTATTCTTATATTTTGGTAAATTACTCATTTTTTGCTTTAAAAATGATTGAATTACGTTGTTCTTACTTTAATGTTTTGATGCCTTTAGTTAATCTGCATGCAGTAATTGTACAATTATCAACTATTTAAAATTGAAATAGTGCGGCTAAGCCTAATTTTTGTTTACCACAACAGCCATATATGTTTACATTTGAAATTTACTGGAAACTTAGATTAGCGGATTTGTTGCCAATCGAGAGAAACTAAGCTTCGCTTCTTTTATTACTGCGAATTAAATCATACTTAATAAATCTGGTGTTAACATTTAAGTTAGTAATTTATCCCATAAATTAACTCAGCATAGCCTCCACAATAAATTAAGTTAGTTTCTACGATTTCAGTGTCTTTTTTGCTGAGTGAGACAAATAGTAAACTTTCAGTTTTGTGCACCGAAAAATCTGCCTTTCTGTCGCTGGCCTATTTGCTTGTTTTTGTTTAGAAACTCTAATTATAAAATTTGTTCTTTAAATTATTTTAACTGTATTTATGTTTTATAGTTTTCTATATTTTTTAATTTTTAATAAAAAATATTTTTGGGGTTTTATGTATTTTTGCCTTGCCACGAAGTGAGAACGGAATTAATTGAACGAGAAATATATCTGTAATGAAATTCGAGAAAATAAGTTTAAAGAAAATGCAGGGAAAATGCGTATAATTTAATATTACGTACAAGGATGTCATTTGGTATACATATCAGATTTTTTTCTGATAAGGAAAGAGAAGAAGTTTAATGAATTCACTAAAGCAAGTTAGAACAAAATCATGCGCTGTCCCATCCGAAATTGGGAAAAATTAAAAAAACTACATTGTTGATAATTTTTCTTAGAGATGAGACGGATTATGACCTTGAATTGCCCTTCCTTAAAATTATCGGGCTCTGATGTTCAATATAGTAGCAAAAACTAGGAGCGAATTTGCAATGGATATTTTGATGGTTTTTATTTTTTTAAATGATATGTAATGCGTTTTTTTCTGATAAACCAAGGAACTTCCTTACATCCATGAGTTTACTAGTTATTAGAAAGGTCTGATTTTTGTCTTAAAGAATAAGACTGAAGCCTGTTAATTAGCTTTGCTTTATGACATTGAGAGTAGTGATTATTAACTCTGCTTTTACAAAAGGCTCTTTTTGATGCATAATTTATTTTAGAAGCGTATACGTATGCTCCCACAGAGAATAAAACTAACAAAAAGATTATAAAAAAATGTTAAACATCATTTTGGAGCATTGAAACGAAATCTGAATGATTAACATACACGTTGTTGTTGTGGCTAATCTCACATGTCTGACCTAATCAGAAGAAACCTATGAGTTTCATCGGGGCAAAGAGTGCAAGCATGAGTCTTGGGCACCAACTACGTCACAATACAACTTTCCCAGTTCCGCCCCAAGTTTCGAATAACAGCATTCCGGAGGCCTGGCCTAAGGTATCCCAGCCTTCTTGTCCTGTTAACAAATTAAATGAGAGGGCTTTAGGCTCATTGGGCATTTTGAGTTCCCTTATGTCGCACAGACACTGTACATTTGTAAACATTCATGCCTTCTTCGGTATACGAACCTGGGCTCTTCGATAGGGCATTCAGTGTCATTAACTACTGTATTGGTTGTGTGATATTAATATACATATTGTAGGACACAACAGATTGCTAAATATGCTTATTTAGTCATATTTTAAGTATTCTATTTGGACATTTTTTCAACAAATGTAATAAAAGCGATGCATCTGCTATTTACTCTAAATTGAAAAAGATGTAAAAACTCTGCGAGTAACTACATGTGTAAGACTTTGTTTTCTAGCGTGAAATTGGTGTGTCTCATTAAATATATTGTATGATTCTACAAAACAGTTTACGATGAAGTGGCCTCTTAGTATTGCAGAGCCTTCTAGTGAGTTACAGGAGACTTTGACTAGAATAGTTTGATATAGAGGATATTTTAGATGATTTGGAGAAACGGCAAGCATCCAGACAGTCACAGAGAGGAAATGGCACCACTAAAGAAATGACAATTCCACGGAATTACTGAAAATCAAAAATCACCCTTTTTATAACAAAAGAAGTAGAATTTTCTAATTAAAAAAAATGAACGGTTTTCTTGAAATTAAATTTTAAAAAAATATGTTACTCATATATATACTACTTACTATACATGAAAACTATTTATTCAATCTTTGTGCAACTTTCAAATTTTCTTAGAACTATTAATATAGAACAAACCAACCTATTAATATAGAACCAAAATAGAACAGTAAAATGCTTTACGATTTCATAATCTCACTGTAAATAGAGAAATGAAAGTTAAATTTAAAAAAATAATGATTAAACATTTTTCAACTAACACCTGTCGCTGTATCTCAGAATAAAAAAACTATGCTTGCATTAAAAATTAACGTAGTATTTATAAACATCAAAAATTCTGACAGCATTTGGAATTTATATTACGGCAAAAGAGGCGTTTTATTAACGTTTTGTGCGTTACGTTTACTTATTAAATATCATTTTCTACGTACTCAAACTATAAAATCCAGTTCAAATCCAGCAATATTCTAAAATAATTTTTAAATGAGCATATCTTTATAATTTCCGATACACAGTCTCGCGCGCTAGAGATAATTTTTTCCCCGTACAGTGTTACCAATGCTCGCTTTTAAAATCTTAAGTTTAAGACACAATAACACGCCGAATCAATACTAATTCAGAAGTCAAAATATAACTCTGATTCTTGTTGTTTAATTAATGAATCTTAAGTTTGTTAATCAAAAATTCGTTAGTTTTACAAAATATGAAACAGATAACAAAACCAATTCCAAATTCTAAATTTGCTTTTCGAGATGCCCATATTCGAGTGGAAATGTTCATTCAAAATTTTATGTCTCTAGGTACCTTGTTTTATCACAATGCGAGAAACATACATATATTTAAGCAGATTCGTCATTATTTAATTTCTTTAAATATAGTACAGGGTTCTAATATTTGGTGGCAGCAATATGAAAAGTGAATCAACGTTTCGACGTGAATCGACGCAAAATGCCAAAACCAAATTTATAGACCATCTGGGCAAATTTCCCTTAGGACTAAAAATATCAGCAGAGGCATAGAGTTTTACAAAATATGAAATGGATAAAATAAATTTCCAAATTCCAAATCTGGGTATCCAGATGCTCATATTCGAGTTGAGGATTACAGTATTAAAAATCTGACGTCTTCGTGTACCTCTGTTTTTTTCCTCAATGCGAGAAAGCATACCTTCAGGCAGATTCTTTATTATTTAATTCTTTAAATATAATGCAGGGCTCTAATATTTGGTGGCAATAAGTTGAAAAGTGAAACGCCGTTTTATAATAGACGATGCAAAATACCAAAACGAAATTAATAGCCCATCTGGGCAAACTGCAACTTTGGGCTAAAAATTATTTATTTCCCGGACACTTCGAAATTTAACTTTTTCATTGTGTTTATTGTTTTTAAGTTTGGAATTTGTAGGCTGACAAAAATAACCATTACTGACGTTTCACTTCAGCGTAATACTTGTTGTAAACTTCGCACTCAAGCGATCCAATGAAAAAATTGCAGAACTTGAATAATTAAGCTTGGAGTCATTAGATTCTTCTCTGAAGCAGGAGTATATGAAAAATGAGCAATACCTTTACCGGGCCTCGAACCTCGACCTCTCGATACGCGCTGATTGTGCTATCGTTACGCCACGAATTCCTGTTGGAAAGAGAGAAACAATACCTTATATGTTCGGCTTTTAAAGGGCAACTGTGGATTAGGAGACACAATCGCCAAATCCTGATGGTGCCGAATTACTGTGAAACGCCTTTTAGATCGGGCGCCATTGTAGAGTCTTTAGGTTTTTTTTTTTTAAATAGGAGTACATGAAAAATGAGCAATGCCCTCGCCGGGACTCTAACCTGGACCTCACGAATACCCGCCAAGTGTGCTACCATTACACCACTAAGGCTTGCTGAAAGGAGGGGGAAAATACCTTTATAAACTTTTATTTATTTATTCGCACAAGAATTGGCGTAATAATCGGTAGAAGTTATATCTAGTTACCTTATAGTGTCTTACAATGTTTGTTTTTAAAAGACAAGAATAATTTACCGTTGAATTTGTAAAGAAACTATTCACCGCTGGAACAAAGAAGAAATGATGATGATCTTAGTTTGTTGATTCAAAGAAACGTATGTAATACAAATGATTGAGAAAGGCTAAATTTAGAACTCTCTTTCATAAGCAATGAAGGAAGACTAATGGAGATGCTTTTCAGAATAAAATCAGCCGACTTGCGCTAAATGACTCCTTGTTACATCGTACGGCAAATCCCCAGAACATCAAATCATTAGTACGTCGCAGAGCATTAACCCTATTTCTTGTTCATTAGTATCACGGTAAGAGTGAATTATGCTTCCAATTAAAATTCGAAAAGAGTGCAATTAATCATAAGATGGCTGCTGAGAATTTCGAATTTTTCTTTTGTCTTAAAAGAAGTATTTAAAAGTAAAATACTGCTTAATATTACAGATAAATTTCTTTATTGAAATACAGCAAACATTGCATAAAATATTTCCTTGTTTCGTAACTTCGCTAATAATGTTTCAAGTAATAGTAATGCAGTATTTGAAAGGGATTTACTGTAAAACGTCTCGTGAAATAAATTTAAATTAATTGCGGAAATTTTATTGTTTACCGAGAAGCATTTGTAAGAAGGCCTTATTGTAGCCTTACTGAGATTTAAAATTGATTTAAAATAAAATACTGCTTTGTGTAATATAAGGATTTGTAAATTCAAACATGATTCATATCACTAAAATGCAACTCCTCTATCAGAAATTTCAAGGACCGTAATTTTTTTTCCTCGTTATTTTCGGTGGGTTTTTTTTTTTTTTTTTTTTTTTTCAATAGCAAAATGAAAACGGATTATTTTCTCCAAAATTTTAAAAACTTGTAGAGTCATTTGGTAATTTTTTGGAAGCAGGAGGATGAAAAATGAGCAACACCTTCGCTGGGAATCGAACCCCGGGCCTCTGGAATATGTGCCCTACGCATATCGAACGCAGCGTGCACTACGAAAGCATGCTAGGAAGGTGGGAGACATAACATATATACTCCCTCTTTTAAAGTGCAACTGGGGTTTTAGGGGACTCAGTCGCCAAATCCTGGGTGTGAAGAATCATCATCCACCACTCTTTTAGTTCGGCGTCACAGTTGAGCCATTAGGTGTATTTTTTAAAGCAGGAGAGATGAAAAATGAGCAACATCTTCGTCGGGAATCGAACCACAGATCTCTGGAATACGCGTCCAGCGTGCTGACTTCTACAATAAGAAGGCATGCTAAGAAGGTGGGAGACATACCATATAAACTGACTAATGAATCATAAAAGAATTCATTATCTTTGATATACTAAAGGAAGTAAATAGTATCTAAAATTTTAAAAGTATTATTTTCAGTGATCATTACAGCTAATATTACGTGCAATTCTTTTTTTCAGTTTGGACACATATTAATTATTTTACATGATAAATTAATTACCATAAAAGTCATAGTTTAGATGTTTTGTACAAATACATATATTTTATAATATATGTTTATGACAATGAAAAATCCTGTTTATGATAAAATATTATCTTCTAAAATCTATGTGGCGTCCTGGTATATGTAGTTCTATGTCTGGCATCTATGTGGAGTTCCGGTGTACGTAGTTCTATGTCTAGTATCTATGTATGGTTTCCCAAGAACGGGTGTCACATTGCCTCAACAGCCTTTATTTCGGGCTCAGGTAAAAATTAATATGAGAATAAAAGAACAGAAACGCAAGGGTGTGTTTTGTTATCATCATAATAGCACCAAGCATGGATGATTTTTCAGTTCTTTATTGGAAAAAATGAATTTAAAAATAAAAAGACAGATGAGTTGAATTTATTCATAAAATTCATTACGTACAGCCTTCATAGATCTGGAGATTCGCTGTAACTGTATAAAATAACACTAACGATAAATGAAGTTAGATTCGACAGGACAGTTAGTTTGTTATACCCGGGAATACTTTACAAAACATGCTAGCTGTGACTGGATTTGGCTGTTATTGCATCTTTATTACAATATGCAGTTAATCTCTTACAAATTCAAACAGCTACTGGAAGAATCCTCGAAAATAATATAAAATCATTGCATGAATTGTTAGAACGTAGTTTGTATTGCATAAAATGTTTCAAATCATTAAATAAAATAATAAGTATTTATTAAAAAACACCAAATTGAATTACATATGTCAGTTTTCAAGATTTACGCCAGTTTTAACCCAGAAAAATTCCTAGTAATATTATTATTTTTATCTTAAATGTGGATACAACATGACTTCCTTGTACTGTAACTGTACACATTTTTTGCTGCACTTCGTTTAAACATATTTCCACGAATTATTCTAACTTGAATAGCGGAATTTTCAAGGCAAGTTAAAAATGACATAAAAAATTGCAGATCTTGAAATTAAATATACCGGTCAACATTTTTTCACAGTGCGAGAGAACGGTTTCACAGGTCTCTCGCACTGTGAAAAAAACAACAAAATTTAGAACCATAAAATTTTGAATAACGTTATCCTCCACCCGAACATGAGCAACTGCAAGACCTAATTTCAAATTTGTTTTAATCCATTTCATATTTTGTAACTTTAACAAAGTTTTATTAACAAACTCAACGAGTTCAAAGCAAGCAATGGCAACCCTGTACAGAAAATAACATTTTTATTTCCAACGCGGAAATTCTAAAGATATGTCATTTTCAAATATTTTGTGATATTGTTCGTGAATTGAATTTTATGGGGTTTACTTGCGAAGAACATGATGTTTAATAAATAAAGGTAACACGCAAAACGTTACAAAAACGCTCCTTTGGGCGTAATATAAAATTATATTACTGAGTGCTTCCAGAGTTTATATTTTTTTTCCTCATTACACTCAAAATCGTTTATGCTCTGAATTTTATGAATCGCTAAAATAAATAATCATCTTGTAATGTTAATAATTAATGATCATATAATCAAATAAATGATCGTCTTATTATGTTATAATAATTTTAAAAACTACTGCCTGAAAATGCTCATAAAATCAAAGAAAATTATCAGATCTCGTTTAATTTTACCTTATTTGTTTCAAAGCATCATATGCTAGCAGTATTATTTAATTTTACTTTATTTGTACACAAAAATAAGTTCATAAGTTTTGCGTTTAGAATTTTTACCGTTTTACTAAAGTAAAGAAATTTATACAAGAATTAGGCTTGAAAAAAATGTGCAAAATGCAATGCAATAAAAATTATTGTTATCCTTGAATTATACTTTTTATGGAAACATATAGTGGTGAGAGTTAGTTTAGAAAATATGTTTTATTTTATTATTAAAAACAATTTTAAAAAAGTGAATTTTTAAGACAAGCATAGGTATAAATTATTTGTGACCTCTATAATTTGCAGTTCATGCCACCATTCTTGAGATGAAAATTCTGTAACATTTTATTTAACCACTCCTCTTGCTTAAAATACTTACTTAGGTGAATGTTTATAGCCCTAAACTAGTGCATAATGTTTAATTTAGAAGTAAAATATTCTTTCAGGTTTTGTTTTATTCATTTTCGAGAAATTTCAGCGCTTTTTCAATTTGGTCAATGTACACCAGACAGCACGATACATATCAATCAATGTTAAATTAACACAATAAATTAATAGCACATATGAGATCTTTAAGAATCGAAAAATGAATTTTACTGATAGGTGAAAAAATGACTTATATATTGAACTTGTGGAGTAGTGGAGAAATTTTGTAATTCATAGTTTAAATAATTTTGGGGTACGTGTCAGTTAAACGTCACTGTCGGCTTAGTAACCTGTTGACTAAATGTCTTGACAGGTAAGTATCCCGTAGCTCTAAAAGTCCTGACAGCTAACTCTCTGTGTCGGCCAAATGTCCTGTCGGCTAACTGTCCGTGTCGGCTAAATGTCCTGTCGGCTAAGTGTTCTTGTCGGCTAAATGTCCTGTCAGCTAACTGTCCGTGTCGGCTAAATATCCTGTTGGCTAACTGTCCGTGTCGGCTAAATGTCCTGTCGGCTAAGTGTCCTTGTCGGCTAAAGGTCTTGTCGACTAACTGTCCGTGTCGGCTAAATGTCCTGTAGGCTAAGTGTCCGTGTCGGATAAGTGTCCTGTCGGCTAAGTGTCCTGTCGGCTAAGTGTCCTTGTCGGCTAAATGTCTTGTCGACTAACTGTCCGTGTCGGCTAAATGACCTGTCGGCTACGTGTCCGTGTCGGCTAAATGTCAGGTAGGCTAAGTGTCCGTGTCGGCTAAATGTCCTGTCGGTTAACTGGTGTCGGTTATGTGTCCCGTCGGCTAAGTGGTTTTCGGCTAAGTGTCACGGACCCCCCACGAATGCATGCTAAGAAAGCGGGAGAAATACTTTATATACTTCCCCTTTTAAAGGGCGACTGATGTTTTAGGAGACCCAGTCGTCAAATCCTGGTGGTAAAGAATCACCGTTCTCCACCTTTTAAAGTACTAATATGTTGTAAGTATGAGTCTAATTCGTCAATAGCATCTAAATTTATCCTAAAAGATCGCAATGTTAATAAAACGCAAAGTGTATGCTTTCTATTAATACTGCGATCTTCCCACCTGTTGCAATAACACCATACGATACTAATCACTATTGCATAGCAAGATAAATCAATTTTTTAGCAGCCAATAACTGGCCGACCACCAATCGCTACTCAGCTCCTTTTCTACAAGGAACATTATTCTGAAGGATAAAATATGTGAATACACATGTTCGCAAACGGCCTTGTCAGGAAAGCACTCTCTTGTGTTTTTAATACAATTAATGTGTAGTAGTTACAGTGAAAAATAAAGTTGTTATCTCTTTTCTTAAAAGCATTCCGTCAGCATCAGCTAGATTCATTACTCCACTTGCAGTTCTTTATAAATTATTCAACACAGCGTTACGTATTAAGTCGAATTTTTGTTTTGTACTTTCCAAAACCTCTTGTCTAAATTTATCTTTCCCAAACAGCAAAAGAGAATATTATTCGTTGCGTATTTAGTAGTAAAATCTTCTTCATGAGGTAATGCCATTTTAGTTATGGATCATGTCAGTTCGCGATAAATTTGACACTTCGATGCATCACAATGCATCACAAATCATTCAAGTTTTTTTAATGTTTATTAGTCGTACATTTACATTAATATTTTAGAATATAAAAAGAAAAAATATCGGATTTTACATTACGCCCAAAGGGGCGTTTATTTAACGTTTTCTGTGTCACCTTTATTTATTAAATATGATGTTCTTCGCATAAACCATAAAATTTAATTCAACAACAATATTGTAAAATAATTTTAAAATGGACATATGTTTAGAATTTCCGATACACAGTCTCGCGCGCTGGAGATAATATTGTTCTTTTTTCCAGTACAGTGTTGCCCTTGCTCGTTTTGAAATCGTTGATGTTCCCAATCAAAAACTCATAAATGCTTTAGAAAATATGAAATAGTTAATAAAATAAATTCCAAATTTGGGCTTCCAGATGCCCATGTTCGGAGAAGGATTACGTTATTCTAAATTTGATGGATGTAGACACCTATGTTTTATCACAATGCAAGAAAAATACATACATTTATACAGATTCTTCATGATTCAATTCCTTTAAATATAACACAGGTCAATAATATTTTGTGGCAACAGTTTGAAAAGTGAATCGATGCAAAATTCCAAAACGAAATTAGTAGCCTTTCTGAGCTAACGCTCCTTTGGGCTAAAAGAAAAAGAACGCAAATCTAAAAGCTTTCAGATTTTAAACACCCAAAAGTGGCGTCTTTTTGACGTTTTGTGTGCTACCTTTATTTATTAAATATCATGTTCTTCGCACTTAAAGCATAAAATTCAATTCAACAGCAATATTGCAAAATAATTTAAAAAGAGCATATTTTTAGAATTTCCGATACATAGTCTCGGGCGCTGGAAAGAAAAAATGTTTTTTATCCGTTTGGGCTTCCAGGTGCCTATATTCGAGTGAAGGCGTTATTCAAAATTTGATATGTCTAGGTACCGCTGTTTTTCACAGCGTCAAACATACATACATTCACGCAAATTTTTCATTATTTAATTTCTTTAAATAAAATACTTTGCTCTAATATTGTGTGGCAACAATTTGAAAAGCGAAAGGCCGTTTAAAGTGAGTCAACGCAAAATGCCAAAACGAAATTAACAGGCCTTCTGGGCAAATTGGCGCTTTGGCCTATAAAAAGGTTTTCTATTATATATGTTCCACACTTTTGAACAGTTTCCGGGAGGAAACTCTGTATCTTAAATTATTAGAAGAAACATTTCCTCGATTGGATGAACTTCATTGTATAATGTCGTCCCGTTTTTAGAATGTCCTGAAGAACATTGTTTGAAAGATTTTAATAATTTAATTATCGCACTTCTATAGCTCGAACACACATCCTATATTTGTTCTTATAACAAGGTTAAAATTTTATGAGAACAATCTCAACTCTATTGGTGAGGAAGGTTCAGTAAAATACCGTCTAAATTTGTATGTAATTACATTAAAATGAAAATTCTAAAAAGCAAAACTATTTAATAAAATATAATGATCCTTAATGTATTTTTTTAAAAATATAATCAACAAATACTTTATCCAAAAATAAAGAAGTTGATTATAAATTTAATGACAAACGTTACTTTAATTTTAAATGGAGCCATTAACTACCAAAACAAGAGGTTTCTGTTTTGCTACCACTATCTAAATATGGCTTCAAAATTGTTGAATTTAAGTCAGTAATCGGCATAGGAAAATTACGTTAACGAGGGAATTTGTTCTCGATTATTGCTTCAAATTCTGAATTTTAAATGAAAAACATTTCGTTTTAACCGGTTAAAGCGAAATGGAAAATTTAATCACGGGAGTACTTGCATACAAGATTAATGCAGAAATTGAGCTTTTAATTTTACTGAAACACGCCAACAGCGTTTTCTTAACACTCTAACACTCTGCATTTCATTATAAGAAATGCTTCGAATAAAAATGCATTTTATTCGTAATTGGGGGGGGGAACAAATACTTTGATAAGACTTTTTCATATAAATTACTTTTTTTTTGTAGTTAAATGCAGGACTAAGTATTTCTAACGATTTAAACAAAACCTGAATTTCAATTCATTTACATGTCTGTATTATTTAAAGTAACGAATGAGGGTTTTATTTTATTTTATTTTATTTTATTTATTTTTATTTTTTTCCTTTGTAAATTATCGAACGACCATGTCACAAATTTCGATGAGCAACGTGCATTTAAATATCTCTTAACCATATACTTCTCAGGTCCCTTTTATCGTCTACTATATACTAATTTATTTGTTTTCATTGCAAAAATATATATTAACTTCTAATTAATAAACAAGTAGATGTAGAATGGAAATAAACGGTTTCGGAGGCACGTTTACAATGTTATTCAAATGCTAAATATTTAACTACTCTTGATTCCATACATGTTGTTACGAAATACCCAGCTGTGGTAAGATAACGTCCCTGCAAAGCGAATTTAGGGTTTCCAGAAAGTGGCAACGAAGGGCATGATTGCCAGATTTGCCGTGAAATCGTTAATTTGGCGACAAAATTGGCGGTAAAACACAGACGGAGCGAGAACATTCTAGAACGAATTTTTATCGGTTTTCTCCAGAATATTCTAGAAGGTAGGTCAAAAGCTACATAAACCCTACCTGTACGCGGAGTAGCACTGTATCTTGAAATTTTATCGTGAAGAGTATCTTGAGTGGCTTAGCCGCACTTAAACACCTTTTAAATTGTTGATAATTCAACAACTATCGCATGCAGATTAACTAAAGGCATAAAAACCTTAACCGAAAGAACAACATAATTCAATCATTTTTAAAGAAAAACTGCGCAAATGCGCAGTTTACGAACATATAAGTATAAAAAAAAACTGAGCTCACGGAGCCGTGTAATATAGTGGGTATATATATATATATATATATGTATGTAATGATATTTTTAAAGCAATTGATTAAATTAAATTCTATTAATATTGCTTAATAATGTGTTGGCGATTCTCTACTTAAATTGCATCCCTGTTCCTAAATTTTGGCGAAATCCTTTCTTTAGTATAAAATATATTAACCTGTTGGCGCCCGCCAAATCGCCAAACTCATAAATTTGTCATATTACATAAAGTACTTAAGAACACTCCTGATGAGAAGATAGCGTCACCTCGTGATTTCAATTAATATCGCTGATTGGAGGAGCCTCGTGACGTACACATATGTATAAGTAGGGCTTCTGCTCAAGGTACGAGGAGAACGCTTACCAGATGGATGCTAAAATAAACCTACCACTTTATATTCCAAAATTTGTCTCATTCCTGTTGCCCCGGCTGCATAAAACAAATAATGTATGAGAAATTACATTTCAGAAAACCGGTAGGATACCACCTTCAAAGGGATTAACTAAAAAAGAAGATACCCCAAGGATTATACGGATAAAATGTTACGCACTTAAGATGAATTTGCCGCTGTGCGACTTCTATGTTTCTACATTTTTCTGTAGGCGTTCTTGCTTCAAGAGAATCATCCTTCTGTTACCTGTATTCTGCAGATTATTTTACGTTCAGAGAAGCATCCTTCTGCCCCCTGTGATGTGTGATCTGTGTTTCCATCGAAAGTTCGTCGTTCATCAAATGTGCTCTTACCGTTGACCTACTTTTGAGGATGGAAATCTTTCCCTACGTCTGCGCCGTTCTGTGTTGCTCTCGAGAGATTTGTGCTTGTGTGGTGATTGATCGTGTTTTGCAAAAATCTAATCAAGAGTACACAAAAATGTGTATTTTCGTGTCGATTTCATCACTCGTATTCTCGTCACAATAAGTCAAACAGAAGCAATTAGTAAAAAGATTGGCGATGCAAATGATATTATTACTATTGAGTTATAATTACTGATTTAATAATAGTGTTTTTATTTTGAAAATTTTAAAAAATATCATTTTGGTATAAATGTATTTTAAATTTGGTATTTAAAGGATGTATTTTGGTTTTAATATTGTTTTGGGAAAATTTAAAGAGTATTATTTTTGAATTAGTTTTATTTATGAAAGTATTATTAGTTTTATTTATAAAGTATTATTAGTTTTATTTATAAAGTATTATTAGTTTTATTTATGAAAGTATTATTAAAAGAATAATGGCTAATGAAAACCTCTCTGATCCTGATGATTCATTAAGGGCAGCTAGCGCTGAACCTGAAACAAGTATAATTCCCTTTGACGCGCAGAATGATATGGATATAAATTCATGGTGAGTACTTTAACAAAACTTAGATAAAGATGAAACGTGGAAGCTTAATAATGTAGCTCGATATCTAAAAGGTAATGCACTTAGCGTATATGTCAAAAACTGCCATAAAATTACTAAATATGTGGAATTAGTCCAAATTTTAAAGGAAAATTTTTTCGACCCCACTTTAACTACGTTTGGTGATTTTGACAATTACAAGTACAATCATAAAGAGGACATAACGCAATATTTTCGCAAAAAATTAGATATTGGTAAAAAATTAAATCTAACTCATGAAATGATCTTGGAGGGTCTGACGGATGGCCTTCCTACAGAATTAAAATCTTTAATGACGATCAAAGCACCCTCTGACCCCATCTCTTGGCTTACTCATGTCCATAAGTTTATTAAGATTAGAGAAAATCAACAAATCAAAAGTGCACCTCCCAGATTTGTTACTCCGATTGAGAACAGTCCCCAAGATTACAATCGATTTAATAGAAGTAGAATTTCAGCTACTGTGAGACAAGATTCTCCTAGACCCAACAATTTCCAACGTTTTCAGAAACCAAGTAATTTTTATAATCGGTTCAGTGGTCCAGGATTTACAAGCCATCATAATTATAATTCTCAAAATAGATTGCAATTGCCACCCAGTCCCTGTAGACTTTGCACCCGGAACGGAATCCCAAATGCTTTTCACTGGTTTCAGGTTTGTCCTTTCAGAAGGGAGAGATCTGATACACCTAATGATACGCCCCTTGCAATAGAACCAACCCCAGAAACCCCTCACAGTAGTTGACTATTAAAGGTGTCGGGATATTTGCCCAATAAGAAAGTTGTAGACAGTGGTGCCACCATATCAATAATTTCTTCCAAAACAGCTAGACAATTACGTTCAAAAGTACAAAGAGTTAGATCATTTTCAGTAACCCAAACTAAAGGAAAAATAATCTTCAACAAAATATGTTGTATACAAATGAAAATTGGACGGATTAGTAAACAAATTACCTTGTTTGTTCTTGATAATAATTTGAATTATGTAATTTTAGGACTTTGTGAATGCAAATTATTTGAGTTGAGTATTGATTGTACTAATTTAAAAATTAAACAGAGAGCTATTGTACTTAATGATGACTGCCATTTTGACAGCCGACCCATATCTCTACACCTCCAACTTCAAGGTGGTACAACAAATGTTTATCCATGTGTTAATAATAATGATGATGATGTAAGAAATTTTCCAACCTGTAAATCTCGGACTACAAATCCAAAGGAATTAGTTTCTCAGTCTAACATTTATGTGAAAAATGCTGTTTCTAATACTGTCGATAACAAAGGGTATAGCTTGGAAAAATTGTTAAATGATTATTCATCTGTGTTTTCTAAAAATAAGTATGATGTAGGAAAAATTAATATTGAACCTCAACGAATTAATTTAAATTCTGATTTGCCTGTATCATTAAGACCTTATAGAACATCCCCTATGGAAGAAGAGGAAATTAAGACCCAAATTGATCAATTATTACAAGCAGGTATAATTAAAGAAAGTTGTAGCCCATATTCGTCCCCCGTGACTTTAGTACTTAAACGTGAGGAAGGAAAAAAAACTAGATTGTGTATAGATTATCGAAAATTGAATTCCCTGGCTAAAACAGATGCAAACCCTCTTCCTCGCATTGACACTTTGTTAGACAAATTAAGTAAAGCAAAAGTGTTTTCTACAATTGATTTGAGATCTGGTTTCTGGCATATCCCGATTCACCCTGCAGATACTGAGAAATTAGCCTTTTGCACGAATTTTGGATTATTCGAATGGTTAAGACTCCCTTTTGGTTTCAAAAATGCTCCTGCAATTTTTAACAGAACAATTAGACGAATATTAACAAAAAATAAAATTAATTTCGCTTGCAGTTACTTTGATGATATAATCGTTTACTCTTCCTCTGAGAAGGAACATTTAGAACATTTAAAAATTTTATTTGAGGTGTTTAAAGAGGAGCATATTAAATTGAATCGAAACAAATGTGTGTTCGCCCGAGATCAGATCACATTTCTTGGCTATGAAATAAAAAATGGTAGAATAATTCCCGATAACCATAATATAGAAGTTATTAAGAAACTTAAAAACCCCAGTAACACCAAAGAGTTACAAAGAGTTTTGGGAAGTGTGAATGTGTATCATAGATTCATTCCGAATTATGCAACTATTAGAGCTCCATTAAACAGAATCTTGAAAAAAGATGTCAAGTGGGAATGGGATGACCAATGTCAAAAAGCTTTCGACGAAATGAAAAGAATACTGATTTCCAAACCTGTTTTACAATTGTATGATTCCAGTAGGCCATGTCATATTTTTGTTGACGCTTCTCAAACTGCTGTTGGAGCTGTTTTGAAACAACCAGATGAAAATGATGTCCTTCACCCTGTATCATATCATTCCCGAACTTTAAGAAATTATGAGAAAAATTATACGATTACTGAGTTAGAATGTTTGGCCATAGTAGATGCCCTAGACAAATTCTATTACTATCTGCATGGACAAAAATTTTTTATACATACGGACCATGCGGCCCTCGTTTGGCTCAAAAATGTTAAAAATTTAAAAGGTAGACTCTTCCGTTGGTCACTCAAACTAAGTATGTTCAATTATGAAGTAAAGTATCAGAAGGGCTCTACCAATATTGAAGCTGACATGCCTTCTAGACATCCTGTTTCACAGCACCTCCAACATTATGTACATTTACTTGATAGAAATGAAATAATCCAACAAAAAAAAAAACTGATAATGTCTCCGGAAAAAATTACCAAGAGATAAATGTTATGATGGTAATTAAGAAAAAGAATTTTTCTAAATCTTTAAGATTAAAATTGTTGAATAAAACCCATGAAAATTTGGTCACCCGGGAGTTCAAATTATGCTTAACTTAATCACCCCTCAATATTATTGGCCTCATATTAGCGAAGATATCGGAAATTTTGTTAAACATTGTCATACTTGTCAACTTAATAAAAAGAGAAAACAGAAAAAATTTGGTCTTATGCAAGACGTACCCCCAACCGACAAACCTTTCGAATGTCTCTCTATTGACACTGTGGGAAATTTTAATTATTATAATTCTACAAAAAAATATTTACATATAGTTATTGACCATGCAACAAGATATGTCTGGGCTTTTCCCTCTAAAAGTGTAACTTCAGAAACCTATGCCAATTGTCTAAAACAAATATTTCAAATACAAGTCCCCGAAAAATTTCTGAGTGACAGGAATGCAGCCTTCACTTCCTCTAGATTCAAAAAATTTCTTAAAAAGCATAATGTTAAACAACTTTTAACTTCATATCACCATCCCCAGACAAATGGTAAAGTAGAAAGAGTAAATCAATCAATAGTAAGTCGACTAAAATGTAAAGTAAATTCTTCTTCTAAAAACGTACCGTGGACTAAAGTGCTAGAGCAAGTTGTTATCGAATATAACAACTCCCCTCAATCGGTAACTAAGTTCACCCCAGCATACTTACTATTTGGTAACCTCCCTTTTGAATCTCCAATTGATCAAAATAAATACCCTTCCTTAAATGAAGCAAGGGCTTTAGCAAAGAAAAGAACTATCGAATACCACCGAAAGAATAAAACTAGATATGACATCAAATTTGTAGAATCTAAATTTCAACCTGGAGATTTTGTCCTTTACGAGGAATTTGAATACCCAAATACTAGAAAATTGACTTCACCCTATTCAGGCCCTTATCGGATTATGAATAAATTATATGAAGTTAATTATGAAATCGACAGGGAAAATTTTCACACGAAGAAACCAACTGAGATTGTACATGCGTCAAAATTAAGGTTCTATTATCCACCCGAGAACTTTAAATTACATCATGAATAAATCAAAATTTATAAATCAATAAACTATCCATAACCCTTCTTTTAGTTTTCATCCTGTTGTCCCCCTTAATAATTGATTTATCTCTCAGTGTCTGAAAAGTTTGTCTGCCCTTTTCTTTTACTGGGCTCCTTCAAACTTGAGTTTCAGGTTCAATGCACTTTCCGTGTGGGAAACACTCAATTGAGGCTATACTACAAGTAGAGTACCATACCCTCACATTTCCTTGAGCTCATGTTTTCCTATGTTTGTGTTATAAATTGTAGCAACAGTTGAAAAAGTTAAATTTCAGTTGTTGAAATTTCTGAATTTCATTTTATGTTTCTGCAGCATCGTGTACAAAAAACTGGTTTGGATGTTGGAAGTTAAATTTTGTTTTGTTATCATTAATAAGAGAAAAATAGAGAGACAAAAAATGTTAAAAACCTAGAAAAATGTGTATTTTCAACAAGAGTATAAGAGCTCTAGTATCGTGACATAAAAACTCAAATGTTTTCAGTGCCAATGCTAATCCATAATTCTAGCGCTAATTAAATGATCCGGAGATCTCCAAAGACCAGTAAAAGACTGAAGATGAGACTGAATGACAACTATAATGATTGTATGGACTCATACACAAACTGTGAATGGCATGCCCTAAGATATAAACTTACAAATTCAGTTATATTACTATTTCCTATTGCCGCGTAGCTAACCAGCAATATGTTATTAGTGCTTTATTTGTTCTGCACTTAGTTACTATATTATAATTTCATTAATCATTTATTATATTTTATATACTGTATTAATTATATTCAAATATTTTATGTCATATTTTATGTAAACATTTTGTGTCCCTTGAGGTAAATCCAATCAGTTTTCCTACTCACTTAATTTCCTAATAACTAAATTTTCTGCTCTCACTATCTGGACTGTCTTGGGTCGACGGCCGCGACTGCAAGCCTTTTCAGATGGGGGGATAATCTGTAATGATATTTTTAAAGCAATTGATTAAATTAAATTCTATTAATATTGCTTAATAATGTGTTGGCGATTCTCTACCTAAATTGCATCCCTGTTCCTAAATTTTGGCGAAATCCTTTCTTTAGTATAAAATATATTAACCTGTTGGCGCCCGCCAAATCGCCAAACTCATAAATTTGTCATATTACATAAAGTACTTAAGAACACTCCTGATGAGAAGATAGCGTCACCTCGTGATTTCAATTAATATCGCTGATTGGAGGAGCCTCGTGACGTACACATATGTATAAGTAGGGCTTCTGCTCAAGGTACGAGGAGAACGCTTACCAGATGGATGCTAAAATAAACCTACCACTTTATATTCCAAAATTTGTCTCATTCCTGTTGCCCCGGCTGCATAAAACAACTAATGTATGAGAAATTACATTTCATATATATATACTTTTTGTGGGGCCGATTGCAATAAAATAGGGGGTGCACATTTACATATTGTATCAGTCCTATATATGAAATTTCAACGTTCTGAGGCTACTTGTTTCGGAGTTGTGCAAGATACATATATTCATACGTACACATATACATACGTACAGACCCCGTGAAAAAATATCTTCTGAATCCAATTTAAATCAGTTTTATAATTCGTTTTGAGAAAAAGAGGCCTTTATTCTGTTCTCTGTTATAGATGGCATGCAAAAACATCGTTAAATTGCATTCGATAGCGTTCAAAATGGGTATTTGCGTTGAAATATGATACGCGGAATTTTTCGTGATTACAATATTTTCTTTACTTCGTATAAGGAAGCAAAAATCGATCCAAGAGGCTTGAAAATGCGTTATCTAAAAAAATTATAAAATGTTGCCAAGTATGGGACTAATATCAAATATCCCAAACACCGTCAGAAGCGTTTTTCTGCCATAAACACGTGTTAATTCGGTGATTTTAACAACTTTAACATTATAAGCTCTACAGTTCTGTATAAGAAATAAACACTTTTGTGCAAAATATGTGGACGTAAATTTAATTACACGCGAAATATACATTAATATTACTTAGCCGAAATGAAAAAAATGGACAAATAAATGTAACAATATACAATATCATAACAATAAAGAAGCAACGAAATATAAACGATTTAAATATTTATAGAAATTTACACCAATTTTTACCCCCAACGGCGGGCACTTGTCATTTTGACACTTGTCACTCCTAAGACCGGAAGTGGTGGCCATTTTACTGTGGACGCACCTAATATGCGACCACCGTTGCCTCCTATGAAGGGACGGACAGTTAAAACCATGCCTACTCGGGGATTCCAACCCGGCCCTTCAGTATCGCAGTGGGCTCTCCTAGCCACTATATCATTTGTGCGGCATTTAGAGCAATTGCCCATCTTGGGTCACTTTCAGACTTTCTTCCACACGTACAAAACATCAGAATAATGCCACATTGTTCCCATCTGGGCGGCATTTACAACAGTTTACTTGAGAGCAATTACGCATCTTCCGTCATTTTGGTATTTTGTTGCCTTCCATACGTACGAAATATCAGAATAATTCTACATTATTCCCATACGGGCGGTATTTAGAGCAAATAACTTGAGAGCAATTACCCATCTTCCCTAACTTGCATCTTTTACTAACTTTCATTTATACAAAATATTTTAATAATGCTATATTATTCCATCTGAGCTGCATTCACAGCACTTTACTTGAGAGCACTTTACCCCTCTTCCGTTACTTTGGTCTTTTATTGTCTTCCATACGTAGAAAATATCAGATTACTGCGGCATTATTTCCAGAATTCCTTTTAGGTAAATAATATCACTTTTCCAAGCGCTAACTAGGAAATACGTAAATTACGGACACGATATTCGAATTATTGAAAATATGAGTATTTTAGAAATAGAATTTCCATCACCACATGCATTTAGGGGAGATAAAACCACATATGATTATTATATTTGATTTATAAATTTAAATCTCTTTCTAAAATATTTTAACACTTTTTTTAATACATTACGAGCTTTGATGCCGTCTAAGCACTAGTAATCATTTATAATTAATTACTTGCAAGAAAAAAAGGAGTTAATCCAGTGATGAAAAAAACTTAATTAATGGAAACTGGTCATCTGGAAGTCACTTAAAAGATACTAAACGACAATAAACAGTTGTGTAATGCTGACATGATAAATGACTAGATAATTTCACTGAAAGCACTAAATTAATTTTTAATGAAGCAAAAACGTTAAATATCAGATACCACTTTTTTTCACTATAGGTATGTAATACACTAGATGCAAAGCTTATTTGCATGTAAAAGCATAATTTCCTGTACTGTAGAGACCACATTTTTGTTTAAAAAAGTGGTACGAACATAAATTTAATTTTTATGCTCTTGTATTAAGATTATACTTTGCATATCATGTCTAAAGAAAAATGTACAACATATTTTATCATGGATATACCACTGACAAAAGAAAATCAGCTTCAAAAAAATGAAAGGTTTTATATTTTAAATTACTTATTACGTTAAAATTTTTTAACGTTTTTGTGTTACCTTTATTTATTAAATATCATGTTCTTCGTACTTAAACCATAAATTTCAGTTCAATAGCAATGTCGCAAAGTAATTTTAAAATGAGCCTATCTTTAGAATTTCCGATACACAGTTCCGCGCGCTGCAGATAAAAAAAGATTTTCCCCCAGTAGATTGTTGTCATTGCTCGCTTTCAAATCGTTGAGTTTGTTACTCAAAAAAGTTTTACAAAATATGAAATCGATAATAAAACCAATTCCAAATTTAGTCTTCCACATGGCCATATTGGTAGGAGGATTACGACATTCAAAATTCGATATCTCTATGTACCGTTGTTTTATGACAATGCGAGAAATATACCTACCTTTATGCAGATTTTTAATTACTTAATTTCTTCAAATAAAATGCAGGACTCTAACATTGGGTGGCAACAGTTTAAAAAGTGAAACGGACACTTATAGTGATTTAACGCAAAATCGCAAAACGAAAACAATAATCCTTCTGGGACATAGCCGCTTTGGACTAATAATTTGAATTACGGCTAAAGCATTTACTACGCGTTAACTGCTACGAAAATTATGACTTTTATTTAACAGATATTTAAAAAAAAGTGCCAACTACTGCAAAATGTTATCAATAATTTCTATGTAGTGGCTTATTTTAATTAGTAAGAATACTATGAAAGGAAAATAAAACTGTTAATGTTATTGAGTGCTTACGGATTCGTAATAGATTGTATACGCAAGTCGGATAATAATATTTATCAAAAGAAATATTTCACAACTCTGGAAATTTCGTACAAGTGTTCACAGTATCACACAGTATAATCAGCAGTTACAGAACAAACTATTAGGAACGTTTAACACAAAACAATGCACAGCGCATAAAAAGAGAAAGCTCGCACGAAACTACAACTCGCAACAACAATAACTAAGCAAATGAAGCTCTCTTTCCGGGCTTTCATAGTTTCCAAATGGCCTCCGAGATATTTTACTTTCTGCTTTTCGAAAGACAGACAGACAAAGTAGACAGATGTCTTGTTTTACACCCGCTAATTACTGGACAGCAACAAGTATAGGATTGCGCACACAGCTAACATAGCACTCAATTACATTTATTTAATTTCAATACATATTATGGTGATGATATTTCAATTTTTTTACGGTGAAAACCAAATTTGGAGATTTCTCGCCAAACTTGGCGAAAAACTGAATCACCGAAAACGTCGTCAGCTTCGCGATACCTCGCCAAATTACAGAGATACCCATTTGCTCTTATTTTTCCGGCATAGCCTTCTCTTAAAATTTGTTTCGCGTTACATTAGAAAGAAAAATACAACAGTTTCACATATAACTGCACTAAAATAATCTATCGATGCACAAAATTCGTAACAATACTAAATAACTAAATTTAAATAAATAAAATCCTAAGATCTTGAATACATCAAAAGCTGATTTTAATATAGAACTACATATAGTATTATATTTGAAAAAATAAAACTTTAGTGTACCTAAAATGCAAAACCTGACAAAAAATAAAAAAACACCTCTTTTGGCCTAGTTCAGGGTTTCTTAAACTGTGGGTCGCGGGACCTGCAGCAGGGGGCGCCAAAAATTTCAACAATTTCTTGAACTTATTATAATGATTTTACAATTGCCAAATATTTTAACGCAATATACGTGAAAATAGATAAAGATAATACAATAAACATAAAGAAAAAAACGAAAACATTTCGACGCATTCTTTTTATAACAGAAAAGTTCATTTTTCTTGCTTTGCCCTTGACGCTGTCAATTAAAATTTTCACATTGTTCTATGTCTTATATTAGAAATTAAAGCTAATGACATAAATTGTAATAGTATATTACAGTACGAGTGAAAACATTGCCAGTTACACTCACGCGTGTGTCGGATTTGCGCAATATTTATGGGGTCTCACAAAATTTTCGTAAATATTAGGGGTCCTGGGGGTTGCGAGTAAATCTCAGTGATAAAAAGGGGTCGCGACTGAAAAACATCGAAGAAACCCTGGCCTAGTTGATACCAGGAGCCTACTATTTTGCAATGTTGAGCCTCATTCACTATAATGCTGTTTAAACACATTGGAGGGACTCTCCAGGGTTCACTTTCGCTGTAACTTTTCCACCGCTTTATATGAAAAAGATTATATTATTGACCGCTTTAGACAGTTGGCCTTAAAGGTAATAGACAATATTCTCGAAAGATATCACACACTACGAAGATCTTCACAGACAGCAACAAAACTGCTGATTATTCAGGTAGTGGTGTTTATATTGAGACTCCCCCCCAAGGAAAAATGACAGTTCGTCAACGTAATCCAGATCAGTGTTCAGTTTTCAGAAGTGAAACAATCAATCAGAAATCAATTTAGGACTAGAGACTGTATTAACGGAGAATAATTTTGAAGATCTATGTATTTTATCTGATAGCCGAAGCTCACTCCAACATCTCAATAATTGAATTTACGTGGGCGATAAGTTAGCATCTCTATCCTATAAAAACTACACCTAATTTCTCAGCATCATATCTATTTTCAGTGGATCTTTATGGCAACGAAATGGCAGACAAATAGCAAAGGAGAGCTGTGGCCCTTTAACTCTCTCCTCTTCCGCCCTCACCCATCTGGAATTATATTCTCTGAAAACATCACAAATCATGGTGGCATGATGGGTGCCCTCCCACCCATCTCTGGTACTAGGGCAGCAACCTTGGTTGGACTCTAACCCTTGATTGTAACAGATGCTTTCGAACTGCGCTCTCACGTATTGCCAGCGGTCATATTATTAGCCTCTCTTTCAAGGAGGACATGAAAATCTTTCCCACATGCGCCAAATGCCGAGAACATCAAGCGTCTGCCGAGCACATATTAAGCTGCTTGGACCTCTCTAACATTTACTCCAATCCCCTCCTTGTGCTCGACTTTCTTAGAGTCAACGGTCTTTTGGATCTTGTCTGACTTCGTCAGAAACCGGAGGAAAATCAACAACAACACAACAATAACATACATTTGAAAAACTAACAAATACCGATTTTTAAAATCTATTGTGTTCATTAATTTGTTTATTCTCATGTTAGATAACGTCTGCATTCTTCAGCGGTTGCTAACAGGACCTAATTTAGATTTGACGAGATCCCAAGCTATTTGGGATATGGGGCCCATAAAGTACAACACGAATAAACAAAGTCTCCAGCAGAAGCCATATTGGGTGTTCTTTGTTATTGGTCTATTCCGATTGCGATCAGGATGTTATTAATTCTTTCCCTGATCGCTTTTGCTATGTTTTTTGCTTCATTTTCAGTGTAAACCAAGTTTTTTAAAATTCATCTTGCTATTCCTAAGGACTTTTGGTAATTTACATTCTTCCACATAGTTTCTGTTATTTCCGATCTTTTCGCATAGTAAACAGTTTGCGTTATGGGATATGGTACAGTTTTCCACCAAGAAAGTGAAGGCCATAAGTTATAGCTTGTGCAGTTTCACCATAAATCCGGCACTGGTTACTAGCGTATGTCAACATCACAGGTAAGAAAAACCCAGATAAACTGAGAATACAGGCTGGAAATCTCAACTATAAGAATAACTCAAATGCCAACCTCTCGGACACAAACGGCGTAGCTAAATACAGATTGAAAGATAAAGTACCAGTTCATAACATCAATGGAGACCGACTTATAACTCAAACCACAGCCAGGACTGGCCATCACAGAGAACTGAAAATTAATAGAGGTGGTAGAAAAACCTACAGAAGCTGTGATAACTACTCGAACACAGACTTGACAATTGCACACATTTTTGACTGTCGGTCATCCTTGCTGAAATATTAAAAACCTGGGTCTTGTTTACGAGACCGAACCTCTACGACGATAACATTTTTCAGATTGTCGGTGTTGCCATCTTCGCCATCTTTGTATTCCAATTTCTTACGCTTTTTCAGAAATATTTCTGTTTGTTATTGACAGCAAAATCCGAAAGGAAATTTAATTTGAGGCTATAAATTTTTCTAATTATTATTTTGTTCAGATATTTAAAAAAATATTCAATTTTATATTTCTGTTTACAACTGATAGGAAAGCTTATAAGCATATTTTTAAAATTTAGTTATAAGATATTTCTCCCGCCTTCTTAGCGTGCCTTCGGGATGCAGTAGTCACCACACTCGGCGCGTGTTTGAGAGGTCTGTGGTTTGAATCCCGGCGGTGGCATTGCTCATTTTTCACGTCTCCTGCGTCAAAAACCTAATGACTCTATTTAATTTACATTTTTAGTTGTTAGTTGTAGTTATCTAAGAATTTTTTTTACCATTTTGGAAAACATATTTACTAATTTATGAGAGTCTCAACTTAAGACTGAAGACTGAAATATTTTTCTGCTTTATTATTACTGTTTAGAAAGAGCACCTAAACATATCTTTAAATTTTTCATGTGATTTCACAACTTATTTAACTGACAAATCTCTACCATTCCCAGTGCTGAAAGATTTTAGGGCTGGGAGCTATGTAGAAAAAACAGAGCTAACAATTTAGCCCACATTTGTTTTTAGTACTTTTGTGTAACTAGGAAAAAATAGGAAAAAAAAAAAGAAAGTGGGAAAGGAAGAAAAAGAGCACCGCATTTTTCTTTTAAGCTCTCATCCGATGCTCTTCATTGCTTTCTTTCAGAGTCGTAACGATTTCCTTTAATTAGAACCTTGTACAAATTCCACTGTGTAATGTCTTAATGCTCAGTACCTAACTAACGCCCTGCACTAACCTATCGACACAGATATAACTTTATTAAATATAGAGAAGGAACCAAGCAATCTTTTTCAACTACGCTTGCAAAATGAATTAACAAGGCTGGCTGTACAATGAGTGAGGCAATTTTTATAAAGATTTTCAGAGAAATTATGATTCTTGCAAATGGTAAGGTGAGAAGATTTTTTGCAAAGGATATTTAACACCTGTATACACAAAGCACAACTATTTTATTATTTTTCGAAAGGAACAATTGCCTAGTTCGTTTATTCATTTATTTTAGCGGATATCTCCTAGCATGTGAAAACTACCTATCTAAGGTCCATTTTTGGAGGAATATATAAGAGGAAATGGCTCGTATTTGTGTTACAAATGGCGGAAAACAAATATTTGTGCAAAATAAAAATTTGTGCAAAATAAAAAATATTTGTGCAGAAATATCAAGTGTTCTCCGTTGTTGTTCACTGGGTCACTGCTAGGTCCAAGACAGTGCTATTACAAAGAATTCAAACGAAATATATTTGGACAAATATTTCTGGATGTTTTCAGTTTTCTCAAACTATTCAATACAAATTTATCAAATTTGAGAATGAGTTTTATTTTTTAAAACTTCGAACTTCCAAATGAGTTTTATTCCATACATTTCAACTCCTGCTTGAAACGGATATTTCATACTCTTTCGGATCACAATTGTCAAGGAAGTGCTCTTGCGGGGAGGAGGGCGATTAATTATAAGCCTAACACACTTGTTCGAAATAAATGCCTAATATTAGGCTGAAAATTTTCTTCAAATTTCCTCGTGACTTCAACGCATCTTGCATAGGATCCAGTAGCGAGAAAATGCTCCATTGCATAATAATACAATCCATAACCGAACAAAAATTTCAAATCGCTGTAATGAGATCAGTTTTTAAAAGAGGTCACTTCGGGTCAGATTTTTTGAAAACGGTCAGTGTAAAAGAAACTGAAATGACCGTTTGGGAAATTTGAGCTTTGTGTGAAGTATCATAAGTCTTGCATAAACTACGGTTTTCTGCCAAATTTGATACGATATTTGTTTTTTAGGGATTATCGAAACTGAATCAACACTTTAGAAAAGTACACCTGATGTCGTAGTAATATGAAGTATATAATGGATAAGAAGTAATGCATATACATCCCAAAAACTAATTTCCAAAAAACTTCTCGGTATATTTCTAGGTTCGGAATTTGTGGTTGAGGAATTCCAGCAGAGTTTAGACAGCATGCACGTTTGCTCCTTTTCAGGATCACTATGATAAGAAGAGTCTGAGATTCCACCAATCTCAGACTATTCATTACTATAAACTTTTACTCTATGTTTATCATATCAATGTTTATCATAGACACCATTTCTCAATAAAATTCTGCTTTATGTCTCTTCACTTTGACGTCAAATATTTGTGTAAATATATGGCGCATATGTTTGGCATCTCTAATGTTGCATGCAGGACTTATCCATTGACCTAACACTAAAGCCCATTTCCGTAGCAATCTGACACTCGTCTATCACTTACACGTTCTTCCACTTAAGCACGTATTTAACGTATTTCTTCAGTGGCCATACGTATACCGCGTCGAAATTAGAGAGCATGATCGAGTGAATCTTTCCTCATGGTCGACTGATGCTGTCTAGGCATTGCATCCCAGTTTTTGGCACTGTTCTAGAAAGGTTCTGCATCACCATTGATTACAAATGTGCCTTCATGAATATTTGCTAAAATTATGCCATTCTTAACAAGAACTCGGTCACTCAACGACATTTCATACTTTTAATACTGATAGATATCACAGACTGTCAAGATTTAATAGCTTCTTAAAAATCAAATTTTCATTAGTTTTGTTTGATTTATGTGATTATAATATAGCTTCTAGGTCTATCTGTCTAAGGTAAAGGATGTCTTCGTGAAGGATTTTCGAAGGGAAACTGGCTCGTATACACGTTACACATGGGGAAAACAACAAAAACGCCCATACAGCCAACCTGTTTACGGGATTCGAACCTCAGACCGAACTACCATCGTTTAACGACTTTACCTCTCGGCTGCTGCTAGGGAACAAAATCCTCAGTGATCGCGTATGCATATTTAATAATACCTGCTACAACTATTCCTCTTTTTTACTTTGAAAGAATGGTGCAGTCATCACTGTTTACACTATGTAAGTATTATAAGATGCTTTATCTTAGAATTTAGTGCGTATCCCGTATAACGCTTGTATTATAGTAACAGATAAATGTACAACATAAGGAAATATTTAATGCACTAATGTTATGTTGTTTTATCTTTGATTTGACTGCTACTTTAAAATATACTAACAAAATGATTATGCCATGCCTGTTATTTTCCAGCCAATCCGTTAAAATAGTTTCGTTGAAAGCAAGTATTGAATTTTATATTCATAAATATTTTAATAACGCATTTTGCCTTAACTCTCCTGCAATCTTTCTGAGAAATATAAAAAATAACGTGTACTTAAGAAATAACCGCTAGCAATATTTACGGAAATAGATAGAAACCGAAACAATACTGAACTCCTAATGTTTCGAAAAGAAAAAGTGTCTCATAATATTCCTATGTTTCCGAAACAAATGTCTCAAATCTCATTATTATAACTTATGAAGGAATTATTAACGTTTATGTTAGTTATTACCGGAAATGATAAGGAATTTGTATGAGGTAAATGCGATTTATGTTCAGAAATACACGGTTTGTTATTATTTCTATACATTTTAAATCGTTTTCTACCTATGCAATCAGTGTAACTTTTAGCTTTTATTAAAAACAAATGGAAGTTTTTATCATTTTACTTTTTCAAATTTAGAGCCATTTCTGTATCACCAGCGTTGCATTTTATTCGTTTCGTTTCATTACTTAAATAAATTTAAACATTTTATGATTAATTATAATTTATCATAGAATCGTATATATTTTTCATGTTGAAATGATAAGACATTAAAGGAAATCGCGAATAAAATAAAGTGACCTCAGCTGTATCTCCATTATCGTAGAAATGCAATAATTAAAATTAATCATTGTTAACCAGAGAAATTCTATTGTTGCGTGCGTACGGGTTCGTAATAGATTCAATGCACAAGCCCGATAATAATTGAATAAAATTTATTCTTATCATCAAAACTCTAGAATTTTCTTCTGAAATATTCGTACAAGAGTTGTCACACAGTATAATCAGTAGTTATACTTAACTACTAAACACGTTAAATACAACGCAATACAAAGCGCATCTAAAGAGAAAGCTAAATATAATAATGCATTTCACGCGGAACTAAACAACTCGCAACAACAGTAACTGAGCTGAGATGCTCTCTCTGCGGACTTTTATAGTATGCAACCGGTCGCGTGGTATTTCTAGTACTTTCTGTTTCTCGAATTTATTGGAAAGCAATAAGAGGATGGAATTACGGTTACAGCTAACATAGTGGTCGATTACATTTATTCATTTTCAATACAAATTACCGAAATATCAGTTTACTCAATGTTAAATGCACCTGCTCCTATTTTCTTACTTTTCCGGCAAAGCTTTCTCTTAAAATTTGTCTCGCGCTGCATTATACGGGGAGGTACAACAATTTTAATTATAATTCTACTAAGCTATCTAAATACAAAATCGTAACACTATGCATATTTCTTGTGTTTTGGGAGCGAAATGCAAATTTCATAATGCTAATATAAAGTATAACGTATCGATCTTAACATATTACTTAATATAGTTAAGAAGAAAACATAGAACATTGTTTAGTATTTCCACTAAAATGGCGATTACTGAAGAGGCGTCACTGTTAGAGTGCTGTTCCAAAAGAAAAAAAGAAGGACATAATATGGTAGACTCTAATTACAAATATTTCCTGCATTCGTGGAACTGAGGCGTATGTCAAAACACTAAAAAGAAGATTCGAAATCTTTCATTTAAATTCAATTTTATTAATGTTTACATCTAAAACCAAAACGAAAGAGACAACTCACAACAAATTCATGGAATACAGATAATGTTGCCACCCAAAATAGCTAATCATTAAAAGTCTTTAGAATTAATTTTCTTTTCAAGTAATTTTCTTTTCAAGTTTCTTACAAGTTTTCAAGACATCATATTTCACGGAGCTCGTAATAATATTTCCTTACAGGTTCAATCACTTTCTAAAATTCAGGAGATAACATTGTTATTTGTGTAATTAAAGGAAGGAGAGATCGTTTATCTTCAAGGCTGCAAGCTGTAGCAGACCTTTCTTCCATAGACTATAAAATAGCCATAAAGATCAAAATAGTTATTCGTCACTGAAATGGGGTTTTTAAAAGTACAAATATAGTGTATTCTATATCCTAATTTTTTAAACGAATATAAACTTTGAAATAAAATTCTGCACAGATATACTGTGATGGTTTATTTGCAGAAAAATTTCACTTATTAAAGTTGAAATTATAATTGAGAGCAAGTATGGTTTGATTTATTTGATTAACACTCGATGGCTATCTGAATTGGTGGAGGACTTTCTAAGGGAAGCTGCTTCGTATGCAAGTTACATATTGGGAAAACAACTAAAACGGCCATGCAACTAGCCCATTTGCGAGATTCGAACATCGGACCGAACTACTAGTGTTCAGCGGATTTACCGCTCGGCGGCTGATGGGCCTGAAAACAAGCAAAGTGAACATAATTCATAAATAAATAACATGAGAGATTCCATTACTTTCATAATCTCAGTCAATCAAATACAGATAAGCCAATAGCTAGAAGTAGATAAGACAGAAGTAGGTAGCCTCAAACAACCAAAAATGAAAGCCTCGCTTTCCATCCGTAAAACTTACATATATTTTTTTTCACTTATCACGTGCTCCGCCCATAGACACTACACGGAAAGGGAGGTTATTCCCGTGAAGGTCTTTTTAAGGGAATCTGGCTCGTATCCACGTTACGCATGGGAAAAACCACGGAAACGCTCATGCAGCCAACTCGTTCACCGAGACTCGAACCCAAGATCGAACTAGCAGGGTTTGGTGGCTTTTACCGCTCAGCCGCTGGTGAGCCAGCTTAGATCATTTAAGAACTGATTTAAATAGCACGTTGCGTGCAGTTCTTCAGAATATATTAAATGACATATCAAGAACAACTAAATTTGTCTTTGCTTCATGTTAAAAATTTTAATCTTCTCAATTTTACATCAATTGAACGGATCACACTAACACTATTTTGTATATCTGTTAGCCTTTATTTAATATAATTTCAGTTTTTAGGATATATCCTAAACTTAAATCATAATTCGTGATTAATTACGTTCCAATTCTACTTTTCTTTTCTGGCTGATTGTAGACTTGTTTCCAGATTGTATTTGTTAAAAACCAACAGACTATATTCGTGATAATCAGACTGTATTCGTTATAAAACAAACAGAACAGATTATATTCGTTATAAAATAATCAAAGCTGAAGATCATGATTCCTGATTATATTACGTTCCAAAATGTATTTTCCACTGCTGACCGATTGCAGATTTTCTGTAACCACATTCTAGTCGGTAAAACATCACATTTATTTCATCGTTTTCAGATTTTAAGTTACGTCCAATAGGGCGTTTTTTTTTTAACATTTTGTACATAACCTTTATTTATTAAATATCATGTTATTCGCACGTAAACCATAAAATTCAGTTCAACTTGCAAACTAATTTTAAAATGAGCATATCTTTTGAATTTCCGATACGAAGTCTCAAATGGAGTTAAAAGTCAATTTTATCCACAACGTTGTCATTACTGGCTTTGAAATCCTGGAGTTTATTATTGAAAATTTCGTTAAAGTTTTACAAAATATGAAATTGATAAGAAACCAAATTCCAAATTTCAAATTTGGGCTTCCAGATGCCCATATTCACAGTAGGCTTACGTCATTCAAAATTGGATGGCTCTAGGTACCGTTGTTTTATCACAATACGAGAAAAATACAAACGTTTATGCAGATTCTTCATTATTTAATTACTTCAAATATAATGCAGATTGATTATATTTAGTGGCAACAGTTTGAAAAGTGAAACGGACATTCAGAGTGATTGGACGAAAAATCGGAAAACGAAAACAATAGTACCTCATAGACAAAGCCACTTTGGACTAACTAACTGTATTCGTTTTAAAATAGAACAGACTGTATTCGCTAGAAACGTTCCAGATTGTATTCGTTATGAACATTCCACATTGTATTCGTTTATAAAACAAACTAAGAAATAAAATACTTGCAGCACTTAGCAAACACAGTTCAATAATGAAAAACAGAGGTATTGTTTGGTAATGGAAAATCCCCTAGCACAAAGACATAGTTATAGCTGGGAAACATAATTTAGTTCCACAGACTGCTGACAAAGTACCAAACTGAGAAGGTATGTTCAAATTCTGGCTGGAGGTTTCTAATTAATTAATGAAGCCTTTCGGTTTCATTCGTGAGAGAGGAATAAATGGAAAGAGAATAATAGAATGTTCGAACTAGTCGACTTCTAAAGTTGTCTAGGAAATTCCTTGTAACAAATATAAAAATACTCTACTAGACAATGAAGGAGTTAGATTTTGCTCTATAAGCCGCGGCCAGAGAATTCCTTATCCGGTTTTTATTCACGCAAACATTAGTCATATACTTCTTCTACTTACAAAAATGATTCAAATCACTCAAAGATCCATGTTTTGGCATTTTTGGAAGTTTTAAGATCTGAGTTGATTATAAATTTACGAAATCTAACTTTTTATACGTTGCTCCGCTACCTATACACATGTTGAAGACAATTTTATACTCGTTCTAAAAATTTTTTTAAAAAATCTGATGCGGAAACCACATGACGTCCTTGTACGGAATATTAGTTATAATATTGCACTTTTTGCTGCATTTCAGTTAAACTTATTTCCTTGAATTTCATCAGAGATAGATTATTCAGTTCTCACTTCGTGGCAAGGAAAAAAAAATTGCATAAAACCTTAAAATATCTTGATTAAAAATTGAAAAATATAGAAAACAATTAAACACCAAATACAGTTAAAAGAACTTAAAAAATTTTACAAGTAAAATCGGAGTTTTTAAAGCAAAAACAAGCAATTCCACCAACAGGCAACAAGGCAAATTTTTCTGTGCGCAAAACTGAAAGCTTACTTTTGGTCCCACTCGACAAAAAAATAAAGGTACAAAAACTGATTTAAATCACTATTCTGCTAAGTTTCAAATGTAAACAACTATGACTGCTATGGTAAACCGGAAAATAAGAACAACACAATTAAATCATTTTTTAAAAAAGAAATGCACTATTTACCAACATATAGGAAAAAAAGAAAATATCTGAGCTCAGCGAACCGAGCACCAGAGTGGGAATCCATAATAAATAGGAACCTTGGCAGTTGAGGCAGAATAAATTTCATTTTTATTTAAATTCACATTTATAGTCATAGTTCACTTGACATTCTAATCGTGCCTATTTTTAGAACAATTACATTTTTAATACTATTTCGATAGGAAGAGAACACAGCGAAATGAAATGTCGTCAGAGCAACAAGAGATACACGCAAAGTGCGCATTTATCCAATATGGCTGATCACCAAAGAGGAAGGCTTTGGTTTACGTTTGGAAAGGTTTCAGTTCTCAGAATTAAAGTTCCTACGTCTCAGAATTAAAATAACTACGTCATCAGCGTTACGGAAGCTTAGTAGCATAGCTTAATTCAGAAATGGAGCAGTCCAGAAATGTTATTATTAGTTTTAGAATAGACAGAATATATATATTATTAAATTAATAAAGAGGTCTTAAAAGAATATTATTAAATTAAATTATAAATCTGAATTACATATTTTTATGTAACGCATAAACACATTGTGTAACAAAAATATGTATAAAAATGAATTACTGTTCACTTCCACGACGATCGAATTACTTTCTACCTTTTCATTGCCCTGCGTTGGCAACACGCTTTTGAGATTTGTTGTTCGTAGAATTAGGTCGCTAAAAGCATAGCTGGCCTGTAACGGTTGTAATTCTTATTTTATAGCTTATCTGTATTGATGAATTATTATTAAATGTTTACGTGTGAATGTTATATTATTAAATGTATTCAGTTTGGTTTAAATAGACCAAGAGTCGTTGAATTTATTGAGTATATTTAAAGTCGAAACTGCGTCATCCATGTCGGCGCCATTCTAATACGAGGAACGTAAACAAATTTCTGGAGGCACCGGCGAGATTGAGAATTTGTCAGCAGTTCAAGTACAGATAAGTGTTTTTTATTTCGATTTACATCTGGATTTGATTCTTGAAGTTTTATATATATTTTGTATTGATTTTCATTTTGAACTTGAATACTTCGATTACTTATTATGGATCAAGCTACTGTCATTAGATTGCGTGGTAGGGCAAAAGCGGCCTTCACAATGCTTCAGAATACTATTTCTTCCGATTTATCTAAAAATGAAGGAATTTTGTATCTGGAGCGCTTGGAAAGGATTTATTCAGATTTTGATAAATGTGATGCCCAATTACCAGAAGAGCAGTCAGAAATTGAAGATTTTGAATCGAAGTATTTTAGTTTGAAACTTCAGTATCAAAATTTATTAGATGTATTGAATGTGGCTAATGTGTCAAATGTTCCAAGGAATTCTAATAATAGTAACTTTAAGTTACCGAAGTTGAATATTCCTATTTTTTCGGGTAACTTTAATTACTGGATGAAATTTAAAGATTTGTTTGTTGCAACAGTGCATAATACTTCTTTATCGAATATACAGAAACTTCAGTATTTAATCGGATCACTTGCTGATGAACCAGCTTCTATAATTAAACATATTTCGTTATCAAATAATTCTTATGAAGAAGCATGGGCAAAATTGTTCGCTAGGTACGATAAAAATAGCAAATAGTACAATCGTTAATTAAAATATTTCTGGATCAAAAATGTATTTCACAGGTTGATAATGTTAATTTGCGGTTACAGGTTTATTAATTACAGGTTGATAATGTTAATTTATTAATTAGCTGATACTTCCGATGAAGTTATCAGAGGTTTGAAAGTACTTGGTGACAAAGCAACTTCTAGGGATCTATGGTTAATATTTATGTTGCTACAAAAGGTAGATTCAGAAACTCGAAAGTTATGGGCACAGAAAACAGCGGAAGATGATTTTCCTACACTGAAATAATTTTTTGAATTTTTAAATTGAAGGTGTTCTTCTCTCGAAATTATCATAAATAAAGAAGCGGAAGCTAAAGTCGTTCATAAAAATAGTAATGTTAGTTCTAAAACGTTACAGAATTCTAAATTTAGTAATACTAAATGTTCAAAATGTAACGGACTTCATGCCTTATATAAATGCGTTAAATTTAAGAATTTGGATGTTACTGCTAGAAAGAACTTTGTGAAAATACGAGGATTGTGTTTTTTATGTTTAAATTCACATCTAATCAAAAACTGTAATTCACAGTTAAAGTGTAATTTGTGTAATTCAAAAATGCATAATAGTTTGTTGCATGAAGATATTAAAGCTAACAACGTACAGCTTTTAACAACGCCAAATGAAAACGAAAGCACTCCAGAGAGAATTTCGAATGAATCATGCGAGGGTGAATGTCAAGTAGGTATCAGTAATACGATTCAAAATTGCAACTCGGCGATTTTGCCTACGGTTCTCGCACTCGCATTTTCGTCCAGTGGCGAAACTATCGAAATTAAATTATTATTGGATTCCGGAAGTGAAAGTTCATTTATTTCTGAACGAGCTGTTCAAAGATTAGGATTAAAAAGAATAAATCAAAGGTTACTTTTGCGTGGAATTGGCAAAGTGCCAGCTTCCAAAACTCGTGGTTCTGTTGATTTTAAAATTCGATCGAGGTAAAATCGAAGATAAAATATAAATATTGATTATGAACTTAAGCGTTTCTGGGAAATGGGGGATATTGTCGATGTTGGGAAGAAGGAGTTTCTGACACCTGAGGAACAATTTTTTGAATCACATTTTCAAAACACTCATTCTGTTAATTCAGATGGGCGATTTGTGGTAAAACTTCCATTCTATAAATCGCATTTGAAGTTGGGCGATTCAAAACCGGCAGCAATATCTAGGTTGCGTTCCATGGAACGAAAATTCAAAGATAATCCGGAATTTGAAAAACAGTATAAAGATTTCATACATGAATATGAACAGTTAGGACATATGACTGTGATTAATGATGATGATTTATCTAACACAGCGGATATAGAAAAGTTTTATCTTCCTCATCATGCGGTCATTAAACCTTCTAGCACAACTACAAAATTAAGGGTAGTTTTTGATGCATCCTGTAAATCTGAAAACGGTATATCATTGAATTCTCTTTTAGGGGTAGGTCCGAAATTACAAAGAGATATTTTTGAGGTTTTGATTAATTTTCGATTTCCTAAAATTGTTTTCACAGCCGATGTGGAGAAGATATATCGTCAGGTAATGGTAGCCCCTGAAGATCAGAATTATCAATTGATACTTTGGCGATACAATTCCAGTGATGCAATGAGCACAAGTTGAAAACAGTTACGTATGGTCTTTCCTCTGCTTCATTTTTAGCAACTCGATGTCTGAAGCAGGTAGCTTTAGATTCTAAAGAGGAATCAGATGTATATCGTATATTGCAAGAGGATATGTATATGGACGACTTATTGTCGGGTGCAAATACAGTTGATGATGCAGTATCTGTCTGCAAGAAAATATCTTCAATTTTACATGCATGTGTTTTTGATTTGAGGAAGTGGAATTCAAATTCTGTAGAATTCTTAACTGAATTTAAGGAACATTGTTCGTCAAATTCTCATTTCGAGATATCTCCTAATTCGAGTTCGAAAGTCTTAGGACTTTTTTGGAATTCAACTACTGATACCTTCAGTTTTAAAGCTACACTGCAACTCGACGCACCTATAACAAAGAGACGCATATTAGCAGAATCTGCTCGCATTTTCAATCCTTTAGGTCTCCTATCTCCTTGCACTATATTGATTAAAATATTCTATCAAAAGCTATGGTTAGTTAAAGGCGATTGGGATTCAGTTGTTCCCCAGCATATCTCAGATGATTGGTTTAAATTTCAAGAGACATTCAGTCAAATCAATAATTGTGAAATTCCGAGATGTGTCATACTTACAACGGACAGTGTTATCCAACTACATGGATTTTCTGATGCATCTTCGCAGGCCTATGCAGCAGCCATTTACTGTCGCCAAAAATGCAATGGTACGTTTAAGGTTAATCTTTTGGTATCAAAGACTAAAGTCGCGCCTATAAAGCAAGTATCCATTTCTCGATTAGAACTTTGTGCTGCATATTTGTTGACGAAAATAATGCGATCTCTATTGAACATTTTAAAGAAGTTTAATTTCGAAATCTATGTTTGGACGGATTCCAAGGTAGTTCTGTCTTGGCTATCCGCTCATCCACGTAAGTGGAAACCTTTTGTGGCAAACAGAACATCTCAAATCATAGAAACGATACCTATTAAACATTGGAATCATGTTCCCTCTAAACAGAATCCTGCGGACATTGCTTCTCTTGGTATTGAACCTCAAATCCTATCAAATTGTACTTTGTGGTGGAATGGTCCACCATGGTTGCGTCAGGAAGAGGAAACATGCTCTAAATATGAATTACGATCTGAAGATGATACTGAAGTAAAGGCCGAACAAATATCTGATCCTATTTTTATTTCTCATATTCGTGAATCGAATGATTTATTAGGTAATTTGTTTGAGCATTATTCTTCTCGTTGTAAAATTGTTCGTATACGATGTCAAAGATTTATTACTAATTGCAAGAAGCATCATGTTACTCAGAACATTTCACGTAGTGACATTAACTCCAGCTGCCTTATGCCGCTAACATTTCTAGAGATTCGAGAAGCAGAAAATTTCATTATTCGTTGGATTAAAGATCGTTATTTCGAAGATGATTTGCAATGTACGAGTATTAAGGAAGATAAACCTTTACCCAAGAAGAGTACGTTCTCTATATCCATTCGTAGATAAAGAAGGTCTCTTACGGGTGGGAGGATGTCTTCGAAATTCATATTTAGCATTTATCATCAAACATCCTGTCATACTTCCTTCTCGACATAAATTTAGCGAATTACTAGTGAAAGAACTTCATATTTCTTACCTTCATGCTGGTCCTTCTTTATTATCACACCTCATCAGGAAATCTTACTGGATAATTGGAGGAAAGAGACTGATACGCAATTGTGTCAACCATTGCTTAATATGTCATCGATTTAAAGCTCCTTCAAATCCGCAATTGATGGGTGACTTACCTGAACATCGTGTGACTTTGGAACGACCTTTTTACGCATCTGGTGTAGATTACGCTGGTCCTATTACCATGAAATTTAATAAGGGTCGTGGTTCTAAAACAACGAAAGCCTACATAGCTCTGTTTGTTTGCTTGTCGACTAAAGCTGTGCATATAGAAGCAGTCAGTGACCTGACGGCAGACTCGTTTATCGCGGCACTTAGACGTTTCATTTCACGTCGCGGTGCACCACGGCACATTTATAGTGACAACGGTACCAATTTTGTGGGAGCATGCCGAAAACTACAAGAACTAAATCAGATTTGGTCTTCCTTGTATGCAACAGAATCGGTTGCCCGAGAACTAACTAAGTTATCTATTGAATGGCATTTTATACCGCCTGCTTCGCCTCACTTCGGAGGAATATGGGAAGCCGGCATTCGCTCAGCGAAATTTCATCTGAGAAGAGTATTGAAAGAGACTCTTTTAACTTAAGAAAGAGTTGTCAACGCTACTTACCCAGATCGAGGCTATTTTGAATTCACGTCCACTTACTTACGTGAGCGATTCTGATATTGACTCTATTAGTGTTTTAACCCCTTCTCATTTTATTACAGGTGATACTTTGACTTCCTTTCCAGAGACACATCGGTCTGTTCGCACAAGGAGTTCTAGGTGGGAACTTGTACAGAATCTACGTCGCGGATTCTGGAATCAATGGAAAAGGGAATATTTGACTTCTCTTCAGCAGAGATCCAAGTGGCAGCACACCAAACCCAACCTAAAGGTCGACACGGTGGTTCTTGTCATCGAAGATGAATCTCCACCTTTAGCTTAGCCTATAGGACGGATCATCGATGTCCATCCGTTCAAGGAAGGCTTAATTCGCGTAGCTACAGTCAAAACTAAAACTGGTGTCTTCAAAAGACCAATTAATAAACTTTCACCTTTGCCTGTGTATCAGGACTAAACCTGATAGGGTGGGAATATGTTCACTTCTACGCCTAATCGAATTAATTTCTACCTTTTCGTTGCCCTGCGTTGACAACACGCTTTTGAGATTTGTTGTTCGTAGAATTCGGTCGCTAAGAGCGTAGCTGGCCTGTAACAGTTGTAATTCTTATTGTATAGCTTATCTGTATTGATGAATTATTACTAAATGTTTACGTGTGAATGTTATATTTTTAAATGTATTCAGTTTGGTTTAAATAGACCAAGAGATCTTAAAAGAATATTATAAAATTAAATTATAAAGCTGAGTTACATATTTTTATGTAACGCATAAACAAATTGTTTAACAAAAATATGTATAAAAATTAATTACATTTATAGCGATTTATCATTTATTTATTCTTGAGGAACATATTTTTAACTTGAAACCTAGTGCTATGAACATTTACTTTTGATCTTATTTTGCCTTTTCTACCTCTTCACCATAATTAATTTACATGAAATAAAGAAAATGAAGTAGCGGATAGCAAGTAAATTGACAGGATGCAAATGAGAAAAAGCATTTGGAAGATGAAGTCTCCTTTCAAAAGGATTTAGTTTCGACTAAATTTTATTTTACTTAGTTAATATCAAATTACGTTTGATATATTTGATATTATTATTTGCTAAAGCGTTATACACGTATTTGCGTCATGAATATTATGTAAGAATGATGCAAAGAACATTAGGATTGAAATTACGCAGTTTAGAAAGTTTATTATGAAGAGTTACTATTGTTCGATGGAAAGGAGAAATAATCATATTAAAAACGAATGTTGAGGACTACTGCAAATTAAAGTTAGAATTTTTCTTTCCATAATTTTTATAACTAAATTCTTTAAAAATAACATTGGATCATCTGCAAGAGTTTTGATATAATTTGAGATTTATATGAAACTCCTTAAGAGAGAAAAAATTTTCGTCATCATTGTTAGTACTCAGTTTTCGCAAAAACTTCCTGCATTGATCAGGTTGCTATTTCGTATATTTATTTTAAGTAAAAGACTTTAAAAAAAATTCTGAAATAAAAAATGTATGACGAAAAATGATTATTAAAGACTAAAATTCTAAAACTTACGGTAAATACGACGTTTAAAAAGAAATTAAACTTACCTTGGATAGATTTAATAAAGCTTGCGTTTTTTAAGAGTTCTTATCTTGACATGAAACATCGAAAAACTCACACATTAAAATTTAAAAAAAGTGTAAGGGAGCTTTCTTTTTACAAAATGAAAGTTTGAGAGGAAAAGTTTTCTTATGTTAAAGTTTCGAATATTTTCAGTCAGTAATTTCTTTTTAACTTCCGAGACGCGTGCATTTAACCGTGCTGTATCAAACTGCTCTTTTAGTTTCCCAAAAATATTAAAAGCAAGTTTTTCTTCAGCAATAACTATACCTTATTACAAACATTTAGGTCTGCTAAGCTTCTAAAACGTTATTTCACGGTTACCATGAAATGAATTTATTACTCTAAAGCAATTGAATATTTATCTTAAAAATGTTGAAACAGTTTTCTATACCATGTTTCAAGGAAAATATAAGAGCTCAAATTTTAAGCCCGAAAATTTTATAAATATGAAAGCATATTTTAAGATGTTCTAAAATAAATCTAGGTCTCGTAACACATTACATATTCTTCTTTTCTATTCTTATTTAACTATGAATCATTTCTTCAGACCAAAAAAATGTAATATTATGTAACCTTGAAAATATTTCGCTACATATCCTGCTTGAATTTTTAAAAATGAATATTCTAAGAAATTATTTATTACCTATGTATTTCAAATACATACTTATTTAGGTAACAAATTGCATTACATTTTCCATACATATTCTTTCAAATACGTAAACAGAGCATTTGAAAAATGGAATCAAATTTTTATTCTTTTAAATACTGATCTCAGTCATGTACTTTCAAATTTCACAGTTTTTTAAAATGAAGTTAGTAAATTTTATAAAAACTGCTTCAATACATTTTTTGGATTGGTTCTGTAACTATGAAAACTAAATTTTTGTATGGCATCATTAGAATAAAAATCTGATATAGACATCACATGACTTCCCTGTATGGCCTATTACGTTATACACATTTTTTGGTGTATTTCATTTAAATTTATTTCCTCGAATTTCATTAGGGATATATTTCTAAATCAAATAATTCAGTTCTTACTTCGCGCAAAATACATAACAAATCAAACCATCTTCATTAAAAGTTGTAACATGTAGAAAAACATAAAATACCAAATACAGTTAAAACAGTTGGAAATAAAACAATTTTGTACAATTAAAATTGGAGTTTCTACGCAAAAACAAGCAATTCGTCTAGCGGGCATATAGGCAGATTTTTCGATACAGAGAACTGAAAGTTTACTTTTGATCTTATAGGTATTTCTCCCTCATTCCTAGCGTCCTTCGTGGTGTAGTGTTTCTGCACGCTGGGCCGGTATTCCAGAGGTTCGTGGTTCGATTCCCGGCGAAGGCGGTTGCATATTTTTCAGCTTTTCTGCTTCCAGTTAACCTAATGACTTTAAAGTCTCACTCGGCAAAAATACTTTTAAGGTGTAGAAGTTGACATAATTGAATATTACACTGAGTTTCAAATGTAAAAAATGGCGGTTAGTTGAGCTTAACACATCATTTAAACTTAAACTAATCAAAATGCTGATAATCCTACAACTATTGCATGCATATTAAAAAACATAAAAACGACATAATTGAATCACTTTTAAGCAAAACCTACGTAATTTATCAGCATATAAGAATAAAAATACTAAGATCCAATTATTTTTATTTTTATTTCTTTGCAACTAAAATTTCTTAATTAAAATTTAATTTAATATTATCTCTATACGAATAGAGAATATTTTTAAGTATATATGTAATATTCTCTATCTCTCTATGTGTGTGTATATATATATATATGACTAGTGCAGCCGATTACAACGAAAAAGGGAGGTGCACAACTACATGTGATAGCAATCCTATATACAAATTTCAACGTTATATGGTTGTGCGAGATACATACGTACGTACAGATGTCAAGGAAAAATCTCTTCTGAATCCATTTTACAATCCTTTTTTGGAAAAAAGAGTCTTTTATTCTGTCCGTACGTACAGATGTCACGCAAAACCATCGTTCAAATGGTTTCGAGAGCGGTTGAAATATATAATTTCGTTGAATTATGATACCCGAAATTTTTTGCGATTACAATACTTCCTTTACTTCATACAAGGAAGTAAAATTTATCACTAGAAAAATATTCATTATGCTTTACTAAACTAAATCCAAAAGTTTTTCCATTTTGACACGTACAACTAATGGAGTGTGCATAATTAATATTCTCATGAACCAATTACAGCTCAATCATGAGCACAGTTTTAAGGAATACGGCTAAGGAACGTCGAATTCGAATAATTTCTATATTTTCTTAATCCGGTCAGCATATAATAATCTTCTGTTTTAGTCCTATTTTACGCTCCTATCATGGCACCGTGTATCGAATAGGTGTAAAATGATCCAGGTGTATGACACACACTCATACCAGTGAAAATTTTATTTCACATTAAATAAAGTAAATTTGCAAGCAATAGCTCAGTTGTTGTCACTCACATACGCAACCAAAGGAGGCATGCTATTACTATTAGAAGATGAACGCGGTTTAGGTTCATGTAAGGATAATGAGCTAGCCTGGAGGTCATTTGGTGATAAGAGAAATGGATATGGATAATTTCGGTTATAAAGATGTGCAATGTGGCATACGGGTTTAATTATCTGATAGATGAAGCAATCAGAAGCCTTTTGCCCCGCCACCAATTTTTTATCAGTAAGAATATAATGATAATGAAAAACAGTTCAGTAAAAAACAGTTCTCACTTCTTTATAACGTTTTTTCTTTAAAGATCTTTTCCCTACCAATCTTTGTCAGTCCAGTCACATTTGTCTGACAGTGAAATCAGAATCAATCCACAAATTTTATCATAGCTAACAGCGCATGTATCTGTTGTTGTCATGAGCCTTGGTCACCGAAAAGGTGACAGGACGACGTTACCCACTTTTGCCTTAACTGTAAATGAGAATCCCCGGGGATCTGTTAAAAAGTCTTCTATCCCCTTGTAGAGTTCTTCACTTTCTAAATGCTAAGTTGCATTTGAACGTGAAGAAGCTTAACTGATAAGCGAATAATCGCTTGAGTTTGTGTGACAGGAAAAAACAAAATAGAAGGGTAAACTAGCTCTTTATTATTCCAACTAAAGTTTAACAAACTCCGTCTTGGAGTGTATAATAAAGCCGACACTCGGGCTTTGAACTTAAGAGACTAAGAGTAATACTAAACTAATCTGAACTAAAGAGGTATAGCCGAAGCTATCAAGATTCTAACCGAGTTGGCCCCTTAACGTTAATAGACTGCGAAGCTATCAAGGGCCTAGAGTACGGGCAAGCGTAATAATAGTTTACGAGAGAGTAGCCTAAAAACGCGGACGTGCAGACAGAATACCTGGTAGTTCTCTCACTAAGACCGAAGAACTTCGCGGTTAAATACTGCTCTTCCTCATTATGTAGTCAGACGTGATTCTAAAACTACTTTCTGGCCGAAAGTAGTAAGTTGAAGTTAAGATTCGACAGGAACTTTAACTTAAAATTTAACTGTTAATAAAATTAGCATAATCCTTACACCCTTCCCATATCACCAACTTACTCGAGAAGACATTCACCTGATCGACTTATTTTCAGTTCTTCCATGTCACCAAAGCACTATCTTAAATATTGGGAAGACTTTTGTTTTACGAAGGGAATGAGTAATTATCGAAAACGTTTCGAAATTCTTTATATTGAGACATTTGGTAACTAAGAATACAAGTCCAGAATCAAGATGCAAGGAAAGTCTGTATTCACATTTTCGCACATCTCGTGTGCGTAACAACTTGATAATATAACTATTAATTTGTTAAAGAGTTAAATCCATTACCAAATTGAATTAGGTTTAAAAGTAAATACATTTTCTTTTATGTATTTTTTCTAGTTATAGCTAACTAAATGGGTATCTCTATAATTTGCCAAGATATCGCCAAGCTAACAAAGGTGAGGAATCGCCAAAAGTCGCCAAATTTGGCTACCATTTACGACATTTTGGTTCGTTTCCTGTTTTTACCGTAATATGTACTGAAATTGAATAAATGTAATTGACCGCTATGTTAGCTGTAACCATAATCTCAAACTCTTATTGCTTTCCCGTAACTTTGAGAAGCAGAAAATACTGGGAATCATAAAAATGTGTGATTACGGTTACAGCTAACATAGAGGTGAATAACATTTATTCAATTTCAATACATATTACGGTGATACAGGGACCAGACCAAAACTTCGCCAAATGGTCGCCAAAATGTGGCGAAAAAATAAGTCGCCAAAACCATTGTCAGCTTGGCAATATCTCGCCAAATTACCGACATATCCCATCCACTTTGTGTTTAATGCACTTTTCCCTGTGTTCTTACTTTTTCGGCAAAGCTTTCTCTTAAAATTTGTCTCGCATACGTTACACAGAAAAATACCACAATTTTACTTTCCACAGAAAAATACAACAACTCCTTTAAATTATCTAAGTAAAAAATTCGTAAAATTACTTTGCTGATCTTGACATAACATTATTTTCATTACATTTGCACAAAAGGACAGTTTCTTATTTTTTACGTTAAACCCGGAGATATTTTGATACTTACTTACGCCACTAAGAAAGTGAAATAATTTTTCGTGCTTTATATTTATTCTTTCTCAAATGAAAACCGAGCAGACTGACTGCTATAAATATTTTCACATAGATAGCATTGTTTTTAACACTGAAAGTTGAATACAGCTGCAAAGCAATTAATTTTTTTAATCCTTTAAATAGATTAATAAACTTGAAAGAAATATTATGACGGAAATTGCGAAATAATATTAACTGCAAGAAGGCTTTGTTAAAAGAAATGTCTGCTTTAGAACTTTTAAACTTTTATTAATTAATTCCCATAATACAGCGAAAAATAATTTTGTGGGAATCAATAACACTGGGAATCAATTACACTCATGTCCATAAATTAAGGATAATGCAAAATCAGGCAAAGGAAGAGTTAGAAGCAAAACAAATTTGACTTATTTGTAAAGCTTATTTATTAAACAAAAGGTAAAGAGCAAAAAAAGATGCTATATGTTTGATATTATTAAAAAAATTAGCGATTTTTTCTCCCTAGAGCAAATTACAAAAAATTCTTATTTACAAAAAACCAACATTACATGGTTGGTATGATTGTTAATACATTGTATGTAACCCAGAGGATGCAATACAGTCCGTACAACGCCTAGGCATGCTGAGTGTCAAATTATCGATCTCATCTAGGGAGATATCACACCAGTCAAAAGGCAATGCTCCCCGAAGTTCCGGAAGACACGTAGGAGGAGGTTGACGGGCTGCAACTCGTCGGCCAAGCATGTCCCACACGTGCTCTACTGGATTCAAGTCCGGTGAGAATGCTGGCCAGTCCATACGGGTGATATCATCCGATTGAAGGCATTCGCTTGCGATGTTTGCACGGTGCGGACGGGCGTTGTCATCCATAAACACAAACTGTGCCCCCATGGCGCCCCGAAACAACGTACATGTTGTTCCAGAATGACGTCCCGATAGATTTGGCTTGTCATGGTTCCAATTTGAACATGCAGGTCTGTTCTGGAACACAGAATAATTGCATCCCAAACGAGCACTCCTGCACAACCGTAACGGTGTCGTTCAATGATGTTTTCTTGGTCGTAACGGGTACCTGGAGTTCTCCATATGAAGGTCCGGCGAGAATTAGACTGCAAGCTAAACCTGGACTCGTCGGAAAACATTACACAAGCCCACTATTGCGGTGTCCACAATGCATGCTCTCTACTCCAGGCTAACCGCAGGCGACAGTGAGTTGCAGTAATTGGAACGCATCTGACAGGTTACGAGCATATAGACCAATCTGCCGTAAGCGTCTGTACATGGTCTGCCTTGAAATTGTCGTACCAGTGACTGAAGAGAGCTGACGAGACAGGTCTGAGGCTGTGCTCCGCCTGTTTCTTTTGGCAGTAACTGCCAAATACCGGTCCTCATTCGGCGTTGTAACTCTGGGGCGACCTGTGCTGTAACATCTACTCACATTACCATCATCTTGGAATCGTTGCCAAAGCCTGGAGATGACACTCTGGGCAATTCCAAGTTCGTCTGATACTTCCAGTTGGGTACGCCCACATTCCAGACGGCCGATAATTCTACAACGTAAAAAATAATCCAAAAGCGTCCTTTGTGTCATAACTATTCGGTTATTGCACTGAAATGCTTATAAAGCGCCTGCGAACAATTTTACTTCTTTGCCTGTATTCCTTATATATCACTCTCTTACACTCTCGTCATTGTGACGTACCATCGGTGTCATCTGGTTACTTTCTGAAATTTGCATATGATTCTTGAAGATGTGTGTAGTGATTTTACAGGTGATATATTTACTTTAGAGTTCGATTTCCGCGTGAAACCGAATTATCCTTAATTTATGGACATGAGTGTATTTTCATTACATTTGCACAAAAGGACAGTTTTTTATTTTTTACGTTAAACCCTGAGATATTTTGATACTATGTTTACATACTTACGCCACTAAGAAACTGGAATTATTTTTCGTGCTATATATTTATTCTTTCTCAAATGAAAACCGAGTAGACTGACTGCTATAAATATTTTCACATAGATAGCATTGTTTTTAACACTGAAGGTTGAATACAGCATCAAAGCAATTAATTTTTTTAATCCTTTAAATAGATTAATAAACGTGAAAGAAATATTGTGACGGAAATTCTGAAATAATATTAACTGCAAGAAGGCATTGTTAAAAGAAATGTCTGCTTTAGAACTTTTAAACTTTTGTTAATTAATTCCCGTAATACAGCGAAAATTAATTTTGTGCACTTGATTTCTTTAAAGAAACTAGAATAAAAACTCTGAAATTTAAATAATAGCCAGAATTATAACAGTTTGAAAAAACTTTGGAAATTGGAATAGAAACAACATTAATCTTACAAATAGGAAATAATTCGTAATATGAAGATTTGTGTATACATATAAATGCAGAACATATTATATAAAGTAATTATTTCCTTTTCTCAACAAAAGAAATAATTATATAAAGTGTTCCTCCGCTATAAAGGCTTAAGTAACATAGCATGCCTATATAACTGCCAGAAGTAAATGATTCTAAAATGAAAAATTAAGAGAAGAAAGAAAGACAGAAAATAAAATAGAATAATAATTACAATGGACGAGACGAAAACTGTTAGAAAAAGAAATACACTCCATTGCGAATTAAATAACTAAGATTAAAATAAAGTTCACATTTTGTGACGAATTTAAGAAATAATTCATAATAATAAGAAACAGTTTTAAGTCCCATATTTGAAAGAAACCAGAATAAGTTAAAATAAATGTTTTAATATCATTTAAGTAAAATAAACAATTATTCATTCTGTATTCAGAAGTCTTGTGGTACGAAAAATACCCACGAATAAAAAACGTTAAAATGTACCAAACGATTAAAAGAAAATAGAAAATAGAATGAATATAAAACATAAACATTTAATGTTTATCTTGCAAAATCATGTTGAGCAATCAATTGAGAAACTTCAAAAAACAGTAAGTAAAATACTAGCTATGAAGTAATATTTAAATATTAAATAAATGCTCACATTAAGGAATGGAAATTAAATTAGGAATTAAAACGTAAAATAAATGATTTTTTTTGGAATAAAACATTAAATTTAGAAACAGAGAAAATAGTGATTTGTTTATTTTGCTTACCTTAACACAGGAAAAGGCATGACATCCCAAAAAACGTAAAGCGTAAACTAAAGACAGAATTTGAAAGAAATTTAAAATTATTAGAAAAAAATGAACTAGCAAAATTAATAGTACGAATAACTGAATGAATCCTGTAGCAAGTTGCAAACAAATGCACAAAATTAATGCATAAAATGAAACATAAAAAATAATTTCCAGCACTATCATTTCTCGGCAGTTAAAAAGCTCATGTGAAATCCCCAAATTTTTAGAATCTGCTAAACTCTAGCAAACATGCACATAATAATTGCTTAATTTTAGCAAGCAACATTATCATTTTTGGAGCGTTCATTTTGTTTTATTCTATATTCCAGTAGTTTCTTATGTACATGTCATGATATTTTATTGTTTTAAACTCGATTTTAAAATATACACTTGTAAGGTTTGCCTGTAATGAAATAAACTGTGGTAAAACTTGTTGGAATACAGTATTTTACCGCAAGATAGCTAACAGTAACATCAGTTCTTATTCCTAAAATGATCGTTCCAAATTTCCTTCAAAACAAAAAGATAAAAAAATAACCCTCACTTATACATAGATCCATAGACTGATTTTTGGAATAAATATCAGTTAAGATGTAAAAAAAAAAAAAATATGTCTGCATGCGATGGTTACTTTCTGCAATTATAAGTCATCATTCCTGATCCTCTGTGAAAAATCGCCAGACTGTGTTAGCGTGGTTGCGTTAATACGTAAGTACTTATTGAAATATACCGCCCAAAAGTGTAACCTGTATCAAATGGTTGCAACCTTTTACTTGGAACTAACATCATACAAGACTCTTGAAAGAATTGCCAAACTGCACCAATGTGGTTGCGTAAATACGTAACGATGCAGTTCTCTGAATGCACTTTAGAGGACAGCTTGTCCTGTATCAGACAAGCCTACCAGTCACCGAGCTGTAAAATCGCTGAATACTTGCAGTTCCGAACTGGGTTGGCTGCATGGGCGTTTTCGTGGTTTTTCCAATGTAAGAACAGCGTAAACTATAGATATATATGAGCCAATTTATACGTACAGCCAGTGTATACGAGCAAGGTTCCTTAGAAAAGATTCTAAGAAGGGACCCCTTCCCATAGGAAGATGGCCCTAGTGTGCTTTGCATAATCAACTAAACTAAACCTGTTTCGAGAGGGCATAACGTTTTACTTGGAACAAACATTATTCCCAATTCCTTTCACCAGATCAAAGGCTTACATTTAAATTTAGGAAGAAGACTAATATAACCTACAGATTCTATTTGCTAAAGAGAGGAAATATTTATAAAAGTATGACTCAGAACATAGGAAATTTCACTTGACTGCGTGCAAATTTCCACCTGACTCACTGAATTTGTGATTTGATGACATTTTTGGCAACTCAAAAACCGTGGTTATTTGTAGCCTTGCAATTTCCCACGTCCTTTATCCCCTTTTCTTGGATGTACATATGTTTTTGTGATTTTTATAATCGTATTTACATTTAGCGCTCTCCGGCTTCTACCACTCTTTCAGAATAATACGAAGTTAAATATGAGGCTTTTAGATGTGATTCAATAACACTAATATTCTATTACAACGCGCAGGTTTGGAAAATAATTATCGTCCACACAGCATAATACGAGGGCTGCCTGAAACGTTTCTGACCTCAACATGTAGGTGTAACTGCCAAATACCGGTCCTCATTCGGCGTTGTAACTCTGGGGCGAACTCAACCGAAGTGGGTGAAGTAACTTCAACTCAACCGAAGTGGGTGGCGAAACTTCTTTGGGCATTACATGATAAATCCCAATCAAAATTTCAGCTACTTTGAACGCAAATGTTTTGTTTGACAATTACTTTTATGAGTTGATGTGGCCGTTTTTGCAATAATGGAAAAAAATGGAGTATCGTGCTGTCATTAGATACCTGTTTTTGAATGGAAATACACCCACTCAGATTAAAGAGGAGATATACACAGTGTACGGGGACTCTTCACCATCATTTATTAGTGTGAAATTTTGGCCAGCTAAATTTAAACGTGGGCGTTCTATCTTGGATGACGATGAACGTTCAGGACGGCCGAAAACTGCAACCACTAAAGACAACATCGCTAAAATACACCAAATGGTGCTGACGACCATCGAATCAAGGTTAGTGAGACATCACGGGTTATTAGCATATCCAAAAAAACGTGTTTACCACATATTGAAACAAGATTTAGATATGCACAAGCTGGCTGCACGTAGAGTGCCGCATTTACTTACTTTGGACCGAAAACATGGGATTTCGATTATTAATCATGTACCCACTGTGATGAAATCTGGATTCATCATTACAGCCCAGAAACACAAAGACAGTCAAAACAGTGGACTGCGAAGGGAGAATCGGCTCCAAAAATGAAAAAAAAAAACTGTTTATTCTGCTGGGAAAGCGATGGCAACAGTTTTCTGGAACAGCGATGGGGTTGTCTCAAAAGTTTACCATAAAAAGGGAAAACCATTACCGGAGCATACTATGTAACGTTACTTGACAAGCTGAAGTCAGAAATTACGGAAAAACTGCCACATTTGCAAAAGAAAAAAAATGTTTCACCAAGACAATGCTCCATCTCTCTCCTCAGCGGTTGCAAAAGCGAAAACCTATGAATTACGATTTAAACTGCTTGACCACCCACTCTGTTCGCCAGACCTGGCACCAAGTTCCTAAGCTAAAAGAAACACTCAGAGGACAAATATTTTTGCCAAATGAAGAGACTTTGCAGAGAAAGAGTCTACATTTTTTTTGGACGGTCTAATTAGAATGAAGGATCGCTGGAAAAATGCATAGATTTACAAGGAGACTATGTCGAAAAATAAAAGTAAGACAATATATCTTTTTTCTTAGGTTGGAAGCATTTCAGACAGCGTACGTAGGTGACAAAAGGTGCTTTTGCTGAACATGCTGATAAACTTGATAAGCTGTGAAATAAATTATAAATAACTTTCTTCTTCTTTAGCACATGCCTTCCTGGTGTAATATCTGTGCGAAGAACATTCGGCTACTACAAGAACGTCCGTAGTTAATAGACCAGCGAAGGCACCGTTGATACTTCGCGTTTGATGGTCCAATAAATGGTTTCTGGTCAAAAACATTTAAGTAAAATACCTAATCGCTCTACCGGTGGCGGTCATCTAAAATATGGTGGACAATCAAAATGTGGTGGTCAGCACCATGATTTGGCAACTAGTTACCCTTCCACTCGGATTACCCTTTGATTTGGCGACTAGTTACCCTTCAACTCGGATTACCCTTTAAGTGGGATAGAATATAAGACACTTTCTTCTTCTTTACCCCATGCGTTCGTGGTGTAATTGGAAACACTTCCGACACTGATAGCCAGGAGGTTTTAAACTACAAATTCTGGACAGGTCATCGCTAATTTTTTCTGCTTCAAAATGTCTGATAGACAAAAAAGTTATCTATTCATATGTGGTTTACCTGAAATTTTTCACGATCAGTTTTAATTGGCTGCATAATGTTGGCCACCTTGTATCACAGTGTAACTTACGACTATAACGAGAATGCACAGTCATATTATTTATATGTCAAATTTAAAAGCAAAATTCTTTCTTTAAAGAAATAGAGATATAGAGGGGTTAAAAAAAATTGCGGATCATTCAGACCACGAAAAGATGGAAATAAAAAAAGGGATATGCATTCTTGAATCTTTTTGGAAGGAAATATAAGTAAGTTTATGCAATATGGAATGTGTTTCCGGCGGGGAATGTATCGAAATCTCTGATTTCCAACAATAATTCCTGGTTTTCATGCGTGACTAGACTGTTTAACGCTCAAATCCTACAATATCTGTGGACATCAAGCAGCATAACGTCCCCAAATAAAGATAAATGGCAAAAGATTTCATTCCAAACACCTCCCGTTACTCTAAAAACAGGAAACTTGTAATTTCTTAAAATAACAAGCGCTTAGGTTTGCAACATATTCCAGTCACATCATTTCTTACATTCCCGTCTCTTTTTTTAATGTAAAGAAAGTAGCCTAAAAATAAAGACAAATTCCTGGATCGTTTAGCAGTCAATCCATTACGAAATCCATGCAAAAATAACTTTTGCTCCAGTGACTAGGGCAGCGGTTCTCAACCTTTCGACTAACGTGTATCATCTAAATAAAAACTAAACCTAAGTACAACAGCTACATTTTACAATGATTATTTTTCAACTTCTTAATAGAAATATTAAAAATAAATATATTTTGCCATTTGCACAGCCTATTGGCTGTTTGTATTAAATATGCATACATAAAAATATTTTAGATTAAAAATGGGTTACCATTTTTTTTACCAAAATTTAAGTTATAATACTTTAATTATAGAATTTAGTGCGAACTTTGGGCTCGTTTAAGAGAGACAAATGTCTTTGTGTCTGGTCTTATTTCAATTCATTTTTTAATCGTAAATTAGGATCCACACTTAATTTTAAATATGACATGGAAGAAAATCCTTGTTTACACAAATAAGTTGCGCAAAAATGCATTTAAAAAATAATAGCTTTATTTGAAATGCCTTTAAAGTTATTTCTCGGTTCAGACAAAAGTTCACAAATGTATTATTTTTGAAATCTTCAGTTCCAGTTCGATCACAGGAAATTTCTATCATTTTTTTTTCTTTTTCTTCACGAGTTTTTTTAATATTAATAATTAAAAATAGTTCTTTGCGTACCACCTATATTTCTCTTGAGTACCATCAGTGGTACGAGTACCACTGGTTGACAACCCCTGGACTAGCGGAATGGGAGTTACATCAAATGCGCGAAAAAGGTGGTTATCGGCTTTATTTCCTAAGGTATTAAGACGTGCACATTTGTGGTACACTTTTTTAAAATGAATGATGAAGAATCGTTTTAGAAATACGCCATGCAGCGAAAATATTATCTAATCTGACGAAAAGATTCTTTAAAACAAGAAAAAAAAACTTTGAAAACTTTAAGATACCTCCCTTAGAAAAAAACTCGAAGTAATTAGTGTGTAGAGGCATTAGGCATTTTTGGAATCAGGAGAAATGAAAAATTTGCAATGCTTTCGCCGGGAATCGAACCGTGGACCTCTGGAATAAGCGCCCAGCGTGCAGACCACCCCACCACGAAGGCATGCGAAGAAGGATGGAGAAATACCTTATAAGTGTGTAGAGTCACTGGGCTACTTTGAAGCAGAAGACATGAAAAATGAGTAATGCTTTCCCCAGGATTCCAACCTGCACCTCTCGAATGCGCGCCGAGTGTGCTACTATTACTTTATGAACGCGTATTGGAAGGAGGCAGAAAATACATTACTACTTACTACTTCCTTATTTAACCCTGGGGATTAGGGACCTAGTCAACAAATCCTGAGAAATCACTGGAGATCCTGGAGAATCATCATCCTAGAGAATCATCATAAATCCTGGAGAATCATCATCTACCATCTTTTTTAGTTCAGGCGCCACTGTAGAGCCATTAGGTTATTTCGAAGCAGGAAAGATGAAAAATGAGCAATACCCTCGCCGGGACTCGAACCACGGACCTCTCGAATTCGCGTCGAGTGTGCTAACGATTACACCACGAAGGCATGCTAAGAAGGCGGGAGACATACCTTATAGGGTTGCTGCATGTTTCTCAATATAATGCATTTTTTTGCCGTTAGAAACGTCCATAGACTAGTCAGGGGTATAAAAACTTCATGGAATGTAGGCAAAAGGGTATAAATATTTTACGTTAATCAGAACCAGTCAGATGATAGAAGTCATATATAATTTAATACCTGTAGTGTGATATTTACACGGTTTTAAATGTAGATAAACCTGAATCGATAGATAGGTTCTATAAAATTAGTAAGGATTTCGTGATTCATTCTGAATTAAGAAATAAGCCAATTCTTAAGAATCCATTCATTTCAAGCAATGGATCCTTTCAATCTTAAGCAATAATGACAAAAACTATCGCAGTTGACAAAAGAAACTCTTAGGCCACTAAATGTGCACCCATTCCAGCATATTTGTGTAATTATAATGTCTTCCCATTTTAGCTTAAACCTATATGACGCAGGAGGATTGAAACTGACAAGAAGATGTGTTACTGAATCGAAGCCTTGTCGGTCCGCACGAATACCATCTCAAGAATAAAGTCAGAATCAGCACACTTCCGGACTAATTCATAGTTCCAAAGGATGCTGATGCCATAACACAATCGGTTAACTGGCATAGATCTTATAAGAAAGTTTCCACGTAAAGTCCATATTAACTGGTCAATGACGTCTCGAAAAATTAGAAGACCAACAACATCTCGAAGAATAAGGCCGGAGTCAGCACCCTTTTGACTAACTCATAGATTCAAAGGATGCTGCTGCCTGAGCACGAGCGGTTAACTGGCATGGAATTTACAAGAATAATTTCTTATAAGATCCATGTTAAGTGGTCAGTGATGTCTCGATGAAGATCGACGCGTCTCGAAGAATCAGAAGACCAACACCATCTCGAAGATTAAGGCCGGAGTCAGCGCTCTTTGGATTAGCTCATAGATTCAGAGGGTGTTGCTGCTTGAACACGAGCGGTGAACTGGCATGAACCTTATAAGAAAGGATTTTAACAAGGTCCATGCTAATTGGTAAATGAGAGCTCGATCAGAAGACCAGCGTGAAAAATATGAAACCGCGAAAAGTGTCTCTTACAAGACTTAGACCTGCTCTAAGGCTAAAGTAGCAATTTGCATGTTCTTAACAAACTACTCTCGCTTTGGAAATTCGTTCTTTGCCTTGATGTTAGAGCTTAATTTTTAAATTAAAAGCCTGAAAAACGTATGGAAAATTGATTTTAAATTCTGAACAACTATGATAAATATTATGTGTGATTAAGAGGCTAATTTTTCCCCTCTTCCCTTCCAAAAAATAGTCAAATATTTGTTCTCAAGGCAGTGCGTACGTAATTAAAATAAAGCTAAATACAAAATGCCATGTAATAATAATTTAATTTTAATTAATATGTATATAATTTAAATAATAATAATTGATAAATATGCCGTGAAAATTAATGGAACAATAAAACAGACAGTAAGTTAAAGACATTAGCTGATACTACAAGAAACAAGAGTGAATGAACAGTAAATAAGGATGATTTGCTTTTGTTGATTATGGCAAACAATATTAGGGCTATATTTGCCTAAGAGGAGGAATGCCTTCGTGAAGGACTTTCTAGGGAAAGACTCATATACAGGAAAACCATAAAATCGCCAATGCAACCAGCCTGGAATCGAGTTCAGCGATTTTACCGCTCGGGCTGCTTGTGGACCCAGTATATTTACTGGGAGTTTGGAGCTAGTTTTAACAGGGGTAAATAATAACATACACGTTACGCATTGGTTTTTAAAAGCTTTAATCAAAATTCTCACTAAACATGATTCTTATGTCGGAGCCTATTACATAAACATATTCTATATCCTGCCGAAACGTGCTCTATTTCAACTAATTAAATGGAAAAATATCTTTAAAATTTTTTATCTAAGGAAAACTTCAATTATCTATTTAAAATAGATTTACCTACTTACTTGGTATATGCATTAAGTTTTAATATCCTGCTTTGATTTTTTTACTATAGGCCATATTGTTTATAAATCAACAAAAATGTCTGAAATCATAAGATGAAGCAACTCGTAGCATGTTATAGCTAGCTCCCAGCTTTTGATTCATGTAGTTACATTATCTGTTTTAAATGTCAGTGGGCAAATTACTTTATTCTATCTAGTTTTCTTTCACAAAATATAAAAGTACATTTTTTACACTCTAAAATCTCTACCTAAGACTTCACTCCGGAAAAAGAAACTGAAGCAGAAAACAGATTTTGCTTAAAAGTGTTTTTGTTAGATTTTTGCGGAGATGCCTGCAGCAACTCTGGTGAAGAAGAATGGGAATGTGCTTAATGTGGAAAATCTGAGGCGACGATAAGTGTGTGAGAGGAAACAATTTGTTGTTTCATTTGCTTGTGTTAACAGAAATTCTGATGAAAACTGACTTTTATGTTAGTTTAAAAAAAAAAAAAAAAAAAAACCCATTTGTCTGTATTTTATTATAAACCTCTTGATATAATTTACTGCCACTATACTAAGTAAAAATAATTACCAAATGTAAGCTCTCAAATTGCCCTGCATTAACTTTATAAGGTAATTCTCCCGCCTTCTTAGCATGCGTTCGTAGTGTAGTGATCAGCACGCTGGGCGCGTATTCCAGTGGCCCGTGGTTCCCGGAGAAGGCGCTGCTCATTTTTTGCATCTCCTGCTTCCAAATAGACTAATGTCTCTATTAATCAACTTAGTCAGCCTTTCTTCAATGTCATTTCGTATTCTTATATACGTTTTGCAAAATGCAAGGTTTTTTGTTTTCCATTCCTGTCTCCCCCATGGATCGACACAGAGAACATTGTGAAGCCACAGGTTAGGGTATTAATCTAGGCAGTCTCGGCCATGAGGGTATAAAATTTATAAGCTTGGACGTTCCCCGTGACTTGTGCGTGTTTGCAGGCAGACACCTGTCGTCGTTTATTTGGGTGGTTCACAGGGTGAGATGGTGCAAGCCCTGCTGTAAGACTTTTGTGGCATCATGTATCCCGCGTAGTATTGGCATAGCATTCGCGACGGCCAGTCAAACTTCCAGGCGAATAGGTCAAGCCTCACAAGTAACATCGAGAACAGGGAGTGTTGACCTTCCGACCCGGTTCTAAAGTGAGGTTAGGGGTTTTAAGAAGTCCGATGAACCCGAAATCGGGGACAGGGGTGCTCGGCAACGGAACTGGTTTCATCTCCCAGGTGACGTTTGGCTGGACTTCCATCCCTTGCCTACTTTGCGAGTTTTCAGTTGGGACTTCAGTTCGTGTCGTTGCATTAAGTTGAAGGAGTACGTAGAAACTTTATTGTTGTTGTTGTTTCCATGCTTATGCTTAAGCACGTGACGGTGTGCACAGACAGGAAATAAAAAGTGTACATTTCAGTCTATAAAACAATATTCATTTTCCAGTTTTAAGACTAATTTCTTCAGTCAGTCTTATTAGCCGTGTACTTCCTCGTTTTATATCTTCGTTTTCCGATTAGATTAAAATGATTTCCAATAAAGTATATACTTACAGATCGATAGGACTCAGTGTTCCATAAAGACGCTAGATATTTTATGTTGTAAACATGTTATGCTCCAGATGGAGCGGGTCCCGGACTATACCCGATTAGTCTTTGAAAGCCGTCCGGGTGTCCGGCCCTGCTGTCACTTGTCACCTGTTACATAAAGACTTTATGCACATCCCCTGTTGTCTTTAACGAAGGAAGAAAATTGCGCTTAAATGTCATATTTTCAGTCATTCACTCGCGGAAGTGCCAAGCAAGTTCGAAGTCAAGGTCATTTTGAAGGTTCACAAAGATAGATTTAAGACCGTGCATGTGTAAAAAGAAATTATTTACTTAATCTCTCTTTACCGAATTCAAGGTCGTTTCTTACGTTTACGACAAAGTGAACTAGTTTACAGTTTTAGAATAAATCTAATTTCGTGCATATGTAGGAGATATTACATTTTTACCTCTAGTTTTGTTTATGTCAAGGTCATTTACAGTCAGCCCAACTTTGAATATCAGATTATATTTAGTAACAGTACAGAGAATGCTTCATCCCTATTTAATGATATCAAGGTACTGCCATTTGCAGAATACTGTATGATTTCAGTTTTGATACTCAATTTACGTTCAGAAGATGTTTCATAATCACATGTTATGTAAATAAATTATATTACCGCAATTTCTCAACAAGGATTCTATGGAAGAGATCGAAAAAATATTTAACATTATCTAGCCTATAAACAAAAAAAAGCTACACATGACTTGGCTTCAGAAATTGGGCAGAGACAAGTTAACAAGCTTTGCCATAAAAGATCATTTTTCTTGGATTTTCTGGATTAGGGTAAAGTATGCTAGGACAATCTACCTAAAGGCAAGATGCCTTCCTGGAGAACTTCCGAATACAATCTAGCTTGTAGTAAATTTACAAATGGGACAAACCATAAAAACGCACATGTAAGCAGCCATTTAGTTCGGATTTAATATGAAGCAAAATTATCGGTTTATTGCATTGCAAGTTTGTACACAAAAGCACAGTATTGTCAAAAACCCAATAATAACATAATAAATAGCAGATAAATTTTGGCGACATGCATGTGAAATCTAAAATGGCCAATACACATGAACTTCTATTTCCAGAACGGTTCGGCTAAGTGCGAACACTTCTCGCAGTTGACATGTCTCATCGGGTTCTCATGCTGTACGTAAAACTATTGATGATAGCTTATTGCAACAAATCCCATTCATCTAAAAGCATAGGTTTCAGTGCCTGAAGGGCTCTTGAAATACATTGACGTGCCTCTTCCTACAGTATCACACTTATGATCTGTAGGACTTTAAGTCCCGTGACATGGCTGAACGGTTACAGTCGAAAACATTGCGGCAAAAACATCGCGGACGAAAACGTCGCGGAGAAAACAACGCAAGGCGAAAACATCGTGGTACATAACATAGTGGGAGAAAATAAAGCAAAGAAAAAACATCGCAGTTTTAAAAACATCGTAGTATAAAATATCGTCGTCGAAGATAATGCGGCTCAAAAGCTTTGCAGCTTAAAAACATCGTGGTAAAAAATAAAGTACCTACAATCTTGATTCCACTCTTGCTGGGTACAAACATGGCTCCAATGCCGTCTACACAGCAAACAGGGATTTCCTTTGGGATTTCTTGAGAAAGATACATATCGCTTACCCAAAGTATAAATTTTCTACTTTGACGAGAATTTGTGTATAGGTTGCCTCGATAGTTTTGTCCCAAAGCAACAGAGAGATCTCTATTAAAGAAAGAACGTAACCACTTCTCCATATCTCTATTCTATTAACCACTTCTCCATATCGTCTCTATTACCATTTATGTCCTCTCTGTTAAGCATTTCTTCATATTAATGCCACGTCATCCACGGTATCCGCCAAATGTGCTATGGCTCTTGGATGGCCATTGCGAGGGCCTGTTTAATGGTAACTGTAGCTAAAAATTGGTGCCATCCTCTAGAGAGCATAACTCTGGGCACTCCTAAACACCAAGCAACGTCACCTTGAGACTGCATCGCCTAAACGATTGCGAGAATTCAATAATTGATATCAGACAATTTTCTGATTTTTATTGCAGAAATTTATTTTATAGACCAATTTAACAGATTAAGAAACCGTTAATTTTCGATTTTCTTTACACAAGGTGTTCATTTCACCTTTTAAGGACCACTAGATGCTTAAATTACTTCAACATTCCCTAAACCACATATGTCATTAATTTGTAGAATAATAATTGCAGGTAATTCTATAAGGTATTTCTCCCGCCTTCTTAGCATGCCTTCGTAGTGTAATGACCAGGACACTCGGCGCGTATTCGAGAGGTCTGACGTTCGAGTCCCGGTCAGGGCATTGCTTATTTTTCATGTCTTCTGCTTCGAAATAACCTAATGTCTCTACAATTTGAATTATTGCAATAAAAAGTGCTCGTAACATTAATTTTCCACACCACAACAATTACCAGTCCAAATTTAAGGAGTCCACACATTTATTGTGACTTTATATTTCAGGAGCCGTTTTATGCCGAAACAAAAAAGTGAAAACATCGAAATTGAAACTACATTGCAAAACCATAAGCTTTTGGCATCCCTCCTAGACTTTCGTTTGAATGTGTTACGTTCTTCTTTGATTTTTGTTCAGCCAAACTGTTTTCGTTTACCTCTCTCCTTTCCCCATCGTAAGATGCAGAAAAATTACAAATGTGATACAGACTAAAGGAACAAGGATACAGACTGCGCTTAGTACTAACCAAAATTCATATTCAAAATGTGTTTCTTAAGAGTTGTTTTGTGCAGAAACGAAACGTGTCAACTCGCAGAACAACGACTACATTGGATTGTAATTACGTACTTATGCGTCTCATTGAGATCACCATATCCAGCATTGGTCATGAAATAAAGAATCTGTGCCTACATTTCTCATCTAAATGGTTTAACACACCTCTTCCATTTTCCGCCAAACTCTCTACACGGCTTACGGATCAGCAATAATTTAAGTGCCCTCATGCAGCAAAAATGCTGTTGCGAGCTGTTCGTGTTTGTTCGTAATAGATTGAACTCACAAGTCCCATAAAAAGTTAATAAAAATTTATTTTTACCAAAAAAAATATTTCAGAACTCTGAAATTTTCCATAGAAGTATTCGCACAAGTGTGCAAAATATGACACAGCATAATCAGTAGTTACACTTCACACTACTAAGGACGTTAAACACACCGCAATGCAAAGCGCATATAAAGAGAAAGCTAACTCGGATATCTCAGTTCACGCGGAAGTAAACAACTCGCAACAACAATAACTAAATAACTGAGAGCAGATGGTCTTTCTTCGGTGCAGAGAGCAGATGGTCTTTTCGTAAATAGTTTTCAATCCGCCGCGAGATAATTCTAGGACTTTCTGCTTCTCGAAATTAGTGCAAAGCAATAACTGTGTGGGATTACTGTTACAGCTAACCTAGCGGTCAATTACATTTATTTAGTACATATTATGGGGATACAGGAACCAGACCGAAATGTCGCCAAATGGTTGCCAAATTTTGCGACTTTGGGCAGTTTCTCGCTAAATTACTAAGACACCCATTTACTCAATGTTAACTTCACTTGCACCTGTATTCTTACTTTTCCGACATAGCTTCTAATTAGATTTTTCATGTTACAAAAGAAATACAACAGTTTCACTTAATACAATAATTCTATTAAAATTACCTATCTATGTACAAAATGCATAACAATACTAAATTTTTCTAAATTCTCATTGCTTCTGGGTTCAAACGCAGTCCCAAATTTATAGCTAGTTCCAAGTAGTTCGGGAAATAATATTAAAATTAAAATGCTATTGCTAAAATTAAATTGTATTATAACATATCATGAATAATGCATATAAGCAGGTTTTATGTCAAAAAAGTTTTATTTGCAAAAACAGCGGTGAATTCACAATTTGTACAGCTTAGGACTATTATAAAACGCATCAGCTGAATTCAGTGAAACTTTTACTGGATCATTTTTAAACATAGGCATTTAAAATGGTGAAATTCTAATAACACTATCTCTCGATTGATAATTCCAGGAAGCTTTAATTTAAAAGTTGTAAAGACATTAAGTTATTTGGAAGCAGGAGACGTACAAATGAGCAATTTTTGCTCATTTTTACGTTTTGCAAGCAAATTTGGTAACAGGAAACGTAAAAATGAGCCCTCGCCGGGACTCGAACCTGGACCACTTCGAACATGCGCCAAGTGTGCTACCGTTACACAATGAAGGCATGCAGAAAGGTGGGAGAAAATAATTTACATACTCCCCCTTTTAAAGGGTGACTGGGAATTAGGGGAGTCAGCGCCATATCCTGATGGTAAAGAATCATCATCCGCCACCTTTTAGTTCGGGCGCCACTTTAAGGGAGGAAACATGTTATTTCGAAGCAGGATCATTAAAAATGTGCAATGGCCTCGCCAGAATTCGACTTTTCTAATACACGACGAGTGTGCTACTGTTACACCGCGAAAGCATGCAGAAAGCAAGGAGAAAATAAAGTAAAAAGGACATTATAATCGTATTTTAATCGGACATTAGTCGTTTAAAATTTCCTTAAACTGTTGATAAAAAATAACTCTACGCTGTTTAATGTTTTAACATCAATTAATGTCATTCACAAGAAGAATGAAAGGGAAAATAAAACTGAAGACAAGGTTATTTATTTTTAAGAGTAATGGAAACAAAATGAATGATTATGTGATTTAGGAACACAAATTACAGAAAAATTTACGACAAGACGTAGCTGACAGACAGAAAAGAATTAAAGCAGCTTGCTGATTTATATATAAAAAATCAATTACTTCTGAATAAATAAAAGGCGACATGCTCGTAAAATGAAAAGGCATGTAATGTGTCCGCGTTTCGTTTTTAAAAGGTATACTTTTCAGCTTCTTCGCTGCATTTATATTTTACCTTATGAATTTTTCTTAAAACTTTATTTATTTATTTTTATTCCAAAATATTAAAACGTTAGTGTTTTCAATCCAGTTGTACAGGCGAGTGACAGGAATTTACAACTGAAATATTTTCAGCCTAAAATGAACGTTATACCCGAATGGAATATTATTCTCGAAAATCACTAAATAGGGCACATCAGTTTTCAAATTGTTGTCCCCAAATACTATTGACTTCTATTATATTAAAATAAACTAAATAAAAAAAGAAATCTGAGAGCTTTCAGAAATTATATTACCCCCAAAAGAACATTTTTTTAAAGTTTTGTGTGTTACCTTTACTTATTAAAAAATCTGATGTGTACACCACATGATTTCCTTGTGCTGAATATTAAATTATACGCAATTTTCCTGCATTTCATTTAAATATATACAATTAACGAATTTTGAATTAAATCTACTTCTTGTATAGGCCCACCAGCGGCCGAGCGGTAAAGTCGCTGAACACTGGTAGTTCGATTTGAGGTTTGAATCCCACGAACGGGTTGGCTGCATGAGCGTTTTCGTGGTTTTTCCCATGTGTAACGTGTAGACGAGCCAGTTTCCCTTAGAAAGTCCTCCACGAAGGCATTCCTCCTCTTAGGCAAATAGCCCTCGAACCATAGTACACACAGAAAAAAAATCACTACTACTTCTTGTATAGCGCACAAACCACAGTAGAATAAATGCACTCTTTAGTTCACTACATTTATTTACCACAGCGACACTTCGGCGCTAGATTCTATTAACAGTATTACATCTCATTCATTTTATAACTCAGAGTGCACAAAAACTATATCATTTGAGGCTTGAATTACCACAAATTCTGTTCGGATACTATAATAAATCTAAAACGAAGTATAAAAGAAATTAAACAAATAAAAAAGAAACAGTTTTTCGCAGACGATTCAGCGCCGCTTACCTTATAAGATACTTCTCCCCCTTCCCTAGCGTGCCTTCGTGGTGTAACGGAGGCACACTTTTCCAGAGCCGGTATTCCAGAGGTCCGTGGTTCGATTCCCGGCGAAGGCAGTTGCATATTTTTCATCTTTTCTGCTTGCAATTAACCTAATGACTCTATGCGCATGCGCTACTAATTAATTCAAGTGCTCACTTTGAGGCAAGGCAAAAGTACATAAAAATTCAAAATATTTTCATTAAAATTTGAAAGGTATAGAAAAACATAAAGCACCAAGTACAATTAAAACAATAAAAAAAATGCAATTAAAATACAGTTTCTACGCAAAAACAAGCTAATAACTTTAATGATAACTCCAGAATGAATTAAGCATATTTTAATTCGCAATAATAAAAGATAACGTTACTTTGCTGTCGCGAAGCTTAGTTTCTCTAGATTGGCAACAAATACACTATTCTGTTAAGTTTTCAAACGTAGACAGACTTGGCTGCCATAGTAATAAAAAAATTAGGCTCAGCTGCACCTGAAAAACTCTTAAATTGTTGATAATTCCACAATTATTGCATGCAGGTTAACTAAAGTCATAAAAATCTTAACCAGAACAACATAATCCAATCATTTTTAAAGCAAAGAATGCACAGTTTACAAACATATAAGAATAAAGAAACTGAGCTCACTGAGCCTTGTAAGAGAGTGGATATATATATATATATATACGTTTGGTACGGTCGATTGCAACCAATATGGGAGGTGCACATCTACATGTTATAGCAGTCCCATATATAGAATTTCAACGTTCTGAGGCTACTCGTTTTTGAGTTATGCGTAGTACGTACGTACGTTTAGACGCCAAGAAAAAATCTCTTCAGAATTAATTTTAAATCTGTTTTATAATTTTTTGGGGGAAAAAGGGAGTCCTTTATTCTGCCCTTACGTACAGATGTCACGCAAAAACATCGCTAAATTGCATTCCATAGCGGTCAAAATGGATATTTTCATGGAAAAATGATCCCCGAAATTTTTCGCGATCACAATACTTCCTTTTTTTCCTTTTTTCCTTTTACTTTACGTACAAGCAAGTAATAACGTGTTCTTCGCACTTAAACCACATAAAATTCAATTCAAAACCAGTATCAAACAGCACATCTTTAGAATTTCTGATAGCTATTTAGATATCTCACGCGCTGGATATAAAAAATGTTTTCTTTTCGGTACTGGAATGCCATTGCTCGGTTTGAAATCGTTAAGTTTCTAAACCAGAAATTCGGTATAATTTTACAAAATTTGAAATTGATAATAAAACAAATTCAAAATTCAAAACTCGGACTTTCAACTGCCCATGTTCGGTTGGAGGACTATGTAATTCAAAATTTGATAGCTCTAGTCACTGTTGTTTTTTCACAATGCGAGAATCATTCATGCATTGATGCAAATTTTTCATTACTTATTTTTTAAATATATTACATGGCGATAATATTTGGTGGCAATTGCCAAATTGCCTTTTTGAGTCCTACAGCCCTTTGGTTTAATAAAAAATCTGCATAAATATATATATGCATGTCTCTCGCACTGTGAAAAAGCAATGGTACATATAACTATGAAATTCTGAATAACGTAGCTCTTCACACAAACATGGGAATCTCGAAGCCCGAATTTTGAATTTAAAATTTGTTTTATTCTCCTTTTCGTATTTTGTAAAACTTCAACAAACTCAACGATTTCAAAGCGAGCAATTGCAACACTGAACGGTATAAAATATTATCATCTCCAGCTATAAACTGTCTATTCGAAATTCTAAACTACGATGTTTTTTAAGTATTTTGTGATTTTGCTCTTGAATCGAAATTTATGTGACGTAAGCACCAAGAATGTGATATTTAATAAATAAAATAAACATATAAAATGTTAATAATAAAAGGACAACACAATGTTGTGAGGCTATCTTAGTAATAATATAGAACATCGATATGACGAACTGAGGGAAGATTGAAAAAAAAATACAAAAATGTATGCTGACACTGAACGCTGCATCGGGAATTCTAAACGTATACAGCCATGCTGCTTTTAAAAGTTTTGCTGTTGAATTGTATATGATGTAAATTCGAAGAAAATATTAGTTAATAATAAAGACAAAAAGACAAAAAGAGGCGGTTAATAGACGTGAGGGTAAGGCAGACTTGTAAATTGCGAAGTCAGCGAGAGCGTGGAAAACTTTAACAGATCCGTTTAGGCAACTATTAAAACCTGAGACCTTTCATTCTTTTTTTTTTCTTTGCTAACTCACTTATTTAATACTGTTTTCAAGAAACTGAAATTCACCAATTGTTACCTATACACATAGTGTAATTAAATATTTCAATTTATATTCAATCTTTAAGTTACGCCGTCCTCAGTTATTTTTACGTAACGACAACTGCTTCACAAAAAGAAAATATTGATTAAATTACTTTATTTTAAACTACTGCAGCACTTTTTGTTCAACATTCATGAACAGTATATTTGTTACAAGTAAATCTTATCTCCTTTGATACCGGTTTTTCGGAAATCCATATACTCTCTGAAAGCTTACACCACAAGTAGAAAAACTGTGAAGTCTTGTTCTTCTACCAAGCATTTAGGAGCTATTGAGCCCACAAATTATCATTGAAGTGTGTATAGATGGTCGTATTTCCGTAATGACGTCTCTATTTCCTGTATGATCATGCATTGTCTACTTCCGAAGTACCCGATGGTAAAGTTCTACAAAAAGAACTGGTACCTGAAGGATTTACAGGAATGAATCCAGCCTCTGGATGTTCATTTTTTCAGACGCTACAAATCTTTTCTTCGTTACATAACGGACACAGTTATTATCGAGACACAGGATCACATTTGGCATCGCAATAGCTTTCTGGCCCTGCAGTCCTTTTCACAATGTCAGTTCAGCGCTTCTCGTTTTAAGAACTTAAATATAAGTTAAGTATGCTTCTTATATGGGTAGATAGTTGGACGACGAACATAGAATGTGGATTGCGCCAATGGATGACTGCTTCGATTCACTAACAATTGATGAGTGAGCAAAGTGTGAGGCTATCGCGTTTTTAAAATGTGCCCATTGTGAACTGTCTTTCTGCTCGCCTCACTGTTTATTTGATGAATTGCACATTGATTGTCTCTTGTAATAGATTTTGTTTGGAGTCAATGATAACGTATAATGTAATTGGAGTCAACATCCCAAGGTCTATTGTTCTTTCCAACGAGTTGTTTATTCCTTTATATTGAGATTCCCTTCTTATCATCTTATTAGTTCACATAAATACGTGAAACGTTTAGCGACTTCGGGTGGTCATGCTTTCAACAATTTTCTGATATTTTGTGGTCCTTATAGCTCTTGAAAGCTTGTGCCTCTGCCTGTAAGATTTCACAGTTTTTCTACTTGTGACATAAGCTTTTCGAAAATATATGGTTTTCCGGGAAACAGATCAAAGGAGAAAAGGTTTACTTGTTAGTTGAAGCAATAACGATTCTTCAAAGAAGCCCAGTTTCTATTTCAAAAAGTATAGTTGTATCATTGATACATATTATGACACCTAGATGCGAGACAGCAAATATTCTCACTCTGGACATGGTTAAGTCATGAGTAACAAAAAGATGTCTTACATAGTCGAAATGGCAAACAAACCATCCCCTATAAATATGATTGATATATTATTTCCTGAAATTCAATTTCTGAGTTGAATTGGGAGGAAATACACATTGCTTAATGTAAACTGTACACAAAACGAGCAGTAACATTTGTTGTCAAATTGGTTTTATCAGTTTTTATAGTAGTTTTCCGTCTTTTATTTTTAGGGATCGTAAGAATAAATTCTGGTTAAGTAGAGAACATTAATTCCAGTCAATTAGAAAAAGTTAGAGGAAGAATGATTTTATAAAACTATACTAAAATAAACACGCAGATGAGTAAGGGATGTAACGTCACGCCATGTAAGGCACACGCCACGTAAGGAAGCAACTGATCTGCAATTATAATCAGATAATTCACAGCTTTCATTGTCTGTTCTAACACAATTAAGGTCCCAGAGCCACCCATGAGAACGTTTTCCAAAGCATAATACCGTCATCATCAGCCTGTATATGACCTGCTGTAAGCAACTGTTCGCCTGGAAGACAGCGTACCCAGACACTACCATCGACGTGATGAATGAGAAATTGTGATTCATTCCGAAGAAGAAGAAACTATCTTCCACTTGTCCATAGTTCAGTTTCAATGTTCCCTGAGCCACTGTATGTTAGCTTACAATGACGCTTGTTCAATAGAGGCACACCAGTGAAACGTCTGTAGAGCAATCCCATTGCCAACAGTGCCCGCTGAATTGTGTGTTCCGGAACACTTGCATTTGGAACTGCATTGTATTGGGCTAGCAGGTGAGCTACTGTCTGGCGCTGATTTTGCTGTTCTAAGTGGAATAGGGTCCGATGTCCTTTTTCTTTGATGACACGTGGGCGTCCAACACCTTGGCGTCTACTGCTGGTTTCACCACTATTTAACTATTTTGCATAAATACTAACAATGGCAGATCATAAACAACATACTAGTTGTATAGTTTCGGAGATATTGATTCCGGGCCTTTGGGCTATTACAATCTGCCCTCTATCAAATTCGCTTAGATCATCAGCTTTTCCCATCACTCGCAAAAGTAAGTGCATGAATGATTTCTTACTTTCTCCAGCAGCAGTTAAACACAATTCCCTCTTAATCACGTGTCCTCCACGTCACAAGTTCATTGCCAAATGTGGGGATGACCATAATGTTTTGGTTCCTTAGTGTACAATTTAGAGTTTTAAAAAAATCTGCTATTTGCTTTCCTTTTTCATGTAAAAATTTTTATGGCCAACAGTGTACATCTGAAACAAGCAGCTAATTTTGCAACAAGATAAGTGTTTCTGGTAAATTAACCGCTGTGTAAACATTTACAAAAAAGGTAAAACCACAAAACTATATTCGAATGTTGAAATGAATTTGCCCCATCTCTGCGAGGTTGCAAAGTTCTACGAGTTTTCTTAAGGTCAAAATTTCTTTCCTATTCAAAAAGGCCTCTTCAGTAAGGAAACTTACTGAAAGAATAAAATTGTAACTCAAGTAAGAACGGAATTGCAACTTTTTTGACTATTACTGAATAATACATCATAGACACATCCAAATGCTTGAGCAAAATGTCAGGTAAAGAATAACATGTATTGACTATCAGATGTGCAGTTGTGTCTTTAAAGAATATAATAAAATTTCATGATTGACATAATGCACGCTAAAGGAATTTTATGAATCGAAAGGTAATGATAAATGATCAAAGATGGTAGAAAAAGAAGCAGAAAATTATTTCAGCCTTCATGTAGTCATCTTTTCGTTTCCGTTCTATGATTTTTGAATGACAGATACGTCCACAAGGCATTCAATCCAAGAATTTCAATTCAGTTTCATGAATAAAACATGGATCCACATTTGCAGATGAAACTATAGGCATATTTGATTTTCTTTTTATAACTGTGCAGAAAAGATTTCTCTCGCGTCTAGAGACAGAACTGAATATTAAGCAAGTATATAACTACGATGCTATCAAACGTATATTAAACATAGCTAACGATTGTTTCGCTTAATAAAAACCACCCTTCTTATTTATCGCGAGCCCCTTGTTTTATATGTTAACTTTTTATTATTTGTTTATTTTCAAGAATCTAAGAAAATTAAAGTAATACATATGTTATATCCTTCAAACCCAAAGAAGAATTTATTCTAGAAAAGCAACGTATATTATAACGTAATATCCTAATTAAATTAGAGCTCTTTGAATGCTTGAATACTGAAGTAAAACTCATCTAACTAAGTACCATTCGATGTGTTCATGTATAATTCCGGAGAAGGGTTAAAGTACCCTTTTATTCTAAATAAAAAAATCTATTTATAGATGGTCCCTCTTGGGCGTACAAGAAACGTCCACTTGGGGTTTAACTCAAAATAGAAAATATGAAACTAAACTAATAGTAGGTAAATTTAATCACCAGAAGCTACACAGAATCCAACTCGAAGATGCTGGTTCTTAATTAAGGATAACTGACTTATACTAGCAAGCACGTACTACGTACGGTCGTAGAACAGCAAGCTTTAACTAATAGCAACAACTTGGCAGACAGGCAGAACACGCTCTCCTACTGAAATAACTCAGACCTTAGCTTAAATACTTTTTTTTTACTTTATTTGCATAGATCGAAATATTGAAAACTTATTCTGGCAGGGAAATGCAGATGGGAAATTAGAATACGAGGAAAAGGCTTTCCCCCCCAAAAAAAAATAACTATTAGAAAAATAAAGTCAAACCATAGAATAACTCTACCCATCGCAATGTAGTTAGTGCTGAGTGTTTTTGAAACAGCCACCAACGACAGGCAATATTTGCACCAAAGGTGTTATTATGTTTCTAATAGTTAGAGGTCTAGGTGCTACCAAACTTAGTCTAAGGTGCTACCAAACTTTGCTCGATACATAATTGCAAATTATTTCCGCAGCGCAGTTTAGATATGCCTGGCCAACAATTAGGTGAAAGCAATATTTTTCAGAATAATTTTAAATTAAATCAAGGAAGTAATATGAAACTGAATATATATGAAATTGAAAGGAAGCTTTTTACGGTAACAGCTTGTTCACTTGATAATTCTGTAGCGCAATGAAATTTCAGATGTGGCTTGTTTTTGCAAGAGAGCAGATGAGGACTGAAAAAAATTTCATCAACATTCGTGTGATGTTTCTTCAAACATATCCCGATACATAATTAGAGATTTCCCCATAATGTCGTAATTAGAGATGTACGTTGGACAATTGTCTGCAAGTAATATTTTTGGGGGATACCTCAACGTTGGTATAGTGGTTAGTGACTCTGACTGCCATGGTGATTGGCTCGGGTCCGAATCCCGCAAAAATCATGTTTGTAACTGTCCGTCTCTGCATAGGAGGCAACGGTGGCCACCTTCCATAATGGAATGGCCACCAACCTTTGTGCAGGTGCAAGGCTAATGGTTATTAAATAAAGCCCCCCCCGGTCATTTTAAAAAAAATATTTTTGGGGTATGATTCTAAATCAAATCAGAAAATAGAAATATGCATCATTTTAAAAGTGATTAGTACATTTTTTCAAATGAAAGCCATCACAAGCAAAAACTTTCGCAATAATATCAAAAACAAGTAACCAGTTAGCGTAGAGTCTCGATTACTGTGTAGAGTCATCAGGTTATTTTGAAGCAGGCGACATGAAAAATGAACAATGACCTCGCCCAGACTCAAAACTGGACCTCTCAAAATACGCGCCGAGTGTGCTAAATGTTACACCACGCAGGCATGCTGGAAGGAGAGAGAAAATACCTCATATACCCCCCCCTTTCAAAGGAAGACTAGAGATTAGGGGAGTCAGTCGCCAAACACTAGTGGAGACGAATCATCATCCACCACATTTTTAGTTCGGGCGCTACTGTAGTGTCATTAGGTTATTTTGAAGCAGGAGACATGAAAATGAGCAATGATCTCGCCCAGTCTCAAAACTGGACCTCTAAAAATACGCGCCGAGTGTGCTAAATGTTACACCACGCAGGCATGCTGGAAGGAGGGAGAAAATACATCATATACTCCCCCCTTTCAAAGGACGACTGGCGATTAGGGGAGTCAGTCGCCAAACACTGGTGGAGAAGAATCATCATCCACCACATTTTTAGTTCGGGCGCTACTGTAGTGTCATTAGGTTATTTTGAAGCAGGAGACATGAAAAATGAGCAATGAACCTGAGACTCGAACTTGGACCTCTCGAAATACGGGCCCAATGTGATAACCATTACACCACAAAGGCATGCTAGAAGAATAAAGGAGTTACATTATAACCGGACCTGAGTTAATTCGAAACAGGTTCTAATATTTTTTTATTATTTAAAAAACGAATAGACTAAGAAAATTGTTTACTCTCAAACATGCCTTTTTTAGGGAGGGGAGGCCGGTATTTTAGTTATTATATCGCAAGTTATTTCTTCAAGAATATGATTAATTTTATGACATTAAATTACATTATTCAGCAAAATGTACAAAGAAAATTGAAATACATAACATATACACTGGCTCACAAAATTGTTCGTACAGTTACGAGTTTCAGTCAAATATTGCTTTAATCATTAATAAAAAAAATGATTTAAAATGAAAATTTAAAAAAAAAATATCTACACATTTCTCTTAGCATAACTACCTTAATCATTTTATGAACATATTAAAATTTTTTTTGGAAAATCAATAACAAAAACGTAAGAGAAAAATTACCTCACGAAAGTCTTCGTATGCTTTAAAGAAATCTACACGTATTAGTAAATACTGTAGTATTTCTGTCAGTTATTATTTTATAGTATATCCTACAGTATTTATGACAACTTTCAAACGTCTGGTGACATGAAAAATGAGCAATGACCTCGCCCAGACTCAAAACTGGACCTCTCAAAATACGCGCCGAGTGTACTAAATGTTACACCGCGCAGGCATGCTGGAAGGAGAGAGAAAATATCTCATATAAATACCTTTGTAGAGTTCACAAGTTGTTTTTGTAATATTTGTATCAATGTTCCTCCATTCTTCCATCATTACTGTTTTTAGTTAGGTTTTTCTTTTAATGTTGAGTCTTTACACTCTAACCACAAATTCTCTCCAGATGTGTTCTGTAGGGTTTAAATCTGGTGACTGAGGCGGTAGTTTCAGAACTGCGGACATTTATAGACACCCAAAAGGCGAACGTTGGGGGGCGTGTGTTTAGAGTCGTTATCCTGATAAAAAATAATGTTGTTTGTATGCTGTATCCAAATTTGGTCGGATAACTTTAAATTATCTTTGAATATATTTAAATAAAGAGTATGGTTCATTGTACCATTAATAAATAATAAATTATTTAACCGTGATGCTGACATTCACCCTCACAAAAGAAGACCTCCACCGCCATACTTTACTGTACCAACCAAGGTCCTGAGATTAAGCTCCTCATTTTTCCTCCATACAGTTATACACTAAACACATCGGAAACGAAAATGTTAAATTTGCTGCAAATAAGATACGATTCTAATACTCTTCGGACTTATTTACCATTGATTTTGAGAAGTAAAGCCTAAGCTTTCTATTTCTTGCACTTTTATTTCTTGCACAAATTTTCTTCGAACAGAGCGCTTATGTCATCCAGCTTATTTGAGTACTCGTCGAACAGTTTTATGTGAAACTGAAGTAGAAAAGTTGCCAAAATGCAAAAATAAAGAAACGTGGCAAACGAAAATGTTCCTTTGTATGATGATTTTTGTGGCTTGTTTTATTTATGGCTCTTTACATCTTAAATTTTAGGAAAACAAATTAAGTCAGTATTAAAAATTTAAAAGTTTGGTTTTATTCAAAGTCACATGGAGATGATATGGAAAAAAAAATATTTGGCTTTATATTTGAATTCACTCCGGGTTAGAGCACTTTTTCTGCAAATTATTAACGTCTGCAGACACTTTTGTGAGATATTGTAACTGCTGAATTCTACCACTTAAAATAATATGCACATTGACTTTTCTTCTCTTTCAACAATTCATAATACTTGAATTCAATTGAAAACTTCATAATTTCGCAATTAGATTGCATAGTTAGGCATAATATCTCAATAAAACAGATTTCTCTTATCCCAGGTCAGAGAGTGAATCAGACTGAATAAAATGTAATATTGTTATTTAATTTATACAATACCTTAAGTCTTCACTCTTGGATATTTACGTTTAGTTCTTCTTCGAATTACTCGAGGAAACCTTAACATATTCTGAACGTTGGTGGTATAGCAGAAAAGCACAGAAAAGTATAGATAATCGAAAACCACATCGCAGATCAATATGCTATCTGCCGCCATAATCCACTGAAGACTTTATTTTAAGATACCACCAGCTTGCTGTGATTCAAATGCTATTTGTCTATGTCATATGAAGCTAAGGATTTCCATATTTATGAGTAGTCTACATAACAAGAAAGTTTTGTAGTCAATTTACATATATGCACATCACATAAAGCTGCACTTTTCTCATCTTTTCCATTTGAGGTAAACAAAAGATTCCCGATAACGAAAGCTATGAGAATGCGAACTTTTGGAATATGTTACAATGACGTCTCTTTGTAGTAGTTTCAAGAATGTTTTTCAATTTATAAATTAAACTGAGAAGGGATTGTATGTTTTTTATTACATTGAAACATAAATGCGTTTCCACGCGTAATAAATATTCAAAATTTTTATAAAACTCTAATTTACTCCGTTTCGCTTTTGTAATATATTCTTAGAATGAATACAAATCATGTAAATTATTATTCTGAAACATTTTTAGTTTCACCCATGTGTAACATGAAACGAAAACATCCTCTACGAAATATTCTTCCCTCCAGACAAAACCACACATGTTATGACATATTCTAATCATTATAGCATCTTCCATTGTTAGGCTGCAAATCTTTGGGTTATAGGATTTATTTCGGTTACAGAACAGTTATTTTATGTTTGGAATCTTCACTGTCACTTCTCTGTTTTCGTTTTCCCGTCATAATAAAAATTAGCTTGCGTGTATTTAAGTACGAGTTGGAGATTGTTAAGTCAGAGCATGTTCTGCCGTTTCAAGACCACGTTACTAGTTTTGCTATTCTATTAGCGATTCTAGATTGACTATTAGCTATTCAGACTGAGTTCTACATTTGAATTTTTATTTTGAGTTTAAAAGGATCTTTTAGACCCTTCGAAATTTTCCGTTCTTACTCACTTAGACTAAACGATAAGTCGCTTAGCGTAGATTAAAAAGTTATGTCTAATTTTACGTAAACCCTTATAAGGTTAGGATTATTGTACAGTTAGCTCTGTAGATTTTGATTATTAGGCGACACTGCTTTCCGTTTCCGATCTATCGAGATGGAAGTGATAATGCTAGATCCATGCAGACCAAAGATCAATAGCATTGAACTAATAGATTTAATGAGACTGTGCTTGAGATTTAACACAAAGTACCGATAAAGCTGCGTCAGACGGCTGTATAAACGTCATAACTCTTTTAAGCCTAACTTCGTTGCCACGTAACCAGACCTTGCTACGTCACAGAAACCGGTTTAGGGTTTGAAACTGGTTTCAAGTTTTAAATCTTATGCCGACATGGTACAACAGTCAGATAATCAGAGCGAAAGCTGTTGAGTGGGAAAGCTACAGACACATCCACGCATGTGCAAAATTAGCTTCTCTAATTGGTTACAGCTTAGGTCTGTCTCGCAGGTGTGAACGGAACTCCCTCATTTTATGCCTTATGACTATGCCTCTGACATTTATACCAGCGTCTGAACAGAGCCTAACTGTCCGCTTGACTATGCTAAAATTCACAATTCACTTTCACTCTACAAAAAGTCCAATGTTGATTTTAACTAATTTTTAACGTGCTAAACTTCAACCTTTATCGATTTTGACAAGACTTTCAATCATCTTCGAATGGTTCCATTCTCCAGCTTGCTCCATCACGCCTGGGTATAGACTCGGCTCGGCTGACGTTCTTATGATAGCAAACAACTGCAAGCAACAGACAGCTTCCTTGATACTGATACTTATTATGAAGTTGCTTATGTGGCCCCAGAAGGGGCCTTAATAAGCTAGATAAAAAAATTAAGCCACTTAGGTAATATGACTTTGAAGAGCCTCCAGGAAAGGTCAAGAAAGTAAGATAAAAGTAAGAAGACCATTGTCTCCTTTACTGCATGTGTGCCAACCTAATGGAAAGCGGCGACAGGCAAAAGTCACTTGCGATAGATAACAAGTAAACGTTGGCAGTCAGAGCTTGTGACCTTTGAGCTTGTGAGTAGCAAATGGTCTGATTAAATTATCTTCTGGAATGATTTGGTACCTGAAGTTTGTGGAAGTTTGCCTTTGAGGCTGAGGCGTAGACTGCAGATGCGTAGCACAGAATTGGTCTTGCAATGCGTAGGTATATCCTTCTCTTTTTGTTGAGAAACAGTCCAGATTTTCAAAGAGTACAGAGAGCTGGTTGGCCATATCACAGACATTTATTATGACGCGATTAATCTGACAAGTCCATGTGAGCCTTTGGTTAATGATAACCCCTAGGTGACTCACGTAATTTGCACGGTTCCCATCTTCTTCGAATAAGAAAAGGTTGTTCGATGAATATGCATATTGGCACAACATTTTGCATAACACATTTATTTTGCATTGCAGGTTGGTAAATATAATTATGCCTTGCTTTTGAAAGTTAAAAACATAAACTTAGATTTAACTTGACTGTACACTTGTTAGCTCCGCCGAGGGTTAGACACAGGTAACTCTGTGAAGCTACTGGCTAGGATCTGTAGCTAGGCATTCTCGGCCACGGGTACATAATTCATGAACCTGGCTGTTCCAGAACTCGGGGTTGGATCATGTATGCGGTTTGACCTCGGAGGATTAGCATAAGACCTAGAACTGATGATTCTGTAGCTCTATACGAGACGGCACTAAGTTTGCTAGGTAATATCCTGATGTGACGGGTAGCCGGCGTAGTAATTTGACAACCAATCAGATCTTCAGATATTCATGTCACGTGCCTTACAAAAGCCGATAAGATAAAGTGGTGAACCCTTGGACACGGCTCGTCGGTTGGAATTTTAGGAATCATTTTTAAGTCTGAGGGCGAAATCCGGATTGGAGCCCGGATCTCCAAATAGAGTTGAGTAGACTCCTAAGGGGAATTTCCTAAGTTCGAGCTGTTAGCTAAGAATTGGAGTTTGCAGCCCAGATCTCCAATTCAAAAGCGTGAGTTCAATTTTTGATCAGATAGACTGAGACCTCCTCCTGCCTAATATGGGAATTTTTTAGAAGGAACCAGTCCCCGCAGTTACATTAAGTTGCGAGAAAGATGCATAAAGTTGTCTTGTACACTTGTTAGTGAAGGAAAAAGAAATCAAAAACATACAGTTATAAAATTCTTTTAATGCCAAGTTGCAAGGACTGTTTTAAGATTTTACAGACAATAGCTTGTAAAGAATTATTGGTTAAATTTACAACTTATAACCACTTACAACCATCATTTGATCACAAATATAAAATTATTTGAAATTAAATTTTGGAAGCAACTGAAGTACGCTTTTTTGCTAGTGACGAATAGGTAACGCTGATCACTTGCTTATAGCCGATTGTAGTTCAGTCTCCCCTCATGAGTCTGAGTGTAATTCAATGTATACGCTTTAGGTGTCATTAGTTGTTGTTGTTGTTAACGCTCATTTGTCTGAGATCCGCAGGTACCAGGGTCTCTCACCCTTCCTTCTGTCACCAACCTTTCAAGAGGACTTTCGGCTCGCCGCATATTTAGAGTGTTCCCATGTCGCACGAACCCTATACATTTACAAACATTCATACATTCTCCGGGATTCGAATTCGGGACCTTTGGCACGCCAGTCAGCGGCGCTAACCACTGTACCAGTTGGGCGGCGGGAATTATTATTTACAAAATTAAATTAAAAGTCATAGTAGTAATTCACATTACTTTTAATTCTATAAATCCGCAATTCCTTTTAAAGGGATAGATTTATAAAACTATTGATAGAATTGAACGTATAAATAGCGTATAAAACTAAAATACTTTCGATTGCATATTTGCATTATAAAATCAATCAAAATGGGGCATATGGCATATTTAAATATTCCGTTTTAATTCAAACCGACGCGAGACTGATTGCTTAAAATTATGCCTGACATCAGTTCTTCCGATAGGTATTCAAAAGAATTTTATAAATTCAAGCTAGAAAACTACCATGCATCAAACAAAACACTCGATCATTTTAGATTGAGGAATATTCCAATATATCTCAGACTTTAATTGTTTGAGAAACATATCTATCATCTTCATCCGAAAAATTATGAATATTAAAAAATGCTTTGGGGATGTATTTAATTTTAAGCTTTTACAAAACATTGAGTTATTTCCATTCTATAGAAATAAACAAATTGTGATAAGCTCTATGCTCCGCATTTCTTTTGCTCTTTTTTCTTCGAATTTTCATGAAACAAAAAGAAGACACAAATATTTGCACAAAGTAAAAGGAAAATATTATAAATATTCCTCCTTTTCCAAAAGAGATTAGAACCAGACCCGTATTTTTTTAATATTAGTTGGTATTCAAGAATGCACATAAACAAACCAGTGTTCTGAATTTTATTATTAATTTATTGGGTTTTTGTATAATTAATGTTTCTAAATTTCAGAAATATACATAAAAGGAAAAACGTTTTCAGGTTTAATGAATATGTATTTTTTTCAAAATATATTATTTTATGCTATATCTTAAGAAAATGAAACGTAATTCTATCATTAATGATATTAATCCTTTTCAAATTTATTTATTGTCGTAATTACAAATGATTTTCTATTCTACTAAATTACGGAAGGTTTGATGGAAAAGTTGCAGCGTTCAGTGCCAAATTCGGTGAAATCACTCTTAGTTTTATATCTTCACATAAATTACATTTATTTAGAGGTAGTTATAAATTTTTATTATTTTTATTTTTATTATTTAGTATACATCTACTTTCCTATCTTTAGTACGTCATTTGACATGACCTGATGCCAACAAAGCAGATTCTTTCGGGCGGAAGTTATTTCATCCTACTAATCGTCTTGGGTATGTAAGACCCAACCCGTCCAAATATGTAAGTTATTTCAAAATTTAATTTTATCCTATTTTTCAAAATTTTGGAATTTAGACAATTGTGCGGTACTCAATTTCCGTTTTATGTATTTGAAGGACTATGCATTTGAAGGTCCGTTTTATGTATTTGATGACAAAATTGACAAAAGTATAGATGACAAGAAGAAACCTGAAATCATAGATTTTGTAAAACAATTTGGAAAAAAAATTGGTGTTGTCTGTGTCGAGAAGATAGCAGCATTCTATAATGTGTGCTGGAAACAAGAAACGTTCGTCAACAGTCGTTTTATATGCCCTACTAAATGTAGCAGCTTGTAATTCATATTTTCAAATCAAATACAGGCTGAAGCCAAAGAGAGAAGAACACTTTTAAAAAACTCAAGTTCGATTTGGCAGAATACCATATAAAAGAAAGAGCAATGTCATAAAACATACCAAGGAACATTCATATTGCTGCACAAAAATTGTCAAGAATAGTTGTAGAGTTGGAATATGGAAATGAAACAGGAAAAAAGGGCCAATTTTCCCTATTGTAAGGACAGAAAAACTCAATACATGTGTTGAGCAGTGTAAAAAATATATTTGCTTAGAACATGCTGCGTTTTTTTTTTTTTTTTTTTTTTTTTTTTTTTTGTAATGAATATAAGAATGAAATATGAATCATCGTTTTGAGTCAGCTATTCATCAACAATAGAAAATACATTTATCAAATGATTACTTTTTTAAAATATTTTGTTTCGTGTTAAAGTTCATTATAATGTCTCAAAAGATAGCTTTGTTGTGAAAAAGTTCATAGGAATATAAAAATTTATTTTTTATCCCAAAAGGCGTTAGCCCAAAAGAGCAATTAATTTTGGTTTGGCATTTTGCGTCGATTCACTTTCTGCGTTGATTCACTTTTCAAACTGTTGCCTCCAACTATTACAGACCTGTATTATATTTAAAGAAATTAAATAATGAAAAATCTACATAATCGTATGTCGCATTGTGATAAAACAATGGTACCTAACGCCATCAACTTTTAAACAACGTAATCCTCCATCGAATATGGCCATCTCGAAACCCTAATTTGGAATTTGGAAATTGTTTTATTATCTATTTCATATTTTGTCAGACACTGAATAATTTTCTATTGACAAACTCAACAATTTCAAAACGAGGAATGGCAACACTGTACGGAAAAAAAAAAAAAAAAAGAAAAAAAAGAAAAAAAAAAAATTTTATCTCCTGCGCGCGAGACTGTGTATCGGAAATTCTAAAGGTATGCTCATTTTAAAATTATTTTGCGATATTGCCGTTGAACAGAATTTTATGGTTTAAGTGCAAAGAACATAATATTTAATAAATAAAAGTAACACACAAAACGTTAAATAAACGGCATAATTTAACACAAAACGTTGAATAAACGGCCCTTAATCTGAAATGTAAAATCTAAAAGAATTAATTTAATGTAAAATCTGAAAGCTTTTAGATTTTTCTTTTTAATTTGATCTATTTTAGGATGTTAGTGTCATAAATATGTTTAACCAAAAGAAGATAAAGTTTTAATTTAAAAATGATGCGAATATGATATATCTGATGAAAATTATAATGGGTCTGGCGGACCCAACTCGTGCCTTTACGACATTTTTCCCCCCGTGCACTCTCGGGTTAATATAGCTCTGCTTTAGAAGTACTCATACAAATTTTGTATTATTTTGATTAACAGACTGATTTTCCCTGTCATTTAAACTACAGAAATTAATTATACATACTTCTTGTATACATAATGAATATAGACTGTGTAATTAATTAACTCATTGTTTTAAATTATATTCCACTGATCTGAATAATGTACATTAGAGGCAGAATATTTCCACATTCCTTAATAATAATTTTACTTAAAAGCTCTAGTATTTCAGAAATATTCCCTCTGGTAAAGTTTCCTAATTACACATACATGTGTGATGATGCGAAATTATTGTTCCAATTTCCATAATACGAAGCTTTAATGAATATGAATTAATTTAGCCACTGCTAATATTAGAAGAGTTTGTAATAAATTTATTAATTTTGTTATAATGTAAGCTAGCAGCTTTGAAGTAAAATTAAAGTAAGCTAAAAAGCTAAAAAGCAAAATTAAAGTAAGCTAAAAAGCTAAAAAGCAAAATTAAAGTAAGCTCAAAGCTAAAACGTAAGATTAAATTAACGAACTTTCTTCCTTTCGGATATTTAAATGGACTGAATGTTGCGTTATTAAGAAAGAAGGAGAATTTATTGTATATTTCCCAGATTCTGATTCTGGTTAAATATTACACAGTTCAAAAGCTAAAAAGCTGACTGTAAACCGGCTCAAGTACACGAAAACTTCCATATAGAAATATTTGTAAATGCAATGCTCAGCTCGATAAACATTAGATTTGAATAAGTTGCAACATACAACATAAGCACACATCATTTTTCGGATTGCTATTAAACATAGTTTAGAAATACTGTATAAACGACGATCATGACTATTTTGGAAGAAAAATTAATATTTTTCAGTTATTTATTCATAAAAAAGCATTTTTATGCGTCTCGCTGTTCAAATCATATAGACATTTGAAGCCAAGCAATGAGTCTTATTCAAACGTACAATTACCAGGAGAAAAATACTAAATTTCGCTTAGAAATTCAATTTCTTGACTTTATAGTTTATCATATTCGCGAAATAATTGACAGTCTAAAGAGTTTGTGTTGTTCTTTGAATTCATTCAATGGAATGCGCTAGTTTTCAGTGTCATCTGTAACATACACAATAATGTAAAATTAAAATGCTTCAAATAATTTCTTTATTTTATATAATAATTTTAACATATAAACAATAAAAAAATCTGAAGTTTCAGATTTTAAATTACGTCCAAAGCGACGTTTCTTTAACGTTTTGTGTGTTACTTTTGTTTTTTAAGTATCCTGTTCTTTGCACTTAAACCATAAAATTCAGTTCAATAGCAATGTCGCGAAATAATTTTAAAATGAGCATATCTTTAGAATTTCTGATACACAGTTCCGCGCGATAGAGATAAAAACGTTTTTTTTTCTCTGTATAATGCTGCCATTACTCGCTTTGAAATTGTTGAGCTTGTTATTCAAAAATTCGTTAAAGTTTTACAAAATAGGAAATCGATAATAAAACAAATTCCAAATTTCAAATTTGGCTTCCACATGCCCAAATTCGCAGTAGGATTACGTCATTCAAAATTCGATGGCTCTAGGTACCGTTGTTTTATCACAATGCGAGAAATATACATACATTTATGAAGATCTTTCATTATTTTATTTCTTCAAATATAATGCAGGACTCTAACATTGGGTGGCAACAGTTTGGAAAGTGAAACGGACATTTATAGTGATTCAACGCAAAATCGCAAAACGAAAACGATAGTCCTTCAGGGACAAAGCCCCTTTGGACTAGGAAAAAAAAAAAAAAAAAGTCAAAAATCTAAAATATGAGTTACAGTTCTGAATTCCAATTCTATCTTTGAACGTATTTATAATTTTTATTATTGTCTCTGCAAAATCTTTCAAATTTGGATAGTTCCTTTTAAAATCTCCCTTAAAATTCTTTCTATATTTTCTCTTGCACTCCTATATTTTTCTCTTAGTACTTTTCATCGTTGAAGTGCCTGACGCCTCCAAACTTGTCACATATGAAGCATTTATAATTATTCTGTAGATGAAACCGATTAAAATGAGCCGGGAAACGCCCATGATTAGTCAGTACCTGATTTATATCAACATAATTTATAATATTTATCTTCTTGTATAACTTTGTATTTTTCATTAACTCTTTTTCCTTATTAAACGACTCGCAACAAAAATTCCGTCCTGTATAAATCCAATTTTCAATTTCAGCAAAGGTCTTATTTTTTTAATCTTGGATATCAAAATTATCGGTCTCATTCCCATATGCCGCCATTTTAGCAAGGGTGTCCGCCCTTTCATTTTCGACAATTCCGCTGTGTGCTTTTACCCAGTGTAATTTAACAATGTGTTTTCTTTCAGCCTTTTTAAACAAGTCTGCTATATCATTACTCAATCGATTTTTATGATCTGGTTGAGTGAGTGCCTGTAGCGCAGATACGGCATCAGTATAAATATTTATAAAACTATGAACTGTTAATTTTTTAATAATCCATTTCAAAGCCTCTGTGAATGCGTATAGTTCTGCTTGATAAATCGATTTCAGTGATTTAAGTTTTATTCTCACATTGTCTATCTCTATTCCACTAAAATAAATTACCACAACACTACCGGCTCCGCCATCCATTCCAGAACCATCTGTAAAAACATCTATTTCGCCACCAGAAGGAAAATCAAGATCATAAAATAATCCAAATCGTGTAAATGGGTGAATAATATCCCCATTCTCTTGTTAAAAAGCCTTATTCGTGAGTACTTTTTGTCCAATTTCAATATCTATAATAATTTTATTAGCTAATAGAAACATTTTGCAGTATAATTTGTATAAAATCATAGGTCATACATGTTTGTTTAATAAATTATGGCAACGCACGCGAGGGCATTGGGTCACATCCGTAAGGAAAATTCTGCTGTACAGAATTCTTAACGGTAACACATATTTACATCATTCAGTATGACAGAAAATCTGTAGTCACTTAAAAGCACTTGAGTTTTTTGTTTCTATGAAAACGAGTTAAAATGAATTTTGCATACAGGTTATTGTCTTCATTGATTTTATCTAAAACTGTTTATTCATATCATACGTTGCACAGGTTTGAGTTTTGCTCACTCCGTTGTAATCAGCGTATGAGGCAAGGAAGCATAATACCTACGAAATCATCACATTTCATTCCATCCATATTCCTAGTTCATAAATATTTAAGCGAGATATAACAGAAAATAATATATTTGTAAATTCCATATCCTTGTAGAGGCATTAGGTATTTTTGGAAGCAGGCAAGACGAAAAATGAGCAATTGCCTTCGTCGGGAGTCGAACCACAGACCTCTGGAATACCGGCCCAGCGTGCAGAACCACTACACCACGTAGGCACGCTAGGAATACGGGAGAAATATCTTATATACTCTCCCTTTTAAAGGGCGACTGGGGTTTTAGGGAAATCAGTCGCTAAATCCTGGGTGAGGAGAATCATCAACAAACCATTTTAATTCGGGCGCCACTGTAGAGATATTAGGTATTTTTGGAAGCAGGCAAGATGTAAAATGAGCAATCCCCTCCGCCGGGAATCGAACCACGGACCTCTGGAATACCGGCCCAGATTGCAGATCCACTACACCACGAAGGCACGCTAGGAAGGCGGGAGAAATACCTTATATTCTTATTTGTCCAAAATTAATTTAAATCTTTACCAAACTGAAATTTAAAAGAAAATTACAAGTCAAATCAAATTTGTACTTCCAGAATCTTTTAAACTATGAAGGAAGCTCTTTTATGAATAATTCTAGCATATTATTCAAATATAATATAAATAAATACTACAAACATTTTTTTTTAAGTACGGAATAATTTAGAGTGCTTTGTTCTTAAAAAAAATCTGAAGAGATTTTTTTCAATCACCATTTATACCTAATGGCTCACAAAAGTTGGATATAAACTTCTTTTCTGAAATGAAACATTTCTTTTCAAACAAGACATACGTGAACTATTTTCCTTTGTTCATCTGCATTACTGGTGATTTTTGAACATAAGACGAGCAAGGAAATCTTCTCAATTTACTTCTTCTTTGTTGCTTACTAAACTAACCACAAAACTTACCAAACAGATGCTAACGTCTGTGGTTATTATTCCCTAGTTGATCGTTTAGCTCACCGAGATATTGGAAATTAGAACTTGTTTCACTCCAGCGAATGAAGTTCTCCCAAACAAAATGAAAGTGTTATTTCTCATAGAAAAGAGAATATTTTAATATTGTTAAAAAATTCCATTGCCATCTGGGAATCAGTAGTTAATTCTAAAACTCGGAATGCTAGCGGTATTAAAATAAGAACTGAGACATTCTCTGTTTGTCAAAAATGCTTAATGACTGGTCTCATTGACATGATAAATTACCTTTCAGCAATTTAGCTAGCGTGTAGCTTCAGTTTACCTTAACGCATTCGGATGTATAAAAAAGTGCCGGGCATACTGAAATGATTGCAAAATATTTTACATAAAACATCGCTTAACATCAGTTCACTTAATCGCAAGTCAGTTTCACGAAAACAATAAATGTACACAATGTAGTAAATGAGTACGACTTTCAATGATTTCCAATTATTTCATTCTGCGTTTTTGGAGACGAATGCATCTGAGGCTAATACATATTTTATAAAAGAAGTATTTAGACTTTAATACATTTGCACCAAACAGTGTAAGTTAATGAATTTAATATTACTTACTGTACTCGATTTAGTTCCAATTCTCGTTTATCTGAACTAAGGCGGCAGAGAAACAAGAAATAAATTTGCAGTTAAAGTAGGAACAAATAGCTAAGCAAAATTATAAATAACAGCCGCCCAGATGGTATAGAGGTTAAGCGGAAGCAGAAGTACGTACATTTTACCAATTTGCAAATATAGCATCTATAGCATAATTTTTTTTATGTTTTAATATGTATTTATATGCATTTAATTTAATCGTATAAACTGTCAGTGCTCATTACTACTATGAACATCCTCTACTTGCAAATAACTGTACCTCCTTGCAAGCAACAGCAACGTTGCAGTGCTCAAGACAAGTGGTCGTCAGCATTTTTCCCCTTAGTCTCAACAGTCCCCACCATGTACTCTCTTTCCATGTTCTGGTTCTTCTTTCAATACTCTTCACTGTAATATATTTAATTTCCGAAGGGCGCAGTACTATGTTCTAAATATAATTATTTCCAGAGGACACAGTACTATGCTCCCTATATTTTGTTTTTTAATTCCATCGACGGAATCCCACAGGTTGAAGAGCACCTAACCGATTAGGACAGATGCTCTGTCGATGACGTAAAGTAAAGTGGTTAGGGAAGCCGACTGCGATACTAAAGGACCCTGGTTTGAAACCAGGAAATGGGATAGTTGTAACTTTCTGTATTTTCATAGAAGCTATAGGTACATAATAGGTGGTAGGTGCCTCCATAAGAAAGTGACCACCGCTTCCGGCGTATACATAAATATGAAAGAAAGAATCAAATAAGTTTAATAAAAAAGAGTGATTAATAAATATATACCAAATTCATGTAATATTGAAAGTTAAAATTTTGAGAGATTTTTTTAAATAAACTACTCGTGCGATTTACAAAACTTTGCAGTTTTGGCATAACTTGAATCGTATCATCTAAATATGGAAAAAAAATGCCATTTCATTTAAAAAAATGTCCTATTTTGTGTCAAAATACCTAGTTTATAACAATACTATATATAAATACATATCCTAAGTCCCGCTTTTGAGACATGAAAAACGCATTTTGAATTTCATCGGCCCAGCAGAACGCGAGACCTAGAACACTCTCTTTTCAATTTTTTTTCAGTCCAAAGGGGCTTTGTCCCTGAAGGACTATTGTTTTCGTTTTGCGATTTTGCGTCGGTTCACTATAACTGTTTCACTAACCGTTTCACTTTTTAAACTGTTGCCACCAAATGTTAGAGTCCTGCATTATATCTGAAGAAATTAAATAATGAAAAATCTGCATAAATGTATGTATATTTCTCCCACTGTGAAAAAACAACGGTACATACAGCCATCGAATATTTGATCACATAATCATACTGCGAATACGGGCATGTGGAAGCCAAATTCGAAATCTGGAATTTGTTTTATTATCGATTTCATATTTTGTAAAACTTTAACGAAATTTTGATTAAAAAATTTAAGGATTTCAAAGCGAGCAATAGCAACGTTGAAAAAAAAAATTCCTCCGGCGCGCGAGACTCTGTATCGGAAATTCTTAAGATATGTTCAATTTAAAACTATTTTGCGATATTGCTCTTGAACTGAATTTTAGGATTTAAATGCGAAGAACGTGATATTTAATAAATAAAGGTAACAGACAAAATGTTAAAAAATTGGACGTAATTTAAAATCTGAAATCTTTCAGATTTTGTTTTTTTTTTTTAAACTTTATCTGTTTTCAGATACATTGTGTAAGAATATTTGGCAATTGTAAATTTATTATTGTAAGTTAATAAAATATCAAAATTGCAATTTTTTTTCAGTGTATATATTCGGCTGAAGGTCTGCCTTATTGAAAATTTGATAATCCTATGTAAGTCATAATGACAAAAACAGACATACATTCATACCGTTGATTCTTTATTTAACCCATTTAAAAGTAATACTGAGAGATAATATTCCGTAGCAACAATTTGAAAAGTGATTCAGACATTTCAAGTGATACGCCGCCAAATCCGGTTTCGAGACTAACAGGCCATTTGAGCGAATGCTCTTTGGAAGGCGAATAAGTGTAATATCATTTTAAAGTTTAATTATAAAACAATCCAAACAACTGAAATACCATTTTATTACTCGTAATTTAAATAACTCCATATATACTTATTACCTCTCTAGCTATAAAATATATGACATAACGGTAATCTTAAACTTGAATTGTATGTGGGCTCAGCGCACGACCTAAAATTTGATGGTGGATAGAATTTCCACCCACTAAAAAACAAAAATTTTGATATTTTAAGTTTCGTATATATTTATCAAAATGTAACTAAACAATAATAATAATTATGCAAAGGAAAAATCCAATTTATAACTTTTTCTGTTTGAAATCTAAACGTTTTGTATCTGCAAGAAATTTCTGTCAGTTACACTTCGAATTCAAACGTTCTTGGAGCTAAACATTAATTTTTTAATCCTTAGGTTTATTCTAAATAAATCTAATATAATAAAGCCCTATAAATCTAATACAATGTAACAAATTTATTTGAAATAAACCTAACATGTTTATGCACTAAATAAATTATATTTAACTTCCACTAAAAATAAAGAAATTGCAAAAAATTTACAAGTGGGACAAAACTTGAGACTAAATAATAACAACCTATTATCATTCTCTTATTTATCACATTTTCTTTGACGCACACAGAAAACATACAGAAAACACAGAATTCATATTTTTGTATGTAAATAATTATAAGCTTCCTTGTTACTTCATATAATATTCAGCTACAACAATTCAAGATGTTATATTTTGATAAAGTTCCTAAACTTGGAGAATATTTACTGGAAATTTTCCTCACCACGAATTGCATATACTAATCGAGCAGTTTGGCAGTTTTCTGACCTCTCCTTAAAAAAAAGTCTGAAAGCTTTCAGATTTTATATTACTCTATTACTCTTAAGCGGGGAGGGGGTTCACATACAGACACATACACGCCTCGACAACATTTGGGGTAAAGCCTTATTGCATCAAAAATATTTTAAAACTGCATGCCTTTAGAGTTTCCGATAGATGGACTTGCGAGCTGGAGTTGAAAATGTTTCATTCCCTACAGTGTTCCCACACCACGCTTTGAAATTTTTGAATTTATTAATCAAAACTTCTTTAAAGGTTTATAAAATATGAAACAGACAATAAAACAAATTCGAAATTTCAGGTTCGGGGTTCCAGGTGCCCATGCTCGGGTGGAGGACTATGTCATTAAAAAATTTGATGATTCTAGCTACAGTTGTTTGTTTACAGTGCCAGAAACATAACATACATTCATGTAGATCCTTCATTATTTAGTTTCTTTAAATGTAATTCAGAGCGATAATATTTGTTGCCAACAACTTGAAAAGGGATTTAGACATTCAAAGTGATTCAATGCAAAAATGCTGTTTTGAGACTATTAGCCTTTTGTGCTTAATAATAATAATAATAATAATAATAATAATGGATAAAATTTGAAAGGTTTCAGATTCTAAATTACGTAAGTCCTAAGGGGCGTTTTTTTAACATTCTGTGTGTTACCTTTATTTATTAAATATCATGTTCTTCGCGCTGAAACCATAAAATTCCGTTCAAGAGCAATATCGCAAAATAATTTTAAAATGAGCATATCTTTTGAATTTTCGATACACAGTCTCGAGCGCTGGAGATAAAAATGTTTTGTCTGTGAAACGTTGCCGTTGCTCGCTTTGACATCCTTGAGTTTGTTAATCAAAAATTTATTATACTTTTACAAAATATGAAATCGATAATAAAACAAATTCCAAATTTCAAATTTGGACTTCTAAAGCCCATATTCGCAGTAGGATTACGTTATTAAAATTTTGATGGGTTTAGGTTATCACAACGCGAGAAACATACATACATTTATACAAATTCTTCATTATTTAGCTTCTTTAAATATAATGCAAGGCGATAATATTTGGTGGCAACAATTTGAAAAGTGAAACAACACTTGTAGTAAATCAACGCAAAATGCCAAAACGAAATTAATTGCCCTTCTGGCGTAATGAAGTGATTATTCTTATCACAAATATTCTTAGATATTTGACAAGTAGATTGTAGAATCATTAGGATTTTTTGATGCCGGAGACATGAAAAATTGTGCAATGCCCTTGCAGGGATTGGAACTCAGAACCTCCCAAATACGCGTGAAGTGCGGTTCCAGTTACACCACGAAGAAGGAAGGTAGAAAATAACGACATAACGGGACAGTACTCACTTTTAATGTTAAAAAAAATAAAAAGTTTAAAACAATGTATTTGAACTTGAGTGGATAAAAAAAGTATTTCAATAACGATTGAAAATTAATTTATTAATAATTAATTCAATAAACAAATAATAATAATAATAATAATTATTATTATTATTATTCTAGGTCAATTTCTGCTTAGGTCAACAAAGAAAAATTTTAAAAATACAAAAATATATTAATTTAAAATTAAAAAAAATTAATATGTGAAAAAAGCTGTATTAACATCAAGTGTCATCCACTAGAATTTTAAAAAAGTGTATTTGAACTTGAGTGGATGAATAAAAAGTATTTTATTAACAACTGAAAATTTAAACAAGATACAGGGAGAGTGTGAGCTAGTAGGAATTTAATAATGTGAAATCGGAATCGAAATCATTTAAATCTTATTTTATTGCAATTCCATGTGTTAATTTTTGTTAAAATAATGCTAGTTAATTTATGGGAAACGTATTCGCGAGCATTGCGAATTGGCTTGGGGGCCAAATGTGGCTTGCGGGTAGTTAATTTGAGAACATTGTCATACACCATACAAGTAATGATGGGAATATATAATAATAATAAAAAAATTAAGGTGGTAAGTAAGACGGCAAAAGCAATTTTTACTTGTAAAAAACTCGTTAAGGACTCTATACGTAAATATATCATTTTCATGTTACAAACAAAAAGAATGAAAAAAAAAGTTAATTAAAATAGGTCTTCTAAAATTACCTTGGCCGGGGAAAAAACTATAAAACTAAAGATAAAATACTATGGCTACATGCTTTCAGCTTTCTTTACTCGTAAGTGATATCAAGCAGAAAATTTGAAACAAGAAATAAACTGTTTCATCCCGGACAAAAAAGATCATGTAGCAGAAAACATATTGCAGCTCAGAGCAGCTCATTTTTCATCTCAAGTTATTATGGATTTCAGTCAGAGGATATAGCCGTGTCCTCGCTTTTTTCTTTCTGGCATAGTTTTCTTGTTAAAAAGTTGCAGCAGCTATCGCTGAATGAACTATTCGAAGCTTTCGAGCTGATTCTAAACCTGCATTATTCTAAGAAAGTTGAAGAAAAAAATACTTAAAATGAATTCTTGAATAAAAAACATCCATAGAAACCACCACGGACTCGATGTTAGGATTTTTATTTTGCAATCCTAGCGCTAAGCTATAATCGATATCGCTTGTTTAAAAAATTGTTATATAGTTAAAAAAATATCTGTGTTACTTGAGAAACATATTTGCTTACCCTTGGGATATGAGAAGAAAATAATCTAGGAAGACAGCTTTTTTGGCATTCTGAGCTAATATGTAGTGCGTTGTTTTTTAGTAGAAATTATCTTTGCAGAAAGTTTTCCCACTGAGCTGTGCTTCCTTAAATTTTGTTTCTTTGCATACACTGCGGTATGAATCTACGCCATCAATCTGATTATGATTAGAAGAGTAATAATATCGCCAGAGCTTTCGCATTTATCTTCAGGAAATTATTGGAATTCTTCAGATTTAGCCATTGTTAAATTTTTCTGTGATGGCCTCTGTTTAACTGTCATTTTAAAGTTGGGTCTGGTGGGTTTTCGAATCTTTTTTCTCTTACGCTACAGCAGGATACATTGTTACATCCTTTGGTGATGAAGTAGTAGCCGTAAATATAGCCCTAAAGCAATTATTAGCTGTCCATTACCGAAGTTTGCAAAGGCAGTCATTTTTTTTCTGATTCTTACGCAGCAACTCAATAAATGAACTCTTTTGGACACATATTAACACCTGAAATTTTGCTATGTTAAGAATTTCTGAGAACTTTCACTTTAAAGAGAAAACAAATCGTTCTATAGGGGGTGCCTGGCCGTTGTGGCCTTTGAGGCAATGAACAAGCGGACTTCCTTGCAAAAAGAGGTGCCAGCTTACTACAACATCCTAATCGAGCTATGTCTTATTGAAGCATTAAACTGTTTTTTAAAAATTTATTTACGTCTTATATCTGACGAGATCTTCAGGCTCCTACTTCCATAAAAAGTTGGAGAATGATAAGCCCCTCTCTTACTCCCGGCAGTCCAAGACGTAAGGCTCCGTCTGTCTACAGGACATTCTGTATCATCTCCTGTAGACAGTCCGTCTGTCTACAGGACATGATTGCTTTGCCGCCACCTACACCACATAAGCATTGCGAGCGATCCTATATGCCCACTTTGTGCCTCTGGAGAGAAATGGACAGGGACCAGTCGAAACGGGGCTCTTCGTAGTCTTACAGAAGAATCGAGATATGGAAAGGCAAGAACGTTCCTTAGGCCATCACTTCGGTCTTTGTTTGCAACCTCTGTTTATAAGACTTTAGTTCTTTGTAATTTTCTGCCTCGCCATTCGAAATAAAGAAACAATTTCGTGATTATACTATACTCATGTCCACAATTATCTTTACATGCATGAAATCACGACTGTTAACGATAATTTTACGATTTTGTGCGGAATGATCACAGAAATAAGTTTCTAAATCTCACTGGCGCGAAATGAAAACAAGAAGTATTTATTAACCTTCTAATTCGTAAACTCCTAACAATAGAAAAAAAACATACTAAGCAATGTTGAAATACAGGTCTTAGATCTTCTTTTGTGAAATGGTATACATGTATGCCTAGAAAATAATAAAATTACCGACAATGTGCTCAACATTTCTTCGATAGTCATTGCAGCCTAGCATGCAAAATACCTCTAAATGTTAACTTTCTATCCACGTACCTGGATATTTTTTCTTGAGAACTTGACGAGCTGTAGCGGAGAACAAAGAAAATGAGTTCATGATTATATTCAAAAAAGGAGCTATGGATATCAGGGAGGAAGAGATCATAACGTGATAAGCGGCAATTGCTGCTTTGTCTTTAAAAAGTCGCTGACTTTGAAAATTCGCTATGCTTTGAAACGCATACGATACTGCGTCATTATCGCACATAATATCTCAAACAGGCTGGAGTAACGTTCACATGCCATCCTCATCTCCAGCACAGTACGTATATGTTCTGTACTTGCGTTTAATACACCTTATTTAAGTTAAAATTCTCTGTTCTGTTTTGTTTATCTTTATTTACTGTCACATTTCTTTTTTACGATCCTTTTAATTTTTATTTAATGTATGTGTTTGTGTGTGTGTAATGCTTTAAGTGCGTAGACGCCACTGGAACTTTTAACACCTTTCGAGTAAGAAGAACATGTTGATACAATCCAAGTTCAGCTAATTACCATCTTTATTTCTTGGACCATTAGAATAATTCTTCGTAGACAATATACTTTTGATCATAAACAATTACAATAATTTCTCGCATTAATGGGGAGACATCAAGCATAGCAGCGGGGAGTTTTCGGCAGTGGCGGAAGCTGGGAAGGGAAGATGACGTAGCTAACTTGAGAGCGGTATTTATGCCGAGAATATGCAAAAATTACTCTAAGCTGTGAATGGTTAATTTTAGTTTCAGCTAAAATTTTCAAGCAGCGTTACGTAACATGGAAAGATGTCGAATCTGGGAGAACAGATGAATTTAGCGGGGAGAACACCAAATCTAGAATAGTTAAGCTTGAGGTCGCCAATCGTATTTTGTTATATCTTATATATATATATATATATATATATATATATAAAAGTAGCAAGACAACATGAATTAGAGAGACCTTAGTGGTCAAGAATTTTACGCATTGAGCTGCAAAATATTTTTCATTTTATAAGTAGGTAGCATTAGCTTATAAGTAGGTAGCATTAATTTTTAGCATTAGCTTTTAAACATTCCCCCTACTTATAATATATACATATATATATATATATACATATATATATGTATATATTATAGTATATATATACATATATATATATATATATGTATATATTATAGTATATATATACATATATATATATATATATATAATATTTTAATTATTAACATGAACTCTAATTTTGACCTTGAATAATTGTGTGTATTGCTATCGTTAATGCATTATTTTATCTTATTCTATCAGTAATTCTGTTAAATATCCGTAGTCATACTCGATGCATTTATTACGTAAGTTATTGTACCAAGTACATGCATGTAACTTAGTCATACCTTTATTTGCATTGTAATTTTTACAATGATTTCCGGACTTCGGAATACAGAGACCAACCACTTGTGGTCCGAACGTAAGAATATAAAAATATTAACTAAACTCTAACTAAACTAACTTTGGATTAATAAACAAGTGCCTACTTGAAGATTGCCCGTATATTAACAGAAAGGCCGTCTGTAGTACAGAGAACTGTTAACACTACGATACGTGTAAAATTATCAAGAGGATTAAACCTCTGGCCTTGAAGGCAACCAGCAACCGAGTAAAACTGCTATGGCAAGCGGCCTGCTCCTAATCACTCCTTCCTCTCTCTTGCTTGGCAAAAAGCCACAACTTAAGTACTTGGCGTTAGCAAGACAAATTTGCATAAATAAGTTAAAGCTTTTAATTCTGGCCGGAAGTAGAAAATAAGAAGTGATAGTAAAGATTTAAAATAAAATAAACGTTAGTAAAACTTACGATCCTTACAATATAAGTTAACATTTCCATTTGTTACTTAGTATATATTAAATGAAGCTTACGTTTTAACGTATTGTGGTTAAAATACATCTTTTTCAATGTTAACATTCTGTACTACTTTCGGTGCTAAATAAAACGTATATCTGATGGGATATTATCGTTACACTAGTAAATTAGGGACGTAAATATATGTTAAGTTTGCTTATCTTGCCGGTTTTGACACAATCCCTATCACTCCATTCACATCACGTTTTTATGAATATTTTAGCGTTATTTTTCCCTTCAGGAGTGTTAATTTAGATAAAATGACCTATTTTTGTCCAAATGTTAGTCAATCGTTTAAATGTTTGATTTTTCCTAATTTCTGTTATAACTGTAAAATTATTTCGCACATTTAATCATCTTAATCATTTTAAATTACAAAAAAACTGTGAAGCACTTCTGCCTTATAATTCAAGCTAGACAAATACAAAGCATTTATGCACATCTGATTCTTCGCGATTTCCCTTTTTAAGGACACTGCCTGAAAGTGTTTTCTGTAAAACTGCATCATCAATGTATGTAACATTACAGGCTTCGGCAATATATGACCCACGGCTCACCGAGTAACCAATTTCGTAATTTCAAATGACCCATTTGAGTTCTGAAACACTGAGTACAATCTATAAAATAAATTATAACAACTCATGACAAAGGAATACTTAAAAAATACATAAAAAAAATAAACCGAATATAAGTTTGAAAAAAAGAAAAGTCTGAAAGGGTTCAGATTTTAACGGTAGCCCAAAGTGTTTGTTAAGATTTCTGTACTTCCTCATTGAGCTCGTAGTCTAACACAGTTTCTTTTTGTCGTTTGTTGTTGTTGTCGTTTTGTCCACGAATTTCAGGGAAGAATGGTTGCCAAAGCCTCAAGGAGGTTGGACTTCTATTTCCACCCCGATTTTGGGAGCACACCAGTGGATGTTCCGAGAGTCACACATACCTCCCACCTTCCACGAAACCCGCACGACAGAACTTTCGGGCCGCCACATATTTAGAGTGCCCCTCATGCCGCAAAAGACACTATACATTTACAAACATACGTACCTTCTCTGGGATTCGAACCCGGGTCCTTCGGTACCGCAGTACGCACCCTTAATCATTATACCGTATGGACAGCTTTTTGTTGTCTTAGCATCATTATTAAGCATCGTTTTCTTCCCACTTACGCTATATGCAATTCACCAGCAAAATTATAGAAAATTTAGAAGTAGCATAAGTTTAAATTTCTTGATGCAGTGTTAATCGTTGACGTACATTTTCTAATTTATTTTTTAGTTTCAGTTTATATATGAATGTTCAGTTTTCTTAGTAAGGCGGCTTGCAAAACTATTTTTGTCTTTTTATTATTAATACTTTGAGTGTTAAATTTATTAATTAAATATCATGTTCTTCGCACTTACGCCACATAAAATTCAATACAACAGTAAAATTACAAAATATTTAAAAACAGCATATCTTCAGAAATTCCGATGTACAGTCTCGTACGCTGGAGATAAAAATGTTTTATTTCATACAGTTTTGCCACTGCTCGCTTTCAAATCGTTCAGTGTGTTATTAAAAATTCACTCAAGTTTTATGAAAGAAGAAATATAAAACTCCAAAATCAAAATTTTGGCCTTTTCCGGTGCATATGTTCGGGTGGAGAACTACGTTATTCAAAATTTGATAGCCCTAGGTACCAGCATTTTTTATACTGCGTGAAATATACATACATTATTGCGGATTCTCCTTTATTTAATTTCTTTAAAAATAATATAAGTCGATAGTATTTAGTGGCAGGAATTTGAAAATTAATACTCAAATAAGCTGATTATTCTAGAATTACTTTGCTTAAAAGTATTTTTACTGCTTTTACTGTAGTTCCATGATCTTATTTTCAGTAAACGCTGTAAAACGTGCATAGATTTTATATATTATATCTTAAGTTATCTTTAGATAATATTAAAATAATAATATCAATTAAAGCTATTAAATTATATTAAATTTAATTAATAAATTTAAATTAATATTAATTTAAATTATTAAAATTGTAATATTAATTAAAATTTATATAATCTTAAATAATTTCTAAATAATAATATATAATTTTATATGTTATGTTTAAACGTGAGAAAATGATCTTAGAGACCCAGAGAAATGGCTGTTGTCTACTATTTTGCAACACACTTCACTGAAAGGTATTTAGAGGTTTATGTTAGACTCCCCGCATTATTTCCGTCTGGTGGGACTTGCGCATCACCATCGCTGTAAGCGTATAGGAAATGTCCAGAATCATTAAGATAGATACCTCCTCCTATGAAGATTCCATAAGAGGAGGTGGCAGGGTTATTGGAAGGAGATAAGGCTTCAAGAGGAACACACATGTTAGAAGACCTATGGTAGATGTTTTCTGTTATCGTTAAAACTTCAGTATTCCATTGATTTATTTCTTGCTTAAGGTGAATTTGCATTTCTCTCGGAGACAATCAGCGAGCTTCTGGTAAAGCTGCCCTTAGAATCAGCAAACAGGCATGTAAACTGACAGATTGTTTACACCAATCAGAGATAACTATCAGCTGGTAGAGATTTGTGTAAAAAATGAATGCGGACATCGCAGATTGAAATTTGCGAAGCAGTTTCGAAAGAATTAATTTATATTCTCGAACGAGTGAAGGAGAATGCGAGACTGGGAAGTTCGCCTTGGCGGCACACATTTACTTTTGAGTGTTCGGAGTTACTTTAAATATTATTTAAGAGTGACGATGTTACAGAAACTTCATCAGAATGAAGGAAGAAAAGTTCAAAATTTTACTGAAAATTGTCATTCCACTCATTCAAAAACATTCGAGATGCCATGTTTTTAAATAATGCCATGGTTTCGGTTGATTCACATTGTTCTCTGCAATGCTTTGTATATCGAATTACATTGTAAGTGTGGTCTGTGAGATTTAGACGATGATTCAACTCCACAAAGATTTGGTGAATAGTTCCCCAATCACTCTTTAAAATCACTCTTTAAAAATTTTAATAGAATCCCCAATTACTCTTTAAAATGGGGAGTATATAAGGTATTTTCTCTCTCCTTCCAGCAAGTGTTCATGGCGTAACGATAGCACAATCGGCGCGTATTCGACAGGTCTAGGTTCGAGTCACGGCGATGGCATTGCTTATATTTCAAGTCTCCTGCTTCAAACGTCCTGATGTCACGAAATTCTGGTGGGTGCTCATTCAACACCACCAGGATTTCGCGACTAGGTCACCTCATTCCCAGTCGTCCTTTAAAAGGGGGTATATCAGGTATTTCTCCCTCCATTCAGCATGTCTTCATGATGTAGTTCTAAGCACACTCGACTCGTATTCGAGAGATCCAGGTTCGACTCCCAGCAGGGGCGTTGCTCATCTTTCATGTCTCCTGAATCAAAAATTTTTAATGCCATTGCATTGCTTCCTAGTAAAAGGATGGTGGACAAAAAGGTGCTGGAGGAAAAAAAATAAAGGTGGATCACCAGAAATTGGCGAATGAGTCCCTTCATTCCTAGTCACGCTTTAAAAGGGGGAGTATATAAGGTATTTTCTCCCTCTTTCCAGCATGCCTTCGTGGTGTAAAGGTAAAGGTTTAATACTCGGCGCATATTGGAGTGGTCCAGATTCAAGTCCCAGAGAGTGCATTACATATTTTGCTCGTCTCCGGCTTCAAAATAACCTAATGACAATGCACATTTACGAAAAAAAGATATAAATACCAAAGAAATGTCAGTCTACAATAACCTAAAACTAACTTTCTGATTCGTAGAAAGAAGAATATTAAGAAAAGTAGGAAAACGCAGAAAATTGCAAAGACATCCAACTTGATCATAATAAAATTTGCAGTCCCCCTGTCCAATATTTCTTCGTTTAGATATTTTAAATGGTGAAGGAAGAAATTTACTAATATTTTCTGCCTAAGAAGCTGAGCATTTTTGATGAATGCCTCCATCCCTTTTTAGGTGGATCACTAAAAACATTTCCCAGCTATATGTGCAAATGCTTCATATGCATGTACTATATTAGCTAACACAAAGTTTGCATTGCACTGAAGCAGCACAATTTCTGCATAGCAATGTTTGTAATGCTTTTCCTGATAAAAAAGAAACAATTTATTGCTATTACTTTCTTGAAGAACCAATATCCAGAATGAAACCTTATATTGATCAAATGAGATTCTGAAATCTTATCCGCAAATGCATTTCCAAACGCCCACAATTTCTGGTTAAACAGTTCACTGTTCCCAGAATTTATGGAGAAACAACTCAAACATATGATTACTAGTAAGTGAATACAAACTGAGCGGAGAGAACTAAAGCAAGTGTACTATTTTGCGTACTTGCCACTGATCATAGATCATAGTCCAGTATGCTTGGTTATTTGTAAATGTTTAGGAAAACCGACAGCTGACCTAAATGTTCAGATTACTCAATTAAGCAATAAATTGGCCCCTTCATACCGGTTTTACTCTATGGAATGTCATAGGACCAATAACGCAACAGATGGTTAGAATTCAAAATTAAACAGAGCAGTTGGCGAAAAATAGGCAACTTTTGATCAAGTGCTTGACGAATGAAATTTTGAATATCTCTTATTTAATAAAATAGCTCACAGTTTTTTGGTCAGTGAAGTTAAAAGAACGAAAACGTAAATCTAATTGGATAAGTGCATTCATAGCATCATGAATAATTTTCTAACGTGGAATCATCTAAGAAAATGCTTAACATCCTTAACCCTTTCCAGCGCCCTATCTTTTAAGTTGGAATTTCAACAAAAATAAACAGTAGGTAGTCTAATCAGGCCTAGAGGAGTATACAAGTAAACGTTTTTAAAGACAGCACTTACCGTTTTAATTCTGTGGCTGTGCCCGAAGCGGGCTCTCTGAATAAATAGAGTTTCGAAAAGAGCGTTGATACTAGCATTACTAGGAAGCGCATAATAAAGTGAAAGATTTTGCCTTCGATTAGAAAATACATTCTGATTACCGTAGCAGAATTAGCATCATACAGGGTCCACCACGGGGTGGCCTGATGCTCTATCCCTCCTAAAAGGTCTTTTTGGTTATACGATAATTACATGTGCATAAATGAAAAATAAGGTAACTTCGTTATATATTTACATTATTTACATTTCATATTTACACTTTCGTCTAATTTGTTCATGGTCTACTTTTCGAAGCAAGTGACACCATCTTTGAAAAAGCACGAACCAGCATTGCATGTTTTGCACATGTACCGGGATCCGCATCGGATTCACTATCTCAAGGCAATACGCGTTGCACTTTCATTGCTTCAGAAATGGTCAGCCCTCTCCGATCCATTTGCAGAATAAATAAAAATCAGAAAAAATAAACTACTATTATATCTACAATTAATAAAATGTAAACTGTAAAATAAAATTAAATAAACATCAACCAATCTAAACTACCAAATGGTAGAGCTGACAAAACTTCTTTCAATGAAAGAGAAAGAAAAAACGAGAAATGCTCTAGTGAAAAATCAAAGAGCTAACTGATAAAATTACCCCTGATGAATAAAACACAGATGTGAACCCATCTTTCTATAGGTGGCAAATATACAGTTGTTAATCTGGTCCTGGTGTTTCAGTGATCCCAATCTGGAAACACCAGATCATCGATCGGTTTTAGGCAAGTTTTCAAGGTAAAAATTTAAAACTAATGTAAAATAAAGAGAACAGCGTACAGCCAAAAAGTAACATAGAAATTTCATGTCAAACAATTCCTTTTATATCCTAAAAAAATTTAAAAAATTCTTTGAAAAATGAGGGTATTTAAAAACTAAGCATGGCTAAAATTTATGAACTGGTTTGTGATTTTCTGCCATTTCGTATAAACAAAGAAAGTCAAATGTAACCTATAGTAACCTATAAAGCCTTTGCCATTCAATTTTTCTGTGTATATAGAGGGAATATTTTGGGTGTACCTAGTGACGGTTTTAAGCAATGTCACCAAAGGTAAATCAAGTGTAAAAAATCACGGAGTTTTCAAATGTACAGAGAGCAGAATAAACAAAAAAAATGAATGAATAATAATAGAAGTATAAGCTAACATAAAATAATGAATAAAAAATTTTATATATAGGTAAATAATTTTAATGACGTTATATTTAAAATTATATTATCCTTTTATATATTGTAAAAGGAAAATTTGATCTTCGAGTCAATGCTCAGGCAAGAAAAACAGTTTATAGGGGCAACATTATTTAATACTAAGGCTATTTCGCTAAACAGGCGAGATATTGCGAAGCTGGCGATGATTTTGGTAACTAACTTTTGTCACCATATGGCGAGAAATAGCTGAAAGGCACCAAACGGTCATTTCGACTTCACCAAAGGTCACCAAACGGAGGTATTTTGCTCCAATCCCTGTATAACAGTAATAGGTATTGTAATTGAATAACTATTATTCATCCCTGTATTAACTGTAACCGCATCCGGCCCTTACATGTAACTTTAACCTTCCAATCATTTCGAGAAATCGAAGGCACTAGTGAATTCTCAATGGCCGGGGGAAAACTGTATTAAGACTGGAGAGGGCATCAGCTCTCCGTTCAGACTTGACTACGGAGTATTGATACATTTCCGTGTGAGCTTTGCTCTTTAGATAAGCTTTGAATTGCGTTGTGCTTCAAACATTCTTAGCTGTTTGAAGTATTATAATGTATTTCTCCCTCCTTCTTATCCTGCCTTCGTAGTGTGGTAGTGTGCACCCTGGGTACGTATTCCAGAGGTCCATGGCTCGATTCCCGGCGAAGCTGTTGCTCAATTTTCGTCTCTTCTGCTTCCGAATATAACCTAATGTCTCTACAGTGCAGCCCGAACTAATAGGGTGGTGGATGATGATTCTCCACACCCAGGATTTGGCGATTTGTTAACCTAAAACCCAAGTCGCCCTTTAAAAGGAGGAGTATATAAGGTATTTCTCCCGCCTTCTTAGTACGCCTTCGTAGTGTGGTGGTCCGCACGCTGGGCGCGTATTCCGGAGGTCTGTGGCTCGATTCCCGGCGAAGGCGTTGCTCATTTTTCCTCTTTCCTGCTTCCGAATATAACCTAATATCTCTACAGTGTAACTACTGATAGTGCTCTGTGATATTGAAAAGAGATGTATGAGTATTTTTGTGAGAAGTTCCAGAAGTGTAACGTGTTTGTTCTCTTTGGTAAAATAAATTCTATCAAGCTATCATCGGTTCAGTGTGCATTCAATCTGTTACGAACCCGTAGGCACGCAATAATATTTTCAAGTCTGAAGCAGAGTAAATAAATGATCAGGGCATGAAAATGCTTTGCATATTTCAAAGCCTGGATTACCAAAAGAAAAATGCAATATCTTATACACTCAATAATTCCTATCAAAAAAGTTCCACTTTATAGAGGGTAAAATTATTTATTTTATTGTCAAACATATAAAATTCCTGAGCAGTTAACGTCGACTGTGCGGGAAATCCATAATGTACTCGAACGTTCCGAGAAGTTTATGCTGGCAGAAAAACCCTCATACTAATCTCCATGGCACCATCTACAGCGAGCGATACTTACTATTTCGGTTATCCGCTTTATTTAAAAAGTAACTTTAGGAAGAATGAATTTTTAATAAAATGATACAATTAATCTATTTAAGAGTCATAATTAGCCGCAATAGTTAGAGAAACATAAACAAGTTTCTAAATGATGTAGTTTAATCTTCATCGAACCGGAAGAAAAATAGAACAAAAGATTTTAGTTAGCTTATGCGTTTAAAAATGGTCTTTATTTACTAACTAGAGGCAAGATAAATTTAAGCATTTAAAAACAGTTTATTACTTGAATAGTGTTTTTGCTTTTTTTAGTAGATATGTCATATTTACTGATCATAAATATAGTGCACACGAACGTTTATGTTTCCATACACATATGTTGATTAAAAAGTGTACATACTCTTGTATTTTAAGCAAACTCTCCCCTGACTGTCAACATTTTTAAACATTAATAATGATAATACTAAAAAAATAAAATACCTGCTTTAATTAAGATTTGATAAAAAAAAGACAGAACTAGTTTGGTTTCGCTTAGTTTATTTGATTACGGCAACGTAGGTGAAGGCTATCTGGCTAAGGGAAGGGATAGCCTTCGTGCAGGATTTTCTAAGAGAAACTAAACTCGTATGTACGTAACACATGGGTAAACACCCATGCAGCCAGACCATTTGTTGAGTTTCGAAAATCGGACCGCCCTGCCAGTGTTCAGCAACTTTACCGCTCGGCCGCTTTCAGGCGAAAGTCAGAATGGAAAACATTATTTACTTACTTACAGCATAACATGTTTTTTAGTAAATCGGAAAATAATTGTTTTTTAATATCAGATAATGAGAAGTGTCCTTAAGAGATAATAATAAGTCTACGGAAAATGAATACTCCTCTTAGCCGAAACTAAAAACTGAAGAAACATATTTTGTTTCTGAGAAAAACGAATTTGCATTTGTCATTAAAAAGTGAATTTTTTATTAAATTAGCAATGAAAGACAATTTATTGTCGCCATTTAATAAAATTTAAATGATACGTTGAAATTTTTGAATTTAAGAAAGTAAGCAAAAACAAGAAAAATTTCTGAAGTGTATGGATAAAAATCTGCTTAATAAATTGAATGATTCGTATCCAAAATAGTAAAGAAATATTTATGCGATAGATTCCCAAGTGAGGCAATTTTCTCAGCAATATTCATGCCAATCCAATGTTCTCTAGCTGTCTAACCACACATCGAAAATAATGTTAAAAAGGACAATTCAGTGAGATATCTAAATACTTTAAACAATTTGGCAAATAAAACTTAATGAATGATGGTAGCCTGTTAAAAATTTTCTAGCTTGCAACGAATGTTTTGGCAAACCTTATCGAAGAACGCCACTGCACTTCAAGAAAGCCACTTCATCGTGATGTAATAGTAAGTGTTCCGTAGAAAAGGTTAAAAGACCTGCCTTAGCTCAAATTAGTAATTGTAGAGAGACTATTCATCTGGGATATCTTCGATAGATACGCTGGGGAGAAAGATAAGTCATTTCTAGAAATATATGCCTCAAGAGCAATGACATTAGGTTCATGAAATCTAGACTATTCATCTGGGATATCTTTGATAGATACGCTGGGAAGGAAGATAAGTCATTAATAGAAATATATGCCTCAAGAACAATGACATTAGGTTCATGAAATCTACCCTGAGGAAATAGTGATTGATATGTTGAACTCACCATTACTCAGGTATTTCTCATTGCTTTGTTATAATAATCCAATTAGACATAAAATTTGGCAAGCAACAACCTTGTGTTTGGCCTAGACAATACTGTATCTATTTCGACTGCAAACAGGTAAACGTCTCTCTTTAACGAGAGCAAAAAAAATCCGTAAATGTTTGGCAGATTTTTTTGCTCCTGACTAAGTGAGACCTTTAATTGTTTTCCCTCGAAATGGACAGAGTCTTGATTAATCTAAGCCAAATACAAGGCTTCTACTTTGCCTTAAGTTATGCTTTGTTTGGCGTGCTTCTCTTTTGTCTTAATGCAGTTTAGTTCAATTATCTCTTTACTTTTATTTCATTTATTTCAATATCTTATTATGAAATTGACATTTTGTAACTTTTTTAAGATTCAAAATGTCGATGTCAGATACTGTAAGATATTTTGTCCCTCCTTACCGCGTCAAGAAGCTGTCTCAGAGTTAACAATTGACTGCTGCATTCAAGAGGTTTGCTGAAAGGCAAGGCATACCTGACACATTTGCTGTGATAATGGAGCCTTCATGGTCTAATTGGAATCACATTCGGCTATTACGGGAAGTACGAAGTTGGATTCATTGTACGTATACATTGTTCATCTTTTCCACTTCCTGATCCAATAAACATCTAATCTCTCTATACTGGCGCTTAATTAAAAATGTGGTGGATGATAATTCGTCACGAAATGTATTTGACGTCTAAATAGCTGTCTCTCTAGATGCCCATTAACTGGGGGGATAATGTAAGGCTTTTCTTCACCACTTTCCTTCGTAGTGTAATTGAAAGGACATCTGGCTATCTGGCTAGTCTGGAGCTCAAATGTCATTGCGAGCACTTTCTTGCACCGATAAATATCTAATCATTCGACAATTTTTTATCCGAAAAATTATGTATAAATCCTACGCTGAAGATATATTTATAAATCGATGCAATATATTCAAAAATTAAATCAATAAATAAAAAAATAAAAATAATATAATAAATAAATAAAAATAAGAATAATGTAAAAATAAAAATAAGAATAATGTAAAAATAAAAATAAGAATAATGTAAAAATAAAAATAAATCAATAAATAAAAAAATATATAATATAATATAAAAATAAATAAATAAATAAAAATAAATAAGTAAATAAAAATAATATAAAAATAAATAAAATACTTTCAATCTCAATCTCTTGCTAAAATTACTCTTCTCGGCAACAACTATTTGAACCGTCGGCCTTTTATATCCTTTATATGATATAGAAATATGTTATCTTTTGTACCCTTACTCTCTTATTTTAATCTAGCAGTTGTCGAGTGGTTAAAGTTTGCTAAGGTAGATCGCCCCAGTGTCAAAGGCACGGAGATGTGTTGGCCCCATGGTTTGTTTACGCGCTTTTTCCCATGTTCAAAGAGAATACGAGCCACTTTCTGCTGGAAACACCTCCACAATGGCAATCCCCTCCCTCCTCTCCAATCCTCGTTCTATGTTTTGCTATATCCAAATAATCTAACCCTAGGTATTTTAACTTTGTTATCAGAATTAGTTAATGTGCGAAAATAATATGATGATATATTCTTCATAACTGCTTTTATAATATTATTTACACTAACAAAAACTAGGCTAACCAGATTTTCGATACTGAACTGGAATAATTTATCTGTACTATTCTCGAAACGAATATTAAATCATTTTAATTTTCACCGAATATAACATTAACGTATTATATTAAACATTAACGAACATTAAATTCAACTTCAAAGTTTTAATAAGGTAATGAATGTCGTGCAAGCCAGCTTTGACACGTTTCGAAGCATTCTTGACAGCCATCAAATATTAATAACGCGACGAACGCTAAAATGACCTTAACTTTACCTTTATCAAAAGGAAACTTATTGTTTATATGCCTACTATATGGGATATCGTAAGATAGTTCACTAGTACTATTTAATGAGAGAAAGAAATAGATTTATATAACATTTATGAAACGTACTAATGGAATCAGATGAGGAAAAAAAGCTGATTTGTACACCATATGACTTCCCTGTACGAAATATTAAATTATACGCATTTTTCCTGCATTTCATTTAAACGTATTTCCTTGAATTTCATTAGAGATATATTTCTCATTCAATTGATTCAGTTCTTAATACAGAGCAAGGCGAAAATACATAAAAACATAAAAAAATATTTCCATTAAAAATTGAAAGATATAGAAAAACATAAAACACCCAATATAGCTAAAACAATTAAAAATACAACTTTTACAATTAAAATCCCAGTTTCTACGCAAAACCAAGCAATTCTTCCAGCGGGCAAGAAGGCATATTTTTCGATGCACAAAACTAAAAGTTTCCCTTTGGCCCCACTCGGCAAAAGACACTGAAGGTGCAGAAATACTTAATTCACGATTCTGCTTAGTTTAAAATGCAAACAAATATGGCTGATATGGTAAAAAATTTAAACTTAGCCGCACTTAAACAACTTTTATACTGATAATTCTACAAATATTGCATACACAATAGCTAAAGTTATGAAAGCTTAACGGCAAAATAAGAACAACATAATCCAATCAGTTTTAAAACAAAAATTGCACAATTTTGCCAACATACGAGTATAAGAATTTAAAAAAAAAAAAAAAAAAGAGCTCACTGAGCCGAGTAACAGAGTGGGTTTATATATAATATATATATGGTAGGATAGTTGAGGATGCTAGTCTAGGGTCCATTAACAAGTCCAACGTTTTCCACACTACAGAATATTTAATAAAAATAACAGAAAAGGTACAGATTGAATTAAATACAAGTGCTGTTGCGCCTTCTCTCACTCGTTAGATATAAACACAATTCTTTATCACTTTTAGCATCTAAATAGCAGCTTAGCGCCTACTCGGACTAGCTGTCGTATATGCAGTCAAGTTACCACCTTCTCGTAGAAACATACAGTTCCATATTTAACACCTTCACGTGTAGACCTACGTCTTACCACCTTCTCCTGGAGACATTTTACCACCTTCACGTGGGATAGAAGACTGTCTGTCTATATTCATCCTCCTCTTTCAGCTCGCTCTCGCTGCTGGCGCATAGGTGAGGCCCTCTGGTGGTTATGTTAATTTGCTTATATTTGAAACTGTTAGTGGAACTGTGAATTAAGTCAATTTCTGCACTAGTTTCACTGTAATTTTGTTGAGTAGGACCAAAAGTAAACTTTCACTTTTGTGCATCGATAAATGTGTCTTCCTGCCCTCTGGCCGAATTGCTCGGTTTTGCTTAGAAATTATAATTTCAACTGTAAAAAATGCTTTTTTAACGGTTTTCAGCTGTATTTGATGTTTTAGGTTTTTCTGTATTCTAATATTTTTAATGAAGGTGTTTCGAGTTTTTATGTATTTTTGCCTTGATCCGAAGTGATAACTGAATTAATTGAATGAGAAATATATCTCTAATGAAATTCGACGTATTCAAATGAAATGCTGAGAAAAATATGTCTACTTGAATAGGCCGTAAAAGGATTTAATGTGGTGCTCACGCCATATTTTTAATGAAGTTACAATACACAGAAATTATATACCTCGTCTTTTCACATATCTGAATATGTCGGGGTATCTGAATAGTTCATTGTTTCATTTTATGAAAGTTTAACGTGACTAAAAAAAAAGCTTAAAATGTAAGAATGATTTCAGAATTAAAAAGTAAAAATGAAATATTTTAACACACAAACACACTTGTAAACATTAAATGTTTTACATGGGAGCCATAAAATTTTATATGTGATTTCTTTTATTCTAAGGAACATTTTGTGAACCTAAAATGTTTAAATTACTTTAGAAATTTTATCTGGAAGAGCTAAAAGCCAACAAGTATTCAATAACATCTTTGCACAACAGTCGCGGAAATACTAGTTTTGCTAAGTGCCAAATAGAACAGAGAGGTACAATCTAATAACTTTTGCAACATTTCTTCGTTGCATCTAATAACTTTTTCAACATTTCTTCGTTGCAAGATAAATTACGCGGCATGTTTGCCGCTATACTGTCACAAATCAACTATGTAATAGTAATACGAATAAGGCGCACTGGGTCTAAAAGACCCGATCCGATCAAAATTAAGATTCTGAATTAAAGCCTCTTTGGAAACATAAAGTGGTCGATCTCAGACTCGACTACACTGTTCCTGAATAACTTGCGTGACATAGGTTTGCATTGTTGTTTTTGTTGCCTATGCTGACTTGTCTGATCTAAAATCAGCCCCAGCCTACGAAATTCCTCGTGACACGAAGCGCAAGCCTGTGGTTGGTTTGACCACAGCCTTGAGGACCTTAACCCTCTGCGGCCCAGTGTGTCCGATCTGAACACACCTAAAAATTTCCTTCTGCACGCACAGAAAAATTGAATTAGAAACGATTTATAGGTTACTATAAGTTACTCTGAGCCTTCTTAAATTATAGTAGATGCAGTTTAACACAAACCAGTCCATATATTTTAGCCATGTTTAGTTTTTTAAGACCCTCATTTTTCAGAGAACTCTTCCAGATATTTTTTTAGGGTATAAATGGAATTGTTTAAAAAGAAATTTCTATGTTATTTTTTGGCTGTATGCTAATCTCCTTATTCTATATTAGTTTTAAATTTTTACCTTGAAATCTTGCCTAAAATCAAACGGCGAACCGTAGGTGAGCCCAAACCGGGCTCACCGACAATCTGGGACAACTGACAGTCTGTATTCTTTGTTTATCCGCATCTCATCGGTCAGTTTATTGACAGCAATGCTCGTTTTAGCACTCTTTTTGAAGCTCTATTCCCAATCAATGTGCCCATTTTGGACACACCCACATAATTAAAACGATAAGGACTATCTTCACAAAATTTTACTTGTGTACTCCTCTAGGCCTAATTAGACTGCCTACCTTTTTTTTTTTTTTTTTTTAATCAAAACTCCGACTTTAAAAGGTAGCGTTCCGGAAAGGGTTAAAGGCGACAGTACGATTTAGCTCCGTTCCGCAACCAGTTCTAATGAAGAGCATTCCGGGGGGAACGGGTCCGAGAGGCTCCCATCCCTCTTCCATTACCACGAACCTCTCGAGAGGACTTTCGGCTCGCCGCATATTTATAATGACCCTATGGTGCACGAACGCAATACTTTTACAAACATCCATGCCTTCTCCGGGCTTCGAATCCAGCCCTTTGGCACGGCACTCAGCGACACTAACCACTATACCGGGTGGGCAGCAAGCGTGCTTTGAGAAAGGTTTATTTAATCGCGGGGCTTCACTTAACCCAGTGCGCGGGCTTCGTGATTAAGCTTCTTATTATTCCATTTATTGTCAAATAATTGCCTGATGTTAGTAATTATTGTTTTATGAAAATTGTTACGGGATGTGGCCAAGAGCACTCCCAAGATCCAACATACTTCGTAGGAATTGTTTCTAGTTGTCTTCTCGCATGGTTCGAAATTCGAATTTGTACAATATAATTTTAACACTTCATTTAATTTGGTAACAATTGCCGACAATCCCATAGTCCTTGTGTAAACAGATAAGAATCCATTACTGCATGAAATTTCAATTTCGCACTTTATAATATTACGTTTTAGTAAGAGAAATTCCGTGTAATAACATTATGACACACACGCCATTTCCAGTTTAGAATATCATATACTGCACAATCTATTGCACTCAAAGCGGAAACCATTACTTTACAACGTCAAAAGTTCATCCAACCAGATGGCAGCAAACCGAATCTGAAACAGTTTGCTGGAAATGCATTGCCTAATGTGATGGGAACTTAGATACTTGAATAACACAAACGCGGGTAGTAATTTAATTCGGTCTCTGGAATATTTCTCATCCAGCATTCCTTTTATAATAAAATGCGCTTACTTAAAGTTTTTAAGCGAATGCGACAAAACCATTTCCGGAATTGTTTCTTCTAAACGTTTAGATTAGACGAAAGTAAAATCTTATTTCAAGGATTTTGCATAAGAAGAGTTTCCAAAAGCTTATACTGTGATAGTATTGCACATCAATATATTTTTAAGCCGTATTGCAGAGCACTTCTTTGATTAAATGATATAGATTCTTTTTGTAGATTTCTATTAGGACAAAGAGGCAGTAGCCCAGAAGAGCTATTAATTTCTAAATGGCATTTTGTGACGTTTCACTATTATCGGCGAATCACTTTCTAAATTGTTGCCACCACTCTGTATTATAATTAAAGAAATTAACTAATGAACAATCTGTATGAATGTATGTATGTTTCTCGCATTGTGAAAAAAACGGTACCCACAGCCATCTAATTTTGAAAACGTAATTCTCCTTCCGAACATGAGCACATGGAAGCTCGAATTTTGAATTTAGAATTTATTTTATTACCTTTTTCATAATTTGTAAAACTTAACGAGTTTTTGATTGACAACTTTAACGATTTCAAAACGAGCAAGGGCAACACTTTATAGGAAAAACTCCAGCGCGCAAGATTATCTATCGGAAATACTAAAGATATAAGGTTTTTAAATATTTTATTGTGTATTTCAAATTCTGTAGATCTGCAGTGAATTTTTTATTTGGATTTTTGATTTGTTTAACAGACTCAACGATTAATTTAGAAGTCAAACAACAAAATCAGTGTTATATTTTTTAATTTTTAAATTGTTACACTTTTGTTGTTTGACTTCTAAATTGATATTTGTTCGGTGTGTTATTGTATCTTAACAATTTCAAAGCCAGAAATGGCAATACTGCACGGGTGAAAAAAAAACATGTTTATCCATATCGCGCGAGACTGTCTATCAGAAATTCTAAAGATCCGCTGTTCTTAAATACTTTTAGCCCAAAAGAACTTAAGTCCAAATGCTCTCGTAACGCGTATGTGTATGTACATGAAATAACCACCATTTGGGCATAATATAAATTCTGAAAGCATTCAGGTTTTCTTTGTGTTTATATTTTTAAAAAATTAATAGACTTTTAATGATAAACTAAATTAATTTAAAGTATTTTAGAAAAGATATATATCATTTCTGAATATCTCTAAAAATGTTGCACATATAACCATGATATCAATTTATACATAAAAATAAAGCGTTTGTAATAGGCTTTCAGCTATCATAATTCTAGTCACGAGACATACCTTAATAAAATATATGAAACTCAGAATTTTTCCTAGACCCGTAAGTGCCATCATCAATGACAAAATTAATTTTAACAACCGAATTTAAATAAATAAATAAATAAAAATCTGAAATCTTCAGGATTTTGTATTACTCTCGAAGGGCGTTGTTTTAACGTTTTGTGTGTTACTTTAATTTATTAAATAAATAAATATCAATTCAACAGAAGTTTCACAAAATATTTAAACAAAGCATATCTTTAGAACTTCCGATGTCTCGCGCGCTGGAGATATTATTATTTTTTTTTTTGCAGTGTTTCTACTGCTCGATTTCAAAGCGTTCAGTTTCTTAATAAAAATTCTTTAAAGTGTTACAAAATATTAAATAGATAATAAAATTAATTTCGGCCTTCGAATTTCCTATTCTAGTAAAGGACTACTTTAGTCACAATTCGATGTCTCTAGGTACCGTCGTTTTTTCATAGGTTGTGAAACATACATACATTCATGCAGATTCTTCATTATTTAATTTCTTTAAATATAATGCAGGGCTCTAATATTTGATGGCAACAGTTTGAAAACTGAAACGTCGTTTTATAGTGGACGACGCAAAATGCCAAAAAGAAATTAATTACCCTTCTGGGCAAATTGTTGCTTTGGGCTAAAACTCCACGTAATGAAATTTTAACAGCAGAATTAAAAAAATATCGATCTTTATACGATGAAATTTTAACAGCAGAATTTTAAAAATATCCATCGTTATACGATGAAATTTTAACAGCAGAATTTAAAAAATATCGATCTTTATACGATGAAAATTTAACAGCAGAATATAAAATATATCGATCTTTATACGATGAAATTTTAACAGCAGAATTAAAAAAATATCGATCTTTATACGATGAAATTATCAGGTATACCAGAAATCAAAACTTCGAGGGACCGGAGAGTAAAATTGTAGAAAACAGCTATTCGTATTCAAAATGTTTTCAAAATGAAACTCCTGGAAGATATCATTCATAACAGATTAAATTCAGGATTATGTATGTGTCCGAAATGTTTACAAAATGAAATTCCTGAAAGCGATTCACAACAGATAAATATTTACGGAGGAGAATTGATTTCGGATTTCAATTCGTAGAATGATTACGTGAGCTGATGGAAAAATTTCAAGACTTATTCTTTTATTCGCAATCAGATGATTCAAAAGCTCTTTTAATATTCTTTCATTTTTACTTCTTTGTACGAGGTAAAGGAAGTATTTTTCCAGTGGCAGATTGTGAACAATTACAAATGCAACCCAGTCTATTAATCTATACAAGGCCGGATGTGGTGGTCTCTTTATTATGGAAGCACCAAATGGGTGGGCCACCATCGCCTGTCCTATGAAGGGACGGACAGTTACAACCATGCCTTCTCCGGGATTCGAACCCAGGCCCTTCGGCATCGCAGTCAGCTTCCCTGACCACTACACCGACTGGGCGGCGGTAAAGGAAGTATTCTAATTTTGAAAAATTTCGGGTATTATATTTCAACGATAATATCCATTTTGACCGCTCTCGAATTCATCTGAACGACGTTTTTGCGTGACATCTGCATGTACGAACAGAATGAAAGTCTCTTTTGCCCAAAACAATCTAAACAATAGATTCAAAATAGATTCAGGAGAGGGTATTTTGTGACTGCTGTACGTTCGTACGTACGTACCTAGCATAACTCAAAAACATGTTTGTACGTACCTAGCATAGCTCAAAAACAGGTAGCCTCAGAACATTGTAATTTTGTATATAGGACTTCTATAACATGCAGTTGTGTATTTAACTTTTTGGTTGCATTCGGCGGCTCCAAGTATATATTTATATATATTCAAGTATATATTTATATATATCGAATCTGTTACTTGGCTCCGCGAGCTATTTTTTTTATTCTTATATGTTGGTAAATTGTATATTTTTTGCTTTAAAAAGTGATTGAAGTAAGTTGTTCTTAAGTTTCAGTTAAGATTTTTATGACTTAATCAACATAAGTGTTGACTATAAAAAATTCACAGATCAATGCAACAATGGGAAGACGGAGTTTTCGTTTTTGCCCCCCTATCTCTACTATGATATTTACATTTTCCTCTACATTGGCAACCTTACTTTCAGGCCATGGACTTTTCATAACATATCTTTATCAATTTACTATTACTGAATTTGTGAATGTGGTCAGCAAAAAACTCCGTATCATAATGCCTTTTCCTATTTGTCTTACGAAACTTTTTCACTTGACTAAGTCATCTGATCAGTACTGGTATCAATGGACTTCACATCAATTAAAAACTAAGGGACCTCTTACTAAACTGACTAAAATATTGCAATTCTTAAACCCTTTATTATTTTTTTTTATATATTCATTTATTTATTTCATATTATTTACATTTACATTTATTTATTTAAATATATTTTTTATTTGTTGTAATTATATTATATTTTCTTCATTTGTGTTTGTTTTTATTTTTATTTTATCCCTCCATTTATTTTATTTTTTAAAATTTTATTTTATTTTTTATATTGTTTATTATGTTAAGTACTTATAAAAAATTAATCAGCAACTATTTTTTTATTATATTAAGTACCTACTTATAACTCTGAATTATATGTAGCATATTAATGCAACACTGCTACTTTATGTACTTTCTGATTTTGTTAAAAAAGTATCGTTGCATCTGTACTTGATCTCCCATTGAGCTGGCATTATGTTTGGTATACACCTTAGGTCAGTTCTGATAAATAAATAAGTAAATAAAAAATATTATGAAGGCCAGCTAAATAAAGAAAAAAAAAAAAAAAAAAGCACGTGTGTACTGGGCGATTGCTGCTCTTAGGAGTTCCTATTTATCAGACTTTATGTTTGGGAAGCAGGAAGGCCCTAATAATGTGTTTGATGCATTAACCGAAGTTTCTAAACTAGAAAATCCTAGAACATATTTAAAACGAATTTTCTGCATGTTTACTTGTTAAATAAACTATTTACAAAACACTGAATGATTGAATGATATTGAAACATTGAATGAATTATAATAATATAATAGCATAATAAAACAGGACTACCAAGAAAAGCTTGTTGGTAATAAATAATGTTAACCAGAGGCCTAAACCATTTCTTCTGTCGAGGTGGTTCGATTCAACAGAAGTTCAGGGGTAAAGTCGCTGAACTCTGGTACGTCAGTCCGGATCCTAATCCCCGCAAGCGGTTTGACTATATGGATGGATTCGTGGTTTTCCCCAGGTATAAAGGAGATATTAGCCAGTTATTCTGAAAAAGTTCATTCAAGCCGCCCAACCGGTATAGTGATAAGTGATAAGTGACGGATGACGTGGGCACTGTCTCTTTACCTTAATGGTTAATCAGTACAGCACTACGTCCGTCATTATCCAGAGATGCCGATGAGGTTCGCTGCCATCCAACTGCCCGGGTCCCAGTATTTGTTGATATCTGAGAAAAATATAAGTACAAAATAAAGTGATTAGCGAAGCTGACTGCCGTACTGAAAGGTCAGGGTTCGATACCCGAAAAAGGCATGGATTTTAGTAAAAGTATAGTATCTGTGGCGAATGAGGCACTCTAAATATGCGAAGAGCAGAAAATCCTCTCGAGCGGTTGGTGGCAGGGAAAGAGGATATAGGAGACCCTCAGATCAGTCCCCTCCATTAAAACTGGGGGCGGAACTCAGGAAAATCCTGCTGTCACATGTATGGTTCTCAAGGTTCTTGCCAACGAAAGGCGCAATTTAGCTCTTCTTGCCACAATGTATTTCGTGGGCTTGTTCTGATGTCTCTATCAGACAAGTGAGATAAGTCACAACAACTCAGCATACAGCAAGTTCATCCATGAAGTAGTCCCTGCCCACCAGCGACGAAGTGGTAAAGTTGATGAACACTGGTAGTTCCGACGTAGATTCCATTCTAAGGCTGGCTGCATGGGGGTTTCGTGGCGCCCTATGTGTAAAGCGTATATGAGCCAGTGTCCCTTAGAAAGTTCTCCGCGAAGATATCCTTCCCTTTAGGAAGATAGACCTAGTGTGCTTTGACATAATCAAATAAAAAGAAAATAATGAAAGCATCCCTTTACTTAAGCAGATAGTGCTCGCGAGCTTTGTCATAAACAGAACTGAACTAAATAAACTGATGTGGTTCTTCCCCCTCTTTTTAAATAAATGGGAGCCAGTTTACTGTAGAAAGTCTTCCACGAAGTTATTCACTACCTTAGACTGGTAGCACTTTTGCAATAATCTAAAAATGTCAATACTCTTTCAAGAGTCGACCAGGTTAGATGATTATAAATTCTTATAATAAAACTTTAGTATAGGGCTGCAGAATTAAATACTATCTTTCGAAGTGCTCTATTTTTAACGCTTCTTAATATAATATCAATATTATACTGCATATAATATGCGTTTTGAAATTAATAACGGAATAAACAGTCCAGTATTTTGTAGAGACATTAGGCGTTATTTCGAAGCAGGCAAGATGAAAAATTAGCAACGTTTTCGCCGGGAGTCGAACCGCGGACCTCTGAAATACGCGCCTAGCGTGCAGATTACCACACCACGAAGGCTTTCCGAGAAGGCGGTAGAGATACCTTACATATTTCTCCTCTTAAAGGAGAACTGGGGATTTTAGGCGCTCAATCGCCAAATCCTGCATAAGGAGAATCATCATCCACCACCCATTTTAGTTCGGGCGCCACTGTGGAGACATTAGGTTTGTTTTGGAAGCAGGGAAAATGAGCAAATCGAAGCACAGAATACGCGCCTAGCGTTCAAACCACCACACCACGAAGGCATGCCAAAAAGGCCGGGGAAATACAGAAATACCTTACAACTGAACATTAAGTAAAAATTAAAAAATAACGTAAAATTAGTACTAGACAAACATCATTCAGAAATAGACAAATTTGTGATGACATATTACTTGAATTTTTTAAATAAAAACTAGTTTTCGTTGGTATTTGATTAATAGTTTACTTGAATTAATTATAGTCACAATCGGTCTGCATCTGCACAGTATTCCGAAATTAATGAAGAAAACTGGTTTCGATCTTTAGTTCGCAGCTAACAGGAATAAATATAGGCGCTAATTCTTCAGAAAATTAGGGAAACAATTATTTATCAATTAAGAACTAATTAAGAACTATTTCTTGTTCATTAACTGATTAGAAATTTAGCAGTTTGAACCATTTATAATTATTAGCATGTGTTATGGACGTCTTTCAACACCAAACTACAATCACCAGTTAAAGGTTCTGGCTCTCAATAAATGAACGGAGGTTAAGGTTTGAAAGGCCAAATAAAATAATAACTTAATGATTCTGCTTAAAAACACAAATCTCAATTGATTATGAGACTTGGAAAAACATTCTGCAGCAAAATGCCAGAAACGTTAAGAATTAAGCACATCATTTCCTACTATTTTATTACTTATTTAGCAGTTAGTTCGGTTTTTGACAGTAAAATAATCAAATTAAATAAAGAAAGTAAATAATTTATGTAATACATGATTATATCGTATATCTGCTTGGAAATCCATAAATGAAAATATACAGTACGAAGGGTAAAACTGTCATTATAAGCAGAAGTTATTAGGATACAAGCAAAACAGCTCTCGAAATATAAAACAGATTCCACAAATATTGTTATTAATGTCTAATAACAATATATTTAAATTATCTTCTTAAGAAGAAATGGTTTGTATTATATTTGATATATTTATTTTTACTTACATAATTGTCTTTGCGTAAAAGTTTTGACATATCGTATATTTTCTCAAATAACACAAGGTATAGTTTTTGTGAAAATTTTATAGTTTAACATGTATCTGTCTAAGACGACGCCAAACTATCAACGACATATGAATTTAGTTTAGATCAGGGATCATCAACTGCAACAAATTTTATTTTCTTGTATCTGGCAGCACTGTCTTATGTACCGAATCACGAACTAACATATACCTCTAACAAGTTTCGTTGTTGGTTGTGTCGTGTGTTCGAACAATTAGTATTGTAAGCGTAATGAGTGTAAAATTTGTAAAGTATTATCGATTTATCGGTATTAGGTAAGAATACAACTTTCCATTATCTAATATTGGAAATATAGACGAAACACCGACGACTTTCGACTTAATAAACAATACAACTGAGGCAGCAAAAGGCGTAAAATCTGTTCAAGTCAGTTTTTGAACTGTTCAAGTCAGTACAGGCCATGAAACGACCAGGTTTACTGTATTAACTTTCATGGCAGATTGAACTAAGCTGAAACCCATGGTTATTTTCAGAAGAAAAATTACACTTAAAATAAAATTTGCAATGTGTGACAGTGACGACCAGATACTCGACGAAATCAACACAGTTTGTTGGTGGGATATACTATTTCATTGTCACGCAACTCAGAACACAAATAACTGCTTAGCACAACAGCATCTATTGTTACGTGCAAAATAATATTAAGATTGCTGTTATACCAAGTGGTTTATCATGCTAGAACCTTAGAAATCTCCCAGAATAAACTATTCAAAGATCACAAGACTGAACAATGGAATAACCTGGATGATCAATGACGAAATGTCGTATACGAAAAGTAGAGCTATGTGGCTTGCGTCTCTTAATGCGCTATGTGATTTCGTGATCAATTCGTGGGAAAAAGGTAAAGCGGAAAGAGTAAACAAACCCTTTAAAAAGCATGGCATTTTAATGCTATGGACGGCACTGAGGACGATTTGTCATGGTATACTAATGACAAAGAGGATTTCGATTCGCGAAGCGCAGAATGGGGCACATATAAGGAGCTTCTCAACAGCGAAAGTAAGGATGTACTTGAGGAACTGTTTGCCTTAGATGATGAATGCGAACATTTTGAAGGATTTTAAACACACTGATGAGTGATTTATTTTATTTTTAATGGGTTTAATTTATATAAATTTTAATCTAATTTTTTATATCTGTCCTGTAAGGCGACTTCGGATTTTGGGGGCCATTTTTTGTGATTCGTGTATCTTATTTACAGAAACTCCAGTACTTATTTTAATTAGTGCGGTGATTTAAGTAACGAGTTTCGAATATGCTATGGACTATTTTTCTTGTAACCAATTTTTTCTTATAACTATAAGTATAAACAAGAACTATTTTATTGTTTCTTGTATTTATGGACTATTTTTCTTGTAAAACAAATCTGTAACTTTTAATGTTTTTCTCAGATTACTTCTCAAACTTTCTTTTGTCATTTAGGGACTTTTTTAGGGCAGCTACTTCTGTTGACTCGATAAATCTAAACGAAACAACATTTCTAAAACAACTTAAATTTATTATGACCTTTAAGTTGGGTACTACAGCTTAAATGAGCAGTTATGCAGCTCGAAGCCTGATAATACTGTAGATAACGCAGTTATTTTAAGTTACAGTTACGGTTAATTATAAAGTTCGGTTACAGTTACGGTGCAGTTACGGTTACACTGCAGTTACGGTTACGTGACAGTTCGGTACATTTACGGTTAATTGTAAAGTTCTGGGGTAGGACTAGCAGAGTACACTAACTTAATTAAAACTTTTACTATTTCTTTAGCATAACCATTTACACGCTAAATAAAATGAGCTCGTTTAATACCGACAACAGGTAAATTTTCTAGGAAAAACTCATCACTTGAAGAAAAATGTCATGGTAAATTAAATATACATTTAGCGATATTATTCTTCAAATTTTTCTTGAACCTCAGCAAATCGATTTTTAGTATGTCTAATAGTTAGCTCTTTTAAATTTCTTCTCAATTTCTAGCCAATTTTTAGACGATACGTCATGGTGCAACATTGTAAGTATAAATAGTCTTCGTTTACTTCTTTTAGTACATGTTCTTTCTGTTATTTAATGTCTAAAATATGTATTTTGCTCATTCTCCCTATCATTTACATAACTGCTCTGGCTGATATGTCAGATAAGGAAAGCTGACTGCTATCCCAAAGTAATGATATACATAAGACTTCTATATGGTTTGACTTACATGTGTTATCCTCCTTCTTCCCCGCAGTTATAACACCAGTTTGCTTCTTCTGTTGCACCTAGACAACGTTCTTATAGTGATGAGATTGTCCAGTGGGATCGACTATATAGGCGTCTGTTGGAAAGAGAACTATGATTTGTTTCCGTAGTTCATAGTCAGTAGTTATAGATTTCCTATTTTAGGTAAGTTCTCAGTATAGGTTTATTAGCTCGTGATTATTTCAGCTATCCAAAGCTGGAAAGATTGCCGGTTTTCGGTGGATACGTGCAAAAGTTTCGTTAATTTCTCGATAGAATATTTAACGCTGCCCCCGTAAAATTCTGTGTGCCGAAAAGATGAACATACTCCGTTGATTAATTTGGTTTTTCCAATTTGCACTGATACAAATGATGATCTTTTGCACATTTCAAGCAACTCATGGGTGTTTAGCAAATGGTTTGAGTATGTCAAAAATTCTAGGACTATATGTAGGTAATTTTTGATGATAGCTCTAAAAAATGATGAACAGTATACAGAGCGTCAGAACATAGATGGTTGTGTAAAGTAGATACGAGCTGGGGTTTCTTTAAAATTTCTCTGCGAAGATATCCACCTCCTCTAGTACTTTGTAATAATTGAATAATCCAGTCCAAATCAATCTGAACATGGTGGCGGAATTTCATCGTGTTTGTGGTTTTCATCGTGTGTAAGTGAGCATTATGTGCAATGGATTTAATAAAATTCAGTCATTCACCAAGATTAAGGAAAGAAAAATAATTACTGTCAATATGTGCATAAATGAAAATTATTCATTTTGTTTCGCAAAAGCATCGCTTGTAAAATTTGCAATTTGTGTGGGTGTGTCTGGGGTATTGTTTGTGTGAGTGTGTCTGGGGTATTGTTTGTGTGAGTGTGTCTGGGGTATTGTTTGTGTGATTGTGTCCTTGGGTGATGATCAGTCAAGGTAATCAGAACTAATAATCAATTCTTCAAACCTCATGTTTAAAAATTCCTACTGGAAGAAATGAAATAGATGAGATTAGGAATTTTTTTTATCATCATGGAATAGGTTAATTTCTATCAATTTATCGAATTTATTGATAAATTGATTTATCGAATCATTATCGAATGTTCACAGTTCATTGGTGCTTTGTACGAAATATGAACAGATGCGCAGAATCATTTTATATAACTGAATAAAATGAAAGTACTTTCAGTGCATTTCATTAAATGCATAGTTCGCAGAAAACTCCTAAAATCCCACGAGTAATTTATCACGGGTTTCTGGATTAAATTAAAATTAAAGACAATTTCTGGATTTAGTTTTATTTCATTTTAGGGAACTATGAGATTTTCAAGATGGAAAATTTCTTTATTTTAAGCGCTTGGAACAATACTTCAGTTACGTCATGCTGAAAATACTTAATTAAGGCTTTAAGAGACTTGTACATTATCTAAAATATGCAAGATATGAAATTTACTCTTCTCTAGTTTTTCCAAATTTGCTCTAAGTTATCTTATGTTTCCGTACAGATTTTTAATTGATCATCTTTAAACTAGTTTCGAAAACTCTTTCTTGCAAAAATTCCATACAGTATTTCCTTTGGAATACCTACTAGACTTATACTTCTTTGTTCCGACAAGCTGTTCTTCGATATTTTCTTAAGAGCATGTTATTTTTCTTTCCTCTAACGCCGAGTTCGTACTGTTTTCTTTACTCAAAATGTAGGGAGCTTTGCATTCGCTAAAACTACATAGCATGCAGATATATTCTATTTTTTCTTGCAAACCAAGGTTACTTTGAATTTTAATATACTGCTTATTTTGTCTAAAAATAATATTCATTGGCATTATTGGCATGCAGAAAACATCATTGAGTTCTGTATATATTGGAAAACAGCACGTTCTATATTTTCGTCTTCTAGATCGGAATTTCTGGCTAGTCATTTAATAGAATTCCTTGCAAGAACTATGGCGTCCGAAGAAGCAGCGCATCTATATTTCGTGACCCTTCTCAGGGAATAACAGTCATACTACTCAACTGACGTTCAAGGCCCAGTTTGTTATAACATATAATATGCTGTATTAAGCAACTAAATTTTAAAGCAAACTTACTTAGCCCCTTGCATTTTTTAGTACCTCAATTACAAATTGAATTCATATAAACAATAAATAACATACCTCTATTGGCCTTGTTTTGAAAGGAAAACATGAGTGACTTGCCAATAAGGATTGTGAGAAAAATACTCCTTCGCATAATGAGCTGCTTCTAATGTTCAATTTATGTCAAAATCTAGAAGACGTAAAAATGCTGTATTTACTTATCATTGTTGGCAACGTAAAGCCTTTGCATGTAGCAGTCATGAAACTGGAGAGAAATTGAAACTCTTAGTAGCGATACAGTATGCCATCTATCGCCTTTTATTTTTTTATATGATGAACTTATCTTTTATATTTTTATATAAAATTTTGGTACTTTTCCGTTTCTCGAGCGCAAATCTCGCCAAGCAGACTTTATTGGCGACAACATACAGTAAACACATAAAAAATGTTAACAAATATTAGTTTTACGATTTTTTTTATTTTGAAGACATAAACATTTTAATATCCCTTAAAATTTTGTAAAAAGCCAATAAATAAAGACAATAAATTTGTAAAAAGACATTAATTGAGGAATTTACTATGCTTTCAATGGTTCAACATCTGATTCGCCATTTCATATCACGTGATCTCAAGTGATCTCATCTCACGTAAACTACGCTACAAAAATCCAATTTTCTCGGTAATTACCTACATTAATTTCAAGTTAAATCTTGATATGAAATGCAAGAATTATTTCAATTTGTACGAGTGGCTTACTCAGAAATTATGTAAAACGGCAGTGCTTTACTTCGCTAGTGAATTCTCATTAGAATTGATGAATTTAACCCTTGATTTTGCCTTTTCTATATTTTCGCCTTTGGGTGAGCAGTGTGATTGCATCCTAATTAACTTAATTACCGCGAAGGCCCTACGGTATAAAGGTGAACTATCTGGTAAAAATTCTATCTAATTGTATGCCAGTATTGAAAGAAGCAATCAATCTGATAAGAAAATGCTGCCACTTGTTCTGAAAAGGCGTAAAAGATTACCAACGAGGATATTCCGTTTGGAATCAGTTGTACCATTATTGGCGATTTTATCGCCTGGGCCGGCAAAACGGAAAAGTATACCAAAATATCATATTTTTTAGATATGGAAAAAAGGAACAACTTTCAAACATTTTATTTACGTATGAAAACTATTGAATATTTTATTTGATTACCGTATTGCTATTAAAATACGAATTTGAATTTCAGGAAATTAAACTTTAATGGTGGAATTGTTTCCATTTATGAACCCAATTATTTGTATTTATTTTCATATTTAAAAATAGTACTTCATATTTAAAATATAGCTAATATATAGTTGTGAAATGCTGAGTGAGGTAAGATTGCTTCCCGCCAGAAAGTGGCAAGAAAAGGCAGGGTGCCAGATTTGGCGCGAAATCGCCCGTTTGGCGATATTTGGCGACATAGTTGGCAATATGCCATAGACGAAGCGAGAAAATTCTACTCCGCGTTTTTAGCAATTTTCTTCGGGAATGTTCTCGAATGTAGGTTAAAGCTATACATACCCTGCCTGTACGCGGAGAAGATTGCCTTGAGTTCAGTAGCAGAGTGAGAGAGTTCAGCGATTAGACCGAACCGAGTCGAGAACTGTACTTTAGTGCTTTACCGTGAAGCTGTCTTCACCGTTGTAGCCTTTTACTTTCGTAAAACTGCAAGGAATTTGGATTTATTGTAATTACAATTTTAATGGGTTTTTAGTTAATTAACGGACCCATTTTCGTTTATACATCCTTAATTATTTTTAATTATTTTCATTTTTATGAGTTGAACAGTTTTGCTGTTGCTTAAGAAATAAATAATTAACTAAAAACTGTAGCTCGCAAACTACATCACTACTAAATGCTTTCTAGCGGTTTCAGTCTTGTTTCTTTTTTGTAATCTGATTTGTAGCAAACATATTCTCTGAAGGTCAAGGTAAGGCAGCCTTTCTACGTACGCAGAATGTTTTCTAATCTGGCATTTTCTGTTTAAATGTAGGCTAAGAAATGGGTACAACTGCAATGCAATTTAACATATCCCATCTCAAAATTCCCATCTAAAAAAAATTTTAAAAATTTCCCCTCAAAGAATCAACAGTATAACAAAATGATGTCTCTTCGTTTAAAGATCAGAATTACTTGAGATAATCAGTTAATCAGTTTCTATCTTTCCTCAGTAAATTTAATTTATTTTTATTTACACTTTTCTAGAATACGCGCATGAAATATAAAAAAGTTAAAAGAATGAAAATGTGAATGAATGAATTAGGAAATTTAAAAAGAGCCTTAAAATAATAAATTTTAATATACAGACTTAAGTCTGTATATTAAAATTTAATCGAAATTCTTCAAAAGTGTCCAAATGTCCAGAAAGTTTTCCTTAGACGGAAATTACGCGCTGTTTAAAATAATTAGGTCAAAGTCTTCAACAGCGGGAAGGCGCATCGTCAGCAGTATATAAGACGTTGTTTGAAAGTGCGCGAGGCACTTTCAAACAGCAACTGAGCGATTGAAGCAACTGAGCGATCTTCGAGATTTCGAATTTTGGGGTCATTCGGTACGATAGCTAATTTGTTGTTGCTAATGCTCATTTGTCTGAATCATAGTTAGCCCAAGCCGACAAAATTGTTTACGTTTGCCGTTGGCAACAGTCTTGAGCAACTTACAAGTTTCAGTACGATTTAGCTCAGTTCCGTCCCCGGTTATGATGGAAAGCAACCCCCGGGGGGGACACGGGTCCGAGGTTTCACACGCCTCTTTGCCTACCACAAACCTCTCTAGAGGACCTTTCAGCTCTCCGCATATTTAAAGTGCCCACATGCTGCAAGGGCACTATACATTTACAAACATGCATGCCTTTTTTGATATTCGAACCCGGGCCTTCGTTACGGTAGTCAGCGACGCTAACCACTTTATCGGCTGTGGCAGCTAATTGCTAATTTACAGCAGTTGTGTAAATTACGACATCGGCTGCAAGGGACTGCCGTGAATTGTCACTTAGCCTACAGTTGTCCCTCGAAGATGTCACGTACTTCTGTAGCAGCGACGCTAGATTTTGTGACAAGGTCTTGAGGAGAGTAACTTTGTGTCTGATAAACGATATTCTTCATCACTGTAATGCAGTTGTTGTTGAACAATTACTATAAATATCAGGCATTATTTCTCTTAAACATCCGTGATTAAAACGGCTTTTCATTTTCCATACTCTTCATACTTACTCTCTTTCTACGTTCGCAGTTCATATTCCGTCATATATTATACTATTAAAATTGTGACTTGAATATGTTCTATCGCTTCGGAAGTTTTGTTGTTGTTGTGACTTACCTCACTTGTCTAACATCAGAGCAAACCCACGAAATAAATCTTGGTAAGGAGGCAAGATTGTGCCTGTTGTTGGCAATGACCTTAAGTACCATACAGTGGCAGTACAACCAAACGGAATAATGCCTGCACGGTGGAAAATCTACTAACCCAAACAGCCTACCCCACCAAGGGGACAGAGTTCATAGATGAATATACTTAATCAGTAGTAATTTCTGCACAGTTGGAGAGAGAAATTAAGACATCTTACATACAATGCATCGATTAATTCATTTTGGAATTTGTAACTTAATTTAAAAGAGCTAAATAAAAGTAAAATAGTGGTGAGGTTATCATTGATGACAAGTTACAATCAAAATTATATCGGATATAGTAAGTCCGATACTAGTTAATATGATGCCAGAAAGTTCCTAATCTATAGTTTACAATTCACTAGATTCTTACACCAGCCTCTACGAGTCGTTTTACTATGATATATGCAATTTACAACAAGCATTATTTATTTACTTGGATTCAACAATCTTCCATGCCTCCCCCAGTCATTATGAGATCGTTTTTGCATTCAATTACTTAATTAGTGAGCTTCAGCTTTTTAATAAATACAGTACGCTTCAATAGAATGCAGTACACCTACTACATACCATATATGCACGTACAGTTGGAAAGTACGTTCAATATGTTCTTCTGATTAACAATATGCAATTAAAATACAAAACACATACAATATACTAAATACTTGCAATTCGCAATATACGTGCAATATAAGCATACAATATACACATAACATACACAGTTAAATACCCCGGGGAACGTGACGCATATTTCACAAGTGTATATCAGCCACTGAGGAAGGTGTTTTCAAAATGGACCCATGAGGACCCATGAGCTGAATCTCCGTGCATGTGAGCATATGTTGTTTACGTTTTAATTCGTATTTGTTTCGCATTTATATTAAATGTATGGCGTACTAGTAGATAATCTAGTAGTGCTTTCGTTTTCTGAGTTTAATTAATCGCTGGCATTTCACTTCACGATTTTTATCACGCATTAGTATTTGGATTGATGCTCACTTCATATTATCGCTGTTTACATCGAGAAAATGACTCAAGCTACAATTAGCCTCGAATATTATCAATTTACTAAGACCTGTGGATTAAAAGAATTTTATAGATTTCTTTTTATTGAAGTGTTTCAATGAATCTAGTGTTTTCTTATTCAGTGCTTGCATTCTTATGATATTTAAAGTGTAAGATTCAGAATACATATTGTTTATCATCTGATTATATCCATTGTCAACATTAAAAGTTGTAGGTGAATAAATTGAATATATTTGTTGTGAATAAAATAAATTCATTCTGTTTGATGAGTATTTCCATGTGTGGACAGTACATTTAAGAGTGATAAACGATATTCTTCATCACTGTGATGCAGTTGTTGTTGAACAATTACTATAAACATCAGTTATTAAATGTGAAATTTAACACACTAAATGTATACGAATGCAAATTAGTGAAGTTCATTTTGAATAAAATTCTGCGTTGGCTATTATTATAGAACATCTTTTTCATATAGACTGCAATAAAAAGTGCTGACTTCTATTTACATATATAATTGGTGTAAATATTTTTCTCATATGCATAGTTTTATGCAAAGATAGCATTTGCGTTCATATGTTTACTACATATTTCTTTCTTCATCTTATTTACAACTTATTAAGTAATATTTCACATGGATATTTTTGCGAAGTATCCAACATGTGTTTGTATTTATTTAAAACTTTTTAACCAGGTAGTGAAATCTTCATAATTGCTTATATTTGATCTAACTTCGCAATGAAAATTTTCACAAGAAATCGACGATGCTTTAATTATATTTTACAGAAAACTGGGTGGCAAAATATTTTCAACCATTTTACTTAAATTTCAAAGCAGGCGAAAAGTCATGTGACATGACAGAAATATCACTGGATGCCCATTGGTCCATTCTAGAAGCCACTCCCTCGGTGGCTACACAGATGTGCAATTGTGAAATATGCAAACAGAAAGGGTCCGAGGGTCTGCCAGCACTCTTCTCCTACCACAAACCTCTCTAAATGACTTTCGGATCGTCGCACATTCAACGTGCTCCCATGCTAGACACTATAAATTTACAAACATCCATGCAGGAATTAGAACCGGGTCCTTCAGTACGGTAGTCAGCGTCGCGTCGTCCGTTTGGATGGGCCTTAAATTGTAACCATCAGTTCAGGTACTTATTGCATAAAATGACTTAATAAGTCACAAGAACCCACGAGAGTTATCCTAAACGACAAAACATAAGATTACATGGGGGGGGGGAACCTTTAAATGTCAAATTTAATACATCTCAGTGAATGTATTATATTCTTTTAAAAGCGATAATGAAAATGTGTTATTCTTTCACCGTCAATAAAACTTGCATCCCAAAACTCAGAAATTTATTTATTGTTGATAACTTGAATGAAAGATGTTAGCTATTTAATGTGAATGGAAAATAAGGTTTAAATGCCCTGTTGTTACAAATATTGTTAAACATCTGACAATGACACACGAAAGTTTTATTTCGATACAAAACTGCGTCTGGAAATTCTCCCCGTGTATTCGTAACGTCTTGACGCACACTTAAATTCTGTATAACGACGAAATTAAATCCGATAAATATTAATGGTAATTCCGCGAGATTATCCAGACGAGGTTGCTTTCGATACAATTCACTTTGAACTCATAATGACAGTTCAGGTGATTTAATAAAATGGGTTATGCAAGAAGCATTACTAAGGAAAATCTCTTTAAGTTAATGGTGTTAGAATACCGATTAAATGTAACATTTTAATGGATGGCGAATTTTAATGGATTTTCAGATCAGTTTATCTATAAAGTGAATGCCACGAGTGTTGAAAGTGTTGAATTGAATAGTGTTGAAAGTTTAATTCCAGTTGTAAGCATTTTTGTCGAAAAGACTGCATCTGCTTGTAAAATGGATTGCATCTTCAATACGGCTTTGGCATTATTAAAATTATTCAAAAGGGTTTCGTTAAAAGGTGTTGCAGTTTATGAACACTAAAAATGATTCAAAAGGAATTCTTCAAATTTCTTGATTAAGATGTACGTTTCTCACTTTAAACTTATATGTCCTTGTAAAGATCTTAAGTTTATTTTATTTTTAAACTTTACTGTCCTCTCTTATTTTCCACTTCCGGCCAGAATAAACGCATCAGTTTGGTTATGCACTATACACACTAGCATATACCAAGCTATCTGACCAACTCACAAATAGGCTAATTCATTCACAAACAGGCTCTTCGCCTCCTCAGCTATGTTGAATAGTCGCCTTAGCATCCTCTCTAAATTACAGCAGCTTTCGCTATTTAAACTCATTTTTTTTGCATTTTGGTAAAGGTCAACGAACCAACAGAAAGCACAGAAAATAATAGCTAAAATGAAGTTTATAATCTACTTAACAATGCAAAACTTCTGAAACAAAACAAGGACGGCCGAAAAAATTCACAATTTTTACGAAATATTTCCAGAAGAGTCCTTTCACAGAAAATTTTATTGATATGTATGTGCTTTACATGTTCGCCAGTAATAAGTTAAAGCAAAGCATAAGAGATATTCAGACAATTATTTAGAGCGGACGGGCAAATCAAAGAAAGAGAAATTACTGTTAAGCTAAGAACATCGAAAACCGCAGAATAAAATACACAGCCAGATTAGTATTATTAGATTATGAGATATTTGTAGTCGTGAACCAATATCACCAAATCGGTACTTAACAGATTTCGTATTCACCAGTTAAAAACTCTTTCAAATAAAAATCATAGATTTGTTACAAATTGTCATAATAAATATATCACTTCATAATTCTTTATAGCGCATATTTAACACTGTTGCGTTGTACGGATTTGTGGATTTTGAATCTTGGATGAGAACACTTGATGAAGAATCTAAACACAATTTATTCGCCAGTACTACACAGGATAGATCCTAAAACGCGTTACAGTCGTCGAAAAACTACGACAAACACACAGAAACAATCAGCAACACAGCCACAGTGAAAACGGTGGCTATCAAGCTCTACAAGTGAAAACAGTGGGAAAGCACTAAAGTACAGCTCCCGACTCGTTCAATTGCTCTCGGGCTAATCTCTGAACTTAAGACACTACTACTGAACTCAACATAATATTACTAAACTCAAGATAATGTACACCCGCTTACAGATAGGATACATATAGCTTTAAACTACCTTCGAGAGCATTCTCAAGAAAAAAAAAAAAAAGCGTTGTAGAATGTTCTCTCCGTCTGTGGCATATCACCAAATATTTTTCGCACCAAATCTGGCTACCCTGCTTTTCCCTACCCTTTCCTGGCAACCCTAACCCCGCTTTGCGGCGAAGCTATCTTACTGCAGCTGGGCAGTTCGTAACAATGCTCTTAACAGTTTTAAGAACCTAAAAAAATTCATACTGAATAAATATTTTATATTTATGCTAAGAATTAGAGGTGAAGCGCATTTTTGAATAAAAATAAATGTGTATAAATACTTAAACATTTTCCTTTTTAATTTGTGTTTATCTTCCGCATTATGTTGTGCTATAGCAATGCTGTAATATAATATAATACTAATCTACACTTTACTTTATGCAATATAATATTTATTTTTTATATTTTTTAAGAACTAACACTTATATGGTATTTCTCCCACATTTTTAGCGTGCCTTCGTGGTGTAGTGGTTTTGCACACTGGCCGGTATTCCAGAGGTCTGTGGTTCGATTTACGGCGAAGGCGATTGCTAATTTTTCATCTTTATGCTTCCGCAGAAAACTAATGTCTCTACAGTGGCGCCCGAACCAAAAGGGTGTTGGATGATGATTCTCCTCAGCCAGGATTTGGCGAGTGGGTCCCCTAAAAACACCAGTCGTCCCTTAAAAGGGGAAGTAGATAATGTATTTCTCCCGCCTTCCTAGCGTGCCTTCGTGATGTAGAGGTTCTGCACGCTGGGCCGGTATTCCAGAGGTCCGTGGTTCGATTCCCGGCGAAAGCGTTGCTCATTTTTCATCTCTCCACCTTTTCCACTTAGCCTAAAGTCTCTACACACTTATGACAGAAAAGCCTTGTTAGTTCATTCTGGGTTATGTTTCGTACAGCAGAACGAGTTGACTGCAGGAAATGTTTATGATTTTCCCACACGCATAATGTAAATATGCATTCGTTTAGCTTAGAGTGTCCTTAACAAAGGCAACTCTTCCCAAAATCCTTAGAGCGTTTTGTCATACGCAAATATTTCTGATAAGCAAATTTACTTCAACAACAACAACAAAAAAAAAAAAAAAAAAAAAAAAAAACACTAACATTAGCTTTTCAAAAAGTACTAGCTAAGAAATTAATGTATACATCATACTAAGGAATCAATTTCTACCTTTAAAGTCTTATTAGTAAACAAATGAAGAATTTGGACGTTACAAAGTGACGTTACAAATGAAAAAACCCACGAAAGTCACAGCTAGCCAGCATGTTTTCTGGTATATGAACACAGATCAAACTACCAATGGTCTTATCCATAGGGCAATAGGGAAAAAAGCTTAAAAATCTCGGACGCTTTGAAGTACGCTGAGGATGCTTCGAACGTTCTCGGTAGCTATAAAGATATGCTTTTTAAAAACGGTCAGCGCATTTCAAAACGTCCGAGATTCCATGCCTTATGTTACGTTACGAATTGTTGGGGACCTTCATCATCAGGAATGACAGGACTCATTTTTATAGTCTTTAAATGCCAATTTGCGACTAAGATGTATTCTTATTTTCTATCCCAAAACTATTGCTTGTGGCTCAAGACGATTTACCCGAGACAACCCGTAACAACACCCTTATGTCTTAAGACTTCAATTCCCACACTATGATGCTATGGGATTCCGAGTAGTCAAGGTGTACTTAAGCTCTTCCTAAAAGTTTGTTCCTATCACCCTATAAATATATATATATATATGTAAGATAAAATATATGAATCAAAATTATAATATAACTATAAACATTAATTCTTCCTCTCTATTCTAAAATCGTAATAAGTTCTCTGCATTGCGTCATTTCTAGATCACTCTATGATCGGCGCAGCTCTGATGACGTAATAATTTGGAACTGAAACTGTCCTTATAAACCAAAACTTTTCTCTTCTCGTGCTTCCATCTTGCATAACTACGCACTTCAGCTTTTGCTCTCTACTGTGCTAAGATGTAATTTCGCTGGCTTGCTTTCTATCTCAACAATATCAAAAATGTAAATCTTCTGTGGAAAGGCACGACTAGAGTGCCAAGTGATTGTGGCCACAAATATCAGTTGCAAATAAAAATGGAATTAAAACTGCCTCGACTGCCAAGTTCTTTAGATATTACCAAGTTAGCATTCTAGCATACTACGCAATCAAAATCTTCTTCAATATGGGTCTAATCACGCATCTACAGTGTTCTGTCTTTTCCTTGTGCTTTTATTATGACATATATATATATATATATTTTATAGGCAAGATTCTTTCTATTCTCACCTTGACTTCTGATAACTTCATAAATGGCTGAAGAGTTTAATGTCTAGGGCGAAATAATATATTAGTGCAACTGAGATTTTGACTTCAACATTTAATGGAGATATCTACAATTTTTACACACTATGAAGTTGGAGGATAGGAACATGAATATTTACAAGAAAACTGGCACACCAAAAAGAAAAAGCACAAAAAAGTCTTTCATATTTAGAACGCCTATATATAGTCTTTACTTCTTCTGTATCTCTCTTTGTTATGGTGGCCTCGTCTGCGTTTTTTCCCCCAAAGTTCTATCAGAGAGTGCGCAGCGCCATCTGTCGGTTGTGAAAGATGATATGGCACAATATGTATGTAAGAAAAGCATAATTAGCACCGATTCAAGAGCACTGAGATGTAGAAGCGTAGAAATGCTGATTGCGGAGATTCTTGATGCTTAGAGGGTTCATCCATTTTGAAGAAGAAGCAGTCGATCTGAATTAAATTCTATATTTACTTAAATTCTTATTTGTGGCCACAATTTACTTGGCATTCCAATAGTGCCTGTTTCCAGAACAATTTTGATACTATTGCGATAGAAGCGATCACTACAGTAGTATCTTGTTAGGATGAAAGCGCAAGCGAAAAGAGAAAGAGTTTCGCAGTAGTAATGCAGAGGAAGAAGGGAGAGAGTTAACGTTTTGGCTTACAATTACTTTGATTGGACAAGAGACATCAGGATTAAACATTACGCAAGATCGCATAATAAATTTGAATGACTTGTAGCGTTATATTTAAGACAGAGAGATGAAGTCTCCAATGGGAATAAAACTAAAAGAGATTATAACCAATTAAAATTAGAAGTTTGCTTCCATACTTTTAAGAATCAATATATATATATCAATTTATCATATTTCATTATGATTGAATCACAGAAATGTATCGTATTTCATTATGATTGGATAAATATCTATGGAAATGATTTTATATGTGTGAAATTAAAGCCTGGAAATTCTTCAAGTTCCAAATGTGGCTACAACAATTATTGTCTCGCAATACTCACATTGTCTTCCAGTTTAGATTGTATCGGTATTTCAGATGCATACAGAAACATACTTGCATACTTTAAAAACATTTTATGTGAGATAAAGAAAGACGAATAATGATAAGATAGCGTGTATGAATTGTACCGTGTGAGCGTCCATATAAATAGTGTGATATAGTAACGAGTTAGTATGGCAGTCTTTGCACTCAAAATTTCGTGGAGAAATACGCATAAATATTTATGAAATCTTTGCTTCCAAACGGTGCGTGCGAATAAGACTAATGGGAAATTATTTGTTTTAGGACGTAGGCTGTGAACGAATTAAAATGGAGACGATTTAGATAGTTAAGTGTTTTAGTTTCTATATGCAGTTAAGGTATCCTGCGTAAATAGAAGAATGTGATATGTGGTCTGTTTTCTTTTCATCTGCTCAAGTCATGAAATAAAAGTCCAAATGAGGATAACCATTTATCAAAAATCTTTTATACCAATTTATGCAAGAATAATGTTTTACACCAGGGATCGGCAACCTTGTAACTGTGTTGTGCCAAACCAGTCTTTCAATGTGATTCAGGGTGCCGCACAGTAGGAATACTTGAAACAATTCCATTTCGGTGGCAATGGATGCATAGGTAAGGCATAGAGGACAAGAATGTGGATTTTAGGTTTAATGCATATATGTTATTGTGTTAATTATGTATAACTTAAAGATGTTTATTAACATAAAAATTAACAACATAAAATACAACGATTCCTTCATAAATAAAAAGTTTATCAGTACCTTTTAAACATTTTTATTGAAATGAAAAATAAACAACCAAAAATATAAGTATTCCTTCAATACACCGTGGTGGCCAAAATTGTGGACACTTTTGGAAATTTTTATGTTTTTGAACTTTGTATGCTTATAGAAAATGTTACGTTTCCCAAAATGCAAACTTGTATGTATCATTTTTTATTACTGAATTAAATACAAAACACAAAATTCACTTATTTGCAATACAAAAAAGTTATATGTACTTTAATATAAATAAAAAACACAGTTATGAAGTGGTTTGTAATGTCTAGCTTTCCTGTCCAATCACTGTTCTTGTTCTGAGAACCAATCAAATTTTAATAACTGCCAGTAGAAGCTGACATCATGTTTACACTTGAAACAATTCATTATTTTGCTTTGTTCTGTAGAAGAAGGATCTGTTTCTTATACACTGCAATTACAAATATTAATTTTTGTAAAAAATTGTAATATTTAGTCAAGAAGCAATGATATCAAATAAAAGAGTAGATTGGACACCTAGAAAGAGATGTAATATTATTGTGTTAGGAGAAAGTGGTCTTTCCTATGCTGAAATTGCAAGACAGGTGGGTGGTTCAGTGACTACATCTGGAGTCCGAAAGTTTTGTTTACGATATCAGGAGACAAATTCAATAAAAAATAAAGAAGGAAAAGGCCGAAAAAGGTGCACCACATCTATTGATGACAGAAGAATAAAAAGATTATGTCTCCAAGGTAGCGGCCATCAGAAGTGATCTGAATGATGCTGGTGTTCCTGTCAGTTCAAGAACAATCAGAAGAAGATTAACAGATGTTGGACTGAGAAGTACAATTCGACGAAAAAAGCCTTATCTTAATTTTCAGCAACGAAAATAAAGACTACAGTGGGCAAAGGAACACATGAATTGGACAGATGATCAGTGGTCACAAGTTATATGGAGTGATGAAACTAAGATATCGTTATTCGGTAGTGATGGGCGAAAATATGTAAACGTAGAATAAGAGAAGAGCTACATCCTGACTGCATTCAAGCAACTGTGAAGAACCCAGTTAGTGTTATGATTTAATCATGCATGTCAGCAGGTGGTATTGATCGCCTTCATGTCATCGATGGGACACTGAATACCAGAAAATACATTGACACTATTCTAGAACCAAAACCTCTACCTTCCATCAGAGATCTCTTTTCCAACAATGCTTCGTTTATTTTTCAGCAGGATTGTGCTTCTTGCCACACGGCCAAAATATCGAAAGAGTGGTTTCGTACAAAGAGCATTAAATTGTTGTCATGGCCAGGAAACAGTCCTACCTCAATCCTATCGAAAATTTGTGGCACCGTTTGAAAACTCTTGTCCGAATGAGGCGCCCATCAAATAAAAGGGAACTAATTGAGGCTATAAATGTTTCCTGGCATCATGTAATAACGAAAGAAGAGCTTAAATTTCTTGTCAGCTCAATGAAACGTCGATGTGAAGCTGTAATCAAAAATAAAGGGTACCGTACTAAGTACTGATAACTCACTGCAATCATCACTATCTAATGTATATCAATAACTATTATCGTTTAACTTTTTTTGAATTGCAAATAATTGAATTTTGTGTTTTGTATTGAATTTCGTAATAAATTCTCTTTAAAATGATATATGCTAGTTTGAATTTTGTGAAACGTAACGTTTTCTATAAGCATACAAAAATATAATACATAAAAATTTCCAAAAGTGTCCACAATTTTGGCCACCACGGTATATTGAAGGAATACTACGTTCTACCTATTCTATACCTATTCTACGTTTACATATTTTCGCCCATCACTACCGAATAATGATATCTTAGTTTTATCACTCCATATAACTTGTGACCACGGATCATCTGTCCAATTCACGTGTTCCTTTGCCCACTGTAGTCTTTTTTTTTCGTTGCTGAAAATTAATATAAGACTTTTTTCGTGGAATTGTACTTCTCAGTCCAACATCTGTTAATCTTCTTCTGATTGTTCTTGAACTGACAGGAACACAAGCATCATTCAGATCACTTCTGATGGCCGCTACCTTGGAGACATAATCTTTTTATTCTTCTGTCATCAATAGATGTGGTGCACCTTTTTCGGCCTTTTCCTTCTTTATTTTTTATTGAATTTGTCTCCTGATATCGTAAACAAAACTTTCGGACTCCAGATGTAGTCACTGAACCACCCACCTGTCTTGCAATTTCAGCATAGGAAAGACCACTTTCTCGTAACACAATAATATTACATCTCTTTCTAGGTGTCCAATCTACTCTTTTATTTGATATCATTGCTTCTTGACTAAATATTACAATTTTTTACAAAAATTAATATTTGTAATTGCAGTGTATAAGAAACAGATCCTCCTGCTACAGAACAAAGCAAAATAATGAATTGTTTCAAGTGTAAACATGATGTCAGCTTCTACTGGCAGTTATTAAAATTTCATTGGTTCTCAAAACAAGAACAGTGATTGGACAGGAAAGCTAGACATTACAAACCACTTCATAACTGTGTTTTTTATTTATATTAAAGTACATATAACTTTTTTTGTATCGCAAATAATTGAATTTTGTGTTTTGTATTGAATTCAGTAATAAATTCTCTTTAAAATGATATATACAAATTTCCATTTTGCGAAACGTAACATTTTCTATAAGCATACAAAGTTCAAAAACATAAAAATTTCCAAAAGTGTCCACAGTTTTGGCCACCACCTAGTTAAATATAAAATTAAAATTTTAGTGTCAACCTTGTCCCTGTACTGCTCTAAATATCGTAATAGCAGGGGCATAATTTATGACATTCCCTTTGACACTTCATTTTGAATATCCAGTTGTTAAACAACCCTTTTGTGCACTCAGAATAGTTATCTTATGAGAAAAGATTTGTTCACACAGATATGTGGAACTAAAAGCAGAAAGCAGAGCACATGATATTTTCTTCAAACCATGAAATCTCTCCTGCACTGACGGCCAGAAATTTAAAATAGCTGCCGATTTATCGTTAAAGTTATCTTCTAGATTATTTGACTTTCCTTAATTATGAAGTTATTTGCTCAATACGTTCCACCTCAAAATTATCAACTTCCATCCACTCAAAAATTGAGACATTGGGTGGAATTTATTGGGTCTATTAAATCTGGTTTGATTAGAAAGGAAAATATAGGTCAAAACTTCAAAGTCTTTACATCTTTTGGAAAATTCCTCCTTAAATGCTTTAACGTAGATTTGAAGTTTATCTTTGTCTACAATAGATGTATGCATTTTCAAGCACTTTACATTTGAGAATTATTTACATGTACTAGTATTAACATATTAAAAATATTCAAGCACTGTCTGACCTTTTCCTTGGCGCCTTTAGTTCATTGGTATGTTTGGTTATATCAGTTAGAAACATCAATTTGCATAAACATTCTTTATTTCAATTCAGGGAAATAGTGATTGTTCTCATTAAGAAAAACTTTAATATGTTCCTTGCATGACACAATATTTAAAAAATCTGATGTGTGCACCACATGACTAAATTGTACGGAATATTAAATTATACCCATTTTTTCATGCATTTCATTAAAACTTAACTTTAAGGTCTTTCTGTTGTTAAACTATTTAGTTTTTAAAATGGCATATTACTGCAAAATAAACGATCTTGAACCCACTCATATTTGTTTTAATTTTATTCGATCTATTATCAAAATTATATGCTTAATCTCTGTATGAACAAAATATAAACATTTTTTTCACAGTACATCACCGAATCAGCATTCAAACTGCGATCCAACAAGTGTCTACATAGCACTAAAGTTTATATTTTTACGATTTTATACGATTATAAGGTATTTCTCTCGCCCTCTTGGTCTGCCTTAGTGGTGTGGTGGTCTGCATGCTAGGCGCTTATTCCAGAGTTGCGCAGTTCAATTTCCGGAGAAGGCGTTGATAATTTTTCCTCATGCCTGCGTCCAAAAATTACCTAATGTCTCTACAAATGTGTCTTGAATTCCTGCACATCATATGACATATGAGTAAATAAATGTGACGTTCATCCCGCAACAAGAGCAAAAAATCACATGGAATTAAAAACACTTGAATCATGTGGTCATTTCAATAAACATTCCGAATATAGAGGCTGATCACACACGTTTTAGACGATTTTTCAAATATTAAATTATACTCATTTTTTGCTGCATTTTATTTAAAATTTATTTCCTCGAATTTCATTAGATATATTTCTCATTCAATTAATTCAGTTCTCACTTCGCTTCAAGACAAAAATACATACAACCTCAAAATAACTCCACTACAAATTGAAAAATATAGAAAAGGATTTACTGTATATACTATATACTATATATATATATATATATTTATATATAGTTAACACAATTGAAAAAACTACAAGTAAAATAAAAATTTATACGCAAAAACAAGCAATTCGGCGCCAGCGGGCAAGAAGACAGATTTTCGGTGCACAAAACTAAAACTTTACTTTTGGTTCCATTCAGCAAAATGACTCTGTAGGTGCAGAAACTGATTTAAATCACTACTCTGCTGAGTTCCAAATGTAAACTAATATGGCCGCTATGGTAAGAAAAATTATTTTTAACCGCACTTAAACAACATCCAAATTGTTGATAATTCTACAACTATTGCATGCATATTGTTAAAAAACATAAAAACCTTAACAGGAAGATAAGAACAACGTAATTCAATCGTTTTTAAAGCAAAAAAAGAGCAAAGGAGCAATTTACCTACATATAAGAATAAGTAAATGAGCTCACTGAGCCGAGAAACAGAATGGGTCTCAAGTATGTATATACTTTTGGTGCTATCGATTGCAACCAAAGAGATAAGTGCACAGCCACAAGTTATAACAGTGTTATATACGAAATTTCAACTTCCTGAGGCCATTCGTTTTTGAGTTATGCGATATACATACATACATACGTACACGTACTTACGTACGTACAGAAGTCACTATACAATGTCTTCTGAATCCATTTCAGCAGGCCGTTTAGGGAAAAAGGAGTTCTTTATTCTGCGTACAAATGTCACGCAAATACATCGCTAAATTGCATTTGATAGCGGTCAAAATGGATATTTTCGTTGAAATGTTATACCCGAAAATTTTCGCGATTACAATATTTCCTTTACTTCGTACAAAAAAGCAAAAATCGCCTGCTTATAAAATTCTTTTTAACTGCAACTTTATTTTTGAAAATGTAAATTATCGTCCTCTTAAGAATCTTGTTTTCATGCAAAATGGCTGTTTAAAAGAAGCAATGGACGGAAGGCTATGTTTATGCTTTTTCCAAAGAACGTTACTCTCATTTATTCATTAAAACATCCTCTAAATGCCATGATCTAAATGCCAACAATTGATAATATTTTCAGTAACAATGAAAAAAACGTGATGTGCATGGTCTTTTCCCATGAGAAAAGAGAACGTGCTAAATTCTGTATGAGAAACAATTACTCGATCAAAACTGGAAAAAGGTTGCACAATAGATGAATATTGGGTACATTTAAATGAACGCAATAAAAAGAGATCCATTTATTATCATCAAAGAGAAGAACAAAATTTTAGAACATGGTTCAAAGAATCTCAAGAAATCTTTTCAAAGAGATTTATCATTGTTTCTGGTTTCTGCTTACAATGACAAATAAATATTAAACAGAGTGTAGAAAACTATTAAAGTCAACTTCACATATTGTATATCCAATTTTTGAAATACGAAGCATCTTCTCTTTGTCCACTGTGCCATCAGTAGAATTGCATTAAGACAAAGGAAGCTGTCGTACGTCAAATTCCACTGTTTATTTCCTGTAACAAATGGAACAAGAAATGTGTACCAAGGCCATATCTCTATTATATCTTCTGATGGTATCATCCATGGATTTTTGCGCTTTTGAACTTTCAAAAAGCGGATTGTCCACACGTGAACCTACAAACTTGCTTGGGCTTTGAAAAACTGTTCAAGAGGAATGGGATAAAATACCTCTTAGGCTACTAAAAAAATTTTATTGTCTTGGAAATTACAGTGTATAAAGATAGTGAAGAATAATGGTTATCAAATATAACATTTAAAACGCAAAATATTTAGGTAAAATATTTCTGTAAGTACAATGGAAATTGTCTAAAAAATCAGCAAACAACCTTAGTATTTAACGTCAACACAGTGCTAAGAAAAGTACAGCATTTGTTAGGCGGCATCATCATGACTCTCATACCTGTGGTTCTTTTTCTAAAATAGAATACTGAAACTGTTTCACATCATTATTTTAGAAGTCAAACAACGAACACAATTTTCACATTATTTGTAAATCGCAATATATTCTTCAACTGATTCTATGCGTCACATTTGCTGACGCTGAGGGTAAAAGCTACAGAAAGTTATAAATTTTCTAAATGAATATTGGAAGAATGAATGATGGAAGAGGGAATCTGATTTTTTCTTTCCCTCCATCATGAAAATTCCAGTTTAGAGTGCACTGTTTTTGTAATCTCGCTGGATGTTTGAGATAACTTTCTAGCAAACATTCGATCAGAAGAGTACACTTGAAGATACTTTAATACCGTTATCTTAAGCCGATTAAACCGGCACAAATCATACTGGCCCTTAAAATTTCTTATAGGACCTAAAACGTCAATTTAAGCTGCAATATATACTTTAAGGATTACTTTTTAAAGAAATATATATAACACATTCAGAGTTTCCAGCTTAAGCCGAAGTTTGATTTCTCTCCTGGAGTTAGACGAAGATTAGATTTTCTCTTGCACCACCCTGGTTACTCGAGGAGCTTCATAAAAAATAAACTTTCTCTCAATTTTCCCTTATTTTTATTATTATCTGTATCTTTACTCCTGCAGGCATTTTTAACCTTATAGTTGCTCAAAACTTTACACATATTTGATAACCTTTCTGCTGATTGGATAAACTGCTTTTAGATAAATGTAATAACATCATTCGAGCAGATTTACCAGTGCTGGAATTCCAACTACGTTGGACTGATCATAAGTGTTACACTGTGTAAATCAAATAAGCAATAATGCTCGAGAACGAAGACAATACGGCAGTTTAAAAAAAATAAAATAGTTTTAAAACTGATTGATACGAATTACACATGACACATTTCTTAGAGCTGATACCCAGAATCTTTCACTAGGACAAGCTAAGAGTTACGCGGGGAAAAAGATTAAATTTAGATACTTAAATATAATATAATGCTTTATTCTGTCTTCTGAGTTAGATTTTTATTAAGATCTATGATTCAGAATGGCTGAAGTTTGAACTGTTACTTTAATATTTGAAGCAAATTATTTTTATGCTTAACATCTGGGGAATAATAAAAGACATTTCATAATTACAATGTTTGAAGGAATAATTTGATGAGTAATAAGAATGACTAACAGTGCACATATCAGTATTTTGACATATAGGTGAGAAGAAAAGTAGAGATGCGATTGGCAGTCTTAGCTGCTTTAACACCTGAAACTTCTACTCGTTGATCTTAGTCTTTTTTTTTTTTTTTTAAATTTCCAATGGCAGATTATGAACAGTTACAGCAAAAAAAAAAATAAATAAATAAATAAAAAAATAAAAAAAAAATAAAGAATATAGAATACAGCAATACAATGAAAAAAATAGCTGTAACAGAGTCTACTAATCTAACATATCTCTTGCCTCCCAGCAACGCTTGGCGAGAAAAGTTTTGCGCAAAGCAGGACAGTGGGACAGATGTGCTGCATCCATCACCTCTCCAGAGCTGCACAGAGTGCATATCGGAGAAGGAACAATTTTGAATCTATGAGGATGATATTTGAGGCAGTCATGTCCGGTGGCAAGGCGGAAATTCAGCGACCGCTCTACGTCTTGGGCCGGCCATTAAACAAATTCGAGATAGCATTCTTCCAAGACTTATGAGAAACACGATGATAGAGATCTTTTAATAAGATTCCTAACAGTATGGAAAGGCAAAGGACGAGAAATATTGTGCATGATTAAAACACCTTTTTTTGCCAAGAAGCGGGCTTTCTCGTTAGATCGAATCCCACAGTGAGCAGGAACTCACTGGAGGACAATAGTTTTCTAAAGTGAAGCCAGGGTTTGTAGATAATGTCGACAATCCAATATGTCCTGTGATACGGGATTTTTATCTGAAACGATAGCCAACAGAGAGCAGCTCGGGAATCACTGAGTATAACAGCTCTTGAGAATTTTTCCAAGTGGCATGGTAGCTGGTACAGAGCTGTGCGAATCGCAGCAATTTCACCGTCAAACACAGAACCTTGCTCACAGGGATGTAGAAAGAGAAAATTTCGGAGAAAACTCCGACACCTGCATTAAGGCCATCAGACAGGAGGGATCCATCAGTGAAGATCCGAAGCCACTCTGGCTCAGGGTAAAAAAAAAATTAATACTTCGAAAGCGAGGGCTCTCAAAATAGACGGATCCATATTACGTTGATCTTAGTTGATGACTAATAAAACAACGGATTAAAATAAAGCGCACAAGAACGTTCTGACTAAGGATAGGATGTTTCGTGAAGGGCATTGTAAATGGAAATTCTTTCGCATTTACCTCAAGTATAGAGAAAAACACACGCAACCAAATCATTCGCAGAGAACGGTCCAACTATTAATTTTAGGGTCGAACAATTAATTTTCAGCGCTCTTATCCATTCGGCAGCTAGTTGACACAAGTTGATCACAGATCAGTTGACTGCCGTATCGTTGGGCTTGGGTTTGAATTCTTGAGATGGCATGGTGTTTGTAAGCGTATGGTGCTTGTGCAACATGGAACTCTTACAAAACTGGTGAGTTGAAAGGCTTTTTACAATGGTTTGGAAGAGAAGATGAGGGGTATCAAGCTCTCGATTCCTACAGCAAGGTCTGTTCCGTTAAAACTAGGACTGAAATACGAGTTAGTGCAGTATGAATAATGGTGAAATTCCGGTATCTCGCCTACTTCTGCTTGTACCTGTCCATAGACGAGATTTCCTGTTTACCTTCTCGCACCTATGTAACGCAGAAACGTCTATTGAAAGAGAACAAAGGTAGCATTTAAAACTTTCTCAACTATTTGTTTACATATTTATTTATAGTTACGTATTTATATTAAAAACATTGTCATTAAAATTCTCAGAAACTGAACGGCTCAATCGTCACTATTTCTTATGAAGCTCAATAGAAGCATTCAATAAACTTATAATGATAAAAAGCGCTTAACCAAAATAAATAATAATAACCGAGAGAAAAAAGAAATAGTTTTGTCAAAAACCCAATAAAACGTATTAGTGTACGTTTTATACTTCATGAAGCAAAAGATAATAAATTTAATCCTATTTATACTTTTCCTACGCATAGCTTACATTTAAGTCAGGAATTATTTGGAGAACCCTGATAATGTAGCGTATATGCCTTCCTTTTATTTATTTATTTACTTTTTATTTATGTTTTATTAATTGCTTAGCTGATAATGCACCATGCATATTACAATAAAATTTTTATTGCTGAGAGAACTTTATAACTTCAAAATTGCAAATTCAAAAATATTCATTCACCTTAGGACTTTTGCAGCTACGTTTTACAAATACACTAATGTGCAAAACTTAAGCAACAAATTCTTTTTTCAACTCACAACCATGGAATATTGTAAACAAATTTTTGCGATCCGTAAAGTGAAGAGCCAACTGAGTAGAAAGCTGATGCATATGCAAATATCAGCACCATGAAACGAGATGTTACACCAGGGCACGCAATACGCGACAAGTCAACAAGCGCAGTGCAAGGCAATAATAAAGAATGAATAATAAAGATGAAAGGGAAGCATTTCCAGGCATTCTTCTACAAGTCATATTGAGACTGCACAAGCAGTATGCAAGAAATATACATATATATAAGAAACTATACATATAATACTCGGTACAAAGAAAACATCAAGACGTATTTACACTTGTAGAAGGATTGGCAAGATTGATGAGAGGTGTAGTGTGTCTTTTGTCGCCGAAGAGTTTGGAATTGATAAAAGTGTTCTTTCACGAGCTTGGAAAGCCTACCAGACGACAGTTCAGCTGTACGAAAGGTTCATGGTGATCTGTCAAAAAAAAAATAAAAATAAAAATAAAAATAAAAACGCTAAGAGATATATCTCACTGCAAGCGAAAAGAGATCAAAATTGTTCAACAGTGAGCTCAACAGTCAGATGACATGTGTCCCCGTTTATTGCAGTTAGACGATTTCATGAAGGTGCCGTGTTCGCCCGACGATCTGAATGCTGGATAGCAATGACGCAGCTCATCAGCGCAACCGTTTATTGTGGTGTACAGAACACAAACAGTGGACACCTCATGAATAAAGTCACATCCTGTTTACCAGTTATAGAGTCCTTTCACTTTGACAAACGATTCTCGGCGCTAGTTGATACGAAGAGAGGTAGAGATATGCTTTCATCTCACTAACATCAGCGTAAGAGACCGTTGGAGTGGTCCTGACGTGGGGAGGCATTATGATGAACCAACGGACAGAGTTTCACATTTTCGACAGAGATTCTCCTGTTTACCAGTTATAGAGTCCTTTCACTTTGACAAACGAATCTCGGCGCTAGTTGATACGAAGAGAGGTAGAGATATGCTTTCATCCCACTAACATCAGCGTAAGAGACCACCATTGGATTGGTCCTGACGTGGGGAGGTATTATGATGCATGGGTAGGCATTATGATGCATGGGGAGGCATTATGATGAACCAACGGACAGAGTTTCACATTTTCGACAGGGATTCTCCTGTTTACCAGTTATAGAGTCCTTTCACTTTGACAAACGATTCTCGGCGCTAGTTGATACGAAGAGGGGTAGAGATATGCTTTCATCTCACTAACATCAGCGTAAGAGACCGTTGGAGTGGTCCTGACGTGGGGAGGCATTATGATGCATGGGTAGGCATTATGATGAACCAACGGACAGAGTTTCACATTTTCGACAGAGATTCTCCTGTTTACCAGTTATAGAGTCCTTTCACTTTGACAAACGATTCTCGGCGCTAGTTGATACGAAGAGGGGTAGAGATATGCTTTCATCCCACTAACATCAGCGTCAGAGACCGTTGGAGTGGTCCTGACGTGGGGAGGCATTATGATGATCCAACGGACAGAGTTTCACATTTTCGACAGAGATTCACTTACCGTCTGTCATTAATGTGATGAAGTTCTCTTCTCCTACGTGCACCTTTTCCAAGGTGCTATTTGTCCTGATTTCGGTTTTATGGATTACAGTATACGGTCAGAAACGGCGCTTGCTGTTGAGAAGGTCCTGGAAAGTCAAGATATCCACAGAAAGAATTGGCCAGCGGGATATTCTGATTTAAATATCATTGAACATGTGTGGGATACTTTACGAAAACAACTGGGGGAACAATGCTACCATTCGGAGAACACCAAAGAACTGAAAAAGATGTTTCTTGAAGAATGGGATCTCTTACCCCAAGAACTGTTAGATAGTGTGGTATTAGTGTGGTTAGAGTGCAGACGGTGCAATGCAAACCTTGAAGTTACGGGAGGTCATGCCATTTACAGAGTCTCTTTGGTTCCTTGTTCTGCTTCTAGAACAGACAGATTTTTGTACCAATGTCAATAAAGTCTTTTCCTATTCGTTCTTTCATGTCTCTCAGTTGATTGTTTGCAGATTTTCGGAAAAAATCAGAAAAGTTTCTTAGGTTTTGCAAACTAATGTTTATTTTTGGATAAAATTATAGTTATACTATGACATATTTTACAATTATAAATAAGATATCTCAGAAGGTTTAAAATATTTTAAAATCGCATCGCATATTTTCATTCTTAGTTTCGATTTTTACTCTCGTAACAAAATAGGTAATTTCCATTAACTGGAATGAGTAATAAATTGCTCAAACACGATTTATTAAATTAAAGTAAATTTCCATAACAAATAACTACGCTTATGTGAGTTGATGTTGGGATATATATATCTGTATATATATGTTGGGATACTATATATATATATGTAGTATCCCAACGTCAGAGTATGTATATATATATATATATATATATATGTAAGAAACACAAAAGATATCTAAATTATAATTTAAATTAAACATAGTCCCTTAATTCTTAAATTTAATTTGTTCATTTCCCCTTCCTATTCTAAAAATAGTAATCTCCTTCTCTACTGCGTCATTTCAAGATTAATCCTTGTCATATGACTCTTACATAACGCTGGTCATATAAGCGGAACTAAAACTCAAACAGCCAATAACAATTTTCCAGCAGTATTAATTATCCAGTCAAATGCCTTGAGAACCGAAACTAACTCATTCTAATCTGGATTTCTTCCTGAAATTAACTGACTTGCTTTCTATTCTTCGCTCTAGTTGGAATGATGTTTACTGCTCTCTTCTTACTGCAAAGCTGACAAAAATTTAAACGTTTCGAAACAGGTACGAGTAGTCTGCCAGGTTGCTTCTGGCTGCAGCATGTTTCCTAAAATAAAGATGAGCATTTTGCCTTCATCTGCTACCCATTTTGCTCTTTATTATGAATCAACATTCTGTGCAATCAATATTTCTACGACATTATTATTTCTGAATCTATTTGCTTCATTACAATGATGAAATGCAATATTTATCCATCTGTGTCATCAACTGTTTCTACAGTGTTATTACATTTAAGTTTGCTTCATTACAATGAGTGTCTGCTTCATTACAATGAGTCGACAGTCGACGACAATGTTCGCGTACATCAATCGGAAAGCTTAATTATCTCAGCAGAACATTTCCGTGTATCAAGATGGTATTAATGTTTTATTGTGCAGCACGAAATGAATCAACAAAGTAGATATATCGATTTTCAAAATAATGTGATCAGTTCGTAAATTATATACTCAAGCCATTCTGTTTAACTTTTCGTCATGCTAAACATTTATTTTGTGTCTTCATAATACACTGACCATTTATTCAAATCCTTGCTTACATATGATGCTAAATGGCAATGTCTAGAAATTGAAAGGAAATTAAAATGACTCTATTATAATTTTATTGCGGGATACTAGTACTTAAATATTCAATCCGAATATCTATAATAAAATTATTTCAAAGATCAGGGCAGATGATTTTCGTTTGTTTCAGTTTTTTATAGCGACTTTCATTTATTTCCCTGCATATATATTCTGCATTATATCATTACGAAAATAAAGAGTAACTGCTTAAAACAGAAGTTCCCCCCCCCCAAAAAAAATATGGAAGATTTCAGATATTAAGTTACGTCCAAAGGGGAGTTTTTTAACATTTTGTGTGCTACCTTTATTGAGCCTATCTTTAGAATTTCCAATACACATTCTCGCGCGCTGGAGATAAAAATGTTTTTTATATACATAATTGCCATTGCTCGCTTTGAAATTCTTGAGTTTGTTAATCAAAAGTTCGCAAACGTTTTACAAAATATGAATCGATAATAAAACAAATTCCCAATATCAAATTTGGGCTTCAAGATGCCCATATTCGCAGGAGGATTACGTCATACAATATTTTATCGCTCTAGGTACCTTTGTTTTATCAGAATGCGAGACACATACATACATTTAGGCAGAATCTTCATAATTTAATTTCTTTAAATATAATACACGGCTGTAATATTTGGTGGCAACAGTTTGAAACGTAAACCGACATTTAAAGTTTTCAACGTAATATGCCCTGGGCTAAAGCACTTTGGGCCAAAAACGACTTCTGCTCATCAAATATGATGACGTAATTATTTTTAATAATTTATAGATAGTAAATTTCGAAAGTCGTATAAAACGATTAGTGCAAAAAACATTAGGAACAGGATTAGTGCAGAAAGTAAATTTCTGTACTAAAGTGGTATAAAATGATTTGGTGCAAGAAACACATTTCTTAAATGCTAAAACTATTTTAACACCTTTAATATTATGTATATAATATACTTATTTTCAAATACATAATATACTGGTCAAAGATTATAGATTCACAGAATTTCCAAACTATAAGAAAAACGGAAAGGAATTCACGAATTCTATCGTAATTAACACTAGGTGATTCATTAGCAAAGACTCAGATTATAAAATTATTACATGCCCGTATTCTATGGAAGATTACGTTATTCAAATTCCGATGGCTCTAGGTACCGTTGTTTTATCACAATGCGAGGAACGTACATACATTTATACAGATTATGCATTATTTAATTTCTTTATATAATAAAGGGCGATAATTTTTGGTGGCGACAATTTGAAAAGTGAAGCAACGCTTGTAGTGAATCAACGCAAAATGCCAAAACGAAATTAACAGTCCTTCTGGGCAAATTGCGCCTTTGGACTTTGGGCAAATTGCGCCGTTGGGAAGCTGCAACGGGTATAAATAGATATTTCCGAACAAGAAAATAGCGTGCAAATGCTAGACATGATTTATAAATTTCGAAGATGGATAGCCTTAAAAAACACTTTATGATCTCTATGTCACGATTGTAATACATCATACATCTGCGGTACGGGTAAGTTTAAAAAATAGGACACTGTAGCATAATAGCTGCCTCATCTCGAAAAATGAAGAGTGTCTCAAGCGTATCCGGAAACGATGATAAATGTAGCTTTCTTACCGTCCTAAGGGAAGAGATTTCTATAAAAAGGAGTAAGAAATTGATGAAATGGTTAAGAAATTTTAGTAGAAAATAAGTGAAATGTTCGTAGTATTATAATTTTGTCTCTTTTCTTTGGCGTACTTGATAAAATTTTGTAAGAAATTTCTGTTTATAAAAATAATTTTAAACAATATGAATGATAATGTGCAGTGCTTATTTATGTGAAATACTTTTGAGTTACAAAAAAGGAGACTAAAAGCGTATTAACATTGAAACGTTTACAAATAAATAATTGCCCTTAATTTGATTGGGCCAAACTTTAATAGTTTCAAGAAGAGACCCAATACTTATTCAGTGCAAAACTAAGTAACTCTTTAAACAACGATAAGATGGTTTTCCACTACTTTTTACAAAGAATTTATAAATAACAATTTTAAAACTAATACCACATTTACAGTGACATTATTCTGTGAATGAATTAAACATTAAAATATATGCACGGCAAATGTTATATAACAGCAATAAAACCTAAAATCTCATTTTATCCGGCATACGTAAAAGGCAGTAATCAGATATCAATCTAAACATTTTAAAATAAAAATTCAGACACAATCAGCAAATGAACTCCCGCCATGTCCATTGTTTAAAATAGCATTCCTTTGTTTCAAATTTCAAGGAGCTTCGAATAAAGTATTAAATGCGGCTGGGGGATCATTTGTCAAATCTAATTTATTGTTCCATAGAAGCTGAATAGCGTCCTAGTGGTCAAGTCGTTGAATAGTAGTTCGAATTGGTTTCGGTTACAGACAAGCGAATTAATCCTCTGAACGTTTTCTTAGCTTTGCCATTTGGATACGTATAAGTGTTATCCTTTAGAAAGTCCCGCACGAAGGCATCTCTCTCCTTGGTTAATACTGCCGAGCGCTGGACATCATAATATCTCTTTGATCAATGGTAATTCGAATCCCGCGAACGAGCTGGCTGCAAGGACGTTTTCGTGGTTTATCCATGTGTACACGAACAAGTTTCCCTTACAACGTCTCCTCCATGAAGGCATCCCTCCCCTTAGGCAGATAGCCCTCGAGGCTTTGTCGTAATAACCAAACCCAAACAAGGCAAACCAAACTCTTATGTAGATAACTCTAGCGTGCTTTGTCATGATTAGAAAAGCAAACCTATGATATAAATGTCTATAATACGGAATTTTGAACTATATTATATTAAGTATAATTGTTCATGTGTGAAAACTGTTTTTTCTAAGTTTATATCAACATATTCAAATATCTGCTCCTTTATTTTTTATTTAAATTATAAATTATTTCTCCCGCTTTCTTTTACATTTTGTTCTAATTTTACATAGAAAAGAGTTTTAAAAAAGCAATTATATCTGAAATTCTGTTAAAATATTTTTTAATTTATTTATTATGACGGAAGTAAACAGACACAAGCAAAAGCAAGAAACATATGTGAAACCAATTCTAAATTTTCTCTAATAGGTACCAGAATCCTAAGAAGTATTCAAATCTCTCGAATATTTTGAATTTTGAAATCTTCATACAAAGATATAAGAAAAAGAAAATGATAAACGAAGAATTTACTTAATATTAAAATTTTTATTTAAAAGAAATATCAACTCGCGTTTAATGAGAAACAAAATTAAGGATGTAATTTTTAAACATATACTTGTATTTAAAATATATGAATAATACGTAATAAATGCAAGCCATAATGAAAACTCTTGTATGCTGAGGTTTCTTTTTCAGTATAAATTGACCAAAAATACTCGATTAATAGTTGAAAAGAAGTTTTTGCATTTTTGAAGTTTTTTTTTTTTTTTTTTTTTTTTTTTTTTAATTTTTATTTTTTAAATCAAAGCAAGAGTATCCGGAAGGAAGTTAGTTATTTCACAAAATAACATAGATAAAACGCTAAAGTCTTTCCAGAAAATCAAAAGTGTGGCACTCAAGACCATAACAAATTTTCATCTGTAGCAAAAACGTTATATGCATCTGTAATGATGACTTTTGTGCGTACAATTTTTCAGAATATATGCGTTAATGAGTAGGGAGATGTAAAAAAGGATTACAGGCATCAGGAGTTGAAAAATAATTATTGTGGACGAAATACTTTTACCCTAGAGTGTAATAGATGGCACTAAATGTCTAGCAGCGGTTGTGCGGGTAAGTAGAATAAATTTACAGATGCGTAAGAGTGATTGAAATGGGACATTTAAAAAAGTGCTCTTATATGGAGGTGCGAGCTGTAAATTGTTATCTTGTTTGAGTTCGTTCGTTCGCTCGCCGCCGACCAGGCTTCCGTCCTAAGGCGAAACCAATCAGAATTAATACCTGATGAGCGGAGGTAAAATCTACTTGCACAACCAGCAGCCACCAGAACTAGGTGGACTGCCGGATGAGCTATGCTTATTTTGTATCAGCCAAGGTAAATTGTTACAAAAATTAAAAAATATGTATAAATGACACCTTTGCACTTTGTGAGACATATGTACAAATGATATATTGCATAATCAAAATTTGCATATGAGAGCTAATGCCTGGAGCGTGGCCATCATTATTGTGCCATTTTGACAAGATTACATGAAGCCATCCGACACAAGCAGCCTGGAATGTTGAGAGATGGTGTCATCCTCCTGCACGACAATGCCTGGTCCCGTACTGCTCGCCAAACCCAAACATTGCTGCAAAAGTAAGAAGTCTGGGATCATCCCCGAATAGCCCAGATTTAGTACGCAGTGACTGTTTCCCTTTTCCGCAATTGATGGAACATTTATCTGGAATGAGGTTCTCTTCAGACTGTGACGTGAAAACAGCTATCGAGAAATGGCTCAATGGGCCGCAATTGTTGGAACATTTATCTGGAATGAGGTTCTCTTCAGACTGTAATGTGAAACCAGCTATAGAGAAATGGCTCAATGGGAAGCACGGTATTTCTACCAAGCCTATTTAAACAAGTTAATCCAGCATTCAGATAAATGCTTAAATATACGAATTTGGTTATTATGTGGAAAAAATGACAGAAACGTAGATAGACAGAACCTCTTAATTCTCTTTTGTATTTTCTGTCTATCGGTAATAAAACATTTTATTACATTTGTAAGGTTTTTTTTGGGGGGGGGTGGAATCCACCTTCGTATATGGCATTAAAACTGTGTAGTATACTGACTACCAATAAGTATTTGGACACCTGTGATAGAAAAGAAAAACTAACTTTATTCAAAATCAATAGTTGGTAGAGCCTCCACGAGAGGTAATTACAGCGTGGATCCTCCGGGGTATACTTTCCACAAGTCTTTGTATAACAGCTAGTGGTATTTTCTTCCCACTCGGCTTGGAGAAGACATAGAAGTTCCTTCACCGATTTTGCACGGGTAGTGCACCCCTGAATTCGGCGATGCAACTCGTCCCAGAGGTTCTCGATAGGGTTCAGATCTTGACTCTGGGCAGGCCAGTCTATTCGATGAACTCTATTGGCACCATACAATGGCATGTACTCTATTGGCATATACCTCTGAACAGCACTCGTCGCTCTCTATCCCCAAGTTTCGTTAGTCTGCGACTCGGGGCACATTCCGACAATCACCGCTCACCTTCCACTCCTTAATCACATAGACCACTGTCGATATTGGGTACTTCAGATCGCTAGATATGTTCCTTAAGGATCGGCCACATTTGTGATACCCAATAATTATACCTTTCTCGAAATCAGAGAGCTCCGAACTGCGAGGCATCTTGCATGCGACTAAAGCCGATGCTGTTTCCTACCGATATATACCGGCGGAGTCCGTGGCGTACCTTGGGACCGCAGATATCGTCATTTGCATAGGTGTCCAAATACTTATTGGTAGTCAGTGTATTACTTAAATGGGTACTGTAATAAATTTTTTTAACATTGCGATAAATTCTTACAAACTTACTTTTAAATAATATTAATTACAAATCAGTTACCGAGAGATTTATTCTAGTACGATAAATGCAAAACGTAATATTATTTTCAGAACTTACAAATTTTAGTTCTGTGTGAAGCACGACCTGCAATACTAATATTTTCAACTAAATCCAATTGAAAATTGAGAGAGTGAGACAGAATTATAGGAATACCGTTTATTAGTTCATCTAATAGTTTTGCATCTCCAAAACAAGCAGCGAACCATATTTTCATCTGCATGCTTATTTTAATTTAGGTGCAGGTGAAATGCATATTACGGTACTGAAATAGTTTTGATCCTTTACAAACGCAGATCGCGCACCATGTATATTTCTAATAGAGTTCAAATAGCAAATGTGATATTAATAATCTTATGATACCAAAAATAAGAGATGTTTCAATATGAGACATGAATTACAAATGTCATGCCGCGTAAACCGATAATATGTTATTAGGAGATCTGCTAGTAATCGAGACATGTTCTATACTGGATAAACAAGAATTACCTTCTTATATTAGAAGATATGGTAAAGCTAAAATGATTGTTAAACTGCTAACCTGTTGAGTAAATTAAATGCGGATATTTTATTGAAGTTTTTACACTCACTCAACCAGAACTAGGGTTAAACCTACATTTCTATTAACTACAAATTCACATCTTCGTAAATACAGGAAAAAAATTGCAGTATGGAATATAACAAATGATAAAACATCTAACAAAAATAATACAACAAAAAAAAAAAAAAAAAAAAAAAAATTGAAAGCTTGCAGAGTCACTAGGATTTTTTTTTTTTATGCGGGAGACATGAAAAATGTGCAATACCCTCGCCGGTACTGGAACTTTGAACTCTCGAATACGTGCCTGGTGTGCTACCATTACACCACGAAGGCATGCAGAAAGGTGGGAGAAAATATCATATAAGATTTCATATTTTGTATTACACAAAAAGGAGGGCCTTTTTTTAACGTTCTGTGTGCTACTTTTATTTGTTAAATATCATGTTCTTCGCACTTAAATCACATAAAATGAGTTACACAGAATATTTAAAAACAGCATAGCTTTAGAATTTCCCATAGACAGTCTTGCATGCTGCAGATAAAAATATCTTTTTTTTAGTAGAGTGTTGCCGTTACTCGCTTTGAAATCGGTGAGATTGTTAATCGCAAATTCATAAAATTTTACAACATATGAAACAGATAATAAAACAAATTCAATATTCAAACTTAAGGCTTCGAGGGAGGTGCTTATGTTCGGGTAAAGGATTACGTAATTCAAAATTTGCTGGCTGTAGGTACCATCTTTTTTTTTTCCCAATGCGAAAAACACATGCACGCAGATTCTTCAATATTTAATTTCTTTAAATCTAATACAGCGCAAAAATATTTAGCCGCATCATTTTAAAAAGTGATTCAGACTTTTAGAGAGATTCATCGTATAATGCTCTTTCGAGAGTAATAGCCCTTCTAAACTAACGATTCTTTGGTCTAAAATAAAAAAAAATGTTCTTTTCCTTAGCAAGTATAATGAGTGCGTTTTATCATCTTGTACAAATAATTTGAAGGAAAAAATCCTTAAAATACTCTTAAATACTGCCACCTAGAGGGAAAAGTGACTCTGATAGCCGTACTGACGGACTCGGGTTCGAATCCCGGAGAAAGTATAGATGTATATTGTTCGCCAGTTCATAGGAGGTAACAGTGCCCTGCTATTAGTTGTCTGACCACTGTTTCTGGCCTTGATAGGCGCCAAAGTCTAAAATGGCTAGTGCCCGCCATAAAAAAACTCTTACAATCTTATAAGGAATTTTCACATTCCATGACGAGTGCCTTCGTGGTGTACTTAGATGAGCATCCGGTCGGCATTCGGAAGTTTCTGAGTTTAAATTCTTAGCTAACGCACTGATTATTTATCAAATTTTCTGTTACGAAATAATTCTAAAGAATCTATAAGTTGACGACAGTATCAATGGGAGGGCCTAAATGGACAATCGATTATGTTTAGCTCAAAGGGGCTTTAGCCCAGAAGGGATCTTAGTCTCGAAATTTGCAACATATCTTTATCAACGGCTTATCACTTTTCAAACTGTTGCCACTAGATATTATCGCCCTGTATTAACGAAGTTAATTAATGAAGAATCTACTTGAATGTATGTATGTTTCTCGCATTGTGAAAAACCAACGATAGACCCATCAAATTTTGAATGGCATACTCCTCCACCCAAATATAGGCACCTGGAATTGCAAATCTTAAATTTTTTATTTGGTTTACTATCTATTTTATATTTTTTAATCTTTAACTGTTTTTAAATAATTTTAGACAGAAGGGGCGTTAGTCCGAATGCTCTCGAAACCTGTATGTATGTGTAAATGGCAGAAAAAGCCCCTTAGAGCGTAATATAAAATCTGAAACCTTTCAAATTTTTTTAACCTATTATTTGAACTATTTTTATTCATGAACAAATATTTGTATTTCCTTCCTTTGTTGAAAGTAAAGCATTTTTTTATAATATGATATTTAATTTTGTAAGAGTCCTTTTTTACAGTTTTTACAGTCCTAAATTTTAGTTTACCTTTGCATAATCCTATAGTGTAATATCGCACTCAAAGTTTATTTTCATTACGAAATTTCATGCTGGGCTATTTTATCAGCATATATTTTCTTCGAGTTCCTTATATTATCTTTCTTCTTTATGAAAGGAATTCTTAATTAAATAAATACATAAGTAAATACTTTTCTCGTAGACACGTTAAGCATTGATTAAAAATTTGGTGATAAAGAAAAAATGTTTGAGAGTTTTTTTTTCTTTCTTTCTTTCTTACAGCAATGTCAAAATGCATTCAATAAAACATTGTATTTAACGAATAGATTATTTAATAATATGGACTCTGGCATTGATTCATCTTTAATGAATAAATTAATAAATATTATCACGCTAGGTCACGAATTTATATAAAAGATTTGCCTTTGGGCATTTTAGAAATTTATGAATCCGGAATTCACAGAACTCCCAGTATCACATACGAAGGGCAATTTTGAGTACATAATCAAAGTTAGTGAAGTTTACACACCATTTCTGATACACGATTTTGATAAAATCCTGGAGATACCCCGAGCCAAAAGGAACACATCTATGTCAAAAGCTAAGCAAAGAGTCATGTATTGTTTCTAAAAAAATTTAAACATTTCTTAGAAATTTTTAAGATACTTACTGAAGATCTAATATTAAAATTCTAATTCAGAATTAGTGTCTAAAGCTATACGATTCAGAAGAGTAATTTCGCACGCAGTGCGTGCTTAGAATTAAATATTCTCAGTGCTGCAAATTGAATTTGTAATCTTAATCCTAGTTAATTCTACTCTAAAATATTTAAGTATTGAGGTTAGTATGTTAATTACTATTTTGGTTATATTGCCTAAAGCATAATTAAATTTAGTAATAGGAAATACTTGTTTGAAAGTATTTACCTTTTATACTGGACGCATACACACACACCAAAACAATGGAGGGGGGAAAGAAGATACAGGATAAATAAATAGATAAATAAATGCAAACATTTAAACTCAGAGACTGTTAATCCCTTGTACGAAGTAAATGAAGTACTGTAATCGCGCAACATTTTGGGTAGCATATTTCAGTGAAAATATTCATTTTAACCGCTCTCGAATCCATTTGAACGATATTTTTGCATGATATCTGCACGTACATGATATCTGGGCAGATAAAAGGAATATATTTTTCAAAACGGATGGTTCTGCTTTAACATGTAGCTGTGCACCTCCCTCTTTGGTAGCAAACGGCTGACCAAACGTATATATATATATATATATATATGCATTCTTTGACCCCGCTCGGGGAGCTCAGTGTTTTATTACTGGGCTTGCTGAGGTCAGTTTCCAAAACGGTTGGTTCACCTATAACACGTAGTTGTGCACCTCCTTCTTGGTTGCAAACGGCTGCACCAAACGTATATATATGCACTCTGTTACCCCGCGCGGTGAGCTCAGTTTTTTACTAATGGGTTTGTTGTGCTAAGTTTGGTTCTGCTATAACATGTAGTTATGCACCTCCCTTTTTTGGTTGTAAAAGCTCAGTTTTTTAATTCTTAATTGCTGGTAAATTGTGCAGTTTTTTCTTTAAAAGTGACTGAATCATGCTGTGCTTACGTTCCGGTTAAGGTTTTTATGACTTAATTATGAGTTAATCTGCATGCAATAGTCGTAAAATTATCAACAACTTAAAAGTTGTTTAAGGGGTACTAAACCTACCGAGGCCACCATTTGCTTACGTTTGAAGTTCTTAGTATAAAGTGAATTAAGTCAGTTTGTTCACCAATTACAGTTCCGAGGGAAACAAAAAGTAAAGTTTCAACTCTCTGCACCAAAATTCTGGCACCCTAGCTGGCCGAACTGTTTGCTTTTGCGTTAAAAACCCTAATATTAACTGTGGAAATTAAATTTTTAAATGCATTTGGTGTTTTGAATTTTTGTGTATTTCACAATTTTTAATGAAAAAATTTGAGATTTTGTGTATTTTTGCCTAGTGAGAACTGAATTAAATGAATGAGAATTATATCTTGAATGAAATTCGAGGAAGTAAGTGAAATGCAGCAAAAATGTGTATAACTTACACAAGGAAGTGTATACAAGGAAGTTATATGGTTCCACATCAGATTTTTTTAGGAAGGGGAGAAGTTAAAAAAAAAAAAAAAAAAAAACTAAACTTTTTTGCGAAATATTTTTAAATACATAGACGTGAAAAAACATGCAAATGCGGATATGTATTGTATAAATAATTTTTCTTTCATATATGATCTTCTGAGATTCTGTATTTTATCATTTTTACACTTACAAGTTAAATTAATTTTTAATGATACTACATTTTAATGATACTTTCGTGATAAAAAATTTAATTATAATGTCTTATTTCCAAAATACTTTATCAGATAAAATACAACTCTGCTGAACAAAAACCAGTAGTCTCATTCAAAAAGCTGATTTTATTTACATACTATCTATGCAAGATTTCACTTCCGTCTGGAAGAAACAAGAGGTTGCTGAGAGACACTCAGTGGATTTTAGAAAGTGACAATGTGAAGCAAAAGTAAACTCTGTATATTCCCTTGTTAAAACCGATCTTTTGAATCTCATAGCGTAAAAGAAAAGAAAATGTAAATTTTAACATTGAATCTACATGCGGTTTCTATATTTGCTTCTAACGCGAACACAGTGTATTAACACTTGCTTTCTACGGGTTCGTGGATTTGCAGTGATTGATAATAGCACTTGATAAAGAATCAAAACATATTTTATTCGCCAATAAGCACTATTAGCCGGGAAAGACACGTTTAGCCGGAAAAGACACGTCAACCCAAGACACTACTTTCTCCTCCTACAAGAAGGGTATATATAGCTTTAACCTACCTCCGAGAATATTCCCGAGAAAACCGCTAAAGATGCGTTCTAGAATGTTCTTGCTCCGTCTATGATATATCGCCAATTTGTCTCCAAATATCGCGAAATAGGCGATTTCGTACCAAATCTGGCAGCCTTACCTTTCCCTGTTCATTTTCCGACAAACCTAACACAAGACATTAGTTTCTCTCCATATAGGCAGCGTATATGTAGGCTTTAACGTATCTTCGAGAATATTTCCGAGAAAACCACTAAGGATGTGTTCTAGAATGTTCTCGCTTCGTCAATGATATATCGCCAATTTTTTTCGCCATATGTAGCCAAATGAGCGATTTCGCACCAAATCTAGAAATCCTGCCTTTCCCTGCCACTTTCTGACAAACCTAACTCAGCTTAACGGGGAAACTATCTGGGCACTTGGTAACAATGCTTTTTTGGATTATAAAACATTTAGTAAACGAAAATCTAAACAAACTACAAATACGTGCATATTTAGGAATACAGCCGACGCCTTACATCTTTTGAATTCGATACTCTTGTCGTTTCCAATTTCAAATTACTTGTCGTTTCCAATTTCAAAAAGGCATTCTTTAAAAAATATATGTTATTTCCGTTTATTGGCAGATGATAAGTTTAAAGTTTTATTATTCCGATATGAACTCGAAACTAATTTTTTTGCTCTAATGTTTACAATATTTACAATGATATGTATTATTAAAATTTTAGTTGAATTTATTAGATAACGTAATTAAAAAATATATTCTTGCAAATATGACGAAATCTTTACTAATGCGGATCTTAAAGCCTCTAAATGATTTTTTCTATATGTGGATGTGGTCGCATAGAATAACAGGGTTTCACTTGCTTAGTAGCATACTGAAAACCTCGAGAGGGCTATTTGTCTAAGGATAAGCATGATTCGTGGAGAACTTTCTCGGAAAATTTGTCAGTATTCTCATTACTCATGAACAAAATCACGAAACTCTAAGGCAGCCACATCACTGAAATCAAATGGAAACCATCAACGAAACTTCAGCCATTTTATTCCGAGGTCCCGTAGAGGATCAGAACATGAGTATTAACGAAGATCCATACCATTATTCAATGATATTGTTATAAATATCGGCCAATTTCAAAGGTAATAGACGCTAAACATAAGGATTTAGAAGCCGCAAGAAGTTTCCCTAATTTTTTACTTACAAGAAGTTAACTTACAAGGATTCGCATTATTAGAACTTTTACTTCATTTCCGTTTTACAAAATTACGATCTCAGTTTAAATCTGATAAGCATAAAGTAAGATCACAATTTAGTTAAATAAACGTAAATCGAGATCGCAATTTATCCGTTCCGTCTTATCTTATTTATTATAAGATAGTAAATAAATTTGAGTTTGGAGGCTCTCCAGAATAATGACCTTAGAGATGGGAAGCGAAATTTGATTTAAAAATTTTCTTAATTATACCTGCGTGAGAAGATTCCAAAAGAAAATATTTTACACTAAGATAACGGTTTTAATATGCTATATTATACTTAACTAACCATCAATACCAAGCCAAAACTCTCTCTCAAAATAGCAGCAAAAGGAAAGGTTTAATGAAATTTCTTTAAAGACCTGTGATACGTAGTTTCACAGAAGGCCTTCTTGTTAGTATAAACAGTGAATTTTATGCACTTTTGGCGCTAGATTCTTATTAATTAACACCCTTAAGCAGAAGTAAAACATCGGGATTATGACATAACGCTAGGGAAAGCTTAGTCAATACTCTAGTGATTTCGAGGGCAAACAGGTATTTGTCTCTCTTCATCAGAAGCACAGACATCTGCAGAGGTTTGGCAGATTTGTTTGCTCCGGATGAAAAGAGACCCGTATCCGTTTGCCCTCAAAGTCGAAGGAGTCTTGATTAAAATCTACGCCAAACACAATGTTTTAACTTTGCTTAATTTTATGTTTTACTTTGGCGTGTTTCTGTTTTGTCTTAATTCAGTTTAATCCCATTACATCTTTGTTTTTATTTCATTTGCTTGAATGTGCCATTTTGAAATCAACTTTTTCCGTCTCTCGTAAGATATTTTGTGGCTCTTTATCACGTGCCTTCGTGGTGGTCCTTGCAAATCGCACATTGTTTCAAATCTTTACTTCGAAGATATGAACCCGCTTCTAAAAGAACGCACACAAAGCAAGAGCTTTGCATGAATTTGATGTCACAATACACATTTTATCCCCAGTCTTACTGTCAACAGTCAAGCGTGTGTAGATAATTGATTTATGATAGGAGTCAACGACGAACAAGAGGATTCAGAGCAATCAATCAAGTATGCACAGGCTTGAGATATTAAATTAAACTGACTTTGTATTCATATATATAGAGAGAACTGAACTGGATTTTAACTAAGCAGATGTATTGTGCAGACGAACATGATTAATATCTGTGAGTGCTAGCGACTGTTCCATTTAAATAGGAAGGGAGCTAGTCTAACATGAACGTTTTATCATATTATTATTTTATCAATGTAGGCAGAAAATAATCGAAAACACTTTTTTAAGTAAAATAAACAAAATTATCCGTACCTCGCAATTTAATCTCAGTCAAATAGCGAGTATTGAAAACTTCAATACTGGCTTACAATTTATAAGGATCATAATGTTTTAAAAATTATATTCACTTAATTTATTATATCACATTACAATAATTAGGTTGAGTGCAGAAATAGAAACCGTGTCATTATATATAGAGCGTCTACGCATGACTATCAGGAAGTAATTCCTATATGTAACCTTAAGTTAACTCTTTACTCGATTATTTATAAAACAATAAACATACCTCCATTTTTGAGCGGTTCAAACACCTTATGAAACCAATTTAGCACATTATGGTGTTTGTGGGACGTTTCCTGAGATTTTCAGAGAAGATCAACGTTCAGAGAAGATATTACGTGCCCACCAGCAGTAGAGCAGTAAAGCCGCTGAACACTAGTAGTTCGGTCCGAGGTTCGAGACTTGAGAACGGGCTGACCGCATGGGAGTTTTCATGGTTTTCCCATGTGTAACGTATATACCAGCCAGTTTCCCTTAAAAGATCCGCCACGAATGCATCCCTCTCCTTTAGGCAGAGCCTTTGCCGTAATCATATAAACAAACCGGACATTATTTAGCGGTATTTGCTAAATAATGTCCTAATATTTGCTAAATAATGTATCTTTGATGGATAATCAGAAAACAGCTTTTATTTCTCTTTGTCACGCTTATATACATATATATTTCACCAATATTAAAGTGATTTTGAAAGAGGGCGCGACTATTTTGAGTGACACAACTAGCACTGTCTTTTAAATTGAACAAATGCTGTCATAAATGTACAAATATCACAAACAGTGATAAAAAGAATGTCACTTTCTTTCAGGGTGGTGTTATTCATGATTAATTTCCGCCCGTGTTTTGTCCTTTTCCTTCTTAGATGTTTTTGAAAGCTTAAGAAGTTTTATTGTTACGACCAGTGACGAAGTTGACTTTGTTGTTGGATACTGATAGTTCATAAAGAATTCAAATCCTAGTAAACAGGGTGTATGGGCGTTTTAATGATTTTCGTTTGTGTAACTAGTCCACCGCCCAGCCGGCATATTGATGTCACTCAAATTACGCCAAATTGCCAAGTTTTACCAAAATCGCACAAGTAGTATTTAAAAAATTATCTCTCAAAATTTTAGCTCCTCAATGTTAATTGAGTTTGATATACGTTTATAAATATCTCTTTTTTGAAATTTGGAATATTTATTGAAAGCGATAAGAATATCAAATATGGTTTAGAACACTTTCTTAAAATTATTTGAAAGTAGGAACGATGTCACTTTTTTCCGGCTCATCCACAATGTAAAAAGGTAGAAAAAGTGACTTTTTTCCTCTCCTGCACAATGGAAGAGAAAGGAAAATAGGTTGCCATATATTAAGAAGTTCGCCAGGTAAATTATTCTTCGTGCAAACTGAAAAAATGCGCCAAGTTAAATTTCGGAATGTCTCCGTAAATATTGCACTAAATGTTACAAAATTTAATATTTAGGCATAATTTGAATCGTAGAATCGACATATGGGAAAAAAACTGACATGTCATTTCAGAAAAACTCTGATTTTGTGTCAAAATCCCTATGTTAGAACAATGCTATATATAAATCCAATATATATACCCTAAGTCGCGTTTTCGAGACATGGAAAACGCAATTTGAATTTCGTCAATCGGCTCGGTAGAATGAGAGATATAGAACTGTCCCCCCTTTTTTTGTGTAACCAGGCAGATTCATTTAAAAATTCCTCCACAAAGGCATCTTTTACTTCAGGCAGATAGTCTTGGCATGCTTTGCCATAATTTAACAAATTTTAACGGTATGCAGGATTATAATTTATCGCATAGTTCCATGTGCGCTGCCGTGGCAAGTACGTCCGGCAAGCACCTGAAAAATCTGTTGTTCGAATCTCAGCAAGGAGACTGTATTTCTCTCGTTTCCAAAAAATGTAACTTCTCTACAAACTTTAAAGCTGCCTCCTCCAGAAAATAGATTTTCCTCCAAGTCTGTGTTTTGGAATTCGTTCTACATGTCTAAAATGTAGGCAACAACTATTTTTTTTTTCATTTTTTACCTGTTTCAAATTATAAAGATAAAAAATATGTGCAAGCTGAACTGAAAAAAGCATGCCTTAGTCTAGGGAAAAATATCCTTTGAGTCATTCTTTTTCTGCTTAATTATTAAACAAAAAAGAATAGTAGACTTCTTTTGTTTATCAAATATACCGAAACAGACTTCCTTCGATGCCTTATACTCAATAATGTCAGACATCAAACATTAACAGAGTCCTGATGCCAGGTATGGCATAGCAGAGGTCGCAAAATCTTATATTGTAATTCTAATTGAATTGCGTAGTTCTATCTATTTATTAATTCAAATTTTGCATGATTTGATGAGAAGTAAAGTCTTATGAAAGTTCAACCACAGAATTTTGCTTGTTTTTTAACACACTCCCTTCCGTAAAATAAGCTTTTTTTTAACTAATGTAGGAATGCCTCAGTAATTAAATTACTAAATGCAGTTCTGGAAAGATGCCAATTCTAAATAAAATTTTGGGATTTCGTTTATTTAGCCAATTAAAGCATTTTTATTCTATATTTCATCAAATGACATAACTTAAAGTATATTTCTAGAGCAGAGGTCCTCAGCATTTTTTAGGCCCATCAGCAATCGAGCAGTAAAGTCGCTTAACACTACTGGTAATTCGGTCTGAGTTTCGAATCCCGCGAATGGGCTGACTGCATGGGTGGTTGTGGTTTTCAGTCCTCTTCGAAGGTATCCCTTTGAGATAACCGTCGAGTGCTTTGCCGTAATCAAATAAACTCAAACTCTCAACTTTTTTTGCCCTATGCACCATTTCTAGATTCCCCTCACTTTCTTTCCAAACATAATATTTCCTGCCTTTTAATTTTAGAATTTTAGAATATAATTAATTTAAAATAATATTTCCTGGCTTTCAATAAGGTTGTTTGACGAACAAAATTACTATTTGCAACTGATTTTCATCATCATTACTGTCATCATGGTCTTCTTTTTTCATGATGAAAATACGAAAACACTAATGTCAAACATCTTGTATTTTTTCAGCATCCTAAATTTCACTTTAAACGACTAATCCTTCTTAATTAAATTGCATTTCACATTATCGAAGCTAACTGAATTTGTTTTTTACTTTAATGTTTTAATGAGCTATTTTTATTAAAAACTTCATGTGGCTGCTGTAAGACGATCATTATTCTAACAGACTGTTCAATACTCAGCCTAATATCATTCATGCCAATTAAAAACAATAATTGCATTATTATATACCTGCATTCTTCTCATGAAATAATTAAAAATACTTAAAATTATCGCGACCTGTTTTCCTGCAATGGAAGAATAAAAATTGAAAACTGTGGCACCAGAAGTTACTTAACGTTTGCTAATCTCCAAACACTATTAATGTACAGGTGCGCAACTAAAAGTATACCTATAAGGAATTTCTATATAAATTTCTTTCTATAGACGTATATCTAACATAAACATATACGCAGCATCCTGCTTTGCAGCCAGTGTAAATTTATATGGCTGTGTGGTTTCACACCTGAATTTAGTATCCTGTCTTGTAATATGAGGAGCACGCAATTCCTCTTTGCTGAAATAATCAATGTGTTGATTTCTGAGGAGACCATAATACGCAATTAAGAATGACACCAGTGATGTCTTGAATACTAAAGACTACGTCTTGCAATATTCACTGAAATTGTTTGACACCGATTTTTGGCAAGAATGTGCGTAGCAGCTTATTTGATGGTCCAACGCGAAATTTAGCTCGAACTTCGTCTCCATTTCGAGATTCTCTGCTGTATCGTCTTAGAGTAACAAAACGCAATTATAGAAAATACGATGCACTCAGTATCAATACAGATTTAAATATTGTTTGTGAAGCAGGAGAGTGGAAAATGTGCAGTGCTCTCGCCAAGGCTCAATCCTGGGTCTCTCGAACATGCGCCGTGTGTGCTACCGTTACATCACGAAGACATGCTGGACAGAGCCAGAAACTACCTTATATAATCCCTCTTTCAAAGGGCGGCTGGGAATTAGGGGACTCTATTGTCAAATCCTGGTGGTGTCGAATCATCGTCCACTACCCTTTAGTTGGGCTCCACTGTTAAGCAATTTGATTATTTCTGAAGTGCTAGAAGTGTGCAATGCTCTCTCCGGGACTCAAAATTGGATCTCTCGAAAACGCGCCGAGTGTGCTACCCTTACACCACGAAGACATGCTGAAAGAAGGGAGAAAATACCGTATATCTTTTTAAACTGCAATAATAAATTGATATTTAACGCTGCAACAAAACATTTCATTTATCGAAATAGCAGCAAGACAGACAGCAAAATCACCAGCGTTCAACAATGAGACACTTATTCACTAACCCGAATAATAGTTTAAATGAGAATATTATAGTTATTTACATTCGTAAAAGGAATTTGCATTAAACAAATCATATTTATGATCATAATAAAACTGCCGTAAGTGAGTAGATGAGTTGAGTCATCCCTAGTTGCTATAAGTTAGTTCAAATATAATTGGAAATCAAAGTTTCTTATTTTAAGGAGAAACATTTGTATTATGTTTACTCTCTAAGAGAAACGTAATAAATTGAACATAATTTTCGCCCTCTGACTGAAGATTTGAAGAAATATCGACTGTGGTGTTAAAGTTAGTTTCTTTTATTACGAGATTAGTATAGCATCCAGTTTGCGCATAAAGAGTTTTTATTAATAGCACTTCTGATATTCATGGAGCCGTCCATTCAGAACATCGATTCATGAAAGCTTGCAGCGGAAAAATGCATTTGTTAGAAGCGTCTCAAAAAGTGCATGTTTTGATTTTGTTTCAATGTTTTCTTCACTTAGAAGACTGATCTTCTTTATGCATCAATTTTTGACGTTTTAAATTTCTTTTTCTTTAAATATATTCTTATTGCAGAGTTTTACATTTTTTTTTTATTTGAAGGGATTGAAAATGACATATCCACGGTTGGATGTGATACTTTTTTCATCTCATTCGAATTATTCATTGTTGAACGCTCTAGAGATTACAATAAGTTCTTTTGCTTGGGCTTTTTCCTCTTTTGATGCACGTCTTGCTAATGACTGAATTTTTTGGAATGCTCTCTTCTTTGTCCAATTTAAATACCCAGCCTCGTATAAGAGAAAAATGTGAACTGACAAAATTTTTTGTTATATGATTCAATACAAGACTGATGACCGGCTATTGGCTAAGTTTTTGTTTCAGTTGGCTGACTGTCTTGTCGATTTCTGGGTGGCTTTCGTATAAAGCGTCACTTAGCTTTTTGAAGAATGTCTTGCTAATATCTGATTTTAATTTCAATACTTATCAAAAATTAAATCAAACGTAACTGCTTATATTAAACCTCGTATCACGGGAAAGATTTAATTGTCAAATTCTTTATTACGTTTTTCGCTGCATAAAAGCTCACTCTAGACGAAGATGTAACTTAATTATCGAGAATAAAAAAGATTATAGTTCACATATACCGCTTGTTAATTGTAACTGAGTATACGTTTAATTAATTGCGTTTCCTTGAAAGGAATGGTTGCTTTGATTTTCAAATGTTCTCTCGTTGTTGGTGAAATATAAGCAAATAATATAAGCTATCGAAAATAAAGATATTAGAAATCACATATATGGCGGGTTAATTGTAATTAAGTTTTCTTTTCATAAAGTTTCCTTGAAAGAAATTGTTACTATAATTTTCCGTTTTTCTTCTCGCTGTTGGTAAAATATAAGCGAAGGATATAAGTGATCGAGAATAAAGAGCTTAGAGATATATATGCTGCGTGTTAATTGTAAGCGAGTATTCTTTTTATTGAATGTCCTTGAAAGAAATTGTTGCTGAGATTTTCATATGTTCTCCTCGCTGTTGGTGCAATACAAGTAAAGAATATAAGTGATCGAGAATAAAAAGAGATTAGATATCGCATATATTGTGTGTTAATTGTAACTGATTATTATTTGAGTTTCTTCAAAGGAATTTCTGCTATACTTTTCCGCTGTTCTCCTCGCTCTTGGTGAAATATAAGCGAAGATTATTAGCGATCGAGAATATAAGGAGATCAGAGGTCACATATACTGCTTATTAATTGTAACTCAGCATTCTTTTAATTGAGTCTCATTGAAAGAAAGTATTGCTATGATTTTTCCGTTGCTGTAGTTCTCGCTGTTGATGAAATAGAAGCAAAGAGTGCAGGTCGAATGGCAATATCTGAAACTTTAAATACATGAATGACAACTGCAGAACGTTTCAAACCCACATATCGAATAAGTTTGAACTTTCGAAATAAAGGTACAAAATGTGTATTTTATATTAAAAAATGAGTTCATTTTTTGAATCACCAGTCATTTCAATACAAGTTTAATATCGTAATTATTTAAGTTTATCACATTTTCTACTAAGCTACTAGGCGATAACACGTCGTCTGCATGAAGATTTTCATGAAAAACGGTAGTAAAGTGAAAATACTCAGAAAGCAACTCACAAGCAAGGAAGGACGATGTAAAAATCCTTAGATAAAGTTGCCGGCCATAGCTGAAAGAATCTAGCTACCGATTTAGTGCATTTGTTTTACCTTATATTATGAAAGGAGAATGTTATGTTCCAAGTACGAAGTCAGATGATGAATATTTACGTTTACATATTTTTAAGGGTTACATCTTTTTTTACTTTTCTTTATTAAGTATAGGAAGTATTATAATCGCGAAAAATTTCGTATATCATATTTCAACAAAAATTTCCATTTTGACCTCTCTCGAGTCCATTTGAACAATGTTTTTGCGTAACATCTGTACGTATGGACAGAACAAAGGACTTTTTCTCCCGAAGCGGATTGAAAAAGGGATTCAGAAGAGATTTTTTTCGTGACATCTGTACGTACATATGAATGTGTCTCGCATAACACAAAAATGAAAAGCTTCAGAACAATCAAATTTTGTGTATGGGATAGCTATAACACGCAGTTGTGCGCTTCCTTTTTGATTACAATCGATCGCACCAAAAGTATATATATTTAACAATTCTGTTATACGGCTCAGTGAACTCAGTTTTTATTTTTTATAAGTTGGTAAATTATGCATATTTTGCTTTAAATGTGATTGAATTACGTCCCGGTTACGGTTATTATGCCTTTAGTTAATCTGCATGCAACAGTTGCAAAATTAAGAACAGTTTAAAATTTGTTTAAAGCTACTAAGCCTAACGATGCCGTCATTTGTTTACATTTGAAACTCTTAGCAGAACAGTGAATCAAGTCATTTTCTGCACCTTCAGTGTCTTTTTGCCACTTGAGACCAAAAGTAAACTTTCCGTTTTTGTGCACCGAAAAACTGCCTTCTTGCCCATTGGCCGAATTGCTTCTTTTCGGATAGAAACTTTAATTTCAACTGCTGTGTTATGGTATTTATTAACAGAAGCAGCTCGAAGATCTTGTTAAATGGTATAGGCGTTGCTCTGATTGGAAATAATGTTTCGATAAACAAATTACGGATGGATAGTCTTCGGTTGACACAGTAACAAGTAAATTATGCTGTAAGGTCCATTTTAATTTCCTAACAAGTTAAATTATTTTTCTATCAAACCTCTTTTAATTTCGCTGCCAAAATGTAAATTTCTAGAGCGGGCGACAGTTAAGCTAGGTAGAAAGAAGGAGTATTTATAGGAAGGGTTTGGGGTGTGAGATAAGAGCGTGTTCGGCCTGCTTAAAGGACACGCTGCTAACTTTTATTTTAAGGATATGAATTTTGCTGCGTTACTTACAATTAATGACATTAAGTTTATTGAAAAATATGGAAAGCTAATGGCAACAACCACATAACTCAGACTACATTATTTTCAAGGATGTCAGAATAGATGGATTAAGCCTGACGTCGCAAAGTGAAGCCAAAGAAATATCAGCAACGTGGCGTCACGATTTATCATGGCCCGTCATAATAAGTCCTCAAGTCGCCATCTACGAGTAAGACTACAACACATATTGTTAAATGAAATTACACTGAATTTGAAACCAAATATCAAAGTCCTAAAGGTCATAATAATGTCTTTAGGCATAATTTGCATAAAATACCATTGAAACATCCAGGTTTTGCCACGTACATACATTTGTGTTATAGTTACCATTTACACATTTTCATGCATCTAGATTTTTATTAAATTTGAAAGAGTTACGTGCAAAGCTTGTGACTTTTATACATAATAAGTCGAAAACCTTTTACGTTAAGTATTAAAATTAGAACAGGAGACTTCCAAACGTTTAATGGTGAATAGCTGACATGTAGGTAATGCCGATTAGAATGTAAACAAAACCAACCGGAAGTCCGCTTGTGGAGGTGGCCATGATACGTCGTGACGTCACGCCGTAACGTTTCATGGCTTCATTTTCATTGCACGGACATATCCAGGAGGCTTACTCCACTTATTCTTGTTGTTGTTGTCGACGAATACTCACTTGTCTGACCTATAGTCAGTCCAAGCCCAAGAAATTCCTCATGGCAAGGAGGGCAAGCTTACGCCTGTCTTGAGCACCTTACAGGTGACAGTGCGATTTAGCTCAGTTCTGCCCCCAATTTTGATGGAGAGTATCCCGGAAGGGAGACGGGTTCAAGGATCTCCCACCCCTCTTTCCCTACCGCCAACCTCTCAAGAATACTTTTGGCTACCCGCATATTTAGAGTGCCCTCAATGTCGCAAGGACACTATACATTTACAAACATCCATGCCTTCTTCGATATTCGAACTCGGTCCCTTTGGCATGGCAGTCAACGACGCTAACCATTATACCGGTTGTTCGGCTCATTTATTCTAAAACCTCCCAGAATAGTTTATCCTCTTTCTTCTAAGCCTCGTTGCAACACACTTATAATTCTGTTGCCACGTTTAGAAGTAAATAATACTTTACTGCGCAACATTCTAGTATGACTCTGCAATTGTTTTAACCTACACGTAAATTGCTTTTATTTCTTTTAACTCTCTTTGGTCAAAATACTGAAATGGCTGTTCAGATTTTCCGGATAATATACACGTTATCCCAGTTTTAATTAACTCCTTGATTGACGTAGTTAAATCCGTTTTGATCGTTTCTTGTTCTTTTTACTTACAATTAATGACATGGACCAGTTCCCAGTGGCTCTAACCTCTGCTAGAATCAATTCTTTAATCAGCGTTATTCCCCAATGTGTTCCAAATATCCTAATTGCTTAAAATGAAACGCAAAGCAATGTCACACAGAATACGACACTGCTAATCAACTTTTTCTCATTAAATATAGAGAGATAACATAATTACGTACTTATTTTTCTTTTTTAGTTTTCAGGCATCCATGAATACTTGAATTCTTAAATTTCACTATTTCTTCCTCATTAGTTCTAGGATAACTATTAAATATTTGTCTTACATTTTGTTTTCAAATTTAAAAATAAATTTTTTCTATTTAGTCTTATTCTGTCCTTAGTTCTATGTAATTAACAGTAATCACTGGTGCCTTACTACAAACGCTGTATCTCAGTACCATTTAAATTCTTGAGCAATGTAATTTTATAAATTGTTATTACGTTGCATGGGCAAGTCCAATTTCTCTTAATTTTTGCTTTAAATTTTTCTGAAACGTGACGAAGATTGATTAGCTATAGACAATTGCAATTTATCTTTGGAATCTTTGGAGAAGAATAGATCTTAAATAAAACTTCGTTTACAATTTTACTCTCGCCTTTCCCTCTGCAAGATTTCAGATTATCTTTTGTGTTATACTATCTGTACCATTTTCTAATTTTTATTTTCTACCTTTTATTTGAAAACGTTTCTTCGGTACACTCTACATTTAGGAAAAAAAAAAAAAAAAAGAGGGGTGAAGACAATTCTATATCTCCCTTTGTTACTGGGCCGATTGACGAAATTTAATTTGCATTTTTCATGTCTCCAAAGAGCGACTTACGACACATATTGGAATACATAACATTCTTCTAACATATTTCGTCACAAAATCGGATTTTTCTGAAATGACATAACGATGTCTTTACTTATTTCGATTTCAGAGCACAAATTATGCCAAAATATAAAACTTTGTAAAATTTGCTGAGCAACTTACTGATAAATTAAAAACTTTATCTTGGCGCACTTTTTTGTGTTTGCGCCGAGAATACTTCACTTGCCGTAATTCTTAATTTTTGGTAACCTATATTCATTTTCCTTTCATCGTGCACGAGCGAAGAGAAGGTTTATCATTCATTCTTTCAAATAATTTTAACAGTGTCCATATTTGGCGTTGTTATCGCTTAAAACAAAAGAACAAAACTTCGAAACGCGCCTGTATACAAATTCTCGTATATCTTGGGAAAGTTTAAATAAAAAACTGTAATATTTTTGTAGGTGTGCCCCGAAATACATCTACTTTAAGATGATGGTAAAAGTTATATAGGCAATTATACAAAAATGTTTGTTTTTGAAAGGTTTATAAGATTTTGTAAAAATACAAATTTAAAAAATAAATCAGAAAATATCTGCGAAATTTATTTTGGACTGAACCTAAATTTCGAAATATGAAAGACAAAATCAAGTAAGTTTATTAAAAAAAGTAGATATTAATAAATATATGCTAAATTCAATTAACATCGAAGAGCTAAAACTTTGAGAGCTAATATTTTAAAATCTACTCATGCGAGCAAAACTTGGCAGTGGGCATAATTTGAATCATAGATTTGAAATATGGAAAAACAAACGCTATATCATTTCAGAAACAGTCCGATTTTATGTTAAAATACCGACTTTAGGACAATGTTATATATATATGCATAATATATATATGCGCTTTCGAGATATGAAAACGCAAGTTAAATTTCGCTAATCGGCCCAGTAAAATGGCAGATATAGAACTGCCCCCCTTTGTGTGTGTGTGCAGAGTCTATGTAGTTTTAAAGGCTATGTGTTTAATGACTAATACCCAAACTTCTTTTTATGACAGAAAACTAGCAAATCGCCATCTGAATTTAAGAAGAAACAAAATAGTACATTTTAGACTAAGCGAATGCGAAATACCCAAATCTTTGAATATCTCTTCCGTATTATCTAAACTTAAACCTCCTTTAAATTAGTTACGTATTTTAGTTTTTATTATCTAAACTTAAAACCTCCTTTAAATTAGTTACGTATTTTAAATTTTCAATGATTTAAGTGTTTCGTAAAACTAAAATATATTATGCACTGTAACAACTGATAAATTTCAAAGCTCGATTGAAAAGTAACGCACATTCCGCCAAATATAATCACCAAAGAAATTAAATTTTGCAGGTAGAAGCATTTGTCCTTTACCGCTTAACACGAATCTAATTTTTATTTCTTGTTGTTGCAGGAAAGCCCCCATGGATGATCGAAGTGAGAACAAATTACGCCCATGTGCACTGGTAGAATTTCTTTACAAATCCCGGAATAAATCAACGACATCGATTCACAGTATGTTGTGTGTGACTGATTTCACTTGTCTGATCTCATAATCAGAAAACACACGAAATTTATCATCGCAATGAGTACAAGATTACGTCTGTCGGTGGCAAGAGCCCTGAGCATAATACAGGTAACAGTATAATTTTGCCCCATTTTCACGTAAATTTCGAAACAGAACACCCCAGGAGGGCAAAGGGTCTCCTACACCTCTTCCCTTATCCCTTCCTTCCCTCTCTGTTTCGCTTGTCTGACCTCATCATCAGAACAAACCCACGGAAGTTATCGTGGCAAGTAAAAAACTACATCTGTCAAGAGCCTTGGCACCATACAGGCGATAGTATGCTTTTGCCCCATTTCCACCCCATTTTCGAAGGACATCCCCCCAAAGGGAAGGTTCGAGGGTCTCCTACACCTCTTCCCTTCTCCTTCCTTCCCTCTCTTATTTTGCTTGTCTGACCTGATCATCAGGACAAACCCACGAATGTTATCATGGCAAAGAGTACAAGATTACGTCCGTCGTTGGCAAGAGCATCGTGAGCTCCATATTGGTGACAATACGATTTTGTCCCATTGCCATCCCAATTTCGTAGGACAACACTCCAAGCGTGATCACAGGGTCTCCCACCCTCTTCTCCTACAACAAACCACACGAGAGGGCTTTAGTCTCGTCATCTATTTAGACTGCTCACATGCCGCAAAGACTCTATACATTTATAAATATCCACGCCTTCTCCAGGATTCAATCCCGGACCCTTCGGTACGGTAATCAGAGTCATTAACCGTTTGAGCGGTACAGTGAGCTGTAAAGACAACAAAGCGAAGTAATGTCAGACGTTTTGGGTTTAAAGTCACGTGCGGTTAAGCAGACCATTAACAGTCAAAACGCAGCAGGCGTTGAGCGACTCGTTAGCCAAAAATGGCACATGCATCACCAGAAGACAACACAGATGTGGCATGCGTATCTGTGTTAACGTTAATTCAACGATTCCTCACTCTTATTCTACTAAGGTAAATATCGAGGAACCTAGTGAACTGTTAAGCGACTTATGGCTTAGTTCAAATAACAGGAATCGTAAAATCAAGAATAAATACCCTTTATTTCATTTAAAATAAGATGAACAGTCGACCCCTTTCTTCGGGCTCACAACAAAGCTTCCACTTGGGCTTAAACGCAAAAATAAAAAATAAGAACTAGCTATACCTAACTAAGAGATTTAGTCGAAGCTAACACAAATATAACGTAGTTGGCCCTTAAATCAAACGAGCCGGCGAATATCACGTAATAAGGGCACGTAATATATGGCCAATCTGCAATAGCTTCTAATGAGACTTAGCCCGGAGGCAAGAAAGCGCTACTTAGGATTCCCAGCCTTCCATCACGAAGTATGTTGAACCTTCTTTAAATACTACTTCTTACTCATTTGCATTCAACGCGATTAAAAACTCATTCCGGTAAGGAGTAATAAGTTAAACCAAGAAGCGATATGAAAGCACTACTAAATTAAAATAACCGTTATAAAATTAAAGTATATCTTAGAACTTGACAAGAGAGATAATCCAAATAAGGGAGAAAGTGTGTGACGATATCATGCAAAGTTCCGATAGCAATTGTACAGAATTACTTTATGCATTACTTCATCACATATGATAAAACCTCGGTACTGCATTTTGATCCTCACAGGAAAAGGCAGTCAATAGAATGGACGTGTATCCGTACTATGGAAATAAAGATGGTTGCGATGCAGCAGTGTAAATTGTAAGTGGATTATATATTGAATGGCATATCCAAAGGACCATCGCTTCAACACACAAAATTTCATTTTCTAGAGCTTAGTGTTAGGAACGACAGTGTGTTGAGCGTTACTTTTTGACTGACCTTTTTATCCTGAATTAAAGTGTATGGCAGATTTATTGCCTTAGAATCTAAGTAATTTACTGTAAGCGAAGAAACATGCCATACACATTTTATCAAATCAGTTCTTATCATCAGTTAAAATCACTCACATGGTCACCACATATTGTTTGGCATATATAACATTAACAATATATCACATTCACGTATCATTACGCATTAAGACCTCACAGCTTATGGAAATTAATATGCAATGAGTTGCATATTTTGCGCCATCAGACCGGTAAAATAGTGGTTAGCGTTGCTGGCTTCCGTGCCGAAGCGACTGGGTTCGAATCCCGCAGAAGGTATGGATGTTTGCAAATACTGTCCGTTTGGCATGGGGGCACTCTGAATATTCGGCTCGCCGAATATTCAGAGTCCTCTCGAGAGGTCGATAGTAGAAGAAGAGAGGGGGAGACCCTCAGACCCGTCCTCCCGGGTGCTCACTATCAAAATTGGGGGAGGAACTCAGCAAACTCGCACTGTCAATTGTAAGATGCTCAAGTCTGTTGCCAACGACAGGCGTAAACTAGCGTCCATTGCCGCAAGGCATTTCGTGGGCTGGGGCTGACTATAGCTCAGACAAGTGAGCATTAGCAACAACAACATATTTTACAGATGCAACAACATATTTTACAGAAATAATATTATGTTTTTGCTGTTGTTCCAAATGGCAGAACAATTACAAATTAATAATAAACATCGGTTATTAAGCTCTCGCATCACTGGAATGTTGACCAGAGTGCACCACGTGGTTCGACTGAATAAAACTCGTTAGAAAGGAGACATTCCTCTTCAATGCTTATACAAAATATGTCGGCAGACGGATCCAAGTGTCTCTAACCCCTCTGATCCTACCATCAATCTTCTTTACAGGACTTTTGGCTCGCCAATTACCCCTCTGATCCCTTTTGGTTCGCCAATTTCCCCTCTGATCCCTTTTGGTTCGCCAATTTCCCCTCTGATCCCACCATCAATCCTCTTTACAGGACTTTTGGTTCGACAGTCATTTAAATACCCCTATACCGCACAGATGCTGTACATTTACAAACACTTCTTCGGGATTCGACCCGTAATCCAATGATACAAAAGGAAATATCGCTCTTCAATATAGAGATTAGGCTGGCTGAACTTTTATTATTACTTTCTGCCTATTTTTTCTTTTTTGAGATTGAAAAAAAAATATACAAATAATTTTAAAAACTTAATATACGTCAGCATGGCTTATTTCAGGCGCCATGAATAAAATATCATTTTGAATACGTAACATAACTGGAATGATTTTTATTTAAATTGACGTAGACTTAACTTTTTGTTAGGAGAATAGCACTAAAATATATTTTCTTCCGTTCTAGGAAGATAACTGCAGAATTTACTTAAATCTTTACCTTATTTTCTAACGCTAGGTGAATGCTATTTGAATTTCATGAAGTTCAGTGTTAAAGGTAAACTAAATTGCAGATAATGCGACGACACTATTCATAATGAATACATTGTGCATTTTACAAAACAGATCCTCCGGATACTACGTGTACGAAATCCACAATTCGATTTACAATATATTTTTTTGTATGCAATGAGATTATGACGACGTAATTCTATAGTAATTCAAAGAGCATGAGTAATGCAAAATTAATATTTAATTTTATTCTCTTCCATTGTAGTTTTTATATGTCTCCAATGTATTTTTATTGGTAGGTTTAAGTTCTAGGCCATAAAAACCGAGAACACTTAGTTTGCTCTGCAAAATATAAGTAACTGTAAATTTAAAAAAACTTGAAAATGTAGCCTGTATAGTAACTACAGTCAGCCATGATTAACCGATTGTTTATATCAAAACAGTTTTTTTTTTTTTTTAAACACAATGGAAAAATTATCGAAATCCATCAGAGCCAAACAAAACAGTCCACTTAAGTAAAAACGAAAACGAAACTTCGTCGAATGAAGCAAGAAAGATTGATAAAGATTACTAAATATTTGAAATACATAAAATGTATACTGACGAACAAAGCGTTTTGACCGAATATTTTAACGAATGCGAAGGCGATGTGGTTGAATTTTTTTGGTTCCTTAATACCATTTATAACTTCATTCCTTAAATTCTAACGACGTTTTATACTACCTATAGTTAGAGTAAGTTATTATTATTTTTTTAATATTGATTTAATTTACGTAGCTAAATGGGCTGGTTGTTCAGATTAAATTGTTTAATTTGTAGCAAATTGCTAATAGCATTTTAGCAGGGATTATGCCGCTCAGATGGGAAAGCGGTTAGTCTTTGACTGCCGTACAGAAGGTACAGTGTTGGAATTCCGGAGAAGGCATTGATGTAAATTGTCTGTCCCTACATAGGAGGTAACGGTAGCTGCCTATTAGATGCCATCATATTAAAATGACCACCGCTTTCGGCCTTAGTAATGGCGAAAACCTAAAATGTGGTTAGTGCCCCGCAATTAAAAAAATAGTAGAGATTATTTCTGCGCGATGAGTTTTTTTTTCTTTTTTTTTTTTTTTTACTGTAGTAGTAGTAAATCGGGATTTTGAATTAATCGTAACTCTCATCGCGCTAATCTGATTAATCCGTTAACTGGAATCCATACTTTGAACTATAAAACAATAATGCCCGCAGTTTTACTAATAGTAATGTCTTAAATCTTAGGCATTTGATTGATTGAATGAGTTTTGTCATTATCTTTGTACTAGATTCATTTTCTTTTGTTTTAATCGGTTGGGAAACTTTAAATTTCCCCTTACGTCTGCGCAGTGGTGAAGAGGACAAGAAGTGCAACTGCATGAAATGCCCAGTTGAAGCCAGAGATGTGTATAATTAGAAGATCTACGTATTGCCCTGGTGTGGTTTTCTCCCACACCAGGGCAATCTTTTTTTAAGTTCGTGTTACAAATTCGCAATATTTTGGAAGACCAACTCTTTAGTAAAATATTCTGTTTTATCACGTGTTATAAAACAGCCAATCATCACACGTATCACTTTGGGGTTACTATGCAAAAGGAAAATTAGTTTTCCATACAAAATGATGGTTAATGATTTTATGGGGTCCGATGCTGATAGTTGATTGGTTGTTGCAAACGAATTACTTATAACTGTCTTCGAAAGGAGCGCAAAAGTCGTGTGTCTTTCTTTCAGTGGTATAACAGAAACATTCTTTGAAATATTTGTTTGCTCCAAAAGTATGGATGTGATCTTAGTGTGAGATTCCACTTCAGGCTGTATCTACTGTAAACACATCGATTGGTAGACAGGTACCTGCGACGGATATAACGCCAAGCAGATCACAGATATATTTTGTAAAAGTTATCATTGTCAAGATATCATCTCTTATCTAAGCTTGCGGTTTCCATATGTCAGGCTGTCATCATCTCTTATCTAAGCTTGCGGTTTCCATATGTCAGGCTGTCAAGGTTTGTTTATGTAGCTTGTTAAATCTAAGAAAAGTAGCAATTAAAATACTTTGTTATACAGTGCAAAGTCCGTAATCCGGACGTCCATTATCCGGAATTGATATCAAATCTAATTGATATCAATTCCGGAATTGATACCTATAATCCGGACCTTAAAGCCACAAACTTTTTGCATCTCTATGCTTGACGCATGCGCGCGTTGAAAGAAATGTTTAATAAAGTAAACAAACATATATTAAGCTTTTTTTTGTAAAATTTGATACCCTTTAGATTATAACTGCTCTTTATTTCATAAATTAAGGTTTCATATTTTTAATTGTATAATTTCTACATGCCATCTTACCAGATTTAAATTGATGATCTATAATCCGGAAAAACCCCTAATCCGGAATCGCCGAAGACCCGACGAGTCCGGATTACGGACTTTGTACTGTATCACTTACATCCAGTACTCTCCTTTGATGAGTTACTACGTTTCCTACAATATAACCACACTCAATATCCCCGAACAACATAAAAAAAACTTAGGCAAATCTATAACAGTAAATATTCCATCACAGTTTAAGGTGACAGTAACAAAGAGGCATGCCTTGACTAAATACGTGATTTTTGTTTGCTTTCAGCCATATGAAACTTAAGCCTTTCAGATAAACAAATCGTAGTTCAAACGAACCGTAGTAACGTAGTACAGAGGAATGGACTGTAGTACTGTAGTCATGGATTGCGGAACATTTCTCATTGTCTGCAATCAAGAAGAATCTGAATAGTCACATAATTCAGTAAATATTTTTTAAGACTGCACATACAGCAGAAACTAAAAGATAAAATTTTTCTTGCGTTTGCAAAATAATCACTATGTTATTCACGCTCATGGAAAATAAAATGAGTTCTTTAAAGAGCAAACCATTCATCAGAACGCTAAATGTTTCAATATTCGCTACGAATGACACAAAAATGGATAAAACAGTAAAGACATGCGTATAAAATTCGTCTCGAACGGTATTGGTAATTCGCGATGACTGGCTTAATATCTTGCCATTTGTTAGGTGAGAGCTACTAAAATACTGTTGCGTGCGTACGGGTTCGTTATGAAATGAATGCACAAGTCCGATGAAAAATGAACAAAAATTTATTATTATCACAACAAAAATGCTTAAATTTTCTCAAATTATCATGCAGTATTACAATATCTCACAGTAGTTTTCTTTTAACTACTCAAATGTCCAATAGAACGTAATTCAAAACAGCTAAAGAACGCTAATCCGCGAATTCGCTACAATCAACAACAGTAGTTTTCTAAACAACAACAAACTAAGCAACTACTACAAACTGAGATGTTTTCCTCCTTTTATAAGATTTTAAAATCACGCGCTAGAATTTTCCAGTACTTTCTCGAAATAAAAAGAGATATTTATTTATTTAATGCACGCGCTCTTGTATTTTCAATTTTCCGGCTGAGCTTTCTTTTAATATTCGTCACGCGCTGCACTGCGCGAGAAATAAAACCATTTAATTTCTAATTGAACTAACATTAGCTTTTTAAATACCAAATTCGTAACAATACTATCTCAGTTTGAATTCTCCCTTCTTGAGATATTTCTTTTTTCTCGTGCGGAAAAAAGAAACATGATTTTTTTTTAATTATTACCATATTTACTGTCGGTGAAAACAGCGAGTGAGCTTAAGAGATAGCTCCGGATATGATACGTCTCAACCTTTTAATTAAACTGTGAGGTTTTATTTAATTTAATCAACAGTTCATTTTATTTTGGAGCAACCTTTCCTATTGCTTCCGCTTTCAACCCACGCTTTCTTGCCAGAATGAGATTTTAGTTTCGCGCGTTATGCAAAGTGGAGTAAATAGGTACTATTTAAACTGGTGTCTGAGTTACTTCAGAAAACGTGAGTTCTGCCTATCAGCTCCGTTGCTTCTTTGATATTTAAGCTTACTATTTTACTGCCGTATATGTTAATTGCCTGTTAGTCTATGTCGCTGGTAGGGTCACTAGCCGACTGTGCATTAAAATATATCTCTGCAGGTTCGGATGATAATTTCATTTAGGCTTAGTTTTTAAAATTTTACATATCTATTTTGAGAGCCGCCAAAAATATTTTCGTAGACCTGTAAGCATCAGAACTGCCAAATGTAAATACTTTTTTGAGTTCAATAAAAGGGTCTTTTCACCCTTTTCCCGTGATGTTACTGATACAGTTGAACTTAGCGAATAGTCGCTTGACAGTTCAAGTAAAGATCTAGCCACAAAAGAACTTTAATTTAGCTAGAATCTTACAAAACATTTCAGTCCATATGTAAGCAAAAAAAACATAAATAATGAACAATGAAAAATAAATAATAGGTAAGGAAAACATAAATATTGAGCAATGAAAACAAATAATGAGCCGTGAAATCATAAATATCTAGTAATGAAAACATAAATAATGAGTAAGGAAAACATAAATAATGGGCAACGAAAATACAAATAATGAAAACAAGTAATGATACGTGATATCCAGTAATGAAAACATAAATAATGGGCAATGAAAACAAATAATAAGCCGTGAAATCATAAATATCTAGTAATGAAAACATAAATAATGAGTAAAGGAAATATAAATAATGGGCAACGAAAATATAAATAACGAATAATGAAAACAAGCAATGAGCCGTGATATCTAATAATTAGAACTTATATAATGGTCAAAGAAAACATAATTAATTGAGCTATTACACTGAAATGTTATTTATTGCAAAAATACGGCAACGATTTTTAGAAAAGACATAAACACTGAGATTAATTAAGTGATTATTTATATTTTTTGCATAAAACTATTCATGACCTTTATTTGTGAACAGCAGATCAGGATTAATTCAAAATATGATCCAGAAATAAGTATATCTTGTGAAATGTTTGATAATCAATCCAAATTAGAGTATTTGACATCCCGTTCATTATTATGCTCACTACTTATGGAAGTAAGTTGTTTATTAAACAAATACCCAAATTACCATGTCCTATAGACATAAGTATGCACAGAACTCCTGTGTACTTATGACTCAGACTTTGGAAAAAATCTTTTTACGCAACTCCCCCATTTGGTTAGGAACTTAGTCTTTCTGCTATGTATACGAATTTCGTTTTGAGCTTAATTTCTCAAAAATCAGTTACTAAATAAATGCCGACTCCCTTCCCCAATGAAAATTAGGAAAATATCACACAATAAGGCCTGAAACGTCAAATGAGACCCTTCCCCAAATAAATACATTTTATACTTTTACACTTGCTTGAAGCTCGGAAAAATGAAAATACTTGATTTTTCTTTTCAGTTACGAAATGAACATTTGTCACGTATACGTATGTCTTATAAATAAAGGATTCTGATTAAAGTATGTAAAATTTCATCAAGAAAGGTTACCTCTTTACTCAATTTATATTCTGAAATATAGTACTACATAAACTACATTTCTAATTATTCTTTGCTTCTCACGTTCTCTTTGCATTTTAAATTTCTAAGTTTATAATCTAATAATAATATAAAGAGTTATTATTTAATAACAAATATATAAGGTACTTCTCCCGCTTTCCTAGCATGCCTTCGTGGTGTGGTGGTCTGCATGCTGGGCGCGTATTCCAGAGGTGCGCGTTTCGATTTCCGGCGAAGGCGTTGCTCATTTTTCATCTTGCCTGCTTTCAAAAATACCTAATTTCTCTACAAATATTATGACAGAATTCGTGAATTCTTTTCCGTTTTTCATTATAGATTGGAAATTCTCTGAATCTACAGCTTCTGTTTAGTATTTCATAAAATTAAAAGTACTAAAAATAGTTTTATTGAAACTTATTTAAGAAACATGTTTGCTGCACTAATCATTTCAATACTGCTTTCAAAATTTACATTCTATAGATTATTAAAAATAATTATTTCATCATTTTTGATGATAGGAACTCGTATTTAATTTCTTTTATTGTTCAATGGAAGCTAAATCTTGAGTTAAGCTATCTCACAATTGAACGCTTTTGATTTAGTATCTTTTTTACTGTCTCAAACACCTGTTTTAAAAAAAATGTACAGGACATGTCTGTATGAAAGGGTTTTCAATGTCAAATCGGCGTTAACCTTGAAAAAGATACCGTTGCAGATGTTGAAATAGTTTATAGACAGTTGTAAACTGACAGTAGGGGTAAGCAACCTTTTCCAGACAAGCCACAGCGATTTAAAAATGGCCACTTTCGTTTTTATTACTTCACAACCACGCAGAGGTTCAGACAGCACCTGTAATAACCTATTCAAATGAAAATACAAAGACGTTTATAAGAGTTCTTGAAAGTAAAGCTTTACAGAAAATGTATTCTCTTTGCATTTTAAAATTTTAATTTTTCTACGGATGTTTTTAATTTAAATTCACCGCGGGCATTATTTAATGATATTATACATTATTCAATAATATTCGTAGCTACAGCACCTTATTGTAAATAAATATATAGGTAAAATTTTGACCATCGTCATTAAATACAAAATAAAATTTCCTCTGACTTTCTCCAAAAGAAAACGATATCTATCGAAGTAATATGGTGTTTCAAACATGGAAGTAATATGGTGTTACAAACATTTTAGAAAATACGTTTATGTTGCAAAAACGTTCATAAATAAAATCAATGAAATATCGGATTGGAAGCTAAAACGTCCTTTGGGGACTCAAATCCCTTTGGACTAATAGTATCCTAAAGTATCCTAAAGTATGCCATTACCATTATCATCGCCATTAGTTAGAGTATCCTAAAGTACGCCACAGTACTACTATTACTTAAAGAATATGAAAAACTGAAAAAAAAAAAAAAAAAAAAATGTGTGAAAGATTTACGATTTTATATTACGCCCAAAGAGCCTTTTTCTTTAACGTTTTGTACGTTACATTTGTTTATTAAATATCATATTCTTCGCACTTAAACCACATAAAATTCAATTCAGCAGCAATATAGTAAAATAATTTAAAAAGAGCATATCTTCCGAATATTCAATACGCAGTCTCGCGCGCTGAAGACATTTTTTTTCACACATTGTTGCCATGGCTCGCTTTGAAATCGTTGAATTTGTTAATCAAAAATTTCGTGAAAGTTTTATGAAATATGAAATAGATAATAAAACAAATTCCAGATTCCATATTTAGGCTTCCAGATGCCCATATTCGAGTTGAGGACTACGTTATTCAAAATCTGATGTCTCTAGATGTCGTTGTTAAAACATACATATGTTCATGCAGATTCTTCATTATTTACTTCTTTAAATAATTTATGGCTCCAACAGTGGCAACAATTTGAAAATTGAAATGCCGTTTATAGTGAACCAACGCAAAATGTCAAAACAAAGTTAATAGCCCTTTTGAGCAAACTGCCTCTTCGGTCTTAAAAAAAGTAGGTTTTGGTGCTAAGCAATTTAAACCATCAACGCACACGTAAATTCAAATTCCTAAATTAAAAATTACACCCTTTAGTTTGCTTTTCATTACAATCTTCAACTCGCGTACATATAACTCGCAAGCAAATACTATGTTAAAATACGACAGCTTAACACAATGCAAATTTTGAATTCTTAAAAGTATAAAATTTATTTTGTTTTCCTAGGCGTTGATAAATTCTTTAATGAATATATATATTAGTCGAATGTATTATGACATTAATGGTGTATGCCTTAAAATACGACTGGACTATTTTGCTGCATTTATAATATTCCCGTAATGTAAAAAAATATATTAAATAAATTTGCATTAGAATTATAAAGTAATAAATCAAAGGAGGCACATGTACGTGAATATTTAACAATATTCACAGCGATTTACGGAAATAAATTTGGTTGTTCAAACACGCATCTGATAAATAAAATGTGTATTTAAATTATTAAGACTGGGAATTAAAGTATTTTCTAACAATACCTTTGTTGGAGACGTTTTATTTAGACGACTAACAATTCTTTAAATAGACGGAAGTAAGTCAATAAAACTAAAACCACATTTGTGCAATAATACTGCAATAAAATGTCGGTATTTTGATAAAATATAACATATATCTTGGTATAACTCCTGGGATTTAGACTTATTTTCAGTGAACCAAGAATAAACGGAGAAAATGTATTTCAATAGAAAACATTCAAATATATATCAAAATATAAATTTTCATGTTTGTTGTGAACAGATATTTTGCAGTGATTGTTAAAGAAGAGGATATCGTGTTTCTTTTTAAGAAATGTGCAAATATTTGTTCAGGTAAAAGTAAGTACATAATTTTTAAAAAATTTCTATACAGATTTTGTTTTATTACTTTAATGTTAAATATAAACTTACAGAATAAAATCCTCAGATACTATAGTAAAAATATAGACTGAGAGATCCAAATTACTGTAAAATGTTTACGTTTGATTTATGTTAAAATCTTTAATTTTTCTTAGCATTTTAATCATCAAATGCTTCCGAGAAATACAAATACTTGTTAAAATGCGAATTTTTAGGAAAACTTGAAAAATAAGTTAGCTGAAATTTTCGTAAATATAGAAAAGTAAGCCAACAAATTTTATTTATTTTTAGCCCAAAGGAGCGTTAGCTCACAAGGGCTATTAATTTCGTTTTCGCATTTTGCATCGATTCACTATAAACCTCTCTATTACTTTTCAAACCATTGCCACCAAATATTATCGTTCTGTGTTATATTTAAAGAAATTAAATAATTAAGAATCTGCATAAATGCATGTATGTTTCTCGCATTGTAATAAAACAGCGGAACCTAGAGCCATCGAATTTTGAATGACGCAATCGTCCTCCGAATAGGGTCATCTGGAAGCACAAATTTGGAATTTGTTTTATTATCGATTTCATATTTTGTAACACTTGAACGAATTTTTGATCAACAAACTCAAGGATTTCAAAGTAAAAAATGGCAACACTGTTTAAAAAAAGAATGAAACGTTTCAGATTTTAAATTAGGTCCAAAGCGGCGTTTATTTTAACGTTTTATGTGTTACCTTTATTTATTAAATATCATGCTCTTCGCACTTAAACCATAAATTTCAGATCAATAGCAATGTCGCAAAATAATTTTAAAATGAGCGTATCTTTAGAATTTCCAATACACTGTTCCGCGCGCTGGAGATAAAAAGTTTTTTTCCCGTAGATTCTTCCCATTGCTCGCTTTCAAATCGTTGAGTTTTTTACTCAAAAGTTCGTTAAAGGTTTGCAAAATATTAAATCGATAATAAAACAAATTCCAAATTTCAAATTTGGGCTTCCACATGCCCATATTCGCAGTAGGATTACGTCATTCGAAATTCGATGATTCTATGTACCGTTGTTTTATCGCAATGCGAGAAATATACATACATTTATGCAGATTTTTATTATTTAATTTCTTCAAATATAATGTAGGACTTTAACATTTGGTGGCAACAGTTTGAAAAGTGAAACGCACATTTATAGTGATTCAACGCAAAATCACAAAACGAGAACAATTGTCCTCCAAGGACAAAGCCCCTTTGAACTAAAAATTATCTTCAGGGGGCAAAACTGTGTATCGGAAATTCTAAAGGTATGCTCATTCTAAAATTATTTCGCGATATTGCTGTTGAATTGAATTTTATGGCTTAAGCACGAAGAACATGATATTTAAGAAATGAATGTAACATAGAAAGCGTTAAGAATTGCACCTTTTGGGCGTAATGTAAAATCTGAAAGGTTTCAGATGTTTTATTATATATTTACTATTTAATTACCAAGTACAATTTTGCTTTTAAATTTACAGTTATCTAAAATACATAAGTTTCTCAAAGGAAGCCAGAGATATAAATTGGAAAATTTTGCGCTAAATTATTTGATGATAGCAACGTACAAGAAGACATTTTAGACATGTGTAGGAAAGGCAGATAGCCCATGTCCTACAGACATATGTAGGACATGGGCTATCTGCCTAAGAGGAGGAGTACCTTCATGGAGGACTTTCCAAGGATAAACTGTCTCATATACTTTTTTCACATGGGAAAAACCACGAAAACGTCCATACAACCCAGCCCGCTCGCGGGATTCGAAACTCGCATCGAACTACCAGTGTTCAGCGACTTTACCGCTCGGCCGCTGGTGGGCCAATATGTTCCAAGGAGGAGTTAATAGATTAGATTAAGTTATGTATTATGACAGACTTAAAGGCCAACGAACGTTTAAAGAATACCTTTATAGTGGGCTTTCCAAGGCAGACATAATTGCGTTTACGTTAAGCGTGAGGAAAACTAAGAAACTCTATACAGTTGTCCAAGCCAAGGTGCTTACCAGTCAGCAAGACTATAAGACTGCTGAACTCTGATATTTCTACACGACTCAAGCCAGTTCAGTAACGTGAACTCAAGCCAGTTTCTCTTCAGAAATCTCCCTCGAAGGTAGTCCTTCCAGATATTGCAAGCTACAACTGTAACCTGAGAGAGCTATTAATAGTAGTGTAAACCTGCCTTATGCATGCATTCTTCAAGACACCCTTGGATTCCACATTTCGGACAATAACGTGACATCGCATAACATTGTTGTTGTTTTTGCGTTCTTAAAAACAGAATATACTATTCAAACAATTGCTTATACTTCCTGCCTAAATATTTTTTAGTAGATTTGGAACGCCCAGCAAATTATTGTTCAACTGTTCAACACTGCGTTGTTGTGGGCTGTGCAGTTGTGACTTATCTCACTTCTATGACAGTAAGATTAGAACAAGTCGAAGAAATTTATCGTGGCAAGGAGTGCAAGATTTCGCCTGTCGTTGGCAGGAGCTTGAGCACCGTACAGGTGACAGTACGACTTTGCTCATCCCTCAGTTTTGATGGAGAACGTCCAGAACGGGGTATGGGTCACAGGGTTTCCCATCTCTCCTCCCTTACCATCATTTTCTCGAGAGGATATTCGGCTCGTCGCATATTTAGAGTACCCCCTGCCGCATGGACACTATACAAACTTCCATGCCTTCTCCGGGATTCAAATCCTGGCCCTTTAGTACAGCAGTAGGCTACCCTAACAACTAAACCGTCTGGGTGGCCCAGTGAAACAGTTTTCTTTCCTTACAGTTAGAATATTTTCAAATGTTTTTGAGAGGGGAAGGCTTTTTTTTCCAATAAAATTTGTTAAATTCAAGATGTTTTCAAATAAAAATAGATAATTTAATAAAATGTAAATTAAGAAAAAGTAGATTTAAAAAATTAGATCTATTTTAAACCTTAGCTAATTAATAATTCTATAAGTAGAATATTAAAAAGTAGATTTCAGAAACCAGTCATTCCAGTTCTTCAATGCCAGTCTAAAGGCAAAATAACATAAGAAAGGCAAAATATTAAAGATACTGTGCCTTGAAGTATCCCACAATAATAATCCATTGTAAAGAGGGTTTAGAGTTTTAATAATCCATCGTTAAGAGGTATACTAATCTTGACTGAATTCTGTACACTGTAGAATAGATTAAATATTTTTATCATGATATGCCTTTCCAATTCTAATGCGTAATGATTTTCTATACTTTCCAACACTGATAAAATTAAATTTTGTTTAAACATATATTCAAATATTCTTCAAAAGTATCATACAGAAATGCACCCTGGTTATAAAGAGTGAAAAAAGAAAAACTGTATCAGAGTTATGAAAATTTATTACAGAAGACAAATAGCAGATAGCTTTACAAAGAAAATAAGCACGAAAATGCAATATTTCATACTGAAAGAGGGAAAAAAATTAGCTTTCAAAAATGGCTGCGGAAAAGATTGATGAATTTCATTGCAGAGGGAATATCAAATTTTGACTATTCTTCCCGGCTCAAATTTCCTTTATCTGGAGCTACAACATCCATATTTCAATTCCTGAAACATGACGGATTTCATTGATAACTTTATGATACATATAATATATCTAATGTTAAAGAAAAATGGCTCTTCGAAATTTAAATTAAAGCAGAATTCAACCCAGACGTTATTTTTATAAAATTGCTTTATATTTTTCAAGCGAAACAAACACAAAAACCCTTTTTTCCAAGGAGAAAATATTCAGCAGTTTATGCCGCAAGTATATATTTTACTTTTGCTTGTTTATTTGTTTTAATGAATTGTAGCAGAACACAACAGGACTGAAGGGCTTGATGCCTTGTTTAAAGAACCTTTAAAGGAAATTTCCTTCTATACGGAATAGGTCCTTTGAACTGGTGAAATAAAACTGGAGAAGTTATTGAAAACCAAGGAGAAGTTAATTACACCAATATTGAAAAAAAACTTTAACGAATTTTTGATTAACAAACTCAAGAATTTCAAAAGGAGCAGTGGCAACGTTGTGCAGAAAAAAAAAATTTTATCTCCAACGCGTGCGTCTCTGTATCGGAAATTCTAAAAATATGCTCCAGTTTAAAACTGTTTTGCGATATTGCTGTTGAACTGAATTTTATGGTTTAAGTGCGAAGAACGGAATATTAAATAAATAAAGGTAACAGACAAAATGTTAAAAAACGCCCTTTTGGACGTAATTTAAAATATGAAACCTTTCAGATTTTTATTTATTTATTTATTTATTTACTTTTTTAGTTTTGATTTTAAATAATGCATGTAGATGTTGACAAACACTGAACTAAGACTGAAGTTGTTTTGGAAAAAAAAACTAAATCTGATTTAAAGAAACTGTAGTAACACCGAAGCTGAATTATTGAAAAGGGCTTCTCGAAGACACCACTGTTCATTCAACTAAAACATTAAAAGCTAATGAAATTCGAAGATCAATATTTTATTTTGTAAATTACTATTTAGAAAATTAGGAGAATGAGCGGTGACAAAGTTTGAACCTTACAATACTATAGTTCTGATTCAGGTCTAAGGGTTTTTAAATTGACTCAAACACAATGGACGTCCCAATCACTCTTGATTCTTTTTTTCTCTTTCAATTATTCATTTACTGTAATTAAATGGCGTAAGAACTAAAATCTTGAAATCTTTTACTTCTTGATTAAAACAGAGACCGTATAAATAGACGCTCTCACAGTTTTAGCTCCTTAAAGTTTGGACTTGGAATATATTTTTTAACCTTTTTTTTATTAAATTTACTTGATTCTTTCTTTCACATTTTAATATGTAGGTTCAGTTCAAAACCATTCGCAGATATTTTTTGATTTATTTTTAAAATCTGTATGTTTTTAGCCCTTTTCATAAATTTTTCGAAAATATTTTCATTATAACCTATAACATTTTTGCTATCTCCTTAAAGTAGATATATTTATAGGCATGCTTGCAAACATTAAAGTATTTATTCAAAATTTCCCAAAATATACCTGAATTTAAATATTGGCGTGTTTTGGAATTTTGAGTATTTGTTATGCATAACAATAACCCCAAATGAGGATTTCGCTCTTTGTTAAAAATTATTTGGAACATTGAACGATGTACCTTTCTTTCCGCTCGTGCACAGTGAAAGTGAAAAAGAGAATGGGTTACAATAAATGATAAAATTCGCCAAGTGAATTATTCATGGCACATTTTTTCAGTTTGCGCCAATATAATGTTTTGAATTTCTCAGTAAGTTTCTAACGAAATTTTATAAAATTTACTATTTAGGCATAATTTGAGTCGTATAAACAATCGTTATATGGAAAAACAATCGTTACGTCATTTCAGAAAAAAAGAAGCTTTTACTTCAAAATGCCTGTATTAGAACAATGATGTGTATAAATCTAATATACATCCCAAGCCATAAAAAACGCAAATTGAGTTTCGTCAATCGGCCCAATAGAACGAGAAATATAGAACTGCCCTTTGTGTGTGTGTGTGTGTGTGTGCAGAGTGTAACAAATTATTCAGACACAGATATTCAAAGGTTTTACGATTAAAGCATGCATTAACCGTAAAACCGTAATTACATTACGATCAAAGAGGGTGAATGAATCTCCTTTTGAAACTATGATTGCTTATTTATACTTTATGTTTCTTCTGCTCCTTTAATGTAATTCTTCCATCTAGATACTCGTAAACTGGATGCTTCAGAATTCGCTGACGTAAGGTTGGCAAATTTATGCTCCAAACATTTATGCCAATTCTCTCCTCTAGTCAGTCATATTAATCAGACTAAGGAAGAACAAATGTGTAATATTTCATAGTAAAGTCAGAGTAACTCAGGCAGTTTCTTATACATGTTTGATTAAACTATGGTAATAAATAAATAAATGGCTTATAAATAAATAAAAAGTAATTTTTTATACGCTGTTACCTGTTTGTTTACTTGCTTGTTTTATACCTTATCGATTTTCGTCTTTGGGACAGGTTAGGTGTATAGGCATTTTCATTGATTTCCCATCTTGTAAGGAAATTATAAGCCAGTGACATCTGACGCATTGCAGAAACTCAAACGTAGATGGATGAATTCCCTACGATTCTTTCATAACATATTACAGACCTTTATTAACCCTACTATTGTACTATTATCCCCTTTTTTCCTTTGGTCCAAAATCTCTATCACTCCTTTTTAAATAAAATAATCGTTTTCCTGTTGTAAATTTCGTTTGTTTCATGTCTTGAAACAATGTTGACTATTAATGGTGCAATCTAATTTTATTTTTTCATGTCGGTTGAAGGGCATTATGTTTCTTAATAGGTCATGTTTCAAAATTTTGATCATAGAATTGCTTTAAAACTCTTTAATCTAACAATACTTACTGTAGATGTATTAAGTCTTCAAAAGCAGCTTTTAGAGCTGGACACATAGCAAAATTTCCTTAAATGGCCATCCACTGTTCCAGGTGATAATGATCCTCCGGAATCGCCTTTCATAGAATTGATATTCAATACCATTATTTAATTATGCTCTCAGAAACACTGATTACTTTCATACGGTTTCGTTCGTCTTATGAAAAACGGCTAGCGAGAAAGCTTGGCTGTAGATTTCGAAACAATTACCCGTTTTTTAACTATTGCTACTAATTGCGTATATACATAAATATTACATACACAATTTTAGTGAAAATGTATGTAAATCACAGTATCTTTTGTATAATGTAACATGAGATGTCTAAAAAAATGAGGTTCCGCCGGAAAAATAAGATTACAAGAGCATTTAACATTGAGGTAAATGGTTAATGGCGAGATAGCGTTAAACTGGCGATGGTATTGCCGACTAATTTCTGTCCCCAAATTTGGCGAAAGATCGCCAAAAGTCGACAAGCTTGGCGAGTATTTGGTGACATTTTGGTTCAATCTCTGCCTGACGAAATAATTGTAATTATCTGCTCTCTATTTGCAATTTTAACTGCATCCAGCATTATTTAACTAACTATATATGCGTTCCAGCAATTTCGAGAAAAGGAAGATACTAGAAATTTCTCGGACTTCAGGGGAATACTTTGTAAGACCAGATAGAGCATCAGTTCTCAATTTAGTGCAGAGTTGAGTTCAGTATATTGAGAGATTCGCGTTTTTTTAGATGGGCTTCACATTGCATTTTGTATAACGTTCTTAGTAGTCTGATATGGCAGCTACTAATTGTGCTTTGTAATAGCTGCACAAGTACTTGCGTGAAAGGTTTCAGAACTGTAAAGTATTTCTAATGTGCACAGCTGTCTAAGAGACAGCTGCTGATACGCGGGTATCTCCCAGCTTAGAATCACTGATTTAAATATGTTTATAAAAGGTTCTGATAATACCAATACGGAGATTCACAGTGTATTTTACTCCATATTTAAGGATATAATAATGATATAAGCATGCCGTGAAATGGGGAGCATAAATGTCTGTTTGTCACAAAAGTTCAAAATCTAAAACGTAAATTTGTTTAAAATGTTTTATAGGATTATAAATAACTACAGAGAGCATTTACAAATTTTTAGAATGAATTCGGGGCCGTTTGATAAATGTTTAAAATGTAAACATTACTTTTTTGGAATATTTGATATAACAGCCTTTTATTTATGAACTGTAAATCTACTTCGTAATTTCTATGATAAAAGGGCTCTTTATAATTTTTCTTCCCATGCCTCTTTCACAACATTCCAGAATACATCAATCGCGATGGGTTTGTGCTTAGAAAAATTTCTTTTCAAGAAACTGGAGGCATTGTAGTCCATAGGTGGAACGTCAAGGGCTTTTGCAAGAATACGCTGGAAATGGATATATGAAATACCTGTATCCGTCGTCATTATTTCAAGGAATGCAGAGATACTTTTCAAAGTACGGCTTGCTATTTCCTGTTGATGAAGTTTCCCTCTTAGAAAATCATTAAAGTAAAGAAACAGTATTTCTCCTCTAAATATCGGAAGTGAATCATTCTGTTGTATAGTTAAGTTCAATTGGATTTAATGCTTTCATCCCATTCTTCTTCTTTTCATTTCCCATACTGAGAGTATCATGTGACAAGCACAAACCCCTTATTGTAAAAGGTATTTTTCCCGCCTTCTTAGCGTGCATTCGTGGTATAGTGGTCTGCACGCTGGGCGCGTTTTCCAGACGACCTTGGTTCGTTTCCCGGCAAAGGCGTTGCTCACTTTTTCATGGATCCCGTTTCCATTAATAACCTAATGCATGCTACTGTGGCGCCCGAACTAAAAGGGTGGTGGGTGATGATTCTCCACACCCAGGATTTGGCGATTGAATCCCCTAAAAACCTAGTCGCCCTTTAAAAGGTAGAGTATATAAGGTATCTCTCCCGTCTTTTTAGCGTGCCTTCGTGGAGTAGTGGTCTGCGCGCTGGGCGCATATTCCTGAGGTCCGCGGTTCGATTCCCTGCAAAGGCGTTGCTCATTTTTTATCTTGCCTACTTGCGAAAAATACTTAATGTCCCTACAATTGAAACTTTTTTGTGCATTTACGAACCAGGTTTCTACACTTTTTCTCTTCCTTTTCAATAATAAATAGATCTTTTATTTTGGTTGCAGTTATTTACGTAAATTCATGCTTTATAAAGCGTCACAATGCATTTTCATTTATTTTATGTTAAATACTTTTTGATGGAGGGTTGCTCTTCACTCAGCCACATTATATTACACCACACACAGCTGGTAACATTATATTTTTTAGCTTTTTAAATTATAAATCTTTATTTATTAATGCTACAGATGTATTTAAAGCCTTTTCCTAATTAAGAAAACAAATAAAAAAATCCTCGTCGTCCACGAGCTTACAGATGTAAGTAAACAACTCACATTAAAAAGGAATTCAACAATAGAGACAGAATCTAAGCCTGGAAAGAGCAAAGGGAAAAAAAAATATAAAATACAAACACTATTATAATAAAACTACTAACATATACCATGAATAAATAAAGTGTCATAATAACCCTGTAAAAGTAAATAAACCAATTCAAAATAATACAATAATAATAAAAATGTAATAATACTTAAAAATAATACTGATACAAAGGAAAAATGACACTTCAACTATACATAACTTTAATACATAACGTAATCATACATAGACGATACGCAAAGTAATACAATGACACATAAAAGATAAAAATCCAATCATATAATAGATAATACTAAAATGTAGAATTATCGCCTTGCTTAATTTTATTTTATTACCAATGATTTAACTTTAGATGCATTAGAAATAGTGAGAAAACCCGAAAAGAAAAACTTTTTGGGGTGTTTCGGTTGGAGTTTTCCTTCTATGTAGAAGTAATGATTGACAGTTTTCCCTCTCCGATAAATAATGTTGCTTATTTTGCACTTCGAAATTTTAATACCAAGCATTTTTATAACCAATTTTAATAATGGAACATTAAATATTTCTCTTCCGAAACCGCCAAAACATATCCTTCAATCCAAAGCTTGCTTACAGGCGACATTTTTAAAGAATATTAAATTTAAAAGTTCGAAGCAATATTTCTTATTTCAACTAATAAGCTGTTGCCAGAAATTAGGTTTCTTTAAATAAATCTGATTCCAATTTATTGCCAAGCTTTTCTCAGCGGTTAGAATAAGTTATTCACCATGGCAGAATTATTACTGTAACCAATGCCTGAAATAAAGCTTTTAGAGGAAGATCCTTTGATATGGATTATTAAACAAAAATGGTTTTGGAATAACTCAAAAGATTAAGTACCCTTTTTACGAACACAAAGTCCTGGAAACAAAAGTTCCGTATCATAGCGGTTTTTTTGTTTCATTCAATGAATATGTTCCTAAAAAATTCAGTGAAAAAATATAATAAATATACTTACCAGACGGGGACAGACAATCTAACGCATAAAAGTGCATTAGCATACACCGCTTAATCCTTCTATAAAATATCAATAGTTAAGTATTTATAATCGCATGGGTTAAGCCTTATTTATTTAGTTAAGCATTCACTAACTTTAAATTGATTTGGGGCATATTAGGTATGAAGTTGACCATATTTGCTCAGGTCACATCCATCGTATAAGCATCTTTATAAGATTATTCGTTTTGTTTTAGCAAAGGTTGGGTTTTATGGAATTAAAAGAATTTTGAAGAGCATGCTTTTTAATATGTTTACTATATGTATAACTTGTATAAAAAAAGAGGTACAATTTATTTATTTGAAAAGGTTTTATTTCTTATATTTATTTATTTTTACAAAATAAAAATTTATCGAAGTCGTCTGATTATATAAAAGAATGTTTCCTTCCCGCAATGGCGGGTACATAGCCGACTTAGGCTTGGCCACTACTAATGCCGAAAGTAGTAACCACTATTGTGTGTTATTGTTGTTGTTGTGAATTATCTTGTTCGTCTGACAGTAACATCAGAACAAGATCACGAAATTCATCTTGGCAAGAAGACTTCTCGGCAAGTTTACGTCTGTCGATGACTAGAGCCTTGAGCACCATACAGGTGACAGTACGACGTCGCTCAGTTCCTCTCCAAATTTTCCCGGGGAGTGGAGACGGTCCGAGGGTCTTCCACCCAGATCCCTGCTTCTACCTCTCTTTCGCTACACTCAACCTCTCGAGAGGACTTCACCAGGTTTCTAGATGCCTATATTCGGTAAAAGATTAAGTTATTCAAAATTGGATGGCTCTAGGTACCGTTGTTTTATCCCAATGCGAGAAAGTTGCACACATTTATGCAGATTCTTTATTATTCAATTTCTTTAAATATAACCCAGGGCGATAATGTTTGATGGCAACAATCTGAAACAAGAACCGACATTTATAGTGAACCAACACCAAAATGCCAAATCGAAATTAATAAACCTTTTGGGCTAAGGTCCTTTGGGCTAAAAATATATATGGTGTTTTCTCCATAAATATTTTCTAAGGTTATTTTCTCTTTTCTTTCAGCGTGGTGTAATGGTAGATAACTTGGCGCGTATTCGAAAGGTCCAGGTTCGAGTCCCGGCGAGGGCTGTGCACATTTTTTGCACCCCCTGCTTCAAAATAGCCTAATGACGCTATAGCTGAAAGTCTTGGTTTACTATTTTATTTGTTTGTTGCTACAGATGTATTTAAATGCTTTGTAACTGGTATCTGCGTCAGAGGGTTTTATCTTGTTACGCACGAATTTAGAAATTTTAATACATTGCATTTTGCAACGTTTTTGAATTATGGAATAGGAACAGGGCCGGATTTACTTATTAAGCTACACAAGCTATAGCTTAGGGCCCCCACTTTCCTAGGGCCACACAAAAAATTTAAATACAGAATAAATAGTATTAAAATATACTATAACAGACTTTTAAAGGGCCCCCATATCTCAAATAGCTTAGGGCTTTACGAAGTCTAAATCTGGCATAGAAAGCAGACGATAAAAAGAAGTAGCAGACCACACTTCTCATTTCAAATATTAAGCCTTTGTCAGAAATTTTAATTGCAAACCTTTTGCAGTTTTTTTATTATTATTCCTTACCGAAAGCGCTCTAAAAAGTGTATAAACGCCTTCTGTAACAATTCTGTAATTTATTCATCATAGGTAAAATGACCACATTATAGCACTTCATTATAAAATTATTTCTCGTTTGCTTCTTCCTGAAAATTAATTTCGGCAAGAAACTGTTAAGTTTGATATCATGGAAGATCTTGAACATATTACAACGTTTTGAATACATTCTTTTACATAAAGAATTGATAAACTAAGCATTCTTAAGAACTCTAACGCATTTATGGAGTTTTCTCAAACAAGAAGCTGAGAGATTTACGGCAGTTTCTGTCAAAGCCATTGCACATGTTCAACGCTGCGTGACATAACGTACGACCTTGGTTTCTGAACTCGTAGTATGGCTGTCACTTCGCGAAAATTATTGCGGCGATTTTTCATCTCGTATTATTTATTTTAAGTCACGTTTAGGTTTAAATGAGTTCAAATAAAATATTGCATAAAGGCCTCTTGCCACAAATAGCATGGCGGGACGCAGCGTACAAAACCTCAATAGACAGAGTTTCATAAAAATAAAGACACTGAAAAAGAGAAAGTGCAGACAGTAAAATCCGTATAGAAAAATTCTTTTGATCGAGAGATAAATAAGACTGTGTCAGTTGACTCGAAAACCACTGATCTTCAGTTTTTAGAGGGTTCAAATAACTTTCTTCATATTTTTGCCAATCTAAATACACATTTCCATACGCAAGGAAATGGTTTTGATATTTTTTGTGCTTCAGAGTAGTTAGGTTATTTTGAAGCAGAAGATGTGAAAAATGCGTAACGCTTCGCCGGGTCTCGAACATGGAGGTCCCGTATTCGTGCCGACTTTGCTACCGTTACACCAGAAAGGCTTGCTGGAAGGAGGGAGAAATACCTTATAGTGTATGAAAGCAATTGATCTTTGTCCAAAACATGACTTACATACAGCTAAATTTATTGAAAGATTATACGAATTAAAAGCCCCGTTGTATTTGAAGAATTTCTTGAAGCTAAAGAAACTATAAAACATGAAATATCAAATATTTGAATCATTTAAAAACCATTTTTGCAATATAAACTGACTCTTTTTCTATTCTGTATGGCTTGATCAAATTGCACGGTAATATTCCCTTCGTGGCCGATATTGCTGCGTTCTTCGGGTTCGTCGCTTTGGAGTAATTGATGACAATACTTGACGAAGAATAAAAACAAAGTTTATTCTCCAGTGTTACACAGTACATTTCAAAACAACCGTTTATAGTTATCGAAAAATTACGATAAACACGCTGAAACAATCAGCAACACAACCTTCAGGCGATAACGGTGAAGATAGTTTCACGGCAAAACTCTAACGTACAGCTCCCGACTCGGTCGATAGCTCCCAAACTAATCTCTGAACTCAAGACACTGCTTTCGCTCTGTACAGGCAGAGTATATATAGCTTTAAACTATCTTCGAGAACATTCTCGAGAAAATCGCTAAATATGTGTTCCAGAATGTTCTTGCTCCTCAAATCGACAATTTTGTCTTCAAATATCGGCAAATGAACAATTTATAACAACCTTGTCTTTTTCTGCCACTTTATGGCAACCCTAGCCTGCTTTGCGGGGAAGCTGTCTCAGCACAGACAGACAGAAAGAAGTACAGGAGGCACTAAAACATCGCCATGGGCAAAAGGTTCTCCATCCGTCTCTGGCATATCCCCAAAATGGGATTTCGCGCCTGATAGGCAACCCTACCTTCCCTTGCCATTTTCTGGCAACCCTAAACTCGCATTGCGGGGCGGGGAAGCTATCTTACCGCGGCTAAGCTTTTCGTAACAATAACATAATTTTTAATTTTGCACAACAATGTGAAATTTTGGAGATACTAATCATTGACATTTCCTAAATTCATTAATTATGAAATGTGAGTAATTACTATACAATATACGAGTATTTTATTAATAATACAGGGTATTTTATTATTAATATTAGTTACTTCCTGCACAGGGAAATTGCATTTAAGAAGATAATAAAGTATTATTCTAAGTAGCACAAACAGCAGAAATTTCTTTAATTATTAATTGTATTGCTCCGTGAGTAGGAGTTCGTAATAAATTGAATGCACACAGAATCAATAGTAGTTCGATAAAATTTATTTTACCAATAGAAACACATTACACACTGCACATTTACACACACTGGAACTTTCTATAAAGTACTCGTAGAGCTCTTCCCAGTATCACAGAGCACAGTCAGTACTTACCACTTCTAGATAACTCTTAAAAACTTTAAACATAGAGCAATGCAAAGCGCATTTAAAAAGAGAAGTTCGAAGGGAAATCTCTCCGTATTCTGCAGTCTACTCTGAACTGAAAAACTGAGAACTGATGTTCTGTCCTGTCTTATATAGTTTTACCTCGGCCTGTAGGAAATTTCCAGTATTTTCTATTTCTCGAAACTACTGGAAACAACATAAACTTTAAATTATATGGTTTTAGTCACATGTAAGAAACGGATGCGGTTACAGTTACATATAGAGATCAATTACAGTTTCTATATTACAGTACAAATTACAGTTACACAGAGAGCGGACCAAAATGTTGCCAAATGGTCGCCATGTATGGTAACATTTGGAGATTCCTTTCCAAATTTGGAGACAAAAATTAGTCGCCACGATTTAGCCATTTAACTCAATATTAAGTAGACTTGGCCCTATAACCTTATTTTTCCGACACAGCTTAGCCTTTTTCAAGCATTTCATTTTATACTATACAAAAGATACTATAATTTTACTAAAGTTATTTACATATATGGAAAATTCGTTACAGTGTTTTACTTGCGTCCATAAAATTTTGTTTTAGTTTCTAAATATGGCTGAAACTTTCAACTCTTCGCCGGAATTAATGCAGTAATCATTTTAAGGATAGATATCTAACGCTTAATCCTATATAAATATACGAAAATTTACTAAATTGCTAAATGCTGATTAATTAAGAGGTGATGCCTCCAGTCATTTTTACGGCAATGATTTGAAAGCTGGATGCTCTTTATCTAGTAACGTAACGAAAGACAATGTTTGCACTTGCAGTATCACACACACACACACACACACACACACACACACAAAAAAAAAAAAAAAAAAAAAAAAAAAAAAAAAAAAAACATGAATTGTCTTGTCATAACTTTCCTCATCGCATTATCATTGCTTGTCCGTTTTCAAACTTTATCTTGACCATTAATGAGCAAATTTATACCGCAAATTTATGCCGGAATCTCGAAATTTTGTAAAATACTCCAACACATGTTGTTCCTTCAGGTCTAAAATGTAATCGTTTTCTCAAAATACAAGAAAAAACTGGACGAAGAGCACCTAATTTCCTTCTTAACAAAAAGTAAGCCGCTCATTGAGATTTAATCCGATTTACATGAAATCAAGGCAAAGATCTGAAGATTGTATTCTGAGGTCCTGCTTATCCATTATTAGCGTAAGTCACATTGTTTCTCAAAATTTTTTGCTTGTTCCGACTCGTAGTCATGTACGCCGCGCCTTATAATGGTTTTGCAAACGTCTCGCGTGCTTGATTTTGGGTTAGAAAAAGAAAAGAAGAAGGAAAAAGAAAGAATGATAGGAACAGTTTCTAAAATTTTAAAATATACATATTATTTGATCTTTTCGATTAGCTGGAGGTCGAATATTCCGGTTTTACTGTATATTATTCCAGGTTCTTCTTCAGCATTCCAGATACTTCTTCACCTGAAACTGTGGTGTCCGCCGATAACATCGCGGCGAAAACATCGCGGACGAAAACGTCGCGGAGAAAACAACGCAAGGCGAAAACGTCGTGCTACAAAACATCGTGGGAGAAAACATCGCAGAGAGAAAACATCGCAGTTCTAAAACATCGTGGTACAAACATCGTCGTCGAAAATAAAGCGGTTCAAAAACTTCGCAGTTTAAAAATATCGTCTTCGAAAATATCGGGGTAAAAAATAAAGCATCTACAAATCATCGCATAATGATAACATCGCAGACGTGCTTTTTTCAGGCTTTAATAACTGTAAATGGATATTCTCATAATGATTTGTGAGCGCAAGATGTAAAGATGGGTAATTTTTACATTCACATTTTTTTATTAACTAATAAATTTTTGCTGAAAAAGTAAGAAGGAAACTTAAGCATAGAAAATTAAATGCAACTTATAGATTATACTTTTCATAAAAAATTACCAGTAAAAACTTCATAAAAAATGATTTATTAATGCCCTTTTCTAGTTAAGTATGTCGATTTAAAATTCTATTAAGTGCTATAAGTTGCATTAATTTTCTATGCTTAAGTTTCCTTCTTACTTTATCAGGAAAAATTATTAGTTAATAAAAATATGAAAGTAAAAATTATCCTTCTTTCCATTTTGCGCTGAGAAAACATTATGGAAATATCCATTTACAGTTATTAAAGTCTTGAAAAAAGCATGTCTGCGATGCTATCGTCATGCGATGATTTGCAGATACTTTATTTTTTACCACGATATTTTGGACGACGATGTTTTTAAACTGAGAAGTTTTTGAATCGCTTTATTTTCGACGACGATGTTTTGTACCACGATGTTTTAGAACTGCGATGTTTTCTCCCACGATGTTTTAGAGCACGAAGTTTTCGCCTTGCGTTGTTTTCTCCGCGACGTTTTCGTCCGCGATGTTTTTCCCGCGATGTTATCGGCTGTAGCCGAAACAATGACAGTCGTTGAATCTATATTCTTGTTTCTATAGATGCATTTCTCATATTTTTATTACAAATTCATAAGATTATGAAATGGTTTTTGTGGGATTAGGAGCATATTAAGTAATAAATAATCGTATTTAGTTTCACGTTTTAAGAAACTCGCGACGTATACAAAAATAACTGTTTTGTGAAGTATTTCTGTGTTTATACAACAGCCGCGTTTTGCATCTGGGAAATGTTTAGTGAAATTAAATTATCTGAAGAATTTAAAAGAGATTATCATTTGAAAATACTGTAGAACTTAATTATGAGAAAAGTAGATATTCCAAAAGAAAATATTTCAGCGAAGAAAGAGTTATTTGGAATTTTTTGTTTAGGGCAGAAAGCCTCAGTTAGTTTTCTCCAGCGCTTTCATAGAGAAGTATACGAAACGCCCCCGCATTCAGACATCGACAGGTCGCCGAATGCCTGCGACCATTTTCTGCTTGGAGCTTTCAACCATGATGTTATTACCAACTATTCATTTGAAGCGAGTACATTTAGATCTTTTATTTGAACACACTTTCCCTCTCCTAAGTTTAGTGTCAACGTTTAGCTATCGATGCTCGCAATTTCAATCGTACCCTAAGAGGAAACTGCAGACAGACAGTGAAACCGCACAAAGATCCCCAAAAGAAAAGTAATGGCTTCTTTAAGTATTTATTGTTAACGCCGGAGCACCTTACATGGTATGATGGGAGAAAATTCATACTAACAAAAATTTGTATATACGGGCGTTTCAGATGTTTGAGAGGAGCAGATTTTGGCCTCTAACGACGCGAAAGATCTAGACAGATATAGGCGCAAGCTTGATACTTCCACTCAGAAAACATATATTCGTCATTAGTTCGTTTCAGTTATGTTGAAATGCTTCTAAACATAAGAAATGCATTTCTTAAGATAGTCACAGCAATAAACAAAGAACGAAATAGAATAAGTAACTTCAAAAACGTTTTACTAATAATACATACTTTGAAAAGAAGATCGCTATTATAAAGGATAGGAACTACTTTCTATAATGGATCATTTGCCTGATGCTGTCCTCTAACGAAAAGGTTACAATGAAATATTTCATCTTGAATGGTATGATATACGGAGATATTAAACAATTATTCGAGTATAAAACTCAAACAAAATGAAATGAATCAAGAATTATCTCATAATCACAGCAATAATAATTTTTTCAAAACAGTAATATTGTTATCTAAATTTTGCTAACTAATGACAATTGCGGCAACATAGTGTATAGTTCGATAAAAAGTGCCTGTTATGGTGACCACCTCTGAGCATGGATGATATTTCTGGGAATGTATTGAGTATTAGTACTGAATGGTTTTGGTTTGGGTTACTTAATTATTGCAAAACACTGAAGGGCTGTCTGCGTAAGGAAGGGATTCCTTTGTGAAGGATTTTGCAAGGTAAACTGCCTCGTATAGACGTTACACGTGGAAAAAAACACGAAATCAGCCAGGCAGCCAGCCCGTTCTCTGAGATTCGAAACCCAGACTGAACTACCAGTATTCAGCAACTTTACCACTAGTGGGCCCCTCATACTGAATGTCACCAAACGTTATATGCTTTAAGAAGAGCGAACACCTTCGCTGAACACAGAAATCAGTTGAATCGCGCGGTAGGGTTTGCCGATTCTTGATTAAAGCATTCAATGTCCTGAAATACTGGTTTTAGGATAATGGTTTATTCTTGCATTTTATTAAGCTTTTAGAATTATGATTTACTGTTGACTTATTGTAACAACACAGTATTCCAATGTATTTCGTTTAAGGGCTTCGTTTGTCCTTAAACGGCCATGTAACACATACAATTATGTCACCTGTCCAACTCTCTCGGACCTCGGCCGTGGTGCAGTTTTAGATTTTCTCCTCCAGGGGACGTTCAAGAGCAGCTTAAGCATAATAGCAGGTTGTTGTCTTTATATCCTTAGAAGCAGAGAAAGTGACAATATATCATCAGTGTTGGAACAGTACAACACTGACATTAACCATTTTTTCTTGAATAGTTGTTAACATCAATGATTAAGAGGATTTTTGAATTCGGAAATTTACCGATTCCTTTACTGAAAACTCACGTATGCGTAAAGAAATATGTTCACTCCTTTAAAGGTAATATATACTATAATGCCAGCATCTGACTAAGTACTCAGGTTTCCTAGTATGCCGCAAACTTGCGATTATCCTCATTAAGAGCCGCACGTTGCAAGATCAGCTAAAAGAGGCACGAGGGCGCGACACCATCAGCTGAATTCCCAGATGTAATATTGTCATATATAAGCAACCTTACATTATTCACTGCGTAAATTATTTATATAGATTAAAAAAAATTATTTCCAACATGAGTAAATAATTTTGAATTAGCACATCAAATAAAGAGAGAAAACGAGATTCAGTTATGAAAAAAATGACTAATATTTCAGAGGGTATTTACAGGACGCCCATCAGCGGCCGAGTGGTAACAGCTACTGAAGTCTGGTAGTTTGGTCCGAGGTTAGAACCCTGCGAACGGGCTGGCTGCATGGGTGTACTCGTGGTTTTCCCCGTGTGTAACGTGTATAAAAGCCAGTTTACCTTAAAAAGCCCTCCACGAAGGCATCCGCCCCTTCCGTGTAGTGCCTAAGGGGAAAGCACGTAAATAAATAAAAATAAAAAAAATGTATAGGACTGGAGCTAAATAGCAGTGTCTCAGGAATATTTTTCTAATTTAAATTGATCATCCCTGCTCCAGATAGTGTTATTTGAAGTATTTTAATAGCAGCCATATTAAATGAAACATTGTTTTCAAACGCCTATGCTCGAAATTATTATAGTTTAATTTGGCGTTCATGCCCCTAATTTGGCGTTAATAAAAACTAATTATTGTGGATGAATTTGGCGAGAAATCACCAAAGCTTGGTGAGATTTTGGTAGGATTTCAATGTAACTGGCTCAATCCCTAGGTAACTGTAATTAGGAATGCCTTTTAGCAGTTTCGAGAAATCGAAGCTACTAGATATTCCTCTGGCGGACGGGGTGGGAAACCATACATAGGACCAGAGAGAGTATCAGTAACTCATAATCGTCAGATTTCAGAGTATTGAGAGATCACCGTATTAGCTTTAATTCTTGCTAGCAGTTTGAAGTGGTAGCTTCTGATGAAGCTCTGTCGTGCTGAAAAGAGTTGTGAAAGTTTCAGAACTATAAAATGTTTTTGAAAAATAAATTTCATCAAGCTTTCATCGGTTCTGTATGCATTCAATCTATCATGAACACGTACGAACGCATTTGCGGTATGGTTTGCATAGCTGAAAAAAATTTCTCTGAAAGTTTTAATGTTCCCCTGCGTCAGCGCTTTTGCATCTCGGATTATATCTAGGCGATACATATTTCATATGTTCAAAGACATCATAGGTACCGTCTAGTCCTATCTTCCCAATGATTCGGCCATGCAATCTAAAACATCCGCTGCAACATTTCATACTCTTACGAAATTCTCAGCTGCGGTAAGATAGCTTCCCTGCAAAGCGGAGTTACGGTTGCCAGTTAATGACAAAGAAAGGCAGAATTGCCAGGTTTGGCGCGAAATCGCCCAATTGGCAATAATTGGCTATATGACATAAACTGAGCGAGAACATGCTAGAACGCATTATTACCGGTTTTCCTGAGAATATTCTCAAAGGCAGGTCACAAGCTATAGGTACACTCTCTGTACGCGGAGTAGAAAGTCTCTTGAGTTCAGTAGTGCCTCGAGTTCAGAGATTAGCTTGAAAGCGATTGACTGAGGCGGCAGCTGTACTTTAGTGCTTTCCCGTGAAGCTGTTATTACCATTGTAGCCTGAAGGCTTTGTTGCGAATTGATTCAGCATGTTTTGCGTAGGTTTTTGATGACTGTAAACGTGTCGTCGGAACTGTCCTGTGTAATACTGGCGCACAAATTGCGTTTTGATTAGTTATCAAGTGTTGTCATTAATCACTCTAAATCCACCCACCCGTAGAATGCAACAATATACTCTTTCCTTTATAAAGAAATTTAAATCTAAAGAATTTAAGTTGCCCCCCCCCCAAAAAAAAAAGAAATCTTAAATTAATTTAGTCCATTTCGCAGAGGTCTTCTCGGAGAACAAAGCATTTTAATTTCTGCTTTACAGCTTCGTAACCCACAATGAAATAAACACATTCATTTCGGATTTACGTAATGCTCTTTTGTTATCGCTTCTTTTTCGGACATTCTGTAGCTTTGAAGTGACATGATACAGATAAAAAGGATTGGTTTGCCTGGGATTCTGATTTTTAAATCCGATGGTTTCTTTAGAAATCGATTAATCCAGTTACTGAAACCAGTTACTGGTCCAGTTATAGTGTTACAGAAATAACATGAACGAACTTCTAACAAATGCTGTTAGGAAAGGAACAAATAAAATACTTGCATTTATTTAGGAATAGCCAACATAAATCTTTAACTGCATAAAAAAAAGCTGTAGTTGCATCAAAGCTTTTTCTATTACAGAGAATTGTGAATAGATAAGCATCTTTAAGAGACTTATTTGGACGCACCTAGCACCTGGGGTGTTTACACTGGCTTGGTATTTTATCACGGCAGTAGCACTCTGGGGGCACATAAATTACGAGCCTGGCAGTTCCAGAACCCCGAGGGAAGATCGTCCTGTACGGTTGGAGAAGCAAGGAGGATTGGCTGTAAGTCCCCAAGCTGGTAGTCTCGGTAGCGGGCGTGATTTGCCACTTGGCCTGTAGTCTATATAATTCCACAATATCGGTAGCGGTGCGACGGCCAGTCCGTTGTACAATACCGTATTCTATGCCAATCCTTCAAACAGAGGCTTTCTTTCTTTCTTTCCACCGACAGCTAGGCAGCCGGTCCACTGGGTAGTTAGCATATCGGCCAGGTAGCCCCGCTGACGGAAATATCTTGAACAAAAGACACACTTATAAATACATATTGTGCTCAAGACGACTGCTGGGGGCAGTGCAAACAAATGCTGGACGAAGACGATAGTGTATGATGGAAGAAGGGTGCATTGCGGGCGTGAAGAACAATTCCAGTTACATATTTACAGAGTAATGGATAGGTGGTTACAAATACTAAAAGTAATAAGAAGTAAAATACTAGAAAGTAAAACAATGCATAAAATAAAAAAAAGGCAAAACAGTGGAAACAATACATAAAATAAGGCAAAATACATAGTTCAAGGTTTACAGTTCAAGAAGATAAATATATACAGGGAATAAGAAAAGCCGAATAAGCTAACTTAAGATAAAATTAGTTCGCTACAGGTACAGAGCATACAGGGGCTGTGCTGGTAACGAGGATGGTGGCTGAGAATTACTCCAGCCTGTCTGAGATTATGCGTGCAATGTTTATGCAATCGCATATGCGTTTCAATGCATTGCGATTTTTTGAAGTAGCTTCGGCCCTTGCATGGATGTGGTTTGCTACTGGTTGCCTAAAATGATATTTAGCGGTCTCTCTGCAAGTGAACAGATAGTGGTCCGGATCTCCTACCATCCCGCATGAGCAATGCTCGTTTTCGCGTCGTCTGAAGCGATGCAGGTAAGTCATGAAGGGACCATGTCCTGTTAGATACTGAGTAAAGTGAGACGAGCCAGATTTTAGAAGCCGGCAGACTTTTGGAAAAAATCTGTAAACTCTTCTGCCAGTGGTTTCTGTCTCCCACAGATGTTGCCAACGTTTGAGTAATTCTCTCTCGAGCTCAGCTTTTAAGAACGAACCCGGGAGAGGCACGTCAAGTGTGCGAACGTGGGGGTCAGTTGCTGCTCTTTTGGCTATTGCATCTGCAATTTCATTACCCAGTATTCCAGTGTGGGCAGGTACCCACTGGAGTTCAGGCCTATAGTATTTAGGTGTTCTTAGTAAGAGTTTTTGTATGGCCCTGACGAGTGGATTTTTACTACATTTGCCTTGGATTGCCTGGAGGCTAGAGGCTGAGTCTGAATATATACTGGAATAGTTATTTTCCAGTGCGTAGACAAGTGCAGCTTTTAATGCAATCAGTTCAGCCTGAAGAACTGAGTTGTGGTGCTTAAGCTTTCTTTCCCAGGTCTTTAAGATCTGGTTCCCAAGTAGAACACAGTACCCGCTACCGGTGCCACATTCTCCTTTGAAACCATCGGTGTAGATTGCAGTGGCGTTGAACCACGTTGGTGACCTGCAGTTAATCGAGATATTGAATTCGACCGGGTGGCAAGGTGGCTCGGGAATGCTTTGCTCATAGTCAGTATAAACATAAGTCCTATCCCATAAACTTATTGTCTCTTTGAGTCGGAGCACTCGCGCTGAGCTAAGTGATGCAGAGGCGGTAGTCCTGAAATCACGTTTAGAGCATTAGTGGGCGAGGTTTTATATCCTCGGGTAATGCTCAGGAGGAATGGTCTTTGTGCTGAGCGTAGCAGATTCTCCATTTTAGTAGTGATCGTTATGCCCCACATGGAGGCTCCATATAGTGCAATACGTTCAGCAACTACAGAGTACCACGTCTTAAGCATCCTCGAAGAAACTCCCCATGTTGCTGCTGCTGTTCTGAGCATGGAATGAAATATCCTGTGAAGTCGTGCCTTGACCTCCTTTAAATGTGGCATCCAAGTCAATGTGTCGTCAATTATAACTCCAAGGTACCTCAAGTTTCTGATATTTTAATATTTTTCCCATGAAGGTTGATGCACGGGGTTCTTCGATGGCGCTTACCTGGACAGATAAGCATACCTTGGGTTTTTGAGTTGGCAATAGTTAACTTATGGTCATTGGCCCATTTTGCCATCTTGGCCATTGCTTGTTGTGCCCTAGTCTCATATGCGTTGCGGCTGTGCCCTTTGGTCACCAGCAAATAGTCATCGGCATAAGCCAGTATTTCCGTGTGAGGATCTGTGTTAAAGAGAATCAGCGCTGTGTCCGCTACAAGATTCCAGAGCAGTGGACCCAGACAGGATCCTTGAAGACAGCCTCTATTGATGGAACGTGAGTGCACTCCTGCGTCCGTAGTGCTGTGTAAGCGGCGATCACTTAGGTAGCTGTAAATAAGGTCAAAGAGAATCTTAGGGCTACCCATGTCCTGTAATCTCTTCAGTACATCGGGCCACCACAACGAGTCGAAAGCGCCCTGTATATCCACAGAGATAATGAGACTATGTTGGTTATTTATTCTGTTATTTGCTATTAATTTTCGTAGGTGCTGCAGCGCGTGATCCACCGATCTGCCAGGAATGAAGCCGTATTGTTTGTCATTTATGCTTTGTCCAGACAGGATATAGTGTTTAAGTCTTTGAAGGACGACTCTTTCTAGTACTTTACCCAAGGCAGGAAGAAGGCAAATAGGCCGGTAAGACGTTGGTACATTAGGGTCTTTTTTCGCTTTGAGGAAGAGCACCACCTCACCAAGTTTCGTGCCGGCTGGGAAATATCTGTTGCGCCAACACGCAGTGATGTAGGCATGCAGTAACTCCGGATGCATACTGTTAATGGCTTGAAGAATGCCATTATCTATCCCATCAGGACCTGGTGCTTTATTGGTGTTTAACGCTTTAACAATGTCGCTTATTTTTTTGGCGTTAGGCAGTGGTTCAAAATCTGTTTTCTTGGTATTGTAATATTGCTCAACGCTGGCTCTGATATTTCTTTGTGCGGGATTATCTGTGTCTGCGTTATCAGTCTAAAGATATTGTCCAGAATGTGCGCAACTACTTCTGTGCTAGTTGCTGCTCCGTGGCTTATTGTGGCAGAAAGATTAGTAGGTGTAAACATCTTGTCATGTGCAATACGGAAGACAGTTCCGAACTTATTCGCAGTGTTGGTACAGTACTCTTTCCAGGATGAAAACTTCGGTTTTGCAATCTGTCTTTTGTAAGCAGCTCTGAGCTTTCGAAAAATTAGCGAGTGTGTCTCTCTTTCTAAGGGATCCTTGCATGCTTGCATTTTGCGCCTTAGGGCACGGACTTTGCTGCGTTCAGCAGTCAGGGTGGTGCTCCACCAAGGAGTGCATTTCGGGGCTGCGTAATGTTTCCTTTTTAAGACTTTTTCGCACACTGAGAGCAGTGTTTGCATAAGATCTTCATGCATGGCGTCGATGTCTTTACTACTGTTGCAATTGTTACATTGTGCCACGAGACTTTCAATATGGGTTGAAAGTGCATCTTTAAATTTGTTCAGGTTTATATACTTCGTTTTCCATCTGTTCTTTGTTATAAATTGGTGCTCCGAATCTATTCTGAACTCAATGTAGCGATGGTCACTGAACGAGGGAGTTTCGCTAACCTTCCAATTGTGAATATTATTAAGAATACCAGTGGTGGCTAAAGTGATATCAGGCCACCCCTGAGTCCTGGTAGTCCAGTATGTAGGAGGGCTGTCGGTGGGGTTGACGACTGCAAGGTTATGAGAAGTGGTGAAGTCAAGGACAGGGCAAGCACGCCTGTTTTCCTCTGACGCACCCCATAGAGGGCTAGCAGCGTTAATGTCCCCAGCGATTATCTTATTCCTAGGAATCATCATGACTTGTTCCAGCTCCTGGAGTGCTGTGACAATGTCGTGCGAAGGAGGAAAATACACGCTGGTGATGGCAATCTGACCATAAGGCCCTTCCAGTTGTACAGTAACTGTGTAATCTCCTTTATGCATTAGCAGGGGCGTGAGTGGACCATTGTAGGCGATGGCTGCTTGATTGCCTACTGAATGGTAAGTTTTGAAGTTGCTGAATCCTGTGATCCCGTTGTTAATGGAATGAAACTCTTGTAGTGCGGCTAGATCTACATTGTTCTCTAGAAAAACCTGGGCTGCATGGACAGTTGCGGCTTGGCTGCGTTGCAAGTTGCTTTGAAGAACTGCAAAACCATGTACTGTTCTTGGATATGCAATAGCCTGCTGTTCATCTACCACTGCGCCGTTGATTTCATTCTGAACAGTTCTGCCTTGTAGGCTTGACATTGTCTTGCACTAGACGGGTGTGTGGTGTCGAAGCTAGTGCCTTTGGATTTATTGTGAGTTGCGCAATTGACGCAGTGTGGAGTCTTTGCTTTGCAATTATCCTGGCTATGAGCTTGTCCACAGTTTACACAGGCCAACGCTGCTTTGCAAGAATGACTCAAGTGTCCCAACCGCTGAAAATTAAAACACCTTGCAACTTGAAAGTATTTTCTGAAAGCACAAGAGCTGAATCCTATAAGAATTCTTCTAAGGTCCTTAATATCCTCGTACAGATTCTGCTGTAGGTCGACGATCCAGGTGAGGCCGATAGTTGTGCGAATAGGATTTCTTGGATGTATTTGTTCTTCACTTGCTGAGGGCACCAGGCTCGCAAAAGCTTCACGTATGTCGTCTGCTGTTGCGGATGTGGGGTACCAAAGACGATTATTGTGGACTTTCTGAAAGAGGGCTCTCTGAGCGTGACTGCTGCTGAGAGTGAGGGCTTTTCCTTAATCGCTTTCCTGAGTGTTTCTATATTTTGTCTGTGGCTGCACCTAATTAAAAGTTCGTTAGAGCGTGTGGGCCGCACTTCTTCAACAGTAATGCCCAGTTCCCTGGCGCTAAGTTCAGTAGTCAGTTGTGTTCTGACTTGTACTGGAGTTCTATCTGTTTCTTTTGCTTTTAATAGGAGGACGTGGTCTGATAACTGTTTGTTAAGTTGCGCAGTTCGTGCTTTTCTTTTTCTTTTTTTGACTTCGGTAAATGGGGTTTCTTCTGTTTTCGTCTGTTTTGGAAGGTCTTCTGGTGTGGCCGGAACTGTTAAAGAACGATTATCATTCACACTGAGTTGCTGTTGCAGCAGCTGAATTTTTCCTTGCAGACTTGCACAGTACACTACTGAAGGGGGCACTTTGACGACCAGTAAAATCTTCAAGCCAACTAGTGCCGCATCTTGTGGTTGTCTCTGTTCGCCGGGATTGGTGACCCCGTTCGACCAGTTCAGCCATGAGTTAATACAAAACGTTTTTGATCAGTGCCCTGTAAGTGTGGGACGAGGGCAGTGTGGTGAATTTTCTAAAGCTCTCGATGGAGGCTATTTTTGCCTGACAGACCCACCTTCCGCTTTATACGGGGTTTAAAGTTGGGTTCGGGCTTGGTTGTGCGCCTAACTGTTCTTAAAACATCTACCGCATACGGAGGTTTTAAGTTGTAGGTCGGGCTCGGTTGAGCGCGGTACCAGCTAATGCATAACTAGTACCTAACATTAAGAGGAAGGCATTTACTAAAGCGATTAAAATTCATTCTCCTCCGAAAGAGACAGTTTTTCATTTAGTATAACTTCTGAAAGAAGTTTAAAAAGAAAAAATATAGACAGAGTCGAACTCCTAAGACTAAGCAGTCGGTCACTAACGTACTAAACATAGTTAATCTTTGTTTTTCGTTGAATTGGAAGACAGAGAGCTGGCTGCACACAAAGATTAACCCCTTCTCTAAAAATCCCCAATTATTAAATAAGAGATTACTAACTAATACAAGAGTTCACATGTTTCCTACCCTTAAATTAAACATACTTTAAAAATTGATGGAAAACGTTAAACAAGCTTTTGGTTTCATTTTTATCTACTCTGCTGTAGAATTAGAAAAAAAAAATTATGAAACTTTAATGTTGGAAATCGGACATTAGGGTAATGTAACTTCCTAAGAAAAAAAATCAATTTATAATCCCTTTATTTATAAATGAAGCCATTATTAACAAGGAGCGATGATGAGGCTATCTGTCAACGTCATGCCAAGAGATGGTAAAGGTTTTGCACTGAGATAAAAACTACTTAATTTCTGCATTGTATAAGATGATTTTGCTTACGTTCTTTTGTGACTTAGACAGTTCGAGAGTTTTGATTCTTTTATATATTTTGACTAAAGAATGATTAATGCATTGTGCTGAAGATCTATACTTTTTAACTTCAAAAAGATATAGTAATAAGTAAAAGAAATATAAGGATTAAATACTGAAAGATATTGCAAAGGAAACAGATTTTATCTTCACCAACACATTTTGGCCATAAATCATTTTGACATCTCTTTCCTTTAGCCTGAGAAAAATACTTCAAACGTCTAAAATATGGCAGGATTATGACTTTTAACAATTCAAAGCTCATTTAAAAAATTATATTAAAACCGATATTTACGGTAATTTTGCATCTTCCAAACGTATTAAATTCTGATACCTTGTAAGGTATATTTTAATTTTATAACAGTTATATTAAATTAAAATCTCTTTCCTATCATTTCTTGTTCCGCTTACAACTCCCTACCAGAATGAGTTTTTAGAATTTCGTTGAATGTAAATGAGTTAGAAGAAGTGTTTAAGGAAGGTTCAACTTACTTCGATAGACAGTGCTAGAAATCCTTAGTAGCGCGTGTTTGCCTTCGGGCTAAATCATATCGAAGCTGTTACGCTCGGCCGTATATTACGTGCCTATTGATATTCGCCGGCTAGCTTAATTTAAGGGGCAACTAAGTTAGATACCTGTGCTTAGCTTCGGCTAAGTCTCCTTTAGTTTGAAGCCCGAGTAGAGGCTTTCTGTAAGCCCGAGAAGGAGCCGACTGTTATTCTTATTTGAGTGAATAAAAGGTTAATTTAACCCTTTTTGAGTCTACGTCTTGACTTGTTTGAACTCAGCGATACGTTGCTACGTAGTTCACTAGGTTCCTCGACGTTCGTCTTAGCCTAAACGAGGGTGGAACTTTACAAACTCATTCAGTTTCTTTCTAAGACTAAACCATCTGTTCTTTGATAGAATTAAACATAAAAGTTTAGCATGTAAGGATTCTAAATTTTACTGACGTTTATTTTATTTTAAAACTTTCCTATTCTCTCTTATTTCCCATTTCCTGAAAGTAAAAGCGAACTTAGTTTTGTTTCTACAAATGTGCTTACAAACTGTTAATTACTTAAGACACGGCTTTTAGCTAAATGAGAGAGAGATAGAGAGACTCCTTAGTGCCTATCACGCGCGTGCTTTTCAGTCCGTTCCTGTCTGCCTTTAAGGACAGAACTTAGTTCTCTTTGATACTTGAAGACGTATTATAGTTTCCTGCATTCTGCTCACTACATACGTAAAGTTAAAAGGCCAATCTTCGCGTTACTAGTCTTTGGAAAATATTTTAGTTCTTATTTAATTAAGTTAGCTTTGCTTCTTATTTACGTTTCAGACCATAAGTGCTGTACTTGGGACTTGGACCATAAGTGCTACATATCCTCAGAAGTGCGAAATTTGGGATCGGCTGTACGCTGTGAGAAATAAAGGGTAATTTTAATTCTTCGCATTTGTACTGTATCTTCTACACTCGCACGAACATAGTTTTGAGTAAACTCCCTGCATTCCCTGTCCTTTGAGTAAACTCAGGATTCCAGTGATGTTTCCAAATGCTATTAGAAAGAACAATAGTCCGGACAAGCATACCAAACTAAGGAAAAGGTTTAGGCAAAAGGTTTACAAATGTTCTAAAATTGCAAACTTCATGACGTTATACGTTCTTTTTATAATGAGCGCACAAAATAGGATATATTTCGCGAACGTCTCGAGCGATCTATACCTTTAGATTGATAAATGCCTTTATAAATACATTAGAATACCTTTAGAATGACATATAAATAGCTTAGAATGACAGGTAATATGGTATCGTTATCGTCGCACTAGCAATTGTTCATGACAAAAAAATATATTTTCAGAATACAATTGGTTTTAAATTTGGCACTTTTTTAGTATTATCATGCCATTTTAAGCTATAATAATATTTATAATGACATTGACATATTACGCATGCATACTGAAAACGGTTTGTCTACAAAGCACATACATCTTGCGGATTTTTACACAGCAGCTAATGTCTTAATCAAGTTTGAGGATATTTTTCAAGTTCTAGGAGCTTGAAAAGTTTCTGATCGTAGATGTCAATATAATAATAAAAGTTAGTGCCTTTAATTTCCAGTTAAAATATAAAAAGCGATACAAATGTACCGAATAGCTAATCCTGGCCCATGCAGACAAGAATTTGTTTCAAACATGAAACTCCAAAGAATATGAGCTATACAAAAGAACAACATAGAACTAGCCACAATAAAAATATGACGGTTGGAAAATGCATTTATGCGTATAAAGTCTCCCGAAAAAAATGAAAATCGAAAAGCTACGTTTTGTTCAAAGTAACATAACTTTTTATTACGACCTGCAAAGGGAACACGTTCGCGGATTGAACTATTTATCCAAGTTTTTAAAATGAAGTATAGAACTACTCTCTCAAAATAGTTGAAGGCAAATTTTTTTAAACGCTACTGACATTCTTAAAGTTCGCGTTTTATTCCGTCGCTGCTACAGGAAGCATTACATATAAAACTGCGATATTTCAGAAGTAAGAAAAAATTTGCTTTTTAAGATTTTTGATCACATGGAAGATACAGTGGCTGGGCTATAAAATCGGAAAATCTGATCTAGAGTATAATAGTTTATTAATATGATGTAAGCCATCTATTGGATAATCTACTTATTAAAGGCATTTTTAGCTATTCCTCTTGAAAAACAATGTCCATTTCTTTCCATAGTGGTAGAGAAATAATTTGTTTTTCATCTCTGTCTTCTAGCATACCCAATATAGATTCCATGGTGGTAAGATCAGGGAATAATGTACGTAGGTAGGTAGGTAGGTGACGGAAGACGGGGACGCCTGGTGGCTACCAGAGATAAACAGGCATGTGTCCCTCGCCTTCCACTATCTAATGGCAACAATTCCCTGTGGCCTCAAGAGTCCACACCGGGAGCTTATTAAGGGTGCAGGAGTTTACATGGCCAAACAGGGGCGACTTAATAACATTGCTTGACTAATTACATAATTACAGGTATGAGACTTGTGGGACGGATTTACAGGTGAGGGGCTCAGAGCTAGGTACTAAATGTATGAAAACACAAAAACATGAAAATATACAGAAAACACACACGCAGAGGGAAAAAAAGGGGGGAGAGGGATACACTTGATTAACACTGAAGACTTATGACAAATAAAGCACACTTAAAAATAATAATACACATATACCACATGTCAGATACATATTTGGCCTCATTGATCACATATACTGTACATTGTGGGGTGTGTTTACAGACGAGGGGCCATAAGATGGGAATAACATGTGATTGCTGGACATTGAAATGGGGGACACGTAGGGGTCCGGCGAATATATATTTGTGGAGGGCATAGGTTGCTGAGTATATGAGCATGCCGAGCGCGGTGACATGTTAGCAGCACAGGGTGATATTCATGTTGACTTCTGTTAGTGGCGGACGTTGTGGGATTATGCAGCGTCGCATATATCTTGACCCATAGCGGCGAGCTGGTCAATGACCTTACAGATTTTATTGATTGCAGGTTTGTTTTTAATAATGAACCGTTGAAAGGCGTCTGTAGGAGGAGTGGGATGCTTAATGTGGTTGTCTGCTGTGAGTGGGCAAGAGTAGATATAGTGGTCTGGTGATCAAAGTTGGCCGCACACGCAAGCATCTGTAGTGGAGATGTTGTGCCTATAATAATACGCTGGATAGGGGCCATGTCCCGTTATGAACCGGATGAGTTGGGGTATACCTATGAGGCGTGATAGAGAGACTTTGGGTAGGAGATTGTAGGTCCGTCGTCCGGTGTCACACGCGTTCCATTCCTCTTGCCATATTTTGAGTAGGTCTTCTTTGAGAAGCCTCTTTAGATGCGATGGTGGTGCACGGATACGGATTTGCTGAACTTCAGAACTGATGGCGGCTTCTTTGGCTAGGGTGTCTGCTGCCTCGTTTCCAACTAGACCAGCATGCGCCTTGACCCAGGTGAGGTGAATGCGTTGCTGGTGGTTTACAGAGAGTAGCTTTTGGATTTCGGAGATAATTGGGGAGGTGTGGCTTAAGTTTTGAATCGCCAGGAGTGAAGATTGGCTGTCTGTACAGATACATGCTTGGTGGTAGCCGTTACTTAGTGTGTCGTTGGTGGCGTTGAGGATGGCCAAGGCTTCTGCCTGGAACACACTATTGAAGTGCCGAAGTGCTGCCTTCCAACGGGTATGTTCATCATTTTGGTGGTAGCAAATGTAGGCGCTACCAACTCCGTCTTCAATCTTGGATCCATCGGTGTAGTAGACGTACGTAGCGTTGGGAATACTAGAATTGCTAGTGTTGTCTATGGTGATGCGGAAGTTTCTTCCTTGAATGCCTGGGTGTGGGCGTTGGGTGAGGCAAGGGTTTTCATATAAGGTCGGACTGTGGGTTGTATCGTGGAAGGTGGCGTCTTTGCGTAGTTGCAGGACTCTGGTTATTGTAGCTTCTTGCTCGGCTCTAAGATATAGTGGCGGTATGCTTGCAAGGATGATGGCCGCAGAGGTGGCTGTGGTGCGAAAACCTTTGCACATCATTAGTGCGAAAGGTCTTTGGATGGTCTGTAGTTGTTTACGTTTCCGGCTTTGCATCGGCTTCGCCCATATTGCGGCAGCGTACAGGACTATGGGTTCAATCACTGTCGTGTACAAAATCTTGTTAATATATGGGTTTCGTCCCCAATTTATACCTTGAAATTGACGGGCCTTGCGTGCAATGGCTTGTGTTTTAATTTTGAGTTGGTGTAGATGTGGGATCCATGTAAGGCCTCTGTCCCATATTAAGCCTAAATACTTGAGCTCTTTGACGATTTTTAGATTTTTCTGTTGGAGTTTAATACATGGATTTCTGCTTGGGTTGGTGCCTGGCTTGGGAATGATAAGAGCGGTTGATTTGGCAGTGGAGATGGTTAATTTGAGTTCTTGACAGAGGAAGCTGAATTTTTGTAATATTTGAGTGCTTCTGTGTTCCAATTCGTTTCTGGTGCGACCCTGGATTAGGAACGCAACGTCGTCTGCATAGGCAACTAGTTGTGTATACTGTGGCCAGTTGGTGGAGATGATGCTGTTGAAAGTTAGATTCCAGAGCACTGGGCCGGCGCAAGATCCTTGCGGGCATCCTCTCTCCTGCTGTTTGATGGTTGTCCCGTTGTTGTGTGGGACCAGGAGGAAACGATTCTGGAGGTAACTGTCAAATATGCCATAGATGTTACGGGGGCATCGAGATGAGCGGAGAGCTTGTTTAATGGCCGGCCACCAGAGGGTGTCAAAGGCACTCTGAAGGTCAATTGAGACAAAGGCCGTGTGAAGCTGTTGTTCTTTGTTATGATGGATTATCCGTCGAACTTCCTCCAGAGCATGCAGTGTGGAGAAGCCGGAGCGGAAGCCGAACTGCCTACTGCTTAGGATGTGGTTGTCTTGCAGATGAAAGATGAGTCTTTGTACTATTAGTTTTTCGCAGACTTTCCCTAGAGCCGGCAACAGGCAGATCGGTCGGAGAGAGCTTGGGCTTTGGGGATCTTTGTTCTTTTTAGTGAAGAAGACTACATGACCAGTTTTAAAGGCGCTTGGGAAGAGCTCATGTTTCAGTAGGTTGTTGAAGAAGTGAAGAAAGAAGATGGGATGTGATTTGTAGGCGACCTTGAGGATGCTATAGTCTAGGCCGTCAGAGCCTGGTGCTTTCTTCTTGGGCAGGGTACGATAGATTTGTGTGATTTCTTGCCTGGTGAAGGGAATGTCGTCTTGGGTCATCGGTGCTGCGTGGTTGTTTCTAAGAAGCTTTTGTTCCGGTGAATCATCAGCTGGGTTATCTGAGGGAAAGACGGTGCTCAGGATAATTGCAGCAGTGTTTGAGGTAAGGCTGGTGTTCGAGTTGGCAGTTTGTTGCTGCAAGTAGATTTGGTGGGGTCGAAAAACTTTGCTTGTTGAGATTTTGTGGAGAATTCCGAAGGGATCAGAGTTCTCGCTGCAGAATTTCTTCCAGGTGGTAATTTTTGCAGTCAGTATGCTTCGTTTGTATGTAGCTCTCTCTTTTCTGAACTGTGTTAGGAAGAAGGCGCGTTCCTCTGGGGTGTCTGCTTTGGTAAGGCGGCGTCTTAGTGCCCGGCATTTTTGGCGTTGCTGGCGAAGGTCCTTCGACCACCATGAAAGACCTTGGATTTTCTTGGCTGTGCGGATGGGGAGAGTACTGTCACAGCATTTTTGTAGCTCCTGCGTTAGATGGTTTGTGTACTGGTCGAGGTCTGCGGCGTTGTGGCAGCTCTGCAGTGAAGGAAGTTCTCTGCTAAGTAGGTCGTGAAGTTGCCTTTTCAGTGTCTTGATTTTTGCTTTCGGTTGTCTGTAGCGTTTAAGTATTGGGATGGTGGTGCTGGTGCTGATACTGAAGTGGATGTATTTGTGATCCGACAGGCTACAATCGTCTGACACCTCCCAGTTTTGCAATAAGTGGCTGGCGTTGTTGCTGGTAAGGGTCAGGTCTGGCCATCCTTTGTTGTAGGTGTTGTCAAACGTAGGGGGGGGGCATCTATGGAATTGTGAAGGTGGAGGTTGTTGGCGGCTATGTAGTCTTCAAATTCTTGACCTTTCCTATTGATGTCGGTATAGCCCCAGATTGTGTGATGGGCATTAAAGTCACCGCTGAAGATGGTGGGAGCGGAAGGGCATTTGAGACGAATTCTGTCCATTGCGGCAGTTGCTTCTGTGATGGTGTCCGCGGGGGAGGAGTAGATGGAGCTGAGGATGAAACTCATGTCTGAAGTTTCGAGGAGGATAGCGACACAGTCTCTTTCTGTTGTTACCACTACGGGAGTCCAAATCGGGTTGCATATTATGATGGCTGCTCGTGGGGCTTGGGTATTTTCGGTCACTTGGATTGTTCGCCAGGAAAGCGGGAAGGAAGCTACTTGGCCGTTCTTGCAATAAGGCTCCTGAATGAGAAGGATGTCGGTATCGTTTTGAATGGCATGTGCTGTTGCTTGTATGGTTGCCGCCTTTGCTCGTTGCAAATTTATTTGAATGCACTTGAGGAGGCTGTCTGGAGTTGTGACTGTTAAATTGCATATAACTGGTGGGGAGTGACCTGGCGGCAGATTGTGACACGATCTGCAGCTCTGAAGTGGGAGATTGTAAGCTTGTGCAGAATTTGGGTAAGACTGACTTGGTTGGGGAATGGTAGGATTAGTAGTTGGTGCTGCGTCGAATCCTCTCGATGTACTTCTGGTAGGTTGGACAGCTGGGGTGGTACGCTGGGTGTCCACAAGGGATTGTGCCTTTTGTCTTGTGATTGAAATCTGCGCAGTTGATGCATGTTGGATGGATCGCGGCGCAGTCTTTGACGTCATGTGCGCCGGAGCAGAAGGCGCAGTATTCCTTGTTGTGGCAGTCTTGTTGTAGGTGGCCAAACTCTTGACATCTGTAACAGCGTTTGGTACTGAAATATTCTGTGATCCTGTGCGCATGCCATCCGATGTAGATGCGGCCAGTTTGCATAATTTGTCTGAAGGCAGGTGGTTGGCATTCGGCGATCCACTTGACATTATTATTCTTGTCTTTAAGCCGGTGTAATAGTTTGAACGCTGTTTTGTTGAGGCTGGATTCCAATTCTATGATGTTTGCGAGTTCTTCCTTCTGCAGGGAGGTTGGGATATTGTGTATGGCTATGCGCGGGGATCTTGTGACAGGAAACTTTGTTGAGACGAGCTGTTTGCCTTTGTCGCTTTGAAGCCTGGTGGAGAGTTTGGAGAGGTCTGCTTGGGTGGCACACTCAACAGCGATACCTCCGTTCTGTATATGCCTGATCTTGCGCACCTTGATGCCAATCTGCGAAAGGGGAAATTCTTCTGCGAGTTTATGTCGTAGTGTATTGCTCGTGGCTTGTTCTTGTGGGTAGATGAGCAGAGTAGGCGGGGGTTGAAATGCGTGGGACAGAGCCTGAGCGTAGGTTGGGTGACAGGCTGGTTGGAGCCTGCTGTTTTGGTTGGTGCTGGCCAATTCAAAGTCCGTAGTATTCCTTGGTGGAGAAGAGACGTGGTCCGTGTTGGTCGTGCAATCTTTTGTTGTCTTTAGATTGGGGCCGCTTAGGGCTAAGGTCTTGAGCGCTTGCAGGAACCGCACTAAAGTTTCTCTTAAGTTGGTTGGCAGTAAGTGCCGGCCGGTTCGTTTAGATGTACAGATTTCGAGGCACTCCTCGTGCAGGGCAGAAATTTTATCTTCGTGAGAGAGAGAGGTGGAGTCTAGGATTGCGTCCAAATTGAGTTTGCTGACGTAGTATGAGGTATCTGTATTTGGCATTTTGTGAAGGAGCACCGTTGCGCTGTGCGCTGCAAGGACCAAGCTTAGAGTCCCTAAATGTGGTAAGCACACTAGGAAATTGCTTGAGAGGTCGTGTCACTAGAGTTGCGCACGCACTATTGCACGCGCAGTTGCTGAATAGTCCCAGTTGAAGTGCTATATAGTTGGTAGTCACTACTTCGCAAAGTCACAGAGACGATGGCAGACACTGAGAAGTTGTTATATAGTTGGAAGTCACTAAGTCACTAAAGATTTACAGATGATTAATATGTGTAAGTTGTGTGCTCATCGATTGCGGGTGTTTGAATGGTATGAAACAGGTATACAGGGAAGAACAATAAATTGCGGGCAATCAATTAAATGTAGCTATACAGATTAAATCAATCATATAACGATAAGAACAATCAATAATAATCTAGATACGATATAAATCAAATATGAAGGACAAGGAATGGATTAATTCATATATAAGAATCAGATATGGTGAGATTAACCAGGGTCCCTGAGTACGATGCTATAATGAGTGAAACCGCAGGGAAACAGAGAAATATACGGTCAACTTAATAACTAAAATGAGATATTACTAAAGCAGTGCGCATAAGGAGCACGTGGAAAACACTACAGAATCAAGTGCGTAAGAAAGCGTTACACACAGAAATACTTTTGGCATTAAAATCTGAATGTGCTGAGAGTTATTTAAAAATGTAAAACGTATTAAAATGTAAAATAAAGTGTAAAATGCAAAATAATGCTAATTTTTACACCATAACAGTTCTAGGCAATAGTAACAAAGATAATACTCCTAGCCACAAAATCACTGAACGGAAGCATATAAAACAATCGTGAGTGAAGGATATGAGGATAATAAAACAGTTATAAATAGCATATAAAACAATCGTAACTGAAGGAAATGTGGACAATATAACAGATATAATAAAAACAAGTGAAAGTTACTGCATAACCTTAATACGAAACAGAATTTCAAAGATTAAGAATTATATAACACATTTATGGGAGTTATTACAAATCATAAACACGGTGCACAATACAAAGGATTTACACACAGAGATATAAAAATAACAGTAATATTAATAGTTATTAATATTAGAATAGGTACTCATAAAGCAACGGTAAAATTAAAAAAAAATAGTAATAATAATAAATAAATAAATAACAATTAACAATTAGAAATAATGTACGTAATATGACCTAAATGTTCAAACTCACTTTTGTGACTTTCAAATCACTCTATGACTGAAATTTCAGTGTTAATAAGTATATGTTTTGGCGCATACGCTATATGTCCTCAGAAGTGCAAAATTTGAGCAATTACGTGGACTTGGTCAATAGATACATCTTAACACCGATTTGACGGTCATGCAAGCTCAGTGTTCTCAGAGAATTCAACTATATTGTGTCCTAAACCGTTGCCAATGGGCGACTAATAGGCTAAATCACGGCTCTGAAGGAAATATCTGTATATAAACTCTACCGAAAGGGAGAAAGATGAAGTAAATGGAAAATTTGCGTTTCTGCACTGGGTAGACTTCACATCACTTAAAATGTCTTGTGATATGAGAGCTAATTATAAATGGCCCTGATATTGCTGAACCAACCATAAATATGAACCACAATGCTCCCGGCAAGAAACTTTTATATATGTATATTGTTATATATATTTTAAGATGTGCTTCCAATATAGGAACTGTTAAGTTCTGCGGTAATATGAGAAGTTGTTGCATAATTATTTTTATCTACAGTTCCTTTTTATGATCTCAAATACTTTTCAGATCATCTTCTCTTACCTCGGCAGTTTTTTGGACCGAGGCGACGTAGTTTTGCTTTTCCTTTGCGTACATACATAAACCTGGACACTGTAGCCTCGATACAACAAAATGATCCGCTCGAACGAGTACCAACGAAGCATTTTGCGACAAAAATCGGGACCATCAAGACAAGCGCCAATAGTCTGTCTTATTTTGAATCTGTTACATTCCCACCTATTTTTCAAAACTTCAAATATGTTTTTATAGCTGATACTCGAAATATTTCAGGGTTTAAATCAGAAATACATTGTTTTGATATATGAAATCAGCTGGATATTCTGCATATTTACCAAGTGTTTGAAGATTATCCATTTAATTATACTTTTTCATTCTCTCTATCAAACGTTCTGCCATAATACCAGTACAACGTTTTCCAAAAGCTGGCTAACAATAATTCATTTTGATAGGATTGTGTATTTAAAAGAGATTGATATTTTACATACAACTAATTGCGGTAAAAACAAAGACTAACTGTTAAAATTCAAGCAGTTCTGTATTGAGCTTAAATGAAAACTGCAGGGGATTTGAACTCTTATCAATGAATACAATTCATTTTCATGCAGGATATGAGTGAAGAATCTTTATCAGGTTATAAGATATTTCTCCCGCCTTCTTAGCATGCCTTCGTACTGTAGTGGTCCGCATGTTCGACGTGTATTCGAGAGGTCCGCGGTTCGTGTCCCGGAAAGGGCATTGCTTATTCTTCATCTCTCAGCATCAAAAAATACCTAATAACTCTAGAATGAGGCCCGAACTAAAAAAGGTTGTGGATGATGATTCTCCACCACCAGGATTTGACGACTGGGTCCCCTGATCCTCATTTGCCCTTTAAAAGTGGGAGTATATAAGGCATTTCTTCCGCTTTCTTAGCATGCCTTCGTAGTGTAGTGGTAAGCACTCTCGACGCGTATTCGAGGGATCCGCGGTTCGATTCCCGGCGAGGCATTATTCACTTTTCATCTCTCAGCATAAAAAAATACCTAATGACTCTACAATGTTATAATATTCCTATTATTTTAAATAACCATTTATGATGTATATTTTTACTATCACGTCTCTTTTCCGTTTTCCTACCAGAATGTAAACTAGTTCAATATTATTTAGCGTGAGGCTTTCTGATTGTACGATAGAGTATATTTCCCCCTCTCAAGGCCACATAACTGCATTAGTTAGCTCTGCTAAGATTTCATTTTTCAGCTTGCATTATAGTTGCCGATATTTAAATTCTTACGTCGGTGATAAATTTCGAGCCAATTTCGTGTTAGATAATTTTTGCAGCCCTTGACTAATAGACTTAGTTAAATTTGCATTTTACCCTTACTTTAAGTTGCTTAATTAATGATTCGGACGTACAGTTATGAATCCAGAGTGACTTTCTTCATAAAAAATTAATTTATACATTTAGACTAAAAATATATTTCATTCGAAGTTATTAACCATATAACTAAAAGATTACTCCTTCGTGCATTTCAAAATTACTTTTAGAGTGTATTCTTCTCTGCACACGAAACAGGTTTGAACTTAATGAAATTCTTGGCTGAAAGTTTTAAGAGAAGCCTTCAATAAATTTTAAATTCTGATACTCTGCAAAATTGCATTTAAAAATTCCTGTGCTTTCCTCCACACACTCCACTTTGAAAAGACGCTTGCATGTAACTAAACATACTACCCTACACGAAGTAGAACACTTCGCATTAAAGAAATGAATTACTTTGAAGTTTATAAAATTTTTCAAAGAAATATAAGATAAGGGGAAAAACTTTGCCCATCTTGAAATTCTGTTGAAATTAACTACCACATACAAACGAAATTTTCTGTTTATTTTTCATCTAATTTTTTAGAACCATTTCCTTTTTCAGTAATGAAAAATTGACAAACTTTTAAAGTCTGGATATTTCAGCTCATATTGATTTCATTTCGTATAAATGAAAAATATTTTACTTAATTCCCTATTTAAAATAAACGCACACGAAATAAGTGCATGAAATTACGCGAAATAAAGGAATGTCTACATAATTTTATGAAATTGAACATACAAGAATACATCCCAATAAGTATTGAACGCTCTTACTGCAATCTTGCATATTAAATCATCCAAAAGTGGACTTGACTTTCAACTGGCATGTAATATTTTGATTATCAGTACGAAAATCATGCTAACGAAGAAAGGCTTACGTCAAGCTTAAAGGAGTGTTTAAGTCATTATTATTATTTTTTTTTTTTTTTTTGACAAATGACAGGCACTGGCCTATAACGGCACTGGCCACTACTAAGACCAGAAATGATAGCCATTTTACTCTGGAGGCACCTAATAAACGGCCACAGTTACCTCCTATGAAGAGACAGACAATTTTACATCCATGCCTTCTCCGGGGTTCGAACCCGGGTCCTTTGGTATCGCAGACAAGCTCCCCTAAACACTATACTGTCTGGGCGACAAGTCATTAATGTTAATTGCATATTTTTAGCCCAAAAGGCTGTTAGGCCCAATGAGCTATTAGTTTCGAAGCAGGATTTTGTGTTGTCCACTATAAACGGCGGATCATTTTGCAAATTATTGCCACCAAATATTATCACCCTATATTACTTTTAAAGAAATTAAATAATGAAAATTCTGCATGCATGTATGTACGTTCCTCGCATTATGAAAAACATACGGTACCTAAAGCCATCTAATTTTCATTAACGTAGACCTACACCTGAATATGTATATCTGGAAGCCCGAGATTTGAATTTCGAACATCATATTTTATATTTTGTAAAACGTTGATGAATTTTTGATTGAGAAACTCAAAGATGTGAAAGCTACCAGCGGTACCACTGTACGGAATAAAAACATTTTTATCTCCAGGGCACGAGGCTGTCAGTCGGGATCTCTAAAGATAAAGCGGTTTTTAAATATTTTGTGATTTTCCTTTTGAATTGAATTTTGTGTCGGGAAAGTGCGAAGAACATAATATTTACTTCATAAATTTAGCACACAAACATTAATAATACATAATGTTCCTCAATACTTTGTCTAGATATAATGTCAAGGAATTATTTTGAATTATAATATATAAAAATTTACCATCATCTTTTAAAGCAGATGTATTTCTAAGTATATCTGCAAAATATTAGAGTTTTTTATTCAAAATTTTCAAAGATACACGTGAATTTATATATTGGTGCGTTTTGAAATTTGTCATATTTTTTGAAAGCGATAATAACATCAAATGTGGTTTAGGAACTTTGTTAAAATTATTTTGAAAGTAGGAATGATTGGATTTTGTTCTACTCATGCACAATGTGAAAGGGGAAAGGAAAATAGGTTGCCATTAAGTATTCGCTAATTCGTATATTGAGTAGTTCGCTAAGTTAATTATTTTCGGCGCAAACTGAAAAAAAAAAAAAAAAAGTTAAGATTTTTTTTAAAAAAATTTTTCTGTAAATTTTGCTCTAAGTTTTAAAAAATGTAATATTTAGGCATAATTTGAGCGGTGGAATAGAAATATGAAAACCAATTGACATGTCCTTGCAGAAAAAGTCTGATTTTGTGTCAAAATACCTATATTAGAACAAAGCTATATATAAATCTAATATATATCCTAAGTCGCGCTTTCGAGACATGAAAAACGCAATTTGAACTTCGTCAATCGGTCTAGTAGAATGGAAGATATAGAACTGTCCCCACCGCTTTTTTGTGTGCAGTGTATATAGAACTGTTCAAAATCACATTTGCCAGCCATTACCAACTCTTAAGTGTGCTATGATGATTATATAGTAAAGATTCGTTTACACGTCTTCCATGGGATCACCAGAAAGGATGGAAAATCGCAAATGAGAGAAATATGCAATCGAAATTTTAAACTTTACTTATATTTGAGCTATGGAGTTTTAATATTCCTGTTGTAGCACACTGCTGTAAATTTAAATTTTATGAACTCACATTTAGTTTGTTTAAAATACTATCTAGACTTGTAAGGTTTTATTTGATCAGGTAATTGAAGAAATACGCAATGCCTTCGACGGGATTGGAACTCCGGATCTCCAGAATAGGTGTGGGGTGTGTTTCCAGTTACAGCGTGAAGACATCGGATTTGGAGGGCGAAAGTACTTTATGTATTCCCTCTTTTAACCATTTCCGGCACGCTACCTTTTAAAGTCGGAGTTTTCATAAAAAAAAAAAAAAAATAAATAAAAAAAAAAAAAAATAATAATAAAAAAAAGTAGGCAGTCTAATTAGGCCTAGAGGTGTACACAAGTAAAATTTTGTGAACATATCACTTACCGTTTTAATTCTGTGGGTGTGCCCAAAGTGGCACACTGATTGAATACAGCTTCGAAAAGAGTGCTGAAATGAACATTGTTGTCAATGAACTGAACATGCGGAGAAACAAAGAATACAGACTCTCAGTTGTCCTAGATTATCGGTGAGCCTGGTCTGGGCACACCTAGGGCTTGCCGTTTGATTTTAGGCAAGATTTCAAGGTAAAAATTTAAAACTAATGTAGAATAAGGAGATTGCCATACAGCCAAAAAATAACATAGAAATTTCTTTTCAAACAATTCCTTTTATACACTTAAAAAATCTGGAAGATTCCTTTGAAAAATGAGGGTCTTAAAAAACTAAACATGCCTAAAATACATGGACTGGTTTGTGTTGAGCTGCCATCTATTATAAATAAAAGAAGTTTTAAAGTAACCTATAGTAATCTATAAATCCTTTTTCATTCAATTTTTCTGTGCGTACAGAAGGAAATTTTTAGGTGTGTCCAGACCGGACACACCGTGCGGCAAAGGGTTAAAGGAACGACTGGGGATTAGACAGCCATTCGTCAAATTCTGTTGGTGACGAATTATTATAGACAATCTTCTATTTCGGGCGCCACTCGTATGTCATTTGGGTACATGGATGCAGGAACGTTAAAACTATGCAATGCCCTTGCCGCGATTCAAACTGTTGACCTCCTGAATACGCGCCATGTGCGTTTCCAGTTACGTCACGAAGGCATGTGGAAAGGAGGGAGAAATTACCTTATATATTTTTGCTAAGTTTAAAAATTTAATTCCACAATCACAGTACTTGTATTTTCAGAGTGTTGTTCATATTTGAGAGACACCGAAATAATACAGAGTAAAATATTTCCGTTTAGCAAGCATGTCTGATCAGCTTACGTCATTATCTAATCTATCCTTTTTGTAATACGCTTATTCTACGGAGCCCTGATGAGGATCTCGCTACGATAACCAATTATTGGTTATGGTAGCTATAGATCCTCATCACGGCTCCAAACATTATAGTCCAAATCCTCGGAGTCTTCCAAAATCAAACATTACGCATAATTACTGGGACAATGACGTCTAAAGCGGTTTGGAACCTGTTCATGATTGTATTAAGAGAAAAGCGATCTTATTACACTAGAAGCTGGTTCCTCTGCCCGACAACCCTTTTTGGAGGAACTATAATAAAAGAAATTCTAGAAATCTTAAAACTCAAATCGGCTTTGTCCAGGCTACTCAGAAAGAATATAATGCTTTGGAATTGAGCTGATGAGGAGAAATTATCTAATTTAGCCTTCTCCACATTGTCCTTTGGACATTTTGAATTTGAAGATGAATCTTGATCTTATTCAAAGAATTATTAAAAACGAAATGAGCGATTCACAGTCAAGATCTATTGCAATGGAAACCATTGGGGTTCGCTATTCTCAAAGCGAGTGGTTGCGTGTCTACACTGACAGGTCTATGTTACAGAGAAAGCGCGGTGCTGGAGCAGGTATCCATAACGAACGTTTTAGTTTCTGCTTATCAATGGGCCTTCTTACTACTGCCATTGACGAGGAATTCGAAGCTATTACTGCGGCTATTTATTCAACAACTGTCAATTCGTAGCCACTCTTTTGTAAAAACAAACACATTGTCAAATTCCAAAAGTGCGCTTCAAGCCGTTCTATATAATCAAAATAGTTGCCAAAGTATCTTGGACTGTAGGCCTTTCCTTAAGGCAATTACACACATAATTTCTTTCCAATGTATTCGCTCACTTTGAAATTATGGGAAAAGAAAAAGCTGATACATTGGCTAAGAAAGGAAGTTTGATAATGCAACGCATTAATCGAAAGCTTTCTTTAAATTTTTTATTCTCTCCAGAAAATTTTTAAGCAGGATATGATTCAACGTGCTATCGATAAGAGATGGAGGATTCTGAGGGAGAAGAGAACTTTCATTTCCAGTTTTCCAAGAAAGCCAGTGGTAGCTCTATTTAGACGTCTGACCAAATATGACTGTTTGCGAGACCACCTCTGCAGAATTGGAGTGGTGGATTCCCCAAACTATTTTGTGTGACTCCAATCAGTCTATGATTTTTGAACATTTAAATATTGTATTTCACTTTTTCAGTATGAGTACAGTGTTAAAAAATACTAGAGAGTTCGTGAACTAATGGCTTAAATGATTGGAATTTGTAAAATAAAATGAATAAATAATCTACCCTTTCGAACCATCACTTGGATAGAACCCTTATTTAATCTGAGCTGCTTCTCTTATTCCTTTTCCCGCTCGCGTTTGATGATCAGTTTTGAAATGTTATTGAGAGAAATAACTGATTTCCTGAACTGTGAAAAGAAATTCAATGAATAAATTGGCGAAGAAAAAAATATAATCAACATTTATCCTAAGTTTAGACATAGAGACTCTAAGTAAAAATTAGAGTCAGTAGTTAGATTGAGACTCGAAGTAAAATTGATATTTAGAGTCTCGATCTAACTTTCCCGAAAATGCTTTACTGCTAGATGAACAGAAATCAATTGAGTCAGAGAAGAAGTGACATATAAATGATAAACGTATAAATGGTGCATCCCTTTATAACATGAGTCCAGAGCAAATGTTTAAGTTAAACCGACTCATGACACACCATGAGTCCAGTAAGTTTGGTCATGTAAAATTGGATTCCTGATGTTTCTTATTGTGACAGAAATAAATCTTAGGTACTCTTGAAGAATAACGGTTTATTGAATTTAAAAATGAAACAATCCCGAATAGGCGTGCTGTGAAAATTTTGATTTCTCACACGCCTTATTTACCTCGATAATATAACAGAGTGCCATCAAACAGATTTTATGTTCTTCATGAAAGCATTTTCACATTAAAGGTAACCTGAAAACCGTGCAGACATTTCTTATAAAATCAATTTCAAACTGAGGCTAAAATTAATTAGTCGTTTTCTTCTATTAAAAACCTATTTCATATGTAAATATGTCAAATTAAGTATGAGTAATAACTACATTAATATGGAACGTAAAGCGACTATTGCAAATTAAAGGTCAAAATTTTCATTTGCGTATTTTGTATCTCATATATATATATATATATATATATATATATTGATTTAGCATGATTTTTTATACTTATTACGTGCTCCGCCCTTAGGCACTACACGCGGAAAGGGAGGGATATCCCATGGAGATCTTTTTAAGGAAAACTGGCTCATATGCACGTTACGCATGAGGAAAACCACGAGAACGCCATGCAGTCAGCCTTTTCGCCGGGATTCGAGCTCCGGACCGAACTATCAGTGTTCAGCAGCTTTTTACCGCTCGGCCGCAGATGGGCCCATTTATCATGATTGGTTTATCGTGATTGGTTCTACATTTTTTGTCGTATCTTTCTCTTCCAATTGTACTTGATTCTCTAGTAGCATAACATTTTATTGCTCATTTCGTATTTATTGCATGTATTTAATATTGCAAGCTATAGCGCGTAATCTTCGACCTTTTACTTCTTGAAGCAAATATTCTATTGTTATGTATAGTGATTCGTGCAACGGCTTCGGACGGATCTTATATACTTGGGTTAGATAAACAAGAAGCCTTGAAAATTTATTGAAATAAACAATAGCTTTTCCAGGAGACAAACAAAAATAATCAATCCAAAGGAGAAAAAACAGAAATAAGTCGAAATTCTCATTGACATCCAAGACGTAATGCAAATCACCAATATCATTTGCGGAACATTAATCACAGAGGAAAAATTTGTACTAATAACTTGAATATAAAGCAGATGAAGAGTCTCAGTGTAGCTGTCTGACTAACTCGCAACCGCTCACATTCTTCTATACAACGTTGTTGCTCAGGGAGGGAAAGCTTCGAAAAAAAACCGCTCCAAGTGCTTCAAAATACTTTACCCTAAACACCTTGTTGAAGCTAAAATGCTGAAATCTCACCATGTCACTATGGCGTAGTATATAGCGCGATACCTTCTATTTCGTTTGAGTTGTTATTGTAATTTCAATAGCAATCAGCCCAGAATTAATGAAGAATCTTAAATATATGCAATAAGCATATATTTAAGATTCTTCATTAATTCTGGGCTGATTCTGGGCCAAGCAGATGTCACCACAAATGACTCCGAATTCGTGATTAAATAAAATGTATAAGAAATAAAAAATTACATTATGATAAAAATTGCATTAAACAAACAAATATATAAGATCCAAAATATGCACCATTATATACGTATATGTATACGTATGGGGGCATATATATGTGATGAAAGAGAAAAGAAGACAAAGCAATGTTGATGGCTTAGCACGTAGCTGCATTAGAACGAAGATCCATACTGAGGAGGAATAATTTTTATTCCATAGAATTCTAAAATGCTGAATGACTAGGAATCTTGGCAGTCGAGTAGGATTAAATATTCATTTTTATTTCAGTTGACATTTGTGGCCACAATTTACTTGGCCCTCTAACCGTGCTTATTCAAGAACATTTACATTTTTTATACTGTTGCGAGAGGAAGAGAGCACAGCGAAAAAGCGTCCATGCGGAACAGAGGTTGAAGCTAAAGTGCATAATTATCCAATATGGAAGCTCACCAAGAGAAAATTTTGCTTTAGCTTAGAAAATTTCAGTCCTCAAAACTTTGAGTTCAAATTCCGAAAAAGTTCCGTCATCAACGTGACACAAGTTATGTGACATAAATCAATCTAGAAATGACGCAGTCCAGAAAAGTTATTACTAAATTTAGAATACAGAGAGGAAATAGCCAAATTAAAAATGAGGAATTAAGACGCTATTACTAAATTAAATTATATAGCTGATTTACATATGTTTATCTACAAATATATGTATACATATCTATAATATAAAATATCTATCTTTCAAATAATAAATTAATACAGCCCTTTAACGTTACCATTCTAAAAATAACAGAGCCATAATTTTTCTAACTAAACTCCCTGCAGTTCTGATGTGTAGTTATCGATGAAATAGAGACATTAATTTGTCATGTGATCTGAAATGTAATTCGATATAAAAGGTAACTGCGTCGCAGCTGCTCTTCCTTCTTTCCTCACTCTTCTCTTCTTCTTCTTTTCGCTGCGTCGCCTTTCCGCTAGCCACTCAGAGTTTACTATTCCAGTTTCGTCCATGGTTTAAGAGATGTAAGTTGTATAAAAATGCGGGGTACATGACGCACACATAGTGATGATGTGCAAGGAGTAAAATTATGTGTGGAATTTACGGCCAAGTCCGTCTTTCGAGTATCATCTTTCAAACTACGCAGTTAAGTTTCACCATCGCCAAATCCGTTCTAATTTTCACCAAGTCATCTTATTACATCTTATATATATATATATATATATATATATTTGTTACGGTGAAACATATATATATATATATATATATATTTGTTTCGTAGAATGTCAACTTTCACCGGTGAATATCAACATTCATCTAGTCGCTTGGTGTATGTCCGAAATATTTTATTTCTGACTCTTATTTCTCAATTACTCTTATTTCTGACTTACACAGGTAAATGTCGACATTCACCGTGTACTAATGGTGAATGTTGAACATATAAGAATATTATATTTTCTTCTCCGTAATTCAGTCGCGAAAAAATGCAACTGAGACTTAAAATAAGAACTTAACAGTATAAGGACTTAAAACACACAATACATTCAAAATGAGAAAGGAAAATAATAGAAGTTAAAAACTTACTAAATTATGTGATCCAAATCTTATTTATTGCAACAACATAAACTATTACGTCACTTTGAATTGCACAAGAGGCCTTTGCTTTTACCACTGATTTTTTTTTTTTTTTTTTTTTTTTTTTTTTTTTTTTGTAGAACATTTCCTTTTGCAATACACTCATCTCTTTTCGACTTACACCAGAGCATATCTGTGATTGTCGACATACACCGGTGAGGGTCCGAATGTACAAGAATGTAATACAATATTCGATCTTTCAACCGACGTATTTGATGAATGTTGACATTCTCCGGTGAAAGTTGACATTCTCCAATTTCAGTCTTTCACGGTAACATATGTATATATATAATTGAAAGAGAAATTGTAAAGCTAACTATTAATGAGACGTAAGACCTATTTGATCTCAAAAACATTTTTGCGCATAATGCTGCAAAAAGATACGAAATAATAGTAGGTAGAAACATTGCAGCGATCTTGCTAAAAAGTTACCAGGAGCTGTAGCTCCACGAAATAGTTCAACGCTGTATTACTAAAATATGAACTAAGAAGAATTTTTTAAAAAAACGTATCTCGAAAAAATGTAAACACGCGAAAAAAACCGTTAAAATTAATGTTGGAAGACATTTCGTGCATTCTTGCGAATGCACGAAAAAATATCTGACCGTTGTGATATGTGAAAAGTTAATACATAAAAAAATAGATTGACGGAAAAAATATATATGAAAAGTTAATACACATAAAAAAATAGATTGACGAAAAAAAATATACCAAAACATAAAATGTAAAAATTATAATGAAAACATAAATTGCTAAAATACAAAAATGCAATAATTACAAAGCGGAAAATGGTAAATTAACCCACTCGTACCCTCTGCCAGGCTTTTCAAGGGAAAAATGACTGATTGTACGAACTAGGCTAAATACCATTACGCGTTTCGCCGAAACGGACCATTGAAGCTCTTGTTTGATGCGAAAAAAAATTTTATAAAACATGAATAGTCCCGAATAAATCTTTTTTGGAGCTTCACTGCTCAGTTACTTTTTCCCGACGCGTCCGCTGAAAAACACATTAGGGTGTTAAGAATGTAATTGCAACTCCGAGCAATGTAAAATTAAAATCAAAATAAAATAAACAGCGGTCTGCCATTAGTCAAAAAATTACAACAACGCACGGGCTGGTCCTGCACAGCTTAAAGAGGATAGAACTTTTATAAAGAGAATGGTGCTGTAGTCAAGTTAAAATGCAATTAAATTTGCAACAAAACAAACGTCGTTGGGTCTTATTAGGACCAAAAAAAACACAGACAAAAGAAACGAAAAACTGACCTGTGAGGTGCCGTCCTTATATATATATATATATATATATATATATATACATATATATCGACATAATTTTAGTCTTTTGGTTTGCTTCAGTAAAAGTAATATCATCTCATTCTTCCATTTTATTGACGTGTAGCACAGGATTTCTAATTTAAAAAACCCCATTTGCTTTGAATTACTTTTTAAATATTCTACACTATTACTTTTCGGATTTCTAACCATTTGTCACTTAAAGAATTTAACGCTGTTTCAAGTATCTTTCAAATTATGCTTTAACTAACTCACACATGTAAAATAACTATTATTACAATACAATATAAAAGTTTTCGTGAATTTCAAAAACCTCCAGTTCGAATGAAATAAATTACATGAGAAAGTTTTTCATGTGGTATAAGCTTCCGATAAAAACTGTTGCTAAACGCATTCAGAAAATGATGAATAACTCTTCCTCTGCAGTAACATATAATAAAAAGCTATTTGTTACTGAAGAAAAGTGGCTATTTATCACTTTGAATCCCGTTTGGCCTTTCTGAGCTTCCTTTCATATTAGTTATACAACGTACTTTATAATTTACTACTGTTAAATTATCATCTTTTAAAAAAGATTTAAATCATAAATTGCTTCTTCAGTATTCTAATGGAGTGGGAAAGAAAGAAGTCTTATCACGAAACTTTTGAATCAGTCTGGTTAATGGTTAAAATCATTCTAATGTTATTGCCTCTTGTTAAAATGAGCAGGTAATTTTTTATATATTATATTTTTCTGACTTATCTCATGCAGCTTTTTTCTTTACACAGGTTATGCATCTAATACATTGCATCATAATTTATATTCGAAATAGGAAGTCAAAAGTGTACGAAAAGAATAATAAAAATATTGAAATTTTCTGCAACAATAAACCAAACCGAAATTACCATTTAAGAGAATCCATGAAAAAAAAAAAAAAAACAATTCACAGAAATTCGGAAAATTCGCAAAATGCCACATGAAAATTTGTTGCATAGAGTTTGAATTGCACTCATACAAAGAACTGAGTTGCATTTTTTCCCATAAAAGATCTTGCATGTTTCACCCAATAAGCTTCTTGAAAGTTTTATCAGCTTATGAGGTATTTTCTCCTCCTCTCCGCATGCCTTTGTGATGTAACTGTAAGCTTGAATCACAAAGACAACATATATATTTCTTCAGATTTTTGATATCGAAAAATTCTAATGACACTGCAGTGGCGCCCGAACGAAACGTAGCGGACGATAATTCATCACCACTAGAACTTGGCACCTGGATCTCCAAATCCCCAGACGCTCTCTAAAATGGCGGGGGGGGATACATGAGGTGTTTTCTCCCTCCTTTCCGTATACCATAATGGTGTAATTGGAAGCACGATCGATTTGTATTCGGGAGATTCGGAGTTCGAAGCTCGGCTACAGGACTGCGGATTTTTTCAGCTTCCTGACTTGTAATGACTCTACAAAAAAAAATTGTAATGACTCTACAAGCATACAGTGCCAATGAATATATTCAATCCAAATTTAGATGCAGAGGCTCAGGACAGAACAGGTGTACGAAAAATGTCTTTGATTAAATTGTCTTTGATTAATGTGTCTTTGTCGAAAAATGTATTTGATTACGGGAAAGCACAAGAGGGCACAGAGGCCCAAGGGGAGGGATGCCTTCGTGGAGGCTTTTCTAAGGGAAACAGCTCTCACACACATTCCTCACGTTGCACAAGAGGAAAACCAAGAAAACGGCCATGCCGCCAGCTCATTTGCCGGGATTTAAACACCGAATCGAAATACCAATATTTAACGACTTTGCCGCTCGGCTGCTGGTCGGCTTACCAAGACAGGAAGGGAGAGACACCAGGTCTTTAACGTACGGTGATACAAGTTTTGTCTCTCAGTGCTACTGATACAGTGAAGCATCTTACGAATATTCCGTGCAAACATTCCAAAATATAGTCATGAGTTATTATTTAGAAATATTAGTATAAATAATGAAGACTTTTTCGTAGCAGTGGTTACTCACAAATATCTTTCGCTTGTTCCAGAAGGTATTTTATAATTTTGCTGATTTGGTGATGAAATATTGTATTATTTATTTTCTATATCTTCGGAAATCGGGCTACAGCCGAAATTATTGCAGATGAAAACATCGCAGATGAAAACGTCGCGGAGAAAAATCGCAGATAAAAACGTCGCGGAGAAAACATTGCAGATGAGAACGTCACGAAGAAAACATCGCAAGGCAAAAACGTTTTCGTTAAAAACATGGTGGGAGAAAAGAATGCAAAGAGAAAACACCTCAATTAATTTTAAACTTACTGACCAAAATCATTAATATATTAAACTTTTTTATAAAGTTTTACTGCTAATTTTTTATCAAAAATATAATCTAAAATGTTTATAAAAACGAAGATCACAATTTATTATGTGAATTTGCATTTATAACTTTTAAAGCCTGCAAAATGCATGTGTCTGCGATGTTACCGTCATGCGATGCTTTGTAAGTTCTTTGTTTTTTACCACGATATTTTCGACTGCGATGTTTTTAAACTGCGAAGTTTTTGAACCGCCTTATTTTCGGCGACGATATTTTGTACCACGATGTTATAGAACTGCGATGTTTCCTCATTGCTTTCTTTTCTCCCAAGATGTTTTGTACGACGACGTTTTCGCCTTCCGTTGTTTTGTCCTCTACGGTTCAGTTCACATTTAATTGCCTTTTTTTTATATTCTGTACAATGATTTGAAAACTTTATAAAAATATCCAGTAAACTCTACGGTCTAGTTTTTGCCGCGAAGTTTTTGGCGGACACTGGAAATCGAGTTCGTTTGTAGTTGGTCTAACACTGCGATGTGTTTGTGTTAAAGGGCACAAGAAGAGGTAGGTACAGTAGGTGCAGTAAAAATCCGATAATAAAGTATTCAGTGATTCGGAACACTCGACAGCTCATCACTGCTTGCACCTATATACCTTCCGAAAAGTGACTCATTTTGGATGGCACATGAACTAATTTGCTTTAGGAAGTGTTACACGAAGGCATCGCTCCCCTTGGGCAGATATCCTTAGTGTGCTTTTCCATAAACAACTAAACCAACTTCCATTTGAAAGCTTTGGCAATTGCTTAACATCTGTTTGCTATTTTCAGTTTGTCTTTTTTAAGCCACCCTGATCGCTAAAGTGTGCAGCGTCGGTAAACGTCCTCTCCTTGGGTCCAGTTTAAAATCGCGGAGTAGGTTTGGTTGTTGTCAGTGCGTTGCGACATGGAGATGCTTAAAACACACAGCTAGCCAAAAATCCTCAAGAGAGAGAGAGAGAACGGAGGACGTGGGCACTATCCCTTTATCAAACGGTTAATTAGTATAGCACCACGTCCACCACTATCTATAGCACCCCTTCAAAATACATAATGCCACCTGAAAGGTATTCAACGTGCACGACAGGACATACAATATAATATGTTACAGAGTTACAGATTAATATTCAAGATTAATACTGCTACGTTACTGGTACATCACTGATACAAACATGACAGATGCTGAACTGATAAAAGGCATATATAATACTAATATTAACACTGGTTAATACTGCTACAGTACTGATACATTGATATAACACTGAATATTATTACTGATTAAATGGGAATGATTTTGCATAAGTCGGTAAATAAAGCCACGAAATAATACGTTACAGAGACTCAAAATATTGCGAATTAAAATATGACAAATGAATGTTCTACTGTTACATTTCTTGTACTATTGTACTATCTATAGCACCCCTTCAAAATACATAATGCCACCTGAAAGGTAATCAACTTGTACGACAAGAAATACAATATAGCATGTTACAGAGTTACAGATTAATATTCAAGATACATTACTGGTATATTACTGATGTAAATATGACAGATGCAGAACTGATTAAAGGCTGATATAATACTGGTACTGATATTAACACTGATTAATACTGCTACATTACTGATACATTGATATAAAACTGAATATTAATACTGATGAAATAGGAATGATTTTGCACAAGTCGGTAAATAAATCCACGAAATTATACGTTACAGAGACCCCCCCCCAAAAAAAAAAATGAGATGAGAATTGTTCTACTGTTACATTACTTGTACATTACTGATGAAATATAACTGATACACTACTGATACAAGGCTGATATATTAGTGATGCAATACTTTACTGATTGTAAGACTGTTTTTATTGCTCATGCGATATATGCATGAGCAAATATGCATATACAATACTTTACTAGTATTAATTCTCATACAATATTTAACTGATATTAATACTCATAGAATACGTTACTGATATTGATATTCATACAACACTTTTATTGGTATTAATACTCATTCAATACTGACTAATAGTGATTAATTGTAAATGGGATATACTGATACTGGTACAATACTTTACTCAATTACGACTGTTACATTACTGATACAAATGTGGATATACAATATTTAACTGTTACAATACTGATACAATATTTTACTTGTATTAATACTGACACAATACTGATTAGTACCGATACTATACTTTGCTGGTGTAAGACTATTATATTGTTGATACAAATTTGCATATAATCCATACGGAGCATACATTTATGGCAGCAGGAGAATTTACGCTGTCTGACGTAAGTCCATGCCCAGCGCAGACAGTTTGTCCATTAAATTGACAACCTTTGTAATCAGATATCTCTGCTTTATGATAAATTTTCAGAAGGCCTGCCTGTTGGTACTTGGCAGTTGAATATGAAGATCAGATGTCAATGGACAAGTGCTCAGGTAATGCTCTGGGGATCCAATAGCTCCACAGCAGCAGAACTCAGTATGGCTGAGCCCACGTTTTGCAAAATATTGCGGAAATGGACCATGGCCAGTGATAAATCGAACGAGCTGAGGGTTGGAAATGATACGGTCAGTGTCCACATACGCTATGTGATACTGCGTTCGTCGACCGGTTGAGCCCTCGTCCCATTCCTCTTGCCATCGGCCAATGGCCTTCAATCTCAGGCATTTCTTTAGATAAGAAATAGGCCATGGGATATTGACTTGAGCATCTGCATTGCCTGAAGCTGCCTCTTTGGCTAGACTGTCTGCAGTTTCGTTTCCGTAATGCCCAGCATGAGCTTTGATCCACTCAAGTTTAAGCTGATGGGGAAAATGCTCTCTTAGGTCCTGCTGAATGGTTTGGATGATGGTAGATGGATGGTCAGGATTAGCTAAAGCACGCAACGACGATAGACTGTCTGTTTTTATAACTGCTTTTTTAATACCGTAAAAGATTAAGTAGCGTAAGGCTTGTGCAATAGCAATCGCTTCACCTTGGAAGACTGAATTTTGAGAGCGCAGTTGACCTTTCCCATGATGTGTAACTATATGATCCCGCAAAACAGCAAAAGCACTGCCTGTGTTTTCGTTGATTTTCGAGTCGTCTGTATAAATTTCTATTTGAGAAGGCAGAGCTGTAGCAGTTGGCTGAAATTGGATGCGAACACCAATGCCTTTAAATGATATATGGGTACGAAAATCAGGAGCCGGGATTTCATACTCTAAATACAGAAACTCTGGAAGGAAATATTCATCAGAGAAGTAAGCTGGACGCCGTAACTGTTTGATGAGTTGCCTGACAGCCTCTTCTTCAACTCGTAAGTGGAGGGGTAATAATCTCGCTAAAACATTGATTGCATTAGAGGCTGTTGTGCGATAAGCACGAGTTATGTTTAGAGCAAAGGTCTCTGGATTGCTGACAGATGTCTAATTTTACGGCCCTGCATAGGAAATGCCCAAACTGCTGCTGCATACGTAATAATCTTTTCGACAACTGTCTTGAATAAAATTTTCTGAATATGTGGGTTAAGACCCCATTTATGCCCCTGTAGCTGCTTCAACCGTCTGGCAATTACCGATGTTCTGGTCTTGAGATCAATTACGTGAGGTATCCAGGTCATCTTTTCATCAAAAATAAGACCCAGATACCTCAGTTCGTTAACAATTCGAATCCTTTGTTCATTGAGCATAATACGTGGTCTTCGCACCAGTGACCCTCCTTTTTTAGGAATAAGCAGAACTTTAGATTTTTGATCAGCTATATTTAGTTTAGTGATGTACACAGAGAGAGGAAGAGCGTGCATGTATCATTGCAGTTGGATTGCAATTCTTCACGAGATCTTCCTCGCATTATCAGCATATGCGTAGAGGCCGCATCATCAGCATATGCGTAGATATTTGTATGTGTTGACCACTCAGCTGTTAAAACGCTGTTGAATGTTAAATTCCATAAGTGAGGGCCAGAACAAGAGCCCTGTGGACAGCCCATAGTTTGTTGACGTTCTATATAGCCGTTATTATGAACAACTAAGAGCTTGCGATCAGAGAGGTAGTGACATAAGGTCCGATAGATGTTAATTGGACAGTTAGCATCCCTGAGCGCTTTCCTGATAGCTGGCCACCAGAGGTTATCGAAAGCACTCTTGATATCAATACTCACGAGTGCAGTGTGGTAGCCATTGTTTCTATTCTCTAGAATAGATTCTCGTATGTCATAAAGCACATGTGTAGTTGAAAAGCCAGTCCTAAAGCCATATTGTCTCGGGCTAAGCACGTTATGACTCTGCAGATGGAAACGGAGTCTGTTCATTAAGAATTTCTCAGAGTTGGGGAGGATGTGGGCGGATGCAGATGCCTTATATTGCCACCTATTAAGCGCTCAAAACCCATGCTAAGAACGAACGAAATTCTGAGCTTCTGCATAAGATTCCTGGGTTTATTCTTGTGTTACTGTAAGACAAGTGAGATAAATCACACTAATTAAAATATTTTGACAGTTATAAGGTATTTCCACGCCTTCTTAGCGAGCCTTCGTGGTGCAGTGGTCAGCACACTCAGCGCGTAATTGAGAGGCCCGCGGTATCTCTCTTGCTTCCAAAAAATCCTAATGTCTCTATACAGTCTGTTGAAAACGAAGGATTTATTTCAAAAACTCCACATTTATTTGCCTTTTTTTCATTTATGTACAATGATTTCAACACATTATAAAAATCTCCATAAAATAATATATCTGGAAACATGTTACTTTAATGTTTCATCAAAAGCTGGCTAATATTAATTCAATCTATAGCTCAAAGAGTTATTCAAAACTGTTAATGTAAATACAGAAACTCATAGGTGCAAGATTTATTAAAATCGAAGTGCAGCTGCAAAAATTTCAAGTTCAACTTGATACAAATGATGCAGTTTTAATTCCTGCTGTTGGTTGTAGACGTGTAAACAACCGAATATACGAAACACTTGATGAAGCTGTGGTTTTATATCATGAAGCAAAATTCTTTTGAAGAAGGCAATTTTAATGATCTGATGTCCAACCATTCTGAGATGGTAAGTACAGATGAATTTATTCTTTTAAACGATCCTCTGATCATACATTAAGAAAACGGAATTGTTGCATGGAATAAAAGCAGTAAAAATAACCATTTGTGAAAGGGTTAAGTGACGAAGTAATAATTCAAATTGTTTTATATCCAAAGTGATAAACGTTTGAATAGTATGAGCATGGTTTGAGTGAAAAATGGCTAAGTAAAACATGTTTCAGACAACGTTATTTGGCATGAAGCCAGTGAAGCGTTCATTGCATTTGTGAAGTTCTCTGGGAGAATAATAAGAAATATAGCATCAAAGAAATAAGAAGTATTAAAAATCAAAGGACTTTTTTCTTTTAATTTCCGGTTTTATTGAGCGGAATTTATGAAGAGAGAGGTCATTTGGACTTCATTTGGGAGAGCATGTGCTGGCAACACTAAAGAATTAAAACATAAAGCTGATTAAATGATGTAATTAAACGATGAAAAAATTGTTTATTAACACTCTTTAATGACTAAATGTGTTTGCGAAATTACGCTACATAATTTTTCACTCTTCAGTACATTCACTTAAGTCAATAAAACGTTTTACGCTATTATACAGTTTTAGTCAGATAATCCGACATTGCCGGATCGGCTATACGCACAGCTTTATCGGACGCATCCTATTCAGTTTAGTGAAAAATCATAGAATACCTAGTCAGCTTAAGCACTATTGGAAAGTTTCAGTTAGAACTTAACAAAAGCTGGAATCATTAGCTTAACAAAACTTAACAAAAGCTTAACAAAAGCCTTCTTTAAAAAAGCTGGAATTTAAGATAGTGTTCTCCTGAATCGGCGAAGCTCGTAATACACGTTTTAACTTATTCTGCTGGTTTTGAGTCCATGACTACTAAAAGATTTTCTCCACCACCAGGACAAAAGCATGCTCATTTTCTCAGGGAATTGCTCATTTTCCACATCCCCCGCTTTTAAAACTACCTAATTAATATCTCTACATAATAATAATTTCAAACTTGGGAACCGAAACCGATTAAACAATAAAACTAAAACTTAAAAACCAGATTCTTTTCAATAGAATTCTCATCTTAGACACGTCCCATCTCTACTCTCGCTAGCTGTCTAACGAACTATTTGCCGCTTGCTCCTGTTTCTTCAATTGATGCATAACAATGTAAAAAAGAGTACATCTGATGAAGAACGGGCACTCAAATTACACCCATCAAAACTGTGTGTATGTTTGTGATGAATTATTTCGGTTAGGGGGTATAGGGAGCTGCTGAGCAGTATATGAAGGAGTTCTGCTGGCATAAATCGTCATTTACACGAACGCAGATTTAAAGTGCATTCATTTTATCTACGGGGCTGTACGCATAAACGGAACAACTGCTCTAAAAAGATTTCGAGATTTCTTCTCTGTACATCGTTTGAGCAGCTGCTACATTTTAGCCACAGTATTAGTTGAAGCAGCTGTATCGTTTGAGCAGCTGCTACATTTTAGCCAGTGGCCTTTATATTTATATAGAGGGACCAGAAATTCCGGGTGAATTGTTACAATTACAATACATTACAATATTTCAACAGCTCATTCTGGATTCATAAAAGGAAGGATTTTTTTACGGAACAGAAATTTTAATTGGTTTCAATGTTTCCTCCTCCTGATAAAGTGGCATTGGAGTTGTTTGAATTTTTCTTCTTTCATATTCTATTCTGAGCATTAATTTTTCGAATTTGGGTTATACTTCTTTGAAATATTTTAGTTTAAACATTTATTAAATTCTTTTGCACATTTATACGATTTTTTGAAATTTATTACTTATGAATTTCAATTTTTGGTCTAATTAGTTCTAAATTTCTTAATATATATATATATCAGTAAATATATAAAATAAGAAATTTAGAACTAATTTTATATATATATATATATATATATATATATAATTAAAGGGAATATTGATATATAAATATATGTATAAGATATAACAAAATACGATAGCTGCTTTAAGAATAATTGGCGACCTCAAAATTACCTATTCTAGATTTGATGCTCTCCCCTTAAATTCATCTGTTCTCCCCAATTCGAGATTCTATAATTACGACATTTCATTCCTTTCCCTAGCATATTGCCACTGTTATTATATCTCCGCTGCCCTGCTTGTTCGTTTAAAATGATGTCACTCCCCGTTAACCTCTGTATGTAAGACGTTATTGCATTCAAATATGATTTAAAAATTATCTTGTCTGCAAAAGGATGATATGATATGCGTACAAGCTCAGTTGTGTCAAATATGTCATCATGCCTTTTTACTCAGTCCTATCCATAGCCACAAGCTGCTAAAATGTATCGGATTCCTTCATCTACGCATTAAAACATTGCATCTAAATAAAGTCGGACAAGATCTACCCGGTGAAATCTTCCTGAAATGATTTTCGAACTTTGCTATCAACTGCGTAAAAAAAATGACGGCGTATTCAAGTGCAATGAAATTCATCGAGTATCTGCAAGTTCAAAAATCTAAAGGAGAATAAAAGGTGTTACGAATCAAAGATATTTGATCAGTGTCGCAGCGAAATGTGCTTAATGATTTTTGCTCGCTTCAAATATTCTCAATGTTTATGTATTTCCGATGATCGCGTAAAAGTAAATTAAACATCCAGAGTGCTTTGAAGTTCAGCAACCCTTATCAGTGAAATGTAAAGTACGAAATAGTGTTTTGTGCTCTTTTACGTTTTCAATGCTTCATTCGGCAAATTCTTCAGAAATTTCAGTGGTCCTTTCATTCAAAGGATGGAATATTATTTATTTCAAAGCCAAAATTTTTATTGAGTAAATTACATTTTAAAATAACTTTGCATTATAAGTAATTTGCCTTTATAAGTAATGTAATTGTGTCGTTTTATGATTTATTGATGGTAATATTTTGCTTAAATCATTTTAAGATAAAAGTTAATCATTTAAAAATTTTATGATTTAGTTATAATGTAATTTCGTATATTTGAATTTTAAAAAAATGTTGATAAAAATTAGGTAAAGAATTTTAAGGGTTTTACTTAGGGAAGGTTCCTCATACGATTAATATTTTTGTACTAGTGTTAAAAATGTCTCTGAATTTACATTTTTGAATTTTTGCTGTATTTTAAAAATGAAATTATTGCTTGAAAATTTTAGGTTGTAGAAATGGCTTTAATGTTTTCAATATAAACTATGAAGTCTCTCACTTTCTTTAATTTTATATATAGCATTTTTAATTTTTTATACAATGAATGCGAATTTTTTTAAATAGAATGCATAGTGCAATTCAAAAGGTCAGTTGCCTTTAAATAAGGAACAGAGGCTTTTATCAGTAAATGTCAAAGTGACCCTTAACCACTCATGAAAATTTACTACATGAGTTCATTAAAGTTGTTATGCCCAAATAGTTGCATATGTGTGTACTAGGAGAAAGCTGTGGGGTCTTCCAGTTTGTGTAAAATAGGAAAATTGTCAAATGTAATATTAAAGTAAAACCATAATTTCAATAATGCTATTACAAATGATACAATATTACTCATAAATGTGAAAATTAGTATGGTGTAAAATTCTAAGATTTATGAGTATTCGTAATAATTAATTGAGTATAAAATTTTAATAATTATTATATTGTAAGTAAATTTTTTCGGAAATCCTTTCCTGGTGTATCAAACTTGTGATGTGAATGTTCCAGAAAGAAGAACATTTTACAGATTGGACTCGAATCTTAATAGAACTCTAAAATTGTGCAATTCTTTTAAAAGAATATAATCTGAAAATTATTATTGAATTCAAAATTATACGACTTATAATTTTCTAATTGTTCAAAAGCTAATTTTGTGTTTTGTATTTTCAAAATTATATCTCTTATACTTTGCTGCTGTAATGCTTTTCCTTCCACCATGCTATCCCAACCTTTTTTTTGACGATGGGGAATGTGTAAGATATAACAAAATACGATAGCTGCTTCAAGAATAACTGGCGACCTCAAAATTAACTATTCTAGATTTTATGTTCTTACCCTAAATTCATCTGTTCTTCCGAATTCGAGATCCTCCCATGTTATATAACAAACCCAAAATTAGCCAACCATAGCTTAGCAATACTTTGTGCACCTATCTAGGTGTTATCTAGTATAAATACTAATTCGCTGGGCAATTACGTCACTTCGTTCCCTAGCTTGGCCATTGTTAACATACCTCCGCTACCCTGCTTGTTCGTCTAGAATGATGTCACTCCCCGTTAACCTGTGTATGTAAGAAGTTATTGTATTCAAATATGATTTAAAAAATGATGCGATTTTGTCTCGTTCGTATGATCTGAAATCTGCAAAAGTATGATGTGATATGCATAAAAATAAAGCTTGTGGTTCTTCAAGCTCAGTTGTGTTAAATCCGTCATCATGCCATTCCTCTCAGCAATATCTTCAGCCACAAGCTGCCAAAAAAGTAACGGATTTCTTCAATATAATTTATTATATATATATATATAATGTTTTACACATTAAAACATTATATATATATATATAATAAATTATGTTTCGGCGAAACGCGTAATGGTGTTAGCTTAGTTCGACATTCAACTAAATTTCCCTTATATGTTTTAATTTTGTTTTAACTTGTTCCGTGGATCAGTTTTTTATATGTGTTAACTTTTCACTTATCACATCGATAGGTTTTGCTCTTTTTTGTGCCATTCACGTTTCCAACAATTGATTTTAACAGTTTTGTATTCTGTATTTTATTTCGCGTGTAGGCTAATTTTTCACCTTTCCATGTTAATATTTTAAAAAATACTTCCATGTTATTATTTTAAAAAATATTGCGTTGAACTGTTTCTTGGAGCCACAGCTCCTGGTGACTTTTTGGCGAGCTCAATACAATATTTCTTCCTATTATTTCATATTTTTTGCAGAATATGCGCAAAATTTTTAAGACCAAATAGGTCTTACAACACAATACTTATTAGCTTTTCAATTTCAATAGTATAATATATATATATAATTTATTTACTAAAGAAATATTGATTATATTATCTCCTAATATTAAATTTAGTAGAAGTATCTAAAAAGAGTGAACCCGTATGGAGTAAGTTTAATTCCGAAAATTGTTTTAAAGTAAGCTGAATGTAAATTGTTAAAAATTTTCTACGGGGACTTGAATTAAATCATGAATAACAAAATTTCAATTGGAAAACGAAATTAAATTAAAAGCAAGTAATCATTGCCATTGATCGGAGATTAGTTGTCTTTTCAAGGGGAAAAAACAACTCCCGTTCAATGAACAATAATTAATAAATAAATACGAATGTGTTTCGTCCTTTACTCAAGTAATAAGGTGATGCCAAACTGGCGAATTAAGTTAGGCCAAATATTTCCGTGAAGTGAAGGGTTCCAGAATCAATGCAGAGCACCAAAGAACTCATTCTGATGAAGCATTTTCGCTAATACAATTTTGAGTGAAGAGCAATTTATGCAGTCAAATTGATAAATTACTCGAGTAATTGTCCCCCGACACCCTCGTGTTTATGCATTTTATTTAAAATCTATTTTTAAAAAGTAAAACATTGGAAATTGGAATATGAAATATAACTCAAAGTAATTGAAATAAACATAAAAAAAATTAAGAAATATAAGAAATATAATGCATAATATATATGGACGAATAAGGACGAAATGTCTAGTTTCAAACTGATAATTCATATAATTTGTTTAAATTTAAAGTCGGTAAATATAGTGCCAGTCCGTGAATCTGTCATACACAGATTTCCACATCCCCCATGCGGTACTGCGTATTGGGATCACGGAAAATTGCCAACATCAAACCAAGATTAATATAGATTTAACTCTTATCATAAGTTTCATGAAAATAAATGTTATTACCTTTGTTATCAAAATTTTAATTAATTATAATTATGATTTAATTGATTGAAAATTTGATTTTTTAGGTAGGCAATTTTTAAAAATAACAACATTTTAATTTTTCATCATAATTAATTTTTTTATTTAATAATAGCATTTATTTTCATGAAACTCGTGATAACAGTTAAATATAAATGTTATTATTAACTTTATTATTTAAATGTTGTTTGTATTCATTGGATAGATGCAAGTTATTTATCAATTTAATAATTTTAATGGAAAATACATTGATTGGCACACTGTATTTCATATCTACTTTTGCCAACAATAAAATAAAAGTTGGATTTAAAAACCAAATGTATGAGAAACTCCTATTATATTATAAAAAATCAATTTTGGACAGGATTTACGTAAAATCCGTTCTAAGTGCCCGTCTACATCGTACAATGTATAACTATGCAAAATTTCAAGTCAATCAGGTGTATAGTTTCGGAGATCTCGTGATAAGTCAGTGGTATTTAGCTTATATATATATACTATATATAGAGAGAGAGAGAGGAAGAGATAGAGTGCTGATATATATATATATATATATATATATATATACATTAACGGGTATAATAAATTTAAAGCATCTAAAGTTAATATTAAATTCGAATCAAAGCAAGGCAAATTCCTTTCTTCTTTCTTCTTTTTCCAAGTGTTTCGAAAACGTGTAGGGAAAATTTTGGTACATTTGAGATTCAATTTTCCAGTTTTATCTGAATTATTATTCTTTAATGGAACATTGAACTGAATCTTTTTTCAGGTTTTGATCTCAAATGAACCAGGAGAATGAAACATGTTTTCAAAACATATTAATCGACTTTTCTGAAGCTTTAATTCATTTCCCTCTCATGAGTTCTGAATTGGACTTTCAGTAAAGGGAGATAAATTTTTATAACTTTTATAATTTGTATATTTTTCCTTTCGCATTTTTACTTTTTGAGTTTGTTTTACCATGAATTCTTATTTTAATTTTGATTTGTTAAATATTGAGTAATATTAATTTTAGATGCTTTAAGTTTATTTTATTTCAATCCTGCAGCTATAGCGCAGGACGGGCTTTAAAAAATTTTAACTTTTATATAGTATATATACATATATATTTTAATGCATATGTAAATTACTGAAATGGTTTAATAGTCTATAGAACTTATATTTTGGGTGGGAGAGTAGATTTCAGTTAACTTTATCAACTGCTCTGAAAATATTAAGTAATTACTTTAAATTTCTCAACATTTGGATAATGTTTAATATACAGTATTTCAGGATATTAAAATATTTATTAATATCCAGCCTCATGTGAAACAAGTAATATAAAAAAATTAAGTCAATTCGTACTTAGGTTAACAAAGAAAAATTCTATTTTAGTTAATTTTTATTAACATTCTTTCATTTCTAATTTATGGAGCTGATGGTGGTCTATAATTTCTCATTCTAGCCATCTCTTGTAATGCTTTATTATTGCAAGGAAACTTTCCAGTGAGTTTCGAGCAGCCCAGTTCTTCAATTAATATTCCATATAATGATTTCACATGACTCAAGGCAACATATGCTTGAACTGCTACGAAGAGTTTTCATCCTAGATATTATTATCACGTTAACATAAAAATATCGGAAGAATTTTCGCTCCATAATGGGACATTACATTCGCTTCATACAACTCTATAAAACTACAATTCTTTAATTCCATACAGTTGTCTTACGGTTGCCACTTATTTTTGTTAAATACTACAATACATTTATCACAGTCATGTACTATTATTCAATTTGTTATAAAATTAATTTTTGCAGCACGTGAGAATTCCTAATAATAAATGGTCGTTATTTGTAAGTTATCTTTAAAAAACAGCATATCTTTAGTTCCGATAAACAGGAATAAATAAGCAGAAATTAACTTTAATGTGTGGAAAAACTGTATTAGCATCGTCATCCACTAAGAGTTTTTAAAAAATGTATCTGAACTTTAGTGGATGAATAAAAAGTATTTTATTAACGATTGAATATTTGAACAAGATAACAGGGTGAGTGTGAGCTAACGGTACGAATTTAAAAACCGAAAATTAACTGATTACAAACGCTTCAAAGCTTTTGAGAATTGAAATAAAACAGTTTCCAGGAAATTATCAAGCCAATAGAAAAATAAATACTAGACTTAAAAAATAAATAAACTAACCGATATACAAGCTATAATGTGAATGTTTTAATTCAAAACAGTAAATGAAGTTTTTAAAAGTAAGAACGCTCAACATCTAGACAAAAGTCAGTTTTCTGATGCGGTCTGTTAAGAAAAGGATGCATGTAATTCAAGGTGTATTGCAAAGGTGCAAAGTGTTACCTGTCAAATAATTCTAAAGAGTTAAAAAAGTTAAGTCAGGTTGAATTAAATAGCTAGACTTAATTTTGACTCTGTAGCCTTACGATTGCTATAGGTCTCTTACCGTTTCTATTGCCACGATAAGCGTAGCTCAGAATCGGGAACTTGGGGTTCTGGACTCTACGACATTTTTTGTAGAAGTTTTTAGCTAGTTTTGTCATGTAGACATTATTTTTTTTTATATTGTATTCACGGTGAATCGCTTCATTGCGAATAAACCAACGACAGTTGGTGGTTTGCCTGAGTACCGAGTTCAGAGTTACTTGGAGTTTTTTAATTGTGGTGCTACTAGCGTAGCCCCATACAGGGCAGGCATAAGAAATAATGGGTTGTAAGATGACCTTATAGATGAGTATTTTATTTTCAGTAGACAGAACGCTGCTCCGGGCAATTGGGGAGGGGGGCAACAGTAAATTAAGTCAGTTTCTCTTCCAAATTCAGTGTCTTTTGGCCGAGTGGGACTAAAAGCAAAACTTTCAGTTTGTGCAACGAAAAATCTGTCTACTTGCCCGCTGGCAGAATTGCTTGTTTTTGCATAGAAATTCTAATTTTTATTGTAAAAATTGTTTTCAACTGTATTTTTATTCTATGTTTTTATGCATTTTGCAATTTTTAATGAAGATGTTTTGAGAATTTATGTATTTTTGCCTTGCCGTGAAGAGAAAATTGAATTAATTGAATGCGAATGTATCTCTAATAAAATTCGAGGAAACACGTTTAAAAACAAAAATTGGCGAAACCATATTCATTAGCAAGTCCTCATGCTTCTTCATATAATTACTCATTTTCCTACCTGTGAATGTGTTTAATATTCTTTCATCAAGACATTTTTCCTGGTCGCATACACTGCCAGGACGAAGAAAGACTTCGTAAATTCATAATTGTATCCAGTGGCAAATTCTTTACGCCATATGATCGACCAAGTAGCGCATTTTGTTAAAAATTGGCGGATATTTTTCTTTCTTACATAGTCCAGTAGTATCTTGCAAGCATGATGTAGAAATTTAATTAGTGACTTTGTCGATGTTCAAGATTTCACTTTCTTCGGTCTTCTTGTTCTTCTACGACGAACTCGGAAGTGTAACTGGTGCTACCTAGGTTTCTTGTGAACAACTATGTACCTAAATTGCTACTACAGTGTTAATTTTCTGTGTTAGTGACCCTGACTGCCGTAGCAAAGGGCCTAGGTTCGAATCCTGGAGAAGGCGTGGTTGTAACTGTCTGTCCCGTCAATGGAGGCAACGGTAGCCACCTATTAGGTGCTTCAACAATGAAATGGCCACTACTTCAGGCCCCTGTAGTTGCGCAAAGCTAATGGCTATTAAATAAAGCACCCGTCTTTAAAAAATGCTAATTTTCTGAATAAATATATGTCTAGTAGATGAAGATGCTATGTGTTTTGTTTTGGTACTATGGGAAAGTACACATTTATCTTTTACACAGTTTTAGGTTATTAAGGCACACCAGAAACAAATCTTAATATTCTCTTCAATTAGGGTTATTGCTGTAGAAGTCCATAAAAGTAATTAAAATGTCTCTCTACATCTGTATAATTTGCTATCATTTGGTACGGTGACTGTAAAATTTTACAAAAGTGAGCATTTGCACACTTTTTAGTTAAAGAATCAGTTACTACATACTGATATGAAAGACTGGTTCATTTGTCTTCCTCGAATTAATTAGCTCAACATGCAAATTGCCTAAATTTAAGTACGCCTATCATCATTTAATTTAAATTCATAAATCAAATCGCTTCTCAAGCGTCACATTTGTATACCAGTTTGAAATTTAGACCACTTTTAGAATTGCGTTACAAATTAATGAATATCTGATAGCAGATAAAGGGACACTTCTCTCCCCAAGAGGTCTGAAGCTGAAATATTATTGGCCAAGGCGATGGAAATAGTTAACCGCAAACTCTATTATGCTATTGGATGTCAGTGTAAGAATACGCTTGCGTAAGCATTTATACATTGGAAGAGATGAAAGTGGATATGTCTTCATCTCTCAATCGATCTCAATTTCGCAATCGATGAGAAAACTGATGTGGGGTATTTGCGACGATAGCAATTGCATTATAATGATAATCGATATTGGAAACGAAATGATACTGCATTACATACCGCTGCAAATGAAATCTTGTATAAAATTCAAGCAGAATTAGTGTCTTATTATAAGTATTTCAGTTACACCATTTTTTTAGCAGATAGGGCGTTAGCCCAGAAGATCGTTAGCCCAGAAGGGCTATTGATTTAATTTTGGCATTTTGCGTTGAAAATTTTAGAATTCTGATTCGCTTTTTAAATTGTTGCGACCATATATTATCGCCCTGTATTATATTTAAAGAAATTAAATAATGAAGACGCTACATAAATGTATGTATGTTTCTCGCATTGTAATAAAACAACGGTATCCAGAGCCGTCCAGTTTTGACAAACGTAATCCTCCACCGAATATGGGCATCCGGAAGACCTGATTTTGGATTTGGAATCTGTTCTATTATATTTATAAAATTTTGTAAAATTTTAATGAATTTTTCACAAAAAAGTAAGAATTTCTAAGCAGTTAATGGCAACACTGTACGAGAAAAAAACATATCTATCTCCAGCGCGCGAGACAGTGTATCGGAAACTATACAGTTATGATCTTCTTAAATTATATTGTGATATTGCTGTTGAATTCAATTGTATGATTTAAATGCAAAGAGCATGACATTTAATAAATAAAGGTAACACACAAAACGTTAAAAAAATCTCCTTTAGGAGTAATATAAAATCTGATAGATTTCAGTTTTTTTTTTTTTTTCCTGTTACATCTCTTTCTACTAAGTAGAGTTCAGTCACTAATATTAAATTTCATTTGCAGAATGAAATAAGTTCGTTTTCTGAAAATGGGCGGGGGGGGGAATTTGGAATTACTTTTATGTTTCAGTTTTATAATTGGGCAATTCTCTAATGTTACAAATCCAAAGCTTTCTAAATATAACATAGTGAGAAACAACTTTCCTGAGACGATCACAAAAGCTATCTGTACTTATTTGAACGACGTTGGACATAGCCTTTTATAGGTGGCTGCTTTTATAGAAGTTCTAAATCATAAGTCATTGTTCTAAAAAGGGGGTTATTATATTTCATTGAACAGATTGTTACTATATAATTTTCTTTCGACAAAATGGTTCTTCGTAAAATTTATTTCACACGATTTTTTTTATTCTGTAGTATCTCAAAAATAGAATTCATTTACAGCAGGGCTGATTATTTTATTTCATTTTCCAGTTTTATTCGTTCAAAAAGTAAAACTCAAAATATTTTCTCAACGATTCGTTTTGTAGACCTTGCGAGTTTACTTCACATCTATATGGATTATTTTAAAATATAACGTTATTTTGAAGGTTATTTTGAAGCAGGGGACATGAAAATTGTGCAATACTTTCTCCAGGACGTCTTGTGTACGCGCCGAGTATGCTACCAATTACACCACAAAGGCTGGCTGGAATAAGAGAGGAAATACCTTGCAACAGATTTCTGATCCTCTAAAATTATATCCATTACCGTCAAAAGCGTTACTAATAAACGCAATTCATGTCGATTATTAGCAAAATTCGAGATATTTACCGCATTATTGACACTTTTAGAAACGTTTCTGAAGTGGACTGTTTCACTTAGGTCTGGGATGCCTGGCCATAGTACATTCATTTTTTAATGATTCAATTAAGTACGCTAAAGGAACCTGAATTATTTAACCTTACAAGAACAAATAAATAAATAAATAAAAATAAAGTTAAACAAAAATAATAAAAAAAAGAAATAAAAACCAAAAGATTTCGGATTTTATATTACCCCCAAAAGAGTGTTTTTTCTGTGTGTTACATTTACTTATTAAATATCATGTTATTTGCCCTTAAACCATAAAATTCAATTTAAATATCACGCTGAATAACAATCAAAAACAAAGTCCAACATTAAGAATCAGCATATTTTTTAAAACTTTTTTTGCAGTACTAGTTTCTTAGTTTTTGAACTACCTGCAGATACCTCAAAATAAATTACATTTTAAGTCCCTTTAATCTCAGAAATAAGTCACCCAAAATCCAATAAATATTAAAATATAATACATTTCCAGTTAAATATAATTAATATTCCAAATAAACCAAGTAACCTTCCCTTAGCAAACACAATATTCAAATTCCCCGTTTCAATTCATCCTGGTATAAAATATCGTTTAAAACGCAACATGGATAATTTTAAGGAAAAATTTCCTCAAAACCCACCGAGACAACAAAGAAATTAAAGATGTATCTTATTCCTGCTCATACATATTTTAACCATTATCTTTGTCTTATACTCCTATTTGTTCAATAAAATTGTTCGATCAAAAAGACTTAAAGTACCTTAAAAACATTTGGATGGAATCAGCCACTTATTAAAACGGTTCGTGTCTTAAAAATGCGAGTTCTCGACACAAATAATGAGCTACGGATGACTGATTAGAACATGTCCTTTTCTGTATTAGCTTCTGCAACTAAGTTTTGACTTTAAAAGTACCTTATATATAATGAAACAGACAGCGAAACATTGATCCACAAAGCCGCCATTTTTTTTCTTTGACCAAAGCGAGAGTGAAGAGGGTCATTAATTTTAAACTCTATTCCTTTTTTTCACAAAAGGATATAGAAAGAAATATCTTTGTAACTTAAAATAACTCTATGGTAGGTTCGAATAAAATCTTCTCAAATTTCTTTTACGCTTCGGAGCATTGTAATTATTCTGGAAGAGTATTTTTGACATGCTGCATTGCTTTTATAGTTTCAGCCTTTTGGGTTGTAAAAGGAAGCTGTACGCTCTTCGAATTCAATCAATCTGTAGGGTTTTACTTTCTTCTTCTAACAGTTATATTTTATTTTGGAACAAGCCTTTCCTATACAATCTAATTTCGCACCTATTTTCCCTACCAGAACGAGTTTCCAGGATTACGATTGATGCATTTGAGGTAGAATCTAGTATTTAAGCTAAAGTCCGGGTCACTTCAGTAGAAAAGCGTGTTCTGCCCTTGGGCAGAACACGCTTTTCGGAGAATAGTAATCTCAAACTATTTGGTAATAAAATAACCAAATAGTTTGTGATGATGTGGATAATTGCTAGTAAACGTCCAGCTAACTGCAATAGTAATGGATAATAAAAACCAAATGTAGTAAGCCATGTAGCGATAAGATTAGAAATGCCTCAGAAAGTACCAAAACATAAAATGCGCATATAAAAGTTTTATAGTCTCATACCCCGACTACATTTTGGCACCCATCGCAAATGGCGGGCACGTGGATATGTGTCTGCAACTGTAAATCTATGCAGGAATGTTCTGAGTACAATATTGTACACTGCTTTACTACAAGTTATTGTTATATCTTACGTATGTTTTTCTAAGAAATTCATCTAAGATATAAGTTTGTCCATTGGGTTAAATGTCATCTACATAAAACCTATTTTAAACACATTGCATCTAAATATATGATCATCTCACAGAATCCGAGTTTCACATGTAACAAGCTGCCATGTGCGGTCAGCCAATCAACTTTCTCATTACTGTTGTGTATAAATGTACAACATGCATAGATGATAAATAAGCTGAAACATCGATAAAGCAAGAAAGCAAAAATAAATATATATATAGGTGTTAAAATCAAATGAAAATTATTAAAACTACTGCGTTGTGAAAATTTTGTCGTAAGCCAGTTAGTAGTCCAGTGAAAAAGTAAGTGTGATAAAATTGCTAAAAGTGCAAACTGGTTTTGGTTTAAAATAATTCCAATTTCTTATTTGAAATCTACTATCTAAATACATTTCATTCTTAGACGAATCGCAGTAACTTGCGCAAGTCATGTAAATATGTAAGGTTCTCTAGCTCAATTCACTTTCTTTTTATTCTTTTCTGAACCCCTCAACTTCCCCTCGCATGTCCTCGCCAGAATGTGAATTTAAAATTAAGTGAAGTGAGTATTTAAACAGGTGAATCTTGGAGTTTATTCAGAGCGTGTTTCGCTAGCCAGCGCTCCTTTCGTTTCCGACATTGCTATTACGCGGAGTTACTGTTATGCCTTTTGGCCATTTGAATAATTGTCATGCCTGATTGGTTCTCGAGTCAACCTAGCTAGCCATAACTTAAAGTGCTAGTTCAGCACTACTCTTTAGATTTGAATTTATTATGTTATTATTAAGCTCCTTCGCAAGTTGTTGGCCTTATTGTAAAGCACGAAGTATATGCCCTTCTGTTCATAGTTGGGAATAATAAAATGTTCTTTTCACCCTTCCTTCTGTGTTGGTATTATTTCATGCCTGTACGAGAATTCACCATGTTCCTTAGTAGGATCTAGAAGAGTTTATATGGCCAAAGAGAGTACAATACTGTTAATGAAAGCTTTTGAACATACCTGCAAATGGTAAATGGGAAGTTGCCTCCACATTTAATCCTGTTCACATGTACACATTTAATTTCTGCACTTAATTTTCAATAACCATCCTTGCGTTACTCTTTAAAACATTCAAGCGTCTGATAAGAGATCAGATCTAGTTATTTCTAAATAAATTTACCAAATCCGTGTAGATACCGGTTATACAGATAAAATTTCAATTACGTATTGATCAAATCACACCCTTCAAGAAATAATTTCATAAATTTACACAAGGTTGAGAATAAACATTGCATCTCACAAAATTAATTGAATCTTTTACTTGGTAGATGCGATACTTCCCAAAAGGTGACTTCAAAGGTATCAGGATCTTGGTAAATATGATTCAGAAAGGCGAAGAAAGCAAAATGAATAAGAGAAAAATTATGTGCGGTGTGGACACACGTAGCTGATCCGTGTTTACATTAAAAAGTAATGTTGTTGAAAATGAGAGTAATTGAAAAGAATCTGAGATATAATTTAAAAGTCAAACAAATTTTATTTTTTTACATCACATATTCCTTACAATAGTTACAGATTTATTATTCGATTCTTTAGAGAATCGGGACTTTATTATTTGTACTTATTATGACAATCTCACTTCGTTGCATATAATCCTTTTACATTCACACGAGACGATTGTTAAAGTGCACATATGTTTAATAAAGGGATGAAAGTTTTACTCAGACTTTTCATGTTTTTCACGCACATGAGATTTTTTTTCTTTTTTTGCTTTATCGACCTAAATACTTATATACTCATCCAGCAGTCCTAGCGCTGTATAAAACCAACATGCATTTAAAAAATTTTTCACATTTCTTATATTTTTTGAACTTTTGTGTGATTTCAAATCAATATCCACCCCACCCCCATATTTAATTTATTAGTATGAAAGTTCTTACTTAAAACCCCCCTGTTTTTTCGTGCTTTTTTTGTAAACTTATTACTTTCACTTGAGATGTGGTTAAGAAATCGAAGTCAGATATAACTTTACGCGCAAACTCTAATCTATTATTATTTGCATAAATTTTGTCAATTTTTTAGTTTATTAAACTTTATCCCAGTTATTTATTAAAACTTTATCCCAGTTCTATTCGGTGGGAGACAGTCGGCAACGGAACTCGAGATTCTAGTATTTCTATTTACTTATCGCCAATCGGCCTATTAGCCGACCAAGTGGATAATAACCCTTGACTACTGAAAGTTCTCTGTTTCATTTCTCTACCAATTTGCTGGATACGCAGTGATTTCAACGATTTTTCTTTTTGGAACCTTAATTTGTGTCATTTTTCCTAAGAAATTCTTGTAGAAAAGCATTCCTCCTAAACATTTTCTTATATTTTATTACTTCGTTACAAGTTCAATTGTTTAGTTTTATTTTATAATTATATTAGATTTACGTTTATTACAGTTATGCTATGAGATAAGAGAGTACTTAATTATTTGTTGTAACAAATTATCTCAACGACTCGTGTGTGCTCTCGTTTAGTAAATGGTTATTAAATATCAAGATAATGAAATATTTCATAATTCACTACTCATAAAAACATATATAACACCGTCACAATAAAAAAAAATTAACAGATGGTAAAGATCGCAAATTTATTTCGAAGCATATGGAAAGATACCAATGATGTTTCAAATGAAAAGATAACTGTTTCCTCATATTTTATTCATCTGTTAACAATTCAATTGTTTAGTTTTATTTTATAATTATATTAGAGTTACTTTTATTATGGTTAATTTATGTTATGAGATAAGAGATATAAGAGTGTACTTTATTATTTGTTGTAACAAATTATCTCACTGACTCGTGTGGGCTCTCGTTTAGTAAGTGGTTATTAAATAATAAGATAATTAGATAGTAAAATATTTCATAATTCCCTGCTCATAAAAATATATTTCACGCTGTCACGACAGATAAATATTTCGTTATATTTTATTAATTTTACAAATTTATTTGTTTACTTTTATTTGAAAATTTTATTATTATTTTATGTTATGAGATGAGAGTTTTAGGAAAGATTTTACTATTTGTTGTAATAAATTATCTCACTTACATGAGCGTCTTCTTGTTTAGTAAGTGGTTATTAAATAATAAGACAATTAAATAGTGAAATATTTTTAAATTCTCTGCCTATGAAAACATATTTCACGCCTTCAAGACAGGTAACTTCATAAACAAAAGGTAAAGATATTAAATTTACATATTTCAAAGTACATGAAGCTTATTGCTTTATCAATAACTAGTAACATCACCTAAATAGAACGTAGCTGTCTTTTATTAAGGGCAAAATATCTCAAAATATCAAAATTATAAAATTATAACTCATGGTTTTCAACCAGCCATTTCACAGTCTCTCACGTACGCCATCAACAGTGGCTCTCCTTCATATCACAAGTTGCGGATCTACATTGCAGAGGAATAGGCACGAACAATAATGATATTTCAAATCATAAGAAAAATATTTCATTATATTTCGTTACTTCGCTACAGATCCAATTGTTAATTGAAAGGGGCTTTGTTCCTGAGGGACTATTGTTTTCGTTTTGGCATTTTGCGTTGAAATCTTTAAAAGGCTGCATCACTTTTCGAGCTGTTGCCACCAAATATTATCGCCCTGTATTATATTTGAAGAAATTAAATGATGAAGAACTTCCATAAATATATGTATGTTTCACGCATTCTGATAAAACAACGGTACCTACAGCCGTCGAATTTTGAATGCCGTAATCCTACTGCGAATATGGACATTTGGAGGCCCAAATTTGAAATTTGGAATTTGTTTTATTATCGATTTCATATTTTGTAAAACTTTATCGAATTTCTGATTCACAAACTCAAGGATTTCAAGGCAAGTAATGGCAACGTTGTGGAGAAAAAAAACATTTTTATTTTCAGCGAGTTAGAGCGTGTGTCGGGAATTCTAAAGATATGCTCTATTTAAAATTAATTTGCGATATTGCTTTTGAAATGAACTTTATAGTTTGAGTAAGTAGAATATGATATTTAATAAATAAAGTTTACACACAAAAAACTTCAAAAAACGCCCCTTTGAACGTAATTTAAAATCTGAAACCTTTCAGATTTTTGCCCTTTTTTTTTTTAAACTTTTATTATTTTCTTAGAGTTATAGGATAGATGATAGATTTAGGTATATATATCATTATTTCTTGTAAATGAGTTACCTCACTGGTTCGCGTCTCGTTTAGTAAATGGTTAGCATACCCTGCTAATAGCTGGAAGATCCGTTGTTCATCGCTCGACAAAAATGCAGTTTGATTTTTCATATTATCCTAGTTCGAAAAGCCTAAAGCCGTCTACAATGGTGACTATCCTAAAAACAAATTAGTGATGTCCCATATGGTGTAACTATCTGAATTTGGTTGACTGAGCCTTGTGCTTCCAGTCACCTTTCATGTGGTAGACAATGCAAGGAATTACCGCATTCCCCCGTTTCTCTCATAGTATAAATGATTAACACATTCGGGTGGCAAATTGTAAAATCAGAGATCCGACAACGCAGATTTGGTTTTATCGTATCTCCAAGTTTATAAAATCTTAGCAGATTCTACAGTGCAGCCCAAATTAAAATCCATTGGATAATAATTCTCACTACCTACTAATCAACTGCTTCTCGTGTTCGTTACTAATTGCTTTTTATTTGAAAAAGACTACGTTGAATTATCAAATTCTCGTGTGCATACTATTTTGGTGTAAGTAGCTCTACATTTTAAGTATAGCTGCCGCCCAACCGGGATAGTGGTTAGCGAGGTTGACTGTCGTACCCGGGTTGAATACCGGATAAAGCATGGATGTTTGCATATGTATAGTGTCTGTGCGGTATGGAATACGCTAAATATGTCTCGAACAGAAAACCCTCTCAAGAACTTGGTGGTAGGAGAAGAGAGGTGGAAGACCCCTGGACCCGTCTCCTAGGGGTACTCTCCATCAAAATTGGGCGGGGGGCGGAACTGAGCAAAGTCGCACTGTCAGCAATATGGTGTTCAAGGCTCTGGCCAGCGGCAGGCGTAATTTTGCATTCCTTGCCACGATGAATTTTTTTGCTTGTTCGCATGTTACGATCAAACAAATGAGATAAGTCACAACAACACTGAATTGTGTTTTACAATCCCGTGGTGTACGTTGTTAGTAAATATGAAACGTTTCAGATAAGACTAACACTTTTTCCAAATATTTTAATAAGAAACTAAAACAGTTCCTGCACCTCGGTTTCTTTACAATTGCAGAGACTGCTATTAGATTATTTATTACTTAGAGTTTGCGTTTCAAATTAGCTTAACAGATAATTGGAAATTCAGAGAAATATGGCAGTTTGCCTGAGTTTCGTGGAAATGTTAAAATGGTTTTACTCGCTTCTAATAAGAGTTTTGTAAATAAAACACGTATTAAAACGTACCACATACTGATTTTATATTGAATCTAAAATGAATAGCTATACAAAATCAAAATGTAGTTAATGAATTAATAGGAGCTATTCAAGCTATTTTATTATTTAAACTAACATCAGAGATATCATTATAATGTTCATAAAAAGTATAAACAATTAAAAAATGTAGTAATTTATTTACATTTTTGAAGCATTATGCATTTAAATAAATAATATCCCAGAAAATTATGAAGATGTAATGAATTAGTTTCTAACTCGAATTAACTATAAAATAATTATTCTTATTGTGTTTCTGATTCAATCATTTTATTGAAACTTGAATTTTAAAACTTTTAATGTTGAAAGATCACCTAGCACACTGTAACTCTTATAAACTTAAAATGCTCATCGCAATATCTAATCTTTAGATATTTTTCACTTAGCATAGTGTTCTGTCGAAATAAATAATACGTAATAAAATATTCTTTCCTTAAAAGAAAACCTTTCAACAAGTTTGGAGTTGTTGCAATTCGTTTCAAAAATGTTTTCCTTCCCTTAACAGTTTAAAGAGAGAAAAAAATGTTGAGGCTTTTTTTTAGAATTCTTGAAAATACACGTTTGGGTTGAAAGAAATAATAGTTTTCATTCTGTCTGACAAAGCTATAGCAAGAAAGCCGTTTTTTAAAGATAACTGTTAAAAAAGGGACTGTTATTTTAAATGTATTTAAAGGGGAAATGTTATTTCTTAAGGATACTTTATTATTAACTATTAAACTTTCAGATTCTCTCATTTTTTTTTTTTTTTTTATTTCATTTCATTTTCTCTAAACTTAACAATTATTTTGATTTCTTTTAAATATTTTATGCAAAATTTTTGGTAAAGTCATTGTGCTTTAGAATTTTGTGCAATTATAACAATTACGCACTCTTATTCTTTTTTTCTTCTAATTAATTTCGTAACTTCTTAACCAATTCTGGTTTTCACTATTAGGAATAATTTAACAGACAAAGTACTAAAAACGGATATCATCTAGCATATATTTAAATATTGCTGAAATTGAAATTTGTTGTGGTAAATTATTTCAAAATATTTCCAAAATATATGTTTATCGTCACAGACAACATTATTTTTATCAGTAATAAGTATTATCAGCCATTTTCCTCTTGCATAGACTTACATATGGAATATTTTAAGATAGATTCTTAATTAATGATTTCTGTTGGCAAGATATATTATTCAAAAATACTGCTAGTTTATCCAATCCTGCCCATGTAATTCCAAAACCGAGAAAAGTTCATTTTGTAGTTATTCATAAATTTTATGATTATTTCGATAATATATAACTTCCATTCAGTAATTGCATGATTTTTTCAATAATATACAACTTGCATTCAGTAATTCCATGATTATTTCGATAATATATAACTGCCATTCACAACATTCATGATTATTTCTATAATATTCTTACGAATTTTGTATATAGGTAGATGATTTTGGTGCAATTATATGTGGAACTATTGTATTTTTTTTTTTTTTTTTTTGGTGTGTGTGTGTGTGTGTGTGTGTAATGTAACGCGAAACAAATTTTAAGGAAAAGCTATGCCGAAAGAAGTAACAATACAGGAGCAAATCCGTTTAACCTTGAGTAAATGGTTATCTCCGTAATTTGGCTAGATATCGCCAAGCTGACAAGACTTTTGGCGACATTTTTGGTCTGGCCGCTATGTCACCGTAATGTGCAACTGAATAAATGTAATTGTTCATTGCATTAGCTGTAACCGTAATTGAACCCTCATATTGGTTCCCAGTAATTTCGAGAAGCAGAAAGTAGTAGAAATATCTCGGCGGCCGGCTGAAAAATATAAAAGGCCAAAGAGACAGCATCTGCTCTCCGTTGCTTAGTTAGTTATTGTTGTTGCAAGTTGTTAACTCCGCTTGAACTAGCTGTCTCTTTACATGCACTTTGCACTGCTTGTGTTTAACATTCTTATAGTTCGAAGTGCAGCTACTGACTGTACTCAGTTATACGAGAATTTCTGTGGAAAATTTCAGAACTTTGAAGTGTTCCTTTTGATTAAATAAATTTTATTAACCTATCATCGGACCTGTGTGGATTCAATCTATTACGAACAGTACGCACGTAACATTATATAATTTATGACAGAATTACGTTTTAAAATTGATTTAAATTGATTTGCTTTCTAATTTCTCCATAAATCATGCACATAACGAATATAACTTTTCATATTTGATTTGCTAAAGCATAATGAATATTTTACTAACTGTACAGAAATTCAATATTCATATAAGAGTTTAGTTCTCAGCGTTGAATGTGCTTCAAAAAAATTTGCAGTTTCATTAGAAAATTTATATTTGGGAGCGCATACTTCAGATCAATATTTAAAGAAATAAAACCTGTAAAATTACTATTTGAGCTCCCTTTGCATTGAATCGGGCAACATGAAATACAAATTTAAAGTGATGCCAAAATTATAAACAAATTTTAAGCACATATCAAACATTATTTAAAAAAAAAAAACCTGATTTGAAATTCATTTGAAAAAGTATACCTTTCTTCTTAAAGAATATATAAATATTTTACGAAATTCAAAATAAAACGAGCATAAAGTTCTTTCTGGGCTATACAGAAAACAAAAATGACATATAAAGAAAATATAAAACAGATGGCTGCAAACTGATGTAAATATTGAAAAAAAGAATTAGATTGCAGTTTGCTTTTTCAAGTTAAATGGAAATTATGTCTCTCTCTCTCGTATGTGACATAAAATTAAAATATCCAGTTTCGCATTTTTGGCTTATAGAAAAAGTTTTATTTAGAGTTAGGAATACTTGCAAAATCCGAACAAGATTTTCGAGGAAAAAAATAATATTAATTTTTAAAAGGAATGTCAATTTCTAAAATAATTTCCAAAAATTTTGATTGATTCTCGAAAGACAGTTAGATTCTTTGCCTGTCTTAAGCAACTGTCCATCTCGGATCATTATCTCGAAAATATACGCTCTTCCTCTTATTTTATAGTATAAAATTTAGTATAAATTTATATTTATTAGTATAAAATTTTCATCAATGAATTGAAACCATTGTTAGAAACTCAACTTTTATTTTCTTGGGAGCTCCATCTAAAACGTATAAAAGTTTGAATCTAATTTTATGTTATGTAAGGGCGCAGCCGGTCCACCTCGCAAAACAAAGTTTGCCCTATGACCGTATACGGGCTACGCCAGTACAAAAATCACCACACAACTATACAAACACACGAATCACACAATGCCAATGGCTTCTTTATTGTTGTTAATAATCTACATAATCTTATGCGCTATTCCTCTTGCCTTAAGTAAACCATTTTTCATAAAATCTATGTTCGCTCCATCAATGCATCTGGTTAACTTAGTACATTCTGTAATAAAATGGATATTGTCTCCTACTTTTCTACATACTTTACATAAATCATTATCTTGAACATGGAATCTTTTCAGATAAAACGGAAATCTCCCATGACCTGTAATTAACTGATTAAAGTCAATGTCATTGTTAATATTCATATTTTCCTTAGGAACAAAAATCTTCATGAACATATTATTTTTAGCAGAGTTTTCCCATTGAGTCCGCCATTTATCTACAATGTCACACTTCATAATGTTAATACCTCTTCTCCTGGAGGCTTGTACATCGACAGTTTCAATATCATTACTCATTGTAGCCTCCTTTGCTAAGACATCCGCCCTCTCATTGCCCAAACAACCAATATGGGCTTTAACCCAATTAAAATTCAATTGAAGCCTTACCTCCAATTGTATCACCAATTTTTTAATAATTTTAATATTTAAATTTTGTTGCTCGTGGTCAGAGAGTGATTGAAGAACTGACATACAATCAGAATGTATTATAATTATATGTGATTCATTTAGATTTCTTACAAGCCACTCCAAGGCTTTTTGTATAGCAATCAGTTCGGCTTGATACACCGAATTATATTTTTCTAATTTAAACTTCGCATGTTCGATCTCCAGTCTATGATAGAGCACTACAAATGCTAAGCCAATTTTCCCCTCCAACCCCGAGCCATCCATATAGACATCAATATCATTAAATACAGGAATGCATCTATTAAAAGTAATTGATCTTCTTTCCCTTGGATGTAAAAGATGACAATTAAAAATATAAAAAGCAGTGTTAAAAGCAATATCATCTGTATATGTACAAAAGCCAATTTTATTTGATCTCAATAAAAAAATTTTATAATAAAAGTCATAGGACAACGAGATGGTCGGAATGCCCACAAGTATATTAGCAATTTCCGTAGGAGCAGTTCTAAAATGTCTTGTGATTGCCAGCAGCCAGCCTCTCTGGATAGAATTCAATTTGTTCCTTAGTCTCAGTAACTCCGCCGCCCTAGAACCCCAAGCTCCAACACCGTACATTATAATAGGAGCAATAACACATTCATAAATTTGTTTCATAGTCCTACTCTTAATGGCTAAAATCTCACCATGGAAGGATCTCTTATTAAATTGTAAATTAGTATCAGTTTTTTATGGACCATATCGAAATGATACTTAAACGATAACTTCAAAACCAAACATAACATATAAAATAACTACAAGAAACTTTAAATTCCTTCCTATCTTTACCGTTTCACCTTTATATCGCAATTTTCACCTTTATATCTAATTTTATATCTGATCAGTATAAAATGAGAAAATACGAATTGCTTTCCAAAAACCTTCCATAGGTTATTTGAATACGGGAAATCTGACGAGGGCTATCTACCTATAGGGAGGGATGCATTCGTGGAGAACGTTCTAACATGAGGTTATTTTTTAGTACGAAAAATCCGCGAGGGCTTTCCACCTAAGGGAAGGAACCTCTTCGTGGAAGACTTTCTGAAGAAAACTGGTTTTTATTAACGTTACACAATGGGAAACCAACGAAAACCACCCACACAGCCAGACTGTTTTTCTCGGATTGAACCCAAAGAAGTCGAAATATCAGTATTCAGCGGTCTTAAACACTCGGCCACTGATGGAACGTCTTTCTAAGGAAAACTACAATGGTTTCCAAAATTACGGAAAAATCACAAAAATAGCGATAACTCGTTCAAAAATAAGCCAATCAGTATAAAATTTTAATATTTTGTCAATTAAACAATTCTGAGTACAACTTTAGTATGCAAATTAGTGGCGCTGCAATCAAAATACGCAAAAAACTGCATATTTCAGAGCAAGCCTGTAAATTTCGCTGTCATACTGAGATAAGAAATCTGGTCAATTTGTAACAATGACCTCCAGGCATTTACCCGAAGAACTGTGATGGAAAGCACTTGGGAGACTAGAAGCAGGCCAAAGTCAAACAGAAGTGGCCAGATGAATAAATGTGAGAATCTCTGTGGTTTATAGATTTTGGCAGCAATTTCTAACCAAAGATTCTGCATTCAGGATGTTCAGCCAAGGATGGCCAACCACAATGACAAGCGCTGATGACTGATATATGTTGTTATGCGCACGAAGGAATAGAACCTCAACTCCGACTTATCTCAGATCCTCCCTTGCTGAAGCCACTAAAAGGTTAGTATCAACTTCAACCGTGAGTAGAAAGCTTCATGAAGGAGGTCCGTACGCGAGGCTACCAGCCATTTGCGCATCTCTCACGTAGCGCCACAGAAGGGAAAGTTTGATGTGGGAACGTTAACTTGTCCACTGGACTAGCCGGCCGCTAGACGGCTGTTTTCTTTACTGAGGAGTCCAGGTTTAGCCTCAAAATCGATGGTAGGCGTTATTTTATTTAGAGAGAACCTGGATCCTGTAATCATCCATCAAACATCCGTGAAGACAATACATACGAAGAAGGCAGTGTCTAGGGTTTTATCACTTTAGCCCGATGCATGTCACTTTAGCCCGATGCATGCGACTTCCATGTTTTTCACGTGGAACCATGAAAGCTGCGGCCTATAGAGATGTCATCCTTGATGCTTATGTGCGCCCTCATGCCGTAGCAATACACGATAATTTGCTGCTGCAGGACGACAACGTTAGACCTCACAGGGCTGGCATTGTGTAGGATTGTATTCAGCAGCAAAACATTCACAGCATGGAGTGGCCAGCTCGATTACCGGACATGAATACTATCCAACATGTGTGGGATGCTTTAGGAAGACGGATAGATGCCCTCATTTCTCCTCTTGAGGCCCTTGCCACGTTTGCAACTGCTTTGCAACAGCAATGGTTCTCACTTCCCACGGAAGTGATACATTGCATAACTGACATCATCGCACATCTCTGCATGTGTTGCATTGCTTCTGTGAGAGATAACGAATATATAAGTTTATTATTTTAAACTAACTACTCATTATGGATTGCACCTGTTTTCTAATTTCTCCTTTCCGTTTCTTCACCACAATGCAAATGAGACAGCTTATATATTTAAACTGAGGTTTTGGGAGTTTAAAACAGAGCGTGTTTCTGGCTGTGCGTGCAGGATAAATTAGTTATAATCGTGAAAGCTCTAATTTTTAACAAGCAAATGTAGAAATACAGGTACAGTAGTTATCCGAATCAATCGGGACCAGACTCGATTCGTATAATCAAAAATTAGTATAAATGGATTTTTTACCGAAGAAAGGGTTTATCTATACTTAAGTAATTACTGTATGTACTGTATGGTGAGAATTGGAAAAAAAAATATTTTTGTAGAAAAAAAGGTTTTAATTAATTAAAATAAAAAGGCAACACTTTTACGTTCATGTTATATAGCGTATCGTATAGTACGCACAAGGGCTGAAAGTCATTGCTGACTGAACATCTGAGTCAAAGTAAGCTGTTTGACTGTCTTCATTCGTTTACGGGCAGCCAAGTCGCTCATTCGCTTGACAATGAGAAGTTGTATGTGGTCACAATCGGACTGATGCACAAACCACTTGAACACAGTTTTAAGCCCGGCCAACACTTCACCAGCCGATAATCCCTTGCCTGCTTCATCTTCGACATTCGAAGTCAATTTCTTCCTCGACACTTTCTTGTCTCACACTTTCGAAAAATTCATCAGCATTTACAATTTGAAACCAAGAGTCTCACGAATCACACACCATCTATTCTGCTGTATCCTCAGCACAAACTTCCGAACATCCACGCATTTTCAAAAGAATGTTTTCCTCCAAGTTACACGCTGTCTTCATTTTCTGTCTCTTCCCTTTTCTTTTCCCTAATCTTCTTTTTCTCCTTTCCATTCTCATTTTCAGTTGATTTTGAAAAATTCTGAAATTCTGAAAGCAATTCGGATAATGACCGATTCAGATAGTCGGAGGTCGGATAATTGGAGTTGTACTCTACTTTAAAGGAGGTTATAAAACTTTTGTAATTCAAACATTATTTAAAAGAATTATAAAAATTACTAAACAATGTAAATAAAATAAATCAGAAACTACCTGTAAAATTCATTTGACTTGAACCTAAATTTCGAATTCTGAAAGAAGGAATCAAGTACGTTTAATAAAATATATATATATATATATATATATGTGTGTGTGTGTGTGTGTGTGTGTGTGTGGGTGATGTACCAGCTTTAGTCGTAGCTTAAATTATCAATCGATAAGTTAAAAAAATAAAAATTAAAATTAAAATTAAAATTAAAAAAAAAAACAAACAGGATCCATTTATTATTATTGAGGAGAAATAGCAGTTACAAAATCAGATATGCGGAGTAAATAAAAATAATTACTAATAACTTTTTGTATGAAGTTTACTGAATGGTGACATTTAAAAAAAAAGCCCCCGATATTCCTTTGCGAGTCCTTTTATAGCCTCTGGAAAGGCGAAGCTTCCAAGAAATGACGTCAGCTTCGTCAGCCAATCCAGTTCGCTTTAAATATTTAATGAACATTCTATAACTGTACGTGTAGAAAAGGCGAGAAAAACAACTTGACTACGGGGCTGTGAATTTCATACCACGTGCTTTCAAATAAGACAACGTCGCCGTTAAAAATGAAAAGAACATACAGTTAGAATTTTAAGTGTATTCTTGACTATGGAATTTTATTATTATTATTATTATATATATATATAATAATAATAATAATAATAATAATTACGAAATTAAATTAACTTTCAGGAGCTAAAATTTTGAGAGCTAATATATTAAAAACTACTCGTGCGATTTTTCGCAGAAGGGATATATGGGAAAACATTGTTAAGTCATTGCAGAAAGAGTCCGATTTGGGGTCAAAATAACTACGTTAGAGTAATGCTATTTGTATTTAAATTTAATATGCATTCTATGTCGCGCTTTTCAGATGTGAAAAGTTCTAATTAAATTTAGTCAATCCATCCAGTAGAATGGAATACAGAACTGTCCTATTTTTAGAGTGCAAAGTGGAAAATGTATTGAATCTATCAAAATAATAATGATGTTATCTTGAAAACGGAAAATTCTCATTATTTGAATAGCATGTTCAGGGAAATTAAAATATGTCAGTATAAATTATATCTTTAAAATTATTATTAAATAAAATATATCTTTAAAAATTATATAAATTATATCTTTAAAATGATGCTCAAAAATAAATCATTTTAAGGGGTTAATGAAATTAATTACAAATGGCCATTTTGTAAGCCGGCAAATGAAACGTACATCTATTTCCAGAGAGGTATGCAAAAGTTTATGTTATTTGTTTAATTTTCTTTCTAATTTAATAAACTTAATTGGTCGTCCTATATTTAGGACAGCTGTCCAGTAAGGGTTAACATAAAGAAAAATACTGAAATTAAAATACAAAACAGTATTTTCTGAAGCTCATTGCATTTATGCTTGAACATTGTGTGTGAAGTAATTCGTAGAAAACAATATGAATTTCAAGAAGGTAAATCGTGAATTTTGCATGACGATAATGCACTCACTCTCAATTTCCTTGCTGTTCGTCAGCTTTTGACCAATAAATACTATTCTTCAACTTATTCATCGAAGGTTGAGGAAGGTGTTCATCATCCATGGAATCATGTGACTATTTTTTTAGTTCCAGTGTTAAAATTTATGATTTTTGGCCATCATTTTGACTCTACTAATACAATGAAAGCACATTTTCTGGCATTACTGAGAAGATGTTACAAAAATAATTTAAAAATATACACTCATGTCCATAAATTAAGGATAATTCGGAGTCACGCGGAAATCGAACTCTAAAATAAATATATCACCTGTAAAATCACTACACACATCTTCAAGAATCATATGCAAATTTCAGGAAGTAACCAGATGACACAGATGGTACGTCACAATGACATGAGTGTAAGAGAGTGATATATAAGGAATACAGACAAAGAAGTAAAATTTTTCGCAGGCGCTTTATAAGCATTTCAGTGCAATAACCGAATAGTTATGACACAAAGGACGCATTTGGATGATTTTTTACGTGGTATAATTATCGGCCGTCTGGAATGTGGGCGTACCCAACTGGAAGTATCAGACGAACTTGGAATTGCCCAGAGTGTCATATCCAGACTTTGGCAACGATTCCAAGATGATGGTAATGTGAGTAGACGTTACAGCACAGGTCGCCCCAGAGTTACAACGCCGAATGAGGACCGGTATTTGGCAGTTACTGCCAAAAGAAACAGGCGGAGCATAGCCTCAGACCTGTCTCGTCAGCTCTCTTCAGCCACTGGTACGACAAGTTCAAGGCAGACCGTCTACAGAAGCTTAGGGCAGATTGGTCTATATGCTTGTAGACCTGTCAGATGCGTTCCACTTACTGAAACTCACTGTCACCTGCGGTTAGCCTGGAGTACAGAGCATGCATTGTGGACACCGCAGCAGTGGGCTTGGGGCTTGCGTGATGTTTTCCAACGAGTCCAGGTTTAGCTTGCAGTCTGATTCTCGCCGGACTTTCATATGCGGAGCTCCAGGTACCCGTTACCACCAAGAAAACATCATTGAACAACACCGTTACGGTGGTGCAGGAGTGCTCGTTTGAGGTGGAATTATTCTGGGTTCCAGAACTGACCTGCATGTTCAAATTGGAACCATGACAAGCCAAATCTATCGGGACGTCATTCTAGAACAACATGTACGTTTGTTTCGGGGCGCCATGGGCGCACAATTTGTTTATGGTTGACAACGCCCGTCCTCACCGTGCAAACATCGTAAGCGAATGTCTTCAATCGGAGGATATCACCCGTATGGACTGGCCAGCATTCCCACCGGACTTGAATCCAGTAGACCACATGTGGGACATGCTTGGCCGACGAGTTGCAGCCCGTCAACCTCCTCCTACATGTCTACCGGAACTTCGGAGAGCATTGCTTTTTGAGTGGTGTAATATCCCCCAAGATCAGATCGATAATTTGATACTCAGCATGCCTAGGCGTTGTACGGACTGTATTGCATCGTCTAGGAGACATACAATGTATTAACAATCATACCATCCATGTAATATTGGTTTCTTGTAAATAGGTTTTTTTGTAATTTGCTCCAGGGAGAAAAATTCGCTATTTTTTTTAATAATATCAAACATATAGCATCTTTTTTTGCTCTTTACCTTTTGTTTAATAAATAAGCTTTACAGATAAGTCAAATTTGTTTTGCTTCTAACTCTTCTATTGCCTGATTTTGCATTATCTTTAATTTATGGACATGAGTGTATTTAGATAATCGGAGAAATCTCATGATAAGTGTGCTGCAGTCAGAAGAAATTATGTCGAAAGATATATACTAAGTATCGTCTAATAAATCGAAATATTTTGCTTACCGTAATCATTTTCCGATAGAGTTTTATCACAGCCATTTTTTCTCATTTATCGGCTTCGAACATAGCTGTGATTTTGTTTGTTGAATATGAAGGAATATTTCAAAAGGGTAGCTTCATATTTCTGCTCGAATTATATTAAACTATTTCGGATATCGGTGAATGGAAATACGGACCACAACCACTTCCACAGCTTAATTTTGCATTATCAATTCCTTGTCTTCCATTAAGACTTTATCAAAATCCTTAGCTTTTGCGGTGAGAATGAAACGAAAAACAAAGGCAGTGCAATGGCCCCTCTCCCCGCCGAGTTATGTAAGTAATACATTCCGTAAATTTTACTTAACTTAAATTTTACTTAAGTCGAATATGTAAATTGTTTAGAAATCATTTTATTTTTTATTATTATCAAATTATTTTCGTTCACATTTGTTGATCTGATATTGTTTTAATGAAAATTACACTTTTTTTCCCCCGTTGATACTTAAAGTGTCGTTAACAGTTTCACGTATAGTGTGCAATAAATATTTTGATGTCGATGTGTTAGTTATCACAAAAGCCAGTTACATAATATGTCAGAGTATGGGTTTTGAAAAATGCATGTATTCGATGTTATTGTCATGCGATGATTTGTACGTACTTTATTTTTTACCGTGATATTTTCAATGACGACGCTTTAAACTGCGAAACGTTTTTGAACCACTTTATTTTAGATCACGATAGTTTGTAATACGATGTTTTCTCTTTGCGTTCTTTTCTCCCACGATGTTTTGTACCACGACGTTTTCGCCTTGCGTTGTTTCTTCCGCGATGTTTTGCCGCCATCTTTTCGGCTACAACCTCTGACATAGACTCTTCAAAGATATCTCTATTCTATATGTAAACAATGCGCGATATTCTCATTTCATCTTAAAAATTATTTGACCGAAGTGAGGTTTATAACCACATAGATTTAAAACGCATCCTCGATACAGAGAATGAATAAAGGACAGTTTATTTTCAAATCTAAGTTTTGAAACGTTCAAATCTGCAATATCAACAATTTAAGATTAAAAATTTGTTGTTTAACTACGTAACATTTTGAACTGTGAAAAAAAGTAAAGCGTTTGATCGTTAGACGATCTCATTGTATTTTTAACAAAAGTGCTAAGAAACTCTCCGGTTATTTTCAAATAATTATTTCTTAAATATGCGTTTACGTTTTACTCAATACAAAACTAAGAGGAAACTGAATGTAGCATTATGGAACTACTACAATACATATTCATTATTATGTATCCATTTACGTCAAAGGAAGGAATGGAAGGGAACATGAAGAATGTTCCCGTAAGAAAAGTAATGTCTTCGCGAAGGACTAAAGGACATTTACACTTATCCACATCGCATATGGGGAAAATCACGTAAGTCTCTCGGCAGGCAGCCCATTCACTGGGATTTGAGCATTAGTCAAACTGTCAATATTCAATAGTCTTTTCAACTCGGCAACAACTTTTCAACAGTTCAATAGACTTTACAACTCAGGTGATTGAATAATTGATGAGCTAGGAACGTGAATAAGCAATTGTACCCTTGAGAACAATCCGTACCAGCGACCTTTCTTTTGCAGCGTGAACCTGCGAATCACTTGGAGTCCACCATGAGACCATACAACGGTAAAGTGAAACTTCCTTACAAATTCAAATGCACATTATGTTTTGTAAACTAAATTATAGTTTTATAACATTCGCAGCATTTATTTCTCATTAAATATTAAAGCAAGCAATACTTTTAGACTCTAAGTGATTCTTTTCACGTCAACCAAACTAAATAACATAAATCTGATATCTTTATTGAATTTTAACACATTCATGGATAGTGACACGCTTTTCAGGATCATTTGCAATTATATAAATATAAAATATTTTAGAATAAAATTTGTGGAATATAAAAATTGGTGCAATATAAATCTGGGAAATATAATAAATAACTACTACTTCATAAAGAGGCATGTAGTGGCCAAGTGCCTACATGTGTAGACCACTGGTACCACAGTCACTTACGTTAGAAGAGGAACTTCAAGGCCGTTTCATTCCCAACCAGTCTTCATAACCATGGTAACAACTATTGTGGAAAAAAGGTTGTAGAGTAGTCTTGCTTGTTTTGGGAGCATAAATTGTAGACCCTATTGAAAGACGAAGTAGCGACTTCTCGCTATGTCTTGAAAGAACAGATGACAAAGGTTATAACAATGGAAAACAAAAGACAGACAAAGGTTATAACAATGGAATTGCGGAAAAAAGGTTGTATTAGGGAAAAAGGTTGTAGAAATAGTCTTGCTTGTTTTGGGAGCATAAACTGTAGATCCTTTTGAAAGACGAAGTAGCGACTTCTCGCTATGTCTTGAAAGAACAGATGACTGCAGACGAAGGTTATAACAAGCTTCTTATTTCAACTAAAGGAACAGAACATGTACTTACTCGGTGCTTACAAACTAACCATCACTTGTGGCTAAAACATTCGAGTGCAAAATGGTGTGTACAATCACAACGAATTAAAGCTTAGCTACACGACTAGCTCTTAGTCAATCTAAATCGCTTAATTGGCTGCACACAGCGAAGCCGTGCCTAGAATATAAATATAATCTAAAGTAAGTGGCTAACACAATCAATACTCAGCTACAGAGCTACTTCAACCACGCGGTATAAACTCAGAACTAACTCTCTTACTTCGAACTCTTAAATTCTGCCACTTTAATATTATTTCCAAACTCATTTAGATTTGCATATACTCAATTTAAGTTTGCATTCTCGCCACAATTTGAAATCAGAAGAAGAAAGAAAGTTTATTAAAATAAAAATAATTGGTTTGAACAAAATAAGATCTTTACAAGGTCTTGTCCTCTAATTTGCTAAAGGCCCTTAATTATCTTTATGCAGGGATAATAGCACACGGTATGATCATAAATGACGGGAGGGTTGCTACAACCTTGAGCTGCCTATTTTAAAGGAACAGATTATATTTCAGGGCAAGTTCGACTTCCAGAGGCTGAACGGATCGGCTGTATGACGATTGCAATGCCAAAGCTTTCCTTAGTAAGTTCTGCAAAAAGCAATGTCTTTCCTCAAAGTAGATAATGCTCTCGACTTTTTTCTGTTATTAATTAAGTCCACCTAATCTGTATAAAAGTCTTTACTTACGTCTTCTCAGAATAATCTAGCATGGCACATCTGAATTAAAGCATTTTACAATACCTTTGCTATGTTTTTTGGCTATTGTAATACCTTAGCATTTGATATAAATAAAATACACAGCAGTATTCTGAACTTCGTTAAACTTTGTATTGGCCTTCGAGATGACCAAGCTTATCATAAAACAATCTGTTTCAATACTAAAGCATTCAAGTAAAATGCTGTGAAAGGAATTCTACTGTGCATTCTTACAAATGGACATAATTTCCAAATTTCAATATTACGTTAGAAATATGATATGAAATTTTAAGGTCCACTGATACAATTCTGCGAAACTATATTTAATCGAAACGTTTTGAGTATCATAATACGAATGTTTAACAAAAGATACAATATGTATTCTTTGACGAGCTCAGAATGATATTCAGATCATTAAATAAGTGTTAAGACTCTTAGATGTTAAATGATTTAAACAGGCATTTACAAATATACCTTTGAAATAATGGAATCAATTAAAAAAAATACTTCTGAGTATCACTTCATAGTGATTTACTTACAAATTGGCACTTTTCAAAAGCTTTACAGTGTAAAACAGCTTGATTGAAATTGGAAATTGCGACTCATTTACCAGCGGAATGAAGATATTTATATCTAAGAAATACATCAAAACTGTTTTGCAAAAAATTTCAAATTTTAGATTTGAGATGCATATTCATAGAAAGGAATGAGTATCACGGTGTAAAAGATGGTATGGTATATTTAATTACGGAAGATCACTCAAGAGCCATCTGCCTAAAGGAGCGATGTTTTCGTGGAGGACGTTTTAAGGAAAACTGGCTCGTATACTCGTTACGCATGGGGAAAACTTTACGTCTCGGCCGCTGGTGGGCCCGTGTGAAAGGAATTTCAGAAATAAAGCTGAAATCACAACCGAAATTTTAATAGCAGTCTACATTAATGACATAATACAAAACTGTTGATCTATTTCTAACTGATGTATTAATAAAATGAAATATAAAAATATTGTTGATGTAATTCAAATATAACCTTTTACTTAATTCTAAGAATTATTATAATAACAGTCTGTTAAAGAGCTTTATAAAAATGTATGAGTTCAACTCATCTCAACAAAAGTTTAAAAAAGAAAATCTAAAGACGTTTTGATAAAATTCATTCAGATTAAATATAAAAATTACTTCATTCTAGGACTCGGTAAAATAGTAGATTATTAAAGATTTTTATAGAAACTGAGTTACATATAGGTTAACTAATTAGAGATTTAATATTCTGTAATAATCTTAATTAGCATTGAAAAAGCAGCATAGCTTATACAGATTTATGACGCTGTAGAACAATCATAGATTTATTTTGCCCACTTTCTATTCATATTATATATGTTATTAAGGGGTATATGTTATTAAGGGAAATTATATTCCTAGCCTCATTTCTCCTAATATGCTTGTGGTGTTGCGTGGCCCCAACTTGCCCGCAACACAAGTAGTGACTGCTATGAACTGGAAATTACACAAACTCTTAAGAAGGGTTTAACTCCCTTTTTATTTCACTTTAGAAGTTACAGATGCGTTCACTTAACGCTCACAAACTACGCCGACCCAGCGGTTAACTAAAAATCGAAAAGTACAACTAAAAATAAATAATCAGGATGAATAAATAACAAGGTCACTACCTACGAGGCTTTATAAACGTGACTAACTTAACCGCGTTCTAAGATACAGCTGAGATTTCAGCAAACTTTCTGAATAAGAAGTTGAAAGATTCAACTAACTGCCGAAGTAGGCTCACAGGCCGAAACGCGCGGTTCTTAAATTTCTACCTAGCAACCTTCACGCTCGTGAATCAAGAAAGCACATCTACAAACTCGTTTCCCTTCTATTTAACTCAAATTACATCTGCTAAAAATTTGAATACTTTGCGCATTCTACTAAAATTTACATACTCTGGCTTTGGCAATTCCAGGGTAAAGTAAAGGCTTGACAGGAAAGACAGCTTAAACTTAAAATAAATGTTAGTTAAAATAAATATAAACCCTACATGCTAAACAAGGAATATGTACGATTATAACAAGAAATAAACCGATATGTAAAGAGCCCATTAACTAGGATATTAGCACTAAACTAGCAGCATTGGTCCCAGATTTATGACGTGTGTAACAAACATCGACTTATTTTATTACTTTTATACATATTATTTTATTACTTTTATTACTTTTATACATATTTGTGCTGGTATTTATGTTTAAAATAATGAAAATTCAATTTTCAATCTCATTTCTGTCAGCATTGCTAAAGAGGAATATATACAATTGATATCTTATGAAAAAAATTAGAAACGTTTTCAGACAGTCAATTTGCAGTCAAACTGTGAAAACAGGCTCCAGTATTAATGACTGAAATGCATCCTAAAGGAGGGGGATAAACGAAAACAACTGATAATAGAAATAGGATAAGTAGCAGTGATAAACAAAAGTAGTAATAATACTTTAGCAAAGGAATGGGATATACCTATAGGATATGACTCTTTTTGGCCTTATAAACTAATCTAGATCCTGCTAATGAACATGGCCGATTTCTTGAACAGCCGTGAAATAATACCAGCACAAAAAAAGAGAATAGCCCTTTATTATTTTCAACTATGAAAAATGCACGTAGTTCGAGTTTACAATATTACCGACAATTTCCGGTTGAAATTAAGAATGTGTAACACAATAAATCCGAGTCTAAAAAGAGTAGTGCTGGACTAGCACTATAAGTTACGGCTAAACTAGGTTGACTCGACAACATAACAGGCGTAATAATTATTCAAATGGCCAAATGCGTATCAGAGTAACAGCAAGGTCAGAAACGAGACGTGCGTTGGATAGCGAAAACACGCTCTGAATGAACTCCAAGATTCACTTGTTTAAGTACTCATTTCACTTAACTTTACATCCTGAGGAGAAAATGCGAGAGGACGTTGAGGAGTTCAGTAAAGATAACAAAAATTTGAATAATAGATTAAATAAACTAAGGGAAAACCTACATACTTTTGAAATATTTTCTTTTTTTAGAAAGACACGGGAAGCATATAAGCATTCTGTACCGCACAACGCACATAGGGAAAAATCCATCCTCGTGATTGGATATACTGATGACATTATTTTCTCTACATTCTCTTATTCTTTCTCTACATTCTCTTATTCTTTCTCTACATTCTCTTATTCTTTCTCTACATTCTCTTATTCTTTCTCTATATTCTCTTTCTCTACATTCTTATTTTCTCTTCTGACATTATTTTCTCTAAAGTCAGGGCTTAGGAATGCCCTGACTTTGTTTGGGCTCGAGAGTACACCTCTATATTCTGTGTTTACATTTCGATAGCCGTACTGAAAAGATTATTACTATTGACGACGTGCGTTGCATTTTTCTTGCCATGAGATGATACTTTTTATGGCACGTAGTGTGGTGAATTTAATATTAAGAAAATGAAAGGTTTCAGATTTTAAAGGGGATCCAAAGGGGCGTTTTTTTAACGTTTTGTATGTTACCTTCATTTAATAATATCATTAAATATCATTAAATATCATTTTCTTCGCACTTAAATCATAAAATTCAGTTCAACAGCTATATCGCAAAATAATTTTAAAATAAGCATATCTTTAGAACTTCCTATACACAAACTCGTGTGCTGGAAATTCAAATGTTTTCCCGTCCAGTGTTGCCATTGCTCGCTTTGAAATCGTAGAGTTTCTTAAATCAAAAGTTCGTTAAAGTGCTACAAAATATGAAATCGATAATAAAGCAAATTTCAAATTCCAAATTTGAGCTTTCAGATGCCCATCTTCGCAGTAGGATTACGCCATTCAAAATTGGATGGCTCTAGGTACTGTTATTTTATCACAATGCGAGAAACATACATACCAGTTTTATGCAGATTCTTTATTATTTAATTTCTTCAGATGTAATACAGGGCGATAGCATTTGGTGGCAACGATTCCAAAAGTGATACAGCCTTTTGAAGTTTTCAACGCAAAATCGCAAAACGAAAACAGTCCTTCAGGAACAATGTCCCTTTGGACTAAAAATGTAGCGTTTTTTCCTGGAGAGGAAACATATTATTTCTTCTAGTGTGCGAACTCAGTAAATGAGTATTCATATCAGGTGCAGTTTCGGTAAGTGTATTCTTAATTTAAACCGTTCATAGAAACGTTTTGTGATTATTAATTGATTATTTCATGTTCATTAAATATTAATTCTCTATTATTCTATAAAGAAATGCATATAATTTAATATTCCGTATAAGGAAGTCATGTAGTGTACACATCAGATTTTTTCAACTCGTAAAGTGTTTGTATTTTAGCAAGTATCGCTGATCGATGTTTTCTGAAAATATTTCTGAACTTAAAATAGCGTAATTTAAATGATATACAATGTGTCTCTTAAGGCATAAAAAACATAATTAGGAAACTTAATTAATCCTCTCAAAACAAAAACAGAAATAGAGAATTTGTTAAAAATTCTATTGCTGCGGTGCGTACAAATTCCATTACCTTCTGCAATTTATGCGTAGATCTGGTTTCGGGACTATTGGCAGATAACACCATACGTTCAGATACGTGAGACTCATGCTCCAACATGCCTGACTTATGGAACGTTATCTAATATCAATATACTGTAAAGAGTAGTTATACAATACGGGAAAAAATTCAAATTATAACAAATATTAACACATAATTATACAAAATATACCCTTGATAATAAACAGACAGCGGTGAAAAATATTACATATGCAATTATTGTAACGTTTCAGAAAATCATACAAAATAAAAACAACCATGTACCCTAAAGATAGTCAATACAGAAACCAATACCTGGATGAGTTTTCTCAGGAATGTCTGCCCATCTGAAACTATTAATTTCAAGCATGGATGATATAGACGGAGATGATACCATTTTTCCCTGAAGTACTCAGTGCAAAAGTCTTACCCTATTGCTTGAATATTTATGATCGATATTTTATGGCAGTATGTAACATTTTCTTGGAAGGAGTTAGAAAAAAAAAGGTAATATAGTGGAAAACATTTCACTTTCAATTCACTGCAGCATTTCACTGTCGAGCTTAAGTCTTATAACCAAAAAAAAAAAAAAAAAAAAAATTCGAAAGAAAACCAAGAAAAATCTGAAAGTTGAAGATCCTTCATAACCCGAAGGTAAAGGGAATCTTTGCGATACTAGAAAAGTGAAATGAAATACAGCATAGATTTATAGCGGTAAAAATCTGCAAGCACACGAAGCTACGGAAATTTCCAATCCATTTCGTAAAGTATCTTCTTCACCGCAAAACATATTTCATGGAACAAATGTCCTCGCAAAATATTCGGTATTGAAACATTACTTTTACGCATGGTACGTTCCCCCATCCTTGTAATGCCATATCCTTTGAGAATAACGCAAGTAATTTACATTAGCATAAATTAAAAATACTTATGCGGACACCACACGACTTTCTTGTATGGCCTACTAAATTACGCAGATATTTACAGCATTTCCTTTAAACTTATTTTCTCGAATTTACAAAAATACGTAAAAACTCTAAACATCTTTATTAAAAATTGTAAAATACAGAAAAACATAAAACGGCAAATACAGTTTAAAACAGTTAAAAAAAAATTTTACAATTAAAATTTGAGTTTCTAGGCAAGCAAAAGGGCGATTCGGCAATCGGGCACGAAGATAGATTTTTCGGTGCACAAAACGGAAAATTTATGTTTGGTCCCATTCGGCAAAATGACACTGAAGTTGGTGAACAAGCTGATTAAATTCACTCTTCTAATAAATGTCTCAAATGTAAACAAATGGCGGCTTCGTTAGGTTTAGTACCACTTAAACAACTTTTAAATTGTTGATAATTCTACAATTATTGCATGCAGGTTAACTAAAAGCATAAAACCCTAACCGAAACATAAGAACCACATAATTCAATCACTTTTAAGGCAAGTACAAGGAAGTAAAAACGGCCATTACTCATGTTTCAACCCCGACTCGAATTCTTTTTGCGATTACAATACTTCCTTTACTTTACAAAAATGTAAAAAGGAGCGTACTAATTTTGTCAAAACTCTGTAATTATCGAGGACGTTAATTTGAACACAAATGGGATGAATCGGGAAGAGTTTCCAGATCTCAAAATTTAGTGGAAACATTGCTGCTAATGTTCTACGTAATGATTATATCATTAAAATCTTCTGTTAAATCCCTTTGAAATGACATGGCGATGCCATCGTTACTGTTAACAAGAGAATGTTTGCTTATACTTGCGAAGCTGGGTTTGCGTGGATGCCAGGGTATCTTCCACAAATATGCAAACAAAATGATAAAATGTAATTAGTTTGTGAATGAATTACAGTCCATTGCTTGGTAATTAACCGGATCATTCTGAGTCGTCCAAGAGAGCCAGAACGAAATCGACTGTGTAAATATGCAAGTTCTGGAACGGTCCATTTTGCCGCCATTTTTAGTTTCGAGAAAATATTTGTGGTCTTTACAGCCAAGTACAGTGTAGTAGCCTTTGACATTTTATGTAAATTATAAGTTCTAAATTCTTAATTAAGTTTGTGTGATAATTTGTAAATATTGATAAGTGTTGCGAAAATGGCTGCGAAATTTAAAGATGCTTTCTCTAAGTATAGAACTCAACTATCTTATCGAGGTCCACCAGCGGCCGAGCGGTAAAGCCCCTGAACACTAGTAGTTCGAACTGAGATTCGAATCCCGCAAACAGGCTGGCTGCATGGGCGTTTTTGTGGTTCTTCCCAAGTGTAATGTGGTAACACAAGCCTGATTTCCTTAAAAAATCCTCCTCGAATCCATCCCTCCCTTCAGCGTAGAGCGTAACACTTAAACAATAATAACTATCTTATCGAAACTAAAGAAGAAACTTTCTGAGTTAGGTACAAGTGTTAGCGACTTAGAATTGTTAAAATCTAGATTCAACAATCTGAGAAATGAGTTTGATAGTATTTTTATTTCTGTTACTAATTTAAGTACTCAAGAAAATGTCGAAATAATCTTGAATGAGCAAGAAGAAATTAATAGTAATCGTATTGACACGGAATTTGAGTTAAATAATAGATTATCGAAAACTTTTAGAGATAATGAATTGGACTATATTATAATTTCTGAAAATTATGTTGTGTGTTTACGTTAAAATTTCATCAGCCTAGTTTTCAGCCGAAATACATTCTTGGCTTTCTTTTAAGGATACTTTTAAAACGAAAAATGGTCAGAACCGAAATTTATCAGATGTTATAAAATTGCAATATTTAAAATTATCATTGGAAAGACATGTCTTTAAAATAATTCAAATGATAGCTATAATGGTTTCTAATTATACGATCGCATGGTCGCTCCTAGAGGAGACATATTCAGGCACTAGACAACAAGTGTACGAGCATCTTAAAAGGTTTACGAGCATTCCCGCTATTCGGAGCGAGTCGGCTTCTGCAATTCTAAATTTAATTGACGTTACAATTGGATTTGTAAGATCGTAACAACGTCTAGAACAAAAATTAGATGGGCATACGCTCACTATATTTGCCTTTACTCGTAGCCATAATACTAAGTTTTAAAGTTCTGGCGGAATATTAAAAATTCAGAAACTGGCAGGACAGTTCACAAGAATATTAAGTTTCAGTTAAGTTTAGAAATTTAATCACAAATTTATTAGAATTTTTGAAAGATTACTGGAGTTACGGTAATGCCTAGACGAAATCATCCAAAGGTCAAAATCATCAAAGGAACGATAGAGTACATTCAAAGAGCAAAATTTACATTTCTACAAGTTTGAAAAATCATGAATAAGAAACTGCCGATTCAAATTATTCTCGTCGACACTGCAAAAATAAACACAATCCGTAGTTTTGTTACGAGCGAGAAAACGTTTCGGTTCAACAAAATAAAAGAAGTTCCAAAATCGCGTCTCCATCGAATTAAAGTCAAACGCCAATCAGTCTACAGAAACACAAAAACTTAACATTCATGCCGAGCAATTCATAAATAAAAATAATGAGAGTTTTATGACAGCTGCTAATGCAAATGAAAATGGTAAGAGTAACCAACAATTTAATAACCAACAGCAATTATTTATATTAAAAGAAATCAAGAGCCAGAACTTTTAATTTATAATGGAAGCCTGATCCATCTTTGTTCATCTGAATTAGCTGAAAAGCTTCATTTGCAAAAGGAAATGCAAACATACCAGTATGATATTTATCTGGGATTTCAATAGATGTGAAGTGCAGTTATTTTTAACAGAGAAAAAACGTACAGTAGTAAACTAGAATTTTTTCGCAATTCCGAAAATCACCCATTTGATGCCTTAGCTAACTCTTATTTTTTCTTCGATTTGATGCGATGCTGGCACATTTATGTATCCAATATAAATTTAGTTTCGAAACACCCAGCATTTGAGTATTTGGTGAGTGATAGCATTACACGAGAGAAAAAAATCATTGGACTGTGGACTAGTATATATGAAAATGCCGATCCGTAGTTTTTTTAAAAGTGTTTTTGATTTGGAATCAACTGGCATTAAAGAGAAAATTTGGGAACAGTTAGGTGACAATTTTGACGTCTCAAGGAAAAGAGTAAAGATTTTGTGAGAGAAATGCAGAATAATAATGTTTTGTGCTTAAAATACAGAAGAATTGTAGATGAGTATCTAGATAAAAGGATAACAGAAAGAGTGTTAGATACTTCGAAACTAGTAAAAAATGCCATTCTTTTATATACGACATCGGACGATGTATAAAGGAGAAGGAATTGCTACGAAAATGCATAACTGTACTCGTATTTGATGCGAGCTCCAATGAAATAGGTAATATGTTCCTGAATGATTGTTTTGTGGCCTTGTAATAATATGAATAGAAATATAGTTATTTTCCTGATATATTTTAACAGAGTTGCAATCTCGTCGACACTGAAAAAATAACCACAATTCGTAATTTTGTTACGAGCGAGAAAAAGTTTCCGTTCAACAAAATAAAAGAAGTTCGAAAATGCATTGACTTAACAGAGTTGCAAAAGCTGAGGAGATGTTGAAAATGCAATTTTACAGATCGTCTTATGTAAGAAAGATTTTATTTGTTGAGAATATTAGAAACACCTTTGCACAATATTGATAATAAATTAAAAGTGAAAGCATACGCTTTAATTTAAGAGCATACGCTTTCTTCATAATTCCAATCCATTTTTGTTGGCGGCAACTATAAAGCTGCAGATCCAAAAGTACAGACATATTTATCAAGATAACTTTCAATTTCTCGACACGTGCATGCACTTGGATGATCTTGTTATATGAGTAGATGATGTATTAAAAGCCTTAACATTTCAAACGAAACAAGCGAAGAAAATTCAGTATAGAGCTTGGATGAATCTACGCAAATGGGTGACAAAAGATAAGCTTAGTTAAGAAACTGGAAGAAGAACATTTTAACATTCCTCCACTAAACTCATATGAAAAGATAGAGTATTACGAATTCAATGGGACGTTCAGGAAGGTAGTTTGAATGTAGAGACTTCTTGTTTGAGTGAAATTTCGAGAAGAAAGTAAACTACCGAACGCTTCATTCTCCAAACAGCTGGAAAAATTTATAATTCCCTTGGACAGATCTCATGATTCACTGTTATATTAACATTTTGCTAAAAAAGCTATGGTTACGTAAACAACGGGACGCTGATCTTCCTTCTGATTTGAATGACGGATGGTCTCAACGGTACAGAGAGCTTTCTTAACGAAAGTAACATTAATGTTCCAAGATTTATTTTGGATTCATGTGGTATAGAGACATGTTTTTTCTGAAACAATTTAAAGATCATATAGTGCAGTCGTTTATGAAGATGTGCAGAATCCAGAAGGAATTTCTGTAAACTTGCTAGCCTCTAAAACCAGAATTCCACCTTCGAAAGAAGTTTCCTATCCTCGACTATAATTACTGGGCGCATTGATTGTTGCAAGATTAAGAACAGAGGTCAGAAAAGGTTTAGCTAATACCTTTTTTGGAGTGATTCGAAAGTCACACTACAGGGTGTACCGTAAATGTTGCAACAAACTTCTAGGTTAGGTAGAGCACATCATAAGGATTATAAATTGCATAGGAACCTATACCTTAAAATGTCAGGGGTAGGTAGTAGCAGAGGTAGAAGATGGGAAAAGAAGCAAGAGTCATTAATTTGAAACATTTATTGGACATGAACACAAAATGGTATACGACAGCTTAAATGTTACAACAGATGCTTGAAGTTTGCGCCATCAGACGCCAGCGGACATTGGGGACCATTTGAATGCCGCGAATTATTTGATCTTTCTGAAGCACTATCTTTCCGGTTTGCTTGACGGTATTCCACCAAATGTGAGCCGCAATAGGTGATTTCAACATGATGGGGTCCCTGCTCGTTTTGGACTGGATGTTGGTAGCCATTTGAACAGATAATTACCGCATAAATGGATTGGGTGTAGTGGAGCAGTTCCCTGATCCCCACGCTCGGCGAATTTATCGAGCCTTGATTTCTTATTTGTGGGAAGACATCAAAAGTGCCACATATCACGATCCTGTTGCGTCGGAAATGGATCTCATGGCAAGACTCGCCTGCGCAGTTGCTACAATCAAAAAGACTCCCACTGTGTTTGAACATGTCTGGTAATAAATGGTCCGTCAGTGTCAGGTATGTTTGACGTCTGATGGTGCAAACTTCGAGCAATTGTTGTAACATTCAAGCTATCGTACACCATTTGTATTGATGACCAATTAATGTTTCAAATTAATGACTCTTGTTTCTTTTCCCAACCTCTACTTCTGCTACCATTTACCCCTGACATTTTCAGGCATGGGTTCCTATGCATTTCTTAATCCATATGGTGTACCCTACCTCCCCTAGAATTTTGTCGAAACATTTACGGTACAACCTGTATATTGAGTTAAAGGATCCAGCGGAACATGTAAGTCTTTCGTTCAAATTCGTGTCGACAGGATTCAAAGGTTGAGTAATATAGCTTCTTTGTTTTATTGTTTAACCAAAGCCAATTCTGTAAATCTTCTAAAGCATTAAATCTTCTCTTTACTGGAGGCACTATCTAAATTTACAAGAGGCACTAACTCTTCTCTTTACTGGAGAAGAGTTAGAGTCTCTTCTCCAGTAAACGATCCCAAATGGCAGACTTTTTGATAGAGCCACAGGTTCTCTACAAGTGTTTAGAACTAGCAATTCCAGAGATGGAATATCTGATTCCGAGTGGAAGGAAATCCTATGTGTATATAAAAGCTAGAGTTCTATTGGAATTAATGACTTTTCTGACAGAACTATGCTGATTGATATAAATTCTAACGTTCTACGTGAACTCTTGAATGACGTTTCTGACAGAACTATGCTGACTGATATGAATTCTAACATTCTACACAAACTCTTGAATATGTAACAAATATTAAAAAATCTTTAGCATTCTTTCTTATATTTTTAATTTTGCTTATAAATGCAGGAACAGACCTAAGATGATAGGACCTCTTAAACTAGAAGAGCAGCTGAGGAAACGCTTATTAAACATGAGCAGAGAGCTCTGTCTTACAAGAAAGGCGTAAAGGATAACTTAAAAAATTTGCATCTCTTTGTTGATCGATCACAAATAATTTCTGTTGGTGGCCACCTTGGTCTTTAACATTTTCTCAAAAATGTCCTGCTAAGAAATTTTAAGTTAAGTACGTTACTGTACTATACTCAGACGATTCATTGCATGTTGTTCTCAAGGATTATTAAATGCAGTACGTTTAATATTTTGCCCATTAGGCAGCAAAGATTTGGCTCGACAAAATAGTACACTTTTGTGTGACATGATTTAAATGTGAACCAATTTTATCTTCACAGATTGTGGATAATTTACCATATCCAGCCCCCAAAGGGTTAATAGATCAACCCCTATTCAGTGTCTTAGGTTTATATATGCAGTCCATTTTATGTGGCTTACAAAAATAAGAGAAAGGGCGTACTAAATAAAATTTACATTTGTGTGGGCTTCGTAACACGAGTATCCACCTTCAGTCTTTACCAGATTTAACTTCTGATGTTTTAATTGCTACTCTTAAACGTTTCATGGCTAGACATGGAGAATGCGCAAAATTATTCACTGATAATAATACCCACAATTGTTCAGGACTAATTCGCTAATGAAGAAATCGTACAATCTAATTACTTTTGGCCTCATATTTCACTTCCGAAGGAATAGACTGGAACTTTATCCCTCCCAAGTTTCCTCATTTTTGGAAAGCTATGGTAAGCCACTTTAAAATCAGTACAGCATTTACTTACATTATTTAAAAAGATTGACAGTTAATTTACGTTTTATATATGAGGAATTTTAAACGGTAATTGCGCAAGTAGAGGGAATACTAAACTCGAGACCTCAATACGAGGCCAATAGGATGTACAAGGACCTGGCTCGAACCGGAGTTTGGAAGGCCACCCTTAAATCCTGTTGTCAAACTTTGTGCATAATCCTTGACGTCAGGTCCTAGGAACTCCATTTTGCTTTAATAAATTTAATAGCCTTAATTTATTTTTGTAGCACTCTTATACTTTATTTGTATTTTAAACTCTCCCATAATATACTAATTACACAACCTTTATTTTAGATATAATTAACTGCAATTAAAGAGTTTTATCAAAATGATATTAATGAATAGAAAACAAATTTATTATCTTTTGTTCTGATACGTATATATATTGTTACGAAATGCCCAGCTGCGGTAAGATAGCTTTCCCGAAAAGCGGGTTTAGGATTGCCAGCTCTGGGGCAAAATCGCTCAGTTGGCGACAAAATTGGATGTATGCCATAGATGGAGCGAGAACATTCTAGAACAAATTCTTAATGGTTTTAACCAGAATGTTCTCGAAAGCAGGTCAAAAGCTATATAAACCCTGCCTGTACGGGGGGGGGGGGTAGCAGCAATTTATCGTGAAGTGTATCGAAAGATTATCTAGAGCATCTCGAGTTCAGTAGCAGATTAGTAAAAGTTCAGAGATTAGCTTGAGAGTGACCAAACCGAGTCTGGAACCTGTACTTAGTGCTTTTCAGTGAAGCTGTTTCCACGATTGTAGCCTGAAGGTTGTACTGCTGACAGTTTCAGCTAGTTTATCGAAGTTTTTCCACGACATTAAACTTGTCTTTGGAACTTTACTGTGTAACGGAATATAAATTGTGTTCTCATTCTTTATCAAGTGCTGTCGTCAATCACTCCAAATCCACGAACCCGTAGAACGCAAATATATACACATATATTTGTATGTATATAATACCAGGCTGAAAATATATTTCAATTTCTTGTGAAACTATAGTATTCAAAATTTCACTGAAAATTAACTGAACTTTTACTGCATTTACCTAGTACTAAACAGAAAACACTCATTTTGACAAAGCTGTTTGGTGTTTGGTGTATTTAATTATGGCAAAGTACACTAGGGCTATCTGCCTAAGGGGAGGAATGCTTTCATGGAGGACTTTCTAAGGGAAACTGGCTCGTATACACGTTACACATGGGGAAAACCACGAAAACACCCATGCAGCCAGCCCGTTCGCGGGATTCGAACCTCGGACCGAACTACCAGTGTTCAGCGACTTTACCGCTCGGCCGCTGGTGGGCCATTTTGACAAAGAAAAGATCTGTAAAATTCCTCGTTGCCTTTACTTTCGTAACGTAAACTGAGTTGCTCTTAATGCTCTAAATACGCAGGTCTTGTTAAGCAAAAAATGAGATTTCCCTTTTTAAATGAAGGGGCATAAGTACTTCATCTAACCCCTTGGCAACCTAATGAATGCTCTGATTTGGAGCTGAATGTCGAGGAAGTTGAGTTTTGTATGGCGAGTAGATTGGGGCAGACAATACATTAACGAGTCATGTTGCTTGCCTGCAAAAAGCAGTACTTCCTTCTCCCCTAAATTTTAGAACTAAAAACGTTTCATTTAATTTTAAGTGAGATACCATTAACTTTGACTTAAATGCATGAATACTGCAGAAATATAATGTGACTGGTTCCTTAAATTAATGTCACAGATGACCGGATCACATGACAGTTCTTCATATAACCTTCTCGAGAGGAAGACATAATTCAGGAAGAACGCACAAAAAATAAATAAATAAATAAGTACAAATTTAAAAAAATCTGAATGCTCGCTTTTATATTACGCCCTATTACAATTACAATATTATTACATTACAATATTCAGATAATAAACAAAGTTATACAAGACTATCACAATTATGCAAGAACTCTACAAGATATCTTGTCAAGACGATGTAGGAACAAAATGTATGCTATTTCATGTTTGCATATTGGAAATTTCAGGACAGTTTAGTTACATTTCATATGAAATATATTAGGGATACCCCTCTTACGTACATACATGCAAAACTGCGTATTACAAATGGAGAAACAATTCAAATTTTGCTAAGAAATAGTATGACTATAATTTTGCATTTAACAGCGACAGTTATGCCACTATGACTTAAAAATAAGTACTATGTCTCAGAATGTATAAATAAAATAAACTCCGATTATAAACTTTGTTATAAACTCGTAATGTATACAAGGTAATATGAACAACATTTAAAGCAATTATCGTCAAGTAACAATGAACTGATTCTTGATGACAAATAATATTTCTGAACATAATAAAACTTCCCTTCTAAAGCCACTAACCTTTCCAATGATTCTGACGATTATGAAGTTTTGATCCCAAATTAAGTTTCAACAGGAAGATAGATAAATACGATTCCGGACCCATATAATAACAGTCGTAGACGAGAATCGTTTAAGTTGATGGCAGAAAACAACAGAGGCTGTTTAGATAATTTGGAAAAAATGGTCGATTGATTATTTAGGAACTTTAGCAGAGAACAAATGGATTGGATGGTAGAGATAAATTATATTTCCGTTGATATCAGAGGGGGGAGGTACTTGTCAAAGAAGGGTACATATTAGTTTGTAAATGAATTTTAGGACGCGTTATTGAAGTCTATCATGAATCTGATAATAAAGTAAGAACTGTGAAAATCTATACAAAATCAGAGGAACTGAAATCAGATCGATCACAAAAACCGCAGTGTTTCCTTAAAAGGAAAAATTGCTTTTATTTCCAGTAAATCCTACAGTAATTTATGTTATTTGTAAGTATAATCAAGTGTATTGATTTTGTTTTAAGAATGAATGATTTTGTAGAGTTTCTTGAAATTTTGTAATTTTAGTCCGGGGTGAGTGTTAAATCCCTTTGAAATCAGATGACGCTCCAATCGCTTCTGTTAACAATACATATTTGTTTTAAATTTCGATTTACTTTGTTCTGCTTGCGAAGCTGGGCGTATATGGATGTGTGAGTGTTTTTCACAAATGTCTTCACAATAATTTTTCAAATACAATGAATGTAATCGTAAAATTAGTTAATGAGTAAAATAATTTTAAAATTAGTTAATTATTTTGTTAATGAGTTCCAGTCCACTGTTTAGCTAATCTAATATATTATATAGGTTATTTATATAGGTTGTAGAGTCATCAGTATATTTTGAAGCAGGAGACGTGAAAACTGAGCAATGCACTCGCCGGAACCCGAACCAGGACCTCTCGAATACGCGTCGAGTATGCTTCCAGTTACATCATGAAGGCATACCCAGTAAGGAGGGAGAAAATATCTTGGGCGCGGCCTGTTATGACCATAAGATCAACTCATTTGGTTAGGTGGGTCGAGCTGCACCCACTTCCAGTACCAGATCCAGATCCTACGCCAATTTGTAAACAAAATATGTGTAAATCTCTAATAAATCAGACTGGATCGCAGTTAAAGTAATAAACAGAGGAGCGTTCTTCCACACAACATTTATTCACGAACACCAAAGACGAACTGATACATATACATAATTGACATCACAGTTTCTTTTTACAAACAAACACTACCGCCATCTATTGGCGATCTATGGATACACAATCCTAAACTTAACACTCCCCCCCCCATGCATCCGTAACGGATGCACCAATTTTATTGAACTTCAAGATTATAGTCTTTCAATTGGTCTTCTAACAACACCCTTATCCAACTGAATCTCACAAGATCTAATTCTATCATCTCTTCCATGAAATAATTCCTTAATCCTACCTATCTTCCAGTTACAGCGTTTCACATTATCTTCTCGTACAAGTACAACATCATTAATTTTAAACATGGGAGAATTCTTTGGAGGTTTTAAAAACATGACTGATCTTAATTCTAACAAATATTCTTTATAAAACCTTTTCCAAAAATGTTCTAATATTAATTGCCTATGCTTCCATCTTTTAATCAACTGAGATCTTGTAGATTCTAGTTTAGATTCAGGTGAAGGTAAAACAGTCAATCTAGATCCAGTTATAAAATGAGATGGTGAAAGAGGATCAGGTTCATTTGGTTCATTGTATACATACGTTATAGGTCTAGAATTAATAACAGCTTCAACTTCAACTAAAACAGTATACAGTTCTTCATAATATAAAGAAGCTTTACCTAAGATACGTTTTAAACAAGTTTTTACAGATTTTACCAAACGTTCCCAGAATCCGCCCCACCAAGGAGCACCTTCTACAATAAATTTCCATTCAAACCCATTTTTACCAAGGAAATTTAGAACCTTTTCATCTTTACATAATTTATACAAATATTTTAATTCACAATCAGCAGTCTTAAAGGTTTTAGCATTATCAGAATATATAACTCTACAAATACCCCTACGTGCAAAATATCTACGTAAGGCTTGAATGAAACACTGTGCACTTAAATTTGATAACAATTCTAAATGGACTCCTCGAGTCACTGCACAGGTAAACAATGAAATATACACTTTTGTACCATCCTTTAAATACAAAGGGCCAGCGAAATCTATGCCACTTACCTCAAATGGTTGAGCTTTCTCCACTCGATCAGCAGGAAGAGAAGCCGATATCTCGTGTCCAGCTTTAGCATTATATTTTTTACAAAATCTACAATCATGTAACACAGATTTTACAAAACGTCTAGCTTTTAAAATCCAAAATTTCCCTCTTACTTGCACTAAAGTTTCATTTACACCACTATGAAGTACCTTTTCATGACAATTCAAAATAATTAAACGAGAAAAATAATTATTTGGTAATATTATAGGCTGAATTTCATCGACATCTAATGATGATTCACTAAAACAACCCTTTTCATCCATTACTGGATTTAACCCAAACAATTTGGAATTATGAGACAATGGTTTTTTACATTTAACATCATTCAACTCTTCAAAAAAATACTCACCTTGTGATAAGATAATCCAATAACACATAGCATCACATATTTCATTTTTGGTCACAAGACCAATCACTCTATTCTGTGATTTTAAATTATTAATGAATCTAAATACATATGACGTGACTCTTAAAAGTTTACCTAAGTCACTAAAGTTTTCTATTTTTAACACAGGTTGTAAGGGTTGAACACTGCTAGTAACTTGAGTCACAACTCTTTCTTCAACACTATCTACTATGCTACAATGCTTGTTCACTTTAGGCCAATTTATTTCATCTTGATGAAGCCATGGAGGTCCATGCCACCACACTTAATCTACTATAAGATCACTCACTTTAACACCGCGTGTAATTTTATCGGCTGGATTATTTGAGCCAGGACAATGATGCCACATGCTCGGGGATGTTTTGTCTTGAATTTCAGACACTCGATTTTGTATGAATGTTTTCCATCGCCGTGGTGAGTTCTTTATCCAATGAAGCACAATAAGAGAATCTGTCCATAAATGAATCTTAGCTTGAGTAAAATGCACACGGACTGTATTTACAAGTCTTGCACCTAACACTGCTGCCATGAGCTCGAGTCTTGGTAAAGATAATTTTTTCAGGGGAGCCACTCTGCTCTTGGCTATCACTAAACTTGTTCCACAACATTTTAAGCTACGGAATTTCACGCATACTGCTGCTCCGTAAGCACTTTGAGATGAATCACAAAAACAATGTAGTTCCAGTGTTTCAGGCGTTTCATCAACATCACGAAAATACCACCGAGGTATCTGGATATTAGGTAGATCACATAGTTGCCTATACCATTTGTTCCACTTGTCTTGCAATTCTGGTGGGATAATTTCATCCCAATCAACACCTTTCAGCCATAAATCCTGAAACAGAACTTTTGCTTGAATAACATATGGAGCAAGAAACCCAACAGGATCGAAGATTTTTGAAGCAGCTTTTAAAACACAGCGTTTAGTTTGATCATTTGACTGGATGAAATCAATAACGTCTTGTGCATTAAAACAGAAGATATCCTTAATTGTATCCCATTGAAGTCCAAGAATCTTTGAGGGGGAATCACAGTCAGGCAATTTAAAACTAACGAAGTTGTCACTTGATTTATACTGGTTTTTTACAGTATCCGAATTAGAATTCCATTTGGTCAAAGTCATTGATGCCTTTTTCATTATATCATTGGCTTCATGATATATCTGTATAGCTTCCTCCTCCGTATCTGATCCACAAATAAAATCGTCAACATACATGAAGTTTTCTAACATTTCTACAGTTCTGGGATGGATGTCTTCAAATTTCTTTATATGATGCTTAATGTAAGCGCTCAGCAAAAATGGACTTGATTTTGCTCCAAAAATTACACGACACATCCGATAAACTTGAATTCTCGGATTGCTCAAACTTGAATTCTCATCAATCCACAAAAATCGCATTGAATCCCGATCTTCAGGTGCAACAGAAATTTGTAAAAACGCTTTCTCAATATCTGACGTAAATGAAATTCGATGAAGTCGAAAATTTATTAAAACTTTCAAAAGTTCAGGAAGAAGATTTGGTCCTTGTAGTAAATTATCATTTAGAGATTCAAGATTTTTTTCCTTTGAAGAAGCATCATAAACAATGCGAAGTTTCATAGAATTATGATCTTCACGGATGACAGCACAGTGAGATATGTAGTAAGTTCGTCTCCCAGATGGAGTACCAAGATCGACCTTTTCTATGATTTCTTCCTTAAGCTGATAGTCAATCACTTCTTTATATTGCGCATAAAAGTTCAAGTTTGATTTAAATTGTTTGATCAGATTTAAGAACCGTCTTTCAGCATTCTTAAAATTGTCTCTTAAAGTCACATTCTGATCTTTCCATGGAAGTCTAACTTCGTATCTATCACCCTTTTGTGTAATCGAGTTGTTAAATATTTGCAAGGCCATTTCATTTTGTTCTTCGCCAGAAATATTTTTAATTCCTATAGATTCAATATTCCAAAACGATTCGACGCTTTTTAGAAGTTTCTCTTCTACACTTACGTTTAAACACGCATCATGGATTTGAAAGTCTGATGAAGGAAATTTGCCTTGTATACACCACCCAAACAAGGTTTTCATAGCTACGGCATTTCTGTTTATCCTTTTTATTTCTTCGCTTGCTATTTTCCACATAATGTCCGCGCCGATTAAAACGGAATATGATTCATTCCATCGGCGCCACCACAGTCTGTCAAAGTGATGCCGAATGCTTGGAGGTTGGATTTGATTTCTACATCTGGTACTCGTATATCGGCATTTATTATGACTGGTACTTCAATGACTTCGAGATTTATGGATTTTTCAGGGTCATTAATATTTCGGAGCGTAAGTTCAACTTTCTTTCGACTCCAATGTTTCCCGTTCGTTTCATCGAAGATATGCAGATTTAAAACAGTTTCTCCTTTCACTGGTAACTGTAATTTTCTTGATAAATCTTCTCGAATTGCAGAGATTTGGCTACCGCCGTCAAGAAGACATCTCACAATACAGTTCTTATTTCTGCCCTCAGCCTCAGCATACACCGTTTGAAGCATAATATTAGATCCAGTTTTGGCAGAAGAATTTTGAACAATTTCCGCCGATGTTTCGGTTTCCTTATTTTTTGCACTGGAGACAGCTGATGCGGGATTCACACACACACTTTCATGATGTTTACCGCGGCACTTTTTGCAGGAAAACTGTTTGTTCTTACAGTTGATAGCTAAATGTTTACATCCAAAACACAGAAAACATTTTCCTGTACGTTTCAAAATGTTTCGTTTCTCTTCAGAGTTCACCTCAGTACATTTATATTTCGTATGATCTTCTTTGTCACAAAATATACATTTATATCCAATTGTTGATAAAGCTGAAGCAGTCGGAACTTTCGGTTTATAATTCGAATAAACTTTCGTGCGTTGTTCATTTTGACGAAAGTATGGTTTCTGATTCGTTTTCGCAGAATTCATTAAACTTGCAGCTTCTCGACAGTTAACTTCCTTTTTTAAGAATTCTATAAGTTCCTTTATATCAAATCCTGCTTCCATATTTCGACTTCGATTAAATTCCAAATTTAATTCCTCTGGAAATTTCTGCAAAATGATAGGACAGAGAATATTTCCATAACTTCCAGAAGTAACGTTTAACGATTCTAAACTTCGAATGTTGACTTCGCATTCATCGTACAGCTTACGCAGTGCTTTAACATTTGAAATGTTTCCCACTGGTTCAAGGGATAATAATTTATTCATATGCGAGGTGATAACATCATCTTGTCTTCCAAAACGTTCTTTCAATATTTCTACTGCGGAATCTTAATTCTGGTCACTTAAAGCGAAACCGGAAATGGCAGCTAAAGCATTACCTCCAAGTAAGGATTTTAGGTACGCAAATTTTTCAATTTTTCTCAATCCACTATGATTATGAATTGTATTTTCGAACTGGTTCCAGAAGTCTAACCATTTACACGAATCTCCGTAATAAGTTCCGATTTGCAGACGTGGTAACTTCACTGGTTTTGTTTCAACTGGAAGTGCAACATTAGCCGTTTCGTTCTGATGAACTGTTCTAGAAGATTCCGAATTCTTCTTCAAAAATCGTTGCATTCTTCCTCTCCATATAACAGTTTTATCCTGGTATTCTTGACTTAAGGTAACTTCATTTTCAATCCCCTCCGAAGTTACTTTCGTTTCTATTTCTGAATCTAAACTTTTCAGTTCATTGATTTTCTCAATTAACTGTTCATATAAATCCTCGATTATCTCAATTTTCTCATTTAGCGGAATATTATTTGCTAAATTCGATTCGACTTTGCTTATCAGTTTCGTAGTTAATTGTCTAACAACCGATCGTTTCTTTTTCAAATGTTCAAGAACGCAATCCATTTTCGAAATATTCAGTCTGTCGATTTTCTGGTTCGTAATAATCCCGGTTTGCAGGCACCATAAACAAAATATGTGTAAATCTCTAATAAATCAGACTGGATCGCAGTTAAAGTAATAAGCAGAGGAGCGTTCTTCCACACAACATTTATTCACGAACACCAAAGACGAACTGATACATATACATAATTGACATCACAGTTTCTTTTTACAAACAAACACTACCGCCATCTATTGGCGATGTATGGATACACAATCCTAAACTTAACAATTTGAGTGGTATACTGTCCTAAAAAGGACCTTTACCACTACATAGTTATCATTCCCTAATGAGGGTTCCAAAGTAGGTTCGTATCCCTTAAACAGGGGTGAAGTGGCAGGCCCCAGTGCCGCCAAGAAAAGAAGAAAAAGTTACTTTTATATCTCTTGATTTCAGAAGCTCGTAACTTGCCCCCTTAATCACTCGAAACAGCGTTTTGAACTTAGATCATAAATTACTCATTTACACGGCCGTATTGCGTCCCATTCTAACTTATGCCTGCCCTGCCTGGGGATATCTCTGCAAAACACACCTTAATAAGCTCATCTCACTTGAAAACAACACACTACGAATCATTACAAAGGCACACTGGTATGTTAGGAATGAAGCCATTCACAGAGAACTCAACATCACCCAAATCCACGACTTCATGAAAAAGATATCTACCAAATTCTACAAAACTCTGCATAAATCAAATAATCCTAGCATACCAGCACTTACATACAACATAAATCTCCCCGCCAATAGAAGGCGACCCAGAGCAATTCTACGAACTGTACCTTAGCTAAAAATATATTTAAAAAAAAAAAATTAAAGCAAAATATATGTATATATTATCTATGTATGTATAAATGAGAAAATATACCAAAAAAAATGGAAAAAATGAAAAAAAAAATGATATGAAAAACTATAGAAAATACTTAGAAAAAATCTTTTACAAAAAAATAATAAAAAAAGAAAAAATTTCTCATTTGACTAAGGCACATTATAATATTTATCATACAACACTACCCATTACAAACATTTCCACCAATCAACACTGTTTGCATGTGAAATCCCTCAGCTCAACCACAATCTTTCTCCTGGAAGAGACGCCATTGGATGCCAGACAGCATGTGACCTACCACCAGTTCCTCCAAGTTCCAGTCAAGCCATCACCGAGGAAGGAAGCTTTGCTGCCCACTACTGCACGCTGACCGTGAAAAGCTGCCTCTGCGGACTTATCCTTCGGCTTCTAATTGCAGTCGCTTTTTATCATCCCACATTTCGATTATGCCATAACATCGATGCTCCTACACATATAAATTGCTTGAAAGATATGCCTACCAAAAATATCAGCATCAATAATCGAAAAGGAAAGAAAACATCGATAGGGATAGGACCCTTCAGTCCGGGAGCCCTTGGAAAAGAACGTAACGTTCACGGATGATACTAGCAGTCGTTAAAGTGGCGCCATCTCTCGTTAGCCGTGGTAAGTAGTCATGAAAGTCAGAGTTATGCTTAGCTGAGCTTGTACTGTGTCGCCATCTGTCGATGAGTACCGTAAATGGTCCAGAAAGCGGAAGTTCTGGTAACTTATATACTCCCCCTTTTAAAGGAAGATTCGGGATTAGGGGACCCAAACGCCAAACCTGATGATGAAGAATCGTCATCCACCACCTATAGTTCGGGCGCCATTGTAGAGTCATTAGGTTATTATGAAGCAATAGACGAAAAAAGCGTACAATGTCCTCGCCGGGACTTATCCTAGACCTCTCGATTACGTGCCGAGTGCGCTACCCTTACACCACAATAGCATACAGAAAAGAAGGAGAAAATAACTTATAAGTTGAAAATGTAGCTAAGGCAGAACAGAAAGTTACGTGAAAGAAGCCACGAAGAAAATTCTTGCAGTGCCATTTGTAAGGTACTTTCTCTCACCTTACTGCGTGTTTTCGAGGTGCGTTGGAAGCACATACGGCTAGCAATCAGGAGGTTTCGAGTTCAATTCCTGGCAAGGGCATTAAACATTTTCCACATCTATAGCTCCGACATAAAATGCTAATAACCTATACAGTGGCATTCGAACTAAAAGGTAATGGACAATAATTCGTCACCACGAGGATTTTGCGAATGGGATTCCTCCTCCTCAGTCTATCTTTTACGTGGGAAGAATATAAGGTAGAGTCTCTTTCCTTACTGGGTAATTAAAAGCACGTTCAACTAGCATTCCGGAGGTGCAGAGTTTGGTACCCAAAGAAAGCACTGTAAATTTTTCAGGTTTTCGAAATAAAATGCTTAATGACCTCTATATATTTAAGATATTGTATTGGGAAGTTTTTAATTCATAAATCGGCCTTATTATTCTGTTGTTTCACATTCAAATTTCAGAAACCTGCGGTGAACTTTAAATTCTATCTGTAAGCATTCTTGTCAGAAAAAAGTTTCTAGTTTAAATAGCGACAGTCCGAATTTGCAACGAACACATTTTGTAGTTTAAATTGCGACAGTTCGAATTTGCAACGAAGTTCATTCTATTCGTATTTGAATGAATGTCTTATGTTATTATTTCGAGTCTTCGAAACTAGAGCAATAAATTCCAAGCTTGTAAATCGAACAATCCGTTAAAAGTTTGCGCTACCGTATGGTAATTTAAATGTCGCTTTCCTTTGTACTTAAACGTGCTATAACTTAAATGGGAAATAGGTGTTCGGAAGTGCAAGCAAGAATAATGCAGTTGTTTTTAGTCTCAGAAAAAACGGTATGAAATATTACAAAGCAGACAAGAGTGGAGGAATGCTACACATTTGCAAGAAAACATTAAAGCGAAAAAGAGTTATTGGATAACAAATTATTCAATAAAAAGCTGTATTCAGAGAATGCGTGACAAATGGTAAATTTAACACAGATCCAATCATGAAATTAAAACTGGGGTGGGGGGCAAAACATTAAGATCTTGCTATCACGAAATACAAAGGCTGTTCGCACACTTTTTAGACGATTTTCCTTGTATTTACAAAATATTTTACTTAACATTTTCGTGTTTTAACCCTCTGATCAGCCAAGGTTTCGCTATGAAAGTACAAATTTCCCAAAACTACTACGAGAAAGAATTATTTGCTTGATTTTAGTGTAAAACTTCTCTTGGTATTTTATACCTGGATTTGTGTACTTCTACTATATTGCCTTAATTTCTTTGGTATATTTTAATATGCACGTATATATACGCTATTACAGATATCACTAAACATATTCTAAGCCGTATATATACAGTCTTGTCTGTTAGAGGGTTTTAAATGTTCCATTTGATAACTCTTATTCTTCACTATGTTTTTATATCTTAAGTAGTTCGAAGACAATTTTTTTTTTTTTTTTTTTTTTTTTTTTTTTGTAGCGGGAAATGTATTTTATCCCATTCCTTTTGAAAAAGTCCAAGGAGTATTGTATGTCGACCTCTGGACAATCCGCGTTTTAAAAGTCCAAAAGTACAAAACTGCCTCGATGATAAATTAAAAATTTAGTAGGAATACGAGTGAAGGTGAATACTGCTTTGATTCACATTTCTTGATACATTTTTCTGTTTTTTCACAGGAAATTGGCAGTGGATTTTGACGTATCTTGATGCAAATTTACTGACTGATGTAACTGTGGATAAAGAGAAGGTATTCCACGTTAGAAAATTGAGTATAAAACATGTTCCTGATAAAATGTGGAATTGATGGCACTGTGAGTAAAGAGAAGGTATTCCACGATAGAAAATTGGGTGTCCCTGATAATATGTGGAATTGACCTTAATAGTTTTCTGTGCTCTCTTTAATTTTTACTTGCATTTTATCAAAAATCAGCAAAAATTATAAAATCCCTTTAAAAACCTTTCTTTAGATTCTTTAAGCCATGTCCTAGCTTTTCTTCACTTTAATAAATGGATATCTTTTTATGGTGGTCATTTAAATATGCCAAAGATTCAGCTATTGGGATAATATTTTTCCATTTTTGTCAGAATAATTGTTTCTCATAGATAACTCTGCTACATGTTCTGCTTCTGACAACAATATGTGAAGAAAGACAACGCATATTACGTTTTTTCTCCTTTTTAAGATTCAAATCAGCTGTCATGTATATGGCTGCGGTCAGACAATCAGCTGCTTCACTCGCAGTAAGAATCCAGCAAGTGGGAGAAACGAGAGTTGTTTGTATAAAGTGTTGGTAGGGCATTTGCACCTGAGTTGGAATTTCAAATTTAGCCAGCGAGGCTGATTTAATTTGTAAGGTATTGAACACCTGTGTTTCATCAGAGTTACTTTCTTACATCATACAATATCAACATCATGTAAATATTTTTTACATAAAAGTCGTGCTTCTATATAATAAAATTGTTAAATTTACAATCGCGGGTTGTGTGACGTCTTGGCTATTCTGGCAAGCTCGACATCAGTAAAAATGTCTTGAAGAAAATACAGTTACAGAAAATAAGTAAGATGTTTTAAAATACAATGAGTTCTAAACAGAGTAAACCTTTGCTGAACACGGGGGTTACGTCATTAACTCATAGCGGGTACATCAGAATAAGAAAGTATGTATAGCTTATACAAAACTAAATATTATTGTAATTAAATGAAGAAACAAAACTGTTAATTGAAAGAATTTCTACTACTGCTTAAAAATTAGATACAAATGCAATTATTTTCTTAAATAGCTGGTAAATTTTATCAAGTAACCAAAAACGCTCGTGCGGTTTTCTTCACTCATCAAAAATGGTCCACGGAATCTTAAACACTAATTTCCTTTGGTTTCAGTTATATGGTCTCAATGAAACACAAGCATATAAAGACGCTTCTTGAAAAAAAAATTCTTTTCTGGAGTCCAAAAATTGTAATACAGCTAATGTGACATCGTCGCATTTTCGGAACTGCTGTTCCTGCAGGCTGTTATAAATGGCCAAAAATAGGTATTAGTTAGGTTAGAGTATGCATGGTCAAAAACAGGTAGTAGCCAGATGAGGGTATACATGGCCAAAAATAGGTATTAGTCAGATGAGGTATGTCTGGGGAGAAGGGTAGCTGAGGCAGAAGTTCCCTTTCTAGTGTTCTGATTGCTTCTTTGGCCGCTTTTGCCGTATAAGGTCTGGCATTATCGTGAAGGAGGATAACTCATCTTTTGTTGACCAGTGCTAGCTGCTTCTGGAGCAGTGCAGCTAAAACTCTTTTCAATTTTTACAAATATACCTCGGCAGCTCGGCTTTTATGGTTTTTTCCACTATCTAAATATTCATAGTGGAATATGCCAGCGCTGGTTCACCAAACACACAGCATTGCACTCTTTTAATGAATGTCTCGTTTAGCGGCCAATGAGAACGAAAAAGAGGTCTACCAATAATGTTTCCTCTTCCGGTTATCATACATGATCCATTTGTTGCCGCATTCAAGATCTCGTCTAGGAAAGAATCTTTATTACGGAGCAACAGCAAAAACAAGTTTATGTTAAACTGCTGGAGCTTGATCTTCTCGGACAGAACATAACCTTGCTCAGTTTCTATGTCTTCCCAAGGTTATGAAGATGTGAACGAATAATTGCATCAGATACTTCAAATCTGTGTGTAAGCTCCTGGCAGGTTTGATGAGATGCTGCTTGATTTCCTCCTCCAGCTGGACTTTGTCGAGGGTAAATGGACGACCAAGATGAAGCTTGTCTTCAAGGCTCTAGTCTCCAGAGGAAAATTGGCTGAAACACTTTTCAGCTATTCGTTCACTCACTAATGTCTCTGGAAGCACTCAGCATATTCTTTCAACGGCCTCTGCAGCTTAAAATCAATAGCGAAACCTGTGATACACTGACCAACTCTCTACTGAATAAGGTTTGAAAGGAGTGTAAGCATAGGATCATCCATTTCTTCAACTTTCAATTTCATCATTTATCTTTTATTCAATCTTTCGCCTCCTACTGCTCTACTGCTCTTGTAATTTGTATATTCTCCTTGGATTCACTGTCAGTTGATGGAAATCCTTTAAAATTTTTGACAAATTCTGGCCAGCGCTGAAGACAGCAGGCAGTGCGAGTTTAATAATTTCTATGCAGTATCTTATTCTGAAATTGCTTCCAAAATACCATTTGAGTTTAGTTTAAATATCACGCTCAGTAACATTCAAAAACAAAGTCCAACATTAAGTAAATCAGGTATCAGGGCCAACACCAGGGTAAATTTAAAAAAATTTTTTGCAGTACTAGTTTCGATAGTTTTTGAACTACCTTCTTCAGCTGCTAAGAGCAAATGAACCAAATAAAGAGTGAAGAAAGATAAGATAGTGATAGAGATAAGAAAAGTTGGACAGAATTTAAGCTACTGGCGCCATCTATTATTGAAACAAGAAAAACTAAAACAGAATTTATTTAAAGGCTGAAGAACCTTAAACTTTCGTGTTAAAGAACATGTGGCATATGTTAGGAAAAAGGAAACACAGAAATCATCTGTTGCTCAGCATTGTTGGGATAAAATCACAATTTCCATTTTTCTGCAGCCTAAGTTATTTAGAAAACATCCTCCATTGGTGAATTAAATTTTTAGAAGCGTTTCACATCCAAAAACATTTTCTGTTCTAGTTAATGACCCCAATTATAATCCATCTTTGCCTTCAGCCTTTAAAGAAATTTTGTTTTAGTTCTTCTTGTTTCATCAATAGATGGCGCCGGTAGCTTAACTTCTGTCCAACTTTTCTTATCTTATCTCTATCTCTATTATTATTTCTTATCTTTCTTCACCCCTTATTTGGTTCATTTCCACTTAGCAGCTGAAGAAGGTAGTTAAAAAACTATCGAAACTATTACTGCAATTTTTTTTTTAATTTACGCTGATTCTTAATGTTGTTTTTGATTGCCAGTAGAGTGTTGTGATTTCCTTTTCTAGTGCTTTATTTGCAGGCATGTAAACAATGTTAAAACTAAATTCATGTTAACTGGCGACTCAAATTTTATTTTTGGAATATATTTTTTTCCACACATTATCCATTTATAGGTTATAGAGACATAAGCTATATACTATATTTTGAATATCGTCATAGAAAACACTGCAGCAGTATATAACTGAAAAAGTGTAATCACAGATCATTTTTGGTGAACAATTTTGAATATTTCACTGTCACAGACGAGAAATAAAATGCCTGGTAACTTCACGGTGACCTGTACTCATGGTCTACTAGCGATCAGTGGTAAAAGCCGTTGAACACTGGTAGCTCTGTTCTAGGTTCTAGCTCCGGCGAACGGGCTGGTTCCATGGGCTTTTTCGTGGTTTTCCAACTATGTAACATGGATACTTGCCAGTTTCCCTTAAAAATCTTCCATGGGACATCCTATCCATGTAGTGCCTAATGGCGGAGTACGTAACAGATAATTAATAATTATACTCATGGTTTCCTTAAAACTAGAAGCTATTTCGGATGTTGCGGCAAAACGTTCTACAGTGTCCAAGCCAAGTAGTATTTCAGGGAGAGTGGGCAGAATGATGTTGGCCTCTTCACTTCCTTCTGATGACAGTTCTTGCAACGCAGACGCAGTTTCTTGTACAACATGCAAAGAAAACTTGGGACAGTTCTATAGCTTCCGTTCTACTGGATTGATTGTCGAAATTTAACTTAACGTTTTCCATGTCTCGAAAAGCGCGACTTAATATATATATCATTTATACAGAACACTGTTCTAACATAGCTATTTTGACACAAAATCGGAACATTTTCTGAAATAACATGCCACATTTTTTCCATATTTGATTCTACGACTCAAATTATGCCAAAGTGTCAAGTTTTCTCAAAATTTTAGCTCCTCCTTGTTAATTGAATTTCAATATTTTTTAATGTCTCTTTTTATTAAACTAATTTTATTCTTTCTTTCATATTTCGAAGTTTAGGTACATTTCAAATAAAATTCGCCCATTTTTTATGATGTAGTTTTACAATTTGTATTTCTAAATAATTTTAAAAAATTTTTCGAAAAAAATGAATTATAACCTATAACATTTTTACCCCCCATCTAAAAATAGATGTATTTCTAAGCAAACCTGTAAAAAATTAGAGTTTATTATTTAAAATTTCCTAAGATTTACGTAAATTTACATATTGGCGAGTTTTTATATTTGGTATATTTGTTATAAGCATTAATACCAAACGCGGTTCAAATACTTTGTTAAAATTATTTGAAAGTGTGAACGATGAACTCTTTTCCGCTCAAGTACAATGGGAAAAAAATCTGATGTGTACACCCCATGATGTCCTAGTACGGAATATTAAATTATACGCATTTTTCCTTGCATTTCATTTAAATTTATTGGATTGAATTAAATCTACTTCGCCGACAGCGCATAAACCGCAATAGAATAAATGCATTCTTTAAAATTCACTCTAGTATTTGTTTACCATATCGACACTTTGGCGCTAGATTCACTTAAATGTATTATATTTCGTTCGTATTATAACTTATAATGCACAAAATTTACATCATTTAAAGAATAGAATTGTCTAATCGTTGCCACATGTTCTATTCAAATACTATAATAAAGCTAGAATGATGTATAAAAGAAATTAAGCAAATAAAACAAAAATGAAACAGTTTTTCACAAACATTTGAGTATTTCTCATTCAATTAATTCAGTTCTCACTTCGCGAGAAGGCAAAAATACATAAAAATTCAAAACATCTATATTAAAAATTACACAATAAATCTTAAACAGTTATTTCCTCGAAAAAATTCCAGAAAGGATTAAGCATGATTTAACTGGCAATAATAAATTAAGGTGTTATCTCTGTTGTTACGAAGCTAAGTTTCTCTAGATTGGCAACAAATCCACTAGTCTGCTGTTTCAAATGTAAACAATAAATGGCCGCCATAAAAAAAAAGGCTTAGCGGCACTTAAACAACTTTAAAATTGTTGATAACTCTAAAAATATTGCATACAGATTTACTAAAGGCATAAAAACCTTAACCGGGAGATAAAAACAACACAATTCAATCATTTTTAAAGCAAAAAATGTACAATTTACAAACATATAAGAGTAAAGAGACTGAGATCACCGAGCCGGGTAACAGAATAAGATTTACTAAAGGCATAAAAACCTTAACCGGGAGATAAAAACAACACAATTCAATCATTTTTAAAGCAAAAAATGTACAATTTGCAAACATATAAGAGTAAAGAAACTGAGATCACCGAGCCGGGTAACAGAATAGATATATATATAAATATATTTATATACGTTTGGTGCGGCCGATTGCAACCAAAATACGAGGTGCACATCTACATGTTATAGCAGTCCTATATACAAAATTTCAACGTTCTGAGGCTACTCGTTTTTGAGTTATGCGAGATACGTACGTACGGACGTACGTACATACGTTCGTACAAACGCCACGAAACATTCTCTTCAAAATCCATTTTAAAGCAGTTTTATAATTTTTTTGGAGGAAATGAGTCTTTTATTCTGTCCTTACGTACAGATATCACGCAAAAACATCGTTAAATTGCATTCGATAGCGGTCAAAATGGATATTTTCGTTGACATATGCTGCCTGAAACTTTTCGCGATTACAATACTTCCTTTTTACTTCGTACAAGGAAGTAAAAAATGACAGGAAAATAGGTTGCTATAAATTGAGAATATCGCCAAATGAATTGCTCTTTGCGTAAACTGAAAAAAAAAAAAAAAAAAAAAAGTTCCAAAATAAATTTTTTATTTTCTCCATAAATATCTCACCAAAAATTACAAAATTTAATAACTAGGCACAATTAGAGTCGTAGATTAAGAATATGTAAAGAAACTGGTATGTTATTTCATAAAAAGTCAAATTTTGTGTCAAAATACCTATGTTAGAGTAATGTTGTATATAAATCTACTATATATCCTACGTTGTGCTTTCCACACATGGAAAACGCAAGTTAAATTTGGATAATCGGTCCAGTACAACGGGAGATATAGAACCCCCCCCCCTTTTTTTTTTTCTTTTCGTGCGTGCAAGGTTTACGTCTGATGGTAAGGAACAGAAAAGTAATTTTATTGTATTAATTCAAATTATTCAAAATTAAACATTAGTGCTACTAGCTAACTTTTAAAGAATAAAGAAGCACATATGAACCAGAATTACATTTGTTGTGTAGTTGAAGGGACGCTTGCTGTTGTCAAGTGGTGTTATGTTGGCTATGTTTTAAAAGAATATTGTGTATTCTGTAAGGTTTCTGATTAAACAGGACGCAGCATTTCGGAACACAGCCCTAGCAGAAAGCAAGAGGAAAAAATATGAAAAACTTTAAATGCTCGAGTTAAATAATAAAATCTAACGACGCAACTGACTAAAAAGATGAATTCGTGATAACCGAAATTCGCGTTAAGCGATAAAACTTTCTTTAAAATCCTATACATAGCTTCAGGATCGACATTTTGTTCATATGTGAAGATTAAATCATTAATTTGGCATTCAAAATGAATTTAATAATTAATATGAAGCTTAGGTAAGTGAACTTTCACATAACGAAATTTTCACATTCTTTAGGTACGAAAAATCCATTTCTAACCCTGCATTAATTTAGGTTCAAATTCTTATTACTATGAAGAAAATGTTTTAAAAAAAATATGAGCAGAATATTTTTTGATTGAATTTTACGTAGACGGACAAAGAATAATATTAAACCCAAAACTAAAGCTTATTTTCTTGCGCACAAGATATAAAATATTCAGCAAGACTCAAAGACTGAATAAGCGGCTTAATTTAATTTCGTAAAACTTTTGTGGCTACATCAATTTTGTCATTAAAATGTAAAATAACGGAAGAGGAACTCATAAACGCTTCGTCATACGAACGTGATGCTTTCACTTCCGCCTTTTACGTCATCAGCGAATAAATAATGCGTGTCCTTGAATAAAAGCCGGCAGACAAGGTTACCGTGGATGAGATTTATCGACGAAATTTGCATACATTATATCGCCAAAATAAAGGCAAAATGTGCGAAAGTAAATAAAATGAAGTGGGATAAATCCCACGACAGCATAGACTCGTTATCATTATGGCCTTGAGTGAGACAAGCGGAAAGAGAAAAAAAATGATTCAGTCGTTCAATAAGAGACAAGGTCATCAGGATAAACTGCTACATTATGGTATAGAGGTAAAAGATGTATCATTATAGAGGAAATGCATGCACGTTTTAAGTATCAAAACATACTGAGTAACAACGTATTTTCCTCGCAGTTTCCCCCCTTATTTCCCTGTTAATTACGTCAATATAATGAAAGCGCTAAAAAGATAATTCTTTTTAATAAATGAATATATTTAAAGCAGTGAGCAATGAAGTAACGCTACTTTCATTAAATTACAACAAATTTTAAATAAAATTATATGTATATGCTACAGGCAAAGTTTAAAATCCGGCATTCTGTAGAATCCCTAGGCATTGTGTATAATGCCTAAAGTCTATTTTTTTATTTTGATGTTTCACACATTTCCTAGGCATTCTATTGAATGCTAAATGAGAAACCGGCAAAGTATAAAATACGTCTCCGATTCGTTTCGAATATCATGTATATTTGAATTCATTGAATATTTCACACATTCCGTTTCTGATACTTTCTGTGAGTGTTTAAAAGAAACGAGTGATGCACAAGCATGCCAAAAACTGTCGTCCAAAAATTCATTCCTGGATGAATACCAGATGATGAAATGGATATTTTTGTGCACCCTTTGTTTCAAAACTGAAAATCCTATTGAAGGCAAATTAATTCTAAAATCATTCTGAAAATACAAGCCAGCAAATACAAATGTATTCGATAAAAGCAATTTCCCCATTTTTCTTTCATAGGAACTACTGTGCGACTTCTTATTCCTGACGTCGACAAGGGACGAGGTGATTCGCGCAATATATTGGCATATTTTTACATTCTATATTCTATAGAATACCTGCGTTCCACACTTTGTCGTTAACATATATAAAAGCCTTATCATGACCTTTTTTTCATACTTTTCCTAAATAGCATTTGTCATTCTAAAGAATGCCTAGATATTATGTGCAATGACATGGGAAATTATGTAATAATTCTTATATTCCATACTTTGCTTAAAAACGTCCGGCATTATAATATACAGTGGCTAGGCATTCTATAAAATGTTGGAGTTCATACTTTGCCCATAACATATATAAAGAATTCTGCACAAGGTGCATAATATGTGGCGACAGAAATACCCTTCATAAATTAGAATAATTCTGAAACTATTTTAATTTATATCAATTAGATATTATAGTCTAAATCATTAAGAAATGTGTTTAAAGTTTTTGGATCGCTTTTGGTTAAGCAATTATGATAGATATGTGAAATTCGAAAGACAGACCATAAATCTTATACATTGCCAAACAGTAACAGTTTGAGAACTAATTAAGCAAAACTAACCATGGAAGATATAGACCTTATGTTTTTGCAGGTGGAATACTTATCAAAGCGAGGGGATAATATATTCATGGTAACGTGGAATAACGCAGTGTTATGTAACAGGTAAACGAAGACGGAAACACCAGTACTTTTGTCGTCATTAGATTGTTGGACAGGGGTAGTTCCACGCGCTCCGCTGTGCTAGGATGAAAATTTTGAGAAGACTAGTTAATGGTGTTCCTTTTGTTTCTCAAATCAGGCCCATGACTATTCTCAGGCCATGACTTTAAATCAAGGTCTCAGGCCAAGTATAAGAAAATGGCTGTCGAAGGCCAAGGCCATCGCCTCCTTTAAGGTGGCAGTACGATTTTGCTCTGCTCCGTCTCATGGAGATTTGATGGAGAATACTCCAGGGGAGGAGAGAAGACTTTAAAGATCTCCTTTTTCTCTACCATCATCTCTCAAAAGGAGCTTTTGGTTCAACAGTATTTTACTTGACTTCATGCTGGGCGGATATTATATAATGAATTCAAAACCACGTTCATCGCTGTGACAACCATCACTGCTAACTATGGTACCTATCAGGGCTAACAACAAAATGAAGACTGCTAAAACAATTTATGAATAGTTCTGCTTTTGCAAGAGGCAGTGACATATTATTATTGAAGAATAATATTGTTGTAACTGACATTGATTATGTTTGCATAAATAAAAACATGACGATAAAAATGACAAACAAGTAGAGACTGCCCACACAAAAAAATGGGACAGTTATATATCTGTCGCTCTACTGCGTCGACTGGCAAATTTAATTTTCGTTTTTCATGTCTCGAAAGCTCATCTCTATTGTTATTATCGATTGCAACAAATACGTCAAATTTCGAAACGTGCCGATATATAACTTCACGTATATCTTGGAAAATTTGGAATAAAAATGTCTAATTTTTTGTAGATATGCCTAAAAATACATCTACTTTTTTAATACGATGGTCGACATTTTGTAGGTTATAATTCAAAAACGTTTTCGAAAAATTTATAAAAATTACCTAAAAATACAAATTTTAAAAATAAATTGGGAAATATTAGGAATTTTATACAGATTGAACTAAATTTGAAATTGTAAGAGAAGGAATTAGATGCGTTTTATAATAATAAAAAGAGAAATACTGATAAATATATACCAAATTTAATTAACAATGAGAAACTAAAATTTTGAAAGCTAATTTTTTAAAAACTACTGCGCGATTTTTACAAAACTTGCACTTTCACATAACTTGAGTCATGGAAAAAATTCGGTATGTCATTTCAGAAAAAGTCCAATTTTGTGTGCAAATAACTTTGTTAGAACAAGGCTATATATAAACCTGATACATATCCTAAGTCCCGGGACATGCTAAACGAATTTTTGCAATCGGCCAAGTAGAATAAGGGATGCAGAACTGTCTCTTCTTTTTTTGGAAGGGGGCAGAGTATACATTCATACGCGTCATACCCTCATTATGGCCTTAATAAAATGTCATAAAATGAATGTTCGATGAAATGACTCTGTCAGCAAGAAACAGTTGTTGTTCTGAATAACATCTTGGGATGAGAAAAATACAGCAAATATGCTTGAATTATTATAAATTGTATTTATAATTTGTTTTTTAGTATTGTTACTGTAACATATCTCAGGTGTAAAGTCTCATTTTGTTATTTATAACAATTATACCTATCAAAACTTTATCATAGTCATGAACGCTCATAAATTATATGAGCATCTTATCTACATTTTGCTAAATTTCAAATATAAAATGCTGGGATATGTAACACACTAATTCTACGTAGATGGACAAATATTTTTTTATGTAAATAGTAACAGTAACTGTATATGTAATTTTATGTAAGTAATAGTAATTGTGTATCTTGATTCAAATCTAGTTTGATCTCCGTAGTAGTTCTTCTGGCAAGTAAAAAAACCATTTAACAAAATCTGCATCTAAAAACTCTGAAATGCACTTTAATTTACGCTGCCTTAAACATTGTTATTATTTAGGTGTATCAAGTACAATTAGTTTTTTTTTTTTTTTTTCCTATTTAACAACAAATTTTCGCAATATTTATTCATTGTGAAATATTATTGTCAACATGGCACCAACCCGATCTCACAATTACATCATCACATCACTTCATTTGCAAAATAAGAAAATGCATAGTAATTGAACAACTTACACTTAAAAACAGCTGTGTTTTACAAGAGAATTAAACAAAAGAAATAAAATAAAATAAAAACTGTGCGATGATATTTAGTTACAGCTTTTAATATGAGATGGCAGCACTAGATATGCTAGTTGTACGCATTCGTGAATACGCATACAGCTGTCTTTTTCATTCAACATTTTAGGGACCACAAAACCGTGGGGAACTGGAAATCGTCAAAATGCGAATTCATCTTTTTTTCTGCTTTGAATTCGTCCAAAACACAAATAACATATTACGTTACAGATGAGCATAATAGTGATATTAAGATTAATTATGTATTGTTTGGTTAAATGAATACAGCAAAACGCATGAGGGTTATCTGCGAAAAGGAAGCGAAGCCTTTGTGTAAGTTTTTGGAAAGGACTGGATTTGACTTAGTTTGTTTGATTGTGTGATTATGGCAAAACACACGAGGGCTATCATGCCTGAGAGAAATGTCTACCTGCAAGACTTTCTGAGAGTAACCGGGTCTTACCGACAATCCACACAAGGAAAAGTACGAAAACGTCGATGCAACCTACCCGTTCAAGGAGATTCGAGCTCAGGTCAAAACTACCAGTGTTCTCTCGACCCTTGCTAAGTAAGCACTTTCGAAGAAATTGGCTTGTATTCTGTATGCTATAAAAAAAAAAAAATATGATGAAACAAGTCCCCATATCAGATTATACGTCAGAAATAGAGATGGACGATCAGCTCTGGAACGGATTCAAAGAACCGATTCACTTTACTGAACGAAAGATCAGCGCTTCGGCGAAAACGGAACGGCAATTCTTTTAACAGCTGTTTTTGGAAAGCGTGCCGAAAAATCTCGTTCCTTTTTAATGTAAACACTAGCAATTCTTCCTTTATTATTTACCGAAAACGTCTCTGACCTATTTTTTTATGCGCGTATGAAGTTATATATATATATATATATATATATATATATATGTGTGTGTGTGTGTGTGTGTGTGTGTGTGTGTGTGTGTGTGCTTTTGGCTGGCTTGTGCTCCATCTAGCATTTAAAAAACAAGCCATTAATTTGTCGACGCATATCAGCGAAACTGACCACTCCTGTTTGCAAATAGATGAAATATTTTTCCCCATCTGGAAATGAAAGGACCTGTAAAGTATGTAGACTATAGGAACTAGTTCCTCGGATTCCCAGTTATCAGCGCTCCGACACTACTCGCAGATCTGTGTCCTTCGGATTATTCGCAGTTTTCAAAGATCCTGCTCTAGCTGCGGATCTGATTCCAATAGAGTCCTTATTATTCGCTCATTTTATCGCTTCTGCTCTAGCCGCAAATCTGGCTCCTGCAATGCACTACATTAGATTATTTATTCTTTTCACTTTCTTGGAGCTGTTGACTTCACTTCAATTCTTTGACTATTATGTCATAATATAGCTATGTACGAGGGCTATCCAGAAAGTAGATTACGTTTTGGAATAAAAAAATAAACAAAGTATAGGAAACAAATTTTATTATATACAGATGAAAGCCACACTCAAATACTACTTTTCTACATAGTCACCATACAAATTAAGGCATTTATCGTAGCGATGTACGAGCTTGGAAATTCCTTCGTCGAAAAATTCGGCCGCCTGCGCCTTCAACCACTTCGTTACCTCTTCTTGCAGCTGTGCGTCGTCATCAAAACGCTGCATAGCCAGCCACTTCTTCATTGCTGGGAATAGGTGGAAGTCGCTCGGTGCCAGGTCGGGACTGTACGGCGGATGAGGAAACAACTCCCACTTAAAAGATTCAAGAACTTTACGAGTGACATTTGCCGTGTGGGGCCGGGCGTTGTCGTGAATCAACAAGATCTTAGAGCTCAACATTCCTCTGCGCTTGTTTTGAATTGCTCTTCTGAGTTTTTGGAGAGTTTGGCAATACCTTTGAGAGTTTATTGTAGTGCCTCTTTCCAGGAAGTCCACCAAAATTACACCTTTTCTGTCCCAAAAAACAGTCGCCATCATCTTCCTTGCCGACATTGTTTGCATGCATTTCTTGGGTTTTTGAGGAGAACTTGTGTGCCCCACTGCATTGATTGCAATTTCGTTTCACAGTTCACATGTTTCACCCATGTTTCGTCACCAGTAACGATGCGATCGAGTAAAGAGTCACCATCCTTATGGTAAGCGTCCAAAAAGTTCAACGCTGCAGCCATTCGCTGATTTTTGTGGTCCTCTGTCAAGATTTTTGGAATCCATCTTGCACAAAACTTGTGGTAACCAAGCTTTTCGCTGATGATTTCGTGCAACAAACTTCGCGAAATTTGTGGAAAACTCAAAGAAAGTTCCGTTATTGTGAAATTTCGATTTTCACGGACTTTAGCATCGACTTTTTCGAGAAGTTCGGCGGTCACTATGCTGGGTCTCCCACTTCGATCTTCGTCGTGAACATTGGTTCGGCCATTTTGAAATCTTATGACCCACTGACGCACTCCACCTTCAGTGATAATATTGTCCCCATACACTTCACGAAGCTGCCGATAGATTTCTATCGGTTTACAGTTTTTTGCAGTCAGAAACCTTATTACTGAGCGCACCTCGCAGCTCGCGGGATTTTCAATTAACGCAGACATTTCAAACCGTCACAGTATCTGAACGGAGCACAGCACGAACCTCTCACTAGCACTTCGATCTTCGGATAGCACGGCTAGATGCAGACTGAGCTGCGCAACGCTCTGACCCCAAGATGGCCGCGCTAGCCCCGCCCCTAGCGGACACAGACGGAAACGTAATCTACTTCCTGGATGGCCCTCGTATATTAGGTATCACCTTTTTATACGATATTACTGTAATATTTATGTAAATTTTATTTTTTATCATTAACTTATTTTACTAACGTCATGTAATCAAGAGCTGTGAATTTCTCTTTAATCTTCTTTCGAATTAGTATATATTTATACGCATAAATTTTTCCATGTAATGTATTTTTTCAAGGTTGCAGAACAGAATCTGGATTCTACCGAATAGAAGAACCTCGAGAGATATTTGGTATCATTTTGTCAAATTAGATAAAAAAAAAAAAAAAAAAAAAACTTAAAAAAAAAAAAAAAAAAAGGAAAATGCCAGTATTATCAGCACTGTTCTTTGGGATCTACCTCTAATCTAAAAATAAATTTTTACATTGTGCTTTGTAGTAGCAACAAAATATCAATTATAGTAATAAAATAATGTAATCTTTAACAAAAGTGAGTTTCGTTTTCATTATTTTTTAACATTAAGCCTTTTTTTATTCCAGAATTTTATTGTTGTTCTATTTAGAAAGCTTTTTTCAAGGAACCTTAAAAGTGCAGTTGAAAGAAATCAGCCCAATGAGTGAGCGGTTTGGTTTAGTTGATTCCAGCGATCCTACTCCTTCTTCAATTCTTTCTGCTTTTTACCTATCTTTGCACACCGCTCTTGATCCATTCCTGTTCCGAACGCATTCATCAAGGTCATTGTTAGAGAGCTGTGAAACGTTAAAAAAAGACTGATTCACTTCAGTTAGTGAACAGTTCCGAATCGATCCTTTAAAGGAGCGGGTTTGCCTGTGTCTAGTCAAAAATGCAGAATCTTTCTGCAAGCGAAAGAGATCAAAATAGCTGTTTGTTAGAAAAGCATTGCTCTGTATAATTTTAAATAATTATTAGCAGAAAATAATCCCAATTCAGAAAAAATATATCGCTACATTAGGTGCAAAAATTTCTTTATATTTTCAGTTTATTATTATTAACACGTTGCTAAATTCTAGCTTAACACACGAATATGCAGATAGCTGTTTCTAAATCTATGGTGGTACGCACTCCGAAATCGGCGGCAAAGTTCTCACAGAACAACATAGTTTTCTGATTGACTTTATTACAAATTTATTGATCCAGTTTGGAAAGTTTCTCATACAGTTGCGACAACAATGTGCAGTAGGAAATTCAAGAATTCTTAAGCCCACATTGATATCGCAACCATCAGAGTTGCTTCTAAATTGGACCAATGAGATTCAACTGCAAAATTGGCTCACTTTACGTTTTGTGAGGAGGATAAACAAGAATCCATTTTTTAAAGTTCTATGGAAGTTCTATTGCTATTTAACGTGTATTCATACTCTTTTTAATGTTAAAATTATTCCGAAAATAAAATTAAACATAAAAACCTTCTCGTCGATTGCAAATCGAGGGCAAAATTCTAAAACGTTTGAAATTTGAATCTAAGCGACAGCTATCAAAAGCCTATGCTTTCTTGCCAGAATATTAAATGAGCTAACGCGCATATTCAAATGAGGTAGAAATATGTGGGAACGTTTTTGGAAGTATTTTAGAATGTGTTATGCTTACCTGAAGGCCACGTTGTTTTCCTTGACGTACTAGCAATTAGATTTCTGTGGCGTTGAGACCTTACAACCAATTAGACTTGTTTACGCCGACTTTTACGAGTCAGAGCCTGCTTGTACATTAAGTAACCCGTGAAAGGTCGTTAGGCTAATTTAATTCTATTTTGTTTTTACGTTACTTGTTACCTTTTGAACCACTAGTGTTGTCTTCTATGAGCAGGAATCGATGTCATCTGTGAAATTTATATTGTGTTAATAAAGGGGGCTTTACACCCTTCTCTGGACTTTGACAGACTTAAGGCTTGAGGATATTTTCTCACGCGATTTGCTAGCTCTCGTTAGTGTTTACGTTTACAGAAAAACCTTCTCGTCGATTGCAACGTTTGAAATTTGAATCTAAGCGACAGCTATCAAAAGCTCATGATACGAGACGCTATAAGCCTATGCCACAAATTCCGCGCGCCTAAACTGTCTGGAAGACAGGTAAAACCTTACAGAAAGAAGATTTAGAATGGTAGAATGCATTTTTAAAATACAAATAAAAAAAGCGTGGTTTACTTGCTTAGCGTCAGAAAATTCATTAAGGTTTTTTGGTTTCCCAGAACATAATCGCGTACAAAAGTAATTTACATCATAATTATATATGCAAAATTTTCCTAGCATCACCTCTAAAATTATATTTACTCTGTCACCCTTTTACTTTTTCTCTGAAAGAAATTTGAAAATTTTAGACTCACCTGTTTCCAGTAATTTTGTTTTTATGATACCCAAACCCCGTATATATATTTTCCAAACAAATATTTCCCAACAACTGAACAGCCTGTACCAGCTCAGTTAACAGATCCCATTTTACGCATGAAAAATATTGCCGGTATAAAAGGATCATATCATCAGTGCCTGCACGAGGAAAAGTGACCATGAGCACGATGAGAAACAAAGTCGCTAGTGACGATAATAACAACAGCCAATGAAACTATTCATGTGTCCGAAGAACAATGGCGGGTCCTAAATCAGTGTTTAGCTTACTAAATAACACACAGACATCTACTTGAACTCACTGGTTAGCTTTGTAGCTCAGAGCAAGTTTAGCGTAAGATCTGCCTAGAAGACCTGCTCTCAGGCAATAACTTTACAAGAGAACTTAATGCATTGACAAGCAACTTTGCCGACACGTGTAGATGAGCCTTTTAGGTACTTTAAATAATAATCAGAATTTAGTTCCATCTATAACTTCCCAAGTGTTTGAAAAGATTCATGATCATACAAACCGGCCATAAGATGCATATTTCGCAGTCATTATAATTGTCTAATAAATACTGTTTACGGCAGCCTAATCGAGACAACCATTTTCTAACTTCATTTAAAGTAAAAGAAAGAAACAACATAACGCATTTCAATCTTATTGATTCTGTTTTGAACATCCAGCCTGCCTCCATTATTTTAAAGAACAATAATTGCATCTACAATTGTAGGGATTTTACCGTAGCTTTGAAAACTATTGACATTTCACTGTCAGATAAGATTTATTTGAAAACTTTCCTTCTCGTTGCTTTCACAGGCAAAATTTCGATCTAAAGATTTTTAGCTAATAAGAGAAAGAAAATATAAAGGAAATGCTACGAAATTTTCCTGTTTTTTTTTTTTTTTATTTTTATTTTTATTTTTATTTTGTTTTCCCCGTCAAAATTTTAATTTTTGGAACTCTCTTGAATATGAACACACACCAAAGACGTTTGTAAACATGGTTTCTAACTGGTTTCTAACATGTTTCCAACTGTTCCTTTAATAACATTACTATGTTTTCTATACAATATTACAGCTGCGATCGATTTTGAATGCCGCAGATATGTAATGGCAATTTAAATACTTTATACTACGTCATCTAGAATAATGCATCAAATTTAATGCAAGGATATTTTATCTTCCGGCTTCTTTTCATTCATTTCAGAAAACCGCAATCTTTTAAGGTACTGAATGAACTTACCATATTTGGGAGACAAAAGAGTTTGAAGTTAACCATCTTTTCCCTGTAGTTTAAACACAGTATTGGTTAAAATGACAAGTATTCTGTTAATGCTTTGCATTGTAGAAGGACCATCATACATCCCAGCAATGAAGGAGGAAGATAGCGGATATTAAAACATCTTACCTGAAAGGAAAATTTGGTTTACTTTGATTAAAACAGAAAGAATAAAAGAAAACAAGAAATTCATTTCACGGTAAAAAATTCATGAACTAATTTGTCACGAACTGCTATTTCTGAATTAAAATAAAGATTATGCAGATCTAGCTATAGTCTAACCGTGAATTTACCAGTTTAACATGCTACTAAAGAGCCAAGAGCTATGACTCATTTTCATTCTTATCCTCATAAACTATTTTACAACAAATGTATTTGTTTTTTCGCAATGAAATTATTAATGTTTAAAATTAAGTAAAAAGAGAGTCTTAGTAAGGTTGTGTACATTTTAAACAAAACCCTATCGGTTTTGAAAGCGATCAGACAAAGGATCGACCTGAAAAAAATGCTTAATATGCAACGTGTTTCAGCAAATCGGTTACAAACTTTCAGGAGAGATAGAGTACACCTAGACGATGAAAAGCAAATTGCAATGCATGGTCGGAAACACTTTCTTGGCGACGTAGTGATGACACAAACTACAAGAAAGGAAGGAAACGAACAAGGTGAGAATATATGTTTATGCTTAGTCAAGTGGAAACCAAGAAATAAAAACAAAAACAGAGGATCGTCATCAAAGAAGGTGATCGAAACTTATCCTCAACATAGGATCGGCAGGGTGGTCCGGTGCAATCGCCAACAAGATCGCCAGACCTCACTTGCATTGACCACTTCCTCTGTGAGTACGTCAAGACACTGGTGTATAAAAAAGTGGCACTGCTGGGGAAGTCCGGGCCACGCCTAGTATTTCCTAGAAAATCAGATCTTCCATGCTGCAGAGATGTGACGGTCACAGTCAGGAGTCGTCATTTCGAATACCTTCTTTGATGATAATCGTTGCCTATTTTTGTTCTCATTCCTTGGCTTCTGCTGTACTAAGCATAATAAACAAGTTTTCTCACCACGTTCGTGTCCTTCCTTTCTTGTGTTTGTGTTGTTATTACCACTCAAAGAAAGCGTTTCCGATCATGCATTTCTGTGTGATTTTTCATCGACTAGGTGTACTCTATCTCTCCTGAAAGTTTGCAACCAATTTGCTGAAACACCTTGTATATAGCATTAGATTGGTATCCTGAAACAAATATATTCTTCCTGGGTAAAATGCTTAATTTTGAGTGAAAGGCAAAGGACCATTTGAAATTATTAAGCAATTATTTAATATAATTTCTAGAAATTTTAAAATCTGAATTCAAAATTCTTGCTTCTCTTTTATCCATCGTTGTCTTCTCATAGTTTAAGAAAAATTAAAATTCCTCTCTAAAAATAGCATATTTTGTTAAAAATATCTGTTACATATGAATAAATAAAAATCATTGACTTATTGCGAGAATATTTAAACTATTTAGTACATCTTTAGTCATTTAAAAACTCGAAGCACAGCTCTCTGTCTTCTGAATCACTGAAATTTAGTTTCAAGTTTTTAAGATGAAATTTATAATCGTTGATTAAAGAGCTTCACACATTTTTAATCCATTTCTGTTTTCTAAAGCATTATCGGAAATACATTTCAGGTAACAATTGAAAATCATGTTCTTCGAATTGTCCTTGTTTATATAATATTCGCAACCAAATAAGCAAATTTTATGCAATTTGTTACAATAATTAATTACTCTTTGCCTCGCGCAACTGAATTTATGAATACTTGTTGCAAACATAATTAGTTCAGTTAACACCCGCCATTTTTATAAGCAATATTATCGTTTCTCAATAACCGGTGTCATTAGTACGAAGTTCCCGAAACACATTTTAATTTATGATTCTTACTGCAATCTGGTTCCTCAGATTTTGATGTATATAGTCTGCCAACTTATTTTCCACCAAAAATTTATCAAGCGGAATGATTTGCTTATACTGAAGAAAGAACTTAATTGCATCAATTTAGAGTAAAATTTACTAAAGAGTATTTAATGGAAGTTTAAGCAATAAATGAGCCTTGATTACCCAATGTTAGCAATAATGTAACGTAACATGAAACATAATTCTTTCTAAAACTGTTATTTTTTTCATGAACGGCATTTATTAACCACAGTATAAGAAATCATCGCAGACTGCTGGGCACACTTTCGCAAGTGAAAATGGTTAACCTGTCTAGTTAGCATTAGAACATCGAGTCTGGTGTCCAGATTGAGGGCATAGTTGATAATACATGTCTCCTTCGCCAAAACGTTTAACCAGCGCCACGGTAGCGCCGTAACTAAAAATATCCTGCCTGATAACTTGTCACACCTTTGTCTACTAGGTTTCACATTTCTTCCCAGTCGTCCATAATGTGTGAGAATGTGAAGAATTACTGCAACCTCCCGTGCATGCTTTTGTGTTGTAAGTGTTTCACCCGTGCTCGAATCTGGGTAAGGACAAGTAGGTATAAAAGTAAGTGGGTAGACATAAAAAGATTAAAATTAAATACATATTTCACTATGTAGCAATTATGTCAGTCTTGTACTGCAACAAATGAGAAAATCAGAAGCTGTTCACATCTTCCTCGGCGATTTTGCTTTGCTTTAAAAAAAAAAAATCTGTTGTGTACAACACATGACTTCCTTGTACGGATTATTAAATTATACGCATTTTTCTTGCATTTCATTTAAACGTATTGGATTGAATTAAATCTACTTCATCGATAGCGCAAAATCCACAATAGAACAACTGCACTCTTTAAAATTCACTCTATTTGTTTACAATAGCGACACTTTGGCTCTAGGTTCGCTTAACAGCGTTATATTTCGTTTCTATTATAACTCAGAATGCATAAAATTTATATCATTTGACGAATTATCTAATCGTTGCCACATGTTCTATTCAATTATTATAATAATTCTAGAACGATGTATAAAAGAAATTAAGCAAACAAAACAAAAAAGAAACAGTTTTTCACAGACGATTCAGTATTTCTCATTCAATTAATTCAGTTCTCAGTTCGCGACAAGGCAAAAATACACAAAAACTCAAAATAACTACATTAAAAATTACGAAGTAAATCTTAAACACTTATTTCCTCGAAAAAATTCCAGAAAGGATTAAGCATGATTTAATTCGCAATAATAAATGAAGGCGTTATCTTTGTTGTTGCGAAGCTTAGTCTCTCTACAAGGAAATAAAAATCGTACAAGGAACTAAAAATCGTCTGCTCGGAAATTTTTTTAATTGCAACTATATTTCTAAAAGTAAAAATTATACTTGCTACCTGACAGTTTTTTTTTAATGCAAAATGGCGCTTTTAAAGAAGCTGTACATGGAAGGCTATGTTTGTGTTCTTTCCGAAGAAAATTACTTGTATCTAGATATCAGAAAATGCTGTGGAAGCTATGATTATTCAATATTTAAAGCTACGATAGGTAATACTGGGAACAAAAAAAGAAACAAACATACCTCAACATTAGGCTTCAAGTACAAAAATTGTCCCATATACACATCCAGACGAAAGACGGAATATTTGGAATTATGCTAAGGTGAGATCTTTAAAGTTAAAGGAGACGGACAGTTGGTCAAAGAACAGTTGCAAAATCATAAACTGTTCCGTCTCAACTGTAAACAAAGTGATTTACGCTAATTTGAATCTTAAAAAGACGAAAAAAACCTGATGTGCATCGCCTTTCTTCACGACATAATCCCGAACGCGAAACGCGCTGAAGAATTCCTTATGAGAAACAATTATCTGAATAAAATTGAATAAAAGTTATCACAATAAACGAATCTTGGGTGTATTTAAATGATTGCAATAAAAACAGATCCATTTATTATCATCAAAGAGGTGAAAAAGTCATAAAATACGGTTCAAACAATCTAAATAAAGTTTTTCAAAAGGATTTATGATTGGTGTTGATTTTTCACACAACAGCAAACTTAAAATAAAGAGAACGAAGAAAAATTTTATCTACTCCTCATATTATCAGGAAAAAATTTTATACCCAATTTTCAAATATTAAATAACTTTTCTTTACCAACTGTGCCATCAATCAGTAGAGCTGCATCAAGACAAAGCAAGCAGCCACACTTCAAAATCCAACATTAATTTCCTGAAAAAATTGGGACAATAAATGGCTATCAAGTCCTTCACTCATATCACTACTAAACCTCCTGAAATATATCACCCATGGAGTTTTGCGCCTTTGGTACTTCTAAAATGCAGATTGTTTAAACGTCAGCCTGCAACACTCCTTGGACTTTGGAAGGCTGTTCGAGATCAAGGGGATAAAATACCTCTTCAGATACTACAAAAGACTCTGCTGTCTTGGAAATTACCTTGTATAAAGATAGTGAAGAAGGACTTTGGAAGGCTGTTCGAGAGCAAGGGGATAAAATACCTCTTCAGATACTACAAAAGACTCTGCTGTCTTGGAAATTACCGTGTATAAAGATAGTGAAGAAGGACTTTGGAAGGCTGTTCGAGAGCAAGGGGATAAAATACCTCTTCTGATACTACAAAAGACTCTGCTGTCTTGGAAATTACCTTGTATAAAAATGGTGAAGAAGGACTTTGGAAGGCTGTTCGAGAGCAAGAGGATAAAATACCTCTTCAGATACTACAAAATATTCTGCTGTCTTGGAAATTACTGTGTATAAAGGTAATGAAGAATAAGGGTTATCAAATCGAACATTGAAAATACAAAAATTTCTGGGAAAATAGTATTTCTGTAAATGCAATGAAAATAGTCTAAAAACGTGCGAACAGTCTGTGTAAATTCCTAGTAATTTCAAAAAATGGTGCCGCAGGTTTCCAATTTTAATTACATAGCAGCACTATCTTAAAGTCCCTTCTTCGATGAACTTTTAAGGAAATATAATTGACATTTCTGTTTAACGGTTCCCCTTTAAAACTTCCATTTAACATATGTTTCACAAATCCATTACATTTTAATAGTGCTGTGCGCCATTTTGAATAAACTTAGTTTCAAAATTATTAATCTACTAACGAAGCAACACATTTTAATGTAAATGCTTTAATGAAATTTAGCGGTAATTTTATAATCCATCCAAGCTGCATTCGTAGTTAAATCACTCACAAATACTCGGCAAATTTACACAGGACCTGCCAGGTTTCTTTGCTAGAAGTTAAATTTGCTTTCGCTACTTGACTAGAAAAGCGTGAAGTGATGTTTAACGCATAACGTCTAAATGCGTATTAATTGAGTTGGACGTCTAGTAAAGGCCTCGCAGTTATTGCGCAGTATGGTTGGAAAACGAGGAGAAAGATACATTTTCAAGAGGAAGTAGGGAATATAATTTGTTAACAACAAAGGAGAAAAGTTTCAATATTTCGTGTATGTCAATGAATTTTAACCCCCGCTAATAGCATTATTTTAATGCTGATGACACAAGATTGCAGTCAAGTAAATTGCTACAAATCGAACAACACACGAAATTGTTCGAAACACGAAACTGACACACGAAAACAATACACGAAATTGATTAAATTGAATGATGTCGAATCCGTCTTACTCTTAAATGAATATTTAACAACAATTCTCCTTCTTCATTTTTACTTCCTTGTATAAAGCAAAGGAAACATTGTAATCGCGAAAATTTTCGGGTATCATATTTAAACGAGAATATCCATTTTGATCGCTATCGAATGCAATTTAAAGATATTTTTGCATGACAAATGTACGTAAGGACAGAATAAAGGACTCTTTTCCCCCAAACGAATTATAAAACTGATTTAAAATGGATTCAGAAGAGTTTTTTTTTTTTTTTTTCCGTAGCGTCTGTACTACTGTCTGTCTCTATCATAACTCAAAAAGTCTCAGAACTTTGAAATTCTGTGCATAGGACTGCTATAACATGTAGTTGTGCACCTGCCTTTCTGGTTGCAATCAGAGGCACCAAACTCGGCTCGGTGAGTTCAGTTTTTGTATTCTTATATGTTGGTAAATTGTGCATTTTTTTGGTTTAAAATTGATTGAATTATATTGTTCTTATCTTCCGGCTAAGAATTTTATGCCTTTAGTTAATCAGCTTGCAATAGCTACAGATTTATCAATAATTTAAAAGTTGTTTAGGAGCTAAGAGTATTTTTTTTTTTACAATAGCAGCCATGTTTGTTTACATTTGAAACTTAGCAGACTAGTGAATTAAGTCACTTTCTGACCTTTTAGTGTCTTTTTGCCGACCGGACGGAAAGTAAACTTTCAGTTTTGTACTCCGAAAAGTCTGCCTTCTTGCGCACTGGCCGAATTGCTTGCTTTTTCAGAGAAGCACTAATTTTAATTGTATATATTTTTAATTGTTTTAACTGTATCTGTTTCATATTTTCAATTTTTAATACATATACTTTGAGGCGCTTTTGCCTAACGGCGAAGTGAGAATTGAATTAATTGAATGAGATATATATATATAATGGAATTCGAGGAAATAAGTTTAAATGAATTGAAGCAAAAACTGAGTATAATTTGGCATTCTGTACAAGGAAGTCATGTGGTGTGCACATCAGATTTTTTAAATAAACATTTCAATGGGTGATTTATGATTGCATTTTCTTAAATTTTACAACTTACAGAATTTTAATTATTCGTTGTCGATATACTTTTAATTTTTGTATTATTTATTGAATTTTTCAAAGATAAGCTGCTCTTATCTTATTTTTGCATTATTTATTTATCATATTTTATAAATATTTAAGTTACGATATCACTGATTTCATAACTGAGAGGCTTACTGTCGCGTATGTTCACATTGAGTGATAAAATTTCTGCATCTAGTCTAAAAATAAGGAGCACATTTTTCTGCAGTACTGCATTGAACATGAAAGTATACATTCTTAAAAAACGCAAGTCTAAAAAATTTATAAAGACAAGCCCAACGAGATAGCAGACCTAATAAAACGATCTTTCACGAGCATGTTTTGATTTTATTTTGTGTACTTAGGATTGTACTTCATCGAAATACTATATAAATTTAACACAATCATCACACTTTTACTATCAAATTTTAAACAGGCGAGTTCTTTATGTTTTTAATTTAAGAGCCAAAGGTAATAATAATGTGAAAGATCTTGTCGATTGTATCAGGACACATATTCTAGGTGATAATGTTTGTTGACAAGAAAAAAAGAAACAGTAATTAAGTACTAAGGGAATCAGTAGACAGCAAATCATTCAGAAAAACTAGAATTAACTTTTAAAAAAAATTCATACTATGAAAGGATTTAAAAAAATATATATTAGAAACAAAATGTGAAAGCTTTCAGATTTTAACGGTCGCCTAAAAAGTTTTGCTAAGGGTTTTCACGCTCTCGTTGAGCTCTCTGTCTCCCAAGCTGCTCTTGCACTCACGCCTGCAAAACCTTTATTTTGGTGAGGGGAAGCTTTCTAGCTTAATTATTAAAAATCCTTTTCTTCGCACTTACGCCACATAAAATTCAACAGCAAAATCAAAAAATTTTGAAAAGCAGTGTAGCAACATGTGTTTAGAATTCTGAATGCTGCTAAGTGTTGCATACATTTTTCCATATTTGTTTCCAATTTTTTTTTGCAGCTCATCATATCAGTGTTAAGTTTTTCTTAGTCAGATGGCATACAAAACTTCTTTCTGTCTTTTTATTATTAACGTTTTGTATGTTAAATTTATATATTAAATATCACGTTCTTGACACTTACGCAACATAAAATTCAGTTCGACAGCAAGATCACAAAACATTTAAAAAGAGCATATCCTTAGAATGTCCGATCGAGTGTTGAGAGGTAGCCATACACATTTTATATTTGCAATAATATTTCGTTAAAAACTGCACGCGGCAGTAGATATCATAAAAAAACAAAGTATATAAATAATGATTTCAATAAGACCAGCTAATGTAATTTAATAAAAATACTGAATATTCTAAATAGATATCGCATGGTTTTAACAGATTTCTATTATCAATTACATTAAAATGTAGAAAAAATATTCCAAACTGTATTTATTGCTTTTAAATCTCTCTCTAAAAACCTACAATCTTATAGATTAAATTTGAAAGTATCTTGGTCTTTATTGAATGGTAATATGCTGAAGCGTGGAAGATAAAAATATTTTATTTCCAGCGGCGCCAACCCATTGTTTTCATAGAGCCAACATTTGTTGATTAAAATTGAAGAATAACTATCTTGCGTTTTTCCGAATGGCAATAGTCTCGAGCGCTGGACATAAAAAATCATTTTGTCAATCAAAAATTGGTTAATATTTACAAAGTATTAAAGAAGTATTGAAAAAAATTCAAATTTCAGAATTTGCAGTTCCACATGTTCGTGTGGAGAACTATGTTGTTCTAAATTTGATGGCTCTACCGTCGTTCTTTTCACAATACGATAAACATACATACATTCCTGCACATTCTTCCCTCTTAAATTTCTTTAAAAATGATACAGGGTGATAACATTTGGTGGCAACAATTTGAACAGTGATTCAGTCACCTAAAGTAAACCGACATTTATAAGTGATCCTCAGGAAAGTCTCGTTTCGAGACTAATAGCACCTTTGGGGCTAAAAATTGCTTCTTCAGCTTTCAATTGGTCTATTGTGTATAGCTGTACAAAACAAATGAAAAACGTTAGAAGGTTATTTACCCGAACAATGGATTGTGGAAGGCACCGTCGAGGAACAACTGAGTATTTTTTTAAAATAGTTGAAAAGAGAACTGAGAAAACTTTAATAGCAGTAATTACAGACAACGTGACCGACAACTGAATAATACATTGGGTCTGTTAAATAGAATATTCGATGCACTTGTAGAACGGGTTATCAAAATGTAACCGGAGAGTTTATAGAAAAAACTTATTTCCAAAAATTTTTGACCCAGTATAATTAGTGATTTTAAGATACTAGGCAACTAAACCATATTCTTTTCAATAATCGGTTTAGTAATACAATGAACACTCTCTGATCACCCATTGTTCCAGGTAATTCTAATATTCAGTGGGAGTGGTTATCTTGGAGATGGGGGTGTTAAATAACAGTATATATTTATGGCCTTGGAAGTACTGGTAATTTTTGGAGACGCTTGTTCATGGACATTTGTTATATTTCAACATACTGCCACTAATTAGGATGCACAGACTGTCTCTATTATGTAGCTTAAACAAACGATCTCCAAAAGACTGTATCAAGGATAATCATCAGGTCTTAGGACGACAAGGACGACAGAAAAGTCAGAATAAGGGTGTAAAGGACACTTTATTCAATCAAATACAGTTGCACAGATGGCCTCACTTGGGCTTACATAAAGCCAACACTTCCGGTTTAACTCAAACAGGTAACGTTGAATTATAATATATATAAATATAATTAATAATAGCCTAATGGTTCACAGGATACTTTACTGAGCAGGAAGGCTCTGACTCGTAGAAACCGGCGGAAACAAGTAATGTCTAGATTCACGCAAAGCCACAGAATCGCCGATAATTTAAAACAACAACGTGGCCTTCAAGCAGGCATAACACGCTCTAAATTCACCTTCCAAAACCTTCGCTCAAATAGCATTTCTTTCTCCCTCATTACCAATACACGCGCGCTATCTCATTTGCATTCTATCAGGAAAGCTTGGGTGAAAACGTGACTGAAAGGAAAGTTGCTTTAACTAAAAATTTACTGTTAGTCAAATTTTAATAACAAATAATAATAGTCAAACTAAATCGTAATAATAAATAAATACTCACAAGGGTATTGTTAGTTGATTTGTTATTGACATGAAAACGCGCAGGAGGCCATCTGTTCAAGGGAAATGATGCCTCTATGGAGGACTTTCTAAGAGAAACTGGCTTATGTTCACGTTATACATGGAGAAAACGGCGTAAACCAACCACGCAGTATACATTATTCAACAATGTTTAACTGTTCTGCCGCGGGTTGGGTCTAATTCAGACAGTGTCTACTTTTACGTATTAGATTCTTTTAATATGCATTAAATTATAAAGTGCTGTGTTAGATATGGCACAGTTTTAATTATAAATCTTGCATAGTACAGCGATTTCCAAAAAACTCGCTGTACAAAATAATAAGAAATTATTAATAGAGAAATTTCAGAAATAAAAAATAATTTATCATAATATTCAAAATTTTTAAACTAATGCATTCATTGCAAATCTTAAGATCTTTTTAAGGAACTGCTCCAATGAACTGAACGTATGATTCCACTACCATCTACATTACTAATCAATTAATAATAATTGCTAATCCTTTTAAATAACTGCCAATGCAAATACATGGAACTAGAATGACCTTAAGAGCAGAAGGGATGTCTTGTCTCTTTCACGGTAAATACTTCAGTATTGTGCGTTCATTTTTTTTTCATAAACTGTAAAATAGAGTTTCAGATATTTCCAATGTTACGTTTCATATATTTTACCAACATATTTTTATCATTAAAATTGGAACTTCGTATTTTTCTTCTGTAACTTTTCAGCTTATGTTTTCTTCACATTTAATTTCCTAAAACGATCCATCTCTCAAATCCCTTTTTTAAGATCTCACTAATTCAAAACAAATGCCCACAAAACTTAAATCACTTTATCTGATAGTTAATGAAAAAGGTAACGTGTACACCCTAAAAGTGTATACTCTAAAAATATAAACCTTTCCTTCCGATTATTCTTATTTTTATGATGGCTACAGCTTCAAGTTTTTATAAGATATGTTAATTTCATCCCGCGGTTGTTTTCGCTCTTGTTGTTGTAGTGGAAGTAGTAATAGTAACAGCGATGATGGTGGTGGTGGTGGTGGTGGTGATAGCAGTCGTATTAAGAGAAGAAGAAGGCATTTTTTGCTACATTTAAAGATCGTAGTGCCTACCAACGGAAGTAATTTAGTTATCTACTTTTCCCAGTTCCTTTTTTGAAAAAAAAAAAATCAAATGATATTATTGAATATCTGAATCAAGATGACTGTCACACGAATATCTGAGAATTATATACCGATATATGATATTTCAGCAAATATTATATGGCTGCCGAGGCTATAGAAAAGCATCTCAACACAATGCACAGACAGTCAAATAAAACACAAAACGACAAAGCATGCTACAGAATATCTTGCATAAAACAAGTATTAATGTATTGTGTAGAACACTACAAAAGGCTATATTGAAATAGCCCAATGTCTAGAAATGATAAAGCTAATATTAATGTTAGTCTGGCATGTTCTTCTAAATACTCTTCAGCAATATATATATACTTTATATGGATTACAATTTCGAAATAAGATAATTAAAATAATATAATTTCACTATATGTAACAGGGTAAGAAAATTTAAATATTAGATACATATCTGTGTAAAGTAGGGTGAAAATAATTATGCACGAGATTTAAAATAATTCAAATAGTCAAATTGCGGAAGTAAAATTAAAGTATATTGATAAAATATACATGTTTGCTAAATATTTACAAGTAATTCCTTAACTCTTCAAAATCCTCCATTACACTCCAGTTAAGGTTTAAGGTAATATTATCATACCATAAAAAATTAAAAAATTAAAAATGAAAGTTAATGCCTGCCTTTTTAATATACAATTTAATACATTTTTTTCTAATTTTCTTACCTTTGGCCAGTATTTAGCTAATGTTTTGATTGAACTTGTAACTTCAGTTTTAAATATGCAGTCTAGTAGAAAAATAAATTTTTACAATAATTCTCTTTTTCTATCCCAATTCTAATTCAATTTAATTTTTTTCAATTAAATTACTTATTGGAATTTTTTACTAAAAATGATTCTCAAAAAAAATTTTTTTTTTACTCTTTAGTAGTTTGCAACAGCTATTTTCACAAACAGTAACAGTACATTTTTAACTTTTACACTTTTAACAATAACTCGAAGTTAGCAACACTTTTGCACACAAAATAAGCTTTTTACATTTTTTAAATTTTAGAACATCGGTTTTTTACAATAGCTTTCACAGGTAGCAGCTTTACACTCAATTTTACATTAGAGCCCTCTATTTTTACAGTTAGTAGTAACAAACTTCTCAACTAGTTTAGCAAATGCTATTACAACTCAAATATTCAAATATGTAGATCTAGGTAAGTTAAATTAAAACTTGCTATTTACTAGACTTTTTATTATTATTTTTATTATTTTAAGATTTTGTTTGTTGTATATAGTCTTTTTAGGTTTACATGCATAATCCGTCTTGGGGAAGTTTCCTGCTGGCAAGAGCTTTTAAATTACTTTAATTTTTTAAAAAATTTGGTTTCTACTCTTAATTTACTTTTAATTAATTTTCACTCTAGTCTTTTACTTGATATTTTCTCAAAATTCCACTGTTTAAATTTCTTTTTTTGTAATTCACAACATTTGATTTGAGTTTTGATTTAGAATTTTCCTTTCACCTTTGCCTATATGGATGATGAAACACGAATTGAGTAATTCAAGAGTTAGGTTTGGGGGCAACTCCCCCTTGATAAGTTTGTCTCCTGCCTGCTGAACAATTATTCACTTATGCAATTTTTAGGAATAATAAATTTAATTTTTTGAAATATATATTTTTTCATGGTTTTAGATAAGTGTAGTTAATTTACATATAGTATTAGAATTTAAATGATATTGTTAATTAGATAATTTACATATAGTTAATTTACATATAGTATTAGAATTTAAATGATATTGTTAATTAGATAATTTACATATAGTTAATTTACATATAGTATTAGAATTTAAATGATATTGTTAATTAGTTCGCAGCAATAATATTTTCTTTTGCAATTAAAATTCCTTAACTAAATTTTAAATTTTAATTTTATATTTGTTTTATACGAATAGAGAATATTTGTTAAATTCAAATTTCATGCCTTGAAGCAATGGCGCAAGAGAATTATTTAAATTAAATTTATTAATTTTTTGTGAAACCATATATATAATATATTCAGGAGCAGAAATTTTGACGGCGTAGAAGTGTTGATCCATAATGACTGGAAAATTGGAGGCGAAGGCAGATTAAATCTTCAGTTGTATTTTCAGCAACATGTTGCAGCTACACAAAGGTCGGCACATTAAACGTGCCTGTTCCAAACATTTACATTTGGGCTTACATTTTTGATTAATTTGCAACTAAAAAGAAAAAGCAGACAGACTGCAGTCCATCTAAGGCAAAGCGTAGGAACAAAGTGTCAGGATGAAATCTTATGTCAAACTGAGTTAGTTTTGGTTGTCAAAGCATTTTGATTGGATAGTTAATATTGCTGTAAAATTATTATAGGCTGCTTGAGTTTTAGTTCAATATTCATCGCCAGAATTACCTAAGAGACAGATGACATAAATTTTTCTCGAAATGACGCAATGCAAATAGATGTTGCTATTTTTAAAATAAAGAAGGGAAATTAATTTACGCTGCTAATTTAATCTTTTACATATTCTTTATTTTTCTTGCATATTTATATATAAACCAATAACTGTAAAATTATTATAGGCTGCTTGAGTTTTAGTTCAATATTCATCGCCAGAATTACCTAAGAGACAGATGACATAAATTTTTCTCGAAATGACGCAATGCAAATAGATGTTGCTATTTTTAAAATAAAGAAGGGAAATTAATTTACGCTGCTAATTTAATCTTTTACATATTCTTTATTTTTCTTGCATATTTATATATAAACCAATAATTCATAATTATTTACAATAAGAAAACTTTCCATATGCCATCTCCAAAGAACACAAATTCATTTTTTAAAATTTAAATTACTTTTATATTGAATTTGAATATATATATATATATATATATATTTCAGAATAAAATCAGCATATAATGTTTAAATATCACTGTAAAATGTTTATGTATACGCTACTGTTTACATATCAGTGTCTCCTCAGTGCTTAAACCCACGTGCACCAAAATGCTCCAGAGCAATGCTTGTTTATATATGAGCATCAGTGTAGAATTTGTCTGCTTTCCAGCGTAAAATCAGAGTAAAACGATTAAGCATAATTGTAATATATCAGTATAAATACTTATGTAAACACAGCAATGCATGCAAAAGTGTTAAATATACTTTTACGTAAAAGTGTATCGTGAACGTCTAAACCTAAGTGCCGATAAAATGCACCGAGATAATTAATATATGTTCAAATATACGCACGCACCAGCGCAGAATTTTTATATGTATTATAGGACATTCAGTATAAAACGTTTAAATGTCATTGTAAAAATCTGTGCAATATGAATATGCATATGAAGCGACGTATGCATCAGTGTAAAATACATGTTTTGTATTAGTGTATTCTCAATGTCTGAAGCTATGCTTGCACAAAATGCTCCTGAGCAATATATGTTTGTAAATGCACAATAGTGAGGAATTTATATGTCTGAGACTAAAATCAGTATGAAATGTCTTAACATCAGTGTAAACGTATCAATGTAAAATGCTAAATTATCAGTCAAATTATTTTTAAATGTCAGTATATAGTAACAGTATAACAGCATCCTGTATCTTGTATGAAACTGTTGTCTTATATATTGCCTTTGTATGGCAGTTTACAATCTAAAGTTCCTATTAAACTCCCGATGCTGCGTTCCTGAGGCACCAGGGGGTTCTTGCGTTATACAGCTGTGGATTTCGTACAATACTCGAGTAATCCTTATAAGCCGCCGAGGTGTCCGGACCCGCTCTCACCTATCAGCTGCCGGATAGAAAAACTTTTGTGTATATTGTAACCCTTTTTATATTTATTGCCAGGAGCTTAGCTTGACGAACATTAAAATAATTGTCCCCACACATCTTGAATAAGAATACATATTGATCTGCAGAAAAGACGCAACTAGCGATACCCATTCCTCCAGCAGTCTTTGACCCATGTACACTGCGAAAAAAAAAGCTACAGTTCTATATCTCCCAGTCTACTAGGTCGATTAACAAAATTCAAATTGCGTTGTTCATGTCTCGAAAGCGCGACTTAGGGTATGTATTAGATTTATATATAGCATTGTTATAACATAGGTATTTTGACACAAAATCGGACTTTTCCTGATATAATATACCAATGTTTTTCCATATTTAAATTCTACGACTCAAATTATGCCTAGATATTAAATTTTGCAAAATTTGGTGCAAAATTTAGGGAGAAATTCAAAAATTTATCTTGGCCCAATTTTTTTAGTTTGCGCCAAGAATAATTCACTTGGCGAACTTTTTAATATGTGGCAACCGAATTTCGTTTTCCTTCCATTATGCCGGAGCGGGGAAAAAGGCAACACGTTCCTTTCTTTTTACATTGTACATGAGCGGGAAAAAAGTCACATCGTTTCTACTTCCAAATAATTTTAGCAAAATGTCTAAACACGTTTGATGTTTTATCGCTTTCAATAAATATACCAAATTTCAAAAAGCGCCAATATATAAATTAAAGTATATCTTCGAAATATTTTAATACAAAACTGTAATTTTCTGCAGGTATGCTTAGAAATAAGTCTTCTTTAAGATGATCGTAAAAATATTATAGATTACAATTAAAAAGTACTTTTGAAAAACGTGAAAGATTTATTTAAAAATACAATTTTTAAAAATAAATCATAAAAAAAAGTGGGAATTTTATTTGGAATGAACATAAATTTCGAAGTGCGAAAGGAAGAATCAAATAAGTTCAATAACAGAAGGGAGATTAATAAACATATACCAAACTAAATTCACATTTAGGAGCTGAAAGTTTGGTGGCTGATGTTTTAAAAACTACTCGTGCGATTTTTACAAAACTTGGTAGTTTGGTATAATTTGAGTCGTAGAATTGAAATATTGAAAAACATTGGTACTTTATTTCGGAAAACGTCCGATTTTGTGTCAAAAGTGTTCGTACACTTATGATTTTCTTTGAAATAGGGCTCTATCCATTTATTAAAAGTAAATTTTCTGAATAAGATTTTAATAATAAGATGTATAATCTCTTCATAATAAAATGACATGAAATATTTTTTAAATATAGCGAAACTTTTAAGAAATTAAGAAATTAAAAATAAAAAAATGACAAATATTTTATCTCACAAAAGTCTTCGTACACTTAAAAAAATCTTGACATATTAGTAAACATTTTTATTTTTCATTAAATTAATATTAGTAGAACATCCTTTAGCATCCACAACAGTTTTTAAACGTCTGGGAATAGATTTTACTAATTTTTTTTTTTTTTTTTTTAAATTTCTGTATCAATGTTCATCCATTCTTCCGCTTTGAGTTCGCTTTTCGTTTTGATGTCGTGTTTTCATTCTCTGACCTCCAACGCTTTCCAAATATGTTCTATGAGGTTTAAATCTGGCGACTATGTGGATAATTATATAGAGACACTACAGGCGAACGTTGAGAGCCGTATACGTGGGAGCGTTATCATGATTAAAAATAAAGTTGTTTCCAATACCCAAATTTTGGGCTTATGATTTTAAATTGTATCTTAAAATATTTAAATAAAGAGAATGATTCCTTATACCATCAATAAATAAATACCAAATTACCTAGTCCTGATGCTGTCATGCCCCACCCCCACAAGAACACCTCCACCGCCATGCTTAACTGTTCCAACTAAGTTCTTAGAATGAAGTTCCTTATTTTTTCTTCTCTATACAGTTATTCGATCATCGGAACCAAAAATGTTAAATTTGCTTTCGTCAGCAAATAGTACATTATTCAGTACGTTTCGGGTGTATTTATCATTGATTTTGCGAATGAAAGCCTAAGCTTTCTGTTTTTCTCACTAACAAAATATTTTTAACGGGGAGAACGCTCATGTAATCCAGGTTCTCTGAGAACTCGTCGAGCAGTTTCAGGTGAAATTGAAGTAGAAAACTTTTAATTAAATTCTGAAGAAACTTTTACAGCACTTAAACGTGGGTTTTTCACAATTTTTTTAATAATAAATCTCTCATCACCTTTAGTTAACTTTCTCGGTCAACCTTTTCTTACCTTATTTTCAATCCGATTTTTTTCTTTAAAGCGTTTTATCACATACTGCAACTGTAGAATGGGATAATTCAACTAATTTAGCGATATTTCGAATTGATTTAGCACTCCTTTGGTGAAAAATTATCAATTTTCCAATGCTGTTTGTGATTTCTTTATGACTGCGACACATTTTTCAATAATAAGTATAATGTTATGAAGTAAACTATACAAAATTAAAGCAAACGATTTTTTAAATGCCACCCACCACAATGCAAAAATTAAAAAGAGCGGCAAACGATAATTCTAATTTTGATTTTATCCAAAAATATTTCAGTGTACGAAGACTTTTGTGAGATAAAATGTTTATCATTTTTTGATTATTAATTTCTTAAAAATAAAGTTTCGCTATATTTAAAAATATTTCATGTAATTTTGTTACGAATAGATTATAGATGTTATTATTAAAATCTCATTCAGAAAATTTACTTTTAATTAATGGACAGAACCCTATTTCAATAAAAGTCATAAGTGTACGAACACTTTTGGGAGCCACTGTATATATAAATCTAATAAATACCCTAAGTCGCGCTTTCGAGACATGAAAAACGCAAGCTGAATTTCGTCAATCGGCCCAGTTGAATAGGAGATACAAAACTGTCTTTTTTTTCCGCAGTGTACAAGTAAGTATATGCATTCTCTTTCTGAAAGCAACATCTGTATAAACTGAAAGTTTATCTCGTTTGTTGGGTGAAATGCTCCTAGTATAATTGCTCGTATTCTGACTATATATTAATGTGACTTCAGATATTGCGAAGCAATCCTATGTATAGAATCTCTTATAATGGATGTTAGTTTCTGCATTGACAGATTCAGGGATAAGATTCCTAGTACAGTAAAAATTGTGCTTGGAGTGAGAGCAAAATATCCGCTGGTGAATATGGATTACCAGAAAATGCCTGCTTTTAAGCGTAGTTAAAATTTATTTTCAGAAAACTCACTTTTGCTATTTTCGATTTTTGAGGAACACAGGTGCTATTTTTTATGGATTGTATTGTATCTGATAAGATAACTGAAAATTCGCATTTAAAACGAAATATTTTAGACAGTGCGTTTTATTAAATTATTTTCGAAACACTACGACAGTTTTCCAGTTAAAAAATTAACTTCGAAATCACTTTATGTCCTAATCGCAGCTACAAAATAACAAATAGTTTCTGCAGTAAGTTTTAAGAATATTTACTTTTTTGCAACTTAATGCTTTCAGGTAATTGCAATTGAAAGTCATTTTAAGGAAATATAAAAGATTTGGCATGAAGAGAAACAAAACTGTATCCTCTATTCTAACAATCGCTGTTAACATTTCTCCGTAAAATAACATACATATGCACAAGCAAGGAAATAACTGTTACCATGACGACCATGAATTTTCACTAATAAGGAGATTCCTGGAAGAAACTGTTCACAGGTTTTTCTTTTCCTCTCCCGAAAACATCTTACTTGTATTTGAAAACTGTTTTGGGAAGAAAAGAGCCAATGTTTGTGATTCTTTATACGAAAACTTAAAATTTCTCCGCTTAAAATGATTTGCGAAAGGCAGAAACACATTTACATACACAAGTATTTATTTGGTTAAGTATTTGTTCTTCTTTCTTCCCCTTTCGAATAAAAAAAAATACAAGATTAGTTGTTTCCAAACAGTTACTTAATTCTTTAATCGATTGCCTTATTTCTCTTTTTTTCTCTCTCACCGTTTGTAGAAATGAAATTTATTATTTATTGCACAAATATGAAGTTTTACTCTGCGCTATGAATTTACCATGGAGAGTCGGAAGTAAAAGGAGAGTCTCTACCTAGTTTTCCCCATGCATTGCTTTGAAGCAGTACCGATCCCTTCGTGGAGACCAAACTATTCAGTGACTTACCATTACGGGGGGGGATAGATGGGTTTCTGACATGATCTCTCGGTTGTAAATATTTTGTAATTACGTCGTAAATATTATAAATATAATAAATATTATAAATATAATATTTGTAATACGAATAAATATATCTATTTTGTTTTTCTACAATATTTCAGAGCTCTACATATGTGGAAAGAATACATTTTTAAACAACATTTCATTCCGAATGGAGTTACATGCTATTCCCAGAACAATTTGCTCATAACAGTTTAATTTGAATGAAATATTTTCACAAGTTTTCGTTATTTATATTAGAAAACATTTAAGGTAATTCAATTTTATTTCGTTAAGGATTACAAAAATTAAGATCAAAGTTTATTGTATTATTAATATTACAATTACACATTATTACGTTTCTATTTACATAGCTTTTTCCCTAAAATACTTTGTCAAATATAAGAGGGTTTTTCATCTTATGAGGCATCTTTTAAATCGAAAATTTAAGCCAATTTATAATTTATGCTCTATTCCAGCGGCTCTCAACCTTTTGACTAACGCGTAACATCTAAATAGAAACTGAAAACTTTTAATATCATCACCACAAAGTACCACTACCACCACCACTTTTGAACAAAGCTCAGATCACATAAATTTACGAGTGTTAGAGAAAAAATCAGGATGTTAGGAATTTAACTTTTTAATTTAATAGTTAAAAATATTTTGCTTCTTTGCGTACCACCTAATTTTTCTCTAACCTCTGCTCTATTCGGTTCATTTCAAATTAAGCACCTTTTATTTTCATAGTCAAATATGTTAAATATTGGTGCTGATTTCCATGTACTTAACTTTCTTATGATTTGTAACCGAGTTAAAAAACGTAAGGAAATAATTCTTTTAATACTTGCCAGATTTTTTACCCTTAATTTCAACAATACATATTCTAAAAAATCTTTTCTTTACTTCCTTAAGTACGCATCTCATAGAATTTACTTTGCAATACCTTTTAACAGATTGCTTTCCAGTGCGAATAATTCTTGCTTAATTGTTTTTTTAAAACGTATTTGTCAACAGAATTTCAATTTATGATTACAATAAAATCTTGAGGTTAATATATAAATAGCTAATTTTTATAATCATTACACATTTAGATATATTTAATAACTAGATTTCTTCACAGTAACTTTAACACGAGTTTATGAATTTGTAGAGACATTAGGTTATTTTTAGGAAGCAGGCAAGATGAAAAATTAGCAATGCCTTCGCCGGGAATCGAACCGCGGACCACTCAATTACACGCTGAGCGTGCAGACCATTACACCGCGAAGGATCGTTAAGAAGGCGGGAGAAATACCTTATATACTCCTCCTTTTAAAGGGTGACTGGCATTTTTAGGGGGCCTAATCGCCAAGTTCTGGGTGAGGAGAATCATCATCCAGCACCCGTTTTGTTCGGGCGCCACTGTAGAAACATTAGGCACTTTGAAAGCAACGAAAGATGAAAAATATGCAATGCCTTCGCCGGGAATCGAACCACGGACCTCTCAATTACGCGCTTTGTGGTGTAGTGACGTGCAGACCACTACACCAAGAAGGATCGCTAAGAACGCGGGAGAAATATCTTATAAATTCATAAATCTTTCATTTCCAAATACACTTATAAATACTCTAATAAATATTTACATATTGTGTTAAATGCAGATACATGCTTTTACATAAATACCCATACGTATTGCACATTTTGCATTTTCGACGCATGCAAACCTTTAATTTCTGTGCATTCACTATGTTGTTTGATTAAAGTAATTTACAATTATTTAGAATATGCCAGAAAATTTTACATAATAAATATGTATAAATATAATTTGATTGAAATTTATATGCATTATGTTTAATACCAACTCAAAGTCAGTTTTCCTTCAAAATTTCTCCACAATGGCATCTTTCCCTTTAAGCAGACAGCCTTTGCATGCCTTATCCTATTTAATAAAATATTAACCTGACCTATGTGCCTAATTACAAATATTTTAACATGCATAATTTTATATTTACATTTAGCCATCAAGTTTCAAACTTTTGACTTGAATTACGTTTTAGGATACATTCATTATCAATTTCAAATTTTCTAGTATGTTCTGGTAGAGCATTCAATACCTCTTTTAGCGACTTTACCCAGTTTAATAGTTCTCTGATAATATAATAAATAATTATAACCCATTTCAACATTAACCTCATTGTCATTAGATCGCAGTCTTGATTGCCTTACGCTGCATAATATTGCTTTATTTTTCGAATCAGTTAAAACAACTAATTGAGCTAAATTCACAGCTACCTGAAATTTTTATACTGCGAGGTAATCCAGATGGTGCATATGCAAAGTATACTGATAAACCGATTAATAACATTGATGATGTTTTTTTCTTATCACAATATTATTTGGATGATAAAAATATATTTTACTTAAAACATTTTGGTGTTTGGAACATAAAATGAAGTAGCGAATACTTTACCAAGGGTATCGAAAGACGTGTACAATTTTAAAGGTACCGAAAGGTGTTTTTCATTCTTTGCAGGTAACATTTTTGCTAAATTCTGTATTTTTGTAGTCTAACAGCTTAGAATTTTATAAAACAAATTTAAAATCAAAATCGCTGTTGCAAGTTATCGAAAAATAACTAAGATGTGATTTTTGCGTAAATGTCACTAAATTCTATTATCCATTCAACAGTGAATGTTTCTTCTATGCGGAAGTGTCTCGCTTTTCGATTTGTATGGAACTGCCTGTGTGGAAATACTATCAAAGCGCTATCATGGAAGCTCTGCAGGTAAACAAAAAATACCTCATGTGAAGACCAAAGCCAGGGAGCACTGCTTCATTCGTAGTGCGAAATTGGCCTCTTCTTTTATTCTTACCTCCACTGAATATATATATATATTTTTTTCATTCGAAACGGAACTTTTATCTTTTACCTATCATTGATAAACTTTCATGAGTAAAATAAAGCACTCACAGAAGTTATGTAGAAAGCCTTCTAATTTAAAGAATCCATTCCCTGATGATTATTAGGTGGATCAATGAAAAGGGAACAGGAAACAAGAAAAATGTAGAAGATAAAACTTTGCCAAGTTTCTAGAAGAGTCGGCGTACCTCCTACGCAAGTAAAAGTGGATATAATTTTGTCGTATTCTAGCACCCAACAACCCAGATGGTATTGATATCATTATCAGGGAAATTACCGAAGATTTCCCAGAAATTCTCTTCGCGGTTACTTCAGTTTGTTGAAAATATCAGCACCTTCCTTAAAACATGAAGTTGTCTCAGGTCGTCGTTATTTTTCAAATCTGGCTAAGCTCCAGCATTTTCCTCATCTTATAGGCGCGTATTCTTTTCCTCATCTACTTCCAGTAGTCGGGAAGGTATTGGAAAGAGCAATTCTTTTAAAACGTAACTTTCTTCGGCACAGGACTGAGGCCATTCTCCTCAAGCAATAAGGATTGCGATGTGACAACTCAGCAAAGCATGCCATAAAAGAACTTATGACCACTATCCAATGGAACAAGGAGACAAAAACCTTCATTTAGTGGCAATAGCTATCAATATTTAGGCAGCTTCGATTACCTTTGGTGGCCAGACGTAATATATGCCCTGTACAATATAACCTATTCCCAAAACCATTATTACCAAGCACCGCCCGTACATTCAAGATCAAAATGTACAGTTAACATCAGTGGCATCTATGTCAGAAGTGTCTTTAGAGGGCGCCATCAGGGCCCATGTCTAAGACCTGCCCTGTGGAACGTCATTATAGCCTACGCGGGCGATTTGATGTTAGTTATAGTAGGAAGGAGCTAACTCCAAAAGCTTAGTACTGTCTCTACCGCTTTTGCGTAGGGGATAGAGTATATAACGTTCATATTTCGGCACAGAAACCATTGAACCATTGAACAATTTACTCACTGAACACAGCAGACAGCTTAGACTTAACCAGATTGTTAAACTCCATGGGATACTGGTAAATCCCCCAGTGGAAATATCTTAGGCTAACTATCAACTACAGAGATTCCTGGAAGCCACATGTCATTAGTCTGAAGATCCGAATTAGCATCCTAAGCAACAGCATGAGACGCATGGCGTCACTTAAATGGGGCATCTCGTCTAAGCTGTTAAAAGTTTTGCATAGAACAATTACAGAAAGAGTAATCATATACGAAACAGCAATCTGGGGTGGTGAACTTACCTCTCACATGAGAAGACCCCTGTTCTCAATTCAGGGCAGCTACTTAAAATATGCAGGGTCTAACGTACAGACTCAGCACTAGTCTCACAACAACTTTCGGGAATTTCTGTCCTAGAATCGATAGTTGAAAGGGAGGCAAGCATTGCAAGGATGACCAGACTAGATTAAACTATAACGCTCTTGCGCCATGGTTATCTCCACTTGGACAAGGAGGAGGAAATCATCTACAAAAACGTTGATTGAGCAGCTTTTAGTCTTTCCGACAGCATTAACATAAACGACGAAAGAATTCAAAGTAGCAATAATCACCTTTTTACAGATGCTCCAAAGTAGATAACGATATGGGTAGCTCCTTATAGAGGCTGTAAAATGGTACCGTAACATTTAAGGAAATAAGGAAACTAGGATTGAATAACTCGGTATACCAAACAAAGCTACTAGCTATCAGCGCTGCAGTTAGGCCCGCTAATACAAATCAGCAGCAGATATTCTCCACACTCAGAGACTCAGCGTGAAGTCTGGCAGCAATAGCGGGACAAAACAGCAAGAGCCCCTTGGCATATCGAATTCAAATTCAGCTTCTGGTTTTACCCTTTCATTCAGTTCCCTCTCATACAGGAATTCAAGGATGACGTAGCTTCTAGTTCATCCTTTCAAAGTCGTCCTACTATATTCCTGTTCCAAGCCTCACTTCTAGTTTTCTAAAAAAAATCCAAATTACGCCGTCTCTTGTGAGGGTTAATATTACAACAAAGCTTTGATAAAAATGGCCCGAAATTCTTCGAAATTACAGTGATCAGTAAATTGTATTTGTTGGAATTTTCCTTAGGAATAAAAATATGGCTGACAACAATTATCACGAGACAAACATTTTGCTTTCGAAAGAATGATCAAGTAGAATGAAAAAAAAAAAAAAAAAAAAAAAAAAAACTATAATAATTATTTTGAAGCGATACTGTCCTTCTTCACTACTGTTACTTCTGTACTGCTACAATATTCCGAAATTGTTACTTTTTCATTTGCCTCATATAGAAATTTTAGCGGTTTAGACAACAGTTTCTAAACCGTTCAGTATTTCAGTACCGAATTTCAATCATAATTTTTAGCGCGCCTCCTCATACAATAATAATATATTTTAAATATTTTGATGCTAAAATTACACTACGACTATAATTACAAATCTTACAAATCATCAAGGATAAATAAATTTATTAATATTTGGCAACACGATCCGCTGTATTGGGAAAAAAAAAATAGAATCGATGCCTCTCTACTGCTCTCTAACTTACGTCCACATATTAGACATTCTTGCGGCTTTGAAGTCCTATTTGTCTCGAACATTCTGGAACGTCTGCGCAACCCCGACGTAAACGTGTATAAATGCTGCACCTCGTTGAATTTAAGTCAATCTTAGTCGAGTAGATCTTTCTAATGCTATCAAATCTATCGCAAATGTGTATGTTACACTTTGAGTGTTAATCACTTTACTGTCCTACGAAACGCAAATATTTACTTCTTTTGCCTCCAGAGAAAAACGCATTGCAGCGGAAATTGGTCACAGAAATATATTTTCCCTATTTCACCCGCTGTCAAGACTCTCTATACAAAACAGCCTACTGATCTTCCTATCCAGGATAAAAATTATTCTCGAGTTCCCTAGTCTCCTGTTTGAAAATTAACAAAGACATTCCCTTAATGCATGTTTTTAAATGAGAAGTCGTTCCATTGCAATACCAGCTGAAGGGAAGACTTGAAGTGTTCTCTTACATCCCATCTTTGTAAGTGATGTAAGTAATATAGTGCGATTGTAGAAACTACCTTTAGATCTTCATACAATCCCGTTGTGGACAGATCGTGACCCATTAAGCTATCAATTACCTCTTTTCATTTTCGTTGCTTTTTGGGGCTTCGAAAGCAACACACAATGGCAAGTGTCTAGAGGAGTAACGACCTAGGCTACATTTAACCCCGATGAATGCGTGATGTTAAAACGTGACGGCAATTTTAAAGTTGACGGGCCTCTCGGGATGGAAACCATGAAGTAGTTTTAATATTCATAGTAGCAGATTTACACAATATCATGGGTAACTTTTTAAATGAGCGTAAGCAAGCATTGGATGAGAGTGAAGTGTGAGCAAACGTAAAGAGGAGCGTCGTTCCGAAAAAAAATCAAGAAAGCATTCACAAAAATATTTAATTTTGAGTCTGCCAGTACTGACGTAAATGAAGAAGAAAGGCCCGCTACGTATCATTTGCCTAAACATTCTGGCAGCACAGAGCATGAAACCTAGCGAACTAAACAACATTTTTTTTTTCACAGCGAGTTCGTTAATAAATCCAGAGGATACTTTGAATTAAAATTTAAATCGTATAAAAAGCAAAAATAGTTTTTTTAACTTTTGTCTGTGAATGAAAAAGCTTTACTTACCTTTTACAAAGTTTCATATAAAATAGCCAGATGTAAAAAGCCTCAGAACATTGCATGAAGAGCTGATTTTGTCAACTGCAGTTGAGATTGTAGAAACTATGTGGAGCTAATTTTGTCAAATAATCGCCGTCCATACGTCTATCAAGTGAAACTGTTGTCCATGTGTTGATATGGATGAAGATATGCAGGATCAGCTTTGCGGGAAGTTGCGTAACAAATAGTTTTCAATTCAACTTGATGAGGCAACTGGCAAAGATTCTCATTTTATTGCCTATGCAGGATTTTGTGATGGTATGTCAGCGGGAGATGAACTACTTTTCTGTAAACATATAGAACGTTAAATAACAGCACTCGCATTATGTGCTATCTTAAATCATTTTATAAACGAAGGAACACAATGTGTAAAAACTCCGTCATTAGTATGCATTAATAGTGCTCGTTCAATGTCTGGAAGATTTCAAAGTAAACAAGCACTGATGATACAACAGTCTTCACAGTGTATCTCGACACATTTCACGATCCAAAGATAACCTCTGGTTTCGAAGGAAATGAGTTCTGGTCTGAATATTGCGCTAAGAACAGTTGCAATCGTGAATATTTTATGCACTTGTAAGGGCATGGGTGCAGTATTTCGACGGAAGATGGTTATCACTTAAGAAATGTTTGCAAGGTGTTTAAGAATTAAGTGATGAAATAATCATTTTTCTAGAAGTAAACCGGCAGGAAGCCGAAAGGTTTCGAGATGGTTTATTTGTGATGAAGTTCAGCTATTAAATCCACATATTCAAGAAGATAAATATTTTGAAATTTCTACTCCAAGGAGTAAATACACATATGGTGGATACGAGACATAAAGGTGAAGCTTTTTGTGGAAAACTGGAATTGCGAAGTAGAAATTATTTAGCCATTATGCGAAGAAATATAAAATGTATTTTCGTGCTGGCAATCGTGCTTCCTTCGTATCAAGTTAAGATTGGGTAAGGTATCCATTCAAAATACTTCCAAAGGTGTCGGAACCGCCAAAGAATAAATCATCATAGACTTCACAGCATGTGGCGAAATAAAAAGACAATTTAGTAATAAATTTTGAATTTTGGGCAGCGCTGCATAATGAGTTTTCTGCACTGAAAACAATAGCCTTTCGCATATTATTACCATTTCCAATATCCTGCTTTTACAAAACCGGATTTTCGGTAGTGGATGTTTGAAGAAAAAATATAGATCTCAGATAAATATAGAAAAGAACTCAAAATGTCTATTTCAATTATTAAAACTTCCATCGAGAATCTTTGATCTGCAAGAGAGGCCCAAGGGAATCCATAATAATTATTAAACTTACTTTCATTTTAGTATCTATAAGTTAATTATTATGCATATTGTTGCGTGCGGACGAAATGAATGCACAAGTCCAATGAAAAAATGAACAAAATTTATTATTATCACAAAAAATATGCTTAAATTTCCTCAAATTATCAAGCAGTATTACAATATCTCACAGTAGTTATATTTAACTACTCAAACGTTCAATATAACTTAATTCAAAACAGCTAAAGAAAGCTAATCCGCGAATTCGCTGCAATCAACAAGAGCAGTTTTCTAAACAAACTCTTAAAACAACAACAAACAAAGTAACTAACCACAAATTGAGAGGTATTCCTCCTTTTATAAGATTTTAAATCGAGCGCGAGAATTTTCTGGAACTTCCTCGAAATCAAAAAGAGATATTTATTTATTAAATGTTAAATGCACGCGCTCTTGTATTTTCAGTTTTCCGGCTTAGCTTTCTTTTAATATTCGTCACGCGCTGCACTGCACGGGGAATAAAATAATTTAATTTGTAATTCAATTAACATTAGCTATTTAAATACCAAATCCGTAACAATATTATGCAGTACTGGTACAATCCTATTTATAAGCTTAATATATCAGTGTACATGTGATTTTTATTTTTTTGTTAAGACATAATATATTTCGTTTTGCTCTCCTTTCAGTAAATTAATCAATTTTTTTAATAATATTTTCTTTTCGATAAGCTTGCGCCCCCGTAGATAGAGAGGGGGGTATCACAGGTTGAATATTGCTGCTATAGGCGATTTAGATTAACATTTTTCGATACAATAACTGCGCGCAAAAATAAGGGGAAATTTATTTCTCTTAGAACGTGAGAAATAATACGATTTCAGATCGCTTATAGAGATTGTAATCGAACTTCGATTGAAAAACACCATAAATTTTATGTAACTACAAAAAATTCCAATGAAGCTTCCGCTGTAATCGAGGTATCGGTTTAAAAATGACAGGCATCAGTTGTGTTTGCTTTATCAGGGTATTAGAAATGATACCTCTAAAAATTCTACGATTTGATAAAAAAGTGCGGTGGATTAGCGGCATTCTTCTCAATAGTTTTATTTTGTTCTATATGTAGTTTAAAATTTGATTATTTAGCATATTTTAAGTAATAACACCCTCCAATAATTAAAGATTATCATAGAGGAAATATACAATTTTAGTAGACTTTCTATTCCTAATTACAACCATGTAATTAATTATACGCTGTTATGTCGCATTTTTGAAATGAAACATATTTTTGACACACATATGTTGTAGATTTATTAGGTGCATTAGGGTTTTTTAATGGTTTTTAGAGATGGGAAAAAGGAGCAATGCCATTGCCGGGATTCGAACCTGAACCTCTGGAATAGTCGCCGAGAGTGCTACAGTTAACACAACGAAGGCATGCTGGAAGGAGAGAGAAAATATCTTATATATTTCCTCTTTAGGACGAAACGCCAAATCCTGGCGATGAGGAATTATCGTTCACCACCTTTTAGTTTGGGCGCAACTTGTAGCGTTATTACGCTTTTTTAATGCTACAGATGTGAAAAATGAGCAATGTCATCTCTCGGCCTCGAACCTGGATCTCTCAAAGACGCTCCAAGTGTGCTACCATAACACCATGAAGTCATGCTGGAAGGAGGGAGAAACTAACTTATAATGCTAGATGTTGATATTTATTAATAAAATTTATCTTCATTTATATTTAACTGTATATATATATATATTTACAATGCTTTAAGAATTTAAGCGTTATAACAAGTAACAACATTTTTATTAGTATTATTTTTATGATTTTAATTATTTTTGTAGAGAGATCATTTTATTATAGCATTTTTCGGTGGATTTTTAAGTACTGCGGAGTACGCATATCATTCTCTCTCGCAGAAAAATAGATTCTGAAAAACGGATGGCTGTAAAACCACTACAATTCTTCATTGAAGCAACCACATAAACACATGTTGCTATCCGTATCTAAGTCCCAGAGATGTGCAGACAGAATTTTGTTTTGGTCTGGGTTATTTATTTAAAGCAAAGCAACAAAGGAGTATCTGCCTAAGGGGAGTGATGCCTTCGTAGAGGACTTTCTAAGGGAAACTTACTCGTATACACTTTACACATTACGCTAATGTAGCCTGCCCGTTTTCCTGGAATCGAACCCAGGTCGAAACTACCAGTGTTAAATGAATTTACAACTGGACCGCTGGTGGTCCCGCAGTTAGCAGTAATTTTTAAAATGCACCCCTTCAGATATTTATTAATTATCGGGTAAAACTTGGTTTTACCACGTGAGTAGAATACGGATTAAATGCATTATGTTGTCACATGTCAACCGAAATAATATTTATCCACACATATTTATTTTTATTTCCTTATTTTACCAGTAGCGAACATACAGTTAATGAAGAGCAAAGTAAAATGTACATTAAGTCTGATCGAGGAATGATATTTGGAATAAATACTAGGGACCTACTGCTGGATACTGGATCATGATACTCCAGAACGACATAGGAAATCAGACAAAAAATTCTGAAATGACAAAAGGATATTCTACGTTAATGTGCAGTGTAAAATTGACCAAACCTGCAAAAATATGCATCTACGTCCTAAATTTATATACCGAGTTGGCAAGAAAGTAATTTCGGTTTGTTTTTATTTTTAAGAATGAAATAAAAGTCATTTTTTTCAACACAAAAATGAACTATATGTGTTTTACTTATATATCTTTCTTTCTGTTCAATGACCTTTACCGATCTTTCTGGTAACTTCACTATTACGGGCTCTTAGGACTTTTGGTCTTTATCAGCAAAAACCTCAACCAAATGCAACCTGAGGTCATCATCATTACTGAAAGTTTTACCCTTAAAGAAGATCTAATTAATAGAAGATAGGTACCAATCCATTTAGTAAACAAACATGAATGTTAAAATGATTTAAAGTGATTTATTTTCCAAATTAAAATGATTATTTTCCAAGTTAATATGATTTATTTCCCAAATACTCTTATTGACTTAGCCGGTAAATGTCGACATTCACCATATACTAATGTTGAATGTTGAACATATGAGAATATTATATTTTCTTCTCCGTAATTCAGTCACGAAAAAATGCACTTGAGACTTAAAATAACTTAAGAACATAAGACCATTAAACACACAGTACATTCAAAAAGAGAAAGTAATATAATTGAAGTTAAAAACTTACTGAATTATACAGTAAGTTCAAAATGAGAAAATAAAATAATAGTAATTAAAAAACCCACTAAATTATTTGATTCAAATCTTATTTATTGCAACAACGTAAACTATTATGACACTTTATGACCTCTCTTTTCGACCTACACCAGAGCATATCTGTGATTGTCGACATACACCGGTGAGGATCCGAATGTACAAGAATGTAATGCAACATTCGATCTTTCCCCGATGTATTTGGGGAATGTTGACATTCTCTAGTGAAAGTCAAAATTCTCCAATTTCGGTCTTTCACGGTAACATACTATATTCGATCGTGGAAAGATCTGTAGATCTGACAGGCCAACGAAGATTCTAATACTATGGAAATATTTCTTAGAAATGTGAGTGGCAAACATTACCTTGTTAAAATATTGATTCCGAGAGAACCAACAACAGATCATAGAACCTTATCGACGTAAACTCGGCTCGCTTAGGTATTAGAAAGACACATTAAAGCTGACCATTCTCATAGGCAATATCTGTATAAACAATAATGCTAGATGCATTAGCTTATGTGACTCCAAAATGAACAGGATGTGAGTAACATCCGCCAGGATGCTTACCTAAATCAAATTTCTATCTCAACAAAAGGTGTTTTCTTCCTCCGTATAGAGTGCCTTCGTAGTGCAATTTGCAGAACGTCCAGCTGGTAATCTGGGGGTCCGGAATTCAAATTCCGAAAGGTCACTGTACATTTTTCATGTTTACTTCTCGAAACAATCGTAATAAATCTGATATTTGATGTTACTATTACTTTGCGCAATTCAACGTTGACCACGACATAGATTACGATGCATATTACCCATTGGCTTAATAATTCAGAGCATTCCAAGCTCCATGACCAAAATGTAAGTGGTGACTAGGGGTTATTGAGCAATAAAGAGATATGTTCAATACATGTCGTTGTTTTTGATGAGAGAGATCGCTGTTATTAGTGTATGTATGGCATTTGTCTTTATAGCACAGCGATGCTAATCAGTTTCATCCTAGCCCTGCATCTGCTTTTACGATGGTTAAGCACGTCCATTATAAACCACTGGTAGCTGCAGCATCTGATACTGGTTGTCGCACCAAGATTTATGCCAAAAGATTCCTCCGTATGACCAAACCGTTTCTCTGAGAGCGGTCGTCTATTGCAGTCGCTCATTTGGTTGTATCAATGTTGACTGGATATCATTTGCTATTACAAAAAACATTACAGATAAGCAATCAGAACTGACTCCAAGCCATGCATACTGTACATCTTTTGAGGTCACCGTTTCAAGTGCACTTCGGACAAGATTTATAGATTCATTGGTTATACATTTGCCTCTCCTTTACATGTTTGAGTAAGTGGTGCTTTCATATTAAGTTTGACGCACTGGGAAAACGGTGTAGCACTAGGGTGCCTGGGTCAAGGACCCTCCCCTTGTAAAAGAGATATGTTATTTCGAAAATTGGCATGAGTAAGTAGTATATATTTACAGAAATTTTTTTATAATTATATCATGTTTTTTAACTCTTTTTAAAGTTATAATAAAAGATATAAGATAAGAGATAGATTAAAAAATAAATTTCTAAAAAAGACTAAAGTATGCATCAAGTTTCATTAGACCTGAAGTGCTATCTGGGAAACCTGAGAATGGTGGAATGAGCTGGCTATAGCCTGATACAGGAAAAACATAAGTAATAGGCTATGTAGTGCGCGTGGGTCTGGGTCATAATCCCGACAGCCGAAATCCTGACAAGCCAGAATCCCGACAGTCGGAATCCCGACTGTCCAAAACCCCGACAGGGCCGAAATCCCGACAACCCAAAGTCCCGACACGGTCGAAATCCCGACAGGGTCAGAATCCCGAGTGTCCAGAATCCCGACAAGTTAATATCTAAATACAAACACTCAATTTAGCTTAATAAAATACAATTTTTAACTAACTATTACATATTACTAATTAAAAGTTTAAATCAAAAAATCATAAAAATTATGTCATTAGTTAAAATAATTTTTAACCAATTGAAATGACCGTTAAAATTTGAAATGAAGATTTATAAAATTCTTTTTATTAAGAAAAAGAAAACATCACTTACACATGCAAACGACATATTTACAGTGACACATTGCGAGCGATAGCACGAAGATATTCCATCATAGGTCGATTATCACGATCGTCCACAACAGTCATAATTCTCCTTTCTCTGTCATCATCTACCTTCCTACGTTTTGGTTGTTGTTCTCCGCGAAGAATGCATCCAACTTGGTATTCCACATGCTCCTGTTCTTTTTGAAATCCTTCTATGATGTTATAAACGCCAACATGGCCCGTCCAATTAAGGTCTCCCATCTTCTGTGCCAATCCTCGACAACATTTATAGCTGCCTTTTCTAGATCACTAATGATTCTAGATGGCCTCAGTTCAATATTATTTTCTTCAGCGAAATCAATTAAATCTTGGAATAATCTTTTGTAATTTTCTTCAGATTTGCTAGTCATCAAAGCATATACTAGTTGCAGCTGTGTAAGTATGTTAAGGAGTCATTAGGCCTTATTGGGATTTCGCCCGTGTCGGTATTTTGACCCTGTCCGGATATTGGACTATCGGGATTTCGACCCTGTCGGGATTTTGGCTTGTCGGGATTCCGTCTGTCGGGATTCTGGCTTGTTGGGGTTTCGGCTGTCGGGATTATGTTCGGATACGAGTGCGCGTCTTCTGGTGCACTAGCAATAATTTAACCTTAAATATACAACACAATATTAAGAGGTACATAGCCGATTAAATAAGTTATACAATACGGGTACTAAGTATGGCCATAGGCCGTTTACTGTCATTTGGGTTATTAAAATTGTAATCGTAAATCCTTATAACTGGGTTGTTGATATTGACAAGATTGACATAGATTCGAGGAAGGAGGATAATTGTTTTAGATGTGCGAATGCATTCGCAAAAATTGCATTAGTTAGACAACTTATGCTGTTGGTAAGATCATTTATTCTAATTATTTTTCAGTATAAATTTCACATTTGATTCCGAAGATTTATACTCATAACTAAAAACAGTATAAAAATATAATTACGAAAACAAATTACTAAAAGGTTTTAATTTGCTTTATAATTTCCCTGGATTCAATTGAATTTTGAAACATTTTTCTTCGTGAATAACATGGCTTGCTATATTACTTCTCGTTTTTGAGATAAAAATTTATTATTATTTTTTTATATTAAATGAGGATTTAATTAGAAGTTTCTTATTTCCGTTTGCATGCCTTCTTTCCTTCGTTTTTAACTACTGGACATTTTGTTTCTTCTGCATATTTTTCATGTGATTTACTCGTCTTTAATATTGTTGCGTGCGTACGGGTTCGTTATGAAATGAATGCACAAGTCCGATGAAAAATGAACAAAAATTTATTATTATTATCACAACAAAAATTCTTAAATTTTCTCAAATTATCATGCAGTATTACAATATCTCACAGTAGTTATCTTTTAACTACTCAAATATCCAATAGAACGTAATTCAAAACAGCTAAAGAACGCTAATCCGCGAATTCGCTACAATCAACAAGAGCAGTTTTCTAAACAACAACAAACTAAGCAAGCAACTACTAACAAACTGAGATGTTTTCCTCCTTTTATAACATTTTAAAATCACGCGCTAGAATTTTCCAGTACTTTCTCGAAATGAAAAAAGAGTTATTTATTTATTTAACGCACGCGCTCTTGTATTTTTACTTTTCCAGCTTAGCTTCCTTCTTTTAATATTCGTCACGCGCTGCACTGCGCGGGAAATAAAACCAATTAATTTATAATTGAACTAACATTAGCTTTTTTTTAAATACCAAATTCGTAACACTGCCCCCTTCCCAAGGACTGCACGTCCCGGGCAGTATAATCCCTGGACAGGAAGCTAAACTTACAACTGTGGCATAAATGCATTAATAAGCATTACATTACAATAATAAACAACATGAACAATAAATGCAATACATAAAACAAATCAAATGCTATCAAATACAAATCAAACACTAAATGCAAATCAAATACTAAATACAAATCAAATCAAATACACATTTAAAAACAAAATGGACCATGGTCTTATACTATTTACAATTATTTACATTATGTACTATGGCCATAGTAATGAGCTAACCTGTCGTAATGAACGACAGTTCGAAGACTTACGAATCCGAACCACGACGTCATTCAGCCTTTTTAGGACTGTATACGGGCCATCCCAAGGTGACTGTAATTTCGGACAAAGTCCTTTCCGTCGAGTCGGATTCCACAACCACACCTTGTCTCCTTCGTGGAACTGATGTTCAGTAGCTCTTGTGTCGTAGCGGGTCTTCATCTTCTCCGTCGCCAAGTTGACTCGCTCTCGTGCAAAGTTGTGCATCACTTCAAACCGGGCCTGGAGATCTTGAATATATTCCTCAGACGATGAAGGAGCATCCGGAGGGCGGCCAAACAATAGATCACAAGGCAGACGAAGGTCACGACCGAAGAGCATCTGTGATGGAGAATAGCCGGTAGTCTCGTGGACAGCACTACGGTAAGCCAGTAAAAAGAGTGGTAATTTCTTGTCCCAGTCCTGCTGGTTTCTGGAAACCACTAATGAGAGGTTATTAAGGATGGTTCGATTGAACCTCTCTACCATGCCGTCCGACTGGGGATGTAATGGCGTCGTTTGGGTCTTGTCAATGCCGAGTAGTTTGCATAGTTCTTTGATTACTACCGAGGTAAAATTCCTTCCCTGATCGGAATGTAACTGAAGAGGCACTCCGAACCTGGAAATCCAATGCTGTATCATTACCTCAGCTACTGTGACAGCCTCTTGATCAGGAATAGGATAAGCTTCAGGCCACTTGGTGAAGTAATCAACGACAACGAGTATGTATTTGTTGCCATCAGCAGTTCGTGGCAGAGGTCCCAGGATGTCAAAGGCGATTCGTTCAAAAGGCGCCCCTACGTTGTAACGTTGCAGCTTGCCTCGGCTGCGTCTCTTAGGTCCTTTCCGACCTGCACAGGCATCGCAAGATCGGCACCACTTTTGCACGTCATCCTTTGCATTATTCCAGTAAAAGCGCTCACGAACTCTCTGTAAGGTCTTCATTATTCCAAAGTGACCTCCCGTAGGGCTGTTATGTAGTTCTTTAAGGACATCAGGAATGCGGGATCTTGGAAGTATCAGCTGCCATCGGAACGTCTTCCCATCATCCGATTCGAATTTCCGGTATAAGACGCCGTTTCGAATGTGAAGTGAATCCCAGAGTGCCCAATATTGTTTGGTTGTAGGACTACAGATAGAAATGTCCTGCCAGGTAGGTTTTCTGTTTGACGACTCCATTAGATCAATTATGGGTTTAATGTCGCGGTCTTCCAGCTGGTCTTTCCTGACTTCATCATCACTCCACGGGTCTCGATCAGCCGATGTTGATGTTGTAATTTGTCTTGCGACCGGAGTCAGCAGCTCGTATTTCGCTTCCACCCTGGAACAATATCGACAGTTTTCTTGGCAAGGTCTTCTAGACAGGGCGTCGGCGTTTCCGTGTGATGATCCCTTACGATGACGGATAGTGATGTCATATTCTTGGAGTCTCTGTATCCACCTGGCTATTTGACCCTCAGGATTCTTGAAATTTAAAAGCCAGGTCAATGATGCATGATCGGTGCGGAGCAGGAATTTTCTGCCGTATAGATAGTGATGGAACTGTTCTACAGCTTTGACTATGGCGAGCAACTCTTTCCTGGTGACACAATAATTCCTCTCCGGTTTAGACAGGCACTTGCTCCAGTACGCCACTACACGTTCTTGGCCGTCTATTTCTTGGGACAAAACAGCACCGACACTTTCATTGCTCGCGTCGGTGTCGAGAATAAATGGTCGGTCGTGCTGAGGATACGTCAGGATTGGAGCAGATGTTAAAGCCTCCTTTAAGTTGTTAAATGCATCGTCGCATTCTTTTGTCCACAAGAACTTTTGGTTGCTCTCTGTCAGCTTGTGAAGGGGTCTTGCGATGGAAGAAAAGTCCTTCACGAATCTCCTATAGTAGGTGCAAAGCCCTAGGAAGCTTCTCAGCTCATGGACATTTTCGGGACGTTTCCAGGATTTAACCGCTGTTACCTTTTCAGGATCCGCGCGCACACCTTCTGCAGAGATGACATGTCCCAGGTAAGTCACTTCCTTTCGGAACAATTTGCATTTAGCGGGACTCAGCTTTAGATTGGCTTCTTTCAGTTTCTGAAGCACCTTTCTAAGATTTTCTAGATGCTCTTCAAAACTCTTTCCGACGATGATGATATCGTCCAGGTATATCAGACAGGCTTCATAGGAAAGTCCTTTCAAAACAGTCTCCATGAGGCGTTCGAATGTTGCCGGCGCATTACACAGTCCAAACGGCATCATCTTGAATTGGCAAAGCCCTTGTCCCGTAGTAAATGCCGTCTTTTCTCGGTCATGAGGGTGTATTTCTACCTGCCAATACCCACTCTTTAAATCAAGCGTTGAGAACCATTTGCTCCCAGAAAGAGTGTCTAGAATGTCGTCAATTCTAGGAAGAGGGTAACTGTCTTTCTTCGTAACCTCATTCAACCGGCGATAGTCAACGCAAAATCTTGTTGAGCCGTCTTTCTTTCTGACGAGAACGATGGGAAATGCCCATGGACTTGTTGAAGGCTCGATGACATCGCCTTCTTCCATATCTTTTAACAGCGTACGCACCTCTTCATGTTTAGCAGACGGCAGACGCCTTAGATGTTGCTTGATCGGGGGATGATCGCCGGTATCTATTCTATGTTGTGTCAAACTAGTTCGACCCACGTCAGAAGACGAGCGGGAAAAAACAACTTGAAGATCTTTAATAACGCGATCGGCAGCATTCTTCTCTTCATCGTTTAATTGCGCATTCTGCAATAACTCCGATGTAATTCTCTCTGAGGACACGGATTCTTGGATGTTACTCTTTCTTTCAACGGTGGTTACTGGAGTACATGCTGCAACCACTTCACCTTTCTTAATAATTCTCCCCTTCTCAGTTACATTGGCGACTCTCACCGGGATAACCGTTCTGGATAGGTCGACGAGTGTTGAGGCTACTAGTACTCCTTTTGGGCTATTACAGTTATTGGGATATTCTATGATGCCGTAGCGGAAATTTCTGTTTTCGGCTATGGATCCAGGAAGTAAAATTTCTGTTCTTGCCGGTATTGTGATATTGTCTTGTGCTATGATTTTATGGACAGATTTAACTTCATCATCGACTCCAAATAACGCTATGTCCTCAGATGTAGAATGCAATTCGTTATTTTTAAAGTCCAAGGAAAAATTGTATTTCCTTAGAAAGTCCAATCCGAGTATGCAAGAATCAGTGATCTCTGCTACATATGCCGTGTGATGGTAAGCGGCACTTCCAAACGTGAAGTTAGCATTTACTTTTCCATCGATGTTGATCTTCTCACCGGACACAGTCTGTAGGGTAACGCAGGGCGGCGTCCAGATAAGTTTGCTTCCCAGTTGTTGAGCCAAATCTTTTCGGATGATGGTAACGTTGGCTCCTGTATCTATCGTCATATTGCAGGGAACTCCATTAATATGTCCTATTATGAAAAGTCCATTACTGCCGCTTCTCACTGCAGAAATCTGAAGCGCTTTAAACTGGGGCTTTTCATGATCTGGCAACCTCCGCCCCGCGAGATGGCCACTAATTAGTTTCCCTGCTGTTTGTTAGGAGCGGTCTTAGCATCCGTGCCCTGGGGTGTTCTGCAGTTTCGTCGGATGTGTCCTTCAGCACCGCAGTTCCAGCACTTTACGGTCGGTTTCTTGTCACCAATATTCTGTCTCAAGGCGTTCAGTTGTCTAGTTAAATCGTCTAGACGAGCAGTGACTTGATCCCCTGGCTCCTGGACTTGAGCAGCTCTGACTGGATGGCGGTCTCGACGGGTGGCTTGCTGGGCTGCCTCAAATTTCATGGCATACACTAAAGCGTTTTCAGATCTTTAACATCCGCCATTCGCAGTGCTTTCTGTATTTCAGGGTCCCGGATGCCATCGATGAAATATTGCAGGGACAGGATTTCCCTTGTTTCTGTCGGGCACTCTGAAAAGGCGTGATGTGACAGCCTTTCAACATCCGTGGCGAGCTCCTGAAGCGTTTCGGTGAGCTTCTGTTGACGAGATTTTAATTGGAGCCTGCTGTAGTCTTTTAAACATTTCTCGCCGAAGCGCAGCTCCAAAGCGCCGGATAGAGCTTCGAAATCTAGCCTTTGATTTTCGGGAAGCGTCTGCAGGATATCCGCTGCGTCTGCTCTCAGAGAAGCGGCGAGATGACAGGCCTTAGCTTGGGAATCCCACCCATTCGCATCCGCAACGATAGAAAATTGTGTCCTATACACCTGCCAGGAGGTCTTCCCATCATATGTAGATAGTTTCAGAACGGAACGAGCAGGCATCGATAAAAATTTGAAACCTTCAGAATTGTTTCCTACCGTCGCTATGCACTTCTTTAGGCTGTCAACTTCTTTGGCGACGGCAGCAGAAACCCTATCATCAATTTGTTGTTCGACGGCAGAAACTCTCTCTTCTATATGTCCAACTTTAATTTCAACCGCGTCTATTCTGCCTTCCATAGCCTCAAATTTATTTTCTATTACGCAGGTAATTTCTCTTTTCATTTCGTCCTGACCTGCTTTCATCTCATTTTTAAGAGATTTCATCTCTTCCTTAACGGATTCCTGGCCCAATTTCATTTCTCCTTTGAGGGATTCCTGGCCCAATTTCATTTCTTCTTTAAAAGATGTTTGGCCAGCTTCCATCTTTTCTTGGAAAGCAGCAAAAGCAGTAATGAGCTGTCTCAATTGTTCTTCCATCCCTCTTGTTATTGGCATTCAAATCCCACTTCTGACACCAAAAATTGTTGCGTGCGTACGGGTTCGTTATGAAATGAATGCACAAGTCCGATGAAAAATGAACAAAAATTTATTATTATTATCACAACAAAAATGCTTAAATTTTCTCAAATTATCATGCAGTATTACAATATCTCACAGTAGTTATCTTTTAACTACTCAAATATCCAATAGAACGTAATTCAAAACAGCTAAAGAACGCTAATCCGCGAATTCGCTACAATCAACAAGAGCAGTTTTCTAAACAACAACAAACTAAGCAAGCAACTACTAACAAACTGAGATGTTTTCCTCCTTTTATAACATTTTAAAATCACGCGCTAGAATTTTCCAGTACTTTCTCGAAATGAAAAAAGAGTTATTTATTTATTTAACGCACGCGCTCTTGTATTTTTAATTTTCCAGCTTAGCTTCCTTCTTTTAATATTCGTCACGCGCTGCACTGCGCGGGAAATAAAACCAATTAATTTATAATTGAACTAACATTAGCTTTGTTTTAAATACCAAATTCGTAACAATATATTAAGCATTGGTTTATTAAAATCTAATACATCCCCTTGCACTCTTATTATATCATGTATTTTAGTTTTCACTAATATTTACATAGTGTATTAAAATTATGATACTATTATATGAATGAAAAATTTCCCAAATGAATATTTTATTTTTATATTCATATTAATTTCTAGTCGTAATTGTGAAATTCGGTTGTTTTTTTAGGTTATTATTTGATTAATTATTTACTTTCTCTTACATTATTTATCTCTGTATATTTAATTGGTATATATGTGTAAAATATACAGGGAAATATTTGGAAAATTTAGCTTTTATTAAAATAATTGCCTATTAATTTACATTATATTTAAATATAGAATACTTTCCATATTATGGCAATAAGAGAATGATAGCATGTTTCTGTTAACAGCGAGAAAGGTATGTGGATGAAATGCATTGCGTTGCTTTTATCGATAAGTATTTCAGTTACGTAGGGTCAGGTGTTTGCAGTCATTATTGAGACGAGATCAAAATATGTTTCATACTTTAATGGTTAATAGTTTTAGTCCTTGCAACTTATGCACTGCTAAGAATTTTTTCTCCTTCAGGCACCTTTGGCATTTAACTACAAACACTACCATCTGATGCTAATGGCGCCTTCAGTATTTCAATTAGTATTGTTCGACTGATGGTCTAGACGACTATATTCATCAGCATTTATTGCAGTATAATTAATTATATTTCATAAATGAATGGACACGGAAAAAACATAAATTCATTTTAACAAGTATTTCAACGGAGACATACATAATCGTTATATCCAACATCTGTCACATAAATTTAATTTTTAAATTCCGTACTAAAATGAAATATTTAAACAGTTCTTCACCTAGTGAAGTTGATACACTAAAAGCTTTGTTAACGAGGTTAACAGCTTCACCTTCCTACAAAACTCCTTTTTTCTCTGCTCCTTTTTCCCCCTTCAAAGATTGAACTGTTTGTGGCTGAAATTGGCCTTATAAATCTTTTTTCACCCTCTCACCAGCGATCAATTAGAAAACCCTCTACTTGTCCCACTCAAGGATGCTCAATATCATCTCCATATAAAAGAGAAAAACGTATTTTCTTTTCCCTATTCTGTTATCTGAAAATTAAAGAAAGACGATTCCCTAAAAGCACACTTTCAGGTGAGTAGTTCTTCCATTACAATGGCAGCTGAAATGGGTTTTGAAGTAGATTCCTATTTCCTATGCTTTAATTGAACCTGCCATTGTATGGTCCTGATACAACCCCGATGAGGACAGAGCGTGACTGCTTAACTCATCCATTATCTCTTTTCATTTTCGCCGCATACCTGGGGTTGGAAAACAATAAGCGATGAATTTTTCACGGGGGTAACGATCCAGGCTACATTTAACGGCGACGAATGTGTGCAACTGCTAACGCCTGAAAAAGACATTTTTCAAATCGACCACTCTATCTCGGGGAAAACGGTAAAGTGCTTAATTCGCTCCTGACAACTCTTTGTCAATTAAAATGTTTATAAAGCGAAACAATTTTCCCCATAGGAATTAATATAAAATGTATTAATTCGCTCCTGCATCCAATAAGACTGTTTATTTAAATTTTACAACAGTACTTAGTACACAACTTCATGAACCAAAACCAATGGCAATCATTACATATGAAAAGCAAGATAAATATAACATCAAACAGATGGAATAAAGGAGATAGAATTAAGGCACGCGGTAAGGAGAGGGGAAAACCTTACATTATTATACATTTAAAAGCAACTGAGTAGGAGGAGGGATTCAAGACGCCAAAATCCTGATGGTGACAAATTATCGTCTTCAACATTTAAGTTTAGGCGCCACTTGTAGTGATCTAATATTTTTTTCAAAGCCAGAAAACCAAAGAAATCATCCTTCTCCATGACTCTTCCGGGATTCGAATTCCGGACCTCTCGACTGCTAACCGGACGGGCTTTCCAATTGCACTATGAAGCCACGAGGAAAGAAGGTACAAAAACTTTACAGTGCAATTAAAATCGTGTGAGGTATAAAAACTCAACGTAGGCACGATGTAAGAGAAACCCCCCAAAACAATGTTTTTCTTAGTGGAATTTTATTATAGTACATCAAATTAAATCCACCCTACATAATAGTTTTAGTACTTTTGTATCACGTGATTTCATATACAGCGTAACCTGTGCTTGTCATAAGTTTCGTGCCTTTACCGGAGTTCAAGAAAAAGTAGTTTTCCCTTAATATGTTGATCTAAAATGCTGATGATGTGAAAAAAAAAGTATACTTTTATTAATAATCTGACAAGCCGTTTTGTATATATACGACCTAGAGTATTTTTTCGTGCCTTTAAAAAAAGTAAATATATGTGCCTCTTCAAGTACATATGCAATATATATCAAAAGTACATAAATCCATGCATAAATTACAAAGTCATTTTGGCATTTAAATCAAAAAAATAATACTTTCTCATAGCCTGTTTTGGAAATTTTGAATTTTTTAGCGAATCCGTTGGCCAGTGGGAAGATTTTAAACATGTGACATTTGCCTTACACCAATTTGCTTCACGCTTGTTTAATGTCTATATTCAACATTAGCAGCTCCTTTAGATCATGCATTATGAGACACAGATCTTGTCCTATCCTATTTCATATCAGCCTCACTGATAGTTTCTTCAGAGTGATTATAAAGAATACACTATTAGACATTACTCACATAATCGCAATGCAAGATTTCTTCGCAAGTGGGAATTTGTCATGTAGACCAACGGCCTCACACATGCGCAGAGAGAATTTCATTGCTACATCGCATGACGTAATTTCGGATGTTTCCGAGGATGGGTACATATTGGCCTCAGAGGCATGTTTTTCGCTCTGAGCCGACATGGACTCAGAGGGAAAAAAAAATTTTCCCCTGAGATGGGCTCAGAGGAATTTTTTTCGTGTTAATGCTGGTTCTATGTGTTCACTCAAAAATGATTCTGTAATGAATATTATTAACCAATCTAAGTATTTAGTTTCAACTATTAATGAGTCTAAGAGCTCGTTATCATGACGTTACTTAAAACAAAGACACGCGAGTGTTAATAAAACACGTTTCGTGAGGCCACCACTGCGGTAACAGAAATCAACGTTGCCAAACCACGGGTAAACAATATAAGCTAGCTCTGATGTAAACGCCATCAAAATCCTTTGTGTGGAATCAGAAACTATGAAGATTTGATTCTGGATTTGCTGAGGCTGCAGAAGCGTTATCTACAAAAATTGCCCGACAACTTTCTGCTACTGTGGCAATGGTCGCATTGAAGTTATTATACTACAAGGTTTTCTCTTATGTTGGCTCTGACTCTTAGTCTGCTCGAAATCAGCTTCCTCCTTAGCCGTTTGCATCTTCTTCGTTTATCCCATTTCTGTAAGTATGTGACGTCAGCGTTGGAAAGAACCTATATGTTTGTCGACTGATCTTGAGCCGCATAGTCTGAAACTAATAAGAAAGCACCGCAACACCGCTCATGCAATCAGGACATAGTCAAAGTGAGTTGGAAGCCTTCTAAATACTAAAAAGGCGATCAACATATGAAAAGCGTTATGACTGCAATGCTAAAACGGTTATTACAAAGAAAATAACTTATTTTGAATACACTCCAGACTATTTCGAAAACGAAAAAAATAGTAATAACAAAGACAAGATAAAAAGTGTCATCTGATTTAAGCAACAACAACAAAATAAATAAATAATAAAGAAAAAAATTGAAATAAAAATTAAAAATGTAAAATAAAATATGTTTTCAAAAGTTAAAAAACATCACTTTGGCATCTTCTCAATCAACAAAGTATAATTTTTTAGATTAATTTTCACCAAAAAATAGGGATGATATTTCATAAATACTAGATTCATATATATGCATATTGATTCTAATTAAGTAACAGAGTATTTCTCATGAAACCTCATTTGTATAATAACTCAACTGATAATACTAGATTTTCGCATAGCTAGATAACATTCGATAGAATTTCCTTTTCAAAGAGTAAGTCGATATTGCTAATGAGTTTTACTTTTCCATAGTTAATTTATTTTCGCTTGGACATTGATTTTGGACCTTTGCCCAAGAGTGAAGAAGCATGGAAAAAAATTATGAAATTATTTCTCTTGAAAGACTAAAATGGGATTTAAGGAACTGGGATACAGAGACTAGTTTGCAATCAGAAAACAATGTTGAGTACTGGCATTTTCGCAGCATCGCTGCAAATACAACTTGCAGTTAGTGTTACAAATTATGTTGAATAAATCACAATTCAAGTTAAGATAATTATCGCCATTTAAACTAAATTATCCGGATATTATACTAAAGGCTCCGAAGGCTACTTCGTGATGCTAAAAATTCAATTGTAGTTTAAGACCCGGTTTAAAGTTAAGTAAATTAAAGTAAAAATTTTAATAATTTTACTACATTTTGGATTATTTGTCTCCAATGCTGAATTGTTTACTATCAACATGAAACAGATAACCACTTCAATAATTTTCTTTTTGTGAAACATCAATTGATAGTATCCACTTCATTTTTGAAGGACGAAACGCCGGTTACGACCTTTCATTTGAACGACCACAACCATCCGAAGCAGCCGAGATTGCAATGTCATTTTCTTCCCTCCTCTTAAGCTGCTATCACACATCGGTTTGTTTCGGAAGAACAACTGTTTGGAAGAATTTTTCTGCTTTGTCACAACAGCCAGTCACCATAGATCGCTTTGCGGTTAACACAGGGAAAACTGGTTCCCCATTACAAACAAGCTGATAGCAGTCGAAGCTGATAGCTGATTGGTTGAAAACGAATAACTTGCAATTTTTTTTGGAAAGGAAGGAAAAAGTCGCACGTCTTTCTTTAAATAGTAAACCAGGCAGAAGAATTGTCCGAAACAGTTGTTCGTGTGAAACAATAAATGTGATATGGGCCTTTAGGAATGCGGTAGCATGTGTAGTTTCTCCAAATCTATTGTATTAGTTTATTGCAGGCAGCTTCCCCTAAAAGGCTAATGGAAGCTGCTTTGTTAGGAAGCAGAAAGAATGTCGTTTGAAATCTTCACAGCTCTTTGTACGTTAACCCTCTGAGCGGCCAAGGGTTTCACTAAGAAAGCACAAATTTCCCAAAACTACTATGAGAACAAATTATTATTTTTTTTTTTTGAGTTTAATGTAAAAACTCTGCTGGTATTTCATACATGGATTTGTGTACTTTTGATATATTGCCTTAATTTCTTTGACATATTTTAATATGCACGTATATATACGTTCTTACAGATATCGCAAAAAATATTCGCAGCGTATAAAAAGCGGTACGGCCTTGCCACTTTTTATACGCTGCGAATATTGCCGTTTAGAGGGTTAATGGACGGGAAGGAGAGGAAACGGACTGGACGGGGTCGGGCGTTTCGGTATTTTAAGCATACAAGTTAGGCAAGGCTTCAATTTTCTAAGGGTTTCACCCTTCAGTACATTCACTGTTTTCTGTTACATTTCCACATGCAGTGGGTCAATTTCATCTTAATTTTTACACTCGCTCCTCAGTATGATATAGGCATTTAAAAAAATCATACCTAAAGAGGTTATTTGAATACTTTTCCAAGCATCTCTGGGGATTATTTGTTTTAAATATCAATTTTCAAAGAGAAAAATACTAATTTTAACTTATCTTCGAATTTTAACCCTTTCTCAACATTCATTCGTTTTCTATCATTTTGAAACATCTAAAAATTTAATAACTGCAATTAAAGATACTTTTCTTTCCGGAAAGTGTTTAAATAACAATAAAATAAATAACTTGAATCACATTTGTATTGGGCAAGTTTAAGTAAATTAGACTTGAACTTTCACTGCTGAGCGTTCATATTCAATTGATAGATTTATTCAATTCTCTTCATTGTGTTCAAAATATTTTTTTTTATTCACTGAAATAATTTGTATCATTTTTGTTTCGTAAAACAATTCCAGCATATAATGAACGAACGGGTTTTGCGAAATAATTTATCACATTTTTCACAAACAGACGGTCTTCCGAGCAGACATTTTTGGACACTATTCACATCGACGATGAACTAGGGATTTCTTCTTAAGTTTCGCCGGCCTGTCATCTGGTAAATTTAGAATCCTATTAAAGTTAGTTCTAATACTCTGTGGTATATTTGTGTTATCTGATCTGTCAAGAAGATAGTCTTTTACTAAATCAACAGCAAGACTTTTACTAAATCAACAGCAAGTTCCTTCATATAGTTTCACCGTGACAAATGATTGGTTTCATTGTTCAGTTTATACTTAGTATAAGAGTAACAAAAAGAAACCATTTTATATCATATTTCGCTGGTTTATTTTAGATGTATTGGCGAAACTGGCAACTTGCGTGAAACGGCTATAGGTTTTCATTAATAGTACAATACTAAGAAATGAAATACACGTTTGGAAAATTATTAATTATTTTATCAAAATCTTTTCTGGTTGGGGCTGATCTATAAAATCAGCTTCTCATTTGAAGAGTGGATGTGTCATTGTCTTGTTTGCCATCAGTTTCCAATTTCCCTGTCTATCGAAGCATTTGCAAGAAGGTTTTGAAGCTTCTGCTGCTTCTATTCATACTCAGTTAGATTCATTTTGTAAAGCAGAAGTGGTCACCATTGACGCAAACTTCCGTGACGTTTTAAAAATTCCTAAAATACTTACTAGCAACAGGAAACATTGGGTAAGAAATATGTATCCCGTGCGTGTGCTAACGAGTTAATTATACTGTTAGAGATATACTGGTGTAGCGTCAGTAGGATATTTTTATTGAAATACGATACACCAAATTTTTCGCGTTTACAATGCTTCCTCTACTTCGTACAAGGAAGTAAAAGGGAAGAGTGCTTTTATGAGCATTTTAAAGAAGTAACTGATTAATTTAAACAACCTTAAAAACATGTCATGAATCACTATGTTTTCATCTTTTAAAATAAATCTTCGAAGAGTCAATATGAAGTTAGCCAAGTTTGAATCGGTCTCAACAGTCCACAAATGATTTGTTGCTGTTGCCTACAACTTAAAGAGTAGACCCGACTGCTTTATAAAAGTGAATATCATTTATTTATTTATTTATTTTATTTATTTAGAATCAGATTTAACCTAAACTGCATTTTACGGATGCGAGATACAAAATTGAATAACAGCCTAATTTGAATGGGAAGATGTAGAAAGGGTTTTAGAAACATTAGTTATTTTTTGGAAGCATGCAAGATGAAAAAATATGCAACGCTTTCGCCGGGAATCGAACCATGGACCTCTGGAATATGTGCCCAGCGTGCAGACCACCACACCACGAAGGCATGCTAAGAAGGAGAGAGAAATACATTATACACGCCCCTTTTAAAGAGCGACTGGGGCTTCTTTTGGAGGTGACCTAGTTGCCAAATCCTTGGTGTGAAAACTCACTATCCACCACTCTTTTAGTTCGGGCACCAATGTAGAGAATTAAGCATTTTTTAGAAGCAAGCAAGATGAAAACTATGCAATGCCTTAGCCAGGAATCCAACCACGGACCTCTGGAATACGCGCCCAGCGTGCAGACCCCCACACAACGAAAGCATGCTACGAAGGCGGGAGAAATACCTCATAAGGTCTATGTGACAAAAGTCAAATATTTCTGGAGCAACAAAAAACTCTCCCATTCCTCCCAAGAATGTCAAAAGACTTTAAAACACGCTGAAGCACATGGATCCTAGGGAACATCTATCTCATAATTTTTTGTGGTTGACTTCTGATATTCTTGCGAAGAATGGAATAATTTTTTTATATGCTGCTGTAAAATTTGACTTTTGTCACATAGCTTATTTTCACATCTTCCGATTCAATTTTGTTTTATGTGAGAGATCGAAATAGATGCAGTCACCTTCAAAATTACTGGCTGTTGTCGGTGAATATATGACAGATATTGGCAAGCGAGAGAATGTTTATGTCATTTCAAGATCCATGTTGTTGTTGTGACTTAGCTCACTTGTCTGAAAGATATATCAAAATAAGCCCACGAAACTCATTGTGGCAATGAGTGCAAGATTGCGCATGTCGTTGGCAAGATCCTTGAGCACCGTAAAGATGACAGTGCGACTTTGCTCAGTTCCGCCCCCAGTTTTAATGAACAGCACTCCGGGAAGGAAAGGATCCTAGAGTCTCCCACCCCTCTTCCCCTAGCACCATCCTCTCGAGAGGAGTTTCGGCTCTCTCGAGTATTTAAAATGCCATCATGAGGTACAGACACTATACATTTACAAACATCCATGGCGTCTCCGAGATTCGATCCCGGGCCCTTCGGTATGGCAGTCAGCGTCGCTATTTCGGTTGGGTGGCATTCCTAAGGTCTTCAGACAGGATGACTTCAAAATTAAATTTTTTTAAAGTTCGGAATAAGAATACTACTAAGCAACATATTTAAAATTTTTTTCACTGTAGCCCCACGTTCAGACACTGCGCACTGCACTCCGTAGTCTACAAATACATAAATACAATTAGATGAATCAGGAAATCCTATAGAATGGTTATAGGCTAGAAACCTGCTTCCCGTACAGGATATTGAAGACTTATAAAAAGTCTTAATATGTTACCTGTAACATTGCGGGGAGAATCTTAGAACGCTTTACAAATAGATACATCGGTCTTTCGAGTTCGAAAGCTTCTTGTGGTACTCTCGACTTTGACTAATGTACTGTAAATATAGTAAGAATCGTATTCTGTTCATTTATCCGGAAGAATTTCTGCAACATTCTTCAAGGAGCATAGCCTCAGACTATGCAGACATATGATTACAAAGGACTTAATAAATAGCTCCCATATTACATGTGAAGAGTGCTTTCGTAGTGGATCAGCTGGTAGTCGATAGCGAAATGAAATGTGTATTGGAAAAGCTTAAGTATTGAATTTCCACTACTGAGCGATAGATTTATTTAACTCTCTTGGTTGTATTCAAATTATTTCCGTAATTCACTGAAATAATTTGTATCACTTTTGTTTCGTAAAACAATTCCAGCATATAATGAACGAACGGGTTTTGCGAAATAATTTATCACATTTTTCACAAACAGATGAAGCCTTCCGAGCAGACAGTTTTAGACATACTTTACATAGACGACGAACTGGGGATTTCTTCTTAAGTTTCGCCGGCCTGTCATCAAGTAAACTTAGAATTCTTTTAAAGTTAGTTATAATACCCTATGAGTTCATTTATTCCTGTGCTTTGAACAAGGAAATGTAAATATGCTACTATTTATTTTTAATTTCCTTGTACTACAGTATACATACAGAACTTCTCCTGGCATATTAAAGAAGTCAAATACTTCAAGATTTGTACTTTAGTACAGCCGAAAGTAATTTTTATGCAAATAACATAGTGACAGAAATTCCGTTAACTTAATTAAACGTTTTAACTGAAAAAGGACATCATATCTGAGGCTTGAATTACTCTTTCTTAACACTGTCTACACACTGACCATAAAAGGGTTATACTAATTGAATTTATTTTCACTTATATCGTATTTTTTTAACCGAAAGGGAAGAAAAGAAAAAAAGAAGAAACAAAGAATTTAAGGAACAGAGGATATGAAATAGAGCAATAAAACTTTCTTTTACACAAAATAATACAATTACTTACTCACTCAGTCAAAATGTTCTTTAAATCAAACTAGCAAATTTAAACTTACATAAGAACGATATTAATGTTAATTAGGACAACTCGAACGTTTTAACAATGTATACGGGAACACGGTGCATAATTTGAGCAATACTGGTTTTAATATTAGACTGGATATAACACTGTTTGTGACTAAAGCATTATTTTCTAGGAATTATGGGAAACATGATACTTAATTGAAATTAGCTAGTAGACTCCATTTGAATTCCTCGATCAGTTTGTACTTCCTTGTAATCACGAAAATATCATAATTCAACGAAAATATACATTTTAACCGCTATCGAATGCAATTTAACGATGCTTTTGAGTGGCATCTGTACGTAAAGACAGATTAAAAGACACTTTTTCCGCAAACGAATTATAAAACTGATTTAAAATGGAATCAGAAGAGATTATTTCGTGGCGTCCGTACGTACGTAACATACGTATGCACCGTGCATAACTCAAACGGGTACCATCGGAACCTTCAAAGTTCGCACATAGGACTTCTATAACATGCAGTTGTGCACCTCTTATTTAGGTTGCAATTAGCTGCACCATTTATATATACATTCCCTCTGTTACTCGGCTCAGTGAGCTCAGTATTTTAAATTCTTATATGCTTGTAAATTATGCATTTTTTGCTTTAAAGAATCATTGAATTATGTTATTATTCTTACCTTCCGGTTAACGTTTTTATGCCTTTAGTTAATCTGCATACAGCAGTTGCAGAATTATCAACAATTTAAAAGTTTTTTTAAGTGCGACTAAACCTATTTTTTATCATAGCAGGCATATTTGTTTACATGTGAAACTTAGCAAAATAGAGAATTAAGTCGTTATGCACCTTCAGTGTCTTTTTGCCGAGTGAGACCAAAAGGAAACTTTTAGTTTTGGGCACCGAAAAATCTGCCTGCTGGTCGAATTTCTTCTTTTTGCGTAGAAACTGTAATCTGTATTGTAAAAATTGTTTTTTTAATTGTTTTGACAGTATTTGGTATTTTACGTTTTTCTATATCTTTCAATTTTTAATGAAGATATTTTGAGGTTTTATGTATGCCGCGAAGAAACATTTGAATTAATTGATTGGGAAATATATGTCTAATGAAATTCGGGGAAATAAGTTTAAATGAAATACAAGAAAAAACGCGTATAAGTTAATAATCTATAGAACGAAGTTAGGTTGTGTACACATCAGATTCTTTTTTAATCTGTAATATCTAAAGAAACTGTTGTCTATTGAAAATTTAGTCGATATGTTTATGATATTTATATTATCAATGTCTCCATCAATGTCATCCCCGAAACAGTTTTTATCCTTCGTGTATAATAAAACAGAGTTTTGTCAAGACAGCGTATTATTCTGAACTCAAAACCAGCTCGTCGAGGCAAACACCAGAAATGAAAAACAGCCCTCTTTACAGCTGAAATTATATTTGGCACCTATTTGTAGCATAACTTTAAAAGAAAATGTTAATAACACTCTTATTTTGTTCTCGGCTAACTATAAGAATTTGCAAAGAAAATCGATGCGAATTTTCAGAATAAAAACCCTTGAAAAGATTGGAAGAATTGAAACTTAAGAGAAGGATGTGAAAGAAAGAGGAAGAGAGTTTTGAAACATCAAATCAACACTGAGATAATTATTATGCACCTATCATTTAAATCTCTTGATTTTTTCTTATGCATTCGTTATCTCATCTAAGAGAAACTGCACGCAAATCTGAATCTTCTAAGACAAAGTCGGTTTGATTTCGTAAACAATGTATTACATCAATTCTAACAATCAATTATAACATTTCAAGTGATATCTTTTTATTTTGTGTTCGCTTTCTCATTGGAACAACAGACGTATCTTATTTACATAAAAATGGGAGGCACTACAGAATACAATAATAATTATGGATTAACACACGAATTGCCTTCCAGCAATAATATAAGAATAAATTTGACGTTGTCGTTAAAATAAATTGCATGCAATATATATATATATATATTGCATGCATATATATATATATATATATATATATATATATATATGCCATGATTCCATGCCATGATTCCGGGACCATACAAGAGGAATTAGCTTGCAGTCGTCATAGGTAAGCGTGAAAGCTTACAGATGAAGATAACAAAACATGAACTTGAAGAATTTCATGTCTTTATTTTCTCACATATAAAATTATCTCCATAAATGTTTATCCAATCATAATGAAATCCGATACATTTGTATGATTCATCATAATGTAATATGATAAAGTGCTATTTAGATTGATTCTTAAATTTAAGACGCAGCACTTTAAAGACGGAAAAGCAAAGCGAGGAGATATTAGCAAGGTGCGAGGTAGTAGAAGAAGTGAATTAACTGCCAGCGGTTTTTATAGCAGAGTAGGTGCGATTTCTAGAGATAAGCAATGATTGGTTAGTTATTAGTTTTGGTTACCTTTTCAAGCAGCGTTACGTAACATCGAAAGATCTCGAATTTGGGAGAACAGATGAATTTAGGGGAAGATTACTAAATTTAGAATGTTAATTTTGAGGTCGCCGATTATTTTTAAAGCAGCTATTATATTTTGTTATATCTTAAATATATATTTACTAAAGATGTTTTATGCAAACATAGTTTAATCGTCATGTGGCATTCTTATCCGTACCTATTTACAGTAACATATTCAGAGCAATAAGCATATTTAAAGTACTAAATTGCTAGACACATTAATAGCAACCTTAAATACGTTATTTCTAAATATGACTCTCTTAAATGCATGGTTAACTAAAAATATATCGATCGACTGTACATTATGGGTAGTATTTTATAAAGTTTGGTATATCTTGTAATCATCAATTAGTGTCCAAACTGTTGGCAGACGTTACGTGGATTATCGCTAAGTCTAAAATAACAACTGAAACTTGAGAAGGGTTAGAAGACACTTTTATTTAACGTCTGGTGCTTACAGCTCAACCAACACTTATGGTAAGATTATGCAAAGTAACAGTCAAATGTACAATTTAAATTCAAGTAATAACCGAAAGCTACACAAATGAACATAATGCGAAGTTGGCTCACAAGCCTAACCGACTTAGATATTCAAATATCAGCCAATCTAACACAAGGCTGAAGACTACAGATTTTATCTGAACTAGCAGCAACGTAGTAACTTGGCCATGAAGGGCAGAATGCGCTCTGACTTACAATATTAAAACCTCAGTTTAAATAAGTACACGTCAGCTAACTTGCATTATTGCAAGAAACTGGTTGGAGAAGTGATAGTAAAGATCCCAAACGTAAAATAACCAATTAATTAACATAAAGGAACTTTACAATTTAATTGAATGAAAGGTAATCGATGACTTTGATAGTAGCTAAGGGGCAGATTTAGCTACAATGAGAAACCCAGTGAAATTTTCCTTTCAGAAGAGTACACTTCCATGGAATTTTAAAATGACAGATTGATCATCCTTCTGCGAGAAATCGGAAAAAAATCTAAATTCCTTTGCCTTTCATTTCTTCAAAACTTTGAAAGACTTGTTTCTAAATGAAAAAAACATTGTATTGCAAGAGTATACAATATGTTTCACGAAACAATATGTTTCACGTGGTAAACTAAAACAATACAAATGCTTTTTTGAATTCCTAAATTAAAAGCCTTAAAGAAAGAGCGAAATGTACTGAGAAATAAAGTCAGTTAGAGAAGAGATCTAAAAACTCTTGTGAAGTGGAGGCGTAACGAAGCAGTTTTAAAAGAGATTCCAATTGCCAAAGGAACTTCTTTTCATGATTTTATTTCCAACATTGATTTCAGGAAAAGGATTGTGACTTCATTAGGAAACTATTTTCTAGTGATATGACAGAGTAAAGAGCAATATAAATTTAAAATAAAAGTCTTTACTGCATTCAGACGAGAATATTATTGCAGCCTTCATTTCTTTTTAAGTAACAGTCAAATGAAAGAAAATATGTGGAGAACAATACAGAACTAAAAAACCTAATTCTAAGCTTTATGCATGGCAATTCTACACCTGCCTCTCATATAGATTTTTTCAAATCTAAACAAGACACAGCTATCAAAAATAAACCTCAGATGATGCTTCCTGGGCTCGACGGTAACTGTGCTGTATTTTTTCATCTAACTGGTTCAGTTGTAAGATCATCGCTTCTAAACTTATACAATAAGCTTGGAATAATGCTATTCTGTCAATTTGGAAAATGTTAACCATTGTTCTCTTGCTAAAGAAAAACGATCTGCCAAGTTACTCCGTGTTACAGATGTGCACACACTGGCCAATGAATTAGAAACCGAAGATCAATATTTTATTGGACCACCTTTTGCACGGATAACTGCTCTGGTTCGTTTGGGCATCGGATCTACATGTTTCTGGAGTGCATTTACGTCCAGAGAACACCGTGTATTGGCACTGCAGCTTTTTAGGTCTTGTAAATGAAATAGAAGAGGAGAGTGATGTCGGATGGTGTCTTTCCATCGCAGCCCATACATTTTTTATGGGGTTAAGATCCGAGCTATGTCAGGGGTCAGGGAAAGTGTTGGATGCCAGACTGATGTTCAGCGAATCAATTTTGAACACTTCTGGCACGATGTATAGTAGCATTATCGTCCATGAAGTATCCATCGCCGTCAGGGTAAAAATGCCAGTATACCTAGGTATCTCATGGCTGTTTGTTTACCCTCGAAAATCACAAGGGCACCACTTTTCTGCCAGCAGAACATGCCCCAAATCATGATACTCCCACCAGACCTTTGCACAAGCTGAGTAAGGTCAAGATGGACTCATGGCTTCATGGGGCCCTCGCCAAATTCGACGTCTTCCATTAGTGCAAAACAAGGTGTAGCTTGATTCATCCGACCACATTACCCGTTTCGATCCCCACACCACTGCAAACGTATTCTTGCAATGTCGGGCAGAAATTAGTGGTTTTCTCACAGGCACCTAACTATGAATTCCTATCCTATTCTCTGCGCATGGTTCATCCCTAGCACGCATTCAAATGAAAATCTCAAAGATAAATTCATTTGTTAGTGTGTGTATTTCATTCTCCAGTATTCTCACAGAAATAATGGGGAAAGGTGGTGACAGTTTAAGTGCTGTCTTGAATCCCATGGCTAACTACATCCTACCAAAGCAGGTCTTAGGCAGTATCGATTTACTAAGAAGCATATTGCATTTATTATTCAGATTATACAGGATGATTTAGACGAGGATCATACTGCAGCCAGGTTTTGTTGATTTTAAGAGAACATACGACTGTGTTTGGAGAACATGTCTAATCAAGAAACATTTGAACCTTGGAATGTTGGGGATTATGCTAAAACGGTTCAGCAACTCTACTCACCAATTATTCATAGCCGTGCATTTTGGGAATGCTACGTCTCGTTACAAACAAATTCAGACTGGCCTTCTACAGGGTGCAGTGTGACCAGTCGTTCCTTTATAGTGTATATATCAACGAAGGTATATCTATGTTACAAGATAAGAATTTATATATACTCATGTATGCTGATGATTTGGTGGCATTGCCTATCCCATCAAATTGAGTGCGCAGAAGTTGAAAAATGCGCTAAATGAAATCATCAAGAGGCTGAGTACTTGGTGCTAATTAAATAACATAATAATAAGGTGCTAATAATAAGACAAATCAGAATAACATGAAGGCAAACCATGTATAATAAACTAGGTTACTTTATATGACGATGGAAACAGTTGAAGAACGTTATCCAAATAATTAATAGTTGCATAATTTTAGAAATGAAGTAAAGCTTGGTAAGACAGCGTTAATATTTTCACAGTCTTTTCTCCCATTATTTACCTCTTGAATTTCAAAGCATAGCCGTTGATGATGCTATTGAAATTTCTGAAGTGATGTTGTCTGTTTAGATTTATCTGATGTCTTACAGAGTATAGCCATTCAAACTAAACCAGCTTCCTGATTATATAATCAAGAATGCGTATTATTTCTCAAATATTTATGTGATTCCCAAAAGAGAATTTTACTAAATGAGATATCATCTCACTGGGCATACCTGAGAATCAGGCGGCGTATGATTTTGGAATGACAGGTACCAAAATAACACAGTATTAATTCCAATAAAACACGTAGAGACGTCAGGTTAATTGGAAAAGCCAGAGAGATAAAAATATGCAACCGCATTCGCCGGGAATCGAACCACTGACCTCTGAAATACCGGCTCAGTGTGCTGACCACTACACCACGAAGGCACGCTAGGAAAGCGGAAGAAATACCTTACAAACACTTCATAATAAAATAAGTCTCCAGTCTTAAAGACCAAGCTAAATAAAGTACCTGTACTTCTTTCAAAGAGACATAGTGATAAAGTCATAAATGCAGAAAGTAACAAACCAAACATAGTAGACTTTTATAAGTCTACAAAAGATGGATTGAACACTTTTGATCGGATGTTCAATAAAATATCTTGCAGCCAAAAACAAGGAGATACCTTTTTATACTTTTTATGGAATTGTAAACAGAGCTTTGATAAATTTCTATGTTACTTATTGTGACAGGAAAGACAGAAAGGAAAGAGAAAGAATTCGACCTCAACGGAGAATTTAAGAGAGATATAAGATTTAAGAGAGGTCAAACCTTCGTTAGAGAAGCTTCTTATGATTCCAACTTATGAGCCGCTCTCTGCGAGATGATATATGTGGAATTCTTAATGTCAAAGATCCAAGACGTTGTCAAGTAGAAGTGTAGTCAAATAAAAAAAAACTGCCCTTATTGTAATTGGCGAAGGACCACAAAATACTGCAACGTATGCCCAATACAATGTGGGGTGAACACAGGAGAAAATGATGTCTAAATTGTAATGAAGAGATAAAATATATTTTCGCTGTATATGACGATGATACCTTTTGATGCAAAATATTTTCGGAAAATTTTAAATCAAATCACATTTTGAGGTAAAATACTAGTAGTGGTATCTTTTACTAATGTTTAGCTTCAACGTTTCTCTGTAGTAAGATTAGTTGCTGTTGTTGTTTTGTCTATATTACATGAAGGTTCACCAGCGATCGAGAGTTAAAAGTCGCTGAACACTAGCAGTTCGGTCTGAAGCTCGAATCCCGCGAACGGGCTGGCTGCATGGACGGTTTCGTGGTTTTTCCATGTGTAACGTGTATACGAGCCAGTTTCACTTAGAAAGGCCTCCCCGACGACATATCTACCCTTAGGCAGATAGCCCTCGAGGCTTTGCCAAACCATATTGCATGGAAGAATGGTTGCCAGAGACTACTCCAAAGACAGGCTGGACTTGTATTTTATTCCAATTTTGAGAGAAAACACTCCCGGGGAGTAGGTCTAGACGTCTCCCTCTCCTCTCCCGTTTCACCAAACGACACGAGAGGAATTTCGGCTCGCCGCATATTTAGAGTGCCCCCATGCCACACAGTCACTATGCATTTACAAACATCCACGTCTTTTCCGGGATTCGAACCCTGGCGTTTCATTTCCTTAGTAGGCTCCCCTAATCAATAATCAGAGCAGCTCTTCTCCACCTGAAGTATAATCCCACAGTGCCCAATATCATCTACACAGACTCAGCCTCAAGCCTTGCTGCGATAGCTGGAATTCGTTCTCGCAGGCCTATCGTCAGCAGCATTAGAGACATTCTAACACACATGCCTGCTTCGCAAAGACCCTCACTCATCTGGGTGCCCGCTCATACGGGAATAGAAGGAAATGAGAAAGCAGATGTTGCCACAAAGGAAGCAGCGGATTCATCCACTTTGCGAGAAGTCCCGACCCTTAGGCCAGTCTCAGACCTAAAGAGTCGGACATTCCATCAGCTTCTAAGAATATGGCAAGAACGTTGGGATCAAGCCTCCCCAGAGAGACGTGTTTACAATCTCATTCCCAAGGTCAAGACAACAATTAGTTTAATAACAATTAGTTTGCCCTTTCCTTCATACTTCTGTCGCTTTGGCTTGACAGAGAATGGTAAATGCGAATGTGGGGAAGAGGATCATCCAGATCATTTTGTGTTCTCCTGCCCACACACAGCACTGAACAGCCTGAAGCAACCAGGAGCCAGATTCCGGCCAAATTAATTCAAGAATCTACAAAGTAACAGAGTTGTCCAGCGGAAACTAAAAACAATAATTGACTACTGCACTAGCAATTACTCTTCTGATACTGGAAGATAGTAGTCATAAAAGTCTATATAAGCTAGTTCAACATGTCAGCAACAGCATACGTGATATGTATGTTCATTATGTAATTTTGTTTTTATGCTGTGCCAGGTTCTCATACATAAAGTTCGTACTGTATCTGAATGCTGTAATGTATCTGTACATGTTTATATCGTTTATTTATGGTACCTAATTTATACTAAGGATCACGCGTACCTCAATGGCATGCTTCTTGTAAACTTTAACTTTCATGATAACGTATATGTATGGGTATATATATCAATATGAGTGAGAGTATGTATACTTCTATTTGTTTCAGAATATCTATGTATGTAAGTGTGTATATATCTGTATATTAGTTTGTATTTATATGTATATACATATATTTTGATTGTACTCCTCTTCAAGTGCCTTGTAGGCACATGTATATATTTCTTTGTACATTGCTGTACTCTTCTTTGAGTGCCTTGTATGCATATGTATCTCTCTTTTTTTCATTTTATAAATGTCGTCTGCTCAGCCAGGGCTGCCCAGGGCTGCGGCCTGGTAGCTAGTGGTTGACTCCCGTCGAGTTGGTAACCAATTCTGCATGGATATATCTATACCTGGGTCGGAACCCAACTCAGCGGTTTACCTCCCCTAATCAATACACCGTCTGAGCGATAATAAAGTTAGTTTCATAAGGTTAATGACCTATTTCAAGTTTTGTTATGACATAAGAGTTTACAGTGTTTATGCACTAGAAATCCTTTGCTTACAATACTCAAAATACTGCGCGTACTCAGAGGTAAAATTGAAATTATTTCCTACGGGACACAGAGAATAAATTAAATAATTACGTAAATTAAATTAACAATTACGTAACATGTAAAAACAAGGCTGGATGGAAAATGGATTCTCCAAGAAAGAAAATAAAAAGCATGATATAATTATGATACTGAGAACACAAAATCAGCAAAGGGCGCACAATATTATGCACCTATATAAATGTTTACCAACCGCAATTTTATGGAAGAAAGAAAAAAAATTCTGATATTAAAAAGCGAAAAAATAAAAAAATAAATGTAATAATGCAACAAGTAATATATAAAAAATTAAAAATTAAAAAAAAATATCTCTAGTCAATTTCTACTTAGGTCAACAATTCCTTTTTTAGTTTTAGTTACTTTTTATTAGTCCGAAGAGGCTTTATCCCTGAAGGACTATTGTTTTCATTTTGCGATTTTGCGTTTGATCACTATAAATGTCCGTTTCACTTTTCAAACTGTTGCCACCCAATGTTGGAGTTCTGCATTATATTTGAAGAAATTAAATAATGAAAAATCTGCATAAATGTATGTCTATTTCTAGCACTGTTATAAAACAACGGTACATAGAGCCACCGAATTTTGTATGACGCAATACTGCTGCGAATATGGGCATGTGGAAGCCCAAATTTGAAATTTGTTTTATTATTGATTTCATATTTTGTAAACGTTAACGGATTTTGTAAAACGTTAACGGAGTAACAAACTCAACGATATGAAAGCGAGCAATGGCAACAATCTACGGAGGGAAAGAACCTTTTTATCTCCAGGGCGCGGAACTGTGTATCGGAAATTCTAAAGATAGGATCATTTAAAATTATTTTGCGACATTGCTATTGAACTGAATTTTATGGTTTAAGTGCGAAGAGCATGATATTTAACAAATAAAGGTAACACGCAAAACGTTAAAAAAAGTTCCTTTGGACGTAATTTAAAATCTGAAACTTTTCAATTTTTTTTCAATTATTACTTTTTTGGCTCTTTTTTAACATCTTTCCGTTTCTAAATTATGAAGCTGATGGTGATCTATAATTTTTCATTCTATCCATCTCTTGTAATGCTTCATTATTGCAAGGAACCTTTCCAGTGACTTTTGAGAAGTCCAGTTCTTCAATTAATATTCCATCTGATGATTTCACACGACTCAAGGCGACATATGCTTGACCTGCCGCGAAGAGGTTTCGTTTTGCAAGAAATCCACTGTTAAGGGTTATATTTTAAACATATATTATTATTAGGTTAGCATAGAAATATGGGGGAATTTTCGCTACATAATGGTACATTACATCCGCTTCATCCAACTCTACAAAACTACAATTCTTTAAATCCGTACCCTTAAAAGTCTTTAGAACTCTGTCTTACTGTTGCCACTTATTTTTCTTGAATATTACAATCCCATTGATCACAGTCATGTACTATTATTTATAAGTTGTTATAAAATGAATTTTTACAGCACGTGAGAATTTCTAATAAACGGTCATTATTTGTAAGTCTTATAATACATTAAATAAAAAACAGCATATCTTTAGTTCCGATAAACAGGAATAATATGTTGGAATTGACTTTAATATGTGAAAAAACTGTATTAACATCAGTCATCCACTACAAGTTTAAAAAATGTTTTTGAACTTGAGTGGGTGAATAAAAGGTATTTTATTAACGATTAAGAATTTGCGCAAGATATAGGGAGAGTTAATAGTAGGAATTTAAAAAGCATTAGTAATAAGTGTACTTATAAGTACTTTTAATAATTTTCTAAAATGGTTGCACTGGTGCCTGTGTAATAATGATAAAATATTGTTTAGAAATGAAATTTCAACTTATCTACTCCTGCTCAACAGCACTTTCAGTAACATTTTGCTTCAATGGCTGATAACCGAACGTTCATATTATAGTCATACCTACCATGGATTAAGTCAAATTTAAACATGGTGAATACACATATTTATCTATATGCTCTGCATTTCGCAGGCTAGCTGCAATTATTCAGGTTCTGCTCACAAAACACACACAGACACACTAAGAATACGAGTGATACTTAAAGCATGCGTTTAGAAAACACAAGTACGAAAGTAACAGATTACAATGCAAATAACAGATATCCACTTACTTCCTTATTGTAATCATACTGCAGGCTTAAATGCCAAGCAAATGTAACAACAAAAAAGATAAAGCAGTCCTTTTGCTTATCGTTAAAACGTTGCAGAAAATTTAGTTTAATACGGAAACTTATTTTCAAATGAAGTAATAAATTACCTAATATTTCATAAATCTGCATTTCTAAATTCTAGAAGGGTTATTATTCTCGAAACGGCATTTTGCGTCGAATCACTTTAAATGTCTGAATCAGTTTTCAAATTGATGCCACCAAATATAATAATTGTGTGTTATATTTAAAGCAACTGAATGATGAAGAATCTAAATCCACGTATGTATGTTTCTCGCATTGTGAACAAACAACGGTACCTTGAGTTATCAAATTCTGAATAACATAGTCCTCTACACGAACATGGGCAGCTGGATGCCCGATTTGGAATTTGTTTTATTGTTTATTTTATATTTTCTAAAACTTTAAGGAATTGATTAAAAAGACTAAAAAAAAAGGAAATCTGCAAGCTTTCAGATTTTATGTTACGCCGAAAGAGGAGATTTTTTAACCTTTTGTGCCTTACCTTTATTTATTAAATACATGTTATTCGCACTTAAAACATAAAATTCAATTCAACAGCAGTATCACAAATTAATTTAAGAAGAGCATATTTTTTAGAATTTCCGATGCATAGTCTCTTGAGCTGGAAATAAAAATACGTTTTTTCCCCGTACAGTGTTACCCTAATGAAGAATTCGTTAATGTTTTACATGATGTGAAATAGATAAAAAAAACAAATTCCTAATTCCCAATCTGGGCTTCCAGATACCCAAATTCGAGTGGAGGACTACGTTATTCAAAATTTGATGTCTCTGTTTTTTCATAGTACGAGAAATATTCATACATTCATGCCGATTCTTCATTATTTAATTTCTGTAATTCAGGGCTCTAATATTTGGTACCGATAATTTGAAAAGTGAAACGCCATTCATAGTGGTCCAACGCAAAATGCGAAAACGAAATTACAGCCCTTCTGGGCAAATTGCCCATTTGGGCTAAAAATTTTAAAGAGGGCAATGGCAACACTGTAGGAAATAAAACATTTTTATCTTCAGCTCGCAAGAGAATTTACCGGAAGTCCTAAACATATGCCGTTTTTAAATATTTTAGCCCAATATGTCGTTAGCTCAAATGCTCTTGAAACGTGTATGTATCTGTAAATGAAAAAAAAAAAAAAAAAAAAAAAAAAAAAAAACCCACATAAAATATTAAATCGTAATATAAAAAGTGATAATATAAAATATTAAAATCTAATATCTCTACATATAAAATATAAATCTGGCGTAATATAAAATCTGAAGCTTTCAGACATTTTTTATAGTTTAAATGGGCGCTAGCCTAGGAGGGGTATTAGTCTCGAAACTGCATTTTGTGCGGTATAACCCAACTGGCGTAATATAGAATCTGAAAACTTTCAGATTTTTCATTTCATAGCCTTTAATTTCTGAAACATAAACAACGGTAATACAAATCCTCTTTATTCCTTTTCCCCCCAAAAAAAGTATCACAGAAACTGCAAGAAACAGAATCTAAAATACAAAACGGAAATTTATTCTCTCAGCATAGAAATTTCAATTAGCCCTGCTAGAAAAATAATAAAGAAAAGTTTGTGGTTAACCGTTTTGCTTCATCATTGCATTTTTATCCTCTTTCTCACAAGCACATAATTCGATAAAATGACACTGTGATACGAATTTTTATCGGTTCCTAAATGAAATGCGAACACAGCATTTTTTCGAACAGCCAACTCTGAACGAGAATAATGTGTTTCACTTGAGTTGACAGTTTATTTTAAAAGAATGTGTCATTTCTGTAATTATCATGTATTCATTATGTTCTCAGGTAATAATTACAATAATTTACTTCAAATCTGCTACTCTGGCATATAATAGATTCGTATCATGCACACGTAATTCGACTATGTAACATAATTTGACTTGATATTTAAATTTCTGATAGATTTATACTAAGTTTTACTCATTAATACTTATTAATATCTGGATATGGATATCTTCCATACATAAGTATTAATATATTTATGTGTGGAAGTACATAGGGGCAAATATGAGAGTGAAGGAAAGATCGCATTCATACGTGTGAGCTTTTGTGGTGCACGTCCTTGACACGTTAACTAGCGTTGTAAGATCGCCCGACTGGGATATTGGTTTTCGACGTTGACTGCCGTGTCGAAGGACCCGGGTTCGAGTCTTGGAGAAGGCATGGATGTTTGAAGAATTATTGTAGTGTGTGATGTATTATTGTATTCTCCCGTGAAAGCTTTTGTGTTGTAAATGGATCGCCCGTACTCGAATGCGGGTAAGGACAAAGTTGATTATACATAGCTCTCCACACAAAGGCTTAGAAGTTTTCCATTAGCATTGTTGCGTTCTTACGGGTTCGTGGATTTGGGGTGATTGACGCCAACACTTTATGAAGAATCAAAAAATTTATTTCTCAGTATTACTCAGGACAGCTCGAAAAACACATTTACAGTCGTGGAAAAACTACGACAAACACGCTGAAACAATCCGCAACACAGCCTTTAGGCTATCAAGCTATAACAGTGAAGACAGCTTCACGGCAAAGCACTAGAGTACAACTCCCGACTCAGTCAATCGCTATAGGAGCTCTGCATACTCAAGTCAAAACTGTATAGCCTCAAAGATGGACCAACTCGCGATACTTTCGACGACCAATTCGGCACTAGACATCTACTCCGCGTACAAGCAGGGTTTATATAGCTTTTTGGCCTGCCTTCGAGAATATTCTGAGCAAAACCGGGAAGAATTCGTCTAGAATGTTCTCCATTCGTCTATGGCATATCGCCAATTTTTTCGCGGAATGAACAATTTCGGGACAAATATGGCAACCCTGCCACCCTTCCCATTTTCTGGTAACCCTAAACCCGCCTTACGGGGAAGCTATCTTACCGCGGCTGGGCATTTCGTAACCACCCAGTATTATTACTTTCAACATCATCATATAGTTATTATTGCCAATGTTCTGTTCTTCCCCTTTCCAAATGCATCATATTTCTTTTAACTGTAATTCTGACAAAAGCGATAGTTTATATATCTGATCAAAATACCATCGATAGGCGAGTACATCTTATTAAACTTACATAATATTACTTTCTTTCATCTGCATCATAATATATTTATAATATTTTATATATTATTTTAAATATGCATTATGTGTCTTACAAGGCATATCAGAACCCAAATGGGATAGTGGTTAGTGGCTCTAATTGCTGTACTGAATGGTCCGGTTCAAATCTCTGAGACGGCATGGATGTTTGTAAATATATAGTGCCTGTGAGGCATGGAGGCATTCTAAATACGGATCGAGCTGAAAGTCGTCTCGACAGTTCATGGTAAGGGAAGAGGGTTAGGAAACTCTCAGACCCTTCCCCCTCCGGGATGCTATTTAACAAAACCGGGGGCGGAATTGAGCAAAGTCGGACTGTCAGCTGTATGGTAAGCTCTTGCCAACGACAGGCGCAATCTTGCACGCCTTGCCACCATGAATTTTGTGGGTTCGTTTCTTATTCTGATGTTACTGTCAGACAAGTAAGATACGTCACAACAACAGCAACAACACAGATCTGATGTTCCAAATCACCTAGAGCAGGTTTGATCTTCTTACGTTTCCTACTTCAGGAGACCCTAACATCTTCACTGTTGTTTAAGTTTTTATGGTAGTTCTGAAAATTTTGCCGCGATCAATATCTGACTCTAAATTTAAGGTGATATTTAGCATCCAAAAGCAAAGTACTGACCAGCATCTTTATTACTGGTCAGTACTTTGATTACACATTTGAATTCACAAAAATTCAGATACGAAGGTAAATGAGTGGTTGTGTTAAAAAGATTACCTTAGAATAAATTTCACCAGGACACTAAAGATTTCACCTTCCCCAGAAGAGGTGATTGAGATTGTTTTTGTATATCATATTTTAAAATTTAGACTTCCAAGATGAGATTTCTGTAAGTTATAATAATCTTGGAAGTAAAAGAACAAAAATGCAGACACTGATTAATTTTATTGATACCTAAGTAGTTATTGGAGTTGAAAGTACGTTAGTAAATTCATTTATGCCTGAGAAAAAGAGGCATCGAATAGTTTTGCTTAGGATACATAATGATACAGATATAACCTCTGATTATAACAATATAAACACTTTAAATGAGTTCCGCAGTTACTGCTTACTTGTTTGTGTCCAATCTATTAGGTGTGATACGCTAGAGATGCTACACGAAAGGGCTTTCTTTAAATAGACAGCATAATGTGATCTTGGAGCAAGAAGTAAATCACACTTGATAGATAATTTTTCTTTGAGAATTAATTGAGAAAGATATTTATCTAAAATATAGGTAGATTTTTAAGACCTTTTGAAGTTAAAAGTCAAACTGAAAGAGGAGTAAAGTTTAAAAATTATTGTGATTATTTGTCTGCATTATAGCTTACTTTAGTCATTGTGGAAGAGTGCGTTATAGCTTACTTTAGTCATTGTGGAGAGTGCGTTATAGCTTACTTTAGTCATTGCGGAAGAGTGCGTTATAGCTTACTTTAGTCATTGTGGAAGAGTGCGTTATAGCTTACTTTAGTCATTGTGGAAGATTTATCCATAAAAGAAGAATTTCTTGCATGACTTAAATGGTTTACCGAAAGATCAGAAAAAAACATATGAAGTACGTCGCGATTGTACTATGAAAATCTTGGCAATGAATCAAATACTTTGAAGCTATTTTTATCGCATTCAAACTGACGATTAGTTTCCGCACTTTTATTCAATGAAAACTAGCGAATGGATATTTTATTTGCTACATATAATTGATTTTAGGTGTAGGTGTAGGTGTATTTAATTATGGCAAAGCTCGCTAGGGCTATCTGCCTAAAGGGAGGGATGCCTTCATGGAGGACTTTCTAAGGGAAACTGGCTCGTATACACGTTACACATGGGGAAAACCACGAAAACACCCATGCAGTCAGCCCGTTCGCGGGATTCGAACCTCAGACCGAACTACCAGTGTTCAGCGACTTTTCCGGTCGGCCGCTGGTGGGCCAAATAATTGATTTTAGAAACTCTTTGGAGACAGGCATTACGTCCAGGAAATTTCATGTCTAGGTTTGTCTAGGTTTTTTTTTTAGATCTCACATGCGATTTGTTTCTTTAAAGCTTGTGCGGCTTTAAGCGACCTAACATTGTCGCAATTCAAAACCATTTTTTTCATTTTCTCTAATGATCTTTCTGATTTGCATATTTTAGCTCTGTAACATTTTCTTATCGATGTTTCGCTCCATCATTCCTCAATATAAATTACGGTAGATTTCTGTTCGTCATAAGATCGTTGAAAAAGGTCTAAATGATGTTTCAGTATTTTTTAATAGCTTGCTATCACCATAATTACCACACCTTCAGTGTCGCCTAAAGTGTTATAGAAATACAGAATATTAAAAACTAAGAAGTATCAATAGAAATATCATAGAAATATTAAAATCGATTACAAGATGCTCATTAAATGTGAAAACTTTCATAATTACGCCGAAGATTGAAACGAATTACTGAAGTACATCCGAAAGAAGATGACTTGGTCAGAATGTTAATCTTACTCACCTGAAATTTACTCTTTTTTTTAAACCTTAATTGATTTTTTTTCAGTGTGAGGCAGAATCTTTCTTGAAGCAACCCATCTGAATCACAAGTTTTTCAGTATGAGGCAGAAACTTTCTTGAAGCAACCAACTGGACCACAAGTTTGTCACGTGAAAGAAAATATTCCCACACCAAGAGGATGCTTAGCTTATCTTTGTCCGCTACAGAATCTACTTTAGTTGCTGTTTGTTATTAGGCTTATTATTAAAGTTTTATATGTTAATAAAAGCTAAAAATAGAAATTTGTAAAATTTGCCTTTCAAGATTGCAATTAGTTTATGTAGAACATTTTTAAAGTGCAAGTTTTTTAAAACAATATGCAATTAAATTTCTTATTATATACCAATAACCTGGAATTACTGAAATCTTATGCTAGAAAATATAAATATAATATATATTCTAGAAAAAAAAGCACTCTCGTACTTTTACATTACAACATAAGCATTAAAATGTTTTGTTATTGTAGCAACTTGCATTTATAAGTAGCAACACTTTATAAATGTTAAAACAAGCAGAATTTTTATTTTATGGAAAAATGATATTAAAGATAATTGACTTAAACCTGCCGGGATCGAAATGGTGTAAAGATCTGTAAAATATAACTTGAAGGAATTACATCCGATATCGTATTTTGCAAAGTGCAATGTACCACCACAAGTCGGAACCGCATTATACAGAGATATGTCGAATGAAAATTAAATGCTTTAAATATATTCTTCTGATGAGTGGTCACTTAAACTATGAGGCACTTAACTAAAACCTTACCATTAACTTCATCTTCAAAGACAAGATTACAGTTATCTGAAGAAAGAAAAAACTCTAACAAAGATTAGCTACCTTTAAGAGCAATAGACGTGTTTCGCTAATGCAATTAATGATTTTATGCTCGCTATCAGCTTATTTGTATTTTGCAACGAGCTATTTTTTGTATTTCTCTCTCAGTGTTCAAACAACGGTATAATCGACTGTCATTGACATCAAATCAATTTATATCTGAGATAAATAATTATAGTGTTATGGTTATTATTCGTTTTTTTTCAACTAGTTGTTAAGAAACATAAAATAATCAGCCTATTAAGCAATAGATGTTTCGTTAAAGTAAGAGAAATTAAAGAAAATGGTAAGGCACTTAAGAAATACTTATAATAATATACCGAACAGAATCCCTTAAACGTTTTCCAACTAAAACAATAACTATTATCATTACATTCGCAAAAATTTGGTAACTACAGAAGAAACCATTAACTAATTTGTCTTAGATAATCATCATCTGCCTTTAGAAAAGGATTTAAAGATCTTTTAGTATTTCTATTTTCAGCGTTTGCAAAACAAGAATCCTCAAGTAATTCCTCAAGTTCATAATTCTTTTATATAATAATTTAGTATATTGATTACAATTTTTTTTTATTTTTGACAAAGGATATTGCCCTGTTGGAATAAGAGATGATAATTATTTTATGATCTCTTCTTAATTATTTTTACATTTGTATAAAAGCGTGTCTTTTTAGATGAAAATCGAAAAAAAAGCCTTTGCTTTGGTTATACGGCCAGACAATTAACTCTACTTTGAGGAAATTTTCATCAGGATAAAGGAAGTTAATTGACTGAATTATGTTAAAGATGCCTTCGGGTAGAATTATATTGTCAGAGCATCAACAAACTCAATAGAGACCTGATTATATCATCTTGTAATTTGAGTTATTGTTTTTGCAGAGAACAATAAATTACATGTTAAAGTATCTAGACTGAATGGGAGCAATTTCCTGTTTATTGATGGATTCCACCAATGCCTGTGTGGAATACCGCTGAATACTTTTAATTCCCCTAGGGTTCGAACCTAGGCGAACTAGTAGGCTACATGTTAGGCTTTCCCAACGGATAAAGTGAATATATCCCTTAGAAACCAATATCCCTTAGATCCATTAGAAAGTCCCTTAGAAAGTCTTCCACGAATTTCTCAGCAGATAGCTGTCATGTGCTTTGCTATGCTCAGATAACCTATCTTATCATGTATAAAGCTGACACCCCCAAAGACGCTATCAGGAGCATTGCAGCCATTTATACGCAAAACCATTCATGTGTATTAGTGTTCTATGGTGTAATAAATATATCACGGTTAAAGTCTACGTTATTTCATATTCAAATTAAAGTTCACATTATGTACCGAAGTACGTAATATATGATATTTAGATTAGTCTTTTATGACCATGTGTGAAAATCTTTAATAAGATAAATCATAAATTAGACTAAAAAGAACGTTTTATTAAAAACCAAATACATAATAAAAATATTTAAACCAAACCATCCGCTGGGATGTGAACATAGTTCAATTTCTAGCGTTTAGCGGTCTTACTGACTCGACCACTACTGAGCGCTTTTAGAATCGAACTTAGAATACTGGGTTGTTCTGCTAAACGTACAACTGTCTTTGGAAGACAAGCTTTTACTTGTTACAATCTTGGACACCATACGATTTATATACATGAGCTCATGGCCATGCAATTGATACAGTTTGGTCAATCCATATATTTACAATATCGATATTGAAAATTAAAAGTTTTGTATTTTGAATTATTTTTAAAAAATGAAAAGCAAGTTAATCGAACTGGGAAAAATATCATGAACAAAAGAGAGTCACAAGTTTTCCTTTTTAAAGAAAGATTGAATTTTACACCTTGATATGAACAGAGTGGGAAATAAAAGTTTTTTTTGCTTTGGCTTGATAAGTAAATTTCTGCTTAAAGAGGAAAAATTCATGTAAAACTATATCTATCTCTGCATGCTATGTCAGCTTTAGCCGAAAAGACCTTGAAAGTTCCAAAGAAAAATTCCGCTTTTATTAAATAATACTCTATCACTTTATGCTTGGTGCAGTTTAAGCTTCAAACATCAAAACAAAGCTTCAAATTTCTCTCTTTTTTTTTCCTCAAAGTCAAATGCTGGAGCTCTGCTCTGAAAAAGAAACTGTTACTTTAAATATAAATACTGCATAATTTGTAAAGCTTGTGAATGTGGTCGGATCTTCGTCATTTGATCATTAACAATATTCAAGGTAAAAAAAAATGATTGATACATTTTAACTCAGTTTTTCCAGAAAGAAATAACCATTTCTCAAAATATAGCAAGTTTCTTTTGGAGAGTTCAAATTAGGACAAAATATTTAATTTTCAAGAATACAACCAAATTTACAACCACTAGGTTTTATTTATACTCCATTCTAATGGTTTGGTTTAGTTTATTATGACAAAGCACACTACGGCTATCTGCCTAAGGGGATGGATGTATTCGTGGAATCACTTTCTAAGAGAAATTGGCTCGTATACACGTCACACATGGGGAAAGCCCCAAAAATGCCCAGGCAGCCAGCCCAATCACGCATGGATTCGAACCCAGGTCGAAACTACCAGTGTTCAGGCCGATGGTGTGCACAACTTCATTCAAATGAACCTGTGCATACCATTGAAAGATGAATAGAGCGGTAACACTTGAGAAGATAATACTTCATAGAAATTTATTCCAAAAGGTAAAGCTTGAACTCAGATTTCACGGCTTACAGTTTGGAAAATTTTGTAGAAGAATCAATAGCTCATTCTCCGCAAACTGAAAACCATGCATCTGCGCTGCTTTTGTAACTGAGCCCAACCTATACACATAGTTAAGGAAGGTAATGTTTTCGGTCTAGAAATTCGATAATGAGCTTTTATTGGACAAGCATGAATTAGGGCTCAGACAAAATGTTTTCACTATTTTTACAATGATGTTCTTTCTGTGTGTTTGTGTGTGTGTGAGGATTTCCTTTGTCCACGATAACTCTCAAGCGAAATTTCCAGAAATTTCTGTTCTGAGGTGCTTTTAGGAAGTCACGAAGACAAGTAAGATTAGTCAATAATCGATCATGTAACATAAAAGAAATTGCGTTGTGTTAAAATTTAGTTTTCAAATAAACCGAAGAACCCTACAAGATAATGACTGGTGGTTTTCAAATACACAATGAATAAAATTATACAACCTAATATGTAAAGAAAACAAACATTTTTAAATTTCAAGATAACTTTAGGATTTTATTTTTCAACTTAGGCAGGTTAGGAATAAGACATTAATAAATATAATATAACTAAATCTCCCGGAAGAGTTAATACCGAATTTCTAAAACCTTAATAACAGAACTGATTTGCCTGTCATTGTGACATACTGATACATTCTTAAGAAAACAATGTTTCAATAATACTATTGAGCTTGAGAAGTACCGCATGACTATGAAAATATAAAATCTTAAAAGTGCACTAATTTCGTACTGCCTTTAAACAGATAAACATGGGAGCGGAAGGGGTAAAAAATATCAAATACAGAAAAGTTATATAGATTTTATTTTCCCTTCTTACATTTTTTCCAAAAATTTAGCAGTTTTGATATTTCTTTAACTTATTACAATAATTTTACTATTAGCAAATATTTTTACACAATGTATCTGAAAATAGAAAACGATAAGACAATACAGACAAAGAAAAAAGGAAAACGTTTCGATGCATTCTTTTTATAATAGAAACGTTCATCTTACTTGCTTTGCACGTGACGCTGTCATTTCGTCTGTTAGTTATTTAAAATTTTCACACTGTTCTATGTCTTAAAATTAGAAATTAAAGTTAATGCTCTAAAACTGCAATAGTATATTACAGTTCAAGTAAAAAAAAATTGGTAGTTTCATACACGCGCGTGTCGGATTTGTGCAGTGCTTATGGGGTCCCACAAAATTTTCGTAAATATGGGGTCCTGCGGATCGCGAGAAAATCTCAGTGATAAAAAGGGGTAGCGGCTGAAGAAACCCTGATCTAGTGTAATATATAACAAAATAAAATTCCTAACTTCAATTCCAGTTAGACTTCAAGACATTCCTCCAGGAAAACAAGCCAGGTAAAAGACGGGTTCCACAGGATTCGTCGCTGCATTGTCGGCAATTGGAAGAAAATTCTAAAAACACTGGGAAAGATGTAGAGTTCTCACGAACCTCGAAGATGGAAGAGAAGTTCTAGTTATGAAGGAGACATGATCTCTGCTTGGGATATGGACTAGTTCCTTCGGTGTTTAGAACATATCGCTGCCGTCCCCGCAATTCGTCTAAGAATCTAAAACTGGGAAAGATGTAGTGTTCCCACGAACCTCGAAAATGAGAAAGAAGTTCTAGCTAAGCAAAGAAAACATCTCGGATAACGCGACGCCCTTACCAGTCCTACTTATTCCAGCGAAGCAAGAGTCCGACGATAATGGCAACCATTCTCTCGACTAAGAAGGGCTATTTTAAGGTGAAGCGAATTAAAAATAATAATAATTTGATCTTGAAGTAACATGCTGTAGAAGCATGTTGAATGCATAATGAAAATTTTCTGCCGGAGTCTAACTGCCGCTGGGCAATGGTGCCCCTATAAATTCAGCACTAAACATTTCAGCCCCCCAGTGTGGGAGCTAAGCAAGAGAAGACAGCAGGGCCAAGAGAGCAAAAATTTCAATGCAATGGCTTTTTGTTAAGAAAGTTTATCATGTTCGCCAACACTCTCTCTAAATATTGAGAACCTTGACTCACCAACATCCCGCCTTACGCAGTAGAAAAATTCCTCACTTTTCAAAAGCGTTAGTTCAACTCATTTCCCCCGCGTCGCCAAAAACTTTGTCAACCAAATACCTGCAGAAACAGCAAAGCTATCTTCCCCACCGGAAGTTTCCCTTATCTTGACACAAGGCAGCTTAAAAAGTTACCCAAAACCAAGTTCTTCCCCCTTCTTCGAAAATCCAGCAATATTACAAAAATTTGCTAAATAGATGGCTATAACTTCAAAACAAATTTAGCTATCATTATGAAATTATCAATTTAGTTATTTCTCTTTTAAATTAAAGAGAAAAGTTTTCTGCTTCTGATAGTATAAGTTAGAAATATGTAAACTCATTAAATATTATTATATCCAGATTATGAAGTGAAAACCACACCCATTTCCATTGTCTACTGCCAAGAGCGTTCAGAAAAGGGAATGAAACAAACTTAGAATCTTAAGTACAAAACTTCAATTAAAAGTAAAACAAATTAACACAGATGTTAAATACAATAGACGTTGTTTAGCAAAATTTGGAATATAAATGAATTAATTTTTGATAAGGCATAAATTAATTAATAAACTTAATTTCGCTACATAACATTTTTTTTTCTGCTTTCATATAAATAGTTGATTAGATTTGGGGCAAAACTGGACAACATAAAATAGTATTTTGTAGAAATCCCATAACAAGGAACTCATAAACTCATAATAGTACTAAGCTCATAGCATCCATGATCAACTGAAAGTATTGCTGCGTAATTTAGTATAATTGGCGGCATAAAACAATGAATAAAAAAACAGTTAAAATAGAGCGAGTCCTTTTAATCCTTTATCGAAATAAAGCATTCTGACAATCAGTATAGCTATAAATATTTACAACCCGAAAGAACCATTTGACAATAATACAGGGCTAGCATAACTGATTCATTCATTTTGAAAAGGCTATATTTTTTAAAGTATTAGCGTACACACATGAAAATTATATGAAAAGAACTGCAAACTCACCAAGTTGTTTCCCCATTTCACCAAGTTTCTCAAATAAGAGGATATTTACTACATCGCTGAATATCAACTTCGTGGCGAAATCCTCGTGCTCCAATGCTTTGTGCGATGCTACAAAACAATGTTACAAAATGCTACAAGCACAACATTGCTATAAAATGTATGGAATGAGCTTGATTATCGTCTGGACGTGTGTCGTGTCACCAGAGGGACAAATACTGAATTTTTGTAGAGGGTGCATAAACTTAATGAGTTCGTGGTTCCTAACTTTCATACGTGTATACGTGAAATACTTTTGAAAGTATAGCCTTTTCGAAACGAATGAATCATTCATGCTAGCCCTGTAGTACAAACAGATCCGCAAATAATTAACCGAAGGTTCGATTTACATATACGGTTTACAAATTCTATAACTGTATCTGTCATGGAGAGAAACTCTTATCCTAAATAAATTCAAAATGTTAGATACTAAGTCATTCATTTCCTTTATACATTTTCCTAAATACTCCTCCAATAATTTATTAAGATTAAAATAAATGCAAATACAAGTTATCCTACTCTCGGGACTAGCGAGTTAGATAAACAGCGTTTTGCTTGATAATATCCTAATGCAAAAATATCTGTTATTTGACTTGTAGCGCGGTTACTTGAAGTGGCCAGAAGTCAAATAGCAATAATTCAAATACGCAGTTAAGATATCAAACCTTTTAAACTAAAACGTTTTATATTACCTTTTGTTTACATTTTTGAGGGGGGGGATTTTAGTATAAAATTAGCAAAAAGTGTTAGTTAGCTGAGAAATATTTACATATATACATGAGTTGAGGCTTGCTGCCTTTACATTTCGTCAGGTGCTTAGACCTGGTTATCTGCTATGATTATGTTGCTCTTAGAAAAGACATACTCTATGATAAGTCTGACACCCCGCTGTCCGTAGTAATCCTGAAGAAGGTCTTTGAGGCTATGTGATCCCTGGAGCTGAGGAAGGAAGGCTCTGATGGGAGAGGTGAGAGGACAGTCGTGGGTGTAATGTGAAACGTCTGAAGAAGCTGAAGCACCGCAGGTGCATTTGACGTTTTGATGGCAGAACCTCTCCATGGTTGAGGTACGCGGAAAATCTTCCGCGATTTGTGAAAGCTTGTTGTAGATAGAAATCTGTTTTGAGCCTTTTGGTGAAGCCACGGGAAAGATGAAGTAGGTGTGCCGACCAGTGTTTTCTGAGTCGTCCCAGCGAGCTTGCCAGATGGACATGAAAGCCAAGAAGATCTTGTGTTTGCCAGCTACTATGCAAAGTGGTATCTCTGAGTCGATGAAGGGGTGACTTGCGGCTTCTTTAGCTAAAGAGTCGGTCCTTTCGTTACCTTGGGTACCTTGATGACTACGTACCCAGCATAGAGACAATTGCCTAATAACTATTGTTAAATCTGTTTATCTATAATAAGGTTGAAAAGATAAACAACCAAAATATGTTGCTGTAGCAACGATCAAAATAACATGATTGACCTTCAGTGCCCAATGAGGGGTGAAACAAGCGGAATAATAAATAAATAAATAAATAACTGTTCTTTATCTTTTTTTTTTAATTCTAAGCTTCGTATTCTAGCATAAGAAATATTTCCGTATTTTAATTATTTATTCCAAGGAGCTTCCAATTCTAGCATCTTTTCATTTGTATCTTGAAAATAAGATTCTTTATTTCCCTCTTTCCCTTATCGATCAGACGAACTTCTCTATTCTTTTAAAATACTATTATACGACAACATTTCTGATATTCTAATATCTCCGGAAAAGGGCAAATCAAATGTTTCCTTTTCACAATTCCTAACCAACTCAGCCATTCTCCGGCGTCTGATGGCTTAAACGTAATTCCCTCAAAGTCTTTGCTGTCGAAAAAGATAAGGTTTAAATTATCCATATATTGTTGCAAGATCCTCAATAAATGAAAATTCAAATATCTAAATGGGAAGAATTAAAAAAAGCTAAAATTTGTTGCCCACTTTATAAGCTGCATTTTGATGATACCAGAAACAAGGCAAGGCATTAAAGAAAATATATATATTCGCTTTCTCTTTGAATTGCTGTGATATCCGAGAAAAAATGTAACCGAAATGAAAATAATCTGCTTGTTACCAAGAAACAATAAAATAAATTACAGTACTTATTATGAATAACTTTCCAAAATTTTGTATTTTATTTATGCATTTATTAGCATTTTACTGTTTGAAACCTATTGAAGGCTTTTATTTTCTATACAATGAGCTTGTTTATTTTCATTCCATTGGATCACTTTCTAGACCTCTTTAATCGCAGTTTTCAACCATTCGGTAATTTCTAGAGCGTACTAAAATAGATGAATAAATAAATCGGAAAGCCTTCAGATTTTTTTATTACGCCCAAAGGGGCGTCTTTTGAACTTTTCTTGTTTTAGCTTTATTTATCATGTTCTTCACACTTAAACAATAAAAGTCAGTTCAACAGCAATATCACAAAATATTTAAAAGGAGCATATCTTTAGAATATTCGATACACAGTCTCGCCCGTTGAGACAATTTTTTCAGTACCGTGTTGCCATTGTTCGCTTTGAAATTGTTGAGTTTGTTAATCCAAAATGAACGTTTTGTGTGTTACCTTTATTTATTAAATATCATATTCTTTGCATTTAAACCATAAAATTCAGTTCAACAACAATATCGCAAAATAAATTTAAAATGAGCATATCTTTAGAACCTCCGATACATAGTTCCGTGCGCTGGAGATAAAAAAGGCTTCCCCCCCAGTAGTGTGTTGCCATTGCTCTCTTTTTAAATCGTTCAGTTTGTTAATCAAAAGTCGTTACAGAAGTGTTACAGAATATGAAATCGATATTAAAACAAATTCCAAATTCCACATTAGGGCTTCCAGGAGCCTATAATCCAGTGAACGACTATATTCAAAATTTGATGTTATTCAAAATTTGATGTTTCTAGGTACCGTTGTGTTTTCATAAAAAATACATACAATCATGCAAACATACATACATTCATTTCCAGAAACTTACATACATTCATGCAGATACTTCATTATTTAATTTTTAAATACAATGCAGGGCTGTAATATTTAGTGGCAATAATTTGAGAAGGAAACGCCGTTTTATAGTGGACAATGCAAAATACCAAAGTGAAATTAATAGTTATTCTAGGCTAATTGCCCCTTTGGGTTAATAAATATACTAGTAGATAACACCACGTTTCAAGAGACTTTCATGAAATTCAGACAGAATCATTGCCTTTACTTTTCCTGGAATTTCTTGAGTTGTAGAGACATTAGGCTTTTTTCGGAAGCAAGAGAGATGAAAAATGAGCAAACGCCTTCGCCGGGAATCGAGTTACAGACCTCTGAAATACCGGGCCGAACGTGCAGAAGCCCTACACCACGAAGGCACGCTAGGAAAACGGGAGAGTTACCATATATACTCCCCTTTTTAAAGGGCAACTGGGGTTTTAGGGGATCTAGTCGCCAAATCCTGGGTGTAGAGAATTTTCATCCAACAGCCTTTTAGTTCGGGCGCCACTGTATTAGGTATTATTTGGAAGCGGACGAGATGAAAAATTAGCAACCGCCTTCGCCGGGAATCGAACCACGGACCTCTGGAGTACTGGCACAGTGTGCAGAACCACCACACCACGAAGGCAAGCTGGGAAGGCGGGAGAAATACCTTATAGAGTCATTCCAGGTTTGGAAGAGTGTGATAAATCCGAAAGAAATGCAAATGAAACCTCTATATCTGGTTTATTTAACATGGAGAAAACCACGAAAACATCCATAAAGCCAGCCTATTCCCGAGATTCAAACTCAGAAATAAAATACCACTATTCAGCCACTTTACTGCTCGGCCGCTGGTCCACCTAAAGATATCTCCGATTTTCACGAATTGTTAATGATGCCTTCTCACACTGAACTTTCTCTTTTGCAATCAGTCTTACTGAATTTTTATTTCCTTATTTCAGGTTCTCCGGCTTAAAAGTTGCTGATTTATTCCAGAAGATTCTTGCGCTTAAGATAAAATTCGGAATTGTGAAATAGGGTTAGAATTATTCGATTCTTTCTTTAGAAAGTCAAACCAAACAAATGGGTCAGTAGCTTTTTAATGCTGTAACGGGATCTAAGCATATATGAAAATACGCATTTAGATAATTTATTAAAAACGCAAATAAACACATGTTTTTGTATGGATGAAATGAATTAGCATTTTTTTTTTATTTAAGATGACTTTTGGATTATTTGAACCGGCCGAACGGTCAAGTTACTGAGCACTGGTAGTTCAGTTTCAGATCCGAATCCCGCGAACGTGGTTTTCTCCATGTTTAACGTGCACACGAATCATTTTACCTTAAAATGTCTTCCACGAAAGCATCCCTTCCCCTTAGGTAGATAGCCTCGAGGCTTTGCCGTAATCACATAAACCAAAACAAACCAAACCATTGCAGTGGTTAGGAGAACTACGATACCGATGGCCCGGGTTCGTATCCCGGAGAAGGCAGGGATATTCGTAATGTCTAGTGTCTTTGTGTCATGGGGACAGTCTAAATGTATAGCGAGCCGAAAGTCCTCTCGTGTGGCTTGGTGGTACGGGAGACGAGTGAGAGACCCTCAGACCACACCCCCGGCTGCTCTTCCTCAAAAATGGGATGGAATCAGATATCCAACCTCCTTGAGGCTCTGACAAATATTATTTCATAGAATACATTGTCAAGACAACAACAACAACATTACTAGTAGTTTTAATAGTAATAGCTCGAATATTTATTCCAGGTGACCAATTTGGTAGCAATACTAGAAGAGAAAAATTTAAAACAAAAGCTCGTGAATTTTAAAAAACAGAGTTTTTACAAGCTGTGAAGCTACTTTATTTTGTAAATCATTTTTACACATAAGAAGTGAATTTTACATAAACTAGATGTGATTAGAATAGCAAGCGTGAAGTGAATTAAAAACCAATATCTGTCCTTTATGATCTTGAACTACTTTAAAATTTCTTCTCAGCTTACTGTACTTATTACTTATTGGCTTTAAAAGAATTTGTCTTGCACAAAAAATCATTTAAAAAGAAGCAAACGTAATACATTTTGCTAACTATTTAAATATTTCACTCATAAGTATTGATTTTATCATTTGATTCGGAGCTTGCGACACAAACCCGAGGCACAAAGCAGCTTCGTATCGTTTTAACTTACTGCAGAAATATAACTTCTTGAAAATGAAATAAATAAAGTACGGAAGTCAAGAACGAATGAAATATGTAACAAGTATCTGAATTTTGAAATAGGCTATAGATGTTGAATAAAATATCTTAGGAAAAAATTACGAAGTATTTCTTTTATAAAAAAGTTTTGCTTCTCATAGTACTTCTTTTACAAAATTTGTTTCTAGATTAAATTCTCTCCAGATTTTGTATCCCTTCTCAGCATATTCATATATATGCGTTTGATGAAAATTTCGGATCTGGGACGCAGATCATGATGGTGGATATGGATGGTTACAAAGATGATGCAAATATGGTGAGTTGATGAATAAATTTTTTTTGGAGGGGTACATAGAACTTTTTAAAGTAAACAACTGGTAATGGATGCGAGTACGTTCTTCAATAACTACACGCGTCCTCTTCTTATACTGAGAGAAATATAAATAGGGACAGAAAAAGAGTATTAATAAGGTTATGTTAATGAGGTCCAGATAGGAAAGAAGAACGAAGAGGGAATTTTATGCGACTGATGTTTTATTATGAAATGTAAATAAAATTTTAAATGAAGTTTTATTACATTTCTCAGCAGACAGATATTTAACCGCTTTTATTACGAATATTTTAGTAGAAGTTTCGATTTGATTATAAAGGAAGAAAAACTTTTACTTTCACGTTAGTCGATGTTAAAGTATACTGAAGAGCCAGAACATTATCACCACCTACTCAACAACGCGTTGTGAGAACTTTGGTCGGCAAAATAGCTGCAACTCGCCTTGGCATGGATGCCACAAGGTCTTGGTAGATGACTAAAGACAGGTTGTACTAAATGTCTAATCAGCGGTCAAGCAAAATCGAGATATTCCAACATGGCAGTGTATGAGCTTTTGGCTGCTGCTCCATGACATCAAAAATGTGCATTATCAGGTTACGATCCGGCGAGCTAGGTGGCCAGGACATTAATTGGAATTCATCCTTATGCTCCTGGATTCGATTCGATGGCATGGGAACGTTGTGCAGCTCAAAAATTCCATTTCCAGTTGAGAAGACCGACGCAGTATAAAGTTAAAAATGAGCCGCAAATATGTCCAGATTGCCCGCAGGTTCACGGTCTGTTCTACCACAACTAAGGGTCACAGAACCGCCCATGTTTCCGGCGACGTTGCCCACCAGGCGCAACGTTCCCCAAAGCAAAAGACCACCACCACCAGCCTATATATGACCTGCTGTACACAGGAAGAACAACCGTTCTTCTGAAGAAGGCGTACTATCACGCGGCTTTTAACTTAATAAATGAGAAATCTTGATTTATCCGCACAGGCATCTGTTTTCCACTTACTAAGGTCTAGTCTTCCTGTTCCCGGGCCCACTGTAGGCGCAGTTGACGATGACGCTTCGTCAACACATGCGAACGACTGGGATGTCTGCGGGGTAGTCCATATCCAACACTATCCGCTGAACTGTGTGCTTACAAACATTTGCACTTGCACCTGCATTGTGTTGGGCTGTCAGGTGTGTCACTGTCTGCCACCGATTTTGCTGTACCACGCGAGACAGTCTCCAATATCTTTTTTCTTTGATGACGCATGGACGTCCAACACATTGGCGTCTACTGCTGGTTTCACCGTCCTTTATCCACTTTGCGTAAATTCTACAATGGCAGATTGTGAACAACCCATCAGTTTCGGAGATATTTGTTCCGAGTCTTCGAGATATTTGTCCGATATTAGTTTTGGAGATATCTGTTCCGAGTCTTCGGGCTCTTACAATCAGCCCTCTACCAAAGTCACTTAAATCAGCAGCCTTTCCCATTACTCGCAAAAGTTAAGTTAAAAAATGATTCCTTACCTTAAGCAGCAGATAATACCATTCGCACTTCATCACGTGCCTTTCCCGTCATCCAGACGAGTTCATTGAAAAGTCTGGGGATAGTCGTGATATTTTAGCCTGTCACTCTATATGCGACATTTGCGTTATAATATAAGAATCATATGGTGGAAGGGGTTAGACAGGGCGCACTTTAAAGAGGTATATTATAAGTAATTCAATATTTTCAGAATGGATAGAAGAAATAATTTAATTAAACACAATGCCTTAGAGGCTATTAGAAATTAAAGGTTATAGAGGTTATATCTTACACAAATACTTATTTCAAATTCTTTACATCTCCTGTTTCTATTTTTTAAAAATATTCTTCTTTCGTTATGCTAAGTATTCCTTTTCTGAAATAGTTAACGATTCAATGATGCAATATTATTTAATCTTTTCTTACGCCATATCCAGCTACTTTAAATAGATATTTTAGAACAGTTTAAATTCTAGATATTTTTTTTATCTTGATGAATTCTTTTATTTTAAGTTTATTTTGGAGAATTTTCGGCGTTTATTAGTAACTAGAGTTATCTTATTGTTTTCCAAACTGCTTACGATAAAACCATTCTAAGAAAACCATTCGTTCAAGATCGTTCGTTTGAAACGATCTTGATATTCCGTAGGAGTGGTCGCTTCGCGAACGCGATGACTCATTAGCGGTCGAGTGATTAGGACTACTAAACACTAGTAGTAATAATAATAATAACTACAAGTTCATTCTTAAACTGCTACGCTACTATTTGGCTTCGAATTGTCATAGGTGCAACTTTTTTCACTATGACCTTAATTCTGTGTTTTAATGTTATGAATTTTACACTTTTTTATTCAATTTTATGCTATCTTTTACTTACATACAGGGTGTCCGATAAGTCTGTAAATATTTTTAAAATTCATAAAAATTGAAGGGATTGACATAATTCAATGCAGTTTGCGAAAAAGCAAACGGGGATTGAGAAGGGGGATTTTGGGGGCGTAAAGAACTCAAATTTTCATCAACAAAGGACACCGCACAGACGCAGTAACAAGAAATATGTAAACCAAAGTATTATAAATAGCAGGTTTTATGATTCACAGCTCATATATGATTTTTCCTCTTAATTGATCGTACATAAAGTTTGAATAGTGGTGCTGACATTAGTTGGATAAAGCTTTATTAGTGAAGTTGTTTTACCTCAGCCAAGAATCCCCGACTGAAGCTTTACGAATGTTTCGGACACAGAAAGATTCAAGTTTAATCGCTCTTGTCGGACCGACATCTCTGGTACTACGTTTCGAAGAAACGGGAAGTTTATGTCATCACGTTCGTAGTTGTACACCAAGTTTATCAGAGGTCCGTAATTCAAATATGGCTTCGCAGATTAACACTCTAAGAGAGCAAGCATCGAGTGCTGTAAGAGAAGTGGCACGGAACACTGGTATACCGAAAACATCGGTATTTCTCATCCTTCACACTGTTTTAAATTGTACCCCTATAGGTTGCAATCAGTCCAACAGCTCTTATCAAATGACAAAGCTAAGGGATATAAATTCGCAAACTGGAATTTGTCGAAAATCGATGACCATCCACAATCGATTCTCAATATTTTGTGGATAGATGAGGCTCATTTTTCATTGCATGGAACAGTAAACACCCATAAATGCAGAATCTGGGCAAAGGAGAACCCACGTGCCTATATTGAGAGGCCGTATATTCATTTCATCGCGTTTAACTGTTTGTGTGATTTCAGTGCGTCCATTATAGTAGGCTTTTTTTCTTTGAAGATGGCCGTGCAAAAGCTGGTTGGAAGACCTGCTCAGTTACTGGAAAACGCTACTTGCAACTACTGCGGAAGAAAGTGGCAATTACTGGAACACAGTGTCGTTCATGCAAGACGGGTACCTCCTCATATCAGATCCAAAGTGAAGACGCTCCTAAGAAGAGAGATTAATTATTCCACCGAAGAGCGATTAATTAGTAGTTACTGTGGAAATAAGCGGGGTCCCCTCGCGCCCACTTGATTTTTGGCTTTGGAGCTTATATCCAAGGTTACCGCAATAGCTGTGTAGCTTCTTCGGTGCAGCTAAAGGAGGCCATTTGTCACGAAATCTCTTTCATCCGTTCGGATATACCACGTGCCTGTTGTAAGTAGTTTGCAAACTGTAATTTGTGATGTCGCCGGACATACAGAATAAGAGTCATATGCCCGCAAACATTTGCCTGCATGGAAATAAATATAGACAAATAAAGTTGTCCTTGAAACCTGTGATCTGCTTTGTACAGCGCCCTCTATCTACGAGAATTTTAACTATTTTTGCCCCCCCCCAAACAAATTTCCCATTTACGGGAACAGCGTTTTTGTAAACCGCTTTCATTTCTACCAAACCTTTCAATTTTATAATTTTTTAAAATATTTACAGATTTATGAGACACCCTGTATATGACTTAACTTAGATGGTGAAACTATAGTGATTTGGAGTTTTAAATTAAAATTTTGAACCTAATCTCCACCTGTGCCTTAAATATGATATGAAGCAAGGTAACCATCCCTACGTTTCTTAAGAAAAAGCAGTTAAAAATATTGCATCTCAGTTTGATTTTACGAAAAATCGCGAAACGTTCCACTAGCAAATATTATCACTGATTTGTATCATTTATCTGTTTGATGGGAATTAAGTCTGCTCTAAACAATTTACTCTGTAGCAATATTATCTTTTGTTTATTTAAGATACTTCTATTCACAATCGTTATAACTATCACGCATTTCCCTTGATAGTCTTCCTCACGCGAACACTTAACTTCTCGCACGCATCGCCTTTAGTCATATAGCATTTTCAGGTGAAACGCTTCGTGATATACTCCTTGCATGCATCACAAAAATTGGAAACACAGAGCATGCGATCAAGTGAACATGGTTTCAGATACTTATTGTTGAAAACCTGCCAATTTGAAAAAGAAAACTAATTTTTGTTTTTAGGTGCCACCTTATGCAAATTTCAGCACGCGAGGAATTCAAAATTTATTTTCTTTTACATTTATTTTATTCTTATATTATGTTTATATTGCAGGTTGTCATGGGTAACGTTGGATTTACGATGAAAGTTTATCCTTAATTTTAATACTAAATGTTTCTTATCAGGTGTTAAATTATGCTAAAGATGTTTGCAGGAAACACATAAGGGATACGATAAAGCAAATTTTCGCAAAAATAGTATTTCGCTAAAACCTATGGTGATATTCCTTAGTCTTTCAAAGAATACTCCAATTTAAGTATAAATAAACAATTTTCGAAATTTGCAATATATGTACTACGTGCTTTATGAGTTCCTTAAACAGAAAACAAAGATTGATGTGGACACCACATGACTTGCTTTTACGGAGTATTAAATTACAAATTTTTTTTGCTGCATTTATTTCCTCATCGAGAAAAGAAAAAAATGAATAAAAATTGAAAACGTTTTCATTAAATTTGTAAAATACAGAAAAACCTAAAACAACAAATAAAATTAAAACAAAGTTTAAAAAGCAATTTTTTAAATCAAAATTAGAGTTTCTATGCAATACTAAGCAATTCGGTAAAGGGACAAAATTTTCGGTGCACAATAATTTTAACTTTCGGTCCCACTGGGCATAAAGACACCGAAGTTTATGCACCAACTGAATTAATTCACTATTAATTCAGTTGGTGCACAAACTCTTTGCAAAAAAATCGAAGTACCATGAAGGAAGTGGTTGTTTTTGATGAAACTGAATATGTGTACATCTCATACACAAATAATAAAATGATTAAAAAATCAAGGTCATATAGTGCCTGTTCACGGCTCACAATCACGCATTCAGTGTTCAAATTAATAGTTGGTCAAACCGCCCCTGGCGGCAATGCATGCTTGAATTCGTCGAGGCAAGGAGTCGTAGAGGTTCCTAATGTCATCCTACGACACATTCCGCCAGGCATTCATCAGTTGTCGCTCCAGATCTGATATATTTTGTGGTGCTCGAATCTGGCGGCCTAGCATGCCCCAGGCATACTCGATTGGTGAAAGGTCTGGTGACATTGCTGGCCAAGGAAGAGTATCAAGCGCACGGAGACAGTCCAGAGATATGCCAGTGGTATGCGGCCTGGCATTATCTTGTTGGAAAATGGCCCCAGGATGACGTGCCATGAAAGATAATGCAACCGATTGCAGAATGGTATCAACATATCGTTGAGCTGTTAAATAATATGTACGGAGGATGACTAAAGATGACCTGCTGTCAATAGCAATAGAGCCCCACATCATCACACCAGAGGGTATGGCTGTATGCCTTTGTAAAACAAAGACTGACTAGGACCGCTGGCCCCGTCCTCTCCAGACACGAACACGGTGATCATCTTGCTTCAAGAGTGAAGTGGGATTCATCGCTGAACATTATACAATGCAAGTCTGATGGCAGCCATGATGATCGGCTGCGACACCACTCCAGACGACTCCGCTGATGTTGTGGGGTCAAAGGCAAACGTCTTAAAGGCCTCTGTGAGCCTAACCCCGCATCAGACAAGCACCCTGAAATGGTGGACGATACCGTGGGAGGTATACACGTGGCTGTAGTGCGTTGAATATTCGACAATGATAGCGTTGGGGCGGTACGGAACAATTTGAAGGGGAACAATCATTGAATCCCCTAATGATCTAAATCATTGAATCCCCTAATGATCTAAATCATTAGGGGAGCATACAACAGACTATTTTCTCTATTAAGAAATATAGTCCAGCTTGACATTTCAGCAATAAAGTATACTTTCGTCAGCTGCCCAATTCGAGAGTGACAGCAATTTTTTAAACTAAGAAATGTATTTCCAATATTACTACTTTGAAAGTTTTCGATAATTACTTTCAAAAAACTATTATACTGTGCATGTTTTGTAAACAAGAACACTGTTATAAAAGTTAAGACCAACACATTTTAAATTAACGATAATCAATAAGCAACCAATGCTGGCATAAACATATTTTTAGAATATAGTTTGGTCTGTATTGTCTGTAATGGAAGGATCCATTTACAGCAACATAAAATAGTATTTATATATAAACATAAACAGTACACAGAGTTCAAACCTCTAGGTAAGTTAACCTTTCAAACAATATTTTTAAATGCTTTTCAGTCTCTAAGATTTAATTTCTATGCTGTCTTCCAGGCTTCCGCAGCACTTACTTTCATGCTTCGATTAAAGGATGAAAATAATGTTGGTTTATTAGGTTTGAAACAGGAGATGTGAAAAATGTGCAATGCTCTCGCCGGGACTCGAACGTCGACCACTTGAACATGCGCCGAGTGTGCTACCGTTACGCCATGAAGGCACGTTGGAAAGAGGGAGCAAATGTAATATATTTCTAAATGAATTAGACGAGCAAGATAAAGTATATATAAAATAGTAGTTATAAAAGTATGCATATTTAACCATCCAAATTGCAATATAATAATCAGAAAAGACAATAGTTCTTTTAAAATTGAATCTCTTTTATAATTGAAATCTTTCTAAAATGGAGATCTTTTTCTAAATAACCTGGAATTAAATTATATCAAAATGATTCGCTGGAGAGCATTGAAACATTACCATCCATTTGAATATACAATACCGAAGAATGAACATCTCACAGCAAACAATTGCAAGTGTCTCAAACTGTGCAGTGTTCTCAAAAATGTCTTATTCTATTGAAGTGTCAAATGAATCCTTTTCCTTCTGACATTTAACCGACCAGCATTCTTTTATAGATCCAGACTTTCTAACTTATTATCCAATAGTGTATGCCAAAGAAGCTACTAGTCTTTGAGGAGTTTCTGCTGGATGACTGATGGCTGAACAGGGAACAGGTTGGCTTGTCATTTCCATAGCAGTCACTTCTTGAATGTTCAACGGTTTCTTTCTCTCTATATAACGGAGCATTAGGAATACTGTACCGTCAACTCCTTTATTATTGATATTAAGGTTAAAATGTCAACATCTGAGAGGCGATTTTAGTCAAAATTATTAAACCAGTTCTTTATAATGCTGCAATGAGCAAGTTTTTATATTGTTGCGAAATCTCGAATTTGTGAAATATTATAAATATGAATAATAATAAAAACAAAGCAGTATTATTAAAGTAAGTGAACTGTGTACGAGAAAAGCAAATGATTCTTATATTTCATAAATCTACAAATTTAACAGTGACTTTAAGTTATCTTATGTATACATCAATACTTAATATAAGAGTTCTCGAAATTTCCTTTCTTCATAAATTGAATAAGAGCCGTGCGGTAAAAGCGCTGAAGACTGGTAATTCGAACGAGATTAAAGTTTCGACGAGCAGGAAGGTTGCATTGGCGTCTTCGTGTTTTTCCCTCGTTCTGATTCAGTTTCCCTTAAAAAGGCCGCCATAAAGCCATCTTAAGAAAAGAACCCTTCTATGCTTTGCCGTGAGCAAACAAACCTAATCGTATAATTAAACACCTATTGGTCTGTTATTACTAATTTTGTATATATGTAAATAATTTTAGTTAACTTATATGTAAATACTATTATCTCTTATATAATGAAACATGAAAGGCATGAGACAGCGAAGCCTTTCTAGAAAAATTGGGTTACAGAAGTAAGTCCATTTAACATCGAGATTGTTGAAATGTTACCTTTCCCCAGCACGCCATTTCTTCCACATCGGCTCTGACATCCCGTCTTGATATCACCCTCTAGTGCATAGGCGCTAAAATTCTCGTCACTGCTGGTGTATCAAAAAAAAAAAAAAAAAATTCTTCCCTTCTATTTTGCAAGTTCGTGAGCACACTCTTTCACCGCTGAGATGGCTGTAATTCTAACTCTACTTATATATTTTATTCTTTTACGAACTGGTATTTATTAATCATATAGAACCCCAAACTGGTGACCCGAACGTGATCTGAACATTCAACCTACTGACTGCATCGATGGCTCAGTGGCAGAATGCTCCCACCTCGGTGGCCGGGGTTTCGGTTCCCGGCTCATTCCAGGAAGGGAGAGGGTGTAGGGTTTTACCTTTCCCCGGCACACACACATTTTTTCAACATCGAAGCTGTCACCACGTTCTGATTTCTCCTTCTAACGCGCATGAGAGAGAAACCAGGAAATAAATAATAAGAGGGAGAAATCAGGAATAAAATAAAATCTATGTTTTTAAATCGTTGAATAAGATTTATATCACATTGCAATTTAAGCTAATTATGTATTTTCTGGTAATGGTAATAAAATTAATCTAAACGTAGATTTCAAATAACTAAAATCATGAAATCTTTGCAACAAATACATAACTGAAATGTATTCAACAGCAAATGGCTCCGGGACTGCATGCGGTCCACGGACCGTCAGTTTAGGACCACCGCCTTAGAAATTAACAATAAATTACCTGTCATTTACAAAACGCTTACACTCGATGACACAAATTATGTTATCTGGTTTACCACCTGTAAAAACCGACAGATGAATAAGTAAGTACTTGATATCCCTTTACTCATATTCTTTAATTAATATTCATAGTACACGGGAATTTGATTTGATGACTTTAATATGATATGTGGGCCTACCACCGGCGGAGCGGATAAAGTCGCTGAACATTAATAGTTCGGACCGGGGATCAAATATTTGCGAGGGTGGGCTGGCTGCATGGGAGTTTTCATGGTTTTCTCCATGTGTAACCTTAATACGAGCTAATTTTCCTTTAAAAAGCCCTCCACGGTCTTTCTCTCCTTTCCGTGCAGTACCTGATGGCAGAGCTCGTAATAAATAAATAAATAAATAAAAATTATATGTGAGGAAAAAAGGAAAGAAAAAAATGATAGAAAAAGTTAAAAAAAAAAAAGAAAATCTGAAAGGTTTCAGATTTTAAATTACGTCCAAAGGAACTTTTTTTTTTTTTTTTTTTTTTTTAATTTTGTGTGTTACTTTTATTTGTTAAAAAACATGTTCTTCGCACATAAACCATAGAATTCAATTCATGAACAATATCGCAAAATAATTTTAAATTGAGCACATCTTTAAAAAATTGCCAACACAGTCTCACGCGCTGGAGATAAAAATGTTTTTTCTGTACGATGTTGCCATTGCTCGCTTTGAAATACTTGAGTTTGTTTGTTTGAGTTTTGAAATCCTTGAGCTTTGATCAAACTGTGAGCTTTCAAAACGGTCTCAACAATACTGCAACATGGAAACTGTACCAAGAAAACGTTAATAACAATTTCACTATCCGACAGTACTATAGAAAGAAGGATTAGCGATACTGGTTATTTAGAACATTAATCAAGTTGGAAAAGAAGACGAAATCTTAAATGTTTTGGTATGTGGTATGTTTTCAATTAAGCGTGAGGAGTTCTCTAAAATTGCATCGTGTTCCCAGTTGCTTGCATTTGTGAGAGATGTTTCTTCGAGAAGGAAAAAAATATAAAGAAAACTTTCTGTTTTGCTTATGTTTGCAAACTAAGATATTTACTGCCAAAAACACGGATATTTTAGGAATAGTTTCGTATATGTTTGAATCAAAAAACCCGTTGTGGGGTAACGTTTGTGGGTGATTGTAAAGATGAAGCGTCAGCCCTCTTCAAGACAAAATCTGGATAAAAATTTGCATGAAAGAGCATTCGATATTTGTAAAAATATTCATTTATGATAAGTCGGCAGTCAACTGCCCTCAAAAATAATTCCAGCTCCGCTAGATCAATCATCTGAAATGTGAGTTGTATCAAAGGAACCTTTCAAGCAATTCAATGCATTGATGACAGACCATTGCTCTCTGCTTTTCCACACCAGTGTTCGGTGACTTACAAAAGAGACAGAGATAGAGAGAGTTGGAATGTCCGAGAGATGGAGCTGAAGTTATATTTTGAAGTACAAAACGACATGCTTTCTTTTCCTGGAAGAAGAAATGAGAAATGAATAATAATCCAAATTTCAGTCAAATTCTCTCAGAAATGCAACCCTATTTGGCTTACATTTCCCAAGCATTAATAAAATAAATCTAAATCTATGCAATAAATCTTCAAATGCTCTAAATTTTCACAAACTGAACCTACAAATGCAAAGATCAAATACAAATATTATAAAATTCATCTATTTCCTTGAGAGCTTTCTTCAGCAATCTGGGCAGTCTGGATCATTCCACAGTTTTTAAAAAGCGAAATTTAATATTATTTGTTTGGCTGGTAGTTTGGTTTGTAGTTTCCCGAAATTAAGCATTCGATTTGATGAGAAATTCCTTCAAATTCTCAAATGATAATATCCGTGATGAATATAAAAATAAATTTCTGAAACTAAACATTTTTCAGGAATAAAGTATATGTGATATTTTCCTTCGTAGAACAAAAAGCGCTAAATAATTTTCTCCAAAAAGATACATGCGCTAACTTGTTATTTCCAGACGGAAAAATGTGTTTCTATCATTACCTTATTTCGGTTGTGGTCACATTTTCTAAGCATAAGCGATATATATATGTATATATCAATAAACACTCAATAATTCAATTTATTGAATATATATATTTCAATAAATAATAATTTAGTTATTTCAATAAACAGTGAACATAATAGAATGGCAGAATATAACGGCCTTTTATTGACCTTTTATTTTATATTGGCCTTTCATTTGAGTTTAAATTGAAGATAAGAACAAAGTTATAAGAGATTCGAAACATTATGTAGTGTCATTCGGTGTCCTTGAAGCAGAAGACATGAAAAATGAGCAATGTCCTCGCCGGGACTCGAACGTGGACCTTATTGAATACGCGCCGAGTATGCTTCCTTTACAACACGAAAGCATGCTGGAAGGAATGAGAAAGGAACGACTCGGGAATAAGGGCCGCAATCGCCAAATCTTGGTGGTTACGAATTATTGTACACCACCTTTTAGTTCCGGCGCCAGTTCTGGAGATTTAGGTTGATCTAAAGCAGGAGTGTGAAAAATGAGCAATGATCTCGCCGGGACTCGAAAATGGATCCTTCGAATACGCCTCGAGTGTGCTACAGTTACACTACGAAGACATGCTGGAAGGAGGAAGAAAATACCTCATAATGCATTAAATTTAAAGGTGGCCAATAGACAACATTAGTGTATATATCATTACCTAGAAAACTACCTATCATGAGATTTTCAGTGATCAGAAAGATTTAGTATATCATTGTTCAGAAATCATTCGCAGAGGTTTTGTCCTTGATGTAAGAATCCTATAAAAATGGAACAGGGAAAGCTATCCCTATAATTTCATTTGTGTCAACATATCTTCGCGTATCAGGATTTAAAGTCTACTCAGTGCAAATGGAAACGAAGCAGAGAAGTAGTAGATTGGAGGTTGGAAATGAACTGCGTTGTACCTTTTAAAACATTTCTCCTATTCAGATTTGGTGATGTTGACAAATAAACAGATTTCTCATTGGCCGTTATTTCAATAAAAGTTAACTGAGTTATAACATATTAGCATTTTTAAATATAATTAGTTTTCTGATTAAATATAGTAATTTGGTACGTAATTTATTTCGTATTTGGTTAAATTAAAATTTTTGGTTCACAGATTCAACAATTAGTTACTTCTAAAATTCTACTACAGTTAACTAAATTAATTTATAGGTAACTTCGTAACTAACAAAATACTTTAAATTCTATAAAATATATGAAATATGTCAATTTGAGTAAAAATGCTTTAGAGAGGAAAAATAACATTTCTAACATATGATGAAAAGAGAGGATGGTTGGTTTGTTTATTTGATTAATAGAAAGCTCACAATAGCTATCTACCTAAGAGGAGGTATGAGCTCGTGGAAGACTTTCTAGAAGAAACTGGCTGGTACACCGTTACACTTGGGGAAAACCACGAAAAACCCCTAAAAGAGAGGAATAGGTGAGTAAGATTAAGAACCATTATTTAAAGCTTATAATAATGAGAGTTATTTAACGCACACTGAATCCAAAAATATGATTGAAAATTAAATTTGAATATCAGTAAACCTAAATTTAAGTACACTGTGTCGTAAATTAAAAGATATCAAAATAAAATACGACTTTTAAAGACCTATTTGATCAATTTTAATTTCACATCGCCAGATAACTTCACAAACTTCAAAGAACAAAAAGAGCTTGTAGAGACATCAAGTATTTTTCGAAAAGCCGAAGAGATGAAAAATTAACAACGCCTTCGCCGGGAATCGAACCGCGGACCTCTGAAATACCGTTCCAGCGTGCAGAACCACTACACCACGAAAGCACACTAGGAAAGCGGAGTCGGAGAGATGAAAAATTAACAACGTCTTCGCCGGGAAACGAACCACGGACCTCTGGAATACCGACCCAGCGTGCAGAACCAGTGCACCACGAAGGCACGCTAGGAAAGCGGAAGAAGTACCTTATAAGCTATCTAACATATTTGAACAAAAATATTAATTCATATCGTAAAGTATTACTCGCACATAATGGTGAGAAGCAGGAGCTAAAATGCTGCTAAAGAAGACTAAAATTAGTTTAACGTTCTGTATTTAACGCTGATTTCAAGAAAATGCCATTCTACGCAATATATAAAACTCGGATGTAAAATACCACGTAACACTCTTGCCTGTCCTTTTAATCATACACAGATTTTGCTGCGCTTCATCTTATTTCCAAAAGTTGCATTACAGATATAGTATTTCTCATACAATCAGTTCAGTTCTCACTTTGCGATAAGACAAAATTATATAAAATCTGAAGTCCTCTTTATTAAAATTTGCAAAATACAGGAAAACCTAAAACACGGAATACAGCTACAACAGTTAAAAAAAAAACAATTTTTGCAATTAAAATTAGAGCTTGTAGGCAAAAATAATCAATTCAGTCATTGGAAGGAAAGATAAAATGTTTGGTGCACAAAAATGTAAACTTTCGATCCCACTGGGATAAAAGAAACCGAAACTAGTGCTAAATCGACTTAATTCACTACATTACTAAGATATTCAAATGCAAATAAATACCGACACGATAAGCCTAGGAAAACTTTTTAAATTTTGATACTTCTACAATTATTGCTACATGCAGATTAACTAAAGCCATAAAAACATTAACCAAAACATGAGACGAATCTAATTCAATCATTTTTAAAGCAAAAAACGCACAATTTACCAACATATAAAAATAAAAATAAAAAAAGAGCTAACCAAGACGGGGAAGAGCGCTTCTCAATTAGATGTTATAGCAGTCGCATGTACAAAATTTCAACATTCTACGATTAAGTGTTTCTGCGCTATGTGAGTTACATACATTTGTATGCACGTACGTAAGTACAGATGTCACGAAACAATCTCTTCTGAAAGCATTTAAAATCCATATTTTACAATCCATTTTTGAAAAAAAAAAAGAGTTTTTTTTTTCTGTACGTACGTATAAACGTAACGAAAGAAAGTCGTTTAAATTGTTTGAAGAGCTCTCAAAATGGATATTTTCATTGAAATATGATACCCAAATCTCTCGCGACGACAGTATTTCGTAAAAGGAAGTAAAAATTTGCTAACCTTAGGTAACCTATTCAACTTTTCCCAAAACATTAGTACATTTGTTTTGTATTTCAATAATTATTATCAGTTCACATAAGATATCATAATATGCAATACTAAATCGTATTTTTAAATTCCCAGAGTAATGTTTTGTTCCAAGGCGATGCATTTTCTGTGAAACTATATTTTATATTTCAAGTTACTAGTCCAAAGGGGCTTTGTCCCTGATGGACTATTGTTTTCGTTTTGCGATTTTGCGTCGATTCACTACAAACGGCGAATCACTTTTCAAACTGTTGCCACAAAGCATTATCGCCCTGTGTTATATTTAAAGAAATTAGATAATGAAAAATCTGCATAAATGTATGTATATTTCTCGTATCGTGATGAAACAACGGTACATAGAGCCATAGAATTTTGAATGACGTAATCCTCCTACGAATATGGGCATGTGGAAGACCAAATTTGAAATTTGGAATTTGGTTTATTATCAATTTCCTATTTTGTAAAACTTTAACGAATTTTTGATTACAAAACTCAAGGTTTTCAAAGCGAGCAATGGCAACGTTGTACAGAAAAAAGACTTTTATCTCCAGCGCGTGAGTCTCTGTATCGGAAATTCTAAAGATATGCTCAATTCAAAACTATTTTGCGATATTGCCGTTGAACTGAATTTTATGGTTTCAGTGCAAAGAACGGGATATTTAATAAATAAATATAACACACAAGATATTAAAAAAAAACGCCTCTTTGAACGTAATTTAAAATCTGAAACATTTCAGATTTTTTTAAAATTAGCTTATATTTTTATTTGCTTATCTTTTCATTTAGTCTTTACTTGAAGAACTTTTTTTTAACTCTTTATTTATTTGCTTCGAAATTTTATAACCAGTCAGCTTTGCTCACGAACCGTAAAGCTACAACTGGTTTAAAGCAGATATACACGTAGAAAAATAAGATAATAACGATCGTTTCTTGAGTGAAAAATGAAATTTCTGATTCTGTAGCAGCGTGAAGAGAAAATGATAAGGAACATAAAACCAAAAATTGACACCACATAAAATATATTATAGTAGTTTTCATATAATATGCTACATATTCGTAAAACTCAGGACATGAATTTAGATTGCATTTCACATAAAATCTTTGACTTATGTGCTGATGTCCTAAATACTTAGAAAGAATTTTCTGAATAATTTGCAGAATAAACAATAGATATTAGGTTCTCGTTTTTCAGGATAGAGTTAAGAAAACTTAATTTTTTATTTGCTCAAAATAAATTAGGTTTAAGTTTTATGAGTAGTTACATAAATAAAGCTTACAATTATTTACTTTATTTTTACTAATACATTTATCTACATTAACAAACTCACTAAAATATTATGTAAATATTGTTTATTTTCATTACATTTTAATGAAAAAGAAGAAGCCAATATTTTAGTTTTAACAATTACTCTTAACTAAAATTTTCCAGCGTTCTTAGAGATATAATCTGCCGATCGTCCGTTGATGAAATAAATTAGATTTACGCTAAAGTCTTAAACTGACGCGTCTAATGACAGTCAGCATTGTTAGCAGACAGCTGTGATATTACTAAAGCTATTATAATGAAACTAGAAAATATTGGGCAGATTTGGTCTCGAAATTAAGTAAAACAATTTTTCGTCTAGTCAAGAAAATGAAGGGGATTTTTACTCATTATGGGTAAATATTAATAGTTTTCGAAGAATTTTTTATAATTTATTGATCTCGGAAACGAAATATCGGGTTGGAGGGAAAGTTCTGTCGTATTTTAAATAGGCAGGTGATTTTTCTTGTAAATAAAAAAAACATCTGGCTAGTGAGTCAATCGGATTTTTTTTTGTTTTGTTTTTTTTAGCTGCTGTATAATATAAAAGGTGCCCTTTTTTACTGCATGTAAAAATTTATGTGCGGTATTTGGAAAAGATATTGTAAATGTTCGTACTTGTCAAATATGGTTTAGCAAATTTCGTTCCGGAAACCTGAGCCTCAAAGAAAGTGTTCGATCTGGACGACCATCCAAGATCGATAATGCTGTTTTGCGATCCATGTTGGAAAATAATCCACATTTAACAAGTCGAGAAATTGCAGAAGAGTTTGGCATTCATCATACAACTGTTGGAGATCACATTAAATCTCTTGGGTTTGTGTTAAAGCAAAGTGTTTGGGTTCCACATGAATTAACGAAAAAGAATTTGTCTGATCGTGTAAGAATATGTTCATCACATCTGATTAGACACAATGTGGAGCCGTTTTTGGACAGGCTGGTTTACTGGAGATGAAAAGTGGATTCTTTACGGGAATATTAAAAGAAAAAAATCTTACTGCAAACCAGGAACATCATCAGCAACAGTTCCAAAACCAAGTATCCATCAACGAAAAGTACTGCTTTGTTTGTGGTAGGACAGGAAAGGTCCAGTGTATTACGAGTTGCTGAAACAGGGAAAAAACATCAACGCGGATCTGTACTGCAATCAGCTGGATAAATTGAATGCAGCTATCAAAGAAAAAAGGCCAGCATTAGCGTCCAGAAAAGGAATAGTGTTCCATCACGATAATGCTCGCCCGCATACTGCAGTGGTGACACTACAAAAACTGAATGCGTTAGGATGGGAAATCCTTAGTCACCCCCCGTATTCACCTGACATTGCACCCTCTGATTATTACCTGTTCAGATCTTTGCAAAATTATCTAACGGGAAAAAAATTCAAGTCTTTTGAAAATGTTTCTAAGGCAGTTGCTGACTATTTTAACTCCATGGATGAGAACTTCCACAAAACAGGAATTTACAGGTTACCTGGAAGATGGCAACAGGCTGTAACAAATAACGGAGCATATATAATTGATTAATATTAAACACATATTTTTATAAATGAATTCAAATATTTTCTTTAAAATACGACAGAACTTTCCCTCCAACCCAATATAAATTGACTTTTAAAATAGAACCAAAGTATTTGTAAGGAATTTTTATGTTTCCTTATCGCATAACTTCATTATGTAACCGGAAAGCAGGTGTTGCTAGTAATTGGAAGGACCAAAATTCAAGCCTCGGCGAGGATATTGCTGATTTTTCGGGCCTCTTGCTGTCTGAGACTACCAAATGTACAAATAGCGGATATTTATTATCTTGATTTAACTCTCCCGCATCGACAGAGGCCAAAATCTGTTCCTTTCAAACATCTGAAACGACCATGTATACGAATTTTTGCTCGATGGAATTCCTTTCCCTTCTGCCAAGTAGAATGTTGCAACGTTAACAATAACCTACTCAAGTGATTACTTTTCTCTTAGGGATCGTTGTGCGGTTTCACCCGTTGTGCAGTATGCCCTTAGGAGATGACTACAACCACGTACTAAGTGCATACTGCACAGTGAGTGAAACCGCACAACGATCCCTAAGAGAGAAGTAATCATTTCACTTGAGTAGGTTTCTGTTAACGTTTCAACATTCTACTTGCCAGGAGGGGAAGGAATACCATCGAAAGAAAATTCGTATTCATGGGCGAGCTGTGATAAAAGAGGAAACATATAATAAACGCCAACACGAGTTCTAGCCGACTTACTAGTGGAGTCATTAGTATCAATATTGTTTTCCATTTCTGTAAATTTTTAAACTGCTTTGTTGTTTGTGTATCGTTGAAATATTGTGTTACAGCTTTATTTAGATATTTGTTGCTTTTAGGATAACAGTTTTAAGGTTTATTTCGCATGTAGTTAAATTTGTGGTCTCATATTTTAAGTGTTTTATTTCTTACATAGAATAGCAAATCTTTCAAATCAGAGTTCAGCAACTTTTGAAATGTAAAAATATCTGAAGTAGAATGCGAAAAGGAGAAAATTCGCTCGTGACGGGCCATAACGACAATTTTTGTCACATTTAGCTTTTTTTGCCCCCCCCCCTCCCACTTGGCAACTTTCTGGAAGATCAGGGGAAATAGATTTTGGAAGTCCTACAAGAGACTTTTCGGGAAGGTTCCAGAAGTCCGTGCTCCACCAGATCTACGACTATGTTATACTATATAAATACGGTTCCAACACCTGGAAGGATTAATTTGTTTATCAGCTGTGTATATACAGGGGTTCAAAGATAGTTAACTGAAAGTGGGATTTAGAGTTTGCGTTCTAAGCGATTTGAGTAACTGACGATATATCTCGTGCGCTTAGGAGGAATTGGTAAATATCTGCGTTGTCCTTCAGGTACTTATAGATATTTAGTTTTCTGTGCGTCGTTAATTTTCACTTTGTATGCTCTTTTTGATAATAAATTGTGAGCTTTTTTCTTTCAACTCATCCGGAGTAGTTAGTCAAAGGAATAACGAAGATAAGGCTCCATAATAGCTTACTAACAAGATAGTGAATATGGTAAGGTATTGGTAGGATAAGGATTTTCCAGAATTTTCAATGTGAGAATAAAAAATTCATGTATAACCATTGTCTTCTCTAAATAAAAGGGTCTCTCAGTTTCGGGAATTTTCAGAGAAAATCGAATTAGATAGAGTTTTGAAATCGCAAGGTACATCTAAAAGTCATATTAAATTTTTTTTTAGTCTTTTAACTTGTGCTTTAAAACTTTGTGTTTTAGGTCGTATCATAATAGTTCCTAAACTTCTTATTTGAGACCCTAAAGAAACTTTGCATCAATATTATAACTCCACTTTTTCAGTATCAACATACATCGCAACCACATTTATCAGGGCACATATATCAAGAGCTGCCGCCTTATCTACAGTTCTGATTAGGAAAGAGAGTCCAATTCTGAGTAACATTTAAATATTTCAAAGTTCTATCTATACCCGAAACAAGAATTTCCGTAAAGCAAACTTAAGTTATACTTCGGGAAAAAAAAAAAAAAAAAAAAAAAAAAAAAAAAAAAAAAAAAAGAGACAGTTTTATATCTCCCGTTCTACGTTCTATTCGGCCGATTGACGAAATTCAACTTGCGTTTTTTATGTCTCGAAAGCACGACTTAGGATATGTATTAGATTTATATACAACATTGTTCTAATATATGTATTTTGAACAAAATTGGACTTTTTCTGAAATGACATATCAGTTTTTTCATATTACGACGCTAAAGCACAAATTATGCCCAAATAATGAATTTTGTAAAATTTTCTGCGCAATTTACGGAGAAATTCAAAAATTTTATATTTTTTCAGTTTGCACCAAGAATAATTCACTTGGCGAAATTCTTAATTTACAGCAAACTATTTTCCTTTCCTGTTTTAATTGTAAACGAGCGGGAAATAAGTCATCGTTCATCCATTTAAATAATTTTCACAAAACGAGTAAATACATTGGCGTTATTATCACTTAACAAACATGCCAAATTTCAAAACTCGCCAAAATGTAAATTCATGTACTTCTTAGGAACTTTTGAATTAAAAACTCTAATTTTTTGCAAGTATGCTTAGAATACATCTACATTAAGATGATGTTAAGAATTTTATTTAATTAGTATGCTTAAAATTATTAGTATGCTTAGAATACATCTACTTTAAGATGATGTTAAGAATTTTATATTTTATATTTAAAATTTTTTTCAAAAAATTTATAAAAAATATTTTAAAATATAAATTTTAAAAATAAATCATAAAAAAATGGGCGAATTTTATTTGGAATGAACCTAAATTTCGATTTCTGGAATAAGAAATCAAGTAAATTTAATAAAAAAAGGTATATTAATATATATATATTAAATTCAATTAACACTGAGGAGCTAAAATTTTTAGAGCTGCTTATTTTTTAAAAACGACTCTAGTGATTTTTTACAAAACTTGGCAGTTTGGCATGATTTGAGTCATAGAATCGAAATAAAAAAATTATATGTCATTTCAGAAAAAGTCCAATTCTGTGTCAAAATACCTATTTTAGAACAATGCTATATATATATACATATCTAATACATATCCTAATTTGCAGTTTGTAGACATGAAAAACGAAAGTTGAATTTAATCAATCGGTCCAGTAGACCGGGAGACATAGAACTGCCCCATTTTTTTTTTCGCTGTGTACATCCCATACATCAGGGGTTCTCAACCGGTGGTACTCGTACCACTGATGGTACGCAACAGAAAAGTAAGTGGTACGCGCAAAGAAGCAACACTTAAATTCAAAATTTAATCTCTAAGATCCTGATTGAGTGTTTTCTCTAACACTCGTAAATTTATGCGATCTGAACTTTGTTCGAGCTTACTGGTAGTAGTAGTACTTTATAGTGGTGGTACTAAAGGTTTTCAGTTTTTATTTAGATGCACGCGATAGTCAAAAGGTTGAGAACCGCAGCTGTTTCCAGAGCTTTTCCTGGTGCAGCCGCAGTTAGTTTCAAATTAGGAAATTTTGCCTCCTGTATGAATATTTTTAATCTCATACTTCGTAGATAAAATGTTGAAGCATTAGAGAATGTGTCTATGTCTTTAAAATCTCATTTCCTTAAAGCTATTTAATCGGCTTACTTTATCGGTATATGTGAGGATAATGATAGGGTTAGGTTATTTGAATATAGTAAAGCATATAAGGGCTATATGCGTAAGAGGAAGAATGCCTTCGTTGTCACTTTTCTGAAGGTAACTGAATCGTATTCATATTACTTATGGAGGAAAACCATGAAAACCAGTCATGTTACTAAGTAGTTCTCCTGGTCTTAAACTCAGGTCAAAATATCAGTATTCAACGGTTTTAACCACTCGCCCACTGGTGGAGCTCATAATGATGAGATTTTTCCACCAGTTAACTTCTGTAAATGAATAATAATATCAGTATTGATGTATGTCCTAATTAGACCAAGATTATTGTTAATTCAGAGTGTTTGAAAATTGTTGAATCCAACACTAACGTGTATCTCTCATAAGCGAATAATGGAATACAAAAAGGCCTCCTGAAAATTATACAAACTAATTTATACATTTTAATTTGACTTTTATTAAAATCTAAAAGAATTTTACTGGATGAAATTACTGTACCCTAAAATCTGACCGCATCTATAATATATTTTGCAGACCGCCCAACAAGGATAGTGGTTAGCGACGCTGACTGCTGTAACGTAGTGCCCGGATTCGAATCCCGGACAAGGCGCGCATATTTATAAATGTGTTCGGCTTATGCGGCATGGAGGCATTCTAAATATGCGGCGACCCGAAAGTTCTCTCAAGAGGTTGGTGGTAGGGAAAGAGGGGTGAGAGACCTTTAGACCCATCTCCCCGAAGTGCTCTTCATCAAAACTGGGGGCGGAACTGAGAAAGGTTGTACTGTCATCTGTATGTTGCTCAAAATTATCGAATCCTCAAAATCGACAACAGTTTCTTATTACTAACATTTTAACGGTGTTTAAATTGCAATTATTAGATACATTCATACGGCTGTAGAGACATTACGTATTTGTTTGAAAGCGGGAGAGATAAAAAATGAGCAATGCCCTCGCCGGGACTCGAACCACGGACCTCTTGAATAAGCGCCAAGCATGCTGACCATTACACCACGAAGGCATGCTAAGAAGGCGGGAGAAATACCTTATATAATCCCTCTTTTAAAGGGCTACTGGGGATGACAGGACCCAATCCCCAAATCCTGGTGGTGGAGGATCATCATCAACCACTTTTTTTTAGTTCGGGCGCCACAGTAGAGACATTAGGTATTTTTTGAAGGCAGGAGAAATGAAAAATGAGCAGTGCCCTAGCTGGGACTGGAACCACGGACTTTTCGAATATGCGCCTAACGTGCTGACCATTACACCACGAAGGCATGCTAAGAAGGCGGGAGAAATACCTTATATAGCGTTAAACAGTAAAAATGCCTAGAATTAAATTACATATTTCATAAACTTTAAAATTCAAGGCTTCAATCATATCAGGTTCTCTTGACTTTATTTTCGGTAGCATATATAATTCAGACTTATTTAGGTTAAAAATAAATAAATTTTATAAGATTCTAGGAAGAAACCGATTTAATTACAACGAACATAACTATAAACTTTGAGAAACTTTTAATGACACAGCAACTTGTCGACAATATTAGAAGACGCCTTCCTTGTTACATACTTAGAACTTTTATCCTTCACTTAAGCACAGAGTTAAAACTTTTTTAATTCTCTTTGTAACAAATATCTTTAATCTAGCCTTCCTCTTTTACATGCAAATCTAAAAGAATTGTCCTGTCATTAATAGTTATGCACGGTAATTATATATAATTACTTTATGCCTAAAAGCAGTGTCATGTTACTTTGAGATATTCCAAAGGACCTTTGAAGGCTTAATTAGGAAAAGCATTGTTACTGGAGTTGGCTAGAAAATTATTCGTGGAATTTATTGATTAATGGATTGATAACGTGTAGTTGAATGATATGATCAATATCCTTTAATTTATATTTCTCAGAATGATATGGTGTAAAAGATTTCTAAGGTGTGAAAGTATGATCATTCGTAAATAGCATGTAATACAATTACTACAAAGTCATCTATAGATTATTCATTAGCCCACACAATGCTTTGTGAAATTTTTTCATTGACACTTTGACACTGACTTTCATTGGTTAAGTGGTGATCTACATTTTATTTAGCTTTAGTTAACCTCTATTTTAATTTACCAATACCAATTTTTGGTTCCCAAATACCAAACGACCATTGGCCAAAGCGCTGTGCTAAAGTCTGTTACTTTAAAGCAGGCACTTCAAGGCCGTTGTCATTCCCCCGTATTCACGAACATAACTCGTACCCTCACACCGCACAGCATTTATTTTCTTCGTGTCGTATGGGACTGTAGTTTAAGTTATCCTTCATTTGCATACAGTTCATGAAACAAAACACGTTAAACAGAAATGAAGTAGGGAAAACAAATTAAATTGGGTCTACCTTTCTTCGTAGTAGTTATCCCAAATTTTCGGGTCAAAGCTGTGGAAGGGGGTAAAAAATAACCTTGATGTTCGTATTTTAAATTAACATGTAGAGACATTAGGTTATTTGGAAGCAGGCAAGATGAAAAATGAGCAAACGCCTTCGCCAGGAACCGAACCACGGACCTCTGGATACCGGCCCAGTGTGCAGAACCACTACACCACGAAAGCACGCTAGGAAAGCGGAAGAAATACCTTATATACTCCCCTTTTTAAAGGGCGACTGGGGTGTTTTGGGGACCCAATCGCCAAATCCTGGGTGTGGAGAGTCATCATCCACAATCCTTTTAGTTCGGGCGCCACTATAGAGACATTATTTTTTTTAAGCAGGAAAGATGAAAAATAGCAACCGCCTTCGCCGGGAATCGAACCACGGACTTCTGGAAATACCGGCCCAGCGTGCAGAACCACTACTTCACGAAGGCACGCTAGGAAGACGGGAGAAATACCTTATAAACAGACTATAGTATCTGCGTCAATAGAGCTATGCAGAAATCATATAAAATGTATTAATTATGAAATGACGCAGTTTAGAGAGCTTTAGTAACAGCAGTCATTATCTTTAGAACGAAAAGACAAACACAGACAAAATCAGAACACAGAGGTAAATCAAAACAGAGAACTGAGGAACTATTACAAATAAAAATTAAAATTCTGATTTTCATGTTTTTTATCTTGCACATTTATACATAAAATTTTCATAAAATTTCAAGTTTATTACCAAAGTGCAAATATCATGTACTACAAAATAAATCTCCAATACATGTCCTTGAAATCAATATAATATATTTCTGTATATCATAGGGAAAAGTGATAAAAGTTACTTCAAATATGAATTCCCTCTCCCATTACAGATAAGAGTCACCTTGCCACTGAGATGGGAAAGAGGTTAGTGACACTGACTGCAGTACCCAAGGCCCCGGGTTCAAATCCTAGAGAAGGGCATGGATGTATTGTCCGTCTCTTTTTCGCTGGCGATTGTGGCCCATTTTTAGGTGCCTCCATAAGAAAGAAACAACCTCTTCCATCCTTAGTAGCGGTCAACGCCTATAAATGTATAGAGCCCGACAGTAGAAAAAAGAAAAACAGTAACAGGCCCCTTTCCGAAATTAGGTCATTAGTCACGACAGGCAGGAATATATAGCAGTTAAATCCGATTGCAGGTAAGGTGACTGCATGCCGGAATAATCGTGCAGGAGTGAGTCCTTTGAGAGATGACTAAAGTGAAGCTGCTACCATTGTTTATGGGAAAGTGGAAAATTGTCAGAAAAGAAGATCTCTTGAAAAAAATCGCAGTAGAATTCTACGTCTTTCATGAGATAGCTTTCTCTAGCACCCTATAGAAAAAATCCTATGCGGACACCACGTGACTTCTTTATATGGCGTATTAAAATACACACATTTTTTGCTGCCTTTAATTCAATCTTATTTCCGCGAATTTCATTAGAGACATATTTCTTACTCAATTAATTTAGTTCTCACTTCGTGACAAAGCAAAAAGACACAAAAACTCAAAACATCTTCATTAAAACCTGAAAAATATATAAAAAAAATAAAACATCAAATATAGTTAAAAAAGTTTAAAAAAAAAAGATTTTTACAATTAAAATTAAAACATCTACGCAAAAACAAGCAATTCAGCCAGCGGGCAAGAAGGCAGATGTTTCGGTGCACAAAATTTAAAGTTTCCTTTTGGTCCCACTCTGCCAAAAGACACTGAAAGTGCAGAAACTGACTTAATTCACTGTTCTGCAAAGTTTCAAATCTAGACAAATGGCTGTTCCGTTAGGCTTAGTCGCACGTAACCAGTTTTTAATTGTTGATAGTTCTACAGCTATTATTGGCACATAAAAACAACATAATTCAATGACTTTTAAAGCAAGTAATGCACAATTTAACAACATATAAGAATAAAACGAATTAGGCTCACCGAGACGAGTAACAGAGTGGATATATATATATATATATATATATATATATATATACATGTATGTATGTATGTATGTACTTTTGGTGCGGCCGTTTGCAACGAAAAAGGGAGGTGCACAACTGCATGTTAAAGCAGTCCCATATACAAAATTTCAACGTTCTGAGGCTACTTATTTTTGAGTTATGGGGCATACGTACGTACAGATGTCACGGGGGAAAAATTCTCGTTTGAATCCATTTTAAATCCATATTTTAATCCGTTTTGGAAGAAAAGTCCTTTATTCTGTCCTTACATACAGATGAAACTAAAAAACATCATTAAATTGCATTCGGTAGCGGTCAACATGGATATTTTCTTTGAAATATCATACCCAAAATTTACTGCGTACAAGGAAGTGAAAAGCCATAAACTGCATCTGTTTTAAATTATTTGTACTAGATTCCGCTTTGAAAAAGTAATATTGAAACGAGTTATTTTTTATAGTTATTATAAAGTTATGACATAATGCTATCAAATTCATATCCTTGTGTTTGACAATTTTATGTATAAATCATCGAATTCTGAAGAAAGAAAATATTTAAAATATTCTAACAAATTTTCCTTCTGGTTCATATTAAAAAAATATTTATTGCATTGTGAATTTCACTACTTCATTACTTTGTATTAGACGAAATATATTATAGAATCCTGGTTAAGTTTATTAGAATATGTGCAGTCACATTCAAATATATTTCCGAACAAAAGTACATAAATTTTTATACGAAATGTATTTAATACTTAAATATTGGCCAAAACTGAGCATTTTATTTTGACAGAACGTTTCCCAGCATATAATTCTTTACAGGTTTCTTAAATATTCGGCATTTTTAACTTTTCAGAATGGAACTGAAGATTGATACTTTACGTCACCGCAAAATAACCAACTTCTTATTTTGTTTGCATTCGTAGAGTAAATCGTTTTTATTCATAGCTGAGCTGTAAATATTTATGTCGTATCTTTCTGCTTAAATTTTTAAGTAACAACTTTTTATATGAGTATATAAATAGATCTAATACTTTTAAATCACTTAAATTGCTATATTTTTCATTTTCGTATATTTTCACGAGTTTTATTTATTAGTTCAAAGGGGCGGTACCTCAGAAGTGCTACAGAGGCTGTTCGCACATTTTTTAGACGAATTTGGTAAGCGGTAATAAAAATCGTTTGCTGCAAAAGAAGTAATTGCAATTGTACTATGTTTTTAAAAGTCAAAAATATCGTCTGTGGCTTGAAAGTTGTGTTTTTATTCAAAATGGCGAATTTAACAAAGCAGTGGTTTGAAGGCTACATTTGCGCTCTTTCCGAAGAGAAATATGCATACTCCGTTATCCAAAAAACGATGTAATGGATTTGTTGCCAATCTGGAGAAATGTATCTTCGCAACAATAAAGATAACGTCTTCATTTATTATTGCGAATTAAATCATGCTTAATCTTTTCTGGAATTCTTTCGAGGAAATAAGTGTTTAAGATATACTTCGTAATTTGTAATACAGATATTTTGAGTGTTTATGTATTTTTGCCTTGTCGCGAAGTGAAAACTAAATTAATTGAATGAGAAATACTCAATCGTCTGTGAAAAACTGTTCTTTTTTGTTTTGTTTGCTTAATTTCGTTTATACATCGTTCTAGCTTTATTATAGTATTTGAATAGAACATGTGGCAACGATTAGATAATTCTTTAAATGATATAAATTTTGTGCATTTTGAGCTATAATATGAATGAAATATAATACTGTTAAGTGAACCTAGCGCCAGAGTGTCACTATGGTAAACAAATAGTGTGAATTTTAAAGAATGCATTTATTCTATTGTGGTTTATGCGCTGTCGGCGAAGTAGATTTAATTCAATCCTATAAATTTAAATGAAATGTAAGAAAAACTGAGTATAATTTAATATTCCGTACAAGGAAGTTATGTGGTGTACACATCAGAATTTTTATTGTTTAATTTCTTTTATATATCGCTTTAGGTTTACTCTATTTGAATAGAACACGTGGGAACGATTATGTAGTTCTTCAGCTGATATAATGTTTTGCATTCTGAGTTATAAATTGAATGAGATGTAAGGCTGTTAAGTGAACCTTTTATCGTTAACGCCAGACTCTCGCTATGGTAAATAAATACAGTGAATTTTAAAGAGTGTATTTAATTCTATGGTGGTTTATGCGCTATCGAAGAAACACATTTAATTCAATTCAATAATTTTAAATAAAATGCAAGAAAAATGCGTATAGTTTAATAATCCGTGCAAGGAAATCATGTTATGTATTTATCAGAGTTTTTATATCAGTTTATGATGTAATACTTTTAATTCATCAACATTATGACAACCATTGAAATTTATGGATAAAAGAACGATTATTGTTCCTGTGGTATTACAAAACAAGGTTTTAAAAAATAGCTGCAACGAATTTGGTTGACACTTGCTCCCTTTCCAATTTGCTGGAAAAATTTAAAAAGTTGTAGCTAAATTTTCAAAACAGTAAAATCAATAAAGAAACCTATAAATCCATTTTAACAATTCATGTTTTAGATGTTTAAGCTAGTGTATTAATGACAACCATTCACAGAAATTTTTAGTTAAACTAAAAACAATTTATCTCATATTTAGCAAGTTCTAAATATGCTCTGAAATTTATCTTGTGTAGTTCCAACTTATACCAATCAATGAGATCCGTTACATTTGTTCGGCATCAGCATAAACTACATGTATCTGATGGCATCCACGGTTACAATCCACATATTTCAGATGAAATACTGGTGACAGGTTTCAAAGTTAAGTATCTCGCACATATATATATATATATATATGCTGCATATACAGCTAATTCTCCACGCCAATCAGTTTCGCTCAGACATGTTCGCGAAGAGGAAATTCTTATGTTCAGAATAAGCTGACATTTTTTCATTTTCTCCGACAGCTACTTTTTCTTCTTCTTCTTTCTTTTCTTGCACTGCTTTAGGGAAGATCATAGTCTGCTAACTATCTCTGAGAAAGTCGTGAAATCTTCTGAAAAATGTAACTCCTTGATCTCACAACAGTTTTATGATACTAAATCTAGATTTAAAATTAATATTGAATCTATATTTTAAATTAATACTGAATCTATATTTTAAATTAATACTGAATCTATATTTTAAATTAATACTGAATCTAGATTTTAAATTAATACTGAATCTAGATTTTAAATTAATACTGAATCTAGTTTAATCTAATTTTAAATTAATAATAATTTATAAGGTAATTAGTTGTATCTCAGTCACTCATGTTAAATTTTTAATTTCAGAAAGAGAATTGAATTCTATGGCTATGATTTAAAAATATCACACAATAACTACTTATTTATTTATTCATTACAGTATATAGTTTTATTTGATAAAACTTTGTATGCAACTAAATAATGCATCTGCTATATGCAATAAAGGATTGCTCGTAGATTGGGCATTTTACAGTTCCAATTTCAACATAAAAGGATCTTCAGTTTATGCAAACCAAATAAGCTTTAAGACAGAATTTATTGGCGGATCATAATTTTTGCAGTTAGGAAAGATAATCCCCCTATTTTTATAGCTGACAGTAAGGTGGTTTTCGTTTTGGAAGTAGGAAAAATTTGGACTTTCCTTTTGGAAGTAGGAAAAATTTGGACTAAAATCCTTCCCTGCTTAAGGATTATAAGGATTCAAAACGATTCATTACCAACGGTGGAAATAAATTTCTTTCAACTTGAAGGCATCTAACACAATAAAATAATGTTCTGTTAGATATAATTATTTTACCGGATTAATATATTTACCAAATTAGATGAAAATTTGATTTCATATATGTAGCTGCACATTTTGCTGGTTGGCTGATTCTCGCGCTTATACACTTTGTATTTTGTTCCTTAACCTTTAGGAAACCGAAGGCTTCGCTAAACTGTATGCTTAAAGTACCGAAACGCCCGTCCCCTTCCATTACCCGTCCAGTCCGTTTGCTCCCCTCCCCATCCATTAACACATAAATACGTGTGAAGGTTTCAATTGACATCCTTTATACTTCCTAGCAAAGAAGTTTCCAGTAACCTTTAGGACAAGCTGTCTGCAATAAACTGATAGAATGCATTTGGAGCAACTGCACCTGTTACTTTTTTTTTTTACTTTTACACTGCTAAGGAGGACTACTGACCGGGAACAAGCCCTTGCAGTATGATGTCCGGCCTGCAGACATTTATTAAGTCTAAATTAAAAAAAAAAAAGATTACAGAGTCACACCTAGATAGGGAATACAAAGGACTACCTTGAATACATATGACATTCCTGATAGCATAGACTGCACCTGTTACTGCATACTTGCGGGGAGAGAAGTAAACAACAAAGGAATCTCGGCCATTTCGAACGGTTGTAGTCGTTTGAATGAATGGCTGTCTCGGGCGTTTTGGCCTTCAACGGATTAATTCTTTCAGATTCTAATAGATATTTACTCATAAATAATATGTTCAGTAATAGAAGTTTTCAAGTAGGTTAGAGATCATTTCTTATAAATACCACTGCTTACATAAATTTTGTGATGACTTTCGTTGTCTTCATCAGACTCAGTATAATATCTTATAGCAATATAGCAATAATTCTTAACCATTCTTTTGTATATTATACGTTCGTGACTATGTTTCATATGCTGCCTCCGAGTAGTTTAGAAATAGGTTAAAGAGGATGGAGGTGGTTTTCGCCTGTACTTGGTTGCGAGAACTAGAGACTTAAACTGCTACTACAAAACTAGCTATTTGCATGGGGGAAGTTTTGGGCCGATAACCTTTCACAATAGCTTTCTTCGGAGAATTAAAAAAAATTTAGTACTGCATATCATCGACAGTCGTTTTCCATGAGTCGCCACCTCCACAGAAGACTACATTTTTATAAAACCATGGGCCTTATTAATAAAGTTTCATTGCATTTCGAAGTAAAAACAAATCACAAACTTCTTGTTTGGATACTACATAATCTATATGTTACGGTTAAACAACACTCTAGTAATTAAAGACAACTGCAGTATCTCGAAATTGCTAATAAATAAAATTAGCTATTTACATATCAGAGATAGAATTAACGTTTAGCTCGCATTACTAATAACATTTCGACTCGAAGTCCTACCAAATGTAAATCTGTGATAACGTGAAAATTCTGCTCTCTGTGATGATAGGTTTGATGTGTTAGATATTTCGACTTTTCTCCGCCATATGCTAAGTAAGTATTTAGCATCCTATGAGAAAACAATTTCATAACTAACACACTGCTCAATTTGGCTAAATTATCTTATAATGGGATATATCAGAAATATGCAGATACTTGAATTTTGGAACCGTGTTTCAATAAATATATAATATACTTTTTTCCCAGAAATACCACTTACGATCTGCCTCAGCACGATAAAATTAAAATAATAATAATAGTAAATGTCATAACCAGATTATGATAATGGAATTTAATACTAACAGTGTTACATTTTCTGCACTAGATAAAGGTTTTTAAGCACTTTTCCAATCATGATTTTAAGTTGTTATAATTTATTACAATTCCTGAAACAAATCGGTTAAAATGATAAAACTTTCAGAAATGTTTTTAAATAATGAATAAGTGTGTTTATTTATTTTTTCATCTTTGAATCTGTAAAAGGAGAAAGCTTAGTCAAGCACATCATGATCGGGAAAAAACAAAGGTTTTTGCGTAGCCATGAGGAATCAGACACTTAAAGTAAAATCCAAATTGTAACAGAACACTGCCTATTAGTGTAACAAGTAAACAAATCAAAATAACAATTTTACTTATCGATAATATTTGATGAATTTTGGCAACAATATGGATATAAGACATTTTTGCTTATGTGGTGAAGATTTCTTTTAATACTTTCATTGGTGTTTCGTGAACAGAATATTGACTTTCCGCAAGATTAATATGCTCCCATACCAAACTTCATCATCCATATAAAAATGGCACAGCATGTGTAACCTAACCAATTAGACTAAATATTAATAGGGCACTTTCTTCCTCCATATGTGTGCCTTTATGGTGTGTATAGGTAGCACCTCCTACTAGCAATCGGCAGGTCCGGGATTCGAAACCCTGCGAAGGCACTGCACATTTTTTACTTTTCACGCACTGAATTATACGTACTACAGACACAATTCTACATACTGCTGTCAATCCTACCTACTACAGCATGATGATTTTAGTACATAATACAGGTCTTCTTTCAGACTTACTTTAGTAGAATTATTATCAAAGTATTACCTAGGTAATAAAGAATCAGTTATATTCAATACAATGACTGGAATATTCCGAATAACAAGAAAAACATTATGGTATGTTTTCCTAGACTGTCAAGTTAGCAAGGCGCTTGCAACAAATTAAGTTCCCTTGAAAATATTCAAGCAATACTCAACCTAATCTTTTACACCCTATCAAACTTTGCATCAAAACCTAACCAAGTCCGAATCCAAATGCTCTATAGTTTCTTATTTTTAACGAATTAATTATGTTATATGCCGTGGCTATGATGAACTTTTTCAATTTTGGTTGATAGATGTGCTTCTTTGATGTTTTGCCTATAAAATAAATCATCTCTTAATTGTATATAGACATCCCTCTTTGCTAAATGCTACCAAGTGTATAGTGTATTTGATTATGACAAAGCACACGACGGTTCTCAAACTAAGGGGATGGAAGCTTTCGTGGAGGACGTTCTAAGGGAAACGTCACGAAAAGCCCTTTGGCTGGGATTTGAACTCCGGATCTAACTACCAGTGTTCAGCGAATTTCCCGCTTAGCCGCTGTTGGGCCTAGTACTGTCTATATAAGATCAGCTCTTTTAGGGGCTCTAAATTAATAAACTAACACGTTTACAGCAAAAGAAAATTATACGTATTTTATTTTCATAGTCCGAATGTTCTAATATTTTAAAGGACCAGGTGAATTTTCTCCCATCATAAAACATTCAATTCACTTTAAGACGTTGAGTTTCGCTAAATAATTGTTATTTAATTTACACTTTTTCCTTACTTTACCATAATGATCTCTCATTCTAGAATTTATGTAGATCCGGGCGAAATTAGTCAGAAGAAGATTAGTGCATAATCGGGTTGTGACAGTTTTTGTCATTCAAGCAGACACTGCCTTCCATGAAATTTATCTCTTGATAAGGAACTGTTGTCTTACGTTAGGATGAAAGCCGCAATATGGATTTGGTTTGGTAAGAGAATTCTTGAGTCACTGTTAGCTGTTTGAGAAGAATCTTGCAGACTCTGGTTATAATTAGATATTGTAATTAGAACAGCTAAAGGAAAGATTGTTTTCTCATCTAGATCCTGGTGACTGATAATGTTGCATTGTATTATTTTAATTTTACAAAAGTGGTGTGGCAGAATGTAGTTAAAGTATCTGCATCTGTTTATTTTCAAAGTTTAATTATTCTAGTGGTAATAACTCAACGACAGAATTTACGTAACATCTAATTTAATTTGCGAGATTATTTAAGCACTAGACAGGTGCTACAAATTTGCTTAGATAGCTTAAGCACACCTGTTAAAAAGTCTTCATTCTTTCTTTTTCTATTAAATCCCATTTCACTAAGATAATCAGAAAATAGACTTCGAAAATTTTTAATTTACATTACGCAAACTGGACTCCCAAGTTAAATTTTTGCTTATTAACAAGTACAAAACTCTAATGTATGTTGTTACAGACATAGGTTAGAGCAGATTTAAGGGTGCCAATTGGATTATCGCTAAGTTGTTGTTTCATTTATCGCCAAGTTGTTGTTTCATTTATGGTAACCTGAGTTGTTGAATGCTATGGAAACCCTATTATGACGTAATTGGTTGCGCGGTTGCGGTGAATTTGAATGATGGGACGGATTTTGGATAAGAAGTACGTTGTTATTTTATCTATACGATTTGGAACGAAAGGGGAAAAACCGTACTTAACTGGTGTGTAATTGAAGGTTTACTTACTTGCGATTATAAGTGTCCTGTCTGTAAGAAGGAAAAGCTAATGCTAATCTAATCGTCGGAGGATAGCGGCACTACGGAGGATATTTTTTGCTCTTATTTTTGTGAATTTATGTGGCGGCACCAGTATACTGATTCTAGTTCAGATAATTTTAGGAAGTTTTAGGATGCTGTTAAGGAATTTTTTGTGCCACAGACCAAAGTATGGAAACTGGGAGCATTCGCATCTCCCCAAGTTTTGTTTATATAAATAGAAAAAGTTAATAAATACACAATAAACGCAGATATTATACTTTTAGTTTTGATTAAATTTAATTGATCAATTAAAAGCTTTTAACTGCTTTCGCGAAGTTTCAGAAGTATGGGATTTTTGATTTACTCATAATATGATATTTATATGAAATTACACGAATAAAAAATAAACGATTTTTCATTTTAGTATATTTACTGGTTAAAGCTTTTTTGTGCGAAGTAAAGAAAGTATTGTAATCGCAAAAAATTTTGGGTATCATATTTCAACGAAAATATCCCTTCTGACCACTCTAGAATGCAATTCAGCGATATTTTTGCATGACATCTGTACGTACCAAATCCCCTCCCGGGTATTGACTCAGGAAAATTCCTAGGAAGTACTGGCTAGGATCTGTAGTACTTAAGCAGTCTCAACCACGGCAGTATCACCACTCTTCACAGTCCTAGAACCTCCATTCATTTGAGGGATGGTTCAGGCTTGGCAGGGACTGTAATAGTGCTGTCTTGTCTACCCCTTAGCTGTGGTGTCGTTACATGGTACGATTTTGTGGCTGTCATTGGGGGTTTGGTCTCACCGGTCCCCTGAGAGGGACTAGCATTAGTATAGAACACCCTCTTGAATAATTGTTGCTCCCGTTCGGTTTATAACTCGTCATAGAGTTCTTCGGTCCAATGCTTTGTGAAAGCCCAAGGGGAACCGCGGGGGCTGTAAGTGTTGATATCTTTTTGGTTGCAATCAGCCACACCAAAGTATATATATATATATACCATCTCTGTTATACCTACTCTTTGTCTAATATATATATATATATGTGTGTGTGTGTGTGTGTGTGTGTGTGTACCTACTCTGCTACCCGGCTTGGTGAGCTCAGGTTTTCATCCTTATATGTTGGTAAATTGTGCATTTTTTTAAAGCTGACGGAATTATTTTGTTCTTATGTTCCGGTTAAGGTTTTTATGTCTTTAGTTAATCTGCATGCGATAGTTGTAGAATTACCAACATTTTTTTATTGTTTTGTAAAAAATATTTTATTGTTATCAACAATTTAAAAGTTGTTTTATGTGCTCCTAAGCCTAACGAAGGCGCCATTTGTTTACTTTGAAACTCTTAGTAGAATAGGGAATTAAGTCAGTTTCTGCACCAACCACCGGAAAAATCTATCATCCTTCTCGCTGTCCGAATTGCTTGTTTTTGCGTAAAAACTAATATTAATCGTAAAAATTTTTTAACTGTTTTTATTTAACTATTTTTAACTGTTTGTTGTTTTTTGTATTTATTGTTTTATGATTTCCTGAATCTTACAATTTTTGAAATGCAGAAAATTTCTGATTCATTGCATCAAGTTTATTCACTGCGTAATTACGTTCAAAAGCCTTTTGCGTTTGTTTAACCTCTTAAATTCTGAGCCAGGAAAATTTCACTTTTCCTGTATGCACTCAACTTATTTCATTTTTTACTTCAAAAATGAAAAAAAAAAGTTATTCAATCAAAGGTTACTTATTATGTGACAGAAAAGTCACAAACTGGAAACAAAAGATTTCTTGTAATACTAATAAACAAAAAAGAGAAATGTATTTTCCCGAGAAAGATATTTTTCTGATTGAAGGCTGTTGTCTGTAGCCGTTATCGACTTGCTATTTTCTATTTTTATGCCTTGCGCCAATAAGCCTGCCTGAAAGTCAATTATTTCATGATATTATATTTACTGCTCTCTAATGGCTAAAATGATTTACTGGAAAAATAGAAAATATTTACCGCTTTTTTTTTTCGAAGATATAAAATGGATTGAAAAAAACTGCAATATATTGCATTAGAAAAGTTAATAAACTAAGAAAGTGGATTTTAGATTTCAATGTGAAATGGAAATAATTCCTTATAAACTTTCATTTAATTTAATGTTATTTTATTACTTTATTTAAAACGGAAAACTAAGTTCTATACAGTTAAAATTTAGAAATTAATCTCTAGTGGGATGCTAGTATAGTGATGTTTTTTAGTGTGTGATGCTACTGCTCAGTATCATTTTCTGAATGCACAATTGAAATGTTCTAAACATTTTTCCAAAATGATCTAAGTATTTAAAAAAACGAAATTACAATGACATACATGCAGAAAAACGCATTGGTATTGGTACTAAGAAAAGAGAAAATGATATTCTAATCATAGAGCATAGGCCCACCAGTGGCCAAACGGTTAAAGCCGCGGTACACTGGTAGTTCGATCAAGGGTTGAGCTTAAACGAACAGACTGGCTGCATGGATGTTTTCGTAGTTTCCCCCCTGTGAAATATCGATACTAGCCAATATCCCTTAAAATGTTTGTCCCTCCGAAACCCCTCTCTTTCCATGTAGTGCCTAATGGTAGAGCACATTATAAAATTAATAATACAGAAAAAAAGGACCTATTGCTATGTTTGAAAAGCTCCGATAAATGATTATCTGTTCCCTCTCAAATTTGTATGTTCAAATTAAGAAAATCGATTAATAATAATACGTATGATTAATTCTTTAGAAATATAAAATGATTATTAACATAATACCTTCATTCGTACTGCGGATTTTATTACAATTTAATGTGAACAAAGTATATCATTTTAACGAAATTTTTATTACTCCATTTTTGTTTACTAAAAATGCGCTTTTCTTGAAACATTTTTGCGGCGAGAAAGTTATTGCATATTACTGCAAAGGAAAAAAATATTGAAAAACAGCATATCTTAAGAATTTCCGATAGATAGTCTCGTGCGCTGCAGATAAAAATGTTTAATTCCCTACAGTGTTGCCACTGAATGTTTGCAAATTGTTGAGTATTTTAATCAAAATTTCATTAGTTTTACAAAATAGATAATAAAACAAAATCGAAATTCAAAATTCGGATGTCTAGGTACCCATGTTCGGATGGAGGGTTACGTTATTCAAACTTTTATGGCTCTAGGTACCGTCGTTTCTTAAAGATACCGCTATATTAAGATCTGGTGACAACACTTTAAAAATTGATTCGCCGTTTGTAGTGAAATGCCACAAAATGCCGTTTTGAGACTAATAGTCCTTCCGGGCTAATAATAAAAACTTCCATCTTAGACAGGAACCATACATTCCATCCATACAGGAACTTTAATATAATTTCATTTGAAGTAAATATTCAAACAAAACCTTAATAGGCAATTTCAGTTCTAGTATTAATTTAATATGTATTTAAATTTATAATTTGGCAATATATAGAGTTTTCAAAATTTATGTACACGACTATAAAGTTGTCTATAATTGCGAAATAATAAGATTTATAATAAATAAATAAATAACTGTGCTATTTGCACAATTTTTATCACACTTAAACAGAACGAAACACATTAACATATTTTAAGGTACTTCACCAAATATTAATGCGTCCACCTACGCTGACACTGCAGATATAGATGCAACAATGAGAATACTAATTGTGACATAATAAAAACTCCTCGATACTATACTTGAAAGAAAACACTGATACTTCTACATAACTTCTAACTACGGTTTTGGCGATTTATTTCTCCCCAAATTTGGCGAATAATGGCCAAAAGTTGCCAAATTTTGCAAGAAATTGCACAAATGCGCCAAATTTGGTGGCACAATTATTCGTCAAAATTGTTGGCAGCTTGGCGATATTTCGCCAAATTACCGAGATACCCTTTTACTCAATGTTAAATTCCCCTGTATTCTTACTTTCCCGGCATTCTTTCTTACTTGTATTCTTACTTTCCCGGTATAGCTTTCTCTTCATATTTGTTTCGAGTTTCATTACACAGAAAAATATAATTTCACATATAATTGCACCAAAATCGTCTATACAAATCGTCTATACAATGCACAAAATTCGTAACAATATTTATTCCAAACTAATATTTTTAAATGCTTCACCTGATTTGAATCGCAGTAGTTCTTTCACTTCCTCTTAATTCTCTGATGCGCAATACGTTAGTTTTTAGAAGAATCATCTAATGCACTTCAGTAGCATATTTGGTATACGCATATCGCACAAAAATGGCTATTCTTGTTCTTGCATAGTTTAGTTATGAAAACATTTTGGCTGTCAAGCGAATATGCCTTTTGAGATTAGAAACAAATACGTAGTATCTTTAATAAGAATCAACTTAGCATCAGTTACAACTTAGTTTTGATTAGATGAAACCCTGAGATACTGTTGTTAACAGTCTCAGTTGCCTGACAATAATCAGCCCAAACCCACGACATTCATCTCAGAGAGGAAGGAGTCAAATGCGCCTGGCATTAGCGAACACCATATAGGAGACAGCTCGAATTCAGGCACAGCTAAGCCCCAAATTTTAAGGGAGAGCACCCGTGGAAACGGGTTCGTAGATCTCCGACTCCTCTTTCCCTACCACCGACCACTCGAGAAGATTGTCGGCTCATCTTATATTAAGAGTGCCTCCATGCCATACAGACATTAGAAATTTACAAACATCTTCAACGGGGGATTAGAATCCGAGCCCTTTGATACGGCAGTCAGCGTCGCTAATCACTATCACAGTTAGGCAGCACAACATTAAGGTAAAGAACGAAAACAAAATTAATTTTCTGAAAGGGGGAAATTAGGATAGTTTAATTGACTAAAGTAAGGGCTATCTGCTTATGAGAAGAGATGGTTTTGTAGAGGATTTTGCGCAGCTTATTTTAATTTTTAGTCGAAAGGGGTTTGTCCCTGAAGGATTATTGTTTTCGTTTTGCGATTTTGCGTTGAATCACTATAAATGTCCGTTTCACTTTTCAAACTGTTGCCACCCAATGTTAGAGTCCTGCATTATATTTAAAGAAATTAAATAATGAAAAATCTGCATAAATGTATGTCTATTTCTCGCATTGTGATAAAGCAACGGTACATAGAGCTATCGAATTTTGAATGACGTAATCATACTGCGAATATAGGCATGTGGAAGCCCAAATTTGAAATTTGGAATTTGTTTTATTATCGATTTCATATTTTGTAAAACTTTAACGAATTTTCAGTTAACAAATTCAACGATTTAAAAGCGAGAAATGGCAACAATCTACCGGGGGGGGGGGAACCTTTTTATCTCCAGTGGCCGGAACTGTGTATCGGAAAATCTAAAGATAGGCTCATTTTAAAATTATTTTGCGACATTGCTATTGAACTTAAATTTATGGTTTAAGGGCGAAGAACATGGAATTTAATAAATAAAGGTAACACACAAAACGTTAAATAAACGCCCCTTTGGACGTATTTTAAAATCTGAAACTTTTCACATTTTTTTTCACTACTAGCTATTTTTATTTTTGAAAAGCCGTTTCTTTCTTTTCTCATTTCTTACCTACTTTTCCCTGCCAAAATGAGTTTTCATGATTTCGTTTTCATGTTAATGTGATAGGAACAAGTATTTTAGCTGAAGTCTGGATTACTTCAATAGAAGAGCCTAAAAGAACTTAGAAGCCCGTGTCTGCCTTCATTCTGCCGTATTGTCACGTGCTTGCTAGTATCCGCCAGTGATCTATATGTGGAAAAGGAGAAAGCCTGTACGTTTGTCCTCTAAAATAACTCTAACTACTATAGCTATCGCCGCCAAAGTTTCTACAATTCTTTTATGGGTCCTGGAAGAGGTTGACATCCACTGTTTTCCAAAAAACGTAGCTAAAATCAGAGGTATTAATTAAAAACTCGGAAAAAAGACAATTTTCCCCCACATTTTTCCTAGTGGTAACAGTCTCGCAAGCTGGAGATGAAAATCTGCTTTATTTTCGAAAGGTGTTGCTGTTGTTAGCTTTCAATTCGCAGAGTTTATTAATAAAAAATTTGTAAGTTTTACAAAATTTTTACATAAAAGGAAGAAAGTCTGTTTGTGTGTTCTTTAGCGTTATTGATTTCTGATCAACTACGATTAATGTTTTGCCACATTTAATCGACTAAAATTGAATATAGGTGAAATATTGGATGGAACTTGAGCTTTTACGATCATTTGACTAGAAAGACGAACATCATTTAAGAACTGCGTGTCATTGTTGCTGATATAAGCTTATTTTTCTATCGAAATTTTTATGTGGATTCCATATCGCATGAAACTGACAAATGTATAACTATGAACTGTATTTTTTCATCCTTATTAGATAAGGATTACAGCGGTATCGTTCTCTCTGTTGTTAGAAGCATTACTCTCAATCTAACTTAACTTTCATTGCGTACTTCCGCTAGTTTTAAATAAGGGCCAACTGTGTAAGTTAATTATGTGCAGCTTCAGCTGGTTTATTTGAGATAATATTAGATTAGTTCTTATTTTTTTATTGAATCAAAGCGCAAATGGAGGCGTATTGTAAGCCAGAGAACACCCCATCTATTCGTCTATTTTGAATTAAAATAAAGGGTAAATTAACCTTTCCTTGGACTTGTCATCCTGCGTTAAGTCGCTTAGAGTTCTTCAGTATTCTAGCCCTCAAGGAATTCCAAATTAGTTAAGATATTATAAAATTTAAAAGGAACCTCTTTCGTATCCAAGGTTACACATGGAGAAAACAATGAATATAAACCTTGCAGCCAGCCCGTTTGCCGAGATTCGATCCCAGGTCAAACTATCAGAGTTAAGCGACTTTCCCGCTCGGCCGCGGGTGAGCCCTAGAAAGAAAAAAATTGATGTGTGCACCATATGACTTCCTTGTTTTCCTCTTTCAATTGTTTTTCCTCTTTTCCGGAGTTTAAGAGCAATATTCGTAAGGGTTGCCTTTATATTTAACTGCTACTCTGATAATATAAATATCAAAGAAGGGTGTCCAGGATAATCATCTTTACAGTTATAGCTTTTATTTATCACGAACTTCCTTTTTCGGTAAATCGTCAGTTTTCAAACAATTTACTAAAACATTAAGAACATTTCCCAGGAGATAGTAAGCAAAGTTCTTTCTAGAACAGTTTCTCTTAGATTTCACGACCAATTGACTAATCTTCATTCTCATTCACATCATTAAGTTCGACGGCATAAAACACTTCAAAATGTTTTCATTGCATGAATACGAGATAAGCTTATTTAAATGATTTCTTCAATCATTTTCTGAAATTATATATACGTAAAAATTTATGCGTTTCTTCTGTTACAATATATTATTTAATTAACTGTTCTTTACTTAAAACTTCATTAACTGCTATTTACTGAAAACTATTTGCCAGTGAAATTTAAAAAATCTGATGTATACACCACACGACTTCCTTGTACGGACTATTAAATTATACGCATTTATTCTTGCATTTCGTTTAAACTTATTGGAATGAATTAAATCTACTTCGCCGACAGCGCATAAACCACAATAGAACAAATGCATTCTTTAAAATTCACTCTATTTGTTTACCATAGCGACACTATGGCGTTGGGTTCACTTAACGGTATTACAATTCGTTCATACTAAACTCAGAATACACAAAATTTATATCATTTAAAGAATGACTAATCGTTGCCACATGTTCTATTCAAATACTATAATAAAGCTAGAACGATGTATAAAAATAATTAAGCAAACAAAACAAAAAAGAAACAGTTTTGCACAGTATTTCTCATTCAATTAATTCCGTTCTCACTTCGCGACAAGACAAAAATACATAAAAACTCAAAATATCTGTATTAAAAGTTACGAAGTAAATCTTAAAACACTTATTTCCTCGAAAAAGTTCCAGAAACGATGATTTCATTCGCAATAATAAATGAAAGCATTATCTTTGTTGTTGCGAAGCTTAGTCCACTATTAATCCACTATTCTGCCGTTTCAAATGTAAACAAGCAATGGCCGCCTTCAAAAAAATTTTTAGGCTCAGCGGCAATTAAACAACTAGTCTAGTCTAACTTTAAAATTGTTGATAAATCTAAACGTATTGCATACAGATTTACTAAAGGCACAAAAACCTTAACCGGAAGATAAGAACAACACAATTCAATCCTTTTTAAAGCAAAAAATGTACAATTTACAAACATATAAGAGTAAATAAACTGAGATCAGTGAGCCGGGTAACAGAGTGGATATATATATAAATATATTTATATACGTTTGGTGCGGCCGATTGCAACCAAAATACGAGGTGCACATCTACATATTATAGCAGTGCTATATACAAAATTTCAACGTTCTGAGGCTACTGGTTTTTGAGTTATGCGAGATAGGTACGTACGTACGTGCATACGTTCGCACAGACGCCATGAAAAATTCTCTTGAGAATTCATTTTAAAACAGTTTTATAAATTTTTTGGAGGAAAAGAGTCTTTTATTCTGTCCTTACGTACAGATATCACGCAGAAACATCGTTAAACTGCATTCGATAGCGGTCAAAATGGATAGTTTCGTTGAAATATGCTGCCTGAAATTTTTTTGCGATTAGAATACTTCATTTTTACTTCATACAAGGAAGTAAAAAAAAAAAGAATAGAATGCAAACAATTTACATGTCCTGAAATATTACTAATGAAAACTGAACTAAACACTTGGAACAACTGTACAATATATTTTTATGACTTTCTGTAAATGTTAAGTGAAAATTCAAACATTTATCTAAGCACCAGTGATGCGTGCAGCCACGAAATCAAACAATTTAAACTCTACTTGCATTTCATTGCATACTTGTCTTTCAAGTATCTTCTTTTTCAGCAAATATGGAAATTTGCAAGTATTAAGCCTAACTTTCAAAAATGCTCCGCAATAAAACATTAACGAAATATGTTCCCTATTCTCCATGTTATTCTACGAAATGAAAAGGCAAGACTGTGCAAGGATTTAACTTAGTGGAAAAATCCTAGAAATGTGCAGACAGTAAACTGGGTTTACCCTAACTTAAATGACTTCGGAGCACATTACATTAAAATTAAATTACGCCTCCTAATGAGCTAAAGAGCAGTTAAGTGGTTAAGCAGAACAAATGTTGCCCTACGAAGCCTACTGTTTTCTAAATTCTCTCTGCTTTGAAGATACACCAAGAAAAGTTTATATAGTTTGTTTTACAGTTCTGAAATTTTAAACGCGAAATGGCTTTTAAATGGCTTAATATATTTGATTCTAAATGCGTATTCTTGTGACGTATATTAATGAATTATACTCGAGAGCCCTTTTAATAGTCTTGGTGTTATTTATTAGCCCGAAAGTACATTAGCGCGGGTGGGCTATTTGTCTCGAAACGTGACTGCGTCGTCCCCTATAAACGGAGAATCACTTTTCAAATTGTATTGCCATTGTATTATATTAAAAAAAATAAATAATGAAGAATTTGCTTGTATGTATGTATGTATGTATGTGCTTAGGACTGTGAAAAAACGATGGTACCTGGAGACATCAAATTTTAAATAACGTTGTCCTCCACACGAACATGTGCACCTGGAAGCCGGAGGTTTGAATTTCAAATTTTAAATTTCAAATTTTGTAAAGCTTTAAAGACAATCTCAATGATTTGAAAGCGAATATTGACACTTTACGTAATAAAATATTTTTACCTCCAGCTAGCGTGACTGTTTCTTAGAAATTTAAAAGTTTTTAAATATTTCTTGATTTTGTTGTTGAACTGAATTTTATGGGGCGTAAGTGCGATATTTAATAAATAAAATTAACACACTAAACGTTAATAATAAAGGGACAAAAAAGTGCTTTTAAGCCATCTTACTGTGGAAACTGAACATTGATATTGTTGCCTGCGCACGGGTTCGTAATAGATTGAATGCACAAATCTCATGAAAAGTTAATGAAATTTATTCTTATCACAAAAAATAAAACAAAATGCTGAAATTTTTCGTCACAGTTATTCGTGTAATATCACAATACCACACTGTAGTTATATTTTAAACAACTAAAATGTTAAGTACAACACAATTCAAAGTTCAGAGAAAGCTAATCAGATCTCACCGCGAATTTGCTACAACAACAGTTACAACAAACAACAACAGTTATCTAAATAACTGAACTGAGATGTTTTGCTCCGGCTTTTATAAGCATTTTAATCATGCACGAGATCATTTTGGTATTTTCTCGAGGTTTCTGGGAAGCGCGTGCTCCTGTTTTTTGAATTTTTGAGCGTAGCTTTCTCTTAAAACTCGTTACGCGCTGCATTGCACGGGGAAATAAAACAATTGTAACTATAATTCTATTAAAAATAGCAAATAAAATAGAAAATCCGTAACAATATGATAAACTGAGAATAGGCAAAAATAATAATTATTATTAAAAAATATCTGAAATCTTTCAGAAATTATATTACACTTAAAGGAGCTTTTTCTTTAAATTTACACTTACAAACACGTTTCGAGAGAGTTTCGGCTAAAAATATTCAAAAACAAAATATCTTTAGAATATCCGATAGTCTGTCTCGTGCGCTGGAGATAAAAATATTTTATTCTGCACAGTTTATGGCTACTGCTCGCTTGAAATAGCTGAGTTTCTTAATCAAAAATATGTTAAAATTAAAAAAAAAAAAAAAAAAAGAAGTAGATAATAAAACAAATTCCGTCTTCCAGGTGCCCATATTCACGTGGAGGACTACGTTACTCAAAATCAGATGTCTCTAACACCTTTTCTTCCACTGGGGGTATGCATACATTCCTGCAGATTCTTCATCATTTAATTTCTTTAAATCTAATACAGAGCGATAATATTTGGTGGCAACTGTTTGAAAAATGATATAGCCGTTTATAGTGATTCGACGCAAAATGACGTTTCGCGACTAATCCTTCCGGGATAACGCGCTATGGGCTTAAAAAAAGTGGGGAAATGCATGTCAACGCTGAACATTGCATCGGGAATTCGAAGCATATACTGCTCCACTGCTGTAAAATTTTGTAAATTTTCTCTTGAGTTGTATGTGGCGTTAAGTACGAAAAAATAGCGCTTAATAAAGCATCCGCAGACTGGTAGACTACGAGCTCAGCGAGAGCGTAAAAAACCTTAACAAATCCTTTTGGGTGATCGCTAAAATCTGAACTCTTTCAGACTTTTTATTTTAACATTTTATTGTGCTTTCAGTTTAAGTAGATATTTTACTATAGCCTGTGCAATATAAATTTCTAAACAGTTCTTTTGAACCTATGGAATATTTTCTAAAGCAATGACATTAATGTTATATTTATGTAATGAAAAATAATTATATCCAGAAGTTTAGTTTTCTATTTTAATTTTACACTCTTCGAGCAAAGACTCCCAAAAACATACATTTCTTTGAAATTTACATTTATACATCTAAAAGTCTAGAATGAATACAAGGAAAATGCAGGGCTTACAACCTGTCTCAAATTATTTTTTCTTCTACAGGAAAATGAAATATGACATTATATTTATAAAATGAAGTTCCTTAGAATTATGGTTATGAAACCGGTTCGGAAACATAATTAAAACAGCTTCCTATCTGAATCATTCTGTAGATGGTAAAATAGAGTTATAAATTCTATGAATGAAACGGACCCAACGAGTTTTGCTGCGCATAAGAAATTAAGGGATTTGAATTCTCAAGAATTTCTGAAAAATTCCCCGTTTCATGAAAAATACATACGCGTCACATAAATTTTAAATGTGAAGTTCTTTATCCTTCTTGACGCATAACATGACGCAGTGTTGCAAATTTTTGGCAGTTGTTCGTCGGGTTGTAGCATGATTTATGATTCTGATTTGATCGATAATGTTCAACTGTAAGTTATCCAGTCTTTATGCCTTGTTACAGAAATTTCTTACCTCATAATGGCAGCATCAGAAACATCCGAACAGACCAGAAAGAATAAACCCTAATCTATTATACCTACAATTATCCGAAACGTTTTATAAATTCTGCTACTAATAATTAATAGCTTCTAACAGAAAACACATTTTCTGAACTACTACTACATTTCTGAAGTCAACATCAGTTCAGCAGAGGTTAAGCATATCGCTTCACATTGCTAAATGTATCCTTGTTTCATTTGCATTGTTACGAATTTTGTACATAATTACATCATTTCAGTGAAATTATATGTGAAACTGTTGTATTTATCTGTATAATATAATATAAAAAGCTTGAGAGAAACGATGTTATGCCGAAAAAGTAAGAATACAAGGGCAAGTCTATTTAACATTCAATAATTGGCTATCTCGCTAGTCCTCGCCAAACTAGCAATATTGTAAGGATCTTAAGTTTTACTAACGTTTATTTTATTTTAAATCTTTACTATCACTTCTTATTTTCTACTTCCGGCCAGAATTATAAGCGTGAAGGTTTTTATGCAAAGTTTGTCTGGCGAACGCCAAGTATTTAAGTGTGGCCTTTTTGCCAAGCGAAAGAGAGGAAGCAGTAAGTCAACGCAGGCCGCTTACCTTAGAAGTTACGCAGTTGCTGTTCGCCTTCCAGGCCAGAGGTTTTAATCCTCTTGATAAATTAAACGTATTGTAGTGTTCACAGTCTCTGTGCTACATACGCTTCCTGTTATTATAAGGCCAATCTTCCACGTGTATTATTCTAAAGTTAAATTAGAGTTTAGTTTTATTTTTATATTTTTTTACGTTAGACCCCGAGTGGAGGGTCAGTGTATTCCGAAGTACGGAAGTTATTGTATATAGAGAAAAATAAAGGGTTTTGTATACCCTTCGTCTGTATCCTGTCTACTTACTACAATTAGTGAACATAGCTTTAGTAAGCTCTCTGTTCCTAGTCAGGTCCTTGTATGTTCCCGAAGAAGGTTAGAAGGAACATTGAACCTGATAGTGGCGCCCAACGAAGAAGAATAACCATGGCCGAGTTTCAAGAAGAACCTGTACTGCCTGCAGAAACGGCTCAGAATCCAGAAATGCCAGCTGCCGCCCTGGAAGGATTCGGTTACATCGTCCAGACCATGCGCACTTCGATGAAACCAGAAGCAACGTTTAACGGAAACTCACCGGTAACCAGTTTTTTGGAAAAATTGGATGACCACTTCATGCTCTACCCCGTGCACGAGTTTCAAAAAGTTACCTTAGCTACCAGCGCTTTGAGGGGCCAAGCGCTTAACTGGTTCAAATGTATCGGCAGAAGTCCCTTGGGTCAAGCAGCAGGAAGTCCCACCTATACTTACGAAAATTTCAAGACTGCCCTACTAAAAGCCTTTCCTGTTGTAAGGGATGGTGCGAAATTAGAAACGGAACTTTTTAGTATATATCAACAAAGAATCGAAAACCTCTCGAGCTTTATTTTAAGAAAAATTCACGTTTTCAAGCTCTTGTATGGAAACGGTCCGGATCCTGAAATAATTCAAGTGATTTTGCCGAGGTTACTGCCCCAAGTGCAAGACTTTATTGAATTAAGAAATCCGACTACACTGGAAAAGTTATTTGAGCTAGCAATCCAGTTTGAAAGTAGAAGAACGGCGGACGTCGAAAGAAGACGCCACTATCAACAGCGAAACCAATTTGGTACGCAAAGACTACAGCAAACTCAAGCATACGGCTACGGAGAAAAAGCGAATCAGTGGGCAAGGAAACCCGAGCATTCAAAAACAGCCGGCGAACGTCGACAGTTCAATAGCAACCCAGGAAAAAAGTCTCAAGGCCAGGGGAGAAAGAAGAAAAGCACGGAAAGGAAAAATAATTTAAACTAAAACGGATTTCTGCTGACGAGAGGGTGCGGAAATCCGAAGGCCACGAAAACCCCTCTTCCTACAAGTTAAATACAGTAATGGTGAAAAATTTGACTCTTCCGAAGATTGAAGTCTTGGTGAATAATATCCCGGCCACTGCACTCCTGGATACCGGCGCGCAGTGTTCCTGTGTGGCAGAAGTCTTTTTTAGAAAGTATTTTCGCAAATACCGCATATATAATGCGGATAATACGACAGTATTAGCGGCGCAAGGAGAACAATGTAAGTACCTTTGTATATCCGTATCAAGGACGAACAAGTAAAGGTGATGTTTTTTATAGTAAAGAATTTGCAAGCACATTTAAGCTTAGGAATAGACTTTCTTTCAGACGCACAAGCTACACTGGATTTTAATGAAGCGTCCCTTAAGCTGACAATGAAACCAGTGCGTGTAGAAAAGGTTGAACCGCCAAAATTAAATCTTGACCACCTGCCTAATGACGAGCAAGATAGAATCCGACAAGTGGTAAGTGAATTTGCTTCGTTATTTAGTGATATTCCAGGATTTACTCAGGTTACTAACCATAGTATTGACACCGGAGATGCATTGCCAGTTCGTCAAAAACCATACCGGTATGATAAGAATAAGGAAAAAATTATAGAATGGCATATTACCGATATGCTACGTAAAAAGATCATAACGCCCATCTCAAGTAGTTATGCTAGCCCGGTGGTTTTATGTAAGAAAAATAATGATTATCCTTTGGAGCATCCAAAAAGGTGGAGATTCGCTATTGATTACCGTAAATTAAATTCCATAACGAAATATCCGGTATATCCGTTACCGATCATAGAAGAAATTTTAAGGAACATAAAATCAACCAAATTTATGACGACTTTAGACTTAACGACTGGTTATTTTCAAATAGGTGTGAGGCCTGAGGACGTGCCTAAGACTGCTTTTATAACCAAGTCTGGCACTTATGCATTTTTGCGTATGCCGTTTGGCCTTTCAGGCGCCCCGGCAACATTTCAGCGATGCATGGACATTGTGTTAAGACCTGTTCGTGGAAAGTCCACATTTATCTATTTAGACGATATCATTATTACTAGTGATAATCTCGACCAACATATACAGGATTTAAGACAGGTGTTTTCTGTATTAAATGAGGCCGGTCTAAAAGTTAATGTCGAAAAGTGCAAATTTGCAGCCCCTGAATTAAAATATTTAGGTTACAAAATATCTCAAAAAGGGATCGAGACAGATGAATCAAAAATAATCGCTGTACAAAAGTATCCGACTCCAAACACGGCAAAGAAGCTCTCTTCTTTTCTAGGACTTTGTTCATATTATAGGTCCTTTATAAAAGATTTTGCGGCTATCGCTGAGCCATTGTTAAAATTAAAAAGGAAAAAGGCAAGATTCTCGTGGACGGCCGAAGCCAATAGTGCTTTCGAAAAATTAAAACAAGCATTAACGCAAGCGCCTGTGTTGAAATTTCCTGAAAAGGATGAAAATATAGAAATTTCAGCGGATGCTTCGGATTATGCGGTAGGAGCGGTACTTTCGCAAAATCAGCAGCCCGTGGCATTTTTTAGCCGAACTTTAAATCAAACACAAAGAAACTATTCCGCGACCGAGAGAGAGGCACTTGCAGTTCTGTTAGCAGTGCAAAAGTTCCGAGTCTATTTTGGAAAGGCGCCGATAACAGTATACTCTGATCATGCGGCGGTAACTAGATTGTACTCAGGGAAAAATTTATCCCCAAGGTTAATAAGATGGGCACTCAAGCTGCAAGAATATAATCTGGTAATCAAGCATACCCCCGGAAAGGAAAATATCGTAGCAGATGCCCTATCACGAATTAAATTAGACGAACAGGGAAATACCGTAAAAGTTGCAATGCTTACAGCGTGTACAATAAATTCCCGAGAAACTGTAATAACAGAACTGGGTAAGGATCCTGAGTTTGGAAGTATTTATGAGTATTTGAAGGATCCTGAAAATTTTAGCCACCAAGATATTGTGGCGATAAGAAATAGGGCGGCCCATTACGAACTAATAGATGGTCTATTATTCTACACAAAAACTACGATTTCCAACAACGAATTTCTACCTGTTATCCCAGCTAGTCTTAGATTAAATATCCTGCATGAGCTCCATGACAGCCCTTTAGCTTCTCATGCTGGTATTCGAAAAACTATCCAACGCGTACGCGAGGCAGTCTACTTTCCTGAACTGCAAAAGTTAACAAGGGCGTATGTCCAGTCCTGCCCAACATGTCAAGCCGTTAATTATATTAATTTCCGCCCGGCCGGGTTTCTAAATAGTATTAAATCCGAATTTCCAAATGAAATAATTGGCATCGATTTATTGGGCCCTTTCCCAAAAAGTCAGTTAAATAAATGTCGCTATCTCCTTGTTATGGTTGATCATTTTAGTAAATGGACCGAAATTGTTCCCTTAAAACGAGCCTCCGCGAAATTGGTTACCGATTCTATTTTAAATAAATATATTTTAAAATACGGGGCGCAGCTAAAAGTTATATCGGATAATGGTCCTCAATTTGTAAGTAATATATTTGAAGACATGTGCCAAAAACTGGGCATACGTCATTTAAAAATGGTCCCGTATCGGCCGCAATCAAATATAGCGGAACGGGTCAACAGAAATATAGTGAAAATTATCCGTAGTTATGTTAAAAATTTTCATAAAAGCTGGGATAACTATGTCAATGAATTTGCTTTCGCCCTTAGGACCGCAAAACATGATACAACGGGCAAAACTCCTGCTGAGTTATTTCTAGGCAGAAAGATTATAACACCGTTAGATAAACTATTTTATGTGCAACAAAGAGCCCCAGAATTTAAAATGGGTGATATAGAAAAACTAATAAAAGAAGCAAAAAAGAATACGGAAGTATCACAAAGAAAACAGAAATTATATTATGATTTGAAACGACGGGGAGTAACTTATAAAGTAGGGGATGAAGTTTTAAAAATTAAGCATTCACTTTCTTCAGCACCAGAAGATAAAACTGCCAAACTTTTTCCACGATTTGAAGGACCATATGTTATAGAAAAAATAACTCACGCTGTTGTAGTGTTAAAAGCCAGAAATGGTGAAACCTGTTCCGCAAACATTGATCAAATCAAGCCCTACTTCGATCGTAATAAAATGCAAATCTTTTCAGATCTTTTGCAGGATCCGGCACGGCAGACACCGCAGGTACAAGTTCCAGAGGTGAAAAAACGACAAGTACAAGGGCAAGCCAATGAGAGATAGAAGCAAGTGAAAAGAAAATTGCCCCGCGGGAAAATGGAAGGTAACAAGAAAAAGAAGCCCTTCCACCGTCCAGAAAACAGAGTTCACGAACACCCCCAGAATGAAGAAGGGAGAAGGACGACGTATGTGAAGAGGACCAGGAGAAATGACGGCAACTATAAACCGGCTTTAAAACGGAAGATCTACTCATCCGACAGAACTCTCCGCAGCAAAGGTCGCCGAACTGCGGAAGGGCCATCAGCGGCGAAGGAAAAAGTACAAGAAAAATTTGAACGGCCAACAACGAGGTCCAAGCAGGATCACGACAGAAGTTTCCCGGTTCCGCCAAGACCAGCTGCCATCAAACGGCAAAGACCACAAGCAGAGGAGAAAAGGAAAGTATTCAAGGGTGGCTGTACTGGTGAAAAAAGGAAGCTTCCAGAGGAAAGCACTGAAGGGCAAGCCCGTACAAGAAGGAGGATAAACCAAGCTACTATCTGCAGTACCTTTAAAGACTGGGCCCAGAAAAGGATGTCCGAATATTACAAAGATAAGTAAAATTTTATGTTACCTTGCAAACTTAAGTTAATCTTTCATTCTTACTGCAAGTGGCAGATTTCAAGAAGTTTTACCTCATGCGAGGTCTACCTTTATCGCCAAAAGGGCGAGAAATGAGTTGTGACCGATTTTCGTATTATGTTTTTAAATTACTCGTGCGTAAAACTAAAGTTGATGTATAATAGCGTTGTATAAAGACTTAAATATTGTAAAAAGTTATTGTATAAATTTTATTTAAAACATTCTAGCAAGAAAGAAGTTTTAGTCTGAAAGACTTTTTGAAATGTAGTATTATTTCAATGTAGAAAGAATTGGCACTTGCTTTGAAAAGAATAGAAGTTAACAATGTACTACTAATGTACGTTTTCAAATGTGTAAAATTAACGGCATGTTGATATGTTCTTATATACATGTGAACTGTTATTTTAAATGTTAAGAAATACCGTGATATGGTAAAAGTGAAAGTAATGTTAAAAATTTGTTATTCGTGTGACTGTAAAGATTAAATCATGGCGAATATGTGGTAAAGGTTGAATGATGTAGTTAGGCTCTCTGACGCTACACTTTAGAGTTAGCCACTTTTAGAATAGTACCTCAGGGTTTAGAGTTGAACGTAGGGTGTGTTAAGAGGTCTCGTTATGTTGAATTTTAACACGTTAGTGTTTTGACTGTAGGAGGAAGTGTGGCACACGTAGACAGAAACACATTCGTGTTTGGTGTTCTTTTACAACACATGTCAGAAAGTACGGGGAGAGATAATTAAAATAGTCATGAATGAAATAAGAATGTTAAGAGAAGTATATTCTATATGTTATTTGCAATGTCATTGTGTAACATTTCATTAAACTAGTTTTCCTTCCAGATCTCTGGAAGGAACCAGAATTGAATAAAGCTCCTGGTTAGATGCAGTACAGATGAAAAAAAGATTGTTGTATATCCTGGGAGCTGATATTGTAACAAATTTCTTTCTTTTAAATTTCTAGTTTCTAACGAAGTTGTGTTTGTAAAAGGTTGGCCTCGCGTTATATTCTAGAGCTAAAAGTTTTCAACAAGGTCGTTTTAGACCTCAGTTTCAAACTAATTAACTCTGGCGGGAAGTATGTAAGGATCTTAAGTTTTACTAACGTTTATTTTATTTTAAATCTTTACTATCACTTCTTATTTTCTACTTCCGGCCAGAATTATAAGCGTGAAGGTTTTTATGCAAAGTTTGTCTGGCGAACGCCAAGTATTTAAGTGTGGCCTTTTTGCCAAGCGAAAGAGAGGAAGCAGTAAGTCAACGCAGACCGCTTACCTTAGAAGTTACGCAGTTGCTGTTCGCCTTCCAGGCCAGAGGTTTTAATCCTCTTGATAAATTAAACGTATTGTAGTGTTCACAGTCTCTGTGCTACATACGCTTCCTGTTATTATAAGGCCAATCTTCCACGTGTATTATTCTAAAGTTAAATTAGAGTTTAGTTTTATTTTTATATTTTTTTACGTTAGACCCCGAGTGGAGGGTCAGTGTATTCCGAAGTACGGAAGTTATTGTATATAGAGAAAAATAAAGGGTTTTGTATACCCTTCGTCTGTATCCTGTCTACTTACTACAATTAGTGAACATAGCTTTAGTAAGCTCTCTGTTCCTAGTCAGGTCCTTGTATGTTCCCGAAGAAGGTTAGAAGGAACATTGAACCTGATAATATTAGCAACGATTTTTGCGACTAATTTTTAAGCCCAAATTTGGCGAGAAATTTCTAAAAGTCGCCAAAATTATCGAAAGTTTGGTCTGGTCCTATATTACCTGATTCCTATATTACTTGATTCTTATATTACCTGTAACCGTATCCGGCAGTCATATGCCATTCAGTAATTTTGAGAAGCAAAACATACTAGAGATTTCTTGGCGGCCGCGAAAAACTATATAAGACGGGAGACAGCATCTATTTGTCAGTTGTTAGTTCAGAGCTGAAATGAGAGCACTGAGATATCCGAAAGAGCTTTGTCAATCAGAGGCGCCTGGCACTGCCTTGTGTTTAACGTTCTTAATAGTTTGAAGTGTGATTACTGATCGATTCTCTGTGATACTGTGAAAAGCTGAACGAGTATTTTTGTGGAAATTCCAGAACTGTGAATTGTTCGTTTGGGTAAAATAAATTTTATTAAGCTGTATGGTTTATTTTATTTTCCTATAGTTTTTTGTTTTGTTTTGTTTTTCAACAAGTCTTTCCTTTCCCTTCTCGTCGTTCCCCACCTATGTTTCCCTGCGAGAATGGAATTTTAGGATTTTTGTTTATGTAAATTAGGTAGAAACGAGTATTTACGCTGAAGTTTGCGCCACTTCACTAGAAGAACGTAGGGTAGCGTGTTATGCCTTTCGGCCCCCGCGTTATTGCTGCTAGTTTAAGCTATCTGTTTCACAGCAGTAATGTTACGTGCCTGCTAGTATTCGCCGAAATACGTATCTTAAATAAGGGCCGACTCTGTTAGTTAATTCTGTGCAGCTTCGGCTGGTTTATATTAGTTAGAATTAGGTTAGTTTTATACTATCTATCTTGAGTTAAAGCTCAAATGGAGGCTTACTGTACGCCCGAGAAGGGGCCATCTTTTCATTTACTTTCGGTTGGAGTAAGGTGTAATTTAACTACGAAAGAACGTAATTACGTAAGAAGGACTATTTTTTGTACTTCTTACTTACAGAATTCAGTTTTAGGGCTGCCACAAAATAGCAAGAAAGGCGGAGTTGCCACATTTGGCGAAAAATCGCCCATTTGGCGACAAAATTCGCGCTATGCCATGGACGGATGGAGAACCTTCTGGTACAAATTCTTACCTGTTTACCCCAGAATATTCTCGAACACAAGCCGAAAGCTATATAAACCCCGCTGGTGTGCACTGTTTGTGTGTCTCATCTAGTTAGTCCGTCGGAGACGATCGAGTTGACAGCCGCCCAGCGAGTGCCGAATGGGTCTTCGAGTGCATCGAAGAATCTTTTAGTGTATCGTGGTTAGTGCATCGTCGGGAGAGTATGTTAAGCTGCGGGAACGACTGAACCGTACAGTCAAGAGCCATGCTCTGTGTGTCGTCGAGTGCATCACGAATTGTAGAGTGGAGAGTCTCGAGAGTATGTGGAGCTCCAAGAACGACTGAGCAGGGTCGGGAGCTGTACTCTGGTGCTTTGCAGTGAAGCTGTCTCCACCGTTATTGCCAGACAGTGTGAAGGCTGTGTCGCTGATTGTTCCAGCGTGTTTATAGTAAATCCTCGACGACTGTAAAAGTGTTTTAGAGCTATCCTGATTAATATCGGCTAAATAAAGTGTGTTTTGATACTTCATCATGTTTCGTCGTTATTCACACCAAAGCTACGAACCCCGTACGAAAGTGCAGGAAGAAAATAACGTAACAACTGGTGTCAGAAAAAAGAAAAGTAACAGTATTAAGTGAATCAACTCCTGGATATCCACTTGACAGAGGATAATTGTAATTTCTGCGCATTATGTTGCTTATAAATATTTGTTAGGACAAAGTACGTTTCCAGAAAGTCTCAATAAATTCACATTTGTACAAATACTATACTGGATTATATATATTGGAGGTATACAAATAGACTGGATTTAGTTTCATAATTATCGCGTTACCTTTTGTGTCATTAAAATAATTCAGTTATTTTAACAGTATTTATGTGCGTCATAACTACAAACAGCACTAAGTCATAATACTTACAAAATATCATCAGTCATCGCTCATCGTTTTAATGATTAAGCTAAGTCACGAGACATGTGTAGCGTATCTGCTTATCTCATCACATTTTCAAATGCTGTGAGCTGCAGTCTGTCAAAAAATTGTCTTTGAGATTTTTCTGGAATGTCTTACCTGTAAAAAAAGATAAAAAAAGTCAACTTAATAAAGAATATATAATTAGTAATGTATACTTTTTTACAACTCACAGAAAAGATGTTATTATTCAATGACTAGGTATATCATGTTTGAGTGGATTGGTTAAAGAACTACATCAGTTACATAAGAAAATTAAATTATGCGTCGTACATAAACCTTCAACTTCACAGAGAAAACAAGAGTAATTATTGAGCTACAAAATAAAATAAATAAGTGAAAAAGAAAAAACATCTGAAGCTTTCAGATTGTATATTACGCCCAAAGGGGCAATTTTTATCAACGTTTTGTGTGTTTTCACAAATGTAATACAAATAATATTCTCAAAAATGCAAATACAGAATTTGGAAAACATAATATTTCTGAAATGTTATGTGCTTGACGTAAAGAAAAACTTAATCTAAAAAGAAATATTATAAATAGAAAACATAATTACTTAAAAAATATTTTTATAGTTATTCAGAACTTAATCTAAAAATAAATATTATAAATAGAAAACATAATTACTTAAAAAATATTTTTATAGTTATTCAGAACTTAATCTAAAAAGAAATATTATAAATAGAAAACATAATTACTTAAAAAATATTTTTATAGTTATTCAGATCCGCATGTAAACAGAAAATCTTAGAGTAACCTATCTAAATGATGAAACTATCACAAAAGAGCATTTTTTGGACCCGAGATATTTACAATATCAACAAAGAACTCTCCGTCAGCATAGAACTGTAGAGACATTAAGTATTTTTTTGGAAGCAGGAAGGATGAAAAATTAGCGACGCCTTCGCCGGGAATCGAACCGCGGAGGACCTCTCAATTACGCGCTGAGCGTGCAGACCACTACACCACGAAGGCTCGTTAAGAAGGCGGGAGAAATACCTTATATATTCCCCCTTTTAGAGGACGACTGGAGTTTTTAGGTAATCCAACCGTCAAATCCTGGGTGAGGAGAATCATCATCCAAGACTCTTTTTAGTTCGGGCGCCACTGTAGAGACGTTAGGTATTTTTTGGAAGCAGGAAGGATGAAAAATTAGAGACCCCTTCGCCGGGAATCCAACCGCGGACCTCTCAATTACGCGCTGAGCGTGCAGACCACTATACCACGAAGACTCGTTAAGAAGGCGGAAGAAATACCTTATAGAACAATAAAATCAAAACTCATAATATAGCATATAGCGTTTCTAAATTATTCTCTAAAATATATTACATCTGTTAAAAACAACAACAAAAAAAAATGCTTTCAAATATCAATTTACAAAGATTTTTAAAAAACATTTTAAAAAACAGCAGATTTTGCAATAAACAATTCTGTTTTCTACATTCAACTATTTTTTTTTTTTTTTTTTTTTTTTTTTTTTAGGAATGATTGGAGCAAGTAGCCAAACGTATCAGGTTTGTTGTTTTGATTTATCTGTCAGAATTTATTCAGAATAAGATAATTAAAAATACGTGATTTTTTTTAAATGGGTATAAATCTTGTCACTCTCCTTAGCTCACAAAAACATTTCATGTTACCTTGATATCATTATCAAATAAGAGATTTAAAATGCGGATTACGAAAGTATAATTTAAAGATAAAAGTCATTAATGTTGTTTTGCAGGAGAATATTATATATATATCGCGTAGTTTTTGTTTCTTCGTTCATTACGAGCCATATCAGTAACAGACAAAGTTTTCAACTGCCAGTAGAATGCTTAATTATTTCCTTAGACAATTCCTAAAAGAAAATGCGTTTAATTAATTCAAAACATGAAATATGTTACAATAACAGAATAATTTAAGAGATAAAATGACCAAATATTTTATTTTCGCATTTAATTATTTTGTAAGCATTATTTGTTTCAGAAGTTTAAAACGCATGATACAAACAAACCAAAAAAAAAAAAAAAAAAAAAAAAGTGATGTGGACAACACGTGACTTCCTTGTACGGCCTACTGAATTGTACGAATTTTTTCCTGCATTTCATTTACACTTTTGTATTTCTCATTCAATTAATTCATTTCTGTATCCGTGGCAAAGCAAAAATACATAAAAACTCAAAATATGTTAATTAAAAAATTGAAAAATTTGGAAAAACATAAAACACCACACGCAGTTAAAACAATTAAAAAACAATTTGTATCATTACAATTAGCGTCTCTACCCAAAACCAAGCGATTCAGCCATCGTGCAAGAAGGCACATTTTTTCAGAGCACAAAACCGAAAGCTGACTTTTCGTTCCACTCGGCAACAAAAAGACACTAAAGTGCAGAAACTGACTTAATTTACTATTCTGCTATGTTTCAAATGTAAACAAATCTGGTTGTTTCATTAGGTTCAGCCGCCCTTAAACAACATTTAAATTGTTGATAATTCTACAACTATTGCATACAGATTAACTAAAGTTCTAAAACACTTAACGAGAACACAAGAACAGCATAAAGCAAAAAATGTACAGTTTATTAGATTCATCAATTTCTGGTGTCAAGAGATGACATCTATTGAATTTTGTGAACTCCAGCAAATTGCAACAGTTACATGCGTAAGGTGTGTGCTGCAGCTTTAATTGCTCTGCCTAAGTTGAAAATCGGTCAGTGAGGCAAAATTATTGAAGTAGACGAAAGCCGTTTCAGTAGAACAAAGAATGACGTTGGACATCTTCTGCCACAATGGGTTTTCGGAGGATTGTACCTTTAGAATTTCCGATAGACAGTCTCGCGCGCTGGAGATATAAATGTTTTCCTCCATACAGTGTTGTCATTTCTCGATTTGAGTTTGTTAATTAAAAATTCGTTAAAGTTTTACAAAATATGAAATAGGTAATAAAATAAATTCCAAACTTGTGCTTCGAGATGCCCATAGGAACCCTTCGGGTGGAGACGTATGTTATTCAAATTTTGATGGCTCTAGTTACCCATTGTATTATTACAATGAAAAAAATATACATACATTTATGCAGATTCTTCATTATTTAATTTCTTCGAATATAATACAGGACGAGAATATTTGGTAGCAGCAATTTGAAAAGTGAAACGCCTCAAAATGCCAAAACGAAATTAATAGCCCTTCTGAGCTAACGCCGTTTGGGCTAACAATAGACTAATCTGAGATAATAATTCCATTCAGTAATTTTTAGCCTTTTTTATAAATTACAATAATAAAAATATAATTTTGATATCAAGGACTCAAGAAAAAAGACCACTGCTGAAATAGAAAACTGGATTTAAAGAGAATGGAATTTTTGCTGGGAGTCGTCTAATAAGAAAAAATCTGATGTGCGCACCACATGACTTCCACATGCCGTACGGAAAATTAAACTATACGCATTTTTTCTTGAATTTCATTTAAATGTATTGGATTGAATTAAATCTACTTCGCCGACAGCGCATAAACCACAATAGAATAAATGCATTCTTCAAAATTCACGCTATTTGTTTACCATAGCGACACTCTGGCGCTAGTTTCACTTAACAGTATTATATTTCGTTCGTATTATAACTCAGAATGCACAAAACTTATATCATTTAAAGAATTATCTAATCGTTGCCACATGTTCTATTTAAATACTATAATAAAGCTAGAACGATGTATAAAAGAAATTAAGGAAACAAAACAAAAAAGAAACAGTTTTTGACAGACGATTGAGTATTTCTCATTCAATTAATTCAGTTCTCACTTCGTGACAAGGCAAAAGTACATAAAAACTCAAAATACTTGTATTAAAAATTACGAAGTAAATCTTAAACACTTATTTCCTCGAAAAAATTCTAGAAAAGATTAAGCATGATTTAAATAATAAATGAAGGTGTTATCTTTGTTGTTGCGAAGCTAAGTTTCTCTAGATTGGCAATAAATCCACTATCCTGCTGTTTCAAATGTAAACAAGCAATGGCCGCCATCAAAAAAATTATTAGGCTTGGCGGCACTTAAACAACTTTAAAATTGTTGATAATTCTAAAAATATTGTATACAGATTTACTAAAGGCATAAAAACCTTAAACGGAAGATAAGAACAACATAATTCAATCTATTTTAAAGCCAAAAAAAATGTACAATTTACAAACATATAAGAGTAAAGAAATTGAAATCACTGAGCCGGGTAACAGAGTGGATATATATATATAAATATATTTATGTACGTTCTGGTGCGGCCGATTGCAACCAAAATACGAGGTGCACATCTGCATGTTATAGCAGTCCTATATACAAAATTTCAACGTTCTGAGGCTAGTCGTTTATGAGTTACGTACGTACGTACATACGTTCGTACAGACGTCACGAAAATTTCTCTTCAGAATTCATTTTGAAGCAGTTTTATAATTTTTTTTTGAAGGAAAAGAGTATTTTATTCTGTCCTTACGTACAGATATCACGCAAAAACATCGTTAAATTGCATTCGATAGCGGTCAAAATGAATATTTTCGTTGAAACATGCTGCCTGAAACTTTTCGCGATTACAATACTTCCTTTTTACTTCGTACAAGGAAGTAAAAAGGGTTAAAGAAAAATATAAAGTTAAGCAAGAAAATTAATATAAATCTGGTACTGACTAATTATGGGCGTTTCCCGGCTTTTTTAATCGGTTCCATCTACAGAATAATGATTGAATGCTTAATTTGTGATAAGTCTGGGAACGCCAGGCACTTCGTCGATGAATGTACATTTACCCGGAGTGAAAGAGAAAAATATAGAAATAATTTTAAGAAAGATTTTAAAATGAACTATTCAAATTTGAAATATTTTGCAGAGACAATAATGAAGATTATAAATATGAACTAAGATAGGATTGGAATTCGGCACTAAGTCTCAAATTTTGGACTTTATATGTTTTTTATTATATTTTTTCCTGGTCATTCCCATTTTTTATCGTACGGCCGGCTTGCGTCGGCTAAGAGGATCGGGGCTGTGCCCTTATAATAATAATAATAACTATATGAAATAAACCTTTCATTTAAATTCAAATTAATAATGTTAGATAGTTATTTACTATTATCCTTCCTTACGTTAGGGTTCCCATAACTATTTTTGGTATCAATAGTTTGGCTATATTTTACGGTTCCTGTAACGGAATTATACCAATTTAAGTTATGTTGTTGAGAATGTATTTATCTTTTCTTCTGTGTCTGTAGTTATACATGTTCTAAAAGCAGCACAGTCATAGTAATAAATTAGGGAAACAAACATAAAAAAGCTAGGAATAATAAAGAAACTTACAAGAAAATACTAGGAAGAAAATAACAGAGCGCAAAAAACATACGTTCATAACAGGGAAAGAAAAACATGCTCAATTTAAAATGCGGAGATAAAAATAAGTTGAAATAAAGTAAATTAGTTTAAGGTGTGTTTGCAGAGTAATAGAAAGCGCAAGGCGTAGTGTGTTACAAGACACACAGAATGGGTAAAAGAGACGGGAGGATATAAATAAATAAGGTATCTGAAATAAGAGAAAAGTAAATAAGCATTGCAAGACAAACAAAACAAATTTCACTTTCAATTGAAAAGTCTTTTTATCCTTTCACACTCTTTCTTTTTTACTTTACACGATAGATTTATTTTGCTATTTTCTGTAGAAGTATGGCGTGGCTTAGAATACTTCTGGTATGAACTTCCGATAATATTTCTTACTTTTGCTTTCATTTCCTGACATTTTTAACACCTAGATTGATTGTGAGTATTTGTTACCGCATAATCATTTCGCAGAATATACTGTAGCTCGATTTTTAAAATTACTTTGCCAATTTGAAGAAATTTCTGCAATATAAAATTTTTCGAGAATACATAGTAAAATCTCAAAATTCAAGCATTTTACTTAAAATGTTATTATGATTATAAGATTACCTTTTATATTCAAATAAATCTAATACTCACATCTTCTATTCGAAGATGCAAACAAATAAAAAGTAAATCGCCTTCCTATAACGCCAGTTTAACAGAATTTCGTTTTTTAGTCAAGTCTCCAAAAGGTTTTGATTCCAAATGACCGTTTTCTGACTTTAGAAAAACATGTTACACAAAAAACTGTATTGAAAAATTGAAATCTGCATAGATACAATACAATATATCAAAATGCCGTCCAATTAATGGTGTTTCTAATTTTGTACATGTGTAAATAACTTTAGTAGAATTATATGTAAAACTTTTGTATATTTTTGCATAATTCAACATGAAAATCTAAAGACGCAGTGCTCTGCCGGAAAAATAAAGATACAGGAGCAAGTTTATTTAACATTGAGTAAATGGTTATCTCGCTAAATTGGCGAGAAATCGCCCAGCTAGCGATCGTTTGGTGACTTATTTTTGTCGCCAAATTTGGGGAGAAATTGTCTAAACTTGGCTACCATTTGACGAAATTTTCTACGTGGTGCTATACTGGTTAACCGTTTGGTAAAGTGATAGTGACCATGACCCCCGTTCTCTCTCTCCGGTCCCTGTATAACTGTAATGGATATTCTAATTGAATCCTATATTAACTGTAACCGTATCCGACCTCATATGCCTTCCAGTAATTCCGAGAAGCGGGAAGTACCAGAAATTTCTCGGCGGCCGGGGTAAAACTATATAAGATCGGAGATGCTCTGCCAGAAAAATAATACAGGAGAAAGTCTATTTAACATTGAATAGATGGCTATCTCGCTAAATTGGCGAGAAGTCGCAAAGCTGGCGGTGGTTTGGGTGACTTATTTTTGTCACCAAATTTGGCGAGAAAGTGTCAAAACTTGGATACCATTTGACGACATGTTGTTCCGGTCCCTGTATAACTTTAATGGATATTCTAATTGAATCCTATATTAACTGTAACCGCATCCGGCTTCATATGCTTTCCAGTAATTTCGAGAAGCAGAAAGTACCACAAATTTCTCGGCGGCCGGGGTAAAACTATACAAAGATCGGAGAGAATTTGTAGTTGTTGTTACATTACAGTGACTTTTCATGATGTCTCGCTTTGCTCCGCCCTGTTTGATGTGTGACCCTTCCTTCTCCAGCTTCCTCCGATTTCTCGAAGTTAAAAAATTACATACCAGGAAACTTTTATCGTCATGCGCTTTTTAGGCTTCATTCTCACTGAGCTGCAAAATTACACTTTTGTGTAATAGTTCCAGCGATATGTTTATAAGTTGAAGTAGAGTTGAGCTATGCGTGACTGTTTCGCCTTTTTTTATGTGCTTTGCATTGTATTGATAGTTCTTAATAGTTTGAAGTATAATTACTGATTGTACTCTGTGATACTGTGAAGAGCTGCACGAGTATTTTAGCGGACAGTTCCAGAACTGTGAAGAGTTTCTTTTGATAAAATGATTTATCAAACTTATCAGTTTTGTGTGCATATGTCTGTTATGAACCCATACACCCGCAGCAATGGAAATCTGGATCTCGAATAAGGACACGAATAACAGTGCGCATAACAGAACTTGATGAGTTTATCAAACGTTTTATTTAACTTTGTTTCCCCGCTTATTTGAATTAAATTTTGCAATTTCTTTCTTGCCTCTCCTATCAAACAGTTTTTATTGTCAGTTTTACCACATCCGTATATAGGATGGATAATGCAGTATTTCATAAGAAAGTTTTTCAAAATTCTACGTAGTTTATTTATTTATAATTTTTTTAAAATTTTTTTTATACATATCTTTTTTAAAAGTAAAAACATCTTAAATTTTATCATTTACAATGTCGGATAAATTGAGAATCAGATTCCAAATGATGGTTTTTAATATTTGAAAAATAATTTTTAGAAATCTGGCTTTGTTTTTACTTCCATGTACGAAGTAAAAAGGAAGTATTGTAATCGTGAAAAGTTTCAGGCAGCATATTTCAACGAAAATATCCATTTTGGCCGTTATCGAATGCAACTTAAGGATGTTTTTGCGTGATATCTGTACGTAAGGACAGAATAAAATACTCTTTTCCTTAAAAAAAATTATAAAACTGCTTTAAAATTAATCCTGAAGAGAATTTTCCGTCCCGTCTGTACGTGCGTACGTACGTACGTATCTCGCATAACTCAAAAACGAGTAGCCTCCTAATGTTGAAATTTTGTATATAGGACTGCTATAACATGTAGATGTGCACCTCGTATTTTGGTTGCAATCGGCCGCACCAAACGTATATAAATATATTTATATCTATCTCCACACTGTTACCCGGCTCAGTGATCTCAGTTTCTTTACTCTTATATGTTTGTAACTTGTACATTTTTTGCTTTAAAATGATTTAATTGTATTGTTCTTATCTTCCGGTTAAGGTTTTTATGTCTGTAGTAAATCTGTATGCAATATATTTAGAATTATCAACAATTTTAAAGTTGTTTAAGCACCGCTAAGCCTAATAATTTTTTTGATGGCAGCCATTGCTAGTTTACATTTGAAACAGCAGAATAGTGGATTTGTTGCCAATCTAGAAAAACTTAGCTTCGCAACAAGAAAGATAACGCCTTCATTTATTATTTAAATCATGCTTAATCATTTCTGGAATTTTTTCGAGGAAATAAGCGTTTAAGATTTACTTCGTAATTTTTAATATAGATATTTTGAGATTTTATGTATTTTTGCCTTCTCGCAAAGTGAGAACTAAATTAATTGAATGAGAAATACTCAATAGTCTGTGAAAAACTGTTTCTTTTTTGTTTTGTTTGCTTAATTTCTTTTATACATCGTTCTAGATTTATTATAGTATTTGAATAGAACATGTGGAAACGATTAGATAGTTCTATTCTTTAAATGATATAATTATTTAATGATATATTTTGTATATTCTTTAAATGATATATTTTGTGCATTATGAGTTATAATATGAATGAAATATATAAATTAACTGTTATATAATTATCGGATTATATAACAGTTAACTTAGTTTCCGTTATAAAACTATTATATAAGTTAACTGTTATATAATTATTAATACTGAATGAATTTTTTCTATTGTGGTTTATGCGCTGTCGGCGAAGTAGATTTAATTCAATCCAATAAGTTTAAATGAAATGCAAGAAAAAATGCGTATAATTTAGTATTCCAATTTAATATTCCAGTACAAGGAAGTTATGTGGTGTACACATCAGATTTTTTCTTTTTGTTATACCATTTCTATAAACTGCAAATTTGTAAATTAAAAGATTTAATGTTTTATTGAGTTTGTAAAATAATTTACTGAATCTTGGTGATTTTCTAAAGCTTTTTTTTAATCAATTGCTAATTTTTATCAATTTATAAATCAAAATATTACTCTTTTATTGTTAGGAAGCTCGTAATTTCAAACAACGATGAGGTCATGTTTCAAAATCAAACAGTAAACTGAGGCATTAAACATAATCTTACGTCATAGGATAGATAAGAAGGCCTAGATTACGCTGTAAATCATGCGTACTTTTTTGATACGATCATTATACGAAATAATTTTCTAACGGTAAAATGTAGTTGGTAATTTTCTGGCTTTCTATACACTAAAAGGTATAATATTAAATGTCTGACAATTCTTTTCAGATTGTCCGGTTTAAATAGAAAGCACTAAAATTAAAAATTAATTTTTCAGTCACCGCAGCATTTTTGGTTATGCATCACCAAAAATAAAATCTTGACGTGCATATATATGAACTGCAATGAAATAATTTCAGAAAATATTATAATTAATAATACTGAAACGATATATATAAAAATTTATATATTTTAATCACTAAAATTTTGGCTCGACAGTTTTGATTTAAAATTCTACATTGTTAAAAGCTGCACGATTTTATTTTCATTACAAACCAATGGGCAGGTCGGCCAAATGAGCGGGATGCGGCCAAAGTAAAATTTATAAGTTCTGTATACATCTGAATAGAAAATGTATAAAAACATGCCAATATGAATGAAATTAGTTCATTCTTCTCAAGCAACAACTAATTCGTAAATAACATTTTTGTTGCCAAACCAGAAAACAAAAGCTTTTGGACACGTCAGTGTAATACATATACAGCGTATGAGGTCATGATTTAAATTTAAGGTAATATAACAATTTTTTCTCAATTTAAGGTAATATAACAATTTTTTAATGTCAATAAAATAAGTAACGTGGCAATACAATATCGTGTCAATTATCCTAATCTGAAAGAAAAATTTGCCAACAGTATCTATTTATTTAAAATCTATTATTAACGAATTTCGACATACAGTGACGTCATATGAAATCGTATGCTTTCTTCAACGTCAGAATACGACCTTACATAATAATAATATATTTAATGTTTGATAATGCTATTTTTATTCCATACCAGTTATTCCATATTTTGTAAAACTTATAAAATTTAGCTCGATTTGAAAGCGAGCCGTGGCAACAATTTTTGAAATACAGCAGATTTTTATCTCCAGCGTGCGAGACTGTTGACTCGAAAAAATTAAAATTGGCGTTTTCAGAGTTTTCAATTAATATCTTGGCTGATTAACGTCGTATAAAGATGAGAATGTTCGAAATGACTTCCCGCGAATTTTTGGAAATCCAGTAGTACCTCTCCCGAAACTCAACTCCCCGCCGCTCCGTAGGAGAAGACGCCACAAACAAACAAACAACAAACAGACAGGACAGATGCGCACAGTTTTAATAGTATAGATAACTTAAGATTATCTTTATAACTAAAATATATTTTTTTTCATTTGAATAAAACTGAGTAACACATTAAAGTTATATATTTGATTACGGGAACAGTGAAAGAAATATTTTCTCTAATGCTTAGTCATGAAATTATTAGCGAAAATCCTTGTCTCGAAAATGTTATTATAAACCTTTGACCACTAACGCTTCGTAATATTGTTGCATTAATCCCTAGATTGCAAAATTTGGCAATTTACGCAGGACTTCTCCACGACATTTTAGCTTTTTCTCCCAATACAAATATTACTTTAACCAAGATTAACAGCAATTGTTCTCTAACGTCGTATTCTAATTAGACGTACATAAATTCTGAATAATTTATCTATATATGTAAAGAAGAAAGTATGTGTTGTATCTCTCAATAGAATTCTAAAAGGTAAAAAGAAATCTCTTACCTTTTCTTTCACCCGGGAGCCGAGCTTGTTCAATTCTAATTCTTATTCGATGAAATATCTAAATAATTCCAAGCTTTTGCATAAAAACTGACACTTCTGTATAAATAAAGATATTATATTTAGATACAGTTATATACAATTATTAGATTACATGAAATTACGCGCTCTCCAGCTAACAGTCAATCGAGTTCGGATTCAGAGTTCTAACTACGTTCTTCTGTAGGATTATTCTCGAGTTTAGATGTAATGGTGCTGATAGTTCGGAGTTTAGATGTGGAGGCGCTGATAGTTCGGAGTTTAGATGTAACATCTCCTCCCACCATTGAGATCCGACGATGCGGAGGAACTCAATACACACAGGTCCAGTCGATGAGGAGGCCGAACAACTCGTCCAGCTCTGGTCATCACTCGAGGACTTGAGGCAGGTTCTGGAATACTAGCGACCTGATCAGCCTGATCAGTTGCATGGTCGTTTCTGTCTCGAGGTGCTCTGTCGGGGAACGGAGGGCCAACGGATTCGGAAGTAGAGATCTCCAACGGGAAAAGCCGGGGCACTGGACGAAGCAGAATACCATTTCTTGTCTTGACCCTCGCTAGTCTAACTATTCCGTCTTTACTGGGGAAAAGCTCGACTATCTTGGCTAAAGCCAATGTATGCGTCGTCTCTGGCTGTCTTCCAATAGAACGACATCGCCTACTTGCAACTGTTGAAATTTTCCCTTCTTTATTGCCTGTTGTCTCAACTGACCAAGATATTCATTACGAAATCTGTTTCGTAGATCATGTCTTATTCTCTGTCGGTATTTGGGTCGACGGTTTAGTTCTTTGGAATCTACGTAGTCCATATCAGGAACTCCAGATGACGGCAATTCTTGCAGAAACATCATAGGGGTCAGTGGTGATGGATCTTGATTATCCTCTGATACATATGTGATAGGTCGCGAATTAATCACTTGTTCACAGTCACATAATATAGTGTATAATTCTTCATAATTTAAGGACGTTCGACCTAACACTCTTCTTAAATTTTCTTTCACCATTCGCAGAAGCCTCTCCCACCAACCTCCCCACCAGGCGGCGGTCGGAGGGTTGAACTTCCATCGTATCCTTTGGATAGAAGCAGCTGGACATATGGCGTTTCAATTAACTTTCTTAAGAACACTGTTAGTCCCTATAAAATTAGTTCCGTTGTCGGAATATATCACATAAGGTCTACCTCTTCTGGCAATGAATCTACGTAAAGATTGGATGAAAGTTTCTGTAGATAGAGAAGTAACTAGTTCGAGGTGAATGGCTCTATAAATGGCACATGTATACAGGACTATCCACGCTTTAGACCCCTCACGGAGATAGAGAGGACCCGCTAGATCTACACCGACGACTTCAAAAGTCGCCCCTTCTCTGACTCGATCTTCGGGTGGAAATCCTGGCTCGACTTCCACTCTTTGTGAAACAAATCTTTTACATCTTACACATTTTCTGATAATATTTCGAATACTTTTTCTGGATTTTAATATCCAAAAGTTTTCTCTAAGATTTGTCATCAAAGTGCTGACACCAGCATGCTGGAGTTCTAGATGTTTCTCGTAAATTAGTCTCTCAACAAGAATATGTTTTGAAGGTAAAATGATAGGATATCGGAAATTTTCATTATCTTGACGCTGTAGGACGTTCGTTTTGGCTCTTAAAATTCCATTTTGGTCTACGATTGGTCTCAGCGCACGAATGGCGGGATCGTTTATGCCTGTAAATGATTCTTTCTGTACCAATCTACAAAGTGCCTTTTCAGCATTCTCCAATTCATCAACTGAGACATCAGGAGTGAGGTTTTTATCTTTGTTCTTTAAATTGTGATAAAACCTGAAAATCCAAGCGATCATTCTCACGGTTTTTCTATATGAAGAGAAGTATTTGTAGTACCGGTCCAAATGGTCTTCATGATCTAGAAGAGTCAGAATCGTTTTCCTTTTTTCTTTGTTTATAAGTTCCTCATCAGGCTTTTCTTCTACATGGGGCCACTCGTCTTCTGGTAAGTAAAGCCACGATGGGCCCTCCCACCATGCCGATTTCTGTAACTGCTCAATAGTACATCCTCTCGATGGGAGATCCGCTGGGTTTAAACTTCCAGGTACATGCCTCCAGTCATATATTCTGGTAAGCGATCTTATTTCTTGTACTCGATTGTTAACAAACGTACCCCATGCTTGATCCCTTCTTATCCACCCCAAAGCTGTAGAAGAATCACTCCAGAACACTGTTCTACAATTCTTAAGTTTCAAATCTGATAGAATTGTTTTGGCAAGCCTGGCACCTATCAGACAGGAAAGAAGTTCAAGCCGTGGAATCGTAAGTTCTTTAATAGGGGCTATTCGACTTCTCGCGCTTACTAACTGAACCTTTACACCTTCGATGGTTTCAGCTCTTACAAATGCACATGTGGCATAGGCTCTTTTACTAGCATCCGAAAAAACGTGGAGCACTACGGTATCTTCGTTTTCGTAATCAATATTTAACCAACGAGGAATTTCAATCTGAGATAGCAGAGACAATTGGTACAACCAAGTCCCAAACTGCTCACTTATGGGAAGAGGAAGATCTTCATTCCACTTAATCTTCTGGTTCCATGTTTCTTGCAAAATTAGCTTAGGAATTACAGTTATCGGTGCAGCAAAGCCAATGGGATCAAAAATTTTCTGGGTAATTGACAAAACTTTTCTTTTGGTAATAGGTTCCCTCAAGTTAAATATTTCTTCGATCTTGCAACTCAAACTATCTTTCTCTAAATCCCATACTAAGCCTAATACTGGGACAACTTTCGTCTTGTTCTCTATCTCATCGATCATGTCAATGCGAAAATTTGATCGCCAACATCTCAAATTGAAATGCCCTGAAGCCAAAATCAATCTTGCTTCTTGAACGAAATTTTCGGCTTCATCTACGTGATTTAAGCTAATTAACGAATTATCGAGGTAAAATGAATCTTTCAAAATATTAGAAGTTTCTACAAATTTTTCTGGGACTGTAGTCAAAAGGTGACTAAGTGTAGCGGCTAGCAGAAACGGACTTGATGTGAGTCCAAAAACAACTCGGTTATGTCTGTAAATTTTAAACTTATGTTGATTATCGAACCATAGAAACCTTAAAAAATCTCTATCCTTTTCTGCTATTTTGATTTGACAAAAGGCCTTTTCGATGTCAGATGACACTCCTATGCGATATTTTCGAAAACGATTCAATATACGTGGAATAATTTCTATTAAATTTGGTCCTTTACTCAAACAATCATTGAGAGAGGGTGAATTCTTAGAACGTGCAGATGCATTGAAAACAGGCCGTATCTTTGTAGTTTCACTAGACGCTTTTATTACAGGTCTGTGTGACAAGTAGCGCACTCCTTCCTCCTTTTCCTCAGTTACTACCTCAATAATATCCTTCGCTTCCCACTCATCAAATATTTCTTCGTAATCTTTTCTTCTGCGTGTGTTAATTAGTTTACTTTCGGTTTTGACGAGGTGTCTTTCGGCCACAGTACGGTTACTGGATAAGACGGATTTATCTAAAATAAAGGGTAAGGTTACTTCATATCTCCCGGAGCTATCTCGTTTTACACTTTTTAAGAAATGTTTTCGGGTTTCTTCTTCCAAGGCACTTTTCGTTTTGTTTTCCTGACTTGAAATCCCCAAAGTGTCTAAACGCCAAAGATTGGACAAATTTGTATCGGAAACATGTAAGGATAAAGAAAGAACGGACAGGGAACTCGACGTATTCGCATTCTCTTTAATCTTGCCCATTAAAGTCCAGCCTAACTTGGTCTCAAAGGCTACGTAATCCCCCGCAAAATGTTCAATTCTTTCAGTGAACAATTGTGCTGCGGTGTCCGCTCCTAACAGCATATGAATCTCTTCCGGATTTTCTTGAAACAGACAGAGATTTCCATTCACATGATTTTCGTTGATAAGGATTCCCCTTTTTTCCATTACTTTAATTAATTTTTCGTCTTTGATCTTAGGTAGTGACGAACAAATTTTCCTCTGGTCTAGTGCTTCGATTTTACACCTGTACTTTCCATCCAAACTTGTTAAATCTATTTGATAACGATTATGATCTTCCGAAACTTCTACACCCCCAAATAACCCATGTTTAATTCTTTCAGTTCCTATCTTTTCTAATTTCAACGTTTTAGCAGCATATTGACTTATGTACGTGTTCTGACTTCCGGTGTCTATTAGCAATCTTAAATAACCCTTTAAGGTTTTCCCAGCTACCCCTACGACCAAAGTTTGTAAATAAACTTCAGAACGGTTGCTTTGATTCGAAAGTACTTTATTTTCAACTTCCTGGACAGTTTTGATCGTTCCCTTTTTACTCTCGGAATTAATTCTGTTGCACATAATCGTAGAATGCTTAGAGTGACAATGGGTGCAAAAAATGTTAGAATCACAAAATTTGCTGATGTGACCCTTATTTTGTAAACACCTAAAACAAGTGCCATTTTTGCGTAGTATTTCAACCTTTTCGTCATTAGTTAGTTTCTGGGCAATAGGACATTTATGGCTTGAATGGGAAAAATCTCCGCAAAAAACGCATGCCTTAATCAATTTTTCTTTAATACCCGTGGACACTAAATCAGAAGCAGAAGAAGCTTTCGTTTCTAATTTATTGCTCTTTCCATCACTGAAATGACGAGTGTTTATTTTCTGGACTGCATACGGAGACTGACGACGCCCACTATTCGCTGTCGAATGCTCTGAATTCTTATTTATGACTTCCGCCCTTTCGCGTGAATCTAAACATTGAGCTATAATCAAGCACAAGTTTTTAATATTACAATACGCACTTCCATTACTCATTCTGTTAATCTCAAGCAAAATATCTTGGGGAAGTGATTTCAGAATTATTGGACATAACACACTTGATAAATTCTCGAGAGACTCACCCAAATTTTCTAAACATCTTAATTCGATAGAAATATTATCATAAAATTTTCTAAAGGCGCGAACATCATTCGAGATTTTCAACGGTTTAGTGTTCAAAATGTTATTTATGTGAGTGTAAATGAGCACATCTGTTTTCGCAAATCTTTCTTTTAGAAGATCAATTGCGGAATCGTAATTAGCAGCAGTAATCGGTAATCCTTCGACTGTATTTAAAGCAGAACCACCTAAATGAGCTTTCAAATAATTAAATTTGTCTATTTTATCTAATGAATCATTTTTATGAATGGCAGACTCGAAACTGTTCCAAAAAGTTAGCCAGTTGTTTATATCTCCGTAGAATTTCGTTAAAGTTAACTTAGGTAATTTAATTCGAACAGACTCGTTATGTTTTGGTTCGCTTTGACTATCACTACTGAACTGGTTATTTACTACCGTTTCAGTAGATTTGCGTTTTAATTCGTCGATTCTTTTGGAGGTACGGAAACTGCATTTAACGACCTTTTGACGATATTCTTCAGATTTTTGGAATTCAGCATCAAATTCTTCGACTTTAAAAAGAGGTTCTAATTCTGTATCGACACTTTTAAGCGATTCGAAATTATTCTTTAATATTTCTAAATTTTCTTCCAAATCATGAATTTTCGGATCAATTTACGAAAGCTGCGATTCCAAATCTTTAAGCGATTTCGTTACTGATGTTCGGAGAGCTGCGCGCTTCTTTTTTAATTTATTTAAGATCTCTTCAGACATGTTCTTAACAGTTCAAAAATTCAAAATGTAATCAATAATTGTATTCTTAATCTTTATTTTCTAATTTAAATTCTTATTCTTAGCTCGGGCGTCCCGGCAGGGATGCCAAAATTTGTTGTATCTCTCAATAGAATTCTAAAAGGTAAAAAGAAATCTCTTACCTTTTCTTTCACCCGGGAGCCGAGCTTGTTCAATTCTAATTCTTATTCGATGAAATATCTAAATAATTCCAAGCTTTTGCATAAAAACTGACACTTCTGTATAAATAAAGATATTATATTTAGATACAGTTATATACAATTATTAGATTACATGAAATTACGCGCTCTCCAGCTAACAGTCAATCGAGTTCGGATTCAGAGTTCTAACTACGTTCTTCTGTAGGATTATTCTCGAGTTTAGATGTAATGGTGCTGATAGTTCGGAGTTTAGATGTGGAGGCGCTGATAGTTCGGAGTTTAGATGTGGAGGCGCTGATAGTTCGGAGTTTAGATGTAACAGTATGTATGTTTGGTTGTCCTCTAATAACTCAGTCACTACTATAGCTATCGTCACCAAACTCTCTACAATTCTTCTCTGGGTCCTGGAAAAGCTTGATGTTTATTTTTTCAAAAAAAAAAAAAAAAAAAAAAAAAAAAAAAACTAGCTAAAATCAGAGATATTAATTAAAAACTCAGAAAAGCGATCATTTTCGCTCTCATGTTTTCCAATAACAACTGTCTCGCAAGCTGGAGATGAAAAATCTGCTTTATTTCAAAAGTTGTTGCCACTGCTCGGTTTCAAATACTAGAGATTGTTAATAAAAAATTTCTAAGTTTTACGATGAAATAAAAATAGCATTTTCAAACATTAAATACATTATTCCCAATTCCAAAAATTCGCGGAAAGCCATTTCGACTATTCCCATCTTCGTACGACTTTAATTAGCAGAGATATTAATTAAAAACTCTGAAAACGCTAGTTTTCGCACTCATTTTTCCGCGTGGCAACAGTCTCTCGCGTTTGAGATAAAAATGCTTTATTTCAAAATGTGTTGCTTGAGCTTTTACGAGCATTTGATTAGACAGACTAAAATCATTAAAAAATCCGAAATGTTTCAGATTTTAAATTACGTTCAAAGGGGCGTGTTTTTAACGTTTTGCGTGTTAGCTTTAATTATTAAATATCATGTTCTTTACACTTAAACACTTAAACCATAAAATTTAGTTTAGTAGCAATGTCGCAAAATAATTTTAAAATTAACTTATTTTTAGAATTTCCGATACAAAGTCGACGCGCTGGAGATAAAAAGTTTTTTTCCCACCGTAGAGTGTTGCCATTGCTCTTTTAAATAATTGAGTTTGTTACTCAAAAATTCGTTAAAGTTTTACAAAATATGAAATCGTTAATAAAAGAAATTCCAAATTTCAAATTTGGGATTTCAGATGTCCATATTCGCAGTAGGATAACGTCATTCAAAATTGGATGGCTTTAGATACTGTTGTTTTATCACAATGCGAGAAATATACACACATATATACATACGTTTATGCAGATTTTTCATTATTTAATTTCTTCAAATATAATGCAGGACTCTAACATTTTGTGGCAACAGTTTGAAAAGTGAACCGACATTTATGAGTCCGACGCAAAATGCCAAAACGAAACTAATAGTCCTTCGGGACGCAAATCCCTTTGGACTAAAAACTGCGAGCCATTGTTGCTGCTATTATGAGAGAGAATTAGCTTATTTTTCTATGGAAATTTTTTATGGTTCTATGGAAATTTTTAAAGATTACAGCGGTATCGTTCTCTCTGTTGTTAGATGCATTACTCTCGATCTAACTTAACTAGTATCGGGTACTTCCGCTAGTTTTAAATAAATAATATTGTTCTGAATTTTTATATGCTTCAAAACTAACAACATTTGAAATCAGTTTCCAGATATGCTTCAATATGGCAGTGATAATTATTTCTAAAGCAACAAACATGTATTTTTAGACTTAGCTGGTACAAACACCACAAATACCTTCAAAATAAAAAGTACAGGTTTGTCAAACCTGGTACTAAATAAGAACATGTTTTTTAAGAACACTGTATCCTAATACATTGTATCCGACGGTCAGCGTATAAATCACAACATGCAAAAAAGTATTCTGCTGTTTAACTTCCATATTTCACGTTTCTCAAAAAGAACTTCTCAATCGACAAACTAGCGCCCTCTGTTATTTATGTAACAAAACTTAAAATATTTTTCATTTGCATCCATATAGTGATTTCAGTTCTATTTTGTTAGTTTTAAAATCAGACGGTTTTTTGTGAATTAACTTACTCATATACGAATATTGAAAGAACTAGATAAAGGTAATCTTAAAAGTGTCCAATTTCTCCAATAGTTTCTATACATATTACATAGTTGAAAAGTGTAAAAACGTCCCACATAGTTAGTTTCACTTACTACTATTCACAATCAAAAGCTTTTTAGATATTTTCTCCTTCTTTTCCCTATAACTTTGTGATATAAATGGAAGCATGCTTATCGCCTATTCGAGAGGTCCGGAATTCGAGTTCCGGCGAAGGAATTGGACATTTTTTCCGTTCCTCCGTCGATTTAATCTAATTATTCTACAAAAGGCATCCGAATTTAAAACATGGCTGCGATAATTCTCCACCACCAGGATTTGGCTACTGGACGTCCTCATCCCCAGTCACCCTTTAAGGGGGGGGGTCTGCAAGGTCCCCCTTCATGGTGTAATTGAAAGCACGTTCGACGCGTACTCGTGAACTCCGAAGTTCAAATCCTGCTGAGGGCACTGAGGGTTTCTTATGTTTCCTGAGTTCGAAGCGATTCGAAATAATTACCAGTTTCAATATAATTACCAGTTTCTTTCCCTATAATTCGCTTTATCAATTTGATTATATTATGGGGCTCTTATCTTAAAGACCGTTTTTATTAGCAGTTCTTTAAGGTTAAATTTTTTTATTGCAACTTTTGGTGCAAAACCTTATAAGGTTCTACGGCATTTTTTCGCTCCTTTCTGCATGCTTTCGTAGCACACGCGCCGCGTATACGAGAGGTCCAGGATCCAGTCCCGGCGAGGGCAATGCTCATTTTCCCAGTAACCTAATGACGTTACGAATGGCGCTCAAACAAAAAAGGTTGGTGGATGATGATTTTTCACCACCAGGATTTGGTGATTGGGCCTCCTAATCCCTAGTCGCCCTTTAAAAGTTGGAATATATAAGGCATTTTCCCTCCCTTCTGCATGCCTTCGTGGTTTAACGGTAGCACATTCTGCGCGTATTCGAGAGGTTCAGGTCCGAGTCCCGGCGAGGACATTGCTGAGTTTCCCGTCTCCTGCTTAAACATAAACTAATATCTCCACAAGGCTTTATGCGCCAAATCAATGGCTGAAGCAAAAATTAAAAACGTATGTTAAAATACTGCATACATGCAACTACAAAACAGTTTAGGTTTGATAAAAATGAGAATAAAGATAGATTACAATTTATGGTAAAAACCAATAGTTTTAAAAACTTGAACAATTTATAATGAGGATGCTTTAGCCAAGAAATTTAAAACAATGACATTCTAAAAATATATGACGAATTGTCAGACTAGCATTGTAATTTTTACAAAATAGATATCTCTCCTTTTTCAGAAGACGCTTATGTCGTCTTTCAAGGATAAATCTGTCATGAAATGAAGCAAATTGATGTCACTTTGCATGCTATTGTGATATACAATTTAAATGACTTACATAAACTCGAATAAAATTCAGAGAACATGAAACTGAATGCAGAGTTTACACGGTACATATGAAATTGAAAATTTATATTTAAAAAAATTTACAAAGCAAAACTAAGCCCGAACTTCTCTTTACTGTAATCTACTTTGTTTTCTTTAAAACAAAGAAATGAGGATGGACTATCAATGAGCGGTGCACTCAAAGTGCTTTACATTACTTAAAACAGCTACACTCGGGAAGAACTCCACTTAACTGACTGAAACAATTTTTTTTTGGTATCGTAAATCTACGTTTGTTTTGCTCCAAAGAATAAAAAAAACTACTGGAGGACACTTTACTTTGAAAGAAACTTAAATTAAGATTAACTTGTCTTTTAGAAAAAATGTACTTCAAGGAAGAAAATACAAACAGATTTCCAACAAAGAAAGGAATTTTAATGTAAAACATTTCTGAACATAACATATCATAACATCACTGTAATTTATGTATAAAGACTTGTTTGTTTTAAGTAAACAAACTATTGGCTAGTATAGATTGTTCCTTCATCATTTCAAGAACATTGGTACCAGCTCTTATTTTCGCTGCATAAAAACTGGTATTTTGGATTTTACCTTTCTTTTATTTTTCATATTTCAGTTTCCATGTTTCACTATAACAAAACTTATAGTTTCCAAGAATGAAAGGTAAAGGTGAAACTTAATGTGTAAGGTTTAAGGTTTCTCAAATGCATTCCGTTTTCGATATTTTTCATCCACGTCTACTACATTCTGGCAAAAAAGACCATTTAACACTGATCAATTACAAAGCACTCAAGGGTTATTTCGCCTAGGGTTAGGGATGCCTTCGTGGAAAGCTTTCTAAGGGAAACTGGCTAGTATACACGTTACACATGAAGAAAAGCACGAAAATGCCCATGTAGCAGCCCACTCACAGCCATTCGAACTCCGGACCGAACTACCGCTTACAGCTGAAAACATAGCGGCAAAAACATCGCAGGCGGAAAAGTCGCGTAAAAAACAACGCAAGTCGAAAACGTCGCAGTACAAAATATCGTGAGAGAAAAGAAAGCAAAGAGAAAACATCGCAGTTCTGAAACATCGTGGTATAAAATATAGTCGTCGAAAGAAAACGGTTCAATAATTCCGCAGTTAAGAAACATTATCGTCGAAAATATCGTGGTAAAAAATAAAGCTTCTACAAATCATCCCATGAGGAAAACATCGTAGACATCCGCTTTTTGGCTTTAAAAGTTTTAAATGCGTATTCGCGTAATCATTTTAGAGCGCAAGAACGAAAGATGATTATGTTTTGTTTTTATAATTCGTAATTCTGAATTATTTTATACATTTTTCCTGAAAAGTCAGAAGGAAACCTGAGCATTTAAAAACTGAAAATGAGTATAAATTAATGTAAAGTCTAGCATTTAACAGAAGTTTCAAACTTACATAGTTAACTAATATAAAAGTCATAAATAAATTAATCCTTTTAATAAAGTTTTACTGATAATTTATCATGAAAAATATATTCTGAAACTGCATGAGATTACTTCTATAAAAATTGTTTAAATAAATGTCAAATTATTTCTTTCACATTTATTAGTCTGTTATTCTTTTAGAGAAAATTATATGTTTTGGTTCCGTTTACTATTAAAGTGCCGTTAACATTTTCGTGCGCAGCGGGCAGTGAATTATTTGGATGTCAATTTATTAGTTATGATGAAAGACTGCTACACAATATTTCAGCATGGTATCTGGATTTATTGAATAATACAAAAGCACACTAAGACTATCTACTTAAAGGAAGGAACGCCTTTATGGGGCACCTTCTCAGGAAGTGGTTCATATCCACGTTATACTTTGGGAAAATCTCATGCAGCCAGCTCGTTCGCCCTGTGGCAATACCAGTGTTCAGCGACTTTACCGCTCGGACACTGGTGCCAGTTCAACAGGATGATACTAATGGAAGCTAGCATTTTATACGTCACTTATTGGAAGATACAAATTAAAAATTATACCCAGAAAATTTAACCACAATTTTTTTTAGAAAAAATATATAATTGCAGTGAACCCTCTCAAAAACACTGGCATCTCCCTAAGACGACCAGTGTTTCTGATAACAGGTGTAATCATACGTTTTATTCCTTATGTAAAATGATCACATCCACGCAAGGTCAAAATGGTATAGAATCTTGAATGGTCGCTTTAAAGAGTATTTAGGTGTTACTTTTTTAAACGTTCGTTAAAGAATCAATCACAGAATTTCTGATTCCAAAAACGGTTTCGAAGTTGTAGATGTTAGATATATCATCAATTATTTTTTTAAGGGAGTATCTACAATTATAAATTTAATTTTGTACAAAATTATTTTTTCTAAAGCTTGATATATAAGTAACAGACATTGCGAAGAGAGATAAAGAAAGACAGTGGGCGTTGTCAGAGGATAAGAAGCAACGGGGAATCAATAAAATACTAGATTTTCAAAAAGTGGACTTGGTCAAAACCACAGAACTTTCAATCGATTTCATTTATTGGTATAGCTGTTACTTTTTTTCACTTCTTCGTATTTATACGCGCATTTCATTATTTATAAAAACTTAAGTTTTATTCCTAAAATACATTAAATCGAAAAGCAAATTTATTTAATTTTTTTATATAAAGGCTGGACATTAAATTGTTAATGATATTTTAGCTGACATATTTATGGAACGTGTTCAGTACTGCATTACAACAATATTATGTTTCTATTCAAAAACTGCGTTAATACATTATGCGGATGAAAGTAGGCTGTCCTTCAAAGTTTTATTTGATTTTTGGATACATTATTACAGCATACTAACATTGGAAAATTTGAAAAATTTGGATTGGATTTAAATAAATGATCATTAACACTGGTCAATTTGGGCATTTAAGCAAACCTGTAATCCAGTCTTTTTGAAAATAAAAATATCAACTCAGGCAAGTAGTTAGTTACGCAGAAAGCGTAACTTCGCCTATAAGAAGGAATTTTAATTTTACAATTTACTATCGGATAAGAAAATAAGCCATTAGGAACGTACAGTTGAACTATTCATCAGTTGGAAAATAAAGTAATATTTTAGTTTATGTTTTGCTGATATATTTAATTTGCATGTGATTATGTGCTGTATAATGCAAATTGTTATCGAGATCTTATTTGATGCTATCCCCCTGAGCATAACATAGGTAAATAAAATAAAAATAAATAAATCATAAGCAAATAAATTTCCCAATAAACCTATTATTAACATATCAGATTAATTGGGCTTTTTTGTATTTATTAATTTAAATATCGAATTGATTAGTGAACTCTAAAGCACCAGTCACAGGAAAATGCAAGTAAATAATAAGTAATAATCTTTATGTTTACGAGAAATTTTAATTAATAATATGATTTGAGGATTGATCAAAGGCGAGAAATTTAAACGTGAAAACAGGTAAACATGCGAAAAAGATAATGTTATTGGAGTTAAAGGGGATTTAGTTCTTTGTAGCGTCATTATGTTTTTTTTTTTTTTTTTTTTTTTTTTTTTTTTTTTTTAAACAGAAGACGTGTAGAATTTGAACTGTCCTCACCGAGACTCGAAACCTGGACTCTCGAATACGCATCAAGTATGCTTCCAATTACACTACGAAGGCATGAGGAAGTCGTCCAGACAGTAAAGCGGTTAGGGGAGTAAACCGCTGAGTTGGCTTCCGATCCAGGTATAGATATATCCATGCAGAATTAGTTACCAACTCAGTGGTTAGGGGAGCCACAAAAGGCCCTGGTTCGAATCCCAGTTAAGACATGGATGTTTGTTCATGTATAGCGTCGGTGCAACGTGGCGGCACTCTAAATATGCGGCGAGCGAAAGTCCTCGCATGTGGACCGGTGGGAGAGGAGAAGGGTGGGAGATCCCCGAATCCCCATCCGGAGTGCTCTCCCTCAAAGTTGGCGGGGTGGAAAATCGAAGTCCAACCTCTCTTCGGAGTAGGCTCTGGCAACCATTGTTTCATGTAAAATATGTACAACAACAGACATGCGGAAAGGATGGAGAAATTACCTTATATACTCCTCTTTTTCAAGGACGACTGAGGGTGAGGGTACCGAATCACCGAATCCTGGTGGTAAGAATTACCGTCCATGACTTTTTAGTTCTGGCGCCACTTGTAGATTCAAGAGGGTTTTTTTTAAAGCAGGAGACATGAATAACATGCAGTGTCCTTGCCAGGACTCGAACCCTGGTCCACTCAAATACCCGTCGAATATGCTTTTAAGTACACCGCGAAGGCATGCGGAAAGGTGAGAGAAAGTACTTTATGCCTTTATGTCAAGACGTGTTACAACGCTTCATTTAATAACCATTAGCCTTGCGCTATTACATGAGTCGGAAGTGGTGGCCATTTCATTACGGAAGCATCTAATACGCAGCCACTGTTACCTCCTATAAAGGGGCGGACAGTTACAACCGTACTTTCTCCGGAGGATTCGAACCCAGATCCATCTGTACATCAGGTCAGGGTCGCTAGCTAAAATAGCGCCTGGGAAATTAAACTTAATGCTAACCCATGAAATTAAACTTAATCATTTATGAAATTGCTTCTACAGAGTTGATCCTTTCTTTGAAATGTTCCTAGGAATAATCAATAAGAATCAGTTTGTTCCTAGGAAGCGATTAGCGAAGATACCGCGATTAAAATACCAATGGAATCAATTCTTTACGCTGTTAGGAATCAAACCAAAAATACAATTACCAGCTTTTTATAATCATACATTTTCAGCTAGCAGGCAATTTGGGAGCACAAAATACATAGCGCTTTAAACTTCATTACAAAAATCAAAATACCCCGTCTTCTTAAATAAGTACATAGGCAATAAATAATGCGATATAATTTCAGCTTGAAGAAAAAGAACCCAAAGGTTTGACACTGATATAAAAGAGTAAAGCAAAATTATGAAAGAAAATCGAAATTAATCCGTTTAGTTAGAGAAAGAAATCAAAGTTGACAGGATGAGAGTGGTGGTTGTCCTCGCCTGAAATAGGTTTGTGTGAAGAAGATAAAGAAAAAAAGTCTTTAGTTGCATGGTAGGTATATCAGACAGTTTTATATTTACCACGCCTTAAGTTCTGATCACAAATGACAAGTTTTTCTTGCTTTTATACGTCATGAACGTGAGTGAATAAATGAAAAAGAGCACATTGTGTAAGACTAGACAGAATATTTTTAAGCTAACCGTTTATTAACTTTATCTAGGCTGCCTTATATAAAATGACATTTTGTAATTGAGATCATTCTAGAAGTGATCCAGAGACTTTTATCTAGAAGAGATTCGTTAATGCTCCAAAAAACAGTTTAAAAATGTGGTGGCTTGATAACGTTTCCAATTATTTAAAAAAAATGAAGGAAGTTCGTTCAGTCGGAGGTCTAATTATTAAGAAAAGACAGATTGCAAGAGTTGATTATTATCTAATTAACATCATTTACATTAACTTTGTTTTAAAACTGATATTTCTCGAGAATGTAAACGATATTTCATCCCAGGTTAATAAGCACATTATTATCTTTAATTTTCACATATTTATAAATGGTTTCATTAAATTTCAGATAATGTTAAGAAATATTTTAAGCTTATCATTTTATGTCTGAGATAAATTAATATTGCTAAGAATGTTGTACATGCATACGGAAAATTTTAGTGAATTTATATGTGAAAGTATTATATTTTTCTGTATAATGCAACATGAAAAATGTAGAAAGAAGGTGCTCTGCCGGAAAAAAAAGAATACAGGAACAAGTCTATTTAGCTCTGAGTAAATGAGTATCTCGCTAAGTTGGCGAAATGTCTACAAGCTCAAATTTAGCGAATGTTGCCAAACATGGCGATCATTTGGTGACATTTTAATCCGGTCCCTGTATCACCGTAATAGTTATTGTAATTAAATAACTGTAATTGGTGACTATATTAGCTATAATAACTGTATCTGAGCCTCACATGTCTTCCAGTAATTTCGTGAAACAGAAAATACTAGAAATATTTCGGCAGCCGGTTGAAACTATATAAGACCGGAGACAGCATCTGCCCTCATTTGTTGTTGTGAGTTTTTAATTTAGGGTGAGTTCAGAATGCTGAAATATCTCAGATTTAGCTTGCTCTTTAGATGCACTTTGCATTGCATTGTGTTGAACGTACGTTGTAGCTTCAAGTGTAACTACTGATTGTACTCTGTGATACTATGAACTGGTACGAATATTTTTGTAGAAAGTTCCACAACACTGAAACGTTTCTTTTAACAAAATTAACAAATTTGGGCTTCTAGATGTCCATATTCGGTTGGAAAAGTACGTTATTCAAAATTGGATACCTCTAGGTACTGTTAATTTATCACAGTACGAGAAAAATACATACATTTATGCATATTATTCATTATTTAATTTCATGAAATATAATACAGGTCTCTAATATTTGGTGGCAACAATTTAAAAAGGGAGTCAAAGCTAATAGTGAACCAACATAAAGTACGGAAAAGAAATTAATAGTCTCTCTGGGCAAATTGCCCCTTTGGAGTAATAATAATTTTACTTTCGTGTTACTCAAATAACACGAATAGTGTTAATATTCTTACATTATACTATAAGTTTTAATTTTGCATTCTTTTCCTCTGCCAAAAGTGTAGTTTTAAAACGCATATCATCCAACTCTTTGTCTCGAAATTTTAAGTTTTCTGGCATCTTTACTAAGTATGATTTGAAAGATTTCCTCACTTGACACTTTTACCACATTTTCTCTTTACTGGTATTGGAAAATAGAAAAAAAAAATGAGAGAAATATTTATTCTTATATTAGTACGAATTGAAGCTCTAACGTTATAAGTTTATTGGAAAATTAGCAGAAACTGTTTCCACATTTTAACAAGCACGACACATAAAAGCAATAAAGTTCCTTCATTTGTACTTAGCAAAGAATGACCATTTATATAATCCCTTCACAGATGAAACATTTTTGTAGCTCAGAAACTGATATTGGAATTGAACGCATTAAGTGACTTCTAGAACGAAAACATTCTTTTTTTTTTATCTTCTTCGTTTAAGATAATTTTTCGAAACGACTCGAAAAGTCTGCCTCAGTGAAAATATAAAATTTTCTGTTCGGCATGAATAAGAGTGGATGGTGGTTTTTTTTCCCCATTCCTGAAGAGTTTTGAATATCAGATTCCGTTTTATCGCTGTGTACATACTGGAAACGTTTCATTTTAACACTAGAGTTTACAGTGTTAACTCTCAAATTGATTTTGCAACTAAAAGAGGATAGGAATGATATTGATCCACGAAAAAGAACGACAAGTATTTCTACGATTACTCTTGGGCAGTGGTACATTTAACGAAAAACAAACAGGAGTTTTAAGAATCTAGCTATAAAATAAAATAAAATAAAAGTAGCTTTAAAAACTTCTAAAGTAAGAACAAGAAAGAGAAGAGCAGAATAATGAACTATTAAAATTTTGAAACTTCAACCAGAAAAAGGAATTTGGCACGAGAAGTTAATTTTAAGGTTCCGTGAGTATAGTGTATAAACAAAACTGATGTGAAAAATTCCATCGTTTATAAAATTTCCTTTTCACAATAAAAGTTTCAAAGTAAACCCTAAAGTGTGAGAGATAAAAATGCGTATATTTTTAGCATTTAAAGTACAATAGTGAGATGCATAAAAACATTGATGTAAAACCTTCCAGTCTCATTCTGTGGGCTTCCAAAAAATGACTACAGACTTCACATACTTAAATATTTATCTTAGATTGTTATTCCCATATACAATAGTTCTCCTTATAAGAATTTTGTGAAAATGATTTCAACACTGTTGGTAAAAAACATCTGTAAATGCAAAATTTCATTTTGTCTGAGTTTGCCGCATATAAAAAGAGAAAAAAGTAAGTGAAATATTTAGTATGCTTTCATAAATTGAGGGCGAAAGTTCCCGATATTTACTTGCAAAATTCTATGAAATATAAGAGGACGATTCTACTTATTTAGATTATTTTTCAACAAATACCACCAAGCAAAGCTACGTATTGCTACGAATTTTGTACTTAACGTAATTTTAGTAGAATTATAAGTAAAATTGTTGTATTTCTTTTGTAACATGAAAAATTTAAACAGAAGCTTTGCCGAAAACGTAAGTGACATTTAATGGGAAGTAAATGGGTATCTCGGTAATTTGGAGAGATATTGCCAAGTTGAAAACGGTTTTGGCGATTTATTTTGTCTCAACATTTGGCGACATTTTGACCCGGTCCCTGTATCACAGTGGTATGTATTGAAGCTTAAAAAATGTAATCGACCACTATGTTAGCTATAACCGTAATTCTACCCTCATATTGCTTTCCAGTTATTTCGAAAACCAAAATGTACTAGAAATATATCGGCGGCCGGTTTAAACGTATTTAAGGCCGAAGAGAGAGCACTCCAGTTGCCTAGTTATTGTTGTCCGAGTCATTAGTTCCGTGTGAATTGACATATATCCGAGTTAGCTTTCTCTTTAGATGCGCTTTGCATTCCGTTGTGTTTAACGTTTTTAGTAGTTTGAAGCGTAGCTACTGATTCTACTCTGTGATACTGTAATACCTGAAAGAGTGTCCCTGCAAAACGTTTCAGAACTTTGAAGTGTTTATTTTGACAAAATGAATTTTTATTAACCTATCATCGGACCTGTGTGCATTCAATCTATTAGGAGCCCGTCCGCATGCAACAGCAGTTTTGTCATAACGATTTTGAAAAACATTAAACGAAAGTTGCCCGTTTGGCACTTAATATTTCCTTTATGGTATAAAACAGCATTTTATATTTAATTGCCAGCTGTCGCTCTGTACTTCATGATGCAATCACGTTCATTAAAGATATCTACTATGAAAATTCATCATCTGGAACTCATTGTACAGTACATATAAACACACAATAGATATTTTTAGCCAATAGGACTTACTCCTTTACTAGGATCACATGAAAAGCTGAATTTTGCATTAGGAAAGCCATTTTATCTTTAGTGCAAACACAGTTTTCACAAAATTCTCAACCTCATTTTGACAGACATTGAAATTACACACATAAGATCCATATTTAGAGAAAGTCTACATTATCATCTTCGAGCACTTTGTATAAAATTAACTATACAAAGTTAAAGTTAATTTTATAGATTAAATTATAAAATAAACTATGCGCTGTAGAATAAAATTAACTATGCGCTGTAGAATAAATAGCAATATATTTATTCTACCACGCAAAAAGCCAGCAGCTAGATAGACTGGAAATTCTGCTTATATTTAGACAGTGAGGGCAAAGTTCATAAAAAAGCTTACGTTAACAGGCTATATATTTGCACAATTAAGCGGTTCAGTGGATAAACAGAATGCATTGTAATGCCCAGAATAATTACTGAAGATTCATTAGATTATTTTGATGTTGGAGACGTGAAACATGAGCAGTGCCGTCGCCAGCACTCGAACCTGGAGCTCTCGAATACGCGCCGAGTGCGCTAACCGTTACACCAACAAGGCATGCTAGAAAGATTGAGAAAATTACTTCCCCTTTTAAAGGGAGACGGGATTAGGGGAATCAGTCGCTAAATCCTGGTGGTGAAGAATCATCATCCACTACCTTTTAGTTCGGGCGCTAATGCAGAGACATTAGGTTTTTCTTTAAACAGGAGACATGAAAAATGAGCAATACTCTTGCCGGGACTCGAACCTAGACCTCTCGAATATGCGCGAAGTGTGCTAACCGTCACATCACGAGGGCATGTTGGAAGGTCGGAGAAAAACTGCCAAATCCTTGATGAAATGTTAGCAAACTAAGAAAATAGTTCATCCAGAAACTCGCCCTAGCTACCGTTTTATATGCGGATTTTCCAGATGAGGAATATACGTTGGATTCTCAGTTGAAGTCCGAAAACCTAAATACAGACATCTACTTCAAGTATTGATGAATTTTTATAATGACCTCGTATATCATATATATCTATTTATCACGTCTGTTTCTTTGCAACGCGTCGAGATGCTTGCATGAAACATGAGAACCGCAAAATCACGTTGATAAGAATATGTTATGATGGTGAATCAAAATCTGTTGTAACAGATTTTGATTTTTTTTCAATAGCTGAAATTCTGAAGGTAAAAGAATGAGTCAATTCTTTTGCGTGCATTCCGGAGGCTTCTGTTGTTGTTGTTATTAGAACTGTGTTATTGTTTCTTTAATATCTGGCTACCTTACTGTTTCCCGGCTACATAACTTTCGCTGGTATTCGAAAGATTATAAATTCTACGTAAAACACCAGAACAGATAAATAAAATTTCCATATAGAAATATATAAGTTTCCGAAGCAATCATGGAATTCCGAATTATAAGAAATAATTATAATTCTTTAAACTTCTTTAATGTAAATTTTCAAATAACATTATGATAAAATTACTAACGCGGTTTTTAACATGTAAAATAAATGGAAATACGATGTAAAAAGCGACGGAGAAATTTAAAATTGCTTTCAGTGAAACCATTTTTAATAACAAAGAACATCCAAAGCTTTTATTTGCCTCTAAGACATATTTTAAATTCCTTGTGTTCAAATGCCTTTATTTTAAAACCCTTCCGAATCTGCATGTATTAATGTCAATGGAGTCATCGTTATGTCGCTAAATATCATTCTGCAAACTATTCGTAAAGTAAGTTTTTTTTTTAACTAGAATTAGAACAAATGAATGTTAATGTATAAAAATGTAAAAAATATTTTAAAATAACCTGCATTTTCTTTACTTTCTTAACTGTTTATTTATACAGTTTTTAAGACTTCATATAAATTAAAAAAACTGAAACACTTTAAAATTTTATATTATGTCCAAAGGAACTTTTTTTTCATTTACGCACACGTACATCTTTCGGGAATATCTAGGCTAATGTCCCTATGGACTAAAAATATTTAAAAAGAAGCAGAGCATGTCTTTAAAATTTTCGATAGACAGTCTCGCGCGCTGGAGATAAAAGTATTTTATTCCGTGCAGTGTGTTGGCACTGCTCGCTTTGAAATCGTTCAGTTTTTTAATTAAAAATTCGCTTTAAACATTTTTAAAAATGTAAAATAGATAATAAAACAAATTCGAAATTCAAAATTTGGGCTTCCAGGTGCCCGTATTTCAGCGAAAAAATATGTTTTTTCAAAATTTGATGGCTTTAGGTATCGTTGTTTTTTCACAATGCGAGAGACATACATACATTCATACACATTCTTCATTATTTATTTTCTTTTAATATAATACAGGGCGATACTATTTGGTGGCAACAATCTAAAAACTGATACAGCCGTTTATTTTGGTTCGACTCAAAATGCCGTTTCGTTGCAGCAAAGACAGCCCTTTTGGGCTAATGCCCCTTACACGCAATATTATTATCAACATTAACTTTTCTTTTAAAGATTTTTTACAAGATTAAGTGCAAGAAATTCTTGCTTAAAACGATGATTTAATTCAGCAGTTACGCTTGTAGACTGAAACTGCTTTAGACTAATGAGATAAACTAACTCACAGAAAAAATTATAAAATTTAATAAAAATCAATTGCTGAAAATTTATATAATGTTTAAACATTATATAAATTTATATAATGTTTAAACATTATATAAATTTTCTGTAATTTTTATTCTGTTTCTAAATATTATTTAATGATTATTTACGAAATATCAATTTAATATGGTAGAACAGTTTCTCAATATTTTCATATTACCTTCTGAGATCATTTGATTCAACAGACTATTTGGATCAATTTGGGTTTAGCAAGGTATTATTTAATCAAACTTTCGGAGATCTCAAACCTAAGTCTGTAACAAATAAAATTGTCTTTGCATGTTAAATGTGTTTGAAAACTAGCTCGTGGTCTTTCACATGCTAATCTAAAAGGAATAACAGAAATCTATATATGGTTGACATGTAACCATTAAGGGAATCATTCAAATTCCTAACGCAAATCTAATAAAAGATTTACCGCATCTAATCTACATATTGTGGTTCAGTTGTAACTGCATTTAAATAAATACTTAATCTAGTTTAAAACGAATTTATTTCAGTATCACAAACAAAGTTATCAAATCTAAAAAAGTTAACATCTAGCATTCAGGCTACCCCAGTCGTAAACAAAATGTTCTCTTTAACGCTATTGAGGTTTATCGGTCTCTTTAACGCTATTGAGTTTAACGCTATTGAGGTTTCTAAATCAACGCACTTCTACTATTTTTCGTGTTACCATTCAGACATCAGCTACAAAGATAAGGTCGACACGCTGTACGCGAGTGCTGCTGAAATTGCAGTTAGTTACAGTGGTAAAAAACATCTATTAACCAAGGACCTACGCGAACAGCTACTAGGCATCCTCGACGCTCTCAAAGAATTAGCCATTAGAGGCCCTACGCAGAGCCCTCAGCCACCAACAGCGAGCACAGCCACCAACACGGATCCTGGATTCCTCAGTGTGTCCACGACAACAACACCTCCAACAGTCTCAACATCCTATGCACAGGTGTCTAAACTACCACCGAAACACACTCTCTTGCTTTACCCTAAAGAAGACACAAAGCTCACAAGGAAGGAACTTAAAGATCGACTCAGTGCTGAATTTCCTCTTCCCACACTAGGGGTTAAGATCACCACGCTAAGACCAATTCAAAAAGAGGGTCTGGCCGTAGACTGTGCTACCCCCGAAGATCTTGAGAAACTTACCAAAAAACTACAGGGTACCCAAGGGAAGCAACTAGTTACGACTAAATTACCTTCTACTAGACTTCCCAAAGTTGCCATCCACGACGTACACCCAGCAGTTTCCCAGGCAGACATCGAAAAAGCACTAGGATCTGAATTTCACCTCAACAAGAATTTAGCTAAAGTCCTCTACAGATTAAAAGACAAAGGAAATGGAGTCAAGTGGGTCCTGGAATGCACACCACCAGCATATCATCAACTCATTCTGTCCCCAAGAATGTACCTCGGTTGGCGAGCACATCGAATCGCAGAATTTTATAATACACGAAGATGTTACCGCTGCCAGGAATTCGGGCACACCCAACAGAACTGTAAAAACAAGATCTATTGCGCGTTCTGTTCTGGCAGCCACAGCATTAAAGACTGCAACGCCCGCCAACCCACCTGCATCAACTGTGCAGACTGGAACTATAGGAGCCACAATAAGACACTCTGCGCACATCCAGCCTACGACGTCACATGCCCTACGTACGGAAGGTACATTGCACGAATCAAGCGTAGCACACAGTACGATTAATGGTACCCCTGACATCCCAAACAATATGGCAAGCAACACTACGCAGTCAAACGACACTGTAAAATGTATACAAATCAACCTTCAAAGAGCACGAGCCGCAACATCACAGCTTATCCAGCACGCAATTACGCATGATGCCGACGTACTTCTACTTCAAGAACCCTACACCAGAGAAGGGGAGGTTGCAGGTCTTCCAATTGGCTGGACACTCTTTCAACAGAAATCCGTTCCCCAAAATCAAGCCCCAAGAGCAGCCATTGCATGCTGCAATCCCTCCTGGTCCCCCATAGTTATTAAACAAGAACGCGACATAGTTGCCATACTACTAGCCCTTCAAAACTTTCGTCTCATCCTCATCTCTGTTTACTCACCACCTTCTGAAGATATTATGAATCTCACCACCAACGTCCTTGATGTCATGCAACGATATCCCTCAACTCCGATTCTCGTAGGCGGTGACTTTAATGCCCATAACAGCATATGGGGCTACGCGGATACTAGCACAAAGAGCCAAGAATTGGAAGACTTTGTGGCTTGTCATGACCTCCACCTCCTCAACACTCCAGACGCTCCACCCACTTACGATAACTCCTACAATACTGGCTGGCCAGACCTTACTCTCTGCACGCACAACATCGCACGTAAAATTCAAGATTGGACAGTAAATGAAGAAGAGAGTAACTCAGACCACAAGTACATACATTTCTCCATCAGCTGCGACACCACCATTTCTGTTATTACCAGGTTTAAGCTCCCAGGCAATAAGATCCGGCGCTTCACCTCCACCTTCTCCACCATCTTACATAACGAAGAAAGAAATCTTCACAGCATTAACAGTCCAGCCGACATGGAATTATTCACAAATCAACTCCTGGCGACACTGAAAGACATATGCCACAACATTCTGCCTACCCGGTCCGCGACGAAACTACAAGGAGTCTCTTGGTGGACCAAGGAGCTTCGCACACAGCGACAAAAATGCAGAGCCCTTAGACGTCGCATCCGCACTGCAGACAACAGCATCAGACAACAAATTTTGCTGGCATACAGGAAAGAGAGAGCCCTTTACAAAAATAATATTCTAACAGCCAAAATTACTAGTTGGAGGAACTATTGTACAGCTAATAATAACCTATATGGCATCCTGCACAAACTTACCACCGGCAAAGTCTTTCGCCCGGCACAGATCCATATCCAGACTCAGCACTGGCCGATAATACCAACATAGTGGAACACACTGCCAGCAAAATCCTGAGCACTATATTCCCTGATGACAACCCAGAGGAGGACACGCCCTCACAGCGTATCATCCGCGAAAATGCAAGCACTCCCACCACCTCGTATGATATTCCCTTCAGTAGTAGTGAGATTAGACACGTCTTCAAACTCCTCCCGCGCAAAAAGGCACCAGGCCCAGACGGCCTCGACTATGCTATCATCAAGGTGGCCTACAATGCATGTTCATCATTCTTCAGCACCTTCTTCAATAGACTTCTTCATCTACCAATTTTTCCACAGGCCTTCAAACAAGGACAAGTAGTTCTCTTCTTAAAGAAAAATAAAAGCGCACAAGATTTGCGCTCTTATCGACCCATCTGTCTTTTATCCGCAATGGGTAAGATTTATGAAAAACTACTTGTCCAACGGCTGTCCTATCACCTGCATGTGACCAATTTCCTCAGCTCAAGACAGTTCGGTTTCGGACCACGTCTCTCCACCACACATGCTCTCTGTACTATCCGGGACACTATACAACGCAACAGAGCTACGGGATATCATACGGCCTTCATCTCCATCGACCTGCAGAGCGCGTTCGACACCCTCTGGTGGCCTTCTATAAAACAAGCCCTCAGAATAGCACGCTGCCCAGCAAATATCTTTAACACCTTTAATAGCTATTTGGAGAATCGAAGCTTTTTAATTTCCAACGACAACGGCACAACCACCAAAAGCCAGGAGCGAGGATGCCCCCAGGGCTCCTGCGCCGGACCGGTTCTCTGGAACCTAACTTTCAATTCTGTGCTGGAAGCTGAGTGGCCACAGCATACTACAGTTGTTGCTTACGCAGACGACGTCGCTCTGCTGGTCAAGGGACGCACACGGAAGGAATTAGAAAGAAATGGGACTGCAACATGTACCATATTCGAAAACATGTGCACTGCATTAAAACTCAAAATTTCCACTGAGAAATCCATGGCCCTTGTCATCCCTAGGGCAGGTACAAATCCATCACGCCGTCCTTGTATCAAATTGCACAATCAAAACATCAAGATAGTCTCAACTCTTAAACATCTAGGCCTTCTCTGGGATCAAGGACTCACGTGGCTCCCGCACATTCAAGACATCAGAAAGAAGACTATCACCATTGCAAGGAAGGCACGCACCTTTCAAGGGCAAAATTGGGGGCAGAACCATCATATACAGAAGATCCTATATCACACTGTGGCAGAGAAGATCGCCACGTACGCTGCCGCTGCCTGGGCTCACCCAATGGGCGCTCGTAAAATCAAATTACTGACTACCGTCCAACGCCCTTTCGCCCTCAATCTCACGAAAGCCTTTCGCACAACTGCAACAAGTGCGGTGACTGTCCTTGCGGGGTTGCTGCCTCTCCACATCAAAGTAGAAATGGAAGCGGCATATACAACTCTAGTATACTTGAGAAAAGACGTCACATTCTACAATAGCACCTACAGCCCAGTCCAGTTTGAAACACCTGGACACCCTCTCCACACACACCCGGCAATTAAAGGCAAAGGAATTTCTGGCATCATCCCACGCACCCCTACCAACACTGGAATGCAAGTACCTTCACAAGGTACCCACATCTTTACAGATGGTTCTAAACAGGAGGAAGGTGTAGGCAGTGCCTACATCCACTACCAGGATGGCCTGATAGAACAAGAATGGAAAGGTTGTTTGCAAAATCACAATAGCATCTTCCAAGCGGAGGTCCTGGCCATCACAGCAGCAATGCAGCACATTGTCCATAATGATCTAACTCATGCCACACTTCATACAGACAGCTACTCAACACTTCAAGCCCTTCAGAACCATCAACACAGATCCCCACTAGTCATCGCCCTTCAGCACCTCTTGCAGCAAAATTCACATATGCACACGACGCTGATGTGGATAAAAGCACATGCCAACAACGAAGGCAATGAGTCAGCAGATCGTTTAGCCAATCAGGCAGTAACCGACTCAAATGCACAGCAGATCCACCTTCAAGCCCCACCTTCCTACCTAAAGGGACAGCTAAGGAGTAAAGGGCTCCAACAATGGCAGGAGGAATGGAACCATAGCACAACTGGCCGCCGCACCTACGATTTCTTCCCCAAAGTCAGCACGGATCGACACATCGCAATCGCTCCGCTGACACGATATATCACGGGACACGGCCCATTCCCCAGCTATTTCCAAAGGCACAACATCTCATCAACAGATATATGCGTCTGTGGAGCCCCAGGCAACCCAGACCACTATCTTTTCACCTGCCAGCTGACAAAAGACCATCACCTCCCATGTCCAACCATGAACAGAGATGCGTACCACCGCTTTATCATCACTCACAAGCCAGCCATAACCAAAATCTGCAAAGCTATCACTCAAATCGGGACAATGGGCCAAGATATCTGCTCACCGCAATAGACCAGATTAAACACGATCATCTTTTCGTCCCCCCTACCGACTATCCAACCTTTTCAAAAGCCTTTCACTCAGGGGCCACCCCCACAAGTTGCTAAACAAAAGCTCCCCACCACCAAGCCTTCAACTTTATGTGCACACGTCAATCTTCTTTAGAACTTACCTTACCGGTGTGCTAGCAGAGTACCAACTAACTGTGTCAACTCAAAGTGCCTTCGAATGCCTACATCACCTTCCAACCTATTGCAATGAATGGTTGCACGTAATAATTGCACCGCACGTATACATCATGCACCAACTCCGACTATGCCTAAGCCCTAGTGCACACATCAGTTTAGATCAGTACCTACACCGTACTTGTTCACAGTCACAGTAACTGTGCAAACATTGTGACTGTGTACTGAAATTACTGTGCCTAACATAGTGTCTGCGCTGTAGTGACTGTACCAACCTATAGCAATTGCATTAAAACTTAGTGACTGTGCCAAACTCCAAATTTAGTGCTATTAGTACCACAGTGTACACTAAACTTTAGTGTAGCCTGAACTCTTGCAAATTTGAACTATAGTGCAGACTGTACTTTCAGCGAACTCTAACACTAACTCCTGGCACTATAACTCGACATCCGGTACTAATAGCTTCATCTCTGTGTTTAAGTGCTCACAGCACATTTGCAACCCCAAGGATACCAGCAATACACATATGACTTTATAAGTATTTATTACTCTTGTTTTTACTCTTGTATCTTACATATGTGTCTCTCTTCATATTTACCTTAATATCAATGCATTCTTACGTTCGTATCTGTTAGAATTTGTTTGTTTTTGCCTGTATATGTATCTATTCTTGTATTTGTTTTGTATATTTTTATGTATCTGTGTTATTCCAACAGCCATGCACACCCACAAAGTTATTGTCACGCAACCATTGTCAAACAATAATCCTCAGGCCCTGTTTGGCCATGTATTGATCTTTAGATCTGTATTATAAACTCCCGAGGCAGCCTCACGGGGCCCCAGGGAGTTGTTATTCCTAGATAGGGGAGGGCGTGGGACACACGCCTGTTTACCTATGTTAAACACCAGGCGTCCCCGTCCTCCGTCACCTGTCACCTGTTCAAACCGGAATAACTTTGTAGAGTTATTAGGTTATTTTGAAGCAGGAGACTTGAAAAATGAGCAATACCCTAGCCGGGACTCGAGCCTGCACCTCTCGAATACGCGCCGAGTGTGCTACTGTTACACTACGAAGGCATGCAGAAAAGATGGATCACTCATATCCTCTCCGGGATTCGAATCTTGGCCAATAGGTATGGCAATCAGCGTCACTAACCGCCATATTGTCTATTTGGCGTCGGCACATTGACCAATTCCTTCTTTACTGCTGCCTCCAAATGCATCGCACGCATAGGCAAATGCTCATGCTATAATTGGCGTTTCCCTCTAACTATCGTTATACGGGAACGAATCGGCACTAATCAAAGGTTTTTGCACACTAGAACACTTTGGGGTAAAATCTTTGTTCAAACTGACTTTAAAAAGTTTATCTCCCCTACTTAGGCGCGCATACGGGTAAATGTCATACCGAAGAGCCGAAGATTCTGACTTCCATACCAATGAGCCCGAGTTTGAATCCCGGAGAATGTATGGGTCTGTCCCTTCATAGGAGGCAAAGCTGACCACCTATTAGATGTCTTTATAATAAAATGGCCACCGTTTCTGGTCTTAGTAGGAGACAAAGCAAAAAATGGTAGTTTCACCATAAAAAAATCTCCATTTTTTCCGACAGATAGCGAAATCCATTTTAAACCAGTATTATGTATTTGCATCGTTTCTCATAGTTTTACCCATGCATACGAGACAGTTTACGTTAGGGAAATCTTCCACGAAATATTCCCTCTTCTTCATCAATCGGTATCACACCTCTTCTTTTGGCGACAGTAACATACAAGCTGCTCAAAATGGACAATTACAACTATTTGTTGATTGTGAAACAATGCAAGCAATTGCCAATTGAGAGAAAATGTTACATATTGTACTCTTTTTTCAGGCAAAGTCATTTGCGCTGAGATTTGTAATTATGCATCATGGGTTGGATGTAAATAACATAAAAACTCAAATTCCCCACACACGCTAGAAACTCTCCAAAAAACCCAACTAAGCAGAAAAATTAAAACGTCTATACAAAAATATTGTTGTCGATTCGAGATAAAACATTTCATATAGCGTAAAAGGAATAGCGTTAATTGATTAATTACTCACTCGGCTTATTCAATTAATACGATTCTATTAGCAAGATAAATCAATTAATACGATTAATTTCAGGACCAATAAATTAATATTCAGTAGGAAAACAATATTAATACCAGTTGCTTGCTTTGAATGATCATCGCACATGAGAAATCAGGATTTATTTCTCTATGCAGGGACTACAAATAAGTTATGTTGCTTGTATAGTGAGGATTATCATCTACAGAAGCTGTTCGCTAGCTTTTTAGAAGAATTTGCTTTGCTATAAAAAATGGCTAGCTTGGAAATATTTTTACTTCCTTGTACGAATAAAAAGGAAGTATTGTAATCGCGAAAAGTTTCAGGCAGCATATTTCGACGAAAATATCCATTTCGACTGCTATGGAATGCAGTTTAACGATGTTTCTGCGTGACATCTGTACGTAAGGACAGAATAAAAGACTCTGTTCCTCCAAAAAATTATACACCTGCTTTAAAATGAATTCTGAAGAGAATTTTTCGTGGTGTCTGTACGTATTTACGTATGTATCTCGCATAACTGAAAAACGAGAAGCCTCAGAACCTTGAACTTTATATATAGGACTGCTATAGAATGTAGCTGTGCACCTCCCTTTTTGGTGGCCATATATATAATAATAAAATTCCATAGTCAAGAATGCACTTAAAATTCTAACTGTATGTTCTTTTTATTTTTTAATGGCGACGTTATCTTATTTGAAAGTACGTGGAATTAAATTCACAGCCCCGTAGTCAAATTGTTTTTTCCGCCTTTTCTACACGTACAGTTATAGAATGTTCTGGAGATATTTAAAGTGAACCGGAATGGTTGACGAGTTTGATGTCATTTCTTGGAAACTCCGTCTTTCCAGAGGCTATAAAAGGATTCGCAAAGGAATATCGGGGTTATTCTTAAATGTAACAATGCAGTAAACTTCATACAAAAAGTTATTAGTAATTCTTTTTATTCACTCTGGATATCTGATTTTGTAACTGCTATTTCTCCTGAATAATAATAAATGGATCCTGTTTTTTAAACTTATCGTCTGATAATTTAAGCTACGACTACATTTATGATCCTTCACCAATCTATTTATTCCGGACAAAAGCTGGTACATCACATATACACACAAGTAACATAACATACCGACAATTTTACTTGGCTCATTGAGCTAATTTTTTTTAATTCTTACGTGTTGGTAAATTGTGCATTTTTTGCTTTAAAATGATGGAATTAAGTTGGTCGTATCTTCCAGTTAAGATTTTTATGCCTTTGCGTAACTTCCATGCAATATTTGTAGAATTATCATCAATTTAAAAGCTGTTTAAGTGCGGTTAAGCCTAATATTTAAATAACATGGCGGACATGTTTGTTTACATTTGAAACAGCAGAATAGCAGTTGCCACTATAGAAAGATTAAGCTTCGCAACAACAAAGATAACGCCTTCATTTATTATTACGAATTAAATCATGCTTAATCCTTTATGGAATTTTTTCGAGAAAATAAGTGTTTCAGATTTACTTCGCAATTTTTAATGTAGATATTTTGAGTTTTTATGTATTCTTCCCTTGCCGCAAAATGAGAACTGAATTAATTGAATGAGAAATGCTGAACCGTCAGTGAAAAACTGTTTCTTTTTTGTTTTGTTGGCTTAATTTCTTTTATACATCGTTCTAGATTTAAGTATTTGAATAGAACATGTGACAACGATTAGATAATTCTTCAAATGGTATAGAAGTAAATTTTAAAGATTGCATTTATTTTATTGTAGTTTATGCGCTATCGACGAAGTAGATTTAATACAATCCAATAGGTGTAAATGAAATGCAAGAAAATATTCGTATAATTTAATATTCCGTACAAGGAGGTCATGTGGTGTACACATCAGATTTTTTTAAATTCAGCTATGTTTTGGAAAGTGTAAATTATCGTCTGATATTTGACAATTTTGTTTATATGCAAAATAAAAAAAATTAAAAAAGAAATTGACGGAAGGCTATATTTGTGGTCTTTTCCAAAAATATTATTCGTATTTACTTATTACAAAAATGCTGTGACAGCCATGATGTTTCGGTATGTAAGGCAACGATAGATAATATTGTCAATAAGAAAGGAAAAAAAGTTTGGCTTCAAGGGAAAAAATTGTTCAAAATTCTTATCCAAGGGACAAAACGCAATGTTTCGAATGCTGCAAAGGTGAGAACTTTAATGTTAAAAGAAATTCTTCGAAGTGACAGGACAATTACGTAATCATTAAAATGATCAGTGTCAGGTCTAAACCAAGTGATTAATGCTGATTTGAATATTAAAAAGGCAAAAAACGTAAACGTCTTCTCCACGGCATATCGCCGAAAGTAGAACGCGCTGGAAAATTCTCGATGAGAAACAATTATTCGGGCAAAAATGAAAGCATGTTGTCAAAATAGATGGATCTTGTGTATTTTTAAATTGCCGCAATAAAAACGAATTCATTTACTATCATCAAAGAGGAGAAAAAAGCCTTAGAACATTGTTCAAAGAATCTAAGGAAAGTTTTTCGAAGGGATTTATAATTGTTGTGGTTTTTTATATATAACGACAATTGAAAATTAAAGAAAGTGCAGAAAACTGCTATGGTCAACTCCACATATTAACGGGAACATAGTTCATGAAATTTTTAAATATGAAATATTTTCTATTCATCTGTAGTGCCATAAATCAGTAGAACTAGCAAGACAAAGGAAGCCGGCGAATCCACTGTTTATTTCCTGGGAAAAATGGAATAAGAAAGGTGTATCAAAGACACATCCTTCCCTCATATCCCTACTAAATTTCTGCTGATGTTTCATCCACGGATTTTTCCGCTTTTGGACGGGGATTGTCCAGATGTCGACTTGCAAACCTCCTTGGACTTTGGAAAGCTGTTTAAGAGGAATGATATAGATACCTCTTCGACAAACTAAAAAAGTTTTATTGTCGTCGAAATTACGATATAGAAAGATAGTGAAAAAAAAAACGGGTTATGAAATTGGATACATACAACACAAAACGTTTAAGTAAATTATTTCTGTAAATACAACGAAAATCGCCTGAAAAATAAGCTAATAGCCTCTGAATCCAATTACCAAGTATTTTACATTAGAAACGAAGTTCTACATTTATTTCGGCACTACGACTAAAAGGATATTTGTGAATATTTAAACTTAACTTTTATATGGTATAAAAATGGTCAAGGACTTAGTAATACGTCATACAAAAAAACTTTACAAATCATTAAATTCGGGAAAATACACTCATGTCCATAAATTAAGGATAATTCGGAGTCAAGTGGAAATCGAACTCTAAAATAAATATATCACCTGTAAAATCACTACACACATCTTCCAGAATCATATGCATATTTCAGGAAGTAACCAGATGACACCGATGGTAAATTACAATGACGAGAGTGTAAGAGAGTGATATATAAGGAATACAGGCAAAGAAGTATGATTGTTCGCAGCCGCTTTATAAGCATTTCAGTGCTATAACCGAATAGTTATGACACAAAGGACGCATTTAGATGATTTTTTACGTGGTAGAATTATCGGCCATCTGGAATGTAGACGTACCCAACTGGAAGTATAAGACGAACTTGGAATGGGAAGAGTGTCATCTCCAGGCTTTGGCAACGATTCCAAGATGACGGTAATGTGAGTAGACGTTACAGCACAGGTCGGCCCAGAGTTACAACGCCGAATGAGGACCAGTATTTGGCAGTTACTGCCAAAAGAAACAGGCGGAGCACAGCCTCAGAATTGTCTCGTCAGCTCTCTTCAGCCACTGGTACGACAATTTCAAGGCGGACCGTGTACAGACGCTTAGGGCAGATTGGTCTATATGCTCATAGACCTGTCAGATGCCTTCCACTTACTTCCACTTACTGCAACTCACTGTCGCCTGCGGTTGGCCTGGAGTAGAGAGCATGCATTGTGGACACCGCAACAGTGGGCTTATGTGATGTTTTCCAGCGATTCCAGGTTTAGCTTGCAGTTTAGATTCTCGCCGGACTTTCATATGGAGAGCTCCAGGTACCCGTTACTACCAAGAAAACATCATTGAACGACACCGTTACAGTGGTGCAGGAGTGCTCGTTTGGGGTGGAATTATTCTATGTTCCAGAACTGACTTGCATGTTTAAATTGGAACCATGACAAGCCAAATCTATCGGGACGTCATTCTGGAACAACATGTACGTTTGTTTCGGGGCGCCATGGGCGCACAATTTGTGCTTATGGATGACAACGCCCGTCCACACCGTGCAAACATCGTAAGCGAATGCCTTCAATCGGAAAATATCACCCGTATGGACTGGCCAGCATTCTCACCGGACTTGAATCCAGTAGAGCACGTGTAGGACATGCTTGGCCGACGGGCTGCAGCCCATCAACCTCCTCCTCCATGTCTACCGGAACTTTGGAGAGCATTGCTTTTTGAGTGGTGTAATATCCCCCAAGATCAGGTCTATAATTTGATACCCAGCATGCCTAGGCGTTGTAAGGACTGTTTTGCATCGTCTGGGAGACATACAATGTATTAACAATCATACCAACCATGTAATATTGGTTTTTTTGTAAATAGGATTTTTTTTGTAATTTGCTGCAGGGAGAAAAAATCGCTAATTTTTTTAATAATATCAAACATATAGTATCTTTTTTTGCTCTTTACCTTTTGTTTAATAAACAAGCTTTATAAATAAGTCAAATTTGTTTTGCATCTAACTCTTCCTTTGCCTGATTTTGCATTAACCTTAATTTATGGACATGAGTGTATTTGATGCCAGGTTTAGTCACATATATTAGGTTTTAATACATGATGGAAGGAGTTTTCGATTAAATTTTTATCACGTATAGGAAAAAATTAAAAACTGATTGCTTTGGCAACTGAGGTAAAATTATACACTAAATTAATTTTATACCTGACCCCTTGTAACTACTTATTCATTAGTAATAGCTCCGCGAATTTGAAGCATACTCAATAAAACATTATGATCATTTTAGTAATGGGAATTTTTCTGTGGGGATAACATAAAGAGTTTTATCCTAACGATCTCAGTTTCCTCGAACGTGTTTTCGGATATAACAACATTAATGCATTTTCCTTAAATGTCATTTTATTTTGTGACTCACTAGGTAAATGGTAAGTAACATATTCATAAAACTTCAGTATATGAAAATAAAATACTTCAAAAATTAAATACAAACGCAAAATGTTCAGAAAATCTTTAAGTATCATCCTATTAAATTTTCAAGCAATCAAGTGAGTTAGAAAAGGTTACATTTATCTATGCATTAAAAATACAGAAAATCATTAAACACCAAATACAGTTAAAAAAGTTAAAATAACATATTTTGAATTAAAATTAGAGTTTCTACTGAAACTTTACTTCAAACCAACTCGGCAAAAAGGCACTGATGGTGCAGGAACTGACTTAATTCACTATTCACTGAGGTCCAAATGTAAATATAAGGCGGTTCGTCAGGCTTGACTCGCCACTTAAACTTTTAAATTCTTGATAATTCTACACCTATTGCATGCGGATTACCTAAAGGCATAAAAATCACATAGTTAAGTCCTTCTCAAATTAAAAAAGGCACAGTTTATCAACACATAAGAATAAAAAAACTAAGCTCACCGAGCTGGGTAATGGAATAGGGGATATATATCTGATTGCAATCGGCTGCACCAATCGTATAGTCATATACGATTGGTGCAGCCGATTGCAATCAGAAAGGGCGGTGCACAACGATATGTTATAGCAGTCCCATATACAAAATTTTAACGTTCTGCGGCTAATCATTCTTCAGTTATGCGAGATCTATACGTGCGTACGTATCTACAGACATCACTAAAAATATCATCTTAATCCATTTTACAATCCTTTTGGGGGAAAACAATCCTTTATTCTGTCCGTACGAACAGATGTCACGCAAAACTATTGCTCAAATGGTTTCGAAAGTGGTTGAAATGGATATTTTCGTTGAAATATGATACCCGAAATGTTTCGCAATTACAACACTTCCGTTACTTCGCACACGGAAGTAAAAATCTCTAAATTTATCCAAGAATTTAAAGCATATTAAGATCTTTGTGCGTAATTCGACCACCAATTTTGACATTAGTTCGTCATCAAAAAAAAACTTTTGTGCGTTTCGTTTAGTATTTGGGCGTTGCTGCCTAATACTAAACTGTGCAATTTACGTTGCAATTACAGTATTTAGAGAAACGGACTGCTTGTATAACTTGAGATAACTTGTATAATTCGATTTCCAAAACTACAGTGTCTAAATCTTGCACCATTTTAATGTTTCTCCAATTGTAAATATAGCGTCTAATAGATGATATTATACTTATCTGAATTAAATGCGATGAACGAGGTGAAGCGTACGTCTTATATTGCATTTCAGACACCATGCTTTTAGACACCACTATAAAGAATTTCAAGCACAACGTATGGAGGGGCAGTAATAAAGGACCTTCAGAATTTTAATTTAAATACTATGCATCTGGGAGATTTTAGTATTAAAAAACTTACTGACAGAAGACACTCAGAATATCGAAACATCTCAAAACAATATAATGAGCCATCTGGTGAAAGCCGATCTAATAATTTTCTCACCAACTGCAGTATGCTCATTTATCTGATTTATCCTAGTTTTAGCTACAATTTATACATTCACTAAGAGTATTATGCAAATCATATGAAATTATAGAACTAATGCTTTATGAGATTGGAACGTTAATAGCGATTTTATACCCGAACTACTGATCCTTTACGTCCACTTAAGAATGATTATATATCATATTATCATAGCATCGAGAGTTTAACATTTGAGATATTCAGTTGTAGCGGTAATTTACGAGGTTTATAAATTTAATATGTTTGAGGTCACAGTTGAGTTTAAATTTGAATAATTTATACACGCACGATTTAAAGATCGTATCAGCTTCTATCTTTAAATGATGTTTGTAATATAAAGCTTTTATCTTTAAAGGATGCTTGTAATACAAATTTAAAACATAAAAAGTATACATATACCAGTATACATTTATATCGATGCCTATACGTATATTTGAGAGAAAGAACGTGAACGCGATTCAACTGCGGCTAATGTAATCGGTACAGAAACGCTGCAGTATTTCTTTCAAAATTATTTTGTGACATTTACTGCTTTTGAGTGTATTTATGTTGGAGCATTTCACCATGACTTATTATAGTTATCTCATTATATTTAACAATAAATTGTTACGAAACAGCTACGGTAAGATAACTTCCCCGCAAAAGTGGGTTCAGGATTGCCAGATTTGGCGCTGAATCGTACACTTGGCGATATGCCATAGACGGAGCGAGAACATTCTAGGACGAAATCTTATCGGTTTTCCCCACAATATTCTTGAAGACAGGTGAAAAGCTATATAAACTTATACGGAAAAAATATCTTGAGTTCAGTAGTAGAGTTCAGAGATTAGCTTGAGAGAGACAGAACCGAGTCGGGAGCTGTACTTTAGTGCTTTGCCGTGAAGTTGTCTTCACTGTTGTAGCCTGAAGGCTGTGTTACTGATTGTTTCTGCGTGTTTATCGTAGTTCTTCGGTGATTGTAAACGTGCCTCTGGAACTGTTTTGTGTAATATTGGAGAATAAATTGGGTTTTGAATCCACGAACCCGTGGAACGCAACAATATGTTTATCTGTTATTTTTGTTACACCAAAACAGATGTTCAATTTAATTTACGAATTTCAGATTGTATTGAGACTATATTGTAATCTCTTTATCTAAATCATTATTTTAAATAAATACTCGATCCGGGGCCTAGGATGAGATTTCGCGATCTAGCATAATATGTAAATTGTAGATCATATAGAAATCTTCAGTTGCCATTTCCTGAACCTAAATTCTTATAAAACCTGATTGTTTTTAAATAGTTAGGATGGGAAGTCACTGCCAGTTGACTGTGTCCGCATACGTTTACCTGTACTTGTACCTGTCCAAACAATTATGTTTATACAATAAAGTCACTTCAGAATATATGATCCTATTCCATCTAACTTATTAATTAACTAAAAAAAGCAATACAAATACAGTCAGTACTAATTAGTAAATAAACTGGAAAAAGTTTTTGATATAAAGGATTTTAGTTGTTACTATTTCCTACATAAATATCTATACAAATCCCAGATTTGAAATTTCTAAAATTTACTGTCATGAGATATTTTCTGATACCCTCAAACATTTCTGCTTCACTCACATCATTTTCAATAGTTATTATCAATCCTAACATTACGTGTTCGCAGAATGATAATCAAAGCTCAAGGATAACTGATAATTCAATAACCCATAATCAAATTATAACAGTTAGTCTATAGATTTCCTCTCTTTTATTCTGGTAAATGAAGTATCTAGGAACCTAGTGAAACGTTAAGCCAATAATCGCTTAATTCAAAGAACAGAAAGCGTAAATTCAAAACGGTTTTTTTTACCCTTTATTCAGTCAAAATGGGATTAACCGTCGGGCACTTTCTTTGGGCTTACAGCAAAGCCTCCACTTGAGCATAAACTCTCTTAATAAAGCCATATCACCAGAAATATGCATTTTATGTCAAAATAACAATTGTTTCAAAAACATATTTGCTCATGATAAAATTTGTAGTAAAGCGGGAAAAACATACGGAAAAAATGTTAAAAGGCGAGTAAAAGTGGATAGAAGTAATTCACTTGTGGAGCAAATGTAATTCCACAGCAGGTTCATATTAGTATGGCATACGAAGTGTGTTCAAAAAGAAGTTTGTATCAGTTATCAGATATTAAGCTGAAATCTGACAGTCGGACTGTTAATTTTGCTATTTTTTTTTTCATTTATTGCTTTGGTTATGCTGTTTTTCTCTTATTCAGGCAGACATATGTCATTCAATATCAGCTCTACAGTCTATTTAGAAATTAGAGAAGGTAATCAAGTCCTTTTCATATAATTTAGATGCATAGTTGCAAGAAAATAAAAACGGACTTTAAATTCAACCCGAGATGTCGTCTATAAGAATATGACTGAATCTTCTAAACCTTTTTTTTGAAAAGAATCTTAAAAAAATAACTGCAACCGTGCTTTTCGTATTTAAGACCGCACTATAACATTTGACAATTTAATGGACAGTTCTCAGCGCAGACGATTCCAACGAAATGTTAAGTTGTCAATCACTGTATAAAGAACTTTACTAAGACAAAAGCGAGCACGAGACACTACACGCATGCTAATTTTTGGAATAAAATTAGGTTAGGTTAGATAACGTTATCTATTGCAATGAAGAATTAAGCCTTATCAGATAATACCATCATGGATCACATTGTTAGGAGAACTGTGTTGTATTCTCGTACAAATGGGATAAACCCGACAACATCTGCAGCCGGGAATTCAACAGTCCTACTCAATCTCATAGTCCAAAGAGTTAAAATGTCCTTTTTCCTGTTCCCTTGATTCTCATTATTATTATTATGAATCTAGTAATTAGGAAATTTAGAGTTTCATGTTGTATACCCCATAAAAATAGGTGAAATGAAAATGCATTCGGTTTTATGCTTGATAGCCAACAGACACTTTCAAAGAAAGGCTTAAAGAAAGAGGATTCCATCAATAAATCAAAACGCAGTCTGATGTGGATACCCCATGACAACCTTGTACGGTTCATTCAATTATACACATCTTTCGCTGCATTTCGTTTAAACTTATTTCCAAGTATTTCATTATTCGTTATTTCTCATTCAATTCATTCAGTTCTCACTTCGCGGCAGGTCAAAAATAGGCAAAAACTCAAAACATCTGCATTAAAATTGTAAAATAGACAACAACATAAAACATCAAATACAGTTGAAAAACAATTTTTACAATTAAAATTACAGTTTCTATACAAACGCAAGGAATTCGGCCAAGGGGCAAGAAGGCAGATATTTCGTTGCACAAAACTGGAAGATTACTTTTGGTCTCACTCGGCAAAAAGACACTGAAGGTGCAGAAACTGACTTAATTCACTTTTCTACTAAGAGTTCCCAATGCAAACAAATGGCGGCTTCGTTTGATTTAGTAGCACTTAAATAACTTTTAAATTTTTGATAATTTCTACAACTACTGGATGCAGATTAACAAAGTGCATAAGAACTTTAACCGGAAAATAATGTCACAATAATTCAATCAATTTTAAAGCACAAACTGCACAATTTAACAATATTTAAGAAAGATTAAAAACCGGAGCTCACCGAACTGCGTAACAGAGTGGGTGTGCGCATATATATATATATATATATATACACTTTGAGTGCAGCCAATTTCAACCAAAAAGGAAGATGCACAAGTACATGCTATAGCATCCTCATATACAAACTTTTAACGTTCTGAGGCTACTCGGTTTTAAGTTACGCTAAATACATTTTTACGTACGTCTATACGCAGGTGCACGTCACGAACAAATCTAAAAATAAAACGATTAGAGTACGGTCCATCACAAAAAGTCGTTTTTTAATCCATTTAAAATCCATTCCACAATCCGTTTTGGAAAAAAACACTCCTTTATTCTGTTCGTACATCCAGATGTCACGCAACAATACTGCCTTTACTTCGTGCAAGGAAGTTAAAAAGGAAGTGTTCGACCAATAAATAAAAAAAAATAAGGCTCCTACGAATAAAACGTGAACTTTTATCTAAATCTACGAAAAATACATACAATCAACTTTTCGGAAAGCGTTAATTTTATACGAATTTCTGTCAACTTCAGTGGCGTTATCATATGCTTCTTGGAGCATATTATGTTAGGAAAGCTTTGAGGAGCGAAAATAATTTTCTTAGGAAAGCAATAGGTGAAGCAAATCGAAAATGAATGTACCGCCATTTGTAGATGAAAATAGCAGTGAAATGTAAATAATATGAGCTAACGGAATTTTGAAAGTATTAGAGCAAAACTGATTTGAATTAATATCAAGGAAACTCAATTCATCAACTTAAGAAAACTTTACGGAAATATTTTGCAGTATTGAATTAAAATTTAAGAATAAATATATAAATTTCTCTTTCAGTTTGGTTCAATGTTTGCGATTTAATTAAAAGGCAAAAGAATTTTCCATCGTGGAAGATATGAAGCAGTTTGTTAATCCTTCCTTGTAATTGCTTTTGAGAGAAATTATATTTGTAAAGTTATAAGGTATTTTTGCCCTTCTTCCAGCACGCCTTCGTGGGTGTAACTGTAAGCAAACTCGATGCATATTCGACAGGTCCAGGGTTTGAGTCCCAGAGAGGGCTTTGCATCTTTTTCACATATTCTGCTTCAAAAATCCCTAATGATTCTGCAATATATCGTGGTATTTTTAAACATTGGACGATTTAATTTTCAGTTACAATTTATGTAATTAAAACACAAATACTTTTTTTAAACAATTATCTACGAAAAAGCTGGAACACAATCTATTTTAACTAAAAATAATAAGATTTTAATTTCATTAATCAGTTACTAATGCGTAATTCGTTTTTTAACCTGAAACATTTTTATATCATTAACATGCAATTACTGGGTTCACTTTATTGTTTATACTGCGAATTTTTCCTACGTCTACTTTCAATTTAATAAAGAGATATTAAATTACTAGAGACTACAATACACCGTATATTCCGCACCTGCAATTTCAAGCTACATTTTTTAAAATTTTTAGGTATATTCTCTGCATCGCGCGAACTCTTTTCTTTATGAAGAAAATTGAAAAATACATCGGGGAAAAAAATTAAAATAAAGAATTAAATTTGAAAGGTATCAGAATAAAATTACGTCCAAAGGGACTTTTTTAACATTTTGTCTGTTACCTTTATTTATTAAATATCATGTTTTCCGCACTTAAACCATAAAATTCAGTTCAAAGTTAATATTGCAAAATAGTTTTAAATTGAGCATATCTTTAGAATTTCCGATACGCAGTCTCACGTGCTGGAGTTAAATATGTTTTTTTCTGTACAACGTTGCTCGCTTTGAAATCCTTGAGTTTGTTACTCAAAAATTCGTTAAAGGTTTACAAAATATGAAGTCGATAATAAAACAAATATCAAATTTGGGCTTCCACGTGCCCATATTAGCAATAGGATTACGTCATTCAAAATTCGATGGCTTTAGGTACCGTTGTTTTATCACAATGCGAGGAATATACATACATTTATGCACATTATTCATTATTTAATTTCTTCAAATATAATGAAGGATTCTAATATTTGGTGGCAACAGTTTGAAAATTGAAACAGACTTTTATAGTGAACCAACGCAAAATCAGAAAATGGAAACAATAGTACTTCAGGGACAAAGCCCCTTTCGACTAAAAAAGTAGGACAGTTCTGTATCTCCCGTTCTACCGTGCCGATTGACGAAATTCAACTTCCTTTTTTTATGTCTCGAAAGCGCAACAAAGCATATGTATTACATTTATATATAGCATTGCTCTAATATAGGTATTTTGACACAAAATCGACGTTTTCTGAAATGGCATGCAAAATTTTTTTCATACTTCCATTCTAAGACTCAAATTATGCCAAACTACTAAGTTTTGTAAAAAATCGCACGAGTAGTTTTTAAGAAATTTGCTTTCAAAATTTTAGCTCATCCATGTGAATGCAATTTGGTATAAATTTATTATTTTTTTTATTTGATTCTTCCATTCAAATTTCGGAATTTATGTTCATTCCAAGTAAAATTCGTCCATATTTTATGATTTATTTTTAATTTTAAATAACTTTTATAAATTTTTCGAAAAACATGCTGAGTTATAAAGTATAGAATTTTTTCCGTCATCTTAAAGTAAATGTATTTACGAGCAAAAAATTAGTGTTTTTCATTCAAAATGTTCTAATTTATACATGAATTTACATATAGGTGCGTTTTGAAATTTGGCATATTTAATGTAGCGATAATGACAAAAATGTGATTTACGCACTTTCTTAAAATTATTTGAAATTATGAACCTAGACTTTTTTCCGCTCGTTGACAAGGAAGAAAAGGAAAGGAAAATAGGTTGCTATAATAAACTGAGAAAAAGGTGCCAAGGTAAATTTTTGAATTTCTCCGTAAATTTCGCACCCAGTTTTACAATATTTAATATTTAGGCATAATTTGAGTCGAAGAATCTAAATATTGAAAATAATTGGCATTTAATTTTAGAAAAACTCTGATTTTGCGTCAAAGTATCTATTATAAAACAATGCTATATATAAATCTAATATATGTGCTAAGTTGCGCTTTCGAGACATGGAAAACGTATGATGAATTTCGCCAATCGACCCAGTAGAAGAGATATGGAACGATCCTCTTTTTTTTTTTCCCCCAGTGTATATATGTTGCTGTTATCTTCTGAAGTCATTCAATCGAACATTTTTCGCAGGCTTTCAAACATGGTACACTGAATTGACAAACGATAATGTGAAAAACATGTATGTGGGAAAAGTGCTTGAGGGAGTAAATCTGAGAAAAGAGTTCGTTGTGTTCAATACAGATGTGCACAAGAATGTTATTCTAAGGTTTCGAGGAAAGAAGGATATAATTTTGTGATACGAATGTACTTCCGACACGAATGAATTCAAGGAATAAGGACTGAGAAGTATTCGCTTTGTGCAGTCATTTGAAGGCGTGATTTTGAAGTGAACATCGAAGGCTTTTGTAAATCGCATGCGTTTTAGTTAGAATGCAGTTGATCTATTTGTGCCTTTTAGTAGTAAATATGGCTCCTGCCAAACGACACAAATGCAGTGCTGGTTTCAAATGCAAAGTCATTCAGTTTGCGAAAGAAAATGGAAATCGTGCTGCAGCAAGGATGTTTGATATTGGTAAAAGCTACATACGTGATTGGAATTAAAATGGTATCACAATAAATTAATATGCCAAAAAATGAATATGATTTGCGAAAGAGGGTAATTAATTGGCCTGTCCTAAAAACATGTGTTGCCGACAGGGAACTAGAAAATCACCAAATTCGTTAGTTACAGCTTTTAGGTACAAGTAGGGATCAAATTTTTGTATGCTCGTCTTTTTTTTTTTTAAATATTTAATTATTTTTTAAACTCATCAATTTTATATCAGGCATATAATGCGCACCTGTAAATTTCGATCTCAATTTTGTATTAAAAGTGCGCGTTTTGCGCTCGAATAATGCGGTGTGTAAAAATATTTTATTTGTTTGTGATTAAAGAACCCGGATGTATTTATTGATTTAACGGCTTAAACAAGTAGAGAAGCATTTTATTCCGAATTGCAGACAAAAGAGCTGCAGCTGTATTTTATCAAAATCAAAAATAGTGACATATGTACTTTTTTAATATCTTCATCTATGTCCTTCATTTGCCATTGTATGCGACAGGATTTGCTTATTCTCTCATAAAGGGAAAATTAATGGGAATACCGGTACGGAAAAATTGATACCTAAAGGGCATCTTCGATAAATCCTAATAAATAATCTGTCCTTTCTCTCGCTAAGATAAAATGCATTAAGCTCCTTTTTAAGGACAATAATTCCAAGAATTTGTATTCACTCTGTAATATTTCCCAATTTATTTGGCATTTAAGGAATGAAAAAAAAAAAAAAAAAAAAAAAAAAAAAAAACTAAAACAATTTGAAGAATTCCTCCAATCCATTGTAGATCATCCAATTTGAGTTACATTTTCGAAGGAAACACGGAAGTGTTTTACCAAGATATTTCAAGCACGTTTAAAGATTTGATTATCGTTGGGAACAGATGGTTACAAGCTTTATTTCCAATTTTTTCTCGTCCTGCTATAGGGTTTTATGTATTACGGCCATTTATTCATCTCTTTTAACAGGACGGAGCAGAATAACAAACCGGAAGGGTGTTACAACTCATACTTTACATTAAGGAGTAAATTTTAAACCTCAATAGATTACTGAAATTCTTTCAGATAGATTTAAAAATGTAAGACATATATGTCCCAGAATACAAGAAAAGGTTAAACACTTGTTCTATATTCTAACAACATCTCACTTCTCCCCAGTCGTGATTTTGTGGTGTAAGTGATTAGCATATCCAACGAGCAAACTGGAAGATTCGTGATTCGAATTTCAGCAGAAATGCAGAGGGTTTTTCATGCTTCTACCACCGAAGCGTAAATAGTGTCTACAAGATACATATTTCGGAATATGCACTTCTTTTGCAAAACGTATTCCAAAATTATAATAGATTCTGCCTCCCTCCAGAATATCATTCGAAACAAATTTAAATGTCTAAGGTTTCTCAAAATATGTGCTTCATGAAGATAAAAAAAAATTCGAAGAATGAAATTTATTGTAAACATAACTACCGTAGAGAAAATTGTTAATTACTATAAGGTTCATTATACTTAAATAATTTAAATAGAATAACTTTGATATCTTTATGAGCAGAATTTATTGTATTTTCGGTTAATACTTTAAATGAAACTTTATAAGGTATTTTTTTCCTCCTTTCTGCATCCTTCGTGATGTAACGGTAGCACACTTGGCGTGTATTCAAGAAATCCGGGTTCGAGTCCCGACGATGGAACTGTACATTTTTCATGTCCCTCAGAATAAAAAAATCCAAATGTCTTTACACTGGCACCCGAACTAGAAAGGTGGTGAACGATGATTCTTCACCACCAGGATTTAGAGAATGCGTCCCTTAATCTCCAGTCGCCCTTTAAAAGGGTGAATGCATAAGGTATTTTCTCCATCCTTTCTGCATGGCTTCCGTGTGTAGCACACTTGGCGGTATTTCAGAGATCCAGGTTCGAGTCTCGGCGAGAGCATTACATATTTGTCAGGTCTCCCAGCATAAAAAAATCCTAATGCCTCTACAACCTCTTAAAAATTAAATATTAGGTACAGCGTTGCTTAGGCAACTCATAGAAATCCTTGGAAGTAAAAACATATCTAACGTAACCAGGCTACGATTATTATTTCCAGTTTAACACATTGTAATTCGAAGCAATAAAATTTATTAGCTTCTAATTAATAAAATTTAATAAACGTTACTAATTCCCACTGCATTTTTAGATTTTCACTTTTAATCAATAAACTCCGAATGGCACAAATAAGAACTACTGTAAAAAGATTCAGATATTGAAAATGGCAACACTAACTAATATGTAAAATTTAGAATTATTAGCGAATGAAAACTTTGGATTCACGTACAGATATTAAGTAAGGAAAGAAAATTTGCTTTTTCTGATTCAGATACTTTAACCATTTCTGTCGTTCTGTATTAAGCTAAATTTAATATTTATAAGTCTAACTGATAAAATTTAACAATTTATGTCATCCTGTATTCAGCTAAATTTAACATCTATAAATCTACCTAATAAAACTTAACCTATTCATAGGAAAGAAAATTTTTATTTATTTCCAAGAACACGGTCGTTTGCCAGATGTAATTTATTCCATCAACTTACGCCATTTATGACTAAATGAAGCTGACAAACCCAGCTACGCATATATGAAGCGAGAAGAGAAAGAAGGTTATTGCTCTAGAATCGTCATAGTATAGAATAATAAGTATTAGCTTTGCAGAAATGTGTGACTTTTATTTATCCAAATTCAGTTCTGCGAAGATAATTTGAAAACCTGCGTCAATTGATGAAAAGATTTTTCTTGAAGACTTTCATATTCACAAAAATGTATCTTCCCATTTAATGCCATCAGCTCCAGTCTAGTTCTTTCTAACGTTTCCAGTATTCTAATACTTTTACTTTTTTACTAATTATGTGCTCTGCCCTTAGGCACTAAAGGCCCTTAGGCACAGAAAGGGTGGGATGCCAAGTGGAGGTCTTTTTAAGGGGAACTGGATGGTAACAACATTACACTTACGGAAAACCGCGCAAACGCCCATGCAGCCAGCCCATTTTCCTGAACTCGAACTACCAGTGTTCAGCAGATTTTACCGCTCGGCCCAGTAATTTAATAGCTTAGTGTTTTATTACTACCATTTTCCTCTACAGACATCGATAGACTCGCTATCACTTTGCCCAACTCATTGATTTCTGTATGAAATACAGTAGTTTTAAAAGTTATCGTTCAGATAGTTTTATCACGTTGGCAAAGTCCCGAATGCTTGTATATGAAAATAATTGGAAATCTGTTGCAGTCAACAATTTGGGTAATATCGTGTGAATATTAATAAATAAATTTTTTAAACTGAAGATAGAGATAAATAACAAAATAAGTGATAATAAAGTAATAAAAATATGTAAAATCTGAAAGCTTTCAGATTTTAAATTACGTCCAAAGGGGCGTTTTTTAACGCTTTGTGTGTTACCTTTATTTATTAAGTATAATGTTCTTTTTCACTTAAACCATAAAATTCAGTTCAACAGCAATGTCGCAAAATATTTTTAAAATAAGAAGCATATCTTTAGAATTTCCGATACACAATTCCGCGTTCTGGAGCTAATTTTTTTTTTTTTTTTTTTTTTTTATTCCGTAGTGTTGCTATTGCTTGCTTTTAAATCATTCATGTTTGTTAATCAAAAATTCGTTAATATTTTACAAAGTATGAGATCGATAATAAAACAAATTTTAAATTTCAAACTCGGGCTTTCAGATGCCTATATTCGCAGTAGGATTACGTCATTCAAAATTGGATGGCTCTAGGTACCGTTGTTTTATCACAATGCGAGAAACATACATACATTTATGCAGATTCTTCATTATTTATTCTTGAAATATAATACAGGGTAATAGTATTTGATGGCAACAATTTGAAAAGAGGTAGTGTCTTTTACAGTTTTTAACGTAAAATCGCAAAACGAATATAATAATCCTGCAGGGACAAAGTCCCTTTGGGCTAATAAATTAAAAATCCAAAATAAAATTTGTCAAGTGACACAGAAATGTCGCCAAATAGTGATTAAGTCACCTGACAACTTGGTTTCGATTTTAGTCAATCATTTAAAATTAGACGAAAGGCAAACTTAGCTTAGTGTAGATTTTAAAAACACTGTACATTTTGAAGGCATCAGACACAGGCCTCTCTATAAGAAAAGGGCCTGGGACTCACTAAGGAGCAAACAAAAGTCTAATGATCTTTTTTTTTTTTTTTTTTTTCAGCTCTGAACTAATCTAGGCAAAACTAAGGTTGCATTTCTTTGCCTAATATAAATTTTACACTGGCAAGTTCTCTTCCATTGAGAGATGCCGTACGAATGTTAATTTTTTGGGCATAAGATCGATCAAATAATTTTCAGGAACATTTTGAGCAGTTTATAAATGAACTTTCGCATAAAAGGCATAGTTAATAAACAATTTTTATATCTGCCGAATTAAAATGTTATGAAAATACTTCTGTATATGCTTTTAGTTATATTTACAGTAAATTAGTTAAAATCCACTGCTGGTTTTAAGGATACTCTCTCCATCGTTTAATATTATCATTCGGTTAATGTTACAGAAATAGTCGTGGACAGGTGTATTCGCAGTAAGCGACGCTTACTATAGTTCCATTCCTCTTATCCTTGTTAAAAATTCTTTGTTCCTGAAGAAGAGAGATCTTACCGCTCTTGAAATCGGCAGAATTTTATTCAAAATCTGCACCCATCTAAGGATGCCTTTTGGAGGAACTTTAAATTTTACTTGAGAATATTTCTTCTCCTATTAGACTTTTGAATCATTTTGAAATTGACAATAGAACGAGAAATTAAATGACTGTCGAGATACAAACAATGATGTACGATGAGAGATTTATTTATGTTTTATTTCTAATTTAGGCACCTTGTACTTTAATGAGAAATTTCAAACTCTTTATAGTGTGAATGATAGGTATTATATCGCACTAACTGGAAAAGCTATAACTACATCAATGATCCGGATTTTGTGTAGCTTTCTTAAGAACTGAATTACGAAATTTATAAATGGAAAGAGGACAGTAAACTGGAAAGAGAATCTACAAGTATATAAAACCCTTTTAATTTTTTTCTTAGAGAAGAGAAAAAGAAAATGCATCAAGAACTGCAACAAGATAATTATTGTTATTCGAGTCAGAAGATATTATTATGGTAAGAAAAAATTTTCTAAATTTTATTAACTTCAAAAAAGAAGTTGTAAGTCTCATGTGGTTTTCAACTAACCTTAATTCCAAACTTCCAAGTTATTTTAAGATTAACGCTGATTCCGTAAGTGTGTGTTCTCAGCGCTATAAGTTTCAAACAAGCAAACACAAACAACGTCAAATTTAAATTTACTCTTTCTCATGTGAGGATTAAATTAAAACTGCACAAAACAAAGTACCAAAGTAAAACAAAGCTATTTGGACCTGGCTGAAAACACAATCCTCTTTAAACTTTTCTAATTTTACAAGCAATGTAATTTATTCTAGTATAGTCTACAAGCTTTATCTAAGACCGAAATAGTGGTTCGGATTCTAACTTACCAAGCCAAACATATCTTTCTGATTTCTATCTAGCTCGAGACAGCGATGATTGGCCAAAAGAGAAAACTCCATGTTAGGCAGAGTCGGCGTGAATACCAAATCTCCCACATACAGCTACGCGCAATTCTCACTTTATACTGAAAGTGCTTGCCACATAAATCTGCATAAATTCTGAGATAGAGAACGAGAAGAGCGGTCTCGAAATGCGGAAATAGCAGAGATTTATATTAAATAAACATTTATTACTAAAACTCAAACTTAAAACCACAAAGTATGTTAATAATAAAACTTAGTAAACAAACGTATTTGAATAAAACAAGAAGAAATCTCTCTTTTAACAGAGTGAAACGACTTGAGATGGAAAACAAAGCAAACTGTAGAAGATTTCAAATAAACAATAGCATTAGAATTGGATTTATTACTTGCTATTAACACGCTGAGTAACAAACGATGTCTAAAGTATTAAAATATGTGCGTATCTGTTTCTTTGTAACATCATCTCCTCCGGAACGACGTGGAGTTGAGCTTCGAGAAGAGGTACCTCTGGATTACAAAAATTCGTGGGAAGCTATTTCGACCATTCTCATCTTCGTTCGATTTTAATCAGCGGAGATATCATTAAAAACTCTGTAAACGCTAATTTCTGCACTCCATTTCCCAAGTGGCAACAGTGTCACGCCCTGAAGTTTAAAATATGCTTTCTTTCGAAAAGTGTTAACAATGCTCGATTTCAAATATTAGAGTTTGTTAATCAAAAACTTGGGAGTTTTATAAAATATGAAATAAAAATAGCATGGTCAAATATTAAGCATATTTGAAGTCATATATAAGTCGCTGAACACTGGTAGTTCGGTCCGGGGTTCGAATCCGCGAACGGGCTGGCGGCATGGGTGTTTTAGTGGTTTTCCCAATGTGTAACGTGTGTACGAGCCAGTTTTCCTATGAAAGTCCTCCACGAAGAAGTCCTCCACTTAGACGTCCTCCCTCCCCTTAGGCAGATAGCCCTAGTGTGCTTTGCCATAATTAAATACACCACACCAATACCGCCCCAATTCGGTATACAGTTATTAAGCTCTTTTTTATTAAACTTATTTTATTCTTCCTTTCCCATTTCGAAATTCAGGTTCATTCCAAATAAAATTCACCCATTTTTTATGATTTATTTTAAAAATTTGTATTTTAAAATAATTTTTATAATTTTTTTAAAAAATATTTTGAATTATATTCTATAAAATTTTTACCATCATCTTAATGTAGATGTATTTCTAAGCATAGATGCAAAAAATCAGTTTTTTATTCAAAATTTTCAAAGATATACGTGAATTTAAATATTGGCACGTTTTGAAATTTGCTATATTTGTTGAACGGGATAAAATATCAAATGTGGCTTAGACATTTTGCCAAAATTATTCGAAAGAATGAACGATGTGACTTTTTTCCCGCTCATGCACAATGTAAAATGGTAGGAATAAGGTGCCTTTTTTTCCGCTCCGAGGCCCACCAGCGGCCGAGCGGTAAAATCGCTTAACACTGGTAGTTCGGTCCGAGGTTCGAATCCCGCGAACGGGCTGGCTGCATGGGCGTTTTCGTGGTTTTCCCCATGTGTAACGTGTATACGAGCCAGTTTCTCTTAGAAAATCCTCCACGAAAGGCATCCCTCCCCTTAGGCAGATAGCCCTAGTGTGCTTTGCCGTATTCTCAATACACCAACACCATTTCCGCTCCGACATAATGAAAGGGAGAAAAATGTAAGTTCCCATATATTAAGAAGTTCTCCAAGTGAATTATTCTTGGCGCAAACTGAAAAAATTGTGCTAAGATAATTTTTTGAATTTCTCCATAAATTTGGCACCAAATTTTACAAAATTTAATATCTAGGAATAATCCGAGTTGTAGAATTGAGATATGTAAAAACATTGGTATGTTATTTCACTCCGATTTTGTGTCAAAGTACCTATGTAATAACAATGCTATATATAAATCTAATATATATCCTAAATCGTGCTTTCGAGGCATGAAAAACGCAGTTTGAATTTTGTCTATCGGCCTAGTAGAACGGGAGATATAGAACTGTCCGATATGTTTCACCCCCCCTTCTTTTTTTTTTTTTTTTGCAGTGTACATCAGAACTTATAAGTTTTGTTTTGGCCGCAGCCCGCTCTAGCTTATTTCGAAAAATGACTTAAATATCAGATCAGTAGGACTCATGAGTTATTTATTAAATGTGCAATCACACTCGAAAGAGGAATTCGTAAGCATAGTGGCTTATTAGATAAATAACGAACTAACATTTAAAGGAAGGATTTTGTAAATAATTTGGATACAAACAGAATACATAACCACTAAATAATGGAAGAGATGTATAAATATCCACACTTCAGCGTTATATTCAGTGACTTATTGTTTTAGAAAGTTGGGAGTGGATGAATCATAGGAAGTTAGTTAAGAAGACTTGTATTTTAATATATGAAATTTCTAAATATCTCTTTAAATATCGTACATCTTATGCTAAAATGTTTCTAATATAACAAAAAAAGCCTGAATTATATGCGTAATAATTTAGGTTTGATAATTCAGACAATAACCTGAATTATGAAGAGAACTGTTGTGGAAACCACAATGGAAATTGTTAATTATTTATTGAAGCATTATATGTTATTCGAAAGTAATAAAAACGTATGATAATGAAATATAGATTTTCTTATATTAAAAATTTCATACATTAGAAAATTGAGTAGCTTTTCGAATGTGGTGAAGCATAACAATTTCAGAACAAACAAAGTTTTTTTACGACTTTGAAATATTATATGATAATGTGACAGTGATATTAACTTAAAAAAAGATGAGAAGTTTCAATATCATAAGAGATGAGGCTGTTATATGTTAACTTCTTGAATGGAAACAGATAGATAAAAACTGGAACAAATTTATAGTTCCTCAACATTTGGAAAAAGAACTCTTCAACAGAAACTTTTCTTCTTAAATAAAACTGGAACAAATGTACAGTTTCTTACCATTCGAAACAAAAACTGCTGAATAAAACTAGAACAAACATTTAGTTTCTTATCTTTTGGAACAAGAACTCTTGAATAAACTTTTGTTTTCTTTAACAGGAGAAGAATAGGCGTATAGTTTCAAGGTATGGAATTAGAAGGAAATAATGTCATCTGAGAGTCAAAATGGGGAGGGGGGTTAACAATATTATTGTGAATGTACAGAAATATTTTTATGTATGTACATTTGTTATATTATACGTAATTATAATATAACATATTATAATTACGTATTAATCTTGCATATATTTTTCTTATTACAAATGTACATTCATTTGTAATCTGATCATTAATACATCTGGACGCATTTGCTAATCATTTATATTTATAATGGTTAACACTGTGAAAGTTCAAAATGTCTGGCAACTTATATAAATTACTCTAATGGCTTCAGATAGAGAAATATGAAGACTTTGATCCTACGTTTGAGAGAAGTTCAATTAGTTTTTGAAATTAATAGAATCTTAGATGGAATTTGCACGAGCTTATGGGAAGAAGACGACTAAGTTTCTGCAAACCTTTTACGACTGCCAGAATAATTAATACGAAAGAAAGTTGCATTACTAGATCATTGCCAATTAAAGGCAACTAAACCCTCTCTCAGTTAATCTTTTATTCAATGAAATATAATGAATCTTTACATCTATCTCTTATTTATTTTCAATCTTTCCAATTTCAGCGAAATATTTCCAAGTGCCACCGGCATTGTCACCAAGGTTTCTACTTATGCCCCATATTCACAAAGAGAAATGGCAGCCTATTTATCTGATTCTAACCAATTTTTCAGGAACATTTTTATTAATAGCGTGTAAATATGAGATAATTTTTCCTTGGAAAGTCCTCTACGAAAGGAATCCACTACCCGAGGCAGAGAGCCTTTGTCTTCTTTGCCATATTTAAATAACAAGAAACAAGATTTCTGTTATAGTGGAGTCATCTTCTACTCTCTCACTCTGCTTATAGTGTGTGTATAACACTGACCTACAATAAAGGTTAGATTTTGCTTTGTCATTATTCTATTCATATTTGAATTTATATCATGACCAGATTTTTTTTATTACTAAAACGGCATAAAATGTAAACTTGCAGATATTAAATGTACAGTTTTATAATTAAAGAATAAACTAAAAATAAGGAATAATTTACAATTGTCACGTTTTAGCTAAGTTGTACCATATAGTAATTAATTAATCAATTCTACTTAAAACTATAGAAAATGAAGCTAAATATTGTTTCGAATAAACTTTGAAGCGCAAAAGCAGTCAATAGTAATTAGAAAAGTAAATATTTCCATTACAAAAGTCAATAAATCTCAGTGTAAATATCTGGAAATTAATATCAGATTTTCAATTCTGCGATGCATTTAAATGACTCGAAAGTGGAATATTTGCTATTTTCGTACTCCGAATTAAATTCTATGACTAAGCGTCTGAAATTGAATAGCGAACAAATAACTTTTCATTGCAGATTAGGATAATTACATAAGGAGAAATGTGAATCACAGTCATTTTAATAGCATGAGAAAAAATAATTATTTATAAAATCTTATACTTCACTGCAATGAAGACAGATAATCTGACTCTCTTTATTATTATTATTTAAGAGTTCCACTATAAGGCACTACACGGAAGGAAGGGAGGCCTTCATGGAGGACTCTCTAAGGGAAATTGGCTCATATTAAAACGTTAGACATGAGAAAACCACGCAAATATCCATGCAGACGGCTCGTTTGCGGGATTCGAACCTCAGACCGAACTACCAGTGTTCAGGGACTTTGCTGCTCGGCTACTGGTGGGCCTTTGACTATCTTTGGGAGAATAAACTAACATTTAACTCCTAACAGCGATAACAGCATAAACTCTAAACAGGTATTAAGCGAATTATCGCTGTGTCTAAAAAGAACTTGAAAAGGTTTAAAACAAACCTTTATATTAAATCAGAACTTTTATATTTGAATATAAAACGAACTTCTTGTGCTTGGCAAGGTCAACACCACTTGTGGCAATGTAATTTTAAATAGCATTTGAATACAAATTGAAACTGAACCTAGCAGTCAAAGATTACATCATTTAACTCTTTCGCATCGAGAGACGACCAAATCTGTTTTCAACAAACATCGAAAACGCCCGTGTTTACGAATTTGTCTTGGAATAGTTTTCCTTTCCCCCTGCCTGGTAGATCCATTGTGTGCAGTTTCACCTTAGGGCCGAATTGCACCTGCGAACGTCAATAGCTTTCCGTATTTCTCCTTTATTTGCTTCAAAAGAATGATTGACATGTCTTTTAACAACTCGCGAAACCAATGAGCCATACACTAACGTGGAGGGGAAAGAACTAGGTAGAAAATAAACGAGGCGTTGGGGCTGTTTGCCGCTGCCTGAATGAACGGGCGTTACGAGCGACTTCGATGCGAAAGAGTTAATTTACAACTAAGTTGACCCAGAGCTTTTCACCGGCGTAAGAATTTAAATGACGGCAGTTATAACCTAAAGCAGGATAATTTGTATCTTATCAGAGCTGAAGACACTTATTAACTTGGCCTCGAGATGCAGAACCTCTCTATCTGTGATTTGAAATTGTTTCTTACAGTCCAATATCCTCAACTTAAATGCTCTGTAACTTAATTTGCTTTCTCGTGGGGAAACGAAAAGTAAAGGTGATATTAAAAGCTGAAACTATAGGTAACTGGTAATGCATAGTAACCGTACAAAGTAAAATTACTGATGCATTCTCGATTTTGGGACATTGCATGTAATATGATAGTAATACATATGAGTATTGTAAAATCAAATGTATGTAAACTGTGTACTTTTATTGAAATCTAGCTTCATGCGAATTTAGAATTCATGTGACTTATTCATTAGTCAGGTATGAATGCGTTGGCAAGAATGAACAGAATGTCACTAACTGCGCAAAGTAATAAAGCTGTTGCTGAGGTCACACAATAACCAGATGGAAAGGCATATTAACAGCAACATAATAGCTTCACGCATTATCTATTTCACAAATCATGACCGCTGTCCAGTTATGCTGCAGCTCAATATATATTCTGAAGATGTACAATTTATGATCAATAGCATCCAAAAGAATGACATTTGTGAATCTGTTTCAGTCTTGAAAATGTTCAGTATCAAGAATTGTGCACTTTTATAATACAACACATAGAGCTTTCCATGGTGATGATAATTTCTCTATTTATCCAACAGCCAATAAGATATCTTTGGGTCAACAAAACACACTTGCAAAATCATCTGTCTATTGTGAAGCTATGAAGTATTATACTTGAAATATATGCCAATAAAAATATTCAGCAAAAGGCAAAGGTGTGCCCAAGATCTGGGACATAATTTGCAAGTGATATCCGAGAACACAATTACCCAGTTCACATACATAACAAGTATCCTAACAAATATAGGGTTATTGTTTCTCATATTGAGTGAAAACATTTTAATAGTTAAGAAAAACCTTTAATAAACCTAATCTCAAAAGAGGTTACAAAAAGAAATTCAATATATTAATTATATAGATATAGCGACACACAGAATTAATTTTGTAATAAATTATTTGTATACCACATTCTAAAAAGCATCGCCCACGTGTTTTTTTCCGGTTAACAAGTGTGTTCACAATTAAGATAATATCTTTCGGGCTTGAAATACAAAATAATCTTCGAGATATATATAAATAAAATTTGAGTAAAAATATATTTCACAAAGAAAGATCAACTAATGTAACCATGGGCAACATTTTTCTTCTCATATATTTAATCGAAATTCTATACTGACGGAAATTACTGTGCATTTATGTTCATAGACGACATTATGCGGTCTTTAGTTTTGCCAATGCCGGTCGTACACATTCTTAAAATTACAAAACATATTTTAAATGATGCAAATATTCATGTTCTGGCATTTTTTAATTTAGAAAAATTCAGTTTTGGAAAAATTACGAAATCTATCTTTTATACATTACCTTCGTTCATATATTTGAATTTAGGAAAACCTTTTACTCATTATATAAAGTTAAAGCTAAAAAGTGTGTCTTTTCTGCATAAAAAATTTCACTGTGATATTTCATTTTTGAATATTTGAGTTATTTAATTTTCATTTATTTAACGAGCATTTCTACGAAATTGAACTAAGATGTATCGATCAATAATTTTTTTTCAGAAAGATCTTATTCACTAAATCGTATGGAATTCATGTTCTATCAAACACTGGCAGACTTCCGTGTTGGCATATAGCCAAATTTTACCATTATTTGCATAAAATAAAATAAAAAATATTTCTAGCTATATTGACAATTTTGTATGATTATTAAATTGAGTCTAGTACTTTTTAATGAGAATATTAATAAGATATTTTTAGCGTTTGAATTAAATTATTATTCGCGGAAAAATTCTTTCGCACAGTAGTTGTAATTCATTCTGTTGCAGTTTATTCTTTCCCTTAAAATGTCATTCGAGGATGGCATTTAAGGGGAAAGAATGAACTCCGAATAATTTTATTTATCAGCCGAATCCTCAAGGAAAGCTGAAAAATCAATAAACGTCATATACTATAGTTTTTGTCGTACAGGATCAAAAATTTTTTATGATTATAAACTTTTTTAAGTATAGGAACCGGGGGAATAGTCAATGTTAAATATCGCATTTTAATTAAATTCATAATTTTTAAATGTAAAGATGCAAAAACAGGACTTTTATGGACTCAGTTTAAAATTCGTGACTGGTAAAATTCTTCTTTATTTTAATGCACTCTCAGCGATCAATGATCCTAAATATATTAGCAATATTGATGAGTAGTGAAAATATAATTGAAGCACTGATCAGTTGGAAATATTTGTAGAATTTACTTGCATTACTACCGAGCAACCGAGTTAGTGGTTAGTGATTCTGACTGCCGTACCGAAGGGCCCGGGTATTAATGGAAGAAGGGTGGAAAACAATCGGTTTGGCAACTGGGGTATTCTGCATCAGATTTGGGGTGGTGCTTAACAGATAACAAGGCCGGCTACTTTTCTGAATACATAGGTGCTAGTCTTGCTTCAACTGTACTTGTCAGTGCTTACTATCCGCCTAGCGATGATGTGGTTAGTAACGCTGACTGTCGTAGCGATGGATCCTTGTTCCAATTCCGAAGAAGGCATTGATATTTGCAAATGTATAGTGTCTGTGCGGCATGGGGGGCATTCTAAATATGTTGTGTGCCGCAAATCCTCTCGAGAACTTGCTGCCAGGGAAATGACTCATCAGCCCTTGTTTGCACTGTAAATACTTTTATTAATTTCAATAAACTCCCTATGAAGCTCCATGGGGCTCAAGGGAGTTGCTGCTTCTAAATAGGGAAAGGCGTGGGACATATGCCTGTTTACCACTGTTAAACATCAGGCGTCCCAGTTTTCCGTCACCTGTGACTTGCCAGAGGAAGAACGGTTGGAGACCATCGGATCCGTTCTCCAGTGTGATCTCCTTCAAAACCGGAGGCGGAACTGAGGCAAGTTGTACTGCCCCCTGTATGGTGGCTAAGGCTCTTGCCAACGACAGGCGAAAGTTTGCCTCCTTGCCACCATGAATTTCGTGAACTTATTCTGATATCACATAAGCGAGATTATCCACAACCAACTTAGTGCATTATACGATAATGAAAATTACTGTATCGAATAAGTCTTTCTTAATTTATTATCAACAGCTGGCACGTTGCATTTTTTTTGAAATTTTAATTCGAATGGTGAATCTTTATTACTTGATGCAGGAGGTAAGCTAGAAAATCTCATTTCTTATTAATCTGTCACTAGCTGAAATTCAAATGTAAAACGCAAAAGGGTGTCATAAGTGAAAAGTGACGGAAAACGTGGGCACTGTCCCTTTACCTTAATGGTTAATCAGTACAGCACCACGTCCGCCATTATCCAGAGCCGAAAAGGGTGTCATATTTGTATCACTTAAAATTTGATCAACATACATTACCGGATGAAGATCGAAATTACTGGATATTTCTAAAACCACCCTTAAACTTCGTGCATTCTTCCAAGACTCAGATTTGCAAATTCAGCAAGTCTTCGAGTATTGAAAAACTTGGAAGGAAGTTGTTCAAGTTGTGAGCATTCTGGTACATAATCGTGAAGCGCTTGATCGAAGCCTGCACAACACCACAGAAACTACGTGACTATCTGGAGGAGGAGGACTTTCCTCTTCGAAAAGGTGTGTTTCATCAAAACTTAAATATTCGTGATCTACACAATGGCTTTTATAACCCCGTAATAGCAGTTTGTATATTTTTCCTACAAAGAAAATAATTCTCGTTCCAGGTTTGGCTACTTTGTTAAAATGAAACACAAGCGAGGTTCTTGGAGCATTCGTAAAAGCATTAGAAACCTAAATGACCCTACAAGTTCTGTTATCTAAACTGAAAGCATTAAAATTATCAATATGTAGGTAATGATTCAGATACGGCTTACGCGATAATATGCGTGCAAATCTTTATTTTGATTAGCAAAGGGTAGCCGGTATCATAGCCAATCGAACTTCTTAGTGCTTTAAAATAAGTTGTAATTCAACCATGCAGCTTAATTTCTAACCTGCATTATTAACAATAAAGTGTCATATTGTTGGAGCTTAAACTGAAACATATGGAGAACTGTGTGTGAAAATATGTCTTACTATCTAAAAACCTCAGTTTAGATGCACTCGAAATAATTTGCATTTTGGAGGAAAAACGGAAGCAAGAAACAACAGTAAAGGTCTAAATCATAAAATAACTTGTTATTTAGCATAAAGAAATTCTACAGTTTACTACGTCAAGCGTTTAAAAAATTTGGTCCGGAGTCATTCGTAAAATGTTAATAACGAATGTATGCATTTGCTAGCATTTCAGCAGAATAATTTGATATTCACATAGAAATTGTCAATTATATATCATTTTAATAAATTACAGTAATTTAATGTTTAATTTTTAATATTGCATGGTGTGCTTTAGATATAAGAGGCATGCCCAGTCCCAGATAGTTTGAGCTAATGTAGCTTCTGAAACTCACAAAGTTTCTTGAAGCTCACATAGCTTCTGTAGCTTACAAAGCTTCTGAAAATACTTAAAAAAAAAGCTTCTTGAATTATTTATTGCAATAAAAAATTACTCAAATAAGGCAAATTTGTTACATTGTTCAGTATGGTGGTTAGAGGTGCCGCTATCATATATTTGAGTCCTCATTCGAATCCCGAAAATGTCCTTATCATTGGGTCCGGATTCGAATCTCGAAGGTGTCCTTACTGTTTAGCTTCAAATCACGAAGAAATCCCTTATGTTTTTTTTTTTATCTTTGGTAAGGATACAGATCCCTGAGAATAAGTACTTTGAGTTCTTATCTTTGACTCTGGATTCGAATCCCGTATGGTATATAGTTGTTTATCATTCGTTTTCCCAAGTAATATCTCTTGCGACACACCGTAAGCAATGCTTTTGGTGATGAGAGGGCTGAAAGACAGATAGCTTTGGCCATTACCGAGGTTTAATGAGTAACAAACAGAACTCCGGGAACAAAAAATTAGACTTTCTCTTAGGATAGTATTTTTGCCATTTGGTCTATTTTGTTACATAAACCAAATTACATGGTTGCTGTTAAAAGATAGTTCTAATTAACCTTACACTGTGGTACGAAGGAGTAGAGGAGGACCTCAAGGAGGAGAGAATTTACATGGTTCTTTTTAGCAGATAGTTTTAATTCATGCTTTTTAGTTACTATATGAAATGGGTCTTAAAACTTCCTTCTGTAATACGAAAATTAGCCATAAGAATGTGAGGGAAAAATATTGCCAAAATTATATGATTTGATGCGCTTTCACCCGAAGAAATGAAACGGCAAAAGAATGAACTCCAAGCTCATACAGAATTCGATTTTTCGCTCATACAGAATTTTTTAAATTCAACATTTCTTCAAATGGGAATACGCTAGTTGTCTTGATATTTCTACGACGTAAAAGGATATTACTTGAAGATACATGTACTGGACATTTTATGTTTATGCATTACACGAGTAGATACATGTAATGCAATTTATAAACGTGTCCATGTTTTCTTACTGAAATGCTTGCTTAATTTTTATTTAAATAATGTTAATCAACGTTTTTTAACAATGTATTTAAATACACGTATTTCTTTATTAATTTGGCTTCGGTTTTGAAACTAATCTCTCATCAATGACTCTTCAGACCACAATAACTGTAGAAACATTTGTTTTCTGTATATTTATTAAACGTGGTAGTGATCAAAACTGTTGCAGTTCTACCTCATCTGATTCACTTTTTAACCTTTAGAAACCCAAAGCTTTCTCTAACATGTATACTTAAAATAACGTGCCTCGTCGTTTTCTTTCCTCCCTTTCCATTAGCGAACAAAGAGACGTGGAGGTTTCAAATGATATCCTTTCTACTTCCTAACAAAGAAGCTTCCACTAGTCTTTTAGCACAAGCTGTCTGCAACAAACTGATACATTTCATTTGAGAAAACTGCACCTGCTATTACATACCTTGGGGGCACGGAAGAAATCAACATCGCGATCTCGACCACCGTTTCGGGCGGTTATAGTCGTATAAAGGAAAGGGTGTCTGGGGCGTTTTTGGCCTTCAAAGGCTCAATTGTTATAAATGAGTATTTCAAGAAAGTCTTAGGCGTGCAATCATTTTGAAACCCCTTTAATATTTAGCAATAAACAGCCTGCACGAACGTCTTCGGGGCATACTAGCTATAACGAAGAAATAGAATGCGAAATTTTAAAAAGCCATACTTTTACTGAATTCTCTAGATAGCTATGTTTCGAACGCTTATAGAAAGAACTGACAAAACATTTTAGAAAATTTCGCGTTGAATAAATGTGTTTTAAATCTTCAGACACTTTACTACACAAATCGATAAACTCCCAGCCAGGACACTGACAATCGGCCACAGCGTGATTTATAACAAAAGAGATCCCAAAGAAACAAGGTAATAAATAAAAGAATGCGTAGGAAAGAAAGGGTAATCGTGTTCACTGAAGAAAAGTGATGGTGTCATTAAGTGAAGCGAACCAAAACTTTTCGATGCAAGCAGTTCATTTAGATTGCTATCTTTTCTAACACATCAAAAGAAATAAAGTACACGAAATTCTTCAAGTGTTACTTACTCACACTTAGGGGACGGAAAAAAAGATATCCTTTACTTTGAGATAAAAACAAAATGTAAAGAAAAAAAAAAAAAAAAAAAAAGAGGCAGGAACACATTTCTGATTTTTATGAAGCTGGTCCATTTAAATGTAATAATTCTTTTTTTTCTTTTTTTGATTGACATTTAATTTGATGCTGCATTATCTGCTGAAACTAACTTTTATCAGTGAACGGCATTTCTAAAGTTAGAGAAAAATAGCTATTAATCATATAAAGTACCACGCAGCTTCAATTTCCGCAAGTCTTATTCTTCAGATTTGATATATGAGGTTTTGTAGTAGTGGAACAATATGAAAGTGAGTTTTAAAAAAAATACAAAACAGATTAATTTAATTCAGTCACGAAGAACTCTGACGCAGTGTACGGGATATTACACAATAGTAAACGAATACTAGTGACAAAAAATTTAAATCTGTTTAAAATATGTATTACAAAGTGTATGTAATTATTGAATAGTTGAAAAAGATTTCAGCAATTGTGCATTTCATTTAAATTGTAAATAATTTAGTATAGCGTAAGCATAAATAATGTCTGTATGAATACCATTATAAGGCAAACCTCTATTTTTGTAAGTGTTTTACATGATAATAATATATAATTTCCTTCTACGGCTCATTAAACAGAGCACACATTTTTCTGCATTTCATTTAAACTTATTACCTGGAATTTCATTAGGGTTAATAATAAACATTCATTCAATTCAGTTCTCATTCCACAGCAACCTGGGCAAAGCCACATAAAAGCTGAAAGCATCTTCATTAAAATTGTAAAATACAGAAAAATCTAAAAACTCCAAATACAGTTAAAATAGTTTAAAAAACATTTTGAAATAAAAATTAGAGTTTCTATGGAAAAACAAGCAATTCCGCCAAAGGGCAGAAAGGTAAAATATTTTCAGTGCACAAAAATTAAAATTAACTTCCGGTCCTACTGGGCAAGAAGCAACAGAGGTTGGTGCACCAACTGGTTTAATTCACTGGACTACTAAGTTTTAAGTGTAAATATATATATATATATATAATTTTGCTGAAGACGACTGTCATCAAAAATGGAGGTGGACAAATTATAGCAGTCCTATATACAAAATTTAAACGTTCTAATGCTACTCGTTTTAGAGTTATACGATATACATACATACGTTCGTGCAAATATCACGGAAAAAAACCCTTTCTCAGTTAATTTTAAATCCATTTTACAATACGTTTTGGAAGAAAAGAGTCCCTTATTCTGTTCTTAGGTACACATGTCACGCAAAGAAAAACAAATCGTTCAAATGGATTCCAGAGCGCTCGAAATGGATATTTTAGTTGAAATAGGATATACAAAACTTTTTGCGATTACGGAACTTCTTTTATTTAGTAGAAGGATGAATTATAAGGATCTTGCATATACAGCGACTCCGCTTGTTGAAGATTAATATGTTGAAACCTTCTTGCAGCAGAGCTAATTAAACTTTAGAAGGGTCAGGTATTCTAAATTTCGTAATTTGGTTAATGAGGTTATTATAACGCTCCAAAAGAAATTTAGTCTTTAATACTGTATTTATGTTTTACAGAACTATATACTTGATGTATTTTTACTTTTAGTACTGTAAAACAAAATAGAATTAAGACTAAAAGAATGTCAAAATGTAAATGGATCTAAAGCAGAAATCCTGAAACATAAATCATGTCACTTTTCTAATATAAGAATATAACCAACTAAGCAGCTCTAAGATCATAGGATACTAAGCGAAAAATTTAATAAACCTACCCCATTTTACAAAACAAGAAGTAAAACTTTAATGAAATTAATATTAAAGTAACTGAATAAAAAATAAAGGTAATAATAAATAAAGAAAATCTGAAAATTTCAGATTTTAAATTACGTCCACAGGGGCATTTTCAACATTTTGTGCGTTACCTTTATTTATTAAATTCATGTTCGTGCAACAGCAATATCGCAAAATAATTTTAAATTGAGCATATAATTGGAATTTCGGATACACAGTCTTACGCGCTGAAGATAAAAATGTTATTTTCTGTACAACGTTGCCATAACTCGCTTTGAAATCGTTCAGTTTGTTAATCAGAAATTCGTGAAAGTTTTACAAAATATGAAATCGATAATAATACTAATTTCAAATTCAAATTAGGGCTTCCTCATGTCCATATTCTATGGAAGATTGCGTTATTCAAATTTTGATTGCTCTAGGTACCGTTGTTTTTATCGCAATGCGAGAAACACATATACCTTTATGCAGATTCTTCATTATTTAGTTTCTTCAACTATAATACAGGGCGATAATATTTGGTCGCAATAGTTTGGAAAGTGATACAACTTGTTAAAGATTTTAACGCAAAATGCCAAAACGAAAACAGTAGTCCATCATGGACAAAGCTTCTTTGGACAAAAAATGCGCCGGAAGTTCTAAATTATAGTTCACATTTTGCAGTAGAATTAAAATGGAATTCTAATAAGCAATAACATTTGCAGGTAGAAAAAATAATACTACTAGCACGGGCTCGTGAATGCGGCTTTAATTATCATACCAAGTGCAAGAAGAAACCGACAATTTTTTATAAATAATAATGCCACAGCCAAATACATCAAAATAACTCAGAAAGCGGTATGAAAACAAAAACGCTTAGTGATAGTTTTTGTTAAAAGTTAATAACATTTCAGCGATTGCACCCGAATATGGCCACATTCTGGAAATTTTCGGAAGACGCATTTTTCTAAGCTCTGGGATCTACCTTTCTAAAAGGCTTCAGAAGCCTATGCAAAATCACAGAAATACGACTTCGAGAACAATTTAGTTCTTACTCATGCTTTGACATTCTGCAGTGCAAAGAGAAGTAGCAGAATTACGCTTGATAATTTAGTCCTATGAATGATTTGGGAACTTACAATATATAGCATAGTAAGAGGGAATTGCTTAATATATTCTTTCTAGTTAAACTATTTTGATAATTTAAGTATTGTTACATTCATCATTGAAATATTCCCATTTCTGCAAATAAACACTTTTTACATAACGTATACCCATTGATTCCATTATACACAAAAATGAACCTTTTCTCCTTAAAGCAGAAAAAAACTAGAGAAATGAAATAACGCTCAAGACTACTTTAACGCACAAAAACAACAGCTGCAATCTATTAAGGGATAAGTAAATCAGAGACAGTTTCGGTAGACCAAAAAGAGCTTATTTGACATACATAAGGAAAAGGTATAAAACAAGAGACTGGGTGACGCAAATAAAATACAGCGAAAAACATTACTGGTTCCCAGGTAATTACTGTGGAGATCATCGACGACCGATGCTGACTTGGCGAATTACCAGCAATGACGTCATACCAGCATAGCTCAGTGCGAATCATTCCAGACAGCGTCAGATAGCGTCCAGACGTGGACGAGAGTGGAGAGCAGGAGATGTGAGCAGACGGCTCGCTTCTCTTCAAGAGTTGGAAGAAGACAGACGGTCTTCTTTGAAGTTTTGGTTCTTCTTGGGTGTTAACTACCTTTAGCTGATTATACTATTCAAAGCTAGCCTAGGACGCTAAATTATAACGTATTCTATCAACGCCTGTAGAACTAATAGTGTCTGTGATTGTTCATCATTACATGAACTAATAGTGATTGTTCACCATTACATGAATCCTGCAACATTAATTTTTACTTAACCTTTATTACTTTTATCTATTTCTTATTAGTAAAATAAAAGCATTTAAAAATGCAATATTTGTGCTTTATCGTTTTCAAAGTAAAACCTACATTACCAAGATTGTCGACTAGACTGAAGTGGACTAACTGTCATATATTTGAAGCTCATGGAATCCACCGATCGCAGTCTAAGTAAAGGTTGTTCTTATTGTTGGCTAGTGCTCACTTGTCTGACCTACTGTCAGCTCCACGTGAATCCTCGTGGAAAGAAGCGAAAGTTTACGCACTGTCGTTGGCAATAGCCTTTAACTCAGATTTATAAGGACGGGTCCGATTATCTCCCAACCTCTTTCCCTACCACCAACCTCTAGAGAGGACGTTCGGCTCGCCGCATATTTAGAGTACCCACACTATACATTTACAAATATCTATGCCTTCTTCGGGATTCGAACCCGGGCCCCTCGGCACGGCAGTCTGCATTGCGAACCACTATACCTAGTTGGGGATGGCTCAGTAAAGTTTGCGGAACTAGAAGTGAACTACATTTGTTTTCATTTTATTTTAACAACTGCAAGAATACTATAGAACTAAATGCTGGGTATGTGACTGCATGCACAACGTAATCAAATTAATTTAAATATTTTCAACTGCATTTTTAACACGCTAATACACATTGAAAATTTTCATTTATAATAATATAATTTATGTATTAAATACAACACAGTAAACTATACAAGAAGTAAAACAGGAACTGCAGTAAGTAATAAAAACAAGAAATTCCAATCTTCTATTTCGTAGTGTGACTAATTTTAGAAGAGCTTTAATTCTCCTTTTATGACAAATTAATTTTTTATATTTTATTTATTACTCTTTTGCTTAACACTAATTGGTTTGAAAGGTTAGGCACGTCACATCCAGTTTCTTACTTCTGCTAATTTCATATTCATTAGATGGGAAACATGGTATTAAATACTTCAACAATACTAATCACGTGCCCTGAGGATGCTCTTAATTGTTCTCAGAAAATTTATTATCAATGAACTTTTCTTTGTTTTTGCAACGAATCTGAATTTAAGCTGAAAGATAAAGTCGAAAAACAAAAGTTGGTTTGATTTGATTTGGTTTATGTGATTACAGTAAAGCTTCGAGGGCTATCTGTCTAAAGGGAGGAATGCCTTCGTGGAGGACTGTTTAATGGAAACTGGTTCCTATACACGTTACACATGGGAAAACTACGAAAACGTCCATGAAGCCAACCCGTTCGCGGGGTACGAACCTTGGAACGAACTACCAGTGTTCAACGGCTTTACCGCTCGGCCGCTAATGGGCCCAAAACCTAAGTATGTAGCTGCTATATTCATACCACTCCAATACGTTTCACGGTATTTGTGCGTAATATTCAGTACGCAAATATGGTGTAGAGATCATTAATTAGATATTTCGGACGAGGAAATATAAAACTGTGTCCTTGATTGGACTGGAACAACAGGTCCTCCAAGTTCTAACTAAACATAATAATCACTTGCATTGCGACAGCAAGTACACGAAAAACGATTATCGCTTGCATTCCGCTCCAGTCTCATGCTGACTGGGGAGACGGACAAGACTCAGTCGACCATTTCAGAAAGTGGCAAACTGTAGCCCACCACATTTTAGTTCGAGCGCCTCTGTACAGCCCATTAGAGTTTCCCTGACAAGATATATTAAAAATCAACTGCGCGTTCGCTGGAATTTGGACCACCGTTCTTTCAAAAAAAAAAAAAAAAAAAGCACCATGAAAAATGTGACTGTTTTTATTGAAATTAGATGTGAATAAACCTCATATACACAGGTAACAAAATGACTACAACTTCAAGTCTACAGGCCTGTCAGAGATCAGCCGTTGAATATTAAACTTTCACATCTCCAGTAAATGGCATATCATAAGAGATAGCAACCCACATCATCTCAAGGATCCCATGGTCATTTGCTCCAAGACCGAAGGGAGTTATATCACTGAACACTATGCAATGCACATCGGTTCGTAGCCACCATTGGGTTCGTGTGTGGAGTGACCAGGGCCAACAATCCCAATTATACTTTGTTTTACAGAGGCACGCAGTCATTAACACTGGTGTGATGGTATGGGGTGCTATGTTTTATGACAGCAGGTCGATTGTAGTCATCCTTCATACATCTTTACCAGCTCAACGATATGTCAAGGGCATCTTGCGGGTGTTTGCTTTAACCTTCATAGCGCAACATCCTGGAGCCATTTTCCAATAGGATAATGGAAATACGCAGCCACACAAAGGCATATCTCCTCGAGCTGTTGAAACTCTTCCTTGGCCATGAAGATCGCCAGACCTTTCTCTAGTAGAAGAATATGGTAGGCCGCCAAAGTCGGGCACCACAAAATGTCGCAGACATTAATAAACAGTTGAGAAATGCTTGGCAAAATGCATCTCAGGGTGAGATATGGAATCTTTATTATTCTTTAGCGTTTACAAATATGCATTGCTGCATGGTGTTGATTTGACCATTCAGTGCGCAATTGTTAACAACTGAGTTCTATGGCTATGAATGCTTAATAATTTCATTACCTGTGTATGAGCTTTATGCATATGTAATTTCAGTAAAACAATTACTTTCTTTATGGTGCACCGCCATTATTATTATAACTATTATTTTTTTAAAAAGCGTGTATCTTCTTGTGCTAGCTAAATTGGTTAACTACTTAAGCCGAAACGGGGCCGATTTTATATCTTTATTTGGAGCAAATAAAGAATAATTAACTCTTCTTGAGTTACGTGATTGTTCTTGGACTTAAGCGATTATTCGCTTAGCTGTTCGCTAGGTTCCTCAACACTTACTTAAGTAGAATAAAAGGAAGAACACTACAGTGGCGCCCGAACTAAAAAAGATAGTGAACGATGATTCTTCACCACCAACATTTGGCGATTGGGCCCTCTAAATACCATTCGCCCTTTAAAAGGGAGATTATATAAGGTATTTCGTCCGCTTTCTTAGCATGCCTTCGTGGTGTAGTGGTGAGCACACTCGACGCTTATTCGAGAGGTCCGTGGTTCGAGTCCCGGCGAGGGCATTGCTCATTTTTCACGTCTCTCAGCATCAAAAATCTTAATGGCTATGCAGTTATGACCTACATATCTTAATGACCTACATATTATTTTTAAACTTAGTTAAACATTGATGCTTTCAAAAAATTGGAAGAAAGCCAGAAAGCAATAGTTTATCATCAGAGATATTTAATGTACAGAGAGGTCCCTCAAATGCAGTTTCATCTAAATAAAAGCAGATTAAAAGTCATTTCAATTATAAATCTTAAAGATCTTGTTTATGTGTAATTCTAAACGTTTACTTATATCTTATCATAATGTAATTTTAGTTACTCATTTTCGTACTGTGTTTGGTGTTCTAATAACTACATACAGACTCAAATTCATTACAAAATGTAATAAAAGTAGTTTAACAGGAACGAGCGAATAATAGCTCCGCTCAAAATGCTGAAAGGGTGGTACGGTTTTGACCCTGTTACTGCTTTGTCTCACTGCATCTGACTATGTTTAGTGGCTAGCTTGTAAAGGGAAAAAGCGCCAATGCTGAGTTACTAAACCTTATAAGCAAATTTATATTTGGTTGTAGAAACATTGGATTATTTTGAAGCAGAAGACGTGAAAAATATGCAATGCCCTCGCCGTCACTCGAACCTAGACCTGTAGAATACGCGCCCAGTGTGCTACTGTTACACCACGAAGGCATGCTGGAAGGGGAGGGGGAAATACCTTTTATATTCCCCTTTATGAAGGGCGACTGGAGATTTCGCCAAATCCTGGGGGTGACGAATAATCATCCACCACCTTTTAACTCGGTCGAGGTTTCCGAACAGGTATTCTTATAACTAGAACGCAAGAACATTTCTCAGAAATACTCATTAATTTCTTGCAAAAATAATTCACTGTGTGGCGCTTGGGCCAATGGATTAGCTGCAAATTTAGGCTTTTTGTAAAAACATCTGGAATAAAATAGCTAGATGAAGAGGAAAACATGAATATTTATTGAAGCTCTACAAAATCAATCCTGAGTAAAGATTAAAATCACTTGAGTTTACGAATTGGTTTAATACTCTTGCTACCTAAATTCTTACATAGCATACACATGCGCAATGACGCAAAGGGAAGTATAGGGAATTTTAATATATTTGACCAGGGCCGGATTTAGACTTGAAAAAGGTTTTTTTGAAGAAAGTGACGCGAAAAACGTGCAGTACCCTCGCAGGGACTCGAACCTCTAACTCTCGAATACGCGCCGAGTATGCTACCGTTACACAACGAAGGCCTGCTGGATGGAGGGAGAAAATAGGTATTTGGGAGTTTATTTAGGTTTATTAGGAATTTATATTAGGCATTTCTGTTAAACACGAAAAGCGTTCAGAACCTTAATTACAGAGATAGTCGTACCGTACGTTGATTATATAAAACCTATTAAGTTATAAAAGATTTGCACTGAAATTGTCCTTTGAGAAATTCAAGACATAAAATATTTAACAAAACGTTTAAATATTGTTTCAACTACTTGTACAGGTTCGAATTTTCTGTATCTGCTTCAATAATAAAATTGGACAGTCCGAGACATTTCAAACTGTTAGTACAGATCAAACGTCTGTGAAGAGATTCACTATTTAACAACATGAATGTCTCGTCGTTTTATTTTTTCTTCTACAACTATAAAAGCTTTTATGAATGTTTCCTGGTAATTTATTTTGTTCCATTTGATTTATTTCTGGCTTCAAACGTTTACCGCATTTCTCCAATGAAACTTCCTTTCTCTTTGCTGTTATTATGGCAACCCAGTTCTCATTCCTTGTTGTAATTTTTATCACTAGTAAGCGTCTGTTATGGTTTTAAATTCCAGATGATTGTCTTCCAGTAATATTTATGTAGAACTCAAAGGGGAGTACGAAGAGAATCGTATTTTAGTAATTTTTGAGTATAAGATATCATTAGAAGGTATTCATCTATGAGAAAGCCCATTACATAATTTTATAAAAAAAACCTATTACTTTGTGGACATAATATGATATTGCAAATGAATTACTACAAAATGATTATTATAAAAAATGGACTTGCAGTTTTCCGTAAATTATTTTAATATGAACAGAAAATGTGGCGCTCTTGTATGATTAAGACCTCTGTCTACTACCTGACGAAGTTATCCAGCTAACTGTAGAAATAATTTGTCATTCCTATATGAATGCACACTATAATTTGCCAAGAGTAGATGAGAGTGCTCTCCTTGCTGCGACTGGTCTAAACATGTCTTTCCAAAAAGTTTTATTTAAGTGAGTCCTACATGCAGGCCTATATATACGGATAATTGTTTGTGTTGAATTTTAGGCATTCTCTGTCAAGTTCAGCATTATCTGTCATAGAGAGGAACAAATTATCAATGGGGTAACCATAAAACACGATAATGTATTCTGCGGGAAAAAACGGGACAGTTCTATATCTCCCGTTCTACTGGGCAGATCCATAAAATTAAAATACGTTTTTCAAGTCTCGAAAGCGCGACTTAGGATATTTATTAGATTTATATACAGTATTGTTATAATATAGATATTTTGACATAAAATCGGACTTTTTCTGAAATGACATGAAAATTTTTTTCCATATTTCGATTCTATCGCACAAATTACGCTAAACTGCCAAGTTTTGTAAAATTCGCTGGAGTAGTTTTTAAAAAATTAGCTCTTCAAATTTTAGCTATTCATATGGTATATATTTATTAATATCTCTTTTATATTAAACTTATTTGATTCTTCCTTTCTAAGCATACCTGCAAAAAATTACAATTTTGTATTAGAAATTTTCAAAGATATACGTGAATTTATATATAGCCGGGTTTTGAAATTTGGTATCATATTTGTTGAAAGCGATAACAACATCGAATGTGCCGTTTAGGCACTTTGTTAAAATTATTTGTAAGGAGGAACGATGCATATATTTTTCGCTTCTGCACAATGGAAGGGAAAGGAAAATGGGTTGCCATATATTAAGTTCGCCAAGTGAAATATTCTTGGCGCAAACAGAAAAAAATACGCCAAGATAAATTTGATAATTGCTCCGTAAATTTTACACCAAATTTTATAAAATTTAATATTTACGCATAATTTGAATCGTAGAAGTGAAATATGGAAATAAATTGGTACGTTATTTCAGAAAAAATCCTATTTTGTGTCAAAATACCTATGTAATAACAAAGCTATATATAAATCTAATATATATCCTAAGTCGTGCTTTCGAAACATGAAAACCGCAATTTGAATTTAGTCAATTGGCCCAGTAGAACGGGAGATATAGAACAATATACTTATTTCAGAAAAGTTTAAAGTAGTTTCCAAACGTAAAAAGTTTGAAAAACGATGCTCTAAGTCATTATTCAAGGATACCAACAGATATCTGTCAACGATTTACAGCTTGTTCTCTCACAATCCGATCCTTTTCTATTTATTAGCTTAATTTTCTGTTTTACTGGAAATGAAGACTCCAAAATTTCTGTGGTTTTTCTTACGACACAGATATGTTCTTCCTATATTTGTCTTTATGGGGTGCTCTTGCAGCGCAGTTATAGGTATTTTTTATTTAGTGTTATACACAGAATTTTACGAAGCACTGGTTTGAAAGACTTTGAAAATACAGTCTAGAACACTTTGAGATCATGTGAACTAGAAAAAGCACGATAATTAAAGGAGCTTCACGAATTAATTCGCCGGTTTTCCCTATAAAATTTGAGATGACATTAAAAAAAAATATTTTACTGACTCAGATAGCATGTTCCGATTATTTATCGTATATTTTGTAAACGGTCCCAGTTACCTTTGCAGCCATCTCCTAATAGTCATTACGATTATCTTGTAGCATTAGCTACCTAAATTTAAGATAAAGTTTTGCTTTTTAAATTTTCTTCTTTGCTATATAAAAAGTCAATCCTTAGTGCTTTCAAAATTGCTTCAGTACTGTTAAAACCTCTAATTTATTTAGAAGCTCTAATTTATTTAGAAGGTTTGGTTTGGTTTATTTAGACTGTGGCAAAGCACAGTAGGGCTATGGGAGCACTCTGCCTAAGGGGAGGGATGCCTTCGCGGAGGAATTCTAAGGAAAACTGGCTCATATACACGAATTTATTTAGAAGAATTTTTTACTTAAAAGAACATGTCTAGGATTTAAAAAGCATAAAATAGGGTTTACACCACATTTGGTAAAAGCTTTAGGTTTTAAATTTCATTCGTTCTGATTTTATTTTAAATTTACCTTTCTATATTTACCAATTGTGTAATTCCATTTAACCTTTTCTTATATTTTTGTGTTATGTCTAATTGTCGACTCTTTGGACTTTGTCTACTAGTTTTGTTCTTCGAATTCTCAGTTTTCATGCATATGCATTACGTATTTTCCTGAGATATTTTCATTACATCAATTAAAGTGTCTGTAGTTGGTTTCTCTTATTCTTAAAATTACAATTATCGATTTGATATGTCAAGATACCATCTGTCTGGCATAAGATTAGATGTAATTTATTTTCAACTCACGGCTGAGTTTCCCATTGAAACTGAGCCATTAATGACAACTTAGAAAATACATCTGATTCTTTCACGCTCATCATATCAGTCGGCAAATTTTATTTGTATTAACATAAAGATTTAATTCTTTTTCACCATCATTTATTTTTGCTTTATATAAAAGAAACTGTATCGATATGCATTTTCTTTCTTTTCTAAAGAGAAACTCTGTTGTCATTCGTTTGCTTTCTTATTTTTAATAAACGAAACTGTGTTGCCATTTGTTTTCTTGCTTATATTCAAATAAAAGAAACTCTAATTTCCTTTTCATTTATTGTTATATTGTTATTACATTTAATTTTATAGGTCAGAAAACTGTTTATGTAAGATTTTGGGGCTCATGCAATATTTAAAAATGCTGTACTACATGATAGAAATAAATATTTATTGAAACGCATTGAATTTACTTAAATTTTTTTAATTTGAATTAATTAAACCAATTAAATTAAGATATTATTTCTACTAGAAGTCAAAAGGAATTAAAAATTATATTCCATCCCAATCATCAAGGTTATAATCTTAGTACAGAAATCAGACAAACTCGAGATAAAAATCCTAAAATTCCTAATCACTATTTCTTTGTGTATACAAATATGGTCTATAAAATATAATTACTGTTCCTTGAAGTTTTTTTTAGCCCAAAGGGGTGACAGTTCAAAATGGGTATTAGTCTCAAAACGGCATTTTGTGGTCATTCACTATAAACGGCGAATCACATTTTAACTTGTTGCCACCAAATATTATCAACCTGTATTATTCTTAAAGATATTAAATGATGAAGATCTGCATGAATATATGTATGTTTTGCTCTCATTGTGAAAAACGACGTTACCTAGAGCCATCATATTTTGAATAACGTAATCCTCCACCCGAACACTGGGTGCTGAATGCCCGAATTTTGAATTCCGATTTTGTTTTATTACCAGTGTCATATTTTGTAAACATTTAGTGATTTTTTGTTGAAAAACAGAACTGTTTCAAATCCAGCAATGACGACACCCTACGGGGGGGGGGGAAATTATCTCCAGTCCGCGAGACAGTGTATCGGAAATTCTAAAAATATGCTCTTTTTAAATATTTTGTGATACTACTGTTGAACTGAATTTTATGGTCTAAGTGCAAAGAACGTGATATTTAATAAATAAAAATAATATAGGATGAAACGCTAAAAAATAGCCGCTTTGGGATTAATACAAAACCAGAAATCTTTCAGGTATTTTGTTCTTATTTTCTACAATACTGGGTGCTGTAACCGGTTAACACTGACTCTGTATTGTTAATTGACTCTGTATTGTTAAAGTAGTTAAATGAATTAAAATGTATTACATCGGGACTACTTTGTGACAGAAAAACATTAAACTCTACTAAATTTATCAAAAATTTTTAGAAACTTCATAATTATTAAGTGACAAACCGAATATATGTACTATTACCTATATCACGAAGTGTATTACTGATAAATCATCCGCAAACAGGAAGGGTTTTATAAAACACTTTACAAATCAACGACGCGAATGGCAAAAGCATGCATAACCATATGCAGGAAAAACAGAAAATTTAATTTAAATATTTAAATCATACTGACCTGCATCGAATTCGTACTGAAGAATGAGTTAACTTAATTCCCTTCGCGAACAAGAAATGGCATTACATTTGAATTATTGCGACCACCCAACAATTTTAACCAAACCAACCATTATGCAGATAATATTAAAACGCAGTTCTTAAATTTGTATAAGTAAGGGAAGGCAAACTGAAGTAGAAACTGCTAGAAACGCGTTACTAGTAAAACAACGGTTAAAGGACTTCGGCTTTTAAACAAAGACTGAATGAAACCTTTTCAAAAGCTTCATCAACAGCTGCTCAGCTAACGATTCCAGTCATTTTACTACATTTGTTCAGAAATGCAGTGTTCAGAAAATGGAGTTGTAAATAGAGCGGACTCACTTACTGAAAATTGGGTTTAAATGCAAAGCCTGGGTTCAAATCTTTGCTGAAGTTGCTGGTTAGTAAAAGTCAAAGAGAAGATGATTTGTCAAATTAAGGATTAGCAAAGGCAAGAATCACTGAAAACTGCCTTATAGAAAACATACGCAGCTTAAATTACACCAACCTTAAAATTCAAATTCTTTCCCAGAAAAGTATCATGAATGCGTACACCATTCACTAACAGTTAAAAATTAAAGTATCCACATACGTTAAGCTAGCGGACACAATATGACAGTAAATGACTCGTAAAAACTGCATGTGATCAGAAAATGAGCTACGTAATTCATTGCATTCATATCTCAGACTGTCAAATCTAAAAACAATTGGTACATAGGCTTAAAGAAATCTAACCCATATTAAAGAAACCAAATACCTTAATGAGGTACTCTTTGTCTTTGCTGCAGTAATACTTTAAACACTCAAGTGTAAATTAACCTTTTGAAGGCCAAAACGCTCAAGAAAGCCTTTCACTCAAACAACCGCATCCGCCAGAAAAGGGCAAGACTGCGATGTTTTTCCCTTCCCTTTCATTAAGTTATACAACAGGTGTAGTTTCCCCAAATGCATTGTATCCGTTTATTGATGGCAGCTTGTTCTAAAAGATTAATGGAAGCTTCTTTGTTAGGAAGTAGTAAGAATGCCACTTGAAATCTTCATACCTCTTTGTGCGTTACTGAACGGGCGGAACGGGTAATGGACGAGGAGCGTCGTCTTGGTTAGCGAAGGCTTCAGTTGTCTAAAAAGTTAATTGATCAGGCAAAATTTCAGAACGATTGATATTTTCACTGAACATGAAAAATACAAAAAAATATCTGGCACCTTATAAAAGGCCTTAACTAAGCAAAAGTTTTCCAAGCATTGACAAATTCGTTCCGCTACCCATGATTTCTTTCTGATAGATTACCAAACACATTATTACGTGTTGGAAACTGTAATATTGCATAAATTGCATTTGTTGTATCATGATCTTTGTTGTAACTCCACTTTCTCACTATGCATAAATATTCATATAAAATGTATAGAAATGTATACCAATATTATTTTGCTATCAAACAATCCGCAGTAAAAATAGCTTAACTGCACAAGAGGCTCACATCAAATTATTCCTGTGAAAGTTGAGCAGTTCTAGCGCCACCCAAACTACAGCTGAATTCATAATCAACCTCATGCGGAGAATCGATAATTCAATGTCATCAACCTAAGCATTAATTTTAACGCCAATATAAGGACTATAGAATCAATATGAAGACAATATAATATAAAAATATATATAACAATATGAATAATATAACAATATATATAACAATATGAATAATATAACAATATATATAACAATATGAATAATATAACAATATATATAACAATATGAAGACTATCCACATCTTAAAAAAAAAAAAAAAAAAAGACGAACGAATAAATTAAAAGCGAAAAATGAAAGGGTAGAAATTTAAATTTGAAGAGATTTTCGAAAAGAGAGATAGCAAAGTATTAATTATATACAGTGGATGGACAAAAATATGGAAACACCTTGTGAAATGCATGTTTGAAAAGAAAGATTAATTTTAATGAAATATGTAGGTGGCGCTGGCGTTTTTGACTACTGACGCCACCTATACAACTTCGTAAATGTGCTAAACAGTTCAGTTGTTGTCGGAGTACTGTTATGTGAGGTTGTCATTGCATTATGTCAGAGTTAACAGACTTCGAACGTGGGCAAATTGTTGGAGCACGTATGGTAGGTGCTTCCGTAAGCAAGGTAGCCGAGGTGTTTAGTGTTTCAAGAGGTATTGTATCGAAGATTTATTCCGCATATTTGAAAAGCGGAAAAACATCATCTGCTAAATCACAGCTCGGACGAAAGTGTGTTCTGAGTGATCGTGACAGACGATCATTAAGGGCAGTTGTTACAAAAAATAAGAAGACCACAGCTGCAAAAGTTACTTTTTTTTTTTTACTTTTACACTGCTAAGGAGGACTACTGACCGGGAACAAGCCCTTGCAGTATGATGTCCGCCCTGCAGACATTTATTAAGTCTAAATTTAAAAAAAAAAAAAAAAAAAAGAAAGAGTACAGAGTCACATCTGGATAGGGAATACAAAGGACTACCTTGAATACATATGACATTCCTGATAGTATAGGTTACAAAAAAAATAATAAATAAAAAAAAAAAAAAACTTAGAAGTACAAATGAAATGAATGTTGTGTTACCGAATCCTGTGAGTACCAAAACAATTAGAAGGGAGCTTCATAAACAGGGAATTGCTGGCCGTGCTGCAATTGAGAAGCCACTCATCAGTGATGCTAATGCCCGTAACAGGAAAAGGTGGTGTTTAAGTCATAAAGCCTGGACTATAGAGCAGTGGAAGCGAGTAATATGGTCTGAAGAGTCTTCTTTCACATTGTTTCCCACTTCTGGCCGAGTTTACGTCTGGAGAACGCCATCTCAAGCCTATAATACAGACTGCTTGTTGCCAAGAGTGAAACATGGCGGGGGTTCTGTTATAGTTTGGGCAGCCATATCGTGGTTCTCTGCTAGCCCCATGATAACTTTGTCCGGGCACATGACTGCCAAGACTTATGTGAACATTTTGGCCGATCAAGTTCATCCCATGGTACAAACTTTGTTCCCCGATGGTGATGGTGTCTTCCAAGACGACAAAGCCCCTGTTCACACAGCTCACATTGTCCAGGACTGGTTTTCTGAGCACGAGGATGAGTTGTCCCATCTCCCCTGGCCACCACAGTAACCAGACCTGAATATTATCGAACCTTTGTGGTCTAAATTGGAACGGAAAGTGCGTTCTCGTTATCCACCGCCAACATCGTTATCTGAACTTGCCACCGTTTTGCAGGAAGAATGGTATAATATTCTCTTGGCAAACATACAGGAACTGTATTTATCCATTCCGAGAAGACTGCAAGCTGTTTTGGATGCCAAAGGGTTTGCTACACCATATTAAACAAAGAAACATGTTTTTTCAAAGGTGTTTCCATATTTTTGTCCAACACCTGTATAAAAGGAACACATCTGATCAGTTCCCGAAGAAAGATTTTCCTGAAATTATTGTGCCACACAGCAGGCCTTGCAGAAATGCTGGTGCTCCTTTTGGCCGACGGGACATGTATAAACATTCTGGAAGACTCTTGTACTCTCTTTCACATTATATTTTTTGAAATAGATTCGCAAACTTCTCTAAATGATTTAATGTGGCTAAAATATTTATTTGAACTAAGAGCGTATTTTTACTGCTTCTAAGTTATTATCAGAGATGTGATCGCACTCGATATTTCTAAGAAGTGGAAGAAGCAAATTAAGGGTAAACAGCATTTTAATGAAACTTCACAAAGTATCTTCCCCGAGCTTCGTAAATCTAACTGGACTAGAGTTGAGTTGAAGTCCTTCTCAAGTACCTAAGATCGTGGACAAAAACCGGCGCACGTCCTGGTCCCACTGATATGTCTCTACCTATGAATCGGCTGGGTTGATTAGAAACCTGGATGTTTTTATAACAACAAACATAAAACCTTATCTCCTGCTCATAACTTAAGATATTCAGTAAACTTTTCTCAACGTTTGACAGTGTACGAATGAATAAAACATACGATTTTTGTAGTACATCTCCATTTCCCATTTACTACAAAAAGGAGTTTTAGTGGCGCGTATGGGATACGATACACTATGACGGTATCATGCAATAACATCTGGCGCGATTATAGATGTAAGTTATTTACTTTTACCTGGTTTACAATAACTGCTGCTATTATACCATAAAGCAATAACAACTATTATACGAATCCATATGCGAAGATTTATGACAGATTTTATTGCGTGTGTATATGTATATATAACTGCTCTCTCTCTTTATATATATATATGCGTGTGCACAATAAAAGCTGTTATACGTCTTCGCGTATAAAATAGCATACATGAGTTTCAAATCAAATTCTTATGTCAATGTGTTTCTTCGGTTATCAAAATCAAAAGTAGAATTTAACTTCAATATTTAAAGGTTTTTCTGTATGTAAACTTTACAAACTTAAATATTTTGTTTCTTAGATGAATTCCTTACCACAAATTTACTTTTAAAACAAACATTTAAGTACCCGACATAAAAGATATAAGCCAATCTTATTACAAAGCAACTTAACTGTCTGACCGACACTTTAATTATATACTACCTTAATGACTTGAACATATTTCAAGATTCAACTATGTATACGTTCACAAAGATGTCGTAAAAATATTCTGAGTATATATATACGGGCTTGCCGGTCCGAAAAACGTAAAGAAGGTTAAGATAAACGTCTTATCATCTCCTCCACTCAGCAGAAAAAACTGCAATGGCGCCCGAACTAAAAGATAATGGACAATAATTCGTCGCAGCCAAGATTTGGCGATTAGATCTCCTAATCCCGCTGTCGCCCTTTAAACGTGGGAGTAATTTTATCCCAACTTCCCGTGATGTAATTGGAAACATGCCCGACTTGTATTCGAGAGGTTCAGCTTCAAATCACGGAGAGAGGATTACATATATTTCATGTCTTCTGCTTTAAAATAAAAATTAAAAAACTAATTACTCTACAAGTTATTACAGTATTTGAAATGTTTACTTTACATCAATTACCTGGTACTCTAGCTAATTTCAGTAGTACGCATTTTACTAATAGCAAATAGTATTTCTTTTCATTGCTTATATGAAATTTAATTTCATTAATTACCATTGGGAAAATTTCGCATTTTACAGTAATGAACTGTACTCAAAACTAGTTTTATTAAAATTATCTTTCTTATATTCAGAAATTTTGTAAATGAAAGTGCATATCTATCGTCAGAACTTAAACATATGAAGCAGGTAGTTTGACTAATTTTAAAGCGGAAACTTAAGTTTAAAATGTGGGAAACAAGCAGAAGCACTTTTGGAGAGCAGTGTGATGTAGTAAAGTGAATATGTAATATTTAAAAAGGCATTACTAAAATGGCTTGAAAATGAAACAGATAACGGGCAGATATCCAGACACAATCTTCGTTGCAGAAAGTTCAAATTGGCATAGTAGAATGCTAATTTTAAACACTAAACTTAATTCAAAAACATTTTGCACTTGTATTCTGTACCGCATACGAAAGTCAAATGCCTTTTACGTTAGAAAAAGTGCTTTGCAGAGTCATTAGGTTTTTTTTTTGAAGTAGGAGACGTGAAAGTGCAGTGCCCTCGCCCGGATTTGAACCCTGCAGCTCTCGAATACGCTTTCAAGTACACTACGAAGGCATGCGGTAAGGAGGGAAAAAGTTAAGCTGTATTGTTTTAAAAATATATTTTAAAAAAGCCATGGCGGTTTTATATAAAATAGTTAATTTATTTACTTTATAATTTATTTATAATTTATTTAGAGATTTATTTAAAATATTTATTTAAATAAATTATAGTTTATTTAATCTTCTAAATATGATTTTAACGGTAGGCGTAAACTCAATTTACTTTTTGAGAAAATAAACAAAACATACGAAGCAATCCAACCTTTAAAAAAAAAAAAAGCTGCCTATATGCTTTAATTTTACGAAACTAGGAAAAAATAATGTTATATTTTATTCTATGAGATATGGTATTTTTATAAGCTCGTGAATATCTCCTTAAATAACTACGTCGGAAGACGCTTGAAATTTTATTGAATTTGGAAGCAACTAGTATAAGTAATATATCAGCTATAAGTAGCCAAACAGTACATATATATATATAAAACGAAATTGTTAACACAGAAGTTATACTGCAGGTAACCAAAACTGCTCAGAAAGCGAATTATTAAGCTGCAATCACTAAGCGAGAATTTCAATAGCAACACGTTCACTTTATTCTGAACCGAATCCGCAGCTCTGAACTAACTTCAAGTTCTAAAGCAGCTGAGTACGCTTTAGTTGTCTTGAATTTATGGCATTTTTTGATAAAGGAAAAAATATATATATTGTTTCGAAATGTAAAGGCGCAGTAAAATAGCTTCCCCGCAAAGCAGTTTTAGGGTTGCCATAAAAAGGCAAAAGAAAACAAGGTTGCCCGCAAACCAGTTTTAGGGTTGCCATAAAAAGGCAAAGGAAAACAAGGTTGCCACATTTGGTGACATTTGGCAACAAAATTGGCGATATACCATGGACGGATGGAGAACCTTATGGAACGAATTCTTACCGGTTTAACCCAGAATGATCTCGAACACAAGCCGAAAGCTATATAAACCCTGCTGGTCGGCAGTCAGTTAGTGCTACTCTGATGATTACTAGAAAAATTTCCCTTTTATGTAATTATTTCTGCAAATTTGTACATTTAATGTTTTCTTCAGCATTTCTAACCTGAAATCTCGCAACGTATTAACGACTTCTTCACACCTCACGTGACAAGGTAGTCACGCCCTCTCAACATCTGCAATCCTGACTTAGGTCTCACTCATGTATTCTCCTACTTTCAGCGCTCTATAGCAACTAACTCAGACAGCCGGAACAAAACTTGCAAATCGTGCAAGTTAATCGGCGGCGCATCCAGCGGTACTTGGAAAAAGTCAGTTAGTGTGTCTCAGAGAGTGTGCCTCGTCTAGCGAGCCGTGCGGAGTCGATCGAGTTGACAGCCGGGCAACGAATGCCGAGTGGGTCGTCGAGTGCACCGAAGGAGTCTCTTAGTTTATCGCGGTTAGTGCATCGTCGAGAGAGAGTGTTGAGCTCCGAGAACGACTGAACCGAAGAGTCGGGAGCTGTGCTCGTGTGTCTTCGAGGGCATCGCGATTTGTAGCGTGGAGAGTCTAGAGAGTACGTGGAAAGCAGAGTCGGGTGCTTTGCAGGAAGCTATCTTCACCATGATAGACTGATAACCTGAAGGCTGTGTCGCTGATCGTGTCAGCGTGTTCATAGTAGTTCATCGACGACTGTAAAACGTGTTTTGGAGCTGTCCTGACAATACTGGTAAATAAAGTGCGTTTTGATACTTCATCAAGTGTCGTCGTTATTCACTCCAAATCTACGAACCCCGTACAAACGTGAAGGATGAAAATAATGTAAGAACTAGTGTCAGAAGAATAAAAAAAGGGTAACTACATATATATATATATGTGTGTGTGTGTGTGTGTAATAAACTGTTCCATTAGATGTAAAAAAACTGCGTTATTATTGAAATAAGACTGTATTATTACATGAAATAAGATGACTTGGTGAGAGTTGCAACGGACTGGATTGGAGAGGACTGCAACTTTGCTGCGTAGTTAAGCAAGCTGGCATTTGAAGAACATACATAACGGTAAATTCCACACATCATTTTATTTTTCGATATTGAACTTTATTGCTGTGAGTGCGCTATGCACCTCACAAGTTTCTACTGCTCAAATTTTAAATAATGGACGAATTTAGAAAAGAAAACTTTGCGTAACTAGCAGCACAGCCGAAAGTAGCACAAGAGACGAACGAAGAGAAGAAGAGAAGTTGTTCCAAGTTCTTCTTTTGCCGTGATTATCAAGCAAAACACATCATTTGTTCCGGCTGTCATCAAGTAATTGCACAAAGGGCGCAGAAGGTAGACTGAGTCTGGACTGTAGGTCCAAGAGAGAAGGAGCTGATGGATAGAGGAGTTGTAACAAAATTACCCTTTTTATACCGAATTCCATTTCAGATCACGTGACACACGTTAATGTACAGGGTTTTGGGTTCAGATTTCAGCGGCAAGTGCGCATCAGAATTGCAGGGAGTAGATTTATTGCTGTTATATTTAGAATGAAACCAAAGTTAAAGGGCTATTAGTATATCATTATTTGAAAGCTAGATTTTATATTTTACATATTAGATATTTTATACATATATATATATATAATTTAAAGTAAAGTAGAAAGAACAAACGATAAAAGACCTATGTGGTCGAAAACTTTGCGCATTGTGCTGCAAAATTAAAAAAAATTCAAAGATAAATTCTAGTACGAACTCTAAAAAGCCGCTTAAATACTGTGTTTCCGTGAAAACTTTAACATAAACAAAATAAGTTGCAATGGAATGTGTTAAAAGAGAAAAATATAACATTTGATTATTTACAAGTAAAAGCCAATACTAATATTAAGCAATATGCTAAACTAATTAAGGTATATTTAAAACATAGTAAAAGTATTAACTAATTATTCGAGTTAAAAATAAAAAATTAAGAAGCAGTAAATGGTCGATTAGCCCAATTCGAAGTTCATTAAGGCACGTCAGGGGAAATATTTTTTAATGAATTTTGAACTAAGCTAACTCCATCACGCGTTTTGCCGAAACAGACAATTAAACCTGTACGCGACACATTTTTCAATTAATTAAATAAACTTTGTCAAAATCTTGAGTCTCAATTCTCTGTTCCAATATCCCGCCGCCTCCGCTTGAAGAAACACATTAAGGTGTAATAAGGATAATAAATAATGGAATGGAGATGCCGATGTACAGAATAAAATAAATAGCGATATGTTATTAGTCAAAGTATACAAGATTTTATGGGTGGACCTGTTAGCTTAACCCATTAACCGCCAAAACTATAAGGAATGTTTCTTTTCTCATGGAAATAACAAATATTAAATTAAGCATTTATAACATAAATTTACATAGAAAATTTAAAAAGTGCTCTTATCTGTGGAAAACGCGAGTGTTGCGTTCGCGCAACGTCAGCGGAATAAGACTACGGAAGTTTAGTGAGTAGGACTGTACTCGTATTTCTTTTACAAATACAGATTATTTCATTTGAAAGATTCAAACATGAAAAGCTTGATTACAATCATGATGTAAAGCTACATTACATACTTTGCATCTATAAACAGTCTGGCTGAGGTACTCTTTACAACACTTTTGTTATCAACGGACTTTACGATAAAATGTCTACCATTTCTATGTAATGGTTTTTGAATGCTGAATTTACTAGGTCTTCTTGTTGCTGATCTATTTCTGGCTAATTCTACCCTCTCAATAGGAGTTTTCAAATGGAATAATGCATTCTCGCGTCTGAAATCTAAAAGAGACTTTATATTTCCAGTAGTAAAAAGTGGTGATATTTAGTAAGTTTAGATACGGTCTCACATCGTATAATTTATCAATATTGTCAATTTGACTATGTCAAATGCAAATTCTGCTTCATATTCCTGTACTGCAAACGTGATATTAATTCTCGTACAACAGGAACAAAAATGTCCTTATCAAAAGACCAATGCATTTTTTCTTGAGCTAAAGAAGGATATCCTGTAAGCAATAATATTCCAATAAATCTTCTCATATAGGCTTCAGATGCAATAAATTCTGTGCACCTTTTTTTTTTTTTTTTTTTTTCCTGAGCGTATATATTTGTCTGTTCAACGAGAAGAGAGTAAATGTCTAAACCAAAAAGAAAATCGAAAATCTGTGCACTACTTTACCTTGTGTTTTGTCTTTTATAATTTCTTTTCTATCTCTTTCTTCATGTTTTTTCTGAGACATAACTAACAGTTCCTTTTTTATTTACTTCAAGATTTCAGTCGTGTGCTTTTTTAACTTTTTAGTATGACTATAACTGCTTTTAGAAGGCTGAAACTTACTTCTTACGTGAATTTCAGCTTCCCCAGCAGTATTATTTGGTAAAATATCATTATCATTATTTAAAACATTGTCATTCCTTTCTTCTTCGTGACTAGCCTCTGCAATTTCTGGAGGAACAACAACAATATCAGTTTCTTTCTGACCATTATTTACATGATCATCATCTGTTTCTTCATCAAAAAATCTTTGAAGGGCTTCTTCTAATGGAAGCTACCTCGTTCTAGGCATTTTTAAGCAACCAGAACATGATCCAGAACATCGAAAGGAATGAGTGAAAGAGGAAATTGACTACCCGTTTCCTGCTGACGTTGCGTCAACGCAACACCTGTTTTCCCTTCCTTTCCAACACAAATATAAACATCTGACTGATGTAATGTTCTGATAAACGGTGACCTTGACTACAAATAGATCACTCATAAAGACGACGATTCTTTCGTTAAATATTTTCAGGAAAAATACCCGGTCGAAAGTTTTGCTTAAATTTTGCTTAAAGTATGAGATTAATTATTATAAACAAAATAATTGTTGAAGGCAAATATGTTTCTACAGAAATAATCTTCATAATATTCCTACACAAAATCATCTGCTGGTATAAAATATTTAAGGCAGTTATCTTTATATACGCATTTATTTTGACCGTTGCGTCAACGCAACACCAGCGGCTAAAGGGTTAAAGAGTTAATACTTTGTAAATGTCCCGAAAATTATTTTTAATTTAAAACTGAAATGATAATAAAATAGAAGAATTGAAGCAAGGGTCTTTGCCAAAACCTAGAAATTTTTTAGAGAAAAAAATATTATTAAAAACAGACCTGGAGCAGTGCCGTCTTCTTTGACAAACGATGAAACTCGAAAATGGGGGTCAACCCCGGGCATGCTCCTTGCCGTCCAACTCGCAGGATGACGTAGTAAGGGGGAAAACGTCACTGGGAAAGAGCCATTGTAAAGTGACTGACCGTTGGCAAAAACCTGACTCAGTGAAAAGGGGGGGTACAATGTGTTGAAATAAGCGAAAAAGTTTCAAAATGGCTTCTTGCCTTAGGAGTTTGATGAAAATTGGACTGTGTGAAAGAAAAAATGTCTAATTCAACAAAATATTATCTAAAATGGCCAGCAAAATCAGCAGAAATAATGAAAAATAGATATTTGTTAATTAAAGTCGTAATTCTTTAAGCTAGAGGGCGTTCAAGCTGCCAGAAACGAAATAGCCCATAAGTTAATGACAGGATAGAATTTGGCAACAAATGTTTAAAATCTATTTAAGAATAGAATTAAAAGTATTTCTATATATATATGCATATGTATATGTATATACAAACGCAACGGAGGTATATATAATTTCCTCGCGAGTATCAGCTGCGGAAGTCTGCCAACGAAAAGAACTATATGCCTGCATACAACGTGATTATAGCATGGAAAACTGCTTGTAGAACTTTGAAAATGCTTTTTCTGGACACTTCCAGAATGTTATCAAGTTTGGGAGAAATAGCATATGTCTCCAGCTTGACTACAAAAACTGTCGCGAAAGCTCGGTAAGAGGGTTTTTGTCCATATCTCTGGTTCTGCTTGATCTATCCTTATTATGCAAACGTCAATTGACTCAGAATCAGTTTCTATGACGTAATATATAAAATAAATGCCTGCAAACACAATAAAGAGTCATAACCTCAAGAAGAAATAGAACATACAGGAAATAGACATAAAACTATCATATGGGGGAAATGCAATGAATAGAATATAAAATAAATAAAAAAATACCCGACACAACATGCATAAAAAAAGCAAATTGTCCAATGTTTTATAATATTTCTATTTATTATAAACAAATGAGCAGAATTAATTCAAAAAGTATTCAAAACGTTTTTTCTAGTGATTGGAAGGTTGCAGCTGCTTCTACAAATTTAGAAGAACCAGGTCACATAGCTTTGTAAATAAATAGTTAAATTGTCAAATTCTATATATTTAAATTCTACAGACAACAACACTTATTATAAAAGTACACATTTTTAAAATTTAATATAAGTTACTAAAGTCATGTTAACAAATTACGCTACAAAGTGCTAATATTTACGAATTTTAACTTCAGTTATATTTTGTATTCTTCTTATGCTTTAAATCTTTCTCAAATTAACAATGCTTGACTTAAAATTTTATGAAAATGAATGAATTGTTAATTAACTCGCATTTAGAAATGTCACTCTTTATTGTATTTATATTTATGCTAAAATATAATCAACAACAGCTCTTAAAAGGCATAAGTAACAAAATTTACTGTTTTTAAATATTTAATCTATTCGTAAATTCGTTTTCCTTAGTCCAGTATTGGATAACAATTAATTTTTTGTATAACTGATTTTTCTTTATTTGTAGAATGTTGGCAATGAGATAATTGATATAATATAATCCTTTACGTAAAAAATAAATACATAAATAAATAAATTCTGGAGCGAGGTTTATTTAAAAGAGCATTAAGTATTTAACGGACATATCTCGTAAAACTCCAGAAGAAAACTAAACTGATATAATCCGCGACGAGAAATGTTTGCTTTCCTATAACCTAGAATCCTTGTTTTCTCGCATTTCCTTCCGTCTGTTTCTGATATTTTCTTCCCAGGAATTTACCAGGCAGTTCCAGGTTATATAACTTTAAATTCTAGGAAATATTGCGTTCAACTGAGAACACAGTTCTAAGGTAAGTTGTTAGCAGATTTCATCAGATTTCTTTGCTCCTGATGAAGAGAGACCTGTACCTGTTTACCTACGAAATAGATAGATAGTCTTGACTAAAATCTATGCCAAAAATTAGGTTTTTGCTTTAAGTTGAAAGAATGATTCATGGCTTGAGACGTAATATTCTAACATACATATTTCTCACTTCGGAATGATTTTATAGTGGCTCTGGAACTAAAAATATTGAGAACGATAATTCATGCTCGCATGGATTTGCTCGTCTGAGTCTCGCGCCGCTCTCAAGATCTGTCGCATTTCCACGAGGATAATTTTATAGTGTTAGTGGTTAGCACGTCCAGTTAACAAATGAAAGATGTGTGGTTCGAAACCAGCGGCAAGACAGTTGATTTTTCATGTTTCTGAGTCCTGAAAGTCCCAAAATAAGAACTGTACAAACTTAGCACCTTTATAGTGCTATTTGTTTTAGCACCAAAAAAAAAAAAAAAAAAAAAAAAAAAAAAACTATTTACTCGGTTCTGTGGAGTTATTTTGTGGAGTAATATTTAAAATTTAATTCCTTTATATTTAATAAAGCGAAAACAGATATACCATAACTGATCGAACAATAAGTTAGCTGGCCACGTAAAGAAAATTATTTTCGAATCATGCTTAGGATTGTTAATCCAATGCTCTGGATTGTTTTGGAATCACGCTTTTGATGTTCAGGTAAATGAGAAACTCTACTCAAGATAATGAACTCTGCACGTAAAATGGCTGCAACTGTAACTAATGTAATTTATCAAGAACGAGGCTAAAAGGAATACTAACAAATTTTCCAAGCAAATTTTTTTAATATTTTGCTCTTCCTTAACATGATAGTTTGCTATCATGTTAAGGAAAAATATTGCATTATAAAAAATATTGCACAAAAATTATAAAAATTATTATAAAAAATATTGCACGAACTTAGCATAGTGCTACTTGTATTTGTACGAAAAAATTATTTACCTAATTCTGTGGATTATTAAAGTTTAATTCCTTTATAACAAAGCAAAAATGGATATGCCATAACTGATCGAAAAGTTAGCTGGACACATAAAGGAAATTATATTTGAATCATGCATTGGATTATTGTCATACGCATTTAAAGACAATGCATATAAAACGGCTGCAACCATAACTTATGCAATTTATTAAGAAGGAAGCTAAAAGGAATACTAAGAAAATTTCCAAGCAAATGTTTTTATATAGATGGATTTAAGATTTTTGCTCTTCTTTGAAATGATAGCATTGTAAAAGATATCATACTTAAAAATTATGATAAAAAATTGTTCGACTTTTCTACAAATGATAGTTCATTTTTTTATATAAAATATGTAGAGACATTAGGTATTTTTTGGAAGCTGGCAAGATGAAAAATATGCAACGCCTTCGCCGGGAATCGAAGCACGGACCTCTCAATTACGCACTGAGCGTGCAGACCACCCACACCACGACGGCATGCCAAGAAGGCGGGAGAAATACCTCATATATGATATGATTGTTCTAGATTTCAGATAAATAGATCAAATTTCAAATATAAAAGCGCACACGATCCACAAAATAATAACAAGAAAACTGTATAATTTCAATGGAAACTGTTGTAAATCCTAAGAAGGAAAACATTCACAAATGAGAAAATTTAATGATCACTTGATGAGAAATTCAGTTACTTGAAGAAGAGATTTTAAGAAAGGCAAGAAAAGTCAGGAAAAGCAGAACAATAGGTGGGAAGCAATAAATCATTCTTTGCAAGAAAATTCATGGCAGAAACAAAACAAGGTTGCAGGTTGAAACTCATTAGATGTCTCATTGCAATTAATTGAGAATTTAATGGTCGGGATAATGGTCGGGATTTAATGGTCGGGGAATTAAATGGTGGTAAGTTGCCCTTTAATTTTCTCTGTGAATTTCTTTTTTATCTGTAACATAAATTGCTATAATAAAAAATAAAATGGATCATAAATAAAACGTGTTATTATGCATAGAGTTTATAGCGACTATAAAGCAAATAATGCCCTTTTTACTGTATTTTATAAAATATGTAATTCCCAATTTCGAAAAATGACATCTAAAAGTGATTTTGATGTTAAATATTTCATAAAATCAGTAACGGAAAAAGTATTCACTTCACAAATTTTCCATTTTTTTTTTCAAGCTAGTTCACTTTTTTTTAACAGATAGATTTTAAAATACCTGTTTGAATCATTTTAGCATAATAATATCCATTTCCGGAAGTGCAAACAAATTTAAATATAATATTTTTGCGTTCTACGGGTTCACGGATTTGGAGTAATTAATGGCAACACTTGATGAAGAATCAAAATAGAATTTATTTTACCAGTATTACACAGGAGATTTCGAAGACATGTTTACATTGGTCGAAAAACTACAACAAACACGCTGAAACACTCCGCAACACAGCCTTCAGGTTATAACGGTGAAGACAGATTCACAGCACAGCACTAAAGTACAGCTCCCGATTCGCTCGATCTCTCTCAGGCTAATCTTTGAACTCAAGACACACTATTACACATTATACTCTCCCAGGACAAGAAGGTATATATAAACCTATCTTCAAGAATATACCAGAGAAAACCGCTAAAAAATGCTTTCTAGAATGTTCTTGTTGCGTCTATGGCATATTGCCAATTTTGTCACAAAATTTCGCCAAATGGACGATTTCGCGTTAAATGTGGCAACCCTGACTTTTCCGGTAACACTAACTCCACTTTGCCGGGTAAGCTATCTCACCGCAGCTCGGCATTTCGGAACAATATCCATATTAATAAATCTTAAATTTACAATAAAAGTTATAAATAATATAGAGGTATAAATGACCCCATATAAAGGTATAAATGACATTTAGGTGCATATAAAAGAATGAGATAATTCAAATAAAGTTGTAAAGACATTAGGCTTTTTTTTTTTTTTTTTTTCTGAAGCAGGAGAGGTGTAAATTGTGCAATGCCCTCACCGGGACTCGAACCCTGGACCTCCCAAATACGATCCAAGTGTGATACCATTACACCACAAAGGCATGCGCAAAGAAGGCAGACATTCCCCCTTTTAAAGGGTGACTGGAGATTAACGGACCGAATCACCTCACCAAAGCGTGAGGTTGACGAATTATTCCCTACCAAATTTTAATTCGGGCGACACTGTAGCGCCACTCGATTTTTTTAAGAAGCAGACATGATAATTAAGCAGTGCCCTTTCAGGGACTCGATTCTGAACACTCCGAATACGTCTAGTGTGCTAGGTTACGTTACGTCACGAACGCATGCTGGAAGGAGAGAGAAAATACCTTATAAAGCACTACATAAAACATTTATATAAATAACACACATATAACACATACATACACTTACTTATAATACATAGACATATAAATCACACACGGGCCCCTAAAACATGTATAAACAGAGGAAATCTATAAAATTGTAGGATAAGATGCAGACGATAAAACAAAATATTTATTTGCAAAGTAATGCTAGTGGTAGTTCATACAGGTATATGTAGATTGATAAATGACAAAGGAACGCGCACATACACACATCATACATAAAACACGACAAGTTCAGATAAATTGTAATACTATGACTTGAACTAAATTATGATACAGGCACATGTTAAAGACGTCAGTGATGCAGATATAAGGAATCTGGCAAATGCATAACATGGAGGTAAACTGAATGCAAAATGATGAAATCATCTCGGATACCGGAATGAAAAACGCACAAAACGTGCAGTTACAAGAATGCTGTGGCGCGAATTTGAATTTTATTTACATATAGCAATCAAAGTACGCAAGTCACTGAATAAGAAGAGCACTATTACATATTACACTTAGAGAGGATAAATGTAATGGACACGTATCCGCATGTAATACAAAAACGGACGAAACTCATGTATTACTGCAGGGAGTCAAATTACAACATGGATGAATATTAATTATACAGCAGGAACGTAGTACTATAGTTGGTATACAAAGGAAATTATCTCTTGTTCTATAGTACTATAGCTGCTATACAGTGGAAACTATCTCTTGTTCTAAGGTCCTCAGAACGTTGACTATGTTGCGTAACCGTCGCCGTAGCATCGGAATTCTTAAGGCGTTTATACGTTGAGAACAGTTACGGCGAATCGACCATGCATTGAGGCTGTAACAAGGCAGGCAGTGCCACAGTGATCTGGACAGTTCTGTTGCCCAGATGTCTATTGATGGGGATTCCATCGTGATGTATTTCTATAGCATAGGCGATTGCTTGCTCTATTGCCAGCACCTGCACTGAAATGTACTGTAGATACACATTATCCTACCCATTAAAACAAACACAAATCTTCATAAGTATTGAGCTAAGATGCCTCACGAATTTACTTGAGAAGCAATTTTTCTGTCTGCATATTCAAAAATAATCAAGTAGCTTAATGTATATTCCGTTTCTTGTCATTTTTAAACTGATAATACAAATAAACCAACAACTTTACGGCTATAGCTTCATTAGTTTGCTTTATGTAATTATGGCAAAGCACTCGAGGGCTATCCGCCTAAGGGAAGGTATGCTTTCGTGGAGGACCTTCTAAGGGAAATTGGCTTGGATACAAGTTACACAAAGGAAAACCACAAAATGAACCATGCAGCCAGATCATTCGCGAAGATTCGAACCTCGGACCGACCTAACAGTGTTCAGCGACATTACCGCTCGGCCATTGGTGGGCCTATAGCTTTATTAATTAAGATTCCTACGCAACTTAAAAGAAAGATGCTAAAAATGATCTATTTGAAAAACTGTAAATCACATCGAGGTATTCCGGGAGTTAAAAAAAATTTGAATCTGGAATTTGGTCATTCTACAACTATTGCTACGATGACGAATACCTCTCGAGCGCATTGCCAAAATCAAATCCACCAGTTTAAGAGATGCGGTTCGCATTCGCTCTGTTTTCCCCTGTAATTTTATATTTTATATATTATAGCTGCCAATTAATCACAGTAAAATTACAATATGATTATACCTCAATAAATCTTTACAAAATTTACACGATGCATTTACACGAAAATGCATTTACACGATATGAAAATTTAGGCAAAAGTTTTGGTAATGATTTGCATAACACAAAGATACGTAAGTAGAAAATTGGTTTTTCTCATTAAATCATTTTGGAATTGCTCTACGAGGAGGTGAACAGCAGACGCTGCTTATGGAAAAAAAAATTCTGACACTGTTTTTACCTTACCGTTTCCTGGTATTAAACTGAAAACTAATCAAACATGTAGGCCTTTTAGCCGATGTGATGTTAAGACAGATGATTTTTGAGCAATCATATATGAAACTGTTGCACTTTTCTGAGTAATGCAACATGAAAAATCGAGAGAGACAAGCTATGCCAGAAAAGTACGATTGAAAGGGCTAGTCTGTTTTACAAAGTAAATGGCCATCTCGCTAATTTGGCGAGATATCGCCACGGTTTAAGGAACTAATTTTTAGCGAGAAATCACCACAAGTCGATAGACTTGGCGACATCTTGTTCCGGTCTCTGTATCACAGTACAGATATAGCAATTAAATAAATATAATTGATCACTATATTAGCTGTAACCGTAATTCGACCCTCATATTGCCTTCCAGTAATTTCGAGAAGCAGAACGTACAAGAAATATCTTGGCGGCCGGGAGAAAACTATATAAGGCTGGTGAGAGCATCTGCTCTCAGTTGTTGTTAAATGTTATCTCAGCGTAAGTTCCGAATACTATCTCGTTTAGCTTCGCTCTTTAGCTGCGATTTGCATTGCGTTGTGTTTAACGTTCATAGTAGTTTGAAGTGTAACTACTGACTGTACTCTGTTATATTATGAAGAGTTGTGCCACTATTTTTGAGGAAGTTTCTAGATCTCTGAAGCGATTCTTTTGATAAAATAAATTTATCAACCTGTCATTGAAGCTGTGTGCCTTCAATCTATTACGAACCCGTACGCAGGCAACAATATCCATTATTATACAGTACCATAATACGAAAATACAGTAAAATACAATTTCGGGAAAAGATTTCCTCTGGACTGCGTACAGGATTTATGACTTACTCATCAGAAATGGTGAATAGGAATAAACTGCTACTAAACATTTTTTAAGAAATATATATTTGACTTACAGGCATTGTATTTAAATAATATTTTTGGTAAAAATCTAATCTAACTGAACTGGATTTTTATATTATATAAAATGCGACATATTATTAGAATAATTTCAAAAATACAATATAATTTCCTTATCAATTTTTATTCGTAATGTATTACAGCAATATGTATGAGGTGTTGGCCTACTGAACACTTCAACTAGTATTTTGATTTCTCAAAGAAAGTTTGTAAGGATCTTAAGTTTTACTAACGTTTATTTTATTTTAAATCTTTACTATCACTTCTTATTTTCTACTTCCGGCCAGAATTATAAGCGTGAAGGTTTTTATGCAAAGTTTGTCTGGCGAACGCCAAGTATTTAAGTGTGGCCTTTTTGCCAAGCGAGAGAGAGGAAACAGTGAGTTCGAAGCAGGCCGCTTACCTTACAAGTTACGCAGTTGCTATTTGCCTTCCAGGCCAGAGGTTTTAATCCTCTTGATAAATTAAACGTATTGTAGTGTTCACAGTCTCTGTGCTACATACGCTTCCTGTTATTATAAGGCCAATCTTCCACGTGTATTATTCTAAAGTTAAATTAGAGTTTAATTTTATTTTTATACTTTTTTACGTTAGACCCCGAGTGGAGGGTCATTGTATTCCGAAGTACGGAAGTCATTGTATATAGAGAAAAATAAAGGGTTTTGTATACCCTTCGTCTGTATCCTGTCTACTTACTACAATTAGTGAACATAGCTTTAGTAAGCTCTCTGTTCCTAGTCAGGTCCTTGTATGTTCCCGAAGAAGGTTAGAAGGAACATTGAACCTGATAGTGGCGCCGGACGAAGAAGAATAACCATGGCCAAGTTTCAAGAAGAACCTGTGCTGCCTGCAGAAACGGCTCAGAATCCAGAAATACCAGCTGCCGCCCTGGAAGGATTCGGGTACATCGTCCAGACCATGCGCGCTTCGATGAAACCAGAAGCAACGTTTAATGGAAACTCACCGGTAACCAGTTTTTTTGGAAAAATTGGATGACCACTTCATGCTCTACCCCGTGCACGAGTTTCAAAAAGTTACCTTAGCTACCAGCGCTTTGAGGGGCCAAGCGCTTAACTGGTTCAAATGTATCGGCAGAAGTCTCTTGGGTCAAGCATGAAGTCCCACCTATACTTACGAAAATTTCAAGACTGCCCTACTAAAAGCCTTCCCTGTTGTAAGGGATCGTGCGAAATTAGAAACGGAACTTTTTAGTATATATCAACAAAGAATTGAAAGCCTCTCGAGCTTTATTTTAAGAAAAATTCACGTTTTCAAGCTCTTGTATGGAAACCGTCCGGATTCTGAAATAATTCAAGTGATTTTGCCGAGGTTACTACCCCAAGTGCAAGACTTTATTGAATTAAGAAATCCGACTACACTGGAAAAGTTATTTGAGCTAGCAATCCAGTTTGAAAGTAGAAGAACGGCGGACGTCGAAAGAAGACGCCAATATCAACAGCGAAACCAATTTGGTACGCCAAGACTACAGCAAACTCAAGCATACGGCTACGGAGAAAAAGCGAATCAGTGGGCAAGGAAACCCGAGCATTCAAAAACAGCCGGCGAACGTCGACAGTTCAATAGCAACCCAGGAAAAAAGTCTCAAGGCCAGGGGAAAAAGAAGGAAAGCACGGAAAGGAAAAATAATTTAAACTAAAACGGATTTCTGCTGACGAGAGGGTGCGGAAATCCGAAGGCCACGAAAACCCCTCTTCCTACAAGTTAAATACAGTAATGGTGAAAAATTTGACTCTTCCGAAGATTGAAGTCTTGGTGAATAATATCCCGGCCACCGCACTCCTGGATACCGGCGCGCAGTGTTCCTGTGTGGCAGAAGTCTTTTTTAGAAAGTATTTTCGCAAATACCGCATATATAATGCGGATAATACGACAGTATTAGCGGCGCAAGGAGAACAATGTAAGTGCGTAGGTAAAGAACCTTTGTATATCCGTATCAAGGACGAACAAGTAAAGGTGATGTTTTTTATAGTAAAGAATTTGCAAGCACATTTGATCTTAGGAATAGACTTTCTTTCAGGTGCACAAGCTACACTGGATTTTAATGAAGCATCCCTTAAGCTGACAATGAAACCAGTGCGTGTAGAAAAGGTTGAACCGCCAAGGTTAAATCTTGACCACCTGCCTAATGACGAGCAAGATAGAATCCGACAAGTGGTAAGTGAATTTGCTTCGTTATTTAGTGATATTCCAGGATTTACTCAGGTTACTAACCATAGTATTGACACCGGAGATGCATTGCCAGTTCGTCAAAAACCATACCGGTATGATAAGAATAAGGAAAAACTTATAGAATGGCATATTACCGATATGCTACGTAAAAAGATCATAACGCCCATCTCAAGTAGTTATGCTAGCCCGGTGGTTTTATGTAAGAAAAATAATGATTATCCTTTGGAGCATCCAAAAAGGTGGAGATTCGTATTGATTACCGTAAATTAAATTCCATAACGAAATATCCGGTATATCCGTTGCCGATCATAGAAGAAATTTTAAGGAACATAAAATCAACCAAATTTATGACGACTTTAGACTTAACGACTGGTTATTTTCAAATAGGGGTGAGCCCTGAGGACGTGCCTAAGACTGCTTTTATAACCAAGTCAGGCACTTATGCATTTTTGCGTATGCCGTTTGGCCTTTCAGGGGCCCCAGCAACATTTCAGCGATGCATGGACATTGTGTTAAGACCTGTTCTTGGAAAGTCCACATTTATCTATTTAGACGATATCATTATTACTAGTGATAATCTCGACCAACATATACAGGATTTAAGACAGGTGTTTTCTTTATTAAATGAGGCCGGTCTAAAAGTTAATGTCGAAAAGTGCAAATTTGCAGCCCCTGAATTAAAATATTTAGGTTACAAAATATAGCAAAAAGGGATCGAGACAGATGAATCAAAAATAATCGCTGTACAAAAGTATCCGACTCCAAACACGGCAAAGAAGCTCTCTTCTTTTCTAGGAATTTGTTCATATTATAGGTCCTTTATAAAAGATTTTGCGGCTATCGCTGAGCCATTGTTAAAATTAAAAAGGAAAAAGGCAAGATTCTCGTGGACGGCCGAAGCCAATAGTGCTTTCGAAAAATTAAAACAAGCATTAACGCAAGCCCCTGTGTTGAAATTTCCTGAAAAGGATGAAAATTTAGAAATTTCAGCGGATGCTTCGGATTATGCGGTAGGAGCGGTACTTTCGCAAAATCAGCAGCCCGTGGCATTTTTTAGCCGAACTTTAAATCAAACACAAAGAAACTATTCCGCGACCGAGAGAGAGGCACTTGCAGTTCTATTAGCAGTGCAAAAGTTCCGAGTCTATTTTGGAAAGGCGCCGATAACAGTATATTCTGATCATGCGGCGGTAACTAGATTGTACTCAGGGAAAAATTTATCCCCAAGGTTAATAAGATGGGCACTCAAGCTGCAAGAATATAATCTGGTAATCAAGCATACCCCCGGAAAGGAAAATATCGTAGCAGATGCCCTATCACGAATTAAATTAGACGAACACGGTAATACCGTAAAAGTTGCAATGCTTACAGCGTGTACAATAAATTCCCGAGAAACTGTAATAACCGAACTGGGTAAGGATCCTGAATTTGGAAGTATTTATGAGTATTTGAAAGATCCTGAAAATTTTAGCCACCAAGATATTGTGGCGATAAGAAATAGGGCGGCCCATTACGAACTAATAGATGGTCTATTATTTTATACAAAAACTACGAATTCCAACAACGAATTTCGACCTGTTATCCCAGCTAGTCTTAGATTAAATATCCTGCAAGAGCTCCATGACAGCCCTTTAGCTTCTCATGCTGGTATTCGAAAAACTATCCAACGCGTACGCGAGGCAGTCTACTTTCCTGAACTGCAAAAGTTAACAAGGGCGTATGTCCAGTCCTGCCCAACATGTCAAGCCGTTAATTATATTAATTTCCGCCCGGCCGGGTTTCTAAATAGTATTAAATCCGAATTTCCAAATGAAATAATTGGCATCGATTTATTGGGCCCTTTCCCCAAAAGTCAGTTAAATAAAAGTCGCTATCTCCTTGTTATGGTTGATCATTTTAGTAAATGGACCGAAATTGTTCCCTTAAAACGAGCCTCCGCGAAATTGGTTACCGATTCTATTTTAAATAAATATATTTTAAAATACGGGGCGCCCCTAAAAGTTATATCGGATAATGGTCCTCAATTTGTAAGTAATATATTTGAAGACATGTGCCAAAAACTGGGCATACGTCATTTAAAAATGGTCCCGTATCGGCCGCAATCAAATATAGCGGAACGGGTCAACAGAAATATAGTGAAAATTATCCGTAGTTATGTTAAAAATTTTCATAAAAGCTGGGATAACTATGTCAATGAATTTGCTTTCGCCCTTAGGACCGCAAAACATGATACAACGGGAAAATCTCCTGCTGAGTTATTTCTAGGCAGAAAGATTATAACACCGTTAGATAAATTATTTTATGTGCAACAAAGAGCCCCAGAATTTAAAATGGGTGATATAGAAAAACTAATTAAGGAGGCAAAGAAGAATACTGAAGTAGCACAGAGAAAACAAAAATTGTATTAATACTTGAAACGACGGGGAGTAACTTATAAAGTAGGGGATGAAGTACTAAAAATTAAGCATTCACTTTCTTCAGCACCAGAAGATAAAACTGTCAAATTTTTTCCACGATTTGAAGGACCATATGCTATAGAAAAAATAACTCACGCTGTTGTAGTGTTAAAGGCCAGAAATGGTGAAACCTGTTCCGCAAATATTGATCAAATTAAGCCCTACTTCGATCGTAATAAAATGCAAATCTTTTCAGATCTTTTGCAGGATCCGGCACGGCAGACACCGCAGGTACAAGTTCCAGAGGTGGGAAAACGACAAGTACAAGGGCAAGCCAATGAGAGACAGAAGCAAGTGAAAAGAAAATTGCCCCGCGGAAAAATTGAAGGTAACAAGAAAAAGAAGCCGTTCCACCGTCCAGAAAACAGAGTTCACGAACACCCCCAGAATGAAGAAGGGAGAAGGACGACGTATGTGAAGAGGACCAGGAGAAATGACGGCAACTATAACCCGGCATTAAAACGGAAGATCGACTCATCCGACAGAACTCTCCGCAGCAAAAGTCGCCGAACTGCGGAAGGGCCATCAGCGGCGAAGGAAAAAGTACAAGAAAAATTTGAACGGCCAACAACGAGGTCCAAGCAGGATCACGACAGAAGTTTCCCGGTTCCACCAAGACCAGCTGCCTTTAAACGGCCAAGACCACAAACAGAGGAGAAAAGGAAAGTATTCAAGGGTGGCCGTACTGGTGAAAAACGGAAGCTTCCAGAGGAAAGCACTGAAGGGCGAGCCCGTACAAGAAGGAGGATAAACCAGGCTAAATCTGCAGTACCTTTAAAGACTGGGCCCAGAAAAGGATGTCCGAATATTACAAAGATAAGTAAAATTTTATGTTACTTTGCAAACTTAAGTTAATCTTTCATTCTTACTGCAAGTGGCAGATTTCAAGAAGTTTTACCTCATGCGAGGTCTACCTTTATCGCCAAAAGGGCGAGAAATGAGTTGTGACCGATTTTCGTATTATGTTTTTAAATTACTCGTGCGTAAAACTAAAGTTGATGTATAATAACGTTGTGTAAAGACTTAAATATTGTAAAAAGTTATTGTATAAATTTTATTTAAAACATTCTAGGAAGAAAGAAGTTTTATTCTGAAAGACTTTTTGAAATGTAGTATTATTTCAATGTAGAAAGAATTGGTACTTGCTTTGAAAAGAATAGAAGTTAACAATGTACTACTAATGTACGTTTTCAAATGTGTAAAATTAACGGCATGTTGATATGTTCTTATATACATGTGAACTGTTATTTTAAATGTTAAGAAATACCGTGATATGGTAAAAGTGAAAGTAATGTTAAAAATTTGTTATTCGTGTGACTGTAAAGACTAAATCATGGCGAATATGTGGTAAAGGTTGAATGATGTAGTTAGGCTCTCTGACGCTACTCTTTAGAGTTAGCCACTTTTAGAATAGTACCTCAGGGTTTAGAGTTGAAAGTAGGGTGTGTTAAGAGGTCTCGTTATGTTGAATTTTAACACGTTAGTGTTTTGATTGTAGGAGGAAGTGTGGCACACGTAGACAGAAACACATTCGTGTTTGGTGTTTTTTTACAACACATGTCAGAGAGCACGGGGAGAGATAATTAAAATAGTCACGAATGAAATAAGAATGTTAAGAGAAGTATATTCTATATGTTATTTGCAATGTCATTGTGTAACATTTCATTAAACTAGTTTTCCTTCCAGATCTCTGGAAGGAACCAGAATTGAATAAAGCTCCTGTTTAGATGCAGTACAGATGAAAAAAAAAAGATTGTTGTAGATCCTGGGAGCTGCTATTGTAACAAATTTCTTTCTTTTAAATTTTCTAGTTTCTAACGAAGTTATGATTGTAAAAGATTGGCCTCGCGTTAGATTCTAGAGCTAAAAGTTTTCAACAAGGTCGTTTTAGACCTCAGTTTCAAACTAATTAACTCTGGCGGGAAGTATGTAAGGATCTTAAGTTTTACTAACGTTTATTTTATTTTAAATCTTTACTATCACTTCTTATTTTCTACTTCCGGCCAGAATTATAAGCGTGAAGGATTTTATGCAAAGTTTGTCTGGCGAACGCCAAGTATTTAAGTGTGGCCTTTTTGCCAAGCGAGAGAGAGGAAGCAGTGAGTTCGAAGCTGGCCGCTTACCTTAGAAGTTACGCAGTTGCTATTTGCCTTCCAGGCCAGAGGTTTTAATCCTCTTGATAAATTAAACGTATTGTAGTGTTCACAGTCTCTGTGCTACATACGCTTCCTGTTATTATAAGGCCAATCTTCCACGTGTATTATTCTAAAGTTAAATTAGAGTTTAGTTTTATTTTTATACTTTTTTACGTTAGACCCCGAGTGGAGGGTCATTGTATTCCGAAGTACGGAAGTCATTGTATATAGAGAAAAATAAAGGGTTTTGTATACCCTTCGTCTGTATCCTGTCTACTTACTACAATTAGTGAACATAGCTTTAGTAAGCTCTCTGTTCCTAGTCAGGTCCTTGTATGTTCCCGAAGAAGGTTAGAAGGAACATTGAACCTGATAAGTTTTACTTCACTTATTCTAGATCCAGAGTATTTCATATTGACAGACGAACTTATAGGATTAGCAAATAACACTGCGATAAATATTTATAAACCTAAGAAAGAGAATGCTTGTAGAGATATATAGACTCGGATAACTCAGAAACTTAGGCAACCGAAAACTGCAATGCAAAACTAAATAAAGCAAAAAGAAATGGAAAAGAGAGCGAGTTAAAAGAACTGCTGATCTGTGAGTTATATCTGAAAATAAAGCATGGTAACTAATTAATGCAAAGCCCACCAGGGCTATCAGCTTCAGGAAAAATGCTTTTATTTCATGAAAGAATTTCTGAAAGAAATTGATTTGTATTCCCGTTACAATGAAGAAAGCCATGAAATCTCATGCAATTACTCCATTCACAAGGTACCAACTATGGGAAGAATTACTACTGTTTGCAGACTTATCCATCCGGCTACTGGTGGGACTACAGAGGACAGGCGTACATGCAGATTCAAAGACCATATTAATTATATGTCGTTCTAACACAATTCGCTGTTGTTTCTCCTTTCCCATATTCGTAATGTAATGCACTGTACAACTTAATTATTATTCAAGTAAAGTTTTAGTGGCATTAATGTAATAAGCACTGAGTGCTCATGAATAAACCTTATGTATTCTGTTATGCTTAAACAATGTTTAATCAGATACTTAAACAATGATTCATCAGCAAGGTTAAATGATGATTATTACAAAAGTTCCATTAATATTTTCTGTATAAATATGCATTGATGAAAACTATTTAAAGTGTAAGAATTAAAATGAGGTCAATTTGCATCGCACAGACCAAACTGAAATAGAATATTCTAAGAGTCATATGGGCATGAATTTTGAAATAATAAAAGTACCTAACCTGATTTCAAAAATCTAGGTTTATAAGAAAAGAACTTTATAGAAAAATAAGGGCTACCAGTGCCTAGCGGTAAAGTCGCTGAACACTGATATTTCGGTCCATGGCTCGAATCCCGACGAACTTCCTTGTACGGAATATTAAATTATACGCATTTTTTCCTGCATTTGATTTAAACATAGTGGACTAAATTAAATCCGCGTCGTCGATAGCGCATAAACCATAATAGAATAAAAGCACTCTTTAAAATTCACTATATTTGTTTATTATAGTGACACTCTGGCGCTAAGTTCACTTAACAGCGTTACATTTTATTCATTTTATAACTCAGAATGCACAAAATTTACATCATCTGAAAAATTATTAAATCGTTGCCACATGTTCCATTCAAATACTATAATAAATCCAAAACGATGCATAAAAAATTAAACAAACAATCAAAAAAAAAAAAAAAAAAAAAGAGAGAAAAGCAGGTATACGGTTTTTCACATTTAATTAATTCAGTTCACAATTCGCGACAAGGCAAAAATACATAAAATCTCAAAATATCTATATTAAAAATTACGAAGTAAATCTTAAACACTTATTTCCTCGAAAAAATTCCAGAATGCATTAAGCATGATCTAATTCGCAAAATAAAAGAAGGCGTTATCTTTACTATTGCGAAGCTTATTTTTTCATTGGCAACAAATCCACTATTATGCTAAGTTTCAAATGTAAACAAACATGGCCTCCATGATAATAAAACGTAGGCTTAGCCGCATCTCAGAATCTTTTCTATTGTTGATAAATCCACAGTTATTGCATGCAGGTTAACTAAACGCATAAAAATCTCAACCACAGCAAAATAATTCAAACATTTTTAAAGTAAAAATGTAAAATTTACAAACATATAATAATAAAGAAACTGAGCTCACTGAGTCGAGTAACAGAGTGATATATATATATATATATTTGTTGCGGCCGATTGCAACCAAAATACGAGGTGTACATCTACATGTTATAGCAATCCTACATAAAACATTTCTACGTTTTGAGGCTACTCGTTTTAATGTTATGCGAGATACGTTCTCACAGACGCCACGAAAAATTCTCTTCAGAATTCCTCAAATGGTACAAGCAAAAAAAAGAGTAGTAAAAAAAGAACATTGTTAAAAATGGAATATTCAAAAGCATTAATTTTGTCACATAAAGAGTAATTATAAAAGTTCATTTCAAGCAAATCAATACAAACTTGTTCTGAGAACTATTAAAAAAAACTATCTGACGCATTTGTTCGTTTAAGTGCGATTTGTGTTCGTCTTTGAAAAGACATACTTTAATGTTCACAGATATGAAGTTATTTTCTGCGTGTGCGTGAATAAGAACCTCCGTTTCAAGCAGCAGTTTGTTTATTAGTTAATTTTTCTTAACATTACCAGTGAGATCGAAAAAGCGTAATTTAAAAGAATTATCAAACAAAATATGCTATAAATTTTTTAATTAACTTAAATTTAGAAAAGCCAAAACGAACATTAATAACGATATGTATGTTTTTTTTTTTTTTTTTTTTTTTTTTTTTTTTATGAAACAAGATTACTGTTTCAAGAGCTTCGCAAATGTAGGAAAAGTGGAAAATCCATGCCGTAGATTAAATTATTAAAAATACTGCACGTGGCTACTTTCGAAGCCCAAAAAGCAAATATTCACATAAGATAATTTTATAATTAAACAGCTTCATGTTAGACTGAAAATTTAAATTTTAACTAACTTATTGATACAGGGCAAATTAATAATGATATGTCCCACTGAATCGTGTGGCTAATTAAGCAATGAAATTGTATTCAAGCTGAAATTATATTGTGTAGTTAAAAGTATTTGATTCACAATATTTCAAACGTTTAATTAGAAATATATTAGGTTTCCTTCATGCGTACAATTTTTATATGATGCGAAATAATTAATTCTGTGACCTGCAGTAATTTGTTTCCTAGGAAACAGCGTTTCAGCAGATTACATTTGAAACTAAGCATATCAACTGCATTAAATCTCGAATGATTTTCAAAATTCTCACAACGCCTTTTTTCACTAGAATGATTTCACATTGGTAATACCTTATGTTTTATGACAACAAGAATTTCTTTTTTAGACATCTTGTTTGTTTCGGGAAAATTTTATCTTCTTTTGTTATTTCCAAACAATGGCGCAAAAATTTGACATCTGACTTATGACGTCCTGTGTCAACGTATTCTACCATTTGTCTGCGTTGAAAGTTTCGCATTTCAGTAAAATCAGTCAACTGTTTTTTTTTTTTTTTTTCAGGATGTTTCTCAGCAGCTTATTAAGTAATACGGGGATAAATTTAATACTTATATAATTCTTTTTCAGAGTAATATATTTCGTCATTAACTGGTTTCAGCAAGACAGTTTGAAATATTTAACTCTAAAAATTATTGTTTACCTTTACTGTAACGCATCTTTGAGTTTCTTTATATATACTATATTTGATTTCCATTACATTTGGTACTTCTATTGCCACTACCCTTTCAGTTACTGCACAATTATGATAAACTACATTTTAAATGTACTCGTATTAGTCTGGTGTCACCTGAAATGTGTGTAAATTTCAGTACATTGGATGACAATGACATTTTATGAATGAGACAAAAAGGTGAACTCCAATAGTTTAACACATTAATAAATTAGCAAAAGATTGAGATAGAGAAGATTCAAATCCTTTCATACAATATTTCTTGACAGCTTTCAAAATCTTAGAATATGTAGAATTTCAAAATATATATCATTATCCTAATTGCGAGAATGTGTCTCATTCCATTTTTCATCCTTAACCCTATCAAGGCCAAAACGCCCAAGACAGCCGTTCATTCAAACGACCACAACAGCCGATATTGCGACGTTGTTTTCTCCCCCCCAAAGGTATGCAGGAGCAGGTGCAGTTTCTCCAAATACATTATATTAGTTTATTGCAGACAGCTTGCTCTGAAAGGCTAATGGAAGCTTCTTTGTTAGGAAATAGAAAGGATGTCATTTGAAATCTCCACATTTCTTTGAGAGTTAAGTGATGGCGAGAGGAGGAAATGGACGGGGACGGGCCGCCCGGAACTTTAAGTATACAGGTTAGCGAAGGCTTCGGTTTCTGCAGGTTAAGAGAAGATGTGGGTTATAGTATTTTATTCTTATTGCATTTCTCCCTCAGAGGGCTCACTTTTGTGAGTACGGGTGTGGCAATCCCGAGGTACTCTAGCCCTTCAGGGGATCATCTTCTTATTGATGAGACGGGTGTCACGATCCTGGAGCCCCAGTGACCTATCCTCTTTTCCGTCTCCTCTCCTCTTGGCTGGAACTTTTTCCCTTCCCTTCTCCCTTGTGGTTTCTCTCTACGGAGTTTGGGGCTCGTCACGAGAGGCTGGAACAGACCTTGTTTCTAGTTGTCAAGTGGCGAGAAAACTGCCCACGTGTTTGCCGTGCGTGGAGACCCGTGTCGCTGGAAAGGAGGGTCCTGGTATTTGAGGGGCGAGGTACTGTCCCCAACACACTGCTTTGGCCTCTGCTTCAGCTAAACGGGAGGCACCTTAGTCGTCCTCACGGGTGTCAATCGGCTGGTCACTAGTCCTTGTGTCAGTGGCTTGGGGTCAAGCTCTCGGGAGTACCTGCTTTCAGGAAAGCCGACTGTGGGGCTTCAGTTTGCGTATAGGTCCGGCTAGCCCTAACACAGGAATCTGTGTTCCCTTGTTGGGCTCCGTGGTGGGCGGGGCCGTCGGACCCGAATCTTATATTTTTCAATCATGGCTTCCGTATTTATTTTAAAAAAACCTGAAACAAACGACACGAATAAAGATATTGAAATCATTGACAAATCTGTGAGCAAGAAAATTCGTACTGATGCAAATGCCAAAGAAACTACTGAATGTCCTCGCTTTGTTGTTGTTACCAGTGCCTCTGAAGAATTTAAAAAGATGTCTCCTTTCCTAATAAACAAATACATTCGTTCCTGCATAGCTGAGCCAAGGAACATAAAGCGTCTTCGTTCGGGAGACCTGATTATTGATACCTTTTCGGCCACCCAGTCTGCTTCACTTTTACGACAAACCAAACTTGGACAGGTATCTATAAATGCGTCAGCCCACAAAACGCTTAATTTCTGTAGAGGCGTGATCTCGGAAATCGACCTTCTGTGTGTTTTAGAAGAAGAGTTCGTCTCCGAGTTAGCTGATCAAAAGGTTTGTGCTGCCAAGCGGATCAAGATGCGTAAGGAAGGTCAGTTGATTGACACCAAACACGTAATCCTGACCTTCAATTCGCCTGATCTGCCGAAGAATATTAAGGCTGGATATTTAAATTGCCCCGTAAGACCTTATATTCCAAACCCCATGCGATGCTTCCAGTGCCAGCGTTTTGGCCATTCCAAGATGTCCTGTCGTGGGACCCTGACGTGCGCTCGATGCTCGTCGGTTGGCCACGATAGCGATAATTGCACCGCTGCAGCACTGTGTATTAATTGCAAGGGCAACCATCCAGCATTTTCCCGTTCCTGTACAAAATGGAAATTAGAAAAGGAAGTTCAGACCATAAAAGTTTCTAGAAACATTTTCTATGCCGAAGCCAGAAGACAAGTTCAAAGCACACAGCCTCAGTCAAACAAATCATATGCCGGCGCCGTTAAATCAACACGCACTATAGCCACTCAAACTTCCATAAGTACACAGACACCACCAAATAAAACCCAGCAGCCTGCAAACAAGAAAAAGGAAAATCCAACCCATGTCATACAAAATAAAGAAGTAACAATCTTGAGCAAACCAAAAACTGTGCCTCCAAAAATAGTATCCAAAAATAGAAGCCGATCTGTAGATGACATGAATTCTGAATCTCTAGATTCAGACGGTATGGAAGTGGAGGAGGGAATGGAAGTTCCCGAGCATCTACTTCCGCGCAAAACTAAAAAGGAACACAGAAAGAACAAACAACACCAGTCATAATGGCCACCCTCGTCTCATGGAACTGTCGCGGTTTCCACCGAAATTTGCTTGACATCAAAGCTATGATCAATGCTTATCATCCTGTGTGCTTGGCAATACAAGAGGCAAATCTGAAACCATATCAACATGCAAAACTTCGGAGGTTTTCTCTCGTCAGGAAGGATAACCTTGCAGGTGAACGTGCCAGTGGATGTGTATATCTCCTCACCTCACTGGACTATCCTTTCCTCTGACGACTTCTCTCCAAGTTGTCGCGGTACAAGTAAATTTTGATATTGTAGTTTCAGTCGTTTCTCTTTATTTGCCTCCTAATGAGCACATTGATCAGCAAGATTTAAATGATCTTTTAGAGCAGCTGCCTGAGCCTTTCATCATAATAGGAGATTTTAACGGCCATAACTCGCTCTGGGGTAGTAAAGATACAAATTGCCGAGGAAGACAAATTGAGCGGATGATCAAAGATCACAGCCTTTGTCTCCTGAATAATGGGCAGGATACTTACTTCCATGAGCCTTCAAGGACATTTCACGCTCTCGATCTTGCCATCTGTTCACCATCTCTGTTGCCATTTTGTACTTGAGTGTCGGAAATGACCTGTACAACAGCGATCATTATCCCATTTTTGTATCTCTTGCACGAAAAGGAGCAAACCCCATGTCGAGAGTCCCTCGGTTTATTCTGGACAGGGCAGACTGGGAACTCTTCTCTTCCATTGCAAAGCTCACAGATGAAATGGTAGATGATGCTGTTGACGCTGTTACAAATACTATTCTTCAGGCAGCTATGTTTCGATTCCTAGAACATCAGGGAAAATACTTAAATATTCGAAACCATGGTGGAATCGCGACTGTCATGAAGCACTGAAAAAACAGAAAAAAGCATGGGGTATTTTTCGTAGATATCCTACTCTGCGAAACCTCATAGCGTTTAAAAGAGCCAAAGCAAATGCACGAAAAGTAAGAAGGCAGAGCCAGAGGGATTCCTGGATTTCATAAGTGTCCTCAATATCATCCTCTACGCCTAGTAAGCGGGTTTGGGAAAGAGTTCGAAAAGCATGCGGATTATATAAAGACCACTCACTTTCCTTTCTGGAAAAAGATGGCCGAGTGATTAGCTCCATAGAAGAAATTGCGAATACTATTGGTGAGACATTTGCTGCCGTTTCTTCCAGCAGAAACTATTCACCTGCATTTCTCTCTATCAAGCAGCACTCTGAAATAAATCCCATCGCTTTCAACTCTTCCAAATTTGAGCCTTATAATACAGACTTTACTATGCTTGAATTAAGGAAAGCTTTGTTGCAGACACATAGATCTTCTCCGGGTCTGGATGGCGTGTATTATGAAATGCTAAAGCATCTGTCCTGTAAGTCACTGACTGCCCTTCTCATTCTTTACAATAGAGTGTGGAAGGAGCGCACTTTTCCCAGTGCATGGAGGAGAGCTGTTGTTATTCCCATTGCTAAGCCAGGGAAAGATCCAAGGAATCCCTCCAACTATCGGCCAATTGCCCTTACGAGTTGCCTATGCAAACTGTTTGAAAAGATGGTAAACAGCCGCCTAGTCTACTTCTTGGAAAAGAATAATATTTTTTCGCCTTATCAAAGCGGATTTCGAAAGGGGAGAACTACCGTAGATAATATGCTCCTCTTGGAGACATCCATTCGTAAGGCTTTTGTAAGAAGGAGTCACCTTGTCTCGGTATTTTTTGACATTGAGAAAGCTTATGATAAGGCATGGAGATACGGTATACTTCGCGATCTTCACGAGAGTGGCTTGCGCGGCAACCTACCAATTTTCATTCAGAATTTCCTGAACGCTAGAACTTTTCAAGTAAGGATTGGCTCTGTTTTGTCAGATGTTTTTGAACAGGAAGAGGGTGTGCCTCAAGGCTGTGTGCTTAGTGTAACCCTGTTTAGTTTAAAAATAAACTCCGTATTAAAAGAACTTCCTCCCACCATCTTGGGATCACTATATGTAGATGATTTACAGATTAGCTGTCGAGGAGCAGACATGAGATACATAGAGAGGCAATTGCAGATGGCTCTGAATAAGATCCAAGAATGGTCAGACAACAGGGATTTACTTTTTCGAAACAGAAAACTGTGTGTGTTCACTTTTGTAGGAAGCGAGGTCTCCATCCTGAGCCTGAATTATATCTGAATGGTACAATTATTCCAGTTACGCCCGAAGTAAAATTTTTAGGAGTGACGTTCGACCGAAAATTGACCTTCCTTTCTCATGTTTTAAACCTAAGAAAGAAGTGTCTAAAAACACTAAATATTTTAAAAGTGTTGGCGAACACCTCCTGGGGTGCAGAACGTTGCTCCATGCTTCACATTTACAGAGCGCTTGTCCGCTCTAAACTGGACTATGGCTCAGTTGTTTATGGATCCGCTCGGCCATCAGTATTGTTAAAACTGGATCCTGTTCACCATCAAGCTCTGCGGATTTGTTCAGGAGCCTTGAGGATCTCTCCCGTCCAGAGCCTGTACGTTGATTGTAACGAACCATCACTTTATCTGAGGCGTGAGCAATTGTCCCTCTTGCAATATTTTAATATTCTATCCCAACCTGAACATCCCAATAAGCTGTACTTACTCGATAATGTGTGTAACAGTTTATTTGAAACGCGTCCATCCTGCGTTCCTACCTTTCCTTTAAGAGTTCGCCCTGTCATTGAGGAACATTCCCTCTCTGATATGCGCCCCCAAGCAGTACAGAACTTTGAAATTCCACCTTGGGAAAATTCACGGATTCAGCTTCTTGATATTTTCAAACATCACGTGAAGGCAAGCACTAACGAGATCGTTTACAGACAACTTTTCGCTGAGCACAGGCACAAATATAGCAGTTATTATCCGATATACACAGATGGATCAAAGTCAAATGATCATGTAGGGATGGCTTTTGTATTTGAAAATTACATAGAGGGCAGATGCCTGCACCATGCTTTCTCAGTCCTAACATCTGAACTAACCGCAATATATTATGGTCTTTTGTACATCTCAAAGCTCTGCCACAAAAAGTTCATAGTTTACACAGACTCGTATAGTGCTCTTAAATCCTTGGAATCTTTTCCCAACACTCAGAATCCTGTAGTAGTGGATGTTCTCAAAATTCATATAAATTTAACGATTCGAGGTTATGAAGTCCTGTACTGCTGGGTTCCTGGACATGCTGGAATAAAGGGAAATGAGCTTGCAGATATCGCAGCCGAATCTGCTGTTGAACTGTCCAGTCGTCTCCTCCCTTTTGCAGACATCTGTTGTGTTGTGAAACAGAAGATCCAAAATAATGGCAGCAACTTTGGGATGTTCAGCTCCAAAATAAATTAAGACATGTAAAACCTAGAATTGAGCACTGGGAATTAACCAAAAATCGGAAGGAGGAAGTGCTTTTGACTCACCTCAGAATTGGTCACACTAGAGTAACACACGGCTACCTTTTAAAAGCTGAGAATGAGCCTGTTTGTTCAAATTGTAATGTTTGTCTATCTGTCCGTCATATTTTAATTGAGTGTCCATATTTTAATAATCTTCGTCAGAAACATTTTAAAAGCTGTGACTTACCTCTCAACCGTTTAATCGGAAGAGAGGATAATTGTAATTATTTTATTATTTAAAAGAAACTGGATTTTACTACCTAATGTAATATATTTTGAAGATTGTGTCTTGGATTTTATCGTGTGCTTTTACCTTGTTTTTATATGACTTCATCCTCTGGATTTGGTACATTTGTCCACTTGTTTTTATTTATTGAATTTTAATGTCATCAATTGTAATCACCCCATCTTGTGTTTGGCGCGTCATAATCATCTCTGGTTTTGCGCCATAATCACTCACTCACTCACTCACTCACTCACTCTTATTGCATTTCATTTGCAATGTCTAAAATTCTTATACGTCACCTCTTCTGCTTCGAATGTGAAAAAGTAATAAATTTATCCTGTCAGTAAATAGCATAAAGGACGTATTTAAATAGGGTAAGAAGAAATGTTCGAGTAAGAATGTGAAGAATTGTATTCATAATTTAAAATATTACTTTGCAGTAGTTTTTAGATATTTTCATATAAAATGAGACATCACGTCTTACATTTAATGTTGGCCGTAGATCTGCTTATTTTACAGTTATTAGGATTTATTTATTTATAATTAGCTCAGATTGTTCAATGCATTAAAATACTCAAAAGTCTTTTTAAGCAAGAGAATCGAGAAACAGTAGAAGCAATAGCAAAAGAGCTAATGGAATGGTAAAAGACCTGGGACGATGCGGACAGGACTGTGCATATCAAAAACTAGTAAAAATCTACATAGCGATACATCTGAAATCAAGCAGTTCTATCAAAGTGAGAGCAACACGAGGGCGCTCTATATTGCCTCTGCTTTCCGGACAAGGTTCGATGCTCATAAAGAGGGATTGGTAACTCAATCACTGTTTATTCGAATGCCCTAAAACAAGAACTTATCACAGTAAAAAACCAGCTGGCCATGCATGGTCTGTAAATATCTGCAGCAACTCCCACACAGTTAAACATATTCAAAGCTTAAAAAATGTTGCTCTTTCAAAGGAATAGCTAAACTAATATAAATTTACCGAGTAGTCCGGGTAATACTACTCTGGTATGCGCAGCTCCTACGAAGCTATGCGCAGCTGTATGTATTTGAACATTATTATTACGATTTGCACTGAGTAGATGGGAAGCAATCGAAAATCATGAAGAAGACATTTTAATGAATGAGAAGCACAAGCATGTTCTCATTGTTGCCTCATTCAGCTTATCAGTCGAACACGCATAGCAGAATGCTTTAACAGCATAGCTTACTTCATCTCTTCCGTTGCAATTCCATTGCTCGTTTTTACAAGAACAGTTCTTAGAACGACAGGCGCAATCTTGCTCTCCTTGCCACGATGCATTTCGTGAGCTTGTTCTTATGTTACTGTTAAACAAGTGCGATATAAGTCATAACAACAGCAGCTCTTAGAAGACATGTTTCTGGAACGTGTGAACGAATTTTAAATCACCGAGAGAGCTTAAACAGGCTGTTACAGTTTATGTAGCTGGCCACGAGAGGGCGCAGCGTTTTACTTTTAGCCTGTTATATTTTTCTTACCGCATTTCGGATTTTTGAGATAGATGTAGTGGCAACCAAAAGAAAACATGATGAATGTTCAAATGTAAGCATAAAATTGTTGTACATAGCTGTAAATAAAGCTTCTGTGTGATAAAAATGAAAAGGAATTCCAAGCGTTCCTGTGGATATTCTTCACGAAAGGTAAGCAAAAATTCACTTATCAATATTGTTAAATGTAAATAATAAGAATAAGAAAAAAGATCATAAATTGCAACACTGGTTGATCAGCACCATTCCCAATTATACAAGCTGCTCCGTCGATGGAATACAATAATGCTTCGGATCTTGTTTAAAATATTAAAAACAAGTTTTCCGAACAAAATATTTGTTTTATAGTAATCAAAGAAAACGCCATATTACTCAGCGCGATAAAAAATGGCAAATAAACAGCATTTTACGCGCATGCAAGGCGAAGAAAATGGGCATTATTTTTCACATGAAAAGGTTTGTTAGTTATTCACGTTTCGTATCTTCCAATCTTTTTATGTACTTATAATGAATTATGTCGTTCGGTTATAAGTTATTATATTTTATTTCTAGCTAACGTTATAAAGAAACTAATATAATACCTGCGGCAAAAGGAAAAAAAAATGCAAATTTAGCAAAAATAGCCTTTTGTCGGATGTAATGCCTGACAGCTTGTTTTTTAACCGTAGACTCACCATAGGAATATTTGTGCAGTGATCTATAAGATCAGAAAAGTGCATATAAAATGAAAGTTTCATTTTAGAAATTCTAATAACGATTTATTTTAACTGAATATTGTTGCGAAATGCCCAGCAGCTACACGGTGAGATAGTTTCACAGCAGCTACACGGTGAGATAGTTGCGAAATGCCCAGCAGTACACGGTGAGATAGTTTCACAGCTTATCTTTATCTTATCACTTTCTGGCAACCATAACCAGCTTATGGTTGCCAGAAAGTGACAAGCAAATGCAAACTTTGCCAGATTTGGCGTGAAATCGCACATTTGGCGACATTTGACGAAACAAATTGGCGATATGCCAGATGCGAAGCGAGAACATTCAAGGAAGCATTCTTAGCTGCTAACTCGAGAATATTCTCGAAGGTAGATTAGTGCTATATATACCTTCTCTGTCCTGACAGAGAGGTGTCTTGAGATTACAGATTAGCTTGATAGCGATCGACCGAGTTGAGAGCTGTACTTCAGTGCTTTACCGTGAAGCTGTCTTCCCCGTTATAGCATGAAGGCTGTGTTGCTGAATGTTTCAGCGCGTTTGTCGTAATTGTTTGACGAGTATAAACGTCTCTTTGGAACAGCCCTGTGTAATAGTGATTACTAGCAAATAAATTGTATTATGCTTCTTTATCAAGTCTTTATCATAAATTCACATAATAAATTACTCCAAATCCACGAACCCGTAGAACGGAACAATATTATTATAAAAACGCTTCTGAAAAAAATGTAAGCTTATTTCTGATAACTGAGATCTACCATTTGTACCAAGAAAACATTAATTAAGCTCTTGTATCCAGGTAGAGTTGCATTATTTTTCAACCAGTGTGAGCACTTCGGTACTGTGAGGTTTCAGAGAAATTGTTTCACTTTTCTGAGTTTTTTAATGACAATTTGCGTAGGCAATTCTTTTTTTATATAATTAAGAATGACTGTAAATTTAGATAACTTCGTAAAGGCGTTTCTTACTGCAAATTAGATTAAAATATCTTCAGTTGTTTCGATAATTATGTCTTTTGAAAAGTCCTTAATTAAGGATAATTTAAAGACGTAATCTGGTATTTTGACATAATTCTTTTGAAAAGTCCTTAATTAAGGATAATTTAAAGACGTAATCTGGTATTTTGACATAATTTATTGCGTAACATTTACTACAAAATATATTTAAACAAATAATGCAAATTAAAGTACTTTTGGGGGGGGGAGATTTGTTTTATTTCACATTTATTGTCAGATTATATTTTTTCAACAAATGTTAATGTTTTCCGCATATTATGCTTATCAAGCGTGTTTTGAGTTTCAAAGAATGAGAACGAAGGTAATTATTCATTAACCTTCAAAATCAGAAAGACGCATTCAAGTAATTCCATAATTCCAAAACTGGCAGAAATGAATCGTTTATTACAAATCATGTGCTGTTTCAAAATTAACAGAACTGGTTATTTAATGTCAAAAAACGTAACAACTGAGCTGTTTTGACTCACCAGAGGCCAAGTGGTAAAATTGCTGAACATTGGTGTCCCGGCGAATGGGCTGGCTGCATGGGCATTTTCCTGGTTTTACCCTGTGTAGCGTATATATGAGTCAACTTCCTTTAGAAAGACGTCCATGAAGACGTGCTTCTTCTTAGGGAGATAGCTCTCAAATGCTTTGCCAAAATTAAAGAAACCAAACCAAACCAATCCATCCCGAACTGTTCATGATTCACCTGCACAATATCAAATTGTTAGACACGGAGGCTTCCATAGTTTTGAATGTTCAAACCCTCATTATAGATAAAAATGACAAAATGGTCGACCACCAGCAAATTCTCCCACCCGTGTTAATGACATGATATGAAATTGAAAAGTGTCAGACCACTTAATCATAACAGATTCGATATTTTTGAATTTATCAGCAAATTGGGCACTGCATTGATCATTGCCTGATCAACATCATTGCACTAATCATTACAATAACGACTGAGCTTCGTTTTTGAATACGAAAACTTCTATTGAATGCATCGCAAATATATTTTTAACAACCAAGAAAAGAAAGTAAATTTCATTAAAAATAAACTACAAAAATGGCACATTCTATTCCTTTTTTATTCTACACTGTAATTTTATATCAATTTTAATTGCTGAAATCTTTCTGCCCAAACACGTATACTCTATTTGAAAATATTTATATACCAATTTATGCATTAACCATTTCTAATTTAGAAATGTAAATTTTTCCCTGACATTTTATTGCATTTGTAGAGTAATTTTTTTATGCTGGAGACGTGAAAAATGTGCAATGCCCTCGCCGGGATTTGAACCTGGACCTCTCGAATAGCCGCTGAATGTGCTACCCATACACCACTAGGGCGTGCTGGAAAGAAGGAAGGATATACTCTCCTTTTTAAAGGACGACTAGGGATTAAGGTGTTTAGTCGCCAAATCCTGGTGTCCTTATTGTCCACCACCTTTTTGTGCGGGCACCAGTGTAGAGTAATTAGTGTCTTTTGTATGTGTGTGCTTGTGTGATTATGGCAAAGCTTTGAGGGCTATCTGTCTAAGAGGAGGGATGACTTCGTGGAGGGCTTTCTAAGGGAAACTGGCTCCTATACACGTTACACATGGGGAAAACCACGAAAACGCTCATGGAGCCAGCCCGTTCGCGGCATTCGAACCTCAAATCGAACTACCAGTGTTCAGTGACTTTACTGCTCTGCCGCTGGTGGGCTCTAGTGTCTTTTGAAGCAGGAGACGTGAAATATGTGCAATGCCCTCGCTGGAACACGAACCTGGACCTCTCAAATGCGAATGTGCTACCGCATTTCAGAGGTCCAGGTTCCAAGGAGGGAACCAATCGTCTTTTAAAAAAGGGTGTTTATAAGGCACATTTTCCGTCTTTCCAGCATGCCTTCGTGGAATAACGATAACACAGTCGACGCGTATTCGAGTGTCAGGGAGAGGACGTTACTGATTATTCACATCTCTTGCTTTTTTTTTTTTTTTAAAAAAAAATAATGAATCTACAATGGTGCCGAAGCTAATTCATCACCACTAGGATTTGGCGATTGCGTCTCCTCATCTCCAGTCGCCCTTTATAAAGGGGGAGGGAGTTGTAAGGTATATTCTCTCTTTTGCCAGCATGCCTTCGTGGTGTAATGGTAACACACTCGGCGCATACTCGAGATGTCCAGCCTCGAGTCATGGCAAAGCACTGCATTTTTTTCACACGCCACAATCGATAACAAAACCTAATGATTCTACACTTTAAATCCCAATTCTGCTTACAGTGAAAAAATTTCGCGGCAGTATACCTAGATTCAGGTGAAATCGAATCAAATTAAGTAATCAAATTATACGCATGAAATATGCTCACTGCCCAGGAAAAGGAAAGAAATACAATCTCATTTTATTTATTCGTCCGAAACAAAAGCAGGAACCCGCATTTCACATTTTTTTTTCACTTTTCTATTACGATTTTGAATACATTACCATTTCTGACGGTTTTAAATTATTCATAAGTGTCATTATTTTTAATGAACTCACTGTTCCATACCAATATACTAACCACACCCGATACGAAACTGATCTTAAATCATGTCACGAAGAGGACTACAGTCTAATTTTTAGCTTAATTTAAATGTTATTCGTGACATGTTTAAAACGTTCCAAATTGTATTCAGTAAAAAAGCTGTACATTTAATTAATTCTTCCTAACACGCTACAACCGCAGTCCCGACATATCTAATGACATACTAATTTGACAAAAATGTTACGACTTACTGTTTGGAACAAAGGATCCTTAATTAACTACAGTAAAAAGATACACGTTGCATTAAATCAAAAACCAAACCCTTGTTTGTCTACGATGAAATGAAGGTAATTATCAGATAAATCAAATTTCTTTCACAGCACGTTTTAACGATATGACATGAAATATTGTAACATTAACAGCGCTAAGAGGGAATGTAACTACGTAATAAATTTCATTCCGTGCTTCGGATTTGAAAAGTATTTTGTTACTCACTCTGCTGTCTAAGATATATAGCTCCATTCCCTTAGGAATAAATGTTAATTTTCTTTATATATAGGAGGACTCAGACATTGTCTTGAAATGTATCATAATTTAATCAACTGCTAATTTAGAAAAGATTTTTCAATAATTCAAGAATGCGTTCTGAAGTAAATGAGATGACTCTTTTTGTATGCGATAAGTAATAAAGGACTACCATTTAATAATAAATGAAAAGGCTAAAAGCTTATTTTTCATTCTAATAAGTATATTTACGTTCTGCTCAAAGCTAAAGGAAACAGCATTTAGGACAAGCAGGCGGAATGATGATTCAAAGAAGGCAATATCAAGTGACGGAGGACGTGGACACTGTGCCTTTACCATACTGGTTAATCAATACAGCACCACGTCCACTATTAACTAGAGCAGCCCCAGATGTCAAGAGGGGGGTGGCCTAAATTCAGAATACAATGTACCAAGATTTATTTTTATTATATTTTTTATTTATAAAGTAGGTTGCAATGAGAAAATATCATAAGAGCCATAAGTTATAAAACAAAATTATAATCTATCAGCTACCGAATGGTTAAAAGCACCAAAGATTTGATTGTATTTTAGCCCTGAATTTTATTACGATTGTTAGAACGAGCTTGGACCATGCAAATTCTATGATTTTGCCCTTATACAATAGATTTTGTTAAATGCTTTGGGCACATTAAAAAATAACAAATCGTAAAATGCGTAATTTAATAAAAAAATTCCCCACTAAGACCTAGTTTTTTGCTGTTTCAGATAATGCATCCTTATAACAAATTATCTCCTTCCATTACGAACTCTAGGATGAAATTTGCAGCATAACCACCAGCATTGGAAAATCCGAAGTTTGAATTCCGGCTCTTGCACACATGTTTGCTTCACATACTCCAAAAGATATAATAGATTTACTAATGAGGTCCTAGTAAAATGTGGTGGACGATAATTCGTGTTCACCTGCATTTAATTATCCTCTCCCTGCCCACTTGCCCATTAAACGGGGCACATATAAGGAACATTCGCTATCACGACTGCGTGCTCTCTGTATACAGCTGGTAAAAGCTCCAGCTACAAATCGAAAAATCCAAGGTTCGAATCCCGACTAAAGCATCGCAAGTTTCTCGTGTTTCTTAGCTCCGGTATGCCAGATGCCAGATGCCATATAGCTCTGAATGCTTTCTTTGAACAAACAACCAAATCTAAATATTAAAATCGATTCAAAAGGAAACAGTTATACAACAGTTCTAAGATAGTTAATGTTTTTTAGCATAGCGAGCAGAACACACATGCCACAGTCTAAACCGTTAAGCATGGGCAATTCGTTCCAGATTTAATCAAAGAAGCTGGAAAGTTTGGTGGTTTAGTGTGGTTGTACGCCCTTTAGTTGAAGCACAGCAACCAGAATTCTTAATGGTTAAAACTGCTTTCAACCATTAAAGCATTTTTTGTTTTTTGCTCCGTGTGGGGCATAAATACAAGTCAATTTCCCTTTCTTCATCAGTCGCCGAGGACACAACCCCTTTGGTAGTTCAACTCGTGTATTTTCATGCAATTCTCCTCGCATAAAGGAATTATAATCCAATAGCTTTAAAATTCCTCCACGAAGGCCTCCCTTCCCAAAAGCAGGTAACAATTTGACACTTTCGCATAACCAAATAACTCTAACTCTTGAACATATCCATAAATGCATTGAAAAGCATGCGTATTCCCACTATCATATATAACATGCATGTATTCATTCAACTACAGTAATCCTGTAAAGAATTTCAGAAGTGAATACGTATTCAGCGAGAAACAGTTAATGTACTACAATTAGCTTTTCTGTAACAAAATACGCTTATTCTGAATTATTTTACTTATACATTTATTACTAACAATTAAACTGTATAAGGATATAAAGGCACCACAAATAAAAATATTTTCTTCTAAATTGTATGCCATATTGTTTTTCTCCGCAATTTTGTCTGGCGTAAGAAAAAGTAGCATAAAAATAGATGTATTTAAACATTGCTCATCACTGCATGAATCCTTATATAACTTCCCAACATACCATTATCAAGTATGCAGCCATGCTGAAACCCATCAGCCATTTTTCTTAGCTTACAAAACCTTTAACAAACCTTTAACAAAAAATAAAGCGGACAGCCTTAGCATTAATATCAGCAAATCTGGAATTCGAGAGAACTTCGCATAGATGAGAGAAATTATTTCTCGTTTAGTGCCAGTTATGAAAAAGAATGGGATATGCTATTAAAGAGCACTTTTGCATCTGTGCAAACCTTTATTAAAAACTTTTCCTTACTCTACGTTTCGCATGCACGGAAAACTAATTAAAACGCAGAATTCGTAGCATTTTAAGAAGAAAAACATTAATAACCTACTTGAAGATAACGTGGGAATACATTAAATTGGCAAGGACAGTGTATCTTTGGAAAAATATTTCTTAGCTCACGTAAAATAGATTAATTTGCATTTATTTCTCTTGGGAGCAATCTTTAGTCTTAGATATATCCACATGCTGCCTATCTATTTATAAAGACATGTTTTCAAGTTTAGTTTGTAAATACTTAAACAAAATATAAACGATACCATATATAGCAGGTTATAAATTTAATACATTCACTTTTTTAGTAGAAGTGAAAAATTTCGAAGGTCATGAATGCAAAATAGGCAACTTCTTTTATTATTTAAATTATTTATCAACATCTTTCATTAATTTTATTACTGGTGAAACTTTCTTTACTATTTGGCTCCATTATTTAAGATTCTGCTCTACGGACTGGTCATTGAAAGTGAAACGGCCAAACTTACTGGTCCATCTAGAAAGCATGATAAATAATTCGCTACATGCGTCCGTCCATATTGCACAAAAGATCTATATGTAACAAATTGGGAAAATATATTATGCAGGGTGTCTTAAATGGTCGTTGCCAAACCTAACATGCTAATCTGTCATAGCATGACAAACAAGATTTACATAGGATTTTGTGTATAAAAATGAGAACGACGACAGCTAGAGAACACTGTCTGGGAAGAAAGTAAGGATCTCGAAAGAGCTCTTAAGATAACTTTTATTAAAGAACATGGTTAAATCACAGAAGATGTTCAAAATTCATTTCTTTCTCAACAATGCATGCTTCAGAACTTCGCCGCATGGATTCACGGACCCGTTCAAAATGAGTAGGTATGTTATGGACACGTGCTGCCGCTTCTACGATCCTGGCGACGACATCAATATGTGATATTTCTGTCCTTTCGTACACCATGGACTTCATGTATCCCCACAGGTGAAGTCAGGTCGGGAGATCGCGGTGGCCATACGACTGTTCCGCCTCTGTCAATCCAGTGATCAGAACATATCCTATTGAGGTATTTCCGCTCAGTGCTGCTAAAATGTGCAGGCGCTTCATCCTGCTGAAACCAGGTGTTTCGGCGTACATTCGCTGAAACGTCAACCATTCACATCCGGCAAGGCTATTTCCAAAAAATGTCCATAAAAGACTGAGTTAGTAAACTCATTCATCCTTCTCGTGCAACTTCCTCGCCTGAAATGATCACATTTCCCACTCTCTCATAAGCCTGCGATCACTGCCCTCATCTCCAGTCGCCCTTTATAAAGGGGGAGGGAGTTGTAAGGTATATTCTCTCTTTTGCCAGCATGCCTTCGTGGTGTAATGGTAACACACTCGGCGCATACTCGAGATGTCCAGCCTCGAGTCATGGCAAAGCACTGCATTTTTTTCACACGCCACAATCGATAACAAAACCTAATGATTCTACACTTTAAATCCCAATTCTGCTTACAGTGAAAAAATTTCGCGGCAGTATACCTAGATTCAGGTGAAATCGAATCAAATTAAGTAATCAAATTATACGCATGAAATATGCTCACTGCCCAGGAAAAGGAAAGAAATACAATCTCATTTTATTTATTCGTCCGAAACAAAAGCAGGAACCCGCATTTCACATTATTTTTTTTCACTTTTCTATTACGATTTTGAATACATTACCATTTCTGACGGTTTTAAATTATTCATAAGTGTCATTATTTTTAATGAACTCACTGTTCCATACCAATATACTAACCACACCCGATACGAAACTGATCTTAAATCATGTCACGAAGAGGACTACAGTCTAATTTTTAGCTTAATTTAAATGTTATTCGTGACATGTTTAAAACGTTCCAAATTGTATTCAGTAAAAAAGCTGTACATTTAATTAATTCTTCCTAACACGCTACAACCGCAGTCCCAACATATCTAATGACATACTAATTTGACAAAAATTTTACGACTTACTGTTTGGAACAAAGGATCCTTAATTAACTACAGTAAAAAGATACACGTTGCATTAAATCAAAAACCAAACCCTTGTTTGTCTACGATGAAATGAAGGTAATTATCAGATAAATCAAATTTCTTTCACAGCACGTTTTAACGATATGACATGAAATATTGTAACATTAACAGCGCTAAGAGGGACTGTAACTACGTAATAAATTTCATTCCGTGCTTCGGATTTGAAAAGTATTTTGTTACTCACTCTGCTGTCTAAGATATATAGCTCCATTCCCTTAGGAATAAATGTTAATTTTCTTTATATATAGGAGGACTCAGACATTGTCTTGAAATGTATCATAATTTAATCAACTGCTAATTTAGAAAAGATTTTTCAATAATTCAAGAATGCGTTCTGAAGTAAATGAGATGACTCTTTTTGTATGCGATAAGTAATAAAGGACTACCATTTAATAATAAATGAAAAGGCTAAAAGCTTATTTTTCATTCTAATAAGTATATTTACGTTCTGCTCAAAGCTAAAGGAAACAGCATTTAGGACAAGCAGGCGGAATGATGATTCAAAGAAGGCAATATCAAGTGACGGAGGACGTGGACACTGTGCCTTTACCATACTGGTTAATCAGTATAGCACCACGTCCACTATTAACTAGAGCAGCCCCAGATGTCAAGAGGGGGGTGGCCTAAATTCAGAATACAATGTACCAAGATTTATTTTTATTATATTTTTTATTTATAAAGTAGGTTGCAATGAGAAAATATCATAAGAGCCATAAGTTATAAAACAAAATTATAATCTATCAGCTACCGAATGGTTAAAAGCACCAAAGATTTGATTGTATTTTAGCCCTGAATTTTATTACGATTGTTAGAACGAGCTTGGACCATGCAAATTCTATGATTTTGCCCTTATACAATAGATTTTGTTAAATGCTTTGGGCACATTAAAAAATAACAAATCGTAAAATGCGTAATTTAATAAAAAAATTCCCCACTAAGACCTAGTTTTTTGCTGTTTCAGATAATGCATCCTTATAACAAATTATCTCCTTCCATTACGAACTCTAGGATGAAATTTGCAGCATAACCACCAGCATTGGAAAATCCGAAGTTTGAATTCCGGCTCTTGCACACATGTTTGCTTCACATACTCCAAAAGATATAATAGATTTACTAATGAGGTCCTAGTAAAATGTGGTGGACGATAATTCGTGTTCACCTGCATTTAATTATCCTCTCCCTGCCCACTTGCCCATTAAACGGGGCACATATAAGGAACTTTCGCTATCACGACTGCGTGCTCTCTGTATACAGCTGGTAAAAGCTCCAGCTACAAATCGAAAAATCCAAGGTTCGAATCCCGACCAAAGCATCGCAAGTTTCTCGTGTTTCTTAGCTCCGGTATGCCAGATGCCAGATGCCATATAGCTCTGAATGCTTTCTTTGAACAAACAACCAAATCTAAATATTAAAATCGATTCAAAAGGAAACAGTTATACAACAGTTCTAAGATAGTTAATGTTTTTTAGCATAGCCAGCAGAACACACATGCCACAGTCTAAACCGTTAAGCATGGGCAATTCGTTCCAGATTTAATCAAAGAAGCTGGAAAGTTTGGTGGTTTAGTGGGTTGTACGCCCTTTAGTTGAAGCACAGCAACCAGAATTCTTAATGGTTAAAACTGCTTTCAACCATTAAAGCATTTTTTGTTTTTTGCTCCGTGTGGGGCATAAATACAAGTCAATTTCCCTTTCTTCATCAGTCGCCGAGGACACAACCCCTTTGGTAGTTCAACTCGTGTATTTTCATGCAATTCTCCTCGCATAAAGGAATTATAATCCAATAGCTTTAAAATTCCTCCACGAAGGCCTCCCTTCCCAAAAGCAGGTAACAATTTGACACTTTCGCATAACCAAATAACTCTAACTCTTGAACATATCCATAAATGCATTGAAAAGCATGCGTATTCCCACTATCATATATAACATGCATGTATTCATTCAACTACAGTAATCCTGTAAAGAATTTCAGAAGTGAATACGTATTCAGCGAGAAACAGTTAATGTACTACAATTAGCTTTTCTGTAACAAAATACGCTTATTCTGAATTATTTTACTTATACATTTATTACTAACAATTAAACTGTATAAGGATATAAAGGCACCACAAATAAAAATATTTTCTTCTAAATTGTATGCCATATTGTTTTTCTCCGCAATTTTGTCTGGCGTAAGAAAAAGTAGCATAAAAATAGATGTATTTAAACATTGCTCATCACTGCATGAATCCTTATATAACTTCCCAACATACCATTATCAAGTATGCAGCCATGCTGAAACCCATCAGCCATTTTTCTTAGCTTACAAAACCTTTAACAAACCTTTAACAAAAAATAAAGCGGACAGCCTTAGCATTAATATCAGCAAATCTGGAATTCGAGAGAACTTCGCATAGATGAGAGAAATTATTTCTCGTTTAGTGCCAGTTATGAAAAAGAATGGGATATGCTATTAAAGAGCACTTTTGCATCTGTGCAAACCTTTATTAAAAACTTTTCCTTACTCTACGTTTCGCATGCACGGAAAACTAATTAAAACGCAGAATTCGTAGCATTTTAAGAAGAAAAACATTAATAACCTACTTGAAGATAACGTGGGAATACATTAAATTGGCAAGGACAGTGTATCTTTGGAAAAATATTTCTTAGCTCACGTAAAATAGATTAATTTGCATTTATTTCTCTTGGGAGCAATCTTTAGTCTTAGATATATCCACATGCTGCCTATCTATTTATAAAGACATGTTTTCAAGTTTAGTTTGTAAATACTTAAACAAAATATAAACGATACCATATATAGCAGGTTATAAATTTAATACATTCACTTTTTTAGTAGAAGTGAAAAATTTCGAAGGTCATGAATGCAAAATAGGCAACTTCTTTTATTATTTAAATTATTTATCAACATCTTTCATTAATTTTATTACTGGTGAAACTTTCTTTACTATTTGGCTCCATTATTTAAGATTCTGCTCTACGGACTGGTCATTGAAAGTGAAACGGCCAAACTTACTGGTCCATCTAGAAAGCATGATAAATAATTCGCTACATGCGTCCGTCCATATTGCACAAAAGATCTATATGTAACAAATTGGGAAAATATATTATGCAGGGTGTCTTAAATGGTCGTTGCCAAACCTAACATGCTAATCTGTCATAGCATGACAAACAAGATTTACATAGGATTTTGTGTATAAAAATGAGAACGACGACAGCTAGAGAACACTGTCTGGGAAGAAAGTAAGGATCTCGAAAGAGCTCTTAAGATAACTTTTATTAAAGAACATGGTTAAATCACAGAAGATGTTCAAAATTCATTTCTTTCTCAACAATGCATGCTTCAGAACTTCGCCGCATGGATTCACGGACGCGTTCAAAATGAGTAGGTATGTTATGGACACGTGCTGCCGCTTCTACGATCCTGGCGACGACATCAATATGTGATATTTCTGTCCTTTCGTACACCATGGACTTCATGTATCCCCACAGGTGAAGTCAGGTCGGGAGATCGCGGTGGCCATACGACTGTTCCGCCTCTGCCAATCCAGTGATCAGAACATATCCTATTGAGGTATTTCCGCTCAGTGCTGCTAAAATGTGCAGGCGCTTCATCCTGCTGAAACCAGGTGTTTCGGCGTACATTCGCTGAAACGTCAACCATTCACATCCGGCAAGGCTATTTCCAAAAAATGTCCATAAAAGACTGAGTTAGTAAACTCATTCATCCTTCTCGTGCAACTTCCTCGCCTGAAATGATCACATTTCCCACTCTCTCATAAGCCTGCGATCACTGCCCTCTAGCGATCGCCGTTCGCACTTTCGGATACAAGTTCTATGTAAATCTTGTTTGTCATAGTATAACAGACCAGCAATGGTTAAGTTTGGCAACGACCTTTTGAGATAACCTGAATGTATCATATTTATAATACAAGCACTATTGTCAATGAAATTAAATATTATTTCTAATATGCTATTTTTAAAGCAGGGTACAGGTGTAATTGTTACACGACACAAACATACCCTTATCAAACATGTACACATACATGTATAAAATATATATATGTATACATGCATACAGTTTTACTCACACATATATATATATATATATACATATATATTACTTATTGTATAGTATATAACTGTATCTGTAAGTAAATATATAATTACATATGTGTATAACATCATATTGTTTATATTGATATATAAATACACACATACATCAATATTGTATATGTATGATTGATTGTATATGTATGTATATATATATATATATATACATTTATATATACACACATATACAATCAATCATCAAACTTAAAATTACCTTTATTATTCCAAAGGGGCAATTTGCCTTGAAGGACTTTCGTTTTGGCATTTTGCGTTGGTTCACTATAACTGTCCGATTCACTTTTCAGTTAGTTTCCACCAAATATTATCGCCCTGTATTATATTTAAAGAAATTATATAATAAAGAAGTTGCATCAATGTATGTAGGTATGTTTCTCGCAGTGTGATAAAAAAACCGGTACCTAGAGCCATTCAATTTTGAATAACGTACGTTTCCACCCGAATATGGGCATCTGGAAGCCCATATTTGGAATCTGTTTTATTATCTATTTCGTATTTTTTAAAACTTTTTATTAATTTTAAATAATTAACGAATTTTTGATTAACAATATCAATGGTTTAAAGCGAGCTATTGGAACACCCTACGGAGGGGGGGGGGGGGAAACCTTTTTATCTCCAGCGCCCGGAACTGTGTATCGAAAATTCTAAAGATATGCTTATTTTAAAATTATATAACGATATTGCTGTTGAAATGAATTTTATAGTTTAAGTGCGAAGAACATGATATTTAATAAATAAAGGCAACGCACAAAACGTTAAAAAAAGCCCCTTTGGATGTAATTTAAAATCTGAAACGTTTCAGATTTTTTTTTTTTTTTTTTTATATTTTGTATTTTTTAATTTTTTTGTGTAAAGCAAAAGTAATTAATTAGTTTTTATCCAAGGATCGAATATGATGAAATTTAATTATTGTGGATCTGCTAACGGAAAATTAATTCGCTTAGAAAATTCAATTCTCTTTTGGCAGATAATTTTGAATTTTACGTTTTATTTCTACATTTTTTTTTTTTTTTTTTTTTGTAAAGAAAAAAAATTAACATTTGTTTAATTTGTATAATTTTATAATGCAGCATACATATATTTAAGTACGCATTAATAGCATTTTTAATTTTTACTACCGTGACTCCAATATGACTTTATATTTCACACTTCTATAATTAGTTGTTTGCATATTAAATTATTTACTTTGTTTAAGTTACAATAATATTAAAATGCTGCTTCTTAGAGATAATAATTAAATTCTAATATTAAAAGGTACAATTAAAAACATAGACTTTCTGCAATTTATTCTACAATTAAATCACTAATTAGTTCTATTTGGTAATCGATTTCCGATTGTAACAAACAATAAATAGCGTGAATATATGCTAATTAAAGAATTCAATTATATGCAGATTGCGAAGATTCAAGAATATGAGTTATAGCAACAGATCTTAGCAGTATATATAGGGTTATCGAAATTAATATGGAGAATATTATCTAACTATAACAACTTTCATTTATGTTTAATTCATGCAGGTAATAGTTTCAATTTATCGTACTTTCAGATGCAGATTGCTGATTTATAAATAATGTTATTGCAGCCATCTACGCTTGAAGTATTTTATCAGATATAAAGTGTTTACAATATTGAGACATATATTGATATTGCATTGCATGTAAATACCATGTAAATACAGATATGGATAATGGCCGTTTTAAACAACAAAAAATTAACGATATGAGACTGCCAACCGTTCTTCCATAAAATTCATGAACAAGACGACGACAACATCATCAACAACAAAAGTAATTCAAAAACTGTAAAAATGAGATCTTTGTTGTTCAGACGAAATTTTAGATGACTCAGGTGAACGGGTCACATCCTACAGGCTCCAGGACGTAGTCTGATGCACTTATCAACAATTTTAAAAGTTGTTTAAATACGGATAAGCCCAATGTTTGTTTTTACAAGGGCAGCCATATTTGTTTACATTTGAAACTTTGAAACTTAGCAAAATAGTGAATTAAGTCTTTCTGCACCTTCAGTGTCTTTTTGCCAAGTCGGACCAAAACGAAACTTTCAGTTTTGTGCACTGAAAAATCAGTCTTCTGGCCTGCTGGCCGGGTATTTTTTTTTTTTTTTTTGGCATAATAACGTCAATTTAATTGTAAAAAAGTGTTTTTTAATTATTTTAACTGTATTTGGTGTTTTATAATTTTCTATATCTTTATTTTTTTAACGAAGAAATTTTGAGTTTTTATGTATTTTTGCCTTGCCACAAAGTCAGAAATGAATTAATTAATGAGAAATATATCTCGAATGAAATTCGAGTAAAGAAGTTAAAATGAAATGCAGGAAAAAATGGGTATAATTTAATACTCCCTAAAAAGAAGTCATGGTGGTGTACACTATTTTTTTTTATTATGCTATACTGCTCATCAGAGTAAAAGTATAAGCTAATATTTCGTATACAGTGTTTTGATATTTATCAAAGCAAAGTATTGGGTTACATAAGCGTAACTTTCTTGGCACAACTTGGCGAGAAAGAAAGATATAATGTCATATAACTGCAAAATTTTATTTATTACATTACATCATATATATATGTACGAGTATGTATATTAAAAGTATGTATATTAAAACAAGCGCGCCAGGAAAGTGTTTCCGCCTAGGTCTACTGGAATTTCTGGAATATTTGTGATACCACATTAGTTAATTTGCCTCAGGATTTTATAATTTTGAAGTCTCGAAAGTTGCTTAAAATGTAAGAATTGTTAATATGTAGAGAAAGTTCCTTTTCACAGAACGAAATCTTCCTTGCAAAATAATTTCCATGAATCAGGCATGTTTCCGATTTGTGGTGATTCTTGATTAAATTCAATCTGACTGAAAGGAAGATTAATTTCCGAAGCATTGGTCAGGCGTTATCATTTTGCGTGCTATACTTACAAGCCCAAAATTAATAAAGCGACTTTAGAATTATCAAACTGAATCCAGACAGAAAGATTAAAAAGTGAGTCGAAATAAATTCTTTGGTGGATAATGTGTGACCCAAAAAATACTGTTTTCCCGTCACTATTATAAAATATATAGCTCGAATTATCATGTAGAGTGGTAACATAACCATTAGTCTCAGCATCACCCTGGTGCAACGTATATGAGAAATGCGTAATGCCTATAGCCCCAATATGGCACTGACGTCTTATCATTATAAAATAAACTCCCAATGCGGCCCTTGTGAGGCCCAGTGAGGGTTCATCTCAAGACATATGTGGGATCTGGACGTTACTCGAATACTTTATGAAAGCCACCTGGGTGCCCGGACCCTGCTCTCACCTGTCTAAATTGCATTTGAATTATTGGAACACCTTCAATATAATACAAATCATAATCTCAGCGTTTTAACTGCAGACTGACTGAAAAATTATTTGACAATCAATCTTTTAGCGTGTTTATCATAATGCTGTATACATATCTGACCGAATTCTAACGTCTTTAATGATGAAACTTGTCCGTTCTTTTCTCGCTGCATCGTCAGAGAAAAGAAACCACTATTTATGAACTAAATTTGCATACTAATCATATTCGGCAAAAAGCTTCAGTAAGCTTTGAAGATGAAACTTATGATTTCACGGCAGTAGCGAAATCTATGTTAACGACATCATGTCTGTCTCGCAGATCATCTTAAGTCACCTCCACGCAAACGCGCGACCTACAATTAAATCCTCATTTATTTCATCCTCGAGTAATAATACCGGAATCATAATGTTCTCCAGATATGCAAAGCTATGAATCAGTTCGTCAGCTGAAGTGACAAATCTGTCATGATATACGTATGCAATATCTAAAATCTAATTAATCTAATTATAAGCTTAGGTGTCACTACCAAGATTCAGGCGCAGACTTAGTCAAGTGGTTACTTAGCTAAAGAATTTAACTGTCAAGAAGATTTTGGTATCATAGTTACTGCTCCAAATCTACAGAGATTTAAGGGGCATTAAAAGCAGTATATTGCAAACAGATTGGACTTGTTCCACTGTTAAGTTCATATATAGTTACCACATAGCTGAACAACTTACAAATACTAATACTACCCGATTATAAAGCGCATCCATATGCCTCTGTTTCGGATATTACGTAAATTATCCGAAAGAGAATTAATTATACTGATCCGAAACAGTGGCTTATTATATGGTCTATTTGGATATTTTCGTCTAACTTTTCAGGCCTTACATATATCTCCTGGGATAATTTTTCCAACTTCCTCTAATACGTTAACATAGAGTGCATCATGAAATATGTCCCAAAATTAAAGCAGCATATTAAAAGAAAAAATATCCAGGTAAAAATTACCATGGACATTTTGGTATCATAATCGAGAAATGGGGATTTTGAAGACAAACCTTGGCCAGTTGGAGGAACGTAATACCGAAATTCCGAGCCCAACAAAACACTTCAGCGTAGAAGGAAAATTCATTTGTAGAAACAGTTCCATATGTTGAAACAGTGTTTCGAAATTTAACACATTAAGATTCTTATTGTATAAGGTATTTTCTCACTCTTTCCTGCATGGCTCAATATTGTGTAATTGGAAGCATATTTGACGCATATTCGAGAAGCCCAGGGTTCGATTCTCGGCGAGATCATTGCACAGTTTTCACGTCTGTAGCATCAAATGCCCTAGTGACTGTACAGTGGCGCCCCAACTAAAAGATGGTGGACAATAATTTGTCAAAACCAGCATCCAAGGTTTGAGTCCTGGAGAGCGCATTGCACATTTTTCATGTCTCCTGCTTCAAAAAAAAATTACAAGTCTGCAACTGAAACCACATAATTGTTTTCCAGTTAAGCTTAATTTTATAAAATAAGTAAAAATAATTGAAAAGTTTTAAAACGACTTCTTAAAATAATTTTGTAAAACATATAAGCAATGTGGCAATGCTTTTAATTTTTTAAATTTAAAAATCTTGATTATCATTACAATATAGTCGTGTTATAAAACGACCATACTGTAATGATTGACATGATTATATTTATTGTTTCATGGTAAAGAAGCGTGTATTTCAATGCGATTGATGGACTGAGTTACTGCGACTGAATTCTTGCGAAAGGGACCGGTGTCCGAGTGGTTAATACCGGTGAATAAGTGTTCGAATCCAAGCAAACGGGCTGGCTGCATGGTCAGTTTTCGAGAATAGGAGCCAGTCTTTCTTAGAAAGTTTATCATTAACGCATCTCTTTCTTTTAGGCTGATAACCATCTTGTGCTTTGTCATATCCAAATAACCTAACCTGATCTTGCGAATGACGGCTTTTAAGACATAGGGCTCCAATTTCAAATTCCAGATTTATAGTTAAGTTTTTTATTACATTCATATTCTGTTTTTTAAGAAGTTTTATTCGTAAAATATTATTTCTGAAGAAATTACAAAAGAAAGGCGCAACACAAAAATTTCAGAAAAATTAAGTTTTTACTTGTTCTAATTCATTATAGTTAAGTTATGAATTTATATTTATAGTCCACGGAACACTATTTGCAGTAAATTGTACTGAAACTATAAACTATTACAAATACATAATAATTTTTTCTCGATTTAAGGCTGAATTTTCCCACCGCCAAATGTATAAAAAGCCATGTAGCCATGTACTTTGTTTAGATGTAGAAGATTCCTATTGAGTTCAAATACCTTATATGTTCAGTTTTTCCAAGTTAAAATTCTGTGATATCTATCTAGCAGCTGTAATTGATCTCCTACAGAAAGGATTGGAACTGAATCTGAATCTGATAAGCAGAACATCTATTTATTCTACCAGAGTTATCTTTACCTATTTTCCTTTATAAAAAAGGTTTATAGCTGAAAACTTAACTTGGTTTATATAGACTGATTGTACAGGAGATCAGTACCAAATATAAATACACAGTGAATAATGACTTTATAGATTTCTAAACTATATCGCATGCATGGAATTTATAAACTACATTGTAAATTATTTAAATTACTTTTTAATGTAAATTTAATCAATCATTTGCAATGAATTTCTACAAAATGTTTTGGCTAATGTTACTACGACAAAGCCTCGAGGGCTGTCTCCCTGAGGGGAGGGATGTCTTCGTGGAGGAACTTCTCAGGGAAACTGGCTCGTATATACATTAAATATGAGAAAAACCACAAAACGCCCGTGCAGCTAGCAGCTAGCCTGTTTTGGGGCTTCGAACCTCGGATCGAACTACCAGTGTTCAGCGTCTTTACCGCTTGGCCGCTGGTGGGCTTTTCCCAAGATGGCAGATGTTTATTATTATGGAGAGCAAAAAATATTGTTGAATGAGACAATTTCTTGGAAGAATCGTTGTTATAAATATTACTTGTGTAATAAACAGTATATGCAGATGGCTGTTAGGGCAAACACTCGCGACAATTAATTACCTCAGGATGGATTTATCTGTCTCAGCTTACCTAGAGAAACTGTTCCTATTTTGCACACGAGAAAAAAAGTTAGGCTTGATAAAGTGCCTGATAATACCCATGTAATCACTCACTATTCCATTAGGAATTAAACTGACTAAAATCCAGCATATTGTTAGGAATCTGAAACAAGTTTATTTACTCGTCAACTCATGAACACAAACTCTGTAAGACTGAAATTTATGGAGAAATTTTTATGTCCTGTTCACTAGTTTTCTCTGCTGTTCGGTATGAAAAGAAACAGTGCACTTTTTTTCAGTGGTTGCCAGTCAGACAACGCTATCATAAATTATTACTTTTTTTAAAGTTAGATTTAGATTTAGAATATTCACAGTACTTTTACACCAAGTACAGCTTTTAAGATAGCTGCTATTACTTCCTTCCTGCTTGTGATAAATGACCACGTGAATGCAATTCATGAAATTTTCATAACTTCAGCTATAATTAATTAAGTGGTGCAATATGCATATTCTGAAAACTCTGGATGGTGGTTTAAATTGCTAATGAATATTCAGGAACGTGGTAAATGGTGTTAAGTACACTTTACAAGTATTTCATAAGAAAAGCAATCTTAGACATATCCACAGAACTCAGGAAAAAAATAAAGATAACAGTAAACTTTAATCTCTTTCCACCTCTTCTGTGCTAATTTTACAGATGGGCAAAAATAATTACAGCGTGTATAAAATGAAGCTTAATTTGCATAAGCTCGTGCTAATAAGAAATATGATACAGAGGGGAAATGTGGGGAATGTAAAATATTTTCAAAATCAAAATAAAAAATAAGAGCCTGTTGGAGCAAATTTTACGAAGCACTTCTATTTTGCAACATAATTTTTTCAAACAAACAACATATATTTCAGAACGTGAGTTATTGATATTCAGCTGCGTTCTTCTAAAATTAAGCTCCAAACAATTTACTCTGATGCCAGCAAATCTAAAAGTAAGTAACAGGGAATATCTACTTAATGCAAAGAAATGACCAACATTTTTTCACTGTGTGCAAAATATTCTCAGCCGCCACCTTCTGCCTTCATCATCTCCTGACGAGGAAAACATTTCGTCATTACAACCAAGTTACTACCAAATTACTCCAAATTACTACCATAATTTACCAAGTTACTACGTTGTTGCTCGTCCCTAGGTTGTAACATCAACACGCACTGGAATCGATAAGATGAGTTGAAAGATTTGATTAGAGATTCATATATCAGGGAAAACTTTTTTATCACCACTCTGTGTAAGGTGAACAAACTGCACTTGGTGACAAGAGATTTATTAATTCGGGAATTATTTACTAATATGTGATTTATGAAATTCCGCTTTTTAAAACTTTTTTTGTCTAATTGCTGTATCATCTAATACAATGGTATCAAACTGCTAGACCGAGCGCCACTTGTAGCCCTTGAGGAAATGGCATAATGCCCATGAATAAATTTTAAATATGTATTATTTGCTTTAAATACACAGAGATATGGACTGAACTTATGCGAACGACTTCTGTTGAATGAAAGAGAACGGAGGAATAGAATGGGGACGGAATTAATAGAAAGAGACAGACTTAATAGAATGGGGCTTTATCACTGCAAATGCTTGTGTGCCAGGCCGTGTGACTGGGCCGTAAGACTGAAAATTTTCGCACGTCGGTACGATCAATAAATTTAGTTGCCCAGCCTATGTTGTGGGCGCTTCCATATTCCAGTACTTTCGGTTTTTCTAAAAGTATCTTCTTTTCCCACCATAGACACGACAACCACAACAACAAATTCAGACGTATACTTCTCTTGAATCAATCACTAGTTGGTTGATTAGTAAGCTCGTATTTAATCAGATTCATCAAATGATGGACATTTGTGCTCGTGAATCCTGTTGAACAGAAGTGGTGTCAACAGCAAGTACAGCAGGCAATTCTAAACCAACAACTACAGAAAATCAGTAGCTTTCATAATTCTTACTTTACAAATTTGGTATCTTACTATTTACGATAATGTTCAACTATTCAAATTAGGACAATTTCAGACACTCTATGGGCATGTCATTGCACCTATGTTACGTATATGCATGACAGCCATGTACATGAATAACTTTGCTGGAACATGTTACCCCCTAGATGCAGATTACCACAATTAGTGTCTGTCTATTTGTACTTCAGTGTCGCTTCTATTCATTATTAATCGTTAAATTTTATTGTGTTTACCTAATTTGTGTATTGTATTCTGTGTATTCCAATTTACATATTGTCTTAGCGTAGTGACCTGTTAAGTAGTAAGTGCGTTGTGTTATGTTTTCAGACACGTTTGCGGTATAATAATAAATACATATATACTAGAGCTCTCGACTAGTACCATAAAATATTGGGAGCAAATGTTTTTTACAGTTTCTAGTATCGTGCAAAATGTAACTGTTTCTAACAAATATTCGTAGGCGCAGAGCCAACTTTCTGATAAGCACATTGTACATTGATTGTTATTTTGTAGTATTCGCCATTTCATTTCAGTGTATATACAGTTTTCCACTAAGTGTTGTATAATTTATTTTCTATTAATATGGAATATAATAGTTAGTTTAGTGTTGTATAATGGTAAGTAAGTAAGATGTATAATAGTAAGCACTGAACCAGACTTTCTTGGTTGTAGAACTTTGTAAATATGTATTGAAACGTATTGTTGGATTTATGTTTTGAATTGACTCAGCATTCTAGCTCTGCTACAATATATTTCTTCCTAATTTTCACTGTGACTGCTTCCAAAGGTTATTGTCTAGTGTTCTTCTGATTAGTTTTAGCGTTACAGTACAGCGTCATTTTCAGAGTTGTCTACTTCTGATACGAGCAGTTTATATGGTGTTTTACTTGTAGTATCAGCTTTACTATGTCAGCGTGTTGTTCAGTATCCTAGTAATATATTGCATTATGTTTTTTTAGTAATGTGTGGAATAATAGTAAGTGTATAGTTGTATAATATTATGTCAGTGCGATGTATAGCTGCAGGTTTGAAATTCCATTGTTAGTCTTGAATTTTACTGCTTTTATTTTACCCTAACCAGTTTTTATCAATGCAGCTCTGTACCAAGTATTTTTTTAAATCTAAGCAATCAAGAATGTCATATGTATTGAAGGTAGGTAGTTTACGGAGAACTGGAAAGGCTGGTGTCTAACAGAGGTAAACAGGCATATGTTCCACACCTTACTCTAATGCTGCAGCAAAAGCTACCTGGAGCCACACGAGGCTGCACCAGGAGATTATTGTCAAAGGGAAGTACATGGCCGTACAAGGGCTTTAGTAGGATTGTATTACAGATTGAAGAAGCAAGCTGTGGTGTTACAGATGGTAGGTAGTTAAACTAAAAATACAATAAGACGTACACATAAAAAGACATAAATACACATAAGCAAACAATACACAAAACAAAATGCGTAAAATGCATAAACAGAGAACACATAAAATAGGTACATACACATAGTCACTTAGCACAAAAAGACAAATGGAGTACATGAAGTCGTGACTCTGTAATCTTGTGACTCATTTTTTTAAAATTTAGACTCAATATATGCCGTTATGGCTTCTGCAGGGCGGACAGCACACTGCAAGGACTTGTTCCCGGTCAGTAGTCCTCCTTAGTAGTGTAAAAGTAAGGAAAAAAGTTGATTGACTAGTTACACAGTTCGTATTGATATATGAATACTGACAAATTCAAGAACATCTTGCAAATCATGTACATTTGTGCTTTTTATCACATCTACCTTGGTTTAGTTTACTTAATTACGGCAAAGCAATCGAAGGCTATCTGTCTAAGGGAAGGGATGCCTTCATTGAGGACTTTCTAAGTAGAACTGGCTTGTGTACACGTTACAATTGGGAAAACCACGAAACCGCCTATGCAACCAGACCGTTTTAGGGATTCGAACCTTGGATCGAACTACAAGAGTTAAGTGACGTCACCACTCAGTTGCTCGTGGGCCCAGATCTACCTTGCATCAATACGTGTGTTTCGGATTTTGGCTTTGAACGTATTAAAATGTAGAATTTTCTTGCAGGTATCAGTCTTGTGATTTTGGGCAAAAAATAAATACAAATTTAATTTTTTCCTTTGCTTCGTTAGTATCAGTATTGTTTACATATTTCTGATAAATATTTATTAAGAGAAATTTAAAATTTCATTGGTTTTTTAAATTATTTTGTTAAAAACAAATTTTATTTTATGAAGAAAATTTTTCATTTTTTTACAAAATACTGAAGCTGTTCACTGCTTTTAGATCGTGAATTCGACCCTCATGCTCCGCCGGCGTACTGGTCACAAACTCTCGAGTTTGAGACCGCTACGGATACTTCGCAGCAAGTCATTAGAATCACTACTACATAAAGTATTTTCTTCCTTCTTTCACATGCCTTCGTGATGTAATTGGAAGCATAATCAACGGCTATTGAGGTGTCCAAGTTTCGAGTCTCTGCGAGGGCATTACACATTTTTTACATCTCCTGCTTCAAGAAACCTAATGACTCAACAAGTGGCACCTGAACTAAAAGATGGTGGACGATAATTCGTCACCACAAGGATTTGCTGACTGGGTCCCCTAATCCCCAGTCACCCTTTAAAAGGGAGAGTATACAAGGGGGAGTAGTATCTACTATTTACATTCCGTACAATTCTCACAGGCATGAGCCTAATTTATAATTAATTTCCATTACTCAGAAAGTTTACTACCCGAAGTTCTTCATGCCATGTTTGCCCTGCCCAGGGATAATTAAGGTCCTAGCAAGAGCGCAATAGATATCGCGCTGAGACCAGCCTAACAAACAAGTATCGAAGTGTCAAAGTATTTTCTCCCTCCTTTCCACATACCTTCGTGATATAATTGGAAGTATACTCCACGCGTTTCGAGAAATCCAGGATTTGAGTCCCAGCGATCGCATTGCATATTTTTATCTCTTCTGCTTATAAAAAAAATATAATAATAATAAAAAAAACATGTTGACTAAATTTACGAAATGTTAACATGCTTATGTCTTTGACACGTTACGTTTTATCTGTCAGTACATTTTGTCCTATTCCCCTCGGTGTTACGTTAGAAAATAGAAAACAATAATAAATATTATTATATTTATGTCACTTACGTTTTATGTCTTATTTCTTTTCAAATTTCAACTGGAGGATAAAATTCCTTAAAAATTATGCCTCCAAAGATGTGTGTATAATTTCATGTATCTTAATATAACTGTTACTTATATAACTTACTTATATAACTATTTTAGTTAGATAATTGTTAGATATATATGTAAACATGGCTGAGCAGACAGTAATGGCTTGATGAAGCAGATAACAAAACTGAATTGAAGAATCACCAACATTATTTTTACACATCTCCGATCATCTCCTTCGCGGACAAATTTACTTTTCAATCATACTTTAATACAATAACTTCTTACATGCACATATAGAGGGATACAGCGTCATTTCAGGCAGGAAAGCTTAAGTGGCGCAGAGTTGTATGCATAGCAGAAGTCAAGAAGAAAAAAGGACGTTGTTCCTCGCAAAGCTGTATTTATACTATAGGGTATTTCTCCCGCCTTCTTGGCATGCCTTCGCGGTGTGGTTCTCTGCACGCTGGGCGCGTATTCCGTGGTTCGATTCTCGGAGAAGGCGTTGTTAATTTTGGCTTTTCCAAAAATACCTAATGTCTCTACAAGCTTTTTTTTGTCCTTTAAAGTTTTTGAAGTATATTTTTCATCTTTCGTGCTTCTAAAATACCTAATGTCTCTACAAGTGGCACCCGAACTAAAAGGTAGGTGGATGATGATTCTCCACACACAGCATTTGGCGACTTGGCCCCCTACAGACTCCAATCTCCCCTTAAAAGAGGAAATATATATGGTATTTCTCCCGCCTTTTTGGCATGCCATTGTGGTGTGATGGTCTGCACGTTGGGCTCGTATTTCAGAGGTCTGTGGTTCGATTCCCGGCGAAAGAATTGCATATTTTTCATCTTTCTTGCTTCGAAAATACCTAATGTCTCTATAATACTACGTAGGTGTAGAAAGTATTCCCCTCCCCCTATAATTGGTCAATAGTAGTTCTAGTTACCTTTTTCAAGCAGTGTTATGTAATTTTGAATGATCTCGAAGTTGGGAGAAAAAGATGAATTTACGGGGCAGAGCACCAAATCTAAAATCGCTCATTTTGAGGTCGTCAATTATTTTTTAAAGCAGCTATCACATTTTTTATATCGTACATATATATACATATATATACATTTCTTAAATATGCATATATTTCTGATAAAATGCTAAAGAGGAATTCTGTAACTTGTAAATTGCGTAATATATCTTTAACGATGTTTATATAAAACAAAAAATATTTTTTCATAGTATCACAAATTATGTTAATTCTGGTAACTTAAGAATTAATTAATAACTAGCATTTAATTAGGATTTAATTTAACTAGCTTCTTATACACAATTTAAACCCTAATTACATTTTAGACAGGAATTCTCGGCCTTAGATCTTCACTTTTATTTTCTTATTCTAACTAATTTAACATAAATTATTTTGTTCTTATTTGAAATAAAAAAATCAAACAATTCCCATCAATTTACATGCATAGAAAATGAAGCAACTAATTTAAATATATATATGTAAGCTTTTACTGCATCATTATATAACTTAAGAACGTAAAACCCAACTTGAATAAAATTTTAAAAAAGCTCTATTTAGTTTCTGTTGTGTTGTCAAAGCTTAACTTGATGAGACTGGAAATGACAGAAACTGTTTCGTAAAAATGTTCCATTAAAATGCAAATGTGGTTTCACTAGCGCAGACTGACGGAAAAGAGTACTTTTCATAAAAAAGCTCCGTGTGCATGAAGGTATGATTTCATCGAGTTTTTTTACTATAACCAGTTAAACTAGATTCTCTTAGGATAAAATATCAAAGTTTGTAACTTGCACCAATCATGTTTTTTTTTTATCTCGCAAATCTTTCGTAGAGGCAAGAATTTAAAATGCAAAGCTATACTTTGAAAACATGTAATAGAAATAAAACTGTGAAGGTACGTTTTTTTAAATAAGTAGAGGTATATTTCCTCATTATTGATGATAAATGTATTGAGTGTAATATATAAATTTGGTCAAATAATTTCATAAAATTAAAATTGATTTTGTTATTTTTATTGCCATGTATACTGTATTCACATAAAGTGTATTAAAAAATTTGCCTCTGCTAAAATATGCCTATATATATAAAATATTCCTAAAATACGTATTATTTCTCAAAAATATGGAAGTTGTATCAGATATGTCAGAATGCGGGACAAGAGAGAAAAAAAGCTCCTCGTTCTGTAAATGCAGTGTAATGGGTTTTGTTCTGCGTTGCTATTTTTTAACGTTTTGTGTGCTACCTTTATTTATTAAATGTCATGTCCTTCGCACTTAAACTATAAATTCAGTTCAACAGAAATATCACAAAATATTTACAAAAGTATATCTTCAGAATTTCCAATATACAGTCTCCCGCGTTGGAAATAAAAAAGTCCCTCCGCCGTGCAGTGTTGCCATTGCTTGCTTTGAAATCGCTGAGTTTCTTAATCAAAAACTCATAAATGCTTTACAAAATATGAAATAGATAATAAATAAAATTTCAAATTCCAAATGCCCATATTCGGATGGAGACATACGTTATTCAAATTTGGATGGCTGTTAGGTTCCTTTCTTTCACAATGCAAGAAACATGCATACATTCATGCTGATTCTTCTTCATTTAAGTTCTTTAAATATAATGCAGGACTCCAATATTTAGTGGCAACAGTTTGAAAAGTGGTGTGGTGTGGTGTATTTAATTATGGCAAAGCTCACTAAGGCTATCTGCCTAAGGGGAGGGATGCCTTCGTGGAGGACTTTCTAAGGGAAACTGGCTCGTATACACGTTACACATGGGGAAAACCACGGAAACACCCATGCAGCCAGCCCGTTCGCGGGATTCGAACCTCGGACCGAACTACCAGTGTTCAGCGACTTTACCGCTCGGCCGCTGGTGGGCCTAGTTTGAAAAAGTGAAACTTCGCTTTAGTGTACGACGCAAAATGCCGAAACGAAATTAATGTCGCTTCTGGGCAAATTGCCCCTTTGGGCTAATAATGTAAATTCCATAAATATCTTATAACATATTTATCTACTTTAAAGTAATACTGGGAGGTATGTAGAAAAGTACGCAATTTCGGTATTTCTCATTACGCATTTAACATATATTGTTATTGTAACGTTGCAGGAAATTTCAGAACTTTTGTTAAATTCATAAAAATGTACATTTCTCATTCATTTAAATAGATTTATTATCTATACTGTCGTACAGGTTAATTATTTAACATTCTTACACAAAATTTATTTTAGTAACCCTAGTAGACGCACACTTCCAATTACAAAAATATTTCAAACAACGAAAATATTCCTAATATTTTGGTAATTTTTTATAATTAAAAAAATTAACATTTTAACGATCCTCCGGACTCTATATTTCTATTTAAGAAAATTTTCTACTCATTTTCAAAAACAAGAGTCATAATCAATATTCATTTGTACACATCAAACAAGGATGACTGAAAATCAACAATGTCGATACTAATGAAACAGTTTGTATGAAATACTATTCACAATTATTTACACTTTCTGAGAATTTGAAACCTATTTTAAAGCCATCCATCAAACTAGCATTATGATAAACAATTGTTGTATTTTTAGAAAAATGTCACCATAAAAATAAGCCTTTGAAATAAAAATTGCAATAATGATAGTTTCGTTTAGTTAAATTTTACAAACGGTTTTTACTTCCTTATGCGAAGTAAAAGCTGTATTCTAATCGCACAGATTTTGGGTTATCATAGTTCAACGAAAATATCCATTTGATTGTTCTCGAATGCATTTGAGCGATTTTTTCCCCTTGACATCTGTACGTACAGACAGAATGAAAGACTCTTTTTCTCAAAACGGATTATAAAATAGATTTAAAATACATTCAGAAATATTTTTTTTCCGTGAGGTCTATACATACGTAAGCATCTAGCATAACTCAGAAACGAGTAGCCTTAGAACGTTGAAATTCTGTATATAGGACTGCTACAACATGTTGTTGCGCACCTTCCTTTTTACAATCCTGCCTCACCAAAGATATTATATGTATATATATATATATCCACTTTGTTACCAGGCTCTATGAGCTCAGGTTTTTATTCTTATATGTTGGTAAATTTCGAGTTTTTTCTTTAAAAGTGACTGAATTATGTAGTTTTTAATGTTTCAGTTAAGATTTTTATGCCTCTAGTTAATCTATATGCAACAGTTTTAAACTTATCAACAATTTAAAAGTGGTACTAAACCTAACAAGGTCCCCATTTGTTTACAATTGAAACTCAGTGCAATAGTGAATTAAGTCAGTTTCTGTATCTTCAGTTATTTTTCCCGCGAATGGAACCAAAAGTAAATTATTGAAGTACTTGGTGTTTTATGTTTTTCCTATATTTAACAATTTTTAATGAAAGATGGTTTCAGTTTTTACATATTTTTCCTTGCCGCAAAGTGAGAGCTGAATTAATTGAAAGAGGAATATATCTCTAACGAAATTCCAAGAAATAAGTTTAAATGAAATGCAGCAAAAACTGCTTATAATTTAATAGGGCTGTACAAGGAATTCATGTGATGTCCGCATCAGATATTTTTTAATAAGCGTAAATTAAAATTGTTGTTTATAATAATAGCGTTCGATGAAGGTACTGATATTGAAATATTTTTGGAATTTTTCATGCGTTTGTACTTCTACAGATTCTTGTACGTTAAAATTGACTGAGATATTTAATTTTAAAATTTGTATTTTTGATGATATGTTTAACTTGTCTTGAAGGATAAGTTTTCAAGTAAATTAGAACGATCCGATTTATATTTTTTCCCCTTAAATGGTAGTCAATCATAGTGTTTTGCGATTTAGTAATGCGGAACATTTTGCAATTTATGATTTTGTTATACAAGATTTGTAATACACATAATTTGTAAATGTTCAAACGCTGAAAATATGTTGTTAATATTCTCATGTAATTTTATTACTTTAGAATCACAATCTAATAAACGTACATAATATTAATCTTGGGATTACCGCCAAAGCGGATAACACACAACGGCATACGAAGAATGTTACCGAACAGCCAATCTAATAAACTAATAAACGCATCTAATAAACGTATTAAAAATCCTTATACTAGATATATTTTCCATTTTAGGTTTATACTAATAATGTTACGACTTATCTGGATCATGAGGTCGATAGCCCAGTATGCATGGGCAATAAATCGACATAATCAAGATGCCATTGATTACAACAAATGTTTGGATAAAATTGTTAATTAATTGCTTATTGATATAAAGCTTCATCATACATATAACATAATAGTAATAATGTCTTATTGATAAATCATGAGTGTTCTATGTTTTGGAAATTAACGTTAAACGAGATATATAACCCAATATAATTATTATATATAATATAATATATAGATATTAGTACACTTTTCCTCTTCTCAGTAGAAGCAGGTTCAAAGACTTTCTACTCGTTAGAAGCAGAAGCCAAGTCAATAACTTACTGCGGAAACAAGAGAATTTCTGAACGAGGTGGTTTAAGAATTAAATTAAGCAATATTTTGCTAAATATTCAAAAAGGTGAATGAATACACAAAACGCAGCTATCACATTGATTAAAATTGAACTTGGGCACTAGAACATGTGATTTTTTATGTCCAATAACTTGTTTATGTCTTAAAGAAGCCGACTTAGGGAATAACTTGTTTATGTCAAAAGTCCCAGGTTCGAATCTTGGAGAAGGCATGGTTGTAACTGTCCATCCCTTGATAGGAGGCAAAGATGGCTCACTTATTAGGTGCCTTCATAATAAAGTGGCCACTCCTTCTGGCCTTAGCAGCGGCCAATCCGAAATCGGCTGAGAGCCCGCCATTGGTTATGCAATATTAAATTGTAAGTAAAAAGTAAAATTAATAAAAATGCAGTATTAAAACATAGGTCTAATAAACCGTTTTTTTCCCAAAACTTTTATTCACGTTTTTAGTTGAAGCTGTTTGCATATTTTTTAGAAGATTTTTATTATAATTACAGAAATATTTTACTTAATATTTTTATGTTTTAAATGTTCTATTTAATAACCTTTATTCTTCACTATCTTTATACACCGCAATTTCCAAGATAATAAAGACTTTTGCAATATCGGATAAAGTATTTCATCCCATTAGTCTCGAACAGCTTTCCAAAGTCTAAGAAGGTTGTAGGTCGATGTTTGGACAACCCGCTTACAACAGATTCCACTGTGTGTAAGAATTTATCTATTGGTGACAACATTTTTCCATTTCTGTCCGGATAAATGTTTCACATAACGGATTATGCAGCGCTTTTGAGATACGTCGCAGAGAAAGACGATGCACATTATGTTTATTCACCTTTTTAAGATTCAAATCAACATTAATCTCTTTGTTTACAGTTTACGGTAAGCATTTTAATGATTTTGCAACTATCTTTTGACTTCGTGGATTTTCTGTTAACATTAAAATTTTGACATTTGCAGCATTGCAAACATTCCGTTTTTTTCTTGGATTTTTTTTCTAAAATTCCGAAACCTATTTTTGCTTAATTCTTTTTCTTTCAGTTTTTTTCGTTTTCACGTTTTGGGAACAATTTTTCCACTTGAAGCTAAATTTTGACATTTGTTTTTCCTTTGTTGTTGACAACATTACCTATCGTAGCTTTAGATATCGAAAACCCATGCCTTGACGACATTTTTTAATAACTAGATGCGAATAATTTTCTTCGGGAAAAAACACAAATATAGCATTCCATACATGACTTTTTTAAAAGCAATATTTTGCGTGGAAACAAAACTGTCAAATAGCAGATGATAATTTATACTTTCAAAAATATAGTTGAAGTTGAAAAAATTCCAAGCAGATTCTTTTAATAGCAAAGCAAATTCGTGTAAATGATATGAGAATAGCCTCTGTAATTATCATCCTCAAGTTTATGCGAAATTATTTGTATTATGATTACGTTCAGATGTTCTATATATTATGTATTATAGTGAGGCAAATAAGGGATTTGACAAGAAAAATATTCTTTTAAAAGGGGTCGATACATGAAAAACGATTGAAATCCCAGGTCTAGATACTAATAACTCAAAACGGTCTGAATTTCCGCTACCTCATAAAAGCAATCTTATGTTTTATTGATAACCGCATTTTTTTTAAATGAAAACTCCACTTAAAAGAACCTTTGAGAAGAATTTATCTTTATAAGAACATGAAATAAAATATTTTAAATTATAAGTTATTTTCTTAATGATCACCAGAAATAGAGAAATATATGACTGATAATTGCTAAAAAGTAAAGACTGATAATTTGTGATGCAAGAGCAAAATGTTTTTATTATGAGTAGTGCTAGTTCGCCAAGTTATTTTATTTTAATTCTGTTACTCTGTAAACGAGAAAGAATTAGCAGATTTCCGTAAGGAAATAGTGCGATATTTTTATTTAAGTTAATGTGCACAAAAATAATCAGGAGCAAAAGCGGAAAAATCAGTAATTGGAATAATTGTTACAACTTCCTCAGTCGCTACATTTTCCTCAAGGAAATTACAAATGGTTTACTTCACCATTATATGTTTCTTGCGTCGGTTTTGATTTTCGCAGATAACAGACAATAATTATGCATGCATATAAGCAAAGCAAAACGTAGCTGTATGCAAATGGGCAAAACAAAATATGTAATTCACTACACTTCACTTTCATATGCTATTGTTCCTTTATCTCGTCACCAGGCCTAAATTGTGCCAAAATAATTTAAACAAGGTAAATTAGTATGCGCGCGACAGAAGAATTGAATAGTGACGCGAAGACTCATTTATATAGAATTTCAAATTCTGACACCATTTAAAGGACGTAAGAAACAATTCGACATACAAAATAGCAATTATTATTGTTAGCTAGATAGGGATTGTCAGATAGATAGATAGATAGATACAAATTTAAAAAAAAAATACCAAAATATTTACTTGATGTTTTCCTTCAATTTATTTCAGTCCCTTTGAAAGAAACTGTAGTTTTCTGATGTTCCGTTTATGCATATGTCGTTTGCTTTGATTTCTCTTTTAAACAGCGCTGGCAGTATAAAACTTCTTCGGCTTGGTAAATTGATCACATTTTGCTTTTCAACAAATAAATTTGCTATAAAATATTTCTAAAAGGTGAATGAGTATAATTTAAAATAATGAAATATTAAAATATGTTTAAAAACCAAAAACTCATAATTGAGAAAACATAAAAGCAAATTAAGTGTAAACTACTACATTAAACTCCTATTTACTTATGAAAAACATGTTTTTATTGTTACTGATGCGCACCGTGCAATTCAGAATTCATTAGCCCAAAGGGCGATTAGTTTTGTTTTGACATTTTGTGTGGAAATCTTTAAATGTCCGTTTCACTTTTCAAATTGATGGCACGAAATATTATCGCCCTGTGTTATATTTAAAGAAATTAAACAAGGAAGAATCTGCATAAATATATGCATGTTTCTCGCAATATTTTCTCGCAATGTGATAAAACGACGGTACCTAGAGCTACCAAATTTTAAATAACGTACGTCTGCACCCGAATATGGGCATATGCAAGCCCATATCTGGAATTTGTTTGAATATCAGTTTCATATTTTGTAAAACTTTAACGAACTTTTAATTAAGAAACTCAACGATTTCAGAGCCAGCAATGGCAACACTGTACGGAAAAAACATATCAATCTCCAGCGTGTGAGTTTGTGTATAGGAAAGTCTAAAGATATGCTTATTTTAAAATTATTTTCCGATATTGTTGTTGAACTGAATTTTATGATTTAAGTGCGAAGAACATGATATTTAATAAATAAAGATAACACATAAGACGTTAAAAAAACGCCCCTTTGGGCGTAATGTAAAATCTGGAACCTTTCAGAATTTTTTCATTTATATTTGTGTTAATACTTGATGCTTGCAAATTTTATACAAAATCTTAAATTTCTTAGCTGCTGCTTCTTTTTAATTTTAGGGTTTTATAAAAAAAAAAAATAAAATTAATTTCTACTATAATTGAGGAATACAGTAGCAAATCTATTCCTGGCATCACAGATCTGTACTTCGTAGTCCTCGTACATAACATCAGCACCCATTCAAAAGAGCGAGGACTGATTTTAATGTTATATATCTTCCATCTTAGGCACTGTCATCGAGTCTAAAAAAAATTTTAACTCTACATCTTTTTGTAACACGCTACTTTCGACATTACATAAAACTCCTCTACTTTAATTTAAATTGCGTTTTTACCGGTGTCCGTCGAAAATATCGCGGCAAATATATCGTGGACGAAAGCACAGCGGAAAAAACAACGTAAGGCGAAAACGTCCTCATACGTGGGGTGAACGTAAGGCGAAACAAACGTCATCGTGGGAGAAAACAAACGTCATCGTGGGAGAAAACAAACGAGGACAAAACATCGCAGTTCTAGAACATTGTGGGTATAAAACACCGTCGTCGAAAATTAAGCAGTTCAAAAACTCCGCAGTTTAAAACATCGTCTTCGAAAATATCGTAGTAAAAAATAAAGCACCTACAAATCAACATATGACGATAACATTGCAGACGTGCGTTTTTCAGGATTTAAAAGTTGTAAATGAATATTCGCATAATGATTTGTGAGATGAAGAATATTTTTACTTTTATATTTCATACTTTTGAATTAACTAATAAATTTTTGCTGAAGAAATAAGAATATTCACAAACTAAAACTGGGTAGAAAACAACGCTAGGCACAACAGTTAATAGATTTTTAAACTAATATAGTTAACTAATAAAGGTCATAATTACTAATCCTTTTTATTAAATTTTATTGTATTTTTCATGTAAAATGTAGTCTAAAAGGATTATAAAAAGAAAAATAAATCACTGCATGGGCTAACCTCTATTACAATTGTTTTTAATTTCAAATACTGAAATTCTGTCAACTGCTATAATTAGCACTAGTTTTTATCTATTTTCAGCTTCTGAATGCTTAAATTTCCTTCTTAAGTTTTCAGCAAAAGGTTATTAGTTAATTCAAAAATATAAACTGAAATATATTTCATATTTCTTTTTCATCTCACAAATCATTATTCAATTATGCATTTACAACTTTTAAAGCATGAAAAACACATTTTTGCGATATTATCGTCATGCTATGATTTGTAGAGGCTTTATTTTTTACCACGATATTTTTGACGACGATGTTTTTAAACTGCAAAATTTTTAATTAGTTTTATTTTTGACAACGATGTACTGCCATCTTTTAGAATTGTTATTGTTTTTCCCTTACTTTGTTTTCGCTCACGACACGACGACATTTTCGACTTGCGTCGGTTTCTACGCGATGTTTTTGCTGAGATGTTTTCTCCTGTAGCAATTTTTACTGTCACTGGCGTCAGGTTTAATATCTTAATAAATACAATCCAGGAACATCTTCAAATGCATTCACAATGTATACGTATATCACTAAATAAATCGATTTGATTGCCACATTCTCCTTTTAACGTACTTATCACAACTTAACGTAATAATTATAAATTTGGTTCAATTTCATATTCACTTATTTCGCAATCTTGTGTTCGATGCATCCATCAGCTCGCCACTATCTGGTCGCGCGATCAAAAGGAGCAATTATGCCGGAATTTTAGCTCATATTTGCAGCGGGTATTTCAAAGTATTTTTGAGTTCAGTTTCTCTTCAGCTCTCCTTCACTTATTGCATCCTTTTAAAACATGGAAATATACACTGCGCATTGCATAAAAAATAAATGAACAAATATTTATTTCTCAGATTTTTATGGAATATCTGAAATAATTTGTTTAATATATAGAACACGAAGGTAACCTCATAAATGTTGTTGCTAATACTCACTTGTCTCACCTATAGTGAGTCCAAGCCCATAAAATTCCTCGTGGAAAGGAGAGCAAGTTTACACATGTCATTGGCAACCGCCTTGAGCACAATACAGGTGACAGTGAGTCATTTAGCTTAGTTATGCCCACAAATTTTACGGAGGGCACCCTGGAGGGACGGGTCTGAGGGTTTCCCTCCTCTTTCCCCTACCACCACACTTTTAGAGGACTTTCGGCTCGCCGCATATTTAGAGTGCCCCCATGCTGCGTTTACAAAAATCTATGTCTTCTCTGGGATTCGAACCCAGGTTCTTCGACACGGCTGTCAGTGACGCTAATTACTATACCGGTTGGGCGGCTAATACCATAATAACTATATTTATTATGCGCTTCATCGCAAAATTCCTCATGTGTGAATTATTTTTACACATCCATACATTAACGAATAGTGCGCACATACATAACGGACAAATTGTACAGTGCACATGCAGATTTTTGATAATGCAAACTTGAAAACCATTTTACTCAAAGTAGTGTTCACAGTGTCGCCTTATCACTATCTTACAGGATACTCACACATTCTAAAATTAACTTTTATTAAAAATAACTAAACATTTAAGAACAAATATTTTATATAATAATTCACAGATAACTATATTTGAATTTCTCATGCCTAAAATATTATCTTGATTATTGTCTTGATTATTTTTCCTGTGGAAAAGTATTTTATGAGGAAAAACTTAAAGTTAATTTTCAGTAATTTTACATTTGAAAGAACTCTTGTCAGGAAGAAAAGTCCTATACTACCTCTTTAACTGCCGAATGGCTGCAGCTATTAGTCATTATAGTAGTATCTGGATATAGTAAAGTGGCTATGCGCTGCTAGATGAGACCACTCACAGCACCCCCTGGTGGAAAACGGCAGAATTAGAGTTACTATCTCGAAAACGGTACGGGATACGAAGAAAAAAGTGAATCAAAGCTATACAGCATCATGGATATAGTATGGAAGATATGAATGATAAAAATGGAATCCTGTAGATATGAATGATAAAAATGGAATCATGCACATTTGCTTGTCTGCGATTTCCGAAATTGTGACATCACGAAACTTGAACGAAAGGAGAAAAGACGAACCAAAAACGAGCCCGCATTGCGGCACAGTGGAATCGCTTGTAATTCACAATCGAGAGGTCTGTGGTTCAAACACCGCGGAGTCCATACTTGTATTGATACCCTCACAGCAGAGGAAAAGTATGCAGATCGTGAACAATCGTATCGCAAAGCGTGACAATTTAACGCAGCTGGAGCTTAGTATGCAATATTTGGGTATTATATAAATAGTGTACGAAACGTCAAACCTGTTCATCTCCTTGATTAATTAATTCTTTTTTAACTTGAAGCCACGGGTTTATAACAAATCTCTAAGATAACAATGGTTTCTTAAGACACCAAAAAGGCGTTATCCCAGAAGGGCTATCAGTCTCGAAATAGCATTTTCCGTTCAATTACTTAAATGGCATGTATCACTTTTCGGATTGCTGCCACCAAATATTATCACCCTGTATTATATTTGAAAAAATTAAATAATGAAATATCTGCACGAATGTATGTATGTTTCTCGCACTGTGAAAAAACAATGGTACCAAAATTTATCAAATTTTGAAAAACGTAGTCCTCCACCCGCATATGGGCATCTGGAAACTCTAATTTGGAATTTCTTTTATGTCTATTTCATATTTTATAAAACTAACGAATTTTTTATTAACAAAGCGAGCAATGGTAACACTGTACCGAAAAACAAAAAATTTATCTTTAGCGCGCTAGACTATCTATCGAAAATTCTCAAGGTACACTGTACTTAAATATTTGTTTAGTTCCAAGGGCTATTTATTTTATTTTATATATATATTATGTCGCTTTATAACTGTATTCGATGTTTACTGAAGTGCATAAAAGTAACTCGTAGTTTTTATTTATGGCTGAACCATTTTAATTTTCGCAAAGTATGCGGTGCTATTTTAAAGTATAATTTTGGCAATTTATGTCGTATTTAATGCTTTAAATGCGGGATTCTATCCAAATGCTGTAAAGGGAAAAATAGTTCCTTAAAGTGTCCTCGCAAAATGTCTCAGATTTCGTATGATATATAACACGGGCTTTTATAGTTAATGTTCTGAAAAATTTATGATACTCTCCTTATTCATATACAGGAAGATAAAATAAGAGTTATAGCAGCATGAATAACATGTTGATGCATTGTATCATATAAAAGTCGTTTTCCACTTGATGAAAAAATCTCTACTTACCACAATTACTTTTATTAATTCGAATAATTTTTTAAAAGAAAAACATGTTTGCTATGAGAAAAATTAGTACAACAACCTATATAAAAATGCTCTATTTTTCAGTCAATCCTAAGCACCAGCTTTAACAATTACTAAGCAACTGTTGCGGAATTTAATTACTCTAACTAAATTTCTCAACAGTTTCAAATCTTTTGCAGTAACAAACTGTTTAAAAGAACCTGCTAGTAAATGAATAAAATTCAACTTGGGCCACACAAAAGTGCATATATTATTCTTAAAATTATTAATTTTCGCTCACAAAATACAGCCTTATAAACGTAACTATTATTCAGATACTGGAGAGTGGAGAGACAGAGAGCGTTTTGGTGGAGCCTCTGGTGGTAACTAATGGATTGAAGTGGGATATTTATGTTTCAGTTTTACTAACAAAATTTACTTTAATTCATATCGTTCCTTCTTGCCTGTTTTCGTCACGAGGTTCGCTCGCTCTAGATTGTATGTAGATTTAAGTGAAAGTAATTGTATATAATAATTGCTCTTAGCTGTAGAAGTTAATGTAGATTAAATTTCTACTATTATTATGTAGAGTAACTCCGAATTTCTTTATTACTATAAAACTAGAATAACTACACTAGTTTTATAGAATAACAGCAAATAGCTGGAACAGTTATTATAGCTGTAACAGCACATAGAGTAAGAGTCCAAGGTGTTTCTCTAACACTTGTAAATTCATGCTATCTGAGGTTTTTTCAAGGGCAATAACCGCTCCTAGACTGTAGCAAAATAATCCGTTTTTATATTCAAATATTATTTTAGCCATAGACATAAAAATTTGTCATAAATGATATTTTTAAAACCAGTAATGGAAATATATGTTGTATTTAATAGGAAATAAAAATAAGTTCCTGTAGAAAGATAATGGTACCGCATTAAGTTTTTTAGAGTTGATCAGTTTATTAGCATGTCTACACTTTTATGTCGCCACCATTTCCAGCCTCATATTACTCTGTTTTCAGTTAGAATCATTTTCGTTCGTCGATTTGCTGTCTCTAACACCCTGTATTTTGTCTTCTTGAAAGATAAATTAATTAAATTTATAATTATAAGGAGAAAGTGGTAATTTGTTCAAGTACCACTTTCAATAAATGCAATCATAAAACAATTCTAGACAATCATAGAATTAAATAATAATATTTTAAGCTATTTGTCACTTTTAGAAAGTTTTCTAATCGAAAATAATTTGAAAATAAATGAAGAATTAGTGTCTGATATTAAAAATCATTGCTTTTCATTCATACATAATTTTAACATGTATTTTCCCCGAGGATTATGAAAAAGAAAATTGTACTAGAAATTCATTTTGCTCTATGTACCTGAAATTGTATCTCGTGAAGAAATCGAATAATTGATATAAATTTCCTGTGATCGAACTGTAAACGTTTGTTAAATTTTGGCTGAACCGAAAAAAAAAATTGAAAATAATTTCGAATAAATCTCTTAAATTTTAATTGCCTGTTTGCACAACCTATTTGTATGAGCAAGGATTTTCTTCGTTGTTCTATTTGAAAAATAAATGCAGAACAACATTAAAAATGGATCCTAATTTATAGTTAAAACTCGGTGAAATAAGACCAAACATACAGAAATTGATCTCTCTTAAACAGGCCCAAATTTCGCACTAAATTTTAGAATTAAAGTACGATAAGTTAAATTTTAATAATTAAAATGGTAACTAATTTTTTATCTAATATTTTTATGTGTTCATATTTAATAAAAATGGCTAACAGGTTGTGCAATTGGCAAAAATATATTTTTTTAAATATTTCTATTGAGAATCTAAAAAATAATTATTGCAAAATGTAGTAGCAGTACTAAAGGTTTTCAGTTTTTGTTTAGATGGTACGCGCTAGTCAAAAGGTTGAGAACCGCTGCTATAGAGTAATTTCACATAACTGGGAGCGAGAGTTTTGTTTTACTGCCACATTTGGCTTTGCAAAGTAAGGTTTTGCTCTGTTGGAGCTGGTTCCGAGCTCAATATTGAAAAATAAAAATAAGACTGGCATTTGGTAAATTGTACGTTTGCATTAATGTCGCTCTCTAAGCGAAGTTTATAAGCCTTATTGAAGCCAGGTTAGTTTGCTAAATTTATAGCAATTGTGAAGGAAGCTTATGTTTTAAGCCAATTTCAGTCGGCTGGTACTTTGCGTTTGTATGCTTTAACTTAACCCCTCACAAGATGCGAAGATGCGAGACAGAAAAAAATTAAAGTGATTTTACTTCTGTGGCTGCTCGTTTAGAGTCAGTAACTCCTGTAGTGAAAACTCACAAAGGAATTCATGTGACACTTTAATAGTGAGCTAGCAACTATCAAAATTGTTACGCCTAAGTTTTAATACATTACTGAATGAAATCCAGCCCATGTAACTGTATGGAAACTCATGTGCTTTGATTAAAAAAGTATTGTTAATATAGAAGTGAAATACTATCATATATATTACGCGCAAGTTTTAAATTTATTACATAAAACGCAGATTTTTAAGGAGTTACTGTGTTAGTTCATATTACTATTTGATAATAAAAATGGCTCATTTAAAAATAATTAAAAATTATGAAGATTATCACATTAGAATTATCATAAAAAGTTAATAGGTTTCAACACATGGTTCTGTAGTGACAGAAAAAAAATTGATCAATAACGAATTAGTAAGTTATGAATTGCTAAAAAACTGGGAGTTTGAATTCATGCGTGTAAATCTCCGTTCTTTTAGCATCGTAATTTTTCTTTAGCAAAAACCGCAAGAAAATGTCCAGTGCTCTTGATGCGATATCACTTGGCAATGGTGGCAAGGGAACTGGGCCATTATCCAGGTGCGCGTACCATGAAAAAATCGCATTCAGTGATTTACTTCTCGTAACTGTTAGCTGAAAAATCATTACTACAGAACAGCCTTTTTTGAAAGCCTTTTTTGGTTACTAGTTTGAAATGACTGCTTTGTCAATGTAGAATAATATTTCTTTTAAATAAAAAGTGTTTTTGAATGGGACACCGCATGGTCATATTCAAGTTCCTATATTCAGTTCATTATTAGAGGCAGGCTCGTAAATAAAAAGCCGTCGTATTAATTATGCTTGCGTTTCCAAATATTGCGGGATGCATTTAAACAGTTAAAAATCAATTACGATGGCTGCCATGTTTCGAAAGTTCTCATTAATTTATAATCATGTTTACACAGTTTTAGAAATCGTTTATCCTCCTAAATCATTTTTATAATCCATCACGTAACATCTTAGTTAAATTAATAATAGTTATAGTGTCAGAAGGAAAAGAAAGCTTTGCCTCAGCTAGTGCCAAAATGAGCTAATTATTGCAGTGCTATACTACAGGTTTCATTCAACTATTGTTCTATGTCAAAACAAGTGTTGAACGCTTTGACTACTAACGGAAAATATATGCCCCAGTAAAAGTGTAAAAATGACTGCTAGATTAGAAAGTACTTATAATCGCCTGAATGTTGGAGGTCATCATTCAATAGTTGGAAAATCAATATGCCGCTGTGCTCTTTATACACAAACACATGGAAAAGAATGAGTCAACCAATGTGCAGTGAAGTATTATGCAAAGAATGCTTTACCTGTACCATAGGATGTAAAATCTATTTCATATAATAAAGTTTTCCAGAATAATAGGCGTGCTTATAGTTAGTAAGTCGATCGCTACGTGTGGGACATGTGTATCCCAATATTAACTACGGCTGAGACATGTATGTCCTAGACTTTGGCTTGAAACCCCTTTGGCAAAAAATCCCAAATGCTAAATTTACCTTATTTATGACATATTTTGTTCACTCCGATAGAAAACGAGGTAAAAAATTAAATTTAGTCAAACGGTTAAGTAATACTCCAGAAGTGTAATTCGGATATGTAATTTAATGAAATTTTAACAAGAAAATTATATTTATAAAACCGCAATTTCTGAAAGAGACTCTCTGTAAAGAAAGTGGTTGTAATTTTTTTTAAAATTTTCTAAAACCACTGATCTTAGAGACGTGTACCCACAATTGCAAAGTCTGGCTAAATAAGATAGTGCATGAAACATTTTCAAAGTTGAAGTTCAGCAAGTTCTGTAAATAAAATATCTAATGTTAACTAGGCCATTTTCAGAACAAAACTACCAATTAATCTAATTATTATGACCTACTATAATAAAGTTCATTGTGATTTGATGAACTAAATATAAAGGATTCTGTACCTCTAAATGGAAACTTCGTGGAGGTATTCGTAATTAGCATGTAGAATCATTACGTTTTATCGATGCAAAAACGTGAAAGATGCGCCGAGATTCAAAATCCGGACAACCCGAATACGTGTCGAGAGTACTTCCAGTTACACCACGGAGACATGCGGAAAGAAGTGAGAAAATAAGAAAATATTTTACAAACGATTTAATAATACCAACTTATGAAAATTATAACAATTCTGTTTAACCCAATAATAAAAACATATTTTTTTTAAATGGCGGGCACTTTCTCTAACGGCATTGGCCACTACTAAGGCCAGAATTCGTATCCATTTTATTGTGGAGGCACCTATTAGGCGGCCACCGTTACCTCCTATGAAGGGACAGACAATTTTACATCCATGCCTTCTCCACGATTCGAACCCGGGCCCTTTGGTATCGCAGTCAAGCTCCGCTAACCACTAGACCGTCTAGGCGGCAGACCGTTTGAGCAACTTTAATTCATAGTTTTTCGCTAAATCTTTTAAACACTAAAATGCATTTATGGTAGTAAGTTCGCTCTCTGATATCTCCGAAAGTATCGTATGTAAAAGTATAGAATTTTTTAAATATAATTAAAAATATATTTACCATATGAAACTTTTGACCTATGGGGATCAAATAAAGATTTAGGTTTTGAATTTACGAAAAGTTCCCACTCCCTAATCTGAAACTGTTTTAGAAAATACTTTACCATATTTGAGAATTTTAGGTATATGTCTAGAATTAGTATTCGAAAAAATAATGCCTATAGCCTCCTTTCACGAACATTGCTCGAGTTTAATTCCCCTTAAGATATTTAATGATATCTTTAATTAAGAGGTTTTCAGTGATTTTCAACCCCATGAACCAAGCTAGTTTTTCTATACACTTTTGACATTTACGATCGAATCATGGTTATCGCTACCTTCTGAAACAGTTGCCGCGAAACTAAAACTAAGAGATACAACTTCTGTAACAATAACGCCTACTTGCCACCAATACCAGATTCTCACATTGTCTCTTTCCACTCTATGAAAATAAATTGCCACAGTGCTACCCCCCATCAATTCCAAAACTATCTATAAAAACGTCAATTTTGCCACCAGAAGGAAACTCAAGATCATAAAATAATCCAAATCCTGTCATTGGGCGAATAATATCCTCATTCTCTTGTTGAAAGGCCTTACTTGTATTTTGTGTTCAATTTAAGTATGTATAATAATTTTATTAGCTAATAGAAACTTTTTGTAGTATAATTTGTATAGAATCGAGAGGGGCGGAACACCCACAAGGACGCAGGCAACTTCAATTGAAACGGTTCTGAAGGCTCTTGTAATGGCAAGCACCCAGCCTCTCTGCAAGGTGTCCAACTTCATTCTAATTCTAAATACCTCCTTTGCTCGGCAGCCCCAAGCTCCGACTCCATAAAATATTTATTTTAGGAATGTTCACATTTCTAAAAATCTCTCTCAGGGTGGAACTCTTTCTATTCAAAGTATCAGCACAAAAATCATACTTATAACATTTTAAAATGTTACCAGTGATTCTATGTATATGCTTAAAATGTTCCACAAAACTCAGTGTTTCATAGATATAATAATGTAAGCCTCGGTGTCTGAAAAATCTGCTCACGTTGCTAATAATATAAAAATTGCTCTTAAAGAAACAACGTAGTTTTATACCACCAGAGTAGCACAATCTGTCAGTTAATGCATACAGACGAATGAAGGAAACTAAAAAACGAACAAATGATTTATCGTATTTCTTTCTAGTTCAATCTTCTTAAGCGAGTCATCCATCTAACTTGGATCTGGTTTGGCGAGATCTGACACTCCAAGCGTAAAGGTGCCACAGATAATTAATATACGACTCAGGTAGCCCAATAACAACCTCTCTCTCCTGCACTACCAAAGGTCGACTTTATTCTTTATACCTTATTTCGCTTGCAGTGCATAAACGATTACTCGTTTATTTACCCTTTTTACTCTAAAGCATTAATAATATTATGATGAGCTACCTGCTCCAAGTCTTTTTGTTAGCCGATGTTTTTGGATTCTGGTAATGAAAGTTGTTTCCCAGTTAAAATTTATTCATGTTCATAAATTTATATTCTAATGTTGCAGACTTTTATCTCTGATCTCATAAGCTATCCAACTGTGAAAAATAATTTGAAGACAAATGGAAAGACTTGTAGAAATACTGCGGAAATTTTGGTTCTCCGTAAAATGTTTTTCATTATCGTGTTCAGACGTCAGTCAGTTCTTTGAACACCGGTCTTTCGTTTCCTCCTATTACGATGTTATCGTTATTTCTGAGGATAAAAGTATTATGTAACAGCCTTCTGTCAAGATCTGCTGCTCAATGTTGTCATTAAGGAGTGTCAGTAAGGTTTTGATATCGACTGCACATGTCTCCTTAATGAACTACTTGTTATTTATAATGTGTATAGAGATCCAAATAAAGCACAGATGTTGAGATTAACGAATGACAGAAGGAATTTGTATTTTGGAAAATAATTGAGCATTTGGTTATACTGCAGCTTTCAACAGCATAAACAGCAGAATAAAGAGATTCAATAATCCAAGGTATAAAGGTTAAAATTATTTTTTTAAAGTTACATTATTATCTTCACTATTAATAAGTAAAGCAATCAGCACAGAATAACGTAATTAAATACACATGACAAGTGAAAGAGTGGCAACAGGAACTGCAAAAATGTGAGGTGAATGTTAATGATTATGAGCAGAATGAAAAATGTGAGCTGAATGCTGAATATTAATAAAAAGAAAAGTTTCTCAAATAGGACTGATATATAAAAGAATATGAGTGTTAATGACATAATTTATTCCATTTAAGTATTTTTATTACTTTGAGTTTTAGGAAGATGAATAAAACACAAGACAGAACTCTAGAATAGGGAATAAAATTTATCTTTTCTGTTAAATAGAACACTACCGAGAATGTTAAATAGACTCTTAGAAAACTAAAAACATCTACACATCTTTTATTCTTAAATTTTTTTCAAAATTTATATTCAGTTAAATTTCAATTTGTACTTACATGTTATCGTAACTACTTAAGTAGAATTAAGACACAATAACACGCCGAATAAATACTAATTCAGAAGTCAAACAACAAAAATCAGCGTTATATTTACCAAATTTTCACAGGACTAGTTTCGATGGTTTTACCGAACCACCATCTTCAGCTGCAAAACCGCAAATGAACCAGATAGGAAATAATGATTCCTATCTGGTCATTAGGAAATAATGATTCCTATCATTATTTCCTATCTGGTTCATTTGCGGTTTTGCAGCTGAAGATGGTGGTTCGGTAAAACCATCGAAACTAGTCCTGTGAAAATTTGGTAAATATAACGCTGATTTTTGTTGTTTGACTTCTGAATTAGTACTTAAGTAGAAGTCACCAAATTTTCAAAATGTGCCTAACTCTAGCAAGCATTCGCATAATGATTCTTCGGGCAATCGTGTTCATAACAGTTATTCAGTAAGGCAATGTCGCATGCGTTTCGCAGTGTCGCATGCGTTTCTCGCGTTTTCGCATGCGTTCTTTTTGTTGTATTCCAGTTGATTCTATAAACAAATCGCGATATTTTATAAACCTTAATTTTAAAATAAATTGTGGAATTTGTCAGTGATGGAAAAACTTAGGGTAAGATCTCCTCAAGAATACAGAATTTTGATGCAAAAGCTGTAAAGAGAATAACAAGGAGATATGTTTGTTCGATAGACAGTTTGGTTTGGTTTATTTGATTGTAACAAAGGGGCATCTGCTTAGGAGGAGGGATACTTTCGTTGAAAACTTTCTAAAGGAAACTGGCTCGTATAAACGTTACACAATGGGAAACCCACGAAAATGTCCAGCCAGCCAGCCCATTCGCCAGGATTCGAAACCCGACAGAACTATCAGTGTTCAGCGACATTACCGTTCGAGTGTTGGTAGGCGGGTAGATAGTTGGTGCAGCCAAAGTTTCAGCGATGTATAGTCTCTGCAGTTCTGACTTTTTGTAAGAGAAAATAAATCGCTTTGTACTCGAAGAAAGGAATAGCACAAACGAATTACAGAAATATTAGAGACCAATTTAATTGTTTTATTTTTAATATATCACATAAAATGTATTAAAAAATTAAAACTGTTACTTTAAATTGTTAATTATATTAATAACGTTTGCCGACTTACAATAATTACTGATACTTCGAGAACCTTCGGGAAGTCGCGAGAACAACCAGCTTGGACTTGAAAAGTAATTTTTACTTTTCGTCTGCAAAAAATCGCCAAGATGATTGCATTAATATGTAAGTTTCTTTCCATTTATATATTAGTAAATTATGAACTTAATTATTGGTCTCACGCTGGATTAAAAAATGCCAACTCATAGATTTCTTCAAAAACTATTGAAATGATACCAGATTGTCTACCATTTCAAAATAATATCTAAATTATCTTTCGTATTTCTCTGCTTCAATACAGCAAAACACACAAGTGCTGTGTCTGACGGAAAGCCTGCAGAGTTTCTATGAAAGATGGCTAGCATTTGCATTATATATTGTTAAGTTTTTCTCTTCTCTGACACCAGTTGTTACGTTATTTTCTTCCTTCACGTTCGTACGTGGTTCGTAGATTTGAAGTGAATAACGACAACACTGGATGAAGTATCGAAACACACTTTATTTAGCCAATGTTAATCAGGACAGCTCCAATACACTTTTTACAGTCGTCGAAGATCGACTATAAACATGCTGGAACAATCAGCGACACAGCCACTGTCAGCGACACACTGTCAGGCAATAACGGTGGAGACAGCTTCCTGAAAAGCACCAGAGTACAGCTCCCGACTCTGCTTCGTTGTTCTCGGAACTCCACGTACTCGCGATGCAGTCGACGACACACGAGCACGGCTCCCGTCTCTTCGGTTCAGTCGTTCCCGGATCTCAACACGTTCTCTCGACGATGCACTAACCGCGATAGACTAACAGACTCCTTCGGTGCACTCGACGACCCACTCGATACTCGCTGCCCGGCTATCTACTCGATCGACTCCGCACGGACTGACTCGCTAGACGAGACACACTAACTTCGGACCAGCAGGGTTTATATAGCTTTTGGCTTGCGTTCGACAACATTCTGGGCTAAACCGGTAAGAATTCGTTCCAGAAGATTCTCCATCCGTCCATAGCATATTGACAATTTTGTCGCCAAATATCGCCAAATGGCGATTTCTCGCCAAATATGGCAACCTTACCTTCCCTTGCCATTTTATGCAACCCTAAACCTGCTTTGCGGGGAAGCTATCTTACGAACCGTGGAATTACCAAGTAGTCTATTGCGTTGGAACTGAAACCTGCGTCAAACGCTCAGTGTTAATTAATCACTAGCGCACGGCTAGCCGCTTTTTTTCATGGAAATTTTACTTTCAACTCATAAATTTCTAGAACAGAAATACTCGCTCAATTTTGTACTCAATTTTGGGAGCCGTAACTAGGGCTTACGAGACAAGAAACCGATTATTTCTTTCTTAGTACGTACTCTATAAGTTATTTTCTCCCTCCTCTCCGCATGCCTTCGTGGTGAGATTGGAAGCATATTCGACATGTATTCTAGGTTTACAAGGTTCAAGTCGCGACGAGAGCATTGCATATTTTTCAAGTTTCCTGCCTGAAAAACATTAATGACTTTATAGTGGCGCCCGGGACTATAAATCGTCACCTGCAGGATTTGGCGATAGGGTCTCCTAATCCCCAGTCGCCCTTTAAAAGGGGAGTATATAAGGTACTTTCACTCTCCTTTCGGCATGTTTTCGTGGTGTAATTGGAAGCATACTCTACGCGTATTCGAGAGTTCCAGGGCTTGAGTCCTGGCGTGACATTTTGCACGTCTCCCGCTTCAAAAACTGTAATGTAAATTACATCTCTTCAGCGTAACAGAAATGTAATGGAAAATTACCGCAAATCATTTCTACAACCGCCCCCAGTGGTTTCAGGAAGACATCAAAATTACATTCATTATATATTAACAACCACTAGAAGGAAAATGAAAATTAATATTAAAACAAACGTACTGAAAAATGCATTTAATGTGAATATATATTTTTACGCTTCCGCCGCCCAAACGGGACTCTGACTGCTACTGCCGTATTGAAGGTCCCGGGTTCGAATCAGAAGGAAGCATGGATGTGAATTGTCTGTTCCTTCACAGGAGGTAACGGTGATCGCCTCTATAATAAAATGAGCACCTCTTCTGACCTTAGTATTTGCCAAAGCCTAAAATAGCTAGTGCCCGTCATAAAAAAAAAAAAAAAAAAAAAAAAAAATTACATTTCCACAGAACTCAAAAATACACCTCTTTAATAAAAGCACATATGAAAAAATAAAGCAGATTATATTAGCGCATCTATTATCTTGTAACTGCAGGTAATAAAGTTCCAAAATTTGACAAAAGTTAAAGGAGCATTAAGCGTTAATAATAATTAAAAGTGGGGCATTAAATGTAATCATTTGTTGTATTCTATAATGAAACTTATCCAAATGCATTCAGGCGTGTTGTGATGAATAAAGCCTGGCAAACAAACGGCTGAAGTTACGTTTCCTTTTATTGTATCTGGTAAGTTATATATGCCTTGTAATGCCACCAGAATTTCCTGGCTGATTACACTGCATTCTTTCACAGTCAATCCAGGATTCATGGAATACCATACAGAAGAAGGCTAGGTAACGCGGTTTGCAGCTATCTAGAAACATTCCGATGATATGCTTAACTCGATTTATCGATGCGTGTTGGTTATTTGCAGAGTCCGCTAAAAGGAGGATAACCAACATGTTAGCACATCCGGCACGTCCCTAATGCTTAGTCTATTACTTAACAATACAACTTAGTAATCATAGATGTTACAATGGATTTGAAAAAATATAATGCATAATATATTAAATGCACATACTGGTATCATCATTTGTACGCACTTATCATAAAAAATATAATAAATAAGATGTTCTAAAGCCCAAAAATATATTTACATTGATTAAAATACAAAGTTATTTTTACGTAAAAGTACGACTAATTTTTAGCTTACTGCTGCGCCAATAAAATAACCACCCATTTAGGAATTTTAAAGCCCGGCGTATTGCTACTGACTGCATAAAACTAAAATAACTTTAAAAATGTCCAGTTTAGCATTAAAATAATAGAAGAAAAATTAGTAAAATAAAATCCACAGAATACATGACGACGGCAGACCTCATTTCTGATACTTTCAGATATGTGTAAAATCAGGAGACCACATTTCATACCAAAGCAGGAATTTATATTTTTCTTAGAATGCCAATTGGCACATGCACCTGGCATGCTTCAAAGAACTATGGATATTTTAAACTGCTGCCCATACAACATGCAACTCCACGAAGAAAGCATCCAAACAGCATGAAACTTAAATCATGCATATAGTGCGATGGAGTATGCAAATGATATGATTTCAAGTCACGCGCACATTATGGACGACTGTGTCGCTCCTTACAAAGCGTGTATAAAGGGAGGAAAGACTCCCGTTTTGAATATATCAGTTGTTCTCTCGTGAGATTGTTTGTGTGTTTAGCTTCAATATACCTCGTAGAAAGACACAAGCATCATTCGAGCACTTTTTCTCAGTTGGACCGAACAGGATCGTTGATACAAAGGTACTAGATTATGTTTCCAGCAAATCGGGCATCGTGTCGGATGTATCCAAGATCCAAGACACAGTCGATAATAGAATCGGTGGATGCAGAAGTGAACGACTGACGGACAGAAGCAATTGCAACCGTCTTGTTGCACCACTCCACGGGAATACAGGCATATTATCTGCGTGGCACTGATAGAGCACATTGCCACATCCGCAAACGTATCACAACGAATGCAGTCTGTAACACAACAGTTGGTGTCTTATTTAATAATTCGACGTCATTTACAGTACAGAATTGTTCTCTCATGAAATGTTTTGTGTGGGTGGTATCCGTATGCCTCGTAGGAAAACGCCCGATTAACCTCTAGGGGCACACTGCTTCGTTTACCTTTAAAACACAGGCGTTTTTAGTGGTACATTGAGCGGCAGAGATGGCATGACATTGTGTTTTCCGACGAATCGCGCTTCTACATGCAGTACCACGGTGGTTGGATTAGAATTTGCAGACATCGTAGTGAGAGTTATGATGCGGAGTGTTGTTGGATCCCTCTTCTGCGCCTCTAGTAAGGATTATTTGGTACTCTTACCAACCAATGCTATACCTAGGTCTCAAGTTTTCCAGCCTGTTCTTCTCCCTCCTCTTCAAGGCTTGTTTACGGCCACATTTCCACAGAACAATAAAGAAACACGCCACAGAACCATACACACCGTGTTCAAGTTTTCTTCTTAACCCTCTGACCGGCCAGGGTTTTGACTAAAAAACCACAAATTTCTCAAAACAGCTATGAGAAAACATTGTGTTCTTGATTTTAATGTTAAAATTCCCCTGGTAATTTATACTTGGATTTGTGTACTTTTAATGTATTGGCTTAATTTCTTTGACAAATTTTAACATGCACGTATATATACGTTCTTATAGATACCACAAAAAATATTCCAAGCTGTACATATAATATAAGCTGTACATACGGCCTTGCCGGTTGGAGGGTTTTAACTTACCATACTGCATAGGTATCTTAGCCTGCCAGTTCTTCAGACCTATCGCCCATAAAACACGTCCAGTGAAAGGATTGCAGAACGCCTAGCTCAGCATGTTGCACCCGCGGGGACACCAGATGTTACTTTGGCTCCGTTTGGCGGGTGCATGTGTTGCCATTCCAGAACAAAGAATCGGAACAAAGAATCATCAATGTAAGCAGCGGTTACTGTTAAACGTAGAGGCAGCACTTCATTGCTCATCATCTCGTTTTCTGAACCCCAAAGATATTTCAAATCAATTAACATTCATACTATGTGTAGTCTCTGAAATAAATGTGATGTTGATGCTTTTTTGTCTTCATTCGTGTTACATTCTGGATGGCCAGCAGTGTACCTGTCCTCGGAAAATCTACTTACGAGATAATAATTACTAGCAAGACAACTGATGAACGTATTCGAGATTTACACGAAGTGTTTTCGCTTCTAAAAGAAACAAGCCAAAATGAATGCGGACAAATATAAATTTGTGGCCATGTTACATGGGCTATAAAATATTTCAAAGCGGAATCGAAATGGAAGATTTTAAATTCGTTGTGATGATAAATTATCCACCGCTTAATACAGCTAAAATATTAGCCTCGTTTTTGGGCTTGTGTCCCTACTATATAGGCTTTCGTGAAAGATTTTGTTTATATTGTTCCTAAATTAAATTCCTGTTACTAAAATATCCTGAAGCCAACGGCAAATTATATAGAAATCTCCTCAGATGCATCGGCTTTTGCGGTAGCAGTTATGCTTATGCAATTGAGTTTTAGATAGTTAACTCCATGATTCGCAGAAGTTGGCTTACTCTATAGGCTTAGAATTTACATCTTAGCAGGGTTGTTAAAAGCCTTCCGGTAGGTAAAAACTCCGGTAGGGAAAAATGTGGAAACTTTTACATTAATTAACCAGTTATTTATAATTTCTTCTTTCCAAATTCCTCTCCAGAATGTAAAGGAGTTTTGGATTATAAGACAGAACGTGTTTCTGGCATCCCGTCAACCGACATTTTAACTCTGACGCTCAGGTAGAGTAGTGAGCCAGCTTTTAGTTTTCCCCCTAATTATGGAGTCATTGACTACTGTTCAATGTTTTCATTAATTTAAACCGTTCTGTTTTATGTTGCATAACCGAGAGTTTAGGAAACTGTAGTACAAGACAGTGCCTTTATGTTCTAAATTCTGAATAAAAAGATTATTCTTAAACTTCTCACGACTTTACTGTTGCTTCAGACATATCTATAATTCACTTCAAGTCTGTTAGGTTTATTGGACTATTAATATTACTAGATCAAGTATACTTCTGACAAAATAGATCTGAAAATCGGCTTTAAAAGTAATTAAAATCTTCCTTAAGACTTAATAATTTATTGCTCTCCTTTTTTGATAGTTTTTCAAGTAAGCAATTTCAGGTAAGAAAGTTTGATAGTTTTTCAGGTTTTTGATGGTTTTTCAAGTAAGGGACCGTTTACCTAATTTTGTTTTTGTGCACGATGTTTACGCAGAAGAAGGTGCTCCATTTATGTAACTATATTTGATGCAAATTCAAAATATTGATTCCGTTTTGTGGTGGTACTGAATAGCTTTGTTGGCATGTAGGCCGCACATGAGAATTTTATACTTTTAAACTATCATTAATAAAGTTTTTATATTTAACTTCTAAATGTGTCGCATCTGTAAAGTTACGGAAGACCATGAATTATCGAAGAAAAGAAAAATTTTGATGAATATCTTTCTTGTAAACGTTGTATTGCCGAAATTGTTGATATTCGGCTTTATTTGGTTTGGTTTATGTGATTACGGTAAAGCAATCTTGAGAGCAATCTGCCTGATTTATGACTTTGTGGAGGATTTTCTAAGAAAAACTGGCTCGTCTACACATTACACATGGGGAAAACCACTAAAACGCCCATGAAGCCAGCCCCCTTTCGCGGCATATGAACTTCGGACCAAACTACCAATGTTCAGCGACTTAGCCGCTTTCGGCCGCTTGTGACTCCGTTATTCAGCTGGGATTTAAGAGGATCGCGTATGCACAGTAAGTATATGAATTTGTCTGCATTGGAAAAACATTTGCCACAAAGCAGACATTTGACGCTAGTTGAACCTTTTTCTTATTCTTCATATAAGAAATTGAAATCTTCATTAGAAATGCATGTTTATTCTTAAAACCTCATTTCTCGTTAATCCTCCATGTTTTAAGATATTCTATGTTTAAATATTGTAAAGATTTCAGAGAAAAGAAATTCCAATTTGACTGCCAAGCAATAGATATTACATAAGGATTCTGTTCATTAGAAATCCGCTCGAAATGAAAAAGTGTAATGGACAATTTGACAGAACAAAGTTTAAAAAACACTTGTCTCATGAATATTAAAAAAATTCATTTTTATTTCCAAACACAAATATTACTAAGAGCTGAAGCTTTTACATGCAATATATAGTATTAAAATATTGTTTGACGTCTAAGAAATAAAGTAGAAAACATTTTATATTCTAATCAGGACAATACATTTTCTGCACAAAAACTACGAATATTTCATATATTAGCCTGGTATATTTTCATGTTCTTAAAACTTACGAAAATAAAACGCCTCCTGTTGTATTTCGGTGGTTATAAAACTTATCAAAGTAAACCACATTTTTAAAACTGATATTGACATATCTATATTTCACAATTCTTAAGCAGAAAGACTTAAATTAGGTTAAATTATGAAGAAGGGAAACATAATATGGCGATTCACAAAGCTAAGCATGGCACAGAGGAATAGGAGGTCGACATAAAATGTATCTGACGTCTGCCACGAATAATGAGCGGTCCAAATGTTCAGTTAGAAAAGCATGCGATTGCTAGTATTTCTCTTTCCTTCTCGTTTACTATTTGTAATATAATGAACTAAATTTTGACATCCTTTTAAACCGCTATTTCTAAAATGAGAATTCAAAAACTGAGTGTATTAGGGTATTTTATTTACATTAACAGCAGACAACTTGACAGTTCGTGCATTTTGTCTTTATAACTAATATGGATGAGTTTTAACTCTGATAACTGAACTGAAGAAACCGTTTAATTCAGCATTTTTGGAGCGAATACTTGAATTACACTGATGAATTTCAAAAATACCCTTGAACAAACTTCTACTTCTGCTATGCATTGTACAGGTTTAGCAAGAAATAAGTTCCCCACTTCAGATGGCTCTAGAATGCGTTCCACTGGTCCAAATGAGATAAAAATTTGAACTATAGATCAGCCAAATGATGCATCTGGCATTTCATTAAATAAAACACCTTTAGTACAAAAAATCGCCGATAGGTAGCGGTAATTATCTGATCTTGTTTTGAACTCATGTAAGCTATAAAAATTTCAAATATCGAAAGTATGAAACTGTTCTTTGTACCATTTGGTAAGTTTTCTAGTTGACCAAATAGAACATATTAAAAGATCGTGGTTATTAGTTTTGTTCGTTTATTACTGAAAAAATGCAGAATTTCACACTGAATCACAACTCTAGATGTTTTTGTTTACTTATAAATGTAGTACTTGTGAGTCTTCTAAAGAATGCATTATAATTATCACTTTAGAATCAAAAATGGGATTTAAAGATAAACGTTTACGAGAACGCTTCAACAGCGCATATCATTTTAAGCAAATGATCAAATTTAAGCAAATATCGTCAGGAAACGCAGATCTTTGTACAGTCTAAGCAATTATATAAACAAATCATCTCAAGAACTGTGCATGAAAATAATACCTTTATACGCACTGCAGATACTTTGGTACATTTATTTTCGAATCTTAGATACCATGCACAGCCTTAAACATGCTGAAAATTTAGGAATCATATTTGGTTCTTGGAAATAAGACATTTGAAAACAAAATTTTCTGTCATTTCTTTTATCACAATTTCTTCATTTAATTCTTCACTTAAAATTTTCTGCACATGAATATGGGGTAGAAGGTAAGTAAATAATGAGCAATCTTTTTTTCTACGCCACAGAACATGTATTAAATATAAAAGTGTAACAGATTAAATTGCAGCACAACAGTTGCTTATCATCTCTTTGCGGTAGCTAAGACAGTATAATATGTTATTATTATTTTAAATTATGTTAAAATAATATTATGTTAAAATAATTAATATTTTTTGCATCACTTGACATTTTTACGCAGTGACATAGCGCCTACTCGCGCTCAAGGAATCAGAAGTCCATCGGCCCCACCTTCGCGTGGTCTCTCTCCTGGTCTGCAAAGCTCTGAATCAGGTAAGCAGGCTATGTTCTCCCTTAAAGGTAGTGTCCCCCGGGGGTCGACGTAGAGAATTCTGCGAAACTACTCGCTAGGATCTGTACCTAGGCAGTCTCGGCCACGGAGGTATAAAATTTAGGAAATTAGTGGTTGTGATAGCCGTGGGTCTGGCACGTCCTAGCGCGGCGTGGAACTAGTAGCCCGGGGATTTTCCTCGGATACGCTGAGTAATGACCCGCTGCGACGGGCAGCCCGAGTGACTGGTAGGTAGCAAATAACGACCAGTGCTGTTCCGGGTGACTACCTGGGTGGTGCGCCTCCCTCTCTGAGGGGCCAGCGCCTGGTTCTAAGGAGTGCGGAGGACCTGTAATGTGATAAACGTTCCACGGAACAGGGAATGCCAATTGTTACCCTTCCGATTAAACTATGGGTCTGCGCATGCCCAAAAACTTTGATGACTCTAACTTATTTTTGATTTATTACTGTGTTGTTCCGTTAAGTGTCTCCTATATTGAGTTTGAGTGTATGTTAAAATAATTTATAAATTATGTGTGTAACCTTTTAGTAGCTTTCTGAATTTAGGAAGACAGTCTTCCCAGCGTCAATATGGATGCACGAGCGAAGAGACAAAGTAAGAAGATTTAAGGTTTTTTCTATTTGTTCATATTGTTTAATTAGAATTTTCGTTTGCTCGTAAAAAGTAGTACTCTTTGGTGGCTGCAGAACTCATCGCTCCCACATGAATTACAAATTGTCTTAATCACTGAGTTTCAGCTTCCATTATTTGAATCACAAAAATTCTGATGGAATATGAACTGCGGCCCCATAGTTTGCAGCATTTTCAAGGAGAAATTTCTATTCTACACCTGAAACAGCTTCCCGAATTTTTGCAACACAGTTTACAGTGAACAATGCATGCCTCGGAGGAAATCCATGCCAGTGAAAATGGTGAATCTTTCCATACACTTGTCTTGTTGAAAAGCAACTCTATGCAAGGTAAACAGAGTTAAAAGCTTACTTGAAAGTAATGCAGCACAAAACTCCGGTTTCAGAAAGAGATTTTAATTTTGTAACAGCAACGTTAGTTTTTCATGTTGAAAGGCAAACACTGAATGATGTATCATAGCCCACCGCTCGAAAACAGAAGTGTAACCAAAAATATGAGTTCTTTAGTTACTGGTTATGGGCATAACACATACCTTGAAATTTCCAAGGTCAGTAACAAATGCAATTCTAGATAGAAACGTTTCCATGATTACCTCATTTTCTCACGAATGACTCATTCTAATCATGTTCTAAACTCAACAGCTACTGCAATATTATTTTAGCATATCGTTATAGGTGCTAACTATCCCTCAGGCTCGAAAGTTTCAGGAAGTTCGTATAAAATAGTTCCCTTAGCGAACTTTCTTTATCGTATACGTATCTAAAAAATACAATGTATCGCTGCTTTGTTTGCAATTAGCTTCTAAAGCTCTTTCTTTTCCTTTTACTGGTTATTTCAACAGAGGCATTTGGTCTCGCTCGAAATTGAAGACTGTTTTCTAAAGTAGCTGAGTTATTTGATAGCCATTTTCTTAAACATAATCCGCCTCTTTTTATCATTTCAGTTAATGGCCGAGCCAAAAGCTTAGCTTCCGCTTTATTTTGTGCTCGTGAAAGGAAAATTTCTCAATAAAATTCATGATAAACAACCTTGGATGACAGAAAGGAACTAGTTTGTTCTTCTAATGCAGGGTTTGTTTCATTGCTATAGTAGGGCGTAATGGAGCACACGTGTTTTCACAAGTAGCTGTTACTAATCTAAATGTATTAAATAACTCACTAATAATATTCTTCGTTAATTTGTATCTTCCATATGGATTCAATTCTGCCTAAATACTTTTCCATATCGTTATATACCGCAATTTTATAAGTTCTGTAAGATAAAAGAAATGAAAATAATTTTTGCTGAAATCTGGGCCCAGGCATCAAAAGGTCATTTAATCCTTTGTCTGCTAACTGTTCTAAATTGAAGCATTTTATGGCCTCGGGATGGACTTTCGGATTTCCACACTGACGCGGAAGCTTAACAGTTATCTAGGTTCAGGAATCATGTTCTATGACTATCACCTATGCTACTACAGAGGTGTTGGGGTAGCTTCTACCTGTCCTTGCGGACACTCGCCATCCTGCATACAAGCCACTGTTTTGACCGAAGCTAGGTGACGTGGCTCTATATTCCTCCAAGAACCGGCAGGATAGCATGTTTGTCTTCTCCGGAATTACTGGCACAGGATTGTTGAGATCCTGAGCCAGTAATCATAACGTTCAGGATGGCCTTTTTTAACCTATCGATTCCATATTCGCTTGACAGTCATGAAATCTCGACGAACACAAACAGCAATGTCGCGGAACGATAAATCACCGTCCGGATAAGCCGCGAACCCGCCGCTATCGAATGCGCTGGTAAGAGTTTCACTTTTTTTCCTCAAAGCATAACACCACCTTTACAGAAACAATAACCTTTAAATGCGATATCCAAACGAGAAACCAGCATTGCACTCTTCCCATTTATACACAATGTAAATGGTTTTAATTGTGCGGGATTTGTGTGTAGGTTCTGGAATGCTGATTATTTGCATATCCCAGCATGTAATACCTTTTGTGCAAATTTGACGTTTTTTTGCATGCCGCTTTCTTGATGGAGCACTTTATTGATCAGCATTGCTCACTTTAGGAAATATGGTCATACACATTATTCATTTTCATACCTAACAGCAATTCTTATTCATGCCCAAATTTAAGGCTTGTTGGATGCAGAAATGAAATTATGATTATGTAACATTTTTAATAACTTATATTATCCATGACATAGAAAATGGATGCCCAGAATTAATGTAAATAAGAACCACAGGTCATAATTGAAGAAGACTGAATATCATTCTATCGCGAATATCTTACACTACGATAAAACAGTTCTCCCGGGATGTTCTTTCATTTTAGAGTATTTGGCTAAGTTAGAATGAATAAAATTAGTTTTAAAGGACTAAATATTTTAAGTTTTATGTTTAGGGATTTTGCTTTTAATGCGAATTTTAGCCAGGTCAGTAAAAATTTGTACTCACGGCACTTGTTATTTAAAAAAAATGTCAAGTGCTAGTCGCGTTTTGTTTTCTAAAGCGATGAATTTTTCAAAATTCATTTTTAATTTTACAGAATAAGTTAGTAGGTGAATCAAAAACTTTTGTATTTTTCCACTGCCTCGGCAAAATCTATTGACTATTGGTTTTCGTTCTGGAAAACTGCAGATTTTTCAGAAATGTTGGTATTGCTGCTAAGTTTATGCTGCAGATAAGCGTTAGAGTTTAATCCGTATGGCTAAGTAGTTTTTAATTTCAAGATGCAATTAGTTTCTTGAGTAGGGTTTTCTTTAATGTTAGAAACAATTTCTAAGTATTTAATTTTAAAATGTATAGTTATGCTGTTGAACATGTTCCATTTCTGCTGCGTCTGTTTCTGCTGCCATTTTCGTTATCAATTTTATTTGAGTTAAACATCTTAAATAAGGATCTGTGTTTACTGGTTCTGAGTTTGAGAAAATTTTTGGTTTTCCCATATATTTGAAGTTACAGATATTGCAAGTGGCTCTTTCCCTTGTTTATGATTTTTATGCTATTATTTAAAAATATTTTAACCTAACTTGTATAGTCTCAAAATTTTCATGTGTTTCTATTTTTTCATGCATCGGATTGCTTTTACAAGTTTTGTTTTGTTTTTTTGAAATTATTCTGTTCAAAATAGTATTTTTAAATACTATTTACTATTACCTTAAAACCTTAAAACTATACTATTACCTTAAAACTTTTAGCTCTTCGCATTTTAAAAATTTTTAACTCTTTCAGTAGAGGCCAAAATCTGTTCTTCTTAAACATCTAAACCGCCCGCATATGCGAATTTTTGTACCAACAGATTTCCTCCCCAATGACAAATAAAATGTTACAGCGTTAACAATAACCGATTTAAGAAAAGCGATTACTTCTCCCTCAGGATCTTTGTGCTGTTTCACCCACTGTGCGCAATTTCTCCTTATGAAAGGATTGCAACTCCAAGCGTCAATAGTTAAACACTGATGCTAAACAAAGGAAAGGGAATGGGGCAGTGAGAAAGAGAGGTACTTTTTGTTTCTTCAAAAGAATGATTGATTGCTTGTCATTTAACAACTCACAGAACCAATGATCCATGCACTAACGTGTTGGGGTAAAGCACCACGTAGAAAAAAAGACGCAGGCGTTATCTGACTGCACGTGCGCTTTGAGCGACTGCGACTTTGGTGAAAGAGTTAAAGAACATTTATGTTTTGATATTATACATGTAAAGTATTTTACACTACTTCGGCTTGTAGGGATTGGACTGATAAATATCAGATTATTTTGATTTTTTTTCTGATATTATTTTAAGTATACTGAAATTTAATTCGTGTCTTTGTTGGTTCACAAACAGGCTACTTCATTTACTTTTTTTCTTTCCACCAACCCCTGATAACGGTACAACGAAAGATATAAATTTTGGATTTTTGGTTTTGGCATGTTTTGCTTTTTCAGTGAAGTTTGCCACTTAGATTTTTCCCAATATGGTTTGTTCTGATTTGGATATGGGATGGACGTATTAATTATTTGAATTTATTTTGCTTTATTACCAATGCTTGTTACCACTTTCAGCGTGCAATTGGATTAGGTTTTCAACCGCTCGCCCTCAGGGGTGTTCTCCCTCAACACTGCTGCGGAAGCTTAACAATTAGCAAAGTTCGGCAGTACCTGTTATACACATAAAAGAATCCACAAGTGCCTACCTTAGTTTAAACTGTATCTGCTTGAGCAGTATGTTGACTAGATATACTAGCTGCCACGCTAATTATTCCGGTTTCGGCAAAGGCATCGACGTTTGTATATATATAGTGTCTCTGAAGTATATGGGCACTTAGAATTCTGTTTAATGAACGTTTCTTGAGTGGTTTGGTGGTAGGGGAAGAAGGGTGGGTGATTCTCGGATAGTCCCTTAAAGTGCTCTCCATCAAAACTGGGACTGAACTGCACAGCTAGAGTGATCGGACTACAACTGTACAACCAATTTTAAAACTTTCGTGTCCAACCCATTTGTGTCTGTACTCGCTGTTACCTTACTGTCTGTAATCCTAATAACATACACCTATTTTGGCTTGTTGCTACCTTTTCTGCAGTATTTAGCTAAGCAGCTCCAACACCCATGGGTCTGGCTTTATATCCCAGGTAATGCATGGATTCCAGTCATAGGTGAAACTGTTTATTATCGTGCCTACACAGAGTACGGACATGCACAAGCTGTAGTTTGCAGAAGAATAAGTGGAAAAAGGGACTCCTATCGCTTAGACTTACCCCATCCTAATTGGGTTTGATATGTCAGGTGTCTATCACAGATAGACCCCAAGATATCTAGATAAAAACGGTAAACACCAAACTGTACGCTCAATCATTCTTCATGTGCTGCTGGGATTTAAAGCATTAAGTACTACCGTTTTATACCTTCGAAAATAATAACACTAGTATAAACTAAGGTAAATGCTAACCAATTTGAAACATGAAGAGAAAAAACGGCGTCAATAACTATGCAACAACATAAGAGTTTCAGCTAGAATATTACTGTGTTAATAACTTGCATAAAATTTTATTACATTCGCGATATGCAAAAAACTTTTAATTTCCTGAAGTTAATTTCGTAACATTACAGATAATTCTATTACTTAGAATTTAAAAACTAAGATTGTTATTCTTACAATTATAAAGAAAAAAGTTTTCTATTTACCCTTACCTTCCTCGCCTTCCCTCAGTGACCCAAATCTTGACTGAGAATTTTGAATTCGCTATTGAATCGAGTTTCTCAGACATTATGTCATTCTTTTTGCACAATATGACTCGTAAAATTTAACTGATTTTCTGCAACATAAGCATTCAAAGTATAGAAGAGAGAGTTTTAGAACATAATTTTTTTTTAATTTGTTTTCCGTACTTTTAATTATTAGTTTACACGGTTAGGCATATATTTTTTTCCTTTAAAAAGACTAGGACTTTCTAAGCTGATGATGTTAAAATGTATATTAGGGGAAAATGCTGAAAAATCGCAGCGTACATCACATTTCCTATTGTTTTAGTTTGGTCTGTAGGATTATGACAAAGCATCGAAGACTATCTGCCTAAGGAGATAGCCTTCGGGGAGGGATGCCTTCGTGAAGGACTTTCTACGGGAAACCGGCTCGTATGCATGTTGCACCTCGGGAAATCCACGAAAACACCAATGAAGCCCGCCCGTTCGCGGGATTTTGAAACTCGGATTGATCTTCCAGTGTTCAACGACTTTACCGCTCGGCCGCTGATGGGTCCATGAACCACTGAAACTCCACCTCTGAACTCTTTTTTGATTTCCCATTGGTTCACTCGTAACCAAGTAATTGAAATTACTGCACGCTGGGATATAAGTATTTCTTTTGATAACAGATTCAGGTATTGTGTACTTCGCAAAATTTTCATACTTTCCCAAATGTTATATGATATGTTGAATGCCCATTCAAATCCTTAATTCGCTGCTAGCATTAAGCACATTTGTCACCTGGATTAAAAATTGAAACTTATACTCTCTAGAATATAATAATGTAACAAAGGGAAATTCAGTATGCAGCGAAGCATTTGGACGGCTTTCTATTGAACATCGTCATGTAAAAGTTCAAGTATGAAGACAAGTTAGCAGTTCATTAAATTGCGAGCACTTCAGTCATAAATGCAGTTATTATTAACAGTTGTAAAGATTATGTTAATTTTATTAATAATTAAATTTTGAGTTAAACTTCTTTCCTGTCAAATTCTTAACTTCAACTTACTACTTCCAGCCAAAAAGTAGTTTTAGAATCACGTCTGAATACATAATGAGGAGGAGCGGGTTTTAATCGCAAAGTTCTACTTGCTGAGTTAGAGAGAATCAGAGTTTCTGATTAGCGCGCGTTCGCCTTTTTGGCTACTCTCCCTGTTATTACGCTCGGCCGTACTCAGGGCCTTGATAGCTTCGCAGTCACCTCGTGTTTAAGGCGCCAACTCGGTTAGAATCTTGATAGCTTCAGCTATATCTCTTAAGTTTAGATTAGTTTTAGTTTACTTTTTAGCCTCTTAATTTCAAGCCCAAGTGCCGGCTTTTATTGTACACTCCAAGACGGAGTTCTGTTAAATCTCATTTGAATAATAAAGGAATTTATCCTTCCAATCTTGTAATTTCTTGTCACACGAACTCAAGCGATTATTCGCTTATCAGTTCTTAAGATTCTTCACGTTCAACAATAACTTAGCATTTACAAAGTGAAGAAACTCTACACAGTTAAATCAAGTTACGTTACATACTGTACGGAAAGTTTACCTACAGAAGCTTCATTTCTTGAAAATCTCAAATAAATGCAGGATGTGACAGAAATCGGAAAAGAATCGAAACGGAAACGCATAGACGAATAAATGTTTTATTATTTCTATTATTATTAGGAAAGTGAGATGATTCTAAATCGACAGATTGCTAAACGAAAAATAAAAGACGAAATTGCAAATGTTTGTCTATCTATTTAGAACAGGCCCAGTTTTGTTTATATATTTAGATGAATATCATAAAAGAGGACAATAATTTTAGATTATTTTAATAATAAATAATTTATAAGCTCTTGCATATATAGTTTTGATTTTATTATCTGCAAAATCTCTTGCGGGATACGTGATTCTGAAGCATACTGCACGTGACACTTACTTGGCTGGCACTTATTTATATTGTCTCACGAAACTTTTAATAACATTATTTTTTTCCCTTGCATAACTTCCTTCTTACAACGGAAACGTGTGAGGGAATGGAAGTCGATGAACCTTAAAACCTTACGTGAGTACCATACTCAAGAATGAGAAAAAATAGCATATTCATACATACACGGATTAAAGTAGAAATTTAATATGACACACCTGAAAACGACCAGCTACTGTACAGATGGCATCCTTTCTGTGGATGGAAGAATGGTGAGAGGTGATATTTAGATGATGTCTGTTACTGAAGAATATGGTGCCCATTAATAGCAACGAATGCTTTGCAGCTTCTACCTATGCTTAATACAAGGCATTCGATATTCTGTTCACCGATATTCGATATTCGTTCATCGATATTCGATATTCTGTTCTGATAACACAAGGCCAAAATTTTTCATCTCTTTATAAGTGTTCTTTTCTGTTGATAGACATTATGCGGTAGATATAGGAGTACCGCAGAAAATTCGCCTAGAGCGTTTATATACTTTGTAGAAATAAGTCCGATCTGGATACCTAGCAGGCAGATATCCCACTTTCCAACAATTCATCAACATTATTTATGAGATGTACTATATCTTTACGATCCTTGGGAACTGAGATTTAATGGTGCCTTCTCGAAGATTCTAGAATCACCTGATTCAAGCAACTGCCTGACTGCTTGAAACCCTGAATGAACATATTGAGCTCTGTACCGTTACTGAGCCTTATGTTACAAGGTGTTTCTCCCGCCTTCCTAGCGTGCCTTCGTGGTGTAGTGGTTCTGCACGCTGGGCCGGTATTCCAGATGTCCGTGGTTCGATTGTTCATTTTTCATCTTGCCAGTTTCCAAAAAAATACCTAATGTCTTTCCCAAACTGTAGCATATCCACCTCTGTATCGATGGATTTTCTAATGTTCACCTAATGAAGTCCTGTTCACACGTCTCCCTAGACCTATTAACATCCAAAAGGTCTCGTAAGACTAACGTGACTCTCATTAATGAGGCGCAACTTACCTCAGTGACTACGTAGTCTATTCTACATAATGTAGTCCTGTTGGTCCTTACAACAACATTGTAAACCGTGTCTCTAATGGTTAGGCTATAACGGAGGCAAAGTTCAAGCATTTCGAAGAAAACAGAGTCATCGTTATGTAAGTATCTCGCCAAAGTGAACTACGAAACTATGCAGCTTGTGGCCACATATAAATACACGTTACTTTGCATGCACCGTTAACGCTATATATACTTTGCATTATTGTCAGCAATCAGGCATGCATATTTTTGGAGTTTCTGAACTATATATTCGTAATTCTTTTCATAATAATTCCCTTACAGAACGACCAACGATCTTTATAACAGCTGTTCTCATTGTTCTGAAAGTTTTTCGTGCTAGCTAAAACCATGATTACCACATTTTTAGGCCATACTAAAGATAGTGCGACCATTCTCAATCACACAAATTATATGCGTAGGGCATTCAGATGTGTTCTTGTATGTATCGTCACTATAAATTCATTCGAACTTCTTAAAACGACACACACACGTTAGCTTTCCCTTACCTACTCAGTTTCCAAAAGACTGAATGAGAGAGGGTTGTTTGCCAGAAGACCAGCTGTTTACGTCCCGCTCACGGCTACGGACAGGAGAGTCCGATTAGCATGGCGAAGGCAGCATAGTAATTGGAGTACGAAACAATGGGCGACCGTTCTGTTCACCGACGAGTCCCGTTTTAGCCTAAACACTGATTCTCGCCGTACTTTCATATGGAGAGAGCCAGAGACCCACTACTTACCCTCCAATGTCCGCGAAATCAACAATTATGGCGGTAGCGGTGCAATGGTCTGGGCAGGCATCATGTTAGATGGCCGTAAACCTCTCCACGTCTTTGACAGAGGCTCTGTGACTGGTGTGAGGTCTACAGATGAGGTCTTGAAGCCCTATGTTAGCCTTTTCCCGGGTGTAGTGGGCCCCGAAATCATCATACAGAACGATAACGCGAGGAAAAATAGAGCTCTTCTGGTCGACGAATTTCTCGAGAGTGAGGATATTCGCCGGAAGGATTGACCAGCAGGTCTCCAGACCTGAACCCTGTAGAGCATGTTTGGGACGCTCTGAGGAGGGCAACAGCAAATCTCAACCCCCCCTCCGAGAACCATCCAGGAACTGAAAACCGCGTTGCTGAATGAGTGGGATTATTTGCCACAAGCACCGGTAAACTGCCTTATTTCCAGTATGACATTACGCTGCGAGGCCTGCATGGCTGTAAAAGGGGACCGTACCTCCTATTAACTCATTTCTTTTGTGTCTTATGCAAACGCTGTTTCAGGCCTTCAGACTCCCATGAGTGTTACACAAGAACGTGTGTGCCTATTATAGGTCTTGAATGTTTATTTTGTTTGTAATATATCGACCTATGTTCGCACCAAATTTTATTAAAATCCGTCCAGTAGTTCTGGCGGTCGTAGATCAAATATGAAAATTATCTTAATTTATTTCATCAGTGTACTTTAAGGTTTATCCTAAGTTTCTAACAGTTCATTTTAGTTAAAGCTTCTTTCCTGTACTTCTAATTTCAGCTTACAATTTCTTACCAGAATGTATTTCAGAATCGCGTTTAATGCCAAAGTAGTATTTAAGTTGTAGTATTTAAGTCGAAGCTCCACTGACTTCGAGAGACAGCCTCAGAGTTTCTGACTAGCGCGCGTTTGCCTTTTGGCTATGTCTCTCCAAGCTCTTACTACGCTCTGCCGTATTACAAGCCCTTGATAGCATCGCTAGCTTATTCGATATTTAGGGGCCAACTACTTAAAATTTTGATAGCTTCCGCTATATCATTTTAGTTAAGAATTAGTTAGGTCTTAGTTCTTATTATTTTGAGTTCAAGCCCAAGTGGAGGTTTTGCTGTACGCCCTGAGAGAGGAGCCATCTATTTAGCTCTTATTTTGAGAAATAAAGAGTAATTAAACTTTCTTGAGTTTACGTCTCTGTTCCTAAACTAAAGCTACTATTCGCTTAGTTGTTCGCTAGGTTCCTCCGCATTTAGCTATTAGATAAAAGGATGGAAACCCTCACTTTAATTAGATAACAATTCACCGCTGAAGTTGAGAGTCCATTTCATCTCCATTCCAAGTATACCTAAATGGTAAATAACTTTCATTGTATTTTCTATAAACAATTATTCTTTTCTTTTCAGTATTCTTAACGCTAGTAGATTGTCCTGGATCCATCACCAGTGAATCATCACTTTTCCGCTTATTAAATCCTAGCACTTTTTTCATTTAGAAAATCTACTTTGCTGTATTATTTTTTCACAAGTATTTAAATGCACAACATATTACTAGTTCTTCAAAAACAAACGACGATATTTTCAAACCGCGCAGGAAAGTAAGTACTAAAAAACAAGAAGACAAAATACCTGCTGTTAGAGACAGTAAATCGACGCAAAAATGATTCTAATTAAAAATAGCAACATGAGCCCGGAAATGGTCGCGAGGTAAAGTGCAGTCATGCTAATAAATCGATCAACTCTAAAATAATTAATGATATGATATTAGCTTTATATAGGAATTTATTTTTATTCCCTAATAAATACAATATCTATTTCAGTTACTGTTTTTAAAAACATCATTTATGACAAATTTTGTAATGTCTATGGTTAAAACAATATCTGTGAAAATAAAAACGAATTATTTTGCTAAAGTCTATGAGCGGCTATTAATCTTGAGCAAAGCCGCTCATAGACTTTGCTCAAGTGTTTGAGATATGTGTGAGTGTTTGAGATAAAACTTAAACAGGATGTTCGGGCATTTAGTTTTTGAATTTAATACTTAAAAATACATTGTTTCGTTGCGTATTACCGGTTAAGAATCGCTGGTCTAAACAATTGTCAGAACTATTTGTAATTAAATTCATTCAGTCTTGCAATTAATAATTTCCTATGAAATACTATTCTATAGAAGAATTTTACATATTAGGAAAAGAGTAACTTTTATATTTTCTTAACCACTGCTGCACTTTCAAAACATATCCTTTTAATCTTACCAACCATTAGATGGTTAAATTAAATATATAAATTTTGAGTTCCAGCAAAAGATGTATTTGTGATTTTAATTTTAGACAACAGTATATTTTGCTGCTTGTAGATGCATGTAATAATGCTTTTGTCATGCAGAATCTGTGTTTGTGATCCAAAATGTAATATTTTGTATTTAGTTTTGAGATCCTTCAGTAGAGTAACAACGTAATGCATACTTTCTATATAAACGGCAAGTTTTAAAATCATATTTAAATTAATAAACCACTATAATTAAGACACAATAACACGCCGAATAAGTACTAATTCAGAAGCCAAACAACAAAAATCAGCGTTGTATTTACAAAATTTTCACAGGACCAGTTTCGATGGTTTTACTGAACCACCATCCTCAGCTGCAAAACCGCAAATGAACAAGATAGGAAGTAATATTTCAAATTTGCCTTCGGCCTTTAAAGAATGTTTTAGTTCTGGTGTCACCAACAGATGGCGCCCCTTGCTTATTCTTGTCCAGGCTTTCTTATCTTATCTAATCATTATTTCCTATCTTGTTCATTTGCGGTTTTGCAGCTGAGGATGGTGGTTCAGTAAAACCATCGAAACTAGTCCTGTGAAACTTTTGTAAATACAACGCTGATTTTTGTTGTTTGACTTCTGAATTAGTAATAAACCACTATTATTACTGAAACAATTTAAGAATGTCTTCAACTGATCCACCATAAACATAATATGCTACACCAATGTTATTTTACTCTAATTCCCAGATTATTCATAAATATGACGAAGATTATCCTATATTTAAATAAAATAAGTTAATTATTCAATAAAAATATAGCTTACAAAGGAACTAAAATTCTTATTCTTACGATATTATTTTATTTATATACGGAGAAAATACAAACTAAACTCTTTTGTTTCGTAATTATTATTTTAATAAATTTAAAATCTATTAGAAGCACGTAGCATACCAAAATTATTATGAGAAAATACCGGTCTCTAAGTACTAATCCTTAGTATTTTAAAGGAGAATGCAGAATACCTGAATAAATACAAATTTATACACTTCCTCTGAAGTAAAAGAAACTTTCCCCGCTAAGTATATTTTCAAGCGGTAGCTGATAAAATTCCATGGGGAGAGGAGGCTAAAAGTTTAAGTTAAAGGGAGAAAAAGATAAATGCTTAAGATAGAAGCGAAATATTCGAAATAAAAGTGAAAAATTCAAGTGTTTCGTGATAAAGAAGAGAAACGTTCTCGGCGAAGAATCTCACAATTGTTACATAAATTATTCCGCTGAAATAAGAGGTAAAATTCAACCATTCCTCAGTTCAGACACGGAAAAGTGAAGTAAAATACAAAAGAAATTCTCAAAAGCACACAAATTACTATCGTATATCTAATCACTGATACCAACAATTAAGGCAAACACAAATATTTTAACAAAAGGTCTGATGCAGAGGTATTTTGGACCATCACCAGTACAAAATACAAACTAAAGATTAAATTTCTACCATATGCAAATTAAGAAAAATATATCAAAAACATAATGCTGAATCTTTCTGAAAAAATAGTCTGAAAAAGAATAAGGAAATGTGCATTCTAGAAATTTGAAAAGCTTATTAAAATACAGCAAAAGTATTGTTACGGATTTTGTATTCAGTTAAGAACTTGTGCATTCAATCTATTACTATCCCATACTCACGCAACAGTATGATATATGCAGCCCAGTGATATAAATATTAATTAAAAAATAATAGCCAAAAATGGTTTGCTTTGTTTTTGTTGTTTCTCTTTCTAGACCTAAAACCTTCTATATTCAATATTTAATTGGATTTTACATCGTGTAAGATTATGAATGCACGGAAGCAAATGTTCGTGTTTATTTTTATATGTAAAATTTTTCAAATTACGAAATCTAATGCTTTACCAGGTGTGCCACACAAAAAATAAACAAGACTAAGTGTGTAGCTTGAAAAAAGAGTGACGTTGGCAACAACTGTTTTAGTTACGTCACCCCACACACCTCTTCTATCCATTCGGCCAGTTTCGACTTAACCGATCACACCAGTTCGGAGTATTGCATCATTGAGTGAACGCGTGCAGGTAGGAGAACATACCTTATTAAGAAACCTATTATCAAAAGGTGTGAATTTTATAAATAAATGCTAACTTTATACATGAAATGCACACTTTTGCAACTAGCGCAAACATTATAAATAGCTTTATGAATTTTATTTTCAAAGAAAAATGGCTACTCTTTAAAAATTACAACACACATCAATTTAAAATGAAAAATTAAAATTAAAACGAAAAACATCAAAAAAAATCTGAAATGTTTCAGATTTTAAATTACGTCCAAAGGGACGTTTTTTAACATTTTGTGTGTTACCTTTCTTTATTAAATATCATGTTCTTCGCACTTAAACCATGAGATCCAGTGCAACAGCAATATCGCAAAATAGTTTTAAAACGAGCATATCTTTAGAATTTCCGATACAGAGACTCACGCGCTGGAGATATAAATGTTTTTTCTGCACTACGTTGCCATTGCTCACTTTGAAATCCTTGAGTTTGTTACTCAAAAATTCGTTAAAGTTTTACAAAATATGAAATCGATAATAAAAAAAATTCCAAATTTCTAATTTGGGCTTCCACATGCCCATATTCGCAGTAGGATTACATCATTCAAAATTCGATGGCTCTATGTACCGTTTTATCAGAATTCGAGAAATATACATGCATTTATGCAGATTTTTCATTATTTAATTTCTTCAAATATAATGCAGGACTCTATCATTTGGTGGCAACAGTTTGAAAAGTCAAACGGACATTTATAGTGATTCAACGCAAAAAATCGCAAAACGAAACAATAGTCCTTCAGGGACAAAGCCTCTTCGGACTAAAACTGAAAGTGACCGCATTAATATGTAAAAGGAAATTGTAAATAATAATAAACATATGTATGGAATCTAAATATATGTGTGTAGAAAGAAGTTATGAGGAACCCACTCGTTGTACAGCTGGTAAGACCGGTGAGTCAAATAGCAGATGCATTAATGATACAGATTTATGAACACGCCATGTAAATGTTGAGGACATTTTGTGACATACTGGGGGAGGGACAATTTGAGGACTGACTTTCACTTGACGTACAATGCATTGCAAGAGATTTTATGTAAAATAAATTAACACGTAGATAAAAACATAATTCTGTTCAGTGAATTAATGGATTAACTACTTGGCAACTTTCGCGATGAAGTGTCTCCACACCCATTAAAGATTATCCTTCTCAGATAAAGAATAAAATGCTAAATAATGAATTCGTATAATACGTCATTTTTCAGGACATAAAGAACAAAAATTGGCTGGGTGTGTCCAGAATCGTAAATCCAGGAAAGGAGACGACGCCAAATTAACTTTATTGCAATAGCTGTTTCTGGAGTTAGGACTTTGTAGCAAGAATTAAGAGAATTAAGAACTCTGAACACAATAAAACATAATGCATTGTAATTTTATACTTAAAGTTATTGGTTTTAATGCGTTATATTAAAATTATTGTTGTTAATGCGTTAATATAAGTTAAAATTATTGTTGTTAATGCGTAATATTAGAAAAAAGGTAGCACCGTTTTCGTTTTGCTCGAGAACTGTTTAATATGAAAAGGTTTATTCAAAGTTAATGTTGCATCTATACAGTAGAATATTTATAACGAAGTTAATATTAACACATAATATTATTTCTTACATTCGGCAGGAATTAATCTAGGGAATGCAGTGTGTTACCAAGACTATCTTAAACCTAGAGAAAGGTAATAAAAACAAACTCTTCCGAATATAACAAAAAATGGTTGACAGTAGTCTTTAACCAGAGAAAAATGAAATTTTGCACAAATCACTAAAGAACAAATGAGACAAAACTCCAGAGAAGGAAAAGGTAATAATTTACTCTTAAGTACCTTATCAGCTAGGCCAGAGGTGACATTTATATTTCCACAAAAAAGAATTTATTTTTCCACAAAGACAGAAGATTTACTCACTCATAATTCACACTCAGTGTACTTAGCAATATATAAATATTGCTTTGAATAATCTATGGCAAAGTGTTTTTAATACTATGTCCATATATTTCCTTTATAAACTATTCCCCATTGTTCAGGTTCGTACAGCATGTAAATACGTAGTTTGGTTTGAAGATGCTTTCGCATTTAAGTACACAATTCAAAATAACACAATTGAAAACAGAATGTCTAATTTGTAAAAATAACCTGCACACATTCGTGTCTCGGTGTAAGGCAGTAGTTCTTACACATCTTGCTGAATTTGTATACAAAGAATATCAGAAATTCTTCTTTAAAGAATTATTTTGGTTTTCCTTAGCACTGTCAAATAAAGAAATCCCCCAAAAGCAGACAATGCGGAATGTATATATATATCCAATGCTGTGCAATATGTGTGCAGACTGTGTTAATAAAAATCTGAACAAAGCTTCAGAGTATGTGAATAATAAGGTAATTATGTTAGATAAAACTGCAGAATTTATTTTGGTTGGCCTTTTATCATGAATGTGATCACTCTTTTAAAAACTTTTGTAAGAATTTAGAAGGTATTTTCTCCTCCTTTCGCTATGTCTTCATGATGCAAAGGAAGCACACTCGGCATGTATTCGAGAGGTCCAGGTTCGATTCTCGGTGCTGCTCATTTTTTACGTCTCATACTACAAAAAAACATATTGACTCTACAGTGGAGCCCGAACTAAAGGGTGGTGAATGATGATTTTCCACCACCAGAATTTCGTGATTGGGTCCCCTACCCCCAGTCGCCCTTTAAAAGGAGGAGTATATAACGTATTTTCTCTCTTCTTTCTGCATGCCTTCGTGGTGTAACGGTAGCACATTATTCCAGATATCCGAGTCAAAGCGAAGGCATTGATCCTTTATCATGTATTCCTGCTTCAAAATAAACTATTGACTCTACAAGTTAAAAATTCATCACATACTTTCAACTTTGTTTTTTGAGAAGTTGTACATGAATCACTGCGCTTTTTCATTCTTTCATGTATGATTGATTTTTGACGACAAGGAAGGACTGACATTATATATTTCAATGAAGAATAATAGATTACGTCATGTTTAGTTCCAAAACAAAGAAATTACCTTCAGTTTAATTTCACATCAATATGTTTCGATACGTTATATCAGTTTTTATCTCTTTTCAAATCAACTACTTGGTGAAATTCAACCTTGAGATTCTTCCTTATAAAGTAGAACTTGTAATGAATTTTTAAACTTTTATCGATATTTTTTTCATTTTACAGGAAGTTGAATCAATCAAAAAAGAACTTAATATTGGTTGAAAAATAGGTTTTCTGACTGTTAATTTAATTCAAGAAAAAAGGGGAGGGAAGAAGATAGAAAGAAAACCAAGATGAGTTTACTTAATGCATCCTAACTGTGCATTTTACTGGCAGAATTTAATACTCATTTGAATTTACTTTTTAAAACTGCAAAATTCTCACGAAGGTTACGAATTATCTTGGCAATTTTGTCTTAAAGTGTATGTATTTTAATTTAAAATGAGTATTTCTTTAACACGTAGAATATCATGCTCTGTAAATTTTGCGTAAGAGAAGTTACAAACAGTCATAGCTTTCATTTAGATGACGCGACTGTTTGAAAATGTACATGCCATGCAACATATGTCCCGCACGCTACCTCCAAATTTGGAGGCCCCTTGAATCACCATATGTTACATAATATGCCTCAAAAATTCCACAAAAGTAAAATTTATGACTATTACGGAAAATTAGAGAATGTGGTAAGTTTTAAACGTGACGAACAAGCTCTATAGCTTTCTGTTTTAATGTTATGGTGATATTCGACAATTTTCTGATGAAAAAATAACAACAATAATGAATTTGATAGCAAACATATTCGATGCTAGAAAATACTAGCTAGGAATATCATTAATTAAGATACAATAACACGCCCAACAAATACTAATTTAGAAGTCAAACAACAAATGTTAGAAAAAAAGAAATACAGAAGTCTTCTGTTGCCCAACATTGTAGGTCTGAAAAATCACACTTTCAATTTTTCTGCTGCCAAAAAACACCTTTCATTGGTGAATTGGATTTTCTAGAGGCATTTCACATTCAAAAAATTCTTTCTGTTCTAGTTAACGACCTTAATTCCAATCCATCTTTCTGGAGTTCTTTAGTACTGGTATCATCAACAGATGGCGCCAGTGGCTTATCTCCTGCACAGGCTTTCTTATCTAATCAATATATCTTATCTCGTTCATTTGCACTTTTGCAGCTGAGGAAGCTGGTTCGGTAAAACCATCGGAACTAGTCCTGTGAAAATTTGAAAACATAAAGCTGATTTTTGTTGTTTGACTTCTAAATTAATAGAAATACCATGCTAGGAAAATATACGGATGCAGAAACATAAATTAGCGCAGAGTAATAAACGAATGTAACTCGCATTAAATAAAATACTGAAATATTTTATTAATTTAATATATTTGTGTATTTACCTATTTGTCACGTAGCACAGAGGATGTTCACACATTTTTTAGATGATTTTGCTTTCCTGATAAAAAAGTGTCTTCTGCTTAATTTTTTTGTGCTCTTTCCGAAGAAAATCATTTATAGCTAGCTAATAATAAAAAGTTATGAAAGCTATGATTTTTCAATATCTCAAGCTACCATGGGTAATGTTGTCAACAACAAAGAGAAAAATATCACAATTTAGCTGGAAGTATAAAAATGGTTCCAAACACGTATCCAAGGAAAACACAGAATGTTTCGAATGTTGCGACGTTAAGACCTTTAATGTTAAAAGTAAATCGCAAACCAAAAGAAGTTGCAAAATCATTAAAATGTTCAGTGACAACTGTAAGCAAAGTGATTAATGCTGATTTGAATCTTAAAAAGGCGAAAAAGGTATAACGTGCTTAGTGTTTTCCCACGACATATCGCCGAACGCAGAACACGTTGCAGAATTCTTATGAGAAACATTTATCCCGAAAAAAAATGGAAAAATGTTCACATAATAGATAAATCGTGTATATACTTAAATGACTGCAATAAAAAAGATCCATTTATTACCATCAAAGAGAAGAAAAATATCTCAAAGCATGGTTCAAGGAATCTAAAGAAAGTTTTTCTAAGGAAATTTATGATTTCTACTGGTTTCTCATATACCTGCAAATTAATGATAAAGAGAGTGGAGGAAAACGTTAAGATTAACTCCACATATTATCAAAAACATATTTCATACCAAATTTTCAAACATAAAATACCTTCTCCTTACAGACAGTGCGATCAGTCAGTAGAACTACGTCACGACAAAACAAACAGCGACAGGTCAAAATCTATAGTTAATTTCCTGGAAGAAAATGGAACAAGAAGTAGGTATCAAGGCCATATCTTTCACTCATATCCCCATTAAATCTCCTCTTCATTCATATACATATGTAATGATTTTAAAATGATTTAGATGAAAATAGTGGAACATTAACACCTAAGATAGTGCGTAGATGACACAGAAGACCGTCGTGGCTTGAAGGTGGCAGAGTGGAAAGCATGATGACGTAATTTAGCACAACGTATCTTGAAAAATCACAATCTTTATTTTTTTACGTATATCAAACCATGCGTTTTCAGACAAGATGTTTCTTAATTATATTTGAATACAAGTTGCATTTTAGTACAACGTCGTTTTAAGCAAGTAAGTGGCAGCAACATACATAAAAAGCATCTTGCCGAAAGAAGAGTTTATGAGGATAAGAGAAAGAGTTATAGTACATTCAGAGGAAGAAGGTTGGGAGTGGGACAGTTTCAGTTCAGAGGTTTGGTTTCCAATTAATTTGATTGGACAAGAGGCATCTTCATTAAAATGTTAAGTAAGATAAAAAAAATCGGAACCTGTGTGAAAAGGTGAATTTAGGGGCAGATCATCAAATTTAGAATGTTTATTTTGAGGTTGTCAATTATGTTTCTGAAACAGCTATCACATTTTGTTATATTTTTGCGCTTTTGGAGTTTTAAAAAGCAAGCTGTCCAAATGTTGACTACAACCTAAGACTTTGGAAAGCTATTCGAGAGGAATAGGATGAAATACCTCTTGCGATACAACAAAAGGCTTTATTGCCTGGAAATTGCAGTGTATAAAGATAGTGAAGAATAACGGTTATCAAATTGAGTATTTGAAACATAAAATTTTATGTAACGGATTTCTGTAATTACAAGGAAAATCGGCTAAACATTCAGCGAACTGCCTACATAGATTTTCCATATTAGACAAACAGAATGTGAAAAGCGAAGCACGGAAAATGAGAAAAAAAAATAACAGCATAAATATGGCTTTCTAAATGTTGCAATTTCTATTCATTTATTATTGAAAGCATTCTAACGCACAGCGTTTTGCTTGTTAGTAAACTGTACTAGGTTTAAAAAAAAGCGCTTAAGCCGAAATTTTTTGGAAAACAATTAAGAGAGTGCTCTCAAGCAATTCCGGAAGTCATCGAAAGTTTTTACGGAAAAACCTCTCCGTCATTTCGAAGGAAATGCGATCTACCACAATTTCCGAGGTAAGACAAATCGAACAAGCTAACGGACGTGCTGCTCTTACAAATTGTCAAGAAGAAGGAAAAACCCTGACGGCATATTTTCGTACCTACTTGATTATACACTTTCTTCTTAGGCTGTATTTATCTAAATACGTAGTTTGATCTTGTACGTAAGGAACATTTTATTATCGCATTCACTTCTGGAAAGGATTTATTGAACGATAAAGCTATTTGTCAAAGGGGAGAGATGCATTGGTGGAGGATTTTACAAGGGAACCTGGCTCGTGTTCACGAAATCAGCGAAAATACTCGTGTAGCCAGCTATTTACCTGGATTTGAATACCAATTGAGTCTTAAGAGTTCAGCGAATTTATCCTCTCGGCCAGTTGTGGGGCAAACAAATTGCGAAACTTAAATAACAAAAAATTCCTGGCATTATATATGTATAGGAAGAACGTTTAATGTCTATTTTGACATGGAGAAAAGATAGAGAGCCCACCAGTGGCCGAGTGGTAAGATCGTTGAACACTGGCAGTTCGATCCGGTGTTCGAATCGCGCCACAACCGGCGTTTTCGTGGTTTACCACATGTATGCGAGCCAGATTTCTTTATAAAGTCCTCCACAAAGGCAGCCCTCGTCTTAGACAAGTAACCCTCGAGTGCTTTGCCATGATCAAATAAACCAAACCAAACCAAACCAATAAAGACATACGATAATCTATAAGTAGAAAGTGTAGAGATATATTGTACCCAAGATACAATTACGTTTGTAGAGACATTAGGTATTTTTTGGAAGCAGGAAAGATGAAAAATTTACGAACGTCTTCGCCGCGAATGGAACCGCGGGCCTCTGGAATACCGGCTCAGTGTGCAGAACTACTACACCACGCCAAGAAGGTAGGAGAAATACCTTATACGTCATTCGAAACGCCTGGATGATTAAATTAGGGTGCAGTTATGGTCTCAGTTTAAGAAATAAATTAAATCTGATAGGGATCTGTATGATATAAACGCTTCCTACAAGTTCCAAAGGAAATATTTTCAATAAGAAAAGTGTTTTTCATACACTGATTAGTAAAAAATACACCCACCATTTAAAAGATCTATCATGCATTGATCTTTTAGTGAATTAATATGCGTAGCTCTAAAAATAACTGTTACGTTCGTGAGAGCAAATTTTTTAATATGACATTTTATGACAGCAAAATATTGATATGAAAACGTAAATTTCAAATTTCTATTTATTGAAATGTACAATTTTGATTTTTTCTTTCATCAGGTGTATGTGGCTTAAGTAAAAGAAATCTGGCATAAACACAGTCTCATGTACAGTCACAGTCTCATGTACAGTCAGATCTAAAACCTGATTGGTAGGATGACGAACAACACACTAATTAAAACTTTCTCTGCAAAGGGTTTTTACAAACAAAATTCAGCATTATTTTACTTATAAGAAGTCATTCAACAGAATTTATTATAATTTAATTATTTTCTTTATTACAATCTAATTTAGATAAACTGAAATCTTAGGTCTGCATTTTTACAAGAGACATTTACACCCAATATACAGTTTGCGCAAAAAAATAATTAAATAATCTTCTTTTAAACATAATGTGCATGACACGACACAAAAATCTTTGAACTAATTCTACAAATATAATAAACATTCACCAGATAACTTATTTTGAGATCGATTTTCATGTCAGTTCTTTATTAGCCCAAAGGGGCAGTTTGCCCAGAAGGGCTATTAATTCCGTTTTAATATTTCGAGTCGTCCACTATACAATGGCATTTCACTTTTCAAATTGTTGACACCAAATATTAGGATCCTGCATTCAAATTGTTGCCACCAAATATTAAGACCCTGCTTTGTATTTAAAGAAATCAAATAATGAAGAATGTGCATGAATGTATGTTTCTCGCATAATGAAAAAACAGCGTTACTTAGACACATTAAATTTTGAATAACGTAGTCCTCCACTCGAACATTGGCATTCGGAAGCCCAAATTTGGAATATGGAATTTTTTTTATTATCGATTTCATATTTCGTAAAACTTTAACGAATTTTGGATTTCAAAGTGAACAATGGCAACACTGTACGAAAAAAAAACATTTTCATCTCCAGCGAGCGAGAATAATTATCAGAATAATCTAAAGATATGTTATTTTTAAATATTTTGAAATACTGCTGTTGAACTGAATTTTAAGTTCAAAGAATATAACATTTAATAAATAAAGATAACACCAAAAACGTGAAAAAAAACGCGCGTTTGGGTGTAAGATAAAATATGAAAGGTTTCAGACGTTTTTCTTTTTTAGCTAAAAGAGGCAATTTGCCCAGAAAGGCTATTAATTTTTGTTTGGCATTTTGCGTGGTGCTCTATAAAAGTCTGAATCACTTTTCAAATTGTTGCCACAAAATATTAGAACCATGCATTATATTTAAACAAATTAACTAAAGGAGAATCTGCATGAATATGTGTATGTTTCTCTCAATGAAGGAAAATAACGGTACCATCCCATAGAAACCAGTAAAACCTTTTATGGGTCTCTGTGGGTTTTTCTTATTGGTTTCAAAATGTCCCATAGAAACCAGTAAAACTTTCTACTGGTACCTATAGAATTTTTGTTGGTCTCTACTGACTTTTACTGGTTTCTATTGATCTCTGTCGGTTTTTCTTACTGGTATCAATTAACACCCATTCAACCAACATAAGTGTCAGAACTTTCTAATGGTTTGTATTGGTTTATGTTGACTTTTACTGGTATCAATATAATAACAAACCTTCTGTTGGTATTTATATGGGTTTATGCTAATTTTCTGCGTGACGTTAATAGACTTCTTGTAAACAATAAAATTAATGGAATGAAAATATGATCTCTTTAAGACAATCAGAGTAACTGGAAACGCAGGTGGTCTTTTAAGAGAGGGTTCTTTTTTACTAAACATGCTTATTTATTTGATTTTTTACAACAACTTTTGTCGGAAACAATAGCAATAATCATATACACCACTTACAACGAGGTTTCTCTAAGGCGACCAGCCGCAAATAAAAATGCATGTTTGCGCGTGATCGCCTTAGAGAGTTGATGCGCAATACCAATATATACTCCCGTGCTCAGGAATACGTTTATCTTTTAGAAGTGATCGTCTTAGAGAGGTTACCTTTACAAAATGAATCTCTCTAAGGAGACCAGCCGCACTTGCAGAATTTTCTTTGTGAATGTTCGTCTTACAGAGGGAACGTTCAATAACAAAATATACATATGTTTTCAGAAATACTGGTCTCTTTCAGAGGTGGTCGCCTTAGGGAGGTGGTTTTTGCCACGAGTTGGTTCTATGAGTATACGAGTCACACATACGCGCTTGCATTTCTGATATTACAAATAAACACCGGTATCAACCATTATCTCTTTAACGCGACCACGTTCATTCACAATTGCAAAACTATTTTTTTTCCGTGTTAACGCTGACGTGAGAAAAAAAATCCCTCCCCCGCTCTTAGAAGTTTCCCAAACAAGAAATTTGATGCCTCTATTCTTCACTCGAATATGGGCATCTGGAAGCCCGAATCTGGAATTTACTTTATTATCTATTTCATATTTTGTAATCCTTTCACGAATTTTTAATTAACACACTCAACGATTTCAAAGCGTTCCAGTAACTGTTAATGATAACATTAACATCGCGTGCGTCTTCAAGCAAATATATTTTATGTACTAGGCTTCTTTACATTTCTTACAGGTATTATTTACGTTTCTAACTGCTGGTAGCGTAACGACGGAAAGACGTTACAATGTCTAACGGTATTTTTCGTCGGATGACTTTTGAATGTCTCTATCATTTTTCCAAATCCAGTTTTGAATGCCGTGTTAAAAAAAAGCCTCTTTGAGCGTAATAAAAAATCTGAAGGTTCATTTATTTATTTTTTACCTCCTTGTACGAAGTAAAAACGAAGTATTGTAATCGCGAACAGTTTCAGGCAGCATATTTCAACGCAAATATCCATTTTGACCGCTAACGAATGCAATTTAACTATGTTTTGGCGTGACATCTGTACGTAAGGACAAAATAAAAAGACTCTTTTCCTCAAAAAAAAAAAAAAAAAAAAGTTATAAAACTGTTTGGAATTGAATTCTAAAATAATTTTCCGTGGTGTCTGTACGTACGTACGTATGTATCTCGCATAACTCAAAAACGAGTAGCCTCAGAACATTGAAATTTTGTTTATAGAACTCCTATAACATGTTGATGTGCAACTTGTATTTTGGTTGCAATCGATTGAACCAAACGTATATAAATATGTTTATATATAATCCAGCCTGTTACCCGGCTCAGTGATCTCAGTTTCTTTACTCTTATATTTTTGTAAATTGTGGATTTTTTGCTTTAAGTATAATTCATATATCTTGTTCTTATCTTCCGATCAAAGTTTTCATGACGTTAGGAAATATGCAAGCAGTATTTGTAGAATTATCAACAATCTAAAAGCTAATTGAGGAGTCAAACAACAAAAATCAGCGTTATATTTACGAAATTTTCACAGGACTAGTTTCGATGGTTTTTACCGAACCACCATCCTCAGCTGCAAAACCGCAAATGAAATAAATCTAAAAATCTAAAAGCTAATCTTAAAGCTGTTTACGTTCGGTTAAGCCTAATTTTTAAATAACATGGCGGACATGCTTGTTTACATTTGAAACAGCAGAATAGTAGATTTGTTGCCAATAGACTAAGACTTAGAGAGACTAAGCTTCGCAACAACAAAGATAACGCCTTCATTTATTACTGCGAATTAAATCATGCTTAATTCTTTCTGGAATTTTTTCGAGAAAATAAGTGTTTAAGATTTACTTCGTAATTTTTAATACAGATATTTTGAGTTTTTATGTATTTTTCCCTTGTCGCGAAGTGAGAACTGATTTAATTGAATAAGAAATGCTGAATCATTTGTGAAAAACTTTCTTTTTTGTTTTATTTGCTTAATTTCTTTTATACATCGTTCTAGATTTATTATAGTATTTGAATAGAAAATGTGGCAACGATTAGATAATTCTTCAAATGATATAAATTTTGTACATTCTGAGTTATATGAGCGAAATATAACGCTGTTAAGTGAACCTAGCGCCAGAGTGTCGCTATGGTAAACAAATAGAGTGAATTTTAAAGAATGCATTTATTCTATTGTGGTTTATGCGCTGTCGGCGAAGTAGATTTAATTTAATCCAATAAGTTTAAATAAAATGCAAGATAAAATGCGTATAATTTAATATTCCGTACAAGTCATGTGGTGTACACATCAGATTTTTTAGTCACATTAACATGCATAATCAGGATCTAATTACAGTGAAATTTTCAGTAACTTTATGGAATTTACTATTCTAGAGTGCATCGATATTGTTGATAAATATGAGAGGTGAAAACATTTTACCTCTGATGTGCATCAGCAATGGCAGTAGCAGTTAAAAAATAAAATACAGTGGCAGTTAAAAAATAAATTGCAAACAGAACATTATTTTAAACAAAATCGTCTGAAACGTGTGCGAACAGCCTCTGTAGATGTTTCTCCTTTCACAAAAATTCACGGTTTTCTATTTATGTAATTTAAGAAACCGAAACGTATTTCTGCGTATACAATTATCTATTTAAAACGTTGATATTCTTACACATCATTTAGCAAAGCAAATTCAAAATACCACACTCGTTGAGAGTTATAAACGCAAATAAAATTTTTAGTATTGGTATTAGGCGTGTATATGTTATTTTTTGTTCATAAACTTCAGAAACAAATACGAAACTAGAAAAATAAACTTCATGGAAAATTAATTTTTAGCCAGGTATGTTTGACGGAATCATATAGAGAAAGAAAACGCCTTTCTAATTTATTAAAGAAAGTTGTCTCTCAGTTCCCGGAAGTGTGAGTAAAAATTTATTAACTAAAATCTCTTTATAAGAACATGGTTGATTTTCATTATTCAGTATCCTGTTGCTTAGTAATTTCCACTCCTATTTTATCTTTTGCAATTCATTCTGAAATATGTTATGTGCGGTTAATATTGAACCGATAAAAACACAATTTATTTTGTTTACGAAGAAGTTTAAATCCTTAAGGTATGACATAAGCTTCTTGAACTTTTAATTAATAACTTTCCCAAAACAATATTTGAAGTCTAACGTTAATGTAGATATGATGCTTTCTAATTTACTAAAAGTTTTCAGGAGACTAATCTAAGACATTCAAACAAAAGCCCATTTTTATTTGCTTATTGTAATCGTATACGGAAAAATATTGGAGAGATTTCTTTCATTAGTATTTAGGTTTAAATGTCAATGATAAAAGTTAATATAATCTACTAAGAAAATAAATTTCCAGTTGTGTATGTTTAATAACAAATGTAGTAACAATTTAAAGCTCCAAAACAGTAAGCGATACGAGTAATGATTGGTAATAAAATGGGAAACAATAATTTAAAAGACCTCGATTAATGATAAATGTTTTACAATTAAATATAAACATTTGAATAAACTTAATAAAATGATTATTTGTAGATGATGAAATTATCACTTATTCATCGAACAATTAGCATTTAAAACAATTTGATTGAGAAAGAAGAATTTAAGCTAATACTTGTTAAATAAATAAGCCTTTTATATGACATCATTAATATTATTTTAATGATAACTGAAACCATTGCAGGGACATTAGGTTATTTTGAAGCTCAAGACTTGAAAAATGTGCAATGCCCTCGCCAGGACTCGACCTTTCGAATACGCTCCGAGTGTGCTACTGTTAACTATGAAGGCATGCAGGAAGGAGGGAGAAAATACCCTCTTTTAAAAGGCACTGGGGATCAGGGTACCAAATCCTGGTGGTAAGGAATCCTCATCCACCACCTTTTTCAGGCGCCACTGCAGAGTCATTAGTTATTATGAAGCAGGATTCATAAAAATAAGCAATGCCCTCATCGGGAATCGAATCTGGACCTCTCGAATACGCGCCGATTGTCCTACCGTTTCACTACGAAGGCATACCGAAAGACGGGAGAAAAATACCTTATAAAATCTGTAATAAAGATTATATTTTAAATTATTAATATCGTAATTAATTCAGTAAGTTGTTCTGTAAATATGTTAACCGAAATTTCATTTTTTTCTTCTCAAAAATATGTGGCGAGATGCTGAGTATGAAGTTTTGAATAAAATTGGTTTGGATAACACTAAATGTTTTCGGAAGACATTAACAAATTTCTTACTTTAAAACGTAATTTTAGAATTAATTGGCCAGACAGCTATATGATGCCTTCATAAGCAATCAAAACCAAATCTTTCTCGCAGCCAACTGGATTTCTAGACTACACTATGTTGTCGTTGCTGTCTTGTCTATGTATTTCATAGAAGAATGGTTACCACAGCATCAAGGAGGTTCCATTGCTTCTTCCATCCTACTTTTGAAGGAGAGAACCCCGGGGGTTATCCGAGAGGCTCCCCCCTCTGCCGTGTCACCAAACCACACGAGAGGACTTTTGGCTCGCCATATTTATTTAGAGTGCCTCAATGCCGAAAAGACACTAGGCATTAACAAACCTCCATGCCTTCTTCGGGATTTGAACCCAGGGCCTTCTGTCCCGCAGTATGCTCCCCTAGTTACTATACCGTCTGTGCGGCAGATTGTCACATCAAAAGGTGTATGGGAGGAATCACCTTTACTTCATTAAGTGATAGTCAAATAGTTAGCAAGTTATATTTTGAAGAATTTGGCTGTATTAAAAGAAATTATGCCCCATCAACGAAAAAAAAGATACAATACATCTAATAAAAGAAACTAAAAAACTGACACTACAGGAAATAAGTAAAAGTATGTGTTTATATGTATACTGTATGATAAAAAGCATTCCAAAATACTCCGGCAGTGGTATATTTGCTTCCTGAAATGGAATTGTATACTGAATAAGGTATAAAAGTCACGTTCACAGATATCGTAACAAATCTTAAAACGTGAAATTGCTGGGAAATATGAGCTAAGTGAGTTTGAAAGAGAAAAATTCGTTGGAGAAATTCCAGCAATATTAAAGATGGAGCCCGCGTCTAAATGTGAATTTTATTACTGCTATACAGAAAGCTAAAAGGTGTTTCTTATACTTAATAATTTACGCTGCAAACTTAATTTGATAGATAGATCAGAAGAGAAAGCTGTCGATGGGAAACCTTGACGTGGCATTAAACATACAAGAATGGTTACCAATATGGCGGAGATATTCCATAACTTACACCTGTTTCATTAGAACATTAAAAAACATTATGCGAACATTCAGACGGTGCACACATATAAATATTATATGTAAACTTAATTATTTCGATATGAATACCTAATTATGGTGTACACTAGGTGGATATAGTGAAACCACGTTTACATTTTTTAATAACATTATGTGGTGGATACTGTAAATTTAAATAATTTTAAATAAAAATAAAATCAGCCGAAAACGCAGAATGAAATTTTCCATGCCTATGGAATCTAAAGTCAAGACAATGGTAATTCATGGTCAGGAACAATAGTTGTGTTTCAACGGAAGAGCAGCTCCATATGAGTCTCACATTAGTGCAACCCCCCTGCCGGGAATCGACTAGGAGCTTCTCGTCTTAGACTCGACTTCTTGGGAAAGATTGACAGTCTTCACAGTCACTAGAATCATCGTTTATTTGGTGGTAGGCTCAGTCTCGGAAGGCACCATATGGTACTGTCTTGTTTGCCCCTTGGTTGTGAGGGTTCTACATGTTTTGATATCGAAGGTTGTCCTTGGGGTTTTTCTCCCCTCGGTCAAAACTGGCAGACGGTTGATGGTAAACTTTGTGCTTTATGCTTAGTCGGTGGATGCGTAGCCGTCCACCACAGACTTGTGATTCAACCTCAGACTTTGTGAAAAAAATTGTCCCCCTGCGTTGACCGGGGAAGTTATGCCTCCTTCGATCGACTCTAGGGTTTGGGGAGATTAACCGTGTAAACTGTCTTAAGGAATGCCAGATCTAGATTCTTTCTAATATACATTTGCATAGAATGAAGCAATCATTTGCATAGTATGAAACAAGAAATAACTGCAGCTTGCAAAAATGACCGTGAGTTATGTGAATCGACACATTTCGGTACATTCTCTGTTCGCAACTGTACGAAAGTTAGGTGAACAATAGTGAGTGACGAAATCACATTTGGTGGTGTTGGGGTATCACTATAGTATGTCCTTGTTTCTTTCGGTTTCACCATGGAATTTGCTTCATGTGGAGGCAGATATGAACACACAGGTCTATCTCAATATTCTGTGCAATACAGCGCGACTCACACTGCGACAGGACTGTTGTGTGGGCTCTTCTCTTCTCTTTTCAATACGATCAAACTCTAAACTATGACGCATTTGCAGTTATTATACATTTTTCTAATACAGATATTATACATTTGCAGGTTTGGACTTCGATCTGAATCTTATTTATTGCTTAAAAAAATTAAAAGACCACTTACGTTTCTGAAAGAATGTTATGTGCTGCCACGCGCATCACAAGCTGTGACGTCAGGAGAATTCCTATTATGTACGGTTGCAAAGTAGCACTGAGGTAGATGTGGCGGTCATAGCTTACAGTGAAGGAAAGTCAGCTAGAGACCGCCAAGTATATCGCCTGTTTGGAACACTGAGCAACCTGCAGTTCCCCACTGTTGTTACTTACAGTGAAGGAAAGTCAGCTAGAGGCCGCCAAGTATATCGCCTGTTTGGAACACTGAGCAACCTGCAGTTCCCCACGAGTTGTTAAGAGGATCTCAGCTGTTACGAAAAGTGTGAAGTCGGCCTTCCCATGCGCTCAATTCCCTGCTCCAAAATACGGTTTACCAGAGGTCGAATTCTGTGGCATTCATAATATTATCCATCAAAATGAAGGAATTCATCGATGATCGTAGCACTGCACATAGTACTACGATCAATCAATCACTATATATATATATATATATAACTCCAACTTTGAAGCATCAGTTGTAATAAAAACAAAGTTACAGCTAACTGAAGAGCAGGAGGAGGAATTTGGATGGCATAGTAGTGTTGATCCGTAATGACTAGGAAATTGGGGGCGAATGTAGATTAAATCTTCAGTTTTATTTTGAGCAACATGTTGCGTCTACACGCAAGTCGGCACATTAAATGTGCCTGTTCCAAAAGACTTACATTTTTGATAATTTCATAGCAAGAAAGAAGCAGCAGACAGACAGCAGTGTAGCTTGGCCAAAGCGTGGAAAGCAAGTGCGTAATGTTCAGGATGAAATTTGAAGTCAGACTGAATTAGTTTGGGTTCTCAAAGCATTGTGATTGAATAGTTAATATTGCTCTAAAATTACTATTGGCTGCTTGAGTTTTAGTTCCATTTACATCATCATAATCACGTAAGAATCATATGACATAGATTTTTCTCGAAATGACGCAGAGCAGGGAGGGTTACTATTTTTAGAATAGAGAAGGGAAATTTACGTTGCTAATTTAATCTTTTACATATTCTTTATCTTACATAATTTATATATATATAGCCTATGAGCTAAAGTGATATTTCGGTTCCTTTGCAAAAAGGTATAAACATAAAGTAAAGATCCAATTGTAATGCAAAATGTAAAAACATAATATGTAGGAAATACTAGTTAAGAAAAAAACAAAAGATGAAAGCTTAACTTGATTCAAATTTAAAAGTTAATATGTATGTAGAATAAAGTGTAAGCTATCTCAAAACATATTAGAAAACAAACTACAAAGACATCATATTAAAAACAATAAGTACTACAAGCAACGGTAAATGGAATAATTAGCCTAATTCGAATCATCATGGACTTTTCAAGGGAAATGCATAGTGAGATTCGAACTCTGCTAAATTCTAGAACGCGTTTCGTCAAACAGGACTTTGAGACTGATAGCCAACAAATTTTTTATTAAAAAAATCTAAATATTAATTGTATCCAAGTCTTAATTTCCCTGTTTCATTTCCCGACGCGTCCGCTGTTAACAAGTATAAGAGAAATACTTAATTTGTGTAGGAAAAACTATACAAGAAGCCTGGTAAGGCAAATTTACAGCATTAAAATAAATAGCGAAATTGCTATTAGTCTATATATTCACTAATTTTATGGGTGAACCTTCTTAGTTTGAAAATTTATAACTTTATATTGCTGTTACTGCTTTTTTTTTTAAGTTATAATTTTTTAGACTAAGAAGGTTCACCCATAAAATTACTCACGCACACAGGCGCAGCACCACAGATCTGGGGTTCGATTCCCGGGCTGGGCAAGGTCGACTCAGCCTTTCATCCCTTGATTTCCATCACTTGGGTCGATAAAATGAGTACCAAGTTCGCTTGGGGACTAAACACTGGGGGTCTTGCGACAAGCTGAGCACTTGTTCAGGGCATATGCTCACTCACCCGGGGGCCCACGGTCAAGAAAGCAGATTTCGGGCACTGCAGGCCTTGGCCCATTAGGGCTGTTACGCCACTGAGTTTTAGTTTATATTAAGAATTAAGAGTTCCGAAAGACTTTTTTTTTTTTTTTTTTGTTTATATTTGTGGAACGCCAACACTGAAATAACACATATTCCAAGAAACTATTTTTTAGGCAATTCAAGGAGATGATTTTACAATATCCCCAACTGCTTCGATCGAAAACAAAGTCATAACATTCTGCATTATATGCATATAGGAATTGATTTCTTTGTCCTTTCATTAAGGTCCAAAGATATTTGTATCCTGTTATTTTCTCTTAAACGAGATGATAACGTTTTTAAAGTTCAAAATTTAATTTGGAAAACATATTTAGCGTATAAGTAAGACGAAAAAAACACTCTCTTTAAAAACCAGGTTTCATAATTATAGTTCAATATATTTATATTTATCTGTATTACTATCAGAAGTGAAAAATGTCCGATCGTGTTTTATCATATCATATTAATGTCATTTCAAATCTGATCATGCTTTCATTTGAACATATTAATGCTGATTTAATAAAGTACACATTGCGTATTAACGGGCATATACAGTATTCTGTTCCGACAGATTCTATAAATCCAAGCGTTAAAAATTATGCTCCAACATCAAGTAAATCTGCTATCATCCACTTTTATACAAACTTAGCAGCTCGTTTATAATACTTTAACTGTGACGGCGTTAAATAATAACTCAATTTTGACTTATGCCAGTTTGCTTTAGAAAGGTCTGAGTAATGAAATCCCAGTTTACTAATGTGGACGTTAAAATGGACGTTCCGGAAACATCCCGATTGCTACACTGATAAAAGGATCAATCCTGCTTAACACAAAGCTCTCCAAAGTTCTGTCTGAAAAGTTATAGGTCACTTGAAAATGTTACACTACAAAATAATGAACACTGTCCTAAAACTGCGTCAATTCTGGAAACATGGTTCTAGAAAGATTTCGGTTATTAGTTTCGGGAAAGAGATTAACGTTTTGCTCTGAATAACTTGATTTAGATCTTATTTCAAAACTGGGAAGAGCATAAATACACATCAAAGACAAATAAAGCATTTCAGAAGATTAAGAAAATTTACTTGTCACTAAAAATAAAAAAGCATAGCTTAATAATCAGAAATCACTAAAAATAAAAAAGTATAGTATAGCTTAACATAGCTTAATAATATACGTATACTCTTTTATCTATAATATCTGAAAACCATGTAACATAAGGCTCAAAGTCCATAATTATCTAAACTTTAAAACCATAAAATAACAATACATTTGCAATCTTCCTGTCGAATTTTAAAATTTTGTTTGAATATTTTACCAATTAGTTTACCTATCATTAACTTATTATTTTTAAACAGTATATACACAGAAACGCAAATACCGATAAATCAATGAAAAATATTTATTTCGACTTTGATGGACTAAATTTCGACTTTGTTAACGTTTAGTTGTATTAGGAATGATTTTAGGATAAACAGCTCGAAAGATATATATATATTTTCTAAAGTAATATTGATTATATTATGTCCTAATATAAAGTTAGTAGAATGTATCTGAAGGAAGTAACCCAGAAGCATTGAAATTTAATCCCGAAAATAATATTTTTAAAGGAACTTTAATTTAAATCATGAAAAATAGAAATGGAAACTTTCAAAATGAAAATTAATAAACCAAGTAATTATCATCATTGATCGGAGATTGGTTGATTTTTCAAGAGGAACAAACCAACCCCCGTTCAATTAACAATAATTAATAAATGCGAAGGTGTTTCGTCTTTTACTCAAGTAAAACGTATGAAGCCAAACTGGCAATTTGAGTTAAAGCCAAACTTGTAAGTCGGCTTCTAATCAAATTAGTGAGATGAGATAAATTAAAGTTAAGTACTACATAGAATTTATTTTGAATGTAGCAGTTCCGTTAAGTTAATGAATGTTTTAGAAATCTCTAAATATTATTTCCAAAATGAATTTCTCTGCCGTATAAAATAGTAGTAAACATTTTTTTTTATCATTTACACGAGTAAAGGGTTCCCGACACTCTCGCTTTCATGCATGTTAATTCAAACCTATTTTTTAAACATAATAAACATAATTTAATCTTTGCTACATATTTATGAAACCGAATTCGAAGTAATCTTTATAAACATAATAAATAATGCAATATTTGCAAAAAGAATGAAATATAAGTTGAAAACTGAAATATATTTATAAAATAAGGTACAAGGAAATGTACAAATTTAAATGTATATAATATACATGAAAGGGACACTTTAAGGTTGCTATAAAAGTAAATTCCGCATTTTTGTTTACAACTGTTAGTTTACAGTCAATTTTAACATGGAGTGCAAAAATAAACATTTTTTGACATATTTTACTTTTTTATTTTCGTCGAGATAGGAAACCGGAATGATGGAATAACAGATCGCACATGTCGAAATTGTTTTAAAATGTTGCCTTCTGGAGGTTTTTCACTTGAAGATGATCTAAGTTCTAGCCGAACTTCAGAAGTTGATGATAGCAAGACAGAAGCCATAACTGAATCGACTCATCATGTAACTGCGCGAGATTCCAAAAGGGTTAAATATATCACACACAACAATTGAAAATCACATACGTTGTCTTGGACTCGTTAAGAAGCTCGAAATTTGGGATAATGATGAATTGAAAGAAATTCACTTAACACAACGAATCAATATTTGTGACGCACATTTCAAATGCTATACCATCAACCCTTTTTTTAAACGAATTATGACTGGTGATGAAACATGGATAGTCTACAACAGTATTACTCAAAATTTATTATGGTCTAAACGTGATGAATCAGCACAAATCAAACAAAAGTTCAATTTAATGAGAAAAGTGGTCAATTTGGTAAGATTACAAAGTGTTGTATAATTTCAGCTGCTTTCAAGCAACCAAACGATCAATTGCCAACAACTTACGGAACTAGGAGAAGTATTCAAATACAAAGTTCAAAACTGGCAAATTGCAAAGAAATCGTGTTTCACCACAACAATGTGAGGCCTCATACATCTTTAGCAACACGTGCGAAATTTTTCGAGCTTGTTCGGGATTGTTCGGATGATGTCCCATTTCCCATATAGCCCCAACCTTTTATCATCGTATGAGCATTCACTTCAAAGCTCCCAAAACATCTTAAATGGCAAAAATTTTTCAGCAATAACGATGACCTCAAATCGCACTTCCTTGTGTTATTTTGCTGACAAAGGTCAGAAGTTCTATGAGGGCGGAATCATGAAGTTATCAAAAAGATGGCAAAATTTCATCGAACATAATGGAAGATATTTGATTGATTAAAGTTAATTTTTATAAGAGAAATTTAAGCTTTATTTCACACTGAAAAATACTAACTTTTTTACCTTGCCAAACCGATATACACTGACTACCAATAAGTATTTGGACACCTATGCAAATGACGATATCTGCGGTCCTAAGGTACGTCACGGTCTCCGCCGATATATGTCGTGTAGGAAACAGCATCGGCTTTAGTCGCATGCAAGATGCCTCGCAGTTCAGAGCTCTCTGATTTCGAGAAAGGTATAAAAAAAAAAAAGGTATCGAGTATCACAAATGTGGTCTATAATTAAGGGAGATGTCTAGCGATCTGAAGTAGCCAAAATCGACAGTGGCTTATGTGATTAAGAAGTGGAAGGTGAGCGGTGATTGTCGGAATGTGCCCCGAGTCGGCAGACCAAAGAAACTGGAAGATAGAGACCGACGAGTGCTGTCCAGAGAAATTCGGAAGAACCGCGACTAACCGATGGCCCTAATCCGCAAGGAGCTTCAACAGGCATCCGGGAGTATTGTTTCAATGAATACCATCCGTAAGGAAGCACATCTGCTTGGTTTTCATGGTCGTGCCCATAAGCCTTTGATCACAAAGCCCAACCACGCTGCTCGCTTAATGTGGTGCAAAGCACATCGAAATTGGACCGTAGAGATCAGTGGAAACGGGTTCTTTGGAGTGACGAATCAAGGTTCACCCTTTACCGTTCGGATGGCAGGGTCCGGGTCTGGCGTCTACCTGGAGAACGTCTCTCGCCAGAATGCATTGTGCCAACAGTCAAGTTCGACGGAGGTGGAATTATAGTCTAGGGGTGTTTCTCCTGGTACGGGCTGGAACCCTTGGTCTCCATTCATGATAAGCTCAACTCCGCTGCCTACTGCACTATTTTGAATGACAATGTGCTTCCTACGTTGTGGCAGTTTTACGGGTTGACCCCTGTTACTTTCAGGACGACAATGCCAGTTGTCATATTTCGACGTTAACCAAGGCTTGGTAAGGGGGCAATGGAGTTCATCGAATGGACTGGCCCTGCCCAGAGTCCAGACCTGAACCCTATCGAGAACCTCTGGGACGAGTTGCATCGCCGAATTCAGGGGTGCACTACCCGTGCAAAATCGGTGAATGAACTATGTCTTCTCCGAGCCGAGTGGAAGAAAATACCACTAGCTGTCATACAAAGACTTGTGGAAAGTATGCCCTGGAGATTCCACGCTGTTATTACCTCTCGTGGAGGCTCTAGAAACTGTTGATTTTGAATAAAGGTAGATTTTCATTTCTACCACAGATGTCCAAATACTTATTGGTAGTCAGTGTATTCCTTATTAATTTTGTTTGTTATTTAGCCAATCACAAAGTTCCTTCATTTCTGAAAAGATTTTCAAGTTTTTTTAATAATACGAATTATATACGAAAATATAATTTTTTTAATTGCCAAAATGTTCATTTTTAATTTTAAAAATTTAAAAATAAGTTTTAATTTCTAATTAAAAAGTTACCTTTGTAAATTATGCATGTGATTATCTTTTAACCCTCTGACCGTCACGGCGTTTTGCAAAGAAAATATAAATTCGAAAAACTGCCATGAGAAAGATTTTTTATTTTTATGTCAAAATGCTCTTGGTACATTATAACTGAATAAATGTATTCTTAATATATTGCCTGAATGTTTTGGAGATATTTCAAGATGAAAATGTATATATACTTTGTAAGTTTTGGTTACTGTGATTAAAACAAAGCCTCGAGAGCTATCTCTCGAAGAGGAGGGATGCCTTCGTGGAGGATTTTCTAAGGTAAACTGACTCTCATACGCGATGCACATAGGAAAAACCGCGAAAACGCCCATGCAGCCAGCCCGGTCGCGGGATTCGAACCTCCGGCCGAACTTGTTGACTCATGTTCATTTGTCTGACCTATAGTCAGCCAAAGCCCACAAAATTCCTCGTGGCAAGGAGCGCAGGATTACGGTCTTGAACATCATATAGGTGATAGTGCAACTTTGCTCAGTTCCGCCCCCAATTTTGATGGAGGGGTGGAAAAGTCCGAGAGTCTTCCACCTCTCTTCCCCTACCATCAATCTCTCGAGAGAACTTTCGCCTCGCCGCATATTTAGAATGTTCCCATGCCACACGGATACTATACATTTATACACATGCATGCCTTCTCCGGTGCGGCAGTCAGCGTAGCTAGCCACTATATGGTTAGGCGGCTTCGGACCGTCACAAAAATAATTAGGCATTATCTATACGACTTTGGGGGTCAGAGGACTTAAATGTTTTTAATTACGTTATGTTGAGGCTAGTTAATGTCTCAGAATTTTTAACCTTGCATTTTATTATAACTCAATCTTATATTCGTTTCAGTTTCCGGAACTGTTCCGTTTTGAGAACCGTGAAAAGTTGCAGGGAAAATGTATACGCAAAAGCGCCAAAGCTAGCAAACGTGCGTGCCCATTTAACAGTGCGCCAAATCTAGCTTACGCGCTGATTTCAAATTACGTAAGTTTAGATAGTTCTATATTTCTTAAGACGCTACTGAAATACAAGTTTAATTTTTAAATCCTTTTTTGATTTTAAATCCTTTTTTGAAATCCTATAGATTTAACAATTTGGGAATTGTCCATCACGAAAAGTCTGTATTAGAATTATTTCAAAGAAAAGGCATCATTCATTATAGAAAATTATGTTTGAACAAGCAACAGGATGAAATTGCTTTAGCGATAACTCGACAGCGAAATAGCTATGCAGGAATCCATTCAGTTATGTTAAGCCTTAAATTATAATAATGATCTGAAATAGTTATTTACTCTTATGCTTCCATTAAATTATATTTAGCCTTTTTTATATAAATTATAATAATAAAGTGTTATATGAAATTAACCTTTCACATAAATTAAAACAATAATCTTTAGATAGTTATTTACTATTATTCTTCCTTTCTTGCCTAACGATTGCCGCAATTATTTTTGGCAGCAGTAGCACCAACAATATTTTGTCGATTTTTTAAGGTCCTCAAAAACGGAATAGTACCCAGTTTATTTATGGAGTAAAGGTTTTTTTAATAAATATTGCGATAGTTTTTAATTTTAATGTTCTATAAATTTTTAATTATTTAATAAACAGTTATAAATTATGTTTGTACAAATATTATTTGAAAAAATTACACATATACGTATAATAGACATTACCAAAAGTACTTCCTGAGTGAATTTCTAAGAATTTCTATAGCATGAAGCAATTAAAAATACAAAAATGGGAAAATTTATTTTAATTTGACGCCTTCTCAAAACAATGAAATGGTCCGAAAATATCCGCTAATATGCATTTTAATAACAATACCGATAAAAATTTCCGCCGCAGATTTAGCATTAAATGAACAAAATCGAATCGAATAAAATTTGGTAAATCGATATTTTAAAATATTTTTATTAAACTCTCGACGTTTCTAAACAAAATCAGAGTTTTTTCCCTTCAAATCTTAATCAGTTTGTTTCTTAATTATATTATTCTTAATCTTATCCCCTTCTTGAACAGGTCCCCCATCACTTAAAAACATCCTATTAGGTCTGCTTTCAGCCAGTACTTTTCCCTTCTTCTAAAGCCTTCTGAGAACCATGCTAGATTTATACGCGAAGCTGTATATTTAAAATCCAATTATAATGTACTGTCGTGCCACGAGCAGCTCTCAACTTCAATAAAATATTTTAATAAGTAATAAGGAATTGCATAACGGCAAGGAATTTGGTAATGAGAAGCGAGTGTCTGGTGAGAGAGTACTTCGAGTACAGGTGAAGAGGGAACGCAGGTATTGGTAGATCGTGAAGATAGGTATCTAATTAAGAACGATGCCGAGTAAATGAAACTTTAAGAATTTTGCAAATACACGTATAAAGGAAAGCCTTTCTTGTAGTGTATATTTCTGACTGACTATAATTGTTTCTAATTTTATGAAAGCACTAAGCTTTTCATTGACTGGAGTAGACAATCTATACTTATCACAATCATGCCGTAAATATAACGAGCATTCATTTCGCTTGCCTGAGAGTATAGGACTTGGGTCATTTTATTATCGTGCTTGTGAAACAAAATATCAAACTTATGTATGAAACCGTTTTTTATGAGATTATTTATTATTCTCAAGACGGTATTTCAAAAATGCAAGATGATTTCAAAAGAAGCTGTCTTATCTTTAGGAAAATAAGCTACAGAAGCTCTTAACATAGTTTTTAGATGATTTTGTTTTGGTATAAAAACCAAATTTCCTGCACGGAATTTTTTAACTGCAACTACATTCTTGATAGTATAAATTATTATCTGATACTTAACAATTTTTTTTCATGCCAAATGTCGCTTTTAAAGAAGCTATGGATGGAAGGCTATGTTTGTGCTTTTCCCGAAGATTATTATTTGTATCCAGTTATTGAAAATGTTGTGACAGCCATGGGTTTTTGATATCTAAACCTACGATGCATAATGTTGTCAACAACAAAAGAACAAACAGTCAAAACTTAGCTTCAAGCATAAAAATAGTTCCAAATGCGTATCCAAGGAAAAAACGGAATGTTTCGAATTTTGCAAAAGCAAGATCTTTAATATTAAACGAATAGCCACACTAAATCAAAGGAACAGTTGCAAAATCATTAAACTGCTTATTGTCAACTGTAAGAAAAGTGATTAAAATTGATTTGAATCTTAAAATGCGAAACAACAAATGTGCCTAGCTTTCTCCACGACATATCGCAGAACGCGCAGCAGAAATTTTAATGAGAACGTTTATCCGGACAAAAATGGGAAACTGTTATCACAATAGACGAGTCTTGAGTGCACTTAAATGCCTGCATTAAAAAGAGATCCATTTATCATCATCAAAAAGCAGAACAAATCTTAAAACATCGTTTAAGGAATCTAAGGAATGTTTTAAGGGATTTATTATTGTTCCTGGTCTTTCATAGAACAGCAAATTTAAAATAAAGAGGTTGGAGATAAGTGTTAATATTAACTCCACATATTATCAAAAACGTCCTTTATACCCAGTTTTCAATTATGCAATACCTTCTCTTTACACACATTGTGATCAATGAGTAGAACTGCATCAAGCCAATGCAATCAGCGACACATTAAAATCTACCGTTAATTTCCTGGAAACAATGGGAAAAGAAACAGGTACGAAGGCCATAACCCTTCACTCATATCCCTATTAAATCTTCTGATCTATTAACAATGGAATTTTGCTCTTTTGTACTTTTAAAAAGGGGGTTGTCCAGACGTCGATCTGCAACGTCCTTAGACTTTGGAGAGCTGCTCGAGAGCAATCGTATAAAATACCTCTTCCGGTACCACAAAAGTCTTATAAGGTATTTCACCTACTTTACTAGCGTGCCTTCATGGTGTAGTGGTTCTGCACGCTGGGCCGGTATTCCAGAGGTCCGCGGTTCGATTCTCGGCGAGGGCGGTTGCTAATTTTTCATCTCTCCGGCTTTTTCAATAAATCTAATGTCTCTACAGTCTTAGTGTCTTGGAAATTACGATGTATGAAGATAGTGAAAAATACGGATTATGAAACACAGCATTTAAAACATAAAATTTCTAGGTAAAATTTTTCTGGAATTACAATTAAAATCGTTTAAAAAAATATGTGAACAGCCCTTGTATTCTTTCTCTCCACCGATGTCTTTCCATGTCAATTCATCACATCTGCCCGTTTACATTTACACTTTTTATTGGATTCTTGAAAGAGTCCTTAAATAAGTTCCCAGAAGAGGGCCATATACTTGAAATACAACGTTGAGACACTTCGATGTACCTGATTTTCAGAATCTTCGCATGTGTAAAGGAAAGCTGAACATACGTGCATTTAACTTACGTGCATAAACCTCAATTTGCATATCATAGCAATGTTTAAACTATTAGCTATTTTGAATGATTCCAATTTTTTTAACATTCTGCAAGTCAATGCAAGTATGAAGACTAAATCCGAAGTTTCTTCGTATTTCTATTAAAAAAAACTTCCATAAAATTGCATAGAAAAAGGTGTAATTCAACAGAGCTGCATAGTTTACTTTCAAATCTCGTTAGGCAAGAAAAATAATTTACGATTCAGTAGATTTTTGTGATGAAAGAACATTCTTCCCGAGGCATTTTAAAAGATTTTGCATTGAATTCTCGTGCTATTACCAATATTTTATAGCAGCCTATAAACAAACGGTCGTTTCCGGTACTAAAATTCTAAAGAAGGATTCAAACTATGTAGAAAAATAAATCTTCATACTTTTAACTTAGAACCAAAAGAAGAATGCTCATAAATTTTAAAGTGGAAAAAATTAAAATCAAAATTTTCTGTTATACCTCTGATGTATAACAATAGAACATAGCCTAAAATGCGCGGAAATACGAAAAAAAAATCTGAAATATTTTCACTACTGCATTGTGCTCGGCCAAAAATCTGTTAATTGTGCAGAAATATCTCAAGTGAGGAAATCGAATGCGAAGAAGGTTACGTTGGTTGTCCATACAGAAGTCATTTATATTATTTCTAAAAATAGCTTATTTTGTAAAGGTTTTCAATAATCTCTTCAAGAAATTGAGTAAATATTCTCTAGTTTCTTAAATTTATCCCAACGTATATCACATTAAATGTTTTAGACAATGGACAACAAACTTCCAGGATACTTTAGAAGAATGAAACCGACACGTCTTATTCGAAACAATTGCTTGTAGAATAGATAAAGAATCAATGTCTCGAGAAACTATAACAGTAACCTACAATTTATACCAAAGATGAGTTTATGGTTCGGAAAGTTCATGATAAGAGTAACGTTAATGATCTCTCTCATACGGCAAATACCGTAAATTCTGTCAAGACCCCGATTTGTCTCACATTCACAATTCAGAGATATATAGAGAAATCATTACGCCTACTAAATCTATCAGCTAAATAAAATAAATCTTAAGATTAGTATAACTGTTCCTGACAATCATCCTATTTTTCTCAGAATAAGAAGATTCTCTACAACTGAATACTGAGTACAAAAATACCTAGCAAATAATACAAAACATTACCTGAAATAATAACTAAGGATTTTCAGTTAAAATGTTTTAGGCATAATTCTAAATACAATTAATTTGAAAACGCTTTCCATGTTGGATAAAATGGTGCCAAACGAAATGTTTCGAATTTTGGTTTGGTTTCAAAAAGCCCTAAATCCAGAACTTAAAATTTTGCTTGCTGGAGATCGACTCGATCTCTTTTCAGGTGTGGACTGCTGGTCAAAATAATTTTCGAAACCAAATGATGTATAAATGGTGTCGTGTTGCAGACACAATAGAAGGGAAATTCAACATCTTTCAAAGGATCATAAATATAAAACTCTCTTAAATTATTGCTTAATTTAAATTAAAAAAATTTTAACTGATTATTTGTTACAAATTGCTTCTTAAAGCAAACTTCTTACTGAAACCGGAGTTGAAAATTCACTGATATTCTTGATTAGAATTTAATAGTATCGATTCTTATACTTTTGAACTTTGGATAATTTGTTATTTTAAAATGTTTCCATGTGATTACTAAATTAATTAGGGCTTCAATTAGCAAACTAAATGGTTATTTTAATGGTAACATTTTGAATAGATTCATTGATATTGTTGATTAGAATTTATTAGTTTCGATTCTCAGAGAAGGAGACGGTTTTTCTTCCTCCCCCTTCGCTGAGTTCCAGACAACATAATTCATGACGTGTTTACGTCCAATCCTTTTGTTTATATTTCATTCATTTCCTTTCACTTCTTTTGAATATTAACCATTACTATTGATTATACCCATTTATATATAATATTGATAAGTATTGAGTAAATATCAATAATTATATCATATATCAATATTAATATCAAATATCAATAATAATATAGAATATTGATATTTACTGATATTGGTTTTCAGAATTATGTAACGCTCCATTATGTTAATCTAACCATTATGATTTAGATCTCTAGTGTCACTTCCCTTACCCTCTCCCTACCAGAAAGCAAATATACTTTGAGAGTATTTAAGATGATATTTTTGGGTTGTAATTCAGAGCGTGTTTCTGCCTCTAGAGGCCACGTTACTAGATTTCCCTACCAGTTATAAGATTGTAGTCTTCAGCTTTGAGTTATAATCGCCGATTTTTTTAATTGTTATGCAGTGAAAAATTTGAGGCAACTTCGCGCTTTATAAATTGTATAGTCTTCGACTACTAGATTTACTTTAAATTTGAATTTGATTGTTACTTTCAAGTTACATCACCACAAGTGCTAGCCTGATTATTTTCAAGAACGAGACGTGCATTTATGTTCCAGTTCTGATTTAATGAAAAAGGTTTGTTAAACTTCTTAAGACTCCACAGTTCTTTTCAGACATAATGATAATTTGTTTTATGTCTACACGGAGTTTGGACTTAGTTTATGCTACCAAAGAACACCAAAATCTATATTATTTGGCATAGTTAGGCGTGATCATCTATGTTAAATATGAAAGGCACTATCTATGGTTCAAAGTTCAGGTTGAATTTTACGCGTGACTAAGCTATTGAAACAAATCCAGTAAATTAAAATGTAACAATTACCAATAATACGATTTAGTAATTTATGCATCGTGCACAATTATTAAGAATGAAAGTAAATTCTAACATTAATAAAAATAATATGTTTTCCATTTTTAATTTACGTAAATCTATTTATAATTTGCATATGTTATAAAAATGTTATTGAAACAAATCCAATAAATTAAAATGTAACAATTACCAATAATACGATTTAGTAATAAGTCTGTTTAGTTTAGTATTAGATTAGATTCTTATTTTCTTATACTGATTTGAAAGCTCAGGTAGAGGCTTTCTTGTAAGCCCGAGGAGGGGCCATCTGTTATTATTTGTTTGGGTGAATTATAGGGTATTTTAAACCTCTGTAGAAAATACTTGAACTCTGCGATAATTCATTATCTATCTCACTAGGTTCTTCGATATTTTATATGGGCAATGTACTGAGGAAAATTGTACATTTTACTATGGAACTCCTCATTAAGTAGCATATAAGCAATGTGAAAAATGTATAAGCAGTGTGTTCTTCAGCTTTTATTATTTACAGTTAATAAAGGATGAGTTTTCATTTTAAGGTACTACGTAACGTAAAGTAAATTCTCATTTAAAGATACTTTAACTCAATACTTTAACTTTCTTTTTATACTCAACCGCAAAATATTCCGAGATGAAAACAAACTTTAAATGCATTTTAAGACTTTTCGTCTACTGTCAACTTTTCCTCTACTTTTGTCAATATTCCTTCCTTTTATTTGTATTCCTCTAGCTTCAGACTTTCTAGACACTTACAGGCATTTTGACTTTTTGTCACATTCGGTATCCAGTAAAAATCGCAAAGGAATAAGTGAACCTGAAGATGTTAAGGATTTCCCAGTCCTTTACTTTAGAAATCAAATGAAACAGAGTAAATCAGAGAGACTGAGTGGGAGTGAATCTCACTTTTTAAATCAACTTATTTTGTGGCTTCTGGCTAAAGCATAGAAGAGTAATCAGAAAGTCCGTATAAAATGAAAAGAAGCCGTGTTTCTCTTGAAGGAGAAAATTCATTCACCCAATATAGTGGTATTTGAATTCGTAAAGTAATTCATTGCTTAAACGTTTAGCACGAATAAGAAATTTGAGAATCGAATTTGAAATAGTTCCAAAAGTGAATTGTTTCTTTTCCTGTCTATAGAACACCATTATTATAATACGGGGACCGGAAAGTAATGTCGCTTTCTTACATTAAATTTAAACGAATAAATTTGTAACAAGTTTTTATTTTTAATCAATAATATAATCACCCTCGTTATCAGCACCTTTTGCCATCTAGTATGCCGATTACAATCCAAGACCGATAAAAATCAATCGAATTTTAAATATCTCGAGATGGCATTTTGGACGTCATCCAAATTTTCAAACATTTTGTCACTAAGAAAATGTTGTAGGGATCGGAATAAATGGAAATCCGAGAGTGCGATATCGGGCGAATATGGTGGGTGAGGCAGTACCTCCCACCCCAACTCATTATATTTTTCCAGTGTTCGTTTTGCACAGTGCGGTCTTGCATTGTCGTGTTTCAGAATGACGCCTTTTTTGTTGACAATTGATATTTTTCGGTTAAAGATTGGTTTACTCCATCCAATTGTTCACAATAAAGGTCTACATTAACAGTTTTTCCAGGTTTCAGCAATTCAAAATGAACAATTCCGCGAATACTCCATCCAACACCCAGAAGCGCCTTTTCGGGATGTAAACCCTTTGTAACCCCTATTAAAACTGTCTTTTGAGTTTTGGATTATCATATAGAACTTTTTTTTTTGTCTCCACTAATCAAACGATCAAAAACGGTTCTGTATGTTGCCCATTGAAGCAATACGTTGCATTTGATGGATAGGTTGGCTTTGTTCTTTTCGGACAGATTATGGGGAACTCAAACACCTGCTTTGATTATTTTTCCATTCTGCTTTAAATGTTCTTGGATGGTCGACCAAGGTTGATTAAGAGTGTCTGACATGGATTTGCTTCCACTTCTGCCCTTAGCATGTTGTTGTCGACACACGCAGAAACGACATTACTTTCCGGTCCTCCTATAATTTAAGGAAATTAAAAATAGCTCATACGAGCATAAATTATTCAAGTTACCGTAAACAATAAAACATACGGAATCAATTAAATATGCCACATAAGGCAATATGTAAAATCGTTCTCAGAAACAACATATAAACTTTGTTCAACAATGCACAGATTAAAAGTGAGTGGACAAGACACAAGAGACTTTGTCATCAGCAATTAAGGCAGAGTATTACTCTAACATTTAACATCATTGATTCAGTTAGTAATGCTGTAACGTTTAATGGTTTTAACGGAAAACAGCATAGCACGGAAAATGAAAAATTTTCTAAAATTCTCTGTAAGTGTGCACACAAATGAATTTTCTATAGTTAAGTATTTAATATATTTATAGCACAGTTAATGTGTTTTATTAGACAAATAGTACACGAGTTTGTAACAAGTACCAACTAAATATATTACAGAGTAATATAAATGTATAAAGTATTAAAAATAATAAATCCATTTACTTAAAAGTTTCAGAGTCATTGGGCTATTCTGAAGAAGGATATGTGAAAAGTGTGCAATGCCCTCGTCGATCTCGAACCTGGACCTCTAGAATATGCTTGGAGTTTCCTTCCAATTACACCAAGGAGGCAGGAGGAAAGGAGGGAGAAAATACACTATATACACATGCTCTGTGATGAAATTAGGAATTACCGTTTCAGTGAAAACACTATATACACACCCTTTTAAAGGACTACTGGAGATTATGAGACTCAATCACCAAATCCTGGTGGTAACGAGTTATCGTTCCCCACTTTTCAGTCCGGGAGCCACTGTATTTATAAACTAGTTTATATATATGCTGGAGACGAGATAAATCTGCAGCGCCATCGCCGAGACTCGAAACCGGGAACTCTAGAATACGCGTCGAGTATGGTTTAAATTACCACCATTAAAGCATGCAGAAATGAGACCTCTACTTATTCACCAAATTTCAATGACAACAGTAAAAACTAAAATGTTGGTGTTGGTGTGTATTTAATTATGGCAAAGCACACTAGGGCTATCTGCCTAAGAGGAGGGATGCCTTTCGTGGAGGACTTTCTAAGGGAAACTGGCTCGTATACACGTTACACATGGGGAAAACCACGAAAACACCCATGCAGCCAGCCCGTTCGCGGGATTTGAACCTCGGACCGAGCTACCAGTGTTCAGCAACTTTACCGCTCGGTCGCTGGTGGGCTAAAAACTAAAATGTACAGAAGGATTATAACTAAAGGAACAGCTATCAGCATATGTTAATCTTTACATCGGGAAAAATAGTTACCTTTTAACATGGAAACGTGACTACATTTTTAAGCCAAAGTTTAATTTTAACAGAATATTTGTAATTAAACTGACGCTCAAAAGTTTTGATGTTACAGAGTATTATTATCGACAACATTAATATGTAGACATTAACGTTATAGATCCGCAACATTAGCTTTAAAGAACATTATTTGTTATACTATTAATGTTACAATACATTACTTTCTGAAACATTAATATCACAGAATATTTTTAACTATATGATTTTGTCTTTTATCAAGCAGGCTGATTTATCTGTTCCTATTGAGATTACAGAATTCTTTTTCTAATGGCGTGATGCTTTGACATCTAAAATGAGGTTTCAACAATAATATGCATGTTCAATAATATTTATATTCCCTTTTAAAGAAGATACCGATGTTGGACGATGCAGTACATCAATAATACACTGGCGATAAAAATAAAGAGAGGTTGTCGATTACATATTGACTAGACAAAGGAAAGCGTTGTAAGAAAAATATGCTGTTGGTAAGAACAGATTAAGAAATAGAGAAGATCTGTTTGTGTGAAAAAAATATGTATCGTTTTATTGAGTAGTAAATTATTTCATTTCAATACTATTACAAAAACGATTATACTTTCAAGTTTGCCATTAATAGAAGAGTCAATTTTACTGTGCGGTAAACAGTACAAGAAAGAGTGGGCAGGACACTAGAACTTTAACAGATTTACGGGTGCAATTCCAGACACCCTGATTCTACAGCTCCGTGGCAATTTTGATTGATAACTCCCCAAGAGACACACAACTTAAAGAGATTAATTTTGTAATAGCCCATTTCAGAAAGCATCCTTTGTAAATTTAGATTAATTAACACTTTATCTAATTATTTGAACCATATTATCACTTTTGCTTTTCATTTGCCCTCATCAGTTGTAAAGGAGATACGTTTAATCTTTATTATATTTATATTATATCCATATATATTAGTTATTATTATATATTCTAATTATTCTTATTATATATGTTATAATTATTATATATTCTAATTATTATTATATATATTATAATAATTATATATATATATAAATAATTATTATATATATTATAATAATTATATATATAATAATTATATATATATATAAATAATTATTATATATATTATAATAATTATATATATATATATATATATATATATAAGAAAAGACATAAAGTAAGAAATTTAGATACAATTTTTCACTAAGACCAAAATTTGAAATACCTAAGTAATAAATTTCATAAAATCCTACAAATGTAAAAAAATAATTTAATAAATACTGAAATTAATTACTTGAGGAAATAAAGTATATTTCATCAAGTAATTTTTGAATTAAAGCAGTACTTAAATTTTTTTTAAAAAATCAATGGAATTTAAAGAATAAAGAATTTAAAAAAGAGGAACTCAATCAACTTCAATGTCAATTCGTCAGAAGGAGGAACATTGAAATCAATCAAAATCTTTCTTCCATAAACATTTGTTGGTAATCTATATCCAGAATTAGCAGATGAACCATTCCAATGTATTTTAATTATAAGAGTTCACCCGAAAAATCTGGCGCCTCCACAAAGCAAAAAAAAAAAAAAAAAATTTCAAATCAAAGTTCTCTTTGTCTAAAGGTAAAATTTTGATTTGACTTCTTCACTCATTTATTTCACTTCCGTTTTCAGTTCTTCTAATAAAGTTATCTTTGTTTAAAGGTAAAATTTTGATCTGAATTTACTTTGCCTTTTCTTTGCATTAGGAAGGGGCCAGAATTTTCGGATGAATTATTATAATTAAAATACGCTGGAATGGGTCATCGGCTAATACTGGATGTAAAAACCAAGAACGTTTTACGGAAGACAGATTGCATTTAATTTTAACGTTCTTTTACCTGACGAAGTGGCATTGAATTTGGCTGAATTTCTCTTTTTTATATTTTTTGTTCTTTAAATTTCATTGATTTTTTGAATTAAACTATTACTCGTTTCAAGTATTTTAACATTTATTAAATTCGTTTTTACATTTGCATGATTTTATAAAATTTATTGCTTATGAATTTCAATTTTTAGTCTTTGTGAAAAACTGGTTTCTTACTTTATGTCTTTACTGATAATTTTTCAGCAGCTTAATGCAAATACTAAGCATGATTATATTATGTTTTCTTAAAAAACATTGTTTTGTAATTATGTATATATATATATGCATATATATTATTGTTATTTATAATTCTTGTAAGATAGAAAGGAAGCTTTGTCAGCGATGCAGATCGTTAAGCTCTTTCCTCTCCCAGCTCTGAAAATAACTTTATACAGTATCAGCTTTTTAGCTGGTCGTGTTGCTAATGCGAATTCGATTCATTTGAGCCAACGTTCTTCAGGCTGTGAATCTCCACAGCCCTACCTTTGAGTTTTGATTCACATTTAATGTTTCTGAATCTCGTTGGCTGTGGAGCTTTTGTTGCAAGTACAGATCGTGATTTTGCTATATTCTAAGTTTTAAATAAAAAGGTTTGTTTAAAACTTCTTCTGATTTAGTAATTGTTTTAATAGATGTAACGATAATTTGCATGATAGTCTGAATATAGATTAAGTTAATTAACAAGTTGAGTGGACTTACATTTTGCAAGCATTTTACTGTTTTTGAACTGAAAAGATGAATAATGGTAGTAAAAGAGAGGCTTTAGGGTTACTGCAAGTTGAGATTAAATTTGTATTTTACAGATATACATATACGTGTGCACAAAGTGTACGAAATATATGTCTACGGGCATGATTCTAAACACATTACAAGATATTTAGTCCTATCCTTCCATTTACAGAGTTTCGCAAACTAAGAAGCTGAAAGTTTAGAAGAACATGTCCTACGACAGAGGCTGCAAGAGTTTCTAAACATGAAATCTGAGTAGCAGTTCCACGGAGAAAATTAAATTATTGAAACATTTATTACAAGCTTAAGAATCATATTCAAAAGACTACGTTTTTATGGGAAAAATTGGTCAGCATATATGTATGATTTCTTGAGGTTTCACGAAAATGTTGAATTATTCAAAACGAAATAATCAATCACTGAAATAGAAGTTTTCTACTACAGCTCCCTTTGTAGCTTTTATGCACCTTAGAACAAATTTTTGAAGATTAGAAACAGAAAAATGATTTATAGTAAATTTGCTCATAAATATTTTCGTGAGTTTTGTTTATAAAGTTACGGAAATATTTGGTATTACTCATTAAAAGTGAACAGAAATCTTTTTATGCCAGAGAAACCGTTGGATTTTAAAGTAGGCTCACCCTTCGAGTATAGAAATATAATACATACTTAAAATTCTGAAAATTAAAGTGAAACCTTCTAAGTGCGGAAGTGAACGTCTAGGATCAATACCGAAAGGTATGAATCCCTAGCCCCCTTATTTGAATACTTTCAGTTGATTTCTTACACTGAGTTGCTTATTTTCAAGTTTCAAGCAACACGGAGCTTATTTCAAGCAACACGCAGCTTGTTTCAAGCATCACGCAGCTTATTTCAAGCAACACGGAGTTGCTTATTTCAAAAAGCATTCGAATGAAAATTTATTGAGTCATCTCATAAATCAGTTTTGTTTGTATTTCTTTTATTTTTCAAAATTACAAAAGCAAAATTCTGTTTCAATCTAAAATATACTCTTCTCCATCGTTTGTTATATTTAATTTGCGATGGGAGTTTGTTCTATCAGGGTCTGCAAGACATTCTCAGCGAGCTCTACAAGTTTCCGGGTCTGAAACTCGAAAACCATGTTGACATTACGTTGGTTGCCCGATTCCCATGTGCAATATATTTTTACTAATAATTAAATATTCTTATTAATAATAATTTAATTCAATTTTTAAAATTAATTTAGAAATCGCATTGCGCTCTTCAGAAATTTTATTATATAAGAACAATTTAAAATTACTACCTGCTTTTACAGAAAATGATGCAGGCATTTTATCCCATCATCTTTCGATTTTTAATTCAGTTGAAAAAATTCGAATTGGGATGACCCAATATTTTAAAAATCAAAATTGATATCAAAATCTTCGTAATAATCAAAACATTTACTCACGATTTGCTTAAATACAAGTATAATTAGCATATTTGTTGCGCAGTATGTTTTTCTTTACATGTTTTGACAGCCAGAGGATTTCACCATCGGCAAAAACTGATGATCGATGCAAATGAAACAAGACATAGATCTGTCACATGATATGGAGAATTGATGGAAACAGATTTGACGTCACAGACGGAAAATGGGACGGCATCGAAGTGATCAACTCCTGTTTTAGTCTTCCATACGGAGAATATGACTCAAATAATGTTTAGATGACCTTAAAATATAATACATGGAGTATAACTAGCAAGAAAAAATAGAATAACCTTTCTTAAAAATTATCATATTGCTAATTGCCTGAGGGTAAAAGACTTGTCCATCTAGCACTAACGTTCAAGTACAAAATTTAAAAGTCAAAATAGAATTCATGTGCAGAGAATATAGTCTGCAAGCTTAAACTCGCAACTCACACACTTTTTGTTTTTTAACAGAAAAATACATTACAAAGATCATTAGAAAGCTTGTTTGCGTGTGGACCTTCTGAATAATGCATAAAAATGTAACCTGAAAAATTAAGACTGTTAAGATTATTTTGACTTACTTTGTAAATTTTGGTTATGCAATATGGAAAGGTAATGATACAGAACCTTTACTTGTATACTACATGATTTCTCGCCTTTTAAATATACTTGCATTCATTATTATGATGTCCCTATTCAGACTCATTAGCTTTTCTTTCAGAGAATGTATTTAAGCTCTTTATAAACAGAAAATATCTAAAATTAGCTCGCGACTACCGTGTAGTTAGAAATATGCGAGATTTTGACTTCTAAAAGTTACTGAATTCAACAGAGAAAAAAATGCGGATAATTTTCCTTTACACGGATGCCACGAAAGAACATAAGGCATTTTTATAACAGTATTAATACATTTTATATGCCTTATAATTGAAAGATATTTTAAATTTGAAAGGGAGTCATGCATTTAGAAATGACTTGTAACATGTTTTAAAAAGTTTCATTTCTTTTAATGTAATCGTAGCCACATAAGTTCTAATAAATATGATGGAGGAAGGTGCCACTTTGACGTTTTTTAAGCCATTTTGTACTGTCCCACATTCTTTCTACAGTATGGGTATGACATCCAGTGTTTGCGTCTACAAAAATGTATCTATTGTTAAATGTGAGATGATCATATTCTGTTTCTTTAAAATTCTCTGTTTAGTAGGCTTTCCAGCAATCAGAAAAAAACTCTACTACTGTCTGCAATATATTTTTCAGTTGCGCTAAGTAAAGTTTTAGATGAGCGATCTGAAGAGTCTACAAGAAAACATTCTTCTGTTTCTGCAGAATGTGTCTCCAAAAACCCACTGTGGAGTAAGAACACGTCCAACGTTACTCTTTCTTTTCGTAATAAAAAGACTTCCCTCAACCTCTAGTATTCTCTTATTTCCACCAGATTTAACTGCAGGTCTACATAATAAGACGTGAGGGCTAAATTCCTGCATATAATTGTTCCAATCGACGATAGTATTGCGATTCATTTTTAATTGCATACTGCAAAAATCAACGGGCGTCAGTTCATGACGCCAACAGTAGATAAATTTTACAGCTGTAAGGAAGTTTAAGCGCGATTCTTCAATGTGCGAGATCTGGAACTTATATTTTATCATCAAGATCTAAGGTCGCAATGCCATTTTGATGATAATGAGTAAATGATAGCACACAACACCCTTTTATAATTATTTTTACAAAATATTCACCAATGAAGAATTCCTTTATCCTGTAATAATTTCACTGTCTCCACCGTATTTTTACGCAAATCCCAAATCATGAAACCCATTCTTAGCCCAGAGGGCGTTAATTTCGTTTTGCATCGATTCACTACAAACGGCGAATCACTTTTCAGATTGTTGCCACCAAATATTATCGCCATATGTTATATTTAAAGATATTAAATAATGAAAAACCTGCATAAATGTATATATGTTTCTCGCATTGGGATGAAACAACGGTACGTAGAGCCATCCAATTTTGAAAAACGTAATCCTCCACCGAATATGGGCATCTGGAAGCCCTAATTTGGAGTTTGTATTATTATCGATTTCATATTTTGTAACACTTTTAGCGAATTTTTCATTAATAAACTCAACGATTTCAAAGAGAGCAATGGCAACAGTGTACGGAAAAATCAATTCCAAATTCCAAATTTGAAATTTGGAATTTGTTTTATTATCGATTTCATAATTTGTAAATCTCAAACGAATTTTTGATTAACAAACTCAAGGATTTCAAAGCGAGCAATGGCAACTTTGTACAGAAAAAATTATTTTATCTCCAGCGCGCGAGACTGTGTATCGGAAATTCTAAAGATATGCGCATTTTAAAATTATTTTGCGATATTGCTGTTAAACTAAATTTTATGGTTTAAGTGCGAAGAACGTGATATTAAATAAATAAAAGTAACACACAAAGAGTTAAAAAAAAGCGTAACATAAATTCCTTAATGCCTTTGCGCGTAATGTAAATTCTGAAAGCTTTCAGATTTTTTTATTTTTTTTTATTTTTTTCTTTCTGTAAAAATGCTTAGTCAAATAATGTATATAAAGAAATTCATCTCTCAAATTATATTTCATGCAATTCTAAAAATAGGCTGCAAACCATAACACGTGAATATTTGGCTCAATTTCATTCATAAAAGTGAGATAACTTAGCTGATTATATTATTGATCTTCGAAACGTTACAACATATTTTAACAGTGTTTCGCCGGTATGACGGAAAAGTACTAAATGCGTAATATAATCGTAAGTGTGTTATGTTATTCAACAGAATATTTCATATGCTAATGGATGAAAGAAATAAAAATAAATTACTTTTTATCAATTCAGACATCAAAATCCAAAGCACAGTTAATAACAACATATATTTTCATACAAACTACGGATAATGTGAAAACAAGCTAGTTTGTCTTAGAAAGTTACCAAGTTGTCTTTACCAAGGTAACACTTTCTTAAGAGAATCAGAGAGCTGTTTACTGTGCTTTATCATAACTAAAACAAAATATAAAATCTAAACCTCGATAAAAACGTGAAATTTCATAAGAATATGAATTTAATTATTACAAAAAAATAATCTGAAAGCTTTTAGATTTTACATTACGCCTGAAGGGGCATTTTTTAACGTTTTCTGGGTTACCTTTATTTATTAGATATCATGCTCTTCGCACTTAAACCATAAAATTCAGTTCAACAGCAATATAACAAAATACTAATTTTAAAATGAGTATATCTTTAGAATTTCCGATACACAGTATCGCGCGCTGAAGATATTTTTTTTTTCCGTAGTGTGTTGCATTTTTTGCTTTTAAATCTTTGAGTTTGTTGATCAAAATTTCGTTAACGTTTTACAAAATATCAAAAAGATATAAGGTATTTGTCCCACTTTCTTAGCGTACCTTCGTGGTGTAGTGGTTCTGCACGCTGGGCCGGTATCCAGAGGTCGGTGGTTCGATTCGCGGCGAAGGCGGCTGATAATATTTCATCTTCCCGGCTTCCAAATCACCTAATGTCTCTACAAAGATAATAACAAAATTTCGATATTCGGGTGGAAGCGTACTTTATTCAAAATTCGATGGCTCTTGATACCGTTGTTTTATTAAAATGCGAATGTCATACATACATTCATGCAGCTTCTTCATTATTTAATTTCTTTAAATATAATACTGGGCGATAATATTTGGTGACAACAATATGAAAGAATTGACATTTATAGTGAACCAACGCAAAATGTCAAAACGAAATTAGTAGTCTTTTTGGGCAAACTGCCCCTTTGGACTAGTAAATATTTTCAGAAAAATAGGTACAGGGTGATCAATATTGGGAGTCAAGATGAATCTAGCATATGGTTAAAGATGCTGAGTACCGTACCGAAGGGCCCAGGTTCGAATCCCGGAGAAGGCATGGATGTCTGTATATGAATGGGGCCGCATGGGGCACTTTAAATATGCGGCGAGCCGAAAGTCCTCTCGTGAGGTTGGTAGTACAGAAAGAGAGGTAGGAGATCCTGAGACCTGTGCTCTCCTTCAAAATTGGAGGCGGAACTGAGGAAAGTCGTACTGTCACCCGTATAGCGCTCAAGCCTCTTGCCAACGACCGGCGCAATCTCGCACTCCTTCCCAGGATGTATTTCGTGGACTTGTTTTCAAGCTACTGTCAGAGAAGAAATAGTAACAACAGCGAAAGCATATTCTTTCACTAGTAAATCTCTTTTTTAGATGAAGCGCACATTTTATTTTATGAACACCATAACAAGGATATAAAGTAATGAAATATTAAAACATTACAAAAACGAAGAATTAAAAAACAGATATTTCTCTGTGTTCCTCGTATTTCAATTATTAAAATAACCAGTGTACTTTAATTAATTTCAGAGAGACCTTTACCTTTATCTAAAAATGCGTTGCAACATTCCTAAACAAATTTAATAATCTCGCGTGGTTTCTATGCATAGTACAGACTTTAAACTCAGAATATGTAACATTCAGGAAGAAGTTGCGAAAGAAATGTGGCAATTAATAGTTTTTTTTTTTTTTTTTTTTTTTTTTTTTTTTTGTCTTGGTGTAAAGCTAAAATTGTCGCTAAATCTCCGGCTACCTCTTTGATTTTGAGTAAAAAAAAATATTAAGCATATATTTGTGAATACGGAATGTAAGAGAAGAAAAGTTTTTTAAACCTTTTTACAGCAAAATATTCTTTCTAAAACTTGGACATTTTATTGTCTAAAAAGTACAATAATGAGAAGGGTGATAATGAGGATAAGGATGATGAGCAGATGGATAATGATCGATCACCATTATCATCATCGTATTTTTTAGATTTTTCTTAAACCTAGCCTCATAATTCTGCCTCTGCTCCTGTCTATCTTATAAAACCGCCGTCTAAGCTATTTTATAATAATAATATTAAAGTGATTTAACTTAATATTCTATATTAAGTGATTTTCAAATTTTACATTAAGCCCAAAGGGACATTTTTTCCTTTACACACACACATAGATATTTCGAGAACGTTTGGGCTAAAGTCCCTTTAGTCTAAAAATATTTAAACATTGCCATAAATCTTTCTGAAATTTACTTTGGATACCAGGAGTTAGTAAGCAATTTTATACCAAGATGCAGGATACTGAAACATCGTTGGTCGTAAAGTGATCTAAGGAAAAAATAAAATGCCTCTCTTCGTCGCAATAACACGACTTTTATTCTTTCTTCTTCTTTCTTTTGCACTAAAAGATAAGGAGCATGATAAATTCGTGTTTTTGTGGATACACATTTTCTCAATTTCCTTTACTGTAGTTTGATCACTTTTGCAATGACTCTAGGTGTGTGTGGGAATTGGTATGAGGATAATATAAAAAATCTGATGCGGATAACCCATGACTTCCTTGTACGGAATATTAAATTATACATTAATCTATCATTAAAGATAGATTTCTCATTCAACTAATTCAGTTCTCACACCCCGGCAAGGCAAAAATACATAAAACCTCAAAATATCTTCATTTAAAAATTGGAAGATAAAGAAAAATATAAAATACCAAATACAGTTAAAACAATTTTAAAAATGAAGTTGAAATTAGCGTGTCTACGCAAAAACAAGCAATTCGTCCAGTGAGCCGAAACAAGCAATTCGGCCAGTGCCGAGTGGGACCAAAATGAAACTACCCACTCGGCAAAAAGACACTGAAGATGCAAAAACTGACTTAATTCTTTATTTTGCTAAGTTTCAAATGTAAACAAATATGGCTGTTATAGTTTTAAAAAAAATGCCTAATTCTTCAGTTATTCGTGCAGATTAGCTAAACGTATAAAACCCTTAACCGGAACATTAGGACAATAAAATCCAATCATTTGTAAAGCAAAACATGCACAATTTACCAAAACATAAGAATATATATTATTGAGATCATCGAGCCTCAGAGTGGATATCAATATATATTTATACTTTTGGCGCAGCCGATTGTAACCAAAAAGGGAGGTGCACAACTACTTGTTATAGCAGTCTTATTCACAATATTGCAACTTTCCGAGGCTAATCGTTTTTGAGTTATGCGAGATGCATTTATACGTACGTACATACGTATAGACGCCATCAGAAATCTCTTCTGAATCCATTTTAAATCAGTTTTATAATTCGTTTGGGGTTTGGAGTCCTTTAATCTATTCTTACGTACAGATATGACGCAAAAAAAAATCGTTAAATTGCGTTCGATGACGGTCAAAATCTATATTTTTGTTAAAATCTGATACACCATATTTTTCGTGATTTCAATAGTTAAAAATTATTTACTTGGAAAGCATGAAATACCAAATAAACATCTTTCCCTGACTGTATTTATTAGTTTGATTTTTTTTTAAATGAAACTTTTTTCTTGATTGAACTATTTGGTTGGTTCCAATGTATGAATTCTTCTTTAATGTTCTTGAACATGAATGTTGGTTCAAATTGTGTGAAAACAAAGCATTATTGATTCTACTACCTATAGTATACAGTACTAAGTAATTCTTAGTCCAGCTTAACGGAACCTCAGTATAAGAAGGAAATACTACTTCATTTTCAGCGGATAAAAAGGATAAAATTCCCGAACACTTACAATTCGGTACATGTTCTCTTTCCGACAAGTAAACTTACTGGCTGCATTATTTCGTCGCTATCCCCACGTGCAAATTGCACTTTAAACCAAGTTTATAGACTCAAATTACGGTTTTAAGAAAAATAGAAATGTATAAAATTACCTAATTAAAATATATTTATTTAAAACCCAAATGCCTTTCATTCGATCAAATATTTAACGGAAATATCAACTGGACTTTTAGAAAAATAAAAATAGAAAAACTATGTGTCCCAAAAATTTATAGACAAATGTAATTTTATGCAAATTGGTTAGTAACGGTCAAGATAGGGAACTTGACCTTTTTTAGCTCAAAGAACAATTCGCCCAGAAGGGTTACTTTATTAATTTAATTTTACTTTTTAAATTTCTTAATTTATTAATTTGTATATTTTCGCATTTTGCGTTGATTCACTATAAACGGCGAATCACTTTTTGAATTGTTGCCACCAACTGTTAGATCCCTGTATTATATTTAAAGAAATTAAATAATGAAGCATTTGTATAAATGTATGTATGTTTCTCGCATTGTGATAAAATAACGACACCTAGAACTATCAAATTTTTAATAACGCACGTCTCCACCCGAGCATGCGCATCTAGGAGCCCAAATTTGAAATTTGTTTCATTAGCTATGTCATATCTTGTAAAGCATTTATGAGTTTCTGATTAAGAACCTCAACTATTTCACAGCGAGCAATAGGCAACACTGTACCGAAAAAAAAACAAACATTAGTATCGAAAGGGCTATGTATCGGAAATTTTAAAGTTATGATCTTTCAAATACCATTTTGTGACATTGCTGCTGAATTGAATTATAAGATTTAAGTGCGAAAAACATATTTAATAAATAAAAGTAACACGTAAAACGTTAAAAATCGCCCCTTTGGGCGTAATATAAAATCTGAAAGCGTTCAGATTTTTTTTTGTATGATTATGCCTTCATTCAAACTTCCAATCTAAAAATGAAAAAATATCATTTGAACTGAAGGTAGGCAAATTTTTGATGCTGAAGTTAATAGAACTCTGGACTTCAATTTGCCCCGTAAATCTGCTAAAGAAATTTCGAAAATTCTGAATCGATCTGCAGGCATGATTGACTGTGTAATATCACGTAAGACGCCACATCAGCAAAAATCATTTTCAGAAACACCCATGACTCACGGAGATCCGCATGGATAGCTGATTACGAAGAATAGAATCGTTAGAGAAAACGTCAGTTAGCTAAATTAGAAGCCCTTGTGAAGTAAATAGAGCCAAAAAAACTTCATAGAAAAATCAAGGAACCTAGTTATACGATTCACGTAAAATTGATTCGATCATAATAGCTCTCAAAGTATCTCAAAGGAATGAAATTGCAATGGGTCCGTAAACACATGACATATGGTGACAAATGGATCTCTACAAATTTCAGTAACGAGGGAAAGTGACATCTGGAGGGTCCTGTCGGGCATTCCTGTAACTGGCATGATTTATGAAAAGCCTCGGAGCTATTTCAATAGGAACAATGGAGATGGATCTGTTATGGTATGGGCAGCTTTCGGTTTCAATGGGCAAGTTGGTTTCACCCATGGAGGTAAGAAAGTACTTACTTCCTACCTCCATGGTTTCACCTTTCTAGATGGTCGGCATGTTTCGTCTAAACATAAAGGAACGCTAAGAGACCATGTTATTGTTTTTGCAGAAAACATTAAAGGACTGGTGTAGTAGCATGACCACGTTTTGAGAGTGGCCACAGATAAGCCCCGATCGAGAATGTGTCTCGGAGAGTTTACGAGAATGAGAGCCACCTTTCCTCCGGAAATGCCTTAAAAGCAGCCATGGTTAGTTCATGGTACAATGTGAAATCACAGATCACAGTTATTACAAAATTCAGTTCTCTCGATGGAGAAACACATATTCGATTCCATACAAGGGGTCGACTTACTTTACTTTATAAGTAATTTGAAATTGATCACAAGATGTTAAAATGTTGAGCACGGGAGTAGCTATAGGGAAGCAAGAAGGAATATCTGTCCCAGAGCGCAGCATCCAGGAAGTCGGCGAACTGATGTTACGAATTTACAAAATGAAATATTTTCCCATCTTGGCAACCAAGAGGGACACGAGATCTTCAGTTATTCCTGGCACTGAAAACCCTAGCTACAGCTCTGGCAAAGTATAAATATGAATTAATGTAATTAGCAATATTCGACCAAACGAGTTCTCGGTAAAGCAGTCATATCGCGATTTTTCTGTCGTAGCAAATAACATAGCCTCAGTCCATCGCATTATTGAGTACTGCAAATAATTCCCTTAATTTTCTTTGCAATAAATATAATCAGTACAAAGGGGCAATTTGCCAAGAAGAGCTATACCTTTCATTTTGGCATTTCGCGCTGGTTCACTATAAACGTAAGTTCACTTTTCAAATTGCTCCCACCAAATATTAGAGCCCTGTATTATATTTAAAAATTTTAAATAATGAAGAATCTGCATAAATATATGTATGTTTCTCGCACTGTGATAAAACGACGGCGCCTAGAGCCATCCAATTTTGGATAACGTACGTTACCAACCGAATATGGGCACCCGGAAGCCCAAGTTTGGAGTTTTTTTATTATCTATTTCTTATTTTGTAAAGCATTTATGAGGTTTTGATTAATAAACTCAACGATTTCAAAGTGAGCAATGGTAACACAGTACGAAAAAAATTATCTCCAGCTCGCGAAACTGTGTACCGGAAATACAAAAGATATGCTTATTTAAAAATTATTTTGCGATATTCCTGTTGAACTGAATTTTATGGTTTAAGTGCGAAAACTATAATATTTATTAAGTAAAGGTAACGCACAAAATGTTGAAAAAACGCCCCTTTGTGCTAATTGAAAATCTGGAAGCTTTCAGATTTTTTAATATATTTCTTTAATTAAAAACAACTTTGAAAACTCTTTATGGCAAAAGTCAAGAAGTTTACTTGCTTCCAAGATATAAGTTATGGGCAGCTCTCTAAAAGGTAATACTTAGTATTAAACATTATACATAAAGAAAACGCTAATTAAGGCAGCCAATTACTTCAAGGATCTAATTAAAAACAAAACAGTGTCTAGGGGATTTTATCTTATCTGCTATCTCGCCACTGTTGTAGCGTAAGAGAAAGCTACGCATTAGTAACATTTTTACTTATAACCGTGTGTGTTCATTCTATAAATAACATTGATATAAATTATTTAATTTATATATGTGCATGGAAAATTAATTTTCTAGTATTTAATTAGGGATTATTATCGAACATAAATCAAATGATTGCAAATCAAATGTAATTACTAAACATTCTTTCTTAAATTTAGGCAAACATAACGGTTTTATTCATGTGCATTATATTTCTGTGTACCTACATAAATAGAGCATTTTGTATTCATATCTTGTTCAAATAATTAACACGTAATTTGTAATTATTCACTAAACGTTCCTTTTAACTAAACAAATTAAACGTTTACATGTGCCATTTCTACATAATTCTTGTACATTATAATCAAAACGCACATTAACACCTTGACTGTCGCATCACCCATATTCCAGTGACGGGAAAAATTCTACTTAGCCCGCGTTATCAGTATTCGAATAGCGAAATCTCCTCTCAGAAAGATAGAATTAAACAAACTTGAAATATACCTCCTAATCACATGTAAAATTTTAGAAGCCCAGACAGGTCCTTTCAGCTATCACCTAGAAAATATCAGACGGCATTCTAGCGCTTCATGCTTGGCCATATTAGAACAGTCACATTACATCAGGAACAGATCTTCCCATTGTGGCATTGGTGTGAAGCTGACAAGGTCACCCCAGCCCATATTTTAGCTTGCTTGGATTTTAACAAAGATGAGATCCTCTATTGGTTTTAGACTTTTTAGATACTTTGGGTTTCCTGGACATTGTTTAGCTTTGCTGGACAATCTGGGATTAATAACAACACCATCCGTATTCGAGTAACAGTTCTTTGAGTACTTACAAGAAAAAGTAGGCATTTAAAAAAATGATTGTTGATGTTTGAAGAAAGAAACGAAAGGATTGTTGCCGACAGCCAAATTCATTCCGTTCACTAAACCGAATTGTGCTTTCTTCCTAAAAAACCAATTCTTCTAAAATTTATTGTTGTTACTTTTGCTCACTTGTCTGACAATAATATCAGCCCAAGCCCATGAAATTCGTTGTTGCAAGGAGCGTAGATTACGCCTGCCGTTGGCAATAGCCTTGAGCACCATTCAGATGACAGTGAGATTTAACTCGGATCCTCCCACAATTTTGATGGAGAGCAGCCCGGGGAATGGGTCCGAGGGTCTCCCATCCCTCTCCCCTTCCACCGAACCACATGAGAGGACTTCCGGCTCGACGCGTATTTAGAGTACCACCATGCCGCAGCGACACTATTATATGCATAAACATCCATCCTGGGCCCTTCGGATCGGCAGTCAGCGACGCTAACCACTATACCGATTGGGCGGGCTGTCAACCGCGTAACCTGGCATTTTAAAATTTCCTACATCACAAGAAGTTACATCCCTTGATCTCAGATTTACTCAAAATAAGAAAAGATATTTATAAACAATGATATTTACGAGTTCTGATTATAGTAGAAATATGAAACTTTGTGAAAACACGTTATTTAATATTTATGAGTGAAGCGCCAATTAAAACCTTTTGTAGCAAAACAATATATAATAAAAACGATGTAGGGCCTCGTTTAGTTCTTTAAACAGTTATTTTATCTTTATTCACTTTTTTTATATTCCTCATTTCCAGTTTTCCTGCCAGAAAGTAAATTTCTAGCTCGCGTGATATTCAAATGAGGTAGAAAGGCGATCGTATTTAAAGGAAGGTTTCAGGTGTTAGAAACAAAGCGTGTTCTGCCTGATGAAGACCACATTGATAATTTTGATTTTCGTGAGTGTGGTATTCTGCAGAGTTGCGTTATTCTCCCCATTAGGCTTGTCACGCAGACCTTCAGGTCAGAGCCAACTTCCGCGCTAGTGTAGCCGTTAAGCTAACTTAATATTTCTTAGATAATTTGATTTCCTTATCTCTGATTTAAAACATAATTGCTGGCTATATTTTGTAAGCACTAGTAGTGCCTTCTGTTAACTTTGAGTCTAATAAAACGGATCTTTTACACTCTTTTTCCTGTGTCTGTGGTACTTTACAAGACAATGATAATACACTTCTCGTCTTTAAAACGTTTCGTACATTTTATACTTCCAAAGAACAGAGACATAACGAAACGTTAGACATGAGAAATAAAATTATGAATATATTTAAAATTTGTAAAGCAAAATTATACACATCTTACAAAATTAGTCAACATATGTTTTTTCAAAACAAGCATATGATAAGCTGAAATATCAGAAGTAAACCTTAAATTTGACATTACAAATTTATGTAATGACATTAATTTTACATGACAATTATAATCTCGGTTATGTGGTTGTTTATCTTTCGTCATTAAGCTGGTCTAACGTGAGATCTGCAACTGCTATTGCTTACATAAGCATTAGTTATACTCTGTTACTTTAAAATATTCACTTCAAAATTTTTTTCACCGTCCCTTACTAGGCTCGTCGTCATCTCAACACTACATTCATTTTCTCCACCTCATTTGAGACTACAGTTCAAATCAGCCTTTATTCATGCGCTTCTCAGAAAGAAAAACACGATAAATGGAAATGAAGTGTGTGTAGGGGGATTGGGGACTCGACCATATGCCAAAACTGTCGTTACCATGGTTACGAGGCGCGCTGGGTGGAAAAAGTATCCTGCAGTGCGTATTATAAAGTAACAAACTGTAACTATGTCTGTTCTGCGACGAGAATATTTCTACATTATTCCATCACAAGACATACACCTTGATATTTTTCTTACGGTTTACGCTGTTGAAAATAGCTATAGGTTGCTCAATCAAAAGTGTAATCTGAGAGATTCAGAGAAAATTTATCTTTTCTTAAATAATCAATGCAACACGTTTTTTGAAAGGTGACTTGCTCCTGCTATTTTGTATCTCGATTAGTTCTTTCGACTGTTTAAGCTATGGGGATGAATGGAGTCGTTGTCAAATGAATTTGGATAAAATTTATTCCATGTATCTTAAAACTTGCAAACTGGATTCCAGTTCCACTTATATTAAAAAAAAGTTTACTTTTCTCGAAGTTTATTCTTGTTTTCTAAGATTTTTTAATAATTTTATTTATTTTAGTTTTCCCTAATTCTCGGAATATTTTTTAAATTCAAAGTACTAGCAAAGCTGACCGGTTTAATGACTACAAAGGACCATACTCTAAACAGCCTGTATGAACACTAGCGTTTTACATGACTTTTACAGAATAAACATACCCGACAGTAAAATATTCATTTTAAATTTGGTACAAAACGGAATTCCGTATTTTTAGGCATCACACTTAAGTTATGGCTTTAATTTCTGATTTTTGAGGCAGGCTTCAAACTGAATAATGAATGCTGTTCTTAACCAAAACAGAATCATTAATTGCCAAAACAAGCAATTTTTGACATACACTTACTCATAAATTTGGTTGAAAAATTAATGTCTCTCGAATATGCAACGAAACGTCATCTAAATTAATATACGTGTTCGTCATTAATCTCACCAGCAGCCGAGCGGTAAAATCGCTGCATGCTGGCAGTTCGGTCCAGATTTCGTATCACTATGAACCAGCTGGCTGAATAGACGTTTTCGTGTTTTTTCCTTATGTGTAGCGTGTATACGAACCTGTTTTCCTTAGAACGTCCTCCACGAAGGCATCGCTTCTCTTACGCAGATAGCCCTCGAGTGCTTTGCAATAATCAAGTAAATCAAACCAACTAATCCTTCATTGAAATTTTCACGGATATGCCTGAAAGTTCTGAATTTAACTTTTTTAAGGGATATTTTGTTAGAAGAAATTCTTGCTATAGTAGGACCCTATAAAAATTACATTTTATAATTTTTGAACCTTCTCATTTCCATCATTAAAACTGTTCCTGTGCAGAAGCTTATCTCATTAAGAAAAACTTCTTAATTTAGGACGCATGTCTTGGATTAACATTTATAGAAACAAAGGCAGTACGTATCTTTCTGACACATAGTAAGCGGCAAGTCATATGCCAAAAGAGAAAATCGATTAATCGAAAATTTGAATTATCGGAAAACGTTAACTTTAATTCCGATTCATATATTTACACAGCAGATGGGATTTACCAGTATTTCGCTGTGTTGCATATTATTGCAATCCCTTGGCGCAGTTTGACCAATTTAGCATAAGAAAATGGACAATTACTTTTATCGTAAATTATTATATATTAACAGACTTATTCTATTTTTCAAATACGTGTTAATTGCAAAAGACTGTCAGTAAATTTAGTTACAAAAGTATTTTTGTAGTCTACAAATTTAGTAGTGATAGCTTTGAGAAAGAATTCGAAGCACTATTTCCTTTAGTGATTTTGCGGCAAAATAACGTATTCCTGCAGAATGTCACTTCTCTTCCTTCTATTATAGGAAACCTCCTCCAGACACAAATTTTAAAATCGAATTTAAAACTAAAAATAATAGAAATTTTTTCTATAAAACACGTTGGAACTTGGAATACAACAAAAAGAACGCGTACGAAAATGGCCGCTTTAAGGAGATGAAAATATTTGCCGTACGCTTGTCAGACGCTTGTTATGTTGGTGGCTACCAAATGTCAGTCCATTTTGATGCTTTGGCGATTTCTACTAAGACAGTTGTGATAACACGTAAGCACCAATTTCGCTATATGGAAATTTGAGTCACTGAAGTTCTTTTTTTATATGCATTTTATTAATGAATTTAATTACTTGCAAATTTTATTGCTTTTCAAAAAATGCTATGGGAGCTAAAATAGCAGAAATTATTATTTGTAACACGCGAATTCAAGACCTTTTTAAAACAGAGTAATCACGAAAGCTCCGGGTATCATATTTCAACGAAAATATCCAGTCTGACCACGATCGAATGCAATTTAACGATGTTTTTACATGACATCTGTACGTAAGGACAGAATAAAGGACCCTTTTACCCCAAACAAATTATAAAACTGATTTAAAATGGACTCAGAGGAGATTCTTTCACAGCGTCTGTATGTACGTACGAATGAATGTTTCTCGCAGTACTCAAACACGAGCCGCGTCAAAACTTTCAAATTTTGTATATAGGACTGCTATAACATGTAGTTGTGAACCTACGTTTTTGGTTGCAATCGGCCGCGCCAAAAAAAGTACATAAATATATATATATATATAAAACCACTCTGTTACTCAGCTCAGTTTCTTTTATTCTTATGTATTGGTAAATTGTGCACTTTTTTGCTTTAAAATGATTGAATTATGTTGTTCTTATTTTCCAGATAAGGTTTATACGCCTTTAGTTAACTTCCACGTAATATTTGAAGAATTATCAACAATTTAAAAGATGTTTAAGTGCGGCTAAGCCTAATTATTTTTACTATACCAGCCATATTTGTTCACATTTGAAACTTAGCAGTATAGTGAATTAAGTCAGGTTTTGCACTTTTAGAGTCTTTTGAGAGAGAGTGAGACTGAAAGGAAACTTGGTGCACAAAGCACCAAAAATTCTGCTTTCTTGCCTGCTGGCCGAATTGCTTGTTTTTTGCGTAAAAACTCTAATTCTAAATTTTTTTTTCAATTGTTTTAATTGTATTTGATGTTTTATGTTTTTCTAAATCTTTCAATTTTTAATGAAGTATTTTCAGGTTTTGCCATGCCGCGAAGTGAGAACTGAATTAATTGAATGAGAAATGTATCTCTAATGAGATTCGAGGACATAAGTTTAAACGAAATGCAGCAAAAAATAAGTATAATTTAATATTCCGTACAATGAAGTCATGTGATGTCCGCATCAGATATTTTCTTTACAGAAATTTGAGATAGTTGTAAAAACAGATGAACCTACGTATTGAATGCATTAGGCGCGGCATTCCACAAACATGAATGTTAAATTACTAAATAAAATTTTCCTGAAGCTTTATTTTTAAGTAATTAATGAATAATCCGAACTGTTACTTTACATTTCAGCCTTTCAAAAAACAAGAAATTTTTACTTTCATTGAAACAAACATTTTATCCTATTACTAAAAATACTTTTTTTTCTCTAATTATAAACGATTAAATGTTTAGATTTAACAATAAGTAAATTTGTGTATTCATTAGAAGCAGATAATATTTTGTATATAAGGTAATTTTTTTGCAAATTTTTACACGTAAATAATACTGCATATTGGACTTTTCTTTGAAAGTTAAATATATTTTTTTTATAAATTTCTAATACCTTTAACGATTTTAAAGGCTATTACGATGGGAGCTATGCATCTGAGAATTGTTACTTTAACTCGAAAATTATTTTCAGTGCCATTGGGATCGTGCTACTCCTCCAAGATTCCAATCACACAGTTAAAACGGTCAAGTACAAACACATTTATCAAACTAGGATTGAAGAAGAATGTCCAGCATTATCCTAAGTCGTTGAAAGTACAGTGGTACTTGCACTAAATGTGCAAGCTTTGCAGTTCTGCAAAAAACTGAGAAATCTGGAGAGGGTTTCATTTCATTTCTTATTGAAAGCAGATTTTGCAACAGATATATATAATAACAATGAATTAAAATGTCTTTTAAGGTAAACGTCTGTTTAAGGTTCTAAGGACTTTTTATTTTCAAAATCTTTGTTATATTTCTGAATTTATAAGATTTTTTATTGGATTGCACTCACACTTAAATATAATTACTACAAGAAAAACTTTGAGTGGGAAAAATATCGAAAATGAGAAATTACACCATAAAAATACTTTGTCAAATTTCCAGACATTTTCAAATGCTTAAAATTATTTAAATAAAAAATAAGTTAAAATTCAGAATACTTTGTAAAAAACAAAGCATAAGCTTATGAATGAAATTAAAAACTGCGTTCATTAAATAAATAAATGTCAAGCGTATATTCGTAAAAAACAGGAAATAAGTTCAAATTCAGAGTATGCTCTTTAGAAATTTTTTTTAAAAAAAAAAAGAGAAATTCTGAAAACCTTAAGATTTTATATTACGCCCATAAGGTTCGTTTTTTTAGCGTTTCGTCTGTTATCTTTGTTTATTAAATATCATGTTCTTCGTACTTAAGCAACATAAAATTTACTTCAACAGCAATAGCACAAAATATTTAAAAACGGCATATGTTTAGAATTTCTGATACGCAGTCTCGCACGCTGGAGATAAAAATGTTTTCTCTGTACAACGTTGCCATTGAATCCTTGAATTTGCCAATCAAACGTTCGTAAAAGGTTTACAAAATATGAAATAGATAATAAAAGAAATTCCATATTTGGACTTCCAGATGCCGGTATTCGAGTACAGGACAACGTGATTCAAAATTTGATGTCTCTAGGTACTTTTGTTTTCTTACAGTGCGAGAAAAATAGATATATTTATGCAAACTCTTCATTATTTAATTTCTTCAAATATAATATATAATTATATTTGAATAATATGTGGTGGCAACAGTTTGAAAAGTGAAACGAACATTCACAGTAATTCGACGCAAAATCGCAAAAAGAAAACAACAATTCCTCAGGTACAAAACCCCTTTGGACTATGAAATTTCTTTGGATTACAAATTCTTGGGCTTGGCAGACCTCGTGACTCGAAACAAAATGGCGTAGTGATTTTTCCACTGGAATCAATTCTGACTTTACGAACTCTTCTTCATTCTAGCAGAGTGTGCGGCGGGGGAAAAATATCTTGATGAACGAATTTTAAAGACGTGGCCTTTTTAACCAACGTCCGTTGCCACAGTCGAAATGAAATTTGGAGTGAAAAATGTGAGAGCTTTCTTTCATAATTAATGCACGATACGACAAATACAGTATTTAAAAGCGAAAAATAATTACTTTTTTAGTTTTCCATCACCGGTTTCTGAGCAATGAAAAAGTACTGGCTCTTCTAGTTTTTCTCACTGAGGCTTTCAGTGTTTCGTAGTTACAAGATAGCCCACGTATCGCAATAATATTATTAGTAATTCAAAGATGTGTTCTAGAAAGTCTAATACGCATATTTCCCCTTCGCAGATTTTAAAATTAAAATGAGTTACATCTTACATAGAAGTTTTGAAGCTATTTGCAACTCATTGGAACGACGCAAGTCACGTTTTGAAACAGAGTGTCTCGTTAATTCAGTTTTTCTTTGAAGTTACAAACGACAAATGCAGAATGCATTTCTATTGTCAGGGCTGCATGAAAACAGTTACACTAAGCTATACAAAATATATGGAAAGCGATATAAACAAAGAACTTGAACTGCATTCGAAATTTCATGCTGAGGAATCAGTAACGTGAGCATAATTTAAAGCATAGGAATCTGTCACACGAATCCTTAGAGCAGGCTGAAAATTCTATCTGTCTCAAAAAAATTTAGTTTTTGCCTGCAAAGTAAGCAGTCTCGGGATGTCACTCATATGTTCTTTCAGCCAGAATATGTTGTTTATAACAGCTCTGTTACCAGACAAAAGGAAATCAAATAAACATAAAGTGAATTTGAAATTCGGGACTTTGAGTATTCTATTGTAAAGAATAACGTTTTGAATTATTCGTGAGTTTAGTCATTTTCCAGTATCAGCCATGCATGAACGATAGATTTATTCCTTAAAGCAACCACTGGTATCACGTGTATCTAACGTTGCTACATAATAACAATAATACAAAATAGAATTCCTGAATAGCCTAGAAACACACTAACATGGGTACACATAAGCGTTTCAAAGCACAAATTTTCAGCAACTGGCAGTAGACTAGTTATTCCAGTTTGACATTTTTATAAAAATAAGAAAATGAAACTTTTATGAAAATCATCCTAGAAGAAAGTTTTAAATATCATTAATTATAAAGATAATTTAGGAAAGAAACAAAATGACTCATAGAAATTAGACGAAGAAAAGAATTTCAAAATTTACATGACTTAAACCAGTATGATCAGATATGAAAAATTAATTACGTGAGATATAAAATTTCAGGATTTAACATTTCGAAATAAATTAGCTTAAAACTGTGTTTTATACATGTATGTCTGACGTAAAACGTTTTTTAAAATTTGCATTCCATGAATTAACGAACACATCTGGTTTCAGGAATACATGTATACAGTCTGCTTGATTTTTTAATTAAGGATATTTTTAGTAAATTTGGTCGTATGAAAACAGAATATTTTTCAGCTTTGATCGGTTATGAAAATTTTTCTTACTAATACTACTCCACAAATAGCTAAGTATACGACCACTAAAACCCGACAACATAACCGGGAAAAAATATCGGTAAACCAGACGACTACATGGGTGCTTTTCTGGTAATATATGTAAGTTATGTAAACACGAGCCCGTTTCCTTTAAAACATCCGCTACGAAGGTAACCCTCCTCTTAAGACATATTCCTAATGCAGTTGCAATAATCCAATTAGATTATTTCTTTTTAACATTATTTTAATTAATCTACTAATACTACAAGCTTTCACCATAAATTTACTAAAAGGTGTCACGTGATCAAAATTACTGTAGCCCCAAAACCTACCTTATTTGAACATTTTTTTATATATTGGAACAATAGATATATACTATATCACTCAAACGCAATTTTGTCATGGAATCTTTTAAACACCCTCATAAATTAGTGAGGATGTTAATAATGAGTTTTAAATGCAGTACTAAGGCTTTAGTTAATTAATCCTTTAGCACAGTAACAAAGCAATCGCTTATAATAACCATGGTTTCTATAGCTAAAAAGAAAGAAATATTATCCAGCTTGAGTAGAACAAAATAAACTGAAAACTTCAGAAACCTTTAAAACTAATTAATAATTCAAAATTGCTCAAAAGAACATACAGAAAAAAATCAGTCCTTTTAAACTCGACATTAGTGTTATCTTGTTGGTCGGGAGCTTGCTACAGAACCATTTTTAGAGGGGCCGAATGGTGCACAGTTGGTAATTTATAACAAATGTTATAACTTTTGGCACCCCCCAGGGATAATTTCCAAACCAAAGTTTCAAAATTGATTTCCCCAGCAGAATCAGCTTTGAACTGCTGAACTGGCCAACTGACTGCTAGAATAACGGACTTAACAAGACTTATAGCAGACGAGACCGTCTGAGCAACCAAAGGAACCGACCGATACGTTAACTACACCAGTGGTTTGGATGTAACGCTGACGGTGTTAAAACTAGCAATACTGCACTACACAGTTCCTAAACCTTAAGCTTTGAAAAGAACAAACTACAATGGTAAACAAAATGTTATTCTTACTATATATCTTAATATCTAACTTAAATATCTAACAGATTAAAATAAAGACTAAATCATCGATTTTCATGGAAAATAGATCGTTAATCCAAGTGTGAGAACAAAAAATTATGTACTATTATCTAACAGCTCCAATGCAAAGCAAAGAAATAGTAATAATCATTAGAACTTTCAGATATCTTAACTTCACAAGGGACTGTTATATAGTCCTCAAAAATCTTCCAATAATGTTCTTTAATGGAAGACTCTCTATTACTGTTATTGTTGTTGCTAATGCTCACTGCTCTGACCTATAGACAGCCCAAGCCCACGAATTCCTCGTGGCAAGGAGCTTAATTTACACCTGTCATTTGCAACAACCTTGAACACCTTACAGGTAACAGGGCGATTTACCTCATTTCCGCCCCCAATTTTGATGGAGAGGATTCCAGAGGACGGGTCTGATCGACTCCCCCCAGTCATTCAAGAGGACTTTCGGCTCGCTGCAAAGTGCTCCTATGCCGCACGGACAATATACATTTACAAACATCCATACCTTCTCCGGGATTTGACCGCGGGGCCTTCGGCACGGCAGTCAGCGATGCTAACCACTATACCGATTGGCCGGTAATCTCTATTATAGCTCAATTTATAAAGTAAACAAAAATTTTTACCTCATTACACCCAGAAGTCTTTAGTACTTAAACAAATAAGTATTAAATAAAGTAAGAAAAATTACCATCTTGTACTATACACTGTATACAAATGATTCTTAATGTATACGATGTTTCGAAACTCATTTAAGGGGTGATAAAGATGTTTATTAGAAATGCTTTCACGAGTAAAGGTGCATTCATTCGTCAATAACGCGTGCCCTAAAATCAGACTGCGCTGATAACTGTTGCGAAAACCAAAGTGCAAACTTAACACATGGCAGCATCAAAGCATGCACTTTCTGGACATGGTAGACGTGTAAACCTTCGTACCGTAATATTCGCCAAACAACTGAGTGGAGCACATTTACAGCACGGGAGACCTCTCACGTGCTAATATCCGGACGATCTTCTACACTTTGCAGACTGTCCTCTACAACCTGTGGATTCCGCATACTTCTGCCACCCTTTATCTTGAATGCCGGTGACAAAGGATCCTGTTTCACTTAGGCAACCGATGCAATCGTTCGAAGAGTTTTCGACCTGGCACCTGTCTTCTCGAAAAACGCAGTCTCTCGGCCTCCAAAGCATTGCCACTTGCAATACCATACATAAAAACGCATCTCCGCCTTTTCCTGATTACTGTACATCGACATGTCTTCTTAAATCCACGCTATAAATAACAATTCGTAAGGAAACTCGCGCTTTACGCTTTCTATTACAGCGCCGGCTCGAGATTCACCGCTTGATCTCCAACAATGCATTGTATGGTGAAAATTGCTTGTTTAGATGCTTTTTATCACCCTTAAAATTTTCCTCATGAGCTTTGAAACATCATATATGCATGCATAATATTATGTTTTTAATCACCCCTTTGTTTGACGAGTTCCATTATAGCGCCTAGCGAGAAAGTTTAAGTTCTTTAAGTAGCAAACGTAAATATACGAGGAATCTTTCGCTCCCAAAAGTATTTTATTTTATTTACTATCATTTTACCCTTAAAAAGCCAAAGCCTTCGATAACCTGTACGCTTAAAATACCGAAACGCCTTTCTCCGTCCATTAACCTTCCCATTCCTTTCCTCGCCTCCCCGTCCATTAACGCACAGAGATATGTGAAGATTTCAAATGACATCATTTCTACTTCCTTACAAAGAAGCTTCTACTAGCCCTTTAGGACAAGCTGTCTGAAATAAACTGATATAAAGCATTTGGGAAAACTGCACCTGCTACTGCATACCTGAAAGTCGTATCATACCTAGCGATGTGTGAGGCTAGGTGGGACATTTCCGAGAAAGGATATTCTAGTACCACTGGCTTAACGGAAGATTTCCAAGAAATGTTCCATCTAGCCGAGGAAGGGATGTCCCGACTATGAGGAACATTTTGAAACTTTTCCGAAAATGTTTCGTTTGCAGCTATGTTCCACGTACAGATCAACCAATCAGACGAAAGTTCTGCTTCTGAAAAATCATGGGTAATTTTCAATATGGCAATTGCTGCAACTGGAAGATCCTGAACGATGGAAATAGAAGCCAATTTAGTTGAAGAAATAAGGAAAAAGCCGAATATATATTGCTGTTTAGTTGTACTATAAGTCATTTTAATTTATTTCCTAAACAATATTGATTAATTGATTTTATGACGTGCTTGGTGACGACGTGCTATTTCTGATAATTTGTTTACTAATTATTTCTCGCCAAATTCGCCGTATTTCGTGTTGTTTGTGTGAAAAGTAATGCAATTGTTATATAACATAATTTTTTTAATTAAATTTAAGGTGAATAATTTTTAAAAAATTTGTTTGTATATGCGCGACTTTTACTTTTCTGTTAACTACATTTACTACTTTTAAATTGAAATTGCATAATTAGCGACATACTCATAATAGGTCCGTAAAAAAGGAAATCATAGCTTATGTAATAATGAGAATACACGTTAAATTATTTTAATGTTATTAAATACTTTTAGATTATAAATACAATAAGAACTATATTGTTATTATAAATGTGCATATTGAAACATTGGAAATTTATGGATTTATTATTATGAATGATGAAAAACATTTTTATATACATTCATTAATATAAATCTTTATTCATTACATTAATACTAATAAACGTACATCAACAACTTAACCATTATATTTCTTTATTTGTATGTAAATATATGACTTATTAAATGTGTGTGTACATATATATCTAAATATGTGACTTATTAGATGTGTGTATATGTAAGTATACGACTTATTAGACGTATATATAAATATATATGTAAATATATGACTTATTAGATGTGTATATATATATATATATATGAATACAAAAATGAACATTGACAAAATGTTTATTCGAAGTGACTTCTAATTCATATAACGATCATGCAATTGGCAGCAACTGTAGTTATCAGTTTTTTGCACATTATCATAGATATGGAATACACAGTTGAAAAACAATTGAAGTGCATTTTGTGCATTAGGCTAGTCATAGAAATTCACCCATTACGCACAACTTTTGCATTTGTAATTTACTTGGGAATTTAAACAAAATAACCGAGCAAGTAGTCTTTACGAAATATTTAACTTTTTGGGGATAAAATAAATATTTTTCACTCATCACAAAATATACAAAATATATATCAGTAAATGACATTATATTGTGTACATAAATGTTATTAAATAAATATATGGGTACAAAAATATTGTTTACAATAATAAGATCAGAAATAATGACAAATCAGTGAATGCACGATGTAAAATTATTTATAAAAATATATACAACAGATCATTACAAGAACCGGAGTTAAAAAATATACAATTTAAAAGTAACAATTAGTGTAATAAGCACATATCATTTTGCCAAGGTATTCAGCCAACAGTATTATAATAATTACAAAATGTATTTTGTATATACACTAGATTTGGAAGCAAACGTCTCTTTCGCCAATATGAACGATAACTGTTTGACTTTTAAGTCTGTTTACCAAGTGATGGTAACCCGATTTCGTGGAACGGCGTTCTAAGAAATGTCTCTTTAGATATCGTTTTCCGGCTACAAATAGCATATGTGATAGGCATTTTAGAGGGAGGGAAGAAAACATCTAGATCTCGACCGTGTCGGGCGCTTGTGGTCGTTTAAATGATAGGCCATCTTGGGCGTTTTGGCCTTCAAAGGGTTAACCAACGTTCCTTCAAAAACGTTCTGATGTCTCATCTGAAATAATATATATAATATTTATTTCTCTTCTGAATCAAAATTAAATCTTACTCTAAAACTCTCTAATGAAATACAAAAGAGAATTTTTATGTAGTTTTATTTGTTTGTTATGTTAATATTTACCGTTATTTATTTAATTTTATGTTATGTAGTTCACTTCTGTTACTAATAACAATAATAGTTTTGCCGTTTTAATGTAAAGTGCACAACGGGTATATGGAAGAACAGGGGCATGTGAGTATCAAACTCATAATTAGGCAAACACAAACGTTAATCTGGAATTTGCCTAAAAGGACGTTCAATCAATTTCGAGAGATTTTTATTAATTTAATTCATGGTAGCCAAGTCCTTCATGTTTAGAGAACAAACCTATTCAGCACCAGAATACTCCGTCGAAACAATTAGAGTTTTAGAAACTACATTAATTTTTATTTTTTAAATAAAAAAGTAGCGTCATTTCCAGGTAACAAATTAAAACTTAAAATATTTTCTTGCTTTAAATGAAAAAGAATATAGTAACTTTAAAGAATCTGGTAGATTAAGTTGAATAAACTAGGCCAATTTCTAAAAAGACTCTGAAGAAAGTGCGTTTCCAAAAAAACTTCTTAAAAGTAACTGATTAATTTCTCCGCTAAACAAATAAAAAAAAATGTCTCAAGAAGCGCATGCAATTATCTTGTTTAGCTCTCGAACAGAAAAGAGTGTTAGAAGTACAGATGCTTATTCACAGGACGTTCTTTATTTGCTTAATGTTAGACACATAATCAATTTATTCTACTAAAACATTATCTCGATACTTTATTTGCAGGTTTTTTAAAACTGATAATGGAATTTCGTTACAACAATTTTTTAATCAATACCCACCTGACCGAGATAAGAGTCAAAATCTGAAAGATTAGCTCTTTTCGGTTAATTGCGAAATTTTATGATTGGATGCTCCCATGGCATTTATGATTTTTCAGAAACTAAATGCTAAATGTATTTTGAGGGAAATATTTACTTTATTTTAAAAGCCCCATTCCTCTGATAGAAACTTAGCTGCGTGCCGTCAGGTCATAATGTTTAATATTTCACAATTCATTGCTTATCAGTGTAAAATGCTAATTTTGTGCAAAGTAAGTAACATTGTTCTTGTTCTGTTACTCATTGCGTAACAGTCACTGGGCAAAAGCCAATGGATTATGAGCTTAGTTTTATTAAGAATCTTTGCTAAAAGATAATATTTTGTGAACATCTTTAATAGAGGATTTTTAAAAGACCTTTATATGGTTAGACAGATAGTCTCACGAGCTGAAGATAAAAATGCTTCATTCTGTACAGTGTTGCCACTGCTCACTTTAAATCGCGGAGTTTGTTAATCAAAAGTTCACTAAAATTTGAAGCTCCACAATTTCGGCTGAAGAATTACGTTTTTCAAAATTTGATGACTCTATGTACCGTCGTTTTTCAACAATTCGAGAAACATACAATACATACATGAAGATTCTTCATTATTTAATTTCTTTAAAAATAATACAGGGCAATAATATTTGGTGGTAAATATTTGAAAGTGATGCGGAGAAACAAAGAATACAGACTCTCAGTTGTCCTAGATGACCGGTGAGCTCGGTGTGGGCACACCTAGGGTTCGCCGTTTGATTTTAGGCAAGATTTAAAGGTAAAAATTTAAAACTAATATAGAATAAGGCGATTAGCATACATCCAAAAAATAACAAAGAAATTTCTTTTCAAACAATTCCTTTTATACCCTAAAAAAATCGGGAAGATTTCTTTCAAAAATGAGGGTCTTGAAAAAAAAATGCCTAAAATATAAGGAGTGGTTTGTGTTGAGCTGCCATCTACTATAAATAAAGAAAGTTCAGAGTAACCTATAAATCCTTTTTCATTAAATTTTTCTGTGCGTACAAAAGGAAATTTTTAGGTTTGTCCAGACAGGGCACAGTGCGTTAATCAAGACTGAGTGTAATTTTAAAGGTTTTAAAATACCTTCAATCTATTCTATGCAAATAAATTACTTAATTTACAATCATCATGACAGACTGTTTCTTCAAGAAAAAATTCCAAAGAAATAAAGAGGATATAAGAAATTTTTTAATTATTAAAGAAAATGGCATTTTGGTTAACGTTCTTTAGCTTATAACTGTTTTTTTTTTTTTTTTTTTTTTTTTTTTTTGCTTTTTATCAAAGCTTAAAATTTTTTATGATTCAATTGACTTGCAATTTTTGGTGTTATTTAACTGATGGTGTGATTTTTATATACTGGTGTTGACATAAAAATTGTTCTAAATGTTTCGCATAAATAGTTTAATTAGTTAAGTTTACTTCAACCATATTTGTAAAATTAAAAGATATTTATTATTAAAAAAATATTTATTATTAAAAAATATTTATTATTAATTATTTATTATTTATTTGTAAAATTAAAAAAATCTCACATGTTCAATGCATCTTTCAAATTTTAACAGTAAAATACTTAAAAATAATTCGAAAGAATAAACCAATATGTTACATAAAACTGTTGTCTTACTCTAATGGCAACAAGATTCTTAATAAAATATCCTCATGTTAAAAGTATCTATGAATTCGTATTCGGTTCTCTGTGGAAGCATTTTAGAGAAAAAACACCAAAAATGAAACGTTAATAGAAATAGCTTCCTTTTAACTAATTAATTAAATGTTGCATTCCAAGAAAAGTACGTAACTAATTATCTATTAAACACTATGATTAAGTTGATAAATGATTTTTATTCAAGTCACGTTAGATGTTTCTAGTTACATTCCTGCCGGATTGGTTTAAAAGTGTTTTGCAAATAAATGATGAAATGTTTTAATTAGCTATTCTTTTCATTAACAGAGTTTAGAAACAAATTCGTCCCTCATTTTACTCACGGTTGCTTACATGTGGTGCGGTCGTTTAAAAAAAAACTATTTTCTTATACTCAGTTATTCTTCAATGCTAATTAAAATATAGCGTTCTAAATAAAATATTTTATGATATTATTTAACTTATTTAAGTGAATCTTTAAGTAATATAAAACAAAGTATATTCTATTTTTCATGCTTAGGGAACTCTCGATTATCTCGATTATTATTAGCTGTCGATTATCCTTGTTTTGCTGGAAAGCACATCACATATTACTGAAAAGCACAGATAATCCAAACTATCAATTTTCATGCATATTGTATGGTTTTAAAAATCAGGAACTTTACTTTGTTTGGGGAAATTTCTAAATCTTTGTCAAACTTCACAGCTTATTTTTGAAGCGTTTTTTTTTATAATTCTGTCGGCATCACTTTTGGACGACGAAGTGAAGTAGTCTTTCAGCAGACGTCTTTCCTGTCTGTCTTCCTTTATATTGTCGTATTTTAAGTTATTTTCTCCCTCCGTCTAGCACGCCTTCGTGGTGTAACGGTAGCACACTCGTCGCGTACTCCAGGGGTCCAGGTTCAAGTCTTGACAAGAGCATTGCTCATTTCTTCAGTTTTTCTAAATGTCTCGGCATTGGCGCCCGAACTAAAAAGGTGATGGGTGATGATTCTTCATCACTAGGATTTGGTGATTGGGTACCCTAATCCCCAGGAGCCCGAACTACCTAACCAAACAAGTTGGTTTTATGGTCATAACAGGCCACACCTAATGGGAGTATACAAAGTTTTTTCCCCTTCCTTCTAGCATGCCTTCGTTGTGTAACCGGTAGCACACTCGGCGTGTTTTCGAGAGGCCGAGGTTCGAGTCTCGACGTGGGCATTGGCCATTTTTCATCCTTCTAAAAAATTCCTAATGACTCTACAGTATTAATTTATATTCTAAACTAATTACGTCTAAATTCTGCAAAAATTTTAATGTCCATATTTATTATATAATCCTGATATTCTTCAAAACGAATTCTTCAAATTCGTTGGTTTTTAGTATGAAACTTGCGAAAAAGACTTTCATCCAGGTACACACATAGGGGCTTTTATGCAAGACGCAGTGCAGATATACGTTAATAACAAACTTTTCTAAATAATAATGAATTTAGAAATATAAATAACAGCTCAAGTTTTTCATATCAAAGGTTACAAACTGAAAACGGGATATGGAATTCAAATACATAAAATTCGTTTTAAGACTGACAGACTTTAATAACTTCAAGTTACGTTTCTAACGGAAACGTAACTCGAAGTTATTAAATATAAAAATACCCAGACTACATTGAGCCCTGATAAATGTTCGAAACATCTCGATAAACCTTTCATTCAACATTTACGGCCAAGACTCCCTCCTGCTGAACATATATTCTGGAATCGCTGTTTCTTAAAGCCGTACTAATGAGAGAGATGTACGGTGCTGTTCTCTCATAAATAGGTAATCCCAGCTCTCGTTTCTTGCTCTATTAATTACACTATTACCCATCTTCTACTTACACTTCTTAAGTTCGCCTTTGTTAGTATGACTGCAATAGTTTTATGTGAATAGTGGCCAAAGCTATAAGGGCAAAGCAAAACATTTAATTAAATGAAAACTGAAAATACTGGGAGTTCGATACCAGATGAACGTACTGGTTGCATGGTTGTTTTCTTGCTTTTAAATATGTAACTTGAAAACGAGCTCTATTCCGTTAGAAAATACTCCACAAAGGCATCCCTTAATCTACATGGTGAAATGATCCTATGTTTTACATTCCTGCTATAAAAATAAGCAACAAAGGCAAAACATTGAATAAAAGAAAAACTATTTTGCCTACATTAATGAAATCCATCCAAGAAACTGCTCACTGCATCTAATAACTAAGTGAAATGAAGTTGAAGAGACATTAGAATTTTTTTGGAAGCAGAAGGTGTGAAAAATGAGCAACTCTTTCGCCGGAATCCAACCACGGACCTCTAAAATACTCGCCCAGCGTGCAGACTACCACACCACGTGGTCACCCTAAGAAGGCGGGAGAAATACTAAAGTAACTAAAATAAAGTAACTAAAATTTTTGCCTGGAGCATTGTTGCTTCCTAAAGGTGCTTACCTAATGAAAATGTTATTCCCGCCTTCGAAGTTGAGCAATGTAATAAAAGAAAAAGACAATTTGATACTTTTGAGTTGTCTGCAAGTTTACAAAATTAAAAGCATATAATTTTACAAACTAAAGTATAGCAAAGTAATTATTACCTATAATAAGAACGTATATATATATATACAAATTTTAAATATACTTTATTCGTGTCAGTAAGAACCACATATTGGAATTCAGGACGGTTCGAGTCGTGAATTCCAAAACTGCCACAAGTTAGCACTTGTATCAGTTTAAAAGTAGTGAACCAGGTTTCAAATGGATCAAAACGTGTGATAATTTTTCAGAAAGAAATTAAATAAAATACTTTCTTTTGCACATTGAGTAATTTTAATTTATCACATTTCATACCTATATATTATTTGCATAAAGAGCATCACAAGGCTTGCTAGCCGCGCTATGGCCAACTCTAAAATATATAAAAAATATGCGAATGTGAAACAACAAAATAAATGCTATTGGCAAAAAGCAATTAGAAACAATTTACGCACACTATATACATTTATGAGCAAAATTAAGAGAATTTCTAAATTACGTCTATTTTTACGGAATTTATAGGTACTAATTATACAGTCGAACATTTATGTAAATATTCAGAGTCCAATACGTAAGCGTACACGTGCGCGTCCAAGGAGCTGTGATTGTGTAGGAGATTACAAGTGCACGTAGTGTTTTCGACGATTTGTGTGCTCTTACTCCTTTACGACATTCACTGTGTTTCTTGCAAGAGTTGAGTAAATTTTATAAGGTATCAATTAAAATAAGTAGCCCTGAACATATGGATAACAGAAATAGACAGATACTTCTCGGGAATTGCAGGCAGTCTAATCACAAGCGCAGTTGGCTACAGAGCTCTATGTGACGACCAGTGTCATCTGCAATTTCTGAAAACAGTTTCAGGACACATCCATATAGAGAACACTCAGACGAAGTCAAAAAAAAAATCCACAGAGAGGAATAATGATCGTTACTTAGCACTTTCAACGCGGTGACACACGACTGCTACAGCTTCACAATTCTCAGGTGTGCCGCATGTTGCTACTGAAATCCCAATTCCACAGTTCCACAGTCGCCCGAAGACTTTATAAGATAAGGCTAAATGCCAGAAGGCCAGCTGTTTGCGTCTCATTCATTGTATCACACAAGAGATCGTATTTAGCTTAGTGGCCACAGAAAGCGCCTTGGACAAGACTTCAATGGAGCATATTGCCTTTTAGATATAAGTCGAGATTCAGCCTGAACACGGACTCTCGGTATACCTGCATCTGGAGAGAGCCTCAAATACGACAGCATCACTCCTTCATCAGAGAAAAGGTTCAATATGGTAATGGAAATGGTTTGGCAGGCATTAAGTTGGACGCCCGCACCCCCATGAATGTGTTTGAAAAATGGTTTCGACTGCTGTGAGGTATAGAGAGGAGATATGATAACGATATGTTCGGTTTTTCACGGGTGCAGTTGGACCTGGATTCCTGTAAATGAATAACAACGCTTGTTCCTACAGGGTCCACCTGGTCCACGATTACCTGGAAAGTGAGGATACATGGGTTAGCCAGCCAGATGTCTTAACTTCAACCCTACACAGCATGTCTAGAACGCTCTTGAGAGGGCCCTTATCTCGCCATCCTCCTCCGAGAACCATCCTGGATTGAAAACTGCCTTGCTGCATGAATGATTCTGACTACCAAGGGACTCTGAACTGCTTTCTGGCTAGTATACCGTCAAACTGAGCGACCTGTACGGGTGTAAAAAGACATATTAGATTAATTTTTATTCCGATATCACAGCTTCAGGTTTGGAAATTTTTGCAATATCAACTTTATTAAGAATGATACTTACACAAAATGAATATGGATTAGTACAGCTATTTCTCGGTTATAAATGTATATTCATACCAAATTTCATTAAAATCTGTCCGTTAGTTTTCCAGAAATTTGACATAATGGGCAAAATTTCTTAACTTTGCACACGAGTGTTTGTGCGTGTATATGTATTATATATACAGAGAAACAAATATTCGTATTAATTTTTAAATAAATATTAGTTTTTACATATCACGCGAATAAATGCACATTAAAGTTGTTAGGTCTCAAATAAGTTCGCTTCTTTCGTTACACATATTGTTATTAAATAAAGAATTAAATGAGTACAATCTGTGGAATTCTTTCACTTTGCAAAGTCATAATTATTAGTTTTATTTTTAAATACTTGAGAATTTAATATATGCCTCGAAACAATTAATCTGCTAATTTTATCTTTTTATTGAAATAGATGATTTTTAAAATTAGACTTAGAACGTTGAAGGGTTTATATTTATTTTAACTAACATTTATTTTAAGTTTAAACTATTTTTCCTGTCAAGGCTTACTTTCCCCTGGAATTGCCAATGCCAGAGTATGTAAATTTTAGTAGAACGCGCAAGGATTCGAATTTTCAGCGGAAGTAATCTGAGTTAAATAGAAGGGAAACGAGTTCGAAAGTGTGCTTTCTTGCTTCACGAGCGTGGAGGTGGCTAGTTAGAAATTGAAGAACCACGCGTTTTGGCCTGAGTGCTTGCCTCGACAGATTGTTAATCTTTCAACGTAATATTCAGAAGTTTGCTGAATTATCAGCGGTATTTTAGAACGCGGTGAGGTTAGTTACGTTTAGAGAGCCTCGTAGTTAGTCACTTGTTACTATTCTTTTCTTAGTTTCTTATTTTTATTTTACCGCCGGGTCGGCGTAGTTTGTGAGCGTCAAGAGCACGCATTTGTAATTTCTAAAGTTGAATAAAAAGGGATTTAAACCCTTCTCAAGACTTTCCAGTTCTGTCTACTTTCCAGTTCTTAGCAGTCACCACTATTGTTGCGTGCAGGTTGGAAGCACGCAACATTACAACGTTTTAAAAACAAATCCTAAACATTATCGAAACGGAAATTTTCTTGCAAACTTGACAATACACTACGTTTTTATCTGTATTTATTGAGCTGGAAATACGATTTATGTGTCTTTTTTAATTATTTGTTTTAGATGTTTAGATTAAACGTAAAGCAGATAGACGGAGATTTTTAAGATATAATGGCCAAACAAAAAGAGCGTTGAAGTTTCGTATCAAGGAACATGAATCATATGTCAAAAAAGGCGAAATTAACAAGTCTTCAATAGCGTATCATAGCTGGACTTTTAACCATAATTTTGATTTTGGGTCTGCAAAAATCATCCAAAAGGCTTCTTCCATAGGCGAATTGGATTTTCTTGAGGCTTTTCACATTCACAAAGATTTAGAGAGTTTAGTTAATGATTTGAAGTCCAATCCAGTCCTTCCTAATGCCTTTAAAATTCTACTATCTTAATTCAATTATTTTTGCCGATAGATGGCGTTACCTCCTCGCGCTTGGTACTACCAGAGGGTATAAAAATCCGTTCAGTGGTTGCTTTCCATTATTTGAAGTTCAGATTTTGAGCGTAATGTGCATTTGCCCCTCGTTCCCTATTTTAACTTCGCTAATATTTCTTTATGCTTGATCAGACAGCCTGGCTCAGTAAAAGTAGGCGGCCAGTGAAACTCTGATTAAAAATCTAGTTATAACCACGTGCAGTGCTGATAAGCACTACGTGTTTCTGTGACTCCTTCTCCTATTTTCTTCTTTCTATGTATTTCTTTCTCCTGATGAGGAGGGACCTTTAGCTGCCCTCGAAATCGATTGAGTGTTTCATTATACCTACGCTAAATATAAGGTTGTTTTTTACGATTTTGATTGTCACATTAGCGTGTTTCTCTTCTAGTCTATGCTGCGTAATGTTTCCTACCGATTGGCAAGTGAAGAGATAGCATACCTGATGAGATACTGGTCAAGGAAACCCTCTATTGCAAAATAACTGTTTATAAATCCATTTTTCTCGATTGAACTTTTCATTTTAAAATGGTAGTTGTGAAAGATCATCATTGTAAATATATTGATGTTATAAGTAACTTCTTAAATACACTAAAACAAGAGAGATATTCTTATAAAATGTTTAAAGGTTAGCGCACAAATTAGACAACGTGCAAATGTTGATTTCCGGAGTGTGTACTGTTGTTTAACATTTTACTACGAATTTTTAAAAACCTTTTATCCCATTTTCTGTTCAAGAGAACAAAATATATCATAAATAAGGCAAATGTAGCATTTTGGGATTTTTTTGTCAAACGGTTCTCAAGCCAAAGGCTGGGACACATATGTTCCAGCCGTGCTTAATAGTGGGATAGATATGTCACATACGTAGCGATCGACTTATTACAAGCACACCTATTATTCATGAAATAGATTTTACATCGTATAGTACAGGGTAAAGCATTCTTTCCATAAGTCACCATTACACATTGGGCAAGTCATATTTGTTCTTTTCTCTATGCTCATTGGTGTACAACGAGCACGGCGGCGTCTTGATTTTCCAACTATTGGAAGTTGATCGCCAACATTAGGAGATTCGAAATACGTTTTAACCCAGCAGTAATTTTTAAACTTTTAGTTGGACATTTACGTCTCATTAGTAGTCAAAAAGTTAAATTTAGCTTATGATTATAATCGTCATTCATTTATTGTGGCTCAGAGGCAGGCATCTTTAAATGAAGCCTGAAATGAGGAGGTCAACTGGTAGACTCCAGGGAAAAAACATTCTAACAGAAGTCGTCCAAGATCTAAATATCCCTCAAAACGTGTAAACGTGTTTCTTTCAGATGCACTTGACCAGGCTGCCTGCTAATTTATTCATTTCTTTGAGCATTTCCAGTTCGGAAATGCTCAAAGAAATGAATAAGTTTCCAGTTCGGAAATGCTCAAAGAAATGAATAAGTTAGCAGGCAGCCTGGTCAAGTGCATCTGAAAGAAACTACTGCATCTGAAAGCAACAACTGTCAAAGCAACCTCTAGATTACTGCAGGAGGTCAATCAGCCACTCTATTGCTGCAAGGAGATTTCATGAAACTGGAATATATGCGAGCACTACAATGCTTTGTGTCTCAAGGCCCGTTTAAAGAGAGGTATTAGCTTCAATGTTTAATACAGCCAACATAAATAGACAGTACACTGTTTACTGACAAGTAACTCGGAGTCTAGACGTGTTTTGATCTGGTGGAAGCAAGGAACGCACTACTTACTTGCCTTCGTTTATTCACAAAAGGTCCCGTTTCTATGGAAAATGTTTCATAGTTTGGAGTGGAATCTTCAAAAATGGCGATTCCAAGCTGCATATCTTTAATAAAGACCCTGTAACTGGTCTCAGATATGTGGACAATGTCTTCAATTTCAATCAGTGCAGTTTAGGAGTACTATGAGCCCAGATATTTGCTAATGGCTGTAAATGCTCCTCCTCATCGAACATCTCTGCTGTCGGACTGCATGGAAACAAAAGACATCACTTGAAAGTTTAGACCAGCTTATTCATCTGACATGATGTCCACTGAGTATGTGTGAAACACCTTAGACTTCAGAAATGCAGTGTGCTAAATGCTTCCTCGGACCTTTCAGAATCTGAAAAGCACATTTTTAGGAAAAAAAAGGCGTGCAATTCGACAAGATCCGATTAATAATTTGGTAAATTCTCTGAAATTAAAATGCGAGGTGTGCATTTCTGTTAAAAGTGACAATACACTATATTAAAGGAAGACTTGGTAAAATATAGCCGAGGATCATTTTTCTGTTATTTGAAATTGCACATAAATTTGACTGTAAATTCAATCATAAAGAGCACTTTATTATCATAATAAATTATTTTGAATCATTTCTCAATTGACATTTAATATGAATACTTTCAATTTTTACAAGCCATATACATTAATGTGTCCACGCCCAAAATGAAAAATAAAACAAGATAACTTAATTTAAATACTTTTGTTCATACACGACTAAACAAAAAGCATTTGATTATAGATGTAAAAATTTGTAAGGAATGCCTGTACACGTTATTTTCTTTAGTTTCATGTCTTCTTACATATACTAGTTTAGCAATGATTGCATTGTTTATAGCTCGGCGATATAAAATATTATGTACACTACCAGGATTACTTTTCGTAATATTACTTAAAAGAAATTAAATTATCCCAGCTTTAAGTCGGTTTATATAAATAAACGATTCATAAATCAATTTTGTTAGTTAGATACTAACTAGTTAAATACCTAATTAGTGTGACGATAACAGAAATTTTATTCGAAGGTACAACTGCACTCATTCCACACTGCAGAACTGCAGCCTACTGTTGTTTAATAATACCCTCAAGTGGGCAGGGAGATTATTCTGTTTCATTAATTATTACTAAACATTTAATAAATATTTTACATTATTAATAAAAACAAGAAAATAGTAAAATAGCAGCGATTGAATTCGATACATTTGGAACATCCTATAACATTTTTATTTACTTTGAAAACGTTTTCTTTACCTCCGTATGTTTTAAGAGTTAATACTAAAATCGTTTTAAAAATTAGCACTTTTGCATTGTTACCCATGCAATAACCATTTTATTATGTACTTTCAAACCTTCAGCAGATTGAAAATATGTGGAAGCTGCCGGGGATCGCTAGCGTCAGTTTTTATGGAAATTCATAAACCGAAGAACGTACTCGCTAAAGATAATAAACCTTATTTACAATACCGTTAGTAAAATTGTAACCGAATTTTTATTACAGATAAAAATAGAACACAATATAGAGTAGTGATCTTTTGTTTTAATAGAAGAAAATATTTCCGAAATTCAAGGGGAAGGTAGATCGTGTGTTGAAAAGCTATAAAGTATCCACACAGGATTCGAGAGGAACATCTGTGAGAAGTGGGTTAAAAAATGTTTTAAAAGTTTTGGTATAGACAACATTGAGAAACCGCTTCAGAAAGACCAAAAGAATTCGAGAGTAATAAAGTGCAATATTTCTTAATAAAAACCAAGGTACAGCAGTGTTAACTTAGAAATTCATACTTACAAAATTTTATTTTAATTACATAACCTACTTTTATGATTACGAGATTTTGTAAGCATCTAATAATACATCCACAATCACTGGTAACTGATTATTTTCTTGAAAGAATTCAAATGTACAAAACCAATTAATCATAATTTATATATCTGTAAAAAGATCATCCTTGGCTTCACTTACTTACTCAGGTTTAATAGTTGTAAAAAAATTAAATCTGTGCTACGTACAGACAAACACTGTACTTAATTGCTTCCAACAGAGACAGATTCATCTTAAATATTCTTAGAGTTGTTCCTCTAATAATTATTTCAAACTCTCGCATTTCCCTCTGAAACCATTTCCAAAAAGAAGGAATTAAATAACTATTTCTCTTCGCTTTCCAGAACTTAAGCTTCATTTTATTTAAACATTAATAAAAACGTTCCGGTATATCAATTTTAGTCTAACTTACAGTTCCCTCAAACTGGCAGAATCATTTTAACACACGGCCACCAGAGAATAACTCTCTATTTCATGATAATATCAGGCTCTCTCTCATATAACATTCTAAATCTATCTGAAAATGATGCTGATGCAAACATTCTTTTATTTTGGTCAGTGGGCCGTCTCAGAGGATTTGACCATCAAGATTCCAAAGAATCGATCTTTCTCATTACCTCAAAGTGGAACTCACACTTTCGTCTAGAGATTCGAGTCTCGAGTCTCAGAAAATATTTTTTCTTCTGTTCTCGAACTAACTTTTATCTGAAAAAAAATCTTTATTTCGAACACTTTCTCAGCTTTGCACTAGTTTGTTGCACTGTAACGTAAACGAAAGAATCCTAAAACATTTTAGGTAAAATAATAGGTAAAAATATTATTTATTACTCTCATTGTTAGCGTCTAAACACAGTGCATTATTGCATTATAAAAATCCTGACATATCTCACTTTCAAGCTTCATGTAACCGAAGCACTAATTACACGAATTCAATTATTTGCACTGAGGCGTTTCGCGTAGAGAAAAAAAATAGAAACTATTAATTAAAATGGATCCTTGAATTATATCAAAAATCAATGAAAAGCAAATTTTATTCATGGTCGTGATTTAACACAAAATTGCAAAATCACGTCAGATATTAACAGCCGCATACCTAACTTCCTTTTTTACGCTATAGAAAGCCAGCCAGTGGTCAAAGCCAAAGAAGCCCTAAATATTTCTGAGAGGCTCAGAAAAAAATTCTTCAAAATATTGCTTATAGATGTTAGGTGAATTCCTCTGCAATATTGACATTGTACTTAATTGACACTTGGAAGCAATTGACAAGTTCTTACTTCAGTTACAGAAACTAGGATGTCGTGTCAACATCAGGCTTCCGAGTTGTAAGGATTATTTTAATTTTCTAACAGTTGTTTTTAAATTTGAAACCCTTTCCTTTAAATTCTTATTTTCAACTTACAACACATTACCAGAATTAGTTTTTAGTATCGCGTTGCATGTAAATGAGGTAGAAAGAGTATGTAAAGAAAGTTTCCCTTACTTCCAAAGAGAAGAGCTCAGACGTTTTTAGTACAGTGCGTTCTGCCTTTGGACCACATCGTTACTTTAAGCGTATCTTATAACGTGCGGCTGTAGTCTTGCGTGCCTGTTAGCCGGTAAGGTTTAATTACGGACAAACTCGGTTAGTTATCTTTGTACAGCTTCGGCTAAGCTTAGCTAGTTAGAATTAGTTTAGTTTCTTATTTTCTGTTTTAGTGTAAAGCCCAAATGGAAACTTTCCTGTAGGCCCGAGAAGGGGCCCGACTGTCATTATTTCTTTGAGTTAATAAAAGGGTATTTTAACACTTCTCTGGACTTTGCCGTTTATACATTTGGACTCAATGATAACTCGCTCCATGGTTCAGTACCCACTACGTTCAGCATAGACAAAGTAGTTAGGACCATTATAAGAGAAAAACGGCAAGTGGGAAAACACATGATGGCAAGCCTCCAAATTAGACTTCTGTCCGTGAACATTAAAAAAATATCTACGACTAATAAATTAGACCTCCTACATATGAAAGTGGTAAACGCCATCAGCAGTGCCCAAAGAGTTAAGGATATGTTTCAGGCCGTCCAACCAAGATAGTAGTTAGCGACGCTGACTGCCGAGCCCGTGGTCGAATCCCGGAGAAGACATGGATATTTAAGATGTTGATGGGATATTTAAGAGGGAGGGAGACATCGAACTTATCCCTCGGATTGCTTTCCATCAAAATTAGCGGCGGAACTCAAGTCGTACTGTCACCTGTATGGTGTTCAAGGCTCTTGCCAACCACAGGTGGAATCTTGCATTCCTCGCCGCGATTAACTTCGTAGTTTTTTTTTTCTGATATTACCATCAGAGAAGCTAGATAAGTCACAACGACAATAACAACAAATGTTTTAACGAGATCTACCTGTTTAAGGGATCTCTTCCTGTAAAGCATTTTAAGGACGAATGTCTCGTATTTATGTTGCATGATAATGATCATTCAGTTTTCCTTATAAATGCCTTTGCAATGTCATCCACCACCATAAAGTAATAGCTTTCGAAAGCACTGCCAAAAGTAATTATCATATAATTAGAAACGACAGCGAAGTTTGAAAACAACATTGGAAATTACACTTTTCCGACTACAATTTCGCTACATTACAGAACAACGAAAACTGCAGTTTGTAAAGCATTAAATTTTATTTTCTTCTGTACTAATTTTTAATTCAAATTTCTTCACCTTTCTTAATTGTACAGAAATTAAAATCCTTGATCAGTAATTACCAAATCGGAATAGGAATTTAATCTCTTTGTGCCTTTTGAAGTAATAAATGTTTTAATTAAGTAAAAAAACTCATTTATCATTATAATAACGTTTGTGAATAGACTTCATTCCATTGTAATAATGCTATCCTATTGTTAACAAAAGCATTTACTGCTTGCATAAATTACCTTTATAAAAATAAAAATTATTTTCTACTTTAGCTTTTCCCTCCACATTGTATTATAATCTATCACTTAGTTATTCATTGAGTTCCTTAATGATTATTATTATACATTAAAGAACTAAATGTGTTTACTTAAGATACAGAATCTTTGAGTAAATTTCAATATCCGAATATCAGAAGAGAAAAATCCTATCACATATATTTGTTCAGCTTAATGCGCTGTAAGAGTTATTACTTGAAATAAAATCTCTCATAAAATGAGGCAATCGATTATTTTAAATGGTCTTCATTCTGTTTTAAATATGGGTTTTGTATTTTTTAACATTTCTCTTTGCTTTATTGATGAGTCAGATGTTAGGTATGAAAAAGCTGGAATAAAATATGATACGCGTGCAAATTTGAAAAAACATTCAAGTACAATTAACGTAACATTTTTCTTCTTCTTCTTCATTTTTTTTTTGTTTCAAAGCAAGAGAGAAAAGTAATTTTACTTCGAAGATCCAAACTGTATTTAATTAAGATATAATAACTGCGTGGTGTGGCTGACAATTGATTTCCTGAATAAAAAGGCTAACTGTAAGAAAAAGGGCCAATTATCAAAATTTCAAAAATGATTACACTTAGTGCAAATGGTTGATTATTAACTGAGTAAGGCAAAGCAATCAAAGGCTGTCTGTTTAATGGTAGGTATGCATTCTGGAGGAAATTGGATGGTATTTATATTACACAAGAAGAAATCATGGTTAAATTCTACGTGTTTAACTTAAGTAAAAGCCAGTGTCCTTAAATAGTCTTCCAAGAAGCCATCTATTCCCTTACATATATAATCCATATTGGTATTATTGGAAAGCCATGAAACTGGTACCCAGCCCATTGCAAATAAAGGAAAAGCATTAACTGTTTCACAGCGAAGTCGCTCGAAACGCCTGAGCATTTAGACATCGGCAGGTTGTCCGATCGTCTGCGTTCATTTTCTACCTGGTTCTTTCCACTTTCACATTAGTGCATGGCTCGCTGGCTTTGAGAGTTGTTAATATGCCAGTCATTATTTTGAAGACCATAAAAGTAGCTTTGTTATTTGAATGTACCTTTCCTCTCCTTTGTTTAGCGTCAACGTTTAGGTATTGATGCTCGCTGTTGCAATCCTGTCTTAAGGTAAGCCTGTCTTAAGGTAAAACTGCACACAGTGGGTGAAGCAGCACAAAGATCTCCAAGAGTGAAGTAATTACTTCACTGAAATGGGTTATTGTTAACACTGTAATAATCTATTTGGCAGAGGGGAAGTAAATCTCTTCGGACAGAAATTCGTACACACGGACGTTTAAGATGTTTGAGAGAAAAGATTTTGTTTCCTACCGATGTGAAAAAGTTCAGAACAACAGCTTCAGAAACGCTGAAACTGCTACAAAAAAACCTTACACTCAACTGTAAAAAAAACTTGGAATTTTATATCCAAAATGTAATGATATCGAATGAAAAAGCAGTCACAAATACACTTTTAAACGGGAAATATCATACGGCAGAAGTCACGCTTAAACTGCAGGTTCTGAGTCCTTCGACTGACTGCTCGTCAACTGTGACAAGACTTATATAGCAGTCCATCCAACTCCAACGGGAGAAGTTTTCGCCGGAATTTTTTCACGTCTTCCTCCTACCCGCTGAAGCATTAAATTGTGAAAATACCAAAAGTTGCCGAAATGGGTTATTTTTTGCTCAAATGTCACGAACCTGTTCTCAAGTTCAACAATGTTAGAAAGGAAATATTTTCAATTCTACTACAGTTATTTCCAAGCTGCAAAGAGTTATTTACATTTCCTTGCTTTCAATTAATCATAAGTACAAATCGTCAAAATATATGCACTATTATGTAATAATGCAAATAATTACTCATGGTTACAACATTATTAAATAGCATACTAATAATATCATGTGTATCACAATGTAAGAAATTTACCCGTGTAAAAAATTTAATTTCGAGAAAGACAGAGGTTTCATAATGGTCTATATGTACTGAATGACATTAACCTTCACATAACTCACAGTTTGGTGTCATAAAACAAACGGTGGGAATGAGAAACAGCAATAAACATACTGTTGCGAAATGCCCAGCTGCGGTGAGGTATAGCTTTACCTCAAAGCAGGGTTAAGGTTGCCAGAAAGTGGCTAGGAAAGGCAAGTATGCCAGATTTAGCACAAAATTGCCCATTAGGTGACAAAATTGACGTTATGCCATAGACGGAACGAGCAGATTCTAAAACGCATTTTTAGCTGTTTTCTCAGGAATATTCTTGAAGTTTGGTTAAATCTTTACATACTCCGCGCGTACGTGAAGAAAGTAGTGTGAAGTAGTAGTGTCTTGAGATCAGACATTAGCTTGAGAGTGATCGATCGAGTCAGGAGCTGTACTTTAGTTCTTTGTCGCGATGTTTCGTTTTTCTTCCTTGTCTTCACCGTTATATAGCCTAAAGGCTGTGCTGCTGATTATTTCAGAGTGTTTTTCGTAGTTTTCCGACGACTGTAAACGTCCGACGTCTTTGGGACTGCCCTGTGTAATAATCGCTAATAAATTCTGTTTTGATTCTCCATCAAGTATTGTTGTCAATTACTCCAAATCCACGATCCCATAGACCGCAACAAACCGTTTGGCCATTCCTGGCCAAACTTAGTTAGCCATTTAGAATAATAGTAATTCAGTATCTGGTACCAACTACTAACACCACAGATAGCTGTAGCTTTAACACACTATTTAACACTCTATTAAGTACCAAATTTGTATGTATGTTTATGTCCTTATGCACAATGACTACATATGGTTACCTAGAAAAAGGTGGACATGGAGCTATACCGATTACGCGTATTGGTAGAGGGGTGGTGCCTACGTTCTCCGTCTCCAGAAATTATTAATTAAAGCTTTCCTTCTCGAGTATTGTTCAAGGTAGGTCTAATGTTCAGCATAAACCTGAGTCATGGAAGTACCGTCCTTTTTTAGTTTATCAGATATAACATTGTATTTTGGATTGTATACATTGTAGATGGAAGACAAAAGAATGGGACAAGGTCTTAAGTTTTCAATAACTTTAATTCCTCTCAAGTCTCTAATATTTGTAAAGTTATCTAGGCATTGGAATACCCTTCGGCTGGGGATAAGGGCCCAAGTTTTCCCGGATAACGTCGCTCTAAAATAAAGTCCAAAGCCATATCAGTAGCAATCAGAGCTGAAAACGGAACAGAAATCGGTACCAACATTTAGTTGAAAGCAAATTCGTTAATGACCTCATAGAGAAACTGCTGATCACTAGTAGTTCATTCCAGCTCTGGTTCTCGGTAACGATCTGCAGACATATAATATTTTTTGTTTTCCACAGTGTATCCGGAATATGTTCGAAATCCTTACAAAGTCCTTCACCAAAAGGCTCAGCACTTTCCAAGCGGTCAAGTCGCTAAATAAGGGTAGTTAGTTTCAAATCCCGATACACTGTTTGGCTGCAAGAGAATTCCTGTCTTTTTTTTCCTTGTGTAATGCGAGCAATGGGCAGTTTTCTTAAATGTCCTTCACAAAAGTCTCCTCCCTCTTAGGCAAATAACCCTCGAATGCTTCCCGCATTTAAATAATCTAACCTTTGCGATATACACGTTTGCAAAAAAATCGAAGCACAATGAAGAAAGTGGCTGTTTATGATGAAATTGAATATGCGTATAGCCCATACACATATAATAAAATGATTAAAAAAGTCAAGGTCATACTACCTGTTCACGGCTTACAATCACCCTTTGAGTGTCCAAATTAATAGTTGGTCGAACAGCCCTTGGCGCCAGTGCATACTTGAATTCGTCAGGGAAAGGAGTGGTAGAGGTTCCTAATGTCATCCTGCGACACAATCTGCCAGGCATTTATCATTTGTCGCTCCAGATTTACGATATTTTGTGCTGCCCGAATCTGGCGGCCTACCATGACCCAGACATGTTCGATTGGTGAAAGGTCTGGTGAACCTGCTGGCCAAGAAAGAGTATCAACCGGAGACAGTCCACAGACATGCGAGCGGTATGTGGCTTGGTATTATCTTGTTAAAAACTGGCCCCAGGATGACGTGCCATCAAGGGTATTGCAACCGGCCGCAGGATGGTATCGACATATTGCTGAGCTGTTAAAGACGTACGGAGGATGAGTAAAGATGATCTGCTATCATACGAAATAGTGCCCTACGCCATCACACCAGGGGTTATAACTGTATGCCTTTTTAAAACAAAGTTTGTTTGGGACCTTTAGCCCCCGTCCTCTACAGACACGAAAACTGTGGTCATCTGCTTCAAGAATGAAGCGGGATTCATTGCTGAACACAATACAGTGTCAATCTGATGGTAGCCATGATGATAGGCTGTGACAGCCCTGCAGACGACTCCGCTGATGTTGTAGGGTCAACGGCAAACGTCTTAAAGGCATTGTAAGTGTAACCTCGCCTCAGACAAGTGCTTTGAGAGTCGACAATGATACCGTTGGGGTGGTTCGGGCCTGCCGAACAATTATCCTGTCTTGTCTCGCATTTGTGCTTCTTGGCCTTCCAGAGCCTTCAATTAGTCGGCAATTTCCTTGTAGCAACCACTGCTGCCAACACAGCAGTGTCTGTACGCTGCAGGTGGCGATCTATTGCTCGGTATGGCACCCAGCTGCACGCAACCGTACAATGCGACCACGTTCGAAGTTGTTTAGTTGTCGTTAAGATATTCCATATTGTCGTAATGGCATCTTTAGTTGCTTCTTTACGGAATTATAATGGCAGTACCAAAAAACGATACATTTTCCCCTCTGTTACTGGATTTATACTTTGCGAATTGCGCACTAGAAATGCGCCAGATGATCGCAATTCCTGTCCATTTGCCTTGAAACTTTGATCATTTGCATGTTCGATCAAGATGCTTTTGCATACCAAATTTCGTAACGATCGCAAAAGTCCTTCTTGGTGCTTTGAAGTTTATGCAAAAGAGTGTATTTTATAGATAGAAATGGTTTATTACTATTAAAACAAATAGTAATGGACTGCTTTGTCATAATGGTTGAACATTCAAACAAGATTCAAAAGCTTGACGAAATCATTAAAAAAATGTATCCTGAGAACAAAAGCATTTCTGGAATGAATTGTGTCCAGCATCAGGAGAAATCTCCAGAGATTTGGTAGCCAGCTGTTTAATATTTGGTATACTACAAGACATAGTCAAAAGAAATTAAATTAAAATATAATAATTTTATGTTACAACAGTATTATGAAATATTTAATTTTATTATTTTACTGAATTATACATGTTTATGCTTCATAGGGACTACAAACGGCAGCCGTTTATTTTCAATTTCTCTTTAAAACTATTTCCATTTTACTATGTAACAGTATTTGCATGTATATCTAGATATAGCAAAAAATGTATACTATTAAAAATATGGGCGCGTCTGTCTGTTTATTTGTTTGTGGCATTATATCCTCCGAAGGGAGGGGCATTGAGTTTCGAGAGAGGTACCTGAAGTCTCTGAAGGACTATTGTTTTCGTTTTGCGATTTTGCGTTGAATCACTATAAATGTCTGTTTCACTTTCCAAACTGTTGCCACCAAATGTTAGAGTCCTGCATTATATTTGAAGAAATTAAATAATGAAAGATCTGCATTAATGTATGTATATTTCTCACACTGTGATAAAACAACGGTACATACAGCCATCGAATTTTGAATGACGTAATCCTTTTGGGAATACGGGCAAGTGGAAGCCCAAATTTGAAATTTGGAATTTGTTTTATTATCAATTTCACATTTTGTAACCTTTAACGAATTTTTGATTAACAAACTCAAGGATTTCAAAGCGAGCTTTTTCTAGCAGATAATTGGCTTTTTCAAGTATCTGTATTTTCGATTTCCTTCTGATTTAGATGTAGCATGAACTGTTTCTAATAGAAATTACGAAAGTGTTGTACCTTTAAAGTAACGAATTTTTGATTAACAAACTGAACGATTTAAATGCGAGCAATAGCAACACTGTAAGAGGAAAAAACATCCATCTCCAGGGCGCGAGACTGCTTATCGGAAATTCTAAAGATATGCTCAATTTAAAACTATTTTGCGATATTGCTGTTGAATTAAATTTTATGGTTTAAGTGCACATAACATGATATTTAATAAATAAAGGTAACACGCAAAACGTTAAAAAAACGCCCCTTAGGTCGTAATTTAAAATCTGAAAACTTTCAGATTTTATTTTTTTATTTTTAATAAAATGATTTTTAACTTTTACAAAAGATAAAGCAAAATATAATTTGCAAATATTAACTAATATTATTATTATATAAGGTCACATTCTGACGTTTAAGAAAGCAAGCGATGCACGTGACGTCACTGTAAGTTAAAAAGTTTTCGTTATTGTCAGCATTTTAAATAAATATCATCTGTTAGCAACATTTTTGTTTCGGCTTAGGATAATTGGCACAATATGTTATTGCCCCTCTAATTTTTTTTTATTGACATGGAAAAAAAGTTCTTATATTATATTAAATTTAAATCGTGACGTCATACGCATTAACCTGAAGTGTCAAAAGGTTTTGTTTCTGATTTGGGGACAAAAAAATTATTTGAATTGGAAGTTGCTTGGAAAGAATGAACTCTTTTCATTTATATTGATATGTTTTTATGCATTTTCCTTTTAGGTGTACATAGAACATATGTTTTGTTTTGGTCGCAGCCCGCTAGTAGTGCTATAAAATCTACTGTCTAAAATAATCTGAGCAGTAATTAGATCGAAGATAAGCGTCACGCTAAAGTTACATTTCCAAAGTAATTTAAAAGCAAATATACACGAATAGATAACTTCCATCTCTAAAATTATTCAAAAACCCACTAGACAAAATAAACGTTATCCCACAAAATGTGTCCGTTACTTTGAAAACCAAACCCATCTATCGCACATAAAAATATTGTGTATTTGCCATTTGTTAATGCAAGGAATGTTACCAAATTAAATACGCGTATAAAAGCCATCCGTATATACAGAAAGTGAAGAAATAACAAATATTGAATGTTTACAAAGTAAAACAAATGGACCAGTTCATTTAGTGTTAACTCTAAAAAACTCTGTAAACTGAATTTCTAACTTCGTGCCTTAGTTAAGCCTTAGTTCGTGCCTTAGTAAAGCGACAGTCACGGAAATATATTGGCCGTCACCAGAATGAGAAACAGTTGTATAGTTAGAATCAATGTAAGTTGCATCTGTTTCTAAAAATTGTTCCTAGGTAAAATTCAATACAAATCACAGTTTAAGAGAGAAAAATCGCAATTTTTCCTAACAATTCTCAAGCAGACAATCTGAAGAATTCGAAATTCTTGCAGGCCGAATTTCGATTTTACATTCTGAGACTACAACCAGCTGAGGACATTATTTTGAACCGAGGGCATTATTTTTATTTAAAGGAAGATATTTTGACGCTTTAAAATTCAATAATTTTCCACTAGGTACATTATTTCAGAACAATTAGATGCAGTTGTGTATTGCAATATTTGCTATGAGGATATTAGTAATACCTGCGCAGTGCCGAACGATGTTTACAAGAAAAATATTTTATTAAAGAATTATAAAGTAGAAACTAATATTATCCCTCCTTCTTTCAATAGGCAGTTTTTATATCCATGACTTTCAGAAGCAGTCAGATATATAAAAATAATTTAACTACAAAACCAAAAATGAGTATCGAACTAAACTTAACCTAGGCCATACTGTACAATAACATATGACTGTTTTGTCACTCTGTCTAGAATAAAGTGCTAAAATATTGCTATAGAAAATACTGTACCGATATTGCTAAGTAGAAATACACAGGCAAAATAAAAATTTCCGTACAAATTTAATGGTCAAACTCGGTCATCATGGGACACCATACGTATTTGTGAATAATTTACTGAGCAGGCTATAAAATTTCCTGTACTAGTACTGTACATTTCAAAAGAAAGTTTTCCCATGTTTAATCATTAGGCAAAGGGGCGTTAGACCAGAAAGGCTCGAAACGGAATCCGTCGAATCACTGAAAGCGTTAAATCACTTTTGAGATTTTTGTCACAAAATATTATCGCCCTGTATTATATTTAAAGAAATTAAATAATGAAGAATCTGCATAAATTTATGTATGTTTCGCCCTGTATTATATTTAAAGAAAATTAAATAATGAAAAATCTGCATGAATGTATGCATGTTCCTCATGTTGTTAAAAACAGCCGTACCTAGATCCATCCAATTTTGAATAACGTAGTCCTCCGCCCGAATATGTGCACCTGGAAGCCCGAATTTGAATTTTTAATTAATTTTATTATCTATTTTCTATTTCGTAAAACTTTAACGAAGTTTTGATTAAAAAATTCAAGGATTTCAAAGCAAGTATTGGCAAAACTGTAATAAACTACCTTTATCTCGAGCGTGTGAGAATATTTGTCGGATATTCTTAAGATATGCTATTTTTAAATATTTTTAGCGCAAAGAGATGTTAGCACAAATTCTCTCGAAACGTGTATGTGTGTGTAAATGAAAAACCACGACCCTTAGAGTACAATATATGATCCGAAAGGTTCAAATTTTTTTTTGTTGTATTCTTTTATTTCAATATAAGTAAAATATCAAAAATTATTTCGTAATTTAGATTTACGTATTAGTACGGGATGTGCTATTATTCTCAAAGCTCACTTTTAATCCATATCACATTTGTGTCTGATTAACTTTTCAAATTGTTGCCACCCAATATTTTCCGACGTATTAATTTTAAAGAAGAATTATATGATGAAGAATCGCTATGTACGTATGTACGTTCCTCGCATTGTGGAAAATCGACGGTACCTAGAGCCATCCAATTTTGAATACACGTAGTCCTCAATCCGAACATCAAAGGCCGCATTTTGAATGTCGAATTTTTTAAACATTTATTTCAATATTCTGTAAAAATTTAAGTAAGTTTTGGCTGCCAAACTCTGCGATTTGAGAGCAAAACTGGCAACACTGTTCGAAATAAAATGCTTTTATCTCCAGTGCGCCTGATTGTTACCATTCGATAAAATTTGACACATATTTCATTCAACTTTAATCCCAAAACTCTCCTGCCTGAAAGCAATGGCTTGACACTGTGTTTTCGACGCGCCGCCGACTTTCCATTCAGTAAAGCGCAAGATACGTTTAACTTTCAAATTTTAGCCTTTCTGTTACTGAGGAGCAAATCAGATTGAAAAGGAATAAACGCAGTTCTTGAAAATATATTTTCCACTTTTTATTCCGAGATATATAAATAAAACTGCATCTAAATAATGAGGTTTAATTACAAATATAAAATAATTTTATAAAATGACACCGGCAGGACTTGCTAAAATCATTTCATACTTTTTTCTTTTTTATAAATCTTTTGAGTAGCTGTCAGTTCGAGCTTCTTGTTTAAAAAAAATAAATGGGGAAACTCTTTTTAAAAAATGAATCGCACTCTGTTGGTTCTAAAGCTAACGCTAAACATAATTCTGACGATGGGTTCTGAAGAAAATTCTAAAGATATGCTGTTTTTAAATATTTTGGAATTTGCTCTTAAATTTTATGCGGCGTAAGCGTATAGAAAGCGATGTTAACCTAAAATGACAAAAAATATGTTTTAGCAGAAATGAATACAAGAATATATTAACAATCTGTGATGCTCATTGAGAGCATAAAAAACCTTAAAAACATCCTCTGAGCGACATTAAAATATGAACCCTTTCAGATGTTCTTCCTTCCGTTTATTTTTTATTCTATTTTTTTTTATTTTTGCTTTCTTGTACGAAGTAAAAAGGAAGTACTGTAATCGCGAAAAATTTCAGGTATCATATTTCAACGAAAATATCCATTCTGATCGCTATCGAATGCAACTGAACCATGTTTTTGCGTGACATCTGTACGTAAGGACAGAATAAAGGATTCTTTTCCCTGCGAAAGAATTATGAAACTGGTTTTAAATTAATTATGAGGAGAATTTTTCGTCGCGTCTGTGCGTACGTATGCAGCTCGCATAATACAAAAACGAGTAGCCTCATAAGGTTGAAATTGTGCATATAGTAGACATAAGGTTGAAATTGTGCATATAGTATATATTTTTACAAAATTTGATATTTAGGCATAATTTGAGTCTTAGAATCGACATATAGAAAAAAAAATTGTATGTTATTTTTGAAAATGTTCGTTTTTGCGTCAAAATACCTATATTAGAACAAAGCTATTTATAAATCTAATATATATCCTACGACGCGCTTTCGAGACATGGAACGCAATTTGAATTTCGTCAATCGGCCCAGAAGAACGGGAGATATAGAAATGTCTTCCCCCCCCCCGCAGTGCACAACGAACATTTTTATAATGTGTTTTTTTTTTTTTTTTGCTCAGTATCTACCCCTTTCTTATGCAGAACTGTTTTTAGCACTTGCGTTATTTATTATGCACAATTATCATAAGGACACTTCTTTGAGGTAAGTTACAATTATGATATATGCACGCAGTATGTTTTAATACAAGAAAATCATATTTTATTGCGGCAGAAAAATTTTGAATCATTGTTCTGTTTGAGTAAACACGTGAATAATTATTTATTTTACCTTTAAAAATTTACAATTTAATTTAACTTCCAGAGTACAAGCATAACATTGAGAAAATTTATAAGAAACACTGTTAAAAACGCTTCAATAAATGAAGCATTTAAAAGGGATGTAGAAAGCCTAAAATCTTCATAAAATGGTGATTTGGGATTTTTGCATTTTCAAATTCCGTAATTTCTATGAATACTATACTTTAATCTCTATAAAAATTGCATCTGTAAAAAATTTAGTTTTGATTTATCATCGACTGGTTTGATAAATGATGATTTTTACAATAAAATGAGTTTTTCTCCTTTTTTATTATTTTTTTATTATTTTATATATTCGATGTTACCTTTTCTCAGAAACTACTGCGAAGAGGCATGTAATTTTTTTATGGTTTATTTATTATATTTCCTAATACTTACTGAAATGAGTTTTTTGTGATAAACTAAGAAAAAAACATTTTTCACAATTTTTTTTGAGAAAAGTGCTAAATCTTACTATGCCTAATACAATATACTCTAAATTATTCTAAACCTCAAAATGTTTCAAAAGCTCATTTCAGTATAATCAAACAGGTATATTTTAATTACGCAAAATAATTCATATGTGTATCTACACAGATTTTGAGAAAAGGTACATGGAAAATGGCCAGTTTAACATTATCGGTATAAGAGGTTTTCCGACTTCGTTTCATGAGGTGTGGAGTTAGCCACAGATGTATAACCGCTATAATACCTTGTTCTTAAGCTAATAACACCAGTTAATGCTTTTCAAATATTTGTTAATAACTGAACTGATCGCATTCCGTAAATTCATTGTTCATATTAATTAAGAATTTGGAATGCTCGCTATGGCCTACTGAATTTGGTACGATGGAATATTCTACATATCTCAGACATATAAGCCACTGAACAGTAATTTAAGCTGAATGTCAAAGACACGTACTTTAATGTATTAGATCGAATATGCATGAATATTTTAGATCAGTGAAGTAGTTCTGTAGGAAAAAACATGGAAACTTCATTTTGTGACTTTTGGAGGTAAGTGATTAATTATAAATGAGCACGCGAATTTGCAAAATAAATGAATGTAAGCAAGGTATGGGCATCCCTCTAATGCATTGATAGCGTTCCTCACTTACACGAAACCCGAAATCCTAATATTCAGAAAGAAATAGTTTTAATGTAGTAATCCCGTATACAATGTTTGCAAAGGGAATTCCTAAAACATGCATACAGTTTTAACGATTCTAAAAAGGTACAAAAGTTGATAAACATTGCCGTAGATTGAGAAAAATATTTCATCGCCAGCAACCGTCAAATATACAGTCCTGGTTTGCCTGGACATCTGTGGATGTCATATTGTTGTGTCCTTCCTGTAGCCGTCAACAGGGTAATGTACAATTCACCTTGAAAGAAAATAAGAGGAAAATCACTGTCTTACTACTTAAGTACTTTTATGTTGTACTATTTATTTATTGTATTACTTTTATGCTTTATGTTCTGTGCTTTATATTCTGACAGTGCAATATGTTTCTTGCATCCTCGGTTTCCAAATCTGCAGCCACTGTTCAGTCACTTAGCCCTCATGTGTCTTGTCTAAATTTTTAACTAATATAACAAGCGCTGGATAGTAGAGGACAAGGGGCATGTACTTGCTTATCTCTGGTAGACGCCAGGTTCCCTGTACTCAGTAACCTGAGATTTCGAAAATATTACCCGCATCCTCTTAAATGAAGCCTCTTCGTCCTGCAAGCAACGTCGGGTACTTCAAGTTATGAAATAAAAATTATTGTTAGGTCACTGGAATCCTCGACTGATCGAATGGCTAATGCCGAGGCGAAACGAATCAAATACGAAAAGTGTGTGTGTGTGTGATTATGGCAAAGCCTCGAGGGCTATCTCCCTAAGATAAAGGATGCCTTCGTGGAGGGCTTTCTAAGGGGAACTGGCTCGTATACAATTTACACATGGGGAAAACCACGAAAACGCCCATGCAGCCAGCCCGTTCGCGGGATTCAGCGACGTTACCGCTCGACCGCTGGTGGGCCTCTCAAATACAAAAAGAATCATTCTTATAGGAATGTTTTCTCCTCAGGCAGATCCTCTAGTAGTAGGTCCTCTTGTCACTTAAAAGGGAAGTTAATTTTATAGTTGCTTTAGTGAAGCTAATCTATAAACTAGACCAGTGGGTCTCAACCTTTTAACTAACGCGTACCATCTATACAAAAACGGAAAACCTTTAGTACCACCACTACAAAGTACTACTACTACCACCACTCTTAAACAAAGCTCAGATCGCATAAATTTACGAGTGTTTGAGGAAAAAAAAAAAAAAAAAAAAAAAAAACAGGATATTGGGGTTTTAATTTTTGGTACTTTACCGTTTTGCCGGCGCAAACGATAAAGTCGCCAATAATGGTACAACTCATGCCAAACGGATTATCTTCACTGGTAACCTTTTACGCTTCATTTTCAAAACAAGTCACAGCCATTTCTTATCAGATTGATTGTTTCTTTCAATACTGGCATATAATTACATAGAAGTTTTACAAGATAGTTAAATTTTATGCCCTAAGGTCATTCGCGGTATTAAGTCAATTAGGATGCAATCACACCACTCACCGAAAGGCGAAAATATAGAAAGCCAAAATCGAGGATTAAATTCATCAATTCTAATGAGAATGCACTAGCGAAGTAAAGCACTGCGCCGCTTAGTCGGTATAGTGGTTAGGATAGCTGACTGCAATGCTGAAGGGCCTGGGTTCGAATCCCGGAGAAGGCATGGTTGTAACTGTCCGTCCCTCCATAGGAAAGGCGACGATGGCCCACCTATTAGGTGCCTCCATAATAAAGAGACCACCACATCCGGTCTTGTATAGATTAATGGACTGGGTTACATTTGTAATTGTTCACGATCTGCCATTGAAAAAAAGCAAAGCACTGCGGTTTTACATAATTTCTGAGTAAGCTATTCGTACGATTTGAAATAATTCTTGCATTTAAACTCTTATTTTAAATTAAGATTTAACTTGAAATTAATGTAGATAATTACTGAAAGAATTAGATTTCTGTAGCGTAGTTTACGTGAGATGCGTTCATTTGGGGTCACCTGATAAGAACCGGCGAATCAGAATTTTGAACCATGAAAGCATAGTATATTCTTAAATTAATGTGTTTTTACAAATTTATTGTCTTTTAGCAAAATTTTAAACCATATTAAAATCAAACCATATCAAAATAAGAAAATTCTTAGAACTAACATTTGTTAACATTTTTTATGTGTATTGGGATTGGGATTATTCAATTATGGTAAAGCACACGAGGTCTATATACCTAAAGGTAGGGATGCCTTCGTGGAGGACTTTCTAAGAGGAACTGACTCGTATACACGTTACACATGGGAAATACCACGAAAACGCCCATGCAGTCAGCCCGTTCGTATAATTCGAACATCGGATCGAACTACCAGTGTTCATCGTTTTTATCGCCCGGCCGCTGGTGGGCCCTTTTTTATGTGTATACTGTATGCTGTCTCCAACAAAGTCTGCTTGGCGAGATTTTCGCCGACGAAACGGAAAAATACCTAATTTTTTAATTTAATAGATAAAAATGTTTGCTTCTTTAGGAACCACCTATTTTTCTCTTGCGTACCACCGGTTGAGAACCCCTGAACTGGACATCAGCAGCTGAACAATGTCTCAGAGAACGGGCTGGCCGCATGGGCGTTTTCGCGGTTTTCGCCATGTGTTATCTGGATACGAGCTATTTTTTTCTGAGAGAGCACTCTATGAAGGCATCGCTCCCCTTAAGCAGGTAACGTACGAATGCTTTGTCTTTATCCAAGTAAACCAAACCAACTTTTAAAAATCTTCAACAGGCCATCCCTCCTTTTGGCTAATAACATGATGTGCGTCATCGTAATCAATAAAACAATTATAAACTAAGTGACTAAAGCGAAAATGATTTCAAGGGTAAAAAATACATGACTGCAAATCAAACAAATGCTTTCACAAATAAAAGTAATTATTTTCTTCCTCATCGGACCGTATACTGACTTTAACTTAAAATATATCTACTAGAGGATCGCTTTTATTCCAGAATTGTCACAATGAAATACAATACTTGGCGAATCAATATCTTTTGCACCATTTCTTCAACTTTTAAACTAATAGCAATCCTAGCAGACGGAATGGCTGCAAGGCGTTTCATGGTTTTCTCCTTGTACAATGTAAATGCAAACTTTGGAACCCTCTACAAGTGCATCTCTCTGTAACCAGATAACGCTCGTGATTTCAGCTTTAATCACTTAAGCAATCATCGAGCTAGAAGTTTTGCTTAAGTGTGCACTTGACTGAAGCAAGACGTAATGAACGAAGATTCGTAAGTGTCTTAAAACCGCAGTGTGTTAGCTGCAATAAAAGTCTTTGCTTGCTTGAATAATGGTAAGTTTTTGTAATTCTGCATTCGATATGCATTTTCTAACATACAGTTAGTCACAAAAGTCTGCGTACAGACTAAAGTTTACATTAAAAAAACACTTAAAGCATAGAAAAATGTATTTTAATCTTTGCATTTTTTCTTCTATTAGCTAAAATTGTAAGCTTAAATAAAAAGTAAATAATATCAGTGTAATACTTTTTACATTTTTTCAAAAATATATTTTGTCAAAAAAACTCAGAAATTCCCTCCAATAAGTCTGCGTACACTTTCAAAAAAAAAAAAAAAAAGCAAAATATAAGTTTTTTACATTACTTCAATACTTTGTAGGATATCCTTTATTCTTCAAAACAGCTTGCAGACGTCTCGGCATTGACTGAACTAGTTTTTCAGTGTCATCCGACGTAAATTTCGCCCATTCTTCCTGCAATTTACTAATTAGCTTATTTCGCGAAGTAATATTGTGTTTTCGAATTCGTTTCTCCAATTTTGCCCACAAATTTTCGATTGGATTGAGGTGTGGTGACTGTGGAGGAGTACGCAACTGTTTTGGAGTGTGATAGAGGAGATATTCCTTCACAATTTTAGCTGTATGTTTCGAGTCGCTGTCTTGTTGGAAAATAAAGGTATTAGAAAGGTTTAAATTTCGAGCACTGTCTCGTAGATTTTTCTTCAGAATATCCAGATAAACATACTTATCCATGACTTTATCAATAATGTGAAAATTTCCAACTCCTTTCGACGACATACACCCCCATACCATCACACCGCCAACTCCATGTTTGACAGTTGGATTTAAATTTCTCAGAGTCAGTTCTGTTCCTGGTTTTCTCCATACAATAGGGTGGCCATTAACTTTAAGTATTGTAAATTTACTTTCATCTGATCAAATTACATTGTTCCAGAAGTCCTGCGAAGAGTTTAAATATGTTTTGGCAAAAGCAATTCTTTTCTTTCCATTTGTCTCAGAAATGTATGGCTTAAGACCTAGGTTTGCGTCCATGATAATCGGACTTTCGCAGCACTTTTCGTACAGTTTCAGGAGAAATTTCCTTGTTGCTAGTTAAAAAATGTCTTTTGCAATGCTTGCAGCAGAAAGTTTAGGATTTTGTTTAATTCGTAAAAGAATTTTTCTTTCTTCTCTCTGCGTTAGCTTCTTCGGTCTCCCACATGTTGGTTTTACAGCAACATGTGGGAGTCACCAGTGTCAAGTTACCAGTGTCAAGATAGTTTTGAATAACTCTTTGCACACTAGAAAATGATTTTCCAATGGTTTTACCAATATAACGAAGAGTTTTACCTTCATCTCTCAATTTGATAATTAGTTGTCTCGTAACTAAAGGAATTTCTTTATTGGTTGTCATTTTCGTCAAAGAAAATAGAAATAGCAACTTCTAATCAACGTGAAATATGCTTCGGAAGTTAATGACCTTGAAAGTGTAACGTTCTTTGCATTTTCAAATTTGAAGTTTAAAACTTAGATAAGAAATCCCCCGCCTCCTTCGCGTCGTACGCAAACTTTATTGGCTTTGATTTCTGGCCACTTATCTTTTAAAAATTAGTGCGTATAAATTATTAAGTATGAAAATATTACAGTTAAATAATTTCAAAGTCCCTTATTGAAACTAAATATTTAAAAAATAAAACTTTAAGAAACAACCCTTTTCGCACCTTAAAATTTGGATTTGATATTACTTTTCCTGATGTACGCAGACTTTATTGACTAACTGTATGTCGATTCAGATTGCTAAATCAAAATGCTATTCAGCAATTCCACTTCTATACCATTGATCAAATTTTCAGAATGTGAAATCTTTGTACAAAAATACTCAGACTTTATTCCTATACATTAAACATTCGTAAATCACATTATCCGGCTTATATCCAAGCCTGAGATACTGTCTTTTTATTATATGGCTATTATATTGAAGGAACATTAATATTATAATAATAGTATATTTACTGGCAATATTAAAACAACACTCTTATGAATTAGAAAATCATCCTTCCCTGTCCCTGCAAAGTTTTTTAACATTTCTCATAACTTTCACTGGCCCTGAGACGATGGGCATTCGGTTTTCATTCTCGGCCGCTGGTTTCAAAGGAACTAAATTCACTTCTAAGATATTTCTTTTAAAACCAACATCATTTTATTCAGTCTTAGAAAAGTAGTTTAATGAGCTGCAATTCTATAAAACGCTGGAGAAAATAAATTGTTTCTCGCCAACTAAGGCTTAAACGTGCTATTGTGGTTCTCACCAAGAACATCAGTTGGAGATGATTTTCTTATGGTTGGGCTATATATCGTTTAAAGAAGCTCAGCTATTTTATTAGCTTAAATATACTTAGCTCGGCTTTATAAAAATCAAATTAGAAACTGATATCTTAAAAGAAAATTTCAGTAAAAGTTTTAAAAACAGACTCGTAATGTCATAAATTTACAACTGTATGTTTGATCAGTGTTAGGCAGGTTAATTTCATACTTGAAGTCACTACCTACTTTATATTATATAGAACATATGTCATAATTTTACAGTGAAAAAGATATTATTTTGCAGTACAAATGATGTCATCAGCAGTCACCTTTTGTACCTATATCTTCCTACTGTTTTAAGAAAAATACTTATGAAATATTACAGAAAACCCACTGCTTATATGGCCGAACTGTACTTAAATTGTTATGGTATATATTTACCAAACGACACTCAAATGAAGCAAATATACCTTTTCGTTAACTGAAGTTTTTACCTAGTTTTGCAACTACATTTTATTCGCAGAACATACATTTTACAAAAAAAAAAAAAAAAAAAAAGTGATACAAGTGTTAGATTTAAGCCATTTAATAGTATGAGTGAGTCTATATCTAGAGCAAAACTTGCCACAGATCATACTTCTAGATTCTTGAACCGTTGATTCGTAAACCTTTCATCTTACTCCTCGAGAGTTGTCTGTAGGAAAACCAATGTAACGTGAATCATCAGGCCATATAACATTATTCCAATTACATACAGTTCAATAAAAATATTCCTTACTTATTTAAGGTGAAATATTTTTCCAGAAATAAACAGTTTTCTGCTTGCCACGAGGCTATTTAAACGAAACCTCTGAGACTCACTGCTCAGTACGAATGGCTATGGATGCAGATCCACCTATACTGGATATTATACGCTTGATATGCAAAGTTGCTTTCCGAAAGGCTTTTCAGATCGCATTGATTTCTATCATTGCATATCATTTCTGGTTGGCAGGTATGTTGTTTAAACGGGTAGTATGTATTATTTCTCCAAAGATTAAGGTCTTTAGAAGTCTCACATTTTAAAAACCACACCAACTTATCATTTTTAGAATCTTCATATTCTGAAAGATTATATGTTTCCCTCATTATGCAAAGAATTATGTTAATTACTTCTACGCATCACATTTGAGTAGTTGCAGAGGACATATGTGTACACTCATAATCATATAATTTGTGTTAAAGAGCCACCAAAGTTCTTTATTTTCATTTCCGTAAAGATTTTTAATTCGATTCTTAATATGTGGAAAATGCCATCCAAACGTTATCGTGGTTACCGTCACTGATTGCCGTGCCAAAGGTCCCAGGTTCGAATCCCGGAGAAGGCATGGATGCTTGTAAATGTACAGTGTCTGCGCGGTATGGCGGCACTCTAAATTTGCAGCGAGCCGAAAGTCCTCTCGTGTAGTTTGGTGGCAGAGGAGAGGGGTGGGAGACCCTCGGACCCGCTTCCGCCCCGGGTTGCTCTCCATCAAGATCGGGATCGGAAGTGAACCAAACGACCCTGTCACCTGTAAGGTTCTCAAGGCTGTTGCCAACAACAGCGTAATTTTGGGCTTCTTGATACTAGGAATTTCGTGGGCTTGGGCTGACTACGTCAGACAAGTGAGCATAAGCAACAAACAACATGTATGTAAAATAAAAATTTTATATAAGTAAAATAAAATAATAAAGTAAAATAATAAATAAAATAATAAAATAATAATAAAAATAATAAAGTAAGATAATAAATTTAAAATAAAAAGCTTAGTAAAATTTTGTATTGCATAAGCACGAAATAAATGACATAAGCAAAGTATTTCAAATCAATTGGTATAGTATTTCAAATATTAAATGTTTCTCATCTTTCCTAGTACATATGCAAATTTCACGACGTTATTATCTCTCCTTTTGTTTTCGTTTCCCCCCCCCGTCTCTTCTCCGCCCTCAAGGCAGGATTATTATCTTTCCATAATAGTAAAAGCATTTAACCACCATTACCTTTCATGAAGGAATAGATTAATAATAATCAAGCGTTTCGCTTAAATCACGATCGTTATCGAGCAATCAATTAAAATTTACATCATGGCTCAGATTATCTAAAATGTTTCTTCGCTGAAGGTCAAACAAGACGATGTTTCTCAGCAGATTGGAAATGACGCAGCGAGCAAGTCTCATTGAATACATAAAATCAAAATTAATTAAAAAAATATAATTATCAGAATTTATGCACTTTTATAGAGTGAATATTTATTCGAAAGCATCCATTTGTTTTAAATAACTCGCATTTCATTAGATGTATAATATATATTAAAGCATTCGAGAAAGTAATACACAAATCGGGGTGTTTTGCGGTTTATTTACAATAAACATTTTGTCCATCTATAAAAGAATACATAGTACTTTATGAAAATGCTGAATACCAAAGATATCACTATTAAACAATGCGTAAAGATGAATCAAAATTATTTCTGAGCGACAAATAAATAGAGGTATAATTTGCTTATTTATTTACATGGGGGATTGTGATTACTTGATAACGGCAAAGCCTCAAGGGCTATCTGCCTATGAGGATGGCTGCTTTCGTGGAGAACTCTCTAAGGGAACTGGCTCGTATAGACGTTACACATGGGGAAATACACATGGGGAAAACCCCATGTAGCCTGCCCATTCGCAGGATTTAAACCTCGGCCCGAACTGCCAGTGTTCAGCGACTTTACCGCTCGGGCGCTGGTGGGCCTTATTTACAAGGGCATCAAATGTACTAACCGCAGAGTGCGATATCATATATTAGTCGCTGCTAAGGCACTGAAAATGCTGGAGCTGAACTTAGGTAGCAAAAACAACATTTCATTAAAGATGCCCTGCATAATGCATGGCCCCGGTTTACTTACCAGGATTAGCAATAACATTGATTGATTTCATTATATTCACCATTTCAGGTAGCTTCATCACCAAATATCACATAAATCAGATAAGGAGATCCGGATGATAATACAAAGCAACGATAATTTACCACTCGATTCTGTTCTAATGTTATGTATAATTGTTTCCAAAAGAAGCAACTAGAGAATGATGTTTCGTCCTGCATGAAATGTTACAAAAAAAAAAAAAAAAAAAAAAAAAAAAAAACTGACTACTTCTTTGTTACAGAGGTCGCAACCATATTTGAAGTAGCCCACTAGCTGGTTTTCCACACATGATTTTTCCACGTGTAACGTGGATACGAGCCAGTTTCCTATAAAGCGTTTTAAACGAAGACACCTCTAACCACAGACAGACAGGCAACATGCTGTTTTGTTGTAATTATTTAATTTGATATGAGTTATTGAACCTGAGGCACACCAACTGCTCTATTTTGCTGAAAGAGGTAAAAGTCGCTGAAAACTGGTAGTTCAGTTTCCAACCCCGCGTTCAGGTTCCAATCCCGCGAACGCGCTGGGTGCATGGTCGTTTTCGTGTTTTTCCCCATGTGTAAGGTGTATACGAGCCAGTTTTCCTTAGAAATTCCTTCACGAAAGCATCCCTTCCTTTAAGCAGATAGCCCACCAGCGGCCGAGCGGTAAAGACGCTGAACACTGGTAGTTCGGTCCGAGGTTCGAATCCCGCGAACGGGCTGGCTGCATGGGCGTTTTCGTGGTTTTCCCCATGTGTAACGTGTATACGAGCCAGTTTCCCTTAGAAAGTCCTCCACGAAAGGCATCCCTCCCCTTAGGCAAATAGCCCTAGTGTGCTTTGCCATAATTAAATACACCAAATACACACCTTTAAGCAGATAGCCTCGAGGCTTTGTCGTAATCGCATCAAACCAAACAGCCATATCTGTCGATTTTAGATTTGCGCCAAAATCTCAGCTATAATTTCGCCAAGCTCCTTAAGCTCGAATGCAAATGTAAACACCACAATATTTAATAATACTCACATATCATTTCCTAAGAATATTAGAATATTTTTAAGAATCCTTATCTTTATCCTTATTATCATTTTATCGCATGTAGTTGTTCCAATCAACTGCACCACTTTCACATATATTCAGCTGTTTGTTGTACCATTTCATGGACTTAACTCTTCTCCCCAAGAATACATAAATCTAATATTTTATTATGCAAAAGTGCACTAATTTCTTCTAACATTTTTAAATAAACAACACGCATTCAAAACACTCATCAAAAGTGAATAATATAAGAACACGCGGCGAGAGCAAAAATGCAACACGATGCTAATATATTATTACGTGGTGACAGAGTCTGACTAAGGCATACGGAGCAGTCTCCCCGGACCCCCACATCACAGAAGGGCACCCAAATCGAATAGAAAATTTATTATTATAAAAATTTTAATATCTTCAAAACGTTCGCTTGTTCATTACTGAAGTAGTGAAGCAGATGGGACCCTAAAAAGAGCCTAACTGGCCCGGGCGCCAGTTAGGCTAAGTCGGGCCCTGCGTGGTGAGGTACAAGAACGTGCAAATATATCAGATTTGGGAGAGATATATGGCTGACTGGAGATTCAGCCTCGGCGCCGCTATAACAAAAAGCATCAAACCTGTATCCTCCGTTTTTTAGGATTACGCAAAAAAAATGCCATTACCTAACAAGTTAGCAATATGTTGAACCGTGACAGTGACTCTTCAGAAGTAAAGCCACATTTCAGTATTCCGAGCTACAACTATGAATATAGCAATGCCTATTAAATATAACTAAACTCGTTATAATTTTAAATTGCGTATGGTTTAATAAAATGCACACAATAAAACTAAACCTGATTTTGTGCATTTATGTGAGATCTATGTGACCACATGCTGGAAAATCAATAAAACAGGACTTTAAAAAAATATTACATGGTGAATATCCCATTGCGGAAAAATCAATGCAACAGCCAACCAGTTGCTGCGCAGTTTCAAGCAAACCACTCCCTCTATGTAGCACCAATCAAATAAGTTTTCATGCTTGCCGCACAAAGGCTGCTTTGGCATATTTATTGCATATCCTTTTCAATGACGCGTCAGCAAGGCCTACCCGTTCACCCACAAAGATCTAAGCTCCTTCTAGGCACATGACTTCATCCGTTCTTAAAGATTAAATGATCGTTTTCGGAACGTTTTTCCAATTTCCGTGTTAGTATAGTATCAGTTGTCATTGGTAAATTGTATAGAGATTGTAAGTTTTGTACCTTATTACTCACTCATCTTGTAAAATTTTTATAGGTAGAATTGTGGGTAACATCTCAAAATAAGAAGTGTGGAATTCATTGTTAACATTAAGTTTACAGAAAAACATGTCCACAGTGAGAAAATATTAAAACTGGTGTTATCAGCATAAATAAAAGCAGACATACATTAATATACAAAATATTATTATTATTTATAGTATAAAGGAATTCAACCAGTAGAGGAGGGGCTAACTCCTTGAAATAATAGTTATTTTGTTTCCAATTTCAGTTTTGCATTGCTGAAGAGTGTTGATACATAGTCGTTCAATCGTGACCATACTTAGTGCAAATATTAATATCAGAAAACTAGGTAAGAAGGCATCTCTCCTCTTTAAACAAAAACCTTACAGTATTATTGAATAGCAAGAATTAATTTTATACTTTCACTAATACCAACAGAAAACATTCCATTCAGAACCATTTGCAGAAAATGACCCTAAAGCGAAATCGATAATCGACAGTAGGAAGATTACATACAAAACATTTCTATTTATGTTCCGATGAAATTTTTCATATTTTCCATAAAAATTAGTTTAGGGATGATTGATGCATAATGCCACACGTTGTGATTTTCAGCTTGCGAAATTATGGTGCATTAATGATAAATGTTAACCCCTAACTAGTAAACGTTAACCAAATAAATATGACGAAGCCTAGAAAACTACGGTCATTTGTAATGTTACTGTAAACACCAATGATGTTGAACTCTGAGCAAGACAAGCTATAGAAACAAAGTATCAAATATATGATAAAAAAAACTGGAAAAAAAACGAAGTAAAACTTATATTGACAGTTCAAATAAGAAAAGGATTATTCGGTACGAAACATGAAGGTTATCTGGATGCGGCAAAGCACATGTAGCGTATCGACGAAGGATATCTTCGTGAAAGACTTTCTAAGGAAAAGTAACAGTGCAGCCAGCCAGTTAGCTTGGCTTCAACCCTACTTCTAACTATCAGTGTTCTGCGGCCACTGGTTAGACAGCAACAAATATCTGGTTTTAGTATGGCATATAAACTGATTTGAATACGGCAAAATACACACGATTCTCAATAATATAATTAATAGACTAAATTATTTGATTATGACAAAGCTCCTTAAAGCTATGAGACTAACGGAGAGATTTTGCGGAGACCTCTTTAAAGTAATCTTACTTATGTTACACATGTGGAAAACCAATTCATACATGTATTTTGCAGCGTTACCTCTTCGGCCATTCTTTGGAGAAACCGTAAAGCTAAAATGGAAAATTTTCTTGCACAGTTCGACTACATTGGCATTGAAAACTGTTTTTGAAGGCAAGTGTTTTAGAGAACATTACTTCATTTCTTTCATTTCGACACTAAAGTTTAATTCAGCAGCACTGCATACTAATTTTACTTGAAATGCAGGGTAATTCAAAGAAACGAAAAATTTTGAAAGTTATGTTGGCAACAGTGCGCGTTTGGTAAAACTGAATAACGGACGTCAGCCTGTCAACGACACCCTGCCATTTAGTTCTCATGAATGCTTGGAGTGGTGCACAACGTGCTTTTGAGATGCTCCAGGTACATTGCACATCATTAAAGTTACTGTGGAGTGTAAATAAAATAGGGCCCATCACACCGTATGTTATTATACGGTGTGATGGGCCCTATTTTTTGAGGATGAGAATGGTCATGCGATTACAGTCACATCCAATCGTTATGTCGTCATCCTTGAAACATTTGTTGTGCAACAACTACAGATATTTCCAGACACTATTCACACAGCCTAGTTCAACAAAATGGATTAACGTCTCACACAGCATGTAGCGATTGCTGCTATACGCCAATTGTTTGGGGAACGTGCAGGTGCGATTGACGAAAGTCTAGTTAAGATGTTACGTCAAAACCTTAACACTGTAGCGAAGAGAATGCAGGTATGTTTGCGCACAGAAGCTCACCTGCAAAATGCATTCTTAAAAAATTAATTGTATTGTATGTATTCTATTCTAAAATGGAATTACTTTAACTATTAAATGAAATGAAAAATTTTAACCTTTTTGTTTTCATGAAATAAATTAATTTTTAAAATTTCCCTTTTTTTTAAATCACCCACAATTTTCAAAAGGGGAGATAACGGATTTCATGTAATTATGCGTAGTTAAAAACTAGAGTTATACGAATAATACAAAGTCCTTTTAATGTATATTTATTAATCATTTTGTCTTAAAACTTCTCTGATATCATTCACCAATTTCAGTGATCAATCAATTCATCAATGATCGAGCTATACATTTCTGTGCACATAATACATATAATTGAACATTTTATGTTAATTATAAATAAATAAAAGCGGTACGATTCCGTTTTGAGGACCATAAAAATCGCCAAACTATTATTGATGCCAGTGCTGCCAAAAATAATTGCGGCAACCCTAACGCATGAAAGGAAGTATAATAGTAAACAATTATCTAAGAGTTTATTGTTTTAATTTAGATGAAAGGTTAATTTCACGTAATACATTTTTATTCTTATAATTTATATAAAAAAGGCTAAACATGACTGAATGGAAGCATAAGAGTAAATAACTATTTCAGATCATTATTATAATTTATATAAAAAAAGGCAAATATAACTGAATGGATTCCTGCATCGCTATTTCGCTACCGAGTTATCGCTAAAGCATAATTTCATCTCGTTGGTTGTTCAAACATAATTTACTATAATGAATGACACCTTTTCTTTGAAAACATTATATTGCAGACTTTTCGTCATGGGCAATTCCAAGTTGTTAAAACCATAGGATATCAAAAAAAAAAAAAAAAAAAAAAAAAAAAAAAAAAGATTTAAAATTAAAAAATATTTAAAAATTAAACTAGTATTTCAATGGCGTCTTAAGAAATATATTGTAGAACTATCTAATCAATCTGAAATCAGCGCGTACGTTAGATTTGGCGCTTTTGCGCATACATTTTCGCTGCAATTTTTTTATGGTCCTCAAAACTGAATAGTACCATAAAAGCATACAGGACAAAAAAAATTTTTTTTTTTTTTTTTTTTTTTTTAAGTGTGCTTTTCGAAACTAAAATTTAAAAAATTCAACTACATCCTCATCTTTGCTGGGAATTTTAAAATTTATTTCCAAAATATCACAGGTAAATTCATTACATATCAAAATAATCTTAACAGCGCTTAATACGTAGGTCATACCGAAAGTAATGAAGAAGCTGACGTCGCATTTTTATTGTATTGCACAAACCGTCAATTCACATGTTGTTGGACACGAGTTTCCTCTATGCAACCACATGGAAACACGTTTTAAATAATTAGTACGAAGTGCAAGCGAAATACCATCATCGAGGTTTTGAAAATAATTATGGATAACCATCATAGACAGAAGTCTTCAGGATATGTTTGCCTGAAGCACGCACCAAAGACGTACATTGGTAATAAAGAAGGGTGTGTGGTGTGGTATATTTAATTATGGCAAAGCACACTAGGGCTATCTGCCTAAGAGGAGGGATGCCTTCGTGGAGGACTTTCTAGGGGCAACTGGCTCGTATACACGTTACACATGGGGAAAACCACGAAAACACCCATGCAGCCAGCCCGTTCGCGGGATTCGAACCTCGGACCGAACTACAGTGTTCAGCGACTTTACCGCTCGGCCGCTGGTGGGCGGTAATAAAGAAGGGAAAACGAGGCTATAGAGAAAACACGTAATAACACGTCGTCAACTCAAACCAGGAACAGATAACTGAATTGGTTCAAGCCGACCATCTGTCATGTTTCAGAAAATTTTAATTACTGTGGTCGTAGTGCAAAGATGAAGATTATGAATTACTCGTACTTAAATTATCTTAGAAAAACAATATGCAGAAGAAAAAGGCAGTCATTTGGATTCTAATGGAAGTTCTAGAAGTCAGACAGACACTTTCTCTTCATTTTGCCTCAAATGACGAAACGTATTCTAGCAATGATAGTACTTTAGGAAGTTGACTTAAATAAAGTGATAATGGCCTGTTATTTCCTTACTCCTAATAATCATACACCGCGTGCAAGAGTGCATAATGATCACCATTACGGGAGGTTTAGAAAAGGCACAGTAACATTTTTGGTGTCAAACAGTTTCTTAAGAAATAAAAATCTGGCTATGTCGCAGTTGTTATTCAGAATTCTTAATCGAATTAATTATGAAAAGTTTGTTTCATGCAAATATGGGATTCACATTCCACTAAATTCCATATTGCGTACTAGAGCCATTTATCGGAGTCATCCTCTTTTAACGTTTACATGCATCACACTTTATATGAATACTACTTGGTTGTGTACAACATTAAAACTTTGAATAACTCCAATTTAAAATATGAGGTTTACTACGCTGAGGACATTTCGCAAAATATACTTGTAATGAAACCACGTTTCCAATTTTATAGCTGTTCATTGAAGACTGTATGATTTTTTTCGTGCTCTGTTTGATTCATTGAAGTTTTCAAGGCTATAAAACTGTGAGACATGTTAACCGTCTTGAGCTCAAAGTTGTTAACTTCATCAAAAAAACTTTATCTGCCTCTCATACGAATAACATCGGTTTCTTCTTGCGCCATCAGTGTCATGCCGAACAGCCTGGAATGAAGAAACCACCATTAAGAGCCCAGTCACATCAGCTTCCTAGATCACTATCTCCTTAAAGAATTAAAGTTGCAAAAATTGTAGCAAAACTATTTTGGGCGAATAATATGTATACTTCACATACTATGCGGCTCTTCTACAATTTGAAAATTCCTATAAGGATTCAAGATTGTGGCCAATAATGCCTCTCAACAAGTAGTGAATTCTGCTCTTCACATGCAGCCAATATGTAGTTTCATTTCTTGCAACAGCCTAGGAAATAGAATTCTTCCAACTACCTTATAGATTCAGAAAAACATATCATCTCTTGTTTGTAGCATCGAACCTAATTCTGCCTTTGTTTTTAAACTACGGCTATGTTCTATCTTTTGCAGACAGTTGATTTAAGTATTTAAAATTCACCAAATCAGACAATTCACTATTATTTAGGCCCACCAGCAGCCGAGCGGTAAAGTCGCTGAACACTGGTAGTTCGGTCCGAGGTTCGAATCCCGCGAACGGGCTGGCTGCATGGGCGTTTTCGTGGTTTTCCCCATGTGTAACGTGTATACGAGCCAGTTTCCCTTAGAAAGTCCTCCACGAAAGGCATCCCTCCCCTTAGGCAAATATCCCTAGTGTGCTTTGCCATAATTAAATACACCACACCACATCACTATTATTTAAGAAAATCGAAATACTGGCCGACGGCATGCATATATTTATAATAAATAAATAAATAAAAATAACCTTCTTAACGTCCTATAATAAATGAGCAGAAATTTTGTTCAGTAATTGTATTGCTGAAAAAGGGCTAACGCAATTAGTGCTGCATTTTTCCCTCTTTCAGTAATCGCGAACGTGCGATTACCAAATGACGAAATTTCAAGAAAATATCCCTGGATTCATCATTATCGTTCCCACCTTCATAATTGTAGTGGTGTACACTACTAGGTGTTGTAATGTGACAATCTATCTAAATATATAAGTCCTTAATTAATTTACACGTACCACAATATTTACTGGTTTGAATTCTTAGTGGTAGTACATTGTGTATTAAACCCTAGTATCAAGAATAATCAAATATTTTACTTACCCAATAACCCAAATGCATGAGACTGGCGGAGACTTTCTTTTTCTAATCTCACATTTATTTTATCAAAAACACATTCTCTGGATTAAATATATAACACTTATCACACAGCACATAAAAATATCAGAATATCATAACTTAGAACACAAAACGTGAGAACTTAAAAATGGAACAGTAGACGAATCCCGAAAAAGTGTATTAGCAGACAAATCCCAATCTACTCGCATCGTTCATATATGCAGTTAGAATTTTCTCATATTAATTACTTGCAGTGCCCACGTCCTTATTGCACACGTGCAAGATCCTTTTTTTCTTTTTTTTACTTTCATATTTCTTTAAGCACACGGAATACCACGTCGAGACACACCGCTGACAATGCACTTTTTTGCAGAGCACACACCTTGATAATCTACTTGAGATGTTTTAGAACGATATCAAGACAGATGGATTTTTAAGCTAAGCATTTTCAACTAAATATATTGCAACTTCTTAGCTCTGCTTCCATTTTATGCAAAAGAACGGCGACACTCCACGTGCGAATATGCAGGCACGACGACACTCCATCAGCGAGATATGCAGGCATGCAACCCCGCGTACCGTCGTGCATCTACGACGTCCGCCAAGATAGAGAAGGAAGGGAAGGGAAGAAACCAGTCTGGCCGGTGCTTATATACGCACGTGCAATTCCACGATTGCGATTAATGTTGCGATGATGATGAATTACGTAGTGTGAGAAATTACTATTCTCACAATAACATACAATTTTATGTTTTTCATCTAATTTGAACAAAAATATGAATCTGAAAAAAGATGAAAAATAAATCAGAAACTAAGTTACTTAATTTAATATATTTAAAACTAGGAATAGAGCCCACCAAAATTTCGAAATAAAATTAAGTGAGTAATAAATATTCTTGATTCTAGTGTTACTTTTTTACTTCCTTGTACGAAGTAAAAAGGAAGTATTGTAATCGCGAAAAGTTTCAGGCAACATATTTCAACGAAAATATCCATTTTGACCGCTTTCGAATGCAATTTAACAATGTTTTTATGTGATATCTGTGCGTAAGGACATAACAAAAGACACCTTTCCTCCAAAAAATTATAAAACTGCTTTAAAATGAATTCTGAAGAGAATTTTTCGTGGCGTATGTACGTATCTCGCATAACTCACAAACGAGTAGCCTCAGAACTTTGGAATTTTGTATATAGGACTGCTATAACATGTAGATGTGCACCTCGTATTTTGGTTGCAATCGGCCGCACCAAACGTATATAAATATATTTATATATATATCCACACTGTTACCCGGCTCAGTGATCTCAGTATCTTTACTCTTATATGTTTGTAAATTGTACATTTTTTGCTTTAAAAATGATTGCAATATAATGTTTTTATCTTCCGGTTAAGGTTTTTATGCCTTTCGTAATTCTGGAAGCAATATTTGTACAATTATAAACAATTTAAAAGCTGTTTAAAGTGCGGTTAAGTTTTAAATAACATGGCGGACATATTTGTTTACTTTTGAAACAGCAGAATTGTAGATTTGTTGCCAATCTAGAGAGACTAAGCTTCGCAACACAAAAATAACGCCTTCATTTATTATTGCGAATTAAATCATGCTTAATCCTTTCTGGAATTTCTTCGAGGAAACAAGTGTTTAAGATTTAATGCGGATATTTTGAGTTTTTATGCATTTTTGCCTTGTCGCGAAGTGAGAGCTGAACTAATTGAATGAGAAATACTAAATCGTCTGTGAAAAACTGTTTCTTTTCTGTTTTGTTTTCTTAATTTCTTTTATACATCGTTTTAGCTTTATTATAGTATTTGAATAGAACATGTGGCAACGATAATTCTTCAAATGATATAAATTTTGTGCATTCAAAGTGTCGTTATAGTAAACAAATATAATGAATTTTAAAGAGTGCATTTATTCTATTGTGGTTTATGCGCTTTCGACGAAGTAGATTTAATTCAATCCAATCAATTTAAATGAAATTCAAGAAAAAATGCGTATAATTTAATATTCCGTACAAGGAAGTCATGTGGTGTACACATCAGATTTTTTAGTTCATCACGGCAAAGTACACAAGTCCTTTCTGCCTAAAGGAAAGCATGCCTTCAGAGAGGATGTTCTAACGCTATCAAGTTTATATATATATATTATCAAGTTAATCACAAAAACATTCGTACAACCAACCATCCGCCAGGAATCGAATCGGGATTTAACTACCAGTGTTCAACGGAATTACGTTAATTTCTGGATATTGTTCGAGAGTTAAAATTTGACTTGTATCACTAGTGTTGAATATTGTGCCAAATTTTCCCACTTAAAATTTCGTCAACTAACGGGTTGCTTTTTCTTCTGTTAATGTTTTATAATTTTGTGTTCCCACCACTCGCCTTTTCATGGTTTTCTTCATTTGTAATGTAAACACGAGCCAATTTCCTTAAACAGTCCTCCACGAAGGTATCACTTAGGCAGATAGCCATCCAAGCCTTGCCGTAATCGCATAAACCAACCAATACACCAGTTGAGAGTCGGGTAGAAGCCGCTGAACACAGATAATTGGGTAATAGATTCCTATTTCTTCACATGAATCATAAATTCACATTTAAAATCAAAGCCGAGCTTAGAATTATTTTTCTATTTTCAATGTATTCTGCTTCATAATATCCCCTGCTAAAATTACTTCACCATGTTTGTCAAAACTAAAAGGTCGCGAGTTGTACGCCAAACAACGAACTGTGTATCTGATTTTCGTAACGCCCGAGCTCTCGAGTAAAATTCTTAATCATGGTTGTACTGGGCTAATCATAAATAATTAGACTATATAATAATTCCAAGAAGTCTATTATTGGATCCGGAAGAGGCAGCAAGATTGCCCGATGTCGTCCTTGGCATCAATATTCCAGACTAAAGGCACATAATATTGTGGAATAGATTATTTTATATATTGTGACAGAGACTTGTAAATAATTCTAGGCTTTTGTGTCATAGAAAAATATATAGAGGGCTCATTAATATACCTCCGTAATCTGTTCTTCGAATAACTCGTAAAAGGAAAGAGCTAATTTCGCCAAACCTTTTTCAAAGAAAACATAAATATACGAAATCTAATTACTTTTGTTTGAAATCTTGTTTGCGGTAAAATACTCTGATATTCCATCCAAAACCGCGATTTGTTTAAATATATGAAACGAAAGACCTTTAGAAGTGGTTTAGTGATTTCAACTTTGAAACCCAGCATACAGAAATCGGAGACACGTGGTTTCAGCAGTATACAGCTGCTCCGTATTCAATAAATAATCTCTTGGAAGTGCTGAGAATTCCCTATGACAATCGAATCTAAGTAAGAAGCTTCTCAAATCGCTTTTTGGAGAAGGACTTGCATGACGCTTCTTATAGCCCTGATTTACTGCCATTCGACTTCTTTTTATGGAGTTATGATAAAGTATATAGAAATCAACCAAAATTTATAGAAGATCTGAAAGCAGTGATGTCAGTTGTGATATAGTCGGTTGCAATTGTCAAATTAAAGCGGTTTATCCAGATTTTGAAATGAAATTTCGTTCAGCAGTTTTTCTCAAAATCCAACTTGATAAATTAATAAGAGTTATTAACAATCTGAATCCTTTATTCTTAAGTAAATCCTGAAAACTTGAAAGGTTCACTTACATTTTAGAGCATTTAAAATTTGTCTATAATGGGAACATACTTTCTTGAATGCAAAGAAAGAATTAAAACGCTTATGTTTGTATATACATAAAATTAATTACATAAAAAATTAAATTCTCCCTTATTTACTCGCTCACCAGCAGCCGAGCGGTAAAGTCGCTGAACACTGCTAGTTCGTTCCGTGGTTCGAACCCCGCGAATGGGTTGGCTGCATGGGTGTTTCCGTGGTTTTCCCCATGTGTAACGTGTATACGAGCCAGTTTTTCTTAGAAAGTCCTCCACGAAGGCATCCCTCCCCTTAGGCAGGTAGCCCTAGTGTGCTTTGCCATAATTAAATGCACCACCACCACCACCCTTATTTACTCACTACATTTAAAATGATGATGCAAAAATGAACATTGCGGCTTTTACAAAGTACAGTTGCGGCTCCTGAATTTTCAAGAATTTTAACATACGGCTTTTACAGACATGAAGAGTTGCCACCCCTATCATATATTAATATTACACATGGGGAAAATCACGAATTCGCCCCTGTAGCCGTCATATTTCTTCATAATCTGGCTTCATATAGGCCAATATCAAGAAATTTGCACATACTCTGTATCCATGTACACAGCGACCTATTTTCACTTTAAAAAAAAATTCCAGAATTGCACAAAAATGGCACTGCGCACACCCTTGACTTTATCTATGTATTCATCGACCTATTTTTCACTTAAAAAGTAAAAGAATATTGACAAAAATCCAATTGTTTTTACCCTTGTAAAAAGCGGCAAACAAATAAGTGGGCGATTCTGCACTTTATCGAGAATTTTTTCAAAGAAAAAGCATCATTCATTATAGGAAATAATGTTTGAACAACCAACGAAATGAAATTATGCTTTAGCGATAACTCGGTAGCGAAATAGCGATGCAGGCATCCATTCAGTTATATTTGCTTCTTTTTATATAAATTATAATAATTATTTGAAATAGTTATTTACTCTTATGCTTCCATTCAGTCATGTTTAGCCTTTTTGATATAAATTATTATAATAAAAAAGTATTATGCGAAATTAACCTTTCATCTAAATTAAAACATCAATCTTGGTTATTTACTATTATACTTCCTGTTTTGCATTAGAGTTGCCGCAATTATTTTTGGCAGCACTGGCATCAACAGTAGTTTGGCGATTTTTTACGGTTCTCGAAACCGAATTGTGCCGATAAAATATATTAAAATAATGTCCAGAACCTAACTATAATATTGGCAAAAACTGCCTAATATTCATCCACGTGCTTCATGTCACCATAACACGTTCTTTAAAATAAATACAAGCAATATTCAATTTGTTATATTAAATATAGATAGCTGAATAGATTATTTTACACGGCAAGCGACAAAGTTACTTTGGAACCTTTTCCATGTGGCTAGGACCATATCTCCCAGACACATGGAAAATATTCACTACATTTAAAGTGTCTCAAGAAATATCAGTAAATAACGAATTTAATATTTACTCTTAAATATGGAGTAAGAAACGTAAGACCCAGTAGATTTGTTTATTTACTACTTGCTGTTAAAATAGCTGACTAAATGGGCCTAATACAAAAATAAATTAGTCCCTATAGCCCACTGGAAAATAATAAATTAGAATCAAGCTAAACAATTATTCTGTTGAATTATGGCATTTGCGTACCTTAAAATAAATTAGTTTAAACAACTTTCCTACCTAACTAAAAATAAACGGTACTTACGTATTATCGCAACCACCTTAGTAGAAGTCGCCAAACTCTGGCAACCATGAGCATCACAGTTCTGTAGGTAATCATATGCATTGTGAGTTACAATCCGAAAATGCACCGAATCCCTTTTTGTAATGTAAAAAATCGCCAAACTGCATCATATTATTTGTCTTAATAGCATAAGTACCAAATAACCTTTCGGTACTTCTCCGTTTCGCCGGCACAAATCTCGCCAAAGAGACTTATAGGCGACAACACACAGTATACAGATAAAAAATGTTAACAAATGTTAGTTATAAGAAATTTTTTTAAAGGCATAAACATTTTAATATCGTTTAAAATTTTGTAAAAGACAATAAATAAAGCCGATAAATTTATAAAAAGACATTAATTTAAGAATTTACTAGATGCTTTCATGGTACAATCTCCTGATTCGCCGTTTCATATCATGTGACCCCAAGTGATCTCATCCCACGTAAAGTATGCTATAAAACTAATTCTCTCAGTAATTATCTACATTAATTTCAAGTTAACTCTTAATTTGGAATAAAAATTTAAATGCAAGGAATTATTTCAATTCGTACGAATAGCTTACTCAGAAATTATATAAAACAGCAGTGCTTTACTTCGCTAGTGCATTCTCATTAGAACTGATGAATTTAAACTTCGACTTTGCATTTTATATATTTTCGCCTTCGGATAAGCAAATGTGATTGCATCCTAATTGACTAATTGCCGCGAATGGCATTAGGGTATAAAATTGAAATATCTGGGTAAACATTTTATTTAATTGTATGCCAGTGTTGAAAGAAACAATCTGATAAGAAATGGGTGCGACTAGTTTTGAAAATGAGGCGTAAATCATAAATTTGTAAAAAGACATTAATTTAAGAATTTACTATGCTTTCATGGTTCAACATCCTGATTCGCCAGTTCATATCACGTGACTCAAATGATCTCATCTCACGTAAACTACGCTACAAAAATTAATTATCTCAGCAATTATCTACATTAATTACAACTAAATCTTAATTTGGAACAGAAGTTTAAATCCATGAATTATTTCAATTCTTACGAATAGCTTATGTAAAACCAAAGTGCTTTACTTCGCTAGTGCATTCTCATTAGAATTGATGAATTTAACCCTTGGCTTTGCTTTTTCTATATTTTCGCCTTCATGTGAGCGGTGTAATTGCATTCTAATTGACTTAATTACCGAGAATTGCCTTAGGGCATAAAATTGAACAATCTATTAAACATTCTACGCAATTGTATGCCTGTGTTGAAAGAAACAATCAATCTGATAAAAAATGGCTGCGACTTGTTTTGAAAATGAGGCGTAAAAGGTTACCAGCGGGGATATTCCATTTGGCTTCGGCTGTACCATTATTAGCGACTTTATCGCCAGCGCCAGCAAAACAGAAAAGTACCTGTAACATAAATACAGTCAAAAGTCGTTAATTCGGACACTCATAATCCGGACCTCAAAGCTACAAACTTTCTGCGCATGCGTCGCGTTCACGCCTGCGCACAGGCGTTTACGAGTGCGCGTAAGACCTTTACGGCTGCGAATATGTTTGTGCGCATGCGCGTTTAATGTGTAACGGACAGTATAAACTAAGCTAAAATTATCTAATTCAGTTAATGTTGCAGATTGCGTTGTTCCTTAATCTTCGAATTGTATCCGGCTTATTATTTTTTGCAGACTGTTAGAGCAATTTCATAAAAGTAAGCTTGAACTTTCGATTATGTCAAATAGAATTTCCGATATATATTTACTAATATGTAATTTGTATCTACAAAGCGAAAGTGTGTTTCGAAATCCGAAATCTGTTTATCATTTCACGCCGCGGATTGGAAGTTGATCTGTCAGCACTATCCTTATCTTCAAGGCAGATGTTTTTATTTTATTTGGCTTATAATTCCTTACTAAGTGTAGTATTTCATCTCGATGTACTCCATCTTATGATTTAAATCAAGTTCCTCGTCATTATAATTCGCTTCGGATAGTGAAGAAAGTGACCCAGAGGTTATTGAAAACGAAAACATTTCGATTGACAAATTAGTAGGTATTCTCAACACAGCAATTATAGGACTTGAACAGCGGAACTTTGTAACTAAACAAGAAATTATGTCTGTTTATAATAGAATTAAAGAGAAAGTATTATCACATGAAACGAAGCAACTTACATTGAAAGAAATGTTTAATAAAGTAAACAAATAAATATTAAGCTTTTTCTTTTTGTAAATTTTGATACCCTTTAGATCATAATTGTTCTTTATTTCATAAATTACGGTTTCATATTTTTAATTTTGTAATTTCTGCATGCCATCTTACCAGATTTAAACTGATGATCTATAATCCGGAAAAATCGATAATCCGCAATGCCGAAGTCCCGACGAGTCCGGATTAACGACTTTTGACTGTACTACATAATGTCTATCTAGATGGTAGTCCCTTTCCCATAAGCAGGCGGCGTTTGCCATAATCAGACATATGTCTGTTCAACTTTATAAAACTGCCTTTATAGAGGACTACTAAAGTAAAACTCGTTATACGTGAAAAACTCATGAAAACATCATGCCAATGGTAAGCATTTGAAGTGACGGCGAATTTCGGTTGTGTTATCAATTCGTGTGTCGATACGTTCAAAGGAAAATATATGTAACACGGAAAACTAATGATTTATGGGAAAATAAAATATTCGTTCTTGCGCGTCTTAAAATATAAAAATTGACGTGTTTATCAAATGACCTTGGTGTAAATTGCACATAACTAATTCTATTCTTTTATTAACATAATCTCATGCTAATATCAAAATTAAACGATTAGCTATAATTGTTTATTCGCTATTTTAAAAACATATCCGCCTATCAACGGGCTTGTTACATAACAGGTTTCGTTTTATTTAATTACGCCAAAGCACTCGATGGCTATCTGCCAAAGTGGAGGGATGTCTTCGTGAAGGACGTTTCTAGGGCAAACTGGCTCATATACACGTTACGCAACGCATGAGGTAATCCACGAAAATGCCCATGTGGCCAATCCTTTTGCAGGGATTCGGACCCCGGACTGAACTACCAGCGTTCAGCAAAGGCAAGTTTGCTCAAAATATGTTACAGATAATTATGGGAAGCCACAAAAACCTATGTAGTCTATCCTTTCAGCAAGCGAGTAGATGGCTATAGCTGAACGCCTGCAGCTCGTCAGAACCTCTGTTCTCGGCGAAAGGTATAGCTGCATCAAGTTTCTATCTTTCTTTGAATGAAACGTGAATACGACCTAGTTTACGGTACAAAATCTTTAACAAAGGTCAAGTGAGTCTTTAGTCAAGTTCCACTATTCTATGAGTGTATAACTACCGTGAACACTGGTAGTACAAAACCTGGCGAGTACAAATCCTGGCGAGAGCTCACTGCGTGGGCGTTTCTTTATGTGATGCCAGTTACCCTTTCAAAATTATTTTACGAAATTATAAGTCATTTCTACACTTAGTCCGATAGCCATCGCGAACTTTAAAGCAAAATCTATTAACCAACAAAAAAGTAGTTTTTGTCGAACTGAACTTAAAACGAATTATTAGCGTTTCCTTAGTTTGTTATCGATTGACTAAAATGTAAAATAAAATTAATAAGAAGCACAATTATATACATGATACACAATCTTTCACATCACTATCAGTATGGTCTCTAAAAAAGGCGGGTACTGTTCTGTTATAGGGACCGGATGAATGTATGCACTGTGTATGTATATATGTATACACATGCTTACATTCGTACTTGCATTTATACATTCATACATGAAAACATACATCCATACGTATATACATTTCTTTATCCCGTCCTGATAACAAAACAGTACCAAAAAGCGCATTATTATTTATATTTATTAAGCATTTTGCCGAGTTAAGCTCCATAAGCATAAAAGCAATACTCCAACATTTTCTATCTAAAATGATACTATAGTATAATCAAATAAACTTATAGTAAGTTACAGACATTTTTTAATTACATTTTATATGAAAGACAAAGATACCACAACTTTTCTCTCTTGCGAAGTTTTCTGGTTATGTATCAGACTGAAGGAAAACTTTGATAACTTGCAATTTTTATGGGAAATAGAACCTCTTCACGCGTTTCTTATGAACTTTATTTTCACATTTTCAATCGCTTCAGTAGCAAATTCAGTAGTATTAATCTATGATGTTAAGTGAGTAAACCATTAAAATATAAAACCATGTTAGATTTCTGTTTGTATACCTATGCAAACTAAAATTGTATACACGGATGCGCGTTAAATATTTTACTTTATACTGGAAATTGAAACATTGTTGTATGCTGCATAAAGAGGAGTTTATGTGTAAATTAAACTAAGAAGTTGTATCTTATCCATAAAAGTAATTCCATTCCAGAAGAATTAAATTTACTTTTAAACACGTTACTGTAATTTCCCAAGTATTGTGAGGATTATGCAACTTTTGTTTTATGTTTTAACAGAATAGATTCTCGTAATATGGCTCTCAGAATAAAAGATATCACCTTCAGTTTGTGCTGATGTTTTTAGCAATAGTTATCTCCAGGTTTTATGGGACTTCGGAAAGTTTAATTGCTTAACTAACTGGTTTTATATATTATGTGGAACTTAATGGTACTCTTTCCGATACTTTTAATTTATCAGCCCAGAAATCTGGCAATCGTACCTTAATACGGTTTAGCAAAGAGCAATAAGAATAAATAATATGACATAATAACGCAATAATTAATAATAAGGCAATGAGAAAAATAAATTTAATTATATAGAGGGTAGAAGGGCATTTCTCATCCCAGTTAGTGTTTTATTTCAAGTGGGAAATGTTTGCATATTACCTCTATCATGGAATTAAAATAACCTTTTTATAATTAAATTTATTTTTCTTATTGTCTTATTATTAATTATTATGTGTAATTTTATCACATTTTTTTTTTCTTACGATTTTATGATATTGCGTGCAGATAAAAGTAAAGTACAATTTTTTCCGTTTATTTATTACGTTTGAATGGCATTTTTCATAATAATTCCATCATAAAATACTTTGTCACTTACAAAGTATGAATTACTCTTGTACAAGCGTTTTAATAGACATTAGGTGCTGTTCGTCAGTTTAGTCCATATATCAAGGGAAAAAATCAAATATTGTCTTTGAAAATATTATCTTTAAGAACAAAATGTCACACAAATTTCTGAAAGAACTTCAACTCCTACAGTCATACATGGCCACAGACTAAGAGATTATTTTTAGTCCAAAGGGACTTGAGTCCCGAAGGACTATTGCTTTCGTTTTGGCATTTTGCGTCGGACTCATAAATGTCGGTTCACTTTTCAAACTGTTGCCACAAAATGTTAGAGTCCTGCATTATATTTGAAGAAATTAAATAATGAAAAATTTGCATAAATGTATGTATATTTCTCGTATTGTGATAAAACAACGGTACATAGAACAATCGAATTTTGAATGACGTAATCCTACTACGAATATGGGCATCTGGAATCCCAAATTTGAAATTTGGAATTTGTTTTATTATCGATTTCATATTTTGTAAATCTTTAACGAATTTTTGAGTAACAAACTCAACTATTTAAAAGTGAGCAATGGCAATGTAGTGCAGAAAAAACATTTATATCTCCAGCGCGTGAGTCTCTGTATCGGAAATTCTAAAGATATGCTCGTTTTAAAACTATTTTGCGATATTGCTGTTGCACTGGATCTCATGGTTTAAGTGCGAAGAACATGATATTTAATAAAGAAAGGTAACACACAAAATGTTAAAAAACGCCCCTTTGGACGTAATTTAAAATCTGAAACATTTCAGATTTTTTAGTCCAAAGGGATTTGAATCCCGAAGGACTATTAGTTTCGTTTTGGCATTTTGCGTCGGACTCATAAATGTCGGTTCACTTTTCAAACTGTTGCCACAAAATGTTAGAGTCCTGCATTATATTTGAAGAAATTAAATAATGAAAAATCTGCATAAATGTATGTATATTTCTCGTATTGTGATAAAACAACGGTACATAGAGTCATCGAATTTTGAATAACGTAATCCTCCAACGAATATGAGCATGTGGAAGACCAAATTTGAAATTTGTTTTATGATCGATTTCCTATTTTTTAAAACTTTGACGAATTTTTGATTAACAAACTCAAGGATTTCAAAGTGAGCAATGGCAACGTTGTACAGAAAAAACATTTTTATCTCCAGCGCGTGAGTCTCTGTATCGGAAATTCTAAAGATATGCTCGTTTTAAAACTATTTTGCGATATTGCTGTTGCACTGGATCTTATGGTTTAAGTGCGAGGAACATGATATTTAATAAAGAAAGGTAACACACAAAATGTTAAAAAACGTCCCTTTGGACGTAATTTAAAATCTGAAACATTTCAGATTTTTTTTTTAATTTTTTGTTTAATTTCTTTAAATTCATGTTTATGCATATTTATGTTTATTCGCAATTTTTTTTTGTTGCGATAATATGAATTTTCAGTTTAAAATATTCAGCATATTCAAAGAAGCCTGTAAAATTTTTATGATTAACCGGCTATATTAAAAAATGTTCTCAAAATATATTCCTTTATTTACAGGTCTGCTAGACAGATAGCAGCAGTTATATACAAAATATTTATCATACCTCTCAATGATTTAGCAAACTCCCTTCTCTTCGCTTATAGACGAACATATGTAGAAATAAATTTATTGTTGCATAACAGGTTTTTTAAAACTGTTTGTCGCGACCCCAAGTGGGGTAGCAAACAGAAATACTGGAATCGCAAAAATTTAATTCAGATACATGAATGTAAAGATATTACATTAACGAAACTTTTTAAAGAAATTACGTTATCTACCATTAACGAAATGAGTCACCTGCTACGTTCCTTTTCACCAAGCCGAAAAGAAATTTGTTGAGCTATTGAGTGACTCAAAACATGAGATTTTTACATAAGTCCTTGACTGAATTCAGGATCGGAACTGCAACTGAGTTTCTCTACATTTTCTCACATGGCATTACATTATCTGACTACCTTCTAATCGTCAGTTTTAAAGAAATCTTTTAAAAACATTTACTTTATTTTAAAAATTATCCATTGTGCTTCCAAAAGCTGCTTTTGTTTTGTCTCTCCGGTCCTTAGAAGCAAAATTATGCTTGTTATTGTCCTATGCCGCGAACTAGAAGTTTCTGTTTAAGAACCCGGAAGATGACGTCTAAAGGTACCCAGACTAATCTAAACTTTAAAAATGAGAATGTTCTCTTTGAATACTTTGGGTGATGTTCAAAAGATGATTTTGAACATTTCTATGTGTTATTAAATGTTCGGGAGCAAGATTTAATTTTCATACTCGGCAACATGTTCTTTTCCTTCTGCTTGTGTTTGCATCACATTAAACCCATTTTTTGAAAAACTTCAGTTTTTACAACTTTTATGTTACAAAAAAAACAATAACGCAAAATATAACTAAAGAAATTTAATGAAATTGTCCACAAGTATTCTATGAAATATTGCGAATGAAATGGACTAAAAGTTCAGGCTTGTGGACATACCTAAATGTTTTCAGACAATTTTGTAAATGAAAAGAGTAAAATTTCTTGGATAAGAGCTAGTGCATATACTCAAACAGGTATATTTAATAGACATTTTCCTTTATCACTTGGATTTTAGACCATTTAATTCTTTATACCTTAATAAATATAAGTGACAAAAATAAAAGCAAAATATTGATAAATATTTTTTGGATCATATCTAGTAATCCTGAAATTTAATACTTTTTAACCCAAAATGTAACAGAAAACAAAACATTATTCGTTTCTAATATTTATCCCCATTTTCTATTATTACAAGTATTGTTTTGCTGAATAACACAAATTTATTTTTAGTAATCTTGAAATTTAATACGCGTTTAACCCAAAATATAACAGAAAAACAAAAATTATTTGTTTGATAATGTTTATCCTTTGTTTCTATCATTTTAAAGTTGAACTCTGCTGAATAACACCAATAACATATTTAGTTTTACTATTTTCCCCAATTTGGGGTCGAACGGAGTCGGATACGTTAAATATTATTTTACAATTCAGCAGTACATATTTATGTGAAGCTTCTTTAGTACCTAATAAAACCAAATGCCATTCAAAGCTGAAAAATGCTCCAGATACTTTCCTTCCAGCAGCACCAAACATTACATTAAGATTTAATATGTTATGCAGCAGAACAAGCACACCCATCTCATTAAAACTTGATTTTCTTTCATTAATTTTTATATACTTGAAACAAATCCAAAAACTCATTTTCATATGTATAGTATTTAACAAAGAAATAATTATGTATAAGAAATATTTATTTTTGCATCTTAATTTTATATTTAATATCTGGGACCGCGAAACACTTTCAGTGATAAATAGGGTCATGAATGAAAAAAGTTTATGAAGCGCCGCTGTAGCACAATTTTACTGCACCAATTTCGTAAAGAAATACATTTTTCAAAACTGGATTTAGTGTATCTTAAGAGTTTCAAAATCTTTAAATTTACATAGCAGCGAGTAAAAAAGGGTAAGCAATTACGCATTTTAATAACTACACCCGCTTGTGCATTTAACAAGGTACGAAAGTTTGTCTTCCTGCAGCGCTTGCTATTTTGTTTCTACTTCCACCCAGAGCACTTCTGCATTGCGCCGTTCGTTATTCGAAGGGTTAAGTAAAATAGCTAACTATAAAAATGCTCTTTTATACTGTAACATCGAACCACATGAAATGCAAACATAATAATCGATGCAGCGGAACTTTCTTCTGATATATCCAAAAGTATATACTGTAAAGCTTATTTCTATTAATGATTTTTTTTTATTTCAAATTGCATTCCGCTTACAAGTAACTAAAAGGACAATTAATGTAGGAATTTAACTTACTAAATAAAAATCAACTGCTTGAATACAATATATTCTTGAAAAAATTGAAACATAGATTTTATTTGCTACGAAACCCCATCCGCAGGTGAAGAATAAAGCAGCAAATTATGTAAGTTAGGCATTTGCAAAACCTAGAAATGACGCAAAACTAATAACTCGATCAAACTTGTCACTCCACACAATTTTGTCTACACTCCCCTTCAATCAGAAGGATTATAATTATTCTTTCCCATTTTGAAAATAAACGTAATGAAATCAGTTTAATATAGGATATGCTAAAATTCGCCAGCGTAAAATATTCTTTCTGAAGCAGTTATTGAAGTACTGTTACAGTTTAAACAAGATAAAATAAAATGGTTTATACTTAGTCAGGAAATAAACTGCCAATTACCATTTGATATGAATTTCAGCTTTGATTAATATCAAGGCTGAAAATTGGTGCAACTAAAGCAAATATTTTTTAATTGTACCAATTGATAAGTAAATACGAATTAAATAAAGTTTAGGCTACAATTACAATTAAAAATACTAAATGCATTTGGAAATTATAATAAATTAAAACCTCACACGTTTCCCACATTTACCACCACTTCCTTATTTAAATCATTACATGAAAATTACGTGGCATGTTCTCTACTGTTTCCCCATCTGCTATTTCATGTTCTATTTCGTATTTGCAAATTCTAATACAAATAACGCATCAAACTGTGTATAGTGTTTTGTTTGCTTCGCTTTGCATATCATAAACAGCGGAAGTTTTTTATACTCATGTGCTGGAACTTTAACATTTTACCTCAAAAACACAGTTCGAGCATATTTTGGCTGATTGAAAACACGAAGATTTGAATTTCGTTAACAGTTTTTACTACTATAAATAAAAACTCAGTATTTATCTATATAAAACGAATACGGAGAAGATCTTACTGTAAAAATAGTACAAAAAAGACGGCTTTCCATTAAGGAAAGGGCAAATACCGTAATTCCAAACGTATCAACATATTTTGAACAAAATATCAGTTGCCTAAAGAGTCGTTATAACGTAATTACAAAAGGTTAATGTCTTTAAAAATGTTCTGCAATGAAACAAATAAAGATACCAAAACTAAATTACAAATGATTTGCTAAAACACACCATATGAGAAATAATACAAACTGTACATTTTAAATCAAGTATAAATAAACACTGAGTAATTGCAAATATACATTAACCTTTTGTTCTGCATCAATTAAAATTCTGAAAACATCGAGAGCATAACGACATTTGTAATCTTAAATATTTCGTTTATTAGCTTGTGAATAAAGACATATGTGGACAGACATATATAAGTCATTCCAGTATCCTAAAACTGCTTATATAATTTGTATTTAAATTATTTCTATTATGACCCTAAATTTAAAAATAAGAAAACTGGATACTTTAAATTATAAACATCGAAATTAATAATGAATATATATGTCGGCATACTTTATATAATGAAGTAAAAAAAAACCAACTTCATGAATTACCAAATAAAATCTCGGTTTCTTGTACAGATATAAAATCATAAGCATGTAGCAGTTAAAAGTACCATTTCACATTAATTATAGATTAAAATCAAAATGTTTCCTTAAGTTAACATGCAATAATTGGAAATGCTAATATTAAGTACCAATTTATCTCTGCAATTCACTGAATGGGAATTTACCTTGTTTTATTAATTTATTTATACCATAATAAATATCATAGTTTACTGTATAATAATTTCACTATTGATGGAAAAAATACATAACTATTGGTGAAAGAAATACATAATTATTGATGAAAGAAATGTTGGTAAAATTACTGCATTTAGATTAAACAAAATTTAATAAATCAGTTGAATATTAAAAAAACATTGATCTTGCTCAGTATTTAAAATGTTATATATTTCACTTATTTTAATTTTCGCAAAGAAAAAAGGAAAAGACAAAATGACAAATAAATGAATTATGATTTAAATAACATCTTAAGCTATTTTAAAGGATTCCTCGTTAGAGAAGCATTAAGAGTTGTTTCAAAAAGTTTCTCAAACTGCGTTAAAAGTTCTACAAACTTTAAAGAAAGAAAACTGAACCATTCGTGACATTCACGAGACACAAAAATAACAATTGCTTCGCAAAAAAATTATTGATTTACCTTTTTTGTTGAGACTGATGCTGGTAGAAGCTTGTAATCCAAAGAACAGAACTCTAAGAAAATCACTCATCTCAGTTGTAAACATGTCTCAGTCCGCATTTTCAGGAAATAGTCTGTAGTAAGTTTCTTACTACGCGCGCGAGAAAACAGCTGATACACACTTAAAGATTTCCTCAGCGCAGGCAGTTTTTCAACATGTACTTATTAACAGAAATCTGCCACCGAACCGTCTTTTGCGTATGATACCAAGAAGTTACTGTCTAAAACCACAAAGTGTAAAACTATACAATATCTTGTTTTCTTTGTAACTAGTTTAATGCAAGAGCTGTCATCTTCTGGAGCATCGTGCTGCACTTATCGTAACACCTCCTGCCGGTAGAGAGTAATGGGACAATCTTGGCGACCGAGTGCTCGATTTGGCGAAAGTTCTAGTTTCGTAGCGCTATTATTATTGTCATTATTTCGGGCGATAAATGCAGTATCTGGTAACTTTTGGGGATATAACGTAACATTTGAGACTAGCGATTATGACTTTGTTTATAGAGCGAAGAACAGAACTTCACGAAGGAGTGATACATTTTATGGAGTCGATCCCTGAGTAATAATTCTCAGATTAAAGTTAAATAAAATCAAGAAATGCATTTCATTTAACTTTTCGTAATTTAGCATTTACCATAATAAGGACATTATAACTTCGTAGATATATTAATTAGTCTTTATAATATTTTTTTCATGTGCGTATAACTGGAAGATAAATATAGAATAATTTCCAATATCATATCAAAATACATTTCTAGATTTGTTTAGAATTTTACGTGATCGAGAAATCGTAAAGTATGAGTTGTAAGATATAAAATTTCAAATTTCATATTTTATCCTCGGGCGTATATATGTCATGAGAGTTTGTGATTAATAAAACCGATTTAATTTACATTGACACTGCAGATAAAATTCACCTAGACGCTGGTAGTCCAATCTGCCTTGGATTCTAGTCAAACGGGTTGGCTACATGGGGTTTTCGTGATTTTCTCCGTGTGTAATGTGATATAAGCCAGTCTTCCTTAGAAAATATTCTTCGAATACATACCTTCCTTTAGACATCTAGCCCTAGCATACTTTGCCATAATCAAATAAACCAGATCAAACCATATTTAATCATAGCCAACAGAAATCAAGCGATAAAAATCGCTGAACAAAGCCATAAAAATCGTACTTCAACCAGGGTTCAGATCTCGGCTGCATGGGAATATCGGGATTTTTCCCATATGTAAGGTTAATACGGTCCACTTTTCCTTAGAGTGTCTTTCAAGAAATGTCCCCTCCCAAACTAGGTTATTTGAATATGACAAAGCACATGAGAGCTATCTCTCTAAGGAAAGAGATGTTTTCGTGGAGGACTTTCTGTGGGAAACTAGCTCGTATTAGCATTACATAAAAGCATATAGACAATGAGTACTTCACTTTTCAAACTGTTACCACCAAATATATATTATATTTAAAGAAACTAAATAATGAAGAATCTGTATCAATGCATGAATGTTTTTCGCAGTGTGAAAAAGCAACGGTACATAGAGCCTATAAATTTTGAATAACGTACTTCTCCAATTGAAAATGAGCCCGAATTTCGAATTTTTTTTATTTCAAATGTTGTAAAACTTTAACGAATTTTTGATTAACAAACTCAACGATTTCAAAGCAAGTAATGGCAAAACTTTACGGGAAAAAAAAAAAAAAAAAAAAAAAAAAAAACAGTTTTGTTTCCAACGCGTGAGACTGTGAATCGGAAATTCTAAACTTATGTAAACATTTTAATACATATATATATATATATATATATAATAGAAACCCTCATTTTCCTTTCAATGTTCTTGTGATAGTATATTACAGTATAAGTGAAGAAACACTCACGCTTGTGTCGAATTTGCGCATTGCTTATGGGGGTCCCACTGATATTAGGGGGTTCCCCACCCATGGCATAGATGACAAATGCATAGTAGCGTAACATAACCGAAATAATATTAAATTCTTGGAAAGACTGCTAAAGGATATTTCTTAAAACCAACAATAATAGTAGTAATAATGGTATGGTTCAAATATGATGACCAAGCATTGTTTATGGAAGAATGAAAGTTTATTTAATTTCGAAATAAAACCACTCAGAATAAATTACGCATTTCCAATCTCTTCATAATACAATTTAGAGACAGCCGACAATACCCAGTATGATACTTTGAATTTAGCACAAAATAGCTATTGAGAAATTTGTTGCATGAGCTATAAATGAAACAAAGATTTAAACTTGATAAAAATAATACCTTTTTATGGATTCCTTCAAAATCAGTATTTATCTGTCAGTGCTGAGCTAAATCAGATTTTACTGACTCCATATTTGATAATATCTCGTTTTAATTAACCCTCTGAGCGTTATGACCGAGTTTATCCGGTCAGCAGAAGATTTGCTACTTTGTATATTTTAGCTTATAATTTAAGATATTTTGCTTTCTTACTTTCTTTAATAATGTAAACATAGTCTTAAAGTTTATGAAAATATGGACTACAATAAGTAATTATACAAACTCAATTAATAAATGCTGTTTAAATACTGTTCTTCATGATGGATTTAAAATCTTGTATCACTCAGAGGGGTCCACGAGAAAAATTTTTAACTGGGAGTTTATAAAATTTTCTTAAATTCTTTTTTTTTAGTCCAAAGGGGCAATTTGCCTAGTGGGACTATTAATCTCGCTTTGACATTTTGCGTTGATTCACTATAAAGGTTGATTTACTTTTCAGACTGTTGCCACCAAATGTTATCGCCCTGTGCTATCTTTAAAGAAATCAAATAATTAAAAATCTGCTTACATGTATGCATGTTTTTTGCATTGTGATAAAACAACGATACCTAGAGCCATTAAACTTTAAATAACGTAATCTTCCACCGAATATGGGCATCTGAAAGCCCAAATTTGGAATTTGTTTTATTATCTATTTCATATTTTGTAAAGCTTTAACGAATGTTTGATTAATAAACTCAACGATTTCAAAGCGAGCAGTGGCAACACTGTACTGAAAAAAAAAAACATATTTGGTCTCCAGCGCGAGACTGTGTATCGGAAATCCTAAAGATATCCTCATTTTAAAATTATTTTGCGATATTGCCTTTGAACTGAATTTTATGGTTTAAGTAAGGAGGATACGGTATTTAATAAATAAATGTAATACAACGTTAAAAAATCCTCTTTGGGCGTAATGTAAAATCTGAAGGCATTCAGATTCATATATCTGAAAGCTTTCTGAATTTATTCAATTTAATATCATTTTTTTTTGTTATTTTCTAAGATGTTATTTCACCACGGATTAATCTTAGAGAATTTTCCCAATTCACTATTAAATGGCAACTGCAAGACAGAAACAGCTTTGCATTTGCAGCGATATCTCAAAGGCGCTGACTTCGGTGACTTTTAATTCGCAAACTGCATCTTTCCAAAGATGGTTATGAGATATAGAATGTTATCTCTTCCCGCCAATACTTTTGACAGCTGGGGGATGCATATAAATGAGTTTCGCATATGAGATGGATGAAATGTAAGATTTCCATATTCTTTTCTGACTACATCTTCATCTTTCACCAATGAATGAGTATTTTATTTTTCAGTCACTTGCAAGTATATGAGTTTAATCAGATTGTGTTAAAGGTGTATTTTTTTATATATTTTACAGGTATAAGAAATTGACGGGTGGTACGAATACATTTAATTCGGAATATCTGACCCATAGACAGACGTTTTCCAACCTTTGCTGTTACGCAGAGAATTTTAATAAAAATTGACAATACAGTCCCGATTCATTAGTAAAATCACATTTCTCCCGAACATATTTGAATTTATTAAAGTAGCTAAATTTAATAGAAAGCTATCTGGTTTTGGTTTGGTTTACTTAATTATGGCAGAGCACACTAGGGATATCTGCCTAAGGGGAGGGATGCCTTCGTGGAAGGCTTTCTAAGGGAAACTGGCTCGTATACACGTTACACATGGGGAAAACCACGAAAACGCCCATGCAGCCAGCCCGTTCGCGGGATTCGTACCTCGGACCGAACTACCAGTGTTCAGCGACTTTACCGCTCGGTCGCTGGTGGGCGAAATTTATCTGGGAATTGCAAATTAGGAGGTCAAAATTACACTTACCTATATAATAATTAATGTTTAAAGTTATAATTAATAACATAATAAAATAATATTTCAAAACAAAATAAGATCTGAAAGCTTTTGGATTTTATATTACGCCCAAAGGGGTCTTTTAAAATTGCTCGCTTCAGTCAGTGTTTTACAAAATATAAAATAAATAATGTAACAAATTCCAAATTTAGACTTCCAGATGCCCATATTCGGATGGAGACGTACGTTATTCAGAATTTAATGTCTCTGGGTACCGATGTTTTTTCACAGTGGGAGAAAACACATTCATGTAAATTCTTCATTATTTAATTTCTTTAAATATATTGCAGAGCTTTAATATTTGGTGGCAACAATTTGAAAAATTATTCATACTTTTACAGTGAACCAACCCAATATGTCAAAACGAACTTAATAGCCCTTCTGGGCAAATTGGCCAGTTAGGCTAATAATTAATATCATTTTAGAGGGATATTTTTGTTGTCTTATAAATTGAAATCCTTCTAGAAACAGTTCTTTTATCATCACTTGATTTTCAACACTTTGCTATTTTTTTATTAGTTCTTTAAATGTTTTAGTTCTTATTTCAAGAAAATTAAAAAGTGCTGTTTAGAAGATTTCCAGGTTGAATACAGCTTGTGTTTCAGTACTTTCTCAAGTAATATTATAATCTTTTAGCAGTTTATGTTTCAGTTTCAGATGATAAATCTTTAGTCTTATACAATTTAGATATGTTACAAGTACTCACAGAGCAATTTACATAGTACTTCCTACAGTGGTTTGCCCAAATCCGACATCCATGATTTTTAACATTTGAGAGACTGCATTTTATGTCTGTGATCTCCCATTTCATGATTATTGCGATCTCCTGTGATTGGTACGAGAAATGCTTTCTGTACCTCACAGTCTGTAATGACTTCTGGCTTGCCATTCAAAGGACGATAATATACAATATCATCAGCAACCAATTCAGCAAGTTTCCCAAGAATATTACGTGAATCAGTAAGTATACATTTCAGTGGATCATCTACTAACAACTCTGGTTGAAAATAATGATACATTTCAGCACTGAGGTATCAATATTTTGCCAGCTTCAGTTTACTTAATGAAGAAGATGAATTTAACAAGCGGAGACTATTCTATTAGTATACATTTGTTCTAGTTCCTAGAAGACTTAACGTAATAAATCGCTAAGTTTATTAACCAGTGAATTAATAAGCAGCGGAAACTACACTTTGCCCAAAAAGTTTATAGATTCAAGTACTATATTACGTGTTTTAAAGAACAGAAAGGAACATACACTCTTTCCCAAAACTTTACAAACTCAAGTACGTGTTTTAAAAAAATGGAAAGGAACATAAACACCAAATAAAAATCTATTTATTTATTTCACATGCGACTTGCATTCCAGTAAATATTCAACTAAAATAATAATTTGTATTTTAGAAAAAATAAAAGTGCAGATGAATATACGTCCCAAACGTTTACAGAATATTAAAATTTTAACAACTTGCGATTACTTTCAAACTATTTAACACTTCAAAGTGGCTCCATTATTTCGTATGACGTTGAATAGGCATTTCTGTATCTAAAGAATTAATTTTTGTTTTAACTCTGATTCCACATTGTACCATGCGCTCTGTATTGCTGCTTTTAAGCATTCACAGAAGTAAACTGTCTTCCACTCTCGTAAACATTCTGAGACATAATACCCACACATTCTCGATCGGTTTAATATCGGGACTCATTGGTGACCACTTTGGAACAGTGACATTTTCCACGTGTAAGTAATTTCTTGTAGTATTAGAGGTATTGTCATGCTGGGTACACCCAATTCTGCTTTTCAACATTTTCTGTAGATAACATAAGATAGGCTCTTAGTATTTCTATATATTTAGACGAATCTTCCCGGCCTTCCAGAAAGATGAAATACACTTCTCCGTTGAAATCGAAAGCTGCCCACACCATAACAGATCCACCGCCACTGTTCCTACTGAATTATCTCTGAGGCTCCTTTTATAAGTCACGACAGTAATAAAAACACCCGTCAAGACCATCTACATTCCATTTTTGTTCCATCGACGAAAATTATAGAGATCCATTTTTCACCATATGCCATGTGGTTACGGGGCCCATTGCAATCTCATTCGTTTGAGGAGCTTTGAGAGCAGTAATGATCGAGCCATTTTTACGTGATTCATATAACCAGATTCTCTGATTCGCCTATGAACAGTATTTTTGGATATTTGCAATCCACAAGCCCTTGTAATTTTGGAAGCCCACATTTTCTGTGTCGAAGCGATTCATTCGCCTAATTCTGCGACTAACTGTCACTCTAGGTCTTCCTGAACATGGTTTGGGCTCATGGGACGTTTCACGAGATATTACGCTACAAATCATGCGTACAGATCTATTTCTAGGTTTCGAAATTTCATTAACAGACTTACCATGAAATTTAAAGCTCAGAATCCTGTTAACTTAACTATTAGCATCCTATTAACTTGCGTATTAGCATCTTATTAATTTTTTGCAAACAAATCAATGGACCAAGAAGGATTTTTGTGATCGTGACGAAATTTGGGATGCAAAAACATCTTGATCGACAATGCAAATGATATCGGAGGAAGCTAAGGGGTTTCAGGGCAAGCGAACAGGAATTGCGATCGTAGCGCGCCTTTCTAGTGAGCAATTCGCAAAGTATAAAACCAGTAACAGAGGGTAAAATTAATATTTTTTTTTGTTTTGTTTGTTGCTCCATTGTAATTCCGTAAAGAAGAAATTAAAGATGTCATTACGACGATATCGAAGACCTTACAGACAACTAAACGACTTCGAATGTGGTCGCACTGTAGGGTTGCGTGAAGATGGGTGCTCATACCGAGCAATAAGCCGCCACCTGCAGCGTACAGACACTGCTATGTAAAGATGTTGGCAGCAATGGTTGCTACAAGGAAATTGCCGACGAAATGAAGGCTCTGGAAGGCCAAGGAGCACAAATGCGAGGCAAGATAGGATGATTGTTCGCCAGGCCTGAACGGCCCCAACGTATTATTGTCGACTATTCAACGCATTACAGGCCACGTCTATACCTCCCGTGGTAACGTTCACCATCTCATGGTGCTTTTCTGAGGTGGGGTTACGCTAACAGAAGACGTTTGCTTTTGACCCCACAACATCGGCGGAGTCGTCTGGTATCGCAGCTGATCATCATAGCTTCCATCAGTCTGGCATCGTATAGTGTTCAGCTATGAATCAACCTTTTCTCTTGAAGCAGATGACCACCGTGTTCGTGTCTGGGGAGGATGGGGCCAGCTATCCCAATCAGCCTTCGTTTTACAAAGGCATACGGCCATAACCCCTGGTATGGGGGTGTGGGGCGCCATTTCTTATGATAGCAGGTCATCTTTAGTCATTCTCCGTACACCTTTAACAGCTCAACGATATGTTAATACCATCCTGCGACCTGTTGCATGACCCTACATGGCACGTCATCCTGGAGCCATTTTCCAGTAGGATAATGCCAGGCCACATACCTCTCGCATATGTCTGGACTGTCTCCGGATAATACTCTTCCTTGGCCAGCAGGTTCACCAGACCTTTCACCAATCGAAAATTTCTGGGACATATCGCGGATCTGGAGTGGCAACTGATAAATGCCTGGCAGATTGTGTCGCACGATGACATTAGGAACCACTCCTTGCTCTGACGAATTCAAGCGCATGCATTGTCGCCAGGGGCAGTTCGACCAACTGATTGCGAGCCGTGAACAGATACTATGACCTTGATTTTTTAATCATTTTATTATCTGTGTATAAGCTATGCACTTATTCAATTTCATCGAAAACAACCACTTCCTTCATGGTGCTTCGATTTTTTTTTTTCAAAAGAGTGTATTAGCATCAGAACGTCGTAGCTTTAGTAATACTTAAATGCAGTTCAAATTACTTTTTTGGTTTTCTAAGTTGGAGGTTTTAATGAGAGCATTATGGTATAACAGGCTGTAGTTCCCTAACATGATTGTTGCTAAGGAATTTCCATAAAATTGCATTGTCTATAAACTTTATGAACAAACATTTTTTCTATTCTTATTTTTCTAGAAGACAAATAGTTTTTTTTTTAAAGATTTACTCGAATTCAAGGCACATGTACTTTAAATAAAAATATTTTTATACATTTCTATTTTTCTTAAGCATGTAATTTACTTGAGTCTATAAACTTTGGGGTTAGAATGTACATGTTATGAAATGGATTCGTGAAAGATAATGATGGTAGAAGATTTTTTAAATATATTTTTGCATGAATAATAATAATTTGTATGGAAAATAACGGGCTAAATAACCTCTTGGGATTTGAGCTTAAATTAAAACCATATTAATTCAGAAGCAAATCTATATATATGTTTGAGGCACTAACATAGCTTTCATACCCGTAAATCTGACAAATTTCAATTTATTAATTTCCTTACAATGTGCTTGCATTACCCTCTTTACTACATTTTTCCATAGCATATACTGAGCTGTTTAAATGAAATCATTCAATAAAAGAAACAGGCGCTTTACAAAGCAGTGGAATTAAATAAGTTTTACTAATTGTCTGTTATCTGCCACTTAGTTAATAAAAGAAATTATATATACACAGTTTCTACAGTTACATTATGTTTTCACTATTAAAAGAAGGCAAAGCAAGGAGAATGTCTCTGGAAAAGCAAAAGAAGAAGAAGCCTTTCTAAGCTAAACCTCAGAAACTGATTTAGCAATTTTTTTTCTCTCTGTTAGTTCGCTTTCGACTGTCAAATAGAAATAAATACTCTACCTGGCAGAAAGATTATTAAGATTATTATAGAGTACTTGGTGGCAATGGGATTACCTCACCTGTCGCGTGAGTCTAAATAAAAACTGTCATTCTCTAATGCGATCCAAAAAATATAACGGAAATAAGAATTTAAGTAAATATTAAATTTATCTTAAACATTTACTAAAATGAATAAATAACTAAGTAAATAACTAAGTAAATGCACCTTGTTAAATACGTCATAAGAATGTTTAGTTACGTCGTATAGCAAAGTGGATTAGTTATCATAGAGCATGCGCTTCAAGGTACATTTTTAAAGGTAGATAAGTAAATATCCACATTACGAATATAAGAAAGCACAGTGATAGCTTAAAACTAATTCAAGTCATATTGCATAAGAAAAAAACAAAGTTTTTTGTAATGCTAGTATAGGTTGGACATAGTACGAAGGAGAGTTTCAATGTTGTCCATCATATCAATGTAAAACAAACGTACAAAATCTGATGTGTACAACACATGACTTCCTTGTACGGAATATTAAATTATACACATTTTTTCCTGCATTTCGTTTGTACTTGGTTCCTCGAATTTCATTAGAGATATATTTCTCATTCAATTAATTCAGTTCTCACTTCGCGACAAGGCAAAAATACATGAAAACTCAAAATATCTTTATTAAAAAATTGAAAATTATAGAAAACAATAAAACATAAATACATTTGAAACAATTTAAAGAACAATTTTTACAAATGAAATTAGATATTCTACATAAAAACAAGCAATTCGGCCAGCGGGCAAGAAGGCAGATTTTATGGTGCTCAAAATTCAAATTTTTTTTTTGGTCTCACTCGGCAAAAAGGCACTGAATTTGTTGTGGACGCTCTGCTGAGTCAATATGTGGGATAATTCAATAGCTTAAATGGCAATTCCAGAATGGATTAAGCATGATTTAATTCGCAATAATAAAAGAAGACGTTATCTTCGTTGATTCGAAGCTGAGTTTCTCTAGATTAGCAACAAATTCACCATTCTGTTAAGTTTCAAATGTAAGCAAATATGGCTGCTATGGTAAAAAGAAACTTAGGCTTAGCCGCACTTAAACAACTTTTAAATTGATGATAATTCTGCAAATTTTGCATGAAAGTTAACTAAAGGCATAAAAATCTTAACCGGAACATACGAACCACGTAATTCCATCATTTTTAAAGCAAAAAATGCACAATTTACCAACACGTAAGAATAAAAAAAATTAGCTCAATGAGCCAAGTAACATTGTCGGTATATATATGTATGTACTTTTGGTACGGCCGATTGCCACCAAAAAGAGAGGCACACAACTACATTCTATAGCAGTCCTATATATAAAGTTCAAGGTTCTGAGGCTACTCGTTTTTGAGTTACGAGAGATACATACATACAGACGGGGCCAGGAAAAAAAATCTCTTCTGAATCCATTTTAAATCAATTTTATAATTCTTTTTGGGAAAACGAGTCCTTTATTCTGCACTTACGTACAGCTGTTATGCAAAATCATCGTTAAATTTCATTCGATATCGGCCAAAATGAATATTTTCGTTGAAATATGGTACCCGGAATTTTTCATGATTACCATACTCCTCTACTTCGCACAAGGAAGTAAAAATTGAACAGAAAGATAACTGGAAAATGTTTGAAAATCTCTGCGCGTACATTTCTGATAAAAGTTTCAATATAATATTAGCCCTAAATATTTAAAATAACTGCGTTACAGCTCTGTAAGTCACTCAAAAAGTGGCACACAAAAAAGAATTACTAATTTGATGATACAAAGTAGTCATATTGATCTCTTAGTTAATTAATAATTAAATATGTAATGATTGCTATCTGTCTAAGCCGAGCGATAAATTTGTGGAGAACGTTTTAAAAGAAACTTGCTCCTATTCACGTTATACCCGGAAGAGGGGGGCACTACGGAGATCATCCATTCAGCAAGTCAGTTCGCCTGGATACAAGCTGAAGAATAACTAACTATCCGTGTTCAGAAATCTTCAATTGCTCGGAGGCTGGTGGGGCGGTCATGTAAGGGAAAAAATATCCTCCTTTAAAGTGAACGACAGTTCTAAATGAATGACTCTGAAAGTATTGGAAAAGATGGTAATAGATGTTGTAATAAATCACCATCTCAATATTGTACTTGTTAGACTTCCACCTTCAAAAAGAAAAGTTATCTTGTTGAGTATAATTGATTTATTTTATTAAGGCAAAGCTCTCAAGGGCTATTTGCTTCAGGGAAGGGATATCTTCGTGGAGGGTCTTCTGAGGCAAACTGGCTCTTATGCACGTTCTTCATCCTCTTGAGCTCTACAGCCTGCTACAGGCCACGACTGCCTCTCCGAGTTTTATCCATATGACCATAATCGGCGACAGAGCTACCCATCGGTTTACTCCTATCAGTTTCAAATTCTTTTCCTCACTATTCTTGCATTTAGCGGATGGTCTTCCTTTCCGTCGCTCCCCGTCTATTTTTGAGAAGGTTATCTTTCTAATACGAAATACATCATCGTATCTGTTATATGGCCTAGCTATCTACTATGAGATGGCTTTACAATTTTGGCAATATCAGGTTCATTTTATTTCCTGTAGATTTCATAGTTATATAATATTCTCCATAGTTCATTTTGCCTCGCAGGTCCAAAAAAGCTCTTTTTAGAATTTTTATTTCAGATATTAACAGTAGATCTTCCTCTGTCTTGTTAAGTGCCCAGCATTCCCTTTCATACGGGGCCACGGGTCTTATCAAAATCTTATATAATCTTACTTTGGCCTTTATGCTAATTAGTTTGGATTTAAGTTGATTTAGAACTCCATTGGCTCCGGAATCCATCCGTTGGCAATAGATAACCTGTTTTTAATTTCAGTTTTGATGTTATTCATTGAAGTCATTATACGCAAATATTTAAACTGTTTAACAGTCTCAAAATTGTAATTGTTCATCTTTAAAGAGGGTTGATCATATATACGTTACACATAGGAAAAACATGAATAAATTCCACTTGTTGGAATTCTAAATGAACATAATTGTAGTGTAATCCTATACAGTGGACGTTTCAAGAATATAACTATGGCAGTATTCAAAGAATATATTGCCACCAAAATGATCTGAAGTTATCAAATAAAGCTTTTCACCGAAACTTGTCATGACAACTCTGTTGCCGATGTTGGTGCATATTTCAGCTCCAAAGAGCCGAAGATTTGTTGTTGCTTGTCTGAAGTCAGCATTTGCTAAACCAGTGATTGAAATATTTTCAGAAATTTTCTTGTGAAATGACTTTAAAAACCCATTCTTTATTCCTAGTGACTGTTACAGATTAAGCTAATTTAAACACAAAGAAGATTAGACTGACTGAAAAATCTATACTAAAATGCAATATGGTGCGATTAAATTTTAAAATTCTGTTATTGTTGTTGTGTTGTGACTTAACTCCCTTTAGTAGCATCAGAACAAGCCCACGAAATTTACCGTAGCAAGGAGTGCAAGATTCCGCCTGTCATTGGCAAAAGCCTTGAGCATCATACAGGTTACAGGTAACAGTACGACTTCTCTCCGTTTCGCCCCAATTTTCATGGAGAGCAACCCGGGGACGGGTCGGAGGGTATTCGACGCCACTTTCCGTACCACTAATCTCACGAAAGGACGTTAGGCTCACCGTATATTTATAGTACCCCCATGCGCACGGATACTATACATTTACAAATACCTCAGCCTTCTCCGGGATTCGAACCCGGACCGTTCGGTACCGCATTAGGCTTCACTAACCACTATACCGTCTAGGCGGCTTATAATTCTGTATACTAAATATTGCAATTACAAAGTTCAGCACAGAAGTTTTTTTTACAGAGTTTAGCTTACTCCTAAAAGCAAAGGTTTTGTAAATCTTTTACCTTAAAATACATTTATCTAACCAATTATATTTTACTTAATTTAATTGCATTTTGTAATTTTTAACTTACATAGTTACCCATCATGTTATCTAGGACAGTATGGCGAACACAATTTTCTTTACATCATATTTTATCTTTATACCATAATTACTCATACGCGAAAGATGAAGTATATAAACGAAACACTGGGAATACTTTTCTGGTTTTAGTTCTCGGTGGTTGAACAATAACCTGCTACATTAAAATAGGCACTTCAAGCCCCGTTTGCTATTGTAACACGTGTCTTCATAACTATATAATATCTATTTTCTCCACCTCATTTGAGACTGCAGCTTTCAATGACGTGCTTTTCACGAAGCGAAACGCATTAAATGGGAATAAAAAAAGGGGGAGATACACCATTGTCGTTATCATGGATACGAGGTAAGACGAGCCGAACAAAAGTACCCTAAATTACTTCTGCCAATGTAACAGACACAAACTATAAAAGACGTTCTACAAAGGACGTTGATGGCGCCTTCTCCCACCATTGTTAAATTATCAGTTTAATAACGCCAATATTTTCCCCTTTCTATTCTCTTTTAAATAATCACCTCTTATAGGACCCTTTTCTTTTTAATTTTTACTGATATCTTAAAAGAGACGAATGGAATTCAGTCTATAGTCCATAAGTAGTAAAGTACAGTTTGATAGAACTATTGTAACAAATTAGTTGTCCTGTAGCGCCCAAATGCAGATATATCATAATTGTGCCTGTAGGAGACGTATAACAAAATCATGTAAAAGGTTATTCACTTAGAGTATCATCCATAGGAAAGAATAGCTCATTCAGACCACGTAACCTAATTTATCAGAAAAAGCTCGTTGTTAGGTGGAACGCAAAAGATTATTCTGTATCTAAGTACGTAATAATCCCTTTAGAAACATCTTTTATTTATTAATCACAGTAATGGTTCAAATATTTGCGAAAAGTATTAGTTTCTAATACTATGCAGGACATGCATTAAGTGGATTTTAGATTACATCATTTCAAGTTAATGCTATACAGAAATTAACGGTATTAAATATTAAGAAGTATGTAATTTCTTTAACAGATTAAAGTATGCGTAATTTTAATCTGCAAGTTAAATTTTTAACTTCAAGTTAAATTTTACGTTATTCAAAATGGCAACATTTTTTAGTAATCACAATTTTACCAAGATGTGGGGAAGACAAAAGCATATTATGCTTCATATAACGGCCACGTATACCATGCTGCGTGCGTAGTAAAAGCCCTGGTACTACAACCAAACCTAATGCAATTGCAAAAATGCGTATAGATGACATCGAAAGATCATTGTTCAAACATGTACATGACCACGATCAAAATATGCTTATACAACTAGGTCACACATTTTAATGATAACAAATTTTACCAATGTTCCGGAACCATTAATTCACCAATATTCCGGAAAGGCTGCAGTTGCCTCCCAAGCAGGTCTCAAAGGTGCTATATTGGCGAGGGTACTGGTGACGTCGCAGGCCACTGGAGAACGTCATATACTTGAAGACATTGTTAGAAGAGTTTCGCAGTATGTATACGAGCGTTGTCTTGCTGATAAATGGCACTTGGGCGGATTGATAGCATATGAAGTACAACCGGAGTTAAAATGCCGTCATAGTGCCTTCAAGGACATCTAGAAGTGATCTTGTGTCCCAACAAATCGCTTCCCACACTGTCATGCCTTGTGTAATCGGCGTATGCAGCTCGACAACAAACGTCGGATCGAACTGCTGGCCTGGCCACCTCCGCACGCGTGGGCGTTGGTCATCAGCTCTCAGACAGAATCGGAAACCTACGCTGAAGATCACGCGCCTCACGTTCGCTACACTCCAGCTTACCCGAAGTTCGTCAAAAATCCAGTCGGCACTGCCTGTGATGTGGGGTGAGTAGTGGGCGTCTTAATGGACTTTGGCAGCTTATACCAGCGTCTCCTGGTGGTTTCCCTTGATACCTTGGTTGCCTGGGTAGTGGCAAAAGGAGTCAAATCGATGCTAGCGATGTTGTTGGTGCAGAAATGGCCGCTTGTATGATTTCTCGATCGTCGCGCTCATCTGTTTCCCTGGGACACCCTAACCCTCTGCGACGGTAGACTATCTCTTCCGTGATCCATTGTTGTCAACACCGAGTAACTACCATATCGCTTCGACCGAGGTGACGGCCGATATGTCTGTTTGACCAACCTGCTTTTCTGAGACCTACTATAACCCCTTCTCAAAAGTCCGACAACTGTTCGTACTGCGGCCTTTTACGTCTCAGAGGCATCTTTAGACACAGGATCATCCATCCAAGTCGACAGATTCGTTCGAATAGCTCTACGGCCCGAGAAATTATGTTTTCAAACTTTTCCAGTTGCGCATCTCACATGCGCATAGCATGCTTACGCTTGTCTCATTCATTGGCGTTGAAATTTAAATCATTTGCATATCTCTTGCCAGACTACATTCCTGCCGATTTGGTGATAGCGTCACGATTTCTTCTAGGTACATAAATGGTTTTGGTGACAGAGTGTTGTCAAAACCATCATTGTTGTACGTAAGTCGATTCAAGTAAATCTAATAGCAAGAAGAAGAAGAAGAAGACCTTCAGAGAAGGTCAGCAGTGGTTACTAAAAACTCGTATCTTACTTCCAGAACTAAGTTCTGATAATTATCTCGCTAGGAGCCGACGGAAGTAGAAGTGATAATAAGGATAATCATAATACGATAATGTATTAATAAATTTAACATCCTACAATATAAAACCCAAACAGATTAACATATGAAGCCCATTATGTTTACACCGTTTTGCCTAGACATCTAATTCAACCGAAATTAAAAGGCTTTAATTAACTTTGTTGTTGTAAGTGTGTTTCATTTTACCCATTTAAGTAACATAAAATTCGCAATGTAAAAACGCTGATAAATTTACTATCGCCTTCTTCAATAATTTGTAAAACTGTGTAAAATTTCCGTGTGAAACGTTCTAACAAAACATAAACATCTGAAGCAATACCATAAAAATCGGAATCTAGAAATCTATAATATCATACAGAGCTGCATAATTTTAGAGGTGTTTAGAATGAATATATATGAAGAAACCTAGGGAACATCTCTTAAAAAAATAAGCAAAAAAAATCGAATTTAAAATTACATTTCTAATTTTTCTTATTGAATTCAATTTTGTTCTGTTTTTATTTTTTTATTTTACTCTGAAATAAATGATTTAATAAACTTTGAAAGAAATAACATGATACTGAAATTAACTTTTGGTAAGCATTTTATTTGGCGAGTATCTTTCCAAGTAACTATTGCGAAATACAGTGGTTACCATTAATTTTAAAAAAAAATCACAAGAATGACGATTACTCAAAAGGTTACATGTAGAATTCAATGAAATTGACACACAGTATACAACTCATAGTAAGATATAAAATAACATGAAAAGAAATCAACAGACAATTATGGTGCTATAGAAATTAGAATATGCATAAAATGAACCAATCGGATGTGTCAGTTTTACATAGGAAAATTTCCTTCAGTGTAGAGTATGATCTCCCATAGAAGCAATAACACATACAGTGATATGCGATTCTGTCAATTATGAGTCTATCAGTTTCGTAGGAGGTGAGAGCCATTTCTCTTGCAAAGCATTTGCAAGCGTGACAAGGGTCCGAAGAGGAGTGATTGGGGAAGCTATGCAGCTATACGCCTTCCCAAATCATCGCAAACATGCTCTATAGGATTTAGGTCCGGTGATCCAACTGGCCACTCGATGGGCTGACCTGTTTACTGCTGCACATAATGATTCACAATGTCGTCACGTAGCAGGAAATTATCACTTATTGCCCCGGCATGAGGGCGCACATAAGCATCAAGTTTGTCACCTCTATGGGCCTGAGCATTCATGGTTCCCCGTGGAACGACGTGGAGGTTTGTGCGTCTACCCAAGAAGATAACACCCCAAACACACACAATGCCGTATGCATGAAAACCGGTTCCAGGTTCTCTCTAAATCAAATAACGCCTACTATCGCTTTGAAGGCTAAACCTTGATTCACCCATAAAGAGAACAACCCTCCATTTATCAGCTGTTCAGTGGGCATGTTGACCTGCCTAACTCAAATACTCCCTTCTATCAGGTGACATGCACGTTACGCAAATGTCTGGTCCCCTCGCGCACAGACATCTTTCGTGAAGGCTTATTCTAGGCAGGGTTGATGTTGACACCAGCCTCCCAGTGATACAGCAAGTGAGGATCTGAGTTGAGACTGAGTTAATTTTCTATTCCTAGCAAAATACCTGCGAACAACGCGCCGAAACTTTTCCTACTAACTGTTGAACTTTATACCAGCTTAATAATACAAGAATCAACCCATCACGGCGAAGCAAACACGAACTGACATTCATTCAATCTACGATTTCGCCGAATCAGCTGCACATTCACCTTCACTAACTATTAATGGTTGATTTTTGAGGTATAAGGAGTAGCAGAGACATTGCTACGCATTCTTACTCTAATGAAGGTTTCTCTTTTAAAGAAATAATATTGTAATAGTTACATGTACTTCATCCATGACTAATTTTGAATTTTTTTCTCATTGTAACTGCGCCCTTCGAAAATTTAATTATTTGCATTATTTTGCCCTTTTCGATTTTCGGACGATAAAATTAGTAAAAAGATGGAAGACTTCGTTAGGAAATACGGTACATACATCACCTATAGTGTAATTTGCTTAAAAATAAATTTTACAGTAAATTTTCTTTCAAAGTTAAGACATGATAGTATATATATTAAACGGATTTAATAGATATTTACCCTTACCTAGATCAAGGATTTTTGTTTTGTGTCGAAGTATATATTAATGGGTTCACTCAGCGGCTGAGCACTGGTAGTTCGGTCCAAGGTTCGAATCACACAAATGGGCTGGCTGCATGGGCAATTTCGTAGTTTTCCTCATATGTAACGTGTATATGAGCCAGTTTTCCCCAAAACGTCCTCCACGAAAGCACCCCCTCCCTTAGGCAGATAGCCCTAGTGTGCTTTGTCAAAAATCTATCAACCTTGATTATTATTACATTTTTTAATAACTGAAATAACTAGCCACGTAGTAAAACTATTTATAAGTAACTTAAGTAAAACATTCACTCTAGTAAAACTATATATTTTAAAGTCCTCTGAATCTATTAAGAGTTGGACCGCAGTCACAGCATATCTGATCTTACTCCCTTCCTGTTAATCAAAGAGATGTTTGGTTACTTAAATTACATCACTCAACAGATTGATTCTACTACCTCTAAAAGCGGAATGTCAGTCTTTTGCTTAGATCAGCAAGCCCGCAAATACGCACTGAATTGGGCGCAGGGATTTTAAATAAATGTTTTAATTTCTATTATCTCCCTCTCCGCAACTCTTGACTCCCGCTCTTTCTAAGCGTTTGCTAAATTTGCATTCCTCTAGCCGCTGTTTAGTTACAGAGGCGTGATAAAAGAGAGCAGTACACAAAAGAATAATTATTTAATGAAATTAAAATCTCATAATGTCTATCCAATCTTTCTTCTTTGCAGATTAATTCATCAAAATCTATGTTTATAATTCCTTTTGATGGCTTAACCAAAAAGAAGATAGATTTCTGCACATTAACTTCCAGTTTTAAACGAAATCTTTGGTAAATACTGAAGTAAAAAACAGAAACAGCCTTCATACAGAAAAGAAGAGATATTAAACCTATATGCCATTCCTCTTATTTTCTTGTAACATGAATCTGAAAAAGAGTTCTATGCTTCCGGCTATCTAAGCGAGTTAGGGCGAATCGAACGAAACTTCTAGAGATGGTAGTTATGATATCGGTAAAGCTATTAAATTTTATCGGATCAAACAAGCAAAGATGAACAAATATTTCGCCAAAATAGGATAAGGACAATAGCAAATAAACTAAATACAAATTGTGTAACTCAGTAAAGGGTGGTTTCATTCATTTGATTTATTTGTTTGCTTTATGTTTTGTTATTAGCCCATAGAAGAGTTACCCATAAGGGCTATTAGTCTTGGAACGGCATTTTGCGTTCAACCATTTAATTGGGATTTTTTTAAATATAATTAAACCGTTGCCAACCGTTGTCTCCTATAACGCGCTGGACAGTTACAACCGACCCTTCTCCGGGATTCGAACCCAGGCACAATCGGCTCTCCTAACCACTATAACATCTGGGCGGCTGTCATCCCTTTTCAGATTGTTGTCACCAAATATTTTCGCCCTGTGTTGTACTTAAAGAAATGTTACGAATTTTGTATTTAGATAGCTACTTTTAGTAGAATTATAATTAAAATTATTGTATTCCTCGTGCAATGCAGTGCGAGACAAATTTTAAGAGAAGGCTATGCCGAAAAAGTAAGAATACGGGGGCACGTGCATTTGCTGTAACAGTAATTCCACCCTCATATCGGTTTCCGGTAATTTCTAGAAGCATAAAGTACAAGAAAGATCTCGAGACCGGTTGAAAAGTATAAGAACGTCTGAGTACGGTTGCTTAGTTACTGTTGCTGCGAGTTCTTTAGTTTCGCGAAAACTGAGATTAGCTTTTTTTTTTTTTTTTTTTTTTTTTTTTAATGCTGCGCTTTGTAATACCTTGTATTTAACGCTTTTAGTAGTTTGAAGTACAGTTACTGAATATATTGCGTGATATTGTAAACACCTGTACAAATATCCCTGTCCAGTATTTTGATATGTTTGATTTCATAAGAATAAATTTTCAGTAATCTCTTATCGGACTTGTGTTTTCAGTGTATTACAAAACATTACGTAATAGAACTGAATAATGAAGAATCTTCATGAATGTATGCATGTTCTCGCATTGTGAAAAAGCGACAGGTCTTGGATTCATCATATTTTGAATAACCTAATCCTCTACCCGAACATGCATACCTGGAAACCCAAATTTGGAATTTGTTTTATTGTCTATTTCATATTTTATGAACCTTTACCGGATTATTCATTACTAAACACAACAATTTCAAAGTGAGCAGTAGGAGCATTTTAAGGACCGAAACACTTTTATCTTCACCCAGCGAGATTGTCTCTCAGAAATTGTAAAGATATGCTGTTTTTAAATATTTTTACCCCAAAGTGGCGTTAGACCTAATGCTCTCGGAAACGTGTATGTGTCTGTAAATGAAAAAGAATGCCCATTTGGGCGTACTGTAAAATCTAAAAGCATTCAGATTTTGTTATTAAATTATTTTTTTATTCCTTTCAAAGACTCAGCTACAAAGGAATATCTTCGTCATATTTAGTTATTTGTATTGGATTAGCTAAACTTTATTGCAGAAATAACTAAGAGAAACTTAATTCCTAAGAATCTTTCATGTAGCACTATATAGCACTCATCCAAGAGGAAATTTTGAATGCTTTTTATCAAATCTGAGAAAGATTACGTAAATGCCAAGTATCACCTTTAAAGCTGTGAATATTCCCTTGTGAAATATTCCTCATTTAATGCATAAATTATTATAGCATATTATCGCCCCAGCAACTAGTAAATGAAAGGGCAGAGCTTTCATTTGCATTGGCAGTCACAATGACCATAATGATTTATATCTTCTTTCAGCATTAACGACTTTATTGCTGATACTCATTATTAACAAGCTATGAGGTATCTGCTCCTATTCCTTGTGTCATGATACAAGCTTAACAGAAATTACACACAGAATTTGTCATTTGTGTGTAATTTGAACAGAAAATACACACAGAATTTGAACAAACGTTACGTAATAAAATGTTACAAACTTTCAATTTATCTGTCAGTGCCAAATAAAGCTCCTGCCATTTTAGAGAAAGGGAAATTTTAGGCTGCTTTTGGTTTCAAACCAGGCAAAAAGCAAATTCAGTTTAGCATAAATTTTGAACATTTAATTTTGTTTTACTTAACGCAAAGGGGTGATAGCCTAGAAAGGCTATTAGTCTGGAACTGGTATTTTGCGTTGAATCACTAAAAGCGTTAAATCACTTTTAAAATTTTTGCCAGCAACTATTATTATAGCCCTGTATTATATTGAGATAAATTAATTCATGAAGAATCTGCATGAATGTATGTATGTTTCTCGCATTGTGCAAAAACAACGGTATCTAGAGCTATCCAATTTTGAATAATATAGTCCTCCACCCGAATATGGTCACCTGGAAGCTCGAATTCGGAATTTCATTTTTGTTTTATTATATATTTAGTATTTTTTAAACTTTAACGACCTTTTGATTAAAAAGGTCAACAATTTTAAAGCCAGCAATGGCAACAAACACTGTGCAGAATAAAGCATTTTCATCTCTAGAGCTCGAAACTGTCTATTGGAAATTATAAAGCTATGCTTTTTTTTAAATATTTTTACCCTAAATGGGCGTTAGCCTAAATGATCTCCAAACGTATATATGTGTGTGAATGACAACATCGCAGCTTTGGGTGTAATATAAAATTAATAAACTTTCAGGTTTTCTTTTCTTTCTTTTTGGTAATGTTGCATTTATTATTTCTTCACGAAGCAGGATCAGGAAGCGCGCAATAAATGACACATATACTTGTTAGTTCAAATAATTAACAGCTTTCCGAATTTGCTAAGTAGTTGTCCTGAAATTTAAAATAATTCCACATTACGGTCGAAAATATAGTGATTTTCCCGTTTTTTGACAAAAAGGATTTTTGAGTTTTTTTCCCTAGAAAATTACGTTTTTAAGGCATAATATTGCCTTTATGTAGTTTCAGATCTATTTTAACCAGTTATCGTTTAACAAAGGTTAACGTAAAAGATAATTCCATGTCATGCAGCGGGAAAACAGTTAATGTCACATATATTTAGCTCAATGTTTCGCTCAAGCTTCTGAATTCTTAAACAAATTCCTTCCCTTCTTTAACAAGATTTCTGCACCCAGAAGACAGATCACTTTTATCGAATTCCGCAACTTCCTGTAACTTCAGAGTTATATTGTAAGCCTTAGAGGTCGATGTCAATTCTTCGGTGCGAATGTAATTTAAGGGCATTTATCTTATCCTAGAAATTGCCCCATACCATCGCTCATAGATATTTTCTTTATTATTTTACGCTCTTTTAATATCCTTGTAAATGATGTAATTCTGCTTACCAAACAAAACTTGGTACCATACAGGTCTGAGGTTAAGACGAATGTGAAGATTTTGATATTTTGGTATTTGTATTCAACTGCATTAAAGATTTCATTTACAGGTATCAGGTTTCAGATTTTTGGAAATGTTCGGAAGACTCTTGATAGCAAAATTGTGTCTAAAGGTTTATCTCCAGTAAGGGCAAATTCCAGTGAGGACATATACATACAGGGTGTTTCGAAAGTCATGGGCAAAAATTTAAAGGCTGGTAGGAAACATCTAAAAAAGTAATTTTCACCTTACAATACATGGGCGGAGAGCAAGCGGTGAACCGCCAGACAGCACTGCAATGGAAAGCGTAAACTGTGAATTTTCTTAGACATCGCCATTTCTCGCGTGGATTTAAGAAGACAAATCGACAATATCAGGAATATAGGTAATCAGGAAAAGTCGGACATGCATTTTTATGCATGGTCTTGCGAATGGGAATGTTCTGGAAGCCGAAAGACTGTAAAGGCAGCGTTTCCCAAGAAGACAAGTGCCAGACCAAAAAATGTTCTAGCGCTTGTATCCGTGTCCGTGTGAAAGGGGATCCTTTGTCACCTGCATGCCTGATATAGACCGCGGCAGGAATGTGCGGACGCCACAAGTTGTAGGGGACATTTTGCAAAGAGTGGGAGATCGTCCGGATATTAGCACGCGAGAGGTTTCTCATGCCGTAAATGTGTCCCACTCAATTATTTGGCGAGTATTACGGAACGAGGATTGCACTCCTACCATATACATAGAGTGTAAGACTTGATGCCTGCAGATTATGCGCCTCGCGTCGAGTTTACACTCTGGTTTTTAAAACTGCTAGCAACGCAGCCTGATTTCAGTGTACACGTGTTTTTCACGGATGAATGCATTTTTACTTTAGAAGGCATTTCTAATACGCATCTTTTGCCCATGAAATTTGAAACACCCTATATATATGCGTAAGACACAACAAAATACGATAGCTGCTTTAAAAACAATTGGCGACCTTAAAAATAACATTCTAAATAGATGGTCATAGCAAAGGCAAGTTTTACAGGAAGTTGTCTACGTCTCAATTGAAACGGCAACCCTGTGCCGTGGCAACTTCACCTCATTGGCTAGTACAGTTACGCAAGCAACCAATAAACTATCGGCAACAAGCAGACACTTAAGCCGCATATAATAAAGATATTTATTTATTTCATTTTATTTGTTCTCTCATCATCGCCGATTTTTGCCGGTTGCATATTTCCGAATTCTGTTATATATAGATGTTAAATTTATTTATTAAATGTTAAATGCACGTGCTCTTGTACTTTTAATTTTTCCGGCTTATCTTTCTCCTAATATTCGTCACGCACTGCACTGCACGGGGAATAAAACAATTTGCAGTTACGCAAGCAACCAATAAACTATCGGCGACAAACAGATGTTAAATTTATTTATTAAATGTTAAATGCACGTGGTCTTGTATTTTTTAATTTTTCCGGCTCAGTTTTCTCATAAAATTCGTCACGCGGTGTACTGCACGGGAAATAAAACAATTTACAGTTACGCAAATAACCAATAAACTATCGGTGACAAACACTTAAGCCACATATATATATATAAGATGTATATAGTGTTTTTCTCTATTTTGTGCCATAATTTTAATTCATGTATACGTTCTTTCGTGTATGAATTAAAACACATTTCACAATTAATTAATGTTTTTTCTTTTGAGTATAAGTCGTCTCTTTAAACTATTTTATGCAGCTTTCAGATCCGCTAGTTGCGAAAACATTGCTGCATTACAATTAAATATATAAGACACACCAGCAGACAAGCTGGTAAAAGCTACTGAGCACTGACCTGCCATTTTCACTTACAATGTCCTCCCCGGATATACTTCCGTTTCCACGTGCAGACAAAGGGTAAAGCACGTAATAATTTTAAAAAGAATCCGAATATACGAGTATAAGCACGTGTGCATACAAGAATCTAATGTAAATCAAATTTTGTGGTTCATGTGAACGGCACAGTTCATTTTTATAGAAGTGTTTTTCACACGTAGAACTCCTATATACCTGAACATTTTTATATGTGTTGTCTTGAAGAAATGAAACAGAATTAAATTACTTCATTCAGCAGAGAGGCAGAAGAAGTAATTATCCACACCAAATATAACGTCATAATGAAGTTGTTTGAGTTCATCATTCATGACACATTTTTTACAGTGGACTTGCATGAACTTGCATGGACTTGTATGGAAAGAATTTTACAGTGGACTTGCATGAACTTGCACTCATATATCAAACACTACATTCATATATCCAGCACTAGCGAACACAGTACAGCCACCTGGACGTTCAGAATGCATTCAAAAACAGATCACTGTATAATTCTTCCGAACTGCAACTTTCATATAACTTTTTGATTGTCATAACACACTCAGGCTTGCTCGCGAAGTAACTTAACGTAAATTAAATTCTTAAACGCGTTGTAAATTCCTATGTATTGTAGATCTGACATTATGTTATATATAATAACTGCCTCATTCACTGCTGTCTTAACAATATTATAACCACACCCGGAATTCTTAGGACACAATTTCCAAATAAAAGCATTCAACGATTCATTTGGCTTCTGTGTCTGTACTCCTAAACACCTTTTTTTTAGTAATAATCGCATGCTAAGATCTTTAAATATATCTTTGGTAGCATCAACTACAGGTGATGGAATTGAACAATTTCAGATTTTCACTCGCACTCGCTCTTTGATGTATACGCCACGAATCCTTCCCTGTTGGGCAAAAATTGTGAATAGGTTCCACGTCGGATGAATGTTTGTGGTAAAATATTACCCACACTGCCTTTTGCATATCTTTTACAGAATTGCAATGTTTTCCAATAGCATATCCATAATAAATTGTCAATTGGGTTATATTATTATCCGTAAGGCGACCTTTTCCACTGAGAGTTTTACTGTCACCAAGTCCCTTCATTTCTTGATTTCGCTTTCGTAATCTAGTGCCCATTCTTTTCTGAATCTGTCCGACACATTCAATTTTACCAATACATATGGCGTTAACAGTAAAAATTAAAACAATCTACGAGTCAGTATTCGTAAGCAACTGCGTGTACAAATGTAAACAAATGTCAAGTGATGATTTAAATTCCCGATCTGGCAATATTTACCTCAGAATCGTTTTCTTTATTTCATGATTTTTAAGGTTCTAATTTGAATATCTTAACGCCGTTTGTTTTAACACACTCAGAAATGTCTACAGCTTCTAAAAATGAAAAAAAAATAAATAAATAAAATTCGATATTTTGAATGTGTAAAGGTGATGACTCCCCCTAAATCTTATATTTTCAATTTGTATCAAGTGTACTTACTCCTTTGGTAGGGAAGCACTTTTTACACTACCGCGTATCACTCTTATGAACCTTAAAACCAAAACAACAATTTATGTACTTGCATACTCTTGCATGCCTACGGATTCGTAATATACTGAATGCAAATGTCCGATAATATATTAATAAAATTTATTCTTATCAAAAGAAATACATTAGAACGATGCAATTTTCCGCAGGGATATTCATACAAATGTTCACAATATCACGCAGTTATACTTCAGACTACTAAAAACGTTAAAATACAACGCAATGCATTGAGTATCTAAAGAGAAAGTTAAATCCGATTTATATCAGTTTAAGTGGAACTACAATTCACAACAGCAATAACCAACCAACTAACTAAACAGCTGAGCTCAGACGCTCTCTTTTCGGCTTTTATAGCTTTATACCAGTGGCGAGATATTTCTAGTAATTTCTGCTTCTCGAGATTTCTGGAAAGCAATTAGAGAATGGAATTACTAATCTAGTGGCTGTAACCGCAATTAACCGCAATTTCCATTACATTTATCCAATTTCAATACAAATTACCGATATATCCATTTATTTAATGTTAAATGCACTTGCTCCTGTATTTTTACTTTTCCGGCATAGCTTTCTCTTAAAATTTGTTTCGCGCTGCATTGCACGGGGAAATAGAACAATTTTAATTATAATTCTACTAAGTTTAGCTATCTAAATACAGATTCGTAACATACATACACACATACATATATGTATACATATATATATATATATATATATATATATGTTTTCCAATGGCAGAAACTAGCCATTTATAGGCTTTGGCCACTACAAAGGAAAGAAGCAGTGGACACTTTATTATGGACGCACCTAGTCGGTAGGCCACTGTTGTCACTATGGATGGAGAGGCAATTTACCTCCATGCCTTCTCCGGAATTCGAATCTGAGCCCTTCTGTACGACAATCAGATTCCCTAACCACTTTCTGGGTAGCATTTTTCTATACATAGTGTTATGGAATATTTTTATGTGTATTTTATTCTTTTATATTTTCTTTACAGAGCGTGTGCCTTTATTTGTTTAGAAGATGATTTTGTATAGGTAATTCGGGCAATTTTTAATTAACTTACTGAGCAATTCTGCCTTCGTCAAACTCAACTATTTCAGCTGAATCGGCTCTTTGCATTTCGCGTACCAATGAGTATATCTGCTAAAATTCACTGAGCGTTGCAAAATGAAGTCTTCCTGTAGAAAATGTAAGTCTTATTTTGCCTTTCGAAATGTGCAGAAACTTTTCTGGGGGAACCAACATTTCATGAAGATTCATTTAATGAAGGTTTTTAATTTGGTCCCGTAGTCACGCAGTTGCTATAAACATTCCCTGTTTGTGATAATAAAGCTGTTTCTGGTTACTCTGTTGGTTATTCTACCCATGCTAGGCTGAACGTAAGTTAATAAAATTCAGTGCTGCGTCGTTAACAGTTAGCGGATTGTACTCGTATTCTGTAGACTTGCTGTCGTACACCTTTAATAGAACTTAAAGGTACCTCAAATCATTTATCTTGACTGAAGTTTATTTAGTTTTCTTCTTACAAACATTACATAGGCTGATGATTGCCTACTGGCCAAACAGATCAAAAAACTCGAATTCCGCCTTGCTACATCAGAGGACACCTCAAAAAACTTCTACGAAACTGGAGCTTCGGTAACTAGTATAACTAAAGCTCAAAGCGCACGCTGAACCCCTAACTGATTGCAGTCGTGCTTAGCGATTCGCTTCCTTAGCTTGGTGACTAAAAATACGCCTTTCATAATACCATACCTTCAGTTTTTGTTACTAATTTGATTAATCTTTATGGAAATAAAGGACAAAATAATCTGAAATGCTTCAGATTTTAAATTACGTTCAAAGCGGCGTTTTTTTAACATTTTGTTTGTTATATTTATTTATTGAATCACGTTCTTCGCACTTAAACCATAAAATTCAGTTCAACAACTATGTCGCAAAATAGTTTTAAATTGAGCATAGGCACTGGAGATAAAAATTTTCTTTCTGTAGAACGTTGCCATTGCTCACTTTGAAATCCTTGAGTTTGTTAATCAAAAATTCGTTAAAAGTTTACAAAAAAGGAATCGATTATAAAGCAAATTCCAAATTTCAAATTTGGTCTTCCACGTGCCTATATTCGTAGGAGGATTACGTCATCAAAATTTCGATTGGCACTATGTAGCGATGTTGCTAGAAATATACATACATTATCCAGATTGTTAATTATTTAATTTCTTTAAATATAACACAAGGCTATAATACTTTGTGGCAACAGTTTGAAAAATGATTCTTCCTTTGTCGTGAGTGAATCGAAGCAAAATCGCAAAACGAAAACAATAGTCCTTCAGGGACAAAGACTCTTTGGACTAACAACAGAAGATTGAGCCTTTAAAAGCTGCTCATCCCACTAAAATACTGTACAGAAAGAAAACACACCTAAGAATAGCTCTAAAAATGATTAGCTTCCGAAATTTTTAAAATTTCCTGAGTAGATTTTTCAAAAATAGCTATTTTTGAAAGGAATATCATGAACTTGATTAGATTATTTAACTTATACTAACTCAAACAATGCTAATTTCTTCCCAATTTTGATGAAACTTCAAAAACAGAAATGAAAGGTTCATCAACGTTTATGAGCTATTTTCTCCTTCCTTTCTGCATGTCCTCGTGGTGTAACGATTAGTACACTCGGCGCGTATTCGAGAGGTTCATGTTCGAGTCCCGGCGAGGGCATTGCACATTTTTCACTTCTCCTGCTTCCCAAATAACCACATATCTTTACAGTGGTGAATGAGGATTCTTCATCACCAGGATTTGGCGTTTGAGTCCTCTAATCCCAGTCGCTGTTTAAAAGGGGGAGTATGTAATGTATTTTCGACCTCCTTTTTTGCATGCCTTAGAGTTGTGATAGTTAGTACACTCGACGCCTATTTCAGAGTTCCAGGTTCGAGTCCCGGAAAAGGCGATGCTCCCTTTTCACGTCTCCTGCTTCAAAAATTCCTAACGACCCTACAACATCAACATCAACCTCAACCTCTCCAAACGATACTATTATTTACAGCATTTAAATGCCACCCTCGTTCTTAGACACTTATGTTCTTAGACACGAATGCCCTGGCTTTATCTGCGATTCGAATCCAAATTAATCACTTTCGTTATAAATTTTGCTTTGGTTAAATAACATACCGTTGGAAGGGGCGATTTATATGCTTTATATGCTCGGAAAAATTATTTTATGACTAATATCTGTTTTGAGGGATTCAAAAAGTGTTTGACTGTATAATTCATGCTAGCTATTATGAAGTTAACTTAAAGTTTTCTAGCCTTACAAAGCACTAACTTCTTTCGATTTCTTAAATGCAGCTATTAGTTCTGTTCCAAATGAATTAAAAATATATCTTTGTGCATTTACTGACATCATGCGAACAAGGATATGCATTTTAAGCTCTCATTTCACATATTATTACTTTAATAGTTAATATTTCTACATACTAGAACTGAGTTCCAGATTTCAATAACTAGTTCAATATGACTAGCTATTCTGTATTAACTGAAACTCAAACAGAAACTTGTTTTGGATTGACTATTAATAAAACATCAATGTAATAAGAGCCCGTTTTATCACGAAAGTTCGATTCATACGTATTTAAATAAAAGGGAAGATTCATTGACATAATTTGGAATTCGAAACTAAAATCCAATTAGTTTCTCAAGAAAGGTGTATGCCCAACAGGGTCTGAAATAATAAACGTTTGGTTCCATTTGATTCCAAATTTTATTTCAACTTGACTCCCGAGAAATTAAATTTTGCTTCTTAAACGTATCTGTAGTTCTTCTTGTTGCTATGTTACTAGAAAATTAGCTTTCACATTAGAAGTATGTTTAGTTAAGTAACTCTGAAATGTACGCTTTTAATAACCATTCCAAAAAATAATAATAACTTTATATAAATCAAATTGTTGTAAAACATTTTTATCATTAGTATAATTAATATAAAGTAGCTATGTTACGCGCATCAGCCAGAGAAAACTTAAGATTTAGTGTTTTTGTTTACTCTTAACATTTTGCTGTCCTTACTACTGCTTTCGTTTTAAAAATGAATTGTCTGTATAGTATCTAAAATTAATTGCTAGCTATTGACTCCAAAATAAAGCTTTATTATTTGTGCTCGACAAATTGAACGAAAGAGCTACATATGACAAACCCTTTAAAGCTCTGTAGTAATTAAGTAGTAGTTATATTAGTAATTAGACGTATAGTTATTAGATTAGCTTATTCAGTTCCATTGTACAGAAATATTAAAGTAACTTTATATTCCTTGTTTGCATTATAAGATATTTCTCCCGCCTTCCTAGAGTGCCTTCGTAGTGTAGTGGTCAGCACACTGGGAGCGTATCCAGAGGTCCGTGGTTCGATTCTCGGCGAGGGAGTTCCACATTTTTTTACATCTCCTATTTTCTATATAATCTAATGTCTCTACAGTGGCGCCTGACGTAAAAGGGTAGAGGATGGTGGGGTAGGAACCCCAGGATTTGGCGACTGGTTCTACTAAACCCCAATCACCCTTTAAAAGGGAGAGTATATAAGGTATTTCTCCCGCCTTCCTAGCATGCCTTCGTAGTGTAGTGGTGAGCCCACTGCGCATGTATACAGAGGTCCGCGGTTTGATTCCTGGCGAGGGCGTAGCTCATTTTTCTCACCTCCTACTTTCAAAATAGGCTAATGTCTGTGCAGCATCATAGCATAAAATGCACAGAGCTATACATCTATTTAATTTACTACGCAGCCCACCAGCGGCCCAGGGTAAAGTCGCTGAACACAGGTAGTTCAATCCAGAGTTCAAATCCCGGTGAACAGGCCGGTAAGCATGGGCGTTATCATACTTTTCCCAGGTGTGTAACGTAAATATCAGCCAGTTTTTCCTTAGAAAGTCCTTCACAAAGTCATCCCTCTCCTTAGACAGATAGCCCTCGAGTGCCCTGCCATAATATACTGAATAATGTTTCAAAAACTGCCAAAATTCATCAAATTATTTTTCGTTTATTCAGATCAAATTTGACAACGACCTTTGAATAAGAATTTGCAAGAAAAATTCAGCACTAAATATGGAAACATATCTATATCGAACTTCGGAAAAACATTCGCTTGGAGTGTTTGTTGTTTTCCCAGTACACTTTGTATGAAAGATTTTCAAGGCAATAGGACTGGTGAATGCCGTCAAAAACTAATACCAAAATTTATTCTAACAAACAAAGAAAAACACCGAATTAAATAAAACTGTGAGAAAGAATCTCATTTATATAATTTTTCGAACAGAAGTAAATATTAAAAAATAACATTCAAAAATACACCGCTGAGGCTTTGGTTGATTTCATTTCACCTTTGCTCAAAGCTAATCTTATTAAATCAAATTGCTCCTGAGGTCTACGAAAAGCAGTTTTACGAAAAGCAGTTCTACGAAAGTTACTTTTACGAAAGCAGATAGATATATGGTATGATAGACAGCTGAATATCTTTGACATGAAGGATTAATAACTAACGCAGTATTGCCAATCAAGGAGTTGTATACTGATAACACTGTTTGCTTAAACTCTTAAGCTAATCTGCATTCTGGTGGAAGTTGATAGAATGATAGAAGATAAAGAAAAGAATTAAGATAAATGAACTGGATAATTAAATTAACCTCGTAATATACATACTCTCTTTTATCTCAGACAAGCTCGGCAGATAATTTTGACCTATTTTAAAACTGAAATTTAATCTTATAACAATCATCTTCATGATTACAGCAGGACAAAACGGCTTATAAAACGTTACTGGAATAAAAAGTCCTATAAATGGTAAAAAAAAGTGTATAAACCTGAAAGAAGATAGGACATAGAGAAGTAAAAAGATGAAACCTGCTGTTGTATTAAAAGAATCAGAAACTTAATTTCTTCCATGAAAGAGGAGAAAAATAATAGTAACTTTCAGCGAAACTGCTTCCTTACCAAAAGGAGATTCATATAAGCTGTTAGTAATAAAGAGATTAAATGAAACTAATATAACAGTACTTGCTATAACGAATGAGATAGGAATACGAAACGTTTGACAAAAGCATTAGAAAGAAGTTTCAGCTCAGATTTTATTTCTAGCCAGAATATCTATATTTTAGTAAGAATTATTTTGCGTTCAAAACTGCAGCCATAATTTCTAGCGTTCACGAAGGTTAGAATCCAAACACCCATAAAAGAAAATTATACGTTTTACTGCATAGAAATATTTTCATTGATTAATTATGATTACTATCGTTTGAAAATTTTCTAATACAGAATACGGGGAATAAAGGATACTGTCTTGCATTTTTAATATACATGTGGACAAAGCAAAATTCGTAATCACGAAGAAATAATCTGTTCTACTAGTTGCCAATGTTTAGAACATCGCGTATGCTGTCATAGATGTACCTGCACTCAACTGTTATATAAACAATATGAATTAACTCTTCGTGATTCTGTTGTGCTGTACGGACTTGCCAAATCAGAAACCAAATTAGCAAATAGGTGATTATGCGCTGGCTATGTGATTAAGATCATATTTATTTTACCTAACGTAATGTAGTTATGAATTGAAGAGACAACTGTTAAATTTGAACAATGAATAGAATATTCAAGACAGTTTATAAATATTTGATATTTAAATTTTGGGAAAAACTATTTTGATATTTAAATTTTATATTTTTGGAACTGAAAAAAATACACCAAGAAAAATTTTTAATTTCTTATCAAAAATATAATATCTAGGCATAATTTGAGTCTTAGACTCGAAATCTGGAAAAAAAATTGGAATGTTAATTTCAAAAAAAGTTTGGTTTTGTGTCAAAACTAAAAATAAATGTAATCTAATCTATATCTTAGGTCGTGCTTTCGAGAATTTAATATTTGAATTTCTCACATTTAATATTTGAATATTTGAATTTTGGCGCAACCGCTTATTTGAATTCGAAAATTATCAAAGACGCAGTGCACGACAGAAGAATACTTTTCACATCTAAACTCAAGAGTTTAATGTTCTCTAGATTAGATTTAGCAGGCAATATACCGTACAAACTTGAGAACGCACCCCCTGTGAATGTACTGATGACCTCTCTTCAAATATATCCTCAGGGTCATATAAATGAGTGATAAAAGATTCTCTGTAACACAATCCGGACAGCCAACTAACTGACTTAAGGATAAAGTTCTGATTTAACTTACCTCAAAGAAATTTCCATCTGTATATTATGTTACAGATTCAGACAATTATTAGTCCAAAGGGGCCTTTTCCCTGAGGGACTATTGTTTTCCTTTTGCGATTTTGCGTCGAATCACTCTGAATGTCCGTTTCACTTTTCAAACTGTTGCCACCAAATATTATCGCCCTGTATTATATCTGAAGAAATTAAATAATGAAGAATCTGCATAAATGTATGTATTGTGATAAGATGGCGTAAAAGTTCTTTGTCTAGGATGAGTCATTTCAGAGTGCAATAATTTTCATCAGTGGTGAAATCCTGTGCATTTGTTAATGATTCCGGTTGCAGCCTCGTAGGTCACTCCCGTGGACAAAGAGGTAAATAAAGTCTTTTCAGCAGGGTCAGGAGATGGACACTTTGTTATATATGAGTGAAAGTATCTTCCCCGCCCTGGGATTTCAGCGAAAGTAAACACACAGGGATATATAAGGTGGTTTCTTGAGAAGAGAGAAAAAAGGGTGAGCGAGTCGAGGACTGCAGATGTGTAGTTCGCAGAGCGGATCTCTCAGATTTTTTACGTATCTGACCTAATAATCGTAGGCGGTCAGTGACTGAGTTTTCGTGTACGGATTTACCTTCGGGTAAGTTAAGATGTCCTCCTGGAGGAACAACGATTCGGATGTGGAAGTTAGCGAAGGAGAATCTGGAGTCTCGTTTCAGTCAAACAAAACCTTCCCGTTAAGGAAAGAAGATTTTTTGTTAGAACAGAAGCCGAGAAAAAATAAAAATAAGAAGGCGAAAATGATGGCTGCGAAAGGTGAAGAACCATCTACTAGCAATCAGTCTGTGGATGACTTGCCTAAGGCCCAAAGGATTTAAATGCTGATGAAATTGGCCGGCATACGCGGAGCTTCTTGGGAGGAATTTTGCAGATTACCGTCTATGGAAGAATCAGAGAATGGGCGACGTGATAAGGAGACTACAGCGCGGGAACCTCCTGTGAAGCCTGCTGAGCATAAGGAAAGGAAATGTGAGACAAATATGGAGTGGCAATCACCCAAAAAACCTGCGAAGGTGCGGAAAGATGTGGAAAAAATGGATGTCCCTCAAAGTAATCGATTTCAGGTCCTTGATCAAACTACAGCTGAAAAGGAGGTAAGAGGAGCGCCAGCAGTTGACACCCCTCCGCCCGTTGTGTTCCCCAGTGACACTCCTGATTGGTTAGTGATCGACGAACGATTCACCCAGAATTGTACCGAAACTCACGACTCATGTACCAAGTTGAGGTTGATTCATGTGCATGTGAAAACTGAAGCTGATTTCAAGAAGATGACGAAAATCCTTAGTGAAAGAAGCATCGCGTTTCATACATTTCTGCTTCAGAACGAGAGAAATATCAGTGTGATCATTAGAGTTCTACCGGCATCGATTCAGGAAAAGGCGATTCACGACGATCTGGTCAGGAGAACATTTCCGGCAGTGAAAGTTAAGCAGTTTTCAAGCTCTAAGAATGGTGCCCAGGTGAGGCTGCCTACCTTCTTTGTTGACCTGAAACGAAACATTGAAGGTACAAGCAGAGGAAAAGGCCTGTGCAGTGTTTCGCTGTCATGCCTTTGACATATGCAGCATCTGTGTAACAATCCTGTGCGCTGTGTCAAATGTGGAGATTCGCACCGCAGCAACATGTGTCCTAAAAAACCGGATGAAAAGCCAAGCTGCATTTACTGCGGCAAAGACCGCGTGAGCAGCTTTCGTGGGTGTAAAACTTAAGGCGAGATTTGCGAAGAAAACACAATTAAGACCCCAGCGGCAACTTGCTCCTGAAGGTTCAGCAGAGAATTTCCCTGAGCTGCCTAGGTCGGACAAACTTGCAGCACAGCCGACTTAGTAGAACTAAATACAGTGATAAAGTTAAGAATAGACGAACCTCTGTGCCTAGCATGTTTGATGGACTTTTCTCGTGCTTATCCATCCCGAACATTCAGAAACTAGGCAAACTCATCATGGAGATATTCAGTTTTCTTCAGAATGTTAATATTGTGTAGAAACTTCGCACTGTGTTCCAGACTGTGCAGCAACTTATGGAATACATTAGCAGGAAGTAATTACTTTCTACTTTGAACTTTATGCTTCTGTAATCACCACTTGATCATCAGCTCGACGACCTGGACTTACCCTTTATTATTAGTGTATTATCTCTCCTTAAATATTACAAGTCAATTATTCCCTAGTTTTCCCCCTTTTCACAATTTTTTATTTCAATCATTTGGTTTCATCTTTTTAACGGAGTTTCTTAATGTTTAGCTTATCCTAACTCTAGAAAGTAATAGGTCATTTCTTCTCAACATTCTCAAAGTTAAAATGTTCTACAAGGGGTAGGGCCTTCGGCCCAGGTACCCTGATGTACCAAAGCACCGTTCCATTGGAGAGAGAAAAAAACTTTCCTGTTTAGAGCTAAGGGCATGTTGGCCTGCTTAGAACGATCATTCCTCGTGTATAATGCTAATGAGTTAGAGTATTTTTCCTGTAACAAAATTCTAAAATTACGGGACTAAATATACCCAAGTCCCATATTGTCAAGATATGCAACTGTTGAGGTTTTCATCTTATTAAAATTCATGTTATTGTTAAAATTTGAGTTTGAAATTCATTCCAACCCTGTTTCACAAACCAGGTATGGGAATCTGAACCCCAAATTTGAAATTTCATATTTTGTAATTTTTGATTAACAAACTCAAGGATTTCAGAGTGAGCAATGGCAACGTTGCAGAAAGAAAACGTTTTTTATCTCCAGCGCATGATACTGTAAATCGGAAATTCTAAAGATATCCTCAAATTAAATTTATTTTGCGATACTGCTGTTGAACTGAATTTTATGTTTTAACTGCATGCGAAGAACATGATATTTGATAAATAAAGGTAACACACATATTGTTAATAAAAACCCATTTAGACGTAACTTAAGATCTGAAACCTTTCAGATTTTCTTCTTTTTTAATGTATTTATTTCAAGCTAAACCAATTAATTAAAAGCACAGTAATTCATTTCGATCATAAAACCGCATGTGAACTGGTACAATCATAGGTTTCTTTTTCCATTAACTAAATATCCTTAAGATAAATAAAACTCCAATCATATCATCCTAAAATAAAGAATACCCCTCAGGTAAACTTTGCTCTGCTGGCTAAATACGGATTTATAAGTGTTAAGTGAAGATTTTTATTGTTACTTCTCTAAAGAGCTTCAGTATTTCATAAAATTTCTATCTTTAATATTGAGCGAAAAGCTGGAACATCATATTAAATGTTATTATCTACAAAAAAATAAAATTTATTATGCTCCATACTGAAGGACCCATTCCAGATATGAATTCCTGCAGTATTTTCAGGATTCCGTGGCAGTATGGTTTAATTTACATTGGTCAAACTAAGAAAGTCTTAAAATTTCGCTTTAAGGATGATGTGTGAGGTATATGTTAACATGAGATATATAGGAAAAAGGAAAAAAAAAGGAGTTCTCTGTTGCCCTGCCGTGTTGGTCCGAAAATCACAATTTCCATTTTTCTGCAGCCAAAATTGTTCAAAAAACATCTTCCATTGGAGAACTGAATTTTCTAGAGGCGTTTCACATTAACAAAAGTTCTTCCTGTTCTAGTTAACGACCCAAATCCCAATCCATCTTTACCTTCAGCCTTTAAGGAAATTATGTTTTAGTTTTCTTGTTTCATCAATAGATGGTTCCAGTAGCTTAACTCCTGTCCAGCCATTCTTATCTTATCTTTTCTTATCATTATATCTTATCTTGTTCATTTGCACGTTTGGCAGCTGAGGATGTTGGTTCGGTGAAACTATCGAAAGCAGTCCTGTGAAAATTTGCAAATATAACGCTGATTTTTGTTGTTTGATTTCTGAATACATGAAAGAAATTAGTTCATTCTTTCCAAGCAACAACCAATTCGTAAATATTTTTTTATTGCCTAACCAGGAAATAAAATATTTTTACACATCAGGTTCATATGCATGAAGTCATGATTTAAACTGAATATAATATAACACCATTTTCTAAATATTAATAAAAGTATTAACGTGGCATTAATATATCTTTTCAATTATACTAACGTAAAAAAAGATGCCAACAGCAGCTATTTATTAAACATGCTCACATTAACGAAACATTTTCGATATATAGTGACGTCACATGCAATCGCCTGATTTCTTCAACGTCAGAATATGACCTTATATATTAATAATATGTTTAAAATTTGGCAATGCTACTTTTATTTCCTATTTTGTAAAACTTTTTGTAAAAATTTTGTAAAATTTTATTAACAAACTCTATGATTTGAAACCGAGCCGTGGCCATATTTTTATCTCCAGCGCGCACGTCTGTTGCCAGTCGGAAAAATGACTGCAAAAATTATAGTTTTCAGGGTTTTAATTAATATCTCGGCTGATTAAAGTCAGAAAGTTCAAAATGGCTTCCCACGAATTTTTGAACCCGCACAAATTTTAATAGTACAGATTGATTAATAAAAATATTTAAATAATACTTGTTCGCTTCTAAAATCCTAATTTTTGTTATTTAGAAATGATTTTTTGTTATCATCAGGCGAAACGTAGTTAAATCACGGATCAATGTTTAATATTTCTCTGCCCTACTTCTGCGATGAATGAGTTGTCTGCTTCGAATTTCCTCGTTTTTCCTCATAGACAAAGAAATCTACTTAAAGGAAAATAAATTGCCTTTGCTTAACTCTTACGTAATGCTAACTATAATATAATGCTTGCTTACTGCAAAGCGACTGAAAAGGTAAAATCAGTTTGAAATTCAATTTTTTTAGAAGTTTCTGCATAAAAGGTTTTTCAAATGCTCTCCCCTAATAGTAAATTGCATTACGTAAATAGAAAAACGCATTTATATTTCTTTTCCCTGTCACTCAATGTGCGCAGGGCATTGGACAGACGTTTCATTGTTAACAAAACAATTTGCTAACCATCTGCTTTACTGAATATTCCATAAGTGCATTTCTGTTTTACTTTGTATTCGCCTTTCTTCTCAACAATAAGGGTAGATGTAACTGTAACCATTTGTAAATACTTTCTTTTAATATTCAAAACTGACCTTTCTAAATACTTTTCTGGTTGTATAGTATTATGGAAATGTATTCTTAGGAATTTTCTTTATTTTTACAGAGAGTAAAAAGCCTTTTTTTTATAAGACGAGAAAAGAATTGTTAATATGAAAAGCCTGCAAGTTCTTTAATAAATTTTATGCCTTTCAGAACTTTATCACGTGAGTGCATTTTCCTGAAACCCTAGCTTTCTTAATTTGCTTGCTTAACATAAAAATAATTTTCCATTTACACAGACACTACATTTTAATACACGAAATTCCGTGCGTAAACTTTATAAATATTTGTTTTGTTTAAAATTAGTAAAGAAACAACCTTGAATTTGGACTAAAATTCAATTCATTTCGAAGGTAAGCAGGTCCCTCTTCATCAGGATCAAAAAACATTCCCATGCGTCTTGCAATTTCCTTTCCTCTTGATGAAGAGGGATCTGTTTTCCTTCGAAATCCATTGAATTTTTTGTCTAAATCGACGCCAAATACGAGGCTGTCTCTTTACTAACTTTCAAATCTGGTTCGATTCAACCCGATTTCGATATATATTTCTTCTGAAAGAAAGTCCGAAAACGTTATTTCGAACAAATAGACTATGTAGAAATAACATATCAGTTTTACAGTTTTCTCTGCAGTCCCCTTCATATATCCTTCCCACAGAACTGAAAAACAAATATGTTAGTTTATAATGCTTAAATGCTGATTCCACTGAACGATTTCTTTTTTTTTTCCATGGTGATTTCGAAAGCTGATCATATAATCATGAAATCAAGTTTTGATTATTTCATACAGTTTTTTTTTTTTTTTTTTTTTTTTTTTTTGACAGTTGCGAAATCTCCTAATCAGGAAAATTATGCCTAAAAGCTTCTTTCATTTCTTTAAAAAGGCAACAAAATTATCAGTATTGTGGTGTAATGGCCGAAACCGCTACACAGAACCCAGGTTGGGATGCAAGGTGAAATGAATTTCTAACTCAACTTCTAACAATAACATGAATTCTAATAAAATAAAAATATCAACAGTTGCGATTCTTGACAGTGTGGGACTCGGATACATTTAGTCCCATTATTTCCAAACTTTGTTATCAGGAAAATGCTCTATCGCTACTAATATCATATATGATGAGTGAAAGTTATAGCGGACCAATATGTCCATAGCTCCAGCAGGGAAACTTTCCTCTTCTCAAGAAAAATCCTTTTATATCTCACTTTGGCGTTACCTGCGCTGAACTCTCGGGGGGGGGGCATATTTCTACACTAGTACATAACAAAGGTGTCCATATTCTGACCCTGATGAAAAGACTTCTTTTACCACTTTGTGCCTTGGAGTGACCTTCGAGGCTGCAACCGGATTCTTTAACAAAGGCACCTCATTGCATTGGGATTTCACCACTGATCTGTAAGAGCTATCATTTGCATTCTGGAATGATTCATTCTAGACAAAGAATCTCCTATGTGACCTTATTGCAGTATCATCAGAAAACAATATATTTCCAGGGTTTTTTTAAATTCCAGCGGGTGGGGATTGACTCAAAAGCAATATTTATAAGACAATATGATGGCAATTAAAACTTTTAGACAGACCTTGTTTTTTCATGGAATTAAAATATATGTAAAAATAGCAAGAAAAAGACGGAGGGCTGTTGATCCGTAATACCCAAATAAGATAGATCGTTGATCCACATTGAAGAGGAAGATTTCTGATTGCGTAGTATGCTAATATGTTGACTTGGTAATATCTAAGAAACTTGGCAGTCGAGGCAGTTTTTAATTCCATTTTTATTTCCCAGTTAACGTATGTGGCCACAATTCCCCTTGCATTCTAGTCGTGCCTTTTCAAGAACATTTGCATTTTGTATACTTTTGCAATAGGAAGCAAGACCAGCGTAAGTACACCCTAGCAGAGCAGAGAGCGAAGCTGAAGTGCGTGGTTATCTTGTATCGAAGCACACTAAGAGAAACGTTTTGGTTTGAGTTATAAACTATTTCTCCTTCTTTTTGGCATGCCTTCGTGGTGTGGCGATCTGCACGCTCAGCGCGTAATTGAGAGATCCGTGGTTCGATTCCCGGTGAAGGCGTTTGCTCATTTTTCATCTTTCCTGCTTCCAAAAAAATGCCTAATGCCTCTAGAGGGTTAAAGGTTTCAGTTCAAAATTATTACATCATCAGCGCTTTGTAGGCCATGCAAAATGGAATGGTCTAGAAATGACATAGTTCAGAGAAGTTATTACCATTTTTAAAACAGAGAGGAAGAATAGAAGAATTTACCGTTAGTTTAATTTACAATTTTGACCTATTTTTTACCTCATATATAATATGAAAATTACTTATTAAATTAAATTTACTTTACGTTGGGGGCTAAAACTCTCAGTCACACACGTTATCTTTGTAAACCAGAAGTCTTCAAAACAATGTTTCGAATAAAAATTGACATCAACTGCGTGCAGCAGAAGTTGTTTGTATTCGCTTCTTGTTTCGTTACACAAAGATTTAAAAGTTTGGAAATTCATTACGCAAATTTTCATGTGACTTATTAATAGAAATATTCTCTTCAAACGTCGCTTTAAAATTTCTGGGTGTTAATTATTCATGTTAAATGCAACAGTGTCCAAATGATTATACGATGCTTCATCTGCAACCAAGCTGATCAGAATATTAATTGCTGAATTCATAAATCGGGATCCTCTCGTACTCTTCCCCACAAATTTCCAAAATGAAAGCAATCCAATGAACGTTGATGGAGATATCGTCAGCGAAATGAGTAAAGCAGACTGTTTTCTATGATATCACTAAACTTTCTGTATCTCAAGGGTTTCATAATATTTGTAATAGTATACAAAAAAAAATTGTTATTTATGGAAAATAAAACTAAATCCTTTGCTGATATTGCTTTTAATATTGCTGTAATCGTGGATTGCCAAAAGTTGCCATTCTATGAAAGAGCATCTGAGTATAAGAATAGCAAGGTTTTCTGCTACAGACAAGCGAGAGGGAATAAAAATATATATTTTATTACTGGAGATTGGTGACGACTTTTAATCTTACTTGTTCCTGTTTTGTAACTTTAAAACAATTAATTATAAATGCAGTGTCAACAATTCCTTTTAGAATATTACACAGTAAAACGTATAAGGGTTTGTTTCGTGGAATAAATATAAGAAAATTTAACCTTTAGAAAATCGAACCCTTCGCTAACATGTATGCTTAAAATACCGAAGCGCCTGTCTCCTTCCATTACACGTCCCTTTCGTTTCCTCCCCTTCCCATCCCGTTAACTTAAAAAGAGGTGTGACGATTGCAAATGGTATCATTTCTACTTCCTAACAAAGAAACTTCCATTAACCCTTTAGGACAAGCTGTCTACAATTGGAAATGCATTTCTATGTGAACACCTTTATTCACAATTGGATGTTATTAAGGAAAGAACCCCATTGAGCGATGAGCATTTATAACCCATGATGAAGATAATTTCTAGTAACTTTTCTTAAACTTTAGGTACTTTATAAGAATCAAAACACCATCAAATGTTAAGCTGTTATAAGAAAGAAAGAAGTTTATAATTATTTACATGAAAACGCATGTATTTTAATTTATGTGTTGAAAAGTTTAAGAAATAAGAGAAAGAGACTAGGTTGTCATTATTTATTCTCAAGTATTTTTAATTTTTTGGAGACTTTCTCTGAAAGCTTAGAAATCTTTGCTAATTTATTTATTTTTAGTTTAAAATTAAAATAAATCATTAAATGATTCATTAAACATATTATAATTATTTAAATAAATGTCAGACTGAATATTTGACATTTAGCTTGAATTACAAAGTGTAACCAACAGAAGTGTCTTGCACCAAAGAAAGCACCAGATTTTTCATTTCACAGAAAATAAATGGAAGTTTGAATTGGTTCCCTCAGAGCTGTTATTATTATTGTTACGAACTTCGTGCTTGTAGAGATAATTTTAGTGGAATTATAAGTAAAATTGTTATATTTTTCCGTGCAAGGTAGCGCGAGAAGAATTTTAAGAGAAAGCTGTGCCGGAAAAGAAAAATACAGGGGCACGTGAATTCAACATTGAGTAAATGCGTATCTCGGTAATTTGCATTGAAATTGAATAAATATATGTGATCATTATGTTAGCTGTAACCGTAATTACATCCTCTTATTGTTTTCTAGTAATTCCGAGAAGCAGAAATTACTAGAAATATCTCGCGGCCGGATGAAAACTATTTAAGGCTAAGAAAAGATCATCTGCTCTCAGTTGCTTAGTTATTGTTGTTGCGAGTTGTTCAGTTTCGCATGAACTGAGACATCCGAGTTAGCTTTCTCTTTAGATGCGCTTTGCATTGCGTTGTAGTCAACGTTTTTAGTAGTTTAAAGTATAACTTCTGATTATACTGCGTGATACTGTGAACATTTTGTATGAATAATCTCTAAGGAAGATTCCAGAGCTCTGATATATTTCTTTGATAAGAATAAATTTCATTAACTTATTATCGGACGTGCGTTCAATCTATCACGAACCCTGAAGCACGCAACATTATTATTATTATTGTTTACGTTACAAGTTCGGTAACTCTTTAATAAGACAAATTTTAAATTAAAAATAGTTGTTATTTTGTTGACAAAACATTTCATTCTCTTTAAAAATAAGACGCTCAGGGCCATTAGCTCTTTTTAGATCATATATTAAGTTCACATGTAATTTGTGTCTGAAATCTCTGTTTAAAAGTATTTTCACTAATTCTTTAAAGATTTTATTAACCTTTTTTAAAAGAAAAGTCAATCTTAATATATGTAGCATTATAAACACTACTTATCACGTTGTATGAAATTTGACATAGAGAGGTCTTCCAATTTTTATTTTTACATAACTGTTACAGGAGAATTTTATAACAGTTTTATAACAGTAGAATGTTCTGCATCATTTCTGTCATTTTAATATTACAAAACATTTTTTATGTTTTGTAACATTAGACTAACAACATCAAATCTTACTAGAAAGTTTATTTGCCCGTGTTATCGATTTCGTTATTAAATGTCACTTACGAGGCAAGTGTTCTACTTTTAAATTATCCAGGTATCATTTGCAAGGTATTTCATTTTATTTAACCATTTATTAGGATTTCAGCCTTTATTATAATTTCTTTCCGTATTCCTCACAAGATTACAAATTTTTTGTTTATAGTTAATCTGAGGGTTTTAAATGTTATATGAGAGCTTCAAAAATCCGCGTCTTGCTGTTACTTACTTTCGCCAGCTCAGCTTAAAATTCCATTGCATCTTTAGCTTTTTGCTAGCTGTTGTTCTAAACTATGCGCTGGTGAAATTCTGAGCCAACTCAGTTACCTTATTTGATGTATAATCTTTGACTACACCTTAATTGAGGATAATGTTATAAAACCGCCACAAACGGATCTCCTGGCATTAGAAAAGGTTTCTAATTAAAGAAAAACATAAGTATCCTATTATTTAAAAGGTTATTCAACGAGACTCTCTTCGTACAGCCTAGATCTTTGTCAAGTATAAATCCCTCATGCTTCATAAATTAATGAACTTTTAAATCCTGTGAATATGCTCAAAATGATTCAACTGTGAACTTTAAAAACTCTGATAACCTGCTCAAGCATATCATCAAATGCCTTTTCTAACACTGCATTGGGTTTCTGGCCAACATTCTTTTCTGTTTTTCCCAATTATTGTATTCTTATATCCATCAGCTCTCAGATTCTTACTCACACTGTTTTCTGATGTTATTCTCAAGCGATTTGTCACCTTTTCTAAAGCCAGGAGATCAGTTTGTGGCGATTTTATAATATTATCCTCAGTTAAGGAGTAATCAAAGATTACACATAAAATATGTTAACTTCTAAGCGGCAAGGCCGTATATGTACGGCCTAGAATATTTTTTGTGATATCTGTAAGAACGTATATATACGTGCATATTAAAATATGTAAAAGAAATTAAGGCAATATATTAAAATTACACAAATCCAGGTATGAAATACGAGGGGAGGTTTTACATTAAAATCAAAAAATTTATTTTTTCACAAAGTAGTTTTGGAAAATTTGTGCTTTGTTATTGAAAACCCCGGCTTCTCAGAGGGTTAATTAAATTGGCTTATAATCTCTTTAATATTATTAGTATATTTCATTATAACATTGGGCTCCCAGTATCTATTTTATTTATCTTGTTACGTTTATCTGCTCCTCCTGGGGTGCTCTCCATTAAAATTCGGGGGGGGCGGACCTAAGCAAACTCGTACTGTCAACTCTATGGTGCTCAAGCTCTTGCCAACGACAGGTGCAGTCTTTCACTCTTAGCCACGACGAATTTCTTTTGATGAATTTACTATCAGACAAGTGAGATAATTTACAAATACAGCAACAACATACTACTTATTATCTTTATCAGTTATTATTATTACATCAAAACAGTTGTCCTCAATTTAATTTGCATATTTCCTATTGTATTGAAATTGTACTGTAATCATTTTATGTCCTAAATCATTACTTCTATAAATGCTGGTTGCGGGTTGTACGATAGGGGTGCACACTGTACATAACAATTAAACTCTAGATGCTTTATAAAGATTCAGATGATCGTCTTATCGGCAGTACTCAACGTTTTCGTTGTGAACTCTTAAAAAGGTTGCAAATTTTAGAGCTTAGTTACTATGGAAAGGATAGTTACTATGGAATACCCATAGTTACTATGGGTCCCATAGTCCCATAGTTACTATAGGAATACCAGTTGACACATTATACATCGCTGGAGTCATCCATACTTTTACCTTTACTAAACCTACGTTAATATTCGCAAGGTATCGGAAGTGCATTGTAGTACAAGTTGTGCCTGTTCTGTTATGTTTAAGCGTTAATAAAATATCTTATTTTAAAACTTTCTTTGGAATTTGTGCTTGTTTAGGACCCAGCAATAGCCCGCTAGCGATCTAGTAAAATATGCAGGCCAGTAGAATCCTTTACATTAATAGTATTTTAATTGTGAACCTATTCTTTACGTTGGAATTTCTTATTCCTCGACTATTATCATATTTATGCTTATTTAACGGTGCATGATATTTTCACTACGTAAAATTCCCTTTTATGTCATTTTATTCATATCGGTACTAATCAATATAACTTGAATAAAACTGAATTTTTTATAGATTATGTATGCTGCGTTAAAATTTAAATTACAGTGTAAAGAGTTTTCAACTAAAGCCTAAAGGAACTAAAGGGAATATCAACGTGCGGTGGCAGAAAATCTTTTATAATTTATAATGCCTTATAAATATATTTTTTATAAAATTCTCTGTGACAAAGGGGAATGTATATATATGTGTTAGAAATGTGCTTTGTTGATTATAGTAATGGTGTAACGGTGTAAACCTTTATAATATTATTAGAAACTATCATAATGCTTTCAAATTACTAACCGTTGTATATAATAGTCAGAACACTATCATAATTTAAAAGACACAGCAATGATCTTATTTACTGTGAAACTTATAACAACTCTCAGAACTGGCGATTCCCAGGCTACTTATGTGCTTGATGCAGTGACGAGCACAAATGACGGCTTTTTTGATCAGAGAATATTATTAGTAAACTATCAAGTAAAATAATGGTACGATTACAGAAATTTCTGATGTCAAATTCGATGTAACTTGATAAACAACTCTAAATATTTTGTGCATATGGAGATACTTATTCCTTCTAATTGCGTTCAGATCAATTTAGTCTTAATAAACAACAAAATCTCAGCTCGCTTCACTTTCAAAATAACGATGTGCAGCAAGTGCACTGTAAAACTTCTTCTCCAGCATTAGTATTCTTCATGCAGGAAAGCCAAAACACGTAGCTCTTTAAGATAATGTTTTGGATAAATATGCACATGGGTATAAATATTTCGGAAAATTATGCTCACTGTTTATTTTTTCAACCTGCTCTTGCATTCTTCTCGCCATTGCATTGCAGTTTATTTGAAACTTCATAGAAGATAATGGTGGAAGGGTATGACAAAGACAAAAGTCTTGCAGGTAAAAAATAACTGCTTTCCGGGCAAGACATTTACGTCCATTGCATTGGACTACAATGGATAAATAATAGACGTACATGACACATACAATAAATTTTGATGTAGCAATGTTCTTTTGAACAAATAAATGAGACTGTTAAATTGAGATAATTTTTTACTTGTACATACAGTTGGAAAATAGAAAACTCACATTAGAGAGCTTCTAACATCATTTTCATTGATAGTCTGTTAAGCTGCAATTTTATAAATTTTGGAACGATTAATTCTTTTTATTCCTCTTCAATTTATTACTACATACAATTAGACTGACATACTATAAATTATGTACCAGTTAAATACCACAAAATTGATTTCACCGCCTGAGCGCTCCCTGTGCCCGAATAATAATACATTTACCAAGTTTGAAGTTCTGTAGCAGATTAACGGTTGCTATTAAGATTCAATAATTTACCGTTATAAGCATTTCCTTGCATGATGCTGAGGAGTAATCGAAGGGTAATTATAATCACGAGAGAATTAATTTAGCTCCTATTGCCAACGGTAATAATTAAAAACAGATTAAGGCCCTTAGGAATATTAATACTAAACAGTTTCGTATCTTTATAAGTCTCAAGTATGTAACTCAGAATATTGTTGAAAGTTTTAACAGTAAACGGTTTCTGATGTTACACTCGGTTGTATTTGAAAAATCTTAAAATTTTGATAGTTATATTACAGTATTCTACCATGAATTTATCATTTAGGAAACCTGGCAATTGCTAGTTCGAGAATAATGTCATCTTTTTCTGCTCGATCTGACAAATAGTCAGTTTCCGGTATGTTACTATTCGATCTGACGTAAGATCTTTAATTTACATTTCAAGTATTTAATATATTGCTTGAAATTGCTAATCCGTGTAACGATAATAAATGCATTCTATATTAATTTATATCTTTATTTGAAATTTAAAAACATATGTGAGTTTTATAATTTAAAATGCATTAAATTTGTCAAATACATAATTTATAAAACATTTGCGGATTTCTTGCAAATAATAAACTATTTCTTAACATTGTATTTTGCATACCTGATGTAGAATTTGTTGGATTTTCTCTAATTCCATTAAAACGAAAACAAAGCAAAATTTATTTTGCTATCTTTACTCTCTGGAAACATACTTCTGCTACTTCTTTAAAATTCTTCTAACTAAAATGACGGTTTTCTTTATTTTCCTCAAATGATCATTAGCGTGTTTTAAAAAACGAACTCTAGTCACTTTGTTTGCTGTAATTATTATCTGAAGTTCTGTTTCTGTTGTTCCAATAAAAGCAGAAGGGAAACATCTGGAACAGTGTTACAGTGTTTTTACATTTACGTTTATTGAGGAACAAGTAGAATATCTGCGATGTTCAAGGAAAGCAACTTTCTTCGGTACATAATTTATAGTATGTCAGTCTAATCGTATGTAGTAGTCATAAAGTGAAGAGGAATAAAAAACATTAATCGTTCGAAAATTTATAAAATTGCAGCTTAACCCTTTGTTGCATACAAATAATCTAGAGAAGTTAAACGGCAATGTTTTTATTTTTTCTACTTAAAATAACCTAAATAATAATAAAAATAGACCTTTTTTAACACAATTGGAAAACAAACTGCTATGTATAGATAAAACAAAAGCTCGCATATTAAGCAAACTTCAACCGTAGATTCAAGTTAACTTTATGAACAAAATTCTGTGAATTTCAGAAGCAGAATATTACATGAGTCAAATTTGCTAACAGTTTTGTACCGCAACACTGAATAAATATTTATGACTAGAAACTCAAAAAATAAATAAATAAAATAAAATAAATTTTATAATTTCTCCAATAATTTTATCAAATAATTTCGGTGAATGCATCTGTGAGAAAGACACTTCTCAAAATAAGGAGAAATTATATATCCTCCTTATTCTCACGCTAAAACTTTTGAACTTTTCTATGGCGCATGGAAGTTCTGAATTAAAATTTAATCCATACATAAAAATGAATTATTGGCAATGTTTCCCATAACTTAAGAGTAAGTATATTTAAAAGATTGGAAAGTTTATTTTAAAATCTTTAAACAAAGTAGAAATTTGTGGAAAATATAAGTAGCTTACTTCTTTTTGTTGTACGAAAATTCTTAACGTTGTTTATATTCTTATCAAAATATAAGCTGGTCCGCTATAGTGGAACTGCGGGAAATTTTATTAATAATCTTTTAGTGTTTCACGAGATCTGTATCTCCAGAGTTTTCAAGAAATAGTATCAGAGGAAATGTAATCGCAGCATTATTGAGGACATTTTAATTTAAGAATTATTTGAAGTATGGTTGCACTTTTTAAAACATTTAAGGTATCAGATTTTATTGAAATACTACCGGGCAAGCCCGCCAGATGAGCGGGCTGCAGCCAAAGCAAAGTTTTTAAATTATATATTCTCCTGAAAAGCAAATGCATGAAAACATTTCAGCCTGACAGAAATTAGTTCTTTCTTTCCAAGCGAAAACTAATTCGTAAATACTTTTTTATTGCCGAACCAGGAAACAAAAACTTCTGACACTTCAGGTTAATATATGGACCTTATAAGAAGGTCCATGGGTTAATACGTATGACGTCATGGTTTAAATTTAATGTAATATAACAACATTTACTCAATAAAATAATTAAGGTAGCATTTAATATATTGTGTTAGTTATACCAACCTAAAACAAAAAAGTTGCCAAAAGTAGCTATTTAATTAAAATGTTGACATTAACGAACAATTTTGGGCATACAATGACGTCACATGCAATCGCGTGCTTTCTTCAAAGTCAGAACATGACAATGTATAATAATAATATGTTTAGCAATGTTATTTCTATTTCACATTTTTTTAAAACTTAAAAATTTTTGAGTAACAAATCCTACGATTTTAAAGCGAGAAATAGCAACGCTTTTCAAAATAAAGCATTTTTATCTCCAACGCGAGAGACTGTTGCCACTTGGAAAAATGAGTGTGAAAATTAGTGTTTTCAGAGATTTTAATTAATATCTCGGCTAAGTCGTACAAAGATGGAAATAGTCGAAATGGCTTCCCAAGAATTTTTGCAATGAGGAAAAATCTATTTCATATTTGGCAATGCTATTTTTATTTCATGTTTTGTAAAACGTAGAATTTTTTTCTTAACAGAAAGCGAGCATTGGCAACACTTCTCGAAATAAATCAGATTTTTATCTCCAGCGAGCGATACTATTGCCACTCGGAATAATGAGGGCGGAAATTAGCATTTTCAGAGTTTTTAATTAATATCTCCGCTAATTAAAGTCGTACGAAGATGAAAACTGTCTAAATGGCTTCTCACGAAAGTTTGGAATCCGGGAGGAGGGGGTTACCTTTCTCGAAATTAAATTCCCTGCCATTCTGGAGGAGATAATGCCACAAGCAAACAAATAAAAGAACAGATAGACACGCATAAAGTTTAATAGTATAGATTTATTTTCATTCTCATTTTCTTAAATTAGTAGAAGAATCACGGGAAATAGAAATTTTTGGCAGTGATAAAAGAGTATTATGCCTTAATGGGGCTTTAAATATTGTTAATGAATATTCGAGTAATAATTTGACGGCGCAGGTAGGAATGATTAATATTGTTTTTACTTTAATATATCATAGTTTTTAATTAACAAATCAATTTGACTGCCCTCTGTACATGAAAACGTTAATGACACTTTAAGATGACAAAAAAAAAAAAAAAAACTCAAACAAAACAAGGTTAACTTTCACTAAAAGAATACCAGATTAATAAAGGTGGTAATTACGGTTTGATACTAATTAGTTAAACGATTTTTAGTATAGGCAACCTCACGCAGTTACTTATCTTTCTTTTTGTAATCAGTTTTAGACTATACTTTTCACGAACATTTAACAATAAAACTTATTTAAAAATTAATTAAAATATTAATAATACTATTTAATAAAACGTTTAACAAAGACATTAATTAATTAATGCCCTTTATTAGTTAACTATGCGAGTTTAACAATCAATTAACTGCTATAAGCAGCATTAATGTTCTACTCATGTTCCGTTTTTGAATGCTTAAAATTTATTTCCTACTTTTACAGCAAAAAATTAGCTTAACGTTTTTTAACGTTTTGTGTATTTATTAAATATCGTGTTCTTTGCACATAAACCATAAAATTCAATTCAACAGCAATATCGCAAAAAAAGTTTTAAATGAGCATATCTTTAGAATTTACGATACACAAAGAACACGATATACAGTATCGCGCCATGGAGATGAAAATGTGCTTTTTTTTTCATACAGTGTTGTCATTGCTAGCTTTGAAATCATTTTCTTAATCAAAAATTCGTTAAAGGTTTACAAAATATGAAATCGGCAGTAAAACAAATTCCAAATTTCAAATTTTGGCTTCCAGATGCCCATATTCGCAGTAGGATTACGTCATTCAATATTAGATGACTTTAGGTACCTTTGTTTTATCACAATGCGAGAAACATATATATATTTATGCAGATTCTTCATTATTTAATTTCTTTAAATATAATACAGGGCGATGATATTTGGTGGCAACAGTTTGAAAAGTGAACCGACATTTAAAGTTTTCAACGCAAAATGCCAAAACGAAATTAATAGCCTTCTTGCCTAACGCCCTTTGGGGTAGTAAAAGTGAAAAATACAGGGCTATAATATTTGGTGGCAACAGTTTGAAACGTGAACCAACTTTAAAGTTTTCAATACAAAATGACAAAAAAAAATTAACGGTCTAGGCTAACGTCCTTTGGGGCTAATAAAAGTGAATCTATTCTTCATAGCTTCTTAGCTTCCAAATCATTATGCGAATATTCATTTCCACTTTTCTAGACATGAAAAACGCATGTCTGAAATGTTATCATTATGCAAGGATTTGTGAATGCTTTAATATCTACCACGATAATTTTTGGATGACGATACTACGACGTTTTTAAGCTTCTTTGATTTCGACGACGATTTGTACCACGACGCTTTAGAACCGAGTTTTTTTCCCTCCTTGCTTTCTTTTTTCCCACTGCGTTTTGTAGGACAATGTTTATCATCATGCGATAATTTGTGGGTGCTTTATTTCTACTACGATATTTTCGATGACGATATTTTAAAACTACGATTTATAGCTACTTTAATTTCGACCAGGATTTGAACCATGATGTTTTAAAACCATGTTTATTTTCTCCTTGTTTGCTTTTATTTCACTACGTTTTGCACCACAATGGTTTCGCGTTGCTTTTCACCTTGCGTTGTATTATCCACGACGTTTTCGTGTGCGATGATTTTCTTTCTAGGTTTTTACCTGTAACTGTTAAACGTGAAGTAAGAAGAATACGCCGTTGTCCGTTATCTTAAAAGTTAAAACTTTTTATTAAAATCTTATCAAATAACTGCTTCCTGAAACATTTGAATCACTCTTATTAGTAAAAATCCTATAAACGTTATAATTTTAATATTCATTCGAGTCTACATTCTTAATTATCACATGTCGGCCGGAGACACAACGTCAATATCGTTGACCACTTTTAGCTCGACCTTGGCTCAGATCATGATGAAAATATTGGTTGCATGCCATGGTTTTTGCCGAAGATGACATGATATGAAGAACAACTATAAGAAACTCTAATAAGACGACCGTTAACGGTTCGCGATGGTATTCATCTATACACGAAAATCAATACAACAGTTTATTTATATTCGCAGAAACATTGGTCACTTTCACAGATTCATGTGGTCATCTTAAAGAGTGGTCATCGTAACAGAATTTATTGCGCTTTGAATACGAAGACTAATGATACACTTAGATAAGAGGGAGAAACAAAATGATATTATCATAATCAATAAATCGCTTTTTACCTGATATATGTATGACAAAAGACAAATAATTAATTAAATCATTTTATTTCAAAAAGAGCAAAAAGGCAGCAAAACAGATTACTTTTCATTTTGAATATTATTAATTGTTTTGAAATTACACAATATTCCACTTTAGGATAACGAATAGAAAATTTCATGCTTGCACAAATGAGAACATATGGAGTAGATCTAGATTTTTTTCGTTATTTTTGTATTTTTTGATAATATATTATCCATAAAAACATGAGAGAAATGCGATCAAAACCATACGATTGTGATGCTGACAACTGATGCAAGTATTTTCAAGCGGTTCTTTGCACATGCTACATCATAATTTCTTGCAGGAGGACTAACTTGCATACCGCTTGCCTGTCCACAATTTAAACATGGAAAAATACATTTTACTCAGCATTATTTCACGTACCAAAAGACCGGTTTCATGAAGAAGAACTAAAATGTAACAATTAAAATTAAATTATTTTTACTTATAAGAAGGACAAGAAAATTAAATTTTTTTGTGACGTGCTGTCAATAATTAACAGCAATTATAAAGCAGTTGAACAAATAAAAGCCAGCTACTCTTCTTTAGACAGAACCGGCTATTCGCAATCTTCTCCTCTTCCCGCGAACACTCGGCTATACCCGAATGGCAAGAGATAAAGTTATGTCCCTTTAAACGTTTTTAAATATTAGATAAATAAGTTAATCTAACATATTATGCATTAACACTTTTTAAAAGTGTTAATGCATAATATGTTAGGAGGCTTGCCTCGTTCCTCTGATACACTAGCAGGACGCCATTAGTTGCATGCAAGGTTTGTTGGCAGACAAAGTTATGTTCCTCCTAGCGCTCGAATTTAATGACGTCACATGACTTGCAGAAGTGGGAGCCACGACGACATAATTATGCTTAGTTTCCCAAGGGAGTACTTATTTGAGGCGGAGTCAGTGACGTTACACGCTTAAGCACATGTCTGTCCACGTTTCTGGTCCGGAAGAGCAACTTATGCAGTACAGTAACCTTGATTGCATGGAATATTTATGAAATTTCCGATTTGTGACGTGTGTACGAACCATTTCATCTAAACATATGCTTCACGATGGCAGGCATCCTTTTATGCAAATAACCCTCGGGTGCTCTGCCGCAATAAATAACCCGAAATCTTAGCTATCGTAAAGTAAATTCTGATGAAGTTAAGTTTCATCATAGTGATTCATATTTGATGCATATTTGAATTAGTCATAAAGTAATTATATTAATATTCAGAAAACTTATTTAAAAAATAATACCATTAAATTATAAATACTTAGCTTAAATTTTTAAGAAAATATTTCCTTGTTTTAAGGTAAAAATTTCAAGAAGAATTTTTTTTAATGGATTCTAAAATCATGGTAAAAGATCACCTCAATAAAGTGCCTCTTAGAAGTAAATGGTAAATATAAATATGTGGTGAAAAAAAAATGAAATGTTAATTTTGAAATGAATATTAATGGCGATGGGGAACTAACGAAATCTAACTCCAAAATTATTCAGCCTACGATGCCCAAAGTTTTATCTTATCCTACTTAGGCCTCGTGATACGTTTCAGTATTAAATAAAAATAAATGGGCATATTTTGATACATGTTAAGAAATTCAGAGGAAAATGATGCAACAGCAAAACGTAAATTTCTGACTTTAAGAATGGCAACAATAAGGCTTTTGTACACGTTTTTGCAACGGTAGGATTGGAATTTATACTGTAAGTGCTATATTAATAATTGTGAAACATTTTCTTCAAATATTATTCATCCTAAAAATATCACGTCTGTTAATTCTCAGAAAGAAACAAATGTATATATAATGTAGGCTGGGATTACGATTGTTGAATAAACTATTGGACTTGTTGCCAAAACGTTCCGTGCCTACGTTGAAATACAATGAAAAGGTAAGCCTATACATAATTTGCTTCGAGCCTACGAGGGACAGTCCGATATCTTCCGTTCTACTGGGCCGATTGACGAAATTCAACATGCGTTTTTCATTCCTCGAAAGCGCGATTTAGGATACGTATGACATTTATATATACAATTATTCTAATATAGGTATTTTGACACGAAATCGGACTTTTTCTGAAATGGTATGCCAATTTTTTTTCTTATATTTCGATTTTAGGTCTCAAATTATGCCAAATTGCCAAGTTTTGTAAAAGTCGCACGAGTAGTTTTTAAAAGCTTAGCTCTCAAAAATTTAGCTCCTCAATGTTAATTGAATTTGATATATATTTATTAATCTCTCTTTTTTTATTAAACTTATTTGATTCCTCCTTTTGATATTTCGAAATTTATTTTCATTACAAATAAATTTCGCATTTTTATGATTAATTTTTAAATAATTTTTATTAATTTTTCGAAAAAAAATTGAATTATAATCTATTAAATTTTGACGATCATCTTAAAGTAGAACATACCTGCAAAAAATAAACAGTTTTTTTTATTCAACATTTCTGAAGATATACGTGAATTTATATATTGGCGCGTTTTGAAATTTGGCACATTTGTTGAAAGCCATAATAACATCAAGTGTGGTTTAGGCACTTTTGATGTTATTACCGCTTTCAATATTATCAATCACATTGTTTCGCATTACACATTATTAGTCAAGTTGTTTCTACTTTCAAATAATTTTATCGTTAAAATTATTCGAAAGTAGAAACAATGTGGCTTTTTTTCCGCTCATGCATAATGTAAAAAGCTATGAACGCTGTCACATTTTTTCGGCTCCTGCATAATGGAAGGGAAAGGAAAATTAGTTGCCATATATTAAAAAGTTCGCCAAGTGAATTATTCTTTTCGCAAACTAAAATAATGCGCCAAGTTAAATTTTCTAATTTCTCTGTAAATTTTGAGCGACATTTTTTTTAAAAAATTAATTTTAGGCATACTTTGAGTCGTAGAATCGAAATATGGGAAAACATTGGTATGTTATTTCAGAAAAAGTGCCATTTTGTGCCAAAATACCTATGTTAGAACATTGCTATATATATATCTAATATATATATATCCTAAGTAGCGCTTTCGATACATGAAAAAAGAAATTTGAGTTTTGTCCATCGGCCCAGTGGAATGGGAGATATAGAACTGTCTTTTTTTTTTAATTGCGGAGTGTACAATTGATACTTTACATTGCATCCCCTTGTTGTTCCCTTTCGATATTTTATGCCTAAATTATGTGTTCCTGCGCATAGAAATATTACTGCAGTTTCTTCCATTGCTGGCAAATTCTACATTCTGAAAGTTTAATGCATATAATATTACAATTTGTTAAAAAAAGCTGTTGGAATACAACAAAAGAATGTATTAAAAAATGGTGACGTTTGAAGGATTGTTATAAGCATGGTTGCCCGACGAATCATTATGCTTCTAGATACCACAATTTGATTAACTGGCTACTCTTTGAAATATGGTAATAGATAGTTTGGCGACATTTTGGTAAGGCGATGAAGGTTACTAGCTAGGACTTTAGCAGTGTACATGGATATAGTCAAGAGTGTGTGCAATGCCATTTTTGTGCAATTCTGGGATGTTTTTTAAAGTGAAAATAGGTCGACGTGTACATGGATGATACCGTGTATGTGCAATTCGTAAAAACGCGGCAAGCAGTGGGCGATTCTGCACTTTGTCCCAATTTCGCACCTAATCTTCGATTATGGAATAAAATCATGACGAAGATTTATGGAATAAAAGTTCTAGCATAAGCATAATTCAGCTAGCAGATTGTTAGAAATGCTGAGTAAAAAAAAAAAAAAAAAAACATGCCTTTACTTCGTGAATTTATGAATATTTATGAAATAAGTGATCAGTTATTTGAAAAGTGCAATAATTTCATAGCGTTAATGTTAAAGGACAGCAGCAGAACAGGCTATCAACCTAGAAAAGAAATAAAACGTAAAACTTGTAGATTGATGTACAACATCTATGCGTGAAACATGCGGTATAGACCAATAGTGAATGAAGTATTGATTTCAAAATACAACAAACATTTAATAATTAAGTTTAAAACGTGAGAGAAAAAGTCAACATTGTTTTCCGCATAATAAGAGTATTATCAAATTTGCTAGCCATATTCAGTATAATGATGTTTAGTTGCTTAATTAAGATAACTTTCATAGTATTTATCTAAGCGAACATTGTATTAGCATCTTTAAAGCATTGTTTTTCATACTTTTTTCCGGAAGTGTATTATTTTTCTAGGAGAAAGAAATTATAAAATACTGCTTTGGTAAGACAAATAAAAAGCAGTAATTTAGAAGGGGTGTTTCAGTTTGAATGGTTTCAAAGCACGCAGTGATATCACGAAATTGTGTTTCTGTTTACCATTTTCATACCTCCATTTGCGTTAAGTGCAAGATTATCCCAAAATCACTAAGCAAATAAAAAAAAAAAACTTGTTTTAATGAATTTACCATGCATGATAACGCAGTTAGAGCAGAAATGTGTAATCCGATATTAATATCGTTTTAGCATTTTTGCGCCTATTTACTATAAACGTCGAATCGTTTCAATTTTTGCCGCAGAATATTATCGCCTTGTATTATATTAAAGAAATGAAATAATGAAGAATCTACATAAATGTATGTATGTATGTTTCTCGCATTGTGATAAAACAACGGTACCTAGAGCCATCCAATTTTGAATAACGTACGTCTCCACCCAAATATGAGCATATGGAATCCCAAATTTGGAATTTGTTTTATTATCAATTTCATATTTTGTAAAGCATTTATTAGTTTTTGATTAAGAAACTCAACGATTTCAAAGCGATCAATGGAAAATTTAAAAAAAAAATAATCTCCGGGCGCAAGACTGTGTATCGGAAATTCTTAAGACATGCCCTTTTAAATTATTTTGTGATATTGCTGTTGGATTGAATTTTATTATTTACGTGCGAAGAAAATGATATTTAATAAATAAATGTAACACACAAAAGTTAAAAAAAACGCCTTTTTTGTCCTAACCTAAAATCTGAAATCTTTCATATTTTTTTAATATTATTTGGTCTTTTAATTTGTCTGTTCACTTTTACTTCCTTTTACATTATTTTGTAATATTACTTTTGGATTGAATTTTGTGGTTTAAGTGCGAGGAACATGATATTTAATAAATAAAGGTAACATACAAAACGTTAAAGAACGCCCCTCTCGACGTAATATAAAATCTGAAAGCTTTCAGTTTTTTTTATTTATTATTATTATTTGGCCTTTTAATTTGTCTGTTTACTTTCCAGGGGTAATTTTTTTTTTTTTTTTTTTTTTTTTTTTTTTTTTTGTTTTTTGTTTTTTTGTTAATGCAGAAGACATGAAAGACGCGCAATACCCTCGCCAGGATTGCAACCTGGACATCCCGAAACACGCTTAGTATAGTACCTTTACACCATGAAGGCATACTGGAAGGCCACATTCCTTTTTTGAATTACTAGCGGTTACATTTCTGTGGTATTGAGCTCTTCTTACCAATAAGCTTGTTTACGCCGACTTTTACGAATCAGAGCCTTCTTGCGCGTTAAATTATCCTGTTATCCGTTAGGATATACTAACTATATTTTCAGTATTACCTGTTTTGAATTAAGCAAGAAGTGTTGAATTTGTCTATGCCAAAGCGGAGCCATTTGTGAAATTATACCAGTAGTAAAGGAATTCTCTGACTTAAAACCCTTCTTCTGACTTTTTTTCGTAAATAAGACTTGAAGATAATTCCTGACACAGTCCATTAAGTCTCGTAGTTTATGCTACCAAAGAATGCGAGACTCTATAGAGAAATGGTGCTTTATTCTCCATATGTCTTACTCCAACTTCCAAGCAATGCTCAATAATGATGGCTACTTTCTACATTCAACACCAAGGACTGTGTGTTCTTTTATAGATGTAAATCCTGCTGTCGAACATAATTATGAGCAAAAGATTTAATAGTAAAATCACTTACAAAACACATGCTCACTGTTAGGCTTTTCTGTCACAACTGCGCTACCGTAGTATGCTATAACCATACATATTAACTTCTCCTATCAACCTGTAAATTAATACAATTTTAAATGCTTTCGATTTCTTACATCCACTCTTTGCTGAATAACTGGAGATGTAATTATCACCTTTAATATTTTTATTAGCTCTATTTTAATTTTCTACTTAATTTCTATATACTTTCATTCTAAATATTTCTAAATACAAATTTTCATATTGAACATAAATACTAAATAAAAATTTTCATACCAGATACAAATATTATTGTGGTATATCAAGAATTATTGATGGGGTATATCATAATTGTACTTAAAGCTTCGATGCTTGGTGCTACACACAGCACCTAGCATCGAAGCGCACTCAGTAATAAGAAAAGGACTGGAATGCGAGTAGCTGTAGTTATGAAAAAAAAAGTAGCTGTAGATATAAATGTGCATGCAAGTGGTGAGATATTGGTATATATAATAAAAGTAGCATGTAGAGTAAAAGAGTGTGTCTTGTGAAATAATTACCCACTAAACGATTCACGATAATTATTTCGTTATTTCGTGCAAACTATGTTTGTTGTATTTCTAATACAGAATGCAGGTAAGTCTTTAATGATTTTGCCAATAAGCGCTTTTCATTTTGAAAAAGATAGTATTTAAAGTATAGAATAAGTTGCAACGAAAATCCTAAATTTTTAATTACACTCAGCATATATAAACTATGCATCGTAATTAGTACGAATATAATTATTATATACAGCCCTAAATAAAATGTCAAGTTCAGGCCAAATTTCCCAATTTTTCCGTAAGAAAGCTTTTATTGACAACTTTCTATTTCCTTTTTCGCTTTTTTACTTCCTTCTATGAAGTAAAGGAAATATTGCAATCGCGAAAAATTCCGGATATCATATTTCAACCCCTGTCGAAATCATTTGAACGATGTTATTGCGTGACATATGTACGTACGGACAGAAGAAAGGGCGGTTTTTGCCGAAAATAGTTGTAAAATAAATTTAAAATAGATTCCGAAGAGATTTTTTCATGACATCTGTACGTACGTACAATCGTATATATGTATATCGGATAACTCAAGAATGATTAGACGCAGAAAGCTGAAATTTTGTTTATAGGACTGCTATAACATTTAGTTTTGCATCTCCCATTTCGATGCAATCTTCTGCACCAAGTGAATATATATATGTGTGTGTGTATGTGTGTGTGTGTGTCGAGTTAAACCTAAAAGAAAAAAATTCATTTACATTTGAAACTGACTAAAAGAGTGAATTAAGTCAGTTTTTGCACATTCAATGTCTTTTTGCCGAGTGGGACCAAAAGTGAACTTTCAGCTTTATGCACTGAAAAATCTGCCTTCCTGCCCGCTGGCCGAATTGCTTGTTTTCGCGTAGAAACTCTAATTTTAATTGTAAAAATTGGTTTTTTAATTGTTATAACTATGTGGTGTGGAGATATTTTAAGCTTTTATGTATTTTTCCTACTCCGCGAATTGAAAACTGAATTAATGAGAAAGATATCTCCAATGAAATTCGAGGAAATACGGCGAAAATGAAATGCTGCGAAAAATGTTCATAATTTAATATAAAGAAGGTCATGTGGTGTCCCCTCAGATTTTTCAATTAAGCCAAAAACAATGAGGAAATCTTCCACCTATTATGTATTTGTTTTAATTTAAGAAACATTTATTTCGCTTTCTTTTTATGAAATTTCACAACGTGGCCATCCGCCAATGATGCATGGTCAGATATCTTATGGCCTTACATATATCGTTTCCAAATTATCACCATATTCGTAATTATATCATAATAAGATAATGCCTTTAAAATGTAAGTTTGAAAGTACAATATAAATTTTTGTTTCAAAATACTTTTGCCTTTTAAAAGCGAGACTGACGCTTACAACAAAGCGTGCTATCATTATCAACTTCATTGAATAAACCTTTCTGTGCCTGTCAGAATCATTAGAAAGTTTTTATCTTCCTTTTACTTTAAAAAATTATTTTTATTTCTTCTTATTCTGTCAATTTTGATAAATGAATTCGTACTCCTTCTAGTGTAACTGTATTTTTCCATCACCGGTTAAAAATGACCATAGAAACACTTGCAATTTATCTTTCTCTAGATCAGCGTTTGCTTACTTTTTAAAGACAGGCAATGGACGCGGAGCTTCAAGGTTTTCTAAAGGTCAGGATCTTGAAGTATTACGAATATAATTGGTAGAGACATTTGAAAACTTTTTTTATGAGTCTCTTTGTTAGAACATTATTTCTAAAGGCTGCCCGTAAGCTTTCTTCTGATATTTTTATATTAAAATTATTGCTACTCTTTCTTTAATGGTTTGACTAAGGTCTAAGAGTTCACTTGATTTTCGATTAAAATTGCGCCTTGTTCTAATTTTAGAATACCAGGGTCTTGCTTGTCAGTGTCTTGGCAGTTTTGGCACAAAGCCTAGAGAGTTTATCTGCACCAAACCTATGGTTGAAGCGAAATGAGGAGCAAAATGGTAGTATAGTTTAGAAAGTGATATGTAAAGTACAAATTCAGCAAATATTAAGCAATCTCCACTCCAAACACAGCTACAGTGACCACATAAGAGTACTGTGACCATACTGTAGACTATATCGCAAGTGTAGATCTATGTCACACATCAGAAAAATAAACTGAAACAATGACAGAACTGTGGGACGCAAAGAACACTAATTGGCACGGTAAAATTATAAAAGATGAAGGCAACTCAGAATAAAATGGCAAATCAAAGAATAAAATATATGTTAAAAATTCTGCATGTATGCAGCTACAATATAGTTTTAACCGTAATAAAATTGATAATAAAAGCAGATTCAATATATGGTAAAAACCGGTAACTTTTAAAACTTGAATCAATTGTAATGAGATTGCCTTCCTATTACATTTTTTACATCCAGATTGAAACAATTAAAATGCTTTAGGCAAAAATATTTAAAAGAACTATACTTCAGTAAAATATGGCGAACTATCAGGATTTCACTGTAATTTACACAAAGTGAATCTCTCTGGCCTTTCCGAAGACGTTCATGACTCAGTCGAGTTTGATCAACGCTCTGTATCTGCGATTGGGACTTGAAGGTTGAACATTGGAGTACTGGAGTAGCAGACGTAGCTGTAATATCCGCTAGTTCATTTCCAGCAAGTCCAGGGATCCTGAAGTAGATGTCCCTGACATAATAAATTCTGACACCCCCGATATCTTAGAATCTGATTCAGCTTCATAATTCCAGTAATTTTTAGATGAGAGCTATAAGTAGGATTTTTCAATACCGTTAATGCCTTTGAAGAATCCGTGTAGATAATAAAATTCCTACAGCATTGTTCCGAGAACAAACTTAAAGCCTTCTAAACAGCTGTAAGTTCGGAAGTGAACACAGAGCTAACTGGATACAATCGAAACCCAACAACAGTGTTTTTTTTTCTGCTGCAAAAGCTACACCAACATGATCTCGGGATTTTGATTCATTTCTATAGAAAGATATATGTAAGTTTCATATTTATGTCTATGGTCCTCAAAGATCAGTTTCTAAAAAAGATCACTAGTGTTAGATTTATCATAATATTGAAACGTATCAAAATGTTTAATTTTCTAGTCCTCCCGTGGAGAAATTTCAAAAAGGATTCTCCAGCTTTGCATTAATATTTTACTGCTTTAACAACTTGCCTACTTTTAGTTTAAATGATTTTATACATGGTAGGCGTATAAACGAGAGCATAAATTTTTAGTAGATGTAAACGAACAATATTCTTGATTTACGACATGTTTTGTCGCAAACTAAGAATATTGTAAATTGATACAGGACAGGACAGGGAACCATGAAATAAGCAGCTGGCGCCATTATGAAGACTTATCAGCTTAGTTGTTTATTACGTGAGGTTATCTGCTATCTGCTTTTTATTATAAATTTTTCAATATTTACATAATAAGGACAATATTGCATAATTTGGTCACATAATAACATCAATACCATGACAATAATATCAGTAATATATCAATAACATAGCAATTTCATATAACTAACATAATAGTTGTTTTGGTAACGTTTTGGTAATATAACAATTAATTTTGATTAAGTAAACACATAATAATATTTTATTACATAATTGTATGACAAAGTGATAGTATTTATGCTGCCTTCAAATTGTCGCAGTTTATTAATAAATAATTTATTAAATTTTGGAGCTTTAATCTAAGGATGTTGCTGTTTAGTAGTTGTTTGAATCATAGTTTGGCATTTTCTAATGTATATGGTTGAAAATGTAAATCTTTGGTTATTTCACTTTCGTATAAATAATGATCGATAGTTCCTGTAGTTCCGCATAAGCATTTATCTGTGTGATGTAAATTAAAACGATGTAGATATTATGCAAAAGACCATTGGCCTGTTAAAAAGAATGTTATGGCGCGGCTAGTTGAGATAAGGTGTCTTGATGGAGTTGATATGAATTTGAAGGTTCTTATACCCGTTTGCATCCCAGAGTGATAAAAGATCTTTTTCTAATTTGATTTTAAATAATAAATTGGATAAGGTATTGTTATCGGTTACATTATGGAACTGTTCGCTGCTTCTTTTGCTATTTTGCGTTTTAATCTACATCGATCTGCTATTTCATTGCCCATTGTGGCTCATGGGCTCGTGTCCAATGCAGTTTTGGTATTAATCGTTGAGGATAATTTGTCAATAGTAATTGAATTTCTTTAATTAGTGGTGATTGGTGCTGTCCTGTTATAACTTGTAATCCAGAGGCCCAATCTCTAATAATAACACTTTTTGCTGACAATTGTTTTATGAATTAGATTGCTTCTCTAATGGCTCTAATGCTGAGACAAAGGTATTCACGCTTTAAATGTAGAAAAATCTCATAGCTTTCAACAGATTGGTTTCCCACTGGGATCAACTTTTGCCAAGGTCTCGTCGAACCATAAATAAATAACTGATCCGTTGTCACCTAAATAACTGATCCGTTTGTTGAGAAGATAAGTACTCTATAAATAAGAGCGATCTGCTACGAATTGTCTTCCTTTTCTAAAGGAATAAATAAAGTTCTCCGATATCCTTTTTCTTTGATGACGCGTGGACAATCTGGTTTCTAACAAATTCGCTTAGATCTGCAGTCTTTCTTACAAACGTAAACGTAAGAATGATTCCTTATCTTCTCCAGCAGCAGCTAAATACCATTTCCAACTTAACCACGTACCTTCTAAGCCATCCAGGTGATTTTATTCAAATTTCAGTTTGGTCATAATGTTTTGCCTCCTTAGTATATATTTTCGAACTCTGAAAAAGCAGAATGGCAGGAGACACGGTGAAACAATGGCAAGGTCAACATAGTGGAAGGCTCTTGTTGGTTGATGAAAGCAATAAATTTTCTACACTGTTGAGGGTACAGAGACAAATGCCTTGAACTATGTAGTTGTTCGATTTGCTCTTCGCTTGAATTTCTATCTCTACCACCCCGCAGCAATGCCCTCGCCGAGACTCGAACCACGGACCTCTCGAACACGCGTCGAGAGTGCTGATCAATACACTACGAAGGCATGCTAAGAAAGCGGGAGAAATACCTTATATACTCCCCTTTTAAACGGCGGTTGGGGTTTAGAGGACCGAATCGCCAAATCCTGCGTGTGGAGAATCATCATCCACCACCCTTTTAAACGGCGGTTGGGGTTTAGAGGACCGAATCGCCAAATCCTGGGTGTGGAGAATCATCATCCACCACCCTTTTAATTCGGGCGCCACTGTAGAGAGATTAGGTATTTTTTGGAAGCAGGAGTGATAAAAAATGAGCAACCCTCCCGCAAGCCCAGCAAACGAATATCAGTATAAACTGAAAGGTGTCTAACACCGGCTAGAGAGCTAAATCCAAGCACGCAGCATAAACGCGGATCTAAGGCCGCTACTACTCTTCTTGAACTCTTGATACGCAAATTAAATATTGCTCCTAAAACACGTTTAAATTAGAATGCTACGTCATAACAAAATTTACATTCTGGTAGGAAACTGAAATCAGGAGAGAAGGGAAAGGAAACCTAAAAATAATTGGTTAGAATAAAATAAATCCTTGCAGAAATTTAGGATTTATTCGAATTTCATGGAAAAGTCTGATATTTGCGAAATCTTACAAAACCTTCTAAAATTTACACACATAGTCTGTATTTACACAAATATATTGCTCAATAAAGTTACTTCCATAAATCATAATAGCTATTCCTGCAGGTAACATTACGTATATTATAAAGCTTTCTCGGTCTATCCTTATGTAAAATTATGCACATTGTTCCACTGGAGTATACGTACTTTTGCATAAGCGTGTAACTATTGATCGTGTGACATTGTTAGCTCTTGAACTAAACATGCGAAATTTATCTGCAAATTTTTATTTAAATTTTACAGAGCTTTGAAAGATATCTGAATTTCTACTCGGAATAAAATAAGAAAAATGAACCAAAACACTTACTCTGGAAAGCCGGCAGTATATATTATTAATTTTGTATAAGTATATTTCAAGTTATAATGTGATAAACAGAAGAGAAATCTGAAAACAGACTCGCTTTCTGCATCATCAGAGTCGGAAAACTAAGCAAAATTTTATTCTAGTACACAAATATTTGA